>NC_135593.1:6655851-9155851 GCF_965152235.1 Eretmochelys imbricata | reverse complement strand
TAGATGGGCCAAATGCAATTGACAATGCTATGCTGGTGTTTCTGTGGCCTATGCTAACCCATTATTATTCCTACTTCCTTCCATTGTGGCAGCACCCAGGAGACCCTCTTATGGACCAGGAACCCATTGGGGTAGGTGCTGTAGGAGAACTGAACCATGTGGATCATTGTCTGTCTCTAGTAGTGCCTGGATCATGTATCGAGGTTTACGAGTCTGCTACCGGCTGTGAGCTCAGGTGTTTAGGTCAATCTTGTAAACTGTTCCTATTTTTCAATTCTCTTTCCACCTCCCTATTTCTGTTTAAAACCTCAGAGTTTGCCCTTTTTTTTTTTTTTTTTTTTTAATTCCCAGTCCATCACTGTTTCTGAATCTCTGGGAGGCGAACAGGAACATCATGGGAACTCTATGCCTCAATTCTTTCATCTCAGCCAAGACTGCACAAAGTGGCTCCTCCGAGTATCATTTATTCATGTGTGTTTTAGTGAGAGATGCTCTTGCTTATGATGGAGATGTCATTTGCAAAATAATCGGGTCCCAAGCTGATAAGAAGCAAATGAACCCCACTCCCCTGGGTTCATCCCCTCTAAATTATACATTTTTTAAAAAACTATTTGACTAATATGTATACCTGAGCACAGCACTTAAACTAATTCCAGGGTCCTTTTATATTATATATATAAACCATTCAGGTCTCTTGAATGTTGAATCTGTATTCCTAATTGGTTCTCATCAAAGGACCTCTTAGCCTTCAGCTGATGACGTCTCTGCACGGTGTCAGTAAGTAACAGACACTATCAGATAATTAAGCTGGTATTAGGTAGGGAAGTGGTGGTTTCTTTTTTGATCCCTTTCTTTGCTGCACAGGGAGTTGCAGACACGTAGTTGAGCCTCCGGAATAAGAGTGCGCTCCTCCCACAGGTACAGTGAGAAAGTAGCAGTCAATGTGACTCAGGCAGGCCGGGGCGGGGGGGGAGGAAGGGGGGGTTCTTTTTCCCCCAAGAGTTATTCTTCGACCGGGACACTCATTGAGTAGCTGGATGGATGGAGATAACGGAGATGGGTTAAACCATTTATTACAAAATAACATCCCTTACGAATGTAACCATTCTTTTGGTCAGCTAATGGTCCATGACTGGATCCTGATTCACGATGAACATAATCTTGTTCCCAGCTATTTACCTGGATAGCCTGCGATTATCGCTTTCAGGGTCATTCACAAAACACGTTGAGTCTCTGTTGTTCACGTGGCGTGACTGGTCATCTGAAATCAGATGCTATTGCTTGCCGTTCAGTCAGAAGCCGGAAACATTTTATGCAAGGGGCACATAGAAACATAGGGCTGGGAGGGATACTCAGAGGTCATCTAGTCTGGCCCCTTGAGGTGGGACCATCCATGACAGGTGTTTGTCTAACCTATTCTCTACAATCTCAAAGGCGCAACCTCCCCCCGGCAACCTGCTCCAGTGTTTACTGATCCTTATAGTTAGAACGTTGTCCCTACTATCTAACCTGAACCTCTTTTGCTGCAGATTAAGCCCATTACTTCTTGTCCTATCTTCAGTGGACATGGAGAACCATTGATCACCATCCTCTTTATAACAGCCCTTAACTTATCTGAAGACTGTTTTCAAGTGTTCCCTCCCTCCACGGTCTTTTTTTCTCACAGGGAACAAAGGCATGGGTTTGGGTAGCTCTTCAGAAGAAGGATCAGTCACTCTACAACTTGTGAAACTTTGGGGATTTGCAACCATTTTCACAAATACCTGACAGTCGTCCAAATCCTCCAAAAGAACAAATCATTCGGCTGTTCCAATACAGTGAACCTGCACTTTTATTTGCAAATGTACCTGTGAGACAGGGATGGTTATTTAAATCCCCTGCTCTAATGCAAAGGTTGTCATGTGAATTACAATGGCACCTAGAGGCCCCATCAGAAATTGGGACCCCGTTGTGCTAGGTGCTCTGCAAACACACATGCCACTCGTTCTCCTGAAGAGAAGACAGTCTAAACAGGAGACAGAGAATGGGTGGGGAAACTGGCACAGAAAGATGAAGAGACTTTCCCAAGATGCCACAGTAGTTCAGTGGCGGAGACGGGAACTGAATCCCGGTCCCCTGACTCCTAGTCCAGCTTAGTCATTCCCGAGACCACATATGTTTCACATCTCTAGTTCTGATGCTTCCAACGACAAGGCATTAACAATCTGATTATTATTTGTACTGCAGTGCCATCTTGCAGTGCCAGTTGTGGACCAAGACTCCATTGCGCCAGCTGCTGCACAAGCAAAGGACGAAAAGATGGCCCCTGCCTCTAAGAGTTCACAGTCTAAGTATATCTTGCAGGTAATGGCCCAATACCCAGACAAGTACCAGAAGGTAGGCAACAGCATGCGGGGTACAGATACCTCGCTGCATATCTGGCCCCCGTGCATACGGAGTTAGTCACCTTGGGTGAGCCCACATTTAGAGAGAATTCATATTTCATGCCCAGCGCTATCTATTTTTAAACTTTTAAATACATCCTCAGCAAGGAGATGGACGAGAACCGAGTCAGGCTCTGACTGGCAGAGGGAAAGGTTTGGCGAGGTGATCCTAATCCCATAGAGCCCAGGGGCAGCCAAAGCAACAAGACAAAGCCAGAAAGAAAGAAGAGTGTATAGGTGAGTGAGGTGGGAGGGAAGCTAAAGTGTAATCAGAAGCATCAGTGGCTCATCTTGTCTTTTGCTATTATATCTTCCAAGTGGGGAGAGGTGCGGGGGGAGGGGGAGAGAAAAGGGGGAAAATAGGTTGTTTCTTACAAGATGCTGGGGCACATTTTCCTGCTGCTTGCAAGGGCAGATGCTTGACACCTAGGGGAGGGAGTGCGCCTGCAAAATGGGACAAGATAAAATTACAAGTGACAGCTGAGCCTGTGTCTGAAATTACAATGCATTGTAAACAAGGGGACTTGCAATTCCAGCTGCCAGGCATGGCCAGTGATTGGCAGGGGCAGTGCAGTATGCCAGAGAGGATGGCTGCTTCTGCGTCCGTCCAGGGGCGGAGGAGGAAAGGCAAGGTGTGAGGGCCTCAATCTGACAGAGACAGAGGCAGAGCCAAACTGAGGTTTGTGGTTGAGATAAGGAGCCCCCACCTGCATGCTTTTCCTGTTTCTACCAACTCTGCAACCCCAGTGTCAACACCTTCCAAACCCCTGGCTCCAGAAAAGCCAGGGCAACTGTCATTTGCTCCGAGATGCATTTCCCCAGAGGACTGGGGTGGTGGCAAGGTGCTGGAAGTGAGGAGATATGAATAAGACTGGGATTTTTCAGCTTGGAAAAGAGATGACTAAGGGGGGATATGACTAAGGTCTATAAAATCATGACGGGTGTGGAGAAAGTAACTAAGGAAGCATTATTTAATCCTTCTCACACAACAAGCTGTCAGTCTGTAGAACTCTTTACCAGAGGATGTTGTGAAGGCCAAGACTATAACAGGGTTCCAAAATGAACTAGATAAGTTCATGGAGAATAGGTCCATCAATGGCTATTAGCCAAGATGGGCAGGGATGGTGTCCCTAGCCTCAATTAGCTAGAAGCTGGGAATGAGCAATAGGGGAGGGATCACTTGATGATTACCTGTTCTGTTCATTCCCTCTGAATCACCAGGCATTGGCGATTGGAACAGACTTAAAAGGTGGCAATTTTGCAACAGAAAAGCTTCAAAAACAGTCTCCAGTGAGAAACTGCTGAGCTTGAATTAATATGCAAACTAGATACCATTAACTTGGGTTTGAATAGAGACTGGGAGTGGCTGGGTCATTACACATATTGCATCTATTTCCCCATGTTAAGTATCCTCACACCTTCTTGTCAACTGTCTAAATGGCCATCTTGATTATCACTCCAAAAGTTTTTT
This sequence comes from Eretmochelys imbricata, assembly GCF_965152235.1. Taxonomy (NCBI): domain Eukaryota; kingdom Metazoa; phylum Chordata; order Testudines; family Cheloniidae; genus Eretmochelys; species Eretmochelys imbricata. The sequence continues at coordinate 9,151,957 of NC_135593.1, read as the reverse complement.
TCTCCTGCTGATAATAGCTCATCTTAATTAATTATCCTCTTACAATCAGAATGGCTACTTCCACCTTTCCATGTTCTCTGTATGTATATATATATCTTCTTACTGTATGTTCCATTCTATGCATCCGATCAAGTGGGCTTACGAAAGCTTATACTGAAATGAATTTGTTAGTCTCTAAGGTGCCACAAGTCCTCCTGTTCTTTTTGTCGGAAGACAGGATACTGAGCTAGATGGACCTTTGATCTGACCCAGTCTGGCCGTTCTTATGTTAAGTGACTGCACTCCCATTACATACTGGCTGGGCTCCCTGCTGCACAGCATCCCACATGCTGACCCCAATGTGGTTTTGACTGGGGTCACTTCATGGTGCATAATCAGCAGGGAGCCTCTACCCAGCAAGCCCGACTCCTGTAATTTCCACAGGGTCTCCATGCTCTCTGCTAACGCACTGGTAGGTTTTACATGACAGGAGGATGTGATAAAGTAGGGGACTGCAAGGAAGTCTCCTCATCTGAACATACACTCAGGGGCAGTTCAGAGACCAATAATGAGTGTATGAGGGAGCAGAACGAGATGAGAGCTTCCCTCAGAAGGCAAATCACAGCCTTCACCACCACCCCCCTCCTGACTCCCAAGCCACAGACTCCAGCTCCCTCTCTTTCTGACTCCTGCTGCTGAAATGTCAAACAAAACACTTCAGATGAAGCCATATGGTTGATTTTGTCCACTTACCCTCTGACTTGCTAGTGGCTGTCATGCCGTCTTATGGGGCCATTAAAGACATCTCCTTCACCCACCCCATGCATTGTTGGCAAAAGGTGGAAAGTTAACTGGTGCTCTGCCATGTACAACTAGCTGTAATCAAGGGGTAACAAATTCCTGGCACTAGAGGGACAAACACAGCTGTTGCCAACAATCACCAAGTAAGGGTCAGAGTAATGCTAGGCACAAAATGGTGGCATAGTTGGAAGGATCGTTGGATGAGAGATATTGGATTCTCTCCCACTGACCCACGTTCTCCCTCAAGCCCCTTCTGATGCATCGTGAGCAGTTTGCTAACACATTGGTTCTCCCACTGTTCAATTCTTTGGGCCACCTCAGAAGAAACAGATCTTCCCCTGAGTCAAGCTCCCCTTTCCAACTGCCTGGGTCTCAAGACGCCTTGCCAGGGCCACCAGGGAGAGCTCATCCAAGCATCCCAGTCAAAGAACCACTGCGCAATCGTGGCCAACCCCAAGCATTCAAAAATCACGAGTTAGCCCTCCCCTCCCCCTCCCCACAAGAATCATACAACTGGCACAAAAATCATGTGATTTTTAAAAAGGACTAATACATTTTTCATTTTTTTTTATAATTTGCCTCCGGGTTTTTGACACATTAGGGGTCACGTTTTCAAGCTTTTCTTGGCATGAGGGATAGAAACTTAAAAACAAAAACAAAACTGAGATTCTCAAGTAATCACAGGACTCCAGGATCTGGGGATTTCAGGAAAAAACCCAGCAAATACCACAAGACAGTGCAGTTGCAGGAGTTGGCAATGCTGAGACCATGTTGAAGGAGCCTTGTGGCCTCTCCGTAATGTAGACCTCATGACCCACAAAGGTGCAAGGTTTTGCCTGTTGCAATCAACCACCTGTGCCAGGTTCCTCCTCACGGCCAGCTGTTAGGCCCGTTGCCAAGAGAGCTGATCTGAGAAGAGAAGCCGCCATCACATTTACATGTGTATTGTCTAAAGGAAAATAGCCATCCCTTAAGAGAGTGCATCAGCTCCGGGCTTCTTCTCAGATGTTCCCAGTCTCCGCCTTTAAAACTCTGCCTCCTTCTCAGCCTTACAAAAAAATAGTCTCTAATTTACTTTTAATTTGTGCCTTCATTTCAAGAACAAAAGCCAGCATCAGTAAAGACCGTCCCACCAAACTACCCCTTCTTCCTGGAAGGCAGCTGTGTTTCCTCAACACTCTTGCAGCTCTTCACTGCACTATCATTTTCTTTCCTTTCCTAAGATGACCTTTCCTGACAGCAGGTCTGATGTAACACACTGGCAAAGTGTGTGCTGTGTTTCCTTCTGCGGGCTGCTCCACTAGTGGAGATCAGCTCGCTACTGCACACGTGTGATGGGTGCATTAACATACTGGGTGCGCACAGTGACTTGCAAAGCACACATTGTGTTCTCTTCTACTGGCGGTTCTGCTTCAGTGTACCAGCCTACTATTGCTACCAGCTAATGGAGTCACTCCTTCAGCTCAAGTGTCAAAGAGTTGCTGTATGGATCTTTTATTATTTATACAATGTAGCACTCACAGGCCCAAATTGAGAGCAGGGACCTATTATGCTAGGCATTCAACATACACAAAGCAAGAGACAGTCCCTGCCTTGAGGAGTTTACACTCTAAATAAAGACCGTGTTGGACAGATGTATGACTGAGGAACAAAGAAATTTAGCTGCCTAATGCCATACAAGAGACCTGTGGAAGTGCCAGGAATTGAATCCAGGTGTCCTCTGTATCCTAGTCCACTGCGTTAACCGTCCTGCTTCCTTTCTGAGTATAAACATCATGACTTCTAGGTTCAAACTCTGCTGGTAACTACAGAGAGATGGGAAACAGCTTTCTGACCCATGGGAATGTTTGACATTTCAGAAATGTTTCCATTTTGCATCAGGACGAACAAGAGACCTTTAAACATTTTTCATGAGAAATGAGAGGCACACAGACCACCAGCACAGCCAACAGCTTGGGAGTGAAGGCACTCACCTGGAATGTGGGAGAGGCAGATTCAAATCACTGCACTGCCTGATTCTTGTCCTCCCAGTCTAGGCAGGGCCTGAGTCGTCTTCGGAGGATGAGCATTTTCCACCTCACTTTGGGAATCATATTTGGTCATTTAGGTATGTCTACACTGCAACTGGGAGAGAACCTCCCAGCCCGGGTGAACAGATTCATGCTAGCAGGGCTTGCTCACATCCTGTGCTAAAAATAGCTTTGTGGAGGCCTGGGCTAGCTCGGACCCAAAGTGTAGGGTGGGCTTGAGCTCAGATGGCTAGCCCAAGTATCCGCTGGGGCCACAACATCCATAATGTCCCACAACCCTTCAATCTCTCCTCTCCTAGAGCCTGCTACCCACCACGTCCTCTTTGATTCAAATTCGGCCTAGCGATGAGCAGCTGTTAGAGAAGGAGGCCAGGAGGAGCCAAGAGACAGGAAAAGGAATTGCAGAGGGGGTGGAGGATTAGAGGGGACAAACTGAAGTTGGTGGGACTTGATGGCATGTCAGCTTTATACGGGAGTGCATGACTTCCAGCCGAACTGATCCCTTTGGAGCCAAAAGTCAGGCACCGAGCTCATATCAGATCTTACTTCAGTCCATCAGGTGGCGGGGAGACAGAGCAAAAAAGAAAAAATAAACAAACAAACCTTGGAAAATCTTTTAAAGCTTGCGCACTTCTCCCTCGATGGTGCACCGTTAAAAGAAATGTTATTCCAGGGGGACCTTGTCAATCCATACAGTCAATGCTCTGGCACTTGAGTGGCAAAACAACTCAATAGCCTCGATTGACTGAGCAAAATTCTATCATTTTACCACTAAACAGAAAGAGGAAGAAAATGAACGGCTCACGTTGCATTTCCCTTCGCTAACTCTCCAGGCATGGTTTTCTGCACTCCAGTCCTCAGGGCTAGATGAGCTGATGCCTAATCAGATACAGAAAGAAGAGATTATCTAAATCCCACCCACACGCCTGATCTTCTTTGTCAACTCTTCTCCCTCCCCGCCCCCCCCAAAAGGACAACCTCAGCAGCATATAAAAACAGCATCTTCTCCTGCTCGGAGCCTTGATTGCCACCTCCCATCGGATGAAGATGATGATGATGATGATAGGGGATCTGATTAAAGATGCTCTGAAGGGACACTGGGTAATTGACAAGAACTTTTTGGATGTGTTGCTCTGGTCCATTCCCTAGCTAGGTCACTGCGTGGTTCAATCTTAAGGGCTCATTTTTTATTCCAAGGGTGCATGTACCCCGCTCTTCTTCATCAGCAGACGAGTTCTGAGATCTTGAAGCACCGGATGTTTCCCTCTCCTGTTGATTGGCCTCAGTGGCTCTTTGAGAGCTTCTGTTAAAGGCAGAAGTCTGGATGCACCCGGATGGTCTGTTTTCTACAGGGGATAGGAGGGGGTGCATGGAAACTTCAGAGCTTTTTGAGGAATCAGAAAATCATCATCTCTAAAAAAGATTATTTTTCCCTCCTCTTATGCACACCGTGGCATATTGGGCACGCATAGGATCTATCTGCTTCACTGTAGCTTCTGGGTGCCTCACCCACATTTATTAGCTTATCTTCACAAAAGCCCTTTGAGGTAGGGAAAAGAAATCCCCTCCAGCAGTGCGGTGCAGCAAACAGGGCGTTGGACTGGGAGGGGAACCGGGACACTGGGGTCTATTCCAGGCTCTGCTGTGTGATCTCATTTAAGTCACTTCACCTCTCTCCGCCTGTTTTCCTGCCTTGTCTGTTTGGAGGGTAACTCGTCAGGGCAGAGACTGTCTATGCGTCTGTGCAGCACCCAGCCCAGTGATCGCAGCTGGGGCCTCTAGATGCTACCGTAATATAAGGGCTAAAATAACAGCGCCCCTACCAGTGCCTGGCGAGTCGTGCATCTGAACAACAGCATGGACCTCAGGAGACTGAGTACCATTGGCACAAGCTGGGCATAGTGCTGGCAGGAATCATGCAAACTTCCCCCAGACGGCTCTGCCAAATTAACCTCGGTCATAGAATATAGACTCATAGAATCATAGAATATCAGGGTTGGAAGGGACCTCAGGAGGTCATCTAGTCCAACCCCCTGCTCAAAGCAGGACTAGTCCCCAACTAAATCATCCCAGCCAGGGCTTCGTCAAGCCTGACCTTAAAAATATCTAAGGAAGGAGATTCCACCACTTCCCTAGGTAACGCATTCCAGTGTTTCACCGCCCTCCTAGTGAAAAAGTTTTTCCTAATATCCAACCAAATCTCCCCCACTGCAACTTGAGACCATTACTCCTCGTTCTGTCATCAGCTACCACTGAGAACGCCCCTCCAGCCCCCCTTGCTATTCCCGTCCTGTTCCCCCAGACAGCTGTGTCAATCTATTGCATCCCCTGTGGTTCTATACTGGTCCCTGCGTGTGCTCCTAAGAGCGTCATCCTGATTGACAGCACCCTCTGCTGCCTGTGGTACTATTCCCAAGCAGCTTTGTCTGTGCACTTCAATGCTGACCTGAAGCACCCCTGCTTTTCCAGTCCTGGCCCCCGACCCGGCTCTGCCAGTCTGACTCCTGACCCCTAGCACCTCCTCCTGCTGCAGCCACTCTGCCCTGCACAGCTCTGGCGAGGCGGCTCGGTTCTAGCCTGCAGCACCCCCTGCTATTCCAGCCCTGTACTCCAACACAGCTCTGCCAATTAGGAGCAGGTGGAACTGACTGGAGATGGAATTTTGTTTGAGTCAATGCACTAAAGCCAAACTGTGCCTCTCTGCTAAGGGACTGAATTGACTTCTAAAGTCTCTTCTGTTCAAGGCAGTACCTGCCGGGACTTCTAATCACTGCCAATTGATATTCTAGTGAGCAGCTTTGGAAAATAATCTGCAAACAAGAAGCTGCAGGCTATGAAAGTCTCTCTCCTCTCCTTTGCTTTAGATCGCAGCTTAATAAAAACATAACACAAACTAAGGGATGAAACCGTATTACTTGGAGCTGGTCGGGAATTTTTCGATGAAACTTTGTTGCGGTTGTCAGAAAATGACAATTCATCAGAATTGAAACTTTTCACAGAAATGTATCAGTTTTGATGCCAATTTTGTTGGCAAGTTTTCTTAGGTCCATGATGGAATTGCTGGAGGGAGAAGGAGTGGGAGAGAGAGAGAGACCAAAACAGCCAACAAGCTGGGGGTTAGGGAACTCACCAGGGATATGGAAGACCAGGGTTCAAGTCGCTGCTCTAAATTGGCGTAATTCAGAGCAGGGACTTGAACATGGGTCTCCTACCGCCCAGGTGAGTTCCCTCACCACGGTACTATCGGCTTATCGCAAGACACGCCTCTCTCTCGTGTTCTTTCATTAACAACTTTGAAAGGTCTTGTTCTTGGGCCATCCCAGAATAAAAACCAATGTTGAAACATCCACTTTTTCACAAAACGGAATTCTGGTTTTTTGGCCAGCCCTACTTAGCCCTTTGCCCAACCACATTGTCCCTTTAAGAGTATTATGAATTGGTTTAACATTAGACCACAGTCTACTGGGAAGACGGGGTCTTCCTCTGCTTATGAGGCCCACTTTTTCCTGTCAGGATTTGGCATGACAGTGGAGAAGAGCAAGCCAGCATGTAAAGATCTCTGGGTCCACACTGCACCCATTGTAAAGATCAATATTAGGAAGCATTTTGGCTAATCTCCAGTAGTAAACACAAACACACACATCCTCATTCATCTTGCGAGTGGACAGGCTGGCCATTATCAGACTGGAGTATATCTGTCATGGGAAAAGCTACCAGCCTGGGAGAACAGTCTGACGCATCAGTCAGTTTACCTCAGTCAACCATTCGATGCTGAAGGAGCTTCCTGTAATGGTGAGACAGACAACGGGTCTTCATCTGCTCCCACTAGAGTCATGAGGATCATTTTGCCACTGCCTTCACCATGGGCAGGGTCCAGCCCTCTCACAGCCAGATCCTACCCCCAGCGGCAATCTCATTTGAGGATCTCAAAGTGCTTTACAGAGATATTTGCATCAACCCTATGACAAGTAAAATATCATTAACCTTAGTGTATGGGAAAACTGAGGAACAGAAGAGTGAAGTGATTTGTCCAAGACCACACAGAAATTCAGAGGCGGAGCTTGGTGTCCAAACTGCTATTACTATGTGTATGGTGATAGCCTCTAGCAGCACTGTTCATGGACCAGGACCCCAGTGTGCTAGGCACTGTATGCACGCAGAACAAAACGATGCTCCCCGCCCCCAAAGAGCCTGAAGTCTCTCATTTCAGAGAACGTTAAAAGCTGCTGCAGGTGTAACCAGCTTTCCATTAACACGACACATTGAGGGACTTGCATACATGAATGGGCCTCAGACACTAGTGTAAAAACCAGGCTGGGCAGATATTAACTGAGGTTTCTTACAGCTCAGTTTAATACGACCACATAGAACATAATCCACCTCTTGCAGAGAGACAGCACAGGGCCTAGGCAGCACTTCGGGCCCACTTAAGGCTCGAATTTGAGAACAGAGGTGAGACCAAAGTAGCGGAGAATTTCACTACACAGGGGAGAATTTCACTCAGAGTCTATCACCAGAGGATCTCCTCCCTTTGTTTTCCCTTGTTCTCTACTGCTTTATGCCACATTTTTGTTTAGATTGCAAGCTGTTCAGAGGCTTTATCTTTCCTGGACTCTTTAAAGGGCTTAGCACACATTTGGGTGCTGTAAAGAAATGCAATAGAATAACATGGCACTTTGCAACCTGCTTATTTACTGTAGTGTTTGCTCTCCTTAGGCACACACAGGGGGATCAGTCAGGGCTACCCCTCAAAACTTAGCCACCTCTGGGGTGGAACACTGCTGCTGTTTAACAACTCACAGCAACATTACACAGCTTTTGAAAAGGACGCTGTATCCAGTGGCCCTATTTCGAAGCCTTTGACTAGCTCTCTAAGTGGGAGGGGATTTCACCCGGAAAGCAGGCATGAAAGGCATGTTAATGCAGGCAAAGACCACCTGCCACACTCTGTTGAACCGTGTGCACCGTAGCCTGGCCTAGAGTACGAGCTGTTCTCAGGCTATGTCTACACTGCAGATGGGAGGTGGGATTGCAGTGCATACCCAAACCAGCTTTGATCAAACTAGCTCATTAGAAAGAGCAGTGGCGCTAAATGCCCGAGTACATACCCAGGGTCCAGGGTGGGCTAGTACTCAGGTGGCTAGCCCGTGCCATGGCCCATGCTGCCACAGATATTTTTAGCAAGCTGGCTCAATCAAAGCTAACTCGGGTATGCCGACATGTACTGCAGTCCCACCTGCCCACGGCAGGGTAGATGCACCGTCAGGCTCTCGGTGGAAGAGGCCCGCCCATCTGGAAGGTGGAGGTGGGTGGGGGGCAGATGGCTGCCAAACGCTGAAGGCTGGCGCAGAGGCACACCTGTGGCTGAGCCTCCCTCCTGAACAATGGGAGTTTTGGGCACCCAGCACCTCCCATGATCAAGCCCAAAGGCAGGGAAGAAGGAGACCCAAGCACCACCTCACACAAAAGCACGGCCGTGCTGGGAAATTGCTGAAACAAGAGTACCAGCGCGATCGCTCACCTCAATCAATAGAGAGTGAACAGAAAGCCGCCGCAATGGCTTCAAATAATTTTTGCTCCCCTGGAAAATGTATTTGCTCCCACTGCATATTGTCTTTTTGGGAGCAGTTTAAGTTGGTTCATTTCACACAGTAAATTAACCTGCCTTCTTTATCAGGAGATACTTATTTGGTGTCAGGCCCTGACTATTATATTGAGTACTGCATGTTGGCGCACCAGCTATTAAACTTCCTCTCCTTGCTATGTGCATGCTGAGCAGAAAGCACGGCTAGGACAGAAGACCTGGTAGCATTTGGAAATAATGGCTCAATCATTTCTAAACACCACTGCTCTTTATTGTTACCACCTCGCTAGCGAGTTCTCCCAAAGCAAAGCTATTTTAGATATATAGAACGAACAGCAAGGCAGCTGGAGCTTCTCTGGGTTCAGATCCTTCCAGGGCTGTTTGAGTGATGTACAACAGAGCAGCTCTGAGTCTGAATCCAAAGGTGACTGCTCACAATTGGCAGCGCCCACTTCCTGTTGGGAAGGGAGACAGAGACAGGACTCTTAGGAGTTAGAGGCGGAAAAGATCTACTGAAGCATCATAATAGAACTTTCCATGGGTAGATGTCAAAGAACTTTACAGAAGGAGTAAGTAGAATTATTTTCATTTTACAGATGGGGAAACTGAGGCATGGAGTGGCTCCATGATTCCCCTGAGGCGGCACAGCAAGACAAATAGAACCAGGGTCTCTCAACTCTTACATCCCATTCATCTCTTGAGGCAGGATTATTTGCCTGTGCTTTGCTTACCCTTAGTTTTAAATATGTCAGGTGTGTCTTTTGTTTTCCCAGGGATTCTGTTTCACAGGCTAATTGGTCTCCCGTTGGACAGAGAAGCAGCCAGATGAATCCTTGCCCTGTGCTCCTTTGGCACGAAGCAGGCTGACTGAAACAAGCCCATGGTACTGGAGGAAACAAGCAGGGACATCCCCATACCCAGCAATTCCGCACTCCCTCGAGGCCTCTGATACAGGGTTGAAAATTAGCAGTTTCACCAGCCTCAAGTGTTCACAAGCCAAGAGTCAGGAGCCAAAAAAATCCAAGAGATTGGTTTAAAAAGACATGACTTTTTTTTAAATATTTTTTCTTGTTTTGTACCTTCTTGGGTCACATTTTCCTGCTTTTCTCCTCAGCCACAAAAGTTAGAAACTTAGTGCGTCTTTTTTAATGAAAACTGAAATTCTCACATAATCCCATGACTCCAGGAGCAGAGGCTTTGAAAGGGGAAAAAACCAGCACCATCTCATATCACAATGGCAGCCCCCACAGTCTGTGAAGAGAGAAGCTGCATGCAGCATTCTTCTTCTGTCCCTGGGCTGACTTCAGTGTCAGTGCAGGGGTGTCGCTCATTACCTCCCCAAGCAGGGATCAGCTTGAAGTTTCTTTAAAGTGGTTTCCCTGGGGGCAATGGAATCTCAGCTAATGTCCCTCAGAGGTGTTCATGATAATCTGTACATTCTCTGCCAGGGCAAAATTATGCCCTTTTCCACATCAGATGTCAGAATATTTCCACTTGCACAAAGAGGGGCCTCGGGCGATCCTGCCATCTGATCCATGCAAACGGCTCCCTGTGCTTGGGCAGAACTCCATCAAATTCAATTCCTACAAAATGTAAGGGGGTCCCTACAGGGCAGGTCACAGGGTAGGGTCAGGCCCATATTTTGCAGCCAGACACTCTGCCTTTCACAGCCAATGAGGCAAATATTTGCAAAACTCCAAGGAGGGTATAATGACTTTTGGGAAGTATGGGGTTGCTTTTTGGCCACCCCAACAAAATGATTATGTGGTGTTGCTATAGCACCATTTGTCCAAGGATCTCAAAGAGCTTTACAAATAAAGAAGTCCTACTCCCCCGCCCCGACCCCAAGTACACATATATTGCACCCTAGTCTAAAGAAGGGCAAACTGAGGCACACAGCAGCTAAGCACCATGCTCAAGGTCACACAGCAAGGCAGAATCAAAGTCAGGAGTAAAAACTAGAGGGGAAATTCTGGCCTCACTGATGTTAACTGCAAAACTCCCATTAATTTCAACAGGGCCAGGACATTACTCCAGGAGTCCCGACCCTCAGTCCTTCCTGCTCTAACCACTAGACCCTACACCCTGCTAAAGTTGTCCAGGCAGATTCTGCTTCTGATGTGAAACACCTCATCCATAGGCCTTTCCCCCCTTGCCAGGGCTCTTAGAAGCTACGCAATCCAGCTGTTTCCCATTCTATTCTGACTCCATGCCCGGTTTAGCAACTGACAAATGGCATCGATTAATTTCTATCCCTGACTCCTAACTTGGGTGCTGCTGGCATTTTGATATTTCCCTGTGAGATTATGCTTCATATAATGAATTTTTCCCCAAACTTCTTTTGGGTTTTTTTTTTTTTTTTTTGGTCTATTTGCTTCACCTGCTCAGTCTCTAAACTCTGGCAACTCCAGGCATGTACCCGAAGCAAGATGAATTGTCCGGAGACTCGTGGCGCATCTTTCTTTACACTTCACCTCTTTCCACCACTAATGAGAAATAGGCTTTTCCCTCATCCATCATAAGTCAGCGTGACAAGGCTGTCACTCCTAAGCACTGCATCACTGTATCATCCTCCTCTTCGTCCTGCTTCGCTGAACAGTCTGGCTTTCCTGGGAGCATCTGGGACCTTTCAAAAGTGCTTTAGATTGTATCAGGGATTTAGGCACCCCCCTAAAAAATGGAGAGAAAGTTATTTTCAAACTCTTTTCTCCTCATCCCTGAAGTGCACCCTGGTAACAGCCCACAAGCATCAGGAATTGTTAGCAATGAGGAGAACAGAGTCATTTTGCAGATGGAGAAACTGAGGCACACAGCACATACATGACTCTGCCCTCAATGACAGCTGGGAATAAATCTCCAAACCTACTGGCTTCCTGCCCTGTGCCTAGTCAATGCTACCTTACTAACCTTCTCTCAGCTGCACATTGAGCATGAGGAAAAGCAGCAGAAGCATCATAGCTGGTTCAATTAACAGGGACTTCCAAGAGGAATCTAATCCTGGCAGGAAAACCATCACTAAAAGTTTTGACTAAAAGTTAAGAAGTGATTGGAAGTCAGGACTCCTGGGTTCTGCTCCCCGTTTTGCCATTCCCTTGGGTGGGACCTGGAGCAAGTTCCCAGCCTCTGTACCTTTGGAAAATGAGGACCAGACCTATCACTGGAGGAAGGTCATGAGATTCAAAATGCTTTGAAATCCTCAGATGAAAGGCGCTCTGTGCGAATGCCAAGGAGAGCTGTGTGAATGACAGGTTTGTCGGTTTGCTGACCGTTCTGAGAAAAAAAACCCTGCATTTCCAGTCAATTAGAAAACACATTTTTTGTTCAATCAAAAAGTTAAAAAAAAAAACAGGCGGGCGGTCATTTCAACAAGAGAGAACCATTTTGTCTCAATTTTGGCCATTTTTTATTGCATCGGGGCTTTTAAAAAATAAATGTCATGGCAATTTCGAAACTAAAAGTCATTTCAAACCATAAAATTGTAACATTTGGGGGGGGGGGGCCGCAGGTTGCGACTGTTCTCCCCCCCCCCCCAAAAAATGAAAAATGTGGCTACATTTGCAAAGCATTTTGGTATCATTGAATCTGCATTTTTCACTGCAAAAAAAGTTTGGCCAAAAATTTGCACACAGCTGTATGCGACTGAAGGAGACCTTTACCCTTCCTGCTCATGTACCTTAGCGTGCATGTTTCCAACACCACAAGTCCTCTGCCTTCCACCTCAGTCCATGTTCACTGAAAGAGGTGTGGGACCTGGGCTAGTTGATAGTTTCAAAAAGGCACCAGAAGGAACATGACCCCACACATGGTTTTGTCAAGAAACCGCACAGTGCAACACAGAAGCAAGTATGTTTGCATGAACAGCTGCAAACCAAAGACACTCAGATGCGTTCAGTCGGAATAGAAGGTGGGGTTGTGCTGACAGCAAAAGACTGGGAGCAAGGCATGCTGGCTCATTCTTGGATCAACACTGACCTTCCTGCATGACTTTCATAGAATCATAGAATATCAGGGTTGGAAGGGACCTCAGGAGGTCATCTAGTCCAACCCCCTGCTCAAAGCAGGACCAATCCCCAACTTTGAGCAGTTTCTTCAAGTGAAGTTTTCAAAAGGGACCTCAAATTTTTGGTGCCTCAAGCTTTTGGGAGCCCAATGTCGGACACAAAGGGTGAAATCAGGCCCTGCTGATTTCACTGGGACCAGGATATCACTCCATGAGCCTAACTGGCATAGATTTTCAACACCTGTAGCTCCCACTGGCTTAAGTTTGAGGGGTGGGTGCTTAGAACGTCTGAAAATCAGACCCTAGATGTTTAAAGCTATCGATCTAGGTACTTACATGGTCCCTCAATGTCATATTCTCGGTGCACCACAGTCATCAATACATTTTACCCTCACCCCTGTGAAGCACAGAGGGGTTTATCCCCATTTTATAGATGGGAAACTGAGGCATAAAGTAGCTTATATGACTTGCCCGAAGTCACACAGGAAGGCTGAGCTGGAATTAAACCCAGGTCTTGAGTTCCAGCCCAGTCGATCTGCCCCTCTTTCTCTGAGCACCCCCAAAATGGAGCAACTCAAAATTAGAGAGAACTTTTGAAAATCTGGGACTCAGAACCTCCTTAAGTAACAGTTTCCCTGTCTCTAAAATGGGGATAATATATCAGAATTGGTTGGAAAAAAAATTTACAAAAAGTATGCGATTTTAATGAAAAAAATCATAAATTTTGACCAACTCCAATAATGACACCCCTGCCCCAGGGAAGAGCTGGGCTGCTTAGCTCATTAATGCTCCGAGGTCCATCTTTGCAATAGATATGCAAAGTATAATCCTCACTGTGAACAGCAATGTTAAATGAGATGGGCACTGAGGGGTTTCATGGGAACTCTTTGTGGGGCATGAGGGAAATGGAGAAGAGTATTTCGGATTCAAGTATATGGAGAACAAATGTGATCCAGAATTGAGAGCGAATTAACACAGGAAGATGGGCACCAGCTGGCATGTTAGAGTGCCATAACCTCTTATCCAATAGAAATACAATACCAAATACCCGGCTGCTGATATTATACCCCCAGGCAGATGGAGAAAATAAATAGCGCATGATTACTTGATAGCATGTGCCAGTTTGGAGCAGATATTACAGCGATGCTTCTGTACAATCGACACGTGGAACAAGATTCAACTTACACTACGATTGTGCAGGACACAATTTTTTTTGATGGAACTTATTTGTTATCGTAGATGCGCCGCTCGATGGGGGAGCTATTTCAGTGTTGAAGAGAAACTGACGAATGTGAAAACCGCTCACTCAGCCTCTCTTATTGGACGAATGGCAGGGAGAGAGGCAGGGGAGGGAATCTATGTAGCTAAGATGGACTTAGTGGAAAAATGGGAAAACAGCCACTTTATTGCAACACAACTTTCATCGTTGATGACACGAACAGGTGTTGTGTGGGAGAGCTCACAAACATTTACATAACCCGCTCTGCTTATAATGATGCTATGCTGACCCTGCAAATAAAAAAAACCATATTTCTCTTTTAAGACAATGGTGCGCTATTAAAGATGCTTTGGCAAAGCTCTGCAGATAGCTCAGTCCTGGGTCCTGCGGGTCAGCAACAAGGTACATTAACAAAGCTGTGCAGAAACCAATGACTGGAATAGCAGGGGCGGCTGGCCAGGATGGAGGTGTACTGGCAGAGCTGTCAAAGGAGCCCAGGACTGGAACAGCAGCGTCAGATGGACATTTGCCTAGTTTCAAAACAGCAGGCCAAGCTGCAGAACACCTGTAAGTGACCAGTGGATGGGGGACCAGTGAAGTTATTTCAAGTCAGAGCTCCGGTACACTGTCAGACGCGTGAAGACGCTTGCACAGGATCATACAGTGCTATATCTGGAGCCAATCAAAGCTACCAGACCTATACTTTGAATATAAAAATCACATGGATGCAGAGATGGACGCAAGCTGGAAAGTTCAGGCCTCGATCTGTACTCAAGGGTATTCTGAGGTGAGTTTTGGATTTGGTCCCCTATCCAGGCATAAGGTACGGAGAGATGCTCATCATAAACCCACCCATGCTCAGTGGCAGGAGGCTAAATATTATGCTGCAGGAACACATGCCAACCTCTCAGCTATTAATCCAATCTTGGAAAAGCAAAGGGAGAAATTCACCTTTTTTCCCCAGCAACAGACCCGCAACTATCATGTAAAAAAATACCCATCATTATTAGATTTGTACGCCATGTTGTTGTATCCAAATTGGTCCACGGATATTAGAAAGACAATCTGAGTAAAGTAATATCTGTAGTGACCAACTTCTGTTGGTGAAAAATACAAGCTTTCGAGCTTACACAGAGCTCTTCTTCAGGTCTGGGAAAGGTACCAAAAGAAGTTTGTCCAGTACCCAGCCTACCCTAAAACTCAGTTATTAGATCTGGTTAAAATTTTATTGATTGAACCCCTGGAAAATGCTGATTTGACTAAACTTAAATGTTTCATGGGAACGTGTTGATTTTATCAAATTTTTTGATGACATATTTTCAAATGGTTTCATTTTTAAGACCAAAGCAGTTTGTTTCAGCTTTATCCTTTCAGCTGTAATATGTAAGTCAATCATTTTGACTCTATCCAAATGAAACATTCAATAATAACGTTTTGATGTTCCTGAAATGACCCTTTCCAGAACTTCTCTTTTCTGGGAAATGTCAACTTTTTGATCCAGTTCAAGATGGAAGGAAATTTGGAACTGTTGGTATTTCCAATGGAACAACAATTCTGAATTTCATCCAACTCTAGTCATTACCCAGGGTAAAGCTCAGGAACCTGAAAGGTACTGAAGGCCATCCCCTTCCCTCAGTTATTCCCAATGATCAGCAAAAGCCAGTTCAGAGCCTAACCATTCTTTATTAGGACACCTCTCTTGCCAGCACTAAGCACTACCTCTGTGCTTCCGGCATGAGTGGGGGGTCACCTTGAGATCGTGCTGCTAAATCATAGCATCATAGAAATGAAGGGCTGGAAAGGACCTCAAGGGGTCATCTAGCCCAGCTCCCGGCGCTGAGGCAAGGCCCATAAACCTAGCCCAGGCCTGACAGGTGTTTGTCGAACCTGTTCTTAAACTTCACTGATGACAAGTCCACAACCTCCTTTGGTAACTATTCCAGAGCTTAACTATCCTTACAGTTAGAACATTGTCCCTACTACCTAACCTGAACCTCCCTTGGTGCAGATTGAGCCCATTACTTCTTATCCTACCCGCAGCGGACATGGAGAACAATTGATCTCCGTACTCTTTATAAACAGCCCTTAACATATTTGAAGGTATTAGGTGCCCCCTCAGTCCTCTTTTCTCAAGACTAAACATGCCCCGTTTTCTAACCTTTCCTCACACGTCAGGTTTTCCAGACTTTTATCATGTTTGTTGGTCTCCTCTGGACTCTCTCCAATTTGTCCACAGCATCCTTAAAGCGTGGCACCCTGAACTGGACACAGTCCTCCAGCTGAGGCCTCACTAGTGCTTAGTAGAGCAGGACAACTACCTCCCGTGTCTTACACCACTCCTGTTAATACACCCCAGAAGGATATTACCCTGTTTTGCAACTGCATCACACTGTTGACTCATATTTAATTTGTGATCCCCTATTGCCCCCAGATCCTTTTCAGCAGTACTACGATCTAGCCAGTTATTCCCCATCTAGTAGTGGTGCATTTGATTTTTCCTTCCTACATTTAGCACTTTGCACTTGTCTTTATCGAGTTTGATCTTGTTAATTTCAGACCAATTCTCCAATTTTCAAGGTCCTTTTGAATTCTAATCCTGTCCTCCAAAGTGCTGCAAACCCTCCCATTTTGGGCTCATCCACATATTGTATAAGCAAACTCTCTACTCCATTATTCAAGTCATCAGTGAAAATATTGAACAGTACCAGACCCAGGACTGACCCCTGCAGGACCCCATTACATACACCCTCCCAGTTTGACAGCAAACCATTGATAACAACTCTTTGAATATGGTCTTTCAAGCAGTTGTGCACCCACTGTGATGTTGCACCCAACAATGCTTTATAAAAATATGCTTATGAGTGTAAATATGACATAACTGGAATATGTTTTATGCTAGATATACCATATAACATATCTTTACAAAGGTTATGATCTACTGAATCTATTCATCCTACTTGTATGCATGTATCATTTTTATAACTGAAATTATGAGCGTTGGCTCGCTCTATGCTTGTATTTAAAGTGTTTGCTGTAGGAAACACATAAGGCAGATTTGGTCAACATAGTGTGAAGGGGTTATTCAAGTAAGTGGAAACACTTAGTTAACAATGCACCTTGAGAGACGCCAATCCACATCTGAGCTTTCCTGGGAACATTCAAACTAACATGTAAACAGTGGCATTGGCCTGTAAAGAATTGAGTCGTGCATGGACATGTGACTTGCCCATGTGACTCAAAAACTCCATCTTGTAGCTGTAATTCTCCACAGGAGAAAGACTATATAAGGCCCTGGAAAACCCCTCCCTTTGGTCTTCAGCTGGCTCAAGAGATAGCCTCTCCACCCCAAAGAGATGCCTGAAAGAAACTGGAACAAAGGACAGTAACTACGGGGGTGTGAGTGATTGCTGGACCCAGACTAGGAAGAAGTCTAGTCTGTCAAAGAAGCATTATTGGAACATCTCTGAGGGGGAGATTTACCTGCGTTTAGTTTCCTACTGTATTAGGCTTAGACTTGCATGTTTTTGTTTCATTTTGCTTGGTAATTTACTTTGTTCTGTCTGCTATTACTTGGAACCACTTAAATCCTACTTTTTATATTTAATACAATCACTTTTTACTTATTAATTAACCAGAGTAAGTGATTAATACCTGGGGGAGCAAACAGCTGTGCATATCTCTCTATCAGTGTTATAGAGGGCGAACAATTTATGAGTTTACCCTGTACAAGATTTATACAGAGTAAAACGGATTTATTTTTGGGTTCGGATCCCATTGGGCACTGGGTATCTGGGTGTTGGAGACAGGAGCACTTCTTAAGCTGTTTTCAGTTAAGCCTGCAGCTTTTGGGGGACGTGGTTCAGACCTGGGTCTGTGTTTGTAGCAGGCTAGTGGGTCTGGCACAACCAAGCAGGGCACTGAAATCCCAAACTGCCAGAGAAAATGGGCTTAGAGGTAGTCTCAGCACATCAGGTGACAGTCCCAAGGGGGTTTCTGTGACCCAACCTGTCACACCACTTTATAGTAATTTTATCCTACGTACATTTCTCTGGTTTACTTATGATAATGTCACCTGGAGCAGCGTCAGAAGCCATACTTGAATCAAGATAAATTATGTCTACAGTTTCCCCCCCCATCACCTAGGCCAGTAACCCTATCAAAGGAAGAAATTAAGTTGGTTTTGGGATGATTTGCTCTTGGCAATTCCACATGCCTGGGATGCACACATGCAGGAACTCTGCAGCCTGGCCACGTGTCTCATGGTGCAAAGGTAGTTTTGGTGGCTTCAGAACCATACCGCATCATAACTGTTTATGTCCAAAGCTAGGAAATCAAGGGAACAGCGGAAGTCAGATCTCTGTGTTAAGTGCCGAAACCCTATGCTTGTTTCCATAGCAATTTCAGGTGACTTAACTCCAAAAGCCATCAAGACAACTGGGTATTAGGCCGTGAAAAGACCAGTTTAGTAGAGTAAGACTCAGTGCACTTGGGTCCAATTCCTGGCAATGCCACAGACTCCCTGTGTGGCCTTGAGCAAATCACTTAACCTTTCATTTCTCCATCCACAAAATGAAGACAACAACATTTTACTCTCTCACAAGTCTGCTCAAATATTACGTTGATGAGGCTCATATAAGCATCGTGAAGGATTAGTGTCAGAGAACGACGAAGCTGTGGCCTTTGCAAAGGCAAAACACAGGTGACAATCACACAGAGAGGTCTACACTAGAACTTCCCATGTGTTTACAGGCTATACCATTAGCAGATAAAGTATCTCTATGTAGTCTAAGGTTACTGACTGATATGCGGGAGAGGTCAGTGGTGATATCGATGAGATGATGGCCATGTTAACTCTTACTTGGGTGTGCACAATTATTAAACTCATCACCAAGACCTGGAAAGGGATGTTCCAGAGGGATGCAATATGGTCACAGTGGACCTGAAACCATACAAAACTCTGCTTGGCTTTGGGGTTCTGTGGCAATGAATAAGGGCTCCCAAGTCAAAGGGACAGATCTGGGTTTGGAGCAGGAACACTGCAAAACCCTAAAATGATTGTATCTGGGGTTTGGGGGCCTATCATAAAGAAAGGGGCCATTTGCAATGGTAAGTTCCTGGTTACTATTTGAGCACTTCTGTGCTGGGGCCTGTGGCTAGCAGAAATCCAAACCAGGATCGTCCTTTTTTATTATTATTTAGCAGAAACAATGAGTTTGTGCTATACAACACATAAACAAACAGGGTCCTTAAATCAGGTATGCCATCATGGGCTACAGAGGTGCACAGAGATACAAGCTGTGCGAACCAGCAGCCAAGCAGACACTACCTGCATGGGTGAGCATTCTACAACTTCTACAATGCAGAATCAGGCCATCGGAAGAGACGTTCATCGAGTGTTTAGAGCCAAGAGTAGGTGACCAGATGTCCCATTTTTAAAGGGACAGTCCTGTTTTTGGGGACTTTTTCTTATATAGGCGCCTATTACCCCCCACCCCCGTCCCGTTTTTTCACAGTTGCTATCTGGTACCCCTCGCCAAGAGGTGTCTAAGCACCCATCAGGTGACAAGCAATCTGTCTCTATGTGTCCTGCAGTAGAATACCAGGGAGAGCTCCTAGCCTATAAGCTCTTCTTTCATTCCCAAGATAAGTGGCTCAGCTGGAAAGATAAGATTTAACTATGTTTGCTTCAAAGCCCCAGAATGAGCTGCCCCTGCCTGCCAAGAGAGATTGATTTCCTAAATAAGTTATAAGTCACCTGAAATTTCCCCTGGCACACATGGGGGGGGAGGGGGGGAGGAAGAGAGAAAGAAAGTGGTAAGCATGTTATTCCATTAGGGCTGATGCATTGCCAGGGTATTTAAGCAGGTTAGTTATCTGGGACATTTCTTAAACATAATGTTTGGGGTTTTTTTTTAAATGTAATCTCTATATAATGATTTTTCCACCCCTAAAATTTAATCTCTGCTTTGCTGCATTATCGGCTCCATAGCAACTGATTGCTTGACTGATGCAGCTTTGTGCTGGTCTCGCAGGATGCAATTGCAGATAGGCAGTTGCTGGTTAAGGGACTAGGCTAGTGGTTATTCGGGGCTCCTGGGTTCTATTCTCCTGCTGCTGCTAAATCCCTGTATAGCCACAGATGAGACATTTCACCTCTTCCAGTCTCTATTTCCCCTTCTGATGGGTTGTGTTGATGCTTAGGCCATTACGGTGTGAAGTGCACTATCTTAGGTACTGATCTGAGCATCTCATGATCTTTAACATAGTTACAACATCCCTGTAAGATATCATTGCCCTGTTAGCCCCATTGTACAGATAAGGTACTGAGGCCAGAGATCCAGTGTCACACAGGAAGTCTGTGGCAGTGCAGGGAATTGAATGCAGGTTTCCTAAGACCCGAGCTAGCACCTTAACCACTGGGTCATCCTTTCTCTCTATTCAAAACAGGGCTCTTGTGACACCTCGACCTTTTACTGGCCCTCTGCATAGAGGTGAATACGACTATACTGTTTGCAAAGCACTCTCAGATCTTTGGATAAAAAGAGGCACACAGAGCTACAAAGTATGATCATTAGGGTGTTCCATAGGAAGGATGCTTTTGCATCCTCTCCATGAGGATGAAGATTTAATTTCCCCTGAAGAATCTTGTTCCTGTGATTGTTAACAATACGTTACATTTATAAAGCAATTTCTATATTTGAAGACTCTCAAAGGGACATGATAAGTTATATGTCATTATGCAGAAATCGCTTTTCCCATCACTGCAGTGCAGCCCCCTCTGGGCAGAACTCAGCAGCTGGTTAATATCACTTGGCGGCACTGGACAACAATTTAGAACAGAGTAAGTAGAATAATACCATTTATAACTGAAACTATCCACTATCACAAATTCCCTCCCTGTCTTCCTGTTGAATGTGGCTTTTCTACTAGATGGAGCAAATAATCCATATTTAATATTGTGACAAATTTTGCCTTTGCTTGCAGACTATCCAGAAACTAATTGAAGAAATCTGACACAATCACGTCCTTCAAATTGACTTGATCAAGTTGAATATATGTATCTTTTTAGCGCTAAGGCATGCTAGTCAAAGTTTGAGCTGTGTTGCTCAGTTATAATTGGTCACATGAGTCATGTGCTATTGTTTCTGTTCCCTGATTGGGTGATCACAACTTACTCTGTTAAATTTGACAAAAAATGATTCCTCCCACCCACCATGAGTGTTCAAATGCATGAGCTCAAAATTTGCTTCCTACGCTAGTAAAAGCAGGTCATGGAAGTTCGCGGTAGATTATTGTTGTATTGTCAGCCCCAAAAGTTCAAAAACTGGGAGTCAGGACCCACAAAAAAAGCAAGATATTAGATTAAAAAATCAAGAGATTTAAAATAAAAATAAAAATGTGGGTTTTCCCTGTCTTTTTGTTTCTGAGTGCAAAATGCTTCATGTTTGCAAGCTTTTTTCTACCTCCAAGAGGACGAGAAATTTAACTTTTTTAACGAAAGCTCCTCTCATTCAATTTTTTGACGGCAGAAGCTGGGGCTTTAAGAAAAAACACACCATATCATGAGACTTGCAATAAAACCATGAGATGGCAACACTGTGAGTGCAGTGGGTGACAAATAAACCACCCTCATAGCCCTTCCTTGTTTTCCACAGATATCTCGTCAGTCAAGTTCACTTGCGTGGAAAGGGGATTTCAAAGTTGTAGGCAAAGTTTTAAATTCCTGCTTGCAAGTATTTATGGCTGTCAGAAGTATGCGCATACGCATCCAATTAGGGGGCAGAAAAAAGTCCTGTCACCTGTCAGAATAGACCAAGCATCACACAACCTCTGAATATCAAATTGCCACTGGTCAACCTGCAATGGAAAAAATGCATTGAACGAATTCAAACAGTGTGAAATTGACCCCCTGAGCAGAGTCCAGCACATAGCTTAGACACTCCTTAAGTCCAGGTGCATGAGGTATGGCGCGGGACTCAAGTGGTGGGTGGGAATTGGAGGAAATTGCAATGGGCATTCTGCACACAGAAAAGGAGGTGGAATTCATTGGATAAATTATATTCTGTGATTTTTTTGCTTAGCTCCGGTCATTACGGCCCCCTCACCAGAATCAGCAGGGAGATAGCAAACCCGCTTGCCAGCTTGGCTGAGATCAGCAAACTTTCCCCAAATTTCCCGGTCTGAGAGCTAATGCTGAGAATTAAGCTGGGATCAAAAGAGAGGGGAGAAACAACAGGACAAAAGAAAACCTCGGTCTCCCATGTGCTTCGCTCGCTCCTAATCCGCCTGTAATTGTGAGGTGCCATGGTCCTACAAATTTTCAAGCTGTGTTTTGCCGCAATTCAGGGCTCTTAGCTAATTTCCTCTCCAGGTCACTCTTTTCCACCAGATATTCCATTCTTTCGAATACTGCACTCATAAGCCTCAAGAGAAACACCAACCACCATTGTAAATCCACGCAGTTCCACTGAAGTTAATGGAACTATGTCCATTTACACCAGCTGTGTGCCGAGTCTTCATTTATTCACTTTAATTTAAGGTTCCGCGTGCCAATAATTCTTTTTAACGTTTTTTAGAAGGTCTCTCTCTATAAGTCTACATATTATATAACTAAACTATTGTCGTATGTAAACAAGGTTTTCCAAATGTTTAAGAAGCTTCATTTAAAATTAAATTAAAATGCTGATCTTACGCCACCAGCCCGCTCAGCCCGCTGCCGGTCTGGGATTCCGTCCGCCGGCTCCTGCCAGCCAGGGTCCCGGCTGCCGGCCCCGCGCAGCCTGCTGCCGGTCTGGAGTCCTGGCCCTGCCCACATAGAGTGGGTACCTACCTTCTCCCTGGTTCTAGCCCATTCTCCTCCTCTCTCTCTGCACTGAGCTGAGGGTGGGAGTGCGCTGAGCACAGGGCTGGGGGTGAAGGAGCAGGCTGGGGGTTGGGGTGCAGGGTCTGGCCAGGAGCTAGAATGAGGGAGGGGGCTCAGGGTTGGGGCAGGAGGTTTGGGTGTGGAGTGCTTACCTGGGCAGCTCCCATTGGGTGCGAGGGGTGCAGGTGGGAGTGTGTGTGTGTGTGTGTGTGTGTGTGTGTGTGTGTGTGTGTGTGTGTGTGTGTGTGTGTGTGTGTGTGTGTGCAGGAGCTCCCGTTTGGTGCTCAGGGTGGGAGTGGGGATGTGGGGGGTGCAAGAGTCAGGGCACGGGGTCTGGAGGGGGCTGGGTATGTGTGGGGGGTGCAGGAGTCAGGACAGGGGGTTGGGGGTGTGTGAGGAGGGTGCAGGAGTCAGGGTAGGGGACTGGGGGGGGGGGCTGGGTACGTGTGGGGGGTACCGGAGTCAGGGCTGGGGTTGTTGGGGGGGGGGTTCAGGGGTCAGGGCAGAGGGCTGGGGGTGTGTGAGGGGGGTGCAGGAGTCAGGGTAGGGGACTGGGGGGGGGCTGGGTACGTGGGGGGGGTACCGGAGTCAGGGCTGGGGGTGTGTGAGGGGAGTGCAGGAGTCAGAGCAGAGGGCTGGGGGTGTGTGAGGAGGGTGCAGGGGTCAGGGTAGGGGACTGGGGGGGGGGGGGCTGGGTACGTGTGGGGGGTACCGGAGTCAGGGCTGGGGTTGTTGGGGGGGGGGTTCAGGGGTCAGGGCAGAGGGCTGGGTGTGTGTGAGGAGGGTTCAGGGGGTCAGAGCAGAGGGCTGGGGGTGTGGGCTGGGGTCATGGGGGTGCTCCCAGCCCCATGCCCTGAGCGGCTCACGGCAGGGGGCTGGAGGGGATATGCCCTGATTCCACCCCCTTCCCCAAGGTCCCCGGAGCAGAGAGTGCGCTGCGGCTTTTACCTCTCCCCCTCGGCCGCAGGGAGGGAGAGGAGGAGGGGCAGGAACCCAGCACGCTGGGGGAAGAGGCGGGGGGACGGGGAAGCTTGCCTGCCCTGCAAGGAGAGAGCGGGGGGCGGAAAAGAGTGGGCCGGGCCGGGCTTTTCGTGGCACGCTGCTGTCTGCCCGGGTCCGGCAGACAGCAGCGTGCCATTAAAAATTGGCACACGTGCCATAGGTTGCCGATCCCTGATCTAGTTCATTACTTCTTGGAATTCCAACCCAGCCCAGTGACTGACAAGTGCTACCATTCGGTTGCCCGTGTACAATGAGCCGTTTTTAAGAGAGCAGCCCCCTTTGTTTCCCCTTTTCCTTCGGCTGGGGCCATCAACTGCCTTCATCTCACCCCTCTGGATACAGGACGCCTCCCTAATAATTAGCCACTCGGCCTTCACCTCCTCTGCAGACTGCTGTAATTTGCCCCTCACACAAGCCCGTGATGGAGAGAGGGCAGGGGCCAGCTAGTGGGGTGACAAACAGCTGGAGATGGACTCAGAGAGAGAGAGAGAGAGAAAGTCCCTCGCATGAAAGGGAGAGAAGTTGCCATGTGTCACTGAGCTACAGTCACCAGGGCTAATTGAGCCTTCAGGCCCCCACGTTCCTTCCGGGCAAAGGAATCTGGGTGAGATTAATGAACGGAACTGATGATTTTTCCCCTACAGCAATGTCTGAGCTGAGCAGCAGAACCAGATCAACGTGGGGAAAGATAAGTAGTAATGGCGCTTTAATAAGGCAGCTGGGACCTGGAACTAAAACTCAGGGGGCCAGTGGCCTCCGTCCTTAATGGACTAGCATTTACAGTAACACCCACACATCACTATTGGCACCTGCTGGCTCCTTTGCTGGAGAGATGCCAAGAGGTGACAGGGTTCTGAAGACTGAATCCCTCTCCCCACCCTAGAAGGGGTCCCCACTAGGAGAGGGTCCAACGTAGGTTTATAGGGCTGCACGGGAGAGGTTTGTAGGGCCACTGTCCATTGCATCCGATGAAGTGGGCTGTAGCTCACAAAAGCTTATGCTCAAATAAATTTGTTCGTCTCTAAGGTGCCACAAGTCCTCCTGTTCTTTCTGGGGATACAGACTAACCCGGCTGCTCCTCTGAAACAGAAGACTTCAGTTTCCAGAGCTCTCAGTCTGCCCCCTTTCAGGTGCACAGCTTAGCCCTGAAATGTCTGAATCCACTTTTCAGCCCTGGTGACCGTGGCTCAGCACCAGAGGGGAGTTTGATTTTTGCAGGGATCCCATTGCTATTTCTATTCAAACTGTCCCCTCTGAGCAGGGGTGATGGAGCAGAGGGGGCCATGCCCCCCCCGCCAATTTTTACCAGCCGTAAGGGCGAGCAACGGGGGGAGGGAGTGGAGAGGAGTGAGCCGGGGATGGGATCTTGGGGGAAGGAGTGGTGTGAGGGCGGGTCCTCGGGGGCAATGAGGTGCAGGGGGCAGAGCCACTGTTGGAGGACCTGTGGGCCCCCCCACACACTTATAGGGCATTCCTGCCTATGAGACCCATTTTCTGCCACGGCACAGAAAACAGCCTCAGGACATGAGTAGGGAGGTTTAAAGAAAAAGGTGAAGGGGGTGGGGAATATTTTAGGTCGGACTATAGGCATTGCCACAGACGATCAAGCCCATGGCCCGCTTAATCCAGCATCCTCTCTCCAATAGTAGTCAGCACCTGATACTTCAGAGGAAGGTGCAAGAACCCCCCACAATAGCGAGACGTGGGAAAAAAACTGCCCTCCCATGAAGGGCTCATCCTCATCCCTAGCAGCTTTGTTTCCCGCCGTGGACCAAAGTTTGCCTGGGATGAGACAGAACCAGTTTGGATGCTGTAAGGCTAGCAGCCATCGCCTATGCCGCTTGGATGCCCACCCCTATCCAGTCTAAGAGATCAGCAAGGAAAGCGGACTGGCTTGCCCTGCATCTACAAACCTGGATGACTAAACCGAACAGCTGCTTCAGCTGAACGGTAAGCAGCCTGGCTCAATTGGTTGAGGATGAGTCTACCTGAAGCTGCCGTTACTATGCAAGTCAGGCAGTTTTCAAGATAATTAGGCATCTCTTAAGATGCACTGAATTGCAGGTGTCTATGTGGATGCAGCTGGAGCTACAGGGAGAGTCATTCTCAAGGCATCATGATCTGGTGGTTAGAGCACAGGACTGGGAAGTCAGAGCTGTTGGGATCTAGTTCTGGATCAGACTGTGACTTGTGGGGCAACTTTGGGGGAGACACACCACCTCTTTGCGCCTCAGCTGCCCCATCTGTACAATGGGCGTGATTGCTACCTCCTGGGGGGGTCATTAGAACAACAGCCAACAGAGAGGTATCTGACTGGAATTCAAATCTTAGGCATCAGAGGAATCTAAAGTCCAAGTAAGTAGCTGCTCAAGGCACCAATCAGCTTCAAGTGCTGATTGCTCATGGCTTCTGGAGACTGTCTGGCTTCCTGGAAGGAGCACGGACCTGGGCTCCTCCAGACCTATCTCCTCATCAGAGTTACTGTTTCAGGTAACAAAGAAGCAGGGGAACTGATTTGAAGCCTAATGAATAATCAGCCACCATCAATAATTGTAATCACTAATCTGGTGCAATTACGGGCAATTATAATAAATGCAATTTCCTCCTGAGCTGCTAACGAACTCCAGAAATATGAATTGACTTGAACTGTCTGCCTGTGATTTATACAGTTGCAAGATCAAGGATGCCATTATCCCGGCAAAGGCTCTTAAAGGGACAGTTACTTTGGTGTTCCCTCCCTCAGCAGGGCTCTTCCCCTCCCCTGTCCTCCTGGTCCCAACTGGGGCAGCAAAAATACATATGCGGAATTCTGCAATCCTAGAAGCAACATCTCATTCGGTGTGGGACACACCTCCCTCCATCACAACTTGCACACAGGGGCAAATGCAACTCCCAATTCAATTCCGATGTCCATGGCACAACATCTGGGAAGTAAGCGATTATTTGTGCTCAAAGAGGCTGTGGGCGCCTAGTGTGATGCACTGGCTCTGCGTAGGTGCCCGTGCGGACATTATGACTGACATGCTGCCATCTATTGGCTGACCCAACACAACACTTATAGTTCTATAGCTCAATTAGACCTTTTTAAACCGGCTAGATCCAGATCACTTGCATCCAAGAGCTGGACTTTTAACTGTTGATTTTCAATACATTTTGGAACGCCGGGGAAGTTCCAGAAGACTGGAAGGAAGCTAATTAAAAGGCAAAAACTGGATGACTTGGGTAATTATAGGCCTGTCAGCCTGACATCACTCTTGGACAAGATAATGGAGTGGCTGATTCGGGATTCAATTAATAAAGAATTAAAGGAGGGGAATGTAATTAATGTAAATCAACAAGGGTTTATGGAAAAACAGATCAGTCAAACTCACTTGATGAGATTTTTTGATGAGATTACAAGTTTGGCTGATAAAGGTAACAGTGTTCACGTAATATCCTTAGACTTCTGTAACATGTTCGATTTGGTACCATCATGACATTTTGATTAAAAACAAGAATGATATAAAATTAACATGGCACACATTAAATGGATTAAAAAGTGCAATGATCAGTCTCAGTATGTAATTGTAAGTGGTCACTGAGAGAGTGTGTTTCAAGTGGCGTCCCTCAGGCACTGATTCTTGGCCCTGTGCCATTAAACATGGAAGAAAACTTGAAATCTTCACTGATAAAGCTGGCAGATGACAAAATTTGGGAAAGTGGTAAATAACGAAGAGGAAAGGTCATGGATTCAGAGTGATCTGGATAGCTGGGTAAACTGGGCACAAGCAAGCAATGTGTGTTTTTATATATATGGCTAAAAGTAAATGTATACATCTAGGTACAAAGAAGGTAGGTCGTGGCTTACAGGATGGGGGACATCTATGCTGGGGAGCAGTCACTGGAAAAGATTTGGGGGTCATGGTGGATAATCAGTGGAACATGAGCTCCCAGTGTAACACTCTGGCCAAAAGCATTAATGCTATCCTGGGATGCATAAACAGGGGAATCTGGAGAAGGGATAGAGAGGTTATTTAACTGGTGGGACCATTCTGTGTCCAGTTCTGGTGTCTACAATTCAAGAAGGATGCTGATAAATTGGAAAGGATTCACACAAGAGCCACAAGAATGATTAAAGAATTAGAAAACAATCCTTATAGTGATAGACACAAGGAGTTCAATCTATTTAGCTTAACAAACAGAAAAGATTAGTGATGACTTGATTACGGTCTATAAGTATGCAGATGGGCAACAAATATTTAATAAAGGGCTCTTCAGTCTAGCAGAGAAAGATATACCACAAGCCAGCGGCTAGAAGTTGGAGTTAGACATATTCAGACTGGAGATAAGGATTTTTCACAGAGAGGTAATTAACCACTGGAACAATTTAACAAGGGTCATTGTAGATTCTCCATCGCTAATGATTTTTAAATCAAGATTCAATGTCTTTCTGAAAGATATGCAATAGGAATTATTTGGGGGATGTAGTGGCAGAGGGGTGGAAGAATTGCATCTCCTTTGTGTGGTTATGTCCCAATTTTTTTTTAAGTGTCCACTAACTTTGGGTACCCAATTTGAGACACTATGAGCCAGATTTTTCAGAAGTGATGTGGGGCAGGAAACGGTTTTCCTGTCCTCCTGAAAAATTTCGAGACTTCAAAAATATTTCTCATCCCTGATGAAGAAAAAGCGTAGAGATCTTAAAATTTTTCACAATTTAAAATCCAGTTGGTTTGGGTCACTCAAAATGTTTCATTTTGATCATTTTCAAATGTTTTGTTTCAATTTTGACCATTTAACTATAATTAGCTTAAATTTCTCAATGGAAAGTCATTTTGAACTAGAACAGTTACTTTTTCAAATTTTCTTCAAGTTAGGAAATTTGTCTAAACCAACCCTTTCCTGTGACGTTTCAGTTTCACCGACTTTACATGTTCCAATGGGGAAAAAAATTACTCCAAAAATTCCTGAGTTGCTCAAATGACCACCCATAACTCCATTGTAAGTCAGTTCTCAGAACCGCCGACAAAGCATTCTCTAGGGATCTCTGCCAAATGAGTGGCTACTTCGCAAAAATTGAGCTTCTGCCTTTGTGTGTGTGTTCAGCAATTCCCGCAAATTAAAAAAAAAATCCAGTTTTGTCTTTTTGTCAAATAAATAAATACATGAAAAAATATTCAGGGAAAATTACATCCACCCCCCCCAATCCACAGAAAATTTTATTGCCCTTTTTTGACCAGCTCTGCTCCACATTGACCACCTCAACAGACAGCCCCTGGAGTCTAAACTGCCTTTTGGCCCAGCGATGAGCTACATCTGTGCAGCGTATGAATTCTGATTGCTATTGTGAAGGTGTATGATGAAAACCTGCAGTGTGCCTATATGTATGTGGGAGAAAAGGTGGGCGAGATAATATCTTTTATTGGATCAACTTCTATTGTTGAAAGAGACAAGCTTTCAAGCATCTTAAGATTTCTGTGTATGCTCGAAATCTTGTCTCACCCACCTCCTGGTCTCTCTAATATTACGCCTACAACAACACTGCAAACATATATGTATGTGGATCCACCACTGCTGACAGGTCCTGTAGCAGCTATAAATCAGACAGGGACAATGGGAAATATTTAAGATTAACGACGGTACTTAAGCCTCACATATGTTTATGCTAAAAAAGCAGCTGTATCCTTACACAAATCATTTTAGTTGACTCCTCTGAAGGGAGAGGGAAAGAGAGGATAGGTGGAAATTTACCAGGAGAACAACAAAAGAGGCCAGGTGACCAGAAGGTGTGTGTACACAAACATACACACACACACAAGGGGTTAGACAGGAAAAGGAAGGTGAGTCAGGATAGTCACAGAAATGGGGCTCCATTTGGGAAAGAGACCAGCTAGCATGCAATAGCCTGCACAAGGAGGGCACACCCTGTCTGCCTGCCTTCCCAGACATGGATAGTCCCAAAGGACTCCCAAGGGAAGGATCAGATAGAAAGGGACATAACTGTAATATTTATTGTGTTGTTTGAGCTCTCCTCTCCTGTACTTTACATGATTAAGTATAAAAGAGCATAAAGGTGTTAGACTGTGCAAAGCATATATGTGTTGTCTGCTTTACAATTGCTGCGTGCCCTGAGAGAGTTAAACGGTAAACCAGAAGATTCACACCTTTGATGGGAGAGGTCTGGGAAAAGGGTGTGTTTAAGTATCTGGGGGGAATCTCAGGGGTCAGCGCTGATCCAGGAGCTATGGCAGGTGGGCTGAGGGCTACAGAAGAAACCAGTGCTTCAGCCTGGTGAGGCAATAAAAGCCTGAATAAATCCAGGGGATCCAGAGAACAGAGGATTGGATTCCCTTCACAGTAGCCCTAGTAAGTGGCCACGAAGAGGTGCTCACTATGATCCATGAGAGACCCCTAAAGGAGCTTCTGAGTCATGGCGGAGGCACCAGGCAGTAGCTGGCATAGGGAAACATGCACTGTTATCTGTGCTGTACTGTAGTGTTGTGGGAATTAACATTCAACATTGGTCTCCAAAGCTGTCAATCAACACCTTTCTCCAAAGCTAAATCCACACAAGGGAAGAGCCAGCAGCAGCAACGGCAGCTGAGCACTGGGTAAACCTTGTCACTCTAGTGATTATATTGATTTTAAATTCACTAGACAAAAGTGTGTGGTGCATCTGATCGTGGTGACAGGATGAAGTTGGAAAAGGGCAGGTCTGAGACACTGCTATAAATAGCCTCTTGCTGTCAAGATACGATCAGCTAATGGCAGCCTTTGTCTAGAATTAGGCCAACAACTACTAAGCACTCACGTGATGCCTTACCTATTCAAATTACTGCCTAGACATTAATTTACCTTTATAACCTCCCCTCCCCCATTCCCATGTGAGTTAGATCTGTATCATTATCTCCATTTTGAAGACAGGGAGGCAGGGAAAGGTTACACAACTCGCTCAAGGCCCAACAGCAAGTCAGTAGCATCACTGGGATTACAACATGCTTCTGACTCAAACCAGCATGGGGCAATGGAGAGGGGACTAGACCGAGCCTCAGGCTTCTATTCCCAGCCCTTCCACTGACCTTCTTTGGGACCTTGGGCAAGTCACTTCACTGCGTCCTGCCTCGGTTTCCCCTCCCACCCTTTGTCTGTCATGTCTACTTCGACTGTAAGATTTTCAGCATAGGTACTTCCTCTGTGTGACTGTGCTGTGTCTCGCACAGTGGGACCCCAATCTCAGTTGGGAGGTGCCCTAAACAATTCTGAAAGGAGCAGCAGCAGCATACCTGTGCTCATTGCACACTGGAACACAGAACGTGAAAGATTTTCCAGCATTCGTGAAATTCCCCTGAAAGTTCTAATTAAAAAGGCCTAGCTTCCTCTTTCTGACGGTTCAAGTCCTTCCCCAAAATGCCTCTCTCATTGGCCTTTGGCCTTCATCCTCCAGATGCATGGATCCTCTGTAGGTCAAAAGGAGATCAAAATGCCACACTCCCTCTTCACACACTTCTTGTGCTTTGGAATTCTGCTTTTTTTTTTTTTTTACACTCAGGTAAGGATTTAAAGATTCATCAGAAAACTATGGAGAAAATACATCTGCAAAAAAATTAACAGATTCTTCTTAAATGATGCCCATGTCCTAAAGATACATAAATAATCCATGCACATGCATAGGGAGAAAACCTCATATCTCCAGCTTTAAAATTTCCAATGGCAAAACATCCTCAACCCCCTTATCCCCTCCTTCCCACCATGGCACAAAACGAGCAATAAATATGGAAATCTGAAAATCCAGAGAAAATAGTGACTCCTCGGTCTCTCGCCAACAAAGTACACGACAGCTTTGTAAGGAAATGAGTGAGTTTATCCCTTCGCTGCACTTGCATGAATTCCTTACGGTTTCGTGTTATTGCTGGCCCATCAAAGTGACAGGTGTCTTTCTTCCACTGACAGCATAGCCCCTTGTTCACAGGCCATCAGGCAGCCAGTCTCCCAGTGACTGCTCCCCTGCCAGCAACCCAACTGAAGAGCTACAGCTCTCTTTACCAAAGCTGCTAAAAACCTACTTATATTCATCTCAAGTTAAATCTACATGGAAAATAGATACAAGGGGAGGGGGGGGGGGATGGTATTGCAGTTGGATGCACCAGAATCCTCTATTAAAAGAAAGAGGCAAATAGTTTTCAATTTTGTACAAGCGTATCCTATAATTAGCCTGTGGTTTCCAGGCTCATTCCAAACCTCTGTCTTTCAGGAAGTGGCCGGGGTTTTTAAGCTCTCACTTGTGCTGTACGTGTCCCAGGAAGGATTAGTGTAAATAAGATCTCTGCATGATGCTGGTTGAGGGGTATCCATGGTATTGCCATTTCAAATCAGACCAGCCATTCATCGAGTTCAGAACTTTGTCTTCAACAGCACTGGTCACTTCAGATGAATCCCCTTAGTGAACAATTACAGAAGAACCTGTCCATAGAGGATAACCTATCCTATGCTAGCCCCTCTCCGTTAGTGTTTTATTGTTGTTTATTTGTACTCTATTAGCACCTACATGTCCCATTGTGCTAGATGCTTTCCCTAAGGCTTCCATGATGTTCATCATCACTAGGGCTGGTTGAAAATTTTCCAGCAAAAGTTTTTTGGTTTTGTTTTTTTTGGAAAAGGTCTGTGTGTGGGGTTATTTTTTGACAAAATGAATTTTTTTATGCAGAAAATGTTGATTTGGGTATTTGTTGTTGTTGTTGAACAAACAAAGCACATGAAGAGCAAAACATTTCAGCTCTGAAAAGCAGTGGCAGAGTCTCAGGCTCCTCTTCGGGCTGGGCTCCGCCCAAGCCAGATTTGGTCTCCCATGACGTCCATGACGCATTTCCTCCCTTTGTAGTAAGAAGAGAGCCTGAACATAAGCCCTTATACTAGAGGCCTGGTCTGAGGCCTGAACTAAAGTAGTGGTCAAAACTTTGCCAATATGAAGGGAAGTCAGGCGGTGAGCTAGAGGCAGGCCCTGCTCACAGAATCTGGCAAGAACAGGGCCGAAACGCTTTCCTAAATCGTGCTCGGCATAAGAATATACATGCAAACGCATTCCAGAAAGGTGATACCAGAACACCTCGATACCAAACACGTTCCTCAAAGATAACGGGAACACATGGGCCCATCCTGAAGATAAGGTCAGGATGACAGCATGATGGATAGAGATGTTTTGATCGAACCAACGTGTACAAGGCAATGGGTGACACCCAAATACATCAGAGGTTGGCACCTCGATACCTCAGAGGGGCAAGACGTAACTTGCTTGTATCAGTGTATAAAGATGTATCTCAGAAGGAGTGTCTTCAGCTGGTCTAGGGGATAATGGAAACTCCCGCTATTAACTGAGCTAGTCCATTGCAACAGCATACATGTGTTAGTGTACTTGTAACTATTGAGCTGGGACATTAGGACCGTGCTTTGTTGACAATAAACCTGACCAAGTTCCTTCACTACGAACTGAGGCTGTGGATTTATGGGGCCGTTCAATCGGACCTGCTGTACAGGCAATCCGGCTAGAGTCGGTACAGCACTCAGAAAGAACACACACACCAGGCTGAACATCTGACCACACCCTTCACCAAAAGGGGAAAGCAAGGAGCATTACAGGTAACGTAGTCCAACCAGGGAGCCCCACATACAGAGGAGACTGGCAGCATGATGCGCCCAAAGTACAACGCCCAGGAGATACTACTGCAACATTTCAGAATCAAAATGATTTTTTGCCAAAAACTCACAAAATTTCCACAGGGAGGAAAAAAAAGAATCCAATCAACTCTACTCAACCTCAAGAGTCCTCCAAAGACACCTCTTCCTAGACCACACAATGTATTTCTGCCCTTCCTTTCAGCCCTTCATCACCTGGGTAGGAAAGCTCAGTCATCACCTTGTAAAATAACAGATTATTTTTTAAAAGTTTCTTCTCTTCTGTTGTTTTTCTTTCTCCTTCCTGGATCTTAGTCCTGTCTTTGGAAAGCTGATGTTCATGAGCTGGGAAAGACCCTGGGGCCTGATCTTCTTATATTAGAGATTCTTTGTTATGCACATTAGCCCCAGCAATGTCAATGGACTATGCATGTGAATGGGGACTAGTAGAATGACTATAAGATGCAGGATAGTTCCCTTTGGTAGAACTATGATGCACCAAGGTAGTGATCTGGCCCCCATCACTGCAGAATCTGACCTCCTCACAATCTTTAATGTATTTACACTGACATCACCCCTGTGAGTTAGAGATGTGCTGTTATCCCCATCTGCAAAATGGAGAACCCAGGCCCAAAGGGCCAGAGTTTCAAAGGTATTTAGGCACCTAAAACTGCAGATAGGCACCTAGTAGGATTCGCAAAAGCAAGGCAGATGCCTATGTCCCACTGAAATCAACAGGACGTATGGCATGTCCATACACTACAAACTTTTGCCAGCGCAAATCACATTGGTGTAAAGCTGCTGCAGTTAGTATATCGGTTGCACTCGTACATGCACCCGGAGTGCTTGTGTTGACGCACAGTGCAGTACACCCTGGGTCGGTGTTTCAGAGTGCAACTTGCCACCATCCAGCACACTTCCTTTTGGGAAGTTTTGGCAATGCATGATGGGGCAGAAATGAGTCGTGCAGGGGTAACTGGGACTGCAGGGTCAAGTTCCCGTCATACAACTTTCTCCAGCCCATAATGCCTTCTCTATCCCATAATTTTTCACACTCGTTTTAAAAATCCCACAAACCTGCTCAGGACCTGTCACTGCCCACCAGCTCCAACAGAAGCAAGCTTAGCAGTATGAGCATGAGCATTGCAAGCATAGGACACACAATCCTTTGGTATTTGCAGAGCCAAAAGAAAAGCTGCGGGGAACATGATGGTTTCCTGGAGGTCAGATTGCTGTGGGATACAGCGATTCAAGATTGTTGGTGGCAATCATGGAGCAGCTCCAAATGGTGAAGCGCCACTTCTGGGCCCGAGAAATGAGCATTGATTGGTGGGATTGCATCATAATGCAGGTTTGGAATTAACACGGGTTTGGGATGATGAGCAGTGGCTGCAGATGAGTAGGTGCACAAGGCCAATTTCCTAGGTCTCTGTGCCAAGCTCATCCCAGTCCTCCACTACAGGGACATCTGAATGAGAGCTGCACTGACAGTGGAAAAAGTGAGTGGTGAACGCTCCCTGGAAGCTTCCAGTGCCAGATTGCTGCCAGGCAGTGGAAAATCATTTGGGAGCTGGAAAATCCACTGTGAGTGTCATTGTTATGCAAGTGTGCAGGGCCATTAATCACCTCCCATTATGCAGCAATGTGACTCTCAGTAATGTACAGGACAAAATAGATGGATCTGCAGCAATGGGATTCCCAAACTGCGGTGGATCAACAGATGGCATGCATATCCCTATTTTGGCACCAGACCACCTTGCCACGGAGTACATCAACCAATAGAGTTCCTTTTTCATGGTTATGCAAGCATTGGTCGATAACCAGGGATACTTCACCAACATCAGTGTAGGCTGGTCCAGGAAGGTGCACGACGCTTGCATCTGTTCAGAAAGCCACGAGCAGGGACTTTCTTTCCTGACTGGCAGATTACCATTGGCAATGTTGAAAAGTCAACAGTGATCCTGGGAATCCAGCCTACACCTTATTCCTCTGGCTCATGAAGTCGTACACTGGCCATCTCGACAGCACCAAGGAGAGATTCGACTACCAGTTTAGCACATGCAGAAGGACAGCTGAATGTTGGGAGCTAATAAAGATGAATTATTTCCCAAACAATAGAGTTTTATTGAATGACAAAAAACACCCTAAAATATCTGTGCAAGTTAAAAGCAAATACATTAAAATCTTAATGAATGTACGGACCAGAGCTTAAAGAAAAGGGAAGAACATTCATGTCCATTTTACCTACACATACACCAGCCATGGCTTTCACACGTTAGCGCATGTGGAGCTGTGGTGGTCCGTACTGTCCCCTGTGTGAAGTGGTAGGGATAGGGATATGGCCCCTGATGCCTCAGCATTGATGAGAGAGGCAGGAAGTTACTATATTGGAGTTCTCCATGGACTGCAAAGGGAGACTGATAAACCTCTAAGTCCACAAGAGTCTGCAACATCTGTGTTTGCCACCAGAGAAGCCCCATTAAGTCCTGGTGAGAAACCAGTTTAAGTGTAGCCACATGCACAACTATGTTGATGCAAGGCAGCTTACGTTGACCTAACTTTGTAGTGCAGACCAGGCCTTAGGCACCTAACTATCTTAGATGCTTTTGAATATCAAACTAGGCACTATCTGCATCTTTAGGCACTTAAGAACATAAGAATGGCCATGCTGGGTCAGACCAATGGTCCATCTAGCCCACTATCCTATCTTCTGACAGTAGCCAATGCCAGGTACCCCAGAGGGAATGAACAGAACAGGGTAATTCACTGAGTGATCCACCCCCTGTCACCCAGTCCCAGCTTCTGGCAGTTGGAGGTTTAGGGACACCCAGAGCAGGGGTTGCATCCCTGACCATCTACTCTAATGGCCATTGATGGACCTATCCTCCATGAACTTATCTTATTCTTTTTTGAACCCACTTATAGTTTTGCCCTTCACAACATCCTGAGGCAATAAGTTCCACAGGTTGATTGTGCATCATGTGAAGAAATACTTCCTTTTATTTGTATTAAACCTGCTGTCAATTAATGTAACTGGGTGACCCCTGGTTCTTGTGTTATGTGAAGGGGTAAATAGCACTTCCCTATTAACTTTTTCTGCACCATTCATGATTTCATAGACCTCCATCATACCTTCCTTTAGCTGTATCTTTTCTAAGATGAACAGTCCCAGTCTTTTTAATCTCTCCTCATATGGACGCTGTTCCATCCCCCTCATCATTTTTGTTGCCCTTCTCTGTACTTTTTCCTATTCTAATAAATCTTTTTTGAGATGGGGTGACCAGAACTGCACGCAGCGTTCAAGGTGTGGGCGTCCCATGAATTTATATAGAGGCAACATGATATTTTTCCAGCTTATTATCTATTTCTTTCCTAATGGTTCCTAACATTCTGTTAACTTTTGGAAGGCAGCTGCACACAGAGCAGGTGTTTTCAGAGAACCGTCCATGTCGACTCCAAGGTCTCTTTCTTGAGTGGTAATAGCTAATTTAGACCCCATCACTCTGTATGTATAGTTGAGATTAGGTTTTCTAGTTGATGTACCTTTGAAAATTTGGCCCAGAGAAACAGAGGTTAGGTCTGCACTCCAGTCAGAGGTGTGACTGCGGCCCGTGTAGAGCTAGCTTAGATCTAGTCAGCTCGAATAACGATAGCAGTGAAGTGGCGGTAACATGGGCTGCAGCCCATCTGTGACCCTGGGTATGTTCTGGACAGGCTAGCCCATGCTGCTGTGGCTTCACGGCTATTGTTATTGGAGCTAGCTAGATCACAGGCCGTTCAGGTACACGTGCTGCAGTCACGCCTCTGGATGCTGTGTAGACAGACCAGGCGTGACTTGCCCAAGGTAACCTAGAAGTCTGGCAGAGCAGGGAAATGAACCTGAGTCTAAGTCTAGCACCCTAATAACTGGATCCGCCTTCCTCTCTCTGTACAGGGCTAGATTTCCAGGGTGCTTTCTGAGCAGAGCACGGAGCAGTGGTGCATGCAATTTCTCATGTAAAGGAACAGAATTAGGTCCAGAAGAGCACCGGACCCTCCAGGAGCTCTGCACTGCCAAGCTGTGTGCATAATTCTGAGACTCCTCTGTTACTCATTCAACCTAACAAATGTTCACTAAGGTTACCCCTGCACTATGGAGACCACACTAGCCTGTAGCAACACTGGTGTGGCCTCCTAGTGTAGACACAGACTATACCAGCAGGACTGTTTCTGTTGTGGGTATACCGCCACTAGGAACGCTGCCCTGCACCACTGTAACACTGTAGTGTAGACACTTACTTCAGCAATGGAAGGGGTTCCTCTGATGCTTAGTGAACCACTTCTCCAAGGGGCGGTAGCTAGGTCAATGGAGGAATTCTCCTGTCAACCTAGCCGTGTCTACACCAGAGCTAAGGTCGGCTTAACTACATCACACAGGATGTGAATGTTTTCACAGCCCTGAGCAATGTAATTAAGCCAATCTAGCTTTGTTACATAGACCAGCCATCATTGTAGGAACCCCACCTCCCCAAACGACATCAGCTATGTCCCGAGAACCACTCCTCTGCTGACATCACTGCGTCTACACTGGGGGTTTTGCTGGCAAAGCAATGTCAGTTGGGGCGTGGTTTTCGCATACTCCTGACCGATGTAGCGATGCCGATATAAATGTAAGCGTAAACCAAGCCTAAGATCAGGGAGGAGATAAAGCCTTTGCAATTGCCCAAACTTCTTCACCCCCTTCCTCGTTACCGTACATGCCTCTCTCTTATCAGCATTATCATTTTCCCTGTTTAGATAGACTCTAAAACATCCTCTTCTCCTCTTCATTTAAACAACAGCATTTGTAATCACGAAGCAGCTTACTTTTAATCATGCTGAGACCAAATTGTTATTTACACTGGAGATCTTGCCTTTTTCTCCCCAAATCTCCTTTAATTCTTCGCAGATATTAATTATACTGTGGCTCGTTCTACCTATAGCTCTGAAATCTCAATCTGCCTTTTGGAAATTGCTTGCGGCCAAATCCTCAGCGAGTGTGAAAAATGATGTAGCTCCATTGAAGGTCGTAAAGCTACACCGATTTGCACCAGATGAGGACCTGGTCCACTGGTTTCCACAGATTTTCAGAAATGCCTATGGAAGGGGCATGCCCATAGGATTTAGGGATAACATTTCCCAAAAGCACATAGGTGATGTAGGAGCCTAAGGCTGTGTCTACACTAAAGGCGCTACAGTGGCACAATTTCCTACAGAGACAGAAGGGGTTTGTCCATCGATGTAGTGAGTCCACCTATTTGAGAGCCGGTACCTAGGTTGATGGAAGAATTCTTCCAGTATAGTGGCCTCTGGGTTGATGGGAGTTAGGTCGGCTTATTTACGTTGATCAGGGGGGTGAATTTCTAGGTTGACCTAAATTTTAAGTGTAGGCCTGGCCTAAGTCTCATTTTCAGAAGAGATTTAGGCACTTCAAAGCAGAAATCCTATTGCCTTTCAATGACACTTAGTCTCCTAAGTGCCTATGGGTCAGATTTTTAAAGGTATTAGGTGCCTAAACACCAATTAAATACCTTTCAAACCTGGCCCAAGGTCCCATTTGAAAATTGGGTTTAGGCTCCTCAGACACTTAAGTGCCTAACTCCCTTCACCTTTGGCCTTTACACCTTACGAGCAGGGTAGCATGGCCATATCTCCTCCTCGTTCTCTCCCTTGTTTTTCAGTGCACAGGAACGATAACACATGAGGCTGTTAGGATTTATCGGGCCATTTCGGCAGCCTTTTCATGTTTATTCGGAGCTGCGAGATATAAATAGAATTTGGGGCTCTCTCAATAAGGAGGCGTTAGTGGCTCAGACAAGCATAATGGGTTTCTATTACAACTGTGTACGGGAGCCAGGATTTACATCATGCTTCATTGTTTTATACTGGTTTTCAGGTTTTATTACAGATTTACTTTAAACAAAAAAAAAAAAAGGAAACTCGTCACGGAGGGTTGTGGCATTTTTGTGGCTGATTTTAACCTTTGCGCCAGGAATGGAATTCGAAAAACCAGAATGAAAACATTTCCCCCCCTCCAAAGAGGTTCAGTGGCAGATCTAAGCCTTAGCAAATTGATTTCTAGTAACGAAAGAGAGACCACAAAGCATTAGTGCGCCTTAATAATTCATAATTCCGTAAGTGTGGAAATCCAGTGCCTATAAACTACATTAAAATATACTTTTGTCCTGGATTCTAAGCCCTTTGGGGCAGGGGGCTCTTTTTGCTCTGTTTGTACAGCTCCTAGCACAATGGGGACTTGGTACATGACTGCGGCACCTAGGTGTTATTGCATTTAAAATACTACTACTAATAAACCCCAGGCATCTCTTTAGTTTGATGCTCTAGTTTAGATACAAAACTGCAGGCAGAACCAAACCTCACTGAGTAATATCACCACTTAGCTGTTTTACAGGACTCTTCATCCATAGATTTCAAGGCACTTTCAAAAGGCGGCAAGTATCA
Organism: Eretmochelys imbricata; assembly: GCF_965152235.1. NCBI lineage: Eukaryota > Metazoa > Chordata > Testudines > Cheloniidae > Eretmochelys > Eretmochelys imbricata. Next base: position 9,112,351 of record NC_135593.1, on the reverse strand, counting down.
TTAGCCCCCTTCTACAGAAGGAGAAACTGAGGCACAAGGAGTTGAAATGATGTGCACAAGATGCCCACTGGCAGAACCCAGGTCTCCTGAGTCTCAATCCAGGGCCTTACCCACTCGATTACACTTTACCTCCTTTCCACTGACTACAGTGGGCTTTGGATCCGCCCTCATAGGAGCTGCTGATTGCTCAGAGCTCCAGCTGAGGTCAGTAGGAGCTGCAAATGTTCAGCATTGCTGAAAGTCATTTACAGCGCTCTTCAGCACTTCCTGTGGCCTACGTGTGATGCTCCCACTTTGAAGTACGCAACTGCACAGCCATTTGGAAACGCATCGCCTTAGGGCACACATTCGCCACATGTAGGGCCTGACCACCCGCCCATGATCTTTACAAAGCATGGGGCCGGAATCACTATGAACCTTCAAGCTAGCTTAGGTGTTTTTATGTCTGGTAATGAGACATCCCCAGCAGAAGCGTTTCAAGCAGTGATGCGCAAGAGCAATACAGTTTGTACCCCTTTGGCGGCGTTCACAGCCAGGGCTCTGCTTCAGACCCATCTCTAGTTTTCAGAACCCCCCCGAAAGAGTGGATGCTGCTCAGATTGCTGCACCTTGCACCAGAAGAAGAGAGCTGGAGTGAGAGACTGGCTGGAGGGGGTAGGAGGGGGAGGAACACTAGTGGCCGTGCTGGCCTAGCCAGGCCATACAGGACAGGAAAGAGCGGGAGACACCTGGTTCAACAAATGACAGAGAGAAATGACAGAGCAGGGGGAGGAACCGGCAGTAAAAGTGGATGAAGAGCAGGGATGTCTCTTCTCCTTCTTGCTGTTCACTAGCTGATTGTGGGAGGCTCACTGGACTGGAACCAGAGCTCATTGACATCCTGGGCAGTGCCTCGTTGTCAGCTCACTGCTTTGTCTCTTCTCTTCGCCAGTGCTTGCATTTCCCAGGGTTCCTCCCACAGCCCAGCTCCTTTCTGGGTTGCTGCCACCTTTTGGCGGCTGCTAAATCAGTTTGGCTTCTCACTTCACTTTCACATCACCTGCCAGGCCCTTTCTCGGGAGCGTCTACTCACCAGGGATGGCAGGGCGGCCGCACTTACTATGCCAGGGGAGCACAGTCCTATCCTTTCTTCCTCTGATGCAGCTCTTACAGGGGAGCCTTTTGTCTCTCTCACCATCAGGAGTCAATTAAGCCCCTAACCCCTTCAGCCAGATTTGGCAGGTCCTTCTGTCCTTCGGTGTCCACTGTTTCAGTCATTTTCTCTGTGCAGATAGCAAGATACAATTCAGCTGATCTACTCCCCCAGGGCATCCACAGAGAAACTGCCAGACTAGATCTGACCAGTAGCCCATCTGGTCCAGTATCCTCTCTCTGACAGTGGCCAGTGCCAGCTGCTCTGGAGAAGAATGCAAGAAAATCCCCACCCTGGAAAAGTATAAACTAACCTGCTTATGGAAAAGTGTCTTCCTAACTTCCATTTACTTAGTGGCTGGCTTATGCCCTGAAGCACAATGGGTTTCTATTCTTTCTGAAGGCTGCCTCTTGCTATGTGTATATACAGCGCCTAGCACAACGGGGCTCCAAATCTCAGCTGGTGCTGCCATAATACTGTAACAACACACTGCAGCTGAGCATGGCCTCATTATCTATGTAAATCCATATAAATGTCCAATTCACAGATTCCAAGGACAGAAGGGACCATTCTAGTCTGAACTCCTGTGTAACACAGGTCAGAGAACTTCCCAAAGATAATTCCTAGAGCAGATCTATTTCTCTGAGAATCCTTCCAGTCTTGTCTGGAACTGCCTATCTAGCGATGATGGGTTCCACTGATTACTTCAGGGCTTTTTATTTTTCTTAAATATTTCTTTTAGCAGCATAAAACCTGTTGCATTACAATTTCACTGAATAGCCCCTTCTCCATGTATTGTGTCAGAAGGCAAACAGAGATGGTAAATCAGACATCTCTGTGCTATTCATTATCTTCTTCAGACCTCAGCGGTGTCCCCATTAATTTCTCTCCTCTTTGAACTGAGCAGCCCCAATTTATTCAGCCTCCAAAGAGCCCTTTAAGAAACTTGTACTGTAGAATCTGTGTTATGTTCACAGCATACACACAAAGAAGTTAGATAAAAATCTAACTGGTCTTTCTGGAAAGGTGCAATGTTACACTATTTGATTTCTTAGAATTCAGAAAAACACACAAAGAATCTAAAAAGAGAGAGAGAAAAAACAGGCTGCTCCCTAAGGCAGCAAGGGAGAACTCACTCCACCTTGCTTTAAGCTAGCTCTTTGGTGACCGACTCTGATGGCACACTACAGAACTCCTCTAGCCCACAATAGGACCAAACCCCCCCCACTCCACCCCACGCCCCCACTCTTAAAGTGATAGCTTGTAATTCCAACACAGTCATTGATACAACACACTGTACAGAACATTTAGGGAAAAATTGGGAAGCATTAGAAAAATGCAGGGTTTGTTGTGTTTTGCTGCAGATTTGCAAAAACGGCCAGGGCCCATGCAAGAGAGCGAAACGTCAGGGGTTTTCCTTGGAAAGACAAGCATGTGGAATGCGAAGCCCAAGAGAGTTAGAGAAGCTGGAGACAGATAACTATCTGCCCTCACTCCTAGAAGAAAGAAACAGAGCAAAGCTGCAGGTACTGCAGAATAAGTGTGGTCCGCACTGCTGCTGGGCGGTGTAATTCCTGGGAGGTAGACCTACACACGCTAGCTCTGACCGAACTTGTGTGTGCTGAATAGAGTAATGTGGCCACAGTGTCTCAGGCCAGCAGCCCAACCCCGTATTTGGGCCGCTCGGCCAAGCCGCCACAACAAAGCTACTTTTAGCTGCTATCTTGATCAGAATTAGTGCATGTATGCCTTCCCCAGTGGGGAATTACACCTCCCAGCGTCTGCGCAGACATACCCTAAGTCTCTAACCTTGTTTCTAGGACAATCACACAGCTGCCTCCCAGATTTCCTTTACCCTTTGCAATCACAGAGAACATGCGCTGCCATGTGTCCCTCCAAGTCAGCAGGGGTTTAATCTTTCCCTTCTCCCAGACCAATCCTTTTCCAGTAGCATCTCAATTTGCTGTTCAACATACATCCTTGTGCAGGCCACCGGGGTGGGTTCCGAGGGCCCCTGGGGATGCCCGGCCAGGGTCACAGTTCAAAGATGTGTGCTTCAAGACGCTGCAAGGAACGCACGCATCCTGCTTTGCTCACCGAACATTAAATCCACCTCCAGAATCCCGGGGCGATATTAAGGTTTGGACTAATATGTATTTTTTAAAAAGAAATTCAAATTCCTTCCATCCAGACACACAGCTAATCCACTTACAGTCATTTCTCCAATTATCCCGGGGTCTTCTGCACAGCCCATTACCCTGTAGATGTTACTAAGTGCTGCATAAACAACTCTCTCCGCTGAGTGGCTGACACTTAAACGGACAAGTGTAAGTACATTGCAGCAGGACGGCAAACGCAAGCATAACAAGCTCAGCAGCAGGCTAGTCATTGCTCCAAGGCCCATCATCACACACACATCTGTGCAGCTGCAGCCATCCAGAAAGCTCATCGAAGAGCCAACCATCATCAATTCCCCCCTCCTTATTTCTCTCTTCACTGCTTAAGAATCACTTCCAGCACCAAGTGGAGCTATTAAAGCACGTGACACTGCATCTATACAACGGGGCTGTCTTGACCCACAGCCAGCGGCTGAGAGCTCTGCGGTCAGAGGTGCAGTGTCTGGTAACACTGGCCCTACAATGGTGGGTGTGTTAGCTCTCACACACAGTGCTCTGAATGTAAGCGGGAGTGTGGAAGTGCAAACATGAGCAAAGAAACATTGAAGCTTTGCAACCGTGGCAATAGGCACCCTCCAAATACCAAGGAGGTTTTTTATTCTATACACACCTACTCACAAACATGTATATGCACGGAAGCATGCATGTATGCACATGTATACGTATTTCTTCACAGACTCCCCAGACAGGACTGGCAGCTCTGCCAAAGCACGAACCCTGCGGCGTTAGTAATATTCATGAGCTGCCCATGGGTATGCTTAGTGGCACGCTTGTCCCATTAGGTACCCAGTCATGGAAATCAGCCATGAAAACAAAAGGAGGGATATTGACAGATACGTAAAATGCCAGGAAAGCCAGGGGAAGCGGAGAGGAGAAGGCGGCAAAGGGAATGTCTGCTCCTGTATATGGGTAAGGGGGGTGGAAAAGGAGGGAACTGGCCTCTAGACTTCTCCCCAAAGGCAACACAGCGGCACATGTGCAAAGAACTCTGTTGGCATCCCGGAACACTGGCAAGCCACTGGAACAGACCACTGGCCCACCTGGTGCGGTATCCTGCCTCCTGCCAAGACAGGACAGCATACTGGCCGCTCCAGCCCCTGACGGTGGTCAATGCCAGACACGTCAGAGCGGAGCACAGTGCTCAACGATGCTCCTCGTAGTGCAACTCTGTCCAACCTCTGGGAGACGTGCCACACCCAGCCACGGTCTGAAGCAGGGAGGTTGACAACCGTGGTCACTTTACTCTAGCTGGTGCAGCTAGGGACTCTCGTGAGCCCTAACTCACCATGTCCTCTGCTCAGAAGAAACCAAGGACCTGATTCTCCACCTAGGGTACGTCTACACTGCAGCCAGGGAGTTCGAATGACAGCTAGTGTAGACATATCTGTGCTAGTTGGCTAAAAGTAGCAGAGAGGATGCAGCAGGGTGCGTTTCAGCAATGGCTGCGCACACGTCTATGTACCCAGGGGGTTGGGTCGGGCGGGCTTGTGCAGCAGCTGATGCGGAAGCCCACGCCAGGGCATCCTCACTGCTCTTCTTAGTGAGCTAGTTCAAGTGCCAACAGCATGGGGCTGAAGGATAGACTCACACTTGAGCCGCTATAAATCGGGGTAACTACATGGAACCCAGTAGAAACTCACCGTCAAGAAGGGGAGAACGAGGTCTTAAGCTTACCTGACAGCCCACCACACAGTGGTCCATCACATGCCCCGTGCTGAGAGCTCTAAATGTCACCAAGTTTGTTCCAGTTCCCTTCCCCCCGCCCCACTTCCCCATTGTTTTTAAAGCGGACAGATTGTTAATTAAAAAGCCAGAAATCAATCACCCTCATCTCCCCATCCTAGGCTCCCATGCGTGGGGGGATTAGAGACTGCCTTTACTTTAAGTCAATTAGAGATAAGGGGAAGCTGACATTTCTACAGTCCACCTTATCAAACTGCCTGAAAACGGCTCAGATTAAAATGTAATAAAGATTATTTCTTCAGCATTCTCTCTCTCTCTCTGTCACTTTTTTTTCTTAATTATTCATAAGAAGTTTGACAATGGGTTGCCGATAGTCTCAGATAGCCCCGGACTAGCAGGGAGTTGTTAGTAATTCTCAGACTTACCTGGGACACATCACTTTGGTCTGTCTGACAGATGTTCCCTGTGACATATACTGCTCCATTCACTTTCCCTGCCTAGAGGGCCTAGCGATTGTCAGTCAATGCAAAGCCTGCCATCAACATGCTAAGTGGGTCACTGTGATTCCCCACCACCACTATTGCACTGAGTGGGGGTGGACACTTGGGAACCGCTGGAAGCAGGAGGGGAATTGATACATGAAAGCTGGTTTTCAGCAGCAGGCAGAGGATATGGCAGATCTGATTCCAGGCGGAAGGTGTGTGGCAGGGCTCCGTCTCTGGGCAGATACAGAGCAGGAGTCCCAGGCAAAATAGGGGAAAATGTCTCTGGGGACTCAGGTGGGTTGGCATTTTTTTTTGCTTTTGGGCTGCTGGTGGAGTCAAAAAACATCACAATCCAAAGTAACCTACAGCCACCTTCCCTTCATACTGCTGTGAACTCCTAATAACCAACACAAACCGGGCAGCTAGCATGTCTCCAGAGCACAAGGGTCTGGCTTATTATCAGAAAACCTCTCTCGTTCCTCTAGGCCAGATCCTTTCTAATGGTCTGATCTTAATTAGGCTCAGCTGAACCTAATTAATTGTAGCATAAGTCAGAAGCTAGGAGTTAACCCTCCAAATTCCCTTTCACAGCCCGGGAATGAATTCACTGAGTGCCTGATGATGCACATTACAAAACAGCCACATGCTTTATTACTAGTTGTATTATATTAGAACCCAGAAGCCTCTCGAAGGCTTCCTATCTCCCAGAGCTAGGAATAGAACCCTAGAGTCCTGTCTCCAGCTCCCTCTTGCTCTAACCATTAGATCATCCTGCACCACAGAGCTGGTTCCGTGTGCACGCCATGAAAAGCCAGTCCTTTCCCCAAAGTGTTTACGTGGTGGGCATTGCTACAAAAGAGAGGGCTGAAAATGAAGCATGTCTGTGAAGCTGCAGGCGAGGATCATGGTGGATCAGCAGAGCTGTGTGTGGACCTGGGCCAGAGCTGGATGGGAGATGCTTGGACATACGGAGCTACGAATCTTACCATTACCCACGCACCACAAGCAAGAGTAGATTTGTTTGTTTCTTTGAAGATGCAGGTGTGATGTGAAGCCGGAAAAATATTTTCTATCACAATGTTGTTGGTTTTTTGTTTCGTTTTTTTACAAAAATGGAAATTTTTACTCCAAAACACCTGCTTCAGTGCTTTTATTGAAAATGGAGAATCTTTTGGTGTTTGGCAAAGAAATCCAAACATGTTTGTTTTAAATCCCTTTCTAAACAAAAACACATGATTTCAAAGACAAACTGCAACAAGTTAAGACAAAAATGTCATTTTCATCAAAAATGTCCATGGGGGTGGGGGAATCCCCACCCGCTCTAGTAAGCAGGCAGGCCAAGGTCCTCAAAGGTATTTAGGCACCTAGCTCCCATTGAAATCAAAGGAAATTAGGTATCTTTGATGATCTGGACCACAGCTCTGGGGACTAAACTGCTTAACACAAACACAGCAAGACAAAAGAGCCACTTTACCAAACTGTGTCTGCCTGGTTGCCCCCCTGTCCTGGGCTGAACCTGGAATCTGCCAGCTAATATCTGGAGGAGAAGGAAGCTTTTACACCACTAACACCTCCAGCGTAAGGCTTTAAGGTGGTGATTTGCTGCTGTGCTGTCAGCTCTGAAAGGCAACAAGAGCACCTGAATAATTTTACCATAGCTGAGAGGGAGCAGGCAGATCAATGGTCAGACATGCACAAAAAGAGCAAGCAGCAGAGAGAAAACCTTGGGTCTTGAGGGTGATGGGGGAGGATCTTGCTTTGCCAAGAATTCAGTACCACCTATGGGCCTACCCTGCCCATAGCCATATATGCTGGCTTGCTGGCAGCAAGTGCCACAGCATACTAGTAGGAATTAGACCTTCAGTTAGGAAAGTGATGTTCTCTAATCGTTATATCAAGGGGGACTCCCGGGTTCTATTTCTGATTCTGGGTGGTAGTGTGGTCTAATGGTTAAAGCAAAGAGGACCATGAGGCAGGACTCTTCGGTTCTATTTCTGGTCCTGGGCTGCAGGTAATGTGGTCTAATGGTCAGAGCCAGGAAGAGTAGAAAGCAGGACTCCTGGGTTCTACTCCTGACTTTACTTATGACTCATTGAGCTCTATCGAGTAAGCCCCGTAACATATCTGTGCCTCGGTTTACTCACCTGTAAAACAGGCATAGTATTTACCGGCTATATAGGGATCTCATGAATCTTAACTAATTAAGATTTTTAAAGCACTGGTGAAAGCTCCTGTGTATGAAGTATTCCATTATCACTAAAAATGTCAACTCTAACCCTATTAACTCTCTCTCTTTCTTTAATATAAAATGGGATTATGTCCCAGGAGGAAATTTCCCCACTAGATTTCTTTATTCTTATAAAAACCATCCGGTATAACTTAATGGCTCATACATTCAATCTCGCATTAAGCGGATATTAAACATGCATTTATAAAGGTTTAAACAGATCCCTTCACTTAATTTTCGGTTCTGCTTCAGGCAAAAAGAATGAATACCAATAATGAGAAAGTCCTATGGAATTTAAAAGAGACGGATCTCCTTTGACACCATCCTAGGGAACTGTATTGCAGCGATCTTTGGTTGGCTCAGCAGGACTTTTTTCTAGGGATATCACTGGAACAGGGTGAAGCAGGGTTTTGAGGTCCCCTCCAAAGGGCACCATCTGTAGTTCCATCCCATTCGGCTATATGCCCCAATTCCGCAAAGCGTTTAAACCTGTCAATGGGACTTCAGCACTTGCTTAAAGTTCAGCAGAGTTCCTTGCTCAATCAGGGCCACCATTCTGTTGGATAGTTTAAAAATGGTATAGAAAAGATCTAATCATCTATTAAATTCTATAGGATGGATCCTCCTCAGCCAGTGTAAACCATGTTTCTCCATTGAATGGAGCTATGCCAGTTGAGGCTCTTGACCTAGAGGTTTTTAGAATGTCTTTTACAGAACCCTATTAAATGGCCATTAAATCTTGTTAGTATCATCCCTATTGATTACATAGGACTTTACAATAAATGACATTCCAATTTATTTTTCTAAATACCTACAAATCAAAGTACATTGATTTTGTTTTTAGAAAGAACCACATAATTGGTCTATCCATTCCAGTAACCTGCTCCAGCATTATCTGACTTCTGATGTTTCAAGGGAAGGTGAAAATCCCCATAATATGCCTGAACCAATAGGAGAAAGGGATTTATTTCCACAAGCAACATTCTGATCAGCTTATGTCCCTGTGCATGAAGTGTGATTGTTTTTATAGATTCATACATTCTCAGGTCAGAAGGGACCACTGTGATCATCCAATCTAATCCCCTGCATAACAGAGGCCAGGAATTTCCCTAAAATAATGCCTCATAGAACTAGAGCAATGTTAGCTACAGCTGTTCTTAATGGTCAAAAATGATCCAGGGCCTGTTTAAAATCTAATCAAAGATCCGAATCTTCATAATACGAACAGCTTGGAAACAAACGGATTTGAACAAGTCTACCTTTGGGAAAGTTCCAAGCTGGCTGGGAATTTTGCTGCTCCAATCCATTCTGTACTCCGATTTTGAAAGCAAACACCCTTACAATTTACATTTTGATCAGTCTAGGGAAAAAAGTTCACCTTTTCGTCTCAGTCAGTGGATTGGTAAAGAAAACGCTGGGCTTAAACTTTAGTAAATGTTCGGGATGTACAATGTGACCAAGGAAAGTTTGCATGGTTGAAAATGAAAGGAAAAAGGAGGTGGGGGCAGGAGGTGACTCAAGGTGGCTACGGGTTTTCCGGCTTGTTATCATTGCAAGTTAAAAATGAGCTGTGCCAGCCTGAATGCAGCCCTGTTTTTAGGGAATCCCCACAAATGATTGGGCTTAATGCAGGAATCATTTGGTGGTCAAACAAGATTAACTGACCTTAAAGTCATCGGGTCAAATCCTCAGCTGATGTAAATCAATGTAGCCCCATTGACTTGGCATGGAGGACATGAATAGGGAAGTCTTATTTACCCCTTCATATAACACAAGAACTAGGGGGCACCTGATGAAATTAATAGGCAGCAGGTTTAAAACAAACAAAACAAAGTATTTCTTCACACAATGCATGGTCGACCTGTGCAACTCATTCCCAGGGGATATTGTGAAGGCGCAAAGTATAACTGGGCTCCAAAAACAATTAGATAAGTTCATGGGGGATAGGTCCATCAATAGCTATTAGCCAAGATGGTCAGGTACACAACCTCATGCTCCGGGTGTCCCTAAACCTCCAACTGGCAGAAGCTGGGACTGAACAACGGGGGATGGATCACTCAAAATTGCCATATTCTGTTCATTCCCTCTGAAGCATCTGGCATTGGCCCCTGTCAGAGACAGGATACTGGGCTAGATGGACCATTGATCTGACCCAGTATGGCCGTTCTTATGATTTCAGTGCAGCTGGATTGATTTATACCAGCTGAGGATATGGCCCCTTGAGTCTATGAATATCCGAAGTAGAAAGCCTGCGAGTCACTGGTCTATACGAGTAAGGAAAGGAGCAATTCTACAGGACTCTACAGGGAAACTAAATGATTTCTTTACCTCACTCTTCACCACAGTGGACGTTGGGGAGATGCTTGCTCTTTCTGAGTAATAAAGATTGAGTATTGAAGAAGACTGCAGTGTCAGAAAGCACTAAAACAAAATGACAAACTAAGGACCAAGACACGTCCTGGAGCTGATGGTATAGAGTCAAGAGTTCTGAAGGAGCTGAAGTATCCTCAGGCTTTTCATTGTAACAAAAATATACAATCCTTAACATGAACTGCTAGACCAAATGCCTGGAGGGGAGCAAAGGTTGAACCGACCTTTACATAGGTCCACTAAAGGCACGGGGATGACCCTAGAAATAACAGACCAATGAAGCTGTCTGCAAGCCCCCTTGTATTTGGTTGAAATGTTCATATTATTAACCATCACAAAGCAGGGAAATATCTGGGCAACCCTACTGCCCAGAACTGGTCAAAAAATGGAATTTCTGTCCTATGGGAAATTCTGAGATTTCAGATTTTGGTTTCATCCTGAATTGGGGACGAAAAGTTGCAATCTTGGAATTTTTTGCAAAATGAAATATTATGAAAATATTTCACTTTGACTTTATCTTTTTCACTTTTATATGATATTATAGAAAACAACATAAAAGTTGAAATGAAACATTTCAATAATTTTCCACAAAAACTTGACAAAAATCGATAGGTTCCTGCAAAACATGTTGAATTGTCATGAAGTTTTCATGCGGCTCTACCATTTCCCCTTTCTCTTAGCAGAAGAACAAGGGGACATTCAATGAAATAGAAAGACAGCATGTTTAAAATAGATACGAAGAGATCCTTTTTTCACAACACTTAATTAACCTCCCTGCCATTAGGTATCATTGAGAGCAAGAGCTTAGCAGGATTCAAAAAAGGATTAGACATTTATATAGCTAATGAGAACATCCACAGTTACATTACACAGGATAAAAAAAAGGATGGATATAAATCCCCATGCTTCAGGGCATTTGCTAGCTGCTAATGGCCTGGGGTCAGGAAGAAACTTCTCCTATAGGATGGCTATTTTATAATCATTCAGCATTAGGTTTCTTGTGCTTTCCTTTGTCTCTTTTGCTGGCCACCATTGGGGAAAGGATACTGGACTAGATGGATCACAGATCTGGTTCAATCTGGCAGTTCCTATGTCCCTAAACTAGTTCAATGGCAGAAATAACTAAAAAATAAAAAGACAAAAATCCAGTGTTACTGTGACAGGGTCACTGTAAGTATTAGACTGAGTTGTCTTTTTTAATGAGGGTTAATACTCTCCTTACATTTCTATGGCCATGGGATGCCGGCACATTTGTCTGTGTTATGAGTCTCAGCTCAATTTCAAGAGACGTTTCTTTGGACACAGAGCATCACTAATTTGCGCTAACGACCCATCTCAGATGTCTGACATTTGAAAAATCACCACATAAGTGATCAAATACATTATAAAACAGCCAGGCTAATGCATCACCTCAAGACCCATTTACAGGTTTCAATCCAGAGCTCACTGAAGTCCAGGGAAAGACTCCTGCTGAATTCAGTGGGCTTTTGATCAAATCCTCACTGTGACATCCATAAGAAATAGGGCAGATATTTATATAGTTTAAAGATGTTTTGCTCCACCGTGCAGGGTATTAGCCTTTTCCGAGTGTTTGCACAAGTAACTAAGGTAACCTGCCTCTCCAAGAGGCAGTAGCTAGATCTTCCATCAACCTTGCTGCAACTACACTGAGGGCTAGATCGGCAGAGTGACGTCCCTCCTGGGTGTGAATTTTTCCAACCCCTGAGCGCTGAAGCTACGTCAACCTAACTTTTAAGAGAAGACCAGGGTGGAGTCTCTCTGTGGCTCAATTCCCAGTCTGCAAAATGGGGACAATAGCACTGCACAAGAGTGTTGTCAGGATAAATATATGAACACATGTGAAGTGATCACATGTGACATGGCCATATAAATACCTAAGACAAACAGATAGATCGGTCCCAGAATTATTACTCCATTTCCAAAGTGGAGTAATTAGTCCAGAATAAAGCCACCTTTATGCCTGAATGGAGTGCCCACACATGAGAGATATGCTGGGCAATTTCCGCTTAGAATGGAAGCTTCCTGGGGCAGGGACCTTACCTTTATACATGTCCTGTGCGGAGAACTAGGATCCCTTTGGGCACTGTGAAATAAACAACGTAGCCTCCAATCCTGAAAACACGTGCACACATTTGATGTTACAGGTGACTCATCTCATGGACGTCCAAATGAAGCACCTACATGCTTAACAGCTGGCAGTACCCGAGTCTTCGTTTATTCAGGGTAGTCCAGTTATGATCATTGCTTTTACTTTGCAGCACACTCGTCAACATACTGCAGTATAACCTGCACACACCGTGAAACCTTAGTCATATGGAAACTCATTTTAGCATCTGCTGTTCGAACTTGATGAAGTTGGAGAAAAATGACTGACATTTGCATGTGCGGCTTATGAGCTTTAGCAAAGTTCTGTGGAGTTATTTTTGCCTACGTGGATTTTGGCCTTTTCAGTAAAAACCAATGGAAAGAAATGACACCAGGTACGCTTTGACTAGACCTTTTATAAGGAGGACATTTTGAAAATATGTGTCACTTGAATGACTAGTCATTATAAGTAATAAAGGACTGCAAATAGAGATGGGTGAATAGCTCTAAAGTATTCTAGTGGAGCCAAGAGCATTAGGCATTGTCCTACGACCAATTTGACTGGAGAATAAGTCTTGTTTTTTAGTATGAATTTGATGAATGCTGGGTATGGTTTAAACAGGAGAAAATCTGCTGAACTTATTGTTATTATTTGCTCTCCTGATGACAAAATGAATGATGGTTTTGCAATGAACAAGGAACAGAGATAAAAGCCCAGAACCTCAAAGATATTAAGGTGCCTAATGCCCGTGGGAGTTGTGTGACTAAACACTTTTCAGGATTAGCATTGGGTGCAAATGTGTCATTGTAACAATACGTTTTGCTCCTAATGAGTTCAGTGCACAGGAAAGCTTCTTCCCATCTGACCTGGAGGAACCATTTCTAGATGGCAGAGGGGAACTCGAATCTCTCTGACTCATGGTGGATGTAAAATTCTTACAGTGGTGACAATGGTGCCAGGCAGTATCAACTGTGATGTCCCTCTAGGAAATGGAGTGAAACTCCCCAATTCAGTTCCAGATATGAACATAAGAATGGCCATACTGGGTCAGACCAAAGTCCATCCAGCCCAGTATCCTGTCTACTGACAGTGGCCAATGCCAGGTGTCCCAGAGGGAGTGAACCTAACAGGTAATGATCACGTAATCTCTCTCCTTCCATCCATCTCCACCTTCTGACAAACAGAGGATAGCGACACCATTCCTTTCCCATCCTGGCTAATCGGATATGGACTGATCCAAAATGACCCCAGAGTTTAGAGGCACGGAGAAGCATTCAGAATCAGATCCACCAGTTGTAGCCGTTAGGTACTACCACAACATTTACTAATTACTTATTACAAAGTTCCTCATAAAATAAATTGCTTTCAATTCACTATTGGCCTGGGCTAGATTTCAGCCAGTGACCTAGAGCAGTGGCTCTCAACCTTTCCAGACGACTGTACCCCTTTCAAGAGTCTGATTTGTCTTGCATACCCCCCTAGTTTCACCTCACTTAAAAATTACAAAATCAGACATAAAAATACAAAAGTGTCACGGCACATTGCTACTGAACTATTCCTGACTTTCTCATTTTACCATGTAATTATAAAATAAATCAACTGGAATATAAATATTGTACTTTCATTTCAGTGTATGGTATATAGAGCATATAAACAAGTCATTGTCTGTGTGAAATTTTAGTTTGTACTGACTTCGCTAGTGCTTTTTACGTAGCCTGTTGTAAACCTAGGCAAATATCTAGATGAGTTGATGTACCCCCTGGAAGACTTCTGTGTTCCCTCAGGGGTACGGCACACCCCTGGCTGAGAACCACTGACCTAGAGGTAAAAGAGTCTGTATTTCATTCCTAATCTTCAAAGTCATCAAGTCCTCCAAAGTTCATCTGCAACAATGACGCCCTCCGGCTGCTTCCCAGAGCATGGAGTCTGAGTTCTCCGTATCAAGGAAGCCAGCAATCAGATGCATTGAAGTCATTCTTCCTGCACCATCAACCAACCTTGAAATCCAGTCTAGAGCGGGTCTATCTACCTCTTTGGAAACCACTTAGTCAGTGGTGGTGAGAAGCACTTCAGGTAGTAGCCAAATGTTACAACCAATTTCTCCCTCATCGGTCACCAGCTGAGAGTGAGGGCTACAAAGGCCCAAACCCAGTAGAACTGGATGGAGAATTCACAAGAATAATTTTCCTGAATGAATTTAGCCCCCTTTCTGCTCACAGAGTATCAACAAACAGTTCACGGTTTCCTCAGATGTACAGACACATAGGACTTGACAGATGGGTCAGACCTGAGGTCCATCTAAGTCCACGACTACCATCAGATGAAGATATAAGAACCCCACAGTAAATTTGTCATTCAGATTTCTTCAATTATCATTATTGTTAATTTATTTCTGGATCAATGGCAGCAGATCCAATGTCTGAACTACGTGTCGCTTAGCTGGGATTGGTCAGCTATGCTACATCGCATGGTAAAGCCGCTGGCCTCTGGCTGGATAAGCACACGTGTCTCCAATTTGCTTTGCCTGAACAAGCGTGCACATGTGACTAACATTTGTTTTCTGGGGCTGATGCTGAAAGGGGGCAGGACTCCCTCAGCTCCCAAGGACTCCAGTGACTGGCACCTTGCCGTGCCGCGTCCGCTGTGAGCATTCCTGCTGGTAAAAGCTGATTGGTTGAGTGTTCATGGGAACCAAACACAAAAAGGGCATCAGAGCAGCCAGAGTTAATTTAGGTCCCACTTAGTATGAAGGTTTCATTTATGTGAAGTTTATAAAGTGTTAATAAACGATTAGCAGAGCTTTTAATAAATGGCCAATCAATGGCAACAGCTTGCTGCAGAGCACAACAGATCAATCAGGTTACTTAGAATCAAGGCATATATGTATCTCTTAAACAGGCTAGCTTTTTAGCTCAGGCTGTAGCAACTGGTGTGTTTATCACAGGAGGTCCCTTGTTCAGTACCTGCTATGTCAGCCAAACTGGTGGTTCTTGCATAAGTGGGGGCTCGTCTGGTACGTGAACTGCTGTGGGCATCAGACACTGGGATGAGGAAGGAGGATACTCATGTGGTTAGGGCCCTAATCTAGGACTCAGGGAAACCTGGGTTCAATTCCCTGCTTTATCATAGTCTTCTTGAGTGACCTTGGACAAGTCATTTAGCCTCTTTGTGCCTCAGTTCCCCAGCTGTACAATGGGGATAAATACACTAATGATTGTTAGGTGCTCAAATACTATAGCAAAGTGGGCTATGAAAGAACCTACAATAGATAAGAT
Organism: Eretmochelys imbricata; assembly: GCF_965152235.1. NCBI lineage: Eukaryota > Metazoa > Chordata > Testudines > Cheloniidae > Eretmochelys > Eretmochelys imbricata. The sequence goes on along the minus strand of NC_135593.1, from coordinate 9,096,895 downwards.
CATACAGGCTACTACTATCTGTAATATGCTTATAATATCAATTAATCATTAATTAACCCTTGATACCTTCAAGTATCAGAGGGGTAGCCGTGTTTGCCACTCTTAAAGATCCAGACTAAGAGTCCTGTGGCACCTTATAGACTAACAGACGTATTGGAGCATAAGCTTTCGTGGGTGAATACCCACTTCGTCAGATGTATTCACCCACGAAAGCTAATGCTCCAATATGTCTGTTAGTCTATAAGGTGCCACAGGACTCTTTGCCGCCTTTATACCTTGTTAATATATGTAATTTATTATAAAGTGGGACCACAAATTCATTTAAAAAGCAAAGTGAATATTCATCGAGGTTTTTTAAAACCATTATTGGATAAGATACATCCACAAGGCAAAGGGCTAAGAAGGTGAAAGGTGTTGATTCAGGGGCTGGCTGGTTCGTATCCAAAACAGAAGAGAATTTATCTCCTTTCTTCCAAAAAGGGATTTAAAATGAAAGAAACGGGGATGGGGGGAATCCAAGTAATTCCCTCAAATCCTTTTTGTCATTTCCATACCGTCCTTAAACATCTTACAAGCCAAATCGACCATGCAAAGCGCAGAGGGAATCTCAGAGCCAGGGCTATAACTCTAAGTTCATTAACTGTGAATTATTTCAGCCAGCCTCAATTTTCATGAGCGGAATTATACATTCCTAAAATAATGTCCCTGACACGTGCAGAAAATCGGCTTTATGGCTCTCACCTTGAACTCCATCAGAACTCCTACCTCATCTGTTACCCTTTCTCCAGATAGAAGACTCAACAAAGCACAGCAGGTTCACCTTTAATTATGCTGGGTATTTAAGAGCTAATGTTCATAGAAGAGGAGTATACGAGGCAATAAATGGCTTTTGCCAGTGATTAAATGGCCAAGCAGAGCTGAGGCATTTGATAAGTGCAAAAGCCGTTTGCTCTATTATATTCTCAGTGCCATGAACTTAATTCCTATTACACAACTAGGCAAAGAATATTCTACAAGCCATGGACAAAGAAAACAACTGAAAACAGGTTTTCTAGCTTTTCATGGGGGCATTGGAAGTTCAGTCCTGCCCACACATCTCAACCTAACAGGGCCCAAAGTAGAGACACAATGTAGCATGAAGATCCAAAATGAGGAGGGTTACCAACAATCATTTCACCAGGAAACTCAACATGCTGCAGAGTCAATCCCTTGCTGAAAACACAGAACGTCGTTTTTTTGTTTCTGGTGCAACACCTGATGTGGAGGACGCCTCATTGGTGGGGAATATAGGTGATTTGGGGACTTAGTGGGATGATATCCCTTGGAGTGAGGAGCATTTATGAGATCTGGTGCTGCTGCTTCTCTCTGGTAATGCCCAGAGTGTCAGGCATGTGTTAGGTGGAAAGAGAGTGACTGCGGGCACTTGGGACAGTGTGTGGGATGCACCCCTTGAATAAGAAGACTTTGCACGTCCTACAAGTGTGTAGGACTTTGATGACTCTCTGCCTTGGGTGAAATCTACTCCGTGTGGATAAGCATGTCACCTTCATTTGGTATTATCCTGGTGGTGGTTGCCTGAAAGCCTTTGCTTGCCATAAAATTAAACAAAGTCTAGTCTCTCCTCCCCATCCCCTCCGCCTTTTCAGCCTCCTCCCATCACTCGTCAAGTCTAGATCCCTTAGGAACATGGCTACCAACCAATGTCTTGTCGGCAGCCTGTTTCAGGCAAGCCCTCAGTTAGCCTGCCTTTCAGAAATCCTACTACTCCGCTCGAGCTTGGACAAAGGGGTGGAGAACTAGCCCCCTCTCCTTATCCTTTTTTTCTTTGCTCCTCTCTCTTGAACATTCCCTCCTGTTTACACCAGCAGATCTGACCCTGGCTTTTCCTTACCCTTCGCTTTAAAAATAACTAAATTAGCCTCTTGGAGAAGAACATGGGAATGGACACATCGGAACACAAAAGCATTGAATCTATACTGATGTCCTGCCTCTGGTACCACCAAACGCTTTCAAAGGAAGGCATGCAACCTCCACCGTCAGTACTGCTATTTATATTTATTGCCTTTTTTTTATGTTTATTATCAAAAATACATTTTTTCCCCAACCAACACTAGTACAACATATTTTATTTTATTAATTATGGACACTTATTCCTCGGGTGAAAGTCCAGAAATATCACATGTACTTTGAGGGAAGGAGGGTCCAGCTATTGATCATTCCATGTTCTGAAGCATGAGAATTGAAAACTCTTCCACTTTTATCCTAGCTAAACTAGAATAGCTGCAGATGCTATTCTGTATGCTTCACACACTCACACGCCCACAGGAATTGGCACACCAGAACAAGCCAATGGCTTGTTTAGTCTGGGATTCTTCTGCCAACCATGGCCAATGCCAGATGCTTCAAGTGGGTAGAATTAAAGCACACGTAGCAGATCAGACATCATGGGAGGCAGATTTCTTCCGGATCCAAACCTATGACCAGCTTCTGCCCTGAAGCCTGAGGACTGATAGCATTGTTTCCACACGAACTGCAAACAACAGGGAATGGCAAATGAAAGATGAGAAAGAGAGCTGGGGCCAGATTTTTAGAAGTGCTGAGAACCCCCCACTCCAGCCAAAGCACCTTTGAGAATCAACCCCCCGGGTACCTGAGTCTTTGGCTCTCAGTTCCTTGACTTCACTGGGACTTTTGTTTCCTTAAGGGCCACAGAACTTGGCCTCAAATAACTAAGTCTATGAAGTGTTATCAGAGCAGGAGGTGGGATCTATTTTATGGAAACAAAGCTATGTCTACACTGCAAAGCAATAGGGCTTGACTCAGGCTCAGACCCTCCACCCCTGTGGGGTCCTGAGAATATCAGGAAGGATTGAAAACTTTTTATTATTAATTATTATTATTATTAGCCTCCATTTTTGTTGGCATACTCTCTATTTCTGGATTCCCGACTGGACGCAGAAATAACACAATACACTCAGAACCAACATTCAGAGAGAAGTGTTCCCATTCAGTGCTTTGGGCTGAGCGTGTCACTATGATCCATCAGAGCACTTTCACATAGGCTTCACTTTAAGCATGTGAGTTATTTCCATTAACTTCAATGCGATGATTTGCGTACTTGACAACAACATTGGTGATTTCTAAAATGCTGGCTGTGTGGACTTTGTGGCAGCAAAAGCCAAACATTTGCTTGTATGCTAGATCCCTTTCCCTTATCCTTTATCTATCTTGTTCCTTTGGAGTGTTGGGTATTCCAGGCAGGGACGGTCTCTTACTCTGTGTTTGTACAGCACTCAGCACGCCCAGACCAACCAAGAACTGTGCTACGATAATAAGCATGTTTGTGGAATAGCCTGAAAATATTTTCCAAGTAATAAATTGTATTAGGTTTCATGAACTCACTACAGGCCATATCCCCTGTTTCCTTCCATTATGAGCTGTTTCTTTTCTCAGCAGCCCGGGAGAAGATCCACAATGAACCACGTCACCAGAAGCCTGCTGCTCACTGCCAACCTCCTACCATTCCCACTTCCACTCGTAGCCAAGAGTTAGGAAAGTGCCTCAGTGAAATGTAATATCTTTCCGCTTTCATTTATTTACAGGCAACATGATCTCATTCCCCGGTCCTGCTTTCTGGGCAAAGCATTTCAAAACTTTTTTTTTTCTTTTTTTTTTTTTTACTGGAAATGGGACTCTGTTCATTTTACTTGTACTCCTAGGTGTGTACTTTAGACAACTAGAGACAGATAATCAGGGAGAAGAAGGATAGTCTTGTGGTTAAACCTTGGCACTGAGACTGTGGAGATCTGGACTCAAATCCCAGTTCTACCATGGTCTTTATTTATGATCTAGAGCAAGTCAATGGGAGTCTTTCCATTAGCATTCATGGATTTGGCCCTATATATTTCTGTGACTCAACTGTCCCTCTCTAAAATGTCTGTCTTGTCTTTTTAGATTGTCAATTCTCCAGGGCAGGGATTGTCTCTTATTATATGTATGTACCAGTGCCTAACACAATGGTCTCTGATCTTGGTTGGAGCTTCTGGGTGCGACTGTAACACAGATAATAATGATGATGATGACAGATATATAGATGGCTAGAAAGAGAGAAAGAAACGAGGAGGGATAGCTCAGTGGTTTGAGCATTGGCCTGCTAAACCCAGGGTTGTGAGTTCAATCCTTAAGGGGGCCATTTGGGGATTCGTCCTGCTTTGAGCAGGGGGTTGGACTAGATGACCTCCTGAGGTCCCTTCCAACCGTGGTATTCTGTGATTCTGTGAAAGCATGAGAGAGATGGACAGAGAGAACACCAAGGCCTGCAGACATCTTTAAGCTGAGGAGGCCCTGATCTATCCTCCCAAAAGGTCTGCTGTACTGTATCAATTTACAGGACTGTGCAATAAAAATGCCCACAGATGTCCCAGAGCCAGTGGCACCATTTACAAAATGGAACGGGGAGCTGGCTATTTACTGATGTTCAAAAGAGTGTGGAACCAGCTGCAAGGTATCCTTTGCCAGTGATTGCCCTGCAAAATAATCCCATCTTCCTGGTTTACTGCGCTCAGGGTTGGAGAAAAATCAATCCAAAGCCGAGATTGGATAAACTAATACAATATTTATGGCTTTGGCACTCAAGTCAGGTGCTACCTGAGGAGCAGAAGCACAGAGAAGATTTACTTGTGTGTGTGTGTGTGAAGCTCAGGACTGGGGCGCATCAGCCGATCTGTGTGAGGAAGCAGGGTCCGGAATAGCGGGGGGTGCTACAAAATCCAGAGGCTGGAAGCTGAAGCGAGACAAATTCAGGCTAGAAATAAGGCTTTTTTTAAAAAACAAAACAAAAAAAACCAGTGAGTGGAATTAAGCATTGGAACAACTTACCTAAGACTGTAGTGGATTTTCCATTATTGGCAATTTTTAAATCAAGATTGGATGTTGCTGTTTTTCTAAAAGAGAGGCTTTAGTTCAAACAGGAATTCAGAGACGTCCTATGGCTTCTGTTCTAGGGGAAGTCAGATTACATGATCACAGTGGTTCCTTCAAGCCCTGTAATCTATGAATGAATCTATGAAGTCAGGACTCAAGTGCACTGGCCAAGTTATATGGAACACCCTCCTTAGCATTTGCACACACCACACCTTGCTCTAGCCTCCTCTGATCAGATTGAGGGGTTCATAGGAATTTATCAGCTGGCTCCTCTCCCAGCCCCACCAGCTCTGCCTTAATATCTCACTCCAACGTTTGTGAGAGTACCCAGCCAGATCAGCAGCACTTGTATGAGCCAGAGCAAACGCCTTTGATGTGCTCAAGTGTAGCATGCCCTGTAAGGGCCATTAACATTCCCTGGACTGCAAGAGCAAGGGATGGAACAGAAGCCAGAAAGACATAGGTACTTTCACGCAGGCCAGAGGATGATGGTTGCTTGTTTCTTCACTCCCCAGATCAACTGGTGCTGGGGGCAGCTCGGTGTTGGAGCATATAGCATGTCAGTGAGACGCCTTGTGGGCCCATTTGAAGGACAGGCATGCAAATGTCAGTCATTCTAATATGGCCACTCCCAACAGCAGCCCAGAGGAGACGGGCTACACTGAACAGCTGGACACATCACTCTTTTTATAGGGGAGGGTGTGTTTTTTGGGGGAGCTGGGGGAAGGGGGGGAGTCAAGGTAGGATCAGGGGTAAGGGCGAGGAGAGCTGCTCCATCCCACCGCAGGAGGCAGAGAACAGTGTTCACTGTCGGAGGAGAGAGTCACCGTGGCACGCCAGGAGGTGGAACGGAACAAGAGCACAAAGAGCCGCCTGGTCATTTTTTCTCTGCTACCTCATTATGGGTGCCACTGCGCAGAGCCCGTGTCCCATGACCTCTCCCGTGGGAATCCACGCCGCATCACACAGGCGGGCGAGTCGGACAAGCTGTCGCGTGACCTACGGTGAAGGGGTAAGAGCACAGGACGGCAGCTGTTCAGACAAAGCCCCGCCCCAGCTCTCACGCTGACGCGAGAGACTCATTAGCGGGACTGCGATACCAACTGGGAACCTCTCAGGCTAATCTGTCCTGCTGTTCCAGGCCCGAGAGGCAGGGCTGTGCAGGGAAGCCAGCAGGAACTACAGACTGGAAACGGTCCAACGGCTTGGGCCAAAGCAGATGACAGCAGCACAGAGCCACGGTGAGAGTGCGCTGGATCCCAGTGACTAGCGATGGGCGAGAGGGAGGGTGTAAATGGAGACGGTCCTGTACAAGCCACCCCAGGGCCGAGCTGAATACAGGGCCCAGCTGTTAACCTCTTCCGTGCCATTCGGGCACCACCAAGCACCTGCTCAGTGCTGTGAGCGTCTCAAGGTTTCCACGGGGCACATGAGATGATGAGTCCCATTGAGGCAGCGATTCTGGCTGAATGCCAGGTCTCCATGGTGTCCCAAAGTCGGAGAGTGGGGGTATCAAAACACTGCAGTCCCACCAACTTATACAGACCCCATCGTTTATAAATGCCCTCCCCACCAAAGACACTGCCAAGCCCCCCACCCTGAATATATTGCTGTCAGCCACAGACTCCAGCACGAGTGTCCCAAAGACATCAGTGCGGAAGGGCTCCCCAGGATATTCAACAAGAACTAAGGGCCTTCCCAAAGATAGTGAGGTGGGGACAGGGCACCTCAGATGTCCACCTGGGGCTCCAAACTACTGTGCTATGGACCCCCCAGTAACATAGCAGAGATCCCCCAGATGTCAGCACAAGGCTCATTGACATGGTCCCGTCAGGTACATTGGAACAGGGCCCCATGACAAGTTTCGCCCGGACAGTCACTGCAACAGGTGCCCCATCTCCCCAAAGAAAGCCATGTATGCCTCCCTGCAGACACCTCCATGTGACCCCCCGACCTTTCAGTGCCAGACTCTTCCCAAGGCTCCCTTCCCTGTGAGTCGCCTCTCTCTGCAGTCCCCTCACCTCCGGGGAGCGGATCGGGAAGATTTATAGGGCTGTCCCAGCGACACACCATCTCAGTAACTGCAGCCTCACTGCTGTAAAAAATCCCATTCGCCGGCATATTAGAATCCTATTATCACTCCCGGTGGAGAAATAACCTAGGCCCTCCTGGCAAAATTAGAGACTCGGGCTCCAGCCTCGGCAGCTTTATGGCCTTCTCCCCCGTGTGCTGATCAAACCAACCGATATAAAGCCAGGCTGCAAGTGTCCTTGGCCCTTAGGTCCCACAACAAAAGCCCTTTGAAGACAACACACTGAAGTGACCATGTCCTGGTAAGCAGACTTCAGCCTGCCAGGCCTATGGGAAAGAGACAAGTGCTTTGTTTGTTTCAGCCTCACATAGCTAACTGACTCCAAACTGGGTATTTCAATCTAAATCTTAAACCACAGCTCGAGCAAATGATCAGTGCTGCATGGAAGCCAATGACACAGTGGCACTCTCTCCGTCACATACACACACGCACTTCCTGATCACGTCCACACAGGGAAAGCAAAGCTCTCCCGGAGAGGCCATAAACAAATGTCACTTAAAATGGTGCATTTCCAATTTGTGGCACAGAACACTGGGCGTAGACTATTCCCTGGTGTTTTAAAGGCCATGAAAACCAGCCAGTTGCATAATAATTATAATGATCACACATACATAGCTATGAATTAATTCAAAGCATTGCAGAAAAGAAAGATGTTCACTAAAAATAACAACTCTGGTACGGATCACCGCTTCCTTACATCCCCCAGCATAGGGCTGTTAGCAGGACTGAACGAAGGACATTCACCACCATAAGTGCAAGCCTCCACCTGCTGAGCTAAAAGAATAGCTCCTTTTGCTGACAGCATAGCAAGCTGTTATCCTCTACAAGGACCAGCCACCAGACAGGGACAAAACACACTTCAGCAGCATGTTACAAAGATTAGCCAATTAGTCCTCAAAACACCCCTCTGAGATAATTGCATCATCCCTATTTTACAGATGGGAAAAGAGAGGCTCTGAGACTTAGCCAAAGTCAGAATTTGGGAGATCCTACCTTCCAGACTTTGTCATCATCAATCCAGACAACACTGCTGCGAGCAAGCACACACTCTCACACACACACACACAGAGCAAAATGTCTCCAAACATACACTGTATATTTACCACACATTTCACAAGACATCTAGCTATCCTGCAGGGCTTGGGTATTTGTCTCCTTTTCTCCCATCCTCCCAAGCTATCCCCTTTCCTTTCTCTGCTACACTTATTTCTTCTCCCTCCGACATTCACTCCCAATCCTTCATCTTCCTACTTCCTCTCTGTTCTTTCTGTGGCTTCTGCAATCTGCTTGCTCTCCTCATGGTACGGAGCCCCAATCAGGTGGTGATGGAATCCCTCTTAACCATGAAGATAATTTCTACTCCTGAAACACAATCATGGAGATATGACACCAGGGGATTATCTACTCGGTGTGGCAGTGTGCACCCAACGGGTGTGAATTACGTGCACCAACATGTCCTGCACTCATTAGCCCATGCTGGTGTGCACTAAAAGTTCCCAAATGATCATTAGCATACTCCTGTTTCAAACAGTACTATGTGAACACATGGTGGTTTGCTCTGGAGTTCCCACACCACTATCACTCTATGTAGAGAGGCCCATAGAGCTGGATAAATTTTTTCCGTGCAAACCGTGCATTTGACAACACCAAAAAGTTTCATGAATTCTCGTCGGTTTCATCAAATTGTTTCACTCAGAAAACAAACCTCCTTAAAACCCTAAAATAAAATCTGAAAACAAAGCAAACTTTGAGAGTTTTTGGTTCAAAAATGACCTTTCCTTTCGAACATTCCTTCCATTTTATGAAAACCCGACTGACAAAATCCCAATCAAAACTGCTTAAAAACAGCCAATGTCAAAATAAAATGCTTCATTTGACCTGAAACAATTTTTCTGGTTGTTTTTACTTTTTGATTCCCTGACAAGAAATCAGTCTGGGTTTAACCTAAAATGCTAGGTTTTGTTTGTTTGCCAGCAAACTGAAAAATCCAAATAACCGAACAGTTATTTGAACAACTCTAACGACACACAGCAAATGAGACACGCGGGCACAGACAGCCCAGTTAAGTTTGACAGCAAGAGGGCTGGCTAATGTTACTAGACTTTGCATAGCAAAAAGTAGCACCCACCGAACGGGCGGTGCTTCTATGCAGCAGCTGCACACTCTGGAACTGGCATGTTGGTCTCTCCGGTTGCCGGCTGCTCTGAGCACTCCCCATGTGTTATGCTGTTCCCTGCCTGCCACTGGACCCCACTGGGAGGTGCCTCGCTGTGGGAACTCCAGAGACAGATGCTTTGGAGAGGGAGCCCAGAGGCACGTCTGCTTCCCTCTGGGCTCGCAAAGTGCCATCCAGCAAAAGAGCGGGGGTGGAATAAATAAGTAATTGCAGGTTGCTTGCTCAGCATGGTTGTAAATAGTTCATGAGCTCCCAGAGATTTATTCCCCTCTTCTTGCACTAACGAGCCCATGGAGCCAATGGAGAGCTGGGAAGGTTCACAGCCTCCAAATGGTGATCGCTGAGGGTTCAATCCAGTGACTCCTGCTGGACTAATGCCAGAGGGGCAGATTGGCCCCTTGGAACATAGCAATCACCAGATTGGATGCATCTAGTCCAGTATTCCAGGGGTGGCCAGCTGTGTCAGAGGAAGGTGAAAGAAACCTTGAATGGGGCAATTATGGATCAACCAGCCCCCTCTGGAGCAGCCCCCTCTGGGCTTATGCCCTCCAGCACAAACAGCAGAAGGTGGGTTGGCATCAGAACTGGTCCAGACATGATCACCTAACATTTGTACAGTGCTACAGATGATTCAGGTATTCATGGCTATTTCTTACAAATATCTGCAATATGATCGGTACTTTGCAGGCATAAAAATAAAACAACAGCCCTGCCCCAATTCCTCTGCAGTCTAATTTAAACAGTTAATGCAAGGAGGAAAGAGGACAAAGTCACAAAAGGAGGGCGGGGGAAGGTGGGAAGAAAGTGAAAGCTACTTGGAGGAAGGTAACTTAGGAACAGGTGCCTGCTGCTTTGAGAGCTGTCTAGTGGTAGTTCTCAGTAAGTCATTCTCAGTGCTTTGATTACACAACCACTGGTGGAACTAGGGAGCGGCAGGAGATCAGCCTTGGAAGTGGGAAGGTTTGAGGAGCAGATTGAGGTGCCAATCACACAGGGGGAAGGAGGGTGTTCTGGGCATAGGGCACAGCATGAAAGAAGTGAAGAGGGGATTCATCAATTCCAAGACCAGACGGGACCATGGTAATCATTTGTTTTTCTAATCCTTTAATCATTCTCGTGGCTCTTCTCTGAACCCTCTCCAATTTATCAACCTCCTTCTTGAATGGTGGACACCAGAACTGGATGCAGTGTTCCAGCCGTGGTCACACCAGTGCCAAATATAGAGGGAAAATAACCTCTCTACTCCTACTTGAGATTCCCCTGTTTTATGTATCCCAGGATTGCATTAGTCCTTTTGGCCAGGGCATGTCACTGGCAGCTCATGTTCAGTTGATTTTGTGCCGCAGGACTCCCAAGTCTTTTTTAGGGTCGCTGCTTCCCAGCATAGAGTCCCCCAGTACAGCCTACTTTCTTTGTTCTTAGATGTAAACGATTACATTTAGCCACATTAAAACACACACTGTTTGCTTGTGCCAAGCATGCCAAGTGATCCAGATCTCTCTGTATCACAGACCTGTCTGCTTTATGATTTGCCACTGCCCCACTTCTTGTGTCCTCTGTGAATGTCATCAGTGATAATTTTAAATGTTTTCTTCCAGGTCATGCATAAAAACACTAAATAGCGAAGGGGCAAGAACCAAGCCCTGTGGGCCTGGAAACACCAGTCTGATGCAGAATCCCCACTTAAAATTACATTTCAAGACCTTTTAGTTACCCAGCTTTTAATCCATTTAATGTGTGCCAGGTTAACTTTATATCGTTCTAGGCTTTTTAATCAAAATGTCATGAGGTACCAAGTCAAACGCTGTACAGAAGTCCAAGTATATTACATCAACACCATTACGGGGCTGGCAGAGCGGGGTAGGAGATGGGAAATGAGACAAAGGCAGATGCAGAATCATGGAGAGCTGTGAAGGTTAGAAACAGGGTCTCAGAGTGATGGAGGCCTGGAGCAAGGGGACTTGGGGAGGGGGCTGAGGTGGCCAGAGGGGTAGGTGAGGAAGCTGGTAAGGAAGAACTGACCCAACGCTCACCCTGAGCTCGAGAACACAACTTTCATGCTATTTACCAAAGGTTCATTAGCTCTTCTTGCCTGTTCCCGTTCTTTCTGGCTTAAGCAGGAAGTGGGCCAGCAGGAGAAAGGCTATTCTTACGGCAGGAAGGGACTTGACAGAAAGTCTCTTCCTACAAAATGTCCAGCCTGTTCTTTTGTGGACTCGGGAGACGTGGCTAGGTTCCATCACTTCTCTCTTCCTTCCTGCATTGTGCAAGGCTGTACTGACATGGCCAAACATGGGTAGGCCTGTGAAGGGCAGAGAGACTTTCTCTGCTTGCTGCTATCATAACCCTAGGCACAAACTGGTGGTGACCTGACTCACAGCCAGCAGCTGAAGAAGGTGCTGACCACACACTCAGATCTTCCTTCTGTTGACTGAGGTCCCCTCTTCATCTACAAAACAGGTCTGGCATGATGGGGGTATAGCAGCAAAATCTCCCCCATCCCCATATGTTTCACCTCTCTCCTAAAGCCCTCATTATAAGGAGGGGTCTAGTTAATTGGCGATTTTGTGGGGCTGCTAGGATCTGGTCTTAGCCCCATAACACATTCATAAGCTCCCCATCTTGGCTTGGCTGGAAACCAGCCGTGTATAGGCTTTATCGGGCCCCAGAGCCATCCAGCCTCCCCTGCTAGGTCTCTTGATTATGTTCCTTGACATTTTCAAAGGATTGTATTTCCGCCTGTGAGAACCATCAGTCCAGCAGCACACAATAATGTATGGAGTAATAGAGTCTCGGCACAGCCCGTTTAATCTCATATTGCTGAAGCCCCTGGTGTCCTAGCTGAAGTAAGTTTGTCATTAGGAATTCCTTTCTCCTGACTGCAAGCTTGTTTTGTTTGGGGTTATTATTTTTCCCCTAAAGAGAAGAGAAACACTCCAGATTGATTTATGACTCTCCCATTTCCTTCCATGCAATGCAAACTGGCAAGCTCCTAGGAGAGAAAGGCCAGGGCTGCCCAGCACAGGAGTGTCTTCCCCACCAGTTACTGCCACTGCACTGTGGATCGTTCCCCAATGTTAGAGCCATCTGGGGTAAGATCTGTTAGCGGAGGGGGCTGTGACCGCCTTTGCCAAAACAGATTTACTAGCAGTGCTGGGAGCCGTGGAAAGATTAATGACCTACTCTGGTAAACCTAGGAATGCAATGAGAGAGCTGGCTCCGAGGGTGAAGGGCAGTGGCGGGCATCTAATCATGATACGTTTCACAATGGCTGGGTTGGATGCAGATGAACGAGGCTGGGAGTAGGAGAGGAGATTCCACTGGTGGGCTGTGCTCTCTGTACCCAGGAAGGGAAAGGGGTGAGAGACGCATTGCTGGAGGCACTTTAAGCGGGACTTAGCAGATTGCTAGAAGATACCTTGTAGGGAACAGGCCATTGCTGGCCAGGAGAGGAGCTTGGGCCAGCTGATAGGACTCCCTTTTCCATGGCTCATCTGCATGGTGCTACACCTCGCTCCTGCACTCACCGGATTCCAGGACGTCTGCGAGCACTCGAAGAGGATGGGTGTGAAAATCCCGCGACACACTGCGAGCCATCACAGCAGCTAACTGGACTCTGACAGCCAGGCATCAAATCCTGGCTTAAACAAGTCCAGGCGTGCTGGCTGTTTGGTGGGTTTTGGCTATTCTGGTGGCTCAGGAGAGGTGTTGTGGGATACACTCGACAAACTGCTTTATGCTCATCATATTGCTAGGAACATAGCTGGCCCTGCTCCGTGGATCTACTAGGAAGGGCGAGAAGAGAGAGAGGTCTGCCTGCCAGTCCCACAACCAGCTCTGCATATCCTCTCTCGGGCTAAATATCACCACAGCCGTGAATTCCCCAGCACAATGTGCCTGTGCAGTGCCTGGCACAATGGGGCCTCGGTCCATGACTGAGCTCCTGTTGGCTACACCTCAATACAAATCAAATAATAACAGAAAGCTGGGAATGGGGGTGGCTGTGTGTAGGAACCCCAAAGCCTAGGCAACTTAGAGAAAGAGCCAAGCATTAGGATCAGAAATAGACCCAACCAGGAGATCCCACCTTCAAAATCCACCCCCCATCCAGCAAGCATTGGGAAAGCTCTGATCCAAACACCATGTCTTGGGCCCATCTCTAATCAGACTGTGCAGCTGCTGTTAGTTTTTATTTTCTTTTTCTTTCAGGAATTCTCTTCTCCACTACGTGTGATGGCTTCTTTTCCCCAGAATGTGGCCATTCACTGCATCCTAACTTCTCTGAGGAGAGCGATAAAGAGCAGACAGGAAAGGTGCCAGCACTCTTGGGCTTAATCCATTCAATGCTAGTTGACATTTTCCAGTTGAAATCTCTGGCTCGATCTAGCAGATGATGCTCCGGCACTTGCCGGAGAGTGAGTCTGGAAAGTTGATTCAATTAGATGGTTTACTTGGATGTCTTGGCCATGGCAAACAAAGAGCTCAGCTGGCCTCTTTGAAGCCTTTCTATTTCCAATTGAACAACTAATTGCAAAGGCTCAGGGTGCTTCATTTGGTCACCCAGGGGTGTCCTTACCAGGGGAGGCATGCTTGCCCAGTGTTTCTCAAATGTGGCCACCAGAGGCTTTTCTTGCAGCCACAGCCTCCTGGGCAGTGATTGAGAGTGGGGGGACAAAGGAGTGGCCCCTCCCCCAGGGCTCTCCCTCTGGAGACACAAATGCTGGAGGAACAGACAGCCAGTGAGTTCCCCAGCTTCCCAGAGGTGGTTGGGTCGGACTTCAGAACTTGGGTGGCAGGCAGCAGACTCCAGCCGTGGGGCTTTGGGCTCTGACTGCATAGTGGCGGGCTCCATCCCACGGCCTCAGGGCTTCGGGCTGGGGCCGCGGGCCTCAGACTATGGCCATGGGGCTCCGGGCTCCATTCCTTGGGCATGGGGCTTTGGGCTCCGGGCTCCGCTCCCCGGGCTCACCCCCTCCATCACTCCTGGCTCCTGCTGCCTGCCTGCCTCCCTCCCTATCCAAGGTTTAATTTGTCCCTGGGCTTGCCGAGGCTGAGTAAATCTGCTGAGAAAAGTGATATTAACATACAAGTATCAGGTTTCATAGCAGCAGACTTACCAGCTAATAAGTCTTTAAAAAAGAAAAAAAAAGAAACAACAACAAAAAGTACAAGAACATGCAAACCCCCTTATTTGTGTTTCTACTCTGTTTAGGTCCATAAAGAATAGAGACAACTGGACATTATTTTTATTATTGAGTCCACAAAAAAACCAACCTACATAAGTTAATTTCAATGATTTGGACATGTGTATGCATGTATTTATTTGTTTTATCCTAAAATTAAGCAATCATTTTAGGAAAAAAATTCAGAGCAGCCACCAACAAGAGTTGGTGGCCACATTCTGAGACCACCAAAAAACGTGTTATGAGAACCCCCTGTCTGTGGATTCCCTTTGGGGGTGAGATGCGCTCCTTGACAAAGCCGATGGGGCTTTCAGAACTGGAGTCCCAGCTGGGACTGCTGCGAGGGTGTTAACATGGCAGGAATCCTAGCTGGCCCTGACCAAAGGTGCTCACCTGCAGGAGCTGGCTTGAAACGCATACCACAGCACGCAGGTACTGGCTGGGCACACTGCTGTGAGGAAGCTCACAACACTGTCCTCCTATCCGGCACCAGCATGGTCCTGTGGGGACATACAGCCAGCACTGACCACGCCCTGCCGTGCATAAAGTCCCTCCATTGACCAGCAGGTAGGAGCCTAAAGAAGAATCAAACTGAAATAACTCAAGGACCCACCTCCTCCCTCCTGCCCATGTCTTCCTGCTCAGACACACACCCGCTGCGGCTCCCTGACAGAGCTGCCTTCCTGTGAGTCAGGCCACAGAGCTGATCCTCTGCCCAGGGGCCACGTCTCTGGAATAGGAATGAAGGGGGGGTGGGGGCTCATGAATATGCAAAGCAGGGCAGGAAGACAGCCCGCTGGAATTAACATTTTTAATGAAATAATAACATGGGCGAGATGCTCGCTTTCTGGCCATTTCTTGACAGCTGTGGAAGCCCTGATAATATGGGACGGGGCGGGGGAGGAGGCTGAGAGATAAACTGCTCCTGGAGGCTTGCAAAGGGCTTTTGTTTTTCTAATGCACTTTCGCTCGCTCCATTTTCGAATTTTAAATCTACTCCCCCAGCCTTTCCTACCCAGAGGCATGAATGTAGGCAGCCCCCACCAGAGGCCGGGTGGCCCTGCTGAGTCAGCAGCCACAGATCGGGGGCAGGAGGCGGCGAATCCATCCTTGCACAGAGGGCCAGCGCGCAGCCTAGGCACCGCTTAAGTCCTACCCACAAGGTCTAGGCATGACTTGGGCTGAAGCAGGACTTAAGTGGAGCTTCGACCATGTGCTAGCCCTCTGCACTAGGGTGAATTTCACCAACTGAGAGTGGAGTTGAGCTGTACCGTACCCATCCCCTTCCAGCTCGGACACCTGTTAAGTTGACCCAAAGCTACTTGAGGACCACATGTGAAATTGCATCTTTCCTGAGAAAGCCAGCCATTGTGTCAAGTTATTCGTGCCCAGCTCCCAGCAGCGATTAGTTCCCAAATTCCAAGCTCAGTCAAGTCGAGTCGCCTGGCGGGGAATCTCCCAGGACACCTCCAATCCTCATGCACTGAGTACCAACAACCATGACCAACGATAGGTAGGTAGCTGCAATAGCTCCTCTGATCCCCAGAGACTAAACTGGGTCATCTGGCCGGTCGATACTGATCCAGAAGCTCAGAGTCAATGGCCAAGATTTTCAGAGGTGACTAGTGATTCAGGGAGGTCCCCATTTTGGAGGGGCCCAATTTGAGACCCATATAAGGGTCCTGATTTTCACCAACTCACTGAAGTTCAGACTCTGTAAGGTGTTTTGAGTGGGACACCTCTCCCTCACACCCCCCCCCCCCCAAAATCAAGACACCCAGTTGTCACCAGTCACTTTTGAAAAACGTGGCCAACAGGCTGGGTAGAACACAATGACATGAACTGGGGCCTCACCCCAGGCCCTGGGTGGAGTCGCACAGACCAGGGGTCTTGCACACACAAGCCAGTGAAGATGTATGCCCAACTTAAGTGTGGGTGCCGGTGTGCAGCATAGGTGGGTGTCGGCGGGTGCTGGGGCTCACAGGTGGTGTCTGAATGCCAATTTTCAAGCAGTCATTTATATCAGGTTGTAGAGGAGGTGTGTGTTAGGGAAAGGCAAATGGGAATCGGAAGGGTGGGATTTTTATGGTGTCAGATCCCTTGAATCACCAGGAATTGCTACGTGCCTGGTGGTTCTACAGACAGCATGACTAGTCCCTGGTTCCTCAGGCACACAGCCCATTTACCAGACAGACCAGGGTGTTTTCCACATCCAGGCTCTCCCTCCCCCCAGCTGCTGCATCCCAAGGCTCAAAAGGATCTCTCATAATGGAAAACCAATCATTTTCCTATTGATTAGAAAGGGTGGAGAATTCAATTAGCAAGAATCCCATGTGTGCTGTGGGGCTGGCGGCAGGAGCAGAGACCAGGGATACAACGGGCTGTGAAGAGATGTGGCTGCCAAAAGATATTGAGCCTGCATAATAATAAAAAATGAATTTTAATCTAATGGCACCTCGAGTCCCCAGCTGCAGCCGGGATCCCGGGATGAATACGCCAAAGGGCTCAGCATTGTAATGTAAAACATCACCCAGATTATTGATCCCAGTCACACTGACTAGATGCTCAAGTACAGTGTGTTTCTACTTTCCCCTTGCTCTCTTCTTTCTCCCCTTTCTCAGTGTAGCATAGGCAAGCAGACCTTTTCATGAGCGCTTGATCATGGCCACATGTTAGGGAGACCAGCAGTCTGGTGACAAAGGCTGTCAGTCAATCCAGGACCAAAAGAGCCCAAGAGAACCACAAAGTCTATCTGAGTCCAGCAGCATCAACCAATGATCCCATTATACTTGTTACAGCCTAATCCTGTTCTTCTCTACTGCAAAGGATGCTGCTCTGCTTTGCACCTTCTTTCATGCTGCCCCTACACTAGGAACGGCCTCCCCCAAGACCCCCCTTAAAGACCATCCATCTCCATCATCCACTCATTGCCTGCCTTGTTTTGGTCTGGGGCAGGCTGTAAATTCCCCAGGGCCATTGTCCTCTTGCACCAGACTGATACCAGTGAAATGCCATGGGCTGCAGTGGATTCGCGCCTGATCTCCACCAGTGTGTGGAAGATCAGAAGCAGGTCCCCTGCCTCTCACGTGTCCATGCAGGGCCGTGCACACGCGCGGAACTCTGAAAATGATGCGCGATTGCAATCATCGAACTCTCCCCAGTATCCCCATCTGACAGCAGAGGCTGAGTCACGGCATTCTTACAGCGTAGGGGACTTTTCTTTCTGTTACCACAAAAGGCCTGATTTTTAAGAGAAACTGCAACTCCTGTTCTCACCACGTCTGCAAATCAAGCCCAAACTGTTGAACTCATAGAGCCACTCTGTTGCTTTACACATCTAACATTTACCACACTGGACCAGTCTTTGAAGTTGGCACAGAGAGCTGTAATTGACAGCAGCATATTGGGCTGCGTTAGTAGGACCATTGCCAGCAGGTCAAGGGAAGTGATTATTCCCCTCTATTCGGCACTGGTGAGGCCACACCTGGAGTATTGCGTCCAGTTTTGGGGCCCCAACTACAAAACAGATGTGGACAAATTGGAGAGAGTCCAGCAGAGGGCAACAGAAATGATCAGAGGGCTGGGGCACAAAATTTACGAGGAGGCTCATGATTTGAGGGAACTGGAGTTATTTAGTCTGCAGAAGAGAAGAATGAGGGGGGATTTGATAGCAGCCTTCAACTACCTGAAGGGGGGTTCCAAAGAGGATGGAGCTCGGCTGTGCTCAGTGGTGGCAGATGACAGAACAAGGAGCAATGGTCTCAAGTTGCAGTGGGGGAGGTCTAGGTTGGATATTAGGAAACACTATTTCACTAGGAGGGTGGTGAAGCACTGGAATGGGTTACCTAGGGAGAGGGTAGAATCTCTATCCTTAGAGGTTTTTAAAGCCCGGCTTGACAAAGCCCTGGCTGGGATGATTTAGTTGGGGTTGGTCCTGCTTTGAGCAGGGGGTTGGACTAGATGACTTCCTGAGGTCTCTTCCCACCCTAATCTTCTATGATTCTATGACACATCCGTGCACCAATCACACCTCTTGCAGCAAAGTTGGGGGGTAGGATTCATCATGGGGGAAGTGAGACAGCATCATTGCCATTTGCCCTTTATTGGAGTTTCCATGGCAGGAGCAGCTCTAGGTCCCGATCCTGCCATTGGAGCCACGCCAGCAGCCTCTCAACCTGAGCAAAGCCCCAGCGACATCAATGGGACTCAGTAGAGGGGAGCCAAGTGCAGGATCGGGGCCTTGATTCTCACCTGCATCTCCACAGGAGGCTTCACTGCTTTATGATATAGCACCACTCAGCAGAGCATCTGGACAAATCGCTTGTGTATGATATTTAATCTAATTTAATATAGAAAAAGGGGGGAAGGTTAAATTAATAAGCAATGTTAAAAATAGCAAGTGAAGCAATATGCCTCTCTGCTCCGCCCTTCAGTATGAATCATTCAGCCAGAGGATTGTTCAGCTGAGCTTTGACAGCCTTGCGGGCTGTGCGAACAGCAGTTGGATTGTGGTCCCTGTTAAATATTTCAGCTCAGGTGCTACTGGCTTCTGATGGGTTAAGAGGACAGCGTGGTGTAGAGGGACGCAGACTAAAGTTTCTCGCTCTCTTTTGTCAGGTCAAATTTACTGCCGTGGCAGAATGCTTCGGAGAGATCCGTCATTGCTTGTGGCGTTTTGGAAAGCTCCTAAATATGCTCTGTGCAATCGCAAATGTAAATTGAATAGAAGGAAAAGCAATTTGCGAGGCATTAAAATCCCTCTGCAGGTTCCTCTGAAATGATCGATGTCTGTAAACCACGATGTTATTGAGACGTTACTGAGTTAGGTGATACAATCCCATCCCTAAACTCATTGGCTTCACAGGTTGTTTCTTGGCAACTTACCAGACCACGGACTACATCCACCACCGACCTTAGCAGACGGCGCTCTATTGACCCTGGTGGAGCTCTGCTTCCGCCTGTGAGGAGTTTGATTCTGTATCTCTTATAAGCACCATTACCACAAAATACGAAAGGGAGACATGGGGATTGTCACACTTGATCAGAGCAGTTTAGGCGCACACCTGGATCTTTGCGGATGCTAAGCTCATAAAGAGCAGCGTCCATGAGTAAGGTTCTCTGCCATCTTTGGTTGGCTAGGAGACCCCACCTTATCCTGGTGACCTGGCTTTAGTTACACACACACCTTCAACACCTCCGGCCTGTACTACAGCAATGCAACATACCTGGGCATGAAGCCACCAGCCCTTGGGAGATTCCAATACACAATGCTGCAATACTCACCAACACTGGCTACCACAAGCATATCAAACCTGTCCTCTGCCGGCTACGCTGGCTTCCCATGGAATGAGACAAGTTCTAGGTCTCGGACCTTATCCTCAAGGTGCTCCAGCATATCTAAACAAACCACTCCACTGCGCACGCAATTCTCCCCGAGGAGAGGTAGAGAACAAACCGCATGTAACGGAAGTTGGCTATGTTGCTGCTTAAGGTGCTCAGGCACAGATCCTCAGAGGTATTTAGGTGCCTAACTCCCACTGAAATCAAAAGCCTATGAACCTTTTAGGATCTCTTATACAACCATAAAGAGGGAGTATAAGAACCAATATAGAATAGACAGTGGTCCGTCGAGTCTAGTATTCTGTCTCCCACAGTGGCCAGAACTAGCTTCTTCAGACCACAAAATCCTGCAGCAGGCAGTTACGGGATAACTTACTCACAAGGAAAGATTCTTCCTAACCCTTGCTAATTAAAGATAGCTTTATGCCCTGAAACATGAGGTCTTTCATCCCTTCCAGAGCTCTAGTTTATTAAAATAAATGCACTGCTATTGTAATTGTGGATATTTGTGTCGTTCATATAAAGGTTTAATCCTTTGGGTGGTGGGGGTGCAGGGTTTGGAAGCCTGCTAAGCTTTTGGTGAAAGAAAGAAAGTTAAGATGCAACCCTTCTCTGTCTCCATCACAGGCAATGTGTATGTCTCTCAATCAGACTGTGATTGCAATCAGCAGGATGGTGTGGTATGCATGAAATAGAGTGGGGGGAAAAAATCTAGACTGTGCAATCTGCAAAATGTATGTAAAAAATCACAAAACAACAATAAAAACAGTCATTCCTCCAGCCCCTTTTCCTGGTTATGATTTTCCGCAAGGGCAGAGGAAATGGTTGGAAAGTGGAGCCAGCTTTTTGGGCCCCTCACCTGAGCTTGCCTGCCTGACATCCCTAAAATCTTCCTACGTCAGCCCTTCAAATCGGTTTATTTTATTACTAATTTCCCCTCATGTTTTTTAATTAAATTCTCCACTTCCTTCAAACGCTAGTCAATGAAGCATCCAAATTTCCTCCAAATACCCTGGAAAATGTTGAAATTATGCAGTTAAGTGTGGTGTAATACAATAGCATTAGGAGAAATATTGCCATGGAGCCATTATTCATGGTATATGGAGGAAACATAAGGAGCTGGGGGAAAGCCTCTGGGCAAACCACACAAAACTGTCCTGCTCTGGGGGTTTTGTTTCACATTTGAAACAGGTTTGTAAAGGTGCTTTGGAGCAACCCTGATTCCACCCGAATTAACAAAGGCTCCGATCAGTGGCTTATTCTCTATTCTGTTCCCTAGATGCTTCAGAGAAAGGTGTGGGAAATCCTAAAGGGGGCAGTTATAGGATAACCTACACAGAAAGCAAGTTTCTTCCTGATCCTCATTAGTTCAAGGTTGCCTGAAGCATGAAGGTTATATCCCTTGCAAGTCTTGATTTTTAAAGCCTTACCACGGTAACTCTGGATATTCTTGTTATCTATAAAAACACCAGCCCGGCCATGGATTTCTCATGGCCTCAGCGATATCTTGCAACAATGAGCTCCACAGGTTAATTATGCCTTCTGTGAAAGACTAGTCACTTTCATCCATTTCCAGGAGGCTAATTTTCCATTTCCTTGTACGTCCCCTCATTCTTGTAAGATGAGACAGGGTGAACAAAAGGGCCCGCTTTGCCTTCCTAACCCCATTCATTATATTGTATCCCTTGATCACATCTCCTCTTATTCATTTCTCTAACATTTGGGATAAGCCTATCTGCAATTTTAAGTGAGGCTGGGACCAGGTTTTTGTTTGTTTGTTTGTTTGTTTTGTCTTACTCAAGCAAGATTTTCAGCTTCGCTTGGTTTGGACACAGCCTGAGTGAAATTGATGGTTCCAATGGAAATTCTTATACCCTAGACAGAAGCTTCAGATGAATAGGAATAATAAATACCTGTTTCTTAGCTAATGTTTTCATCCATCAATCTCAAAGCACCTTATCAAGAAGGTCAGTATCACTATCCCCATTTTATAGATGGGGAAACTGAGGCACAGAGAAGGGATGTGACTTGCCAAAGATCACCGAGCAGGACAGTGGCAAAGCCAGGAATATAACCCAGCTCTTCTCTGTCCCAAAGCAGTTCTCTATCCACTAGGCCATGTTGCAAAAAACTCTTGAAGTGTGCAGTAAGGGAACAACCTGACCACACAGAAATCTCCTCCTAAATCTTTTTAATTAAAAATTACCTTGCACTCTGAAGTATGAGGGGTTAGACCCCGTTCCATATTTTTGGGGAGTGTAATTGTGCCTGTTCACATTAGCCATATAAATGCCTAATCCTTTTTTTTCCCCTTCATCCTTTCCCCACCTTAAATCCTGCTAAGATTTTGGCTGCAACCATCGCTTGTGGCAATGAGTTCCACAGGCAAAACCTGTGTCTTTTTTTTTTTTTTTTTTAAAGGATTTGCTTTCATCTGCTTTCAATGTGCTGCCTTTTAGTTTCATTGAATGTCCCCTCATCCACTGGTCATGAGCAGGGGATCTAGCAGCACCCCATTTGCCTATTTGGATCCCTCATTGCCAACCCGGGACTGATTTACACAGCTCTGCATTGAGACTTGATGGGAACTGGACGAAACGCGACAGTTTTGCCTTGCATTTTGCTTTGAGGGTTCCGGCTCATTTGAACGAGAAGCTCAGAATGCAGCGGCTTTGATGACCCTGTGGATTAAAACTGAACAAGAAGTCCCTACGAGCTCTTGTGAATTCAAACTGCCCAGTCTCCCTCTGTTCTAGTGTTCATTCGCTCCTTCGCTGTGCGTCCCAAACCACTCTGGTCTCCGACTGTCCCTTAACACACCCGTGTTGCTGGACCCAGTTACAACAGGGGGCTCTTCCCATAGGAGACACATGGCTCTTTCTTGCAGCACAGCCAGAACTGAGCTTTGTTTGAACCATGTTTGTGAGCTACACTAAAGCCTTGGGACTCAACCCTGAGCTGTGAGGAGTTCCTTCGAGGCAGGTCTATGCAACCTTCCTATCTCTATCAACCCTGGGGCTGATAGCCTGTTCCTACAGCCTAGGAAATAGGCAACCACCTACGCCAGCATTTCCCAAACTGTGCTCCGGGGAACACTGGTGTTCCGCACGATGAGAATAGGTGTTCCGTGAAAGAATCTAGAATTTAATTTTGACTCTTGCACTTGATTTTTGTACTACTTTATACACGCTTTCCAGTTAGAAATTGTTTGTTCAAGTTATTTTAAATTTGTATTTTTGCTTCGTTTTATAAAATAAAATATATTTGAGCCTAAATAACACATTTTTTTATTTGAAAACCAAACGACTACAAAATAATATTTTAAGTGTTCCGTAATAGGGTTCCACACCGTCTGGCTTTAAGATTAAACTCGATAAGTTTATGGAGGAGATGGGCTGATGGGATAATATGATTTTGGCAATTAATTGATCTTTAAATATTCATGGTAAATAGGCCCAATGGCCTGTGATGGGATGTTAGATGGGGTGGGAGCTGAGTTACTACAGAGAATTCTTTCCTGGGTATCTGGTGAATCTTGCCCATGTGCTCAGGGTTTAGCTGATCGCCATATTTGGGGTCGGGAAGGAATTTTCCTCCAGGGCAGATTGGAAAAGGCCCTGGGGGTTTTTCGCCTTCCTCTGTAGCATGGGGCACGGGTCACTTGCTGGAGGATTCTCTGCACCTTGAAGTCTTTAAGCCATGATTTGAGGACTTCGATAGCTCAGACATAGGTGAAAGGTTTACGCAGGAGTGGGTGGGTGAGATTCTGTGGCCTGCGTTGTGCAGGAGGTCAGACGAGATGATCATAAAGGTCCCTTCTGACCTTAATATCTATGAATCTATGAATAGGCTAAAAAGTGTTCCGTGGCCAAAAAAGTTTGGGAAATGCTGATCTATGCTATGCCGTAGGACTATAAATAATGCACAGGAGAGCAGCAGGTAGCGTGAAGCAGGTTATACCAACTTTATATCATTGGGCTTCTGCTATGGCAAAGGGTTCTCCAGTTCTCCTTTATGGCAAGTTTTAAGTCCCTTTTATGCCTGCAATTTGGCCCTTGGATGTTATGGGTTGGTCTACACTGCTCACAAAGCCCAAGTCTGTGGGATCCGGGCTTATGGACTCAGTGTTACCAAGCCCGTGCTTGAGCATCCACACTGCATCGTAAACCTGGTTTCCAATTGTTGGACGCAGACCTCAGAGCCACACTAATGTGTCTATATTGCACCACGAGACCTTCTGACTCGGGTCTGCAGCTTGACCTGCCTCCATGCTGAAAAATGACCAGGCTTGGACTGGAGTCACAACAGAACTTGGACTCTGACCCAGCCCCCTAGCAGGGTCCTAGGACCTGGGTCCTGAGTGTTCACTGACCCAAGTTAGACTGATTTGTGTGTGGACGGAAGCAGGGCTTGGGCTCAAACCTGAGTCACAGCCCAGGCTCAGTGTGCAGTGTAGACGCACACAAAGGCTCCATCTTTCAAAGGAACCTAAGGGAATAGGGACCCATATGTCATTGACTTTCCGTGGGCACTAGGAGATCTAGAGATGCCACTCTCATACCCAGAAGCCTGTCCTAGTGGAAAGACCTTACGATGGAGAAGGTGGGAAGTCTCATAAAGTGACGGGATTGTAACTTGTTTAAAGAAACCTATTTCATTCCCTGGGCCAGATCCTCAACTGGCATAACTCAGAATTGAATGATGACTCACAGAAGTTCAATGCCTTGCCCAATGATTTGCCCTAATCCCTGGGCCGCAGGGCAGTCTGGGGTGGATCTTTCTCGGTCTCTCCTGTTGAAGTTGTGCCACTTTGTAGAAAATACTTGAATAGCCATTGGACCGGAGTGAGAGAGAATCATTCTATAGATTGGTGGTCAGGGTACTCAGGTGGGAGACAAGTTCATGTCTTTGTTCTAATGACTATTTAATTGTTTATGGAAAGTGGAAGAGCCTCAAGAGAAGAGAGACTGAGCAAGATCCCCTAAAGGCCAGTGGGAAGGATGCCCTTCTGCAAGGTAGGAGATCCACATTGAAATCCTCGCTCCACATCAGGCAGAGGTAATTGAACGCTACTCTCCCGCATCCAACCACTGTGCTAAAAGGTAATAATGAGCCAGCCCTATGGCCACCGCCTGCTTCTCCGCCCTCCCGTTTTGGGAATAGCACCTACGTACCCTTCCACTTTTCCCCCCCAGGGAATTCGTGTCAAATTCACAAACGGTTTCAGGTTGGCCAAACCTGTATTTTTGGGCAAATAAAGCATTTGTCTGAAAAAATGCACTCAACGCTGTACAGAGATGGGTCCCATATGAGATCCAGACCTGACCCTAAACTCTCCCAAAGATTGGGGAGAAAAAGGGGGCTCTGATCCAGAGTCTTCAATAGATCAGTCAATCTGACCACCACTTACCACAGCACACAGACCATCTTGAGTGTGGGCAGTGACATTAGGCCTACGGCAGCCGCAGGATAGAACTCGGCTGCGTATGTGAAATTAGACACTGCTGGGACTCGGAGTCTGACTAGCAGACTCCTGGAGAAGTGAGAACAAGGGGCTTTGTTATGCTTTCCTGCTTATGAATGGCAGGTGTGAGCCTTATTTCAGGAAGGAAGCAGCTCTACCGAGGATGGCAAACAGAGTAATATGTTACTGAGAGATCTTCCATTTGTAAGCAGAGGACTGCTACAGCTGTTTCTGTTCTCTGTGCATTATTTATAGTCCTACTTAGTTCTGTGTTCCCCTTTATCCACCTTCCAAGGGGTTCTGTAGGGAAAGGAATCTTTGACTCAGTAATTTTAGTCTCGACTAAATGAAAAAGAAACACACACACACAAGCTAAAACACACATACAGGGGAGGTGACGGCAAGCCCACCTAAGCTCCAAGAAACTGCAGGTATTGGCTTCTTGCTTAGAGTGAAGAGACTTAACGTATATATAAATTGTCTATTGCTGTTCCCCTTTCACTAACCCGTATCTGTCTGTCCTTGTACCATGGGATCCTGAAAATCAGCGACTGGACTACAGGAATGTTTGGAAATTGTTTCGCTTGCTGCAGGTACGACTGCAATACATAAAAAGACAATAACGAAGCTGGTTGAAATTGTCCAGGGTTTGATTTTTTAAGCCAAGTTTTCATCACAACTTCAGACGATGAAACAGCGGCAAAAACATAACAATCGTGAAAAATTCATCATATTTTTCAGCCAGCTATCGAGCTGGTTTTGTTTGTTTTTGAAATTTCGATGGAAAATGTCAAACTAGCCGCCTCCAATAATCAGATGAGTTTTTCACAAAAAGCTTTCATCTGTTTCCCTCTGCACTCCCAGTTTTCAAACAGTTTTAGATATTAAATACAAACAAAAAGGTTGAGCCCATAGGAACAAAAGGATAGAGAAGCATGCTCTCTTGTCTCCTAAAACCCCCCATCTATGCTTGCCCTGGACCATGGGTCCAGGGTATCTATCTGGGTATCTCTCGGATCACCATGTGATCAGCCCAGTTTCCACTGCAAACTAATTATCACTGCCTCACTCTCAGGATCCAGCTGACAAAAGGGCTTTATAAATACTTTCTTTAATACAGGCAGTGCCCACCGGGATAGAAAGTGAAATGCTCGCGCTGGTGCAAGCGGATGCTCTAGATCTGCTTAGGGCAGGTAGGTATAGAGGTCACCATTTGCACCATAAAGAAGTGGGTGTCACTAGGGGGCTTGCGCGCTGTGACAGACTGACAATATCCTCGACATATCTTACGGAATTAAAATCATCTTTATTGAATTAAGTTAAACCTTGTTGAATTTGGTTAATACCTTTGGGATCCGTTGTAAAAAAATACAATTGTGTACATACTGTTGTAGGATTGTATATAAATTTTTCTAGAGACTTGACCAATGCAAATGTTCGGAAATTCAAAGAGCTGTTTGGGACAATATGTGTAAAATGGATTTGCAAGGAACTACCTGGGGGGAAGTGGCGGGGGTGAAGGGAATCCAAATGACCCACTTTGAATCAATCTTTTTGAAGCTATGCCCTGGAGGGAGACCCATTGTCTACTAATTAGCTACTGCTGGAAACCCCAGAGCAAAGACTCTGAACTGTACAAAGGATGGATTGAACCATACATGAGTGCGCCAGGGTTCTGAGCCGAGGCCTGTCATGAACTTGTGACCACAAGAGAGTCCCCTTTGGAGGTCTGAAGGACTCACTTCCCAGAGCCCATGTTAGAGTTCAGTGATCTCTGATAAACTTATTAGCCTGTTGGTAGTTTCTTCTATTGTTTTTTTTTTTAAATATGTTTTCTCTGCTTTTGTCTGAAGAATAAAACAGGCTTGCATGAAAAGAGCAGTGTGGGATGTACAACTGCGGGCAGTCACACTGTGAACCGTCTCTGAAGAGAAAGCCAGCAGGTGTGCTTGGCTAGCCTGTCGCTGCTGAGAATAAGCCAGGGAAGGCAGGGAACTGTGCAGATTGAAGATAACCCGGTCAGAAGGGAAAGAGACTCCTGTCTCCATGCAAGAGAAGCGACAGCCAGGAGAGCTGGGAGCCTGAGAGTGGGTGCCCTTGGTGGACCATACAGGGGAAATTCAGGTGCAGTTGCCCTGAACTGTGACCACAGGCATCCTAGGGGACCCTATTCACTTATTTCCTGGACAGGTTTATTCCCTGGAGTGGCGTTTCTGCCCTGGCCTTTCATAATTTCACATTTCAGCTATTCAGATAAGAAAAAACATTCTGCTAGCTAGCCAGCCCACATCCTTCAAATATTCAGGAAGAGTCATTCGACACCCACCCTATTTAATTCCTCTCTTTACAACCTCCGAGGCTGAGTGCTCAGCAGACTGTCTCACAGGGACAGGGCCTCTCGGAGCTGTCCAGCACAGAGCAAACCTGCTGCTACACCCCTGCACGGCCTGTGACCATGCACAGCTGTGCTGGTTGGCACGAGGGGGCAGAGGCCATGGCCTCCTCCAACTACCAGGGGCACAAAAAGGGAGAAGTCCCTGCACAAAGAGGGCAGAGGCTCCGACAGTGACAGGAGGCTGCATAGGGGCTGCTGGTGGTCATGGGGGTGTGGCTAGACACAACCTAACCCTTCTGGGCATTGACCTTGTCTTCAGGGAGGGAGGTTTCATGTTTAAGTTGCCTTCATCCATTCTGGATTTTCTCTGTGCTTCTTTCTCCTCCCCTTTCCACTGTCTCTTCCCAACCCAGTAGAGTCCAAGGCCTGGTCTAAAAGAGGAGGAATAATCCTTACTGCTGAGCACTGCAGAAATGCCAACCCAACCCCCCCGGTGCAGGTGGGGCTAGGTCGACAGAAGACTGATTCTTAGCTCCCATCACTCAGGGAGCTGGAGTTACTACAGCATTGGAAAAGCCTTTTTCATCACTTTAGCGTGCGTCTACACTAGGGGGTAACAGCAGCACAGCTCCTGCACTGGAGTCACTAGACTAGCCCGAGGTTGGAATCAAACTCTCACGTTTGGAGCGTCTGAGTGTCTCTCATTTGAAACACGGAGGTGAGGGGTAGGGACAACTCCCAAAGGAGTTCATCTGTCCAGCATGTCCTATCCAGAGGGAGGGGTGCTGGGTTTGACCCCACCCCAGGCTACCTTCCCGGGGAACACATTCTCGCAGCGCTAGCCCTCCTCTCCAACAGCACGAGGGACCCCACTCCAGAAATCGTTTCAGACAGATGTTTACGTCTGAAATGTACCGATGAGTAGGTGCAGCTGGCCAAGTGGGTCACACTCCAGTTTGGCCCCCGGGGAAGACTGGGAATTAGCACCCTAGGATAAAGAGTAGTATGAAGCATGAAGTCCATCTCGTCATCCCGCCATGGGCAAGGTGGTACCCCTAGGATCAGCCCGACCAAGGGAGAGAGGAACACTCAGCACACTGGTCCTGTTTGCAATGCCTGTTCTCATATATGTTTAGTGCATCCCTGCTGTATCAGTGACCCACTAAATGCAGTGGCAAATAGGTTCGCTGTGCCTGCCTGCTTCCTAATGCACCAATCACAAGGAGGAAATCCCAGCAGTCTTTCCTTAACTTACCATCCCACACTGAATTTATGCAAGAGACGCCCTTGTGAGCGTTCAATACGACACTGATCGCTATGTGATGATGTTGTGACACCGCATTGCAGCATGACAGCATCCTGCCATGCTACCAGGTTGGGATGCAAGGTGACCCCTTTGTGCTACAATGCGATATAAAGCAACATCATCCCTCCTGACACGTCCTCACACGCTCACGATGCAACTTGACTCTGAAGTGGCCACATTCTGAGCTCAGGTGCCAGGCGGTGCCAGCTGTAAACAGGGAGAAGAATCTGGCCCAGGGTCACGATAGCGTGACAGATTTGTTCTTCGAACAATCTAAAACTAACTGCAAATATTCCACTCTTCCCCCTTCCACCCCCCGGAGATAGGTAGCAACCCTACGCCACTCCTAACACTGGAGAGCACCCTTTGTCTCTGGCTGGTTTGATGAGCACTCCCTCTCATTTCAATCTCCCCGTGGAATTTCACCCTCCTAGAGCGTCCCCTCCCCAGCACTGTTGACACACTGTGGCCAGGGGGACGCTGGATCTGTCCTGGGGTTAAAGACACAGCACGGTCATGCCTGAACAGTGGAAAGCACTGTGTGCAAACGAGAACAGGTACAAATCCCGCTTCATCTCTGGTAGAAGAAGTGGAAAGCTGGCACCTTTCTTTAGCGCTGGTCCTGAGATGGCTTGCAAATCCTGTTGGGCTCAGCAGGCCAGGCGGGGGCTCAGCACCACCCCGGATCAGGCCGCGTGCTCGCATTAAAACACAAAAACAGGTCAAAATAAAAAGAAAAGGCCCAGAAGAAAAAGGAGTAAAATGGGGAAACGATTGGCTGTGCCTGCTGCTCATTAGAAAAGGGGATACTTAACCCAAAACACAGGCAGCAAATGAGCCTTTAATCATTGCCTTCTTCGGCTAGGTTTTATTTTAAAGTGCGTTTAAATCCTGGCGCTTCCCTCTGCACAAGCAGCCGTGGGGACTCTGGCTTGCCTCCTGTTTATTCCCCAGCTGCTTTGTTGTCTCCTATCAGCAGAATTAGGGAGCCGTGTCGGCAGAGATACTCCGGTGCAGCCACTGAGAAGTTCACACAGAAAATTGATATTCGCTACAAATTATTCTGGATGATTTACTGGAATGAATTAACTCACAGGGACGTGGGGAAAATTCCAACAGCGCCTTCACTGCCTGCCTGCCCTGACTCTGGGGAGAGCTCGTCTTCCCTGCAGGCTTCAGGGCACAAGTTCTCAATCTGGGGAGCGTTGGTGTTCTGCTAATATTTGCCGGTAGCCCACGGACTGCTGCCTGATCACAGGGTGCTGGCTCCCCTTCCTTGTTCCCAGGGGCTAAACTGCATTCACAGAAGCTAAGCACTATGCTCCTTTCCCATGTGAGCTCTAGTCCTAATCACCAATAGACAGGGGAAGCAGGGCCCTGCCTCAGGTGGGGGTTCCCATCCTCACAGATCGGGGCAGTGATGTCCATGAGACAAACTGTCTATTAAAACATGGCCCACCCTCAGAAACAGTTTGAGGAGCCTGTGTAAAAGCGTGCTGTTGCCTATGACTTCATTATAAAGGGCAGAATCCTGTTCCCCAAGAAGAAAATGAGAGTTCTGCCACAGATATCAAAGGATGGGAAGAGGAGTAGGAATTACAGAGAGAACCTCATTGAGCATGGAGATTTATAAATGGATGGACAGATGGAACAGATGGACCAGCTTCCTAAACAGCCAGGGATAAAGGCAGAAATTTCTCCATCCTTCTACAGCCAGTGGGATTTATGTAAACAGAATAGGCCCACCCTATCCCTGGCACAAACCCACTGACTTCAGTCGATTTACACTAGAGATGAATGTAGCCAGGAAAGCAACCTTATTCTTGCAAGAAGTGTCCTGGATTCCTTAATTTCAATGTATGGGCAACACCTCCATTATACATCTCACCCAAAAGATAGCAACTCCAGCATGACACTGTGCTAGATGTCAGCTCACTGGGCAGAGTGGCACCAGTGGATCACCAACACCACTTAGGTGCTCTTTCAAAGTCCCATCCAAGCATTGACTCCACCCAGCACCGCTCCGTTTAGAAGATTAAACTGGATCCCAGCATTAGAGGCTAAGACTGCCGAGAGCCAGACCGTCGTAGCTCGTTGTTCGTACAATCAGAAATAAGTCAACGTACTTGTAGCTGAGTGAGTATTGAGATACACTCACTTTACACCTTGTAATGTAATGACAAGAAATGAAGCACTGCATGGAAACTGACAGGAGGCAAAATATATCCTGTGGGAGGGTAAGAAAATTGCTTGCACATCAACCATAGTTCTCTGGTTTGAAAGGAAGCAGTGCAAGGATATTAGAGTATCAATAATGAGATGGGCTGGAAGACATGACTTTTGTCCACTTAAGGGCCGTTAAAGACCCGTGGCACGTTCTGTGGTAATAAGGGCGCCTCTGAGGTTGAGCGCCCTAACACACAAGCACTTTATGAAACCTTTAGCCTTAACCTCTCTGTTCCTCAGTCTCCAGCTCTGTAAACAGGGAAAATAATATTTGGGAGGAGGGGAAGGGGCTCTGAGGCTTAATTAGCATTTATAAAGCTCCTACAAACCCTTGGCTGAAAGGGTCAATGCAAACACAGTTAATTTTTTCTAGTGAAGTCTCTAGGTTTAATCCAATGAAGCAGACCTGCCAGAGAGGTCATGCAGATTGTGCCATAAGAACATAAGAATGGCCCTACTGGGTCAGACCAAAGGTCCATCTAGCCCAGTATCCTGTCTTCCGACAGTGGCCAGTGCCAGGTGCCCCAGAGGGAATGAACAGAGCAGGTAATCGCCAAGCGATCCATCTCCTCTCGCCCATTCTCAGTTTCAGGCAAACAGAGGCTAGGGACACCATCCTCCATGAATCCTGGCTAATAGCCATTGATGGACCCATCCTCCATGAATTTATCTAGCTCTTTTTTGAACCCTGTTATGGTCTTGGCCTTCACAACATCCTCTGGCAAGAAGTTCCACAGGTTGACAGTGCATTGTGTGAAGAAATACTTCCTTTTGTTTGTTTTAAACCTGCTGCCTATTAATTTCACTTGGTGATCCCTAGTTTGCGTATTATGAGAAGAAGTAAATAACACTTGCTTATCTACTTTCTCTACAGTCAATCAAACTCCACACACTGGGGGCGCTAGCGTCCTCAGAGACCAATGCCAGTTTCTCTCCATCACCATCATTTGGATGGTGAGAATCCCACACTATTCACAAGGGGTGTTAGTGTCACCTCACTGAGCGTGTTCTCTCTTGATTGTTGGATTTGCTGCTTTGAGTAATTACATCTGGGATTTCCAAAGGGACTTAGGGGGGTGAAGCACCCTGCGTGCCTCACTCCCTTAGTCCCCTTTGAAAATCCCAGTTTACATGTACGTACTAAATGCTTTTTAAAATCATCGCTATTTTGAGGAGAGGCAGTGGTATTGCTCCACCTCTGGGAAAGGCCTTGAGATCTATGGATGAAAGGCACTGTGCTTCTACAGAACAAAAAACTGTATTCGAATAGAGCAGCTGTTCCCTTTTGTTTGTATGTCCTCACACTCACTGGGCAGGCAATGACCTCCCTTATGAGTCGGTGCCTTCCAAGCAGGACACATCAGTTGCACAGGGGTCACTGATTGATCTGGCATTTGAAAAGTGATCCTGTGATTCAAACTCCCACACAAGCGACTGCTGGCCAGCTCAGCAGTGGGTTATTCTAAATCACTTGCCTTTAGGGGTTTCTAATTAGCACTCATGTAGTGTGAAAACCCATTGGGACAGCTTCATCCCTGATGTAACACTACTCACTTGGATGGGTTTACACCAGGGCTGAACTGGACTTAGTCCTTCAATCTTGAATCCCCTCCCATGCCCCCCACATCAGTGACACCCAGCTCTGACCAGCACTGATTGCAAACTCCTGGGGTGAAAAAGCAGGAGTCATTCTGCATCTGACTTGTGTATTGGGCTTCTCTGGTACTGCTCCATCAGCAGACCTTAACTTTGTCCTCCCTGAACCACTGTCTAATGGGGCAAGAGAGAAGTTCATCCTTTCTTCTACTCGGGTCTAGAACGGAGAGGAGGGAGGTGGCTTTAAGCTACCTTTGCATTCCCTTTATTCTGGGGCCATGCATGATCCTGTCCAGTCCACCAGTGTAAATTAGAGCAACCTCAGGGCTTCTCTAACTAACACCGTTTCCCATGGCTCCCTCTCGGCCCTTGGAAGCAGAGAGTAACCATCAGTAAATACTCCTGCCATGCCCACGATCTGTCCCCTACTCCCAGGGCTGGAAGCCGAGCCAGCCTAGAGCCCTTATGCCTGCTCTGCAATTGCCAGGGAAGCCCCTTGTATTTTCCATTTCTACCAACTATAGGGCCCCTTTACATTCTTAGAGGGAAGCATAGTGTATCTGGGGATCAGGCCCCAGCCTTCTCTGATGGTCTTCCAGCAGTGGAACCCAGCCCTGACCCACCAGTCCCAAACCCCTGCTCTGAAACATACGTTAGATTTCATCACACCTCCTGTTACAGCTGTAAACCAGGGAGTTCTGGTCTCTGCTGGCTTCAAGGTGATCAGGATCTGTCCCTCAGAGTTACTCCAGATTGACACCAGTGCAGACGAGATCAGATGGCCCCAAACTGCATGCCATCTGCCCGCTCCCTGTCTCTCTGCAGGGCACCCAGCCTTGTCAAGTTTAGCTCTCCCATGGCTGGTTTACGTGTAGCCTGTACATTGCTGTCTAAACGCTGCAAACGCCTTGAAATAAGCATGAAAATTGGTTTCCAGACTCCAGCAGTTTCTAAATAATGGATGTTTAATATAAAAATAATAATAAAAAAAAAGTAACACAAAGTGGATTCTGGAAAAAAAACGGGCGCATTTTCTGCACAAGTCTCCAAGAAAAACAGGGCAGCAAGGCATCAATAAAGGGAACAGCCCCAGCCTGAGAGAACAGGGTGGAGGCTGGGAGGGGAGAGAAAGTCACTAACTTTCTGCTCCCTCAGTGTAGCAAACCTCATTTCTCTTCATTCCCTTAAGCTTCTCGTCACTTTATATTCTGCCTCGATGCAGATGTAATATATTCTGTCAGTGCAAAATTTGGGCTGAAAAATGCGTTGGCCTTCAGGGATGTCTGGATTGAATGGGGGCGGGGAATGGCTGGTGTGAAGGAGCCGGGCTGTGTAAAATCGGCTTGGCGGCACCCAGAGGCAGAAGGAACTCAGAGATCCGGAAGGAGTCAACCGTGTGGACCCTGGGTCTTACCAGAGGCAGCACAGACTACTGGTTAGAACAGTGGACTAGGAATTAGAAGATCTGGATTCTTCATGGCTCTGCAACTAGTTCACTTGTGTGACCTGCGCAGAGCCAGTGCAACGTGCTGTGCCTCACTTTCCCCAGCCATGCGAGGAGGACAACATTTTCCCAACTTTGGACAGCATTTAAGACCCTCGGATGGAAGGTGTTCTAGCTGAGCTAAGTATCATTATGGCTTGCCAGGAGAAAAGGAGAAGGATGTTCCGAGTCATGAGTAGAAGGATGGCGGAGATCCAGGTATGAGTGACAGCCCTCAAAACTAATCACACCATCAGAAAAAGTTGGTCCAATAAAAAGATATAACATCTCTGATATCCTGGGATCGACATGGCTACAACAAAATTGCAAATCACATGTGCACAAAATTCCTTACAAGACTACATGTAAGAATTACGTCACCCATCATTGAAATGCAGCCATCTCTGGAGTGAAACCCAGCAGCTGTTTAAAGGGCATTAAAGTCAGCAAAAAGACTCTTACTGACTTCAGCTGGCTTTGTATCTGACCAAAGCTGTGCACAGCAACACTAACCCACACTTGGGGACAGGAAACTAAAGAGAAAATTTAAGTAGAAACAGCATAATTTGCTCCCGACACCAGGATTAATTGGTGTTAAATGAGCTATAGGATATTCACTAAACACAAGTGTCCAGGAGTTTGTTTTCTCATGTTGGCCAGGCAGAGCTTTGCCCAGCACCATGCTGAAGCAGGGATTTAACACTGACTAAGAGGGAAGGGTCTCTCCTATTTTATTACTAGCAGAACCTTGGGTTTTTCCTTGCAGGCCTCCCCATCAAAATACAAACCCTGGACTCCTATGTTGCCAGCCTCCCCACTTTGGAAATCCTAATCTCTTCTCTTGAAGATGGGTGTGCGGGTGGCTAGTAGGATGGAGTCTGAGACCAGACTAGCTTCTCTTGTCAATGTTGATGAGGGCAGAGCTGGAGGCGTTGGACTGCCTGCCACTGCTGGAAATGTCAGATTGAGCAATTAGAGGCTGAAACAATATTCAGACACAGGCCCACGTCACACTGAGGGTTACGGATGCTGTGGAAGGGGACTGTGGCCTTTTTGTTCCTTGGAGGTTTTATTGTCCTCTATTGGGGCACCCACTGTAGCAAATCTCTCCCAAAGAGCACGTGCAACAGATTCATTGCAAAATCCTGTTCTCTTTTCAACCACCCTGGAAAAATCGCAACTGTACTGTACTCTGCAATACAAATCAGAAAATCACCTGGTACACTGGACTGCCTCTGAGTTTTCTTATAACTCCTTCTCCCTCTGAGGGTTTTTTCTCCCCCTCCCGCCGTCCTGTTCAAGTAGAAGGACTGATATGCTTTGTACTTGCCTTGTTAGGACAGCCAGAATCCACCCCGCCATCTCTGAATTTCATTCCAGCCTTGAAAAACATTCAGGAGAAACCCCAGGGTCACCTCTCCCCCGTGTGATTTCCTGCTTCCCCCCCCCCCCCCCCGGAAGATTTCAGTTCAGCCATCACTCACCGATCAGCCTCTGAGGGCTGGAAAGTTTAGTTCCGACAATCATGGGTTTTTTTTTTTAGTTTTTTGTTTCTACAGCACCTTCCCTTGCAGCCTTGTGGAAGCATTAACCCTCTCATCCCCACGGCGCGGCCGACAAGCAGCATTATCTCCACTTTGGCGGTGCCGAGAGGCAAAGCGACTTGCTCCAGGTGACGCAGCGAATCAGCAGCAGAGCCAGGACTGGCGCCCAGCTGTCCTGACGCCCAGTTCCCTGCTCTAACCACTATGTCACGCTGCCTTGATTAAGGTTGGGGAGGATTTGGGCAGGTCTCACATTTTCTGAACAGATTCCTCCACTTCTTTATTCGTTGTTCTGAGCCACCTTCACCGCCACAGGCTTGGACAGGAGATTTTCAGTCAGAGTCTATGAGGGGGCAGAGGGTGGAGAAGACATGCTCTGCATTTCCCCAGGGCCCCACGTGAAGTAACAATGCAGGACCTTACGGCCCAGCTACTCCAAGGGACTTAGGCATCTAACTCCAGTGCCCATTAAGCACCTAAATACTGTCACATGATCACAACACCTCCGCCTTGTGCCTGCCTCAGACCCCATCCTCACCCCTCAGGCTGCGAGGAGCCCTTGCTCAAAGTTCCCTGGCCACCTGGGACACCCCGTGCACAAACGGAGCCGCCAAGGCTCAAGCGGGAAGCAAGGGAGGGGATTAGGGGATCGGGTGCTGGCTGCACCATGGTCAGAGGAACCTGGAAACATGGGGCACTCTGCTGGCGCATAGGGTGCGTGGGCCTCAGGCTGTGACTAGTCAGGGCTAGTGAGAATGAAATGCAGATGACCCACTAGTAAAAACCTGCAGGAGGAGAGAGCCCATTCATCCGCTTGCTTTGCGCGTGTCTCTCCGCTCTTGCTC
Organism: Eretmochelys imbricata; assembly: GCF_965152235.1. Classification (NCBI taxonomy): domain Eukaryota; kingdom Metazoa; phylum Chordata; order Testudines; family Cheloniidae; genus Eretmochelys; species Eretmochelys imbricata. Next base: position 9,060,382 of record NC_135593.1, on the reverse strand, counting down.
TCCCTCCCCGTGCATTGCATTAGCAACAGCGCTCGCAGCAGCTGTCAAAACCAGCACTTAGCTTTTGGCCTAGGCTGGGCTGTGGCAGCGCCCGAGGTGCCTGGCCCTGTGTCACTGCAGACCCCCGGCATTTCGCTGCGTGGGGCCATGGAGCCCAGCTGGGCTTCTTTGCCAGGCTTTGCTTGGGCGTCTGCGTGGCACAGAGCAGCTCCTCCCCCACCACAGCTCCTCTTAAGTCAAGGGAAGTTACTCAAGGGATGGAGATGGACAGGCGGGACCCAGTTCTCTTCTCACGCTGGTGTAAAGCCGGAGGTAACTTCCCTGAAGCCAAGAAGTTACCCCAGGCTGACGCTAATGTAAGACAGAGCAGCAGCAGCCCCAGGGAGAGGATGTTTTAAAGGACAGCCAGAGGAAGCATGGTCTAGCAGTCAGATCAGGGGCTTGGGAGTCAAGACTCCTGGGTTCAGTGCCCAGCTTTGTTCCTCATTCTCTGCATGAACTGGCTTAAGTCACTTCCCCCTGTTACGGAGAGGGGAAACTGAGTCACAGAGGTGCGATGATATTTACCTGCTACCTGATGGCAGGACATCAGAAGCTTAATTCAGGAAGGTTTGGCAAGTGCTCTGCTGGCTTTGGGTGGAAGCTGCTATTGAACTGTGCGCGCCAGGGGCTAATTCAAGGATTATGACCCACTTCAGTCGCAGGTAAGCCCTATTTTAAGGGCTTAGGTTGGGCGTAAGAAGGCTTTGTGAGTGTTCTCTGCGCAGCAGGGAATGTCACTTTAGGAGAATACTAACAAAATGGAGCTAGTCCTGGCCCTTTGAAATGCCTCCCATCCCACAGGAAACAGGATATTTTGTTTTCTCTTTTCATAGGAACTCAGTGTTATTCAGCAGAATTCACTCTGCAGGGAAGAAACATCTTAAAGAACCAGGCGATTTTCCCCACCCTCTCCCAGTGTCTACTGCAGGACTTTCCCAAACGGATACCCATAAAAGCAACTTCTGGGAACTTAAGCGCTCAGAGGCCAACGACACCAGCTGGGAAGGGACATGTTTTAATTATAAGAAGTGTGCTACCTGTACGTGTCATCCAAATTATTAACAGGCGTTGTAATTCACTCAAGGGGGCTTTTTGCCAAAGTCAGCAAAATGAAGAGATTCAATTACAGCCTTTGACTGGGCCTGCTTATTGTTATTTATAATACAATACATCCCGGCTGCAAGGGAGAGAAAGAGAGAGAGAGAGAGAGAGATGCTGAAATGCTGGCTGTCATGCCAGTTAATTGAAATGCCTGCACCTTGCTAAGATTGCTGCTTCTGGCCTCCATGACATCAGGGGGTGCGATATACCTGGAGCACTGTAATAGAGAGGCACTCTCTTGAAAGGACGCCGGCGGAAGGAATAGCAGACCTCTGAAGAGCAGCCAGCACCTGTGCTCCAAGCCAAATGGCCAAAGAGTTACAATGGGGTCTTTTAAATGAATCCCATAGGAATGTCTTTAGAAGAGTGATTCTTTCTTTAAGGACGGCATTGCAGGGTTCTAGAATCATTCGCTCCGCATGATTGCGGATCTGGCCATGGTTGATAAGCAGAGAGATTATTCCCGCCGCACTCCACCTGGGAGGCAAGAAATCCTTTTGTCTATTCCTCCTCGGGAGAAAAAGGTTTTGCCCTCGGTCATCAGCTCATTCGCTGTTGCAAATGCACTGCTGCTAAGGCAGGAGTCGAATTCAGCTTACTCTCCCGTCGCTGAGTTCGCTCAGCAGGACGAGTCGGAAGAGCTTCGTTCAATACCCATCTCCGCCACAGGCTCCCTGTGTCACCTCGGTCAAGTCACATAGGGACATATTTTCAAGGGCTTCGGACCCAGCAGCTCCCACCAGGACAACAGCCACACAACTGGTCCCCGCTGCGTTAGCTCAACTCTTCCCATCTGCTGGCCTGTGCACAGAGGGGTGGAGCCAAAGCTCAGCCCAGTCCCTGCCCACTCTTCACCCACTTACTGGGGAGAAGAGGAATAAAGTCCCACAGCACCCATTCCACCTAGGCAGCTGGCCCAATGACCCAGAGACCCCCACGCAGGAGCATATGGTGCCGTCTCACTTCTGTAATGGCCCTGTTCAGAGCAAACACTCAGCTTGAGGAAGCATGGTTCAGTGATCAGGCTGCTCCTCGAAGACTTGATTCAGTTCTCTGCCCTGCTACAGACTTCCTGTGGGACCTCAGGCAAGCTGCTTGGTCCTTCTGTCTCTCCATTCCCCATCGGTAAAGGAGGGCTCATACCTTACATATACAGTAACGGAGGCCAGCTAGATACCTAAAATAGACAGACAAGTCTCTCCTCATCCTGGCTGGTGGAGCAGATGCCTTCACACCCCTCTCGTGCATGCAAGGAGCAATGGTTAGATGCAGGCTCCATACAACCTTCCCTGCTCTTGCCTTGCAACTTCAGCTCTTGATCACTTCGGAGAACCTCAGTTTTGTCACCCCCTCACATTCCAAAAAAAAGACAAAGCCACCTGGAGGTGAAATTGGAGGATAGGATGGGATGGGAGGTATGAGCCCTAGAGAGAGCAGGAACTAAGTCAACTTTCTTGATTGCCTCTGCCTACTCAAGCCACTCTGTGTGTGTTAACGGCTAGACAGGCATCTTGTATATATTTGATAAATAAACCTCTCCATTTATTCAGGGAAGTGAATTTGTAGCCATGATGATTCAAATGGGATGATATGTTTGCAGGGTTTTTTGCTATTGAGTTTTTAAAAAGCTATGAAAATTGTAAAACCAAAGCAATTTTCTTTGCATATGTATCTCTGTGAAATACACAGACACACACACACATACACAACCTGTCCAACTGCCTCTTCCCTTGAGGAAGTGGATGCAGGGCGTGATAAATAATTTTGAAATTGCTACCATCGCTTGATTCTGAGCAATGCATCTGGCATGTGTTAAAACAAGGCACATGCTGTATTCATTACCCATTGAGCTACATTTTAATTTCTCCCTCATTAACATTATCTGCTACCAGGGTTGTGTATCAAGTCAAATCCTTGGGCTGTCAATCAATTCATTAGACGGTTGTTTAATTTGTCATATGTGCTGTTATCTCTTATTAGGCTGCCATGCCAATCAGTCAATCAGAGGGAAAGGAAAAGGAAGCTCCAAGGGGAAGCGCTGTTGTGGGATAGGAGAGAAGCTGTACTTCAAGGTTTAAACCAGTCGTATTACTAGGGATCAGGAGAAGAATGAGGGGAACGGGCACTGGATTTTTTTGTTTCACGGGGAATGTCACAAGTTCTAACTTTTCCCTCCTCTCCAAAATGGAATGAAAGCAAAACAATTCAAAAGTTGGAATGAAATAATTAAAAAAAAAAAAAGGTTTGGGGTGAATTGAAACATGGGTCTGATAAAAATCAAAACATTTCATTCCAATGTTGACTTTTCATATTTTATATCATATTCATTTTTAAAATGTAAGAAAAAACACAGATTGAAATGGAAAAATCCAAGTGTTCTGCTCTGTAAAGGTTGAAATGGACGGGTCAGACATTCTCAAACTGGGGGGGAACTGGGGGTGAGGCAGGTCAGTTTTTCTTTTGAAATGAACTTTTGCCAAAGTCAGCAGAGACACGACACATTCTGCTTTCAACAAATCCGCATCTTCCAATGGAAAAACGTAGGGTCGGAAAACTGCCTACCGGCGCGAGATGAGATCTAATGCAAGGGGCAAATGATCCCACAGCTACTACGGCGGGGTTCTTACAGATTCCTCTGAGACATCTGGTGGTCGCCACAGCCAGGATGCTGGACTAGCTGTACCACAGGAATTGCCAGACTGGATCAAACCAACATTCTTAGAGGAGTAAAGACACCAGCCAGAGGTTTAGGTCTGCTCTTCAAACGCCAGGTGACCTTCACAAAGCCTAACCTTCCATGCTTCAGCTGGGCAGGTCTAGTATGATGCCTCCACCCATGGGGGCTGATGATCCTATCAGTGTCTGCCACCCACTGGCTCAGTAAACAATAATCCCCAGTGTCACGTGTTCAAAGCGCTCGACAGATAGCCATTAATATAGCCTCACAATGTCCCTCTAAGGTGCAGCTGTAGGAGTTGGTCCAGTCTAGAAAGAAGGAGGAAGATCATGCTTTGAGCAATGCATTGATGCTCAGGAAATTCTGCTTCAGTTTCTGGCTCTGTTACAGACTCCCAGGGTGAGCTTAGGTAAGTGGTTTAATTGCTCTGTGCCTCAGTTCCCCATCTGTAAAATGGAGATAATCATCATTCCTTCCTTCCTCCCTCCCTTCCTCTGTCTTGTCTGTTTGGATTGTAAATTCATCAGGTCAGGGGCCGCCTCTTGCCAGGAGGCTGTACAGTGCCTGGGGTCAGATTTTTCAGAAGAGCTCTACACCCGCCTATGGAACTGGTTAGAACATCCAGCCAGAAGCGTCACAATTGCACATTCTGGGTGCCGGGGACTCTTGAAAATCTGACCCCCTGTGCTACGGTAATAAAGGACTAGTAATGCTCTTGCAAATAAACTCAATCCCTGCACCTCTGTGGCATTTGCAGCCCTTTTTATGCTCACGTTCATACACATTTGGCCAAGCAAATCTTTATCTGCTGGAATATTCATGCAAAGCCAAAGCCTCGAGAATCCCATCGAGAGCATCCTCACTCTGGGAAGAAATTGCAAAAGTTGTACTTCATCTGCCTGCTGAGTGGTTTTCCCTCCCTGACAGGATGACCTGTGTGGCTCAGGTAGCCAATCGCACAATCATTTCCACAATACACCACAGAATAAAAGAAAAAAGGAACCACAAAGTCCTTTGCGGGCAAGTAATCAGTAAACGAGTATCAAGCCTGGCCTGTTCTTCCATGCTTCCCCCAGCACAGAAATGGGCTGAATCAACTGGGGCATGGTCAGGAAGTATGGGGAGATGCTGCTCTCGTCCTCCTTCTCCACAGCCCATACTCTGCATTAAGTTACCTGATCAGTGAATGCTGCCTTCAAACTCAAAGACCTCCCCAGCTCAGCCTATAGGGCTAACCTGCTTGCTGGCCTATATATCTTTTCTTATTAATTTGATCATTGGTTCTATTACAGGTTTGTTATTTGTTATTATAATTTCTATTTAGAGTATTTTAATTTCTATTAGAGTATTTTAGCTGGAACGCAAGAAACCGACAGGCCACATCCTGTATGTCGAGCTAAGGAAAGTTAGCATACACATGTTCGAGCCCTTTACTCTAGATAGGTGGTGATGAGCTAAAGCGTACAGGACATATGTTTGTGACCTCTAACATAGATAAGTGGGCAAGTTCAAGCAAGTTGGTAGGTAAGACCACTCCAGTCCATGGTCATTTTCAGACTGAGCAGGTATACCACAAAGAACATGGAAACAATCGTTTAGGACAGAAATTGCAGAGGTGAGGTGGAGCAATGGTCACGAATAGTTACGAATAGGTCATTAATGCGCTCGAACAGGTCAGCCTACACAGTAAGCGTACAGTGACATTTTGGTAAGTGAGGAAGTTAAGTCTGGACATGGAAGGAGGGCACATGATGCTCAGGTTCTATAGCACAGCCGGTGACTTCTGGGCCAAACAGTAGTAGGGCCAGGAGCTGGCAGGGGCGTCTCTTGCTCTATCTGGAACGGGAATGGAGGAAAATCCCCTCTGCACATCTGTCGGATGGGGGTTGAGATTGCTTGCGGATTTCCGGCCTGCCTGGCTTTGTCGGCCTCTCCTCAGCCTGTGCTTTATCCCAGCCAGCCCCGTGGAGTGGGGTTGGGGAATGCAGGAATCTGATCATTTCTTCCACACCCCCACCCCCTCCAAGGGTTTTAATTGAGTTTGGTAACCCATGTCCCTCTCTCGATTTCCCATATTCTTCTGATCATTTCTGGACCACAAGATACAAAATCACTCCCCTGACCATCAGTGCCTCAAGCCAGCACTGATGTTCCCATTAATTCGGCTACCTTCCATCCTCTCCTTCCTATCCCCCCCGTCTCTCTCCAGCCCCTGTATTCGCTCCCTCTCCTGCATCTTCTCTCTCGCAAGCGCAAGCTCTTTGTTAGGGAGGAATTTTTCATTTCATCCCTCATCATTCACAGCCTTCTGCAGTGATCCCCCAGCGCCCGTGTGGCACAGACACCAGGAGCCGCGGAGAGAAGGGGGCCGCATGTGTTACTGTGATTTCTTTGAAAGTCAGGCGTGCTGGGCACAGATTTAATTTTCATTGCATTAGCACGCAGCGAACGAGCCAACGGCACCAAGACCCAATGAGTGTGCGTGTCCCCGATGCCAAGGAAAAGGAACAAAAGCAAGGGGGCTTCTGGCTGGTGCGTTATGAACCTCTCTCTCTCCTCCCAGAGCTCACAAGACACAAGCCCTCTTACAGTGCTCCATCCGCTCTGACCCGAGCACACGAGGGGGCTGCAGCCAGCCCCTACCTAGGAGTGCTAAGGTCTAGTGTGGGGAGTGTGCACGAGCGATCTTCCACACTTGCACTCCCACACACATACAACATGTACAACTGCAGCCTTTGTGCTCCTCCAGAGCTCAGAGTTTGCTCCGGGCTCATGCCCTCCTGGGTGCTAGAGGCCGGGAGACTTGGCCCAGCCATTATTTTGCACTAGGGGAGAGAAGGGAACTCTGAACCCCGCTCAGGGGTGCCATGGCAGCTGCATGCTAGGAGGCATTATACATTCTAGGGCGGCATGCCCCTGACCTAGAGCTGTGTGCAAATAGCACATTCTGGACCGATTTATTGTAACAAATCCATAGCCGCCTAGAACACGTCAGAGGGTTGTCACTACGCTGCACATCATCACAGCCAGGCAGTGCTCTACGCTAACAGTAGGGCTAGAACGCTGATCTTCCTGCTCCAGAAGCGCAGTCCTCTGCCACCGGAGCTAAAGGAGACTCTCCGCTACGAGCACAGGGTCTAGGACAGTCATGTGAGCAGTCTGGATTTCTTCCAGTAGAGGACAGTACTACCCATCTGCAGCCCACAGCTGTACAGCCAACCAAGGCAATCTTCACGCTGCGTCTTAGGGCCGGGAAACAAACCAGCTAAACATTCCAAGCATCAGCGTATTCAGGACTCCTAGGCTAAGCCAGACAGCCCTACCAGACCCCTGGTGATAATCCTCCTCAGCAATCTGTGGCGCAGGAATGTCCCAGGACCATGCTGCACCCACAGATGTTCACCCCACATCTCTGAAGCTGCCGGAGAGCCTCACCCTCTGAGCCCGCCTCAGCCGCTCTGTTCCACCGACGCATTTTAAAAAATTTAAAAATTGTGTATCTGCTCTCCAGCAGCAGTGACAGGCACAACACGTGGTGGGACAGCCAGACACGGACGGGCTGGGTGATCCCATGGCGAGATCACCGGGTTGAGACTCAGAAAAATCAGGGTTCCTCTTCCTGGCTGTGCTACTGAACTGCGGCATGACCTTGGCCAAGTTTCCCGCTCCCAGTCTTCTCCTCCTTGCCTATGTAGAGTGTAAGCTCTTTGGGGGCAGGGATGGTCTCTCGCTGGGTGTTCACGCAGCGCCTCGCGCAATGGGGCCCAATCTCCGGGGGTATGACTACACTGAAGCGGGGGGGGGGGGGGGGACAGCCTCCCAGCGCGGGGACCGTGACTTATGCTCGTGGCGCTCGAGCTTGCATGCTAAAAATAGCAGTGGTGGACAGTGCAGCTCAGGCCCTCGAGCCCACCCAGCCCCTGGGGTCTGCACTCGGGCGGCTAGCGTGAGCCTCTGGAGCCGCAACATCCACAGCTCGAGCCTGTCCACCCACGTTGTCAGCTTGCTCCCAGCTCTAGAAGCACCCTACGCGCCACCAGATCACCGCGCGTGCCAGGGGAAAGATGTTGCTATCCAACCTCCCGCCTTGCAGTGCTGACGGGGGTGGCCTTGCCGTGCAGCTGCTAGATGCGGTCTGACAGACCCCGGCGTTCTCACTCGTCCAGGGTGGAGAACGGTCCCGACCTGCAGCTGCTTTTCCCGTGGCCAATACCAACTGAAATAGGTTGGAGGACAAACACTGTGTAGGAGCATTTAGGAGGAGCACAGGTTTGCTGTGCATCTGAGGGCTTGCTAACATGCAAGACAGAGGGTTACGTATCTTGCCCTGGGCTGAAACCGTCCCTCCCGACCTCACTAAGTTCTGTGGGACACCTCCATGCTAGGAGTCCCTACCCTCCCATCTGGAAACGGCAGGTGCCGTGTCCGTTCCGGCATCCAAATGGCCGGAGCAGAAAGCCCAATTCCCTCGGACAGGTGCAGCTTTCCACCCAGCGCCGTGATGGCTACTAACCGTGGAAGGGTTACACATTCCAAACCCAGCCTCTTCGGTGCTGTTTGCACTGAGATGACCCCACGCGTTGCTTTCGCCCTCCATACTCTGCCTGCTGAGCAAGACTCAAACCTCCTCAGTCTTGTCTGTTACTGACAGCGGTTAGGCTCCCAGGGAGAAGTTGTTTGCTTCTATCTGTTGCAGCTGCACGACCTCTCTCCTTTTATACCATGCTCATCATCACCATGGTATCGGACTACCTTGAGGCCTCAATAAACTGTATTAGGGTCATATTCTGCCCTGAGCTAAACCCCCTGCAGCAAATCACTGGCACACAAATCGAACCCAGGAGTCCTGGCTCTCCATCCTGTGCTCTCAACGCTACAAATCATGTTCTCTCCTCCTCCTCCCACACTTCTGCTGTGAAACAAAGCACCGAGACTAGTGTGAGCTAAACAAGCTCGTGCGGGTGCTATAGCGTGACAAGACAGCTGGGGACAATGAATCCACTGAAACCAGCCCAGGGCTCAAACCAATGGCTGGAAGTTGAAGCTAGACAAACCCAGACCAGAAATAATGCACACATTTTTAAATGGGGAGGGTATTAACCTTTGGAACAATTCACCAAGGGTCGTGGTGGATTCTCCATCCCTGGCAATTTTTAAATCAAGATTGGATGGTTTGCTAAAAGCTCTGCTCTAGGGATTATTTTGGGGAAGTTTTCTGGCTTGTGTTATGCAGGAGGTCAGACTAGATGATCACGTTGGTCCCTTCCGGGCTTGGAATCTACTAATCAAACCCAACTCACAAACCTTGGTGGAAGTTTCAGATCACATCTTTGTTCCCCTCTGCACTTCTCAGATGCAGCTGAGATCCAAAGCAGAAGCCTCTAAGGGTACATCTACAGGATAAATAAACCAAAAAACAAACAAAAAAACAAACAAACCCCAAAACAAAATCAAAAGACCTGTGAGTCTCAGAGCCCAGCTCAACTGACTCGGGCTCATGCTTTGGAGCTAAAAACAGCAGTGTATCCATCCTCAGACTGAGACCCACCCCCCTCGCCGGGTTTCAGAGCCCAAGCTCCAGCCTGAGCAGGAATGTCTAAACTGCCATTTTCAGCCCTGTAACACAAGCCCAGCTCAGCTGAGCCAGGCTCTGAGGCTTGCAGTGTGGACATAATCCAAAATGCACAAGGGAGGGCACACGTGTGCTACCACCAGCCCTGGACGCCCAGGAAACGCTAGGAAAAACTCTCTTCTTTCAGCATCCCCAGCCCACATTTGCGGGGCTGGAAGGGCATGGAGAAGCTACCAAACTGCTTTGGGGCTCATCTGAGCAAAAGCTCCATCTGAACTGTCCCTGTCACAGTTGTTCCCATACCTACTGTGCCTGCATACTAAGGCATGTCAAAGGATGTTACAGAATCACAGAAACGTAGGGCCGGAAAGGAAATCTAGAGGTCATTTAGGCCATCCCCCCCGTGCTGAGGCAGGATTCAACATTTATCACTGTAACAAAGAGGGAATTAGCTGCTAGTCCTCAAAACACGAGATGGAAGTGAGTCAGATTCTTTGTACTCTCTACTCGGTGTCACGGCAGCTTTCCACAGGGGAAGTGAGAGGGAAGAGAGCCAGTCCTTGTGTGACAGCCACCATCTCCAATAATGCACAAGGCACATTGATGCTTGCACACCCAAAGCTCTCATCGCTGTGAAGGGGAGTTTCCGCTTGTGCAACGGTAGCGTGGCTGGGTCTGGGACTATCAACTGAATGAGGCCGCGTGAGATTTCTAGATAAGTCATCGAAACACACAGCAATCCCCCCTCTCCGCCTCTTCATAAGAAGGGACCGCTCCATTGATTGCCTCAAGCCCCCTGCAGAACAAGGGAGCCTCCCTGAATGTACCTGGGACTTGGCAGGGTATTAGAGTGAGTGAATCAGAGCTGCTGGAAAACACAGAGCTGCTGCAACACGGTAGTTAGTTTGGAATCATGGAAATGGCAGGCCCAGGTCGCAGGCTGTCAAAGGAGCAGGGGAGGGACAGTGTTACCTATTCATTTCTCTTCTTTTAGGGAAATTGCATTTAAAAAGGCGGCCCGGCTAAGAAATTTACCATGCCACTATGAGATTACGTCCCAGCTCAGATTATCTAAAAGCAGGTTTGCAGGGGATTCAGAATTTGGTCCAGATACTCAGTTGCCTTTGCCATCTATCTGTCCATCTAGCATCACATTTACCCTCTATTGATCCATCCATCCATCATCTTCCCATATCTCTCTCACCACAAACACCCTTCTCTCTATCTATTATAAATCCCCCCCTTCTATGTAGCCATGATCTGTTTAGCTCTCACTTAATATAGCCTTCTATCTATCCATCCTCACATATACCCTTCTATCTCACCGTTATCTATCTAGCTGCTGTTTTTTCCCCTTCTTTTCGGTATCTATGTGTCTAACAACAGTTAGTTTGGCTGGATTTTGTTGCTTTTTTCTAAATTAAATCTCTCGGGCATTGGTCTTTTTCCTGAGATCACGTAACATATCACGCTCAAATCTGATCCGTCATCTCTTTAGAGATGGGCCAATCCCAGACACACACCAAACTTTAGCCCAAATCTAGATCCAGCTTTGTAGCTGCTTTTGCTCTCTCTACAGACACGACTTTGAGAAGCGCTAAGCGTTGGCCTGACTCTGAAAAGTCCATTTTGTCTCCACTGGGAGCAGAGGTAGGTTGAGCACCTCACAATCTTTAATGCAACACCCCTGAGAGGCAGGTCAGAGCTCTTGTACCCATGGCAAAGCTGGGGAATTGAGGCACAGAGAGTCCATGTGACTTGACCAAGGAGGTCTGTGGCAGAACAGGGAAGTAGACCCAGGTTCCCCGAGTCCCAGATCAGCACCTGCACTAGAACTGGGCAGGAAGAGACAGAACCCCACTGGAGATCCAATAGCCCAGGGGTCAGGACATTCTCCAGCGATGTCGGAGACCCAGGGTCAAGTCTTTGCTCTGAATCAGGCAGGGTGGGAAGTTGAACCAGGTTCTGTCACATCTCAGGTGAGAGCCCCAACCACTGGGCTAGCGAGTCAGCCCCTATTTCAGTCTCATGCAGAGTGAAAACAAATTCCTAAACCTCTACTCTTTTCCAGGAGCCAGAACCCTTTCCCGAGGAATCCTAACCCAGCATCCTAGGATCCTGTTGGGAAGAAACAGTTGGCTCCTTTGTCTGCCCTTTAACCTCCATCCCTCAGCTGTTGCTGAGACAAATGGCGGGAAAAGGACACCTCTCACCAACAGATGCAAGACAAAGGGGGGTGAAGGGAGAATGCCATCTAAAGAGTAACAGGGAAGAAATCTGCTGCAGAGGAGAAGCACATGAATGACGGTTAAAAAACAAAAGCTGTTACTTTAATTACAGGCTTTCTGCTTTAACACTGATAGTATTTCTCACACATTCATCAGCAAACCTGGTGATAAATCAATCGTGGGTAGCCAGGAGCTGCAGTCTGGCTCCTTCCCTTCCCCGTTCTCAGTCCCCTCAGAGCTCTTGCTTTATTAGTATGCAGTCCGGCACTGCCAGTCTGTGCATTTCACAGCGGCTTTGGACTGAAGCTGGTATCAAGCTGATGCCCCCACCGCAGATTTCATGCGGCCATCTTCAGCAGTGAAGAGGGGAGGGTCTAGCAAAGGAGACAGAGAACGTGTGTGTCTGTCTTTCGGGGCATGTGCAGGAGTATGTTGGGGGGTGTACTTTGACATGCTTGGGTGGCTGTGCGTTGAGGGAGTGATTATGTGTGTGTGCCTCAGGGCACGGCTGGTGTTTATTCCAAACAGACAGGTGTGCCGACCTGCACGTGTTCCACTGTGACTGTTTTCCAGGTATTTCGGGTAGTCCGTGTGTGTGCGCATTTCTCAGGGCTGGGGCGGGTTGTTTGAGCATTTCCTTTGCCTCTCCCGCGAGTGTGTGGCTGGGGTGGAGGGTAGCGTGTGTGGTTGTGAGGCTTCCATGTGATGCTATCCTGCTGGGTGGGCAGGATTGCGCAGAAGGGAGGGGGGTCTAAAATACTCCAAGAGGAAATGAGCATTTACAGAACAGTTTGTCTCTCTCATCACACCCGTGGCCAAACACAAATGCCGAGCTACAGTCCATAGAAAGAAACAGCGCTGGGGGGATATTTATGATGGGTGCCTTCCCTTCCCTCTTGGCGGTCACCTTGCATTTCAGTGCAATCACACAGAACAGACCCCACCAGCCCTTTCCCAAACCAGGGTGACTCATGTGCAACCCTGGAAATAAACATCCAGCTACAAATCTTATTCCCTCCTCTCCTCTGGAGCTGCCAACGTTGGACCATTAGAAAACCTGTCAGGTTCTCCATGGGACCACAGCATTCGCTTTCCAGGAGCCCCTTAGAAGGCTGGGTAGCCACAAAGAAAAGTCCTCCCATCTCCCCCACCAAACACACACACATACACCCACCCACCACCTTCAGCTTCACCTGCAGTAGAATGGCAGAGACACATCCCCAGGGTCTCCGGTTCTCCCATGTTGCCCTTTCTCGTTGCCAGAGCTGAGACCTCTGATGACGTGACCCACTGCTCTGATTTACTCAACTGCTGTGAGAACAGAAAATGAACCCGAGAAAAACTCGTTTCCTCCGTCACATCCCCCACTGATCACTGACCTGGACTCCTCAATGCTACCGGAACCCCCATGAGCCACAGCTCTGCAAAGCATTCTCCTCCGCCCCACAGGTGGCATCCCATGTGAACCCGCGCACCCTGGCTGAGCTGGGAAGGAGTTTCAGGGCTGGAGTCGCAGGAGGTGCTCCAGGGCAAGATTGAGGTGCACTAGCAGAGCTGTTTGGTACCCGCCCGACTCCTGGTCCATCATGGCCGCATGCAGTAAATACACCAGCCACGCGGCATTAATCAGCCCCTGGTGCTTTCCTTTAACTCCGTGCAAGTACTCCCCCAAGATTCAAAGGCCTTATTTTATTCCATTCCCACCCTACTTCATTCTCTTTTTATAGTCTTTTCACTCCCCCACCCCGTTTTCTTTTGGTGCATCTCAGCTCCCTGTAGCAAAATCTGCAAGGCATTGTGGGAGAGGATGGCCCCAGGAAGTTACTTTACTTTCCATTTTCCATTAACCCTTTCAGCGCTTTATGGACACACAGCAGAGCGGCACCCGTACCCATATCTTCAGGGACGTCTGTCGGGATGGCTTGGAGGATCGATAATGGGTACACGGTCTTTCGCCTGTAGGTCACTGGCACAAGTCCAGGCTAGCTCAGGAGAGTCATTACCGTCTGCTGGTGGGTGACCTGTGTGAAATTATTTCATGCTCTCAGTCCAATTCCTAGCGGAACAAATGTCCAAATCACATTCACACTGAGCACTAACTGGACCGCTGATTGGCACTCTCAGGGGAGAAGCAAAAGACTGAACAGAGACTATCCTTCCAGAGCAGGGTGGGAGGTGTTCTGACGGGGGAACGTAAGAGAGGCTCACGCTGCCACAGCGTGCATTGTACCTGCTCTGTGCATAAAGAGACGATCTCAGGAGCTGGCTGCTCCCACCAGCAAGAAATGCACATTTTAAACCATCCGGTCCCTTTCATATGTAACAGGGAAGGGGAGCGTCCTTGGAAGAGAGGGATAGCATGTACATTCCCCACCCCTTCCATCCCACCAAAACAACGCCGCACCCCTGGACACACACAATTCTCCTGCTGGGGGAAAAGAACAAACAGCACACGACAGATTTGAGCCGCATCACGCAGCGCACGGCTGGAAGAGGGTTTGTGCAAGAACCAAACCAGACTAGAAAAGAATCCCAGGGTTAGGGGCCTGTGTGTCCATCCCATGGAGTTGGCGTATGACCACGGTGGGGGTGGGTGTTTTGTTATTAAATTCCCCCAGCCTGCTCTGGGCTGTCCAGCCCTGGGGACCCTGAGACCACCTGCCCTTCCCTGTTCACGAATCACTTGCACACTAAATAGCTACTAAACATTTTGCAGCCCCTAATAACATGCTCCACTGTGTGGCCACCTGTTCTGCTGATCCAATAAGGCCAGCATCAGACTCCTGATGAGCCTGCATCAGCATCAGAAAGGGGAGCAGCAAATCCCAGCAGCTCCAGCACCTCAAATCCGCACCCTGCTCTCCTGACACTGCGCGCTAGACGGCAAGCCAGGCTCCCCGGCCTCCCTTCATCACTGAAGCCACCGGTGCCTTACAGCCCCTTTCCGAGCACTGTGTTACCTGTGTAGATTTCCTATTGATTACCCGGCTACCACGTCACGCTAGCTGGATCGCCAGCCAGCCAGGCCCTGGCAAAGAGAGTATTTTTAGGTTTTGCTGAGCCTTGAAGGAGGAGTGATCAGGCTCCCATTAAACTGCATGCCCTGCCCCTGGAAGGCAGGATATTTAGAGTCTACAAAGAGGTCTAGACATAATGTTTCCTCTTTCTAGGGGGCAGACTAGTGAGAAATATTTTAGGAAAGGGGGAGCTGTCACACTCTTCCTCCTCCCCACCAGGTCTTTCCCCATCATTTTCTCTCTCGCTCTCTCTCACACACACACCCTCCCCTGCTCTCTCTGCGCTTGACACTTCCCTTGAGGATGATCCACACCAGGCCAGATGTCAGAATCCGGCCACAGGTACTTTCTCCTCACCTTTCGCTCCGCGACCCAAGCAGAACACTGAATCGCCAGGCCTGGCTACCTCACTGCAGATGTCGTTAATTTCCAAGCCCCAGAGTTCAGCCTCCCTCCCCCTGCCAACCGCCCCAAACTCAAGAAGACAAATTCCCGAAATTTATAGCAGCTGCAGCCTGGTGTGTTCTCAGGCAGAGTCTTCCCCTCCCCTCCTCTGCCTTCTCTAGCATAATCCTCCGCTCCGCAGCTCACAAGGAGCACTCTCACACTGTTAAGGAGGCCTCCCTGAGTGTGATCTTTTGGGGCCCAATCCTGAAGGATTTCAGTGGGAATCATTCAAAAGGTGTTTGTTGCCTCTATCAGGAGCAGGCCCCAGGGAAGCAGAAGCATCCTTAGGTTCTGGGCTTTCCATTCTGCCCCTTCATTTCTCCTCTGGCAGGAATGCGGTCCCAGAACTCAGGCATTAAGCAGGCGTCGGACCAGCAGCCACCAGGCACAACGGGGGCAAGGCAAGGTCTATCAATCTTGGGAGACCTGGGTTCCATCTATCTATATGGCTCTTGAGCATCTCACGAGCATCAATGAGTTTACCCCTCAGAACCGCCCTGCAAGGTGTTCTCTCCATTTTACTGATGGGTAAACCGAGGCACCATGCGGTGAAGTGACTGGCCCGAGCTCACAGGGGGAGTCTGTGGCAAAGCAGGGAATTTCACCCATGTCTCCTGAGGTGCAGTCCAGTACCTTAACCACTAGACCATCCTTCCTCTGTTACAATCCCTGCCACTGACTTACTGTGCAAGTCATTGGGCAAATCTCCTCATCTCTCCGTGCCTCTGTTTTATCCCACTAGCACAACGGGGATTGCGCTGACCTACCTCACAGGATGGCTCAGCTTAACATGGGACTCACTCAGGTATTCCAGCTCACATTGGCTCAGTTTAACAAGCAAGATGGGGCTTTATTATCCAGCAGCCAGCACCCCAGTCTGCCCCACGCTTGGGTAGCTGAGCAGGGCGCTTTCTTGACTTGACTCAGCTCAGAGAAATCCTGCCATTGGAACCTAGCAAAGGACCGTTCTGACATTGATTCTGGAGTTAGTACAGGCAACAGCTCTCTCCCTCACCACTGCAGCGAGCAGAACGAGCTGTGAAAACACCCCAGCAGCCGATTCGGGCAGTTATCGGGGGCCTTTGTCATCTTTTTTGCACCCTGTCACAGTCCTGACCATAACAGCTCTCAAATTATATTATCCTGTAAAGACACCTTGAGATCTTGCATAGGCAGATGAACTGCATGACCTCAAATAGGCCTTTTCCATCTCTAACTCCTTCCATTTTATCCTGGGATGAAAGGAGCCCTATTAGGGAAAGCATCGGTATTATTAGATTTCCTTAGAGTCCTAACACGCAGATATTAGATTATTAGTGAAGACACGTTTCTGAGGCACTCATCACCAAAGTACCTGGGCCCCAATTACACAGATTTAGAGATAAAAAATTTTTTTCCTCAAGAAAGAAGGAAACAAAACACTATGGCTAGCTTGCTTCCCCTCCCGGCCCCTCTTCAAAACATGCTCCCCCCTCCCTTCCATCTCCCGCTGCCGACCTGACGCTGCCGAGAAGGAAGGCTCTAGGATTGATAGGCAATCCTAAATCTTTGAAGTATCTGAAGCCGTGAAACTTTTTTCTGCGGAGAGCTGGATGAAAAGATTTAAATGTGCAAATGGACATGAAAAGATGCAAACCGGGGGTGGGGGAAATGTAGGATTCCTCATCTTAAAGGATACAAGTTTTGCCAAAGGAGGAGTTGACCTATGGCTCAATTGCTACTCCCCCAGATCATGCTTTAGAAGACAACAACCCGCCTTCATATCTAGTTATGGGCAGCGTCAGAGTTCAGGTTTGGTTCAGATGATCGCCCGTTTTTTTTTTTTTCTTTTTCATGATTTCTATTACCATAGCTTCTAGCAGCCACAGCTTAGAGGAGTGCCCCATTGGTAGGTGATGTACACATGCAGGCCTGATGAACTTACGATCTAAACAGACAAGACACAAAGAGAGAGAGAGAGTAGAAACAAGGAAAGTAACTTGCCCAAAGATGCATGGCAGGTCTGGGGCAGAGGTGGGACAAAGCCTGGTCTCTTTGCTGCCCCAGTGCTGGGCCCTAGCCACTGGACTATGCTGCCTCACCCCTTTGGCCGGCAGGAGACTTCATGACGTCTTTTATTGTCAGATAAAGCACTGTCTGGTACTTCCTGCCTCCGTATAGGCTGGAAATACCGGACTAATTTGCTAGTTCCACCAAGTCCAAGTCCCGGGTAGAACTTGGAAGCTGACGGGCAGTTGTGAAAGTAAAAAAGCAAAGTTTACTTAACTTTTTTTGAATCTCTGCAACTAGCTTCAGTGTGATTTTAGTGTGATGATTCGATCAAAACCAGTTTGCTCATCTCCATTCTAACCCAAGGTATTCAGACACCACAGTCATAGGTGCCTTAGATACACACCATACCAATCTTCAATATTATCTCCCCCTTGTACAGATGGGAAACTGAGGCACAGACAGAATAAGTTACATGGTTTCCCCCTATTCTCCCAGCAAGCTTGTTGCAGTGTTAGGAACAAAGCCCAGGTCTCCTGACTCCTAGAGCTGTGTTTCAACCACTAGATCACACTCCCTCTATGACACACTGCAGTTCTCGGAGCCAGGGACAGCTTTTTAACAGCAGAGGGTCCTTCGGGGAAGGATCTAGACAGGGTCAAGCCGCCCCAGTGAGTCGAGACCACTGTGCAAGTTCCCATAGCCTCAGCTCATCAGGAACGGCACCCTATATTTAATAAAGGGCCCAGCAGCCACGCTGGATCACTTTCCAAATTTCCTTCCACTCCCAATCCCCTGGGGAGCTTTGCACCAAGACCCACATGCAACTCAAGTGTCCCACCCGTAATGCTGACCTAGAGCCAGCACTAGGCCTTCCCTCCCCAGTCCCAGCTCCTCAGACTGCAGTCTTATGCCCAGCAGAATCACTCTTGGAGCCCTAAAATCCCCCCCAATCCAACAAGTTGGGAGCCCCTTTAAACACAGGAACTCAGCGCCATCCAGTGGAATTCACCCTGCGGAGCAACATGTCCCCTGGAGGAGGGTATGGCTCTAGGGCTACTGGACCGTTTCTCGAATGCTTCGATGGATGGTATGTTCAGAGGGGCAGGGGAAGGAGTTAAATGACGCCATGCAGAGCATTTCTGACCTCCCGCGGTTGTGCAAAAAGAGAGAGAGGGAGAGTGAGCGAGCGCGTGAGCACAGTGGAGGAGCGAGGTCCCGATTGTGCTGACAGACTCACACTAGCATAATCCCTCACGCAGCTTATTTTTACCATCACGTTTCAGCGTGAAAACTCAGGACTCTTTTTTTTTTTTTTTAAACACGTCTTCGCTGGCCAGCGCGAGTTGCAAGCCCTCCTGCCAAAGCAGCTCTCGCCCCCTGCAAACACATCGATACTGCCGGGATGGGGTCTGCCAGGCAGTGCCCGAGACGCTGCAGCACCAAAGTACAGCCCCTCGGGAGTTAAACTTTTAACAAGCAGAACCCAGAGCGCTCACCTCATCAGCATAAGAAACCCTGATCCACTTGGAGAGAGGCCATGATCCTGTCATCTGCCCTGCAGGAAAGGCCTCTGGAGAAATCAATGCCAGGGAACAGATGGATGGGGGAGCCTAGATTCAAAGAGGCTCTAGTGTGGCTGATGAGGCTAAGAATAGAGAGAGACAGAGAGGCACCAGGCAGCCACCGCCATGTAATAAACTCTGCAGAGCGACAGCAGGTTGGGAGGCCATTGCCATCTGAGTGAGTTTCTATTTCTCAGCCCATTAGGCTCAGAAAACCCAGAACATTCCCAATACTTTCACAGTGATAAAATGGCACAGGCCCATCCCAGCAGCCCTGGCACGTCACCCCCTGACTTTGGGCTTTAGCCATGCTTGGAGGGTGGGGGTAGTGGGGATGGGGGTAGGATCCTGGGAAGAGAGCAAGGAGGTTTGTCAACACTAGAAAAAGAAAGGGGGTAAGTATGATTTGGCAGGAGGGTAGATCTTCTGGGCTCATCTTGGCCAGAGCAGGAAGCACTCCTGATCTACCAGAGCGTGCAGTCCCATTGCAGCACTGTCTTGCACCCAAGCCAACTAAGGGTTTGCAAAAGAGGGGAAGCATGACTGCACATGGTCAAACAAGGCAGCAGATCCAGCACCCCAGCTTCTCCTCTCTTTGTACGGCTGATCGATAGGAAAGCTGCGTCTAAGGTGGAATTGTCATCTAACCCGAACACTGAGGGTTTGGAGAAAACGGAGCTAAGATCCGAATCATCCCTGGGATTTTGCTTTGGCAAAGCCAAAACCTGACGGAAGAGACCTAGCACAGCCCAAGCCGCTCGCAGGGTGGATCCATGTCTAGCCAAAGGGAATCGCTTGGAGACATGCTTCTGAAGAACATACGCCACAGCAGATCAGCAAAGGGGATTTCATGTACGCTTAACCCCATTAAGTTGGCCAGATTCTAACTCAAATGGGACAACTCAAGGAATAAGATACTTCTCACTGGGAATAAGGGTGGCACAGTCTGAACCCGTGTTTGTACAGTGCCTGGCACAATGGAGCTTGATCCCAACTAGGGCTTCCAGCATTACCAAAATAGGAACAACAACACTGTTAATCAAACGGCAAAATGGGCCACTGCCATGGCTTTCTAAAAGTTAAGGGATCAAAGGGCTTCTCTCTCTTGGACAGGGACCAATCGGACGTCGTGGCATTGTGCCACGCTTTGTTACGGCCACACCGTCTAAGTTCATTGCAAGCCAGGCTACTGGCGAAGGTCTACAGCGCAGACTGGCAGAGAGTCTCAGAGCCCGAGTCTACACTCGGGCTCACAGGGCTCACGATACAGGGCTAAAAATACCTGGGCAAACGTTCCCGCTTGGGCTGGAGCTCAGGCTCTGAAGCCCGGCAAGGGGGGGCGGGTCTCAGAGCCCGACTGCCCACAGCGCCACCGTTACTTGTAGCCCTGTCGCGCAAGCCCCATGAGCCGGAGCCTGTAGACCTGGGGTCCGAGACTTGCTGCCACGGCTTCCCCACAGCCGCTCCCAGCGTTGACATATCCCGGGAGGCCCCGGTTTGTCAGCACAAGGAATCCCAACCGACCTCGTGAGAGGTGCTGGTGTCGTCTCAGCAGAACCATAGGCCTCGACCTGCCATCTAAGTCAGGACATCTTGTGAGGAACAAGAGATGGTGCCACTCCCCCGCACATAACTGCCCGGGCCGAGAGGCAGCCTGTGCTGTGCACCCTCAACCATTCGTGGGGAAGGGAACTGATCCGGAGGATACGCTACTTCCATTTGAGATCGAAAGGGCTGGGGTCCAGCGAGCGAGCTAAAATAAACCCCTCATACACACAACTTTCTGGGCACAATAAATTGTTGCTTCTTGGAGCAGGAAGTCTTGGAACCCATCAGGGGAGAGCCAATTCTTGATTTAGTCCTGAGTGGAGCACAGGATCTGATCCAAGAGGTGAATAGAGCTGAAACACTTGGTAGTAGTAACCATAGTATAATTAAATGCAACATCTTGGGGGGAGGGGGAGCACCAAAGAAACCCACCACAGTAGCATTTAACTCCAGAAAGGGGAACTACATAAAAATGAGGACGTTAGTTAAATGGAAACTAGAAAGGTACGGTCACAAAAGTGAAATGCCTGCAAACTACAGGCAAACTGCATGGTAGAAATGCCTGCCAACTACTAAAAATCTTTAAAAACACTGTAATAGAGGCTCAAATTAAATGTATACCCCAAATTATAAAAAACATAACAGGACCAAAAAAGTGCCACCATGGCTAACCAATAAAGTAAACGAAGCGGTTAGAGGCAAAAAGGCATCATTTAAAATTTGGAAGTTAAATCCTACAGAGGAAAATAGAAAGGAGCATAAATTCTGGCAGGTCAAGTATAAACGTATAATAAATCAGGCCAAAAAAAATTAAAGAGCAACTAGCCCAAGACTCAAAAACTAAACATAATACAAAAAGAAATTAAGTACATCAGAAACAGGAAGTCTGTCAAACAATCACTGGGGCCACTGGACGACCGAAGTGCTGAAGGAACACTCAAGGAAGTTAAGGCCATTGCAGAGAAGCTAAATGAATTCTTCCCACACCTGAGCCATTCTTTTTAGGTGACAAATCTGAGGAACTGTCCCAGATTGAGATGTCAGTAGAGGAGGTTTTGGAACAAATTCATAAATTAAACAAGACGAAGTCACCAGAACCAGATGGTATTCACCCAAGAGTGCTGAAGGAACTCAAATATGAAATTGCGGAACTACTAGCTGTAGTATGTAACCTATCATTTAAATCTGCTTCTGTACCAGATGACTGAAGGATAGCTAATGTGATGCCAATTTTTTGAAAGCCTCCAGAGGTGATCCTAGCAATTATAGGATGGTAAGCCTAACTTCAGTACCAGGAAAACTGGTTGAAACTGTAGTAAAGAACAGAATTATAAGACACCTAGATGAACACAATTTGTTGGGGAAAGAGTCAACATGGCTTTTGTAAAGGGAAATCATGCCTCACCAATCTATTAGAATTCTTTGAAGGAATCAGCAAATATGTGTACAAGGGTGATCCAATGGATATAGTATACTTGGATTTTCTGAGAGCCTTTGACAGGGTCACTCACTGAAAGCTCTTAAGCAAAGTAAGCTGTGAAGGGATAAGAGGGAAGGTCTTCTCATGGATCGGTGACTGGTTCAAAGATAGGAAACAAAGGATAGGAATAAAGCGTCAGTTTTCAGAAAGGAGAGAGATAAATAGCAGCGTCCCACAGAGATCTGTACTGGGACCAGTCCTATTCAACATATTCATACATGAGCTGGAAAAAGAGGTAAACAGTGAGGTAGCAAAATCTCCAGATGTTACAAAACTACAAGTCCAAAGCAGACTGTGGAGAGTTACAAAGATCTCACAAAACAGTGACTCAGCAATAAAACGGCAGATGAAAATGAGTGTTAATAGATGCAAAGTAATGGACATTGGAAAAAATCCCAACTATATACACAAAATGATGGGATTTAAATTAGCCGTTACCACTCAAGAAAGATCTTGGAGTTATTGTGGATAGTTCTCTGAAAACATCCATTAAATGTGCAGTGGCAGACAAAAACCTAACAGAATGTTAGAAGCCATTAGGAAAGGGAGAGAGAATAAAACACAAAATATCATATTGCCACTATATAAATCCATGCAGTTCTGGTCACCCCATCTCACAAAAGATATACTAGAATTGGAAAATGAACAGAGAAGGGCAACAAAAATGATTAAGGGTATTGAACAGCTTCTATATGAGGAGAGATTAATAAGACTGGGACTTTTCAGCTTGGAAAAGAGAAGACTAAGGGGGGATATGATAGAGGTCTATAAAATCCTGAATGGTGTGGAGAAAGTGAAAGTGTTATTTACTCCTTCTTGTAACACAAGAACCAGGGGTCACCCAATGAAATTAATAGGCAGCAGGTTTAAAACACACATAAGGAAGTATTTCTTCACACAATGCACAGACAACCTGGGGAACTCGTTGCCGGAGATGTTGCGAAAGCCAAAACTATAACGGGGTTCAAAAAAGAACTAGTTATAAGTTCCTGGAGGATAGGTCCACCAATGGCTATTAGCCAAGATGATCAGGGATGCAGCCACATACTCTGGGTGCCCCTAGCTTCCGACTGCCAGAAGCTGGGCATGGGCGACAGGGCATGGATCGCTTGATCATTACCTGGTCCGTTCACGCCCTCTGAAGCATCTGGCTTTGGCCACTGTCAGAAGACTGAATACTGGGCTCGATGGACCCATACAGCCATTCTTATGCAGACATCCACCCAGAGCCATGCTTTGCCACTTGCACACACGCACAGTGTGTTCTCTTACTCACACTCGTGCATTGGCTGTCTTGCTACACACACACACAGCCCCATTCTCTGCTTCACCTTCTCCTCCTCACTTCCTCCCACCACACTCACACAGATCCCTGGACACACACACATACACACTCTCTCTCTCATTCTCTCTCTGTGTTCCCCTTCTATGCTGCTAATCTCATGCATGAGTTCCCACAGAGCGACTCCATTACCTGCCTCAGCATCTGTGCTGATGAGAAAAAATAAATTTAAACACATAATCTGGCTGCACAGATTTATAATGGAGGAGACAAAGATTTCCCAAAGATTCAGAGGCCCAACCATTTCACCTGCCCTTTCAGCCCCTTTCCATTTGTGAGCAACACAGCATGCCGCACACACTGAATCCAGGGAGGGAAAAACGCCTAGAGCCCCATTTAGTTCCTCAGTTTTATTTATTGATCTTTCCGTTTGAACTCCCACTTTTTCTGCAGAGGGAGCAAGAGGAGCAGCTTTGTGCCTGGAGGGAGAGACACACCCCTAGATGGGTTACGGGTAGGAGACCTTCCTTTTGAAGGTTCAGCTTCAAATGCAGCTTGCAGGAGGATGGCTGGAAGCGGCTGGCAACGGAACGCTGATCGGTGGATTACCGTGAACTGCTTAGGTAGGTTTCAGTACAGGTCCAGATGTTGGACGCTCTGGTGGTGGACCCAGTAGATTTCCTCTGGAGTGGTGCCCACGTAAGAGAGATTGAACATGGCATCTTCCTAACTAGCTGATGTGTCACAACACCCTCATGGGGTAAGTAGGACCACCACCACCACGGGAGGAGGCTTGAGGCACAGAAAGGAGGAGAAGCCACTTGCCCCAGGTCACACACTGTGTCTGTTGCAGAGCCACGGCTCGAACTCTTCCCAAGGAGACCTGGATTCCCAGCCCCATGATCAAGCCCAGGCAGCCTCAAAATAAAGCACCTCGCCCGTAGGCGGCCGGAGCAGAGAGGGTAAAAGGCCGAACGGGTCACTGGAGCTGAAACGCGGCGTTAGTCCTGGCGGGGAGGGGGTAAGGGACAAAGGCCAGGGGCAGCGTGGGGGAAATTTGCTTGGCTGCTGCCTAGGCTGTACCTGTCTTGACAGCCCTGGGGACTGCAATCTAGCAGCCTTCCCCAGTACTACCACCACTGAAAAAGGAGCATCTTTCAGACAGACAGTGGCTCTCTCCTCTGCTCTGCTCTCCTTCCCTCAACACACCATCTGCAGGCGCATTAACATGGATGGCAGTGCCTGTCAGTGGTCTGACAATAGTGAGATTTCATTAGTGCCAAAAAGCTCCCAGAACCCTCTATGGAACTAACCCCCGCCATCCCCCCCGCAGGCTCATTCACATTCAGGGAGACTCATGCAACCTTCAGTCGATGCAAGCAAAGTGCACGACTGAGCCCAGAGACGGGACCAGCTCCCCGGGCCCTTCGTGCCGCAGGATAGAAGTAACTCCAGTTCGCTTCGGCAGAGTGACTCATAACCTGCAGCAGGCGTGGGCTTCTTTATTTGTCTTTGCTCCCAGCTAGAAGCCACAGCAGGAAGGAAGAAAGAAAGATGGAAGAATTGGAGACACAAAGAGACCATCCACGTAACAAGCACCAGGATGATATCACTGCTCTGTAATTTCAATGAAACTCAGATTCCCCAGGGTCAGCCGGGGGTGACACTCACTGAGCTGTGCTCGGGGACAGAGCCCTGCTTCTCTTTCTAACATAACTGAGAGATGCATAGCTAGAACCCTGCCTGCAGTGTTGACTAACCCTTAACTGATTAGGCAGGTACCCACTTTGTATTCTGCATATGCAAATACCTGCTGCTTGCCGTGGCACGGTTGTCCCTCCTGCCTTTCTCTCATGTCTTCACTGCGCACAGCCATAAAAATTCAGCCCTGACCTCAAAGGGAGAAAGAGTTTGTTTTTACCTTCAGCCGGAGATCCGAGGGGGAGGGCATTGGAGCAGCTCGGCTGCATTTTCTATCCAGACAAAGCAGCAGAAATGGGGCACCTGTTTTACGGGATAATTGGAAGCTCAGAGGAATAAAGGGCCAGCAGGTAGGGTTGGACAAGGCATGTCCGCAAGTGGATGCTGCACCCACTCCCACAGCTCTGCCAGTCCACCTAAGCTGCAGTGTTCCCCTGCCATTCTAGTCCTGGGCTCCCACCACAGCTCTCCCAGTGCTGTGTCCTCAGCACGGCCTGCTCTTCCCCCACACACCGCAGTGCCCTTCCCGAGCACCCCAATGTCCAGCTCTGCTAATGTGTCTCCGTATCCCGCCTGCAGCAAGCCTGCCTTTTCCAGTCCTCGGACAGCTCTGTCAGCGTCCTGACCTGCAGCTGCCACCACCATCCCGGTCCCCACCCTGTGACTCTGCTAATGCACATGGCTCCTACCCACAGTTTGGGGGTGTGCCCTGCGGCGATATATTGATATCTCTGGGTATGTGAGCTAGGGGACAATTCAAATGCGGATCCCAGGAGGCCAAAAGCTGGTATTCACCACTCAGGCACCAGACATGGGCAGCTGGCATCTCCCTTTCCTGCTTTTCCCTCCCTCTCCCCTGAAGCTGTCATGGCATGGATGCCATGCAACAGCATCACAAGGTAACTCAGCCACACAATCCACCCTAACACCCTATAGGTGAGCAACAAGTCGAGCTCAAAGTGCTTTACAGAAGAGGGCAATACCACGATCCCCAAGGCAGAGAACAGGGAAGTGACTTGCCCGAGGTCATCCAGCAGACCAGTGGCAGAGCTGTGAATAGAACCTATGTCTCCCGGGTCCCAGGCCTTAGTTTAGCCACTAGGATACACTGCCTCTCATGTGGATGGCTGAACAAACATGGCCAGTCTATGCAAATCCAGCCTGGCCAAGAGAATGGGATGAGCTCCTAGCTTACAAACTGGTTTAAACTGATCTGATTTTCTCACTGACAATGTCCCTGTGTTGACCTTTCAGCACCTGGACTGCTGCCTGGTAGGTTGCCTCTCCCCCAGTTAGGAGTGTAAGCACATTGGGTTGCAGACCTTGTCTTTGTACAGTGCTGTGGTACACAGGAGGCAGCCTGGACTTGTTTGAACAACTGACCGGAAGGCAGGACTCCTACTTTCGCTCCTTAGCTCTGCCATCGACTCCTTGGGGAAGACACACAGATCCAGATTTTCAAGTGCCCACTAATGTTGGTGCCTTGTTTTTAGGTGACCAGTTCAAAACTGGAGCACCCACAGCTCCCAATAAAACATGACACCCCCAAAATTAATGCAGGCCTCAGTTCCCCAAACATATTTTCATTTGCAATGGAATAGAGCAAGGGCAGGGGAGTTTTTTCCTGAGACAATCATGGTGTCACCGATAATGTGCACATAAATATCTGCTACCGGCATCTGCTGAGAAATACCTTGGCTTCTCCAGGCGGAGAATTAGAATCTAATAATATCCCATCTGCCCCCTACCCTCCTTCCATTTCCCCCCTCCCTATTATCGAGCCTGACATTATCAGTCATCCTCCCTTTGTGTTGGTGAGAATCGGAGCGCAGACGCGGGGAAATTAATAATAATTGTTGTGTCAAAACGCAGGATGTAATCAGGATGCAGCGTGGAGGCGAACACAAACACAAACAAATGGTATTTATCCTCTCAAAAGACCCCTCCCTCCCCTTCCCTTGGGGCCACCAATAATAATGCTCGCAAAAGAGATGAATCAGTGCTAATATAGGGATTAAGGATGGATTCAAACCCCCAGCCCGGGCTGCAATACAGAAAGCGCTCTTAATTGAAATTAGAGCTGGGATTTCGGTGCCTCTGCAGAGACGGATTAAACCCATTGGGGCTAAACAGAAGGGAAAATAAAAATAGCATCTCTATTCAGACTCCAGCAGGAAGGAACTCAGGGAGGGAAGCGTGGTGGAAAGCTTCTCTCTGGTTTCAGCACACCTGGTTTTCACACCGCTATGAATTTGCTTTGGGGGAGTCTCGCTTTGGGCAAACGTGCAGCTAGACTCACTCAGGCTGGCCAGGGTTCTGCTTTCAGTTCTCACCTCAGAAAGGTTCGTGCCTCTCGAATTCAAATGCCTGGTTCATAAAGGGTTTTTAAAGGTCAAACTGAATCACTAACATTCAGACCAACCCACAACTGAAACAACCAGATGGGTCCAGAGGCCTGTCCCCGGTCCTCTCCCAAGACCCAGGGTTATACCACAAGTTACAGGAGCTGAGCAGTCTTCAGCCTAATGTCACGGAGGACAGTCAACCTGCCCCAGTCACATCAACTACAACAAACAAAGTCAATGCTTCAGCTCTCCCATGAATCCAGATGAAAAGCCAAGATTTAAAGTACTGGACTGGGTGTCAGGACCCCTGGGTTCTATTCCCACTTCTGCCCCGACTCTCTGTGTGATTGCCGGGACACTACATCCTTCTCTGCCTCAGTTTCTCCATCACTAAAGCGGAGTTACCACCACCCCCCACTTGACAGGCACATTGTGAAGCTTAATCCATTTGCAGTGCTTTGTCTTCCTTGTATAAAAGGGCTTGCAGAAGGGACAAATATCATGATTGAAAAGGCTCAGGGTTCAATTCAAGTACAGGTCAGTTCTTATTTTAGCCAAAGCAAACTGTCTGTCAGTCGCACCTGCTCAGGTCAGTTCCCGCACCCAGCCCCTCCCCAGCTCAAGCAGGAAGAAATGTACGGTGGTATCTGCTAGTAAAGGAAATGGGTTGGATGATGTAATGGAAAAGGGAGGAAGGAGGTCTTGTGGTTAAGTCACTGGACAAAATGCTGGGTTCGGTTCTCGGCTGTGCTACAGACCGTGGGCAAATGGCCCAAGGCCGGATTTTCAGAAGAGCTCTGCTCCCATGGAGTCACCTAAATAACTAGCCCACTTTCTTAGCACAGTCGGAAATTTGGCCTTAGTTTGGTGTCAAAATGGAAACTGAACTCTTTTGGAATATCTGGTCCCAGTTGTGAGGTCTGAACACTTAGAAATCTGGGCCTTGTTGTTTGTGCCTCGGTTTCTTTACCAGTAAAAGAAAATGAACATCCTTCCTTTCGCTCACCCTTTGCATATCTTGTCTAATAAGACTATACAAGCTCTCCGGGACAGGGACTGTCCCTTACCAGGTGCATGCCACAGCTAGCACAATGAGGCCCTGATCTCACACTGGGCTTACAGGTACTCCTGTAATACAGATGGCTAATACCAATAACTCTGCATTCCCATCCTTAAGCAGTAGACAGCCAGGAGGGAGTGGAATTTGTTTCATGTGACCCACAGGGGCTATAACTAAACAGACAAACGTACATATCACCTGAGTGACAGTTGCTTTAGAAACACCTAGAATCCAGCTATACCGATTACTGGGAACAATAGGATGAAATTGCAGAAAAGGACAGGAGAAAAATAAAAAGACTGGATGATCTAGTCCATCTCCTGAAGGATTAACACAGCACTGATCCCACCAGCAGATTGTCCAGTCTTCTTCTTGGGACGCTAAGTGCTGTCTTCTCTATCCCCTGGGAGACAATTCCACTGTCAAAAGAGATTTCACCACCAGGAAGGTTTTCCTGAAGTTCTGCACCAATGTTTCTTAGCTTCCCCACTGACTCCTAATGCCACCCTAAATAATACTTCTCTATCCCTGATGTCTGGGAAGAGCTATCTACACAACAAAGAAGCACAAAACAGAGACCAGACCAGTTTCAGTCCGGTAAAGAGACAAACAGGATCAGTGCTTCAATCCCAAATTGGCAGAGAGGCAGAGATTCTAATTCTTCCAGTATGCAGTCTGCGCTTACCAGCTTCAAACGCATATCTAGTATAGAGATGAGTCTGACCCAATGCCCCTGCTCCAAACGTGCCCAACCCTTGGGGAACTTCAGACCTCGACCTGACCTTCACAGCTCTGTCTGCATCTCTCTCTATTTAGGAGCCAGTTGCATACCCTGTTGCAAGAAGCTCAAAATGGTGCCTCAAGCAGAGCTTCCCAGAGACTGAATTAATCTATTCACCGCCGAGACACTGTAATGACAGGCACCACAGAGCAACCCTCAGTGCTGTGGATAGAGAGATGCCATCTCCAAAACCTCTTGTCTCCTCGGAAACACAGGTCAACATTCTAGGCCAAAAGTTAGGCACCTGCACCGGTATCTGTCGACACCCTTGGCCTGCTCTGCAGAGGTGCTGAGCACCCACAGCCCCCTACTGAAGTCCACATGAGTTGAACGTTCAGGACATCTCAAAATCAAGCCAGTTATTAGATGCCTGAAATATGTATGCAGGAGTTTTATTTGTTAAGGCATTCTATGTGGAAGGCCAGCCTATCGTCTCCTATATGAGTGAGGTCCTTTTTATAAAATGGACCCAAAGAAACACATCCTGCCCTCTTTGTAACAGTCACCCCTCATGGCCATGATTCAGCAAAGCACATGCTTAAGTCCTATTAAAGTCAATGGTATTTAAGCAGGTCTTAAAGCAAAGCATGTGCTAGTCTGATATTCGTTTAGTCGAATATGTTCAGTTACTGCTGATTTATATGCGTTAAAGTTTTAGGGTGTAAATGCTCCGTAGCTGTGCAATGCCCCTACCTGGAGGAATATCTTGGGCAGCAGTAAATGTGTGTATGGTTAAAAATAAAGAGAAATAAGCACAGGGCTCGATTCTTCTCTCTCTTCCATCAATATCATGCTGTTGAATTGATCGGCTTTACTCCAGATTGAGAGAGGAAAGCTAGGCTCCTTGTCTCCAGCCAACCCCCTATTCATGTAAATATCGGGAAAGTTCTACAGTTCAACAAACTGGGATCTTTCCCATGACCAGATAAAGGAGTGGAAGGGACTTAAAATCATGGAAGGCCAGAGAATTGAGGTCCCTTTGGATAACTACACAAATTAAGACCTCAATAACGTTATCACTTAGATTCCACTGTGATAGGCCTATCAGAAATTCCCAAGATGGACAAACTGAGTTTAGTTCAGAGAAGCTCTCAGGGCTAGATGGTCAGAAGAACCCAGCACATTGTATTTTAATCTCTTTGGAGAATCTGACCCTGATTGCCGACATCATATGCTTGAAAATCTGACCCTAAGCTCCTTTGACCTGGCTCCTGATATCTAGGTACGAACCTGACCTGTAAGATTGGGCTGGAAATCTCCCAGGACCAAGCTTTCTCCATGAGATTCTGGGGCACCCTGCTTGTGGTTGGGCTGGGCGTACCATGATAATCTGGTAACTCTTGCTTCCAGGAGGCTACTGTGGAAAGGAAAGCGAACTGTAGGGAGCTATCCAAACTCTTACCAACCTGCTGAAAGTTGTAGGGTTTGGTACAAAGTCTGGGGAGCGGTTGTCTCATTTTGTTCATTATTTTGACCTGAGTTCTTTATTTTGTGCTTTTTGGACAAGCCCCCTGCGAGGTAGATGAGGATAGTGTCCCCCTTTCAAAGAGGGGAAACAAGCACAGAGCTGAAGGGACTTCCCAAGAAGCCGCAGAGTGGAAGAGCTGGAGAAGAATGTCCTGACTCCCTGTCCCCTGCTACTAATACTAAACCCAGGTTCCCTACCCGAGCTGGTTTTCCCATCCCTGTCAACAGCTCTTGCACACGCTCACATCATTGGCATCTACACACTGAACTGACTCCAGTTCCTGCCCCAGGCTATCCTGCTGCCTCCCCAAGAGCTGGCATTGTGCCCACTCAGTGCCTCCAAAGCCAGCGGGTCATAACACGAGCTGTTCAGAAAGGCAAAGAGGGAGCGGGGTCAAGAAAAGGCAGCCAGATGCCGCTGATCGGCAGGAGTCCAGCCAACTCCCCGCTCCTCCAAGGATTCAACAGAGTCGGAAATGCAGTGAGACAGTCAGTGCCTCAGGGCATGTGTAGCGGAGGCTGTGGCCATATCATGGATTGTTGCAGACATGAAAATGCGTTCATATGAGTTTGGAATATAATACCTGACACAAGATGCATCACTTGCTGCCACGCTGCAATCCCAGATAAGGACACAGCAGTAACAGATGGAAGAACAAGGAACTTATCTTGTTAGGTGATGGATTTATCTCTCTTCCCCCTACCCTTCCTGACATATTCCATAGCATTTAGCCAGTTACATTCCTGACCAAGGCAGCATATGGGGAGTGAATGGATTGCTTCCTAACCCACACCCACCCCTTAATTCAATAAGGTGAACAGCTTGCTGTGTTAGGAAAATTTCAAACTGTCTTAGGTGTGTCACATTCTTTGCCCTCCTGCTCAGGGCATGGATGCTAGAGACAGGGGAGGGGAAGGGCGGGCAAAGGGCCAGTGCCCCCTTTTTAAACAGGGGGGCCATGACCCCCCACTTTTGAGGTGCCTGAAGTCAGCAAAGGTGCAATGGGGGGTCAGCCATGAGCCATCCCCCTCTTGGCCTCTAACCGGAGCTGGGTGGCATACTGCTGGAGCCCCTTCCCAGCTGGTACGATGGAGGGGTGACTGGGCTAAATTTGAGTGAGTGTCACCTACCGCTGGCTTGGCAGTCCTTCCTGTGCCCATAGCTCACAGAGCAGATTGGCATAGGGGATCTCAGCAGAGCCCACTCCGGGGGCTGTCTCTAAGTGAGGTAGATCTGCTCAGGCTGTGGGAAGGAAACGTATATAAAGGAGGCCATGTTGGCGGGGGGGGGGGATTCTTTCTCGGGCCAGTTCACAGAGGCATGTGGCTGAGGTCGAATGCTTGGAGCGGTTCTGGGGTAAATGACTAGGCAGATGGTTCTGTCTGGCAATTCCCTTAATCTCATTAGTGGAAGGGGTCAAAATATTTCATTTGAAACTTCCCCCTCCCTCTCCCACCCACCCAGGGGAAAAAAATGGCCTTTTTCCAAAGGAACATTTAGTGGAAAATTTGGAGTTTCTCAAAATTTTCAATTAAAAAAAAAAAATTAAACCAGTTTTTTCCTCCTTTTTTGGTGTTTCCCCCCGTTTTTCCAACCTCATTTCCCCTCTCCATTTTGCCACTTTAAAAGGGAGGGACGGTGGGAGGAAAAATTTAAAAACCTAAAAAAAAAAAATTTTTTCATCAAAAATAGGGGCACTTGGAAATGGTGGGTGGACATTTTTGAAAATCAAGACATTTTTATGCACTGTTCTCGCTACTGTCCAGCCAGCCCCCGTCATAAACCCACATTCCCCTCCTCTCTGGTGAGCTTCACTGAGGCACTGCAGAGGGTTGTATCCATCGGGAGGAGGCCAAGACCGCCTCAGCGGACCACCTGAGCCTTGCCTGGCTTTCCATACTACGTGGCCAGCCCCTCCACAAGAGTTCCAAGTGCTTCATAGGTGTCACAACTCTCCCCCAAAGTGCCGCCAGCCTGACAATCCCCTTCTCAGCTGATTTTTTCCCCACTCCCCAAATCTGACCACGCTCACGCTACCGCCCCTCTTTAGCCAACTCTCCTTATGCCAGCTCCCTGTTGCTAGCCCCAACACTCCCCACGTCTCAGCTGCCAGCTCTTCCCAAGACAAGTGCCCATGCGTCTCCTTGCTGCCAGCTCCACCAAAGAAACCTGATCCTCTCTCGTTCCTCAGCTGGTGGCACCCCTCCCAACCAGGCTGCAGACAGACCGCGCCTCATCTTTCCACCTTCAGCATAGGCCCAGATCCTCCTTTTACGTACATCAGTGGCGGGTTAATGATTTTGCCCCCCCGCCAGGCCCAGAAATAATTGCTGCTCCCCCCACAGGTCACCTCCGCTCCACCTTCTTCCCTGAGCACGCCGCCAGGTCCTGCTTCTCCGGGCTCCCTGCCAGTGCGCGAACCAGCTTCGCGAAGGGGGAGAGGAGGCAGGACTGGGATTTGGGGAAGGGGTGGAGTGGGGGCAGGCCCGGGGCGGAGGGCGCGAACCGGCACCTGGGAAGCAGCCTCTGGCTGCTATTATAAATTTGCCGCCCCTGCAAATTTGCCAGGCTAGGCCTTGCTGGCCTAGGTGTTAATATGCCGCTAAAGTACATCAGTGCGGCTCTCCAGCGGGGTGGACTTACTTCCACTGCAGATTTTTCCAACCCAAAAATGGCTTTTTTGAACGATCCAGACGTTTTAAGGTAGGGAAGCAAAAAAAAAAAAAAATCACATCACTCCAAATTTTCTAGTTTTTCATCAAGCAAAGCTATTTAATTTCCCCTGCATTTAAAGGAAGAAAAATTCCGTTTCCATTTTTTGTGGGTTTCCTCTGTCCTCCTTTCTGGCAGCGGGGGAAGGAAGAGAGAGGATGGGGACAAATTATTTTTGGCAAGGGGGAGGTAAACACTGGCAAGTTTTCATTTCCAATTGAATCAACACAAAACATTCCATTTCAGCAACAATAAACTGAGCCCACAGATTCTATGAAAAATTTCAAAGCACAGAAACACTGTTTTTGTTTCCTTCAAAAACTTCCCTGGATACAAATTAGCTTTTTTCCCCAACAGGCACTAAGAGCTCCAGTTCTTCCAGAGACTTATGCCTTTCGCAGCGGCAAGCGTCAGGCAGCACCCCAAGGGTTGGAATTCCTGGTATGACTCGGGATACAGAGTGACAGTAATGGCCCCCCCGCCCATGGTACTGGCTGCAGCCACCACCAGAGTTCACTGGAGGGACTTGTGGCTGAAAGTTTCTCATCCACGGCGACATCATCTGCAGACCCGTGGGGGAGTGGAAATACAAGCAGATGTGCACAGCTGATATATACACTATCGGAGCCAACGGGATTTTCCAGCTCCCTGCAGCACGGTGCACTGGGCTGCTGTGGAAAAGAGGACCCAGCATCACAGAACAGTTCTCACAGCAGCACCGTTTCGGCTGGTTGCAGCAAACTGCAGGGAACGATTGCATTGTGACAGATGCAGAATGTGTCCGATCAGCAGCACCCTGTGGTATCCTGCCTGGCAACAGCGCGCCAGGGGTGCAAGGGACACTGATTTGCAGCTGTACAATGCAGCGGGTTGCAGTGCCCTGCAGGGATACAGTGCAAAGGGGCACTAGGGATAGTGACGGGACTCGTAGTAGTGAAGAGACAGAAAGCCTGTTGGATCAGGGATTCTCCCCTGGAGAGTGTTATGCACATTGCCAAAGTGCTCTGCTAGGTCTCAAAGGGGAGGAGGGTCCCAACCTCTCCCCGTAACATCCCTGGTGAAGCTGCACTACCAGGATCACGCATCCCCATGCCCTCTGCAGCAGTGCAGCGTATCAGGCTGCACTATCCTGCGGGGAGACAGAGTATTGTCGTGCAGGAGACAGCATTGAGCAAAAGCCCCATGTCCTCCCAGCGTGCGGCAACAGAGACCTTCCCAGCTGTCTTCTGGGAAGAGTTCACTTGATAGCCCGTGGACTGAGTTATGGCGGTCACTGCCGCTTTTCTGCACTGCTGACGAGACAAGACACTATCTCTCCAGGGCTCTCCTTCTCTCCTCCAGCTGCCCCTTTCCTCCCCTCTCTACAGCGCTCTGGTTTGGATCAGGCCAGAGCTCCCACCCGATTGATGTACGAGCCCCCCAGTGCCAAGCAGGGGAACGGGTGTCTATGGCAAGAGAGTCAGCTGGGTGGTTATGACAAACCAAAGAAACACTCCACACTGACCGTCTGGCTTCATGTTCCAGACCCCTCTGCAGGGCCAGAAGGCTCAGGTGCAGAGGTGAATGGCAGAGAAGCTTGGCGTGTTTCGGGAGGGAAGGAGTGGGTTCAGCCCATTATACAGCCACGAGCCAGGCGGCTCATCCAGATGTCAGCCAAGCCTTCGCCTTAGCCCATCTTTAGCCCTTACAGGCTCCATTGTAGCATTCAGCTGGCAGAGCCCAGGCTCATCTGCACTCTCCTTGCTCTTCATTCCCCAGCCTAGCTACTAGCCTGTAGGCCTGATACCGCCACAAGGGGTCTGCACGGGTCCTGAGAAGGAAAAGAATGTGAACTGTATTGTATTAGCCACCCCTGTCCCCTTCTCTCTTCAGCCCTGCCTAGATCCCAGAGGCAAAAAGGTATACAATCTAACATTGAGACTCCTGGGTTGTGTCCTCCTTACATGACCCCAGGACAAGTCCCTTAACCTAGCTGCCTCAGTTTCCCGATCTGCAATGCACTTCAGAGGAGCCTAATGGGGCTTCATTCACAAAGAGTTTTAAAATGCTTTGCCATCCAGACCTGAAAAGAACTACAGATGCACCAAGCACAGCCAACCAGTCTCCTCTTACATAAATCAAGCAGCCCATTTCAAGCCTGGCTCTCAGTTCCCTCTCCCGCCATAACCCCCCTGCAACGATAGTTCGACAACTCGCATTATGCCCAGACAACATTAAACCACCACCACCACAAATCCCAACCCTAACCCTGCGCGATGTTTCCCGCTGATCACAGAGAGGCTCGGCTGTCTGAGTTGAGTCTGGTAATTGTGAGGCCAGGGTCACACCTTACCAAGAAATAACCCCTGCCCGCCAAGCTGACATTTCTTCCTCTGAGGTGGTTTTCCAGGTTTGCCCTCCTTAACCCCTCAGAGCCTGCTAATGAGCTCTCTCCTCCACATGTATTATCTCCCTGCCTTTCCCCACCTTCCTCAGATGGCATCAGTCACCAGGAGAAGGCCAAAGCATTTTGCAGGGCTCCGGTATATATGGCTATAAGCCTCCGTTTGATCCCGACTGCCTCTGATCTGTTGGAGCCTCTGTCCCTCCACCCCAAAAGGACATCAAAAGCCAGTCCTGGCCCCCATGCCCTCTCTCCCATCAGCACGCAGGCCAGCCTGTGCCCTTTTTAATGCTGTCCCCTTTCAAGCAAAAGTTCGCACCTCGCTCCCAGTTACGGCCATGTGCTGGAGGATGACCAGCATCCCAGTTTTGTGCGGGGGGGGGGGTTAGGTTCCCCCCCTCCCTTCTCGTGAGGTTAAAGAGCTAAAAGACCAACTCAGCGGCAGATAATAGAGTGACAGCACCTCATAAAAAGGAAGCTGCAGCTTTCGAGAAAGCCGGCGTCTGGTGCATTAGGGAAGTCTGTCGCAGCAGCTGGGAGTAATAGTGACCCTCTGAACTCAATTTGCTCCACGGCTATAAACCTAAAGAAACACTCTGGATGGCAGAACTCCTGCTCCGGCTGACGAGGCTCGCCGGAGCCTCTGGCACAAGCGCGCCGTTGCCTCCTGCCTTAGTGCAAACAGCGTTTCACACTACGGGCCCGGCGCTCTTCTCCCAGCTCCGTTAATTCAGTGGAATGACGCCTAATTCCTACCAGGACAGGTAGGAGAGCAATCGGGGCCACAAGTGAAGTGGGAGAGGGTGTGAGTGAAACCTAGCAGCAGGGCAGACTGCGGGCGCATCAGTGTTTGGTCAGCTGGTATTAGTACTTTTAATTGCATTATGGTAATAGCACCTACAGGCTTCAACTGAGATCAGTGCTAGGCGCTCTACGTACATGTAGGAAAAGACAGCTCCCGCCCCAAAACAGCTTACAGTCTAGATAAACAAAGGGGGAGGGGGAAAGGAATTATTCTTCTTGGAAACTTCCAGCCGCACTGTGCTTAGGAACGTAATCTAATGGTTAGAGCAGGGGATTGGAAGTCAGGACTCCTGGGTTCCCTAGCCAGCTCTGCCACGGACTCATTCCCTCACCCCCCTCTTTGTGCCTCAGTGTCCCTAGCTGCAAAATGGGGACGACTCTTATCAAGCCTCCCCCTTGCTGTGAGGATGGCAACGTTTGCAAGGTGCATTAAGATCCTCAGCTGGGAGGCAAGAGGAGGGTGGGGTATCAGAACAGTAGACGGGCATGGCAGCATCTTAGACCCAGTGTCTCTTGCAGGCAAGTCGGCTGCATGCAAATAGCTTAGCGCAATTGCACAAACCTATCACCTTCCTCTCGGCTGTTCGCTCTTTTTGTTAATGAGTAGAAATTCTTCCCACTACGCATTAGCACCTGGCGTAATGGTGCAAAGCATTTTTCATTTATCATCATAATGCCAGTCAAACGAACCCCCTAATCAGGTAAATTTGAGAGGAAAGCTATTAGAGAGTTTATCTGTGCAGCGGCTTTGAACAAGTTCCCAGAGCTCTGACTGGGTAACCAGAGGGGACGGCTGGGTCTTGACTCTTCAGGCCTTTTCATCAGAAACCTATTCCTTGGCTAGAGTCTTGTCCCTGCAGGAAACTTCCGCCTCCTGCACCTAACTGCACTTGCTCTCCTCTTTTTTAATCCCAGACCCATTTCAAATTGGAAGCAGGCCACTGATTTTTCGTTTCCAAACCACGGACTTGCTGTTCCAAGCAGGGGCCTTGGGAAATACTGTGCCTTGTGTCCTATAGGCCCGAGTCCCCTCCAGCCAACAGCGAACACAGCTCACGTTTTTAAGAGCCCAGAGAGTCCCCAAAAGTGCTTGGCAGGGTTTGCTTTTCGTTTTTTACTTCAGAATGGGCCGTTTACTTGGCAAAAATGAGGGAAAGAGATTTGAGGGTTTGGCCTCCCCCCCCGCTCAGCTTTTCCAGCACGGGGCACCACACAGCTCTGGGAATACTTCATATGTCCTTCCTTGCAACACCCATTCCAAGTCCTGTTTACTCCTCAAAGCAGTACCCCCCCGCCCCCCGCCCATTTGCAAGACTGGTCCCTTAATCGCCCACAACAGCTCTGCCAGTTCACAGAAGCAAGCATGCTATTGCCATCGTGGGTTATCACCTAAAACATCTCTTTCCTGCCCTTCAGCAGACACCCCGGACAACCCCCACCAATATATCTCACCCTTGGCCTGTAGAACCCCTGCTCTTCCAGTCATGGGCCTGTCCTGGAAGGCAGGCCAGAATGCATTTCATTTGCTAGGAGTTAATTTCCTCATTAGGTCTGATTTAAATGCATATTTCAGAACCTCGCAACGAGCCAACCCTGCTCAGCCTTCAGCTTGATGCAAAAAACGTTAAATAACCTTTGCCGGGAATGAGCCTCGGTGAGACATGACGGCCCTGTCGGTGGGGCTGAGCGATCCCCAGCTGTACGGTAATAGCCGTGTCAGATGCGCAGTGCCGGTGAACGGGGCCGGCGCTGCGGAGGCAAGCGGAACAGATCCCGCCTGAGGAATTAGCATCTTCGTTAGCTTGAGCTGCCCATTCTACTTGACTTCTAAAAGCAACGTAGCAATCGGGAAACTTGAAGGGCTGGCACCAGAGCGGGTGTAAATCAGTGCAGCTCAGCGGAAGTATGCGGAGTGGATAGGACGCCGGGCTGGAACTCAGCAGACCTGGGTGACTTCCCAAATTCTGCCACTGAGCTGTTGTATGACCTGAGGCCGGTCACTTATCTCCCTGTGCCTCTTTCCCCTTCTGCTCTTTGTCCATTTAGACTTTAAGCACCTCAGGGCAGGGACAGTCTCTCACTCTGGGTCTGTCTGCACTGGCATTGGAGGTGGGATTGCAGCCCATGTAGGCAGACCCTCGTTTGCTTTAATCGGCTCAGCTGCAGAACCGACAGCAGAGAAGCTGCAGCAGTTTCAGCGCAGGCGATAAACGCTCACCCGGGACCCTGAGTAATTACGTCCCACCCATAACGCCGTGACTGTGCTGCTGCCGGGCCATAAACGCACGAGATTAAAGCTAGCTCAGGTATGCCACCATGTACTGCAGTTATGTCCCTTGATTACAGTGCAGCCACGGTGGGACCCTGGTCTCGGTTACAGCCGGCGGGTGCGACCAGAAATACCAACACTGTGCACAAGTGATAGCAGCGGACGGTCTAGCCCCCATTTCCACCCCCCTCTCCTGCCATGTGGCTCCCGCTCCCAGCTTCAAACATCCCTCTTCCGCAGCACAAGTGGCAGCTGGGGATTGTCCCAACTCGGGAGGAGCGTTGGGAGCTGCAGCTCCGGAGCGAGGTTCATTTGCAAAGCCAGGTAGCCATGGGGAGTGGGAACCACGGGGCTGCATGCCTGCCTGCCAGTTAAGCCTCATCTACCCTGAAACAAGACCACTCTTGCTGTAGCACGGATACAGCAAGTGCTGATACTAGCAACTGGATGGCTAGTGTGGACAGACCAGTGGTGTTCTTAAACCAGTGGGTTGCCTAGATCTGCTCTGGGCAGGTCTAGATGACATGGTGCTTACAACACCAGCAGCTGCCTGGGGCCCAGCGTACCTCCCACGGTTACTACCATGTCCCATGATACCTGCAGTAGCAGGAGGGCTGCAGGCCAAACCAGCTGCATTGGACAGAGAGGCAGGGGAGGCAGGATTGAAACAGCAAGGGGAACTTTAGACCCGGATCGAGGTGCACTAGCAAAGCCAGGGAAAGGGCTGGAAAAGCAGCTAGTGCTGCACGGTAGAACTGCTAAAGTAGGCGGAGATTTGAGGGATCCCAGGCCTGAAGAGAAAGGGGCACTTCAGGGGAGGACTGAGATGCACTGGGTCGAGTCATTGGAGGAGGGGCCCAGGACTACAAGGGCAGAGGCTGCTGCAGGTCAGGACCAAGGAGGCCTCGCAGAGCTGGGGAGGAGGCTGGCCAGGCCTAGAAGAGCAGGTACCAGCAGCAGCCGAGACGAGAATGGCAGGGAACATTTCCAGTCAGGCTGGAGGTGCAGCCGCAGAGCTGGGATGGGAGGCTGGGCACGCTGCCTGTCACCTGCCTGCAGCCAGCACTAAGCAAGCTATAAACTCTCGGTGTCTCTCTCTCACACATGTATACGCGTGAGGACAGCATACTGAATAAATAAATAATCATCATAAACACCATCCCTGCGCTGGTCTCCCCAGGCGGCGGCAGCTGCTGCTCTGAATTTGCAGCCCCAGCAGGTCGGAGCTGCTCCTGGCCGCCAGCCGGCTGGGGTTTGGGAGCGAGACTTTGCAAACAACTTTTCTAGGGTATGATGGGGACGGGGAGAGAAAGACAGACATGACCCAAGACACCTAGGGGGAATTATGACGGTGAGGGGGGTCTGAATGGGATCCCACAAGGGGTGACCATCACACACACACAGATTAAGGAGTGCTTCCCAAATATGATCCTTTCTGGGAATCCCTACATTAAATGTAATAGTGGCTTGGTCTGCTGGGAAGACCTGCATCAGCCTCCTGCTGTGTGTGTGTGTGTGTGTGTCAGCCTGGGTCAGACAGCGAACACATGCAACTGGGTGTCTCTGTCTATGCAACAAGAGTGTCTTACTGTGCTGAAGACCCACCTGCCATGCATGGGCACTCGAGCTGAGTGACTTCATGGTGTTGCCAAATCGGGTCAGTCTTCCCGTGCACTAGCCCCACTTGCAGAGCTTGAACAGAGAGCAGCAAGTGGGAGGGACAGATCTTGGTTATAATTTTAAAACCATTGTATTTAATGCTGCTCTGAGAAACCAGCAGAAAGACGTTGCCCGTTTGCTTGCGTTTAACTCTGCACTAGTTGGGGCCAACATCTTGGCAACTAGAACAATACTTGCATCATGAGCCACTGATCTTGAAGCCCAGGAGGCACAGATGGCAAAATACTGTGGGGCAAACACTACCCTCACTGTGACTGTGACCCAGGGGGCTGGGTTCGAGATCCCCACGGAAGCCTGTACCAATACACCTGGGAGAGGGAGGTTGAAACCAGAATTTCTTTCCTAAAACAAGCACTTTCAAACGCACCTACTGCCACCTCTCCTGACATCAGCCAGATGAATCTCAACCTCTCTTCTGTTCATCTCTACGCTTTGGGGATCTCCTACGTATCCCTATCCAAACTGCCCCAGGAGGCTGCTCTTCCTGGCATCTCTCTGCGTTAGAGATCTGCCTGCCATAAACCTCATGGGAAGGGGAAGCCACCGGACCTTTGGCATCTCTATAGCTGCTGCCAGTACTGATCTGCATTGGCTGTAACTCCTTGTTTCACAGACCGGCAGGTAAATAAATCCCTCCCGCAGAGGAAGCTGCCAGGATTGGGGCACCTTGCTCGGAGAGGGAACGTTGCAGTCTCTTTGTGCAGCATCACATCGGCTTGCCATTAAGATTTGAACGCCGTGCAGAATTGCTTTGGTGACATTTAAAGGTTTCTGTCAATCTGGGCCCCGCATTTCTTAGCTATTTGCTGCCGAGAGATGAGCTCGCTGGGTCAGCAGTAACTAGCCTCCCAGCTGGCCACCCAAAACTGAACTGCTCGGCTGGTTACCAGAGCTCATAGAGCTGTTCCTTGCGTGCAGAGCTGGGTGGGAAATGCCTTTGCCATCTTGCAAGATCTTGACATTTTTTTTCCTGTCCCAAATTGGGACAAATTGTTGAAATCACAAAAATGTTCATGAACTGATCTGAAAAAAAGCAAAAAACCCCAAAACCCTCAGGTCATTTGAAACGTTTTGTTTTGATAATTTTGGAAGGTTTCCTTTTAATTTTGACCTTTTAAAAACAAATAAATAAATAAACCTCTCTTTAGACTAAATCAGAGAGATAAGGTGGAGGAGGTCATATCTTTTATTGGACCAATTTCTGTTTGAGAGACAGACAAGCTTTCCATCTTACACACAACTCTTCTTCAACATTTAGAAACAAGAAGTCCTTTTGCTCCAGAAAAGGAAGCTTGCCATTTTGATCATGTCAAAATGGGATGATGCGATAATTTTGAAACTCTCTCCCCTCCCCCCAGAAAATGTTTTTCCATCATAAATTTACTCAAAACCAATCCTGTCCCGTGAATAGTTTTGATTGACAAAATCGGCATTTTTCAATGGAAAAAAAGAAATCTTTCATCGGCAAATTCCCAACCAGTTTTAATTGTAACAGTTATGAAATAGCCCCTTTTTGAGCCATTCCTGGGGCCCGATCCTCTCCCACCTTGCATCTCATGTGATCATTTACACCTGCATTAAATGGGTGTCAGATGCTACCTTTCAGCTTTGGTGATGCTTTTATACCCACTGCACACTCCCTTTGCACAGAAGTAGATGGCCGGGTAGACGCTTCGGCTAGTAGTAATGTCAAATGCATATGTTACTTGTAAGCATTTGCTGAATAGCTTGGGCAAACAGGAGAGAGAGCTGTCATAAATATAAAGGGAAGGGTAAACACCTTTAAATCCCTTCTGGCCAGAGGAAAAACTCTTTCACCTGTAAAGGGTTAAGAAGCTAGGATAACCTAGCTGGCACCTGACCAAAATGACCAAAATGAGGAGACAAGATACTTTCAAAGCTGGAGGGGGGGAGAAACAAAGGCTCTCTCTGTCTGTGTGATGCTTTTGCCGGGGACAGAACAGGAATGCAGATCAGAACTCCTGTAAAGGGCTAATAAGCAACCTAGCTAGATATGCGTTAGATTCTGTTTTGTTTAAATGGCTGATAAAATAAGCTGTGCTGAAGGGAATGTATATTTCTGGTTTTGTGTCTTTTTGTAACTTAAGGTTTTGCCTAGAGGGATTCTCTGTTTTGAATCGGATTACCCTGTAAGGTATTTACCATCCTGATTTTACAGAAGTGATTCTTTTACTTTTTCTTCAATTAAAATTCTTCTTTTAAGAACCTGATTGCTTTTTCCTTGTTCTTAAGATCCAAGGGTTTGGGTCTGTGTTCACCGATGCAAATTGGTGAGGATTTTTATCAAGCCTTCCCCAGGAAAGGGGGTGTAGGGCTTGGGGAGGATTTGGGGGGGAAAAGACGTTTCCAAGCGGGCTCTTTCCCTGTTATATATTTGTTAGATGCTTGGTGGTGGCAGCAATAAAGTCCAAGGGCAAAAGGTAAAATAGTTTGTACCTTGGGGAAGTTTTAACCTAAGATGGTAAAAATAAGCTTAGGGGGGTTTTCATGCAGGTCCCCACATCTGTACCCTAGAGTTCAGAGTGGGGAAGGAACCTTGACAGGAGCGCTTGTAAACTGTTCACTTGCACTGTTTGTTATTGGCAACAGGACTGTCATATAGTATCACTTCTGGACCCTGATAAACTGAACGCGGAATAGCAGATTCCCCAATACAGCTACGCAGACAAATCACCATCCATGTTAAACTGTAGGAACCTTTCAGGATTCACGGGCACACAGCAAACACTCCTGAATAGCAAGCAGTGGGCCAGACTGCAAACTCCTGGCGCAGTGGCAAGCAGCGACTCACGTGAGTAACCCAGCTGATTTCAATGAAATGACTTGTGCAAGCAGCGGAAGAAAGGGCTTTCCATCCGGGCCAACGTAACCCCTCAAATCACAGCCAACAGAACTCAGCAATTCCAAGCATATTTCACGAGCACCTTTCCAGACTCAAGAAGTTAGAACAGTTCAGACAAGCATAGATATTACCTGGGGAGGTTGCAGCGCCTAGGGGTTGGAGCAAGGGGCAGGGGTCCAGAAGTCCGGACTCCTCCACACAATGGGAATTTGGCCAGATTGCTTTGGGGGAAATTGTAAAAAGCACCTGGGATATTTTGGATAGAGATAGTGAAGGTATTTACATGGCCCTCAGCACCACAGTATCTGAGCCCCTCACAGTCATTAATGGACTTATCCTCACACGCCCCTGTGAGGTAGGGTAGTTCTATTATGCCCACTGTACAGATAGGCCTGTGCAATGGAGATAAGGCACAGAGCGGCTAAGTAACTTACCCAAGGGCACACACCATGCCTGTACCAGAACTAAGACTGACCCCAGGTCTCCAGAGTCTTAGCTCACAGCCTTAACCATAAAACCATCCTTTGTCACTGATTTTCAGTAGGACTTCTGTTCCTAAATCCCTTAGGCCCTTTTCAAAAATGCCCCCCTTTGCTTCTCTGTGACTCAGTTTCCCTATCTGTAAAATAGGGCTAGTGATTTCTACACTCCATTGTAAAGCACTAAGAGATCTCTGGCTAGGAGGCACATCTACATACAAAATGTTACAGCACGAGCACTGTTGAATGCTCGTTTGCCAAACCCCCTTCTCTGCCACGAGTAGATGCCGCCAGCAGCAGCCCAAGCTCACCTCCATAACAACTTGACAGCCCACCATGCCTCCCTGTGACATGGGTGAAATCCCCCAAGATCACGTTGCTGCGCAGGGAAGAACCCCAAAGCAACCGATTTCATTCCCCTCAGGAAACGCTCAGCTCTTGTTAAACTAAGGGAGGTTTCTCTGAGAAGTCAAAGGAATCAGAACAACCGCCTAACAAGATTTCAAACATTACTCTAGATACACCTTTCTCGCCTCCATCTCTCAAACGACTCTTTGCCAGGCATAGACCCCTATTCTGCTAGGTGCCTAGGACTTCCAGGGAGGTGCCAAAAGCCTTGACTTCAATGAGAGCTAGAAGTGCTAAATACCCAGCAGCACTGAGCTTAAAACACAGGTTCAGGCTAGAACACTAGATGCAACAATGTCCAATGACATTTGCACAGTCCCTGGACAGTTCTAGCCAAATAAGAAGAGGGCAGCACAAGGGACTCCAGCTTAATTCCTGCTCAGATATTGAGATAATTAAACCTTTTGTCACTGGGCTCAAATATAACTGGACTAGAGGAACTATTGAGGTCCCTTCAAGACCTACATTTCTATGATTCATTTCTGTAACACTGCAAGAAACATATCTAAGGCCATTTCTACACTATAAGCGCTATGGCATTATAAATATTCCACTGTAGCATCACAGCATGGACACTTCTTACAGTGATGGAAGGCTTTTATTTTTCCATCAGT
The DNA here is from genome assembly GCF_965152235.1 of Eretmochelys imbricata. Lineage (NCBI taxonomy): Eukaryota > Metazoa > Chordata > Testudines > Cheloniidae > Eretmochelys > Eretmochelys imbricata. Next base: position 9,015,867 of record NC_135593.1, on the reverse strand, counting down.
GTAGGTAATCAACCTCTGTGAGCAGTGGTAGCTAGGTCGATGGAAGACCTAACTGTGTCTACACTGGGGGTTCGGTTGGCATAGCCATAAAGCCATGGCTAACTTTTATGCATAGTCCATGTCTCACACACCATCATTTCTCAAGAGGACATCTATTCCTCCTTACCCACTAGAGAAAACTAGTCAGCAGCTTGTGAATTTGGAAATACCAGCAACCAGATTGAAGTCTCACAAATCACATGCCGAGCACATAAATGCACCTAGTTCCAACTTCCAAGCATGTTCGCCTAGCCATGCTTCGAGGTGCTGAACTGCAGTATCATCTGAAAGACATTCTAATCGCGGTGTATAATTTCAAAGCAGGGTAAGGACCATGTTATGCCTTGGGATATATGGGAACAGCTCCCACTGAAGTGAAAGGGAGCAGTGCAGATCTGAAGCTGGAATGGGGTCCTAAATCATGAAAATAAAATATTGAAAGTGGGTTTAAAAATGTAATACATGAGATGAATTAACTATCAAACGAATAGCAGCCCTTCTGATGTGCTGATAGGGATGGGGGACTCAAGGAATGGAGTTCCTTGGTAGGGAGACCGAACAACCTCATCTGGAGAAGAATCAACTTTACATCACATAAACACATGGAAATTCAGACTCTCTCAATGAGGGGAACAGCCATCAAGGCCTCGTTTTGAGTAGAAATGGCTGCAAATCCCACCCAAAGTGTTTTGCACAGCCCTGCATTGGACTGAATAGGAAGTCGCTCCGTAACACCCACAACTGTCATAATGCAAGATCAGTTCTTTCTCTCTCTCTGAAATATTTCTGATAAATTTAAAAAATGATTCAATCCTCCCTTGCTCCAAACTTTCCATACTGCATGGAGGATGCACGTCCCGCTCTCTCACAGCTCATGCTGCTTAGAGCCACGGATACATCACAAAGGACACCATCCATCAAAGTGCCGCTGGGAGACAAAGTAAGAGACAGACAGGAGGCAGGACATGTCCTGGAGTCATGCCATGCTGTTTGGCCTTTTACACAAGCAAACAACAGCAGTGATCTGCATTCAGGACATTCTCTAGTTGACACCATCCCTTTCAGCGCAGCATCACAGGGGACTGATGGAGAGGCACAACAGAGACAATCAAAGATAATTAGGTGCCAGGGTTCCTGCTTCCAGTCCTTGTAAGGAAGGCACTAGATGCCCTCAAGAACCGTGAGCAGGCAGTTCTCAATGACATTGCCAACCTCGTAACTAGCTTGTCACCACCTCCTGTTCCCCCACTTTGCTCTCCATCATGGGCGGACTTGATTTTAGTTGCTCATTAAAACGTCTGCACAGGAGACATCTTTCATCCCCTGACACCATCCGGGAAAAAGGAAGGAGCCATCAGCAGAAATTAGCAGTGAGAGAGGGTTAGAGGGAAGGTGGGAGTGCAATGCATTTTTTAAAATTCTCAGCTTCTTACTCAGCAGTTCTTGAGACCAGGAGGAGACAGAAGGCACATAAATAATAAAGCTGGATTTGTGATGAGCTGGAAGGTTGGGCTGTTGCCATTCAAGAGGTCTCTGAGGCTACACCTCGGCTTTGTTCCTCTTAAGCCCACCACCCCAGATTCCTCTACAACCTGCCTTCGAGACACAGAGGAGTCATGGATGGCGATCTCAGCAACCTGTTGATTGATTAGTGTGTGTTTCAGGGCTAGGGATGAGGGAAATAAGGGTCAATCCAGATCTGCCACCTTCTACTCTCCCCAAGGTTGCAAGGTGCTTTGCTAAGTGTGTCACCAGAGCCGCTGCAATCAGTGCAAATGTCCCACATAATATGAGCCAGACAAGAACCCTGGTTCCCCCTGGTTCCAAAAGACTCCCCAGAGTTTTGCAGAAATCCTCCCTCTGGCCTCCTCAATAGAGCGGTGTGATTTCAGCTTGCAGGGGCAAGTTTCGGTCACTCTTGTTCAGACCCCAATGATTTTGATGGTTAGAAGAAGAATGGAAGTCTGTTCAAATCACTGAGGCTTGTCTGGTCTGCGATTACGACCTTATAGCACTTCTGAGTTCAACCCTCACCTGGACCACATAGGGATGGAACGGAGGACAGAAGTATCATTAGACACCAGGCAGGTGTTCATTCCAAACTCAGCCCAGGTCTACTCACAAGGTGCATGAGCCTCAGCAAAGCTCATGGCGAACCTCTGTCACCCAGACTGAGGGGTCTGTTGTGAACATTTTCTGATCTACACAATCTCAGACAAGGTCAGCTGCTGTGTTCGCATCTTCAGAGCGCTGGGGACTCCCTGGGCCTGAGTGGAGAAACAGGGCATTCTTGGACACCACAGACAGGGGGAAGCCACAAAACATGTGACATTTGATTGGAGCAATGGGCCAGGACCCCAAAAAACCCATGCTGGATATGAGCTCCACCTGCTCCCAAAGGAACATCAGCCAAGGTAAGGACTACGCGGGGGTGTTGGAGAGAGGGTGTGAGGTGTTGTCAAAGACCCTATGGCAGTAGTGGGGAGAACTGAGGAAAGTGATTTGTGGGCTCAGTTGGCATTTGGGAATGGGAGAGGAGGAGTTTTGGGGGACTGTGGGGAAGACATTGGAGGTTCCCAGCAGTGTGGGTATGAGGAAGGATCCGAGTCACATACCAGGAGTGCTGGGAGGAGGGGCACCTTCATCGCTAGATAAAGGACCCAATTCTGTCCTCAGTTACGCAAGGGCTGCTCCATTGACTTCAGCAGACTGAAGGTGTAAGGAAGCGGAAAATTTGCTCCAGTGCACTTTAATCATAGCATGGCTTGTGGTGCCCTTGGAATTCAGCTCACTCTGATGTCAGGGCCTTGCTTTGGGGCTGTGGTCCAGGAGACTGACAACAGAAGTGTATAATCCTCTCACAAGTTCACGAAAGCTCCCGTCCCTCCTTCATTCAAACAATTGGCCACGGTTTTTACAGTTCATTTTCTGGAACCAAATCAGAACAGACAAACAAGAACGAGAGAAAAAGGCAACAAAAGCACAGAAGGGAAGCAGAAAGAATGAGCTCCTGCCAGGTGGTAGTCAGGCCCCTTCCATTTGCCAGTCTCTCTTCCACCACTGCCTCTCAGGCACTGGATTGAGGTTTGCAGCCATTTCAAGCCTGCACTGACAGAGAGGACGTCTAGCTTTATGGCTACTGCACGGAAGTGGGACTCAGAAGATCTGGGTTCAGGCCATGGATCTGCCCCAAGCTCCCGATGAGACTTCTGAGAAGTCACTTCATCTCTTTGAGATGACTCACAGGTTTAAATTGCTTGGAGGGATGAAAGCCAGAGCTCTTAGCTTGAGCATCCTACCTCCCATGGGTTAATCTCATCATTCCTCTCTCCAATTGCAAGATTTTAGTTCCAAACTCACCCAATCCCATTGGCATGAAGATCTGACAGTAAAAAGCAGGGGAGACGTCTGATGGCTAAGAAAGGGCTCATGAATATTGTAATGAGGGCAAGTATCTCTCATACCCATTCAGGTGGAGTCTTAGTCCCCAAGTCTTTGGCCTAGTTTATTTCCTCTCCTCTGGGATGTCTCTTGATTTCTAAGTGCCCCATTTCTGTGTATGCATTTACAGGGGTACCAGACCTCCCCTTTTCTCCTGTTTCCTGGGTTTCTCTCTCTCCCACTTGCCCTTACAGACACACTCTGTCTCTTGCCCTCACCTCCTTTCTTCTCTGTCCCCCATTCGCTTCCTACCAGTCCTCATTACTAGGTTTAGTGTTTTCCCCCATCTCTTTTATTTGTCCGTGTTAGTTAAGGCAAGCCTGTTGGCTGCTTGAGTGGAACACACTGTTTTATACGCACCATAAAAGGAAAGAGCTCTGTAAACAATATTATTTTTAATACAATCCTACTCTTTGGCAGGCCAGCTGTTTTTGTGTTGTCTTAATTTAATCAGACAATCAGTTCTCTCAAGCAGTGACAGGGAATGAAAAGCATTGGCAAGAAACTGAGAAACTGGTGGGGAAAAAAAATGGCGCCCATCAGATGCTTCCCAATGTGTCAATGGGAGAACATGGCTTAAGGTCTATGGGACGACAAGTCCCCCAGACGGTTCTTTAATGACGAGCTTTGTCACAACACAAACAAACAATGTGTCATCTCCGCTATGTGTCATCTCTTCTGCTATGATACTAAAGAATGAGGGAGAAGTGAACCTGGATTACATCGTGTCTGTGACCGTGGCCAATATAGTCCTCTTGCCTACAGCATGTGACCAATAGAGATGGACGAATGCCAGGAGCTCAGATCTGAATGTCCCAGAGATGTTTGGGGGCTTGAGCTTGATTCCTTGGAGACGAACAAATGTGAAGACCGTCTGTTCTCGTTGCTTGCCCTTCCCCCTCTTTGCTCCATTAACAAAGCCTGCCTCACCGCTCATTTCACCCTGCCTTACCTATATGCCAGGAGTATTCACTGGTATGCCACCCTCTATTTAAACCTCACCCCCCAACTCATTTCTCCCATGGGACCCCCCCAAAATGTCAACCTGCACATACTGCAGGCATCCACACTTTGCTTAGACAAAAATTGAAGGCTAAAACAGTTCATCACAATGCTGAACCACCAAGACAAGTTGAACAATGGTCTCATCTAGAATAATCTCTGGTCTCCCATCACATTGGTGTGTCTGGCCTTCATCTGTCTGGTGATATTGCAAGCTGCTTATGACAGGAACTCGGTCTCCCTTTGTGACTAATTCACTGCCAGCCCTTAAACAACAACCTTACTCCATAATATTAACCTACTTTACAATTACCAGGCCAAATTCCAAACCACAAGGGGGCTGTTGTGCAGTTCCAGTTTGCACGTGGCCAAAGTCCCTTAACAACTAATACACAAATAGCAATAATTCAGTAGCACTCAGCATCCCATTCAGGAATCTGGGCCCCCTTAGGCTGGGCATTGTAATAAGGAAGAAAGTCTCTGTCCAAAAGAGCTTACAGTTGTAGCATACAAGGAGACACAACAGGTGGGTAGAACTAACCATCAAAGGAGGTGGGAAAGGGGAGGAGAAAGACAGTAAGAGCGAAGCGATAATGCTTCATGTAATAGGCAGCGGCAGGTTCTGAAGGGGCTCAGCTCTCGGCAGCAGAGATCTCATGGAATCTCATGGGAGCAGCCGATTATGAAACATTCCCGTCACTCGAGATGGTGGAAATGGCGGAAAATCAGCTGCTCTCAAGAGATTCCCGTCATCTTGAACTGAACTCTCCTGAGAGATTTCAGTGCTGTCAGAGCTGACCCTGGCCTGGGTTCCATCTCACACCCCAGCCTGACCACCACGTCCTTGTCCTTTTTCTCCTTTCTATTATGTATATTGCAACAGTGCCAGGGAAAACCATGGCCCAATTGAGCTAGGCACTGGAAACTTTGTCCACTTTCCTCCAAGACCCGGGGGCAGGAGGTGAGCGGCTTCCAGAACAGTGTTCTTCAATGAAAAAAATGATTTAGGAATTGCTAATTACAGGCACAGCATGACCAAATTGTTCTCTAGTCACGTTTGCTCAAAGTTGGAAAATATTTTTGGAAAATGACATAGTACAGTTTCATATATCTTTAAAAAGACGCGTGTTACAGAGCAGCCATAAATACCACCCATAAAGCAAATATGGTGCTCTGCACTGTAAAGGAATTAATTAGTATTTAAATGACTGGAAATCGCTTGAAGTTCTTTTGCTGCCATTAATCACTTTAAATTACTAATGTAATTATAAGTCATCTTTTCTCTTTGGGTGGTTGCTGCGGGGACTTGAACCAAGGACCCTCGGTTCCAAAAGGGAAAGCTATACACCTTCAGCCAGCTGGCCTGCAGTGTGCTTGAAGGCACTACAGCAATTATAGCATCTATGAAGTGCTTAGATTTGAATAGCAGGGGAAGAAAGATAAACAGAGTCCCCCTTTTACTGACCCCAGTGTAATTCTATGACTCAGCAGAGTTGCTCCTGATCTACAAAAGTGTAAGTGAGAACAGAATTACGTAGGTAGGTAGGCAAACATTGCATCCGCCAGTTATTAGAGGATGAAGTCGACTATTATCTCTTGCCACAAGGCAGTAAAAGCCTAGATGCTGTCCTTTTCCCGGAAACAAAAGCTTTTCAGCGGGGACACCTGTCACTTCGATTTAGTGTAGCCAGCAGAATGGCACCTCTCGTAGCAAGTGCTGGAAGCAGAGGGAGTACCTGTCCTCTCTCAGCACTAGCCAACCCCTTCCTTTTTCCAGGTAGCTGGCACCTGTGCTGGCTCTGTGTGTTTTATTTCTTTAGGGTGCCCAATAGCACCTTGTGACTATGGAGCAGCACTACCTGGTGGAACAAAAAGGAAGCGGAGCTGAAAATTGCCCTGTCTCACAAGGTCAGAAAGATGCTAAAGCGCAGTTCTTTTTCAAGAGGCATCTGCAACCTGGCCCCCGAGGTCAGTGAGTTTGTGATTGCCCAGATCTGGCCTTTCCAACCACATGTAAATCGATAAAATAAATCTAAGCATAAGAAGTATCCTGTCAGAACAGCTGAAGGCCCCGTCCAAGGTCATACTTCTTGACACTAGTGCATGGCCTTGCGTATTCTGTACCCTCTGGGTACCCTGACCCCCCGTGCAACTAATCAGATCACTGGTCCATTTAGCCTTGCACTTAATGTTTAAGGGGAAGATGCAAATATACAAGGCAGCTGGAAAATGGAAAAAAAATCCGATCTGGTTCCTGGGGTGACAATGCACATGGGATTTGATTGGACTCTCCTTATGTTTCTGCGAATAGTTGTTGCAGATCATGAAAACATCCAGATCTTTCTTTTTAAATCCAGCCATATCCTTTGGGTCAAAATATCCCAGAACAGCCTGCCTGCTTCCTTCTAATGAACACGCTGCCTTCTTCCCAGTACTTGGCTGAGCCTGCCCTGTCTTGCGTGGTCAGAAAGACAGTAAGACTCAACTTGCAGAGTGGCAGCCATGTTAGTCTGTATCCGCAAAAACGACGAGGAGGACTTGTGGCACCATTAGAGACTAACAAATTTATTGGAGCATAAGCTCTCATGGGCTAAAACCCACTTCATCGGATGCACGCAGTGGAAAATACAGTAGGAAGATATATATATATACACACACACACACACACACACAGAGAACATGAAACAATGGGTATTGCCATACACACAACAATGACAGTGATCAATTAAGGTGAGCTATTATCAGCAGGAGAAAAAAAAAAAACCTTTTGTCATGAAGACTCAAGTTATTTTTCAGGAAGCTTCTGGAGCCTGGGCCAGAGGTCAGTGAGCTCATGACTACCCAGGCCAGGCCCATTCCAATCAAAATAAATCTCGGTGTAGGAGGAAGCACAGCACAAAGATGGCTGGGTAACTCAGAGGCAGAGCTGCAAGGGATGAGCCTCAGGAGAAGAGATTGGCTCAGGCTGCAATCTCTACTCAAATGATTCAAGAAGTGCCATTTGGAGGAGCTTCCACAGCCTGAGCCTTCTCTGAAGAGCCCGCAGCTCCTGGGCCTGGGAAACAGGGCTGTAGATCAGAAGGGGACAGGCTCGCTCATGTGATGCTTGTCCTTTTCTACCATTCTTTGGCAAAGAGATGCTTGCAGAATTGGGGCACTTCCTCCTCTGATCCCAGCCAGAAATGCAGGGACAGCAGCAACTTGTATTATTACCAACTAAATTGATTCAGGCCCCAGGAAATATTCAGTTCAGGTTGTGGCCCTTGGGTGAAAGTTTAGCTTGACTCTGATCCACTGTTGACCCATTTTGTTCAGCCTAGCATCCCTGCTGTCTCCCAGATTCCTCCTCTTGCCTTTGGAAAAGCTGTTGATTGTATGAAAACCCACAGGACAACTTTTTCTCTTGCAATCACCAAGACCTGTGGGTACTTGAAAGAAAGTTCAGGCCATGGGTTTGGAAGCTACTCCAACCCGAACTTCTTAATTCTCAGTACGGATGGGTCTGAACCAAGAAATGGACCAGAACAGATCTGGGAACCCAACAGCGGGGCTCTAAATGCAGCTGCAAACTTCACAGCTGGTCCTTGCCCGTCCAACAGGCAGTACCAAAACCCTGTCATCCCATGCTTTGCAGATGTTCAGAACTAGACCCTGACCAAGATCCAAACTTCCCAGCAGGCTCATCTCTCAGCCAAATGTCAATCCAGCATCCCAGAAGCAGTTTGGATCCAGGTGTGAACTCTGCACCCTGAGCCAATCCCATCTCCTGAGATTCATCCATTGCTATTTAGCAGCTCTGCCCCGAGTTACCCGGCCACCTTCCTCCCCAAAATCACACTGTGCTTCCTCCTAATTAACAGGCTTCATTTTGCCTTCTTCCCAGGATTCGGCTGAGCCTGCCCTCCCTTTGCTCATTCGGTTCTCTGAACTAATTGCCATGCGCCCGCACCCTGGGAGTCTGCTGCTGTTGGAGGAGATTAGTATTTGGGGGGGGGGGGTCGAAGATTAAAAAAAAAAAAGATTGTGTTTTTTAAAGCAGATGAAAGGAAAGCCCAATGAGATGTGCAAACACTCTCAAACACGCTCTTTCAAGTCTCCCTCAGCAGTACTTAAAGGCGTTTCCAAAGCAAGACTTTATGAATGCTCAATGAACCCAGCGCCTTGTTCCTTGGCCACAAGAAAGGGAAAAAAAACTTATCTTTTATATACAATATTTCCTTTCTGCCTGACACTGCACATCATGCATCTCTACGATCTGCCTTGCTTCAGAAGCAAACACCGACCTTCACAAAGTCAAAGGGAGAGCCTTGGCTCTCCAGGCCCGGGGAACATCCTGTGGGGATGGAGGAGGCAGAGACAAGCCGAAATGGGTCAGGAGCCCGCTCGGATCCAAATGGCTTGGATCAAAATACCCACCCTGCTTCCCGCTAGTCGGTGCCAGAAGTTTCGCATTCCCGTGGCCTAGCGGAAAGAACACAGGTTTGTGAGCCAGGAATTGACCTTTATCCATTTGTATGGCCTCCATCATTGAATTATTTGTCTTACGGTTGCACTGAGAGGCCCCAACTGAGATCAAGACCCTATAGGGCTCAGTGCTGTATGTACCATAGTGACAGAGAGTCCCTGCCTGAAGAGCTTACAATCCAAATAGACAAGACAAAGGGTAGGAGGGGAAAGAGAGGAAGTGGCTTACTCAAGGTCACCAAGCAGATCGGCAGCACAGCTGGGACATAACTTAGCTCTCCTTGCTCACAATCCAGTATTCGGTCCACTAGACCAAACACAATATTGATGAATTTATCCTCACAGCACTCCTCTGAGGAAAGGAAGGGTCATTATACCCATTTTACAGATGCAAAACCGAGGCTCATGGTAATTAAGTGCTCTGTCTGAGGTCACACAGGAAGTTTTCTGCTGAGCTAGAAACCCAACCAGATCTCATGAAACCTAGTCCAGTATCTTAATTGCAAGATCATCTATCCTCTCAGGTCCTGGGTTGCAGTCCCGCCCTTTCCCCAGACTCCCTGGGAGATGTCTAACAGTCCGCTCGTCTCTATACCTCACTGTCAGATGGGGAGAACATACACGTTACTTCACAGGGGTGTTGTGTGTGTAATGTGGTACACGTCATAGGTGAAAACACCAACTTGATAGAGGTGTTGTGAGGTTTAATTAGCTGCTATCTGCACTGTTCAAGCTTGTTAAGTGATATATAATTGCTAAATATTAATTATTATTATTATCATCTCTACAGCTACAGCAGTTTGTTACAATAATGATTGCGATTGACATTTCTCTGGCATCTTTCGTGCACCCGGATTGCAAAGCACTTCATAATAAAAACAATACTTAGCCTCTATTCTCTGTGTATTTCCAAGCTGTCTACAAGGTTGGGTAAACAGCATCATTACTACCTCTGCATTACAGGTGGGGAAACTTGGCTCAAAGCAGCAAAGTGACTGGCCCAAGGTCACACAGCAAGTCAGCAGCATATTAGGAAGTAGGTCTCTTGAGTCCCTTCTGACTCTGTTCAGCCCTACTCACTGAGGTGTAGATACTTGGATTGCTTCTCACTTATACTCTGGCTGGGATGATTTAGCTGGGAATTGGTCCTGCTTTGAGCAGGGGGTTGGACTAGATGACCTCCTGAGGTCCCTTCCAACCCTGATATAATTCTATGCCAGCCTGCTCAGGTTTTTATATTGCCCCCATCACTGCAGTATCTGTCCAGATCTGCTGGGCCTTCCATCACCACTGAAACACAGACACCTCTGGTGTGGAGTGTGGCAGCTGTTTAGTCTTGAAGAAGACTTTTGTCTCCAGTTAGGACAGAGAATGGTTTATGTGCTGGTTTTTAATGAAGGCATGATGTTAAGATTCATCTACAGCAGGAGGTTAATGCCCCACCATAAAAAGAGCCACGAGATCTTCACCAGCCATATGAACTGATGCAGTTTGGTACCTACAGTCAAATGTGTTCTCAGAGCAAATACTGAGCACCCACTCATCAGCAAGCGGACTCTTCTCACATGTGGTCCTTTAAGCAAGAAGAATCTGCAGGCCGATTAATATCACAGAAGGGAGAGAAACTTGGTTCTGTCTCCTTCTGCTGGCAGGAAGTCGTATGTGCAAGAACAGCCAAATGTGACAGCTTGAAAAATCTATTCCAGAGGCAACAGAGCAGAGGGGCCAGCGAGTGATTAATTGGAGGCTACCGGTTTGGGCTAGCCCTCTAAATCCTCATTAAGTCAAGTGTTGAGGCATTGAACATTAATCCAAAACAGATCCCCTTTGGCCCAAACAAATAAATAACTGTTGTATAATTCAGGAAGAACGGGGCGGGGCTCTCTCGGAGTAACCAGTGAATACAACATCGCCCACAAATCTGTTCAGCTAATTTTAAATCCTGACAAATTTAGCTGCACTTCAACGAGATAAGAGCCATTTATTAAAAGCCACAGTTCATTAAACCACACGCTGCCGGCGTATTTACTTGGCGAAATGGGAGCTGGGCATGGAGCTCATAAAGAGCTAGAACTGCCCCAAAGTAAACAGGAGCAGATCAGTTTTACCTGAGCAGAAAATCAATCAATCTAATGTGAGCCTTTGCTCCCACCCTGAGCGGGTGCAAATGCACCAGGCCAGATCTCAATTGACGCCAATCGACCCCTGCTGAAGGTGTGACCCGATGATTGTGCAGCCATCTTCCATTGCACTCACTTACACACTAATAACTAGGGCTGTGGGATATTTTGCGGATGGTTACCAGGGTTACACAGTGCCTAGCGCTGTAATCTCACCCTAGCCCGGATACATTATTCAATAGGTAGAGCAGGGCACCGCAGCAATAGGTGCCTGCTAAATTTTGCTGGTCAGCTCACTGGGCAGAGATAATACCATCCTCAGCAGTATCCAGGAGTGATCAGAGAAGGGCCTAAATCTCAACCTAACCTTGCCCTTATAGTAGGCCAAACCCAAGCCCTGGATCTCAACCCCTCTCTGAACCAGAATCCAGATCTAAAAAATTGCCACTTGGGTCCATCTCTATTACCCACGATGAGGAAATGATTTCAGAATCGGATTTGCTTCTTCCTAGTGCAGATGGAGAGAAAGAGAGAGGTTGAAAGTCTGCAAGCAAAGGAGAGAGAGAGACTTTCTGACATAATAACGGGTCTATTTAAGAACAGCCAACGCCTGCCAAAAGCTACCAGATTGTGCCACTAGCTTTCTCTCCTCCGAGCTGCTTCTTGACATCTCTGTCAGATCCCCTTCTGCTATGCCATTACACAAGCCTCTCTGGGGCTCATGGGACAACTGGCTTAGCTGTAGTGATGAGGAAGTGACAGCAGATGCCCTAGGACAGAGGCGTGTGGGGGGAGAGAATTCTGTTTTTCAGTGCAATATGAGAAAATAAAGATCAGTGCAAGGGCCCCTCAGACATCTCCCTCTCCGTTGGTTTATTGGTTTTTAAACCTTCAGAACAGATGTGGTTCATGCCCAAACCGAGAGGACATCTCCTATGGCACTAGGGAAGTGCTTGTGATCTCTTCACTCACCCCCAGCCCATCTCTGTCCCACTCCCCCATCAGAAAGATTCTGGTTGGCTTTGAATCAGGTCCTCATCCCATCATAATTGAGAGCACGCTGTGGGGCTGGATTATGCTTTCCTCCATTCTTCTGCTGCTGGCTCCGTGCTGGCCTGCGAACCCCATTACACAGGGGTTATTTACTGGGAGCAGACCCCACTGCTTTGATGGCCAAGTGCTACCCGAGGGGTAATGGGGAACCAGGCCCTTATCCCTGCTCTGAAGCCTTTGGCCTCAGTGGTAACATGGGCAGACCCCTGCTGGCACATTGTACGCACTGAGGACAGCAACAACTTCCTTAAGGAAGAGGCACAGAAACAGCCATGGACATGCACGAGAGCCCCCACAATGACTCTTCCCACGTAACCAACCACTCTGGCATCTAGGATGAGAGTGGAATTTGGTGTGTAGACAGGGCTGGATTAAGACCAAGAGGTTATAGGCCAAGGCCTATGCCTAGGGCCCTCGCGTTCCTGAAGTCACGTGATTGCATCAGAATCTCGGCTTTTTGTTGTTGTTGTTGTTAAGGGAAGTTTCTAGTCCCCATGGTTGGGAGGAAAAGCTTGAAAATGTGACTCCAGGAACCTCTGCCGGAGTCTGCAGACAGCCTAAAACAATAGGTGTGAACTCCCCCTTTCATCTTAATGGAGTGTTCACTCCATGACTCAATTCGGTGCAACCCTACCCATCCTACTCCAGCAGGGGGCTCTGAGTGGGGCAGGAGAAGAATGCAATGGACCCTGCTCACCCCACCCCCCAAGCAGATACAGACCAGTCTGCACCTTCCTAACTATACAGACCCTCCTGACCTGCAAGAGAGGGGATACAGGCATAGGAAGGGAACGAGCAACGCTTCACAGAGCAGCCAGCAGAAGGCGGTGAGGAGATGACATCACCTCCTTCTCCCTGCTTGTCCATAAAATTCCTTCCAGCAGGGGAAATCCAAGAAGAGACTTTATCAAGCACAATCGGGACCCCTGAGCCTTTCACCTGCACATGGGAGAGACAGTCCAGAGTCATTGCAATATTTGCCTTTCCAGTCAGAGCCGAAAGGTGCATTATAAAGGTGAATTAACATTTTAAAGGAATGTAAAAACCCAGAACCAGTCTAATGATGATTAATAGTAAGCTAGAAGGGAGGCTGTGACCTGTTGGTGTCATTAAATGGATTGGCAGGTTTCTGAGTATTAATTACAATTGGCGATCGGAGTGTTACTACTTAGCAGGATGATGATAAATACAAGTCACACACACAGGAGGGACAGGGAGTTACAGGCAAAGAGAAAAGAAAGAAAAAAGTATGTGTTAGAGAGGGAGAGATGGACAAACTGGATAAATGATGGATTAGACCCTGCCAGTCATCCACATTTGTTAAATGTTTTATATCCCAAAAGCTATAAAAGCAATATTTCTTTCTGGCCTTATTGGAGCCATTTCTGTAAGGCAATCACATCTGTTTCCTCGGGGATTTGAGCTGAAATGTGCTTTGGCTTTTTTCCCCTCCTTTTATATTTACTCTTTAGCCTGCTACTGAAGAAGGGTCAAAGCATGCATACCAATAGGGAGGGGGAGAAACAGAGTCAGTGATGGACAGACAGGAACAAGAAGCGGCTACAAACTTCTCCCAATCCCCCAGCCCATTAGCAGAGAAAGAGCAAGCTGTAATAATCAGCAACTGATTAGGTTTCGCTACTGTTTCGCTGTTATGGTTGATGTTTTCCCAGATTTAATGTGCATTATTCTCCAGTTGCCTGGATATTATGAAAGCATGTGTCCTGGGGCAACGTGTCACATATTACCTCAGTTTTATGCTGATCCACTCATCCAACTCATGATTTGGAACATTCTGTAACGATGACATCTCCATGGTTATACGAGCTGCATTATTATCTCAAGAACTCAGAGTGAGATTTTCACAGGAGCACAAGACGCCCACTGAAAGTCCATGAGATTTGTGCGTCTGTGTCACATAGGTGCTTTTGGAAACCTCCCCCTAAGGACTAAAAGAATTAGTCAGTATGGCTATGCACCACTGCCCTCTACTAGATGCAATCAGAACTTCTCAACTGTGTGTCATAAGCCCTGCACTGCTATGGGAGATTCTCCTTCAGCTTAGTACTGGTTGAAAAATGGTCAACTTCTCCCTCCCCAAAAAATAGTTTGAAATTTTTCCTTAAAAAAAAATAAAAATAAAAAATCGTCAACATTTCAATGGACTAAGACCAACTCTTTTTCAGTCCACTTCAGGATGGGTTCTGATCTCCGTGACCCTGGTGTAACTCCACTCTTTTCAGCGTGGATACTCCAGATTTTACAGCCAACACTTGGGGCAGAAACTGGTCCATAAAATATATGCAACTGGAGCCTTCAATTTCCTTGTGTTATCCAGGGGATTCTCGACCTTAGAGGGTGAATTCCATTGAAGAATTCTGAGTGAAAAACCGCAACCGCACATCCTTCCCGCATGAGGAGGAGCTGCAATATTTCCAGTGTAGTTGCGCACACAAATACATTTATGTCACAAATAGCAACCGGCTTTGAGGATACACCGCTAAATAATTGAGGCAACTTTCCTGTGTCACAGATACGACTGCTCACCACAGCTGTTCAAAGCAACCAAGATGTGGTTCACTTACACCGTTCTTTGCCATCATGGGGAAATGAAAAGGAAGGATATTGATCTAAGTTATCGATGCTTACCTCACCTGAACCAAACTTCTGAACCTTTTCACCATTCAGAAGTTCAATCTGATACATGCTATCTTAGCCTCTTTAGTAGGGTTCATCAGAGGATGAGTGAGCCCAAAGACAAGAATTGCAAATAAAATGTCTGTGGGAGAATCTAGGTTTTGCACCCGTTGGCACTGTAGCCCTGAACACACACACACACACACACACACACCAATGCAGCCTCACTGGGTACATCCAGGGATCCATGTTGAGCAAGGACTCTCAATCAAAGTGGTCAGAAAGCTCGGATGGAACCATTCCCCATCAGAGAAGGCACTTCCAGTGAAATCGAACCACCACACAATTGTGTCAATTTCACAGAAGTTATTTTTCAATGTCAAAATGTCCCTTTCCCGCACAATGATTCGATTTTTCCTTTCAGAACGACTTCTCATTTAGAATGTTTAAAATTGCTTGTGACTGCTTCGAGGGGCATTTGCCTCAGCTCTCGGTCTCATCCCTCTGGCACTTTGTTTGCCCGTAATCAGAGGGATGTTTGCCATCGACTCCCAGAGGAGCAGGAGCACGTCTTAAGAAACAGCCAAATCCTAAGGTCCCTATGCTACCTTATTACTCAGCCAAAGAAAGTTTGGCCTGAATAAAGACACAGAACAAACTGAGTAAGGACCTCAGGCTCTTTTACAGAGACTCCTACCGGACTCAGTGGCAAACACCCTGTTGACACCAGCGACATCAGAGCAGACCAAGCCTATAAAGCAAAGCACTCTGGGTAACATTCCCTGCTCTGCAGAGGGCCTGCACCAATGAAATCTCACTTCAGCTCTCCAGACAGATGCCATTGGCTCACAGACATTGTGCTCACTCTGCCTGGAGGGGTGAATGGTCACCCACTTTTCACGCACTCCTATCCCACAAGGCCAGCTGTGCAACTGTGGCGATCAGTTGCATGCCATGAGACGCCTTGTGCTCAGCTGGGAGAAATCTGTATTTGAATAGTGAACAGATGCCCCTCAGATCTTTGGGCTCTGATTTTCAAAGCTACTTCGGAAATTTGGGTGCCCGCTCATGCGCATGTTAATGGGAATAAACCCAAATCCTTTAGGCAGCATCACAAACCTCAGCCGTGGTTTCTGCGTATGATATGAAGACAGCCTATACATACAGAAGCCCAAATCATGTGGACTGGACTAATGGATATTCCTGGGTTTCTCTTTTTATTAAGTGTCATTACCTTGCTAGGCCTTTCCATAGCAAGTCATTATTTCAACCGATTGGAAAATAGCATTGAAAGACCAGGTTCTCCAGTACAATTTTCTTCATATCCTATTAGTTGCGATACAATTACAGCAAATTCATCAATTCCTGGTCCCAGCAGCTGCTGGAAGAAGCCACCTATTAAAAAGGCAGTTTATTAATGGAATTGTACATCCAGGATTAATCGGCTTGCATTGCCCATTTACATTTCTCATTCCACAAGCACTTTTGTTTGCTTAATAGGCTGAAGTAGCTTGAAAATGACACCAACTTAACGCTTCCCCCAGTTGCTGCACGTGCCGCCAGGAAATTTAATATCCCTTCCCCTCTTTCATTCTCAAGTGCTGCTCTGGGATGAAATCTGGCAGATGCCACCAGGGAAATGCATGCAGCAGCAGAGACTGGGAGCGGAGGGGGAAGAATGGGCCTGTCTGAAGAGCATGATGGAGCTGGGGAGAGATCTTGGGGGTGGAAATTTCAGTTAGTTGATGAGATAGTAGCTAAACAGAAGAGAGGCAGATTTTGAGGACAGAGAGGCCCACCAGTGTGATCACCTAGTTTGAGACAGAGAGCTAGCCTGATGGTAGGTAGGTAAATAGAAGCCATGCACAGAGGTAGTTCAGTAGGTAGGCAGAAGGCATGCTTGGTGATAAATAAACCAAGAGGGATTTTTTTTTTTTTTTTTAAGCAGGCTGCTGGTAGGGCAATGGTCCTCTGATTTGGAGCTTGCTCCCCTCCCTTGACCCACCAGGGCCTGGATATATTAACCATCTGGCAAAGGCCAGGCCATTACTGAAGGGCATTTGCAAGAGACAGATTGATGGGATGGATACACGAGGGACTGGCTGACTGCTTAGTACAGCTGATGGGCTCTTGTTATTGAGGAGGGGAAAGGCAGTTTGTCCTTCGCTGTTTGGTTAGTCCCTTGCGTAAAGGATTACATTTTCTGATGGAATATGGCTGGTTTGTTTTAATTAGCACAAAAGGCCGGAGTCTAGGATGAGCAGTGAGCAAAATCTACAGAAAATATAAAAATAAATATGAGGACAGTGCCTCCTGCTGGATTCCTTGGCACAACTGTCACGGCATAAAGCTATCACTCCTCGGGAGCTTGGAAGGGGTGGAGGGACCTTAGAAGGGTTACCCCAGATATTGCTGATTATTAGGTAACTGGCATTGGTGGAGAGGACAGAGGACTTGTTCGGCAAACAGCACCACCTTCCTCTTCCTTTACCTCATGCCATCTTCCAACAAGGAGAATTGTCTGATGGTTAGAATATGGCAATGGAAGCCAAGACTTCTGGATTCTATTCATGGCTTGCACTGGCTTCGAGTGAAAATCTGGACAAGACAAGACTAACGGTTTGTCTGCACAGATTTAACTTCAGATATAATGTTAAACCGATTTAGCCAAACCAAGTGCAACTGGCCATGTGGCTACTCCTACTTCTGTTTAAACCAGACTTATTTTGGTTCGGTTTAAGTCAATTAGGAATTGGCATTGGCTACATTTAAATAAACCAATCTCTTAAACTGAAATAGAAGAATACATGCAGGGCTCTGCACCTGTTTAACTAGATCAAGTCAAATTGGTGTGACTTCTCATGTAAACATGGCCTAGAACTCTCCGGTTCTCCACATGTGAAAGAGGAGTAATGACTATCACTGGCTGGGAGTCTTTCGACAAAACGCTTTTCCCCCACTGGAAAATGCTGGTTCATTGAAACTGAAAAAGTATTTGTAGGAAAGGGGCGGTTTCAATTAATTTCCCATTTAAAAAAAAAATTGAAAAAATTGTCAAAATATTCCCATTTGGGCAATTTCTTGGGTCCAAACATCTTTTTGTTTACACATTTTAATTAATAAAAAATGTAAACAACGTTTAAAAAAGTCAAAATTGAAACAAAACATTTCAAATGAACCGAGCCAAGTTTTTTTTTTTTTGGGATTTTCGGTTCATGAAAAATTTTAAAGCTCTTTCGAATTTTTGTCTCAGTTTGGGGTGGGATCAACGTTCAAAATCTCAATCGTTATGGCAAGGAATGGAAACCGTTTCCAGCCAACTCCGGTAATGGCTACATCCCAGCTCCCGGGGCTGCAGCAAGGCTCAGTGAACTCATGCCTGGGAAGGGCTTTGAGATCTTTGCATGAAAAGGCCTAATCCAAGTGGAACTTGTTCTTAAGGGCTCTTCCCCGTTGCTGCCCACTGACTGCCACGGTGCAGGATTGGGGCCTAACTGACTTGCTGGGGAATGCAAAAGGAACGGAGCATTTGTAATAAGCCACAGGACATCATCAATGAGCAGAGAAGGTCAGGCTTGACAAAGCCGTGGCTGGGATGATTTAGTTGGGGATTGGTCCTGCTTTGAGCAGGGGGTTGGACTAGATGACCTCCTGAGGTCCCTTCCAACTCCGAGATTCTATGATTCTAAGTACGTGACCACTGCCTAACTATAAATTCGATGAACACACCACATTGCCCAGGCCCCAGTGAGACTCACACATAAAAGCCCAGGCTTCGAATGGCTCTTTACCAGATGTGTTTCTTCCACACTCACTCCCCTGCCCAATGGTGGAAGTGTGCGTGGGTCACGACTGATGGACACTGGTGGACTATTAAACCCCAAACTTCCATTCCCAGCCACTGTCCCTGTGGTTAGAGCAAGGAGACTACCTCGGCAGCAAAAGTCAATGCGTGTGGAAGGGCAGTAAGATACTAGGACTTTTTCCCTTTAATGGAATTTTTCTAGCCACGTAGGAAGAAAAGACTCCATTAACCATACTACAAAGGCAGCTACTTATTAGTATTTTAGAACCGCGATAAAAACATTTCTTGAATCTAATTATTGCTGACAAATATGAAAATTGAAATCAAAGTTAAATTTTCAGCCACAGTGCCTCGCACGGCAGTGGCTCACTGGCTCCCAACTATTGCATCCTCACATTTATTCTGCCAGTAGCTCTGCCATAAATTGGATATTTTCCTCTCCCTCCGCCATCCCCTCCAACCCCTGTGTGTTCTGAAGCATTACTTCTGACATATTCATCTCAACAGCCAGTGCCAGGTAACTAACTTTATGTTTACCAGGCACATGTGGTTGATGGATCCAAGCTAAATGTGCAGTGGTTGAGGGGTTGGGGGGGGGGGATTTTTCTCTCTGTGCTCCCTCCCCCTCTCCTCAATGGTAACATAGAAGTCATCGCAAATTCCTCATGAGATGGGGGATCTGAGAAAAGCCTTGTCAACGTATTTCTTCCCCCCCCCCCCTTTTAAGCACACTGTAAAAAAAAAAAAAATCAATCCCTTTTGTCATTTCACTCTGCTTGTGTGAATGTTTAATGGATGTCGAGGGAGCTAATGATTGCAGCTAGGAAATTCATTTTAGATTTGCTATTTATAAAGTACTTGGTGCTCAGGTGGGAAATTAACATAAGGAAGGGGAAGAGACCAAAAAAAACCCCCCAAAATAAAAAAAGATCCAGGAGACATCACAGGCTGCGGGGCCAGCTGACGGGAAAAGGCCTGACACAGCCTGTTTGTAAGGTGTTTGATTTACAGGAGCACAGCTAGAGACAGCCCTCTGCCTCCCAGGAGCAGTCAGCGCCCCGCTGCTTTGTGGGGGAGGGTAAGAAAGAGCAGGCACCTACCGTAACAGAGAGTTACTCTCAGGTCTTGACCTAGATTTTAAGCACAGACAACAGAGCTACGCCGCTCAGGGTGTGAAAAATCCACACCCCTGAGTGCCAGAGCTATGCCTGCCTAACCCCCAGGACAGGCAGAGCTAGGCTGACAGAGAGTGCTTACAGAGAACCCCTTCTGTCGGACCGTCTACGCCACAGGGTTATGCCAGCAGAGCTATAGTCCCCATAGGGGAGTCAAGCCCTCAGCCAAGAGGAGGGTGTTTCTCAGAGTCTGCACGCACTAGGCCATGCTCGCAGTGACCTTGCATGTTGCTGGCCCTACGCTCGTTCCCAGGAACGTACACACACACAGTCTCTCTCTCTGACACACACTCTGCCTCAAACACACACTTCCCTCACAACCTCTCTCCCTCTTTCACACGCCCTTCCGCCACACTCAGCTACAGGGGAGCGAGGGCAGGCGATCCACGAATCGCTAATTCCCTGGCTGCCAGTTGGGCAGACACGCTGACAGCTGGAGGTTGGCTCACCGCCCCTCGTGAATCCAATCACGTCTGACACACCTTACGGCCACCGAGCGCTGGCTGCAGCCCCATAGCAAACCACACCCTATACCATCCTCTAGGTCCTACCCATCCCAACGCCGACCACCATGTCTCTTCAGACAAATCATAGACAGGTGCAGGTCTGAAATACTTTAGCCCCATTTTCCTTCTTGCATCATCCGTATGCTCCTCTCCTGGATGTGCCCTCTGTTCTGTCTGGATTAGCTGCAAATCTCCTTTGATTACCCAGTTGCTGTTGAAACAGACAACCTGTTGCCACGTGTTTGATTACTGAATCCCAAGGGAGTTCCCATTTGTAACACAGCCACATCCAATACAGTCATCTTTACACACACAGACAATGAGCTGCTAATTCATGGTCTTCCAAGTTGCTTTTCACTTTTTGATATTTTCCAACGAGAGGCTTTGTATGAAGACCTTAAGCTTCTGAAATGAGTTGAAAGGGGCTTTTCCAGCCATTTACATAAACACAAGTGCATCAGAAGGAATAAGCGTAGTTTATTTATTTATTTTGGGCCGGGGGAGACTTCAGAGCTGGCTGTTAATGTGATGTCACTGTGGGAAGCTGGAGATGTGCAACACTGACCTGCAGAAAAGTGGCGCGAAAATGAGCAATAAATAATGCAATTTTTAATGCTGTACTCGCTGACAATTTGCTTTGGCTTCAGGAATATCCCAGCATGCTCCCAGCCAGCACTGGTCTTAAATACACCTTACTGGGAGCGATGTTAAACCCAAACTGATTTCTGTGCCAAACAATGCTGGTGCTGTCCCACTATTTGGCCAGTTACTGAGAATGCTATTTCTGGCTGTGGACATAGAGAAGACTTTTATACATGCTGCCCTGTCACCTTTAATTATTGCATCAGTGCTGCAGGAAGGGAATAAAATGCAAAAAGTCAGGAACTCAGTGTTATTCAGTGGATTTCCTTCTGCAGGGCAGGAGAGATTTAAAAGGGGCAGGATGGTATTAAAACAACAAACCTCGTTTTACTTCACTTCAAGATCCACCCTCTGATTTCCTGGTTGAGTTTCACATTTGGGTCTTTGTTGGCTTTTTAACAGGCCAGTGTCTCCCATTCATGGTCTTGGCAGACTGAGAGTTTGCCACTGTAACAGTAACAAGAGAACCTTGCTGAAACCAGAGCCCCCCTGTGCTGGGCACTGCACAAACACATGGGAGAAGAGAGTCTCCGCCCCCAAAGTGGTTACAATCTAAACAGGCAATGCAAAGGGGGGGAGAAAGTAGGGATTATTATCCTCAATTTACAGATGGGAAACTGAGGCACCAAGAGGTGAAATGTCTTGACCAAGAAATCAGTGGCAGAGCCAGGAAATAAATCTAGATCTCCTGGATCCTAGCCCAATGCTTAAGTACAAGGCCATGCTTCTTCCTGGCAGTTTGCTACTCTAATCACTACGCTCCCGCAGCTCACTCCACAGGGGCAACAATATGGGTCTGATTTTCAAGTGCCTGGAACCCCACAACTCAGGGTGAAGTCAGCTATGCTGAGTTCCTGTGGAAATCAGGGCCCAGGTAACCTCACAACGTCTTTGACAGACACTTTTCTGGTCACAAACGCCCTGTGTGACATGCAGCTTGTTTGTCTTGCGTGGGGAGGGTGGGGGGGGACTTGCTCATTCGTGGTGCTGAGCGCTCGGAGCTCCCGCTGACGTCAGTGGGAGTGGAGGGTGCCCAGTTCCTCCAAAGGGGCGCGCCGCCTGTCACAGCATCGGGCCCTCGGACTCAGCCACAGCAGCCGCTCTGGTTTGGGGTCATGGAGATGCTGGCAGTTCGACAATGTCCCCGTTCGTCTTTCCAAGGAAAAGTGGAAGTAGCAGGGCCAGCTTCAATCTCAGTGTCCTTGGCATTTTAAAGGAAATATTCCAGCAACCCGTAATTTATTCACGTTGATTCGCTGGGCTCCTGGCTTCTAGACACACCTGCTACAAAAGCTCCCACCTCCTTCTTGGAGCCCCAGGCTTCTCCTCTGCCTAGAGCTCTGCATTACAGCTCCTTCGGAGGCCTGCTTAGGCTCCTTCTGATTAGCAGGCTGAACATGCAGGAGAGGGGCGAATAGAAGAAAGGGAGAGAGGGGAGGATGCCAAGAACTGGATATTGTCTTTCGTGAGAACAGTTGACGGGACAAGGGGGTCAAAGGGCCAATTAATTTACAACAGCTTTCAGCGCTGGACATATTAACTGTAGGCGCATCAAAAATCCATGATATCCTTCTTGGCAGGAGATAAGAGAGCGCAGGGTGAAGACATCACCTCTGATTTATTATTAACCAAGAGCAAGGAACAGGCTTCTGAAAGGAGAAGCCAGGTGGCTGCTGGAGCCACAGCTCCCAAACTTTCCGGGATGCTGCAGGACCTGAGGCGTGCAAGTGCCATGGGCTCGCTTGGCGGTCGCCTTTGGGGTCATCGGCCCTTTGCTTACCCCAGTGAACTGGGCAGTAAAGGAAGAGAATAGGGTTAGGCAGTTCAATATCATGGCTCTTGGGCCTGAGCAAACCCTTTTTTTCAGGCAAACATTTCCAGTGGAGTCGGTGGGAGATTTTCCCCTCATTAAAGGATACCGGACTGCGTCAAGGGACTGCGAGCCAGGACCTCTGGGTTCTATTCCCACCTCTGAGAGGGGGGATGGTGCCTGGCTAGAAAATTTAAGCCAGCAACAAGAAGCCAGGACTCCTGGCTTAGTTCTGAGAGGAGAATGTGGTTGAACCGTTAGGGTAGGTCAGTTGGGAGTCAGGATTCCTGGGGTCTATTCTCAGCTTTGCAAACACCATGCTGTGTAATCCTGAGCAAATCTCTCAAATGCTATTAATACTCTTAACCCTCTCAACAGGTGGTAATCCCATCCCACCCCTAGCACAGCAGACACCTATCCTTGACTGGCTCCAAACTTACCCCTCCCTTTGTATTACCTGGCAAATGTAAGTTTTGCCCTGAACTCATTTCTGAGCTTGGCTGGGGCCTTCCTGCCTCCAGTGTCCCTCTGCCGCAAAGGGATTCTCCACCCTTTCAGGCCCACCTAGTCTAGCAGTCAGCAGAATGGCCCTGCAGGGTCGTACACACCAAGCACCCTGGCCTAGTCCCCCTATCTAAAATGGGGAGAGTCAGGTGACAGCCACGTCACTATAGCACTTCAGCGTAGCCTTTCACTGTGATGACGGGAGGGGTTCTCCCAACAGAAGAATTCATCTGTTGACCTAGCGCTGTCTCCATGAGCGGTTAGGTTGGAACAGCTACCTCTCTCCAGAATGTGGATTATTCAGACTCCTGAGACACGTATCTATGCTGATGAGAGTTTTGAGCATAGACCAGCCCTAATTCTCACCTCCAACCGAATGCTCAAAGTGGATCAGAGGTGTAAGAGTTTCACCTTGCGCTGACGTACATCAGTGAAAGTTTTGCCATTGTCTTCTGTGGAAGCAGGGCCAGATATTGGCTCTCTCAGGGTGAAATTCACCAGATGGACAGTATGAGGCCTGTGCTCAAGTTAAGTCCCACTTCATCCTAGCGGGTACACATGCCCCTTCACAGGGGTGAATTTTATCGCTGGCCAGAAAACATTTCTGTTTCCTGGAAAATTTTGAAGTTTTGGAATTTATTTTCATTCTGAGGCAGGACGAAACTGAGACCTTTTGAAATTCAGAGAGCAGGAGAGAACCTTCCCCACAGCCCACCCGCAAATAACCAACAGCCTGGAATTGTGTCAGTCGAAATAAGCATTTGAACCCTGTATCTCCCAGGTGCGTCCCTGAACCACTGGGCTATCAGCAATTCTGGGGGTTGCTTTTGCCCTCACTCACTTGGACCCGAAATTCCATCCTGGACCTAAGAAAGCTTCACATTCAAACTGATGCGTTTCTGCAAACAAGTCACAGTTGCAACAAAGCCACATTTCCAACGAAAAAACATTTTGTCCAAAAGATTGCCTAATAGTGAATTTCCCCTGAACTAAGCACAGAGAGTCCACCCTCTGTTGCCACATCTTATATTAGGGAAAGGAAAACAGATGCAGAGAAGCTCTCTCATGATCCCTCAGATCAGAGCAGAATCTCCAGTGCACTTTGCTGGCTACCGAGGGGTGCCAGACCTCGCCAGCACTGCTCACAACTCAGTGATGTGATTGCAAGATCTCTGCAAAGTGCAAGCCAGCTCTCCTCTTCCTACTTTATGTTAAACCAGTGTGGAACACAGCAACCCCTGCTAGCTTGACCCAGATCTGTCAACTGATCAGTATTTTTCCCCCATACGGAAAAAATAAATAAGGACTTGTTTTTTAAGCTAAAGCAGCAAGAAAATAAATGAACCAAGGCTTTGAATATCGACTGCACCAAATTAAATCTATGGAGGCAGGGGTGTCAAAATCACAGCCAGGTGACAGGGAGATCAGGCGGATATATATGTCAGGTAGATTGGGAGTGGGGAGGGGGAAAGGAGGTAGTTTTCCTGGGGCAGGTTCTCTCTCGTAGCAGGGTTTTGTGCGCTGAAGCAGTTGGTGCTGTTCATGGCCAGACACAGGAGTAGATGGATCCCTGTCTGATCTAGTTCTGAGGTTCCTACAGACACCTATGGGATGGCAAGTCTTCCAGATGGACAATTAGAGATGATGATGATCAGATCCTGGGCCTTTTATCTGCTCCCTTTGTTCCACTCTGGCTCTTGGAAACTTGTCACATCTCCCCTATTGGGGATTCCCCACTGAGCCTAAATTGGCCTACCTGATTCCTATATCACTGCCCCTGCAGTCCCTGGCAAAAATGGGGTGGAAGGATTGTAGCAGGTGCACAATATCCTCTGGCCATTCCCAGCTGGTAGAAGGCACCTCGGGAGCTGTGACTCGTTGACAGAATGTCGAGCAGCTCCCAGAATGTCGAGTTCTAAACTCAGCTGAGA
Organism: Eretmochelys imbricata; assembly: GCF_965152235.1. Taxonomy (NCBI): domain Eukaryota; kingdom Metazoa; phylum Chordata; order Testudines; family Cheloniidae; genus Eretmochelys; species Eretmochelys imbricata. The sequence continues at coordinate 8,990,738 of NC_135593.1, read as the reverse complement.
CTGGGGCCAGTGTTAATCTAGCCTGAAGATCAAGGAGTCATAATCAGCTCTCTTAAGCATCTTGCCTCTTTCTGCTGTGCCCATTCAACTACCTGGCTCTACCTGTAGGGCTTTGGCCATATAAGTAAAGAGATTTTTAGTGCTGGTGAAAGATACCAGACTGACACCGGGTGGGATACATGCATGGCCACCGGCATGGCCAAAGCCTTGATTCCAATATGCAGCTGGAGGGTGTGGACTGCATGCTGGGTATTTCAGGCTTTATGGGGAGGGAATCCTCCCTGTTGCCAGGCTGTTCTGTGGCAGCTCCCCTGGACAGGGAACGTGACCAAGAAGAGTTTGTGGATCTGCACATCTGCCAGCCAAACCACAACCCCTCCCCAACACACACACACTGCGTGTGGTACCCAAACCCCACCCCCTTCTGAGGTGGAACAGCATTGGGGTATTTCTGAGGGAATAAATCCTATCCCCCAGTTTGCTAAGGGAGCAGCATCCCAGAGAGGAAAAGGCACAACTACTTGGTTGATGGCCCACGAAAGCTTATGCCCAAATACATGTGTTAGTCTCGAAGGTGCCACAAGTCCTCCTCGTTGTTTTTGGTTGATTGGGACATTCCACCCAGGAGGTGATGGTGCTTCAAACACAGGGATCTGAGAAAATATCACTGCCCTGACACTAGTGCTTCATGTGTGCTAAGCCCCGGCAGGCACCTCTAGGCTTGGCAGTTCATAGCCACAGCACCTCTGGGCTTGGCACGTCAGTTATGAAAGTTAAAAAAAAAAAAAAAAATTCATTACAAATGAAGCATGGCCTGACACCACCGAAATAAAAGCTAAATTCCAGCAGCGCTTGTTGGCGTTGAGTAAACCAGCCGGAGGTTCATACAATTCTTGTTGCCATCTCCGGAGCCCAGAGAGGGTTTTTGGCAACGTGTCCCAATATGGAAAGGTTTTGGTCTAAATTCACCACTGTCCCCCGGCTTTCAGCTGACTTTGGTCTGGATTCCAAACTCATGAAACCCGCAGCTGGAATCTACTGGGAACGGGTGTGTGAGATGCCTACAGGGCGCTTGACAATGGTGAGGCAATTGATGTGTTGAGACCACTGCTCGTCATGCGGAGCAGCATTGGGTCACTGTTTCCTTATACTCCCCTATCTGCCTGTAGCCATCTGTGGTCTCTTTTCTCTTCTACTTAAGCCTGTAAGCTCCTAGGGGCAGGGACCAGCTTTTTGTTCTGTGTTTGTAGAGCTCCTAGTACGGTTGGGTCCTGCTCCGTGACTGGGACTCCTAGGTGTTACTGCAATACATATAATAAATAAGTAATAACAATGGGAACCCAAATCAGCAGATTCCACACAGTCTATTGCCCGCTACCAGCCAAAGGTCTTTATTTACAGAACCTCACAGTCTTTCTCCATGCCACCCTGCCAAGCATGGTCATATGAATGAATTTACCCTTATCATTCCCCCGTGAGGAACGAGAGTGTGACCATCCCCATGTTACAGATAGGGAAACTGAGGCACCAAGCAATTAAGAGAGATGCACAAATTGAAACCCAGTATCTCAGTGTAGTGCCTTACCTACAAGACCATATTTCTCCTCAATGTACCTTGGTCTCAAGGATGCCCTTTAGGGACATGAGGTCTATTTTGTTCATGTTTTAATCCATTGGGCCTCAGGAATGTGCCAATTAATCCCATTAGCGGCCTCATTTTCAGAGGTGCTGAGTACCCACCCCCCTCATGAAAATTGTCAAGAATGGCAGATGCTCAGCAAGTCTCAGAAATCAGGCCACTGACCAGTAAAGCCTGCAGACCATCCTGTGTGACCATGGGCAGGTCAGTTAGCTTTTCTACACCTCCATTCCCCATCTGCAAAATGGGGATATCTCCAGGGCTGTTTGGGGGATAAATACACTAAAGATTGTGAGGTGCTCAGTTCCTACAGTTGTGGGTACCAAATAAGCACCTTAGATAGGTTAGATAGATAAAACATCAGGGATGGTGTAGATAATACTTAGTCCTGCCATGAGTGCAGGGGGCTGGACTAGATAACCTCTCGAGATCCCTTCCAGTCCTATGATTCTATAACGTCTTTCCTCTTGTGTGCTATAACTGGGTTATCTAATACTGTACATATTGATTATTATTATTAGCTATTAAGCTGCTGTTGGGGTGAATATCCAGTGTTATTGACCTGAGTGGTAAATATTGACCAAAGCGAAACTAACTCAATATTTTCTTCAAGGGACAATAAATCTTGATACTTACAGAAAGAAGTCGATATCTATGAGATATATATATTTTTAAACACAGGCATTCATTGGTAGTCATCCTGCAGCATAAACTGCCAGAGGATTTTTTCCCCCCTTCTGAATCTAGTGCAACTTTTTAGCAGGAGGCTGGAACAATTCCCATCCTCAGCGGATCGGGACAGAAGGAGACATGTACCACTCACCAGCCCACCTAAAATCCATAACACATGTATGAAGTTTGCTGACAGCTGTAGCGTATGTTAGCATAGCCCACTGGTGAGTGTGGGCTATATGTACCCCTTTATGCCCAATCCACAGAGAACAGGAGTCTGTTACGGGGCTCGCGAGGGAGCCTCGTCTCTTAAGCTAAAGCAGCTGATGCTTTAAGCTCTGGAGGTCCTCAGGTCAGTCTCCAGAGCGTTGGCCAACATAACAGCAATGGACATAGAGGCAGGATCATAACTGAACGATCCTGCCAGCGGGAGCAGAACCCAGTTCTAGAACTGTCAAAGGAAAAAAGTGGAAACTAAAAGAAACAAAACACTTGTCCAAAACACTATAAAAAAAACCCCAAAAAACAGTTTAATCTGCTGTACCCAGGCCTCCTGGTTCCCATGCACCAAACTCTAACATGTGAGCTAAAGAACGAGGGGGCAGGTTTTCAGATGTCTTTGAGATTCGGAATTGTTGAGATTGACATTTTTTTCCTATCCCAAATCAGGACAAAGTCAAAATCTCAAAACAATTTGTGAGACAGACATCTGGACCAGCTCAGTCGGAACATTTCATTTCCAGTCATTTCTAAGTACTGCAGTTTTCATTTGTTTTCTTACCTTTTTTGAATACTGTAAAATAACTTAAATTTCTTAACAAAACATTCTTTTGGACTGAAAAAGCAGAACTTTTCTTTCAAAACTGTCAGAGCAGACTTGTTTGGACTACTTCAAAACTCCCCCTCTCCCCCCACCCCCATTTTTGAAAACTAACCCTTTCCCATGAAGGATGTCAGTTTAGTAGAATCAGCATTTTCCAACCCCCCTCACAAAAAAAAATTTGGTGATATTTACATTTTTAAACGTGCCATTCAGACATTTCCTGGTTATGCTACGTCTCTGCCCTGCTGCACATGGCGCTGCTATCCTCTCCACCAACTTCTGACATGGCTCAACAGTGCCAGTTAAGTCACTTTTGCAACTCTGGTCCATACAACTCCTCTGGTTCTAGAGCACAAACGCAGCACAGAATGGATCCTGCTGACAAGAAGCAGGACCCAAGCTATTCCTTTTCCTTCCCCTGGAAGGCCAAGTTAATTTCCTGCCCCTTGACCACGACAGAGGAAGAACCTTGTTTGGAATTCTGCTGATGCCAGAGATACTTAATGGCAGTTAAGTGAATTCGGTTTTGATGATTAGGGTGGGACCATTTGGGGGGTGATCTGAATGCACCCTCCCGCAGTCATCTGTGTGCACGGAAAAGGGAAAGATTACCAGACACAGAAAATGAGATTGCAGGAGTAGGGGTATCAAAAAGGAAAAGGGGATCAAACCAAACTGATCAGAAAGCATTAACAGGAACAAGTCCTCCTAAGAAGAAATGATCCAATTGCTAGAAAGAAAAATAGGGAGAAAGCAGCAACACCCTTATGCTGGGTCTAACTCAGGAGCAGGGAGGCGTGTGCTTAAGGGACAGCTCCTTCTGCTTTCCACTGACACCACGGAAATCAGAATCTCTTACCAATCAACCTCAGCTCTTGGTAGAGGCCAGAGCCCTAGGGAGCTGATCATCTGCCTTCCCCACCATCTCTTCTCCATGAATCAGCACTGATACCAAGGAAATTCTCTCCTACACAAAGCTTGGAAGCAGGGGGAGAGTTACGCACCTGCTGTGGGCACCAGACACCTTTTCAAGATGCAGAAAAAGACAGGAAGTAGCAGCCCCAGCAGAAGGCGCAAGCTTAAAGATAGAGAGGAGGAGAAAAAGGACTTGGAATGTGAACTGCATCCTAAGTAGCCTCAGTGAATCAATGCAATAGGGGTGGATCATTGCATAGCAGACCACGGCTGCCCAAGAATGGTGGAAGTTTGATCCAACTGAGATTGCTGGCAGACTGGCATTTCCTCCTCCTTCAAATAAAATAAACAAATGGCCTGACAACAGTGACGTACCCCCGCACCAGCTTTGATGCTTGAGATTAAAGATATCTATTTTTATATCCAATTTTAAAGTTGACTTATGGACCAAGCGATGTCCATCACTGGGAGAGCTGAGCAAAGGGCAAGCAACTTCCTCTCTCCACACTAAATCTGTCAATGGCATGCACAGAGAAATTCAGGGAGCAACATGTGGAAAACACTGTCTTACAGCAAGACAGGCCCTGGAACCATAAGGAGAGGGACGAGAGGACCTGTGAGTTTAAGTTCTGATGGCTGGTGGATTTAAGCTGCTTTGGCTGCACTGCGGCATGGGTTTCTTGCACAAATGTGGCTCATGCCAAGTGGCCAGCACAGCCCTTGGGGATTCAACATGCAGGCAACCCTCTGCTTTAACCTCTCAAGGGAAGGGAGCAGACAGCCAGGAGACTGCCGCCTGCCCTTGTTAAACACCTAGGGCCAAACCCTCTGCTGGCATAAATGCACAATAAAGTCAATGAAGCAACACTGATTTACACCAGCTGTGGACCCGGCCCTTCGTATCCAAGAGCACCCCTCAAAACTATCTCCATGCACGGGGCCCCAGAGCTAGGGAATTCACTGTGCATGGCACCCAGAATCCTCCCTGGTGCCTGGGATGCTGTGTAAAGCCTAATCCCAAACCAGTGCAGACAGGATGGAAAGGGGATTTATTGTAACCCATAAACCAGGGGTGTCATTTGCTATGGGGCAAGACTTGGCAGGATACAAGATAATCACACATTTGCCACCACTCCCAGCTTCTGGCAAAGAGGAAGGATCAGTCAGTAATTTTCTGTTCTGTTCATTCCCTCTGAAGCACCTGGCATGGGTCCTGCTGGACCATTAGTCTGACCCCATAAGGCCATTTTTATGGTCTTACATATCAGTTGACTCAGCTGGGCCCTTCCCCACAGAATTTTTCTGAAATTGACCCCTGCCAACAGCCCTGCCCTCAGGGGCCAGGGGCAGAGCCAGATGGAGGGACCGGGCAGCAGCATTCAGCATTATGTAATCAAGTGGCACACTGATGCCACCCTCAGAAGGCAGCTCCCTCCGGGCACCCAGGCCAGGAGGGCACCTCCAGCTGGCTGCAGGGAATCTGAGGCAAACAGACACTGGCTCTCCAGAGCAGCGGGGAGGGAAGGGGAGGGGAAGCAGCTGGGTCCCTTTTTCCTCGCAAAACTCAGCCCACAGCCTCTTCAAAAGGCAACCCCCGGCTTTGCCCCGGGCCTGGCGGTTACATAAGAGCTCCCGGCTGGCTTCAATGCAGGCGTAAAGACCCCCCCAGGGGGACGGCTCTCTCTCTGGCCCCCGGCTGTATTAAGACTTCATCAACTCAATTGACCTCAGCAGGAGGGGCAGAGCGGATTACCAGCAAAGTATTTAATCAGGTGTATGGAATGACCTTGCCAGTGGAAACACAAAGCGAGCCAGACACATGGGGAGCAGAAGGGACCGTCTCTTGACTCCGCCCCCCCCCCGGCCCAGTATCGCCATCCTCACACCAGCCTTTCGCAGCCTGTTGGAGGCCGCTTTCCTCGAGGAATAAAGTTGCTCGGCTCCAGAGGACAGAGTCGTTGAGCGCACAAGACGCTGCCGGACCCACTGGGTGGGGGCGTTACCTTGCTGCCCTCCGCTCCAGCTAATAAAGCGGAGCAGGGGCAGATCGGAGGGTGAAGGGTGCTGCAGGCGACGGTCCTTATTAATAATACAGTGCAATCAGCGTGCACGCCCCGCGGAGATGCCGGAGCCGCGCGCTGCAGCCCCCCGCCCCCGGGCTTCTTCCTCCCTAGCCATGCCCAGAAAGATGCAGCAGCGCCGGGGGCTGGGACGGGAGCTTCTCCCGGGACCCCGCAGCTCTAGACGGAAACCGCCGGAGAACTTCGCAGCGCGCAGCAGAGCCCTTTAGCTTTCGCACAGGTTCCGACCCCCACTGAGCCAAGCAGCCCCCCCTCTACTAACCCCCCCGGACTAAAACATCTGTCCGCAGCTGCTGCGGACTGACTCAGCCAGCCAGGGTGGCGGAAGCTGCCCGCCGAAATCTCAGCCCAGACCCCGCTCTCTGGGGTTCACAGGGAGCTTCCCCCCACCCCCCTCCTGCTTGGTCGGCCGGCCGGCTTTTTTTTTTTTTTTTTTTTTTTTGCACCTGGGGAAGTTTGGAAATCAGTCATCCAAGTTTCCTTCCCCCCTGGCGGGAGAGGCAGCGCCTGGGCGCTATACCGCGTAACAGCCCGTCTCCACAGCGGGCTCTAGAGTCGGGGCGCGACGGACACCCCCCCCCCCAGCCCCGGCGAGCAGGGCGCCCGGCAGCCCCACATCCCCGCCCCCGGCAGCCCCGGGCACTCGCCGCCCAGCCCCGGCTCGCTGGCGGGACCGAGCCGCGAGCAGCCTCAGACCCGAGTCCCCCGCTGGAAACCCCCGGACCGGCCCGCGCCCGGCGCCGAAGTGCGCTGCGCGCCCGGCGCAAGCCCTACCTTGGAAGAGGAACAGCGCAGCCAGCCCGGCGAAGATCGCCCAAGCCATGGATCGGTGCATTTTTGTTTTCTTCTCGGGGTGGCCGGGGCTCCTTTTGGTTTTTTCCCCACCGCCTCCTGGCCTCGCTCCCCTTCCCCGACAGCTCTCGGTGGCTCTCAAAGCTGGCGGGGAGAGGTTTAAATCCAGCGTTTCTTCCCCCCCCACCGCCCCCCCCGCGCGAAGGACGAGCGAGAGGAGCGGGACTCCCGGCTCCGTAACTCTCTCCCCTCGCACTGGGGCAGCGGGCACGTTCGGCGAGCCGGCCGCGGCCAGCCCTCCTCCGCCGCGCAGCCATTGGTTCCCAGCCAGGGATTGGCAGAGCGACACCCCCCCAGCACGCACACACGCACCCCCCGCGGATCGGGCCGGCCGCTGGCCGAGACACGTGCCGACGGAGGTGGAAGAAGAGGCGCCAGGGCGAAGCTGGGGGTCCTTCAACCCACCGGGGCGGGGGGTCCTCGGGGGGCTGCCGGGCCCCCTGCCCTGGAAGTGGTTTCCATCCTGAGGAGGGGTTTCAGAGTCGCAGCCCCCGCAGAAAGAAAAGGAGGACTCGTGGCACCTTAGAGGGGGGTGCTCAGATAAATGTGTCCGTCTCCGAGGTGCCACAAGTCCTCTTCATCGGGATGCTAGGCAGGGTTGGCAGCTTGGTTTAACGGCTCTCAGCACCCCCAGGCCAGCTCAGCCCAGGAGGACACTGGTCCACTCCAGCCATTGTTCCGGCACCCCTGCCTAAGCGCCCCCCCTTCCACGTTGGGCCGTGGGAGAGCGGGAGGGTTTGGGAGCTGCTCCTCGGGCTTCTTCAAGGGATATTTTTGTGCTCAGTGAAACTTTCAGACAGGAGGCCGCTTCATTCCTCTGCCCCTGTTTTCCTTCCCTAAGGAAGTGAGACCAACCACACACAACAGGGTCCACCCCTAAGGGGGTGCGAGGCCCAGGACAAATCAGGCTATATGGGCCCCCTTCTGACCCCCCCCCAGGCTGACATGGTCCCCCGAAACCCTAACCCAACCCCCTGAGCCAGCCTAGCCCCCCAAGGCACCCCTAACCCCCACCCCCTGGGCCAGCCTGGCCCCCCAGGCATCCCTAACCCCACCCCCTGGGCTAGCCTAGTGACCCCCGCATGACACACATACACTGAAGCATGGAGGCCCCCAAGGCACAGGGCCCGGAGTTGTCGCCCCAATTTTCCATACCCAAGGGACAGCTCTGCACCCCCCCCCCCCCCCACACACACACACCTTCCTTGTTTAGAAAATAGCCACCAGCTGATTCTTCCTGCCTCATTCCTGTCTAAAACACTCCTATGAATCTGGACCTGGCTTCAAGAAATGCTGGTTTAAAATGCTGTGTGCAGATCTGGCAACTGGGCTTTGACACTCTGGTCAGCAGCTCGAGTCCAAGCTGACAGAGGAGCCTGGGGTTAAGAGCAAGCTGCCAAACTGGCTGTGGGTATGTCTACACTGCAATAAAACCCTGAGTCTCAGAGCCTCGGTCAATTGACTCGGGATCAGGCCACCAGGGTAAAGATTGCAGTGTGGACATTCGGGCTTGGGATGGAGCCCAGCGTCCGAGACCCCTCTCACCCACGTGTGGTCTCACGCAGGTTCCAGCCAGAGCCCAAATGTCTACGCTGCAATTCTTAGCTCTGCAGCCCAAGCCCCGTGGGTCTGGGTCCTTTGCAGCTGTACTGCAGGTCTCTCATTGCAAGATAGATGTACCGTATGTCTTCACTGTGGGTTTAACCTGAGTTAAGCCCCCCCTTTTTTTTCCACTGAAGACATACCCTGAGTTTAGCAAAGCTCTTCAGGGCAGGCCCATCTCTTAATAGCCATGTACGTACAGCACCTGGCACAGTGGGGCTGTGGTAAGGATGTCAATTAATGTGAGCTGTGCTGCAAGTGTACTCAGGAAGATGCCTGTCTCCCTAGAACCGACAAGCACCAAGTTGTTTCTGAGATGATCTCCCCCTTCCCTGAGCAGATGATGTCACTTCCCTCCTCCAGTCCCTCCACTGGCTCCTCCTTGTCCCAGTAATGACTTTAACCTTCTCATCCTTCTCCGCGAGGTCCCGCGCAGCCCCAGATCTTGTGTCCCCTGCTTCCCCTTTGCTCTGCCAATGAAACCAGCCTTGATGCTGCATCGTTTCCTTGGTGCTCGATGTATTTATTCTCACCTTCCCCCTTGGCATGGAAGAGCTTTCCAAACCCAGTGTGCCAAGCTCCTCACCCTCTATTCTTTCCTGAAGACATGCTCCTTTCACAATGCCCACCCTCACTTACCCGTGCCAGAGGAAGACAGCCTCCACCCCATTATGCAAGAGGCAATGAAGTGACAAGGAATAAATAGAGAGGGGAAGGATGGCTTTATGCTTATGACACTGGCCTGTGATTCAGGGGAGAAGGGATCAATTATCAGCTCTAGTATAGACTCTGTGGTACTTTGGGCAAGTTACTTCACCCCTCTGTGCCTCAATTTCCCCCCCTCTATAAAATGGGGCTCATTCCCTAACTCCCAGGATAAATTCACTATCGTGTGAGATGCTCAGGTACTCTGGTGATGGGGTCTGTAGAAACACAAGGATGTAATATACATTCCAAGCAAACTCCTTCCCCTGGGCCTCCCAGTGGGCCGTATCTGTGGTATGATCACATGGCATAGCTTTATTGGAATACCTCCTCAGATAGGCACTATTCTGGAACTTATGCCTCAAGGCTAGCATTTATTCCAGGAGTGGAGTAATTATTCCAGAACAGTGTCCACCAGAGGCGTTATTCCAGCATAGCTGGAACAAAATAATGTATCCTACTACAGCTATGCACGTCCACTTCCCCAGGTAGACAAGTCTTGTCACTCACTCAAGCAGAGACTCACTCACTTGTCACTCACGTTCTGCATAGGCCCGAGAATGTTCTTGGTACTTAAGAAATAGATCATTTTCCTCTCTCTGCTAGGGTCCGATGCAGCATCTTCCCAGTAGGCAGGAGTGACACTCACCACTCTCCTCTGCTCCAGCCCAAAGACAATGGCAGCACCATGCCCTGGTCCAGCCAAAGCTCAAGAGCATTATGGGAGGTGCCTGCACACAGATTCCAAGGGACCTCAGGGTACATCACTGCCTGCGAGAAAAGAGCCCCGGGTGCTGCCACGGCTGGCCCGGCTCTGGCTCAGAATTGCAGAGTAGACATTTGGCTTCGGGTGGAGTCCGAAGCCAAATATCTACACCGCAAGTTTGGGCCCCGCAGCCCAAGCCTTGTGAGCCCGAATCAATTGACTCTGGCTCTGAGATGCAGTGCCGGAAGTTTTTATTGCTGTGTGGGACAGGAGAAGGGCCTTTGGTGGTGGGGGCGGCGGAGGGGTGCAGAACTCCTAGAGGAGCCAGAATATAGACGACGACACTGACCTAACACTGAGGACTTCACAGAAGCTGTTGCATCTCCTGTGCCACAGGTGATCTCACGCGCTGTACCACACGCACAGCAAATCCCAAGCCCCGGGCGGTAGCTGAGGCAAGCTTCTGAAATCCTAAAACCTCTCCAGCGCATCATCAAGGATCTACAACCTATCCTGAAGGACGACCCATCACTCTCACAGATCTTGGGAGACAGGCCAGTCCTTGATTACAGACAGCCCCCTAACCTGAAGCAAATACTCACCAGCAACCACACACCACACAACAGAACCACTAACCCAGGACCTATCCTTGCAACAAAGCCCGTTGCCAACTGTGCCCACATATCTATTCAGGGGACACCATCACAGGGCCTAATCACATCAGCCACACTATCAGAGGCTCGTTCACCTGCACATCTACCAATGTGATATATGCCATCATGTGCCAGCAATGCCCCTCTGCCATGTACATTGGGCAAACTGGACAGTCTCTGCGTAAAAGAATAAATGGACACAAATCAGACGTCAAGAATTATAACATTCAAAAACCAGTAGGAGAACACTTCAATCTCTTTGGTCACTCGATTACAGACCTAAAAGTGGCAATTCTTCAACAAAAAAACTTCAAAACCAGACTCCAACGAGAGACTGCTGAATTGGAATTAATTTGCAAACTGGATACAATTAACTTAGGCTTGAATAAAGACTGGGAGTGGATGTGTCATTACACAAAGTAAAACTATTTCCCCATGTTTATTCCCCCCCCCACACACACTGTTCCTCACACATTCTTGTCAACTCCTGGAAATGGCCCACCTTGATCATCACTACAAAAGGTCCGTCCCCCCCACACACACACACATGCTCACCTGCTGGTAATAGCTCACCTTTCCTGATCACTCTCGTTATAGTCTGTATGATAACACCTATTGTTTCATGTTCTCTGTGTATATAAAATCTCCCCACTGTATTTTCCACTGCATGCATCCGATGAAGTGAGCTGTAGCTCACAAAAGCTTATGCTCAGATAAATTGGTTAGTCTCTAAGGTGCCACAAGTCCTCCTTTTCTTTTTGCGGACACAGACTAACACGGCTGCTACTCTGATTTCTGAAATCCAGTCTGCCTTTAGGATTTAGTCAGCCTTGGAGGGCCAGATGCTGCTCTCTGTTACGCTGGGAGAAACCCCAAAGGTACCCAGCTATGACGGCAAGGAGGGCCAGATAGACTCAACTGATGTGAATGGAGTGACTCTGGATTTATTCTTTTTGTTAGTATTAGAATAACCCCTCAAGCCTCCCAATCCTGATTGGAGCCCCTTTGTGCTAAGTGCAGTACATACAAAGAGTAACGGACAGTATCTCCCTGAAGATATTTACAATCTAAATAGACAAGACCGAGAAAAAGTAGGAAACAGAAGGGAAAATCCTTGGCCAAAGTCAGACAGCAGGTCAGTTGCAAAACCAGGATAAGGACAGGGGCTACCTGCTTTCCAATCCTGTGTCCCATTCCCCTGGACCATAATTCCTCAGGCTTTACGTGGCGGGTAATGGAGATTAGTGGTATTTTAACAATTATCTTTTAAGGAGGCACAGAGATTTCCTGTTGAAAGGGTCCTTTAATGCTTTTCAAATTGCAGGGGCCATCTCCTCGTTCTGTGTTTGTACAAGGAGGGCTCGGCCCTTAACAGAAGCTCTTAAGCAATACAAATAATAAATAAATAAATAAAAATACTATTTCTTAATGAATGCTCACTATTTTCCTTAGTGGCAAGAACATCTCATGTCACTTGGGCTGACTCACAGCCCCTTAAACAACATTATGCTCACAAAAAGTGATCATGGGGTGGGGGGGGGGAGGGAGGAGGAAGATGAGGTTTCATATTTATTCTTCTTCAGAGACTTCCAGATCCAAGCTGTTCATTTTGCAATTCAAGAGGAGATTTGGCTGCAAAGTCTCAGACAATCCAGCTGTGTTTCTCTCTCTCTCTTCTGTGGCCACCTCCTACAGAGATACTTAGAATCAGATCTAGGCCAGCAGTTCTGCTGAGGAAGTGTGAGGCATAGCAGAATCTAGCTCACTCTTCTAATGTCACATTGGCAGTGCTGACCATACAAACCTCTTGTTTTGGTCAGTAAGCAAGCAGAGATGACTTGATTGCATTCAAGCAAGAGAGAGGGCCCCAGATCCTCAGTGGGTGTCACAGTATTGAAAGCATATGGATCTATGCCAATTTAATACAGATAAGGAACTGGATTCTAAGCTGTTAACATGAGACCCTTTTCACATAACTTTTCTGATTAGAGCGGAGTGAAACCAGCACATGTTCTTATTTTCCCCGCTAAATTTTCTGACAAAATACTTGCAGTTTTGTCCTTGTTCCAGGATTCATGACCCCTAAAGTTTTGTGCTAGATGTGCTTTTGTTTCTTTTTTTAAATTTTTTTTTTTTTTTTTTTAAGGAGTCAGGGGAAGAGGTGAGAAGGGGAGCTGTGTGAAGTGGTGGGTTGTGCATTAAAAAGAAAAGGAACATTTCAAAATCTCATGATCTTACTTTTGAATTTTTATTCAAATCAGTTGTACCTGCAAGTGAAGAAATGAAAAGAAAATTCATTTTTTTTCCCATGGAATTGCACGAGTTTTGCAAAATTGAAAGAAAAAACACACTAATCTCACAGGTTCTGAAGCATTCGTACTTGCTGAGCAATGTGTTGCATAGCCCTAGAGAATCTCTGAGCAGAACCACGCTATCCTGAGAAACTCTTTCAAAAATACCACCCTCCTCCCATTTTATTTAAATACCAATTCATTCTTGGTCTGCTGAGCACAATACCTGATATGCATCACACTCGGTCTGATTCCCCCCGGCCTGCATCTTGTGCAGTCATTTACTGCCCCAATGGGTGCAAAATATTACCACTGTCATCTGATAGCATTTTACATGCACTTTGTGCTAATATAAATGAGTCAGCAAAGTGCCTGGAAATGGGAAATCAGGCCCATTTTGACAGCTCAGCTAAACCAAAGGAGAGAGAGCCTACGCTCTGGGATTGGAAGTAGACGGTTGAAATGCCAGAAGGTTTTTGCAGCCAGACTCCAGCACCTGAATAAGCAAAAAGGGCTTCTTGTAACTGAAGTCTCTTTGCTTCCCAGCTTATCCCAGACACGGAGCTACAAATATGGTATTAGGGTTTGTGGCTTTAACGGCTGAACTTCCAAGAAGGAGAGGCAGTGTGGGAAATTGTGAAGCTCTTGTTGTTATGAAGAGCCATTTGGAACAAGACGCTGATTAGAGCAGGGTTCTCGCAAGGGGATTAAGCACTGAGTGATCACTGAACACTTCAGCAATCACATAAGACAAGCCCAGAGGGACACTAGAATGCAAATACATGAGTCCTGCTGGCAAACGAAGGGAGCCACCAATAGGGGACTAAAACACTTGTGACGGGGAATATAGTTTCAAAGACTTTGGTTTTAACTGGATTATTCTGGAGAATTTGGAGGGAAACTGCAGGGGGTTCTTGTAGGACCACTAGGGGCAGCTGCTCTGCATGACAAAGAAACTGCAGAGAAGTTTAACTGTCCATGAAGAGACTGTCTGGTTGTGGTCACTGCATGATATCTCTATAACTCTTTCTATAGACAGTTTCATCCTGAATGATCATACATCAGTGACTCACAATGTGTATGACATTAGTGACTGTTGCTGTAACAACAACAGTCCTCCAGGGCAGACTGAATTTTCCTCCAGGGCACACTGGAAGAGGCCCCGGAGGATTTTCGCCTTCCTCTGTAGCATGGGGCATGGGTCACTTGATGGAGGATTCTCTGCTCCTTGAAGTCTTTAAACCATGATTTGAGGACTTCAATAGCTCAGACATAAGTGAGAGGTTTTCGCAGGAGTGGGTGGGTGAGATTCTGTGGCCGGCGTTGTGCAGGAGGTCAGACTAGATGATCATAATGGTCCCTTCTGACCTTAATATCTATGAATCTATGTCCTCCTTAACCCAACACAATGGCTGCATCTGTAATTGGACAGAGACTAAGTAACTCTCTACAGCTTCTCTCTTCTCGCAGTCACTCCTGATGCAGATACAGGGCCCCATGCTGGTCTCACAGCTGTCTTATAGTGGTGTAACTCCTTTGACACTGATGCCTGATTGAGATCAGACCAAAGCAGAATCATCTGTGTTCTTTCGAGCTGAGCCCTCCCCCACACTCCCCCCCTCATCCCTCCATAAACACTACCCATAACCGGGTCCCTCGGCTAGTAGGCACCCATTGGCGATTCTCCACTTAGGGAAGAATGGTTTCAGAGTAGCAGCCGTGTTAGTCTGTATCCGCAAAAAGAAAAGGAGTACTTGTGGCACCTTAGAGACTAACAAATGTATTTGAACATAAGCTTTCGTGAGCTACAGCATCCGATGAAGTGAGCTGTAGCTCACGAAAGCTCATGCTCAAATAAATTTGCTAGTCTCTAAGGTGTCACAAGTACTCCTTTTCTTTTTAGGGAAGAATGGGCAGGGCAAAGCTTAGAGCTATCACACATGTCCTAGAGAAGGGACAGCTCACAGTTCCAATCTCTGGGGGAGAGTGCCAGAAGCCTGTAAACTACCACTGAAAGGGGTGTGAACATGATTGAAAGGAAGGAGTATGACAGAGGGTGTTGCTTCAGCTGTGCACATCTAGGCAGTGTGGCCTAGCGGACAGGGCACTAATCAGGAAAGCTGGGTTCAATTCCTGCTTCTGGCACTGGTTTCTTGGGTGCCTTTGGGAAAATCATATGTCCCATGTCTCAGTTTCCCCATCTATTAGCTGGAAAGGATGTGATCTCCTTTGCAATCTTTGGATCTTTATGCAAGTGCTGGGTATTATTAGTTTTATCTACTTACATTCTCTCTCTTTTTGTTTTACCTGCTACGCTCTCAGCACATACGTAAGTTAACTTGGAATTTATATCACCCTTTACAGCACCCCTGGATTCAACCCTGCTCATGTAGGCAACTAATACACTGGAGTGGCTTGGAACAGTCAATTAGATTATTCCACTTAATTACCTACATTATATGCCTTAGAAAATGAAAAGCTGTTTCAAAAGAAGACATCCCAATGTTCTGGTCCAAAAAATCTTGAACATTATCAAACATTATCAAACCTTACTGAAGTGCTTTGTTTCATTGTTTTTTTAAAATGAAATTTTATCAAAAATCAACACAGGTCCGCAGAAAGCTTCAGTTTTGACAAAAAGGCCTTTTCCAATGACAAATCTTCCTGCCAGAAACTTGTTGACCGCCTCTACATATACACATGTATATAATTATTTTTTGTATCTCGGTAGTGTGATGACCCTGCTAGGCTAGGCTAACTGTGAGGAAAGGCAAAGGCAAACCAGGACAAAAAGGATCGTTTTAAATTTTTAAAGGTTTATAAGGGAAAACCCCAAAATGGTACCAGGATCATAAATAATATAGAACATGACCATATACTTACTACTTATCATAATAAACTATAGGTCATGCTCCGTGTTTGTCACAGAGGTCGCGGAAGTAACGGATTCCACACTTCTGTACCGGCCAGTGTGGCTGATGCCAGGGCTGCCCAAGCAGCTGGCTCCAGGGATAGACACACTGGCTGCTGCTGGACCAGCTCCGAAGCCAGCCACTCGGATGGCCCCACAGCCGGCTGCGCTGGCCGCAGCTGGAGCAGCCCTGGGGCCAGCCTCACCAGCTGCTGCTTGGGCGGTCCCCAGGCAGCTGGCCCTGGGCACCGCCCAAGCAGTGGCCGGTGCGGCTGGCCCCAGGGGTGGCCAGAGCAGCCACTGCTCGGCAGCCCCCGGCAGTGGTCCTGGGTCGGCCCCTGGTAACTGGTGCTGCTGGCCCCGCCCCCCTACCCCAAAAACACCCCTCCCCACAAGATTTAGTCAGGGGTATTTGTAGTGTAAGTCATTGACAGGTCACGGGCCGTGTTTATTGCCCGTGACCTGTCCATGACTTACACTACAAATACCCCTGACTAAATCGTAGCCTTAACTATAGGTTACCAACTCATTACCTTGTGAGCTTGTACCCGCTACTCCTCCTCACTCCGTGCCGTTAGTACCGAGTGCATTGTTATTAGCAAGAACAAAAGAGATTACGCAACTACACACTGTGTTACGTCAGAGAGGAATCCACTTTTCCTCTCCATGGCTCTCAGCCCACCTCCACTGTTCCTAGCTGTTCTTTGCCTCGAAGTGCTCCTTAGATTGGATGTTCCTGTGGTGGTGCCTCTTTTCACCGAGTTTCTCCACAAGCCGGGTTTCTTCACCAACTGGGCCCTCACTTGTCCATTAGGCACCTTTGAACTGTATTCCATCAAAGGATGTCCAAGCAGTCACTCTCTCTGTTCATACACTTCAGGTCCTTTGCGGGTGGGCTTCTCGTTTGCCGTTTTCAGGATCTGTTTTCATCTAACCCAGCTTTTTGACCAATTTCCTTTTTCACCAATTCTATTTCCTTTCCGTTTTTTCCCTTGATACTCTCTCTGCTACGTCTGTAGATTTTATTTGCCCCTGTACTTCCCTTCTCTAGCAGTCTCTCCTCGCAGACCCAGCTCTGGTTTTCTGCTTCTCCTGACCTGAAACCTTTCCTGTTTTCCTTCTTTCCTCCTTCTCACTTGCCCAATATTGATTCTCCTGTTCTTTTGTCACTTCACCTCCTACCCCAGCTCTGGTTTATCTGCTAGCTCGGTATCGAGATACTTCTCCTTCCCTCTTTCTTATCTAACAGGTGTTTTTTTTTGTTTTTTGTTTTTACCCCAACTGCCCCTTTGGGCAGATCCTGAGCCCTCTCCCCAGCTGGACCTGCTCTTTCACTGCTTCTCTCTCCCCCCAGGACTGCATTCTGTGCTGCTGACTCATAGCTGCAGCAGGAAGAGTGCCAGGGCGAGGGTTACAACAGTAACATCTCTGGGCCCAAGCAAGGATCAAGGCCCCATCGCGCTAGGTGCTTTAGACGCATAGGGAATAGTCCCTCCCAGAAGTAGTTACAGTCTATATAGACAAGACAGACAACATGTGGGAGAAAAGAAAGTTACCCCCAATTTTACAGATGGTGAAACAGAGGCTGAGAGTTAGGGTATGTCTACAGTCCACACTGAGCCTGGGCTCTGACTCAGGTTTGACCCCAAACCCCAGTTCCGTCCATACACAAATCAATCTGACACAGGTAAGCAAGCACTCAGGACCCGTGTCCTAGGACCCTTTGTGACTTGGCTCCAAAGCCTGTCATTTTGCAGTGTGGACGCAGCTCAACCCAAAGACCTGAGTCAGAAGATCTGCGGTAGTGCTGTATGGACATATTAGCATGGCTGAGAGACCTGGGCCCAGCAATTGTAAACCCAGGTTTACAATGCAGCGTGGCTTATCAAGCACGGGCTTGGAAACCATGAGTCCATCATGCCAGGTTCCACAGACCCAAGTTTACAATGCAATATAACCATACCCTAAGTGACTTGCTCAAAGTCACATGGGGAATCCGGGGCAGAGCCAGGAATTAAACCCAGATCTCTGGAGTCCCAATCGAGTGCCTTGAGAACTGTTGCCTGGCTTCCAGAACAACAGATCCAGCTCCTGTATAGAGCACAAGTCTACACAGTTTCTCCTAATGGTGGCTTACACCCTCTTATTGCATGAGTAACGGACAAGTGGCAGCAGCCTGCTTTGTGAAAAGTCCTATTCAGCTGCCAGCTCCTGGAAGGGAGTGAGAAACAAGGCAGGAGTGGGGGAGAAGGGTAGTTCATCCTGCTCTTTATTGTGGTTCAGTATGCTGAGCGCAGGCCCCCTTTCCCTGTGCCGTGAAGACCCCCGCTCCACTACATGGATGGAGGAGACAAAATTAGAGCTGGGAAAAAATTGTTCTAGTGGAGGTTTTTTTCTGTTGGCAGATGCCATTTGTTGCAATTGAAGCTCCCTGCTGTCAACTTCAATGGCATTTTGGTTTCGAAAAATAATTGAAACAAAGCATTTCGATGAGGTCAAAAACTTCCTCCTTTTCCAAACAACTTCTCGTTTCACCATTCGTTTTATGTTGTAATGTACAATAAAAAGCCAAATTGCAATGAAACATTGAGATCTGAGCCAAACAGAACATCTCAAAGGACCGGAAAAATGCAATATTTTAAAAATTGGAATGAAAACACATTTCCAAAAATGCTGGAAATTTCCAAGTTCCGACCCCCTCTATGCAAGATAGAAGGAAAACAGCAGGCAGCCAGTTCAGCAGCAAACATGGGGATGAAATCATGAGTGAGACCAACAGGCTAAGCGTACCCAGCACGGCCGGTGGAGAGGACCATACGCACCAGAGCGATAACCACGGTGCTGTATGGCCAGATTAACAAAAGGGTTGAGCTCCCAGCAGTTCCTGCTGAGATTCCCCACCCTTTCCCCCACTGAGAACTAGGGGAGCAGCTGGGTGCTGAGTTCTTTTGTAGCTCTGGCCTTCGCCACCCTTCCACACACACTCCTGTGATGTTGGGTGAGTCATTTAGTTTCCCAACTGGGAATCTGGGATAATCGCTCAGCCCTACCTTACAGGAGTGCTGTGAGGATAAAGATCGTGAGGTACTTAGATATTACAGTAATGCCGGCCAGATAAATACCTAAGTCAGACAGCCGAATGTCATTCACACTGCCACACAAATGTGTATGCATACACAAACACACCTATGCACACAAAAACCTGCACACCTATGAATGCACACATTCCTGTGCACAAACATGCAACTTACAGGTACAAATACACACCCCATGGCATGCACAAAAGCATGTGCATATCAGGACATACTGACAAAAGCACATGTGTACACACAGCCAAACACAACGTACACGGACGCCTGGTTTTGTTCTTTTAATGATGCCTCCTATAAATAAGAAAGATAAGCCCAAATGGAGTGACTGCATGAAGGAAGGAAGCCTATATTATTCATAAATTCAGGCTCAAGCTCCTCTCTTGCCTTCACGCCATGACTCCTTCAAAACATATTATTCATCTATTTTTTTCCTCCTTTGGGAAGAGAGCTGGTAATTGTAGTAAATACATCACTGCCAAGACATTCTCACAGCCACAGAGCCCGCACAGTCCTGTGGGTAGCAAATGAACACAGCAGCTGCTCTCGAGGTGCTTCATGATGGAATGATGTGCTCAGGCATGGTGATGAAGGGACTGTGATCACTCCTCATGCCACAGAGACACGGGAGGCATTGAACCCTGGGACTCATACCTGGGCTGGGCAAACTCTAGAATATGGGCAGAACTGGTGTGTGACATTCCGACCAATCACGGCACCATGCTCAGAAAAGGTCATAGGTTTCACAGATTCATCGATTCCAAGGCCAGAAGGGACCACTGCAATCATCTAGTCTGACCTCCTGTATAGCATAGGCCAGAGAACTTCCTGAAATAATCCCTAGAGCAGAGCTTTTAAGAAAACATCCACTCTTGATTGAAAAATTGTCAGCGATGGAGAAACCACCACAACCCTTGATAAATTATTCCAATAGTTAATGACTCTTACCATTAAAAATGTATGCCTTTTTTCTAGTCTGAGTTTGTCTGGCTTCAACTCGTGTTATACCTTTCTCCACTAGATTGAAAAGCCCATTATTAAATACTTGTTCCCCAACAAGTTTCCCCTTCACCTTCTCTTTGTTAAGCTAAATAGACTGAACCTCTTGAGTTTATCACGCTAAGGCAGGTTTTCTAATCCTTTGATCATTTCCGGACCTCTTCTCCGAACCCTCCCCAATTTAGCAGCATCCTTCTTGAATTGGGGGCACCGGACCTGGACACAGGATTCCAGCAGCCATCACACTAGTGCCAGATAGAGGGAAAATAGCCTGTCTACTTCTGCTTTTGTTTCCCGTTTACACATCCCAGGATCACATTAGCTCTTTTGGCCAAAAGCATCACACTGGGATCTCATGTTCAGCTGATCATCCACCTCCCCATTTTTTCCAGTCACTGCTTCCCAGGATAGTCCTCCATCCTTATAAGTATGGCCTGCATTCTTTGCTCCTAGATGTATATATTTAGTCATATTAAAACACATATTGTTTGCTTGTTCCTCGTTTACCAAGCGATTCAGATCATTCTGTATCAGTGACCTGTCCTCTTCATTATTGACTCCCCTAATTTTTGCCTCATCTGCAAACTTTATCAGTGATGTTTTCTTCCAGGTCATTGATAAAAATGTCAAAAAGCAACGGGCCAAGAACCGAACCCTGCAGGACTCCTCTAAAAACACACCCGCATGATGATGATCCCCCCATGTATAATTGCATTTTGAGACCTATCAGTTAGCCAGCTTTTAAGCCATTTAATGTGTGCCATGTTAAGTGTATATCATTCTAGTTTTCTTAGTCAAAATGACAGGTTTCAGAGTAACAGCCGTGTTAGTCTGTATTCGCAAAAAGAACAGGAGGACTTGTGGCACCTTAGAGACTAACCAATTTATTTGAGCATAAGCTTTCGTGAGCTACAGCTCACTTCATCGGATGCTGTAGCTCACGAAAGCTTATGTTCAAATACATTTGTTAGTCTCTAAGGTGCCACAAGTACTCCTTTTCTTCTTAGTCAAAATGTCACACGATCCTAAGTCAAACACCTTACCGAAGTCTAAGTGTATTACATCCCCCCTATTACTTTTATCAACCAAACTGTAATCTCATAAAAAAACGATATCAAGTTAGTTTGACAGGATCTATTTTCCATAAAACCATGTTGATTGGCATTAATTACATCACCCTCTTTTAATTCTTCATAAATCGAGTCCCAAATCACCCGCTCCATTATCTTGCCAGGATCAATGTCAGACTAACAGGCCTATCATTACCCAGGTCACCTCCTTTACCCTTTTTAAACAGTGGCACATCATTAGCTTTGTTCCAGTCCTCCAGAACTTCCCTGGTGTTCCAAGGCTTACTGAAAATCACCGTTCTGTGACTGTTACTATTCCAGCCCTGAGGAAGCCCAGTCCTGGGAAGTTTTCAGCCCAGAACTAAGGGTACGTCTACACTGCAATCATGGGTTGTGATTGCAGCTTGAGGAGACATACCCAGTCTAGCTTTAATCTAGTCAGCTCAGGTACCAAAGCCGTGAAGCCCAGGCAGTGCACACTTCAGCATGGGCTAGCCCTGTGAGTAATTGTGCATGCAATTGCGGCTTCACAGCTCTAGGTACATGAGATAGGCAGATTACATCTAGCCTGGGTATGTTTACACGTGCTGCAATCACACCCTGTAATTGCACTGTAGACATACTCCAACACGCAGTGTTGGGTGCCAAACTGCACTGGGAATTTTTGCTGCCTCATCCAAACACCTATCAGCTTTTTGAAGGGGCAAGTTGGAATCTGAACCCAGATCCAGACCTGCATTTGGCAAGGGTCTTCATCTCTCCAATGGGTTAAACCAGTCGCCTTACTCTTCCCCAAATCCACGTACTGTTGGACATTCCAAATCCCAATCTGGGCCTATCTTGGTGTTACCACAGAGACACTCACATCAGCTGCTGTTTCCTGGTCCCATTGCAACCCACTGGCATTTGGCCCATGACAGGCAGTTCATGGAGTGCTAGCCTTAGAGGGCGTGGATCAAGGAACCAGTCCCCTCCTCTGTACCAGAAACAGCTTTGAAAGGAGGCTGGTTACTGAAAAATCTGGCCATAATCATACTTAATTCTTCATCCTGAATCCTGCCTCAGCACAGGGGGATGGACTAGATGGCCTCTTGAGGTCCCTTCCAGCCCTACATTTCTAGGATTATCACAATGGGAGCTCTCCTGGGAGCTTTTGAAAATCTGATCCGGATTGTGGGTGCTGAGTCCTTCAAAATCTGCTCTACAGCACCTGGTTTTTAAAAGCTGCTGATCACCCACAGCTCCAGGTGATGTCTACAGGAGCTTCAGCCTTTGAAAACCAGACCCACAATGGACTAGGTTTTAGGTTATTACTGAATATGATGTTGCACTCCCGTGGCTGCCCCACAGAGAGATAAAGGACCAAGTACTACTGTTAACTATGGGAGTTCTTCTCTAGCTCACATGACCAAGGCCTGTGTTTTGGAGCAGAACAACCAGGGTTCGAGCCCCAGCTCTCCATGTGTGTTATTTATACTAAAGTTGGTTTGTCCCCTACCCTACAGGGCATCTAATGTTATATTCAAGTGTAATGGCTGGTATGAAAGGAAGAGCATGCAGTGGTGGAGGAGAATGGAAGACTAATGAGGGGGTGGGGAGAAACATAAGGAAAGAGAGATGGAGCTGGGGCTTCAATTTCATTTGCCCTTAATCCCCAAGAAGGTCATTTGCCACAAAGCCCATGGCACTTCCCCAGCCCTTTCTAACAGGTCTGATTTTTGAGTGTTTGCTGAATCCTGTCTCCCTTCTTGGTTATTGCTTCCCCAGCTCAAAGTCAGCAAAATCACTTCTGTTTACGGAGTGATTAGAGCCAAGCACATTAAATACAATCAGGCCATGTACTAAAGGACACTGGGTCAGCACCCTCGCTCTGGCTATAGATTTATACCTTCTTGGAATGGTTCTTTCTCTCTCTGTGTGCTTAACACACAGCCCTGCAATGTATTATGCATGCAGGCCAGGATTGCAGGCTCTCCTAAGAAGGAGCCCCAGTGGAATGCTCTGTAAGGAATGCTTCAGAGATAAAAAACAAAAAAAAAACCTCAGCAACTAGCAGCTGCAGCACTGAGCACATATCATTGTATTCCATTAAAATTTAACTGATGATGAATCAAGTGTTCAGGGACATGATGATCTTTGAAGCACCAGAGGCTGAAAGAGAGGGCACACAGAGTATGGGCTGGCAAGGCCTTTTCTCCATTGCTTACTTATAAGAAGGAAGTGGCACGACTGAAGTGCCAATTTGGAGCACAATACTGGGAGCAGGGCTCTAAACGTGGCTCAGAGACTCACTTCCTTGTATTACGGTGGGTTGGCTGCTGAACCTCCCTGGCAGAGCTTCCCCCTTTCACAGAGCACCATGAGGTCTCTGTGCCTCTTAGTCCCATTTAAGTTTTATTTTGATGACCTTAAGAGATGTAGGAGTGCTGTTCAGGCCGGTGTTTCTTTTGTTCGGATAATATTTTTTCCATCAAAAAATGCTTCTTTCATCGAAACCAAAATGTTTCATGGAAATGTCTCAGTTTGGACAAAACACACACACACACACACACACGTATTTATATATATATAAAATGGGGGAGGTTTCTCAGGTCCAGGATGGAATTACTTGTCAAAACCAGAGATTCCCGTCCCAGGGGGACAGGAAGGGGCACGAGAGAAACCAAAACACACACGCACACCAGAATAGCCCATTGCCTGGTGGTTAGGGCACGGATGTCAGAGACTGGTGTCATCCCTCCACCAAATTAGGTAGGGCAGGGACTTGGACTTGGCTTCCCACATCCCAGATGAGTGCCCTGACCGTTATTAGCTATTCTGGGGGTAGGCTGAGGGGGAGGAGATGGTTGTCCCTCTCCACAGTTTTGAAAGGTCTGAGTTTCGTTCTCCATCAGACTGCAAAACCAGTTTTGAAACCTCAAAATTTCTTGCAAAACAGAATTGTTTTCTGGCCAGCCCCAGGGCCAGGGGCGGCTCTACCAATTTTGCCACCCCAAGCAGTCGCTGCTGAATTGCTGTCACACCCGGAAGAGTGGCGGAGCGGCCGCCGAATTGCCACCACGGGACACGGACTGCCGCCCCTTTCTGAATCCCGCCCCTGGCACCTACTTGGAAAGCTGGTGCCTGGAGATGGCCCTGCCTAGGGCTAACCCTCAGGGGCAAAGGAATTTCCCTCGCCACTTGCCGCCATCCTTCCCGTAGGGGAAACGGGAATAACACTTCCCAACCTGCCTCCCAGGGTAGGATATGAAGTTGAAGAAGGGAGTATTTGTAGAGGCCTTGGGGAGCTGAACTCTCCCAAAGTTTGGGGCAGTTTTGATCTAGGGGTGACGTCCTGGCCCCATTGACATCAGTGGGAGTTTTGCTATTGACATCATAGAATCATAGAATATCAGGGTTGGAAGAGACCTCAGGAGGTCATCTAGTCCAACCCCCTGCTCAAAGCAGGACCAATCCCCAACTAAATCATCCCAGCCAGGGCTTTGTCAAGCTGGGCCTTAAAAACCTGTAAGGATGGAGATTCTACCCTCTCCCTAGGTAACCCATTCCAGTGCTTCACCACCCTCCTAGTGAAATAGTGTTTCCTAATATCCAATCTCGACCTCCCCCACTGCACCTTGAGACCATTGCTCCTTGTTCTATCAGGACCTGGCACATCACCAGTGCCAGGTCTATAGGGCTTGTTCTGCAAGACGCTGAACAGCTCCTGAGAGCCCACAGCCCTGTTAACTCTGCAAGGCCCTTTATTTTGTCGGTTGTCCTTAGCGAGGCTTGGCTCCAGCTCGAAGGTGCAAGAGTGCTGGGATCCAGGGTCCATCTTTCAGCATCATTATAGAGGTAAGGACAGGGATCACCACTGACCCTTCTGTCTGGCAGCCCACCTTGCCCTGCAGGGCATGACGCTCAGAGGATGGCTAATTTTGATGGTTAATCCCAAGAGAGTTCTCTATTGTTGTTCGCTGCTTCTGTTTCATGCTTTCCAGTTGATTAGATGTATATTTATTCAGGGATGACATAGAAACAACAAGCCCACAGGGAGTGGACGTGTGAGGAAGGATCTGGCCCATGGCCAAGGAATCTGAAGACGAAGGGGCTGAGGAGATGGAGTGATATTTACTGCCCTACGCACACTCCATCGCTTAGTGGTGAGATGTGAGACACTCTTTCTCCCTGTATATTTCTACTCCTTTCTAGGGAACACAGCACCTGTTGTCTCCTAGCCCTTGGACAGAATGGTGGTCAATGTAAGGAGAAGGAAAGAAAGGTCTCGTTCCCCTATGCTTATTACCAGCTTCCTAGCATGGCTCACCAAATAGACCTCTTGCCTCAGTTTCCCTTTCTGGAAGCTGGAATGGTGATACTTGCCCTTCTTTGTAAAGCTTGATAAACTAAGAGTCAGCACTTCAGCTGGCGAGGACTGCCATCGCTCGAGTGATGCCAGCTGAGGAACTGCCCTGAGAAGCGCTATGAAAATGGTGAGTTTCCTCCAGAGTTATTTGCAATATTATTTATGATTTTTTAATCCTTAGAAACCTGATTTCAGAAGGCACCAGCACTCTACCAACAACAGACCAGATCCCCAGATGGTGTAAATCAGCACTATTGAACTCAATGGAATTGCATCCTCAGTTGGGGTTCATTAGTGAAGCTCCATTGATGTTGATGACTTCCCAGCTGGGAGTCTATATTAGTAGACTATTTGCATAGTGCCTTTCATCCCAGATGAAATGCATCCTGAACACAAGGATCACTTCACCACCACCAAAATGCAGCCACCTCTGGAGGAGGAGATGGCAACAGATTATGAGCACTAATGGCACTAATCTTGCCCTCAACATTAAGCTGAAGAATTTGATGCGCCAGACCAATGGCTTGAGAGTGGAAGAATGGTGATACATTGGGGTGGCAGTCAGAGGATTCATGCCTGCAGCATGATCCAAACCCGGTTTACCTTGGTGTGACAGTGGCTAGGTCATTAACATGCCACACCCACTTGAGGAAGACGGGAGTCAAAGTCAGCACTCAGAACAACCTGCTCAGAAAATTGGCTGGTTCAATTTGGGGTGCGAGTGCCCGTACGCTTCGAACATCAGCCCTTGCCCTCTGTTATTCAACAGCTAAGTACTGTGCTCCCATCTGAGGTCACTTGTCTCACACGAGGCTGGTCAGTGTAGAGCTGATCAAAGCCATGCGTATTGTTACTGGGACTTAGTAACAGAGCACCGCCCCATATTCTCCTTGAGAAGGCTTTGGTCATGCTGCTGGCCAAGATCTCTGAGACCAGCGACCTGCCTTTGTACAGTCATCTTCAACCATCTGCCTGCTTGTCTGTCTTCTTGATGCCTTTTATGGTCATTTATGCCACCACACGACATGACAGTGGAATGTGCTTGGTGCAACCAGTGGTCAGTGACGACAGGCGTTAATCCCTCTTTCGTCATTCACCCAACCATCTGTCCACCAGGTTTTGATCTGCCAAGGCACCTGTGGCCATCCCTGAACAAGTTTCAAACTGGACAAGGCAACTGTGTGGCCACTCTCTTTAAATGGGGTTCTTATATTGATCCGTGATGCATCTGCAATCAACTTCAGACTATGTCGCATATCCTTGATGAGTTCCCACCCACTTATTTTGATGGCAGGCTTTGCCTCTCCACCTGGCTGATGATGACGCCATGAAATGGTTGGGCGCATTGTACATATGTTGATATATAACAGCAACAATGAATGACAGTTTCGGGCAGGACACAAAGGAGGCCATCACCGCCATTCCAAACCACAGTGGGAACTAGCTAACCAGAAAGTCATGGTCCAAGCTGGAATTGTGGAAGATCCCTGCGGCTAACACCACTCTTATGCAAGGTGTTGCAGCATAAGGCTGGTCAAAAGATTTCAAGCCAAACCTTGTCCCCATATCCGAAAATGGTTTCATCAAAATTCATGTTTTCCGGGGGTCGAGGGGGGGAAAAGATAGATTTGGGAGGAATTTTCCCATCAGGAAAAACGGAAGCAAAACGTTTCATGTCAGGTTGACGGTCTGAGTCTACCTGAGCTACCGTGTGTCTCATAAGAGTTGTAGTCCCCGGTCTTTCGTTACCCCATTATCCCCTACAAGCCTTCTCCTCAGCCAGGCTGCATCTCCCATGATGCATCACAGTCTCTCCACATGGCTGAGCTGCTGCCATCTCCCGTAAAGCAATGGGGCACCTTAAGCAGACAAAAATCATCACTGACCCATAATGAAGCATTTGAGTCCAGGAATGTTCCAACATCGATGTTTCCAAATAAAATTTTTATGGAACTTTTCATTCCTCAATAACATTTTTCTATTCAAACTGTTCGTCCCAAATGGGGACAAAAACAAATTTGGAAATATTAAAATCTCTGCGGGTCAGAAATCCCATTATTGGATCAGTTCTACATGAGTGACGACTTAATCTACATCTCATCCAAACTACAGCACAGTGGCCCTGACCTTATGCTGAGAAAATAAGTTCAACACTCAGAGGGAAGAGTGCCCCCTGCTAATACTTCAATACACTAGTTCTTGGAGGCCTCTCATCCAGCTATTGCTCCCTTCGATTAGGAGAGATGATAGAAACACAACAGAAGAGGATAAAACTGCAACATAAAATCCTCTTCCTTTATGGCAGCTGGTATAAAACATGGAGAGAAGAGACGATCTGGCACTATTTCTGTACCTAGATGGTGTAGACCCCATGGCAAGACTAACTCTTGTGTCCTCTTTGGCCCCGTTTATTACATTGTGGCATTAAAAACCCTGTGAAATAAATGATAGGGAGATATTTGTGTTTACCTGAATAATGCAATTTGGGGCTGTATTTGGGTTTCTGTGGAACCTAAACGTACAGCTCTAAATGGCCATATACCAATTACAAAACTAACTGGATATTGTATGTGCAACTACATATACACATTCTCCCTCTTACATATAGTATCACTATCCTCTACTGAATGGAATCAGAAGATGCTGACCTGTGTGTCATAGGCCTTATACTGCTCAAAGAGAGTCTCTTTTAGCTCAAGGGGCAGGGGTCTGTGCTTTTACAGTAGGACAATCCAAGTTCTAGCCCTGCTATGGCAAGGGTGTTCCAACTGGCCAAGGTGTGCAGCAGAAGGACCGCTCTGAAGTTTTAGATGCCTATATGATTGCTACATTTTTGGAGTCATCCTCATCCCATCTCCAAAGGATGTAAAAATAGCTGGTTAGGTGTTCTTTCCTGGTCAGTCAGAGCCTAGGATTCAGATACTGACCTCTCTTGAGAGGCCAGATTCCGAACTCTGAACCTGCCAGCTTGACTGTGATCAGCTTGACTGTTATGGGGTCAAGAGAGCCTTCGTTAATAAAGATTACTCCGTACTGGGAGTGAAAGCCTTAGGAGGCATTGAGAACGTATTTACTCGGATGCTAGAAGAGTGGAGATTAAAAAAAAACCCACAACCAAAAAACCACCACCACCAAAACTCAGGACCCAGTTATGCCCTGGATATCCACAGGGGTTGCACCAGCTTTTACACCAGGTCTGATTGTGGCCCATCTTCTAATTATCAGAAAATCTTTTGTAGTTTTCAGATTCAGGATTCTTTGAGCTTTGCACGAAGGCAGAGAAAAAAAATATTACAAAGCACTTTCTGTGCTGAAGATGCAGTTCAAGGGCTTGCAATGCATCCATAGATTTTTTAAATCCACATCTCCCAGCCTTTAGCTGCTGAAAGGGAATCAGGAGAACAACGAAGGCCCCAGGAGGCACAGGATTCATTGGGGGGCGGGGAAGGGGGGGACGGGAAGTCCAATGCTTTGGAACTATGGATATGGCTCCTTGCTTCCCTCCATCATCTTACTGTCCCAAGCTAATTGCATTCTCTGCATGTTCCTTCTCCCTCTCTCCTGTCTCCCCCCGCCCCTTAATGGCTTGTAGTGTTATATAGCAGGCTCAAAGTGCTTTAGAGATTAGTTCTGTAACCTGCCCACTGAAGTCAGGGGAAAACTGAACGCAGTAGATGGAGGGAAAACCACAGCTCTTGTCAAGAGCGCAGGAGTACAAGCAAGTAATTTTTCTCTCCCTATTTCAGCTGGAGGTTGTTGTTTACGTTACCACAAGATGCTGAAGCCTTTCTTCCCCGCCGTGCAGCTGTATCATCAGCAAAATGCAGAGGGGAGACGCCAGGGGAAGGCAAGAGCAATTTAAATGGGATCCTATTGAACTTTCAGTAGGATACCACTATATATATATATACACGTTAATGGGGGAGTTGCAAATAGTCTGTTTCAAATAATTTCTGTGGGGGAGGAACAACATTGGAATAATTAGCAGCTGCTATCAGAGCAGTCAGTGAATGAAATGCCAACTTCTCCTGCCGATTGAGCAGCTCTTTATTTTCAGTGAATTGGACGGCAAACACACTGCTTGGAGTGATTCAAAATAAAACCCAAACCCTAGGGTTCATTTAAATGTTATCAGTTCCCTCTCACTTTTTATTCACCTCTGTTTCTTCCCCCCCCCCCCGGTGCCTTTTCTCTTTCTGCCTTTCCTCTTCCATTCTCCTTTTTTCTGTTCTCTTTCTTCCTTATTATTTGCATTGTGGTAGCACTTCAAGAGCCCCAGTCACAGACCAGGACCCCACTGTGCTAGGCGCTGTACAAACCCAGAACAAAAAGACAGTTTCCACCTCAAAGAGTTTACAATCTAAGGGATGATATTATTTACATTACAGTAGTGCTTGAAGGGCCTAACCTAGGCCAGGGCCCACTGTGCCAGGCACTGCACAAACACAAAGTAAGAGGCAGTCCCTGCTTAAAGTCTCAACAGGCAAAGGATGGGAGGGGAACCAGGCACAGAGAAGTGCATTGCCCAAGTCAGTGGGTAAGCCAGGACTAGAACTCAGGCTTCCTGACACACAGTCCTCCGCCCTCTCCACTAGGATGAAATGGAGGCAGGCACAAGGCAAATAGTGTCTCTCCGTTCAGACCTCACATACCCAGATCATGAAATTGTCCTACTAACACGAAGAGCCCAAGGGCTGGTCTAAAGCTCATTGAAGTTGGTGGAAAGTCTCCCACTGACTGCAATGGGCTTTGGAACAAGCCACGAGAGCAGAAGGTAGTGTGGTGGCAGATCATCACACTGGGTATCCAACGCACGCATGTATGATGCAAATTATGAACCCAGTTTTCTACGGCACACATTTTCAAACAGAGAGAGAAAATAAATGAGATGGTTTGGGGGTATTCGTTGAGAAGTGCAACCTTTGCAACATGCGCTCAAGCCACTGATATGCGCTTGCAAGCTTAGGGTCAGATTGGGATACCCTTTATGTTGAAAGTCCCAATAAAGTCAGTGGGGATACTTATGGAGTAAGGGTATCACAATCTGGCTCTTAACAAGGCTCTCCTTGTATTTTAAGTACCAGTGCGAGGCAAAAATGAAATGCTTGCAAAGAGAACATACAGGTGGTAGGGGAAATTTCTGCCCTGAGAGAGAAGGGCTCTGTATGGAAATGCTTATGAACCTAACAGTGAAAAACAGTCTCTGAGATCCCAGGACTTTTCAGTTGTGAGGAAATACTATTTTCTTTGCCTGTTAGTCAGAATTTCTTGAGGGTGACAGATGCTTCTGGCCCTCGTACAGAAAACATTGATGATCACTTTTCAGAGTGTAGGATCTGGATTTGAACGTGCGCTGTAGAGACAGATTCCACTCAAATCTGAATCGGTGTTCAAACCGGGGAGGGGGAAAAGGCAGTTGTTCTATGCTCCCCACTTAGCCCTAGCGGCTGGATAAAAGATGGGCAATAAAAGGTAAAGAGGGTTTTAATGAGTGGTAGATCTATTCTAGGAATTACAAAAGATTTCTCCTATTACTTCCAGTAATTCAGGCAGCAAAAGTTAAGCAAATACCAGGATAGGTTCCAGATACACTAAGCCTGAAACATAAACCCTTCTCCCTGTTTGAAGGTCTCTGTAGAAGAGCTTCGAAATCTGGATGGAATAGGGCGACGTAAATGGTGATTTTGTTAAGGCAGCTGAAGTCACCCCTGCTATACAGGTATCCTCTGCACCACACCAAATGTTTAAAAGCATAACACAGGAAGTCTTTTCAAACGTATTGCATAAAGACCTGATTTCCATGCCTTTAAATCAAGACATGCAGGCATATGTGCTATGAGACAGACTATTGTTCCTAGGAGATGGGATCTTGTGCAGAAGATAAGGAAAATTCAGGTAACCCAGGCAAAAGAATTAGCATATCCAATGTCCAGTGAGCCAGGCCTAAAAGATGTGAAGAGGGCATCAGTCATGAATATGGTTTGTTATTTGGAGGACTATAGTCCTAGAGCAGGACCCCATTACATTAGGTGTTGCACAAAAAAGAAGGTCCCTTCTTGAACTCAGGTGGAGCAAGTTTATTGACTGCTAGTTGTTCTGGTAACCATTTCTGAGGGAGGTCAGCACGGAGCAAAGATGTAGACTTCCAGCCTCTGGAGGGCAAGTCTTCTTGCCACTGAGCTGCTACAGCACAGGTAGTTGCAATTCAGCTTCCCCCCATACCCTGCCCAGTGCTCATGCCCCTCAGTCCTCAGCTGGAGGAGGAGAGGAGTTTGGGGTCTACGGCCCATTGAATCCTTGGCCCCTTTGCTGAGACTGCCAGCAAGTAGGCCAGCTGCAGCAACTGTTGTTCTAACACAAACATCTTGTTTTAGAGCCGAATTTTCAGAAGGGGCTTGTGGTTCCACGTGCCTTGGTTTTGAGCCTGGTTTTCAGAGGTGCTGAGCACCTTCAACTCCCACTGAATTTAACATGAGCGATAGCCACTCAGCTCTTAGAAAACCAGGCCAAAGCTGGGCATCCAAACACGGAAGCCCTCCAAATCAGAGGTAGTACTGAAAAATGCAGCCTTGCTCTTTATACTAGAGATGGGCCGAAAGCAACTCCCACCCACCGAGGGCTGACCTTTGAGGAAAGCTGATTTGATGCCAAGCAGAAGAGAAGCTTGAAGAAGTGGGATTGAGGGAACCTGGAGGGTTGTGCCCTTCTGTGTGCCTAGACTTGGAAGTGTGGGGATGACTAAGAAACAATGAAGTGAGTTTAATGTACAATGAACAGACACTGCCCTATAAGGAGCCGTGGCCATGGGGACCGAGAAAGAGCTATTACAATGTTTCATCCTAGGTTACTGGGAGCTGCTTAAATCAAGGCACTGACACACCAGAATACATGAGTTTTATCGTCCATTTCTGTGCTATGCAGGTACCCACACATCATTCACTAGACTCTCAAAGTCCTGTCCCTGCATGCACGGGGTACAGAGTAAATCCAGCATGGATTCTCTGTAGATGGCTCCAATGAAGCTTTGCAAGATCAGATGCATTTGTATTATTCTTGTCAACTGCTATTTCCTCCTCTCCAGCAAGTGGGGGAGGTTCTCTTTAGAATGGATACTGATGGGTGTCTGAATCCACTCTCCAAAATTGCACACACACCTTTGTATGCACACAGCCCTGTTCTGTATGCACGTGCGCACATACACCTGGCTTGCACACTTTGGGACACATAAAAAGGAGGACTTGTGGCATCTTAGAGACTAACCAATTTATTTGAGCATAAGCTTTCGTGAGCTACAGTTCACTTCATCTGTAGCTCACGAAAGCTTATGCTCAAATAAATTGGTTAGTCTCTAAGGTGCCACAAGTACCCCTTTTCTTTTTGCGGATACAGACTAACACGGCTGCTACTCTGAAATTTGGGACACATGGGGCTGCACCTCTTTGCCCAGCCCCAGATTTGCAATCCGCATCTGCACAAAGAGCACCATGGAAAAAATGCAAAAACTACCCACAATATATATTCACTAATAAAAAGCAAACAAAGAATACTAAGCAACTGAACAAAAACCAGTGGAAATAAAGGAAAGTTATGGCGGCCGCTGTGTTTTCCAAGGTGCTATTTCAACACAGAGAGGGGGAGGTGCACCAACACAGCAGTTCAGCCCTCTGGCCTGCAGAAGAACTGCTAGCACACAAACAGCAATGGGAACTGGGATAATTATACCTTTTGTCTTCACCTGCCATGCAGCGCGCATCGACTCAGCCGGCTTGTTGGGTTATGCTCGATCGCGGTCTGTCCATCTCAGCGTATGGGGTTTTATTCCCTAACACGTGTGATGCCAGAGGAGGGTTTCTTTGGAATAACCAGCAGAATTGTCATCTCAGTTTCTTTTCGAAGAGCAAACTCTATAGGTTTGTTTGGGTTTTTTAATCAGTGTTCTCAAAGTTGAGTGGATTTAGGGCTCATAAAAGGAGGTGAGGATATTTGTGTTCCAGCAGCCTCAACCAAAAATTGCCCTGGCGCTCGGCATTGTACAAACACACCACAAGAGAGTCTTAAGAGTTTACGAAGGGCGGGAGGAGAAACTGAGGCACAAATCGGCATAGTGATTTGCCGAAGGTGACACAATAGGACAGTGGCAGAGCCAGGACTAGAGCCCATAGCTCCTGGCTCTCAGCCCAGTGTTCTAGTCAGTAGTTCAGAATAGAGGTACAAGTAATGCCACCTAGCTCTGCCAATGCATCGCAGCAGCATCCCCTGCTATTCCAGACCTGGGCACCCACACAGCTCTTCCAATAGCTTTAAATACCACCCTACAGCACCCCCCAGATACTCCTGTGCCAGGCCCCTGATGAGCAGTTGGGAGGGATAGAAAGAGTTACAAAAAATACTTACAAATAATAGATTTATTATAAATGCTGTCGGATTTCTCCTCTACCCAAATATGCAAATGCCCAGCTCTCAAAGGAGCCCAGTGTTTATGGCCCAGTGACTTCATTCACAATGGAAGAGTCATTCAACTCTACACCCTTATTTTTAGGAGGTCATAGTGTCCCTTTGTTTGCCTGACTGCATACGAGTCAGCAAGTATATCACACAGAGCTCCAAACAGCCCCATAATTTCAGTCCTTTGCTTCGGAGAGGGGTTTATTTCTTAAAACAGCCCAACATAAATCGAACACATAGAGCAGGTCCTTTCTGTTAAGGCGGGCCTCCTACAAACACCTACCTATTTCCTGCCCATGTTGCTCTCTAACCAAGTTGATTGCTGGCTGTTTTATCCGACCCAACCTTCAGGTCACCTGATCCTCATTCATCTTTTCCTTGGCTTCAGACCCATCATCTGGGAAGCAGCTGATTAGTCCCAGGGAAGGCTAAACTCAACTCCCTTAAAGGGCGATCCCACACTGTGACACTGATGTTCAATAAAATAGACTTCAACTTTACAGTCCTAATCAAGCTTGCGTCACTTGGGATCATTAATGATCCTTTAACACTTTTCAAGTGAGCCAGGGGTATCCTCTCTAGGGACTCGGTCAATATCCAGTTAATCTAATCCTCCCCACAAACACACACACTTCACCACCACCTGCAGTTTCAATTAAAGACAATGTCACAGTTCCAGGGTTTACTGCATCTTTGACACCACCCCTGCATCTTCCTTGAGGGCGCCTGCTTAAGATTTTAGGCTTCCAAGCCTTCACCTACCTCTCTTGGGACAGAAACCTGCAATTCTCTCCCTCCAGTCCAGAGGCTGAGGTTTGCAGACCCTCTGCATAGCACTGTGATTTCTCTAGCAGGTCTGACCAGGGTCCAGCACCTCTGGTTGACTCTTTCTCCAGGAGTTATAACAGTGTGCACTAGTTACCAGCCGGCGTTCACAAAGAAAACTGCATTTCTTCTTCAGGCAAAAACATTACAGGGAAGACATATACAAAATGAATAATCAAAGAATCTATATGCATGCTACAAGCTTACCAGAGGTCACCCCTACTCCAACACAGAGCTCTGGTAGATATCAGTCTTTCAAACCCCACAGCTGGGTTTGTCCCCTTGGTTACAAGTTCATGTCAGTTTTTATACCAGTAACCAGACACCAACTGGACAGTTCAGCTGTTCCTTTATACAACTTGGGCCTTTAACCTCCAATCTCTAGGAACAGTCATGGACCCTCCCCTTAGGGCATAGCCTTAAAAGGATGGGTTTTTTGCATAAAAGGGACTCCCCAGGAAATCCACTTGGGACAATAAGTGTTAAAAGTCCATGCACCTCTGCCACATTTCAGTATAGTCGTCTGAACTCCTGGCTCTTCCCAGGTCTCATGTTGGTCACAGGCTGTCTTCTTCACCTCCTGTCCTAAACAAAAACAACAAGGAGTCCGGGGGCACCTTAAAGACTAACAGATTTAATTTGGCCATAAGTTTTTGTGGGTAAAAATCCCACTTCTTCAGATGCATGGAGTGAAAATTACAGATAAAGACATAAATATATATTGGCATATGAAGAGAAGGGAGTTACCTTACAAGCGGGGAACCAGTGTTGATGGCCAATTCAGTCAGGGTGGATGTGGGCCACTCCCAATAATTGATGAGGAGCTGTCAATACCAAGTGAGGGAAAATTGCTTTTGTACTGAGTCAGCCACTCCCAGTCCCTATTCAAGCCCAAATTAATGGTGTGAAGTTTGCAAATGAATTGTAGCTCTGCAGTTTCTCTTTGAAGTCTGTTTTTGAAGTTTTTTTGTTGAAGGCTGGCCACTTTTAAATCTGTTATAGAATGTCCAGGGAGATTGAAGTGTTCTCCTACCGGCTTTTGTATGTTACCGTTCCTGATCTCTGATTTGTGTCCATTTATCCTTTTACGTAGAGACTGTCCGATTTGGCCAATGTACATGGCAAAAGGGCATTGCTGGCACATGACGGCATATATCACATTGGTAGACGTGCAGGTGAATGAGCCCCTCATGGTGTGGCTGGGTCCTATGATGGTGTCGTTAGAGCAGATATGGGGACAAGTAGGCAACAGGGTTTGTTACAGGATTAGTTCTTGGGTTCGTGTTTCTGTGGTGTGGTGTGCAGTTGCTGGTGAGTATTTGCTGCAGGTTGGGGGGCTGTCTGTAAGCGAGGACTGGCCTGCCTCCCAAGGTCTGTGAGAGTGAGGGATCGTTTTCCAGAATAGGTTGTCGATCGTTGAAGATGTGCTGGAGAGATTTTAGCCGGGGGCTGTACGTGATGGCTAGTGGCGTTCTGTTATTTTCCTTGTTGGGCCTGTCCTGTAGTAGGTGACTTCTGGGTACCCATCTCGCTCTGTTTCCTCACTTCCCCAGAGGGGTACTGTAGTTGTAAGAATGCTTGATACAGATCTTGTAGGTGTTTGTCTCGGTCTGTCCTAAACAGTCGTAGCTGCTTTGTTGTCCACGGATAAGCGGATGCCACCGCAGAGTGATTCTGGTTTGTGAAATGATTCTTGCCTGCATACAAGGCTTGATGTGCTCTTCGTGTGGCAGTGGGACCCTGGTAGTACATCTGCTTGAGTCAGGGGACGTATCAACGTTCTTTTCCATATGGAGCCCCCCCGCCACTGAACCAACCCGGAAGGGACAGGATCAGCCTGGCCAGAAGATGCGCTGAGACAGGGCCAGCGTTTGCTTGCAAATGAAAACCAACTCTGGCCCCAGCTTGCGAAGTGTTTTGGGATCCTCCAGGAGGAAAACGACTTTGGAAATCTAGGATACTCTGTTGTTGTTATTGTTATTAATCTATTGGAGCACGTGCCAAAAGCAGTGCTGGCAACCTCGTGAAATTGGAGCATCTGGAGGACAAGATAAACCACAGTGGCTTTGATGCTGTCAATGAATGCAGCTTCCATCTTTAGCTGATTTCATCTAATGTGATAACACTCATAATAATAAATATTGTTAAAAATAAAAATCTCTCTAGGGATTTGAAATCTTGGGCACAGGTGTTCAGACTGCACAGCGCGTGGTAATTGGGTGACTCATTCATTAAAGAAAATGCAATTTAAATTCTATTACATTTTTAAAACCACAATGCTTCATTTTTCACTTTAGCACCAGCATTAGCTAGACTCCCTCTGTGTTTAGCAGCAGGATTTTTACAGAGGTGGCCCCATGATACAGGCCTCCCCTCATCTGAACTCCTCTGGGGGGTTGAAATCCAAACTTGGAGCTGCAGTTTGCAAATCAGAGGCCTCTCCAATTTTTCTCAATATCCACATTTTTAAAAGAAAGATATTGGGAAAAACTGGAGAGGGTGTAGGAAAGGGCCGCAAAAATGGATTAAAGGTTGGGGGAAAAAAATGCATAACGGTGAGACACTTAAGGAGCTCAAGTGAGCTGTAGCTCACAAAAGCTTATGCTCAAATAAATTGGTTAGTCTCTAAGGTGCCACAAGTACTCCTTTTCTTTATCAAAAAGAAGATTAAGAGGTGACTATTACTGTGTATACGTACTTTCATGGGACGAAAACACAAGGGCTTTTAAGCTCGTGGAGAAAGGCATAAATAGTGGCTAGAATTAAAGGCAGACAAATTCCAATTAGAAACAAGGCACAGATTTTTAACAGCAAGGTTGATCAACACAGATTACTGGGCTCAACACAGGGCTAGCTGGGTGACATTCCAAGCCTATGATACATGCAAGTCCCCTCCTGGCTTTAAAAGCTATGAAAATGGCCCCTGGATTGATCCTGGGAAGCACAATCCCAGAGCTAAACACTCTGGATCACTCAGGCATTTGAAATATTGATCTGAATTTTGCAATTTGAGCCCCTCATTAGGGATTTGTGGTACAAACACCAGATAAGGTTGAACCCAAGTCTCTGAAATCAGGAAAAACTCAGTTAACTCCCTTCCCCTAACGCTCCGCTCCGTTCTTTTATCATTTTCTTCTGCATTTGCAGATTCCAGGTGTGACTCAAAGAAGGACCATCAGCAGCACAATGGGAAAGACTTGTCCTTTAAAGGTTCTTGCTACTAGCCCCAGTCCTGAAAAACCAAAAAAGTGATCTCCAGTTTTGGGTGTGCAGCTGCTGTGCCTGCAAAAAAACAAATCCACCCGACTTGGGTATTTAGGTGCTCTGAGCCCCGACTTGTGCAAATGCTTGTTTGCTGATGTGGTTAATGACTGCAGTTAATGAATACACACAAAGCTGCTTGTACACAGGTTTTAAGTGGCAATTTACTGGCTGGTTTGAAGCCATTTGAAAATTTGGCCCTCCAGCCAGCTCACGATTTAAGTCCACCCCTTCCAGGACAACAGACAGTCCAAAAGAAAATGGCCTTCGGCCCCAGCTCTGGGCCCCATGGTCCTGGAGCCCTCTTGTCTCAGGGCTTGGAATATCATTATCTCTTCCGCAGTAGCCTTCATGCCATAGTACCAGTGGCTGGTAGGGGAACCCAGGCCCGCCCACTACACCGGGTTCCAGCCCAGGGACCCTATGACAGCACCCAAGGGTTCCTCCATCCACCTTCTTGCTGCTGTTTCCCTGGGCTTCCTCCTACCCAGCCTCTCTCAGACTTTCTCCCCCACAATCTCTCTAGGTTAACCTGTCCCAGGGCTGGGTCTCTCGGACCCTCCCTTGGAATCCCCTAACAGACTCAACCCATGCAATACAAACATACTCCCACATCTGCCCTCTTTGGGCTTGACCTCTCAGTTCTTCCTGCTCTGCTCCTCACTGAATGCCAGTTCTTGCCCTTTTGTCAGGACTTCCCACCAGACCCTGCTCTACTCCGGTGGCTGCTCTGTCTCCCCCCTGGCCTCCTGCCAGACTCCTCATAGATTCATAGATTTTAAGGCCAGAAGAGACCACCATGATCATTAGTCTGACCTCCTGCACATTGCTGGCCACAGAACCTCGCCCACCCACTCCTGTAACAGACCCCTAACTCTGTCTGAGTTACTGAAGTCCTCAAACCGTGGTTTAAAGACCTCAAGTTACAGAGAATCCACCATTTACACTACTTTAAACCTGCAAGTGACCCATGCCCCATGCTGCATTGGAAGGCAAAAAACCCTCAGGGTCTCTGCCAATCTGACCTGAGGGAAAATTGCTTCCTGATGCCAAATATGATGATCAGTTAGAGCATGTAGGCAAGACCCACCAGGCAGATACCCGGGAAATAATTCTCTGTAATAACTCAGAGTCCTCCCCATCTAGTGTCCCTTCTCCAGCAGTTGGGGATTTTTGCTACAGGTAGCTGCAGATCGGCTATAGACCATTGTAGGCAGTCCCATCATCTCATCCGCTCCACAAACTTATCAAGCTCAGTCTTGAAGCCAGTTTGTTTTTTTGCCCCCACTGCTCCCCTTGGGAAGCTGCTCCAGAACTTCACTCCTCTGATGGTTAGAAACCTTCATTTAATTTCAAGCCTAAACTTGTTGATGGCCAGCACTTCCTCTGCCCCATGTCTGAATACGCTAATCCCAGAAAGTGACTGCAGAGTTCCTCATTGTCTGCCTACTGTCCCCTTCTGTTCTCAACTTCCTCTGTGCACCGTCCTCTACCAGCCGGACTTCATCCTCTGCTAAGCCTTGCCCACTCTCCAGGAGTGGCGTGGTGTGTTAATTGGCCTCTCAGGCCCACATTGTCCCACTGAGAGCCCATATGGGGTACACACCTTCACACTCTCAGACACTTTGCAGAGCCCAGTGAATGGAGTTATATCGGTGGAAGTGATGTCAGAACCAAGGCCCAGATCAGTTTTGGAAGGTTGTCAGTCAGGACTTCGACTCTCCTGTGCTGTACCTGAACCTCCTGGCATACAGTTGCCTCGCACCGAAGGCGGTGGCTGTCTGTGGATGGTCACAAAATCCAAGTAACTTGTGTCCACTCTTGCTCTTGAGTCCTTCTGCCTCTCGATATGATTCTGTATGACGGCCCCGGGGCAGTGCAGAGTTTCTGGAAAGGAGGCCAATGGAAAAGAGGCAGGTTGGGTTTTTCTTTGACTGTCGATTCATCATGCGCCCGCTGATGTCTGCGGTCTCGCAGGCAGGCAGGTCTGATGGAGAAAATGGCTGCCCAACACAATCTGGAAGCTGCACCCACTTTGGTCCAGTGCCTTTGCTCTCTGAATGGAATTCAGGCAGCTTCCTGGCGCCAAAAGGCCTGGCAGGAGCTTTGTTGTTTTGCCACCGTGTCACACTGCTAGGATGGGAAGGGGAAAAACAACTCGCATCAGCTCCCCACTCCCTAGCAGGTCCAGGTGGGTAATAGACAAGATGCCCCTGGAAACAGACAGAACAAGAGCCATCAAAAAGCTCTCAGCCTAAACTTGGCAGCCATCCTCGCTTGAGAGACACAACCACTGAGCCAGGAGATGGAGCAGCTCACCAGCACGGGGCCTTCTGAATGGCTGCCGAATATTCCAAAGGGGTAAATTAAATACATTCATCTCAGTGAAAGTCACAATTGAAACGTTTTCACTCCACACAGAAGTTTCCGACAATCAACTTAATTTACTTCAATAATAAATGAAAAGGAATTTTCCTTTATAATAGCAATCAGGGATGAGCTGCCATGTGTCTGTGGGCCCCCCCTCCCATGTTGTTTTTTTTAAAGCAAACGCCATTCAACTCATTCTCTTTAAATAAAGTGATTCCTTTATCTATTATTCATTTGAAATACAGAAAGAGAATGGCAGAGCATGTAGAACCGCGTCGTTTATTTCTCACCGCTCTGGGGCGGATTCAAATAAAAAAGCAAAATACATTCTCTTTAAAGATTCGGTATGCATGGCATTTCTATCTCAGAGTTTCAGACTGTTGCCCATTACCGTGGTATCTGAGCAGAATCCTTTTCTGCTCTTAAGCTTTTTTAATTTGGTTGGCAAGCCTTGAAGAATGCCAGCAGATTAACGGCTAGCAGTTCTGTTTGGTGTATCTGTGTAATACCCTCATTTAGCCCATTCTTGTCGGGCCCCTGCGTGGATTCTCAGTATATTCCATTTCATATTTAAGCTGATGATCCTGGCATAGCCATGAAATAGACGTGACCAAAAATCCAAGAGAAACTCCAGTCTTTGCCACATGACTTCTCTTGGGGGATAAGCAATTCAGTTTGGAGAAACACTCAAAGCGGATGCTCTCAGGGACGCAAATTGCACAGAACAGGCATTTGCATAAGACTTCTCCTTCTTTCGATATAGCCCAGCAGCAACTAAGCAGAGTTCCCAAGTCCAAACAGCCCTGAACTTCCGGATCCAAGCTTTAGGGTCATCGCTGTTTTTAGAACTCAGGCCAGCAGGGATTTTTAATTTCCTGCTGGCTTCATTCCCAAGCACTTCTGCCACACAGCAACTCTGCATCAGAGCAGGAAACCAGCTGAAAGGTTCTCTGCACCTTTCCCTCTACTCCAACCCCAGCTGCAACAGCCTCTAATGTGCTGTGCTCCCCACACGATCAAGCTCGTCTAAAATAAGGATAAACCTAAATCTTCACCCAAACTTGACAAACATTTATAAAAAAATTGAAACCATTCGGTTAATGTGTGTTGTTGCTGCGCTTTTTTAAACCATACATCGTTTCATCAGTAGACAGAGGTGAAAGTAAGCCGGTACAGCGTACCGGTAAGAGCCTGTGCCTTGTACCAGGACCGGCTTTCCCAGACGGCAATTAAAAGCCCTGGGGTAGTGGCGGCAGGGCTCCAGTGGGGATTTAAAGGGCCCCGGAGCTCCAGCCGCTGCTACCACCCTGGCCCTGCCTGGACTCGGGCAGCAGGGCTCAGGCGGGGATTTAAAGGCCCAGGCCCTTTAAAGCTCTGCCAGAGCCCCGGGGTAGCGGTGGCAGCCAGGAGCCCCCACGGCTCCTCAGTGATTTAAAGGGCCCAGGGCTCCACTATGGTAGTGGCGGCCGGAGCCCTGGGCCCTTTAAATCACCCCCAAGCCCCAGGGCTCCCAGCCGCCTCTGCAGCGGGTAGCTCAGGGGTGATTTAAAGGGCCCCGGGCTCCCAGCCACCACTACAGCTGCTGGAGCCCCGGGCCCTTTAAATCAAGATTTAAGGGGCCTGGGGATTTAAGGCCCTGCCTCTACTGGTTAAGGCCATGCCTCTTCCGGTTGAGGCCACGCCCCCTGTTCAGGACTCCGGCGTACCGGTAAGTCCTCTAACTTACTTTCACCCCTGTCAGTAGAGCTCTATATGCTTTACAAAGGAGCTAAGTTAGCCTTATCCCCATTTTATAGATGGGGAAACTGAGGCACAGAGCAGGGACAGGACTTGCCCAAGGTCACCCAGCAGGCCAGTGGCAGAGTGAGGAATAGAACGTAGGTCTTCAGAGTATTCTTCAGAGAATAACAGTCCAAGACACCAGAGAAGCTGGAGCACATCTGGAACAGCCTTTCAACCCTCCCAAAACTCTGGGGTGCTCAGATCTTGGGCTTCTGCTGAAGTGCCCTGTAAAGGAATAACCCTTGTAAATTCTGCATCCCCCCCCCGCACCCTCAATGAATATCAGGTGAAATGTCAAATAAATACCCATGATGGTCAGCCCACTGGTCCTGTGTGAGTAGCTCGAACTCAGCAATGTATATGCTCCAGAAGGCTGGTGTTTTAGTAACTGATGAAAATAGAACGGCTTTTGTAACCTATAGAATGGGTTTGATCAAGAAATAAGTAGAAATTAGGTTCTGGCTTAAGTTAGCATGTGTGATGGGGAGTGTGGGAAACAGAAGTTGCTAGTGGGAGAAAGTTACGGACAAGCGGGAGACAGTACCTTGGGAAACTGAAGTCAGCAAGGACATGACCCAAGATTACTTTGCCATTCTGCTTTGGTTATAACTGCTTTGAGCAAGGTTTTTAAGAATTTTCGAGAGGTTTATTAACATCTACACAGATGGTATGGGAAGGACTTTGGTGCAGATATTAATTTCAATAATGTGTAATGTAAAGAGGTGGCAGAAATAGAATTATAAGGGGCCATTTAATGTTAATTAGTATTATAATAGTAGCTGCCTTGCTAAATTTCAGGAGATCTTCAATTAACATCCAAAGGGTACCTCTAGGTTCCACAATTATAAGGCTGTACTTCACTCTGGTGTCAGTGGACCGATTACCCATTGATATGCTCCTTGAGTGTAAGCATAACTGCAGTATCATGTAAGCAGTCATTGCATGCCTGTTTGCTTAACTGATCATTTTCCTTTCGATTAATGTTTGGTTGTAGCATTCGAAGTGTCACCTCGCGGTCCTCTGCTAAATAATTTTATTGTAACTGGCCTAGCGTCTCGAACCTGAAAACTAAGGTGGGTTTCATTGCACTGTAACGGTGCGGGACTCACCCCTGCAGCGCCTCCTGCTGCTCGTCTCAGGAATTAGCTCACCAGCCATCGGAGCACCCTCTGCAGGCCGATGTCCCGCTTGCTGCTGGCCCCTGGATCCCTCCCGGACCCCTGTGCCCCTTTCCTCAGGGAGCTGCCCCCTTCCAGTGCCCTGCAGTCTCGCTGGGTCTCCCCTCTCCGGGGAACCCCCAACCCCCTATCCCCACCTTGCCTCAGTATATGGGTATTGCCAGTCACCATCTAGCCCCCGTTCCCTGGGGCGGATGCAGTATAATTGCCACTCATCACTGGCAAGGAGGGTTTGGACCTGCTGCCTCC
Source organism: Eretmochelys imbricata (assembly GCF_965152235.1). NCBI lineage: Eukaryota > Metazoa > Chordata > Testudines > Cheloniidae > Eretmochelys > Eretmochelys imbricata. Next base: position 8,947,272 of record NC_135593.1, on the reverse strand, counting down.
GCCTACCCTTGGGCTGCCCCCTGCAACCCCAGTACCTATTTGGCCTTACACTAAGCCTGCAGCCTGGGGGGTTTCCGGGCCGGAGCTCCCCAGCCCCTCTAGCCTTCCCCCAGCCCTGCTCCAGTCTAGGTATCCTACTCAGCTCACAGCAACCAGGACCCTCCCTCTCAAAAGACTAGAGAGAGAGTCTTTATGCTCCTGGCCCACTGCCCTCTTATAAGGGCCAGCTGGGCCCTCATTGGGGCATGGCCCCAGCTGTGCCTTTTTCCCCAATAAGCCTGGGCTGCTTGCCCCAGCCACAGCCATCCCCTGCGCTTCAGGGCAGGAGTAGGTGACCACCCCGCTACATGCGCCCTTAGCTTTAACAACTTAATATTAATTGGGAACTTTCCAACGTAAAGGTTACACTTTGCCAACGTAGAATGGGCTCTGGTATTGGCATGGATCCACTCATCCTACCCATGCCCTTGGGGTGGGGAATCCCAATCTGGCTGCTAAATCTGCAAGGGGGCAACAGAATTAGCTGCTTTCTTTGCCTGTAAATTCCAGGCTGCTGCATTCTCAGCATCTCCGAGCACGTTGCCAGCCCTTCCATCACGTTGCTTAATGCACTATTGGAATGTGCTCAGATACTACAGTGACGAGCCTGGTACAAAAACCTATAGAAAAATGAGAAGAGATGAGAAAATCGGTGTCTTATCCATTTTGCATGTCATCTTGCAGGATGACTGCTGGTTCCTAATTAGGTTTGTGTCTTAGGTGGCCTCACTCTGCGCATGTTGGCATATTTCATGCTGTCTCCTGTGGCCTTAGTGAAATGAATCCAGCTCTTTGCTAGTGTCTTTTTTTTTTGTTAATTGCAGCTATTTCAGAGGCACAATGGACGGCTTTTTATTTTCCTTGCTTTGTCTGGTAGCAGGTGGATCCCATTATGTGGATACACCAGCAGAACAGTCTCTTCGCTACGCTTATGCGGCAACGGAATCCGTGACAAATGAAAGGTGCCGAATGCAAGCAGGGAGAGAGGCAAGCCTGAAAAGTGAAGCGGTTTGGTTCAGAGGTAAAGCCTCCAAACCTCAGTGGTCTGCCAGGGGCTTCTCCCACATTTTCCACAGTAAGAACCACAGCTTAAAAGAGAGATTGTCTCGTTGATACCTTCCCTTGCAATCCCCAGCCCAGGGATCCCACTTCCGCTCCCATCTGCAATTGGATATCAGACCTGTGGCAGCCAGAGTGACAGTTTACAGGGATGGGAACTTATTGAAGGTATACTTGTCACGCAATTAGCCAGCGGAACTCCTTGCCACAAGGAACGGTGGAGCCCAAGAGATTGGTAGGATGCGAAACCAGGATTGGGCATCACTCAACCCACTAACTTGTGTGAAAATGGCAAATGGTTTGGTCTTCCACAGGATTTTACCCCAAGTTAAGAGCACGCTTTTTAAGTGTGGATGAGACCCCAAACTTGCTGGGCTGACAGCGCTGGTGCACGCAATGCTTCTCCTCCAAACAGATACACCCAGTGCAAGCTCCCCTCTTCCAACCATCTCCCACTGCTGTGCCCCAGTGATGCCAGAAGGAACCACCTCTAGGTGAATGACGGTAGTTGTTTCTCTTGTCAGTCCTTGGCTTCCACCAGCAAGTGAGCCAGCTAATGCTGGTTGTACCCTGGGTATGGCCCCATTAGACAGGAAAAGAGATGAGTCTGACAAAGCATTTCACACAGACCAGCAATCAGCCTTCAGCTAGCAAAGGCTTTGGGCCATGACTCACCCGGGCCACACTGGAAAGGCTGGTGATTTGGAGTTGAAATCCCCAACCCTGCAGCCATCCCATCCCTTTGACTGGGGGCTCGCTCGATTGGTTCGATCCGGGGCCTGGGTTGCATTTGAAAGACCTCTGTCTTACCCCCACCCCCAGTAGGAGGCAGAGCAAAGAAGGGAAACTCATCAGTAGAGCCACTGGTCTGGGGGCGCTAGTGATATTGTCCTCTAGGGAATAGGTGAAGCACTGGCATTGAGTGGAAAAGTCATCCAGCTTGTACCGAAGGATGCAAATGGATGGAAAGGGAATGCAAGGCTCCCACCAACATCGCTGGCTCCTTGCTTTCCCCCCTTGTCCCCTGGAAGTCTCTCTTCTTTCTTTCATTCTCTTCCACATTCCTCCATTCTTCTGAGCCCCCGCTTCCTTCTGTCCCCATTTCTGACTCCCTCTTTCTGGCTTCCTTTCTCCGCACCTCGCTGTTTGCATCCCGCAGCACGTCGCATACTAATCTATGCATGGGAACTGTAACTCAGCTATTGACCAGTGTTTGCGGGCTTTCTGTAAACTTGGTTGTAAAGGTTTCATTAGCCTGCCTCACAGTCATTACATCAAGTAATGGAAAACATCCATCTTCTTCTGCTCCTCTGTGGCATCCAATGGCAATCGCTCTGAAGAGCGTTAATCAAGCTATGAAAATCATTGGCACCTTGTTCCTTGTTCCTTTATTATGAGTAACTGTTCACAGCCTGGCTTGGGATCAGAGGCCCCAGAGGCTGGGAAGGCAATGACACCTGGGGAGTGAATCTATTCCCTAGCTAATGAGAGCATGTCACTCTTGTTTCAGAGGTAGATGAGTGGTTTACACTGAACTGAGGAGTAAAAAGAACCATCAGGTCTAGTTCTCGACTGCCTTTACACCTGTGCATAATAGGTGTAAAATACTAACAGGTCAAGGGCCTGATTCCTCACCGTGTAACTCTATTTTCAGTGGGTTTACACAAGTGCAAAACTGGACCAGTTCAACAGTGAATCAGACCCCCAAACTTACACATGGGGCACAGGAATGGAGAAGTAGTCTCAAGTCTGGGCCCAATTCAGAGATCGCTACTGAGAACAAAAAGATGGTTCCAACCCCAAGGGGCTTGCAATCTAAGTATAAAACAAGGGACAACAGGTGGATACAGACAGATGGGGGAGTACAAGGAAACGGTGAGACAATAAAAATTGCTTCCAAGGCTCTCTGGTGGCCTGCGTGAAATGCATTGATGGTTAGAGCCCAATCTCCCCAGGGAAAGTTTACTGACCTACAGGCATTTGCAGCAGTCCTGACAACTGTACACCTTTGCAGCGTTCCTTCCCATGTTATTTTAGCAGCTTCTCTCTCCCAGATTGTTAGAGTAAGAGATTAATGTTTTAATTACACTGTATGAAAGCTAAGAGGCTGAGCTTGCGGATGGTATATGATACCAGCTTCCAGCACCAGTGATTCTTGAGGGAGCACGCACTAAAAATCAAGTTGGAATCCAAGTGGGGAATGAAAAAGTAAGATGGTAATCAGAATAATGTGATTTTAATGCCTGATATCTGACTGCCAGCTGGGGCCAGAAATTAAAGCTTTTGATTCTTTTTGAGCAGGGGATCCTGTCTTTCAAAGACTTTTAGAGCAGCCACTTCCATCCTGGGAGGTTCATGAGATCTCAGACCATAAAGCTACCAGAGGAGGCCTGAAACGGCCCTGGCATATGCCCACCTATAGATGTGAACCCACCTGCTGCCACATATCCACTTTGAACCACGTGCACACATCCCTACACATTCACACTCATTGCCACTCCCTTTTCACTTGTCCTACGGCCTTCCTAGCTCGGAGGCACCAGACTCAGTGAAGACAGGCAGAAGGGAAGTCTGATTAGATTCCCGTGTCAGCTGAGCTCATGCAGCAGGAAAGCCAGGAGAGAGCCCATCTAACCCAACCCTGTCACATGCAGCGGCTCTGGCTCAGGCACCCGCCCAGGGCACCATGAACAGAGATCTATTCTGCTCCTTTTCGTTTAGTGCTAATTAGAGGTGCTAGCAGAAAGGCGCCAACGCTCTTGGAATTTCATGAGACAAATAATCAGGGCCACCATCTGCACCCAGGCTGCATAGTCGGTGTAGATTTGCTCTACAGTTTCCTCACCCTTCCTCTTTTTTCTTCCCTATTTCTTATTCTCCTTCCTTCTCCCCATCTCTCTCTCCCCTGCCTCCTTCCCCTTTCATTCTCTCTCCCTCCATTCTTCCTGTTTCCTTCCCTCCTGCTTAGAGAGAGATCAATGTGCTGGGAATGTTGACTAGGGAATTAAATTATGCCAGCCTGTCTCGCCAAAAGCCTCTCACTAATCAGCCTTGATGACTCCCTGTTTTCCCCTCTAGGCTAGACAGAGAACCTGTAATGAAATTGACCATACCTTTCCTGGGGTGCAGGCTTTTCTGGTGAATGGGGATCTGATCGGACCCGCCCTCCAACCCACTTTGACTGAGTCCTGCTCAGACAGAGTAGAAATTGGTTCTCATCCAAAATCTGGGCAAGAAGAAAAATCAAAATAATCAATCTTGTATTTATTTATTTTGTGTGGAGCAGAACGTTCCAAACATTTAAGGGGTTAGGAAACGTCCAAATGTTTTGTTTTGACATATCTGAACAAAACAAGACCTTTCAGCACGCCCGGATCAGTTGGTTGAACTGAATCAAAACGTTTCATTTCCGCTGAGTTTGACATTAATCTGTGTCCCTGAAAGCCACTGTGAGCTGTAATTTGAGAGCTTCATGCCCCCATTCTCCTCTGTAAGTAGGCATGGCAGAATTTGATTTTTTTAAATATAATTTGAAAGCTAATAATGCGTTTATTTTAAAGCATTTTTATTTTTATCAATTTAAGTTTTCAGAATTGTGCCAATTATAGGGTTTAAACTTTTTTTAAAATTTGTGTTGATTTAAACATTCACAGTCATGGGAAATTGCGGGAGGGATGGATCAGCGAAGAATTATTTAATGCCAGTAGATATTGAGATTCAAAAAGTTAAAGCTTTATAAGCGTTACAACACAAATTGTCAACATTGCATGTCAAAATATTCAAAGTAAATGCCCTTAAATCAAACTCTAATGAATTCTCAAGCAGCACTTTTCTTACTTTACCTATCTGAGTTTTGATTATTATTGAGGGAAACACTTTCTCATCAATTTGCGTGCGTGTGGTGAATTCAACAGTTACTGACATTTACAGATAAAAATCGAATCCTTTGAAGCCTAGCTATAAACCGTGTTCCACGGCTGGACTACATATCCCATGATGCAGTGTCAGGCCAACCAGCAGTGCATTATGGGAAATGTAGTCCCGACGAAAATGGGGCACGAGACACCTGCACTACACTTTCCACGATAGCAGCTCAGGCTGACACCGATTAAGACTGAATGGAGCAGAAATTAAATAAAATATTCTGATTTGATTTGACAAAATGAAAAGTTTTCCATCTGGTTGACCTGACTCTAAGCAAAATGTTTAATTTTGGCTTTCCTGATTTTCAATTTTGCTGAACCCGCATTTTTTATTAAAAAAGAAAAGAAAAGAAAAGAAAAGAAAAGAAAAGAAAAGAAAAGCAGGAAACTCCCAACAGCTCAACTCATAGTACATCAGAGGGGCAAATGAGACATTACCCCATTGGGAAAGGGACAGAGACAATACAGAAGATATGACAGTGGTATTCTACAAACCAGAGTGACAGCAGCCCTGTCCTCACCTTGGACCACTGTATTCACATTTCGTTACAATGGAAGCAGAAAAGCTCCAGTGAAGGGTGTTGACAACGATTCAAGTCTTCAGATTGGGGAAGGGTAGATTCCATGGCACTCTTTAGTTGGGTCATGAATGGTAATGGCCAGCCAGCTGTTTGCCTTTACCATAATACAAGGCAGGGACACAATGCACAAGCAATGTCCAGTGGGAGCACGGAGGCAAGACAGGATATGAGCTGAGCAAAACTGCGTGTGTGGGTACATGTGCCCACACAAACTCCTTTACTCAGGTGTCTCTCTTGAACTGGGGCCAAAGAAAGCAAACCAGAATTATCATAGATCACTGTAGCCAAAAATACAGGGGTCTTTCCAGGAGCCCTAGAGTTTACTGGAATCAATTTTTAAACATAAACAAATGTATTAGAAAAGAAGAGCTCTAATAACCTGGTGCTACAAAGGAGAAAATAGAAAGAAAGAAAGAATAATCAAGGAAAAGACTTACTAGGCTAAATTAATCCCTGGTGTAAATCAGCCAGGGGTAAGGATTTTGAACACCACCGACTAGTTTCAGTGAGTCTAAATATTTTGGTGTGACCCAGGAAGCCTAGAGAGTATTTAAATTGGTGGAATTCGCACTTCCTTCCAGCCACCTGAATATGCATGTTACATCAATTCAGATTCTTTAACTGCACATCTGCTCATCATCATGTAGCTTACACTCCCCCTGTAGCTCCCCCTTCTAAATTAGGCTCACTGAGCCTGGCTGACTGGATGAAATTGCATGAGCAGGGGATGGAAACAGGAGATTAACAAGAAATGAAACATAAGAATCTATAAGCAACCTTCTCTTCTCTGGCTCCTGAGTGTGTAAATTACGCTGACTCCAACTCCTTTACACATCAGTAAAGGAAGGTACGTGTAAGAGCAGCTGGCATAAATGACAGCAAGAGAAGAACAGGAGAACCTAATAAAGCCAGCCCTGAGCCACCCTCCCACACCCAACACATGCAAAAGGGAAAGGAGGAAAATTCTTGTTGTCTGATGTAGAATTAAGCCATGGAACTCACTGCTACAGGGTAACAGGATCCGCTTGGAATAAATCAATTAATGAATATTACACCCGTAAAATAAAACAAGCTACCAACCCTTCTGCTTCAGGGCAAACCCAAGCTAAGTGATCAGGAAAGAATCTCTTTCGGCCAGTGAGGCTCTGCCAGGGTTTCACAGCTTCAGCTGAGCTTCTGGTACCCTTCACTGTCAGAGCCGGGCAGCAGAGCACATTGCTCTGCTCTGACAGGAGAATTATTTGCTCCTGTGCTTTCAGTTGGCAGCATCTGTTTCCTTCTGTCCCAGCGTCACCCTGGCTCAGTGCCTAGATTCCGTGGCATTAGATCACCGCTGACAGGAGGTGCCCACCTCCTGGCCGCCCCGAGGAGATCACCCTGTGCATGCAGCATCCCCGTGGCATGGCCAGGAACAGGAAGGGAAGCATTAGCATGGTCACCTCATCCACCTTGCTCAGGAGGCATTTGGATCGGGCACCGCACCTGACCTGCATCCTCCTCCTAATTAGCATGCTGGGTAATAAACGGCAGCCTTTTATTCATGGACAGGTGTGTGTCTTTGTCAGAGGTCCCCGCTTAAATCACCCGCACGGACTCCAGTAACCGTGGTAATGACACTCGGAGCTGGCTCCGGGCTGTAAAACGAATTTCCCTGATGTTTGTTCAATATTTCCATGAGAATTAAAACCATCTATTACAGGATGCCGGATACGAGTGGCCCCTGGGGCAGAACCCAGGTTATAACTCACTCCAGGGGCTCAGCCGATGGCATGTTACACCAGTGCTGGGGGAGACGGCGCCAGTCTGCTGTTCACTGCAGGGCTAGCTACTGGGCTTAGAAACGAAGGCAGCATGGTCTAATGGTCAGAACACTGGGCTGGGAGTCAGGTTCTAGCCTCTGCCCTACCAGCAACTTGTTGTACAGCTGTAGCCAAGCCACTGTGCCTCAATTTCCCTCTGCTGTGAAAGAGGGAAGTAATAACACTAACCTCTCTTGCTGAGAGCCTGGGCTGAATTAATTAATGTTTGCACCGCTCCTTCAGCCAAAAGGAGCTCCGAGCAAGGCCAAGATGGGACACACAAATAGATCCAAGATCAGGTGCGAGCTACCTTGAATGCATACCTGGGCTTCCGGGGCTGCCTGTGTGTCCCGCAGGCTCGGTACCCCCTCTCCCTACACCACCATCTCCACCCAGTGGGGCTGGGGAGGGGTAGAGGCCATAGCAGGCTTAGGGGAGGGAGAGACTTTTTTGGACTGATCTACTATGTCTAAGAATTCCTGGGTAGGAAGGGCTGAGCCAGAGAATGGAATTCCTGAACATCACCCTGGAACGTGACTGGACTTGGCCAGCAGAGTGCCGGGCTATCGGGCATGGTTGTGAGTGACACCAAGGGTGGTCTCACTCTGTCTAACGCAGTGAGGGTCTCGTGATCCGCTAGCTTCTTTCACATTTCTCCTTAAAGCTCCCCTCAGAGGGAATGCCTACGTAACCCTGAGCACAAGCCAGGCAGCCGGGGTGCTGTGAGCACTGCTTCCACATCTCACGCTTGTCATAAACCAACTCTCCGCTCCCTGGTACGCCCCACCTTTGTTATAGCCTGCGAGGGTCTCTACCTCTCCCGGGCCCCATCAAGGGTGGGGATGGTGGTGTAGAGAGGAGGTACCGAGTCTGCAGGGAACACAGACAGCTTTGGAGGCCTGGAGAAATGCACTTAAGGCAGCTAGCACCTGATCTTGGATCCATTGGCCTTGTCCAGAGCTCCTTTTGGCTGGAGGATCTCAAAGTGCAGCGCAGATATTAACCGTCTTTCATTTCACATTTATCCCACAAGCTCTTAGAGACAAGGGCTATCCTAGCATAATGGGGCCCCAATCCCTAGCTGATGCTCTGTTATTATATTACTCTTTGTATTAGAATAGCACCTAGAGGTCCCAGACAAGGTCAAGCCCCCACTGCGCTAGGTGCTGTACATCTACGTAGTAAGAGAGAGCCCTTGCCCTGAAGTTCTCATAGTAAAGAATATAGACAAAGGGTGGGAGGGGAAACTAAGGCACTGAGAGGGGCCATGACTGGCCTACAGTCCCACAGCATGTCTGTGGCAGAGCTTGGAATAGAACGGGGGTCTCCCAAGGACCTTGAGCTATGAACCCAGGGCCGGAGAAGAGGGTTCACGCAATTGCAGCCTTCGTGCCGCACAGCAGCCCGGCCTTGCCCTGACTTCTGGCGGTTGGGAAATGTTGTTTTTGGAAAAATATTTATCCTGCTAATGAAACAGAGGCAGTGTCAGAGTCCCTGGAAGGTCAAAGCCACGATTGCTGCAATCAGCTCCCTTCACAGCACTCAATGAATGGGGCGCTGATTGCAGACGCCAATCAGAGCACTCAATTTTGCCTGCCTATTTGGGAATTAAAATATAAAGACACTTCCCCAGGCAGTGTATTTAGGGATAGTTTATATAACGTGCCTCTTGTGGGCACAAGGCCAGATAGGAGAGGGGGTGGGGACACAAAAGCGGAATGTGTTTAACTAGCGGAGACGTGCAATATACCACTCTGGAAATGCACATCTTGGATGAGAAGCTAGAGGAGAGTCCAAGCTACACTGTTTGGATCCAGGTTCAAACTCCATGCTGGAAAGTTCAGGGACTTCTGGATCTGGGATTTTGATTTGAGTCCCATCTCTGCTTCTAAGGACTGAATTGCTTCCAGGGGCTGTGAGCCAAACTATGCGCTGCAGTTTGGATTCGATCGCCTGGTATTTTTAATTATTATTGGTATTTCCAACGTGTGTCTGCATCGTACACAAACACTGAGACAGTTGGATGATCAGCAGGCGAGAGGAGAAGTGAAAACAAACTAATCCAGCCCTGCGGAAGCCCAGATCCTAGAAGCCGCAATGCACAACTTTCTGAGCAATCTAGGGCTGTGCCTGGCAGAGGAAGCTGCTTAGCTAATGGACTAGCCATTTTCCAAGTTCCCTTGATGTCCATTTAAGTCACCAGAAGTAGAGAGAAGCTCAAGCTACAACGTCTGGATGTGGATTTCAAACACCCCAAGGTGCAGGAACTGTTCAGACCTGGGAGTGAAGGGCCCTGTGCAAAATCTGGGTTTGAGGGAGCTCAGATCCAGGTTCTGATCCAGACCCTTTCTCAAATCCCTGCAATAGACTGCTGAAAAGTCACCATACGCACCTGGTGGGTCAAAGAGTGCCATGTTCAACACAGTAATGGCTAGGCTTGTACCAGGCTACAGGAGAGCCAGAGGACCAGATCCTGGCTAAGTCTAGAACTGACCAGAATTCAAAGAGGAGCTAAACTGAAATGCACTGGTAACGGCTGCTATATTGGCTGTCACACCAGGGATCACATTGGGGACCTCCAAGAGCTGCTACTGCTTGAGCTAAAGGCCTGTAACTGGGGCTATAACAGATTCATATCCCCCGACTGGGCACAGAAGGGGACTTGGAATACACACTAGCCAGTGAGTTACAAACCTGCTTTCCCCTCTCTCACGCCCTCCGCTCTTAGCAAGTAAGTGGTTCAGCAGGGCTGGTCATGAGACCTGGAAACTTTCCCCTCCAGTCTAGGCAGGTAGAACCTACAGCTGATCAGGAGTCCCTGCGACCCGCCCAACTTTTGCAGAGAGGTGTCCACAACACACACATGTCCACCATGGTCACAGCTTGCTCCCCATGCCAGCAGTCCAAGCTCACAGAGTGACCGAATTTCCCTTGTGAACTGAAAGGGGGGTGGGGGACCATTGAGGAAACAGGGTGTTCCGTCTATCTAGGTAGATACCCCAGCACTTGTATGGCCCACATCACCCTAGGATGTGGGCATCTTCCAGGCATCAATGAAATTTATCTTCACCACAGCCCTGTGGAGTAGGGGAATGTTGTCCCCTTTTAGAAATGGGAAGCTGAGTCACACAGAGAGCAGGGATCCTTGCCTAAGATCTCAGAGGGACTCTGCAGCTGAGCCTGGAACTGAACACCAAGGTCTCCTGCAGTCCTGTTCAGATCTCTATCCACCAGGCCATCCAACCACTGCATAGCTAGCGCTCATCAACATTGTATCTGAGCATCAGGGGGGAAAGTGGCCTAAATAAAACAGAGCTCTTCATTCTCCAGTGTCACAGCTCAGCACACGTTTAGCCTGAACTAAAATGCATTTTAGTTCGGCACTGAAGCCGCTTTAAAAAGGACCACAAATAAGTTGCAAAGAAATAACCTTCCGATGCCACTTACGCTGATCCAGCTCATTCTAGTGCAGCTGGGTGGAGATCCCAGAGTCAGAGTTATGCAGGAGTGCGGTGGGTGTAATTTACTCTCCCTGCTTCCCTCGCAAACCAGATGGGAACTTGGAAAGCGAGCTCATTTTAGAACCAGAACAGGACCCTCATTCATGCTGGCTCTGACATTTGTCAAACCCCTTTCTTCACATCCCCGAAGATGCCGCATGCAAGACACGCTACCCGAAAAGGGAGAGAGAACACTGTCTCATTATTACTGATGAGAACAGGCAGGGGTTGTATCCCTGGCTTTGCCACTGATTCACTTTGTGGCCTTGGACAAACCGCTGCCCCCCTCCATCCCCCCACCCTTATGAATGGGGTAATAATCATCACCCACCTCACAAGGCTGCTGTAAAGCAGACTGAATCTGTGCTTGCACCTTTCTCCAAAGTCCTTGGGCAAAAGGTGCTATAGAAGCATCATTGCTATTACCTCATGGTGCATCGAGGCCAGCCTCCTTCTGAAGGAGAAGGCAACTCTCCCTCAGAGCCATGACCGCTCCCTGTGGCTGAAGAAAGGGGTGGAAATGGGCTTGTTTGCCGCAGAGGTACTTCCAGCCATGCCATTGTGAGGAAGGAAGGACCTGGGGCTGAGCCGAAGTCTCTCTCTGAGCAGGTAAAGATCACTGACCAACCAAGCCAGGGAGCAGCCGAGGCATCAGCTCTGCCTCTGGATCTAGGGGGAGAATGGAGAGTCAGGGAATATGCGGGGGCTTGAGCGAAGTCAGAGTTTAATTGACATCAGGGGGGTCCGCAGCACCCACATGGCGGATGAGCACAAAGAGGTGCTAAAGGAGCACCCGGAAAATGGGTGACATGAATTACGGGCTGACAGAAAAAGGCCCCGCTCAAGCTGATATCCCTAAGGGCCAGCGCAGGGACAAAAGCCATCTTGTCACAACAAGCAACAATTGTGAATGACAGCAGGCACTTCCCTTCCCCTCCAGAACAATGGCCGCCTGTCATGGCAAGCCACAGAGCCTATTGTTGAGCTTGGTTACGACACTGCGAGAACATCTGCCAGGCCCTGACAAGTCAGGGCAGGGAGAGGAAGCTGCTTTTGCTGCTCGTAGGATGAGGCACTTTGGGTTTCCACCACATGGTTGGCTTTTGTCTCTCTTTTACTTCAAGGAACAGCAATGCTGTTTAAGGGGAGTAGAGCAGAGGTGGGTAGCTATTTCTGCCTCTTTAGCCTGGATAGCCAATATTCAAGGCCATGCCCATCAGGCAGAGAAACAGATGATACGAGCCAGGTCTATTCTTTGGTGCAATTCTGTTTATTTACTATGACTGTACACAAAGTCCTATTCCCCTGGACACACAAGGAACAAGTAACTGCAGGCAGTTTCTGTGCTTGCTATTTCCAAGTTTGCGCCTCAAGTTAGTTCTGTGTTCAAGGAGCTGTGTCTCCCTGCTCCATCTCATGGTCATGCTCACAACTACTTCTCTCACAGTCTGCTGGCTTTCTGCCTCTCACACATATATAGCTTGCCAAATAGGCACCTATAGCCCATGTTTGCAACTAGTCCCAGAGAAACCACATGGTTTAGCCAAGCTCAGTGCCTTGGGTAGTAGCCTCCTATTGTTTTCAGCTATCACTGCATAAAGGGACATTTAATTACTCCTTCCATTTAGCCTGAAAGAAGGATGTTTAGCATACCCATCTGCTTTACCTGCATCTGTGATTGTCTATAGATCAAAGACCCACTTGATGGCAGTCATTAACTCCTTCCAGCAGAACACTATTAGGGAAACTGAGGGGGGAACAGCCTTGCTTCTGGTAACTCCAAGTCAACTTCAGAATCTGGAACAGAAACCAGTTATTCTCAGTCCCTAAACAGTAGAGACAACCCTACTTCCTAAATTCACCACAGCACAAGCTCGCCTCAGCTTAGATATTTGAAAGAAGGAGCATATAGACTGCCCTCAGAAATGTACCTGCACCCACGAAAAACTGAATTGAATTAGGGCAACAGTGTAAATAGGTAAGAGCTACCCCTTTGCACAGCAGACTGGATTCCATGGGCATACTCGCCCCTTTGCCTGAGTGCCCATCATGATGTTGCACTCCATATGCTTTATAAAAATATGTTTATACATGTGAATATGATGTAACTAGAATATGCTTTATGCAAAAAGTCTCTTGTAACGTATTGTCACAAAGCTTATGATCTACTCAGCGTGTTCATCCTATTTGTATGTATGTATCATTCTTGTATCTAAAACTAGAAATTTGAAGTATTACTCTGAAGTCCTATTATAATTATGCAAAGTGTGGGCTATTAATGGTGGCTTGGAATCTTGATGGCTCCCATTAACTAGAACAATTGGTTGTGAATGGCTGCGTTTACTTGCAAAACTTCCTGGGTACATGCCACCCAGCCTTAGAAGAATGGAGACTAGGGGTCTCACAGGACATGTGAGCATGTCACATGATACTGGAATCCATCTTAAACCTGGTGCTTCTCCATTTAGAAGGAGGGGTGGAAACGCAGAGAGACACAAAGGATTCCCGCCTTGTGCCAAAGCTATAAAAGGGGGGTGGAACAGAACAAAGCTGGGAGAGGGATAGTTCAGTGGTTTGAACATTGGCCTGCTAAACCCAGGATTGTGAGTTCAATTTCTGAGGGGGCCATTTAGGGATCTTGGGCAAAAATTGGGGATTGGTCCTGCTTTGAGCAAGGGGTTGAACCAGATGACCTCCTAAGGTCCCTTCCAACCCTGATATTCTATGAAAGGGTCCCAGTCATGTTGAATCCCTTGCTTTTCACCTAAGATGCCTGCTGGAACTAAGAAGGTCTGTACCACGGGAAAGGATTGGGCCCAGAAGCTTATTGGAACGTCTCTGAGGATGAGATTTACCTGTATACAGTTTCTTAATGTATTAGGCTTAGACTTGCATGTTTTGTTCTATTTTGCTTGGTAACTTACTTTGTTCAGTCTGTTATTACTTGGAACCACTTAAATCCTACTTTCTATACTTAATAAAAATCACTTTTGTTTATTAATTAACCCAGTCAGTGATTAATACCTGGGGGAGCAAACAGCTGTGCATCTCTCTCTATCAGCATTATAAAGGGTGGAGAATTTATGAGTTTACCCTGTATAAGCTTTATACAGGGTAAAACGGATTTATTCGGGGTTTGGATGCCATTGGGCGCTGGGTGTCTGGGAGCTGAAGATAGGTGATCTGCTGAGCAGTTTTTGGTTAAAGTCTGCAGCTTTAGGGGGTGTGGACCAGACCTGGGTCTGTGTTTGCAGGTGGCTAGCATGTCTGGCTCAACAAGGCAGGGTTCTGGAGGCCCAAGCTCACAGGGAAAACGGGCTCAGAGGTAATCTCAGCACATCAGGTGACAGTCCCAGGGGGATCTCTGTGACCAAACCCATCACACATGCCCCTTTGCCTGAGTGCTCATCAGGTGCACGTCCCATCCACTGCAAAGCTTGAGTACGGACACACTGGAGGCGGCAAATATATTAACACAATAAGCATCTTGCTTTCTGTAACAGTCCCATTTCTCCATACAGCCTCCCTGCTCTGTGCAGCAGCTATTGTTAGAACGCCGGTTACACAACACTCTCTAGCAAGCTCCTATTTAAAGCTCGGCTTTGGTGACAGTGTATGACAGAGACTTTTCAATCCATCATGTGAACAATCCTAGTGCACTTGCTCATTCATGTCCTTTACCTATAATCCCCCAGAATATACATCTGCTCCCAGGGCCTCCCAGTGATTGGGAATCCAGCCCTGGGGCTGTGTCCTCAAGCAAGGATGTTATTGGCTAACGGAGCCCATCAGATCTCTTATTTTTTCCTGCCTACTTGATAATTGAAATATAAGGCATTCAAGGCAAGACACTGGTGGGCAACTGACATACCAGCCTCGGGTGGCACTTGGTGAGGTTAAACAGAGAATTCACCCTCGTGCTCACTGCATTCTGCCCTGGGGCACTTCAACTTGGTCCAGAAAGATTTGGATTATGTCTTTTTTTCCCTCATCTGAGAAAGAGGGATGTCACCTGCCACTGAAACGCAGCCACCTCTGGGGAACAGTGTGGCAGCTGTTTAAAAGTGCATGTAGATGTGACGTGCCTGCTAAGGATAGGATAGGAAAAAATAATTGATGTGTCTGAGATGGCTCGGACAATTTCAAAGCGGGATGTGAGGATGTAAAGCTTTTACCAAAATCACGGAAATTCTTACAGCTTGACTGGACAGGTCACGGGGGAGGAGATTCTTATAGCTTGACTGGACAGGTCACGGGGGAGGAGGGGGTCAGCACCACTACCCTTGCAAAACACATCACCAGATCACAGCAGATTGCTCCTCGGCTTTCTCCTCCAGACAATGGCACTGCCAGCAGCCCCTAAAGCCACCCCAAGGAAGAGCACCCCCTCCTGAGTCACCAACACCATCTCCCTGCCATGCAGCATCTCTTTTCCCACATTGCAGAGCTGGTTTAGCACTGACTAGGAGGGATTATCACAGGCTGGCCCCTCAGGACCACTGTGTCCCATGGCATCACACTGGGCCAATGGCTCAGATGGAAGAGCTAATTAGCCACACAATGCCCTGCTGCAACCTTGGCTTTCCTGGGAGTTGTCCCATCCCAACCAGGCTTCACCATGCTTAACTGGGAAGAGCTAGCACTTCGATCATATTGGGCTGACCTCTGAAGTCACAGCTCCAGGAATGAGGCTCTCCCAACAGGACGTAAGTATGGTATTGCCAGCCCGAGCACCTGCACATCTGGAGACTTGACCTTCCCTCTGCCCTGCATGGTGAATGCCATTGAACACTGAGCTCCTGCAGAAACCAAAGACGTTCCCCTTGGATAGGACAGGTGGAATAGGAAAACCCCAGGACAGTAGCAATGGCTTTGCCATTGGCTTCCAACACAGAAGTGCAGCAAGGGATGCTGGGAAGGTGCCTGGGGACACTTGCGCTGGAAATCAGCTCCCAGGGGATGTGGGAGTTTTGCTATTGACTTCAATGGGGCTAGGATTTCCCCTCTGATTTACATATGTGTGTTTCCTTCCTCCCTTGGTGAGACTGTGGGTGCTGGGGTGGGGACAACTCAAGGGTCCTTTTCCTGAAGCAGTCTGCGCATGCAGATACCCGCTAGCCCTACAAAGAGATCCTTCCTCCGGCATTTGCCATTTTAATTAGCAGAGCTCTGCCCTGAATCTCAATGGGAGATTAAACCATAAAGGGTGCCACGCGGAAGAGGACAAGTGTCTCTTCTCGCTCGAGAAATATGCAGAGCTGTCTATGAAATTATTACCACTGTTTATGTGTCCCATTTTCAGCTCCACACGCACATCCTTGGCGCTCGCTCCACCAACAAGAAATCAACTGGCAAGGAACGTTTCAAACGCACAGCAACAAAATTCACGTTTGCAGTCTCTAGTACCCTGCAGCTCTGTGGGATTTCAGAGGCTGGCTTTTCACCCCTTTCTCTCTCACGCGATTACATGACCGGGCTGGCGGTGAGAGCAGGCAACTGGATTCAGTGACCAAGGGGGTCACTTACAGTTCCATGTCCTTATATTAATATCTACCCCCAGGACCCAAGTGCAAGGTATTCTCCTCCTGAACTTGCACCAGGGCAGAGAAGCAGGGAGGCAAAGATGTCTTTGCACTCCTCGTATGCAGTATTGCCAACCCTAAGCATTAAAAAACAACAACAACAACAACAAAACAAAAAGTCAGGCCCCCCAAAAATCACAAGATTGTCTTAAAAATCATGAAAATATTTTAAAATAACCAAAAGTACCCATTTGTCCAGCTTTTGTTTACTGAGCCTTAAGTGTGCATGTTTTCAAGCTTTTCTCTGAAACTAGAAGTGTTAAAACCAGACATTTTTAATGAAAAATGCGATTTTCTTGTATTCACATGATTCCAGGAGCTGGGACTACAATAAAGACACCAAATGTTATGAGAGTTGTCTTAAAATCACAAGAATTGGCAACACCGTATCTGGCACCTGCTCTACTTCCCAGGTTCCCCAGTGGGCACTTGGGAACAGAGAATAACTATTGTACAATGTGCTTCAGCTGTGCACCCCTTGCACTGGGGAGTAGCGGGGCTCATGTACATCAGCTCTACACCATTGGAGAACTTCCTCTGTGCAGGGGAGAATTCTCAGGGCACAACTTCCCTTTTCCACTGTTGGAGAAGCGCAAAGAGGCCTGAGGGTAAGTGAGAAGCAAGCCCCGGGTAACTAACTCTGCCAGGCTGTTGAGAGTTTGCTCCCTGTATTGGACAGAAGTGCCTGGAGAACAGAATATTTTAAGTTGCAGGATGCTGAGGCAGTGTTCTAAATTATAGGCTCTGAACGCTTTGCACCAGCCCTAAGCATTTAGATAAAAGGAGAGCCAACTGAAGCCATCCTCTCCGGCTGGCACCAAACCAAATCCCTTTCTGAAGGTTAAAAATAAAAAAGCCAACATTTTAAAAAGTCTACAGAAGTGAAAGAGTCTCTCTACTTCATGAGTCTCGGCACTTTGTGGGGTTTGGCTGGCACGTGCAGTGTCAGTGCCAAAAAGCCGGGTGATGGGTTGTTCTGACTGAGGAGTCTATTCCTAACTCTAGCCTTGGCCTGCGGGGTAGCCGTGGGCAAGTCAGAAAGGGGTCAATCCTGCCAGCCTTTTGTAGATCTATGGCTGGAAAGTGCTATATAAGAGCTAAGTATTTTTACTATGGTGTTTATTGCACAACCCAAACTGGGAGGTTCAGAGATCCTGATGAGAAAGCCTGTCTTTGTGAGATGTCCACCCTCATTTCTAGATCCGGATAGCTGAGATTCGGTTCAAATAAGCTTGAGAGTTTGAACCTTTTGAGTTTAGGCAGTTGTTGACTGGGACATGAGATGCACTTTAATGAAGCCGTACACAATGACGATGAAATCACTAGCTAACGTTAGGAACAGAACCCAGGGTTCGTGGTTCCCAAAACATATTCTTCTAGCACTTAGGGTAAAGGCAAATCTTAGTTAGCTGGCTGTTTCAGTAGGGCTTTTATTCTCTCTGTAGGGCTGCAAGAGACAGAGACACACACACAGAGGTATATTCAGGACCCCTGGCTGAGAACCGCTGTATTACTGCGCTGCTCATGGGCGAGTCCCTCCGAAGAGAAACTGAAATAAAGGTCAGATGAAGGGTGAAAGAGTGTGAATGCTGAATTTCATCTGCTTCCGGATCATGCTACCAAAGAGCCTTGAAGGCTCACAGACCTCCTTCCAGGTAGAGTTTTGGATGGGCCAGCACTCAGTGTAAGAGTTTGATCCCAAGTTAGGAACATGCCAGATTTGGCTCAATTTTGCTAGGTGTTTGTTTGAATGGCTCAGGGGACATGTATCCAGCACAAACACCAACCAAAACTACAAGTTTCCCACAGGCCAAATATGCAACTATATTGGAGAGCCTGGGATAGGCATTAATGGAGGGTGAGAAAAAAGTAGCAGAACTGAACTTCAGTGACTGTGCAAGGGAAACCCCTCGGCACTTGGAACATATGGGCTTTCTTGCTTTAGTTCCCTCATTTGTGTGGTTTGTTTGCATGAGACAGAGCTCCTTTATCGCCAGAATTTGCTTTCCAATGCATCATGGAAATGCCACAGCAATGCACGAGACCTGACCTCCCCCCACACATGATTTAGAAATAGAGAGGGGGAAAAAATGCTCCAACCCCCCCCTACAGAGCATATTAACTCCCATTGCAGGGAATCTCAATTTCAACTGCTTCCTGCAGTCTACTCCGAAGCAGGCAAAGTATCTGAATCCTAATCCACATCACCCTCCAGATTCCTGGCTCTCCAGACAAATACACCTGACGCACCACAATCCCGACCTGCAGCACCCTCATGCTCTTCCGGCTCTAGGCGTGATCCTCCCATCCTGGGTAGACAGACTCATGCCAGCGGACCTTGAGCAAGCACACCATAAATAGCAGCATGGCTACTGTGGCTCCAGCAGAGATCCAGGCTAGCCACCCGAGCTCAGACCCTGGGGTCGGGCGGGCTTGAGAATCCGAGCTGCAACGTCCACACTGGTATTTTTAGTGCAGCCCTACAGAGTTTAGCCTTAGCATGAGTCTGTCTTCCTGCTCCCAGCTGCAATGTAGACGTACCCGGGGAGTCCTTAAACAAAACCTCCAGCTTCCAGACCATCACCTGCCCTGGGCACGTAAATCCAGTTACTCAGGTATTCGACCACTGAACCTGAAATTAACAAAGGTATGTCATGGCTAGAGCAGCCCCTGGCTTGGCATAAATAATAAAGGTAGGCTTCCCCATCTCCCTTCTACAGCACAGCCCCCTTAAACTGCAGGGAGAACTGTTGCTTACGCACTCACAGACAATGGCAGTGGTTGTTCTTGCATCGGCTCATAAATATTTAACAGAAAGCACTTTGGAAGGAAGAATGTTATTAAGGCTGATGAAGTCTGGGGCTGCGAATGTGGCCATAGATCAGATGTTGCCAGTCTAGTGCGTATAACCCTCCTCGATCAGCCCAGTGGCAAATCAGCATCTTTGGGTAAATAAATAAATAAAATAAAATAAAATACCGAGCCTCAGAAACCCAGAGGGACACATGCAAGGCGTCTGAAGAATATCCTACCAATAGATCAGATCCTTGAAATCTCCTTATGCAGCTATTCAGATATCTGAAAAGTGGGAGGAAAAGGCTAAAAACCAACAAAGCAGAATGCACTAGATGAAACGCAATTCTTGGCAGTAATTTTTAGCACAAACACTAGGTGTTGTTTTTTTCCCTCTTTTTCCATAATAGCAAATTAATCTTTTTATTGCTGCTGAAGCCACACTAATTATATTTATTCCAGTGCTTTATGCATTACTGGCATAAGTTTGGGTGCTTTTGTGGGCGGTTTTCATGGGCCTATTTGATTTCATTTGCTGCATTTCAGTTCCGGCAGCCCCAAAATTAAGGGTGAGACAAAGTCTGTTATGGCTGAGAGCAAACTAATCATTTCCCCTCCTATAGAAGGATGAGAAATAGCCTTTCTTTGTCACAAAGGCTGCATGAGAAGTCGGGAGTAGAGTAAGGGAAAACTCAGAATTGCTGTGGCCTGGGAAATTTTGACATCAAAATCATATTATGTCAGGACTTGACAGGCTAAGACACGTCACAGTACTCACTCATACCGCTGACATGTCACGAAATAATGCACAAATCATAAAATATTTAAATGAAAAAAATAAACATTTGAAACACGTTTGGTTTTGGAGCGACATTTTGATTTTTTTCCCCCCATCCAAGAAAATACTTTTTGTTTTGGAAAAATATGCAATATATACAAAATATATATAGATATTTCTTTTGCTTTCCTTTTTTAAAATTTCCCCTCATGGGAAACTGTCAAAATTGATATGATTTTGTGACCCCCCCAAAAGTTTTCCTCCAAAGGGTATTTTCCAATGCACAATTGTTTTGATGAAAATTCTCCCACCAGCTGTAACTGGGAATGGATACTGCCTCTCGGTGTTAAGCAGGTTTTAGAGTTAGCGAATGTTGCTGGATGACAGCCCTGGAAGCCGAGGGCCAAATTCAGTGGGGATGTGTAAGTTGCATGCCAACAAGTAGGTCTAAGGAGGTATCACCTGGTACAATTTATGCTGAGGCACTGGGGAAAAGGCAGAGGTAGCCGCAGCTTAGACCTGTCTCTGGATATAATAGCCCTGATGCTGAAGCCACCTGTGAGAGGGCAATTTTCCACAAACTAGGAAAGCCCTTTGAAGTCAATAGGCATCTGTTTAAAGAGTACAGTGGACTTTGGATCTGGCCTACGCTGCCCTGCAAAGGTACCTTGACCTTGAGCCAGAGGGACCAGCTGGAAAAGTGAGAAACTAAGCATCTCCACAGCCCATTCAGTCCTCTCTTGCTAAGGTGCCCAGTTTCTGCTAATTGCTATCACAGTTTCTGCATTATATCAACCCCCATCCAAGCATGAACTAGACTGAATGCCATCAACTAATTCCACACAGATGGGAACTAGCATTGTGCAGTGCTGCGGGGAAGGGAGGTTTCACAGAGAGATGTTGATAATGGTCAGTACCTCTTAGGAATAGCCCCTTAACCTGGATTTGAACCACTGTCCTAGAGGTTTAAAAAAAAAAAAAAAAAAGAGATCAATCTAGCCCATTACCACCCCCACCTCAGCTAGTACTTGACTCCCTTTTCCACAAAGAGGGTTATTTCTTTGACAAGGCTTCTACAAAGTTCTCCCTGCATGGCTGGGACTGGTTATAGCTCATGCTGCTGATTGACCATCTGAGCAACCGCATATGAAGTGTATTTGAAAAACAAAATCAGGCCTATTAAGACACTTTACAATATGACAGCAATTAAAGCAACCCGTGCATTCACCATTTGGTTTAAAAATATTTTGAGCAGAATTTTACTTTCCTAACGGTCAGAAGCATAGGGTCAGGGAAACCACAGGAACTGGAGGATGGAAGGGAAATCTGGTTTATAACCTATGCTGTGCGGCAGACTCGTGGCATCTGTGCTAGTCAGTTTCCAGTGCCACAGGACACTTTGTGAATTTAGTCCTGATCCAAACCCCATTGATGTTCGTGCTAAGACTCTCATGGATTTCCATGAGCACTGGATCAGGTCCTTGCTCCTAGAAACGCAATCCCAGCAGAGAAAGACATTCATTTCTCCTCTGTGCTCTGGGGCTTGGGAAGGGGACAGACTGGCTGGCTCGAGGAACTGGGGCTGAGCCCTTCCATCTCTATGGTTACCTGCTCAGTGGGAGCTAAATGTTATTACAGTGGGACAACAGCTTGGTGCATCCTCTATGAAATGACCTGCTGGAACTCAGCAGTTGCCAACTTTCACTAAGTAAACAAGCACCCCGACTTTCACAATAAGCCAAAAATCAAGCTAATCCCATTTCAAACCAAGCCAATCCCTAAGAACCCCAACACTCTATGTGACTAGATCCCCCCGGCGTGCAGTCTGGGACTGTGGTGGGCCCGCTGTGCACTCCTGACTCTCTCCCCCCACCTTGCCCCTCTCCTCTGCTTGCTGGGAGCCTATCAAAAATAAGAAGCAACAAGCTACAAGCCAAACAAGCTACATGCCAAAAAACTAGCCAATAAGCAACTCACAAGCCAATTAAGCCAAAAACGAGCCCGATTTCTGCGGTTTTTTTTTTTTTTTGCGGGTTTGGCATGTCTGGAGCTCAGTCCCTCATGGCACAAAAATGGGAGTTGGAGGCCCTGGTTGGCAGCATCAGTAGAGATGCCAAGAACTGAGCAGGACCCTCTCCCCTCAGATCATGGCAGAAGCACATGGAGAAAGTCAGCAAAGACATATCTCTCCCAGAGGTGCAACATCCCTAGCCACTATCTGGGGTCTCTTGAAGGCACAGTCCCCTACAATAGCTGGAAGAGCCGAGTCTCTAGTGATGTTAAGGCAGTGCCATTTCACCAACAATGCATTCATTTGGGGGATGGGGGTGGAGAGAAATTCACTGCTCTGGCATCTCTCTCCTCTATCACTTTTCACAGACTGTCAGTCCCACACTCCTTTACAGTGCTCCCACATGCCAGACTTACTTAGGAAGTACGCCAGCTCAAGCAGTCGTTAGGCATTGTCTGTGTACTACATACAGCTGTGCACATTAATGCTAGTGAGACAATCAGTCAGGGTATCAAATGCAGGCGGAGTGGGGAGGTGAGCGAGGATGTCACCCCTGCTGTGAAAGCTTTCAGCTTGCTTTTAAATTTAAAAAGAAGAAAGTTCCATTCCCCACCCCCACGGAAGGAGCTTCGACATCCACGTGGAGAACCCCCTTCCCCTGTCTCCCAGTTAATGGCATCACACAAGGAAACCTATTTCTTTCACCTTCCCCCCAAACCTCTCGGCTCGCTCCTGCCAGAGGCAGGAAATTGGGCTCATTGCACCATTGGTCCATGGCAACTCCCTCAGGCCACATTTTCAAAGGGGTTTAAGCACCTACTGATGCAGATAGGAGCCGAGAGGAATTTGCAGAAGAGCCTAGGGAGGTTAGGGGCCTAACTTCTATTGAAGCCAAGGGGAGTTAGGCACTTAATCTGCTTAGGCTTTGTTGAAAATATCTAAGAGCCTGTCTGCATTTTTAGGCAGCTAAGTCCCTTTGAAAATCTGGTCCTGTGTTCCGGTGATCCCCTGTCCAAGGCCATTATGAGTTGGGGGCTGGAGGGAGGGATCATCGGGTTCTCTACCTCCCTCCCATATTTTAATCTCCACAGACCCACCCTCTCTTCCCTTACACGTGGCACCAGCTGTTCTGCACCATATTGACAGATGTCAGTAGCCTTTCCAGGAACAGGCCACCACTAAGAAGTGCTCAGGAACTAAGCAATCTGCAAGACCCCCCCCGCCCCTGTGTTTTAGAGAGGCAAGGTGTTCAGCCACCATGCTCACTGGACCCTGTCCTTGAGGTGCAAGAATCCCAGAGGGAATTGAAAAGGAGTACTTGTGGCACCTTAGAGACTAACCAATTTATTTGAGCATGAGCTTTCGTGAGCTACAGCTCACTTCATCGGATGCATACTGTGGAAACTGCAGAAGACATTATATACACAGAGACCATGAAACAATACCTCCTCCCATCCCACTCTCCTGCTGGTAATAGCTTATCTAAAGTGATCATCAAGTTGGGCCATTTCCAGCACAAATCCAGGTTTTCTCACCCTCCGCCCCCCCTCCCTCCCCCACAAACTCATTCTCCTGCTGGTAATAGCCCATCCAAAGTGACCACTCTCTTTAATTGATTCATACCCTCCTTGTACCAGCTCTAACGGAGACTCTTTAGTCCCCATCCATGGAGAGCCAATGAGACACATGGACACAGTGAGGGTCTATATTCCCCTCTAGTGGCTGATCCATGTAAGAGGTTAATAAGTTAGCGACGGATTCACAGCCCCTTAGTTCAAACAGCAGCGTCTCATCCTTTCAGATCAAGAGATCTCAGGGTCATCCCCTGCTGACAACCCATCCAGTGAAGGGTCTCCAGTTCATGGCTTATTTTACTAACACCCCGACTGTTTTAATTAACAAAGGAGACAGCACTGGAAGGGACCGCCTGGGTCAGAGAGTCCAGGTCCCTGCTATCACCGGTAACCCCGTGATATCATCCTGTTCATAAACTTCTCAAGATGCATCATAAAGCCAGTTTGGTTTCTTGCCCTCCCTGCTCGTATTGGGAGGCTGTGCCAGAACCTCCCTTCTAGATAATACTAGGTCTAGATAATATTTAGTCCTGTTTTGAGCGCAGGGGACTGGACTAGATGACCTCTTAAGGTCCCTTCCAGTTCTATGATTCTATGATCATTAGAAACCTGCTTCTAATTTCCAGCCGCAGTTTCTTCATGGCCAGTTTCCCCCCATTTGTTCTTGTGTCTTGAGCTTCAACAGCTCTTCTCTAACCCTGGTGGGTAGCCCCCTGATGTATTTATAGAGATCAATCAAATCCTCTGTCAGCCTTTTGTTTCTTCCTTTGTTGCTTTATGGGCTGATATTTGATTATAAGCTCTTCAGGGCTAGGACTGGGTCTACATCTGTGTTTGGAAAGTGCCTAGCACATTTTGTACACCACAGTGATAATAAATAATAATACCTAGCTCTGATCCTATACTTTTCATCAGTAGATCTCATAGCACTTTACAAAGGAGATCAGGATCTTTAGCTGCATTTTGCAGATGGGGAAATTGAGGCACAGATCAGTGAAGTGACTTGCCCAAGGTCACCCAGCAGGCCAGTAGTGGAGCCTGGAATAGACCCCAGGTCTCCTGAGTCCCAGTCCAATGCTCTACCCACTACCTGATAAGGGCTTTAAGGGCTTTAAGGGCTGAGCTTCCCAGCCAAAAAGTTAGGGCATGAATGCTTTGAAGCTCCTGTTATGCACAGCCAGTTGGAACTGGACATAGAATAAAGCAGAGCTCTTGCAAGCACTTTAAGCACTGAGGTCCAGATTTTGAAAGGTATTTAGGTGTTACTTAGCTCAAAGTGCTCAAATCCCTTTTGAAAAGGAGATTTAGGCTCCTAAATTAGTTAGGCACTACGCTGCTGAGCCCAGCAATGACTAAAAACCTTTTACAAGCTAGGCCTGAGAGATCAATGACCACCACACACTAGACCCTGGGACTATGAGCCTAATCCAAAACCAAAACAAAGCTGATGGAAAAACTCCAGCAGGTTCAATGGGTCAGGCCCTATATTTCAATAAGGACTCCAATGCCATAAAAGGTAGGTGACCATATCCTCTCCCCAAAACTCCTCCTTCCTTCATGGTGTTCAAATAAATTATTGGCAAAAGTAATAGAGGGGAACAGGGGGAAGAGAGAGACCCCAATGGCAGTGAGTGTTTGCCCTTGAAAAGGTGAAGAAAAATCTCTCCATACCCTACAATTTGGAAAGTTCTAAATGAAGAAATTACTTAATCTACCTTGGGACTGTAGCTGCTCTATAAACTGCTGTAAACAAGCCTTCAAATCCAGCTACTAAGGATTCTACTGACATAGAGGAGCCTAGGCTAAATTGACAAGTTGTCTCTGTTGCCCTTGAAACTCAATTTGCCGTTGCTCACCTCATTTCCAATTAGTGCAGGAGCCTCACAGTCCGATGCTGCTCTTTAGGGGCTCAGTTTGGCAAGTCCTGCACCACGGTTCTGTATGCCCGCTCGGGGGCCGTGCTCTCCTGCATAGTTGCAGATAGATATCGTAAAGGCGACTAATTGGAGGCACCTGGGTCCATCAAAAGGGGTCTCAGGATAAAATCCACTCCTCTGCAGGAGAGACAACACAAGGTTTATGTACCAGTTAAAGCTTATTTTGAGAGCTTTGCGTCACATTTGAAGTGCATAAGCATGGTGTTATCCCCCTGCATGGGGGTGAAGGAAGAATATGTTGCTGTGTGAGACTGCACAGAATATTCACAACAGATCAGAAGAACTCTTGAAGTTACTCTTGAAGAACTCAAATTCCCTTGGCTTCTAGCAAATATGTGAAAGTGTGTGTTGATTTCACACCCAAAAATTCTGCAAAATGTTCATGGTAATTTTTATTTGAAAACAGGCCTTTTTTTAGTTAAAATGGGAAAACTAAGATTTTAGTCAACATGTTTAAAAATTTGGAACTTTGGCAAAATTTACAAAATTTCTAACATTTGTCCTGCAGGGGGGGGAGGGAGGGGGAGTCACTGTTTTTCAAGCAGCTGCAATCACGACTTTTCAGAATTTGAAGTTCCATCTGGAAAAAGATCTGTGCGTTTTAATTGGCAAGTTTGTTGATACAAAACCAGCCTTTCTGTGATGTTTTGGCAAAAAGGGGTAAATGTCCTAGACGTAAAATGGCTCCGAATGAAATGGTCATTTTATTTTTCCCTTGACATTTTACCCATTACCTGAGCATTTTTGCACATGTCGGCTACTGCAGACAGCAGGCGATTGCTATAGACCAGGAATATCACAGAACATGATATTGTTTGTATGAAAAGGGCCCCATTGTGCTAGGTGTTGCACATATGCATAGTGAAAGGTAGTCCCAAGAGTTTACAATCTCTAAAGGGACAAGACAAATAAAGGGAGCACAATTAGCCCCAGTTTAGAGATGGGAAACAGAGTGATTAAGGCCAAGATCCTGCAAGGTTTTTAGGCACCCAACTATGATGGATTTCAATAGGAACCTAAATAGCTTTGAGGATCTGGGCCCAAGTGACTTGGGGAAGATCACACAGAGAGTCTGTGGTAGAAGCAGTAACTAAACCCAGAATGCCCGGGTCCTAATCTGGGAGCCCATCCTGGACTCTCAGGATTATACTGGTTTGGAATTTTCCAGTTTCTCCAGGTTTCAGAGTAGCAGCCGTGTTAGTCTGTATCTGCAATGATGAAGTGACCTGTAGCTCACGAAAGCTTATGCTCAAATAAATGTGTTAGTCTCTAAGGTGCCACAAGTCCTCCTTTTCTTTTTTCCAGTTTCTCCAGTATTTGTTGGTGGCAATGTACTTATAAAACAGTTTAGGAGTTTAGCTCAGCTGCACCTTGAGCCTCATGGAGCTCCAACGTCCTTCACATAACGTCCTTTCTGGCTCTCCTGTCCCACAGCATGAGAGGAGACTGGAATATTTCTGCTTTCCAACATCCATTCAGCCTGTTATGCTGGATGTCAGCAGACTGGAATAACAACAAACCCCAGCATAATAAAGCATCCACAGAACAATTAGGTTAGCACAGTGACTGGGACCTGGTGGTACAAATTACATCCAACCTCACTCCATTCCTCGGGACAGCCCACGACACCGCTCCAGCTGCATGCTGTCAGCAATTCTGAATCCTGTCACCCAGGATCCTCTGCTTACACTAGCTGAGGATCTGGCCCAGAACATCCAACGCTTAAAGATGCAGGCCCAGAGTCACAAAGGCGCTTAGGTGCCTAAACCCCAGACTGAGGATCCAGAGCCCCAGTTTTAGGCACCACTGCAATCCACAAAGGTCCTGCGTGGCTGCCGCCTAACCCTGTAGGTGCCTAAACTCACTCGGCACCTAAATTTTCAGGGTAGAAGTTCCCTAGACACCTACGTTTCCACTTCTGGGCACACATGCTGCTGCCTCCCTCTCGGCGTCCAGATGCCTATGTCCCGCTGACGCCCCCAAGCAATCCACGAACAGGGGAAGACAGGCAGAGGAGAGCCCATCTCATGTGCTGGACCTGATTCAGTAGTTGTGCTCACCTAACTCCAAACAAAATGGCTGGGGGCGGGGGGGGGGGGTAAGGGAAGAGGAAAAGGAGGATGACTCCTTCAACCTTTATCCCAGTGCTTAGGGCACTCACCTGAGAGGTGGCAGATCCCTGTTCATGTCCCTTCTCCTCAGGCAGAGTGGGGATTGAACCAGGGGTCACCCCCAGACTGGGTGAAGACCTAACCACTGGGATAAAGGTTATGAGACAGGTAGACTCCCCTCCATTGTGCATGGAGCTGGGAAGGCACCTAATTCCGTCTCCCAAGAAATGACTTCGGTGCCTAAACCCCCTGACTACAGACAAGGGGATCCCGGCCATGGATCGCTGGCAGAGATAGGTACCTCCCTGCACCAGATTTAGGTGCTGAACATGGAAAGGCAGGGGGCTTCGGACAGACCACTAGCTAGCTTAGGTGGTTCTCTTCCTACCATGATGGTTTTGTGAATTGCATTCTTCGGCGCCTCTCTCTCCCCATGTACAGTGTAGGAGCCTCGGTGCTTAACTCAGCCTTTGTGGGTCCCATTTTTGTTTCAGTGATTTTCTAGATGCCTAAAATGCCTGTCCACCCCCTATCATGAGCCTCTAATTCTTGATGGTCTCCTGACTACGACCACAGACTCAGATCCTGCACGCACGCAGGGCAGAGCGCTGACTTTGATGCACCTCCAGGCAGGGGCGCCCCCACGTGTATCTCGTCGCAGGGCTGGGGCCTTATACAATGGGGCTGAAATGTGTCTTTTCCAGCAGGGCCAACTCCGCAGCTGGTGTAACTCAGAGCAGCTCCTTGACATCAATACTGATTTGCACCTGGTGAGGTTCTGGCCCTCAGCAGTAAGCTTTAAATCCTAACCCCTCATCCAACAATGCAGTGGGAACCCAAGACACCCCCCCACCCTCATCCATGCACATTTTCACAGGTGACGGGGTGGGGGGGCACTTCATCCAGGAGCATATGATTTGGAACTTAACTTTGAGTGACTGTAATAAAGTGTTTGGATTTTTAAACATTTTTCTAGCCCATGAGGAGTGCATCTTAGTGGCAACAGGACCCTTTTGTCTTTGCAAGCTATTCTGAGGCAAAAAATATCTGTAAACAACTTCCCCAAACCTCCACACAAGCTGATCACGCAGAGAAAATAGGCTTTGCAGAAACGCAGTAAATTGTTTCTGTCACACAAGGAAATATAACCAATCGAAATTGTTGTGGATGAGTCATTACAAAAGGGGACCAAAAAAATTAACCTTCATCCATTTCCTTCATCTTTATGTGTGCACGTTTGTGTGTCTGTGTGTGTGTGTATGACAGAGGAACAACGGGGAACAGAGAATGGCCATTAGGCAAGTGTGCTGGACACAGGACAGAGGGTGTGTTGTGTATGGGAGGGGTGCGACGGTTGTGAGAGTGAGTGGTATATATGGGAGAGAGATTCAGGAGAGGTTATGCGTGGGTGAGTGTCTAAGGTTGTGGTCTGTAGGGGGAGGGATGCGTGCATACTGATTCCCCAGGACTGCTGTGACAGATTTCTTCACCCGCTCTTGCAGTCCCTGGCATAGGCCTATGCTGGAGGGAGAGGCTGGGTGCATTGTGCTCTGGCCATTCTGAGCTGCCGGACAGTTGCATGGTGAACCCCAGCAGTGCAAAGCTGGCCTAAATCCAGCAGCTCTTGTGCGCCAGATCCCACACGGTCTCTCTCCCCCACATGCTCCTCCTGTTCGCAACACAACACCAAGTCCCTCTCTCATGTCCCCAGCACACTCATCTACCATACCTTCTCCGGGTGCTGTCCTCTCACCGTCACACATCCCCTTCCATCGTAGATGTCGAGGATGAAGGAAATGGATGATACCGCTCAGAATCTGGGTCAGTGAACATGTGTGGGGTAGGGTGTGACAGGCGTAAGAGAGAGAGAGATATGTTGTAATATCTGAAAGGAAACACGTAGGGCCCACAAACTGGGGTAACTTTCTGGAACAGCAACACAACCCCATTCCCTTCCCAGCCCTTGTGATGAGTTATTGCCAACGTTAACTCCCCAGCCCCAGAGCTGCCTAGCTTTCCTGTTTAAAGCCATTACCAGTGTGTGCGTGTTTTGCTTTGCACCTGCGTGCATTTGTTACAGCTGTAAAAATCTATTTCCAGAGCAGCAGATAATGATTCATCCAGCCACGTTGTGCAAACAATGCTGTAGAAAAGGCTGCACTAAAGTGTTAAATGTTCCCTAATGTGCAGTAATTGATTTCCACGTGTGCAGTAATGGATTTGGTCACATCATGCAACAATGGATTTGACATGGGCACTGACTGATATTATAAACACAGTTAAAATTATTAGTATTGTGTGCAAGAATTAGCAGTTAAATAGCCCTGGCTCCTGGGATCTGCCCTGGCTGACTAGGTCTATGTAGGGAAAAGCTGATATTTATAGGGCAGGTTAAGAATCAAGGATATGATCAGCAATCTGTCAGTTGAAGACTACTTTGGCTGCAAGTGAAATTAATCTGGGGTTTCATCCAAGCTGTTTTCCCCCCACATAATTTAGCTCTGTCCAGGAAAGGTCCAGTGGTAAATAGTGGATGTGGCAGGGCAGGAACAAGAGTAGGCAGTGGAGCAGGACTGCAGTAGGAAGACTTGCTTGTGAGGCAAGGGTGAGGTATATTAGAGTTGTAGAAGACTCTGCAGACTGGAAAAGCAGGGCAGGATTGAGGTGCATTTGCAGAGGTGTGGGGGGTCAACCCAGAACGCAATTCCTCATCTATACTGGGCCGGATTTACCTCTCATTTTTCAAATTAACAGGAGGGAAAAAGTTAATTTTAAATGCATTACTTCTAAATAACTAGTTACATTTTTGGAAACTTGTGTCACACATTCCCCTATGCAATGCACTCTGCTTTGATAAGTCAGGTTAGCAGCGATACAGTAAGACACATCACAGAAGACCAGAGCCTGGCTGGCTGGGTATGGCACATACTGCTGGCTAGACTGATACTAAGGGGAACCGGGCTGTAGGTACCTGGATATATGGATTTCACACCCTGACAGCCACTAACCTTGCGGGAGACAGAAGAAGGGTGAGTCACTTTCCAGTTCCAGCAGCAAAAGGAGAAAATGCCTTGAAGATTTGGGAACCGAGCCAGAGCCAAATCAAGAGACTCTGCTTGACTTCAGTAGACTTTGGAGAAGGCCCTACATGGTGTAGCAAAGAGAGGAGGTTCTGCCAGGTTGTCACTGGTGATCCTACTCTAGAACTCACAGTCGGGTTGCTAAACCCTGGGCATCCATCCCCTCAGGCTGTGATTGCCCTAGGTCCCTCATGCTAGGAGGGGTTGGACCGTCTCAGGCCTGGATAGAAGGCCTCCAAAGAAGAGCTGACATGGCAAAGGCTGATGCTCTCCTCTTTGAGCCAGTCCAGGCCCATTTCCTCAGGCTGGTGCTAACTGAGCAATGTGTTGCTGGAAGTGGCGTCTTTCGTACGAGACATAAATCTGAGGCCCCGGCAGCCTCTGGTCATTAAAGAACTCATGGGGTTTTCGCAGGCATAACTGCAGTGTCCTGACCAAATTCCAAGACGGATGAGGATTACTTTCTGCCTCCCTACGTTTCCGGTGAGGTTAGGACTGGATACATTTCCCGCTTCCTGCCCTGTGTTCTGAAGTGGCTCTAACCCATTTACAGCTGTCACATTCCCCGCCAGAAGTGACTGCGTTTCGGTGGTCTTACTGTAGCCGAGGGGGGGACATTTACATTTGATAAGAGACCAGTTTAGGACTTGATCCAAAGCCCGAGGAAGTTAACAGGGAAACGCCAGTTGACTGCAGTGGAGTTTGGATCTGGCCCATAGTTTGTGAAATCCTTCAGGACCAAAGGCACTAACATATAACATCGGAATACTTCATCTCCTGCACATATACAAAAATTCATGTTGCAGCAAAGATTCTGATGTAGTCACTAAGACACTCAAATTCTCTAATCACAGCCCAGCTTCACGTAAGGGCCCTTCTCACCTGCACCCGTGCCAGTGTAGGAGGAATTGCATTGCTCCGAATGTGAAATAAGAGGTCTCCATTCTTGGCTGCCTTTTTATACCTGGTCTCTTCCTCAGCCAGCAGCTAAACACGGTGGCTGGGCTGGGCTATCCTTACCAGCTGAGCCCAGTGAATTCGGTGGTTGCAATGCCATTCTAGTACTAGCCACTAAGGGGCATGGAATAGCAACATGGGCTCAGTCTTAAGCTCAATGGCAAACTGGTGTAGTGTGTCACACGCACAGCCAAGCCATTTGCAGGTTGCTATCCATGTTACAAACACCAGCAAGGGAAGTCAATTACCGACATCAAGGGAAGCAAG
This sequence comes from Eretmochelys imbricata, assembly GCF_965152235.1. Classification (NCBI taxonomy): domain Eukaryota; kingdom Metazoa; phylum Chordata; order Testudines; family Cheloniidae; genus Eretmochelys; species Eretmochelys imbricata. Next base: position 8,915,281 of record NC_135593.1, on the reverse strand, counting down.
AGCCAAAGCCCAGCAGCGTTTCCATCAAAGGTGGACTTCCAGCTGGGGAGGAATGTTTGCTCCTTGGGTATTTACAAGGCTTGCAGTAATGTTAAAAGTCTATTTTCACTCCATCTGTGCTGCGCCATTCGCTCTCTGTTGAGGAGCGATTGTGTTCCTGTCTGTCAGGGACACTGAGTGATTGTGGTGAGAAAATTGCCTTCAGCAACAGGGGATTTAAGAGGGTGCTTTTCTTGAAAGTACTGCTCCAATTAATTAACTCTGAGGAAGGAACTGGTGTGTGTGTGTGTATGTGTGTGTGTGTGTGCGTTTAATTTATTTGGGGGTTGTTTGTTTTCTTTTTTAGAGAGTCTTTTCAGGGCGATAAAGCATAAGGAATGCATTTACTCAGTGTGGGATTAATTGGAACTGAAGAAGGAGAAATGACTAGGCCAAGTCCTAAATCCTGAACTCAGCACACCTGCCAGTTACAGGAAATTGAAAAGCCCCCCAGACAGGCTGACCCCTTCGCCCAGGGGATTTCACTGTTCCATTCAGTAAAACTAAAAAGAAGTTTCATGGTCTAGTGCAGGGGTGGGCAAACTTTTTGGCCCAAGGACCACATCTGGGTATGGAAATTGTATGGCGGGCCATGAATGCTCACGAAATTAGGGGCTGTGGTGTGCGAGGGGGGGAGGGCTCTGGCTGGGGGAGCAGGCTCTGGGGCGGAGCTAGAAATGAAGAGTTCAGTATGTGGGAGGGGGTCTGGGCTGGGGATGAGGGGTTGGGGGTGCAGGAGGGTGCTCCTGGCTGGGACCAAGGGGTTCGGAGGGCAGGAGGGGGATCAGGGGTGCAGGTTCTACGCGGCGCTTACCTCAAGCAGCTCCCAGAAGCAGTGGCATGTCCCCCCTCCAGCTCCTACACAGTGTCGCGGCCAGGAGGCTCTGGGCGCTTCTCCGTCCGCAGGTGCCACCCCTGCAGCTCCCTTTGGACATGGTTCCTGGCCAATGGGAGCTGCGGGGGTAGCTCTTGGGGTGGGGTTGGGGGCAGTGTGTGGAGCTCCCTGACTGCCTCTACGAGTAGGAGCCAGAGAGGGGACATGCTGCTGTTTCCAGGAGCCACGGCACATGCAGAGCGGGGCAAGGCCCCAACTCCGCTCCCTGGCTGGAGCTTGAGGGCCTGATTAGAACATCTGAAGGGCCGGATGCAGTCCCTGGGCTATAGTTTGCCCACCACTGGTCTAGAGGATGGACATGGAAGCGGGACTCAGGACACCTGCATTCAATTCCCAGCTCCGACAGGGACATATTTTGAGACTGGTCACGACACATCATCTGCCTGTTTTCCCTCTCACCCATTATCTATCTTGTCTACTTAGATTGTAAACTCTTGGGGGCTGGGATTATTACTTAGTAGGTGTATATGCAGCATCTAGCACAATGGGGCCCTGATCCCTGTTTGGAACCGCTAGGGGATACTGCCACAGAGGCTACAGTAATCATTTTAAAAAGAGAATAAGCTACCTCCTCCATGACTATGGCTGCCTTGCAAGTCTTTGCATAGTTCATCACCGTTCACCCAAGGCGGTTGTGATTCAACACAAGCATAGAAGGAGGCTACCTGTATGTGGTTAAGCAGTGAAGGCCCAGACATAGTCCCCCTGAGCTGAGCAGAGGCAAGTTCCATGCTGGAGGACTTTGAGGGGAGTTCCATGTAAACTGCTGGGCGGGGGGGCGGGAATGGTTAGGAATGTAGGTTCTCTTGCAGGAAGTGAGAACGTCCCATCCCACTGGACTAGGAGAGAGCGGGAGGCCTGGAATCTCCTAGCGTCATCGAGGCACTTGGGAAGTCATTTTCGGATTCACAATGGGAGCTGCCTGCACCCAGCCCCCAGAAAGCCACGGCAGTGGAGTTTATGCTGGTGGAAAGTGTGTGCATGTCAGTGCCTCCATGTGTCTTTAATAAAAAGTTTCTATTCCGTTTGACAGACCATGTCTGAAATGCACAGTTCTCTGGCAGATTCTATGCTCTGCAGGTTCTGATTTCCAGGCTGCAGCCACGGCCACCACCACCACCACCTTCAATTCACTGGTGGCCTTTAGAAATATTAACGATTAAATTTCCATCCACATTCTGATAAGTGAGGAAGATTAGCCTTGTAGACCCCACTATCTCCCAGTCAGATTCTGATGCTGCTTTCAGACCTGGGTCTTAATCTTCAAAACAGTGAATGGATCAAGACCCAGACACATTAAGGACTGAATGTCAATCTATGAATCACAATGACAGCTGCTCTCCTCTCAGAGAAGGCAGCCCACAAAACCCAGGATGAAACCCAGGAAATATTAATGGGAACAGGGCGTCAAAACTAGAGCTGGACAACAAGCAAAGTTTCCATTTGATGCAAAATTCCCAACATCTCAAAATTTCCTTCCATCCCCCATTGGAATAAAAAGTCAAAATTTCAAAGTTTCACGTGATACAACATTTAAAAAAAATGATTTATGAAATTTTAAAAACCACCATATTGAAGCACTTCCTTTTGACGTTATCATTTCTACTTGTATGTTATATTAGACTGCATATTATAGTATAATGTTAAAACCAAAAAGGAATGCTTCACCCTGACAAAAATCGATACATTCCCACTATATGTTTCAATTTCATTGAATCAGCATTTTTCATTTGCAATTTTTTAACTCACTCTAATCAAACATCTTAAGGCAGCTTTGAAAATTTCAGTCTCCAGCTTCAAACCAGTATAATCTGTGAGGTAAAGGAAAGAAAGAGTTAATGACAGAGCTGCACAGAGAATGGGAAAAGACTTCTCTACTTCGTGAGCACTCACGCTTTAGGAAATTAAACGAATCATAATGTGGGAGCATAATTATTCTTTTTAAAAAATCCTCAAAAAAATACAAATACGACAGTCAAACTCAACTAAAAAGAGAGTTGATAAATATAAGGTTGTCATCTTCCAACTCTCAGCTTTCATTTGGCAAACACCATCTTCATTTCAAATTTCTTCTGGTCATGAGCAAATTAAAATAAATAAATAAATAAATAAATAAATAAATAAAAGAGCTAGAGATTCTGTTTCAGTTCTGGTTGAAAACCCAAAGGATGGAGGAGGAGGGGGAACACTGCCAGAAAAGAATGAAGGTGAGAGAAGAAGAGTAGAAACAAGAAATAGAGAAGGAGTGGAACAGAAAGTAAGAGCGAGAGAACTTCATGGGAAATGTTCATTCCAATAACACCTCCTTTCACACTCACTTTTCTTTCCCTTCAGGGTTAGTTCTTGTTTCATTATAGATTAACACAACAGCTCCTCTCTTGAATTTCACTTGCTGAAGATCACTACCTCCATATAAATGCATTTTAAAGATCTATACCAGGTTCTAATCTTGGAGACTAAGGGGGGCTGCCCCAGCTCAAACATCTACACTGCCATTTTATCGCCCTGAGAATCCAAGGCAGCTGACAGAGGCCAGCTGTGGGTGTTTCATTGGAGTGTAGACAGACCTTAACATGATGGCTAACGCACTTCAGCCCTTGTGAAGAGATAACTAGGGGTGTGAACTGCTTCCTTGAGATACTCAATTCAGTAGCTAAGGGGACCCCCAGATGACAAACTCAGCATGTAGAAAGTATTTGGTGGTGTGAATAGCAGACTCATGGGGATGTGGTTCTAGGTGACACCAGCAATGAGAGCTGATCCAGATGACTAGGTGTATTTGGTCCGAGAGGCAGGGTTCAGGTACCCTCTTCCGGGACAGTAATTCTATACCAATAATAGTAACCACCCCAGCTACCATCATCACACTTATAAAGCAACTCCTTTTACTGATTGTGCTGTTTGTTCTTATTTGTATTAAGGCAGCATCTCAGGGCCCAGCCAAGATTGAGGCCCCATTGTGCTAGGCACTGTACATGCATGTAGTGAAGAACTGTGAACTCTTTGGAGCAGGAACTATCCAAGTAGACCAGACAAAGACCTAGAGAAGGAAATTATTATTCGACCCATTTTAGAGATGTGGAATGGAGGCCTGTAGAGACTTGTCCAAGGCCACAGAGGGAGACAATGGCAGAGGCTAGGAATTGAACCCAGGTGTCCCGAATCCCTATCCAGTGCTCTCAACACCAGGCCTGAAGCCATGTGCAGGACATCACAGGCCTGGGTGCCCCAACACGAGCTACCTTACAAACCCCAGCTGCTCCCTAGATTTCCTGCTAGCTGGCCACCCCATGGGGGTGCTGGGATCCGAGCACCGACAACGCTGAAGGAAGCCTTTCCTTTGACAGTGTCCCGTTAAGTAATCCCAGAGCTTTTAAATGCATCATGGTCTGACCCCTTTACCAGCACTGTAGAATCATTGGGTTAGAAGGGACTGCAAGGGTTATCTAGCCTGTATGCCCTTGTTTGCTTGTCTGGGCCAATCTTTAAACCCAGCCAGCCAGGGACCTGAAGACCTGGATTCAAGTCACGCCATTTATCTGCAACAGCTAGCTGCGCATCATGCTGCTCCAGGTGCAAGTAGAGCTCTGATCCAATGTCCATGCTAACTGCAAAACACCTGCAGAGAACTGGGAAGTAACTCGTTATACAGCAGCAGGTCATAGGATTTGTGCTAATACAGAACACCCTGCCGGTTCCATACGTAAGTACTCGGGACTTAGGTGGCTCGCTGAGTTAATATACAAATGTTTCATGTCGGAGTGTAAATCTGGCTCAAGTGACAAGTGAAATGAGCACGAGGGTCTGAGGGTAGTTGCTAGTGGGCGTTTCTTCACATCCAAACTATCAGACCAGCATTGAGGAACAGCACAATGCGTTACAGGTGCTTTGACAGAATTGCGGGAGGAGGCCGGGGCCGGGTGAGCAGTGGATGGCTGCAGGTCAGAAGCAAAGCACATTGGCAGAGATCTATGTGGAGCTGAGGGCTGGAATAGCAGCAGTAGCAGTGGAGGACCGAGCATTTAGCAGGGGAGCGAGGATAGCAGGAGATGTAGCAGATTAGGACAAAGACAGAGAGCACTTTGGACTACAACAGCAGCAGAAGGGGTTGCAGGTCAGGCTAGAGGTACTCATATGTGCAGGGAGGTCCCTGGATGAGTAGGGCAAGTTGCAGGCTGTGACTGAGGCACTCATTAGCAGAGCTGCTAGAGGGAGTGGAGACGGGGTTGAAAAAGCAGCCATGCTGTAGGTCAGAAGTGAGGAGCAAGGGAGAGGGATGCAGGGTATCACGGCTGGAAGGTAGGAGTTCATTGGCAGATGGTGCGGGGGAGCCCCGTTCTGGTTCAACCTCCTACAATAAAGGCCTGTAATAAATTCCCCTCCATGGCTGCTTGTAGCAGGGATCCATTTGACATGGTGCAGAAAGCTTCCAAGCCTGCATCTGAACCAAGGTGGCTGGTTCCGCTCTCTGAAGCCGCTAAGAAATGAGAACTTGACTTCTTGTACAATTTATGCCACTCTCCTGCTTCTGCAAGGATAACACAATAATAGCCAGAAGTGTATATATACCTGGCACTTTGCTTTCTATAAAGCTACTTTATCTAAAACAAGCCTTGCACTGACATTACTTAATCAATACCGAGAGATGCACAGAGATGGAGTGTGGCATGAAGAGATTACAGCGGCAGGCGAACCAATAGCAGTTGCAAGATTGGCAAAGGCCTTTCTGTGCCATCAAACGCATTGACAGATTGATTCTGATCTCGTTAATTGTCATTCAAGCCAGCAGGGGGGCTCAGATGCCCCACTAGGAGATATGGCACATTACACATTCCTTCAGATCTCAAGCAAGGGGAAAAAAAACCCAACATTTTAACCAGAGGCAGCCCCCTCAGACAGATCTCCAGAGCTGAGTCCCTGCGGTCTCAAGATTTGGAAGTGTTTGAAATCTGGGTCTTGGGTTTGTGCCGTTTGGTCACATCTCTGCTTTTTATTAAGCAACCACTAAACAATGACAGGTGGCAGATTCTTATTAGGACACAATGGGCCAGATCCCCAAATTGGATAAATCAGCACAGCTCCATTGATGTCAGGGTAGGGGATATATTGATTTATACCAGTTGAGGATCTGGCCCCAGTAATCCTTTTTTGGTGCAAAAGGGGTTTCTTAAATATAATTGTTTTTCGGAAGAAACAAAAGTGCCTCTTGCTTTGAGCTGACTTGAATCCAGGTCTTCAGGTCCCAGGCTGGCTGGGTTTAAAGAGTGTCCTTGACGAGCAAACAAGAGCATACAGACTAGAGGACACTTGCACTGATCCCCAATGACTTCAGAGTCTCTCTGCGCTGGTCTGAGATGAAGCCATTGAAGCCACAGGGTCCGCTCACACAGAGTTCTGTAAAACTCAATGGGACTGCATGCAGGCATAAGGAAGGTCCTGTTGCAGGATCCTATAATAGGGAAAGTGCCATACTGTCTCTCGCTGATCCCCTTCTGCCAACCAGTCCCCAGCATCAGTTGCATTTCAAAGGACTTGTTAAAGGAGTGCAACCCAGTGTGTAGACCTAACACGCCATTAGAAATGGATTTAATTAAACCAATGCAAGAGGCTGTGTGGATGCTCTTATTACAGTTCAAACCAGGCCTAGCTTAAATAATTAGGAACAGTTTTAAGCTAAAATTTGCATCAATCTAGTTAAACCAGTGCAAATGTACACGTATAGATAACTCATGTACCAGCAGTGCTGGCTGTTCCCCAAATCCTCTCCTGCAAATGTTGAAGATTTTTCCAGTGAAGCCACCAAATCATCCATGATTTAAAAACAAACAAACAAACAAACAGAAACACTAACACCACACGGTTTGAGGCTAACCTAGGTACTTTTAAATCTGGTGCGAAATAGAATCGGTTTTCCCTGGTACAGAAAAGTTGGGAGATAAATAGCAGATGATTCAGTAAATAACTAACTCAGCCCATGACCTTGATGCTTATTGATTCCTCAAGCTGTTTATCTTTCTTATGTTCTCCCCAGCAAAAACAATTATTACTTAATTATAAAATGGCTTGGCTTGAGGGAGCCTTCCAATTGGCTGGCAAGCATTCTAAAGGGGGAGTTAATTTATGTATACCACACAGCCCAGACTGAAACAGCTGCTTAAAATGCTGAACCACAAAACTTCATTATTTTCTTCTTAGCACATGGTGTGGGGGTTTTTTTTCCTCCTCATTTTAAAAATCACTTAAGGATGTTTAGGCAATCACAGTGTTTGATTGGCTGAATATTTGGAACCTACAGTATTAAATTTGACTGGAGACAGCAGATGCCTATAAACTGGGAGATGCTGACATTTTAAAAGGAAAAGGGTGTGTGTGTGTGTGTGGAGGGGGGTGGGGAATATAATGATAATTATAGGCAGCATTGCTGCTAGTGAATTGGCCACTGGTCTGGGAGTCCGAGGGACTTGGATTTTATTCCTAGTCCTGCTGCTGATCTGTTCTGTGACCCTGGGCAAGCTACTTCGTTTTGCTGTGCTACCATTTCCCCTCACACCCGTTCTCTATTTCGAATGCAAGCTCCTCAGGGTAGCACCTGGCTCTGAGTTTGTGTCTGCACAAAGCCTGGCTCAATGCTCTCAGTCTCCGTTGGGCTCTCTAAGTGATACAGTAATGCAAATAATACAATGAATACTTTGCACTTCTAGGAGCAACATACATCTGAAGGTCTCGAAGCACTTTGCAAACACTCATTAGTTCAGCCCTTGAGAGAAAGGGCATATCATTTTACTGATGGGGGAAACTGAGGCACAGAAAAGGAAAATGACTCACCCAAGGTCAGCCACAGAGTCAGTGGCAGAGCCACCAATAGGATCCAGGTCTCACAATGCCCACTCTGCTGTTTGCTCACAAAATCCTCTCTCGCAATTATGTTGCTGTCCAGTGATTGCAAAGATGACACAAGGTACAGGAGGCCAACAGTGGTTCTCATTAAGTTCAAAAGGCAGGAGACTGGTTCTGATACCAAGGGAGTTCTATTTCTCTCAAGCACGTGGGAAGTTCTAGCTGGGTGATCCTGGTGTCTAGATCAATGGACCCACCCTGGCCGAGCAGGGTTGGTCATTTCACTGTCCTCCAACACGGATAAATAACATGCTGCAGATTTACACAGTGTTAGTATTTTGGTTTGATGATCAATCTATCCCCCTTAAATAGATGAATAGCTATATCTATCTATCTATCTATAGATAGATAGATATAGAGAGAGAGACCGCGCGTGCTATAATCCTATTCCAGCACTAGTCAAGAATGCTGCAGCATCACTCCTGTAAGCATCAGTGTTTTGACGGTCACTAATGGATAATCGTCCTAGCAGTACAGTTACCAGGGCTGGGCAAACAGGTCAATATTTAGACCATGAGGGTATCCGCATGATATTGGTACCTCTGAGTCAGAATACCCAATGTCAGCCACAGCTTCTTCCAACTCTTTGGGCCCTCCTGCTTGGCCTGAGTGAGGAAGGAGTAACCTGATTCCCCTCAATTGCCAGGAAGGCCTTCAAGCCCATATAATAGATTCTCTGTCCTTGGTCCTGACAGAGACTGGGAAGTTGATACATGGCTTTATGAACATCCTTGGAAAGCAGCATGGGCCAATGGCTCAAGCCCCATTCCCAGCTCTGCTGTGCGAGCTTGGGTGAATCTCTGTGTGCGTTAGTTTCCCCACCAGTAAAATGGGGATAATGGGTAGGGAATTCAGCACCCAGCTCCCTTGGGAGCTTTTGATAATCCTACCCAATGTTATTTCGTATTGTGCAGTACCCGGCACTGAACAGGGCTCTCCGGGCAAAATGAGCCCCCATGCAGCCAGTCAGCACAAAAATAGAGCTGAAGGGGGAGTTATATGGCTTGTAGGCTTTGTGCACAGGGAGAGCTCCCTCCCGCCCCCCCACACCGCAAGAGCTACAATATTACTATTCAGAGGCAATGGTCACTACAGAGGGTCAGAAATATGCTGAAGAAACATTTTTCCTTCAATATTTGCCAGCTCAGCAAAACTGAAATGCTTCACGGAGACTGTTTGATTTTGACTAGGTTCTGAAGGAAACCTGTGGTTTCCTGCCACTCACCCACATAGTTCCTTGGCTGCTGGACTGCCTCTGACCAGGGGACCCCAGGGCTTCTGGGGACCGGTGGCTCTGGTTCTGGCCTGGAGCCAGGGTTTTGTTCCCTGTGGCAAAGCATTTCACATTTTGTGGTTTACATGCTTTATGTGAATGGAACCAAATTTCAAAATATCTAAATCCTCTGCAAAATGGAAGAACCTTTCTCTGCCCAGCTCAAGGGGACAGAGATACACAACCCAAGTAGAGAGACTTTATTCCACTGATACCAGAAGTCTTTGATCTGCTGGCTTCTTGAGAGCCACATCCTGATCAACACCAAATGCAAACTACACTAACTCAACCAAGGGCTCCGGGGGGAGGATGTTCCAATAGCAAGCCGAGGATGGGAGGGATCCATTGCAAAGAACAGCAGAAATGGCCGAGGATACAAAATGGGTGGAAACAACATTATTCACTGTAAAGAAATAGAAGACAGAGAACGAACATGATCACAGCATGGAATGGAGAGTCAGGACTCCTGGGTTCTATTTCTGCCCCTGCCACCAGCAACTCAAGCATGGTTTCGTTGCGAACCTGTCGTGCAGTTCTCCCAGATTTTTGGAGGCACAGCCCAAATGTCCACCAGATGGCACTCCGATTTGAATTCCAGCAGGCCAAAGCCCATTGGCTGCCCTGAGCTTTAAAACGGGCCTTAGCTGTGCAATATCCAATATAGTGATTACCATTAAAATAAAGAGGAAATGGCTGGTTTTCTTCCAAGAGTGGGTGCGTGCACCCTAGGGATATGCTTGGAACTCAAGGGCAGCCCTGCACAATGCTCGAAAATGCTAACAGTGGACTGAAGGAGAAGCCATTCCAGAGCTATGTGACTGGAAAGAGCTGTGGGAGGAGTGACAGATTACCACAGCTCATTCCTGCCTGGCTGTCTGTACCGGGAAACTCTTCCACTGTCAGAATTGGGATCACTTCTCTGTGCTTCTACTGATCGCGGTCTGGCAGCCTCAGTGGAATGACATGGAACAGGCTCCAAAGTGAAACTTTTGACTCTATATAAATGAGGAGCAGAGGTGCTCGGAGTCACATCAGCACATGGCAGGCAGAAGGGAAACTGCAGTAGAAAACTTCTTGCCTTTTGCTTTATCTCCCATTCCTCTCCTTTCCACCGTTGAGTGTCTAAACTCAAGCAAAGTCCAAGAACCTGATTCCCATTTATACTACGGCTCCTATGCTCCTCTCTGGCAGAATAAAAGGGACCTGACACATCATTTCTATCAAAAAGAAAAGGAGTACTTGTGGCACCTTAGAGACTAACCAATTTATTTGAGCATGAGCTTTCGTGAGCTACAGCTCACTTCACTCTGAAACCTATCATTTCTATCCATTCTGAGACCCTCTGGCACTGCAAGAGTGGTGACAATGAAAACCAGGCCCCAACAATCTCCTTTTAAAGACAACCTGGTGGGTCAGAGAGCTTCCCAGGTTGCTGCTGTTGGTAAATTTTTGCTTTATTTTGAGAGTCACGGGGCTCTCATCACTTCCCAACCAGTGTCTATTCGGGGGCAGCTTTCCACTGACCTAAGTAATGGCAGAAAATGGCTCTCTGGTCCAGCACTTTATCAGTCCGATACCATAATGGACTTTTTTGCAATAGCCACCTGTTTGAAAAAAGCAATACCTTCTCTCAGCCCTCCCCTCCTCTCCCCACAGCCTCTAAATTATACACACAGGGCCTGTATTTATTTACACTGTTATGAATCTGCATGCAGGTTTCCAATAATGAAAAAAAATGTCACATCCATCTATTCATTGATCATAAAGCAGTGTTTCAGGAAAGGGAGGAGAGGAGAAAGAGAGATTTCCACATACACGGTAACTGATCGAGCCTTGTAAGTGAACAGCTTTTACAGACTCATATTTTACATGGAGCAGCCTGAACAATACAGTACATATGGTATCCTTCAAGGAGAATGAGGTCACATTTAAGAACTCTAAATGCTTAAAAAGGTTTTCATGGAGACTCTCCCGCCATGAAGTATCTTCCACGGCCCCAGGTGTATTATTTCATCAGAAGATCAGAGAGGGGAAGTTTGCAGGCGATCAAACAAATATGAATACATTAGGAGAGACAAAAAGAACAGGAGGACTTGTGGCACCTTAGAAACGAACCAATTTATTTGAGCATAAGCTTTCGGGAGCTACAGCTCACTTCATCGGATGCGTGCAGTGGAAAAGGAGAGACAGTAGGCGAGGCTGGATACATTGTCAAATTACATATGAGTGTCAGAGTTTGCACTGGGTTGAGGGGTTGGTTTTGCTCAGTGCCCCTCGAGTTTATATTCCTGGAGCAGTCATCTCACCAGGCCCATAATCCCATCAGATGTCCCTGTTTTTTTCCCCCCTCAAGAACTAGGAGGGTTAAGATCAAGTTGCCGGAGCCCTTGGGATGGAACCATTGCTCCATCATTGCAAATGGGCCCATTTTGCAATGCACTGGTCAGAGACCTTCTTGTCTCCACCTCTCTGCTCTTACGCTACTCCTCTTCCCCCTCGCTGCCTCTCCCTCTGCTTCTGCAGCTTTTCCAACGATTTGTGGCAGTCACCAGCAAGCTGCTTGTCAATGACAAGGAAGCGGGCTGCAGTGCAGTGGGCAATCCAGACCAGGATTCGGGGAGCCCCTGTTATAGCAACAGTAACTAGGAGTGTCTGCATCAGCCTGGAAGCTAGAGAAACCCACAGGATCTATCTGCATCAAGCAACCTCAGTACAGAAGCCCTTTGCAATTCATTACAGCCATATCCTACATCTCTAGCATGAGACAGGCTCCGAGGGGAAGGGTGTGTTCTATGCAACAGTGGTCGGTACGTGGCCTGAGTGGAAAGCCTGCTTTATGTCCACCTTCCTCCTTAGATCAGCTGGGCTCTGAAGCCCCATTAGGAGGCAGCTGTTTGAGTGGAAATGGAAGCAGAGGTGAGCTGTCACTCAGGTCTATTGTCTGGATGACTTAATTCACAGGTGGGATTCTAATTGTTGTTCATTTCTAGAGAGCCTGTCACAAATCACAGAGTACTTTACTGGCTCGAGATGTGTGTGTCTGTGGGGGCGTCACTGGACTTTCGCCACAGCTCAGAAGACAGCCACCTCTGGGCTGTGAGGCAGGAGCAAGTCCTGGATTTGATAGCGACTGGCGGGTCACAGATGCGGAAGATGGCTCATGGCAGCCATGCTACGCAAGGGACGGGGAGCAAAGCAAAATCCCCCATCTAGTGAAACAACCACTGAGCAAAGGTGGTTTCCCAATCAAATCCCTGGTGGAGGCAAGTGCAGTTTACACTGTGCTGCCAATGTCTGAACTTGGAGATTAGGTTGGGGAAAAAGAAAGGGCGATCATGTGGTTAGAGCACTTGAGGGGGACACTAGAGACCTGGGTTCCATTGCCTGTCCTGTCACAGACTCCTTGGGCAAGTCACTTCCTCTTTGCTTCCCTTCTCCATCAGTAAAAACCATGGATCATTAGAGCAATGCCTAGCTCTTCAACAGCATTTTTCACAAAGTACTTTACAAAGGAGGACAGTATCATTATCCCCCTTTTTGCGTCGGGCCCCACACTACAAGAAGGATGTGGAAAAATTGGAGAGTGTCCAGCGGAGAGCACCAAAAATGATTAGGGCGCTGGAGCAGATGATTTATGAGGAGAGGCTGAGGGAACTGGGATTGTTTAGTCTGCGGAAGAGAAGAACGAGGGAGGATTTGATAGCAGCCTTCAACTACCTGAAAGGGGGTTCCAAAGAGGATGGATCTTGACTATTCTCAGTGGTAGTGGATGACAGGACAAGGAGTAATGGTCCCAAGTTGCAGTGGGGGAGGTTTAGGTTGGATATTAGGAAAAACTTTTTCACTAGGAGGGTGGTGAAACACTGGAATGCGTTACCTAGGGAGGTGGTGGAATCTCCTTCCTTAGAAGTTTTTAAGGTCAGGCTTGACAAAGCCCTGGCTGGGATGATTTAATTGGAGATCGGTCCTGCTTTGAGCAGGGGGTTGGACTGGATGACCTCCTGAGGTCCCTTCCAACCCTGATATTCTATGATTCTATGAAACTGAGGCAGAGAGAGGCAAAATGACTTGCCCCAGGTCACCCAGCAGTCCAGTGATCAAATGCAGGTGCCTGAATCCCAGCGAAGTGCTCTACTCATTAGGAAACACTTGCATTTTCAATTACTTTGTCTATTTAGATTGTAAGCTCTTAAGGGAAAAGACTCCCTCTTTGTACTAGTGCCCAGCAGGATGGGGTCTGCATCTCAGCTGGGGCCTCTAGGCAGTACCATAATACAGGGCTTATGTAGAGCCGAGCTCTGGTTTCAGCCCATGATAAACTGGGCCAGTTGTGGAATGCAACAAGTGGCCCAAAGTTAAGTGTGGGCCCAGTCAGTGTCCTGGGTGAGGCCCACCTCCAGCCTCCACTCGCAGGGACAGAGACCTAGTGCCATTTCTTTTCCAATCTCCTTTAACATGACAACGTTTCTATTTCATGGCTACCAGCCCCCACACATTATCAACAGCTGAGCAGCATTCAGAGCCTTCTGTTCCCAGCACCTTACGTCTACTCCACAACTGTCAACTAAAGCAACTTCTGCTGGGGAGAGCAGTGGGCGGACATGAATATACATGGTGTATCTACAGAAACAGACTTGGTGGGCCTTGCTTTTTCCTCACGTGCCACTTGACTTAGGAGCGGGGACAGACCAAGACATCAGCATTCTTCAGTCCCTCTTTAAGTGGGGTAAATGGTAAGTGTCACACGGCCAAGGTCAAGCTACCACTGAGCATTTCATTTATGAATGGAACTTCAGTACCGGCTGCAATTATAGCCTTGGAAACAGAGCTATAATTAGCTATGTTAGTCCGCAGGACGAGCAACAGTGGAAGCTTCCCTCTCATACTACCCTGGCAATGGTCACTGAGCTGATGGGATGCCCCCGCCAGAGAATGTTGCAACTCATGTTCTAGATGGCACCTGCTTGAGTGGAGTTACACAGAAGAGCAGCTTGAAAGCTGTCGATGGGAAGCACGTCAAATTGGATGAAATTTTTCAACCAAAACATTTTTGGTGCGGGGGTGGGGGAGGAGGAAATGCAAATTCAGTGACAGCAAAATATTTTGCAAAGGCATGTGGATTTCACCAAACTGTTCTGGTCAAAAAAGAAATGAAAAAAAAATGTCCAAAACATTTCATTTCAAAATATCTTCAATTCAAAATAGTCTTTAATTCGATTTAAAAAAAATTAAATTTTCAGAATTGAAACAAAAAATTTCATTCGACCCAGAACAAAAGCTGACACTTCAAATCACAAAATGTTGGGTTTTGCTTCCGCTTGAATCCATTTTCTTTAAATTTTTCAGAATTGCCAGAGAACTGAAATATCTTATTTGCACAGATATGTGCTGGCTTCTAAACCACCTTTAGCTCTATCATTCTTTGGAAAAACTTTACTTTGCTTAATAAGTTGAAAGAATTTTGTTAGGGAAATTCAAGGGAGGGCTTTTGGGTGGATTTGTCAATGCGGAACACGCTGGTTCAGTTCTGGTTAGAAAGGCAATGGAAATTATTCTAATCTCATCTACCCCATTGACTTCATTGGAGATACTCCTGCCTTTTACAAGTCAATTTTATTTCACTGAAGTAAGTTAGAGTAGAAACAGGGCCAGGAGACCAGTCTTTCTGTATCATCTGTATTTCAATAGAACCCAGATATCATCAAAATCAGGGCCCCGTTGTGCTAGGTGCCGTACATAAACATGGTATGGAGCAGTCCCCACCCTGAAGAGCTCATGGTTTAAATAGACAAAGGGCCAGAGAAAGGAAATTATTATTATCCCTGTTTTAACAGAGGGGGAAATTGAGGCCAGATAGACCAACAGTACGTCTATGCTGCAGAAAAAGGTGTGTTCTGAACTCGGGTCAGCTAACAGGTTAAAACAGTAGTAAAGACCCAGCAACCTGGTTTTGAATTGAGGTGAGCAGCTCAGGTTAAACCTCAGGCTGCTCTACAGGCTTTAACTTTAGCTTCTAGCCCAAGGAGCCATGTCTTCACCCTAAGTTAACTCATGTTGGCTGACATACTTTTTTGGGGAGGTGCGGGGGGCGACAATGCAAACGAACCCCAATGAAATGTCTAAGGCATCGAGCTTTTTAGGAAATCTGGCCCTAAGCAGCAACACGGGAGCTGCTGCATGCTAAGCACTGAAACATTGAATCCCAGCTGGCTTGCCGAAGATCAGATAATGGGTCTGTGACCTAGCTAGGAACTGACCTGGGCTCCCCCAAGTCCCGGTTGAATGCCTTTACTCCAAGACTAACCTTCCTTTCACTCTCCCTACAGCATTTCTGAGCCTGGCAGGAGCCAGAGTTGCAGATGTTTATGCTACAATTCATTGAACAATTCAGACATTCAAAACCTCTCGCAGCTGAAATGGAAAATATGCCAAGACTCCGCAATTTCTCATTTTCAATGGGAAATTAGCTATTCCCCCAAATGGTCACAGATTCCTGGGTGGCATGACAGTCTGGGACAACCTGTACCATTTTTGCCTCTCTCAAGCCAGGACAATGACAGACATTGATCTTGAACTCTCTGTACTCCCGGGTTGAACTTTGCTAGCCCAGACACATGGCAAAGCCCATGTCCTTCACCTACACGCCCCAGCCTGCAACAAGGATCCTAGAGCACCAGAAGGAGTTGGCACTAGCCCTTCTCTGCCCACCCATGCTCTTGTGTTGGTGAGGGGGGAGGGATAGCTCAGTGGTTTGAGCATTGGCCTGCTGAACCCAGGGTTGTGAGTTCGATCCTTGAGGGGGCCATTTGGGGATCTGGGGCAAAAATTGGGGATTGGTCCTGCTTTGAGCAGGGGGTTGGACTAGATGACTTCCTGAGGTCCCTTCCAACCCTGATATTCTATGATTCTATGACCTAAGATGCCTACGTCTGGAAGATCTGCTGGAACAGACTTGCCATAGTAAGGTTGAGTAGGCCTGGACATAACTGACTTGGCCTAACCGGATTCCCCTCTCTGGCCATTCACCCAGCCTGTGGAGACCTTAGGTCTATGAGACTGGACAGGGCCCTGCGTTTGGAGGGGTCCTACAGCCCATCCACACACATGCCTTCTAATACACTATCCTCATAGACTTGAAGGCCATAGGGACCATCATGATCATCTAGTCTGACCTCCTGCACATTGCAGGCCACAGAACCTCCCCCACCCACTCCTGTAATGGGTTCCTAACCTCTGGCTGAGTTACTGAATACTCCTCACCTCTTGATTTTAAGACTTCAAGTTACAGAGGATTCACCATTTACTCTACTTCAAACCAGCAAATGACTCATGCCCCATACTGCAAAGGAAGGTGAAAACCCTCCAGGGTCTCTGCCAATATAACTTGTGGGGGAAATTTCTGCCTGACCCCAAATATGGTAATCTGTTAGACCCTGAGCATGTGGGCAAGACCCACCAACCAGACATCTGGGAAAGAATTCTCTGTAGTAACTCAGAGCCCTCCCCATATAGTGTCCCATCACCAGTCATTGGAGATATTCACTGCTAGCAGTCGCAGATGGGCCATATGCCATTCTAGGCAACCTCATTACACCATCGCCTCCATAAACTGTTCAAGCTCAGTCCTGAAACAAGTTAGGTTTTTTGCCCCTACTGCTCCCCTTAGAAGGCCGTGCCGACTAGACTTGGTCATCAGTGGGTGGCTTAGGAATCACATTCCTAGTCACAGGTGGTAGGGGATGTGTCATGGTTACATGCACGTGAGCAGAACCAATTATAGGCACGGAGAGCGCTCCATGTTACCACACCCCTGTTCACACAGAGTCTTGGGGAGGGTGGGCGGGGGGTGTGTGTGTCATCCCAGGACTGCGTGCATGAAGCTAGAGCAAAATGGCAGTACTCTCCTTTCCTTCAACACTGCCCAGAACAGGAAGAGAGCCAAACACTGATCCACGGTCTATAACCCCCTCCCGCACCTTTTCCATGAGCCGTGCCTATGAGGCAGATGTCAATATCCCACAGTGCCCAGTGATGCAGGCTTAGCTCATGAACAACTGTGTGAGCTGATGGAGAGCAACTTTAGCACACAGACAGGTGGGAAGGGATGGGCGTGCTGGTGGGCAGCACATAAACACACACGTACATAATTCTTGCTGCTGCCTTTTCGAAAGATTCCAAACTTGTTGACCCTTTTAAAATCCCAGATGGCTTTACAACTCCATCAGTTCCGCCCAGCCGGCCTCGGCCCAAGAGTTCACGGCTGCCATGGGAGCAATAGAAAGAGAGAAACCCCCCAAGTTTTTACTCCTGGCAGCTGGCTGGAAATGGCACCTCCTTCTGCCTGCTCCGAGCTCAGCAAACGTCGGTTTCAACACCTGATTGTGTACATGGGGAGCCCACGCAGACACACACAAAAAAAAAAATCAATGAGCATCGATCCCTAAGCCAGGAATTCATAAACTCCTTTAAAGGTCAAGGATTGATTTTTCACTTTCTGTAAAAGAAGAGACTCCAGACATCACCCTCCCCTTCATCTGCCATGTCCTGCCCCCATCCCCATACAAGGCACATGGATGCACACGCAAACACAGCCAAACATGCACAGATAGACATGCTCCTAGTCCTAGTCACCAATCCAAGGGTGAATGTTATTTGGAGAGACACAGTGGTCCTCCCTAGCTCCAATGCCCAGTCTTCAGTGTGTCTGGGGTCCTCAGTAAGCCAGGTCTGGCCTAAGCAGCCATGGAATAAGGCTGCCAGCACTGCACAAGGTTTCTCATGTCCTTGATACCAAAGGAAAGAAAGAATTCAGTGGGGCTTTGCAGACCGGGTCAGTGGCTGCTCCCTGCTGAAGCCAGGCATTCTTGCCGTGGTTTCTTTCTATTCAAGTCACTAAAGCTGCTCGGGTTGGCAGGATCCGCTAAGCCCTTGGGAAGGCTCTTCCCGCTCTGCAGCCGGGTGGCATGAAGAGGGATGAGAGGCGGGATGTCAGTCATTTTCTCATGACCTCATTGTGATGATTCTGAGACAAATTCCTCCATGGGCCCGGCCATGACTTTGGCACAAGCAAAGGACAGATGCAAAGAACCTCCCAGCTTTTCTCAAGGGGCCCACTTCATTCCGGGGCAGGACGGGAGATGGGCCAGGACCCACACACCCCAGGGATGTTTGGCTTTTGGATCTGGATGCAAAACTGTGCAGCTCCCAAGAGTCGGTAAACTTGCACCCAGCCTGGCTGGGTGCATTCACTAGAGCCGATCCAGTGTATTTATTTCAGGCTCCCTCTGATTTTGGATGCACTCCCCCTGCCCCTTTGGGAAGATACGGCTACCACTAGGTGGATTAGATGGACCTGCGGTCTGATCCCGGTGCTTGAGGCAGGGAACAACCAAACAACTCTAATGCACCTAGTGCAATTAAATGAGACACAACTGGCCCCTCCATCCCAGGGAGTTTGCTGGCCTGGACAGCATTCAGAGAAGATCCTGCATGAATCCCAGAGAACTCCAGCTCCGATGTCTGATGAAGCAACCCTACCCAGAAACAACCTGGGCGCTTGTCCTCCCCCTGCCTCTGCTCTGCCTTGGATTGCCTCCAACAGCAGAAGCCGGCACCAACAGCTAATTGCTTCAAAATAGCTAGTCTCCATTTCAGGGTGCTGCTTTCTTTCGCTTTTGTAGCTGGCAAATGAATCCTTCAAGGGATTACAATAACCCTGTCCTGGCCCTGTTCCCTGGATTTCTGGCCTCGATCCCTGGCATCTCTCCTGGAAGGGCTGGAAATCTCTGTCTTTATCCCCCTGAAGTCCCTCCCCCACTCCCACCCCTGCCCTGATTGGCTCCAAGCCACTTTCCATACACATGGCACCATTTCCTCTAGACCAGTGGTTTTCAAACTTTTTTTCTGGCACCCAGTTGAAGAAAATTGTTGATGCCCGTGACCCAACGGAGCTGGGGATGAGGGGTTTGGGATGTGGAAGGGGCTCAGGGCTGGGGCAGAGGGTGGGGCTGCAGGGTGAGGGCGGTGGGGTGGGGCCAGGAATGAGGGGTTAAGGGTGTGGGACAGGGCTCTGGGCTGGGGAAGGAGTTTGGGATGCAGGAGGGGGTCAGGGCTCTGGGCTGGGGGTGCAGGAAAGGGCTCTGGGTTTGGGGGCGGGGCTCAGGGCTGGGGCAGGGGACTGGGGCACGGGCTTACCTCCGGCAGTTCCCCATTAGCAGTGCAGTCGAGGTGCAGAGGCAGGCTTCCCGACTGTCCTAGCACAGAGTGGAGCCAGTGCTTGGGGCAGGGGCAGCGAGCAGAGCCCTGTGGCCCCCCGGCCTAGGAGCCGGACCTGCTGCTGGCTACTTCTGGGGTGCAGCGTGATGTCGGAACAGGTAGGGACTAGTCTGCCTTAGTTGGACAGCACCACCGATGGCCTGGTCGGTGGTGCTGACTAGAGCTGCCATGACTCAGTGCCTTCCATTCCTTGACCCAGTCCTGGGTTGTGCCCCGCAGTTTGAAAACCACTGCTCTATAGGTCAGTGTGTGCACTTCACTGAAATCTATCCTTGCTCCTTCAGATCCCATGTACCTACTGCTCACCCTCCCTCTGGGATACAGCTTTCGATTTCCTGCTTGCTGCTGTCCACTTCCAGCCTCTGGACAATAGCCTTCCCCCCAGAGAATTCCTTCACCAATGGGTTCAGACCAGCCATGAAGCCTCATAGCAGGGCAGAAAGTCCATCGTTCTGCTGGGATTTTCCCGAGCAGCGCAGTACATTATTATTGGACGTGGAAGGTGACAGACACAAGGAATGCTGGTGTTGAATGCAAGTTATTGAGATCAGAGCTCGAGAGAGGCTGCCTGGCAGAGGCGATACAGAGTCAGTCCTATTAGGGACTGAATTACCATCTGTCCGCTGCCAGGTGACCTGTGTGCAATGAGTTTGGTGGGGCTCTGGTACATTTCTATCTCACTAAGGGCCTGATCCAAACCAAGACTTTCCATCAACTTCAGCGGGTTTTGAATCAGTCTCATAAACCATTATAACAATTGGAGTGTCTGAAGGGAGATCGGATTTCCCTTTTGCTCCAAGGGGTCAGATTAGCACCATACCTTGGATATGCTTGGCCTAAACCTCCTTTGCAGGGCCAGGCGTTATCTTTAAGAATGTACAACTGAGTCCCAGGGATCTTCCATGAGAACAGACTGATCACAACCGACTGAACTCTAGGACTGGCAGGAAAGTCTGCTGAAACTGCCCCAAACCAGAAAGTTCGAGCAAGTGAAACTTTTGGCAGAAATTTCTCACCAATTTCCAGTTTTTCCTTTAGGGGAAAAAAACAAACGAACGAAAAAACTCAACTTTTTCAGTTCCCACAGAAAAGGAGTCTCTTTTTGTAATAAAAAGTTGACATTTTCAACACATGAAAGCTCCCTTTTCCGATCAGCTCTACCAAACCACTTCAGTAGCTGGCCTGTCCCTCAAGCGCAACTCTGTGCTAGGCACCCCCACCTGCCCATATTGTCTCTGGCTCTGCTGTCTGCCAGGGCATCACAGCTGTATATGGGTTCCTGCAGTCGCTTCCTTCGCTGCAGGAGATGCATCTCGCACGGCGGGGAAGCTGATTATGATGTTACTGAATGGAAGCAACTGTCAGATCTTCCACACCCTTGTTGTCAGCTTTGCAAGGGACATTTAATGTGGATGGATTCTAGAAAATGCAGAAGAATGTAAACACTGATAATCATAATAATTAGAATTCAGAGCCAGCTTCTGATCAGAAAATGGAGTTCTTCAAACCTTAGGGCTGCCGGGATTTGCTGATCTGCTCTGTGTCTGTTGTATAGAGGAAGCCAGATCTGAATTTCCAATAAATTCAAGCGGTTAGGGGAAGAAAGGAGTTTCTGATCTGGGTGCCTGGTTTGAGACTATCAATAAAATAATAAATATATTCCAGTTATAAAGTGCTCCTCTGGGAGCTATATGATTATTCAAAATACAATCAGAATAAAAAGGAAACCCCCAACCATCACTACAGCCATCCTACAACCTACAACACACATTTAAAGGCATTTAAATAGGCACTGGAGAGGGTCCTGCAAAAGACAATAGCAGCCATTGTGGAGGAAGGAGCACTCTGTGGTTAAGGGACAGGGTCAGATCCCAGCTCTGCCACAATTTTCTGTGTGACACTGGGCACGTCCCGTAGTCTCTCTCTGCCTCAATTCCCCACCATTTGCCGGGACTGATCATAGCTGTGAGTTCATCTAGACTCGAGTTTGTACTTTGAGTTGAAGGACAGACAAGTACTTTGAGTTCATGGGCAGATACTCCACCAGTGTCCATGCCAGGTGAAGGCCTGGGTGGGAAATGGATTTCCCAGCCCCCAAGAACTTTCAATCTAAAAATTTAAAAAAAAATTCCCCATCTCAAATTGGGCTGAAAAGTCTAAATCCCACTTTTTGCCCTCCCAGTCCGTTGGTTTGTGAAATATTTTTATTTGGGCCAATGCTTTGATTTGACGTTTCAAAATGTTTTTAATTTAACTTTACTTCAGTTTTGAAACAAAATGTTGTTTTGACTCAAACAACCCTGACAATTTCTGGTTCAAAACCATAAAACCAGGGACATTTAAATTCCCCCCCCCAAGTAATTTCTTGCATCAGGAGATTTGTCAACACCCACCCTATTTTGCAAACAAACGGTTTCATGAATCCGCATTTGTGGTGAAAAAAATGGGATGTTTCTTTGCTGAAAAATACCAGGTCAGCTCTCCACGTGCTCACCTCCTTAATAAAAAGGTTTGCAGGTCCTTACAAAAGTGTCTCTCTTCCAGTTTGACTCTTGTTTAATTATTTGTAACCTGAAACAAACATTTGGTAGGGTTTTTTTTTAAAAAGTGTAGTATAAAAAACCCAATTGTATACATAGGGCACTGAGCAGATGGGCTCTTGTCTCAGATTGAGCTGCTGGGTTCTATTGTACAACTTAAATCCAACAAGATTCAAAAGGGAAGAGAAACACTTTGCAAAAATACCTGCAAACATGTTTACTAAGATAAACATGGCCCTTAAGCCATAGTGGTTAAAGAGGAAAGCCATAAAATTCAGACCACCCCCCTCCCCAGTTCTCAATCCAAATTTTTCCCAGGCCTAGGTGGATTTGGAACCAGAGTTTTGGTTCAAGCCCTTCATTGGCATATTATGGATTATTAACTTGTGCAACTGCTGTATTTCTGAGTTTTTGAACCTGTTTTCTGCTTCATTTGTCCAAAACAGAACAGGTTGCAAAGGAAATCAAGGACAACACATTCCAAAAAGAGATTGATTACTGAATATAAAACAGTTTTGTCTCATCAAAGACTGGAGTTAGGCAGCAGCAGAAGGTAAAAAAAAAAGAGGATCGAGTGAGAGAGATTTACCTGCTTTTATCTGTCCATAAAAAACAGCTGGTTAGACCCAGATAAAACTCACCAGCTGGAGTTGTCAGGGACCTCCATGAACCTGTCTCCCAGTTCTAGTTTGCATGAGGTTCCTTACTTTGAATCTGGGTTCAAAGGAACCCCACATTATAAGTGACACTCAGCTGAAACAAGATAGTTTTACCTGTCTCCAGTTCAAAGTTTCTTGGCTTTGTCTGGTCCCCATCCAAAACCAGAAGCAGGCCCAGGGTCACCTGAAATTCAGCTCCATAGTCACCTCAGCAAGGGTTGGATGGGGAGTGGGAGATAATCATACTACAGATACAATTTAAATACCTTGGTAGAACTGCGTGAGGAGCCCAGGACTAGACTAGCAGGGGACACTGCAGGTCTGAACTGAGTTGCATTGGCAGAGCTGTTTTGGGGGTAGAAGAGGGGCTGTGAATAGACTGGCAAGGAGCACTCAAGAGCAGATCAGAGGTACATTGGCAGCCCTGCATTAGGAAAATGTACCTAGCACATGCTCTCATGATGCCTGTGGCCAGCCAGTGCAGTCAGTGACCTTTATGAGCAAGAAATGGTCTCCTGATCACAAATTATTAAGAATTTTTTAAAAGCCCAAGCCGACAGGTGTGGTGCCCAGACCATGTGGGGAACACAAAGTCCTGAACCCATCTCGATCATTAACAACTTGTGAGCGACATCAGCAGCAAACGACCACAAAGATGGGTGTTAAGCGAAGATTCAGCCAGAGATAACTCCTCACATGGATCATTACACGTAGGGTGACCAGATATCCCGATGTTATAGGGATAGTTCTGATTTTTGGGTCTTTTTCTTATATAGGCTCCTATTACCCCCACCCCCTGTCCTAATTTTTCACATTTGCTGTCTGGTCACCCTAATTTCAGGCCCCAGGAAAGTCAAAACGTCAAGCTCTCTCTCCAAAGGGGATGGGGCTAAATCTGAATTTTAAAATGTTCTGGACACAGAGGGCTAACAGAGTCTGCCCAACTGTTACACACTTGGAAAGCCACCTTGCAGTTTACACTGTGCTTATTAATATTTACATGGGGAATATTGCAGAGGGAAATCCCAGCCGTGGTACAAGACCTCATTGCACTAAGCACGGTACACACACGGAAAAACAAATGCTCTAAGCCACAATCGGTCAACTCTCTTCTTGGGAATAGATGTGGTGGGAGGAGGGAAAACAAAACTGTAGTACTTAAAAAAAAAAACAACAAAAAACAAACCACTATTTCAGATTTGTCAACGCTGTATAATTTACCAAAACCTGGGTTTTCAGTAAACGACACTGGCCTATGTTCCCCAGTACAATCACAGTGAACAAAGTTAGTTCGCTGAGTGAAAATGGGATAATGTTAATATTAGCTACAGCACCTTGCACCCTTCTGGATCCTGGTTGTTTGGCTGCCGTGGGGAAAGACAATCCAAGTCTCCCTTCCAAATGCCAATGATAGCTTTAGTCCTTTGAAAGATTCTCTGTCTCTGGCCCTGTCAGACTATGATCCCGGCAGCCTGTAGCACAGAGTAACTGCTCAGCTGCCCTGTCCTAAACCAGCTCAACAGGGATCGGAAAGCTGCATGAACTCCTTCGGCCGTAAGCTGGCAAAGGCAGACAGGCAGGCTGCACGTGGCCCAAGCAGGGGATAGAGATGTGGCGATGGGGAGTATACAGTAGGTGGGGAGGGAGCTTGAGGAGAGCTTGCCATGATGTGGATTTCTAACAAGACTGGGGATTTCCATGACAATAACGGAGATGGGCCTGACTAAAAATGCTGCATCCAAACCTCTTTCAAACTTTATGTGGAAGCAGGGGATACAAAATCCAAACCTTGATCAGTATCTGAACGTCAGCATTAGCCTCGATCTCTTATAATGGTCCAAACACCACACACCTTCAGAAATGAAGACTTAAAATCCAGATCTGAATTTGGAAACATGGTCCCACCTCTAGCAACATTGTAGTCATGGAAGTTAAAGGTGGGGTAGTGAGGGAAGAGAGAGGGGGAAAAAAAAAATCAAAGCTCATGCTTCAGGCTAAGCTGATTGCCATGTGGGTTTAAGAAGGAATATTTGCCTCCTATGTAGCGTTGCACAACTTACTGGATCCCTTGTAAGTATTTTCCCATCTTTCTCATGAAAGATCAGGTATTTGTTACAATACATGGAACCACAGTCTATCAAACAGGAGATGCTGGATAATGGAAACTAGAAGCACACAAATAGGCTTCCACACAGTTTGAGTTCCAGCTTGGTCTGCTTTGTTTACCTGCCTAGAACTCTGTGCTGCATAGAGACACCTAGTGCCTGAGTAATATATTGCAAGTGAACACATCCACACTATTGGAACAGCTAGCAAGCAGATACGGTACGATGCAGCATGGCAAATCCTACATAATGCTCAGAAAGCCCCCAGTCCTTCTGCTCCCCAAGTGGACAAAGCATCAGTGCTTTCATGTTCACAGAAAACTCAAGTTAAAATGCACAGGGGAACACAGTGAGAAACCTAGGAGGTCTAAATATTCTCTAGCAGTTAGAGAGGAGAGAAACAACTTCTTCTTTACCCCCGTGGTTTATAAATCATGCAGCAGAACTACGAGGCAGAAGATTCTGCGTTTGACTAATGCTTTTGAGTATTCCTCAGAGATCAACAATTTGACCTCAGGATGTCAGCATTAAATAAGACAAAACCATCAGTGCTGTTTATTCCTTTCATCATAACTGTTGTCGCAGTATTCCAGTCATTACAAAGTGCCTCCATCTGCATAGCCATCTTTCCCAGGGGAGCCCATTTGCTGTAGGACACCCATAAACTTCCAGGAACAGATGCGGCTGCTGTTCAGAAGCTTCTCGCACATATTAAGCTGCAGCCTGGAGAGAGAGAGAGCGCTAGCTCCCAGATGTGACATGCCACCAACAGCTCTTGAGGGCAGCTTTTTTTTGCAGCCCATACACTGCTTCCTGTTCACGAAAGCCAGGGCCCTGCGTCTGAGAAGAGCTCTTAGGAAAAGCAATCAGCAGAGCTGTGGCCTTGGATTTTGAAGCCTAGCACAGGAAAGCTCGAGATCTCTTGGAGCAGGGTAGACGTCATGGTAGCGAGATACCTCCTGAGCCCTATCTAAGGCTTCCATCATGGCTATTTCTGTGGGAGCCACACCTGGGGAGAATTACAGGTCCTGGCTGTTCCCATCATAGAATATCAGGGTTGGAAGAGACCTCAGGAAGTCATCTAGTCCAACCCCCTGCTCAAAGCAGGACCAATCCCCAATTTTTGCCCCAGATCCCAAATGGCCCCCTCAAGGATTGAACTTACAACCCTGGGTTTAGCAGGCCAATGCTCAAACCACTGAGCTATCCCTCCCCCCCATCTACCGCACTCGGTGCTTAGGAATAGTAGACAGACAGGCAGTACTTTGTGGGGAGTGCTGGTATGCAGCTGAACGGTCACTTTCAGAAGGAATATTGGGTACATTTAGTAGCACGTAAGAGATTTATAGCACTCTATAAATAACCAGGCAAAGTGCAATAAACATGAGGGTATAGCTCTGCCAAGATATTTCAGTCTTGACCCACTATAGTCCGGGTTCTTTTGCAGAGGCTACCGATTCTTGATCTGCTGCACTCTGCAATGCAAACTGCCGAGGGGCTAGGAGGTGACCCAGACTGTATTTCAAGTTGTGGGAATGTTTTTTGCCTCACGAGCATTTCAAGCTGGATCTCCACGGGATGGGCACGTGCACCACGATCACTGCTGCAGCTTCCTAGGTCCACCTCAGTACTCCTGACCAGAGCTTTGAAACAAGCGAGGGAGGGAAAGCCCTGGACAGGCTTTGCACAAGACCAGGGAGACAGGACTGGGGGAATGCTGGGGAGAGGACCAGTTAGTTTCATAAAGCAAATGGACCTTCACCTAAAAGCAGGGCTTCAATCTATTAAATTCCACTCTCGTGACACACAGCAGTAGCCCCCTTGCTCAAGTCATCCCATCCTGGCTGTATTTCAAGGAATCCCTGTTGAGGTTACAGGGACAAACCATCCCGATGTGTCGAAAGAATAGTAAATATGGCAGGCGACCAGCTTGGCTTAACGGTGAAATCCTAGCGGATCTTAAGCATAAAAAAGAAGCTTACAAGAAGTGGAAGGTTGGACATATGACCAGGGAAGAGTATAAAAATATTGCTCGGGCATGTAGGAATGAAATTAGGAGGGCCAAATCGCACCTGGAGCTGCAGCTAGTGAGAGATGTTAAGAGTAACAAGAAGGGTTTCTTCAGGTATGTTGGCAACAAGAAGAAAGCCAAGGAAATTGTGGGCCCCTTAATGAATGAGGGAGGCAACCTAGTGACGGAGGATGTGGAAAAAGCTAATGTACTCAATGATTTTTTTGCCTCTGTCTTCACGAACAAGGTCAGCTCCCAGACTGCTGCGCTGGGCATCACAACATGGGGAACAGAAGGCCAGCCCTCTGTGGAGAAAGAGGTGGTTAGGGACTATTTAGAAAAACTGGACGTGCACAAGTCCATGGGGCCAGATGAGTTGCATCCGAGAGTGCTAAAGGAACTGGCGGCTGTGATTGCAGAGCCATTGGCCATTATCTTTGAAAACTCGTGGCGAACGGGGGAAGTCCCGGATGACTGGAAAAAGGCTAATGTAGTGCCCATCTTTAAAAAAGGGAAGGAGGAGGATCCTGGGAACTACAGGCCAGTCAGCCTCACTTCAGTCCCCGGAAAAATCATGGAGCAGGTCCTCAAAGAATCAATCCTGAAGCACTTACATGAAAGGAAAGTGATCAGGAACAGTCAGCATGGATTCACCAAGGGAAGGTCATGCCTGACTAATCTAATCGCCTTCTATGATGAGATTACTGGTTCTGTGGATGAAGGGAAAGCAGTGGATGTATTGTATCTTGACTTTAGCAAAGCTTTTGACACGGTCTCCCACAGTATTCTTGTCAGCAAGTTAAGGAAGTATGGGCTGGATGAATGCACCATAAGGTGGGTAGAAAGTTGGCTAGATTGTCGGGCTCAACGGGTAGTGATCAATGGCTCCATGTCTAGTTGGCAGCCGGTGTCAAGTGGAGTGCCCCAGGGGTCGGTCCTGGGGCCGGTTTTGTTCAATATCTTCATAAATGATCTGGAGGATGGTGTGGATTGCACTCTCAGCAAATTTGCGGATGATACTAAACTGGGAGGAGTGGTAGATACGCTGGAGGGCAGGGATAGGATACAGAGGGACCTAGACAAATTGGAGGATTGGGCCAAAAGAAATCTGATGAGGTTCAATAAGGATAAGTGCAGGGTCCTGCACTTAGGATGGAAGAACCCAATGCACAGCTACAGACTAGGGACCGAATGGCTAGGCAGCAGTTCTGCGGAAAAGGACCTAGGGGTGACAGTGGATGAGAAGCTGGATATGAGCCAGCAGTGTGCCCTTGTTGCCAAGAAGGCCAATGGCATTTTGGGATGTATAAGTAGGGGCATAGCGAGCAGATCGAGGGACGTGATCGTCCCCCTCTATTCGACATTGGTGAGGCCTCATCTGGAGTACTGTGTCCAGTTTTGGGCCCCACACTACAAGAAGGATGTGGATAAATTGGAGAGAGTCCAGCGAAGGGCAACAAAAATGATTAGGGGTCTGGAACACATGAGTTCTGAGGAGAGGCTGAGGGAACTGGGATTGTTTAGTCTGCGGAAGAGAAGAATGAGGGGGGATTTGATAGCTGCTTTCAACTACCTGAGAGGTAGTTCCAGAGAGGATGGTTCTAGACTATTCTCAGTGGTGGAAGAGGACAGGACAAGGAGTAATGGTCTCAAGTTGCAGTGGGGGAGGTTCAGGTTGGATATTAGGAAAAACTTTTTCACTAGGAGGGTGGTGAAACACTGGAATGCGTTGCCTAGGGAGGTGGTGGAATCTCCTTCCTTAGATGTTTTTAAGGTCAGGCTTGACAAAGCCCTGGCTGGGATGATTTAATTGGGTATGGGTCCTGCTTTTGAGCAGGGGGTTGGACTAGATGACCTCCTGAGGTCCCTTCCAACCCTGATATTCTATGATTCTATGATTCATCCCCGAATAAGGTGGTCTCCTTGTTAACAGCTATTAAAACCTCTGACATGCTGTGGCTGGCCAGAGCTTGGTTCTAGACTAGAAGGGATCCCAGACATTTACTGGAAGGTGGAGTTGGTCTCTTTGCTCATTTACAAAGTGAGCACCGATTTCCCTGCTAAATCTGGAGGTGATGGTTTCTTGCAACTGGCTTGGAGAGCAGAATGGATCTTCCTTGAGAGCTCACTGTAGGATGCTCTCACCCAGGCTAGTAAGATATGTGGAAAGGGCTAGGGGAATTTTACCTGCTGTGAGCTGAGCAACATTCCCCATGAGGTTCCAACCTGAAGTGAGCTACAGGCAGAGTTTAGGATTCAAACTCATCTCCCACCACCTCACCTCTGCAGATTGTCCTGAAATCACTGACCAGGCTAAGAGAAACAAAACAGTTATCCAGAATAATGGAACACTAACGCTCTTGACAAGTTAGGTGGGGCTACTGTCAATGCTGAAGCATACTAGTATTTACAAACGAGACGAAATCCTGCCCGAGTGCTGTAAATGGTCAGCACTTGGTCTTGTGGGAAGCACAGAGACACAGACACAGAGGAACAGCTTGGGTATTAGCCAGTGGTGTTGCTATCCTTGAGCAGGGCTTTAATATCATTACCATAAATAAGGACACTCCTGGCCCCATATCTGCACACTTCACTCATCTGCTTCAGGTGGTCTAGTGGCAAGGCCAAGAAGCTGAAAATCAGGACTCCGGAGTTTGACTCCCTGCCTGGCCAGCATCTTGTCAGGTGACCTCAGACAAACCACTTCTGTGCCTCAGTTTCCCCATCTGCAAAGGGGAAAGCACTAAGCACCTGAGAGACTTGGGCAGGACTTGGCTTTCACTGGAAAGCTTCCTATGCAAAGGCTCATGTGTTTTGGTATCTACTGTAGCAACCTGGGCAGGAGGAAGAGGCTGCGGCAGCCTCCCTTAAAGAGGCAGAACCGATTAGCTAAGTCTAACAGGGGAAATGGCTGACCCTCCCCACCCCGCAGGCATTTTGGTTGTAGTTCTCCATTGCCAAAAGCGAGGCTGAGGGGAGACAGGCCAGGGGGAGCTGCCCCCGATGGGAATGGAAAGAACCAGCTCAGTGTGAATGCAGATCGATACTGCAGCCCTTCATTTGTTCCTAGGATGGTCTCAGGCTTATCTTGGCTGCAAGAAACCCATAAAGCCACTGGTAAGAGATTTCTTATGCTGAACGATGATCTTGTGGACTCCAAATGCCCATCTCTTCCAGAAACGACGGCTCATCTGTTACTGCCTTTACCTCCGCACCAGGAGTTTCCTTGGTTCTCCTTGAATGACGCTGTCAGTTCACAGCAAGGAGACAGGAAGGGAGGCTGCCTTTAGACCATCAGCCCCGACTGTGCTCACGGCCAGACGAGCAATGCTCACTCAGGTGAGCAGGAATGGCCCTTAAGAGCAGGAATCCACTAGACTCGGGAGAAAAGAGTGGGCCAGTATTATCATACAGATAGCACATGGGCTGGGAAGTAAACCCTCGAGCGACTCTGATTTGGCACCGCAAGTTAGCCAATGGACTTAGCCCATCTTTTCCATTCTTGCAAATTACTCATAAGGATTCACTGAACAGCCTGGATGAAGAACTCACTGCTTGTGGGATCGCAAACGATTCGCTTTAAAAAAAAAAATCTTGGCCAAAAGTGACTAGTGGTTTTGGGGGGCCCTGCTTAGGTTGCCTTGAAAAAGGACCCAATTTGCAGGAAGTGCTCAGCACCTGCTCTCTGGAAATCAGGCCCCTTTAAGGCATCTCAGGTTGGACACTCAAACACAGAAGCACCCAAAGTCCTTAAAGCACTTTTGAAAATCTTGGGCAGAGATTGACTGTCTGCTAGTCATCATTCCTGAATTTGATTGGTTGCTTAAGTCACACGAAAAAAGAAAAGGAGGACTTGTGGCACCTTAGAGACTAACAAATTTATTAGAGCCTAAGCTTTCGTGAGCTACAGCCCACTTCATCGGTATGCATCCGATGAAGTGGGCTGTAGCTCACAAAAGCTTAGGCTCTAATAAATTTGTTAGTCTCTAAGGTGCCACAAGTCCTCCTTTTCTTTTTACGGATACAGACTAACACGGCTGCTACTCTGAAACCTGAATTAAGTCACATGGTATTACTTCTGCCTTCCGATTAGACGATTGAGGAGAACAATGAATTGCAATCACCACATACAATTATTTGGCTGAAAATACACATTCATATGGAAACTAGCCAAGTATTGGTGCAAACAACACCCCCCCTCTCCCCCCCACACATACATGTAATTCTGTTTCTCCACTTGCACAGCATTCATTCTGGCTGACTTCTGCATTTAGATTAAGGGGGGAAATTAAAAACAAAAAAACCCACCACAACAGAAGTCATCTCCTTAAGAGCACAGTGTGTGTGTTTCTTTGCTCTGTAACATGGAAGCCACTGCCAGTAAATCAAAAAAATTCCAAATTGCATTGAGACACGTGCCACCCGTGTGAACAGCAAAGAAAGGAGAACGGATATGACAGCGCCAAACAGACACGTGGAATTCAAATGAACGTTTGCAAACATTTCTGCAGTGCTTAGAATCATAGAATATCAGGGTTGGAAGGGACCTCAGGAGGTCATCTAGTCCAACCCCCTGCTCAAAGCAGCACCAATCCCCAATTAAATCATCAGCTTGCCTATGTCGAGGAAATGCAGACACTGTCTACAGTCCTGTAGCCTTATAATTCCACCTGCCCTGCAGGAAATGCATGGGCATATGTTCAAGCACGCTCTCCTCCATTTAGACAGGAGCTCAGTGTTAGTCAATGGAATTCAGGCTGCAGGGCAGGTGGAATTTTAAAGAGCTCAGAACCACCGTTAGCCATGGAGGTGTCTGAATTCTTCAGGGTAAGGGGTGGGGCGGGTGAAGAGGGGAGATGGTTCAAGGGCGGGCTGTTTTGCCAGTTCCCAGCCTGGGCAAGCGGTGGAGAATGCCAGCAGATTTGAAGGAGGGAAATTGCAGCTAGCACACAGAAATAAATGTTCTAGTTTACGCTCTTTCCTCTGCCACTGGCCTCCTGCACAACCTTGGCAAGTCACTTCCTTTCTCCATGCCTCTGTGAGGAAGTTAACATCTGCCATGCACTTGGAGACCCCTCAGATGGAAGCGGTGATGGGAGCACAAAGTTCTGTCATTGCATTATTGGATAGGGCCACATTTGACATCACTAAAGGTGCTGTCCTTTCCCCTCTGGTACATGATAGAATTGTCTACATAGGGTTGTTCCTGCTTGTCCGCACATGGAATTAGCCTTATTCCAGCATAACAGCGTGCTTCGATAAATAGGAAGCAAAGTGTGGACACTCCTGAGTTATTTAGGAGCAGCCATAGCACTTTAAATTCACACCCTATCTTGATCTGCATTAATTTTCAAGTGTAGGAAATATCCACTTGTCTTGGGTCCACAGGTTCAAATCCAGATGAGGCTGCTTCCATCCTTCATCTTTCCAGTAAGAAAACAGAAAGTGCCCTCACTGGATCTCTTAGACAAACTTCTAAGTAAAACAAAAGCCAAACCAGGTCCTGTCCCTCCTGGATGAACACAAAATCCCTGCAGTGCCTTGCCAAATGTCTCGTTTGCCCCCCAGAGATGGCTGCATTTCAGTAGCGTTGCACAGAGTTGGGCGATTTTTTTTTCCAGCAAAAAAATACAGATTTGGTGACACCAAACTGTTTTGCAGAGTCCTACTGGTTTTGCCAAAATGTTTGTGTTAACAGTCAGCATGGATTCACCAAGGGCAAGTTGTGCCTGACTAATCTAATTGCCTTCTATGACGAGATAACTGGCTCTGTGGATGAGGGGAAAGCAGTGGACGTGTTGTTCCTTGACTTTAGCAAAGCTTTTGACCCGGTCTCCCACAGTATTCTTGCCAGCAAGTTAAAGAAGCATGGGCTGGATGAATGGACTATAAGGTGGGTAGAAAGTTGGCTAGATTGTCGGGCTCAACGGGTAGTGATCAATGGCTCCGTGTCTAGTTGGCAGCCGGTATCAAGTGGAGTGCCCCAAGGGTCGGTCCTCAGGCCGGTTTTGTTCAATATCTTCATTAACGATCTGGAGCATGGTGTGGATTGCACCCTCAGCAAGTTTGCAGATGACACTAAACTGGGAGGAGTGGTAGATACACTGGAGGGTAGGGATAGGATACAGAGGGCCCTAGATAAATGAGAGGATTGGGCCAAAAGAAATCTGATGAGGTTCAACAAGGTCAAGTGCAGAGTCCTGCACTTAGGACGGAAGAATCCCATGCACCGCTACAGACTAGGGACTGAATGGCTCGGCAGCAGTTTTGCAGAAAAGGACCTAGGGGTGACAGTGGACGAGAAGCTGGATATGAGTCAACAGTGTGTCCTTGTTGCCAAGAAGACCAATGGCATTTTGGGATGTATAAGTAGGGGCATTGCCAGCAGATCGAGGGACGTGATCGTTCCCCTCTATTCGACATTGGTGAGGCCTCATCTGGAGTACTGTGTCCAGTTTTGGGCCCCACACTACAAGAAGATTGTGGAAAAATTGGAAAACGTCCAGCGGAGGGCAACAAAAATGATTAGGGGACGGGAACACATGACTTATGAGGAGAGGCTGAAGGAACTGGGATTGTTTAGTCTGCGGAAGAGAAGAATGAGGCAGGATTTGATAGCTGCTTTCAACTACCTGAAAGGGGGTTCCAAAGAGGATGGATCTAGACTGTTCTCAGTGGTAGCTGATGACAGAACGAGGAGTAATGGTCTCAAGTTGCAGTGGGGGAGGTTTACGTTGGATATTAGGAAAAACTTTTTCACTAGGAGGGTGGTGAAACACTGGAATGCGTTACCTAGGGAGGTGGTGGAATCTCCTTCCTTAGAAGTTTTTAAGGTCAGCTTGACAAAGCCCTGGCTGGGACGATTTAGTTGGGGATTGGTCCTGCTTTGAGCAGGGGGTTAGACTAGATAACCTCTGAGGTCCCTTCCAACCCTGATATTCTATGATTCTATGAACTCTCCCACCCACCCTCCAAAAAACTTTCAAAGTCAAAATGTTTCAATTCAACTAGAAACTTTTCCTTTCAAAATTTGCATCAATTTTATTAAACAATAAAAAAGATAAAATGCTGAAAATGGAAATGAAACATTGTGGTCACGCCGAAATGTTGTTGATTCTTTGGACTTGCCAGTGGAACCCCCCCCCGGCCACCAAAAAAAAAAAAAAACAACCTCAACAAACAGCTATTTGCCCAGCTCTAGTGTTGTCTCCACAGCTTGCGAAGGACATTGGGGTGAAGCGGCACCCTGGAAAGTGTTAAATATTATAGTGGCAGAACTTCGAAGGAAAGCTAAGTGGGAACTCAACCATAGAACTTCCACCACTGCTCTGCCCCCAAGGAGAAGAGGAGCCAGCTGAGTGACTCCGACAATTAACTTAGTTTCTAACCTAGTCCTTTTAAGGTAAATTTGCCAGCGTTAATAGAAAAAAGGTATTTTGGTTTTTCATCACCTGCCAAGTCACTTAAAAAATTGTTTTCCCCCTTCTCCCATTTGCACGCATGACTTAATTGCAACAGCTCTTTGACAGCAGATAGGTTCCAGCGAGCTGCCATTCCAGATGTCAGGAGCATGTTAACTGGAAAGGGCCCTGTAGGATATTTATGGTTTTAATTCCTCGGTATAGGGTTTTGTTCTGTCAAGCGGTGACTTACGAATTGCTACTCATTTGATCCTGTATTTCCACATCAGTGACACTTTATGAAGGGCTGCTGCCTTCACTGTACCACTGCAGATTTTATGATTCCCCAGTCTGCCAATGCAGCATTGGAAAAGGGGGTGGCGGGGGGGTGGGTGGTGGGGGGAGACCTGCGAAGAGAGCAGCCGGGAAACCAGGGAGGCCAAAGTTGTAACTGCAGCTCCGACACCGATCCCCTGCGGGACGTGGGTAGCTCCGGTAGACGTTCACGGGCTAGCTTTGCTGGAGGGCGGGGTTAAAATTAGCAGTTGAGTCGCGGAAGCCTGGGTGGGGGGCTCCTCCTGTACGCACAGGGTTGGGTGGGATTGGACTTGAGCGGCCACTGGGACCACTGCTAATTTTGGTGCTAGCTCAAGCAGAGATAGTGTCCGTATATCTGTCCAAGCAAGACACCTCCCAGCTGCAATGTAAACTTACCCTAAGAGGTTACACAAGAAACCGAAGGGTCTTACAAGCCCTGGGGAGGTTATGAATTCCTGTCATTACCCAGCCATCTCCGTTTGTGGAATAAAAATCCACAGGGCGTTTTATTCCCTCTCTCCCTCCCAACCATAACAAATACATAAAATAAAGGGACTTTTTATTTTATTTTGTCAATAAAATTGGCACCGGAAGCACCAATTTGAAGTGCATTTTTTTCTTCCCCCACCCCCAGTCTGAAGGGAAATTGGCTCTTGCTGAATGCAGGATTTTGTTTTGCCGTGGTTAAATGTAAAGTGCTCTCAGCCTGTGTCTCTTCCCCCCACTCCTGATGAAAGACACTCTCCACACCTTTGTGGCTTTCCCTCCAGGCGGCCTCTGATGGAGATGCCCTCCTGAGAAATGCTCCAGGCATCCTTTGTCTTTGCCAGTGCAGTGTCCCCCCGCCCCCCACGCGCCATACTCCCGGATAGGGGTCAGACACTTGGCTCCTCAGCTGCCGAAAAGCAGCTTGCCAGCAAGCCTCAAGCCATGCATGC
This sequence comes from Eretmochelys imbricata, assembly GCF_965152235.1. NCBI lineage: Eukaryota > Metazoa > Chordata > Testudines > Cheloniidae > Eretmochelys > Eretmochelys imbricata. Next base: position 8,879,931 of record NC_135593.1, on the reverse strand, counting down.
ACAGGAAGGCAGGCTGAGTAGTCAGGGAATAGGGGACCGAGGAGAAAGACGTGTGGTGCAACAAGCCACTTTTGCAAGAGACCTACAGGCTGCTCCCAGGAGAACCTACAAATGATCTAAGCCAAGCCTGGAAAGGGCCTGCCAAGGGGATATGGAGGGTTCTCAGCTCAATTCTTGACAGGGCCACGGCTGCAATGGGCAATGCTCGGCCCGAAGCAGATGGTGTAGAGAAAGACCCCTCCATTCCCTCCAGGAGGGCAGCAGGTGGTGATGGTTTTTACTGCTGCTCTCCACCACGTTCCTTGTTCGGCATCAAGAGACAGGTCAACAGGCCTCGCATCTGTCAGCGCAGAGTTCACCCACTGGTTCCAAAGCCATGGGCACCCTGGCAGACTGAGGCTGCCCCCTGTTTAACTGGGAGCCGCATCGTGCAGGTTAGGTCTCTACAGGGCAATGCTCCAGTTAGAGTCCATTCCGCCCTCCCGTGTATGGCAGCCTCTTCAACTGCACCCAGCCACCTCTGCACTGAGCCCAACCACCAGGCACTCAAACCAAAGTACTGCAGCCCGCAGGAGACCAGACGATGACGTGCCACACACAGAGAACAGGCGCAGCCGAGGTACACCAGTGCCTGAGGCCCCTGCAATGGCAGAGCATTGATTAGGCGAGAGAGAGCCAGATAATCCTAGCAAGTGACCCACCGCACAGGCTGCAGAGGAGAGCAAAAAATACCCCAAGGTCGCTGCCAACCAGACATAGGGGGAAAATTCTTTCCTGACCTCAGATACAGCAACCAGTTAGTCCCTGAGCAAGTGAACAAGAACCAGCCAGCCAAAACACCTGAGAGAGAGAGAATGCTTTGAGCCCGGAGAGCCCTGCATCCCATCAGCAGGCTGGGAACCCCTTGCTACCCCCGGTTATGTCCACACTGTAATTAAACCCTGCAGTTGGCCTATGTCAGCTGACTCAGGCTTGTGGGGCTGTAAAATTGCAGCGCAGACATTCGGGCTCGGGTTGCATGCGCTACGATTTTACAGCCCACCCCCCCCCCCCCCCCCGTCAACCCGAGTCACCTGACAAGGGCCAGCTGCGGGGAGAGGGGCATAACTGCAGTGTAGACATACCTCAGTGGCTAATTGACTACCCTAATCTTGTCCTATCTGCATGTGTGATTGTACTGCCACTCCTCTGGCTTAAAAGGTACAATATCCTTTCAGGCCTGGGCTATTAATTAAAACCCAGTCATGTTAATTTTAATGCCAAGTTTGAAGATCCTTACTGCATTTTAGTCAGGTAATTGCCACTTGAAAGTGGTTTAAATTGATGTCTTTATTAGACGACACAATACAGGAGAGGACTTATAAAGGTTGACATCATACCCTTTAAACGTTCAGTGCTCATTCCCAAGGCTGCCAGGGTCTGTGCCTCTGATCTAAAACAAGAATCCCTTTGGTCTCTGAAGAAGCCAATTCCATGGCAAGAGAAATCTTCAACAGGAAAATGATTCTAGATAGGTTCTTATACCATGCTCCTCACCACAGCGTCCAAGCACCTTCCAGCAGTGCGTTAAGTGACATCACTAACACCGGGCACAAGTAGGAAAGCAAGAATTCTGTGTTGCAAAAGACTGAGGTTTTGGAATTTTTTTTGTATTCCTCATCAGAATAAGGAATGCTTTGAAATTTTTGGAGGAAAAAAAAAAAGTGAGAGAGACCCATTTCTCGCTGTCTTGTCCTTCCACCCTTCGCCCCAAAATTTCATCCTGGAGCCGCCCCGAAACCTTCCTAGTTAAATTTTTGTAAAAACCAATACATTTCTGAGAAAAGTTTTAGTTTTGACAAATCAGCATTTTCAAACCAAAAAGGTTTTCTTGCTCTCGTTACGTCTTTGTCCTCTCCCCAGGGGAGCAATGCGTGCAGTGGAATATCTTGTTTTGGCAGGGTTCTTGAGGTTTGGTTTAATTAAAGATCCATGTTGCTATTCTGGCCAATGGAATATCTGGCTGATTTTCAATGAGGTTCCTCTGAAGGGCTGAGACTGCCATGTGGGAAGGAGGAGGACAGCTGGGATAACAGACAGACCTGCTGATACAAGATCCATTTATTTAGCAGAGGAAGACACGGCAGGCTGCATTTGGTTTCTGAGCAGTCTCGCTGAATGGTTTGAACCAGAGCTTGTTTGGATGCAACCCCAAAGAAGCTGGGTGCTGCCGTGACTCTGGATAAATAGCTCCAGTTTTAGCCCTGTTTGTTGGATCAGTGCAGCTTATACAAGGGTTTACAGCTGCGGTGACTGAGGCCCCAACAGATCACCAGTCAAAGGAGCGGCACAGTAACATCCAAGGACTCCAGCTGAATTCAGGGCCCAGTTGTGTTGGGAGGTATGCAGATACAAAGCTCTGCCCCAAAGAGCTTACAATCCAAAGAGACCCCTTTCTACAGATGGGGAACTGAGACATAGAGACAAGGGACTTACAAAAGGTCACCCAGCAAGTCCATGGCAGAACAGGGAACAGAACCCAGCTCTCCTGAGCCCCAGCGCAGAGGCCATCTCTTCCTCCAGCCAAGTGCGCTGGCCTGCTTTGTATCTGCCCGTGGGGAAATAGCCCTGCTGCAGCACCGGACACCACCTGCATGTTTGAGCCAGCGCAGCCTCATGAGGTCATAGTTCGGCACCCGCAATTGAGGCAGGATCATAATGGGAAGCTGCAGCTGCTACCCACACAGGGAGCTAAGCTGGGATTTCACCACCCTCCGGGTAAGCTTGAGGCTTTCCCACGTGCCCCGGGAGCAGCTGAAGTCAACATCTGTGGAGCTCAGGCCTGCTCTAGGAGCTTGACCGGCAGCCGCTCTGCTACCGTAACATAGTGAGGCAGTGGCTTGAAGTGCCAACCATACAAAGAGGTCCCAGTGGGCTCCCAGCTCAGAGCACAAGCCATTACCCGTGCTCTGCCTTCTCTCATTCACCTGTCGCTCATCCCCTTCCTCCTTTCCTTTGTTCTTTCACAATCAGGCTCTATTGCACCGTCTGCCTGTCTTGCATTCTCTCCCAGTCAACTTTGCACTCCTACTTTCTGTCTTCCATATTCTCTCATTCATCTGGTCTTTTTTTTTTTTTTTTAAATGGCCCTCCCTTCCTCTCGCTCTCTCCCTTTCCCTGCAGAGATTAAATCCAATGATTTTTACACTGAGACCCTCTGGTAGGCTGGAATTACCAGGGGAGAAGGCCCATAGCAAACGCAAATGAAATTACAAATCACCTTTACGTGAATGCAGGGGAGGGAGGAGATACGGTATGTCTGCTAGAGGATAAGAATAATCGTCCAGAGCTCTGACTACCATGCTCCAAACATGAGGCTTTAAAAATGGATGATCCCCACCCCTTTGCTGGAATGACTCAGCCACAGGGCTCCTGATGACCCCAGCGGCTAGAGCTGCACAGGCCAATTTCAGTGCCTACTGCATGGAGCGAAGGGTGCTCTTCTTAGCCTGTGTGATGCCCCATATCTGCCTCCTTTCCCCATTCGGCGCCAGAGGATGCCTCTAGGGGACATCACTGTCTGCATCTGGAAGGCTCCCAGGGGATGGAAAGGCCCACATCCTTCACTCCCAGTGGCCTTGAACAAGGAGAAGAGGCGATAACAAGGTTCTTAAGGATACCCTCCTGTTGGCCTCACTGGAAGTGGCCCATTCCCCCACATAGCCTCTGCTCTGATTCACCAGCAAGGCCTGGTTAACAGGTAGGAGTCTCCTCATCTCCCTCAGAGAGGCAGGGGAGGGGAACTTGACTGGGCTTTTCAGGCCATTGTGGGTTCGGTGCGAGTTCGGACCCAAGATTTGGGTCAGTTCTTATTTCCCCTGGCCCAGCAGCCCCCATCCTAGCTCTCAGGAATGCCAGGGCAGGCCCCAGCGCTAGCGTCTCCCAGTCACAGGAAGGGGGAGCTCAAGGCCATCCCTGCGATGGACGTCTCCCGTGAGCCGAGCCCCCTGTGCGGCTACCAAGAAAACAGGCAATCAGGCCAGTAGCAGCTTGCTCCGATGGGATCATCCTCCCCCACATCCCTTCTTCAGAAGATGAACAATGCACTCTATCAGCACGCCAGAAATACAGCGCCAACGTGGCAGCCAGAGAGCTGACAGACACCTGGTGGGAGTACCGAATGCTCTGTGCGGAGGACTTGGCATCCGTCAAAAGGCAGAGAGGCTGCGGAGGGAACAGTCCCCAGGAGCCAGAGGCATGGACCAGGGCTGTGTCAGGCGGAGAAATGAATGGAATTCTTCCCGGCGTGTTTCTAGGAGCAATTACTCCTGTGTGCCACCCCATCCCTGCATAAATTGTTCCCTGAACTTTGTTATATACCAAGGGCTGCAGCTGCTTGCTGGGCTGCTAGACTAGCAGCCAAATGCTAAGCGCTATACTTAGTTTGTCATCAGCTCTGACAGATTATTACAAAGGTTGCTTCACTCAGAGGGGGCGATTGGGTCTAGTGGTTAGAGCACAGGGTCGGGTGACCTGAGCTCTAGGGCCATTATTTATATTAACACAGCACAGGGAGGCCTCTACAACAAACAACCACAACATCAGGGCCCCCTTGTGCCAGGCACTTGACCAAATACACAGGCAGGGCTAAGGGATGTAAGTGAGCAGGCCTTGCTGGTGAAACTGAGCAGAGAGGTTAAGTGGGGGAATGGACCATGCTGGACACCGACAAGGCCTTGACAAGAGACATTCCTGGCCCTAAGGAGCTTACAATCTAAATAGACAGAGTGGGAGAAAGGAATGATCATCACCATTTAATAGATGGGGAAACTGGGTCCAGATTTTCATAAGGGCTCAGCATTTAGCAGCCCCCATTGTGACACTTCTGGCTAGAATTGCCAGACCCCAGTTCCCACTCTGCTGAGCTCCTTTGTAAAGAACTCTGAAAGTCTGGCTTCTAACTGATTTGCAGAACCAGGAACTGAATCCAGATTTCCTCAAGTCCCAGTCCAGTGGTTAAAATGGCCAGCTCTGCCCGCGATTTGTTGGGAAATTAGATCATCTCTCTGCCCTTTGCTTCCCCATCTGTAAAATGGGGATAGCGATCTTTGAGATCTATGGATGAAAAGCACAGAGGGTTATTGCTAATGCGACCCTTTCAGATAAATATAATTTAGATTTAAATGTATGCACTGCCTCCAAGCCAAGATCCTCAATCAGAACACCCTGAACTTTGTGGCAATTCAAATGAGGCTCTGAATCCAGACTTTGCAGCTCATCCTCCTCTTTGAACCTGTGTGTGTAGGCAGAAGGCAAAACTCCAGGCGGCTCAGGGTTTGGCTTAGATTCAAACATGCGTTCAAAATTCAGATACTTCTCCAAAGCACACGTGAATTATTTGAACCTCTCGATTCTGTAACATTGGAGAACAGCTACCACGTTCTGCTCCAGAAGTGGCTGCATTTTAGCAGAGCAAGAAGCAATCCCTGAATCTCATCTGGATTGAAGTTTAAATCTGTGAAGAACTCTGCGGGCCATGGAGATGCTCTGATACCCCGTATGGCACATAGAGAGAGAGAGGAGCGATTTCTAGGATTATTACTTGTTATGTTTATTAGTTTAATAAAAAAGCAAAGTGAAATTAACAATTTATTAGAGGAGATTCAGACCCACATTCAAGTCCCTGCCTGGAATTAGGCAAACTGCTTCCTGCGTATCCCAGATGAGTCCTCTAACCACCAGAATATAAAGTCAGAGTCTTGCTCTCTCAGTCACTCCAGTTAGAGCTGTTCCACTTTGTATAAATAATTAAATAGTCGTTTGCCCAGAGAGAGACAGAGACATGTTTCCGTGGAAAGTTTTGTTTCTTGAAAAATTGGCATTTTCCAACAAAAGATGTTCAGTCTAACGATACCCAGCCTGCTCTACCCTACTGGAAATGCCATGGCATGTTTCCTTGTAGTATATGATTTAGCTACTAGATGTCTGTGAGTACGTAGTCCCAGTGAGGGAGTAGTCCCCGGTAAACAAGAGAGGCAAAGTTGGAACTCAAGCTGTGCTGAAACTTTGTCCTAAAGTTATAGCTATTTAACTTCCATCTCTTGTTTAAGGGAGACTGATTCAATACATCATGAGGACAGGAATGGCCAGATAGGAGTATTTTGGCACTTTGGTTTTCTGACCAGAACCTGGAAGGTCAAGGCAGAAAAAGGGAAAGATAAAGGTTTTGAGCTAAACCTTTTCAGATTTCAATACAGGTTTCATTTGGCTTGACTGAAATGTTAGGCTGAAGGCTCCAGGAAAGAGAGGTGTTTATTTTACCCACACTAGTTTGTTTTCCCTTATTCAGTGGTTCTATTTCCTTGATCTCAGAAATCTTAATGGGACAAAGGTATAGCAGACGGCTCCCTACAGCAAACTGGCCTTTTCTTACGTACGGATTACAGAATGGTGATTAGGAGAAACCTCTACCCATCCTGAGCTAAAAAAAGCATCTCTCTTTGTTGGCAGTAGTAATCGATTGCTTAGCTTTGCTCCATGGGCCAGCCACTGAGGGCATGGCATGATCATACCAGTCAGTACTTCCCACTGGTTAGATTGAGAGGAAAGTTGGAATGGAGACCTCTAGGGAAACCCACTTGTTGCCGGGAGCAGTGCTGGAAATTCAGTAATTCTCTCTGAGTCCATATTGAACCAATGTAGCCATAGGAGGTGCCATCTCCTCGGTGGAACATTAAGTGGAGGGCTGAATGACTAAAATACCTCCCAGGGTCATCTGCACACAGATAGGGTTATTAAACCCAGTGGCCTAACCAAATTCCAGCCATCTGCCTATCTAAATAGTTACCCCTTTAGCGCTGGTATGAGCTACCCCTCACGTGACACCGCTCTGCAGCGTTACTGGCATCTAATGATGGCTGCACTCCATCCCAGAGGTAGCTGCAAGTCAACGTGACGAAGCAATGCCTACATCTGTGGTCTGTAAAGCACTTTGGGATCCATCAGGATGAAAGAAGCTATATAAATTGAAATTGTTGTTATTGTTAAGGCTCCAGTTATGAAAGCCAAGAGAACCAGTTTCGGGAAAGGGTCAACATAAATAACCTTTTTACAGCAGTCAGTTGAGGAGGCTTAGCCAGAAGCAAAAGGCAGGATTGAATGGGAGACTGCCAACGACCCCCTGCCACAGGAGGTGGTGCTGGCAATTCAGTAGATGGCGCCCCTCCCTCACGTCACTTATAAAGCAATGCATCAGCGTATTATTGGGTGCCGCCTTTTGCATGCAACATAAAATGGCGGCATTGATCATTTGTGGGTGTTAAAGATCTCACAGCACTTTCTGCAAGAGCAAGGGGGTTAACCTCAGGCTCTCATTAAATGCCAGCTTTCCGAAATCCCCCTGCAGGTTCAATTGGGTACACTATTCTTCATATCCTTTCCTAAACTTCCTGTGGGCTGTTAAACAGCTACTGTGTTGTACCCCAGAAGCGGCTGCATTTTAGTGGCACAAGAGTGCACATCATCTGGATTTCAGTTTAAATGTATAAAGATCTCTGGGACCCATGCTGGCACTCCGATACCCCATCAGAGTGGCCGAGAAAGAGAAGAGATATCTAGGGTTAATCCTCAGTGTTATGTCTATTATGAGTTTTAAAAAACCCAAAGCAAAGTGAAATTAGCAACAATTTATTAGAGGAGATTTGTGATCTGCGGAAACACATGGTCTCCAAACTAATTAGGATCCTGGGCCTACCAATCCACGGCAGTTTGCTAGCCCCCTTCAGCACAGTCATCCCTGACTGATACATTTACAAGGGAGAAAACCACACGAGACATAAGGGGATTCTCCTTCTTAAGTGTTTAAAACCGATAACCAAAATAGGTGTGTAATGTTGCCATTACGAATATCATTCTAACACTTTCTGATTCTTCCCTCCCCACTTTACTCTGAAGTGTGTAAGCTATTATGGAACAAGAAGAGGCCACCTTTTAAATCTCATTCATTCCAGCTCCTGATGGATGTTTTCTCCTCTGAAGCTCAGTTTCACATAAAAGCATCTCGGTGCGATGCTGTAAATCTGGTTTACATCAGCTTTTATGGGAGGCTTGGCCAAATCTTGGTCTAAATTACTAGTTTATTGCTCAGAGTGGTTAGTTGGTAAATATATTTTTCTAAATGGCATTTGTAAAAACGGTGTGAAGTTGTGGGTAGTGGCATAGAATTAACATGGCTTCTTCAAATAAGCTTTTTGTGGTGTATTGTCCATTGCCACAAGAGTGAAAAACTAGAGTAGGGCAAACAACAGATATTTTTGGCAATTCATTGCTGGATGAACGAAAAACATTTTTCAAATTTTTCAGTGAATCTAAAAGTTAAACAATAATAAATAATAATAATAATTTAAGTCAAATTAAACATTTTGTTTGATCCAAAAATATTTTTGGTTTGGATTGTAAACTTTTTAATTTTTAAACTTAAATTAAAGGGACTTTTAAAACAAACTTTTCATTTCAAATCGAAAAAAACAAAACATTGTTTCAAAAATGTTGAAATGAATCATTCTGAATTGTTTTTATTTTTGCAATCTTCCCCCCAGCAGAACAATTCAGTGGAATTGACACAAATTCACAATGGTGTTCTCTCACCAAATCTGCATTTTTTGGCCAAAAAAAGTTTTGGTCAAAACATTTCACACAGCTCTAGTTCACACACACAGAGTATGTATCATGTTTCAGAGTAGCAGCCGAGTTAGTCTGTAATCGCAAAAAGAACAGGAGTACTTGTGGCACCTTAGAGACTGACCAATTTATTTGAGCATAAGCTTTTGTGGGCTAAAACCCACTTCATCAGATGCATCCGATGAAGTGAGCTGTAGCTCATGAAAGCTTATGCTCAAATAAATTGGTCAGTCTCTAAGGTGCCACAAGTCCTCCTGTTCTTTTTGCGAGTATTTATCATGTAACAGTCAGAACAGTTTGTCCCTGCATAGGGTCCCTCATAGTAGAGAAGAAGCAGAACTCTGCTGTGATGAATATAGGGGAACTCAGCTGCTCGACACAGACCAACGCTTGGTTCTCTCTGGCCTTCCAGATGCCATATTGAGTAACACAGCCTATGCTGCTGACTGTCAAACTTTCTCCACCAGAAGCTCTCAAAATGATTTACAGATTAATGCAGTAAAGCTCACAGCAAGCAGGGAAATTCCAATTCTCCCTTATACATGGGGAAACTGAGGCAGCACAGCGCTAGGAAGTGACTCGGCTGAGGTCACACTGCAAGGTCACTCTTGGAAACAATCCAAGAGTCCGGTCTCCCTGTTCTAACCAATAGTCCACAATGAAACAAACATACGCACGTGCCCAGGGTACAGACCTCTACCAGCACAGCTAACGGGGCAACTCCATTCGCTGGTAGCAGCGGCAGGTAGTTGTACTCTGATGGACCAGTCATAAGAGGATGTTGTGAGACACACTGCAAGGACAAGCAGTACGTACCACCACTACTTGGGGTGGCTATTTACCCTGTCCTCTAACTACCCTGTACAAGGGCCACAAATACCACACTCCACTTAGCTAAAGCAGGGGGTAAATTTCCAGAACCGGGGATAAACACCGTGCCTTCCATATGGGGAATGGAGTAAATACTGACTTGCAAGTACCCAGATCCAGGGGTAAACAGCAGCTGTTAGAGGCTTCTTGCACCTGCCTCTGAGCAGCTGGTTCTGTCCACTGTCAGGACAGGATACTGAACTAAATGGACCTCTCTGGTCTGATCTGATCATTTCTACGTTTTATCCAGCAAGACGGTGAGTATCCACCTGGCTTTCCGAGATAGACGCCGCCCCCCACCACACACACACACACAATGGCGGGCAAGTTCCCATGCCACCCGCTCAGGGCTAGGAATAAGAACACCTTGTCTACCCACCCACCTACCCTGAGCCCTCGCTCTGGCGAGCCATAGGTATAGGGCATACCCTGATCCTATCCATCACATGCTGGATTGCCCTGCTGTTGGCTGCTCAGAAAGGCTGCTTTGCTTTGCAGACAGAGATGAGCTACTGCAGACAGCTCTACGACCTGCAGCCTGGACCTGAATCAGCAACTAAGGCCCCTGTCTGCAGGCACCTGCATCTTCCCAGGAATCAAAACCTCTCCAGCTTGCCCCCTCTCTTCTCTTCCCCACCCCTTGCCATTCAAATTCCTACAAAGCCTTTTAAAGGCAATGCTCCCTCAGCTGCCTAAAGCGAACAGTTCTCCTTTTCTTCCCCCCTCCCTCTCATGTGCTGAGTCAGCTGTTCCAGAAGCAGCAATTCCTATCAGTGACTGACAGGCGATACTGCCTCCAGCAGTGATGGCTAAGCAGGCGTGGGAGGCTGGCAAGCACAGCAAAGAAATTAACAAACCTCGGTTAAACTGGAGCCTCTCTCAGGCCAGCACGGTGCTGCATTCTAGCTGTCTCAGGTTTTGATATTACTGTACTTCTCACACTATTCTTATAATAGTGCTTTGGCTTTCTATTGGGCCTTCTGCAGTATCCCCCGCTACCGAGAGGCGATCTGTCACACATACAGAGGGAGACTGCTAGATACAGGTAGATCTTGCTGTTCTCTTGGGTTTCCAGATCTCTAACTAGCACAGCTTACGCTACTGACTGTCACCTCTACAAACACTTTACAGATTATTGCATTATCCCCACAGCAGGTTGGGAGAGATCGATTATCCCTGACAAATGGGGAAACCAAGGCACAGCACTGGGCAGTGACTTGCCTGACATCACAGGAGTCACTGTCCAAATCAGGAGTCCCATCTCCCTGCTCTAACCATTAGACCACACTGAACAAAAGAAAGCATAGTGCCATTACCGACAAGAATACTCCAGAACCCCGGAGCCATATTCCTGCAGCATACTCAGTACCTACACAACAGCCATTTGGCATGATCTCACCTTTGGCTCTCAGGCTTTGACTGCCTTCTTGTCCCCTGTCCCAGTCATCAATATTGATTTTACTATCTGCGTTATTACCCCATTTGGGAATCTATTTTCTTGTTTTCGTGGAGATTGTGGTTTACAGCACAAGCCCTCGTTTTAGCCCATCACAGAGTAATTATCTTGCCCCAGTGGCAAATCACGGTGCTTATATTACACTGAGAAATCATTGGGCTTCCCTCCCTCCCACCTCTCCGCAGCCAAGTGGTTTGGTTCATTATTACAGAGCACAGCAGAGCAATTGCAGGTTACTGAACTGCAGGAGAAAGCCAAGGCTCCGGAGCAATGTGGCCCCCTGCAGATCTACTCTCTGGGGACCAGGTCTGTCATGTAGCCAGCCCCTATCCCTCAGGTGTACAGGCCGCATGGCTCTCAGCCTTTGTCCTGGGATGGGCAATCCTGGGCAGAACTCTTCCTTCTTTTCTTGGCCTTTTGGGTCTTTGTCATGGTGAGAAAACAACTCCCAGGGGATAATTAGAGCAAGGAGGAGAAGTTCTTGCCACATCCCTGTCTGCAGGGCCTGAGAGTGGCATTCCTACAGAGAGAGCTGGGTATTCCAGGCCCTGAGGAGGAGAGGAAGAGGCTGTTCCCCCTTTTATTCCCATCCCTGCTACCCTGGAACCCACCCAGGTAGGAACGTGATGGGCTAATGCCAGGACTCACCTCTCCTTCCTGATGGTACAGCAAGACTCTCCTGCTTTCACTTCCCCTGTTATTGCCCCATCCGAGGGTGTAGGCTGGCTGGCCTGTATCTGAGATGTCCTCATGCCTAGTAGCAACAAGGTCCATGCTTGGTGTGGCCTGTTCAGAGCTCTTAGGAAGTGGCAAAAATGGCAAAGTCCCCTCCGGGCCACCAGGTCAACCCCGAGGAAAAGGCTGAAAAAAGTGGATTCACAGCCTGAGGTGGTGAAGCAAATGGGCACATTCTGGGGAGAGGCTGAGCCCAGCTGGGACAGATTGGAAGAGCCACAGGTGGCTAATCAGTAGCAGCAGCTACCAGGGAGTAGAGATCATTTAAACAACAGAGGGTTGTTCCCTTCTCACAGGCAGACACAGGGATCTGGCAAACCTGTCCTCCCTTCCAGAACACACAGGGTCTCCACTCTCTCTTTCCCTCACCCCAAATTTCCTCCACATCTAAGCAAGAGGTCTCTTCCCTGAAGTCCAGGGTGCTTGTGTAACATGCTCACCCACTGTGGGCTGTATCCTCTTCTGATGGAAGATAACGGTCTACGACTATTGCCAGCTAATGGAGTTAACCCTTTCGCTTAAGCAGTAGAGGTCTGAGTTGTGGTGGTCCTGCATTCATGCTCTACTCCTGACCCATGCAGAGGGTTGTTGTATTTGGATCCATCTCTATTGCAAACCTCTGGATTCTTTTTAACTCTGCTCCTTAACACTAGACCTCATCCTTTCCCCAGAAGGCAAAGAGGCACCATTGTTAGAAAGCAACCCCTACAGTCCTCATACATCGCCAGGCCTATTACAGCTGCTGGGTAACCTGCTCCGAGTGACCTGCTTTGAGAGTGGGGCTTCCTGACCCCTGCACCCAATTAGCAGAACAGACGATGTGGAACGTACACTTGACACTGGTGTGATTTAATGATAATAACCGGGTTTCAAATATTTATTACAATGGCTGTTTTTAATAAATATTTCATGAATGCCAATTTTTTCTCTCCCCCTCGGTTGCCAGCTCTGTGGGCTTAATTTGCCTTAATGAGGATAAAAATTGCTCTGATAAATTGCTTCCTCGTACATGCACAGGAGGTGAGAGAGGTGCCCTCTTGAAATGTTAGTTAGGAGCAGCTGAGGGCCTGGCTTTGGCGAGTGGGCTCCAAGCTCTACAGCACAATGGAAAACGGTGGTCCGACAGCAGGCAGGAGACAATTCTGTCTGTTCAAAAGAAATATCTGCTAGCAAATTGGGAAGCAGTGCAGCTAATGATTAGGGGACTGGGCTGTGACTCAAGAGAGCCGATGTGATGTGATGTGATCTGATCTGTTTCTGACTTGACCTGCTGTGTGACCTTGGGCAAGTCACTTCCCTGCTCTGTGCCTCAGTTTCATAGAATATCAGGGTTGGAAGGGACCTCAGAAGGTCATCTAGTCCAACCCCCTGCTCAAAGCAGGACCAATCCCCAATTTTTGCCCTAGATCCCTAAATGGCCCCCTCAAGGATTGAGCTCCCAACGCTGGGTTTAGCAGGCCAATGCTCAAACCACTGAGCCATCCCTCCCCCACACTGACCCTCTATTTGCATTGTAAGCTGTGTTGGGCCGGCACTGTCCCTCACTCTATGTTTGCACAGTGCCTGGGACGCTGGGGTACAAATCACTCTAGGAATTCCCATACGACTACTAATAATGTGGCTAATTTAATTTCTTTGCTCTTCTTTGGCACTGCTCCAGGGCCTGTTATCCAGGGATCTCACAGTGCTTTACAAACGTTCATTCAGCCACATGCCAAACCTGCGAGATCGCTCAGGTTTGGAATGGCCTCCCTTTTCTCATCATCATCGTCATGCGGCCAGTTCTGGGGTGAAACTCAGCAGCTGTTTAACACCATATGGCATCACTGCACAACAGTTTATGTTTCATTAGTATTTGTGATTGGTTTCTGGGGGTGTCCCTGAATCCTGGGAACCCTGCGCCCACCTTTAGGCAGGCAGAGTGTAATTACCCAGCTAGGAATTTGGCCAAGGCACCAGGGTTAACGCTGCTGTTTAATGTAAAGCACCATGACGTTTTTAAAGCTGATCAACAGTTAGGGCCTTATTTTATATAGTTCATCTGAATGCCAGCACAGCTCCCGCTAAGAGCATGCTGGGGAGCTGATTTAGAGTCAACTCAGTGGGAAAATGTGCCTACGAAGGACCAGATCCTGCAAAAACACATCTCATTTTTACACACTGTGAATGTATCTTTGCTGGATCAGCATCTAAGGCCCAGATCCTCCAAGGAATTTAGGTTCCTAACTCCCATTGATTTCAATGGCACTTAATTGCCCAGATAACTCTGAGGATCTAGGTCTAAATCACAAACGCCACTCCCTGCACCGCTGGCGTGTCATTATAAGGGTCTCCTACCCACCTCGTGACCTGGCCGCCTAACCCTGCTTGGTTTACAAGATCCATCAGGATCACATAGGGTGACCAGATGTCCCGATTTTATAGGGACAGTCCCGATATTCGGGGCTTTGTTTTATATAGGTGCCTATTACTGCCCCCACCCTGGTCCTGATTTTTCACATTTGCTATTTGGTCACACTAGGATCACAGCATAAGCCATTATGGCTGTTGTGTTTCCATTCCATTGGTATTTGTGCCATCTCCATAGCTCCCCCAGGAATAGCACAGCGTTCAAACTAACCTCCTAAACTTTAGGAAGGGTGTTGAATCTCTAGCTGGCTAGATTCTTAAATGGCTCCTCCCCCATCTCACAGATATTAACACAGTCAGTTGCACAACCCTGCTGTAAGGGAGAGAGGCTAAGTTCCCTCTAAGCTGCGCAGCCAGGCTATCAAGGGCTCTCCCCCGGCCACTGACTGCTGTGGCAAGAGAGGGCTGAGGGGAGTCCTCTCTCCCCACCGCAGCCCTGGGACAGCCTGCACCCCAAGCCCCTCATCCCCAGATCCTGCATCCCTAGCCAGAGCCCTCAACCCCGAGCCCCCTCCCACACCCCAAACTCCTCATCCCTGGCCCCACCCCAGAGCCTGCACCCCTAGCCGGAGCCCTCACCCCAACTCTCTGCCCCAGCCTTGAGCACTCCCCACACTCTGAACCCCTCAGCCCCACCCCCGCCACACATCACCTCCGTATTGGTGCCCATAACAAAATTCATTCTGCACATGGATGTAAAAAATTAGAGGGAACGTTGGAGAGCAGTATTATTCCTATTTCACAGCAGGAACCATTGAGGCACAGAGTGACTCCCTTGCACAATGTCACACAGGGACTTAAAACCAGGTGCCCTGAGCCTCCAAGCCAATGCCATAAGAGGCCAGACCTCCATCTCCTTCCAGGGAGCAAAATCTGCATGCTTACGTCTTATAACACAGAGAGCCTCGAGAACCCCTTTGATTTATTGCACTCTCCCATTGCCAGCATCCCCATTTGGATCTCCCACATGGCATTGGCCCTGGTCGGCTGCTGGGCCAGGCTGCATCAGCCTTGCACTGAATTTTTAAACAAACCCAACTCTAGGTATCAGCACGCTCAGCCCTCATAATAACTACAGAGGAGGGCATGCAAGAACAAGAAGAAAGAAAGACGTGTATTTCCCCGCACCCCACTCCAAGTGTGGGGGAAGCAGAGAGCATTTCCTTTGGAGCTGGGCTTCGGCGCTCGTGTGTATTTATGGGCCTGAGCCTTGGATTAATAGACACAGAGCAGAGGTGAAAGTAAGCTGCTACGGTCTGGTACAGCATACTGGCAAGAGTCGGTACACAGCCGACCATAGCGGCAGGGGCCAGCTTCCCCAGGCCGACAATTTAAAAGGGTAGCGGCGGCAACCGGGAGCCCCAGGGCTCCAGTGGCGATTTCAAGGGCCAGGGGCTCCGCTCGCTGTCGGGTGCCCCAGGCCCTTTAAATCGCTGGAGGAGCCCCAGGGCTCCCGGCTGCCACTGCTGCTACCATGGGGCTCTGGCGGCGATTTAAAGGCCCGGGGCTCCGGCTGCAGTAGCAGTGGCCGGGAGCCCTGGGCCCTTTAAATCTTCGCCAGAGCCCCATGGTAGCGGCGGCAAGGAGACCTGGGGCTCTGGAAGCGATTTAAAGGGCCCGAGGATTTAAAGGCAACGCCCCTTCCACCCGAGGCCCCCCCACCTTGCTCAGGACCCTGGCCCTGTGTACCGGTAAGTCCCTTAAGTTACTTTCACCCCTGACACCGAGGTTCAGTATTAAAAGGTATTGAGCGAGCAGCTTTCCTGAACACATGCCGCAGGACTGGAGCTTTACACAGGACAAAGCTCAACACACCTCCACACAGGTGCTGGAACTAGGGGTGCTGCTGCAACACCTGCCTTGAAGTCGTAACAGCAACCTAAACACATGGTTTCCGTCCCCAGCCCTCCCACTATAAAACCTGTCCCTGCACCGCTGCACCTCCGGTGTCCTGCTCAGCAGGCCCTGGGGCTGCTAGGAAGCCTGGGTGGCGTTCTACGTGGGGAGCTGGCTCCGCTTTGGTTGCTCCAAAGTCCTGAGGAAGGTGATACAGCAGCTGGTTTTTGGATGGGATAAGCCCACCAGTCCTTCCCCCGTGGCAGATCCAGGGAGAGACGCGAGGTCCTGTTTGCATGTTATTCCTTCTTCCTAAGCAGAAGTGAAGCTCATTACAAAAAGTTGGCTGGCTTGCCCTAACTCAGCAAACAGTAACTGGGTTTCTCTTTTCCTAGGTATTTGTGTTTTGTGCAGACACGGGAGACAATTAGAGGCTGTAGAATCAGCAGTGCCTCTGCTCGGGGACTCTCAGGAAGGGTTATTCCCATATTAAGCATCCTTTGCTCAGCTAAAAAAGCACAGTTGTGTCCCTCCCACGCCCGCAAAGAGGAAAACCAAGGGGGAGGTTCAACAGGAGCCACAAAAGAGGCCTCATTTCGCTTTGTCTTTCGCTGCATTTTAACGCTGTTGATGTTTACGTTTCTCTTTCCTTAGTTTTATTTATTCATTTAAAACAAAAAGCAAAAACTTTGCACGCGCACACGCACGCCCCCACTGCAGAAAGGGGATGTGTCAGAAGGTGTGTAAGGGACCCCCCCCACACACAGACTGCAGGGAGAAGTTGCACTGCAGAGCGTACACCTACCTGCTGCTTGGAGAGATGGAGATTCACACAGCGTATGTCTACGCAGAAGTTAAACACCCTCAGCTGGCCAGGTCAGCTGACTCAGGCTGGAGGGTCCCAGAGCCTCGGGTCCAGCCGAAGCCCAAATGTCTACACAGCAGGTTTTATTCCAGTGTAGACGTGCCCACAGACACAGTCTAAGAGAGACTGCAAACCACACATCCTGATGGAGAAACTGTCACACACTCAGCTAGGAGAAGTTTTGAAACACACTCACACCCACGCTGGTGGGAGAGACTGGGGAAAACATACACACTACTGGCAGAGGTTTTGAAACACACACCTTCAGGCAAAGGCTGTGTGTGAAACACACACAGGAAGCATGGGAAATGGTCTCACACACCCTACCTGGGTCAGGTTTTGAAACGCATTCACACACACTGCTGGGAGAGGCTATAGCAAAGATCTGCTCCCCCATCCTCTCGAAATACTTGCTGTTCCATCACTGTTTCAGATCCCCCCTACACCCAGTTTCTGTTGTCCCCGGTTCTGGAAGGGTCAGTATTTTGAACTCTGACCTCTGTGTCCCACATTAACTTCACCAGGCTGGCAAAACTCAAAAGGAACAACAAACAAAAGGAGTTCATCTCCATCTCCTCTGCACCAGCTGTTTCTGGCAAGAACAGCCGCTACGTTATTATCCTGCTTAAGCTCCAAACAGAATTGTGTGGAATCCAACATATTTATCATATTCTCTTAAAGACAACCCAGTTCATACAGCCAGGAGGAGTGAATATTTTTAGGCAGGCCAAAACACTGAAGTATCTCTAGATAGGAGAGAATTCCTCTTTTTGAGTCAGCGTCAACGAACATGAAATTTTGATGAAAAGCAGAGAGAAAATGTTCACGCTCGTTTCCAACCTGCTCTAGTATTGAGTCTAGTTTTTGTGCACAGTCGTTAGATAGATGCATTCCGGGGCACTGCCTTCTTTTCCAAGTCCCAACTACTTCTTTTCAGCCCTACCAGTTCTTTCAGGCCCCTCTTCCAACAACAGCTCAAAGCCTGTGGCAGTTGCCTTAACTGGTGTGGCCGATGCCTGGTCCAAATTACAACTTGTATGCTCCTCTTTGGACTTGCCTTGTGCTAAACCAGACGTCCATCATTACTGAGCATAACAGGTTTGACGTGCAACATTCAGATAAAGGTCCTCAGACCAGATTTTGAACATTCCCAATATCTGAGGGTGTTTGGATTTTGGGTTTCAGTGGTGGAGCAAAAATATAAAACCCTAATTTGTGTCATTGCAAGTTTCCAATGGGAGTTTTGCCAATGTCTTCAATGGAAAGATCAGGCCCATAGATACTTGGGCACATCATTAATGGTTATTATCGGGCGGTCAAGCAGTTGGAGTGAGGAACTTAAAACAGGAACTCTTAGGTTTTAATTAGAGCTATTTGGACTATGTAATTTCCATCCACCAGGAAATTCAGTTAGTTCGACTTTTTTTCCCCTACCAAAATAGGACAAAAAAAAATCAAACTATTGAATATTTTGGCAGAACCAAAAGTTCTAACACATTTCAATTTGGAAGTGTCAAAATGAAAAATCTCAACAATTTCAGTCAAGTCAAAGCATTTCCTTTTGAAATGTCAACATTTTGGACATTTCAAAATGTCAGTTCAAAACACTTTATTTAGAATTTTCCTGTCAAAATGGGAAAATGTGGTCAAAATCAACATTTTCCTGTGCAAAGATTGTAATTAAATATTTTGTTGGGATTTCAACCAGATCTAGTTTTAATTCTAGTTCTGCCACTGACCTATTGTGTGACCTTGGGCCAGTCAATTCCACTATATGGGCCTCTGTTTTCCCATTTAGCAAACAAGGATATTAATACCACCCTCCTCACAGGGATACTGAGAGTGGCAGTTAATATTAGCAATGTTCTTTGAGAGCATAAGAACCGCCATACTGGGTCAGACCAAGAGTCCATCTAGCCCAGTATCCTGTCTTCTGACAGTGGCCAATGCCAGGTGCCCCAGAGGGAATGAACAGAACAGGTCATCATCAAGTGATCCATCCCCTATTGCCCATTCCCAGCTTCTGGCAAACAGAGGCTAGGGACACCATTCCTGTCCATCCTGGCTAATAGCCATTGATGGACCTGTCTTCCATGAACTTATCTAGTTCTTTTTTGAATCCTGTTATTGTCTTGGCCTTCACAACATCCTCTGGCAAGGCATTCCACAGGTTGACTGTGCAGTGTGTGAAGAAATACTTCCTTTTGTTTGTTTTAAACCTGCTGCCTATTTCTTTCATTTGGTGATCCCTAGTTTGCGTATTATGAGAAGAAGTAAATAACACTTCCTTATTTACTTTCTCCACACCAGTCATGATTTTATAGACCTCTATCATATCCCCCTTAGTCGTCTCTTTTCCAAGCTCAGAAATCCCAATCTTATTAATCTCTCCTCATATTGAAGCCATTCCATACCCCTAATCCTTTTCGTTACCCTTTTCTGAACCTTTTCCAGTTCCAATATATCTTTTTTGAGATGGGGCAACCACATCTGCACGCAGTATTCAAGATGTGGGCATACCATGGATTTATATAGAGGCAATATGATATTTTCTGTCTTATTATCTATCCCTTTCTTAACAATTCCCAACATTCTGTTCGCTTTTTTGACTGCCACTGAACACTGAGTGGATGTTTTCAGAGAACTATCCACAGTGACTTCAAGATCTTTTTCTTGAGTGGTAACTGCTAATTTAGACCCCCATCATTTTCTATGTATAGTTGGGATTATGTTTTCCAATGTGCATTACTTTGCATTTATCAACATTGAATTTCATCTCCCATTTTGTTGCCCAGTTACCCAGGTTTGAGAGATCCTTTTGTAGTTCTTCGCAGTCTGCCTGGGACTTAACTATCTTGAGTTTGTATCATCTGCAAATTTTGCCATCTCACTGTTTACCCCTTTTCCCAGATCATATTTGAATATGTTGAATAGGACTGGGCCCAATACAGACCCCTGGGGGACACCACTATTTATCTCTCTCCTTTCTGAAAACTTTACCATTTTTCCTGTTTCCTATCGTTTAACCAGTTACCAATCCATGAGAGGACCTTCTCGCTTATCCCATGACAGCCTAGAGCCTTGTAGGAAAAGCACTACGAGAATGAAAAATATAATTTACCTTGTGTACATGGTGCTTTCTAGAACACCTTAGACTTAAGCTCCTTGGGTCAGTCTATCACTCTGTGTTTGTACAGTACCTACCACAATGGGGGTCCCATCTTGTTTGGTCCCTAGGAACTACCATCATAAACATGAGTAACACAGCTGGTAGAAAATTTTCCAATGGACCAGCTTTCCATCAGAAAATGCTGATTCAAGAAAATCAAAACATTTTGCAAGAATGTGTCGATTTCATCACATTTTCATGGGAAATTACCAGAATGTTTTATTTTGACTATTATATTTAAAGTTGAAAAAGTCAAAGTAAAACGTCTCAGCCTTATTGAAACAAAATGTTTTGGCCTTATTGAAATTAATGTTTTCACTTTATTGCATTGCATGAAAAATTCTGAGATTTCGACTTTTCATCCCCATTTGAGAAGAAACCAAGTTTTGAAGTCTCGGAATTTCCCATGGGATGGCAACTGTGAATTTCAACCAGCTCTAGTCATTAATAATAATAATTGAACAATCAAGGTCTCTGCCTGTCATGTGACCAAGACATGAACAATCAAGAGTAGTGGTTGTAGCAGAAGCCGGGTCTCAGGGTAAGAGCAGGAGCCCGTAGACAGGAATCAGTGCCCCAGGTCAGAACGGGCATCAGAGGCCAGAGCTAAGGGTGAAAGCCAAAGTCAGAAGCCAGGAATCAGAGCTGAGGGTCAAAACTGCCTTACCTTGAGTGATACAAGGCTAGCGCAGGGCTGGAACAAGGCTGGAGTCTAGCAGGCAAAGGAACTATCACAAACATGGGCAAATGCTTGGTGTAGCCACTAAACTGCTGGTTGAAGAGCTGGTCTGCTGATCCTTCCAACCAGGTGGTGTCACCCATTTGGAAGCTTACTACAGACCAGCTGAGCTCGTTAGGTTGCCCAGAAACGGGCTCTGCTGCAGATCCCGATACCTGACATTGCCTGGAAGGATTTATAGGGTAACAGCCAAATCCAGCAGCTTCCCGGCTCTATCCTCCTATGTGTTGTCTCCTGGGAAACGCAGAAGACCCTGAAGTCCAGACGACTTCAGTCACACTAGAGAGCACTTGCTCAGCATGCTGCAGGAGGCACTCAGCACCACACAGGATCAAAAATCATAAGAAACGAGACAACAGTCAGGCCACAGGTAGATGAGATTATAGGAAGGCAGTTGGAATCCAAACTGATAAGCCCCGCTTTCCTGAACTCTTTCTCAGCTGTAGGCAGCATCTCAGGGCTGTGGTATTTCTGTCTCGCAGGGTTAATGACAGGTCACCTTGAAGCAAATGGGAAGAGGTAGGTGCTGATATTTTTTGGTGGCTGGAGGACATGATTGAAATTTTCTGCCAGTGAAGCAAGATAATTATCTTAACAAGATACTTTTTTTATGCGTGTGTTCATGGGGGGGGGGGGGGGCTTTATTTTATAAACTGCATTTAGCTCCTAATCTTACGGCAAACAAGCCATGGCATCTAAAAATAAGGTATTATGGGGAAATCAATATTGATTATCAGGGCAAAAATGCTGTGTATGAGGCAGCAGAAGCCCTTTTAAGATATCCAGGGGGAAAATACGATGCTTAAACACTCATAAAATAGGAGAATATTGACGATAAAACACAATAGTGTAGTTTGATCACTGAGTCAATAGAATGTGGTGAGTGAAATGTATAGCACTGCTGCAGCATTGTCCTAGAAACAAACTCATACCGTTGGCAGAACGTTTCCAGGACCTTCGTGGGGGACAGAGATTCAGCTTTTGGACTCTGTGGCATCTCAGCCTTTGCAAAAGCCTTGCGCATGAATCATCGGGGGTTCAAACCCCAGATTTTGAGCTCCATAGTACAGCTCTCCATCTCTTGAGCAAAAGGAGTAACTCCATCAGCTGGTAGCAGCAGTAGACTGTTATCCCTGATATAGACCAACCACTGGTAGGAGACGTCACATCACACACACACACACACACACACTCCAGTTGTGTTACATTTGTTGAGCCAGATGCAAAAGTGATGAGCCAAACCCAGCCCTGGTGTCATCTGACTGCAATAACTCAAGGGAGATGCAGCTTCCAATATCCCTATCTTTCAATATGCCATGTCCCTTATAGGACATTCTCTCTGCAATCTGACAGTCCCATGTAGGTATGTAGTGTTTGGTGTAGTCATGCTGGTCCCACGATATTAGAGAGACCAGGTGGGTGAGGTAATAGCTTTTATTGGACCAACTTCTGTTGGTCTGAACCTTGTCTCGCCAAGTCCCACATAGGTGCATCCTAAATGAGATACAGCAGAATTCTAAAGCCCCTTCTAATCCCCCCGAGAGATGGAGGAATGGAGAGCCCTCTGCCTGCCCCTGACACTCATTACATTTGTATCAATGGCCTTCCACCTCCCTAATATGCTGCCAAGATTCAGAGGCGCGGACCTTTGCAGTACGAGCGAATGGGTTTTGTCACTATTCAGTGTGTTACAGGAGAAAGCATAATATATTCTGGCAGTCAATCGAATATGACATGATAATGAATGTTCACATCATGTGCGCCCCTTTGCCAGCAGAGGGGAAAGTCATGTTAGATTACAGCTAAACACGGCGGCGGTGTGAATTCCATTTGCCTGCCTCTCTCTCTCGCCTTCTCTGCTGCTCCTCACCTCAGCACTTACTCACTTCTCAGCTTGAGATACAGTCACTGCTGCCAGGGAGTCATAAACCCAGCACCCACCTGCAGGGAACCATGAGTGTTTGCTGAGCTGCTTTCTGTTCGGCCACTCGGTGCTCCAACAAAACAAGAGATGGGCCAAAACCAGAACCTTGCAGTCGAATTCCTCTGAATTTTGGGGGAAGAGGGGGAATCGTACCCCTGGTTTTGGGTCCAAATCCAGGAAAAGGTCTCTTTTCTGGTTCTGAGGGAGCTGAAATCATGGAAGGAAGTTTCCTTGACTCAGCTTGCTGCTTCCCTGATAAAACAATGTTGCAGTACTCTGCAGGAATAGCCGTAAAGTACAATTCTTCCTCTACAGCCCAAGAGGCTATTACTGCAGAATGCTGTGAGGTAGCATTCATAGTAAGGTTGGCAGTCTCCCCGCCTGGACCTGAACCTGCCTAGTTTAGGAGCTGTGAAGAAAGCATGGGAAGGTGATCTTATCTTTCTTATTTAAGAGAAAGGTGCCAATTTACTGAAATAAGCACTAACCCTGAAAAGACGGTGGGAAGAGAGACCCTAGTGAGCCATCAGCTACTGCATAAGCTATGGAACATGGATGCTTTATGGGGTGATCTGCATAATATGCTCTATTATTGGGGAGATAGGTTCAAAAGCCCTCTGGTAAAATACCCTGCACCCTGTAATTCAGACTTGTTTCTCTTCAAGCAATAAAGGAGAAAGGAAAGCAAAAAGTCCTTCCATCTCGTTAGAGTCAGGCATGTAAAAGTGTTTTATGTTACACTCCAGTTTACGAGGTAGCTGCAGAGACCCCCCAGCTCCACTTCAGAGACCCACCAAACCCCCAGGCTCACTGCGGAGATGCACTACTCCCATAGCAAAGCCCCATTGCAGGGGCAACGGACCCTCAACAGCGCATCCGGGTCGGATGGTCCCCAAACCCAACTCTGAACATTCCTATTGAGGCAGGGAGATTGAAACCCAAATCCAGATCTGAATTTTGCATCCAACCCTAACTGTATAATGAGTTAAACCAATCCCGCCCGCTCCCTGTCCCTCTGATCCCACACTTTGGGATGTTTGAAATTCAGTTCCTCACTTGGCAACTGGAGCCCATCTCTCTAAAAGCAGGAGCATGGGCTCAAGAGGCATTTAATGTTGGGAGCTTTGTCCAGCCCCATCCCAGCCACCGCTTGCAACTCAGAGCTGATTCACTGTGACAACTGAGTGCTCCAAACATGTCCCTTTGCACCTGTGCAGCGCTGGGCTGGGGGAGCCGCATGCTGGGCTGTGCAGTGCTGAGCGTGAGGAGAGCCGGGAGTCTCTTTGCACAGCCTGCCAGCCACACCTGTGCTTCCTTTATTTATCACTGTCTTGTTCTGGCCTCCTGCAGTTATATTTAGGGCACGTTAAAGAAGCAGCTGAGACGATAAAACAAACAGCAGCAATCAAGTGGCTGTAATGCGAGCACTGTTCCAGACTCTGAGCTGATGAGGCTCAGCACTTAATCACTAATCGGGGACGGTTGCTTTAAAGGATGCGATCACCGGCCACAATCACAATGAGATACTCCAGAACAGAAGCCGTGGGCCCGATGCTGATTGCGCTCACCCTGGTGGAAACCAGGAGATGTTCTGCCAACAGCCACCAAGTCACAAAAGCAAGGCTAGCAAGAGCAGCAACAGGCCCTAACTCACTCCTCGTGGCTGTCTAGATGCTCATGGTGTGGCTTGGTGCCTCACAGAGCTCGTTATGGTGTAAAAGGCCTGATCCAATGCCCATTGAGATGAAGAGAAAGATGCCCCCCCAAATTCAACGTGCTTTGGATCAGGCCCTAAGAGAGGGCAAAATCCAACTGTGCAGTGATTGCATTAGGGCCTGCAAGCTAAGCAGAGCTGCTCTGGATCAGTATGTGGTGAAAAGGGAGACGGCCACCCAGGGAAAGATGTGGTGTTGATAGCAGAAACTCCCACATTCTAAACCCTCCCTCATCTCATCTTTGATCTCTGTGCCCACTCCCTTCTGCTTCCTGGGCTGCGATTTCCCCACCTGTAAAACGGAGTACATTATTTGTACAGTGGCAGTACCGGGAGCCCCAGTCACAGACCCCATTGTGCGAGGTACTAGTACAGACACAGAACTGAATGACAGGCTCCGCCTCAAAGAGTTCACAATCTTCAGTGCAAGACAAGAGACAACAGCTGGAGACAGTTGGGGAAGCACAAGGAAACCCAGCTCAACCCTACTTTGGAAGAGTTGAGATGTAAGTGCTTGTCTACCTGGGAAAATCTACCAGCATAATGATACCACTGGAGTTAGAACAGTATAACTCCCCACATGGACACTCTTATTCCAGAATAAAAGTGTCCACACTGGGAATTATAGCAGTATAATTAGACCAGGATCATTGTGCTGCTTTGTTTCTCCATGCAGGCAAGCCCTGATGCTGGCGGGTGAGAAGTAAGGCTTCTCTGCTGGGGTCTCCTCCTGCTTCCCCATGGTTAGCATTAGCTCTTCCTAGTGATTCCTCGTCCCCTGCTGGGTTATTTGTTTGGTGCCCAGGGTTGGGTCCAGGCAGCCCAGAGAGCAGCAAGATAAGACCACTGCTTCTTATAAAGCACTTTTCACCAGCAGATCTCAAAACGCGTCATGCCCTTTTGAGTATTTGTCAACTGCCCTCTAGCATTCCCCAGACCCCCAAGCCTCAAGGTTCATCCTTACCCACCTCCCCCTCCCTCTAGGAGCACATCTGCTGGGCCACCAGCCTTGGAGCAGCTGACGCCTCCCAGAAAACTCTGTCAGATGGCTGTGTTCGGGGACGGCCCTCGCCAGATGTGTTGTGTACTGCCAGCTGCTCCTTCCTTTCATTTTTATGGATAGATAAATTTGCAAGATAACTAGAGATGGGCCTGAAGCAAAACCCCAAACACAAACAGACCAAACTCCACTGGCGAGCACACAGATTGCATCGCTCCCCGTTCCCCACGCCTGGTGCAAAGACAAACTGGTCCCAGGGGGCGCACTGCGGGGGCCCATTAATAAGCCCTCGGAGGCAACCCGCTCGTCTCACTGCAGACGCATTGATTGTGTTGCAGACCCGTCGCAGAGACGGGCTGCTCACATTGCAGCAACGTCATCCGCGCCGATCCCTTCGCAGAGACATACCAGTACAGTGCTGGATCTCTGGAGAGTCAGCTAATCTCATGAGGGCACTTTGCCCCCCATATCAAATTGGTGATCCCTCAGGCTTCCTCCAGGATTTTCTGGCAAGTGGGGTGGGTCTGGCCAGCTCCAATCTTCCTTTATCTCTGGGTAGGGATCATTCCTGCAAAGGGCTACCTCAGGCAAGAGTCGCGATCCTGCTTAGGTTAGGTCAGAGGTTACGGCAGTGGGAGGCAGGCCTAGTGGTCGGTGAGGTGGCATTTGGGCCAGGAACCGGAGCCAGAGGTCAGAACCAGCATCGGGAGTCAAGAGTGGGGTCAGAGTAAGGCAAGCACAGGGGTAGGAGGTCGGTTGGAGCTGCAGCGGGCGCAGGCTTGGGAAGTCTGTCACTACCGTCAGGCAGGAAAGAGTTCCCTGCCATGAAGTGACGCGGGGCAAACTGAGCTGTTGGGTCACCTGTGGGGCTTATATACCTACCTTGAGAGTCACCAGACCAGCTCCTTGCTTCCGGATTGGCTGGAGCCCAGCACAGGAATGATTCATCACTGCACGGGGCTTAACCAGGCTCTCGTTCTGGGGTGATTCAACCCCTCACGTCCTGCCGAATACGAGCAGCAGCAGCCACTGTGATACAGATTCTGCACTAGAGTGACTCCATTCTAGCTAGGGTGACCAGATGTCCCCATTTTATAGGGACAGTCCTGATTTTTGGGTCTTTTTCTTATATAGGCTCCTATGACCCCCCACCCCCCTCCCGATTTTTCACATTTGCTGTCCGGTCACCCTAATTCCAGCCAGTGCTCTCCCTGCACGCCATTTTGGGAGATTTCAGCCCGAAGTCCTTATCACCTTATCATTGTCTAAAGGCAAATGAGCTCCTCCCATTAGTCCATCCACTTCTGTGCTACAGGAGAGGTAACAGAAGGGCTCTGAACCTCCAAGGCTAGTTAATTAGATTGTGTGGATGAGGCTAATATGAGTCTTTAGGGAGCAAAGCTGAAGGTGACTTGGACCCGTTCTGGCTGTGTGCTGGGACTTGGGCCAGGTAGAATCGTATGATCTCCTGGGTCACTTTCCAACGTGCCCTAGGTTCCCAGACACTTAAATGCTCTCACAGGAGCTCAGGCAGGAGGTCTCAGTCTGTCTTGATTGGCTCAGACCACTCCAGGGTTGGACCCCAATAGCGTCGGTCCTGCTGTCCCAGGCCTAAACCGACCACCCTCCGACATCTCTGCCAATGCGCCTCAGTCCTGACCGGGAGCAAACTCTTTTATTCCACTTCCAGCCCCGCCCTGGCCCTGCTAATGCATCCAAGTCCCGTCCTGCGGAACCCATTGCTATTCCGGTCACGAGCCCCCACCCCACGCCCTCACCCAGCTCTGCCAGTGTATTTAGTTCTGCCCTGCTGCACCACTTACGATTCCATCCCTGACACCCCCCGGGCTCTGTCCTGGCATCTTAATCCTGTCAGGTAGTTCTCTGCCCTGCCTCTTTTTGTTTTTCAGTGAGCAGCAATCCTACCTGCTGCTATTCTAACCCTCAAGCCGTCCCACGCTGCCCCCTGCCCACAGCCACCTTTCTCAATAGGCACACCTCAGCCCTGTCCGGCAGCACCTCCTGCTATCCCTCCCGGGCAGTGCCCTAGAGGATCTCCTGGGCTGTTTAGCTTTCTGCCCAAGGACCACAACGGTTTTCAGGGAACCTTGACCCTGACCTGCTTTTATTCGCATCCTGAGACCACTCCTTTCCCCAACACACACACCTTACTCCCCCCGCATGTGAGTGCACACACATCCTGTTCTTCCCATGTGCACACACACACAATCTGCTCCCCCACACGTGAGCACACGCACACACAAACATAACCTGCCCCTCCCCACGTACAAAGAGACACCCCTACGCTGTTCCCCTTCATACACACACACTTCCGCTTTGAGACTCCGGACCGTGCCGGGCCACACCGAGGGAATGGAAGATTAAGTTTTACTCAAGCTGCCATCAGACCGCACATGACAACCTGCCTGCCCTGCCAGGCCAGCACTGGAGTCCACCTGTGCTTGCCGGCTCAGCGGGCGTGAAGGGGCTGCACGGAATATAAATGGTCTCATTCACTTAGCAAGAGGCAGGTAATTTCTTTTGTCCCCACTGATGCATTATTGATTGTGATGAATGTCAGAGCAGGAGCCTGTTCCAAAAGCCATTAAACAATAATTTCATCTCCGGAGGGTAATTGATTGTCAGAGGGAGCAGGGTTGCCAGTTACAGGGTGGCGGTGGTGTGGAATGTTTGCGTTTGGGTGGGGGATAGTGGGAGTGCTGGGGAAACGTCATGATTTATTCATCACCTATCGAGAGCACCTTTCAGGAGGAAAGCACTGGTAATGAGAGGCTGACCTCTGCAGAGCCACTGGGCAAGGCCAGGGCAGCCAGAATCAGCCGGGTCTAGGCTCAGGCTGGGCGATATACCTCAGTCGTGCCTTGCAGGACATCCCGGAGACTCCAACCCTGGGCACCACTCAGCTCTGCTGAGGCATCTCAGTCCTGCCCTGCAGCTGCCCTTGTTATTCCAGTCTGTGGTCCACACACTAAATTGCTTTTCAGATACATCTTATCTCCTGGGCTTCTGCTCTGTTAATGCGCCTCGCGCCTGACCTGCAGTACCGTTGCTTGGCTAGCCCATTCCTAGTCTCCTCACACAGCTCTGCCAGTGTACTTTAGTCCTGAGCTGCAGCACCATGGCTCACAGCTCCTCTCCGTTGTGCTCCGCATTGCTCTGCTCATGCATCTCATGCCTGATCGACAGCTCTTCTCGTTCTTGGCCTGCCCTTAGCAGAGACTGCCAGTTAATGCCAAATAGGGTGGTAGTTACTATCATCTCCATTTATAATTTGTATTGCAATGGCTCCCAGCAGCCCCAGCCAGGGACCAGCACTCTACCGTGCCCAGCGCTGTACAAACAGAGGACAAAAAGGTGCTCCCTGCCCCAAGGAGTTTGCAGTCTAAGCAAAGGACTGA
Organism: Eretmochelys imbricata; assembly: GCF_965152235.1. Lineage (NCBI taxonomy): Eukaryota > Metazoa > Chordata > Testudines > Cheloniidae > Eretmochelys > Eretmochelys imbricata. Next base: position 8,851,137 of record NC_135593.1, on the reverse strand, counting down.
GATGACGTTTAACCATTACGACCCACCTTTTCAAACCCGGCCTCTCGTTTTGGATAGCTCTGTTTTTGGGTGCCCAACTTGAGACACGTTGATTTTCAAAGGTGCAGGGCACCCACAGAGTAAGCTATCGGTGCTCAGCGCCTCTGTGAAGAAGGTGCCAAAAACTGAGGCACTCACATTACAGGCCACTTGGATGCCATAAATTAGATTTGAGCCCTGGACTCAGGGGCCTCCGGCTAGTGAATGAGCCCCGTAGCAGCCCCTTTTAAATGAGATGTTCTAAAACAAATTGGCCAGTACAGTGCTTGAAGGTTCATGGAGCCATATTAACATACCCAAATATTTCCCCAGAACCGCTCCCACTGCCTGCTTTGGAATGGACAACCAGAGTCAGAGACCCAGGGCTCTCATGTACACCGTGCTAGAGGCTGTCTAGATCTATAAGAAGGCACAGTGCCTGCCCCAAAAGAGCTTACAGTCTAATGTCCTGACGCAAGATTTGGGAGAGCAACTGGTGCATGCACAGGATAAACTCAACTGGAAAGAGATTGGATCTGGGGCACCACATCTGGAGTACTGCGTCCAGTTTTGGGCTCCCCCCTACAGAAGGGATGTGGACAAATTGAAGAGAGTCCAGCAACAAAACTGATCAGGGGGCTGGGGCACATGACTTATGAGGAGAGGCTGAGGTAACTGGGCTTATTTAGTCTGCAGAAGAGAAGAGTGAGGGGGGATTTGATAGCAGCCTTCAACTACCTGAAGGGGGGTTCCAAAGAGGATGGAGCTCGGCTGTTCTCAGTGGTGGCAGATGATAGAACAAGGAGCAATGGTCTCAAGTTGCAGTGGGGGAGGTCTAGGTTGGAAATTACGAAACACTATTTCACTCGGAGGGTGGTGAAGCACTGGAATGGGTTACCTAGGGAGGTGGTGGAATCTCCATACTTAGAGGTTTTTAAGATCAGGCTTGACAAAGCCCTGGCTGGGATGATTTAGTTGGTGTTGGTCCTGCTTGGAGCAGGGGGTTGGACTAGATGACCTTCTGAGGTCTCTTCCAACCCTAATCTTCTATGATTCTATGATCCCATCTCTAATAATTCATAATAAATAATCATCTTGGAGGCCTTCCTCTCTTTTGACACAGGCTGAATTCCCACTGAGGTCAAAGGGACCACCGCCTAGGTGAGAAATTCAGCAGCAAAGAGCATCAGCTACATGAGCAATCTGGAGAGGATGCCTGCTGGGAGTAACTCCACCCACCAGAGCAAAGTAGCCAGTTAAGAGCGTCACATCATCAGACCAAACCGCCACTGGCTGATGGATCGTGAGGGCTTGACTTGGTTACTTAACAACATCAGAGAGATGATTAAGCCTTTCATGGGATTCAGTGCTGCGGGGGACTGATCAGCTTTCACTTTCCTGTTCATACTCTGTGACAGAGCATATGGGGCAGTGTGTATGCAGTGCAGTGTGTGCGTACTGATGCCAGAAAAGGGCAATAAAGAGAAAACTGGGGAATAAAGGCAGCTCAATGTCTTTTTCAATGAACTTGGAGAGAAAACCCCTCTGTCTGAGAGAGAGAGCAAGTTTATCTGTCCCACTACACAGTGCATGAAAGGTGGATTTATCATGGGTTTCTCTCTTTCTCCTTCTCTCTCCCTTTCTTTATTTGGCAGTTCATTATCTTGTCAGCTGGCTCCTCCAGAACTCTCCATCACTCCCCTCTGTCATCTCCAGCACATACTGATGGATTCCAGACCCGTCGGTAAACCGCTGGGAGATCTGTGCCTGGCCATCTTCGGTATTTTACACACTGTCTCTGTCTGAAAGACACATCTAATAAGGGTCCCAGCTGCAGCCTCCCGCAATGGGGTCTATATGTTCCAGTTCCAAGGAGCCCCTTGTATAAGGGGTTTAACAATGCAAAAAGTGGGCCTTTGTCTTCTGTGTTCTGTTAGAGACAGGTGGCCATTTTGTGTGTAGATCCGTGCAGATTGTTATCGAAGGCATGAACTCACACACAGAAACGCAGTGTTCTTCAATGGAAACTTTACCTTGGTTCTTTCTTGAGTTGTTTGCTCTTTTAATCTAAAAATAAGGTTGTTCTGGGTGAAAAACTTTCCTCGTTATTTGTGCATCGAAAACCCCCACAGCATTGCCAACACCAAGCATTTAGGAATCATGGATTTGGCTCCCAAAATCACGAGACTGGCTTGAAAATCATGAGAAATTTAAAAATAACATTGGGGTTGTTTTTATTTTCCTTCTGGCACGCTAGCTTTTAGAGTTCACACTTTCAAGCTTCCCTCTGCAACTATGAGGCCTGAAAACCTACTTCCTGTTTTAAATGAAAGCTGAGTGAGTGTCTCCTAACCACATGACTCTGGGTGCTGGAGCTTTAAGAGATGCCCCAGATATCATGAGTCTCACAATCACATCAAGAGAGTTGGCAACTGTGACACTGGCAGAGCAGGTGCCAGCTCATGCCAGGCACAACTGAACACTTACAATTGCATAGCTGGAAACCAGTTTTGCTTACCTGTCTGTCAGCATTCTCAAAATAAATATTAGATATTAAGTTGATAACAATGTGTTTAGTGTTTTATAAAATGCCTGTAGGATGCTGCATGTATTGTTCTCACTCAGCGATATCCCATGTTATAATATAAAAGCAAACATTTGCATTGTATATACCCCTTGTAACTAAGTAACCCATCAAACCAGAAAGAAGCCTTGTGTAGTGCAAATGATTGTCTCGGACAAGATGATGTTAAATCCTGTTAATTAAATGCAAATGAGCCATTGTGCGAGATCAAGGATCAAAGATTTTAAGTGCATTCCTTCCCATGTACCCCCGTCCCCCAAGAAGCAGAGACCTGTGTAGGAACAGTTGCTGTCAGCTTGGTTTCTGTGAGAAGCTATAAATATGGACACAAGAAAAAAATCTTCCTCTCTGGACTGTTTGGATTCTAACAGGCAGAATAACCAAATGAGAAGATGGAGATCCCCAGAGTTATTCTGGGTAGCCCTAAAAGACTTCTGGGAAACTGGCAGATCACTACATCTCTGCTACCTTGTGAAGTTATAGACTGTGATCCACCGGTACATATATTTTACCTGCTTTAACCTCTCAATAACTCTCATTCCTTTTTCTTAGCTAATAAATCTTTTATTAGTTTACTGTGCAATTGGCTACCAACATCGTCTTTGGTGTGAGATCTGGGCTGCAAACCAATCTGAGTGAGTGTCTGGTCTCTTGGGACTGGACGTAACCTGAATCTTTTGTGATTTTTGGTATAAGTGACCATCTCTCAAATAGTTCAGCTTGCCAGGGTGGCAAGATAAACTGGAGTGTCCAAGGGGACTGCCTATGACTCCATTATGAGAGTATGGTAATATTTTGAGAGTTCACATTTATTACTGGGTTGGTGAAAGCTAAATTGAACACACCACCAGTTGGGGTGTTTGCCCTGCTTTTTGACCAGCGGATCTCAAACTTTTGTACTGGTGACCCCTTTCACACAGCAAGCCTCTGAGTGCGACCCCCTTTATACATAAAAAACACTTTTTTATATAACTAACACCATTATAAATGCTGGAGGGAAAGCAGATTTTAGGGTGGAGGCTGCCGGCTCGCGATCCCCCATGTAATAACCTCATGACCCCCTGAGGGGTCCCAACCCCCAGTTTGAGAACCCCGGTTTTGGCAGTCTGCCCTGAGGTTGGCACTCATGGTCACTAGTCGCCCAAGACAGCATGACAGCAACATTGAAAACATCTTTTAAAAAAATCACGATCCTTTGTTATAATAGTTCAACAGTCAGCTCTAGTGGGTTGGATCATTAACCAACACATGGTACAGGAAAGTTGGTTCAGATGTTTTAAAATAACTGTTATGTTATTTGCACTACGGTCAAAATCAGGGGCCCCATTGTACCAGGCTCTGCATAGACACATGGTAAAAGACAGCCCCTGCCCGAAAGGGCTAACCATCTAAACAGGTAGAGGGAAGGGGAGCAGTATTAGCCCCATTTTACACATGGGGAACTAAGACACAGATGGTCTCTCCAAGAACCTTATGAAATGTCTTGGCTATAGATGGACAGTTACTGGTTTTTAATTTAATTTTTCATTACATTTCCAAGGATCAATATAGTAATTTGAATAAATGATACAATATGTAAAACAAAGGCCGCCGTACAAAGAATACCAGTAGCAAAACATACGGCGCCTTGAAGCTAGACTGTCCATACAGGAATTAGTAAAGCTAGTGGAGCAAGAGGTCATCAAAACCAGGCTATAGACGCGTTGCTAAGCCATACTCCTTAAGGGTTATTGAAAGCAACTTTCGAATAAAGAAGGAGGAAAAAAATCCCAATGTCAAAGTCCTTTCTGTTTTCAAAGCGCTGTATGAACAATAACTGATTCACCCCACAACACCCCCTTCCTGATAGATCCCAGTATGATTTACAGTCACAACAGTGTTACAGTAGCAACTAGAAGTCAACTAAGATTGGGCCCCATTGTGCTAGGCATTGTACTAGTGCACAGTGCAAGTCTACACTGCAATCACGGGGTGTGATTACAGCTCCAGCAGACACACCTGAGCTCGCTTTAATCTCAGGGCTAGTTGGGTACCAAAGCAATGAAACCCTGGCAGCATGTGCTTCAGCGTAGGCTAGCCCCGTGAGTAATGAGCTGAGTTCCAGGTGGGCTCATGCAGTCACAACTTCACTGCTCCGGGACCTGAGCTAGCTAGGTTAAAGCTAGCTCGGCTCTCTCAGCTCAAGCTGCCATCACACCCTGTGATTACAGGAGAGAAAAGCCCAGAAAGAGAGGGATATTTCTTTGACCCAAAGAGCCCCCAATCTCAATAGGCAAGAAAAAGAGTGGGAGAAAGGAAGGATTATTATCCACATGTCACAGATATGGAAACTAAGGAATGGAGTGATGCGGGACTCAGCACACTAAACCAAAAATCATGCATGGCCATAATGAAAGAGAACTGGAGCTGCTCAGTACTTGAAACTCCAGCACTGAATGACTTGCCCATGGCCTCACGGGCACCCTGTGGCAGAGTCAGGCATCTAATCCAGATCTCCCGAGTCCAAGTTCAGAGCATTAACCACAAGGCCATGCTTCCATCCCCATTTTACAAAGCATGTGGATAATACCGCAAACCAATGCCCCAATTTCCCACTACCTTGCCTCATTTACTCCCATGCAAGTGAATACCTGGCAGTGGAAGCAAGTGGCGACTTCTGATCAGGTAGCACTTTGCATCCACTTTGCACGGGGCTAACTGATCACACAAGGAAGTGGAAAGGAAAGACCTGAACCAAAGGCAAAGCTGGGAATACAACTGTGCAGTCACTGTCTGCCAAGCTGGTGCTCAGTCTACATACATTTCTATGTGCTCGCCTCTACAAGCATGGACACAGCCTGCTGCCTGGTTTAAGAAATCAACGCTTGAGGTATCGGTAGGGTGTAGCCTTCACAGCGGTTTCTAACTATCTGATGTTGTTCTTTCTCTCTCCTCCCTTCTGCACCACTGGAGAGGTGTTTCTGAAATGAGTAAAGATCAAGCCAAGCGCCGGCTCCTTTCTAAAAGATGAGGAGATACATTCCGACAGACATTCAGTGCTATCAACATTTTATGAGCTTTGGAATCCAGTTAGTTACTCGATATTTTACTTAGCTCTGTGTTAGATTTAAAAACCTTGACCTTCTCTGACCATGTATCTGTGTTACATTTTATTCAGATCTAGTCGGCAGAGCGTGCCAAGAGCTGGGTTATTTATCTCCCTGGTTTTATTGTGAAACTGTTCTCTCTCATCTGTACTATTCAAAATCAATGAAAAGATGGGGCTCCTTTAAATAGAAGCTCATGGGCATTAGTTCAGCTCGCTGAGAAGCAGCCACACATATATAAGGCAGTAGAACGCCTCTCTTACCCAGCAGAACAGCTGCAAATCAGGACAGGAAAATGGACCTGCTCCTGTTTAAATGTAATAGCAAAACTCCCTTTAGAATACTAAGTTGCTTTTCATTTGTATTATTATTGTAGCATTTATGGACCCCAATCTTGGACCAGGACCACTTTGTGCTAGGAGCTGTACAAAAAATACTGTAGGAAGTAAGAGCAGTATCATTGCATTCATTTTACGGATGGGGAAACTGAGGCACATGGGGTGAAGTGACTTGCCCAAGGTCAGTGCTGGGAACTGAGATCTCCCGACTGTCATTCCAAAACCCTAGCCAGAAGCCCACATTATCTGCCAGTATGCTTAGGTACTGTGAACAGAACAAGGTTCTGAAGTGAGAGAGAGCTGTCAAATGAACCAGTTGAAATGGGTGACCGTACAAGAGACATTTGAGGGAAAGAAGGGATGCCACTGGGTGGGATAGTCCCATGTTCCTAGGGTCTCGCTTACAACCTGCAGGCCAGCTGTAGAGTCCTGAATCCATCGCATAAACTTTAAGGCCAGAAGGGATCAGTGTGATCGTCTCGTCTGACCTCCTATATAACACAGGCCAGAGAACTTCCTGAAATAATTCCTAGAACAGATTTAAAAAAAACCAAAACCATCCAATCTTCATTCAAAAATTGCCAGTGATGGAGAATCCTCCACAACCCTGACCCACTATTCCAATAGTTAATTACTCTCACTGTTAAAAATGAACACTTTTTTCCTGTCTGAATTTGTCTAGCATCAACTTCCAGCCATTGGACCATGTTATACCTTCCTCTGCTGGACTGAAGAGCCCATTATTAAATATGTGTTCCCCATGTAGGTACTTATAGACTGTGATCAATCACTCCTTAAACTTCTCTTTGTTAAGCTGAATAGATCGAGTTTTTTCAGTCTATCACTGTCAGGCATGTTTTCTAATCCTTTAACCATTCTCATGGCTCTTCTCTGAATCTTCTTCAATTTATCAACATCTTTCTTTAATTGTGGACACCAGAATTGGACACAGGATTCCAGCAGCAGATGCACCAATGCCAAATATAGAGGTAAAATAACCTCTCTACTCCTGCTCAAGATTCCCCTGTTTATGCATCCAATGTTTGCAGTAGCCCTTTTGGCCACAGCATCACACCGGGAGCTCATGTTCAGCTGATTATCCACTGTGATCCCCAAATCTTTTTCAGAGTCATGGCTTCCCAGGATAAAGTCCCCCATCCTGTGAGCATGGCCTACATCCTTTGCTACCAAAGCATTCTCAGGCATCAGAACACTGCATCAATGCACCGTGACAATATAGTGAGATGGTGCATGAAGACACCGGGAGATGATTCTGCTCCCTCCTCCATGCAGACACAAATATGATAGTAAACACTAATTAATCCTCCTTGACACTAAGAGAGTTGGCTGGGCATGTGGTTTCCAAAAAGAATGAGTTTCCTTTCTTCATTTGTTAGCATTACACACACACACCACACACAGGAATACACATCAGTCACACACCCCAACACATTCACAGTACACAACACACACACGCAAACAGAAGAACAGGGTTCTATTTCAATTCCCTCTTTGTGCTTATGTGCAGTTTCACATACTAACACCACAAGGCCTTCTTTACACCTACACATAACTGCAAAGAGGGTGCAATTCTCTCCTATGCACAAGGCTAGCACACCCCACCTCACCCCACAATGCTCGCTCACAAAAACACATACACAACTAGAGCTGGGCGAAATTTTTCAGCGACAAATTTTTTCAGCCAAAATGCAGTGAGTGACACCAAAACATACACAAATTCATGTCGGTTTCACCAAATTGTTTCAGTAAAAAGGAGAAAACAACCCTAAAATAAACTTCCAAAAAAAATTAAAGAACATTTTGTTTTGACATTTTTTAAACAAAAAGTTTCAATTTTTTGGTTTGAAATGTTTTGTTCCAAATGCCCTTTAATTTTATTTTTTTTTAAATAAAAAAAACATTAAAAATGGTCAAAATTGAAACAAAATGTTTGGATTTTGTTGAAACAAAATATTTCAGGCATTTCATTCACACATTTCATTATATGTATGTAGCTATATATAATTTCGATTGGCCAAAAATTTCAAAACAAATTGTTTTTGGTTCGACCCAAAATGATTTTTTTTTAGTTTTTTAAGAATTGCTAGTGAACTGAAAAATCTGTTCTTTGCACGACTCTCCACAAAAGTACATACCACTCACAGCTACACCCACAAGAGTCGCTCAGTTCTACCGTGGAGCTGCTTTGGAACATGATCTGAGCTGTTACAAAGGCTTCCAGACCTGATTCCCCAGTTAAATTTCTCAGTATTCCTCAGGCAAGCCCTGGGGAATACAGAGAATGCTCAACTTAGCCCCAACCTGCTCCCCCCTCTCTGCTCCTGCTTAAAGTAGTAATAGCCAGAGTGACTGTGTTCTAATAAAGAAAACTGATTTACCTCTTTTTGTCCTTTAACAAACACACAGGCACACCTATCGCAAATGATTTATGCCCACAATTTGCAAAATGATTTCTCTATTGATTGCCATGGATGGGTTTGTTTTCTTGGCGGTTTCTAATTGAAAGACTACCACTCAGGTGGGCAAATTAATCGGTCTTGTAAGATTGGCTCCCCTACAAAGGGATGTCGGTTAATGCACAAGAACACACAGGGATCCTGGACTGGATTCAACCTCCTCCCCGCATCTATGAACATTGAGCAACCTTCCTCAAGTGTGGAATTCACCTCTGAGCAGAAGGACCAGCACCGCTTCAGGGCCACTAAGCCCTAGAGGTTTGATTTTCAGAGTTTCTGAGCATGCACCCATGTGACTGACATCAATGCCATTTGCGAACAAACTCCTGCAAGATTTTGGTGTAAATTCCAAACCCCAGCTCATCTTTTCAAACCCTCTCTTGAACTCCAGCCTGGAACAAATCTAGACTCAAACAGCACATCCACCATCCTTCCTGAGTCAGGATTTTTGGTTGAGTGTCTCATCTGAAAGATGGAACATCCAGCAAGGGTGACCAGCTACACTTCAATGAAACAAAGGACAAGCGATACGAAAATATATATATATATTTTTGAGACTTTAAAACATTTTCCTATCCTGAATCAGAACGAAAAATCAAAATCTCAAAACATTTTGTGAAACAAAAAGCCAACTTTTTTTTATTTGGGTCAATTAAAATGTTTCACTGGATAATTTGGACACATTTCATTTCAAGTTCAACCATTTCTTTTTATTCTAATAAGCTTCAATTTGAAAATGAAAAGTCATTTGGAACCAGAAAGGTGGATTTTTTTGGCTGAGAAAATGGCAAAATGGGACATTAACATATTCAACATTTTTTTCCTAAACAGAAATTCAATTTAATGGACCCTTTCCGACAAAAATTCAATTTTGACAAATAGACATTTTTCAGCTAAAAATGTTATGTCCAAAATTTTCCCGATCAGCTCTACTTATAACATATAGGACAGCATCCTACCCTGTAATACTCGTGACACAAAATCATGCTCAGGACAGCAAGGGCGTGGGACTCATAACATAGGGTTGTGATCCTCTGCGTGGTTATTGCTGCAATATGGGACAAAGTGAGCCCTGTATGGACTGGACACAGGATACGGGACATTAGGTACCAAGTAAGGGATCTTCCTCCAGATGAAGGATGTCTCAGCAATGTAAGCAGTAGGTTGTTACCCTACCCTAAGGAAGATTAAAAAGAATCGTCTTTGTCTCTGTACCTGCAGCATTACAATGAAGATTTCAGCCCCTCTAACCACAACACAACCCCTCATTTAAGCTCCAGATCTTCCCAGCTACCTGGCAGTCACATCCTTTCCAGCACCCATTGTGCGCTCTGTTGAATTCCCCTCCAGCAGACAAAGGGGACGTTCTCCCCGAGACACAGATTGATCATCTATCATCAGAGAGAGGGACGTCTAAGGCACAGACCATCCAGAATCCAGATTTCATGGGCTCATGCCGTCCCTCAAAACCTTCCTTCACGTCCATCCCCTTGGGGTACCATCATGGTCAGAACTGGAGTTTTGGGAGGAAAGTACAAGGGTCTTATTCTCCCTGGATGAAATTCCACCTTGGGCAGAAGGGTTTGCATAAAGCCCAGCCCCACTTCGACCCAATTTTGAAGACAGAGGTAGCGCATTACAGGAATTGGTGGTACCAGAGGTAAATTTCACCCCCTATGCAGGATAGGAACTCAGTGATAGCCTTCAAAGGTCCCCAGTGTTTTCCTACTAAAGTCTTATGTGGCCAGTCTGAGATGTCCTGTTTGTTTGTCCCAGGTCCCTAGGAGCCTGAAATAAATACTCTAAGCCAGTGGTTCTCAACCTTTTCCATATGGGAACACTCCTGTCTAGCCAGAACCCTCCCCTGCCATTTAACAATATGGGAAGGGTAGGGAGGCCACAACTGCCTGAGACCGGCTTGTCTAGGAGTCAGGCCCCTGGGTAAGAACCCATGCCCTAAATCTTACCAGTATAAGCCACTAGTGTCTTCAGTGAGCATATGACCTCTATTGGGGCATGTAGAACTAATTGAAGCACCCAAGGTCCTGTCCCAGGATCAGCCTGGGGCAGGTTATTCAGAAGTGGTCTGTACTCACTGCGGTTGTTCTGAAGTCCTGGTCAGGTGTGCCGTGGGAGCAGGATCTTTATCTATAGAAGACACATTTGTTTGGCAGCAATTTAATTGATGACACTCCTGCAGGTGTCCGGTGGTCCTAGCTGCCCCCCCCACCCGGATATTCACAGATCACACCTGTTAACACCCTGGACACCCTCTCCTCATCGTGGGTGTCCTTGGCTGCCACCAGATTGGGGTCCTTTGCTGGTGAAGCGGGAACATGGCTTGTAGCATGGGCTGCTGACCTACACTGGAGATGTTAACTTTGTGTCTGCTTCTTTGCAAATTGGGCTCATTCATGCACCAGCCTGGTCCCTACTGTTCCCTTGGAGAGCAGAAGGAGACAGATTGCCTTGGCTAATCCCGCTCGGGATAGCAGCTGCTGGCCACGACACACACGCAGTTCTGCTTCTCACCATGGGCAGCATGCCCTGTGACAAGCAGGCAGCCCCTGCTGTGGCGAAGGCCAGCCTGGGCACTCCTCTCCCTGCTAAGAGACTGGCCCAGCGCCCATCCAAGTCAGCGGAAAGAGGATGCTTGGAGCAGCTTTTAGAGTCACAGAGGAGCTCTGCAACAGATTTAGGGCACCCAGTCTCTATTCACAGCCTGCGTGGTGTCTCCTGCTCTTGCCCCCTTGCCCCCACCCCTCACATCCCTTTCCCTTGATGCAGCCTGCACCCACACAACAGACTCCCCCACTTCCCTGAGGCCTTTTCTTTCCTGAATGAGAATTGCACACAGTGATGCGATATTCAATTACAAAACAAATAATGGGATGGCTTTTATTTGGGTGTCAAATGCCAGCCGCTATCGGAGAGGAGACACCAGGCTCAACGGCCCGTCGGGCTGTTCTGCTCCGGCAGTTCCTATCTAACCTGTAAAAATCCAGGAAATTGGATCAGTAATGGGATCAGGAGCCTTTCACCTCTAGACCAGCCGTTCAAATCCAGCCCAGGCTGGCGAGGGAAAGTCATTACCAATCCAATGGCTGTTTGGCAGTTGGTGTGAAATGAGTTGGTGGGTTCATGATGACAGGGTATGTGGGCAGCTGGTATGTAGTGACTCTAAGCAGCAGAGCCAAGAGCGAGGGAGCCAGAGGGAATGCCAGGGTCTGCCTGAGTCCGGCAGCCTTGCTACAGAATCTCCTTTAATTTCACGACAACCGAGTCCTGCCTCTTCTTCTGCTAGGAGGGATGCTACCATGTGGCAATGTCAGCCTGAAGGGTCCCACCGTTCCTCTCTGGGTCTCTCTCTGTGCACCGCCTTGTGCCTTTAGCTCTCCTGGGATGGAATTCTAGGACTCTCCCACTCTTGGACCAGGCCCTGGCCTACAGCTCCCTGGGTATTGGCCGTGCTGACTCAGCAGGTCCAGCAGGGTTCGGCATCTGCCATTCTTCCCTATGGGAGTCAACTCTGACCTCTATGGAAAGAGAAAGTCTGTTTTCTCAAGGGCTATCTTTTTGTTCTGTGTCTGTACAGCGCCTAGCTCAGTGAAGTGCTGGCCCATGACTGGGGCTCCTAGGTGCTACGATAATATTATTAGCATTAATATCCAGCCAGAGTTTGTTTGTTCTCATCTGTTCCTGGGCCCTGCTTGCCAAACCATTCGGCAAGTTACCCAAGGGGTCAAACCAGGCTACTCAGAGCCAATGGCATTGCCATTGTCCACTAACACCCCGCAAGTGTTGGCAGAATGCTGGCTTACCTTAAGCTATTCTCCTTCCTTATTGCTTGTTTCCCTTACAGCCCCCTGTTAAACTAGACCAACGTATTCATACAGTAAACCTCTTGATAACCAGATCAACAGACCATATTTCTAAACTACTGCAGTGCAACTCCACGGCCGTCACGCCAACGGCAAAAGTTTTACAAGTACTCCATCGATTTAGCCGTGGTTTCACCATTGGAACTGAGAGCAGAATCAGGCCCTATGCCTTCACTGCTGGATGAGAAGGGGGAAACGAGACAGTTTGAGCAGCAATGTCTCCTAGGAGGAGTAGAGAATATTTGAACACAGGCAGAAAGGTGACTAGATTCATGGGAAATTCTGATGCACTTTACATTTTCCCTTGGGGCTTGTGTGCACAGGAAAGTTAATCCGAATTAACTCAAGGTGTGAATTTGTCCTCCCTCTGTGGATGTTGTTATTTAGAATTAAAGAGGTCTTAATTTGGTTTGGCTTAGTTTACTTTGGAAGTGAATTCAGATCAACCAGATTAAGGGTATATCTATACGACAATAAAAGACTCGCAGCATGATCACAACTGGCCCAGGTCAGCTGACTCAGGCTCGTGCGGCTCAGGTGAGGGCAGAGTAGATGTTCAGGCTTCATCTGAAGCCTGGGCTCTGAAATGCCACAAGAGGGGAGGGTCCCACAGCCTGGGCTCCACAAGCCCAAGTCAGCTGACCTGGACTCTGCAACTCAGTGCCATGGGCTTTTGTATCGCACTGCATACATACCCTAAGGCAACTTTAATTCAGAATGAGTGTGTTCATACAGGGGTTTAATGAAGTTTAACTAATCCATTTTAAATTCACACCTTTAGTTAATTCAGATTAACTCAATGTCCCCACGTAGACAAGCCCTCAGTGGGCAAATTCCAAGCATTTCAGTGTATCAGATGTTTCCAGTGTGAACCTCTTTATGATTTGGAATTAAATATACTGAGTAGTCATATGGTCCCCATCATCATGCTATCTGAGTGGCTCCCAGATATTTATGGATTTATCCATACCTTTATGCAAGGTATGGGAGTTCTGTAACCATCCCCAGTTTGCAGAGAGAGCACTGAGGCACATAGTGATTAAGGGCAACTTTTCAAATAGGAGCCTACGTCTGATTTTCAAAGGTGACTTAGACACTCAGAAGCCTAAGTCTCATTGTCAAAGGGAGTTTGGCCTAAGGGCTAGTCTACGCTAGAATCGCTAGAGGGGCGCAGCTGTGCTGATGTATCTGTGCCACTGTAGAGAAGCTGGGGCAGACACTCTATGCCAAGGGGAGACAGTTCTCCCCGTTAGCATAATTACTCCACCTCCCCAAGCAGCTGTGGCTATGTTGGCAGGAGAACTTCTCCCGCCGACCCAGAGCTGTCCACACCGGCGCTTAGATCCGTGTAACTTACATCGCTCAGGGGGGTGGCTTTTTCATACCCCTGCGCGATTCAAGTTACACTGAAGTAAGTGCTAATGTGTATAAGCCCTGAGTCATTTTTGAACAGGGAACCCAGGATCACACAGGCACTTTTGGAAAACTGTCCCTATGTGAGTTGCCTAGTCACACAAGGAGTCCATGGCAGAACCAGAAATTGAACCCAAAGCTCCTAAGCCCCTGCCCCGGGGCTTTCATCGCAAGTCCACCCTCCTTCCTACACCTCTCTGTGCACACAAAGGGCTGAGACTAACAACGGCTAAGGTAAGGGAGAAGAATGACAGTGTTGCCCTGACCGTGTTTCAGTGAAGATGTAAATTGCGAGGAGCTAGCTCCGTGCCATTGTTCCTGTGCACATTACGGTAATCCACACCACTCCTGTTCCGGCACCTGCAACTGCATGCTCTGCCTCCAGTCTGTGAGGCTTGTTTGTTAACAGCTTTGTTCTCCTTTGGGAATGGGGTCGTCGGTCACAGAAGATTGATTAAGCTCCAGGTGAATCAACATTAATGAAAATCAACACTGCCTAATGAGTGGGTTTTTTTCTATGGCAGCCCCATAAAAAAGCATTAGGAAAGTGAAACAAACAAAAAATTAGCTGGTAGCCCAACGTGTTCCCCCTCCCTCACCCCGCTCCTTGACAGGAAGGGTGGTGGAGCAGCTGCTCGAAATGGGAGACCTTCCAAAGGTTCACTCCAAAAATCTGATGCGTCTCGAGGATGATCTGAACCTTTCCTTGAGTCTCCAGAACTGGGCTGGGATTGCCATGGAAAGAGTCTGGTCTTGTGATATCTCCAGCACTTCTGCTTCAGGACCCACAAGGTGATACCCTCCTGCCATATTCTGACACAGAGACCACCACCTGAGTTCAGGTCTACACATAGATGAAGTTTCTGGGGTGATGACCACGATCCTGGCCCTTTAAAATTCCTTTTGCCCTGCATCTGTAGGATGAATTTTTTTTAAAAAAAAAAGACATTTCCTTCTTGCAAAACAGAAGACATTTTAAAGGGACAGGACTGCATTTTCTTCCTGAACCTGTTCACTCCGTCCTGGAGCCATATAACTTGCTGCTTCTGGCAGCAGTATCAGTGGTGAAGTCTCATGGCTTCAGGGTTGGAATTTCCCTGCCCCACATATATTCACTTGTTTCCTTCCAGATTACTCCAGCATTCTAATACATCTTTTCTGATCAAGCCTCTAGAGGCTCTACTTGGAACAGTTCTGGGAGGTTTCTGACTTCCTGCTATGAGACGTCATTAAAAATAATCTGTGTGTTTGAGCTGCAGTCAGCAGGTGCATCCTCAGCAGGGCCAGGAAAGCGGGACTGTGCAGGGGGAAAAGGAGCTGTCTGATCTCAGATAGCAGGACCATCCTGTTAAAAATAATTCACCCTCTCCTACAGAGCCATCACACTGCAGGAAGTCTTGGCACCTGTTTCTGGGCTCTTTCTTCCTCCAAGGACACCTTATCCCTTAATCTGTGTTTGAATATTTGAGCATGAAAATCATCTTTTATGCCACTGGCCTATTAAAAAAACAGACATACCGCACTGTTTCCAACTCTCATGATGTCATTATTGATCAATTTTTTTTCTTAAAGCGCCAGCTCCAGGACTCACATTATTACAGAAGAATTTCAGCTTTTATTTTTTTTTTTAAAGTAAGTTTCTCGCCCTCATGATTGTGGAGAAAAACTTGAAAATGTGATTCCCTCAAGGATCAAAAAACAGAGCAAATGAAAAGGGCCCAACATTTATTCTGTAAAGTTTCATGATTTGTAAGCCAATTACATGATTTTGCAAGAGGGCTGACTCATGATTACTGAATGGTTGGAGCTGGCAATACTGACTATCGATAGCGGTATTCCATAGGCACACCAGCGCCTTTTGTTCATTCAATAAAGGCTGAGGAGATGCTTTTTCAGCCAATTAGAGCATTTGGATGGAGTCATCTGCAGTTTTATTGGTTACTGCTGAGAGTGTTGTGTTAGCGTAGAGATCTTTCCTGCTCTATCTGCTTGAGTAGTTGAATCTATCTCTGAATGAAAAGCAGTGGTTATTTTTATTTCCCAGATCTCCTCTCAGATATGTTTAATGCAAACGCAACAGGGCTGGATCTCACTTGCTCCATTCTGCCTGTCTCTTCTCTACCACTAGGCCATCACCATCATTCCCTGTTGTCACTGAGAGCTGCCTGGCAGTCGAGCATGCAGCTCTCCAAAAGCGGCTGTGTCCTTTCTCTGCAATTTCAGGGCTGCCTTATTTATTGGTCTGCCTTATTTATTGCTGGAAATGGTTCCCATCCAAACCAGCAAGTCACAGAAAAGAGGAGACGGGGAATGCTTTTTATGCTAAAGAAATTAATCCCGTGCCGGTTTAAAGCAGGGTTAACATAACTGACATTTCCTGGGCTAATGCTCTGAGAACCCAGCTGGCGGGGGACACAGGTCTTCTGAATCTTATTCTCCTCTGTGCCACCGAGTCACTGTGGGACCTTAAACAACTCACTTTGTCTCTCTGTGACTCAGTTTCCTTATCTGCAGAAGGAAGGCTAGTAATAACTGCAGCATAGGTGTGGTATGGCTAATTAGTTAACTGAAGATGCCACGTGTTGGTATTTGAAGCTCTCTGTCCTACTGTTTTCTTGCATACCTGGTTTGGGGGGTTATTCTCTTTCATCCTCACTGGGAGAAGCATAAGGGGAGATGCTTGTAGAGAACCAGTTGGCATCTGCCTGGAAAGAGGAATGTTAGCAAAAAAAAAAAAAAAAAAAAAAGCAACACGTTGCAGACAATATAGAACAAAAAATATTATAATACCCCAGAATACAATAGAAGCGAAATCTCCTGGCAGGAAACATTCATGCACTTGACTGCCAAGAAAAAAGGACCTTACAGAAGATGAGACATGAAAGGAATTTCTGCACAAAACTAAAGTCGAAACACAATAGTATATATTTCAGGCATATGAAAAGGAAGTGTGGCGGTAATACTAAGGAGACAAGATACCTAACAGAATAGGGAGCGTGGGGTGCTGGGGGTGGGGGAGAAGAAAAGCAGGAATGGAACCAGCAGCTACTCCGGCTGCATGGAGAATGCAGCTCTTTGAGCAGATCCAAGTCCTTTAAAAAATCCTGTTTAGAGAGAGGGAGGGGAATTAATCTTTATCAGGTTTCCTTTGCTTGTACGGGAACAAGAGAGCACATGAATAATACATTGCCAAGACCAAAAGATACAAGGGTCGGTCCTTATTGGGATCTGACAGTACTGATAGAATATTACACCACATAAGTATCCTACAGTTGACTTCCAGTGGTAAGAAAGTTTGCATGGGATTGAATTAGAAGCAGGCCAACTTCTTAGCAGAACCCTGTAAGTTGCCGAATGTCCTGTGGACTGTTATGGGGGGACAGCATGCTCAGATAGGGTGAAATTAACCCCTGTGCAGAAGCAGGTCCATGGCCTAAATGCCATATAGGTCACACCCAAAGGGCCCTGTTCTCCTGTCTGCCTACAAGCTCCCTCCCTAGCTAGCTGGTGTCTGACAATGAGTAACGGTTTCCTTTAGCAATGTCTTGCTGGAAGCATCACCCATGGGGATGCTGCAGGATGGACCTTCCTACCTGGACATCCTTTGTTGCTTGTGCTGGGTTAATTTAAGGTGAGCTTTGTCATTCTGAAAGCAGGGGGGTGATTGCCCATTCTTGCTCCAGGCAGAAGGAATGCAGTGTGGGGGTTGTTGTTATTTGGGTTTTCTTTCTTTTACCGAATCAACTGATTGAAACTGATGTGAAATTTGCAAAAAGTTTTGGTGTCACTGAACCTGCATTTTTGACCGAAAAAAGCGTCGGATGAAAAATTTCACCAGCTCTAGTCTAAACTACACTGTGGCCTCATGGAGCCTTGTGTTCTTCTCCTCGGTCCTCAAAATCTGTTAATGCACTTCAGCTGGACCCTATACTATCCCAATCCCCACTCATTCCCCTTCATGCCCCACAAACCCACCCCCACACCTACATCCCTGCTGTACAAGTGCTGAGCCAACACACAGCTCTGCCAATGCACTTCAGTCCTGTCCTGCATCGCCCACTACCTACCCAGCCCTGCACCCCAAATTCAATCATCAAATGCTCAGCGATCTTCTGATGCATACATCCGCCAAAGCTAGAGACTGAGGTCACCAAACTTGCACCGCGGGTGGCAATAAATGTAACGGGCTGTGCGGGTCACAAAAAGTTGGATGGGTTGGTTTCCTCTTTCCTCCGCCATCCCCGAGGCATCTGAAATCATGCTCAGGTTCCCTGCTAACACACATCCTATCAGGCTTTCTTATCAGTATCAATATTCATTGAATAATCTCTTCCTCCCTTTTCCCATTTGTTCTCTGGACCCTTTTCTCTGCTCTTTGACTAATTACAGTTTATTAGTTGTTATGGCAACTATGGATTGCTCTCGGCCTCCAACTCTCATGATATGGCTGCAAATTGAGACGTTTGAAGAATACAGACCAGTGTTAATCTTCTCCCCCCCATTAAAAGCCCGAACGAAAAAGCCATCCAATTCAGTTCTTCAAGTTCTCGTTGTTCAATGAACCTTAGAGACAGAAGCAAAGAATCTTATGCCTTAGCATCTTCAGCATCCATCCTTGGAGGACGCATGCATCAAGATCACCAAATGTTTGACTCTGGGCTGGGGGCAGGACAGGACTGAGGTGCATTGGCTCAGAAATGGAAGAGCAGGAGGCACTCCTGCTATTTGTTTGCTTGTTTCCAGCCTGGGGTGTCTCATCCCTTCATGGGCAGCTGTTGTGTTTCAAAATAATAAGGGGGAAAAGACCAAATAAGACAAAATGGGACACTCTGGGCAATAATGGTCAATATTCTTCATCTCATTACTGCAGATTCTGTGCAGGGCACTTTGCAGCCATTCACAAATTAAGTCTCAAAGTCCCCTGCTTCCACCTAGAGGGAGGCAAATATCACTGTCAGAGCTCTGCCACTGACCTCTACAGGGACCATCTCTAGGGAAGGGATTCAAATTCACTGTGTTTTGGGGTTCTCTCTTGGGGCTGCCCCTCAGGATGGAGACCCCTGTCCCATTGGAAGGTGAACTGAGAACCCACCAGCTCATGTCACATAGGTCCACCAAGCAACCCAACAGATATTAGCCTCCCTGAACTGGGCTGGATTTGAACAGCTGGTTTAGGAGGGAAGGACCACTGTGCCTTACCACACTGAACTCTGGGCTGCTTTTGGCTAAGTCCTCTTTGACTTTGGAGGAGCCAGTGGAGCCCTAGGCTTGAACACACTATCTCCTGGGGAAATGGCAGCCAATGCAGGGTTTTTGTCTGACCTTTTCAGGGAAGAGATCATTAAAGGCTCACACAGCCTAGAATCCTAAGTGCTTTGTTTTGGTGTTTCTTATCAGTAATGCATTTCTTCTGAACTTTGTAATGTGTGTGTGAGTGTGCATCTATCACTTTAAGTGAACATAAGAATGGACATACTGAGTCAGACCAATGGTCCATCTAGCCCAGTGTCCTGTCTTCTGATAGTGGCCAGTGCCAGGCTTCAGAGGGAATGAACAGAACAGGTCATCATCAAGTGATCCATCCCCTGTCACCCACTCCCAGCTTCTGGCAAACAGAGGCTAGGGACACTTCAGAGCATAGTTGCGCATCCCTGCAAATCCTGGCTAATGGCCATTGATGGAACTATCCTCCATGAACTTACCCAGTTCCTTTTTGAACCCTGTTATAGTCTTAACTTTCATAACATCCTCTGGCAAGGAGTTCCACAGGTTGACTGTGCATTCTGTGAAACAATACTTCCTTTTCTTTGTTTTAAACCTGCCCCCTATTAATTTCATTTGGTGACCCCTAGTTCTTCTGTTATGAGAAGGAGTAAATAGCACGTCCTCATTTACTTTCTCCACACCATTCCTGATTTTATAGACCTCAATCATATCCCTCCTTAGCTGTCTCTTTTCCAAGCTAAATAGTGCCAGTCTTATTAATCTCTCCTCATATGGAAGCTGTTCCATACTCCTCATCAGTTTTGTTGGCCTTTTCCATACCTTTTCCAATTCCAATATTTCTTTTTTTAGATGGGGTGACCAGATCTGCACACAGTATTCAAGATGTGGGCGTACTATGGATTTATATAGAGGCAATATGGTATTTTCTGTCTTATTATCTATCCCTTTCCTAATGATCCCCAACATTCTGTTCACTTTTTTGACTGTCACTGCACACTGAGTGGGTGTTTTCGGAGAACTCTCCACAATGACTCCAAGGTCTCTTTCTTGAGTGGTAACAGCTAATTTAGACCCCATCCTTGTATATGTACAGTTAGGATTATGCTTTCCAGTGTTCATTGCTTTGCATTTAAAGGGTTGCAATTAGGTGGTGTCTCTTTTGGACACAGTGTCACAAATCTGGAGTCAGAATTAGGGGCAAGCAGCCCTGGGGACACCCTCCTTTGGGAAGCAGTACAAGGATGGGAACAGAAGGATGGAGAGTTTGGCTGATCCCCCTGGTTTTCAAAGGTGCTGTCACTCACTGCTCCCATTGAACTCAAAAGAAGTGGTGGTGGCTGTCAGTGCACCTAAAAATGAGGCCCTTTAGGTTTCCTTTTCATTTCACCCTTCTATGGCAGTTTTTGCCATAGGGTCTGGTGCCCAGATGCCACACTGATGGGCACAATAAATAGGTCAGCTAGACAGTAGGGCTGCTTGAAGAGCAGGAAAACAACACATTGCCAATTACATTATTGGATTCATTTCACCGGTATATGCTGAACTGTAGAGTCCTCAAAATCAGATTGCAAGTTCTTTGGGAAAGGGACTGTCATTTCCTTCTGTGTGCGAACAGCACCGAGTGCAATGGGGTCCTGGACTGGAGCCTCTCGATGCGACCCTCTGCTAATAACAGCTGGGAAAAGTATCCATTGAAGAAATGATGTGATGAATGCAGGGGAGACTTATTTGAACAAGCTATGCACTTCATAGCATTCAACCAGCTTTACATTTCCAACTGTTGCCCAGACTCTCTCTTATCCATTCAGCTTGGGAGATAGCTCTGCATTTGTATCCCCATTTCATAGGGTGCCCAAGGCAAAGCGACTTTCCTGTGAGAGTCGCCTTTAGAATCAGCAGGTGCTGCCCCCTGCAATGTAAGAGTGGTATTGCCCTTCTGCAGTCTTGGCCCACGCCCGGCGGACGAGGCCCGGAAGAAAAAATCAGTGGCTTAGCATGTCGTGGTAACATGGCAATCTAGGCATTGAAACCCAGGAGTCCTGTCAAGGTCAGTGCAAACCTGACATGCGGGAAAGGTCTTGGAAGGTTTTTAGCCAGTCCCAGGACTGAGGTTCAGGGATTTGGTTTGGACCTTTCGAGACAGACAGCGACAGCTGTGATCTTCCAATCCGACTCTGAATGTCCCCACTGCTGGGGTGTGTCTGGATTTGGGACATAGCAAACCCCAATAAAAGCCAGGCTTGGCATTTCTAGTGTAGATGACCAATAAGCCCGCTAGCTCTCCGAAGGGCCAGCCAGGAAGAAGAGCTGCCTGCATCCCAGACTAGAGACCACCAAGGGGTCTAAATCCAGTGCATTGTTAATGTCATCAAAGCCGATACTGCCCCTCCCCATCCACCTGTTACCCACCTCCACCATAGCTAGGTGATGCAATTCATATAGGGTGCCCACCTGGTCCCTTATTTTAAGGGACCATCCCTTATTTAATTGATTTGTCCCTTAGCGTGACCACCCATCCCTTATTTTACAGGACATCCCTTGACTATGAGCAAGAGAAGGCTGAATCAAACCTTTGCAGAGCAGCCCTAAGCAATGCAGCTGTTGATTAAACCATGTTTGCAGTATAGAATTCAGTGTGAAGGAACAAGTCTTTTCCACAAAAACTAACCACAAAACTTTAAAAACAATTTCTCTGTTTGTGTGGTCCTAGGACTTGCACCAAATTGCCGCACCTGAAATGAAATTCATGGATGTGGCTTCTTGTTTGAACACATGATATTAAATAGAAGTTGCTCCACCCCGAGGCCTGCTTTTGTGCTTGTGACGCAGGTAGGGAAATGCTAGGGAGAATTTAGAAAACTACTGGAAAGGGATCTATCTGGCTTTAAGATTAAACTCGATAAGTTTATGGAGGAGATGGTATGATGGGATAACATGATTTTGGTAATTAATTGATCTTTAAATATTCATGGTAAATAGGCCTAATGGCCTGTGATGGGATGTTAGATGGGGTGGGATCTGAATTACCCAGGAAAGAATTTTCTGTAGTATCTGGCTGGTGAATCTTGCCCATATGCTCAGGGTTTAGCTGATTGCCATACTTGGGGTCGGGAAGGAATTTTCCTCCAGGGCAGATTGGAAGAGGCCCTGGAGGTTTTTCGCCTTCCTCTGTAGCATGGGGCATGGGTCACTTGCTGGAGGATTCTCTGCTCCTTGAAGTCTTTAAACCACGATTTGAGGACTTCAATAGCTCAGACATAGGTGAGAGGTTTTTCGCAGGAGTGGGTGGGTGAGATTCTGTGGCCGGCATTGTGCAGGAGGTCAGATTAGATGATCATAATGGTCCCTTCTGACCTCAGTGTCTATGAATCTATGAATAGCTAAGTAAGCAGCAAATGCTTGCATGTATGGACACTGGTATGTTTGATTTCAAAGAAGGTTCAATGAGCACTGTGTGCACAATGCAAGTGAAGGGGTCGGGCTTTGAAACACAGTAGCCAGCTCCTCTTCCTCCTGATTTCTTAAAACTTGTGGGATTTCTTATGTCCACTCCTACCTCAAACGCAGCGAAAGGAACATTTTCCTTTTTGCAGCCGCCTGCTAAATATTGATTCTGTTAAGGCTGAGCTCCAAATTAAAGCTAATTTCAGTTGCACATGTAAAGAGTTTTATGAATTGATTTCAGAGAAACAAAGATGTGTGGAAATGTATAAAAACTGGTAAGTCCCATTTTAAGCAACAACTTGAAGCTTATGATAATTGCACTGAATACTTGAAAGCAGCAGAAACGCACACTTGAAAGAAAAATACACGATATGCTAGGGGAAACAGTGTTTCCCTAAAATGTCCCTCAAAATTGCGTGTTGTCCCTTATTTTTCATGTGTTTTTCTCTTATTTCTATTCAACAAAGGTGGTCCCCCTAAGTACATGCCTCACCTGCTCAGTCACATGATCCTTTCAAACACTGGATGCTTCAGGAAGGAGACAAACCCTGCAATTGCTCTGTTCCCCAGTTAACAGGGAATTTATTGGACTCCGGCTTCTTGGAGCCTTACAGGGTGTGTTGCCTTCTGCTGGACAGGATCAGAACTGCATGCAGTGGGCATTCATTTAGCCACTGCCTTAACATTCTGATTTGTGTTTATTTTTACCTCTAAGATGGCAGGAATGAGAGAGACTGGAGAGAATGACTTTGATTTCATTGGGGTGCATTCAATTAGATCCCCTCTGCTGTCGGAGAAAGGGGAGGGGCTCCCTAATTTCTCCACCTAGAATCACAGAAGATTAGGTTTGAAAGAGACCTCAGGAGGTCATCTAGTCCAAACCCCTGCTCAAAGCAGGACCAACACCAACTAAATCATCCCAGCCAGGGCTTTGTCAAGCCAAGCCTTAAAAACCTCTAAGGATGGAGATTCCACCACCTCCCTAGGTAACGCATTCCAGCACTTTACCACCCTCCTAGTGAAATAGTGTTTCCTAATATCCAACCTAGACTTCCCCCACTGCAACTTGAGATTGCTCCTTGTTCTGTCATCTGCCACCACTGAGCCGAGCTCCATCTTCTTTGGAACCCCGCTTCAGGTAGTTGAAGGCTGCTATCAAATCCCCCCTCATTCTTCTCTTCTGCAGACTAAATAACCCCAATTCCCTCAGCCTCTCCTCGTAAGTCATGTTCCCCAGCCCCCTAATCATTTCCTTTGCCCTCTGCTGGACTCTCTCCAGTTTGTCTACATCCCTTCTGTAGTGGGGGGACCAAAACTGGACGCAATACTCCAGATGTGGCCTCACCAGTGCCGAATAGAGGGGAATAATCACTTCCCTCAATCTGCTGGGAATGCTCCTACTAATACATCCAATATACCATTGGCCTTCTTGGCAACAGCAGCACACTGTTGACTCATATCCAGCTTCTCGTCCACTGTAACCCCTAGGTCCTTTTCTGCAAAACTGCTGCCTAGCCATTCGGTCCCTAGTCTGTAGCGGTGCATGGGATTCCTCCATCCCAAGTGCAGGACTCTGCACTTGTCCTTGTTGAACCTCATCAGATTTCTTTTGGCCCAATCCTCCAATTTGTCTAGGTCACTCTGGACCCTATCCCTATTCTCCAGCATATCTACCTCTCCCCCCCAGCTTAGTGTCATCTGCGAACATGCTAAGGGTGCAATTCATCCCATCATCCAGATCATTGATAAAGATGTTGAACAAAACCGGCCCCAGAATCAACCCCTGGGGCACTCCACTTGATACCGGCTGCCAGCTAGACGTCAAGCCGTTGATCACTACCTGTTGAGCCCGACGATCAAGCCAGATTTCTATCCACTTTATAGTCCATTCATCCAATCCGTACTTTTTTAACTTGATGGCAAGAATACTGTGGGAGACCGTATCAAAAGCTTTGCTAAAGTCAAGATATATCACATCCACCGCTTTCCCCATATCCACAGAGCCAGTTATCTCATCATATAAGGCAATCAGATTGGTCAGGCATGACCTGCCCTTGGTGAATCCATGTTGACTGTTCCTGATCACCTTCCTCTCCTCCCGAGTGCTTCAAAATGGATTCTTGGACGGGCTTGGGAGCATTCTGCACAGAGGTTGCAAATTCTTTTCCCCCTGCTGCCATGTTAAGTGCAGCTGATGTATCGTGGCTGTATTACAGCCCAGTGCCTGGCTTCGGGTTCAAACCCCTGGTACCCTGCACTGATATTATGATTGTCTGGTTTCCCCCCTACCCAGGGCACAGAGGGGTTTATGGGACTTACTAAGTGACTCATTAGAAATCACCTTTGAGTTCCTCCAGGAGAAGCCAGTTTGTGCAGTTAATTCATAAGGGTTCTATTCTCCACTCCTAGTGTGTACGATTGATACAGTAATAGGGCCTGTATGTAGCATATGGGCTCTTTACACTCTGGATGGTGCAGGGAGGGGATCTGTAATGCACTGCTTGGAGTGGTACAGGACTGCTATCTGCTGGACAGAAGAGGGTAGATCCACTCATGTGTGGATCAGCAGGGCTTGTTTATGGAGCAGTTGTGGTAGCTCTGGGCATACAGGGACATGGGTCTCAGTGTGTATATATGGGGGGGGGTGATGTAATTGCATTTCCCCACCCTATAGCACACATACTCTCTAAAAGGGATAAATCTGTTAGTCTTTGAGGTGCCACCGGAGTCCTCGTTGTTTTTGTGGATACAGACTAACGTGGCTACCCCCGATACTCTCCAAAAGGGGTGTATGTCCATTAAATAGCACATCAGTTGCAATACGGCCCTTATAATATGTAATGGCCCTTGATCCAATCCACTGATCTGCATCTAGCTCCTCAGAAGGACCAGAATCGTCTATAGCCACAGGTGGCTAGAAGTCATTTGAACCCTCTCTCGGATCATTTGCAGAGACAATGCTGACCCAAGGAAAGGGGCATGCTAGGTGCAGGTCTGTCATTGCTGCATCTGCATCCTGCTTTTCCCTGCCTTTTTCCTTGCATGGCTGAGGGTTTCTGCAGCTCTGCTGGCTGGCTTTCCCAGGTGAGGCTGCTTTGACTATATTCTGCCATGTGGTACAATCAGACTTTGCCTGCATATATTTTGTCCTTGTTGCCTGTGTGGGTGGTTCTTTTCATGGCTGTGTTTTGAACTTCAGCACAAAATTAATGCAAGGAAATTACAAACTTTCAAACCAATTGGGGGCGGGGCGGGGTGAATAAATCTGACTTTCAACTGTTAGATCTGTAGGAAAGGGGAAAACATAGCTTTCCAATGGCTGCAGTAATCAATAAATCACCCACTCACCTACCTCTGCTCAGCATGGGCATGCCATTAGACAACTAATGATGGTGAAAACACCCTTGCGTGCAGCAGATTACCCCTCCCATGGAAGCATCTCCACTGGCTCATTGATGATCATGCTATGGGATCATCTAGTGATTTTCACAGGCAGCTCCTCAACTCACTTTGCGAAAGTGGGAGACCATTATTAGCTCATTGTACAGCTGCTGAGGAACTATAGGCAGGCAGTCAACATGGTTTTACAAGTGTCCATGTTTCAGATGTGTCAGTCTGTTTCACTGGGGATGCAGAGGGCCAGATTGTCAGACATGCTCAGTACTCCCCACGCCTATAATTATTTTTACCCCCACCATTCCAACTGAAGCCCAGGGGAGCTTCAGGTGCTCAGCAGAGCTGAGGATCAGGCCCAGTGTAGCTTCAGTTGGGTACCCAAAGTCCATTGGCATACGTGACTTGCCCAAGGCCCCAGGGTGAATGAGTGGCAGAATTCAGCGCAGAACTTAGTACCTCTGGCTCCCACTCTACTCCCTTATTCACTTGCCTGTTTGCTGTGAACACACTTAAGAACAGCACTGCTCAGTGACAAGCAAACCCCTCCCCTGACAGCCATGCGAGTGCCGGTTCATAAGTACCTCACTGGAGCGTTTGGAAAGCCCAGACTCGAGCACAGAGATCGGTCCAAACTGGAGCTGGCTGAATTTTGGGAGTGGGGATGTGTAAATGAGAGAGGAATGGTGCAGCTTGGGTCCTACTCCCCAGGGTTTTGGAGAAATACGCTCACTGGGGTTTTGCCATCTCCCCGGCAACATTTCCCCCAAAGCACCAATGGGTTTGAGCTGCCCTCTTCAAACACCTCGGGTCTGATTTTCACTGCTGAGCAGCCACAGCTCAAGAAGCAGCAGCGGGAGCAGCATTTTCAGCACCTCTGAGAACTCCGGCTGAGTTATTTCAGGCTAGGTTCTCCCCACCACCACCGCTCAAAGCTCGCAGCTGAAATCCTTACAGACCCTGGCAGAGAGATGTACAGCTGGCTAGATTTGTGTGGGGGAAAGGATGCCATCTTGTGGTTAGTGAGAAGAATCACAGGCATGTCAAACATGCCCCCCCCCGGTGGATTTTCTTGGTGCTTACATATCCCATTTTATAACTTAGGGCATTTATCCCAAATCAGCGCGATAGCCACTCCACATTGCAGTCACCTCCCTTCAGGGCTCTAACCACTTGGTTCGACATTTAAATGCATTATTTATAGGCCACTATCAAATGTTAAACAGCAGCGTCAGACACAGTGTAGACGCAAGACTGTTTTCCCTGGTAAATGGCTCCCCCACTTTTGGAAAAAAAAAATCAGTTTCCAAGGCAGACTCAGGGCCTGCCTATGCATCTTGCTGCTCAATGGGGCATCTCCACACACCTGTCCTCCCTCTTCTGAGGAGCCGGGAGAGACTCCTTGGTTTCGTTTGGCCACTGTTCTCAAAACGTCCCGCAGGGCGAGTGGGTTTAGGGTTTCTCCAGTGGGGAAAAGCTCTCACAACTTCTGTTCCACCTCAGTTACGACCTTTTTGCCTACGGTCCCTTCCCAGCCTGCTTGGCCTAGGCCCAGACTTTGGGAGACTCTCACGGGCTACTCGGCAGCACAGGCTGCCAGCAAGTCTGGGGGCCAAAAAGCCAGAGAGATCCACAGCCTGTGTCCAGCAGCCTCACTGGAGAATCCCCTTTATACTCCTAATGGAGTCCCTCCTCTTCTCTACATGAGAGACACGGCACGGCCTGGCAGCTGCCAGGTCCTCAGCCCCCATCGTCTCCCCACATGGAAGATCTGACTGTGGGAAGGACCTGAGTACAGCGCAGCCTCCTCAAGCCTCTTCCAGGTGTAGCCCATTGGTCAGTGGATGTTATGCCTCCTTCCTTTCCACCTCTGGTGCCCAGCCCAGCAAGGATCTGAGGGTTACAACCCCTACGTTGGTGCCCGGCTCTTCAGCTCAAGCCGTCAGACTCACATTCCCAGCTCTGGAGGGCCCCACTTCAACCCCGGTGCCATTTAAAATGGAAGCCCTACTTCTGCCAACTCAGGCTGTTTAGGGCTTCCTGTGTTTCCACAGACTGGCTCTTGCCTCTTGCTTCTCCAGCCACTGGCTGAAGCCTCCAGAGAAGAGGAAGAAGAAAGGGAATACATGAATACGCCAGGCATCATTTCCACAGGAATCTGCAATGCAGATGGGCTTGGGGAAGCAGATTCTGTAGGAATATCCCCTGCTCTAGGCTCCAAGGCTGTGGATCCAGATGGCGGCATCTCTATTCCCACCAGGGCAGCCGGGGAGGAGCTGCTGAGGCTGGGAAGAAAAAGGATGGATGGATGGATGCCAGAGGCACAGGCTGGTGCATTGCTTACTTCCTGCACTGGAACAAAGGGAGAGTGGTTTTTCTGGGCCAAGGAAGAGGAAGGACCCAGGTCCCCCGAACTCACCCTTGGCCCACCTCTCTGCGGTGACTTCTCTGCCATGATCAGCTTGATGTCTTCACTGGTGGGCAGCAGAAGAGAGGAGACTTGGCTGTAATGAACATAATGGGCCCTATTCTCCTTTCATTTAGGGCCCTTTACGCTGCCAGAGCAATATAAAGGGGATCTGGGAGCAAAGGAAAACAAGGCCCAAGGGGGTTCCTTTGCTGAGTTTGCTGGACTTGGGACAGACCCTATGGTTCGCTAGCATGCCAGCTCCTGTACTGGGGGTTTGTCTCCACTGCAAAGCCGCACCCGAGTTACAGGGTGCTCGCTGATGCTCCGCTCACCCATGCCCATCCCTAGTGTGCCTGGAGCACGTCTCATCCTTCCTTATACTGCAGTGAGCTGAGCCACTCTAGGATTCATCCCTAGCGAGTTAAGGGAGAACTCGTCTGTCCTTCTGAGCACCCAGGGATGGTGGGGCATTGTGGGAAGGTAATGGAGGATTGGTAGCTGTCGGGTGGGTGTACCTGCATCCTCACCGCCATATGCGCTGGTTCCAAGCAGTGTGAAAGCAGCACCCCCGTTCTAAGCCACAACCCCAGCTGGGCCAGCTAGGCTGGGTTTAAAGCACCAACCTCAGCGGAGAGGCGTGGGAATGGGACGGCTGGCTAGGGCACCACCAAAATCTGAGCCTGAGTTAATTCTGCAGCGAAGGCATTCCCTGACCGATCCTGTTAGGGGAGGTCTACAAGATCTGCACTATGCCCTCACAACAGGGGTTACTATCTGCACTGCTGACAGGGCTACCCTTTGTGGTGCACGGGGTTCGAAGAAATATACAAGAAGAGGTGTTGTTACCATGTCATTAAGCCGCAGGAGTGTAGTACAACTTGGCCTCAGCTCACAAGCTACAGCCCATGAGCAATTTACAGTTTTCTTCACTATTTATGTGCTGAATTTTTACAAGTAATTGTTGGACCATAGCCAGTGAGTTGCAAAGCTTCACTAATTGAGCTGTTTTGATCACATGGCATCACATCTGCTGTTTGATTGGATGGGAATAAAAGGCAAGTTTCCTCTGGGACCATTCTGTTCAAAGTTCACTTTCCAGAAAATAGGGCACTGGATTGGGAGTCAGGACTTCTGGGTTCCATTTCCAGCTCTGCCACTGACTCAACTGCATAAGCTTGGGCAAGTCACTTCACCTCTATGCCTGTTTCCCCACTGGCAATGCGGGAATAACAACATCCACCCTTGCAAAGGGCCTGGATTGCTTCTGGCTTGAGAGCATTATATGAAAGCGTTAAGGCGGTAATGCTCAGTGGGACTGGCAAAGGTTTTCAATGCTCTCCTTGGGATATTTAACCACATAGCTCCCATTAATTTCAGTGGTTTAAACCCCCAAATTGACTTTGAAAAATCTCAACCATTATTTTGATACAATTGAATTTGGCTGTTTCTATGAGCCTTCCTTAAAGTGACCTGGCTTGCTAGAAGTACAGGAAAGGGCACCAATTCAACTACAGCTAGTTAGCTTCAGCATTTCAGATAGATGGAAATGTTTGGCTGAATTCCTCTAGCTCCAACATTAAACCTACCTACTGCTCATTGGGCCATTCAGGCCCAGAAAATGCTCCATTACGGACGTGAGGCTGGGGCGCGTGGAGATGCAGCATTAAGCCAGTTATCAGAACATTAAAGTTCCCCCAAGCTCCCGAGTTAATCCCTCAAACACTCTTTCAAAGCGCAAGATAAACACAATCGAAGGCATCTCTGCTCCCCTGACTCCCACGTCTTTAGCCAGGCAAAGAGATAACATTTAATACAGATGGAGACAGTTTAAGTAAAGGTTTCAGACTAACTGTTCAGCAAGGGCTGTTCTTCAGCACGCTCCCACTTCATTCCCTGCGCCTGTTGGAAGGAAAGAGGATGATAAGCACGGGGAGACCTGATAGGCAAACACACTGCCAACCCAGGAAATGTACATAGGCTCCCTGCAGATTATTACATGAAGATACACGACAAAACCTGTGTGCGGGGAGGTCAAAGACGTCTGTTGTCATTTGTCCACTACTGTCAGCTGAAGCGGTTAGTCTGGGTCCAGAGCAAAAATATAGTTTGTGTATTTGAGGGCTTCCAGCTGGGAGGATGTTTATCAGCGCCAGGAAGGAGGCAGGGGAAAACTAGTCCTGACACCTGGAGATGTTGTTCTTATCATTGTATGATCCCTACAAGGCCCACGTGATGACAGGGTCCTACTGTGCTACCTCCACTTAGTCAGAGAACCACCAATCTGAATGGACAAGACAGATGGAGAGTGGTAGGCTGGCAGGACTGCTACCCCTGTTTTACAGTGGGGAACCAAGGCACAGAGAGATGAAGGGACTTGCCCAAGGGCAGGATCCACTCTCAGCTTGGTCAGCACCCCCGGGGCCAACACTTCCCCTCCCAGCCTTAGTCTGGGTTGTCTGCTAAGAAGAGGGGCTGTGTCTCACTCTCTGTACATACAGCATCTAGCACTAGGTGGCCCTGATCTCTGTGGAGCCCTCAAGGCGCTGCTGTAATATATGTGATGGGGAAGCTGTGGCCGAGCCAAAGTTGAATCCAGCTCTCTTGAATCACAGCCCACTGCCATAACCACAAGACCAAACCTGCTCAGCCCCATTTCCCCCCCTCCCCCAGACTCCCACTTCCACCCAGCCCTGCAGACTCTCCTACCGCCTCCACACACACTTCCTGACACCCACACCCCATTCCTGCATTCCCCCCTACACCAGACCCGTGCTTCAGCCCTGTCATGCAAGGGGCATATTTTGCTATGCAGCAGTTACGCCTTCGCTCCCTGTGTACTGTGCCTTTAAGTACAAAGGCTCCACTGGCTGCAGAGTTAGGCTGCCATGTGGTTTGCAGGCTAGTCCCATAACTGGGCCTCTCTCAAGGAGACCTGACTTTTGCTTTCTGCCTTAATCTAGGCTGAGTGCCCGTGTGCCTTTTGGACTGAAGTGTTATAGCTGCCCTGTACCAGGGACCCACCCGGTCTGACTTCAGGCCCATCTGCTGCCTGAGTGTCCCCTTTCTCAGAAGGGTCCCCAACTCCAGAGCTGTCAGGTTACCGTGGTGACTCAGCCCTCCAGCCAAGGCAAAGAAATCCACCCCTTTTAGAGTCAGAGTCCAAAGGAAAACACCAACAGTCTTCCAGCCCGGACCCTGGTTGGGTCCCACCCTTCCCCCACGGGCCTGTCCTGGTTCCCAGCAGCTGTTAGCCTGTCTGTTAGCGCCAACTTCCAGCTCTCCTAGGCTCCAATCAGTTCCTTCCTCACTACCACCCCCTTGCTGGTTGGGAACCCCCCCTCCACTATGGGTTCCAGCCCTGGGAGCCTATCAGCTGGCATCCACACCTTTTTAACAGGGCACTGGCTCCAGAGCTGGTCTCCCTGGAGACTTGCCCCGAACGGACCACAGCTGTCCTTTATCTCCCCTCACTCCGGCACTCATTACCTCCACCTGGGGAGGTGAGCCAGACCTGGTTCCCATGCACCCTTGGAACCAGCTTCGCCCTTTACCCCAGGGCACAAGACCCCTGTTCCGCTGACAGGAACCCACTGCTGTCCTCACCCCATGAGGAGTCTGAGGCTCATGGGGACGTTGTCCGAGCTGCTTCCTGTGCCCTGAGCATCCCTGGGTGTTCCTGGTGCCCTGAATGTGCCTGCCATCAGTCTCGGCCCAACTGGTACAACCTGCTGCTGGGAAGCTCGCAAACCCCTCCAGCCCAGCACACGGTGTCTCACGTCACAGTGCATGCAGGGCAGGATCTCCCACAGGGCAGAGCAGCATCTTTGAGAGGAAGTATTGTCCATAGGTTAAAGTCCAGGCCTGAGGGCCAGGACGCTGGGCTCCATCTCCAGCCCTGCTACTGATTCGTTGTCTGTCCCAGAGCAAGTCACTTTGCCTCGGCTGATGCAGCTGACAATAATACCCATCCACCTCCCAGGAGGGCACGTTGGGAGGTTCTCAGGATATGAGGGATGGGATTTTTCAAAGGAGCATGAGGGAACCAGGCGTTCAGCTCCTACTGGAAATCGATGGGATTTGGGTGCTGAGCTCCCTTCGGCCTTGTCTTCACCAGGAGAAAAGGGCATCTGCTCAATCTTTGTGCCGGGGGGTTAGCTAACTGGGCATGAGAAGTGAGTGACAACAAGACAGCTTGTAGTTTTAATATGAGAGCGTGTAATGGGGACAGAGGGTGCTCAGGAAACATACTGAATAACTATCCACTCCCTTTCCTCCTGCACCTCAGCTTAACCCCTTGCTGAAGCCAGGGTTCAGTCTTTTCAGGACTGTTCAGAAAACGTTATACAGAGTTAAAACCTCAGGACTATTGTATGTAAATGCCTGACAAATAGATGTTAATAGCCCACAGTCAATTTCAAAGAGAGACACCATACACTTCCTCAGTAAAACAAACATGTAGTACACCCAAAACACACTGTAAATAGTATAAAATATTGTAAACCGCGTTTGGAATCCTATGAATAACTTTTCAACAAAAGCAGTAAAACCAGTAAATCTCTGGTGTGCCTTGTGCAGATGTTCCCCCTTTTGTTTCTGTTCCAAACATTCAAATGTAAGGTTTCAGCATCACATGGTCTATACTTCAGCACACACATCCGAACACGTCCCCTCTGATCTTCTCTCAGAGGTGACTGCTCAGTCTTTATGGCCAGACCATAGTACCTAGGGTGTGTCACCTGGACCCGCCACTGCTTGAAGCAGTGTCTCAGTCCTTTCACACTCCCCAGAACCCCGTCAGCAGACAAACAGGCTCGGGATCCTCATAGCTAGCAGCATTCCAGCCCGTGGTTTAACTGCGCACAGTCCTCTCACTTGCTAGCGAAACAAAAATCTGCAGCCTGAATCCACAGTGGTACAGGGATTGGGACTCAGCCCAGACAGCAGGCACCATGTGGATCAGCTGCCGAGTCCACAGGGCTGCCGGTCTTTAGCTCCTGTTATTAGAACCTTTCCCCTGCTTGCGCTCGGTTCGGCTCCGTTCTCAGAGAGTGACAAGGGTATCTCCTGCTAGGTGGGTTGCCCACAGTGAAAACTTCCCATAGGGCCTCAGACCAGCTACTAGGCAGATCAGATAACGGGCACCCCCTCTTCTGGAAGCTTCTGGGTCTTTCAAAGTTACCCTGCCCTGCTCTCTACAGACCTTTGCAAGCTAACCCAAACCCGACAGGACCCAGCGGCAAGCGTTAGGTTCAGGTGTAATTTGCCCCATGCGGCCCTGGCACAAGGTGGGGATTGAAGCAAGCACTAGTGAGCAGGACTGAGCCCACAGGGGCTCCCAGCACCCAGGCCATGACAACAGGCTGAGCCCTAGGCATGGCCAGTGGCAGGTAGCTAATCCCAGGGGCATGGGCTCTGTGCACCGGGGAGAGGCGGCTCGCAGCCCAACCCACACCTGACAGGACACACTACAAGTGTCGGGTTCACTTAAGGCTTTACAATTAGGCTCGAGCAGACCTCTAGCTCTCTGCCTGTGTGCAGAGTATCCAGCTAAGCTCCAAGTCTCCTCCCTACTGCTCTCTCAAATTGCTGCACTATAAAGCACAGGGTTACACTAGCCGGGCTCCCCCAAAGACTTTACTTCAACCTGCTAAGCCATAGGAAAACAACAAGCTGCTTTCCCCCTCCTCCCCCGTTAGTTGCCCTGTGTTAGCTAGCACGAGGAAGGACACCCCGTAGTGAAGACAAAGCCTAAGGCTCTTCTGAATGCCCCAGCTTGCTTTCCGGCCTCACTGGAAGTGATCCATAAATAAGGGTGCTCATTCTTCACCTCAGGACCAGAAATGGGCTCCAGTTGCAAACTGTGATACCTAGATCAATCAACTCCCAGGGGATCTGTATGCTGGGATTTGGCCCATTTTAGGAACAAGGGCCAGCTGAAATGAGGCATCTAAATACTTTGGGGATCTGGGCTTAGCAGCCAACTGTGACGTTTGGATCCCTATCTGACCCTGGAGAGTTTGTCTGTGGACGTTTGTCTCTGGCCTCTCTCTGCTTCAGTGGTTCTCAACCTATTCACCATTGTGGGCACATCCAATACTACCTGTATGGCCCTGAGCGTGTCACATGGGCCGCAGCTGTGTGCTGATGGGCCGTAAGCAACCCATAGGCTAAGAACCACTGCTCTGCTTAGTAGTGAGAGTCTGCGATAGAATCCAATGCTGTCCAGCACGGGAGAAGGCTCATGTCACGTCAGGATCAGAACTAGAGATAATCCCGATCTGCACAGCTCCGATCCAGATTTCAAGCCTTCCAAAGCTCAGAGACATTTGGGACAATGGCTGACAGGTCCCCTCTGTTGGCTGGTAAAAGAGCAATCTGCAGCCTGTATCCAAAGTGGTGCAGGGATTGGGACCCAGCCCCCACAGTGGACACATCTCTTGGTCCTGTGTGGATGAGCTGCTCAGTCCACAGTCCCATTAGAGGTGTCACGGAGCCCTCTCTCTAATGCTCACCTTTCTTTTTTGCCTGGGGATAGCAGAAAGTGCAAAGCACCAATTTCCTGCATTGCCGACCTCGCAAACACCCTTCTTTCCTTGGCCCCACAATCCTCAAATGCGGCAGCAGCTCATCAATAAAGTGGGGAATGGCTCAGAACCCATAGTTGCCAAAGGGATGGGAGCAGGGGGGAATACTGGCAAATGACAGGGCCCTTATCTTAATTACAGACTTATTGCATTTAAATGAAGGTTATTCTATAATTACCACCGAATGTTTTGTGTTGGAGCTGAAATACCTCTCCATGGGCTGTCAGCTCCTTTCCATTTTCATTTTCTCTCACCATTCTTCTGCTTTGTAATCGGCAGGCACACACAGAGAAAGGCATTTACACTCCATTCCTCCACCGCAGACAGAGCCAACTAATCACTTTTCCTTATGGAGGGAGGGCCTTATGGTGCTGGCATGGCTGTAGTGTCTCTCTTGGTGAAGAAGAGAAAGGACTTGGGGTGTGATGAATATCAGTGGGATTCTTTCTCGAGGCTGCTGGGCATGGACAGAGGACCCACAAGGGCCCTCTCTGGCTCTCCAGCTACTGGACAAACACAGTCTTGGCTGCCTTGCATATGCTCAAATAAATTTGTTAGTCTCTAAGGTGCCATAAGTACTCCTTTTCTTTTTGCAAATACAGACTAACACTGCTGCTACTCTGAAACTTCTCCTATAAACCATCCTAAAAGTCTCTCATATTACAAAACTTGTAAGTACAAGCCAGGCAAAGCGTGTTAGATTATCTTTTGTTCTGCTTGTGAATTTTTCCTCTGCCAGAGGGAGGTTTATTTCTGTTTTTTGCAACTTTGAAACTAAGCCTAGAGGAAGTTCTGCTGTGTTTTTGAATCTTTTGTTACCCTGTAACCCTGTAAAGTTATTTTCCATCCTGATTTTACAGAGGTGATTTTTACCTTTTTTTAAAATAAAATCCTTCTTTTAAGAACCTGACTGATTTCTCTATTGTCCTAAGACCCAGGGGTTTGGATCTGTGATCACTTTGTAACCAATTGGCTAGGATATTATTCTCAAGCCTCCACAGGAAAGGGGGTGTAAGGGCTTGGGGGGATATTTTGGGCAAATAGGAACTCCAAGTGGTCCTTTCCCTGATTCTTTGTTAAATCACTTGGTGGTGGCAGCATACTCTCCAAGGGCAAAGAATTTGTGTCTTGGGGGAGTTTTAACCTAAGTTGGTAGAAATAAGCTTGGGGGTCTTTCATGTGGGTCCCCACATTTGTATCCTAGAGTTCAGAGTGGGGAGGGAACCCTGACAGGTCCCATGGAGAAAAATAGTATGTGATTGTGTAATTCATTAAAGGACAGTCATAAAGCAAACGCACCGGGGGGGGGGGGAATTGTTGTGATTCTTCGTCCCCTTGCCCTGCCCCAGAATCTATAATAGCTACCAGTTTGCAACGTACCGTGACAGTGTTCTATAGCCCCACCTCCAGACAGTCATCTAGCAGGGTGCTCTTTGTGCCACCTGGTTGGCCCAGTAGCTTTGGGACAGGCCCAGGAGTGCCAGAACTTAGGGAGCTGTTTTCCCTTCATACGACAGAGTAAAAATAAAACATCTGCTAAATACTGGTTGCACAAGACTGGATTGGTGAGGCTGTGCCAGAGAGTCATTTAAAGTCCTTCTGCTCTTACAACCCACATGGACAATCCAGCAATTTGTGCAGGGCTCAGCCAACCTGGTTTAGAGATAGCAGAAGAGATCCAGCCGGCGACAATCCCCAATAGAGCACAGTGGTAAATCCAGACCCAGGCAGGGAATCAGAAGCAGGAAGGCCAATCTCAAAAGACTCAGATGCTTCTCCTAGCCAATCCAGAGTGCTTTGGCTTGCACAGATGCTTGGATAGCCTTAAGTCTATGCTACCCGCATCGCTGCACAAAGCCAGGTTATTCCAGGGGCCTCACAGCTGCACACCACACTCACCAGCCACAGGCCAAGTTATAGGCGGAGAAGCCACATGGAGCCGGCGTTGTCTAGGGCCCTGAACAAAAGGACCGAACAGCTAGCAGGAACAGGCTTCCTGGCAATTGGATCCTGGGCTCCCGCTCCTGGTGAGGAATCCAGAAAGACCAGCCTGCTTGTGTAGTATTTGGGCATCTCAGCTGGGACTCAGAGCAGAGGGGTACTTGCTCTCTCAGCTTCTCACTCTCTTCTCCTTAGAGTTGCCATCTCTCCCCATTTCCCCAGAATTGTTCCATTTTTAAAGGGCATCTGTAAGTTGTCCCGGGACATTAAAAGACCTGGGTTTTGTCAGTCATGTCCATGCTGGCCCCCCAGCCCCTAATGTCTCCTGTGGGTGGAGCCACGGGGCAGTGGTGTCTGCACAGAGGGAACAGGTCACAGGGGCACCACTGCGCAGATCCCACTGCTAGGTGAGAGCTGGGTGGATGTGCCCGGTGCCAAGTCCTGGCTTGGTAAGGTTGGTGGCTGGAACAGCCCTGGGAGCCCATGGGGCTGGTGCCTTCTCCCAGGGGTTGGATGGGGAGACACTGTCCTGGGGAGGCAGGTCGTACCCAGGGGTGTATGTGGTGGGACCTGGGGGGGCAGGTGGATGTCCCACTATGTTGTACCTCAGAAGTAACAGCCCTAACTTTACTCCTTCCTTTCTGCTCTCCCTCACTGTTCTCTATTACTCTCCTCTGCCCATCTGTGTCTCTTTGTCTCGCTCTCTCTGCATCTCTGGCTCTGTCATTTCTCTCACTGGCATCCTCCTTCAGGATGGCCTGTTGACCAGGAATGAGTCAGTATCACCAGGATGGGGGAAGCAGCCTAACCAGGGCCACGCAAAAATGCAGAGAGAAGTGTGTGTGAACTTTTTTGCTGTTCCATCCCTCCTGAGATGCTGTGGGATTTGTTGTTGTTATTCCCCCCGGCACACACACACACAAATCTGCAAATGGAAACCAGCAAAAACAGAGAATCCAAGAGAATCTGGAGCAGGTAAACACTGAAAGAACTCCATCGTCCTCCTTCCCCCTGCCACCTCCAGCAGCAAGCTGCATGTTATTAACCTGCACTGATTTCCTTCTCCTTGCTGCACCGGGAGAAGGCAGCCCTATGGACTTCCTTATCCTCCTGGGAGAAGCAAGCCTGCTCCCTCTTCCCTCCCCCCTGGAGGGGGATTTCACACAGATGTCAGGGAAGTTTCATTTAATGACTGCCTTGGATGCAGCCACAGGGCCCAGGGATCAGAGCCTTAATTAAGTAATAACATTCCCCTGGTGCAGCGTGGCCTCGGGAAGCTGGGACACCAGTGACCTGGAATTAAATGGAGAGCGCTGATGGAGCAATTTCAGGGAGACAGGGCCTGCTTCAGAAGATATTACTGACATTGGAAAGCATAATGTGACTGAAAACAAGATTTGTCCGTGACCCCTCACTGTGCCATGTTTGAGCACAGACCTTGGGCATGTGCCGAGGAGCAAGTCCAAGAGCCCGGCATCGGCTCCCTGTCTAATTATCGCTAATTGAAAAGCAAGCACCAAAAGAGGAGCAGAACCACCAGAGAAAGTAGCAGCCTTACAGTCTCCGGATCCAGGATGGGTTCCCATCTCTCTCCCTTCCCATTCCCCTAAGCCTCCATCTCCCTGTTCCCTAATCCTGCCCTCCCCAGGCTCTTGCTTCAGGATCCCCTCTGAGCGTTTTCCTTACACATGTGCCTGAGATGCACATTTCAAACCACTGTGAGATCCAGGGCTGGTTGGGTGAGAAAAAGGGCAGCCAGCTGGGAAATCTGATTTCTGACTCAGATTCCCAACCAGCCCCAAAGTTTGGAGGTGAAGTGAGACATGGCTGGGGTAGTGATTGGTTTACTACTGGAGAGGGGAGAACAGAAGAAAGACCCCCTTTCTGCCACACACTTCTACTGGCCAATTTGTAGAGAATGGCCCAAAACATAATTCTGGACCTTAAACTGGCTTTAAAAAAAGTGTCTGTGCCAAGTTTATTACTCATTTGCAACCTCTTCCATGGTGTTCCTCTGCATGCAATCCGAGCTCCTCAAACACATGAATACCCTAACAATGCTGCTGTGAAGTAAACAAGGAGTATAATTCCCATTTTAGAGATGGAGAAACCGAGGCCAAGGGATGCAAAGCGACCTGCAGCCAGTTCACACTCTGAGGAACATCCACAGCATTTATTTCAATGGAACTATGACAATTCACACCAGCGGCCACCCTCCAGGTGTAAATCAGGAGCATTCCGTAGTGTAAATGGGAGGAGAACTGATCACCAAGAGTCTATGGCACAGCTAGAGCTCCAGATTTGAACCCTAGCCACAAGACCACGCTTCTTCCATGAGTTGGATCCGGGCCTGCAATAGATAAAGGCTATTTACAGATTTCAGCTCCGGGTTCTGCCTCTGATCTCCCTTCCTTCCAATGGCCAGGGATGTTCAGATCCAGGATTTTGCTTCAGATTCATCTCTACAATTTGCCATTCCCCCATCCAGACTGACTTTGTATTCCAGTGGCTGTTTTTGTGTTCCGACACCAAGGTCTAGTGCTCCAGGACAGGCTCAATGTTTTGAGTTTGGAGATTTTCACTGTTGTGTTTTCCTGTTAGCGGAGAGTTTCATTTTGTGTTTAAATCCGTTGCCAGCAGAGTTTCTAATCTAGTTAAAAATCTTTTGTGGCTCTTCCCCATGGCTCCTTCAAGTGTTCCTTGGAGTGTCTCAACAGAATAATGTTTCTCTGCAGAGAGTGCCGTCTTTAGTTAATAATGTTGAGATCATTGAGCATCCCTAATGAAAGAGACACAAAATAAACTGTCATTTTAAACAAACATGCAATCAGGATACCAGCAGCTCTGAAAATATTATCTTCCCAATTTTATGGGACTCATGCAGGAAATAGGCAGCTTTCATGGAGATTCCGATGCAGAACTCAAATTCACAGGATTTGGAGCGGGGGGAGATGGGGGCTCACTAGAGCCAAGGAACTGGCAGATCTGTGAAGAAGGAATTGTTTTAACAGCTGGAGCTGAGGAGGACAAATACTGGAGTACTTATATCTTCATTGCTCATCGTAACCAATCGACTAGTCAGGTTGTAATTATACTGTGAAGTTTTGAAAGTGAAGACTTTCCACATGGGATTAGACACAGTACATTCACATTGGTAGCAAAGCTCCGGAGTGCTCTAGTCAATCCCGAGGCTTTCAAGTACAGAAAACAAAACTCAGGCCAATCCTGTCCAAGGAGGGAGGCCAACATTCTGGCAAATCTCCTCTAAACACAGAAACCTATGGATTTGCAAGGAGGCCATGGGAAACTTGGGTTCTTTCCAATCCAAACTCTTTTGAATTTGCAGGCCTGCAAACCCATGTGAACTGAAATGGGCATCACTCCTTTGAAGTCCATGTTCAGCCTAAACTTAAGCAAATCCTTTGGTTTCCCTCAAAAGAGAGGGACATCTATTCTTATACTAAGCCCATCACCTCAATATCTGAACTCACCGTAGGGGAGCGGGCTACAATCACTAGTATGCAGGGAACCTGCCCAGTGGGTGCTAGTGAAATTCTCTCTCCCTGGCACAAGAGTAGTGTCCCTCTATCTGTTCATACGCCAGGAACCTCCATGGGTTTTCTATGCCTATCTGAAAGGAACTCCACACACCCTTAGGAGAGAAAAACCTGGACTGTATCTCCATGCCAACTAGAATGGACTTTGCATGGAGCCTTTGGGATCACTAGGCCTACCTGGAATGGACATTAGTTACCATCCCTGGGAGAAAAACATAGAATGGATTCAGCTTGCAGCCCTGAGGGACTGTAGAGTGGGTATTGTATTTACATACCTGTCCTGAAGGCAGGAGTAGCCCTAGCCATTGTACCCACCAGGGAAGAAAACATGTTCCTCCCTGCCCCCCACCCCGTGGCCAAGCACAGCTGCCAATCAGAGCGGAGGGGAAGAAAAAGCAGAATGGTACAGCAACAAGGCTGACCTGTTCACCTGCCTCTAGAACTGACTCTGCTGCAATGACCTTAATTCCT
The DNA here is from genome assembly GCF_965152235.1 of Eretmochelys imbricata. Lineage (NCBI taxonomy): Eukaryota > Metazoa > Chordata > Testudines > Cheloniidae > Eretmochelys > Eretmochelys imbricata. Next base: position 8,810,314 of record NC_135593.1, on the reverse strand, counting down.
AAAGAGAAGGAAATCATTTAATCCCCTTAGCTTTGGCAGTGTGAATTCCTGAAAAGAGAATGGGTGGAGATGGAGCTCAGACTGCTTCTGAATTGCTCTGACTCTGCCCTTTTTTGGTGCATCATTCGTGATCGCTCTAGGGAGTGCCACTTTGAAGACAAACCCGCCTTCTGTTCCACACCATGGAGTCACCGATATGGGAAATGGAGCAGGGCACAGACTGGAAATGAAGACAGTCCCCATGGTTAAATTAATGTTGTGTTTGCAAGGAGCGGGCTGGAGCGATTAGAAGGGGAGGAGGTTTCCCTTATGAAATAATAATTATTATAAGCCTTGAGTTGAAATGAGGCCATCAAGAACAAACCCAGAGCTCTTTGCACCGTCTTGAATGCTAAGACCTTTCAGAACATACAACAGGTCAGGTCACCTGTGAATCCCACACCCTCTCAGCACTGGCAGACCTTGTACTATTGGAAGATTTCTACCAGGGTCTCTTCTGCCCAGGAGACTAAGTGGCATGGGGGATTGGCACTGCCGTGGAGCTGGTCATATCATTCCTTGTGAATAATAATAGCTGGAAATTCAGGCCACAAATTGGTCTTGCACTGCTCTTGGTCCCTACAAACACAGCTGCCATATACTTCTTGCACACAAATTTTGGCCTAGGAGGTGTTATCCCTGAGAGAAGTTCCTTCTGACTCCAGTTGGTGATTTATTTGTATCAACTGATTCAGTGCATGGAAGTCTCAGAGACAGAAGTCGTTCTGGACGGGCCAGAATCCTCCAATTGCCATCAAAGGGTTGTTCCCTGCAGGCTGAGTTTGAGGCACATTGACAGGTCATTAGGGGAGGCTTGTACCCCTGCCTCACACACTGATCCTTATCCTCCAGTCTCTGCAGAACTATTCACTAGCATTAGGGAGGAAACCTTCTCCCCAGAGCCCAGTGCACATAGCTCAGCCAGTCGCTGGGCAGCAGCAAAGGGAGAATTAGTAGAGGACTCAGGACTCAGAGCAGCCCTGGAGACCACTCCAGGCACCCCCAGAGTTGTGCTCCACATCATTCCCTCCTTGAACTCCCCTAATAAACCCTGCCGATCCCTCTTGTGCAGCCCAGTCCCATGCAAAGCAGCCCAATGCACCTGTGAGGTGAGAATTTGCCTTTAAATGTTTATATTATTTATCTAGAGAGAGACTCATTATTTGTATTACAGTAGCAGGTAGAAACCCCAACCAACATCAGGGCCCCACTGCACTAGGCACTGTACATATGTTTAGGGGGAGGCAGCCCCTGCCCCAAAGAGCTTACAATGTAAATAGATAAGATTAAGAAGGGAAACAGAGGGGATAAGTGACATGCCCAAGGTCACACAGAGGGTCAGTGGCCGAGCCAGGAGTGGCAGATCTCCTAATCCCCAGCCCAGCTGTCTATCCACTGGATCATACCTCCTCTCCCATGCTTGCATTCGGGCGCACAGGCAGACAACCTCAGCACTTTTTTTGACAATCAGGCCCTTGTAAGGCACCTCAATTCAAGCATCTGAAAAAAAAATATCAGGGTTCCCCTCCTCACTAGTCCCTTCTGAAACCCGTGGCCATCACTGCAGTAAAGTGACAAGTGGTGAGGCGAGTCCCTCGCCACACCTAAACTGAGCCACCTGGGACAGGAGCGCTGCTCTTAGGGAAGGGAAATCACAAAGACAAAAGCTCCCTTGTGAATAAAACAAGAGGGATGATTCCCTCCCCCACTCCCCCTTTTTAATAGACGAGTGAGTGTCAACAGCATGGCAGGCGGATCTCACTGGAAAGGTGGGGGGGGGGAAAGGTGACAGAGCTGCAAGGGGAGGCTTGGTAGGAGAATTCAAATGAAGTTTAAAAACTCTTTTGACATTTAAGAAAAATCAACATCATCTAAAGTGATGAAGAACCCAGGAATATAACTGGCTGAATGTCACATTTAAAGCTAGACAGATAGCAGCTGCTTTATCTCCTGGAGCAGGTGGTTTTTGAGCAGTAAATAAGGCACAGAGGGCCTGATTCTGATCTGATTTAAACAGTGTCACTTCATTGACTCTAATAGAGTTACCCCTGTTTTACGCCAGTGTGACAGAGCAGCAGAATCAGGCCTGCCGAGTCTATTAAACTTTAACACTTGGGAGAACAACAAAGAGAATGAGACCGGTACCTCTCCCATGAACCTAAATATATCTCAGGCAGATCCTCAGCTGATGTAAATTGGTGTAGAATCATTGATTTCAATGGGGCTATACCAGCTGGGGATCTGGCCCATACATAGATATAAACAAACAGCATTTTAAATGCTTACACTTTTGTACTCCGTTCTTTGTATTCTGAGTTCATTACATTATCTTTCCCCATTATCTTGGCTTCTTTATAAAAATGACTCTCAGTAACAAGTGGAAGAATCTAATGTAATTAATGACCTGGAAACTCTATAACAATCATTTCTACACATTGAAGGTCTTCTCCATCCTATGAACACACTAGAAATAAGCAATTTATTTCAACTCATATAAGGACGTGACCAGTTTGACCTTTTGATATTTTCCTTTATATTTTTATAAGTTTTTTTGAGGGGAGGATTGGTTTTCTTTACAATCGTAATTACAAAAGATAAGGGTTTTTTTTAAAATTAATGATAGAAGTTTAGGGAGGATCTTTTAAAATGTGACATAGGAAATGAAAAATCATAATGAAAAACTCTGGAAGAGAATGTTAACAAATGTACAGCTTGAGTCAATTAGGGGATAGAATTGAGGATTCCCAAGCAGTCTCTTTGATCTCTTGTGACCGCAGCCCCAGTCCTCCAAACACATGTGTAACTTTACTCACGTGAGTAGCCCATTTGAAGTTATGCCTGTGTTTAAATGTTTGCTGGACTGGGGTCGGAGGTTCTAAATTAGAATGATCACAAAGGATCAGGGTGAATCATTTACACTGACTTCCCTGGACTACTTATGGGAGTAAATGCTCTCTATTGAGAGAAAGGGGTTCATAACGTGGCCTAAAATAATACGTTGCAATACTGCACCTTTCATCCAAGGATATCAAAGCACCCTGCTAACAGCCTTTAATTAAGCCTCCTTGTACCAATTTCACAGGTGGCAGAATGCAGGCACTGAAGGTTTGTCTACACTGCAGAGAAAAACCTATGGCACTTAGTCCCAGAGCCCAGGTCAATTGATTCAGGCTCATGGGGCTCAAGCCATAGGTGCTGGAACTAGGGATGCTGGGGGTGCTGCCAAACCCCCTGGCATGAAGTAGTTTCCATCATATGCAGGATTTACAGTTTGGTTCAATGGCTCTTAGCACCCCCACAATACAGATTGTTCCAGCCCCCCGACTTAAGCTGCAGGATTAAAAATACCAGAGTAGACGTTTGAGCTGGAGCCCCACGCTCTGAGACCCTCACCCCTTACCAGGTTTTAGAGCCTGGGCTCCAGCCCAAGCATCGACACTGCATTTTCAGCCCCACAGCCCAAGCCCTGCGCGCCTGAGTCAATTCACTGAGGCTTTGAGACTCACTGCCACTGTTTTTTCTTTGCAGTGTAGACATACCCTGAGAAAGGTTAATCTCCTGGGCGCTTGTTGATGCCTGGGGGGCACTGTCTGGGGTACAGTTGAAAGCTACTTGAAAAATGCCAATAATTTTTCATGGAAAATTTCATTAAAAAAATTAATTTTCTTTTTAACTTTTCAGTAAAAAAAAATCTGAATTTTTGATGAAAAATTGGGGGGAAATGTGGTCTATTTAGCAAAAATGTTTTACTTTAAAATATTAGTTTTCAAAATCTGAAAAAACAAAAATATTTACCCAAACTGAATATTTGTACTGAAACATTTTTGGATCTTTAGTCTTTCTTTATATTATATATATATATAGGTCTAAAAGCCATTCCTTATCAAAAACATTTCCATGAAGTATTTTTACTGGCTGTAATACAGATGGTACAGGGCCAGATTCTGATACTCCTGATGGCACTTAGCAGCCTCTTCAGTGTGCTATTTCTGGTGTGAAGTACCTATCCACAATTATTATTTGAATTATGATAGCATCTGGAAGCTGCAACCAAGATCAGAGCCACTTTGTGCTAGGCGCTGTACATACACATAGCAAGTGTTGATTCCTACCCCAAATAGCTTACAGTCTAAATGGGCAAGAGAGAGACAAAGGTCACCCAGCAAATCAATGGCAGAGCTGGGAATAGAAGCCAGATCTCCTGAGTTCCAGCCCAGTGCTCCACCCACTGGACCACACTGTCTCTCCAATAAGTAGGTATCCCTCCATTTTTGTAGACGTGACTGAAATCACTGGCCTCTACTGCAACGATTCAAGCTTTAAATGCACGGGGAAATCATTAACACACTGTGTCACCCAGCTGCCCCTGATTTTGTCCTTGCCAGTTTGAACACGTCCCTTTATCTCTGCTCCTCAGCCAAGGTGAAGCTGCATAGACCCTTATATCAATGTGGATCATATTCAGATTCAGGTAAAAAGTGATTTATTGCCAAGAGGCTATTGGTAAATTGTTAGTTTTATGTTCACTGTGATAGTTTCATATTTGCTTTTATCGTTTGCAGTAAAACCTTTATTCTCTCCATTTTCTGAGCGCATCTTGCCTGCCTCTCCCTTCCCAGCTCACCCCTTGTTTGCCATTTCTCATTTGATCTGGCCCATGCTTCCCCTTCAATATCTGTCAGTTCCCTGACTCAGTCACCAGGGGAATCAAACTGGAATCAGATTTAAGCTGCAGCTGGTTCAAATTACTGGGGTTCTTTTCAAAGGCTTTAGAATACTCAGAACAGGTCTGGAATGGGATCAAGTTGCTTCACATTGGGTTAGAAGTCACAGGGGTGTCTTCAGATTATGTAGCCCAGTGATAACCAGGCTTTGAAACAGCACCGACTGTTTTGATACCTTTCCAAGAGCTTCCGCAATGCCCCTAGTGCAATGAAGTGTGCCAAGTGAGTGAAGGGATAATCTGGCCCAGAAAGATAAAGCTGATCAGAAAAACTTTGATGGCACCATTTTCCACTGGAGAATGCAGATCCATCCAAATCAGAATGCTTTGCAAAACTGCAATGATTTCATCAACATTTCACATAGGGGAAAAACTGGAAGAAAATAGTTCTGACAATGTTGACGTGTCCCGTTTGGACATTTCCAGAATGAAATGTATTGATTTTTTTCTTCATTTTGAAATGACTTTTCAGTTTGAAATTGTTTACATTTTGTATTATGTGTGATCATATATAACAGAACACAGAATCATTTAAAAAAAAAAAGTTGAAATGGAAACAAAATAAAATCGTCCGCAAAAAGCAATTAAAAATAGTTTGGGATCAATCAAAATGTTTTATTTAGACAAAATCAAAATGAAATATTTTGATTGTGTCTAAAATTGAACATTGATAGATCAAAAACTGTATTTTTTTTTTATTTTCCTGCAGAAAAAATTAAAATGGGGGAAGATGGTATTCTGAACATCAAATTTTGAAATATTTAATTAAATGGAATTTCCATCCTCCATGCAGTTCTGCTTAAATGACTTGACCAATGCTGCACAGTCAATCAGTGGCAAAGCTGGGAGTGGAATTTGGTAGTTCCTAGTTCATCCTGGCTCCATTAGATCAATGGCACTCAACCTTTCCAGATGACTGTACCCCTTTCAGGAGTCTGATTTGTCTTGCGTACCTAAGTTTCACCTCATTTAAAAACTACTTGCTTACAAAATTAGATATAAAAATACAAAAAAGTGTCCCAGCACACTATTACTCAAAAATTGCTTCCTTTCTCATTTTTACCGTCTAACTATAAAATAAATCAACTGGAATATAAACATTATACTTGCATTTCAGTGTATGGTATAGAGAGCAGTATAAACAAGTCATTGTCTGTAGGAAATTTTAGTTTGTACTGACTTTGCTAGAGCTTTTCATGTAGCCTGCTGTAAAACTAGGTAAATATCTAGATGAGTTGATGTACCCCCCGGAAGACCTCTGAGTATCCCCAAGGGTATGCCTACCCCTGGTTGAGAACCACTGGTAGATCATGGGGCCTTTCTGTTTTACATCCAGATTCCATTTTTAATCAAAAATAAATGTGTGCAGCCATAATATTTTCTTGCCCCTTTATCTTAATTGATAGATGACATGAGCACCTGTGAATTTGAAGTCCACTGGCAAAGAAAAATCCAGCCGTAATTCTTGCATTTGATCAGCTCTTCCTTTACCCTCCAATATCTCTTTGAGGATCGGACTCATTAGGCTGGGTTGGTAGAGGGGGCAAACTGAGCAACAGAAATCTTGTTGACACCGAGTTCTGAAATTCGCCCACCATTGCTCTACCCTTTGGGCAGCCCTGCTGGCACGAGAAACACTGTCAGTGTTAGCACAGAATGGGCTTGGCTTTTTATCACCTTATCGTCTAGTCTTGCTCATTGACAATGAAACCAGAGAGGTCAAGTGGTGTGTTCAAGGTCATCCAGCCACTGTTGGATCCCAGAAGAGTCAGTCCTGTAACTTAACCACAAGACTAACCATCGCGGGAGGAGCCTTGCACTTCGTTAGCAGTAACATGCGGGAGGAGTTTGGAAACTCTCCAGCTCTCTCTGGCTTGCTGCTGCCAGCGGGTCCCCCAAACCGTCTGAAAGCGTGACTGGCTCGGCACACACCACAGTGGGTTTCTACTGCTCAGGTGTCACACCTAGCATCTGTTCTCCAAGCTGCACAGCGGAAGCAGTGATGCTGATGTTAGACTGTGAGGGTAACACAAGATACAGTAGGATGGGCCAACCTGGCTGATCCAAAGAAATGCCTTGGAGACGCAGCTGAGAGGAACTCAGCTCATGGGGAATCGGTGCAAACCTTTCTCCTCCTCCCAGGGGTTTACTCCACCAGGGCTATGCTTGGAGCTCCAGGGGGAAACTGGAAGGGGAAATCAGGTGGAACAAGTTCTTCTTCCATCTATGTAGGTTACTTATTTGCTCCCCATTACTGTATCTTAGTGCCTCACCATCCTTAACGTATTGTCCTCATAACACCCTTGTGAAGCAGGCAAGCACTATTCTCATTTTATTATCCTCATTTTACAGAAGAGAAACTGAGGCACAGAAAGGCTAAGTGACTTGCTCAAGGTCACAGAGGAAGTCTGCGGCACAGCAGAGAAGTGAAGCCAGGTCCCTACCTACAGCCCTAACCACTGGACAATCCTTCCCCGATCCGTCTGGAACATCATCATGTGTAATGGATAGATTTGCACGGAAAGACCTCAATCCCTGGGTCTGGCTAAACTATGCTTGGCATAGGACATGTAAGGAGACCTAATCCCACTTTTGCTGTGCCTTCCCCTTCTAGACACATGCCAGGTGCAGCTCTACCAGGCTGGGCAATCTGGGCCATTGCATGTAATGTTCTTTTCCTAGAGGGATGGCCTCCCACCTTCTTACTCTCTGGATAATCTCTCCTAGTTTCCTGGAGCCACTTCAGCCATTCCTGGAATTTATTTGCGCCTTCGCATTTGGGCCAATTTTAAAACTGCTGGTGACTGAGATGAAAGGTAACGAAGGGCCTTCGGTTCACTAGGCTGAGAAGGGCAGCTCTTAGGTCAAGCGCTGATGCTGAATACTGCCTCCACTCTCCAAACCCTAACTCGCCGAGTGGCTGTCAGGGAGGTGGAGTGGGAAAGAGAGTTAGCTGCGCCTCTGGCCCCTGTTCCATCCACTGGCCTAAGGAGCTGTTCAGGTGGGAAGGAAGCTGCCCTCTTTCAATGGCTGCAGAAAGTTATGCCCTCCCCTCCCATCCCCACAGAGCCAGGGAGCAGCTGTGCTCTCCCTCCCTGAGGGGGACCTGAGTCATCACACATCTTAGCTGCTCCTGGGAGAGTGCAATTTACACACGGCCCCTTGTCCATGGCTGTGCCTAGAGGCGCCATCCACCGCTATGGGTAGAGCCAAATCCACCCCTGAAGGCCTGGGGTCTCTCATTCCATTTTGCTGCATGGCAGCATCCCTGTCCTCCCTCTTCCTATGGGAGCCGGAGCTGAGCCGCCAGCTCGTTGATCTCCGCAGCCTCTGAGCGTCCAGTTCAAACGCATGCCTTTCTGCAGCCTGACAGCTGTGAACATCCGCAGGAGAGAATCGCCGAGTCAGGTTCGGCTGCAGCATATTTGGGAAAGAAGAGGGCTGTCTCGCCAGCCCTTAACATGGTCACCTAGAGCTATGGCATAAACTAGAGGTGGGCAAACTACGGCCTGCGGGCCACATCCGGCCCACGGGACTGTTTTGCCTGGCCCCTGAGCTCCTGGCCCGGGAGGCTAGCCCCCGGCCCCTCCCCTGCTGTCCCCCCTCCCCTGCAGCCTCAGCTCACTGCGCCTCTGGTGCAAAGCTCTGGGCGGCGGGGCTGCGAGCTCCTGGGGAGCCCGGCCTGGCCTGGCACTCTGTGCTGCGTGGTGTGTGGCTGGCTCCAGCCGGGTGACGCGGCTGCCTGTCCTGGTGCAGCCGTGCTGCCAGTCACCGGTGCTCCAGGCAGCGCGGTAAGGCGGCAGGGAGAGGGGGAGGGGGGTTGAATGGGGTCAGTCAGGGAGAAGGGGTGGTTGGATGGGGCAAGGGTCCTGGGGGGGCTGTCAGGGGGCGAGAAGCAGGGGGGTTCGGATAGGGGCCAGGGGCCGGGCCACGCCTGGCTGTTTGGTGAGGTAGCGTCTCCCCTACCCGGCCCTCCATACAATTTCTGAAACCCGATGCGGCCCTCAGGCCAAAAAGTTTGCCCGCCCCTGGCATAAGCTATGCATTGGTGACAGAGGCACTGGGCATCATGCAGTCACATGCATGGGAACCACCATGTATTTCTTTATATCCTCCGTTGCTGAAGATTGCCTTGGGCATTGCCAGTCTTTCTTATGAGCATCTTGGCTCTTGCTGCACCTTGCTAAACAACAGATGTGAAGACTAAAAGAACGATTGAACTGCAAGGCATCTTGTGGAAAGCAGGCGCTGCTAAACCAGAACACACCATTGAATCTGGCAGTAGCCAAGATCTTAATGTTCAAATTAAGGCAAAAGAATTTGACAGTGTCCATTGTGCTCCTGGCTATTAGTGCAATGCTGTACATGGAATACTCTATCATTCCTGGCTGTAAATTGTGCTATATTGTGTCTGGCCACACAGTTCCGAATCCTTACATAGCACCCATATCTCTAGCATGTGTGACTCCTCAAGGTATAGAGCCTAGGAACCTTAGTCATTTGTGCTGTACAAATACAGAATAAAAAACCTTGTAAGATATGTTTTGACATCAGCCTTATCACATATAAAGTGCATATAAGCAGGCACAGCTGTACCTAATGCTTTAATGCTCATGGGTATTCAGTAGAACTAGTTAGAAAATGGAATATCCAACCTCTGGGAAATGCCAACCATTCAAAATTCGTTTTCTCCCTGAATCAGGACAAAAAGTCAAAATTGTTCATGGTATAGAAATTACAAAAAACGTTGATGTGGAAACATCAAAAAGATCCTTAGTGAATCAAAACATTTTGTTTCAATGATGCTAAAGGCTATTCTACAATGTAAAATGTTAAATATCATGTTTATAAAATGCTACCTATCTATAAATGTACTACAATATGGACCCTCATTTGATTCTGTTTGTAATGCAGCTAGCACAATGGGTCCCGGCCTGGAGAGGGGCTCTTACATGCTAGGGTGACCAGACAGCAAATGTGAAAAATCAGGACAGGGGAGGGGGGTAATAGGAGCCTATATAAGAAAAAGACCTAAAAATCAGGACTGTCCCTATAAAAATGGGACATCTGGTCACCCTACTACATGCTATCAATACAAAAAGATAACAGCAGCAAGGTATTGAAGCACAGCATAACATTGTGAAAACATATTAGTGCAAACAAGATGTGACAGACATTGCAACTGCGTACAGCACCTTTGGGGGAACATTTGTGTATTAAGTTTATGTATCGCTGCGGGCCAGGGATTGTATGAATGACTGTGTTCTACACCATGGGGGAAAGTTATTCCAACTCCTCCAGGAACTAGGAACAGTGAAGGGCGAGTAAGGTGAATTGCTCAGGTTTTGAACACCTCTGCAGAAGTACCACCCCCTGGGAAGGTTCAGATACACTAGTTCAAACAGTTTTTCCAGAGAGTATGAAAACAAAGAAAGGGCTTTTGGCTTAAAGTGGCTATGTTTAAACTGACTCAGGGCCTTCTTTCTGTTCCAGCAAATGGACGGGACCTTCCGTCCAAGAGCTGCAACCCTTGCGGAAAGATTGGACAGAGTTTGGCTTATCAGGGCCTCATAAGACTGAGGGGTGACCTCTGGTAAGCTTTTAGCACATGCATAGGGACTTATATTGTTTTCTCTCTAATGTTTTTGCCTTAAGAATAAAGGAGCATGCCTAGAAAGAGGTAACTTGTAACTGCTGGCAATACACCAGTCTTAGCCCTGGGACAGAAAGCAATGCACAAGCACTGGCCTTCAGGTGGAGATATTGCAGCACAAGGCAGGAACTTCTGTCGCCTTAAAACCCTGGTCAGGGGGAAGCGAGAAATCTAGGAGAAGTGGTGGCTGGAAGCTGGAAACCTTTAAGGGGGTGCCCTTCAGGGATCATGGAAGGGGAAAATACAGGTGCAGTAACCCTGAAATCATGACTCAAGATGCTATGATAATACACATAAATAAGTCTATAAAGGAACAAACATCAGCAACATAGACTGTAATAGGGGAAGCTGAAACAGAAGAATCCACTTTCAATTTTGAATCATTTAGACTTTTGACCGTTGAAAACATTGTCCAAATCAACACTTTCCCATGAAACTTTCCACTTTCAGCTTTGACAAAACAGCATTTTCCAACAGAAGGCTATCAACCTTTTGCGACCAGTCTAGTATCCAGTGATTCCCTGACCCCCGCGGTAACTATTACCATTATAGCCCGCATTAAAAATCAAGCCTATCGAGCAATGGTGAAATATCCAGCTATTTGTTTTATAGCTTCTTGTCAGAGCTAGCTCTATATGCCCATTATCTCAGCACTGTCAATGGCACACAATGGATCTGAGCATGCACCATAAATAACACTTTTATTCAGCACAGTCATTTTCAGAGGAATGGGCACAAATTAACGCTTGGCTACGTAACTCTAAATAATACATTACCTCTTTCCACAGAACAATTATGCAAAATATTATGCTTGCAAAAATGGGCTCAAGATGCCACAAAGTGTTATCTAGTTTCCACAAAAGTGAAGTGAATAATATCTCGTTTTCATACGGTACCTTTTAGCCATAGATCTTAAAGTGATTTACAAAGGATCATTGTCGCCATTTTACTGGTAGGTAAACTGAGGCACAGGAAAGGGACATGACTTGTCCAAGGTCACAGCGAGGAATAAACCCTGACTCCCAGGCCAGTATCCTAGTCACTAGGCTATCCTGGCATAGCAAGTGAACTCAGCAGAACTGAGTTTACTCAGGAGGTGCTCAGCACCTTACAGGATCAGATGCTCTAAGGCCATCCCACTACCCCCACAGGAAAGAAGTTACCCAGTCAAATGGTTTTTATTCTTGTTTCTAGCCAAAAGGCCTTAGCCCAGATCGGGGCCCTTTTTTGCTGGGTGTTGTACATGGTAAGAGATTGTATATTCTTTAGGAAAGGGACTGTCTAAACAGACAAGACCCACTATTATCCCCATCTGGGAACTGAGGCACAGGGAGATTAAGTGACTTGGCCAAGGTCATGGGGGGGGGTTGGTGGCAGAGCTAGGAAATTAACCTAGATCTCTAGTCCAGTGTTTTTACCTGCAGACCATCAACGTGAAGTGTCCCCAGTACAATCCCAAGTTTAACAAGGCCTATAGCAAACAGCATGATGCAGCACTGTGCTGGGAGTCAGGATACATGGGTTTTAGCCCTAGCTCTGCCACTGATCTGCTCTGTGACCTTGGGTTAGTGACGCTGCGATGCTATTCGAGGTACTGGAGGTGTGCGGGGTGAGTGAGTGAAATCTTCCCTGGCTGCTGGCAGCACAAACACCCAGCTCCAGACTTCACAAGCCCCACTCTTTCCCAATGCAGGTTAGCAATTTCCACACCCCACTTACTTACACGTGAGTGCCCAGTCCCTTACCTTCCGGACACCCATGATGTACACTAACCTGCTGCCTCCGTGGAAGCAGAGTACCCTGTTTAGCACAAGGCTCTCAGATGAGGTTTATTTAACAGAGCTTGAGCTAGAGATTCAAATAAAAGCAAGCACAAGAGATTGGAAACATAAGGTTACAAGTAAAAGAAAGGTTTCGGAGTAGCAGCCGTGTTAGTCTGTATTCGCAAAAAGAAAAGGAGGACTTGTGGCACCTTAGAGACTAACCAATTTATTTGAGCATAAGCTTTCGTGAGCTACAGCTCACTTCATCAGATGCATTCCGATGAAGAAAAAAGTAAAAGCAAAACATCAGACACGCTCCATAGCCTACAGTTATTAACAGGTAACTTTCCTGTCTAGTACGGTATTCCTCACCCAATGGTCAGCCCTTGTCCATTTCAGAAAGCTGGGATCCACCTTTTGAGACACCCCCCCTCTGGCAGAGTCTCTGTTCTGTAATGGATAACCTCTTGTGCTCTCTCTCGTCTCCAGTACAGTTAAAGACTATTGCCTTTTACCCCATGCGGTCTCCTATTCAGAGACTTTTCTTGGACTCTTTTGTCTTTGCAAATCCTCAAGCCTCCCCCTGGACCAAACAGTAAACTTAGGGCTAGCTCCAAGGACATGTCTGGTTCTCAGCACTGATTGTGTTAACCTTGAGCCCTGCGTCACCGCTGATGACAAGCTTCACACTTCAGCGGTTCCAAAGCCCAATACCCTACACATTGCATCGCTCGAACATTCCTTCCCATTCAAACATCCTACAATAGCCATGGCAATTAGCTGGTTCGTCACTTTTGGCAGAGATCCCACGCAACACCCTTTCGTGAAATGGGCAGACACCTGCCCGGGCGCATCTGCATCACAGATCCCCACCCTCCTTTCGCAAGTGCTTTGAGGTGTATTGCTGAAAAGCCCTAGAGAAGAGCCCAGGGTTACACTTACTTGTGGGATAGCACTCTTCACAGACCAACCCTGCAAGTCCCATGGCGGCTGCTCAGGACTGGTATTTTAATACCTAGCCCAGCCTGCAAACGATATGAGCATTGCCTGCTATTTAGAGAAGTTTCATCCCTTTAGCCCTAAAGCGTTAGCTGTCAGAAGAGCCTTTCAGGGTCTGAAATATGATGGGTGCCCTCGGCCCCCATGGGTGTGCATTTGCTCCACCCCATGGTCACTCTGGATTTCACAAGAGAAGCAGGGATTGAATTCAAAGGCACATAACCCTGCTGCTTGGGCTAAAGAAGAATGAGCCTTAGTTATTAGCGGTATTGGGCCTATCACACAGTGAAGCAATTCTAATTCTTTCTTAGGTGCTTATATGGTCCACATTACCATTAGACCTGAGCATCTCACACTCTTTAATGTATTTATCCTCACAACGAACATCCCTGTGAAGTGCTGTTATCCCCATTTTCCAGATGGGGAGCTGAGGCACAACTAGACTAAGTGACAAGCCCAAGGTCACACAGGAAGCCTGTGGTAGAGCAAGGCATTGAACCCAGGTCTCTGAAATCCTCGACTACTCCCTTAACCACTAGACCACTGTTCCTTTCACTCCATTCACTACAGGGGCAGCAATGAAGATATCCACCAAGCCATTAAAATGCCCAGAAATTCTGCCTCCAGCTGATGTCAGAATGGGATGGCCCCCATGTGGCTTTGGGGGACTCACCAAAGAGAGTTGGCTTGAGAATTTTTAACGACATCCTCCATCCCTAACGTGCTGTAGCAAGAAACACTCTCTGAGGTGCACCCAGCTTCCTGGTGGCAGCTGACGATTTAATACCGTGTAAGGCCAGAAGGGATTATTGTGATCATCTAGTCTGACCTCCTGCATAACACAGGCCAGAGACTTCTCTGAAATAACTCCTGTTTGAACACAGAGGAAGCTCAGCGCCTTGCAGGATTGGGCCCAGAGTGAAGCAATTACCTTGCATTCCAATGCTAATCAGGACTGTCGGGCTGTCAATATTCTATTTGTTTTTATTATGATGATGTAGGCAAGACTCAAGGGAACATGGAGCTGGCAGACTAATGGCTTTACAGGGTCGGGAGAGGAAAATAGGCCCACTAAAACTTTTTCAAACTCTCAAACAACATTTATAAAACTTCGTCTTTTCTGTAAAGTATGTCGCCTCTGCTGAGTACAGGATGTGATGATATAAAGAGTCTACTGGCATTTTCGTGTGTGTGTGTATAGATGGCTATGGAACAAATGAAGATGTGATCTGGTATAAAGGATGTGCTTGGAATGGTGATATTACTCGTGTGGCAAGGCTACAAATGAATTATCCTGGTCAATCCAAGGAACATAAGAACGACCATATTGGGTGAGACCAAAGGTCCATCCAGCCCAGTATCCCATCTACTGACAGTGGCCAATGCCAGGTGCCCCCAGGGGGAGTGAACTTAACAGGTAATGATCAAGTGATCTCTCTTCTGCCATCCGTCTCCACCCTCTAACAAACAGAGACTAGGAACACTATTCCTAACCCATCCTGGCTAATAGCCATTAATGGACTTAACCTCCATGAATTTATCCAGTTCTCTTTTAAACCCTGTTGTGGTCCTAGCCTTCACAACCTCCTCAGGCAAGGAGTTCCACAGGTTGACTGTGTGCTGAGTGAAGAACTTCTTCCTTTTATTTGTTTTAAACCTGCTACCCATTAATTTCATTTGGTGGCTCCTAGTTCTTATATTATGGGAACAAGTAAATAACTTTTCCTTATTCATTTTCTCCACACCACTCATAAATTCAGGAATTTCAAAAATGACTAGTGATTTTGGATATCTCAATTTTTTAGGTCAAACCTGAGACACGTTAATCTAAAAATAAAATTACCAGTCACTTGTGAACATTTTGGCCATACCTTCTATTAATTTTAAACAGGAGATGGATGTGCAAATCCCCTGGGCTCCTTTGAAAAGCTCAGCCTGATCCTCCAGTGACTAAGACTTTTATCATTCCTAGGATTCAGACCATAATAATTCAATAGAGTCCGATGTCCTTTGTCTCTCGGGTAATACGTTTCAATCTCACCTAACATTTACTTTGAGAAAGAGAATAAAATCCTACAGGTCCCCCCTTGGACTCCAATCCCTGCATGACTGCTTTGCAAAACTGCATTTTCTGAGTTGGGGCAAGTCTCTTTATTACTTCTGAACATGCAAGTGAAATATCCTCATATTGCTTTGTTTTGATCATTCTAACGACAGGGGCAGGAGAAGATTTGCTGCCTGGGTTGGGGAATTTCCGTGTCAACTTTGCAAGGCTCATTTTGCAAGCACCTATGTCAAAACTACAGGGCTTAAAAGACAAATGCAGCTGGTCTGCAAGTACTTCCTCTAGCCAACCAATGTCATTTCCTTTTGTAGCTACCAGTTCCCTACAGTCCTTGTGCTTCATTCGACTTGCAAGCATTTGCTGCAAGTCTGAGAACAGATGTGATTTCCAGCTGTGTATTTATATCAACCACAGAGAGTACATTAATAACAATTATTAAGTGCTTTATGTTACAAATTAAGACTGTAGCCACAGCAAAAATATCTAGCTGGTTTGTGTATGGTCTCTTGTCAGAGCAAGCCATAAATTCCCATTATCACAACACTATCACCATTGCAAAACAGGTCTAAGCACTCATCATAAATAATGCTTTGAAACAGTGAAATCATCTTTGGACACAAGAGCATAAATTACTGCTTGACTTTGTAGGGCCATGCATGCCTGAACTCTTAAATAATAGTTTCACCCCCGTCAGCCAGCTATAGATTGTGATTTTTGAAAGTTCATTCAGAACTTCTTCCACTGCTTATCTCAGACACTTATGTTACAGTCACGCCTAGAGGCCTCTTCCTGAAATTATGGCCCCATTATGCTAAGCACTGTACATACACAGTATAAATGACAGCCTGGGCCCCAAAACACTGACAAGCTAAATAGTCAGGCCAGACAAACAGCACAAGAGGTGACTTGCCCAAATAAGTTAGTGGACATGTTGAGAATAAAACTCATGTCTTCTCATCCCCAAGGCTGTACCCCATCTACTGGGCCACGCTGCCAGCACCCAAGATAAACTGGCTTAGAGGGTTGGCTGTCTATCAACATGCACTTCTTGAGCACGTGAGGAATGGAGAGTACCAGGGAAAGTGACTGCGGTCTAGGCTGCTTTGGGAGAACAATAAGAATGCAGCTTCTCTTGGTTTTTCACATTCATGCCTACAAACCTTGCTGAGACACCTTAAGAGCATTCACACCCAAGTATTACATGGAAACCTCTTTGAGGCTCTGACAGAGCTTGAGAAGATCAGAGGCGTACACGTTGCAACCCTGCCCCCACAAAGCAAACCAATGACTTTGGTTCTCCAGCACAGTACATGGTATGTTGGCACAAAGGAAGATGGTGAAACCCTACAGAAATTCCACACGCCTCAGACCTGGTTTCAAAGATACTGGGGTGGATATTTTTGCTGGTGAAAGTTTCCAGTTTGATAGCTGTGGAGTGAAAAACTCTGGTCACAAAACAGGCAGAACAAGGGGCGTTGCAAGCTTTCCCCTCTTCTGCTCTGGAGGGACCATCTCTTCCTTTTCCATGGAGCATTCACTCCTTGGCCTCTCTGTCAAGAATGCCTACAAAGTTTTGTCTGGTTGACGAAATGGACACCTGTGCACCAAGAACAGGGCTGAAATCACAAACTAATTCCATATAGGCCACCAAAGAGTCTTTAGAAATCACCTTCAAGCCTCTACCATCCTGAACTGGATGCAAACTGGTGATACAAGAGGGAAAGTCTTAATCCCATTACTTTATCACCCCCGCCCCCCGCACGATGAAGATTTTAATAAAGATGATGAATTAACTTTAAATTAGAGGGCTTTTAAACAGTTCATTTTCATCTATTTGTTTCACAGTAACATAGATCCTCAGGGGACAACAGCCCCTTTTCAGACCATCTGTAAACAAAGAGGACGTTAATTGAAACCACCTTCAACTAGTGCTTTGGATTTTTTCATGACACGTTTATCACTGCAGCTATTCCGACTCTGCATACAGTACTTTCAGGCATTTGCTATCTGTGCATCATATTAGCTCTCAGCATCACCCTGAAAAGAACAAATTTATTTGCTAATGAGTTGTTTGCTGGGTTAGAGGTACCAAGAGCTGCAGCAACAGACTACAGTATTGAAGTTTAGAGATTGCAAAGGGAGCAATTCTGGCCCCTTCCCTCATTTCTGTCCTCACTCCGAGGAGGGGGAGATGTTAAGAAATTCTCTGCATATTTCTTCCTGACAGATCAGCCTCTCTGGAGAGTGAATCCCTCCTTCAAATCACAAAGCATATGCAGGCTTCCCTCACACCAGTATGACCCATGGCATAAGAGTTCAGTCTCCGTGGCCCATTTTGCCCTCAACCTCCCTGTTAAGAGGACAAGTAAGTGTCGGCCTCTGTGGTAGGTTTTGCGACAGGGACACCGGGCCCCAGAATTTGGACTGAGAACATCTTCCCCATAGAGGACTGTGACACTGCACCCCATATTCTTCATAGTTGTATTGTTAGGATATAGAATCATAAAATACCAGGGTTGGAAGGGACCTCAGGAGGTCATCTAGTCCAATCCCCTGCTCAAAGCAGAACCATTCCCCAACTAAGTCATCCCAGCCAGGGCTTTGTCTAGCGTTAAAAACCTCTATGGAAGGAGATTCCACCACCTCCCTAGGTTACCCATTCCAGTGCTTCACCACCCTCCTAGTGAAAAAGTTTCTCCTAATATCCAACCTAGACCTCCCCCACTGCAACTTGAGACCATTACTCCTTGTTCTGTCATGATAGGATTATGGCATAATTATGATGCATTTTGTATTAGATGTGTCATGGAAGGGGTCATTGAAAAAGTTATGATTTGCTGAATAGGATTATCCTATTTGTGTGCATGTATCATTTTTGAATCTGAAGTTTCATAGATTCATAGATTCTAAGGTCAGAAGGGACCATTATGATCATCTAGTCCGACCTCCTGCACAACGCAGGCCACAGAATCTCACCCACCCACCCCTGCGATAAACCTCTCACCTATGTCTGAGCTATTGAAGTCCTCAAATTGTGGTTTAAAGACTTCAAGGAGCAGAGAATCCTCCAGCAAGTGACCCGTGCCCCATGCTACAGAGGAAGGCGAAAAACCTTTAGGGTCTCTTCCAATCTGCCCTGGAGGAAAATTCCTTCCGGACCCCAAATAAAGTTTTGAATATTGACTATGTACATTATGCTTATGCTCAAATAAATTGGTTAGTCTCTAAGGTGCCACAAGTCCTCCTTTTCTTTTTGCGAATACAGACTAACACGGCTGCTACTCTGAAACCTGACTATGTACCTGTACTTCAAATGTGGTTATACCTGGGTGACACCCACTAGGCAAAAGGCTTCCAGTCTAGGCAGCTGGTTGGAAAGGGCCTATTCAGGGTAGTGGGCCATTAAGGAAAACAATAGGCCTTAGGAGAAGCTTATCCCCCACCTGGTGAGCCTTCCCGAGAAGCTCCAGCCAGCCTATGAATAATGGCTGCTAGGACTCAGCAAGGAATGCAAGGTTATGTGACCAGGCCTCATGACTCTGGACTCCATTTTGGGTACCTGTATTTTTCCACAAGCTGGACTGGTAACGGAGTTTGGAACAAAGGGTTCCTTCCATATGGTAAAGCTATACAGGGTGTGGTGTGAGACCATCAAGTGGCCTCACTCCCCCCACAAGAGAACTACTGGAAACACCTGAGGAACAAAGACTGAACTGGAGGAAGTGCTGGTCCTAGGGTAAAAAAATTTCTAGCCTATGAATGGAAACTTGCGGACTGCTTGGATCATCAGTCAGGGTGAGAGATTGTTAATTCAAATCCTATCCTTCTAGTATGTTAAGCTTAGTTTGTGTTTTTGTTTATTTGCTAGGTAATCTGCTTTGACCTGTTTGCTATTACCTTTGTAGTTAATAAACTTGTTTTAATCTAAACCTGTGTGCCTTTAAATCTGGGGAAAAAATCTTAGCTCTGTGAGCCAAGGCTGTTGCATACCCTTCCCGCATTGAGGGGAAGGTGAACTATATAGTAACGAGCTTAATTTGTACAGATGCCTGTGCAGCGTAAGACGGTGTAATTCCGGATGTATACTCCAACAAGGGTGCAGAGTGGACGAGCTGGGAAATTGGCTGTTTTCTCCTGCCTGTCTTTGAGTAAGGCACTCAGGTAGCTCAGTTTGGGTGTGAGACACCACCTGCTGTCATGTTGGGTGACCACGGGGCCTAGAGAGGCTGTGAGTCACCAACAGAGCAGTGTAGTAAAGGCCTGCCCAGCTCAGAGGTTAAAGGGGCGCAGCGGTTCTCACAGCTCCCAAACTGTACCCCAAGGGTGACAACCCATCACAAGGACACCAAACAGTCATGATCTGCTAATGAAATTTTACTCATTGCTGACCTTGGCTGGATTCAAACTGGCAACCCAAAGGTGAAAATCTGTTTGTCCTTCATCCAAACCCCTGCGTTATCCCACCCCGCCCTGTTCTTTTGATCACATGTCAGAAGAGGCTAAAGGTGGGGTTATGATTGGGATCTGAATGAAATAAAAGTGGCACTTTCGTACCCCTGGTATCTGTTCTCCACCGGTCAAGTTGTACAGTTGGAATCACGTGTGCAAGATCTGAATTTTACTGTGTGTGTGTCTCTTAGGCTGATGGTGTTTCTCCCTGTATGTTTCCTGAGACACATGCTACGTTTAGTGTCCAACTCATAACAGCATCATTACGAGCAATGCAGGGCTAGCATAGCTGTTAAGACACAAGCCAACTTCTATTCTGCATCATGGGCAGAACTGACAATATGGGACCCCACCCTATAGGGTGCCAAGCAGAGCTGAATATTCACTGTCAAAACAGTTCTTTCCAACATAATGGAAAATTTTCAGGGTTTTTTTCCCCGTCTCGGGGAAATGTTTGTGAGACCAGCTCTGGCACCGAGTGACATCAATTCACACTCATTTCAACACTTTGCAAGATTGGGTCTTAAGTGTCAGACTCACTGCAAGGTCTGATGTATAAGGTAGGAGAAAGCCAAGCTGATTTTCAGATAGCAGAAAGAGGCTGCTAGTTTACAAGTCAAAACAAGAAAAAATTTTACTGAACCGATATATAATGGAAGATGCAGATGGAGAACATGGAGCATCCAGATGTCACTGAGCAATCCTTCTACTCCAGAATTTCTTGCCATGGATTATCCAGCTTGCTACAGCCATCACAAGATTCCACAAGCAACCTTTCAGATCCCAACCTTTCAGCTCATGATTATAAAGGGTGGATGCCGGGTGTCAACTGAACAGGAGTTCTACAGGCCTGAGAATACTACGGCACCTAGATGGGCACCTTTTCAACTGCCAGGGGGATGAAAAGGGGTTTTAGTGATACTAAGAATCAGGTCTTTGCCTAAAGGATACACCACTGGACTGGGCTCTATTGCTGGCTCAGTCACTGGCCTGGTGGTGACCTTGGGCAAGCACATCACCCCTCTGTACTTCAGTTTCCCCATGTGTAAAATGGATAATGGCACTGACCTCCTTTGCAAAGTGCTTTCACATCTACTGCTGAAAAGCTCTAAATAAGAGCTGGGTATTATTACTGCTGCCTTTCCCACCACTGATTTCAGACAACAAGGTACTTTAAAGGTCTGATTTTTTTTAAAGTGGGTGTGCATCTAATTTTCATGTGAAATTAACATAAGAACAATGGCCATATTGGATCAGACCAAAAGTCCATCTAGCCCAGTATCCTGTCTTCCAACAGTGGCCAGTGCCATGTGCCCCAGAGGGAATGAACAGATCAAGTGATCCATTCCCTGTCGTCCATTCCCAGCTTCTGGCAAACAGAGGCTAGGGTCACCATCCCCGTCCATCCTGGCTAATAGCCATTGAGGGACCTATCTTCCATGAACTTACCTAATTCTTTTTTGAACCCTGTTGTAGTCTTGGCCTTCACAACATCCTCTGGCAAAGAGTTCCATAGGTTGACTGTGTGTTGTGAGAAGAAATATTTCCTTTTGCCTTTTGTTTGTTTTAAACCTGTTGCCTATTAATTTCATTTGGTGACCCCCTAATTCTTGTGTTATGAGGCATAAACGATACTTCCTTATTTACTTTCTTCACACCAGTCATGATTTCATGTCATATCCCCCCTTAGTCATCTCTTTTCCGAGCTGAAAAGTCCCAGTCTTAATCTCTCCTCATATGGAAGCTGTTCCATACCCCAATCACTTTTATTGTCCTTTTCTGTACCTTCTCCAATTCCAATATTTCTTTTTTTGATATGGGACAAACATATCTGTACACAGTATTCAAGGTGTGGGGATAGCTTGGATTTATATAGTGGCAATATGCTATTTTCTGTATTATTATCTATCCCTTTCCTAATGATTCCCAATGTTGTTAGCTTTTTGACTGCTGCTGCACATTGAGTGCAATTACCACAATTATGCCTGCAAACTGTAATAACAACATGCACAAATGAACATAATTAGGAGTTTGCCTGAACAGTCACCAAAGTTATGCCCAAAACTGCAGTGATTGCTCATGCAAGTTAGGCACTCAGTTGTGTGACCATGGCATGAAATTCATCCCAATGCACAGAACCAGCACAAAAGATACTTATGCCCTGATTATATCTTGAGGGTTTTGTGATGCAAAAGCACTGTGATGAATTCCACTCATTGTGCATAAAAAATTGTGGACAGGGCTTTCTAAAGCACTCAGAGTTGGTCTAATGAGTCCCACTGAAGTCAATAGTAAAAATCTCACTGACTTCAATAGGAGAAGAGTTAGGGTAACCATGAGAGTGCTTTTGAAAATTCCATCTTAAAATAATAAAAATAAGTCCTTAACTTTGTATCTCCAGATCTGCAATGAACTCTAATATAATCAGCTCCTCTGCAGACGGGATTAGCAGTATGATAGCCTGTGGATCCAATCAGAAAGGTCTATCAGCAAGACTTTCTAATGTTGATACAGCAATTAAAATCTGCATAATTCTTCTTAGTTCACAGAGTTAATGGATAACAGTCATTGCTGGTGAAACTTGCATCCTTCAGACCTCTATGAACCATTCACTGCAGTTATTTTTATTACTCATCATTTTAGTTATTGATTTGGGGGGAGGGGGAAGATACCTGCATTTAAGCACCATAAAAGCAGGGAAGGAAAACAAATTGCTTCATTCCAAGATTAATACACTAGTCGTAATAAAAGCATGATGGTCATATTGCACAGGATTTAGCTGATGTAGTCCTAATAAATTCAGTGCAAAATGGCTGGGTTTCTTAAAAACCTGGTTAAATCATTTAGAAGTAAGTTTTGCCAAAGGAAGGAAAGTTCTCTCTGTGCTCAATTTATGTGCTAGGACTGTGTTAATAAACCATTTCGCAAAAATTTACCTGGGATCTTTTCTTCCAGCGAGACACGGTACTCCTTTAGGGACAATTAACAGCATGCCTCACTAGACAAGTGTGGATCAGAGGTTGGAGTAAGAGAATATAAACTGGGACTCCTGAGTTCTGCTTAGTGACTTTAGACAAGCCCCTTGACTTTGGAGTGGGTCGGTTTACACATTTGTAAAATGGGGATAACCCTTGCTCGCTGCAGTTTTGTGACTCTTCATCTACAAATACCTGTAAAGCACTAGGAATGCCCAAAGGAAACGTACATTCTTATCAACTGCTGGAAGTGGCCCACCTTGATTATCACTACAAAAGGTTTTTTTCCCCTCTCCTGCTGGTAATAGCTCACCGTAACTGATCACTCGCGTTACAGTGTGTATGCTAACACCCATTGTTTCATGTTCTCTGTGTATATAAAATCTTCCTACTGTATTTTCCACTGCATGCATCTGATGAAGTGGGCTGTAGCCCACAAAAGCTTATGCTCAAATAAATTTGTTAGTCTCTAAGGTGCCACAAGTACTCCTGTTCTTTTTGCATCAATACAGAGGGTTATGACTGATAAGAATTTGGCTGAATGAGGGCCTAAAGAAAGAAGTTAAGTGTATGCTTAACTGTAGGCATGTATAATTCCATTCCTCTTCAGCCATATATTTAACTATAAGCAAATGCTTGGCTGCATTGGGGCCTCCTTGCAAAGCTGGTAAAGAACTATTTCAGCACCAAGGGGAGCTCCTGTGCTAAAGTTGGTTATACCAGGATGATGCACCCGAATGTAGTGGCATGGTAAATCAGAACTATTATATCTGTCTGGCTGCATGGCAATAGGGGAGACAGGGAGCACTGGCCTCACCTTGGTTTTCACCTGGTTCACACCTTGAGGTGACTCAGTGAGGAGCTGCCACGTGGATATTAATGAAGAGAGCTAGTCTCCAGTTTCACTCTTTAAATCCCACGCCGGCCTGGCAGGGAGCCATACTGTTCTTCCCACTGCAATGCCCACAGCAACCGCCCAGCTAGCATCACCAGAGACCCCCTAGGACTCCTGAACTGCCTGCCAGGGACACGGCAGAGCTCTTCAGTCAGCTTCAACCCACTCCCTGATGGAATCAACAGGAGGCACTAGTGTAGCAAGGCAAAGCCTCCCCAGTGGATACAAGCATAACCTGTGACCTTCCTGACCCCTTACACTGCATAGTAAAGACCCAGTCCTGGGAGGGGCTGGGCAACACCGGACCTTGGAACCCTTGGGAGTTGAAGGCCCTAGCCCCCATAGGCTACATGTAAGCCTTAGACTTTAATTCCCCTGGATGGCCATGCATTGTGCTAACATGGGTCCAGACAAGCACAACTCTGATCTACCCCAGGCAGGAAGAAGCCACAGCTCTGGGTGAGGTGGGTATTAAAGTGTCCAGGTGTCTTTATTAAATAACAAAATGCTGAGCAGAGTGGAACAAGCAAGCCCCAAACCCATGCACAGGGACCCCTCATCGGCAGTGCTACAACACCTATTTACTCACCACAAGGTTCAGGTGGGGCCTGGGCTGATCACCACCACCCTGGAGACTAGCTTATTTCTTATTAATAGTATTATTGTGTCCCCTAGAGGTTCCAGATGGATTACGGCCCCATTGCGCTCGGTGCTGTACAGCCAGAGACAGCCCCTGCACTGAGGAGTTTGCCATCTAAAAAAGCCCAGGAAAAAGGCAGGAGAAAATTGGTACTGTAACCCCCTTGCCCCTTTAATAGAGGGGGAAGTGAGGCCCAGAGAGTCTAAGGGCCAGATCTTTAAGGTATTTAGGCTCCTTAGTCTGCACAGAGGAGCCTAGCTGGATTTACCTGGGCACCTAACATCTCTTGAGATCAGTGGGAGTTAGGTGCTTGGGTACCCAATGGGATTCTCATATCAGCATCTTTAGGTGCTTAAATGCCTTTACAGATCTGTCCCGCAGTGATTTGCCCAAGGGAACCTGTGGCAATGCAGGGACTTGATGGATCCAGCTCAGTGCCTTAGCCACACGATCGTCCTGCCTCAGCAGTGCCATCATCCCTGCTCTGGAGCCACCAAACCCAAGGGAAAGCACTGGGGAATCCTGGGAGTACTGGCAGCCAAACATCTCCCATTGTTCCCTCTTGGAAAGGAGCTGACCTAGGATACTAACATGGCCCCATTATCATAGTATCTGAGCACCTCAAAACCATCCATGTATTTATTTCCGCAAGGCCCCCATGAGGTAAGCATTCGTCCCATTTGGGGAAGTGAGGCACAGTGAAACTAAGTGACTTGCCAAAGGTCACACAGGGAGTCTATGGCAGAGCAGTGAATTGAAGCCAGGTCTCCAGCATCCAAGGTTAGTACCCTAACCACTAGACTAGCCTTCCTCTCTGGCAGGAAAGACTGTGGCATATAAGCCATTGCCAAAATGAGGGGTGATGAGGCAAAGTTCTACCGCTCAGGAGTGGGAGCTCCTGCAGCTAGCGCGTGAGAGTCAGGTCAGTCACCACAAAGCTTCCAGCCCACTGTCCCTCCCAAAGTATTTCCCAAAACCTTCGCAGAGATGACAACCCTTTGCAAAGAAAGCCCTGCAGCCCTCCAAACAAAGCAGTGTTTAACGAAGACAGGTGTAAGCACTTAGGAACCCTGGCAACTCCCCTGACGGAGGCAGATTGTCTGATCCAATTCACTATCGAGCAAGCCGGGGGACTCCTCAGGTCGCTTTTTATCTCATGCTGAGTTGATGCCTCTTAGCTTCAGCTTCCCACTCGCTGCTTTCAGCGGTCCCCACACTGTTACATCAAGGAGCTTCTGTTTTCATCCATACCAAAACTCATTGCCTCATTTCAAAAGTAAAATAAAAAGCACAGTTCCTGCTGAGGAAAAATTCTTTGCAATGGTGATCCAAGGGCTTCAGGAAGGGGCCTGTCATCTCAATTTATAAGCCAGCTTTGGAAATCAAATCAACCCTAATTTGGAAGTGCCCAGGCTCGAAATAGCAGTAAGTAGCTAGTTCATACACACAGTCTCTCCTGCTCAGATCAACAAGATGCTTTACTCCTAACATGCTTTGCGCTCTTCCAAACAGCCTACATTTATACAATAGTAATAAACTGTCAGATTCATGTTTTGTACTGGTCATAAATTAATCCTTTTTAATCGGCCTGCTTTCCAGGCCAACAATTGCAACGTAGGAACAATGGCTCCCGGTAGGTGTTTTACACCACTCTGTTATAGAATACTGAAGAGTTACAGTCTGATAAAACACGCCACCCCCTTCCCCCTGCACACCCTCTGCCCATCTAGCGATAAAAATTCCATTCTCCACATGGGCATGAAGTCATTTGTCACGTCTGGTGTCAAGATCAAAATGTATTTCCAGGTCTCCTGCCATTTACTTCAACAGCTCTTCATTCTTCCACTGAAATAACTTAACATAAGAAATGGCTGCTCACCCAATGTAAAACTTGCAGGGACTCCAGTCTCTGCAAGATTTATTTTTTAAAACAAAATAATAATCATGGATCTGGAGGGGTTTATGGCTCAGACAGTCAATCCATCTCAAGTCTCTGGTGGGATGCTAATCCACTTGAGCAGTTTCTGACGCAGTCAGAATCTCTCTGCGAGATGGATAACTCCAGCACCGTAGCCCCCTTGTTCCCCCTCAGCTCTATCCATTATCATTACTCTAATCACTGTAGTTTCTCTGTAAACAACCTCAGATTCTTCTCTCTCTCAAATCATCCTTCCACCCCGGACAACTCCATTGGATTCTGGGGAGTTACTCCCGATCGACATGGGTAAAAGCGAGATCAGCATTGGGCTCCAAAGCTTCATCATCTTTCCACCTTAAGTCTCAGGCTTTAGAGGCAGCAGTAGCCTTGCATTTAAATCCCTTTACAGGATGAGACATCAGGAGAAATTAAGACTAATGACAGGATTTCTACCCCAGAAGGAAAAAAATTCAGATTAGAGACAGCTGCAGCGTGCAATTCTTGTTCTTAGAGGACAGGTGTCCACATCAAGACTCACTCCCACTAATGGTTCAGTGCTTTGGAGTCATTTGGGGTTGGGGGGGGGAGAAGGGAGGGAGAGATGTTCTTAGGTATGTTTACAAAGTACCTACCTATTCAGGGACGGTTATGGCCCCAGTCTCATGCCATAAAGAATTTGTCCTAACGACACCCCTGTGAGAGGTACTTAAGGATTATCTTCCCCATTTTATATATGGGGAAACTGAGCCATGGAGAGATTGAGGGACAGATTTGCAAAATTGCTCCAAACCCAACGACTCCCAGGCTTTCAGAAGTGCAATGGGAATTGTTGGGGACTGGCCACTTCTTTTAGACACCAAAATGGGAGCTGAACTGGCTCCAACGCTGGCTGCTGAGTGCTTGAAAGAGCACAGCCCCACATAACTTGGCCAAGGTCACAAACCAAGTCTCGGGCAAAGCCAGGAATTGAACGTGCATCTCTCGAGTCCCAGTCACAAAGGCATCCTTCCTCTGACCACTGGCCAGCCAATCCGACCACTGCAGGGACCATGCTTATGTCTCTTATAAAAATCAGAGATTTGGCTTATGTATGTTTGCCTGTGCTGGAGGCACTGAACATGTGAGGTTCCGAAATATCACTGTTAGAATGGTTACAAAGAGGACGCTGTCACATGAGACCTCCTTGTCTTCTTGGCTGCATCACAGTAAATCAGCAGAAGAGGTGGCCATAAAAACATTCACTGAATAATTCAACTGATACATCTCATAGTCAGTTTTTAGATAAGTGATTCAACAATTTTTGATGTTATTTGACCAGCACAGTAACCCCCACTAACATTATTTCAGGTTTATAGTGGTGTAACCAAGACCAGAATCTGGCACTAAACTCGACTAGAATCAATTAAGTTAACTCTGGTTTGCTCTACTGTAAGTCAATCTGTCTGTCCTTATAGACAGGATTCAGGCATCTACCTCTGAAAAGCAGCCAGTTCTGGGGTAGTACTCAATCATCATTTTGTGCCAATAAAAAACACATTTCAGGCCTGACTGTCCTCACCCTTACAATGATGTAGCACCCTCTGCTGCAGTACACTTACACCTCATTTATACAGTGCAAACCAGGAGCAGAATCAGGACTACAGCTGGGCAAAATATTTCATGAAAAAAAAATCATTGTTTCATTGGAAAAAAGACAGATTTGCGGTCGCCCAAAACAATTTGAGAATTCACACCAATTTTGGCCAGTTTTTTTAATTGAATAATAAATATTTCAGAAGTGTTGAAGTGGTTCATTCTGGCATTTACAAGCCAAAGCTTTGACTTTTCATTTCAGAAAGGTGTTTTGTTTCAGAATTTCCACTAGTGTTTTTTTTTTTTTTTTTTTAAGTAAAAACCTTGAGAACAAAACCATCCAAACGAAAGTATTTTTGACATCTTCATTTTTCTGGAAAAATGTAAAACAGGTTTTGTTTTGGGTCAATCCAAACCAGTTTTTGGGGGTTTTCCCCCCAATTGTTCAGTCTGTTGGCTGAGTGGAAAAACTGGCTATTCACACTGTTCTAATCAGAACTTTTCACCTCATGTCCTAATAGACACACTCCATAAGCACGTCAAGCAGTGTCAACCGCATGAAGTACCCTTCGATACAGCTGCAGGAAGGTCTTTTTATACTTAAGCTATGGTCCTGACTCTGTTCTCACATACACTAGTGTAAATCAGCTGTGACCTGCTGAAGTCACTGGGCTTACACGGATGTAGAACTAGCGTGAAATTAGCATCAGGACCAATGGGCTTGTCATGGCACTCCCAGGTTTACCTCTGTGGGATTACTCTGGATTTACACCAATGTAAATGTGAGAAGTATCAAGTTCATGTTCTAAAAATCCCTTGGGATCTATCCAAATAAAAGGTGCTTTCTGTGTGGAAGTTGCCGTAGCATTATAAATGGCAAATCTTACCAGGATGTTTTGCTAGTTTGTGGGGTTGCATCTGTCTGGTGCAATCAGGGCTGGTCAGAAGTTCTCTCCTGAATGTGTTTGATGGAAAGGTTGATTTTTTTATTAGACAAAAATTGAATGAAGGGTCTATTTTCTATGGAAAATTTTTACTTTTTTTGTCAAACGTCCCCACTCCACCACAAAAAACCCTGAACTGTTTTCAGCCGAATACCAAAAACTTTGAGTAAAAGTGGATTTTTTTTTTAAATATGAAGAATCAAAATTTTGCACAAGAAGAGAGGGGAGAAAACCCCCAAACATTTTCCAGCCAGGGTTAGTGATTACCTGGGAGACTTTGCACCTATGTTCAAAAAGAACTAAATGCAAATTTTAATAAGGCTTCTCCCAGCTGCTAATTCCTCAGCAAAGACACAGATATCTAGAAACACACACACACAGGCCTACACAATCACAATCTACACCTATGCAAATAGAAATATATGTGCATCTGTAATCCACTGTCGAGTGGACAGATCCCCCTGTGCCCCATTTGCACAGAACATGAATCTTTTACAGTCCCAGCTACAGAAATCTGGCACTTGAGTTCCAGCTGCAGCTACTCACGCTTTTAGCTCTAGAGGTCCCCAGGTCAAACCCGGGTTTGCCAGCCTGGGTGGCAGCCATCACACCTACAAACAAACTTGCACCCACGTGTGTTTCTTACCTTTTATTTTCCCCTCAGCTACACAGGTCTCCTGCAAGTTGCAGTGACTGGTCAGAGCGAGAGCAACAGAGCTTGTTTCTCAGTAAGGGCCAATGCTACCAGGCAAGGAGCTACTTCACCTCACACCCCTAACATGAGTAGCATTAACACTTTCTGGCAAGAGGAGAGAATCTTCGGCATGCCTGGTCCAGATGGAGTTAACAGAGGCAGGTCTGTGGAACTTTTTTATTCTTAATGCTGTAAGAGAGATTGAAGTTTGGGACACTAGATCCCCTTCTCCCACCCTGCCCTGTTCCACGCCCCTCCCTGGCCTTTTCCAACTCACTTCACAAGAGAAGCCGTGACCTCAAGTACAGCATATGTTGAGAGTGAAAAACGCATCAATTTCTTATCTCAGTATGATATCTGGATTGCTGCAGGTGCACTGCAGTTCAGATCCTCAGCAAATGCAAATCAGCCTGGCTCCATTCCCGGAGCCAGGCTGATTTACACCAGCTGGGGATCTGGCTCTCTGACTTCACGGAGTTTAAATCCACACCTCATATTTTGCACCAATACAGAGTTTTGCATTGATAAAGTTAACGGTAAAGGGCACGGGGGGTCCCCACCCACACCTTGTAACCTGAAATTCTGCTGCTCAAAATCTCACTGGGTTTAGTTTTCCTCCCCATGTCACCCTGTGCTTCACAGTCACGCCTCTGGCTTCACTGTCAGTTTCTATTCAGTTCTCATAGGCTCTTTAGGCCTGACAACCATATTAAGAGACCGTTTTTCAGCCCTGCAAAATTATCATGTTACAGAGCAATGAACCAGATCTCACTCTCACAGTCATTTAACTCTGGAGTAACTCAGTTTGTGTCAATGGAGTTACGCCAGGTTTACATCGGTGCAGCTCAGACCAGACTCTGGCCCTAGGACTCTGCCTAGCATAGAAACGGCAGTGGATCAGATCCCCTGGCCTACTCTATGGCCCAAAGGGAAAGGAAAGCTGAGCATCTTCCCGGCTGCAGCTTCTCAGTGGGTGCAGAGCCTCATGCCTTCCACATGCCACCCGCTGCAGGGCATGGCTTAGGGGTCACATCAGGGTGATCTGGGGAAGAAATATGGACAAAACACACTGTGCTCCAGAAATCCCCAAGAGGTGAAGGCTCCCAAGGGGGGAATAACCAGCTAGCATAAACTGGAGTCACCCCCAGGTCGAGGCACTGTCTACTCTCACACTAGTTTCTCAGAGGCTGCTTAGCATAAGAAAGGTTAGTAACACAAAGATCTCTTTTGTATAGTGCTCCTAGGGGAGAGAGCACTTAATGCTTACATGTCACTACTGCAATTCATGTAAAACAAAGGACCACAGAGAATACTGCGATGGCCTTGCCTGTCACTCTGCCATGTGATCAGCAGCCCTTGTGTCGCTCAGCTGTCATTTAGAAGAAGCCCTGACACAGAGCAAATAACGTGGGGTTAGTAAATTTAATCCTTTTTTTGTTGGGCCTGCAGCCTGACCCCCAAAGCCTCCCTCACTACTCTGGTTTCTAAGCCTTAGTGCAACAGGCTGCATGACTGGAAGTCTCTAGGTGAGGACTTCATTGTGTGGACAAATCCGACCCCCAATCACAGACCAAAGCAGTGTCTGAGCCCAGCACAGACCTCTGCTAACTCCACTAGTCAGGAGCAGCAGCTCTGTGGATCACAGTAGGTTACACTACCTTGCACGGACTAATCCTCCCTTGCGACCTAAGCAGAATCTAAACGGGACTGTATGGGACCCATGACACTGAGCACCACGCAGGAATGCACACCTCTGTCAGCATTACCTTGTCACTGAGGGAAGGACCTCTCCTTGTTTCCTTCTGTTCCTCATGAATCCCGTTGGACACATCTGCCCTTGCTGGAAGTTCTTGCTTTGAGTGAGAGTCTCAGCAGCTCATTTAAGAGCACGCTCTTTTGAGGTGGGGATCTGGGAACCTCAGGAGAGATTTATTCTGAAGAAACCACTTTAAAAAAAAAATCCCATGGAAAGTCCTTTCATTTCCCTGAGCAGCAAAAATCCCTTTTGGTTTTCCCCACTCTGTGGGAGGTGGCTGTCCCTGGAGATGTCTCATCAGAGACCACAGGGCCTGAAGGGGGATTTGGCCGTCCTCTGAGAGATACCGTTGCCTTTTTGATCTGTAATGTTTTCTGACCTTTACTTTCAGTGTGATGCCCCGCTCAGAAAGCACAGCTGGGGACTAAGACAAGCAGGGTTCCACATTATATCACGTAGCACATTCTACTTGGGGTTATTCAGGAAACCCACCGGGGCAGGCTGCCGCAAGATTAGCACAGCATAAGCACTTATGCTGCTCTATGCGCCACTCAGGCTGCCTATCTGTGCCTAGCTGCCATCACAGTGGTGGGTTTTAGCCTGCTGGTGAGGTCAAGCTATCCTGAGCCCTGAATAAATGGGGATATGACGTGATCAGGATCTCTCTCTCTGCGTATTCACCCTCTCAATAACTAAGCTCACTCAAGGCACCTTTGCTAATCACTCACACTCTGCACTGCTGTCCTGAGGCTCTGTGTTCTGCTCTCAGCTGTGGAGCTCCACTATTCTTCTCATGCACAGAAACCCCCAGCAGACCAGGGGTCCAGTCAGGCTTCCTGCTGGTACCTGTCTGCAGCATGCTAGAACCATGCCTGAGATAACTGGCCTCTGATGAACTCGTCAGGCCTGCTCTACAGCCTGGCTCGTCCTTACAGCTGTGCAAGGCAGGGGATAATTAAGTCTTTTGCCCTGCTATGGCAACCTGCATCTAGGACTCCCTTGTTCCTCTCCAAAGTGGGTAAGGGGTGCAGAGCTGTGGGGCCCTGCATGCTGCAGGGAACATGCTGTACAGCGTGATTCTCAGCCAGGGGTTTGGGGCCCACTCACAGGTTTCAGGACGTCCACCAAGCAGGGCCAGCATTAGACTTGCTGGGCCCTGGGCAGAAAGCCAAAGCCAAAGCCAAAGCCTTGCTGGCTGGGGCTGGGGCCGGGGCCGGGGCCGGGGCCTGAGGGTCCCCTGTGGAGTGGGACCCTGGCAACTGCCCTGCTTGCTACCCCCTAAACCTGGCCCTGGCTTTTATATGCAGAAAAACAGCTTTTGTGGCACAGGTGGGCTGTGGAATTTTTATAGCATGGGGGCAGGACTCAGAAAGAGAAGGTTGGGAACCCCCACACTTGCTCGGGAAAGCTGTGACCCTGCTCTAGGACCTGCTTTATTAAAGGCCTGACCCCCTTGGCTTGAGAACCCAAGCAGGAACAGCCCCACTGCTGTTCGCTCTCTGGAGCCCTGCTAGCACAGGTGTATCCATCCCAGATTGGGAGACTTACTCCTATCTACAGTGCAGACACACCCAGACAGGGAGCCTGTGGGAGAGGGAGGCACCGAACCCAGAGGAAGGATGGGGTAGTGGTTAGAGTGCTAAACTCAGGAGACCTTGGTTTAATTCTCTGCTCTGCTACAGACTTTCTGTGTGACCTTGGGCAAGTCACCTAGGCCCAGAGCCTCAAAGATACTTAGGCTCCTAAATACCAGGTCCAAAAGAAATGAGAGTTAAGCACCTAAATACGTTCAAGGATCTGGACCTTAGTCTCTCTGTGCCACAGTAATGGGGGCGATATAAGTACCTAAGGCTGTGTAAGAACCTAAATGCACATCGAGTTGTTCCTGATTAACTCCATGTGTGGATCTCTTATGCCAGAAAAAGTGGAAAGGATTAAGCTAAACAGGAACAAGGCATTCTTATTCTGGAGTAAGAGTGTCCACACATGGAGTAAATCAGGAATAACTCCATGTGAAGTCAGGCCCTAAGACAGGTAGATCTCCTGAGTTGCAGCCTAGTATCTTTAACCACATGACCAAGTTAGAGGCAAGCGCTGTCAGGTAGAGATGGTCTATTTGTGTATTTTCTCAGTCTTTCAGCACTTAACAAGTGATACCTAAAAATGATAACTGCTAATGAAGCTTGGTTGTTTAATACTAGAGTTGGGGTCACTGTAAAGCTTGGACCTCACGTGGATCCAAATCTGAATTTCCCAAAGCTCAGAGGTGTTTGGATCTGATGCTCCAATTCAAACCGATCACAGAGACCAGATCTGCTTCCAGTTATGAGCTTTCCTAAAGCTGGGGGATGTCCAGATCGGGAAATCCCATTCACTCATCTCCATGTCAGTTAGGTTTCACTGTAATTAACTGGGTCAGCCATGATGGGTATGAGGTTAGGTAATTTTAGC
The DNA here is from genome assembly GCF_965152235.1 of Eretmochelys imbricata. Lineage (NCBI taxonomy): Eukaryota > Metazoa > Chordata > Testudines > Cheloniidae > Eretmochelys > Eretmochelys imbricata. The sequence continues at coordinate 8,776,778 of NC_135593.1, read as the reverse complement.
GGGATGCTTTCGTAACACTGCATTTCTAACATCTCATTCCTGCCTTGCTGATCCAGGATGCAAGTTCTCATGAGCACCAGCCTCCTCCGTGATGGTATAAAATTGCAGAAAGAGAGCAATCTCATGTTTAGAATAAGGGACTGTGAACTAGGGAACACCTGGGTTCTATTACTGACTCTCTATGGGACATCACTTCACCATCTCTGTGCCGCAGTTTCCCCATCTGTAAAACAAGAGCGATGATACAGACCCTGCCAGCAGGGCGCACTGAGGCGAGGCGTAATTCACTAATGCACTTCAGGCTGTAAATTGAAACCACTGGAATGGGTTTCTGGCTTGCATGTGGGCTTGGTTTGACAGAGATGGGGACGGGGAACGGGAATTGAAACAAGGGGTGCTTGTGGGGTGTGTGGCCAGGTACCGCTCTAGCTACTTTAGTGTTTGTGGGATTTTTACACCACGTGGGCTTGTGTCTTTCCTTTGGCTGCCGCAGATGTAGCACTGTTGATTATTATTTGCTAGTAAAAGCCACCCCAAGTCCCCACGATGTGTTAGTGGCTGCATGAGCAGAGACCGTGTTTTGAATTGGAGCAGTATTTTCTGTGCTTCTGCTTCCCTTTCACTAGATGGCACTGAGAAAAGCCTCTCCCTGCTGCTTTGGGCCTTTCCCTTTCCCCTTTCGCTGGCATTTCCTTGGCAGAGGCAGATCCGGCAGCTCTCAGACAACAGCCGTGAGCCACCAGCCCCAGGTCCATTTCCTGGCAGGAGAGGGGCCAGCAGCAGGCAGGGGAGCAGCTGCTGAGCCAGCCACAGATGCCAAGCAGAGCTGGGAGAGAGCAAAGGAGCCAAGCACCAGCAATGCCTGGCAATGCAGCACTCAGACAAACCCGTGACGTATTCCAGCGAGCACCCAGTTAAGGCCCTGTGGGTGGCAGCAGGATTTGAAAGCCCACTGGCTTGGCAGGGGGGTTATAGGGAAAGTTGGGGTGCAGATGGGGGGGGGGCGCTAGAGTCATTCTGCCCCTGTGATCTGAAAAGCAGGAAGCTTTTCACCCAGTCGTAGTTTTTAAAGCAACACTTTGTCGCCCCAAGAGCTGGTGGTTTTAAAGGGGGCTGGTTGGCCTGGCTGGTTTGTTCTTACCTGGGGCTGTGACAAAGGGAGAGGCAAAGGTGCCTTTGCAAAGAGCCTCCTCGCTTGCAATCAGTGGCTCTGCGGGGCTGTCTGGGTGCTAGGGTTTGGCAGTCAGTGGAGAGTGGTTTGCATTTGCCTTTCCTGTGTCCCAGCTGGTTGGATGTGATATTTACAAAGGGCTGATCAACCTGGGCCGGGGAAATCTGCTTTCAGACTTGCAATCCCAGCACCAAGCTCCCCGGTTCTTTCAATGGAAAACCAGAGGATGCTAAAGACACAGGAGCCCTGCGCTAGCCTCGGCAGCGGACTGAGCGAGCTGGTAGGGAACAGGAAGCTGATGGTTTTGGGGGCCCTGTTAGCCTGGTTATTAGTCGTCCACTTGCTGGTTAACATCTGGCTGCTTTGCCTCCTCTCCGGCTTGCTGGCGGTGTTGGGGGGATGGCTGGGTTCCCAGGCCATCATCAGCACCTGCACCCGGCTCCACTTGGAACGGTTCATCCTGCTGGAGAGCTGCCCACAGAGCCCCGAGGCGGAGAGGCAGCTGGACGAGGAGATTGACCGCATGATCCAGAAGATCATCCGGGACTTTGTGTCCTCGTGGTACCGGACAGTTAGCAGCGAGCAGGGCTTTGAGGACGAGGTGAGGAAGGCCATGACAGGCCTGGCCCTAGAGCTCAAAAGGAGGATGGCACTGGTGGACAAGCAAGCCTTGACCCATAAGATTCTCTTGCTTTGTGGCTGCCACCTGCAAAGCTACATGAAAGCAAGGGAGAGCACGGAGGCTGCAAGGAGCCCGGCGGGACCGGCTCAGCTGGCACACCAGCTCTGGCGAGCGTACGGTGAGCTTTCTGCCCCGCACCCAGCCGTCCAGAGCCCAGCCATGGAAGTGAACTACGCCCGGAGCATTGTGGACGTGTTGCTCCGGGTGCTGGTGCCCAAGCCTCACCTGGAAACTAGGACTGGGCACTTCGTGGTGGTGGAGCTGGTCACCTGCAATGTTCTTCTGCCTATGATCAAGAAGATGTCTGATCCTGACTGGATCAACCTGTTACTAATTGGGATTTTCTCCAAGATGGGCAGCAAAGGGGAAAGGAGAAGGGGAAAGGGGGAGGAGCCTCTTTTGGCCACCGCCCCCTGCCAGCCCGCAGTGCCGAATTCTTTGCCACTGAAAGTTGTGGCACCATCTCCAAGGCCTTCGGAGCTCCCCAGTTACGATGTGGTGGACAGTCTGGAGTGCAACCCTCAAGAGGGGGAAGAGAGGAAGGACCTGTCGAGCGGGGAGCCTGGTGCTGATGTTGATGGTAGGAAAGCAGGGAGCACGCCCGTGCGCTACCCCCAGCCAGATACTCTGGGCTCTCTCTTCCTGTGTGAGGACTCAGAGCTGGAATCCCCTATGTCTGACCTCGGCAAGGACTCGGATTCTGTGGTGCTCTTGTCCACAGAGGAATTCCTCACCGACACGTTCCAGGATTCCTTTGCGGGGCTGGAGGGGCCGGACGGCCTGGACCAAGAGGACGGTGTGGGTGCCAAGGATGGGTACCTGGAGGAGAGCACTGCCTCTAGCTCTGAAACGAGCGTCCTCCCCTCTGCGTTGGGCCAGTGCCCCGACATACAAATCGACCCCGCAGTGGAGAAGGAGGAAAGCTTGGCATCTGTCACCGTCCTGCTGGCCGATCCAGAGAAGCCTTTCTCGAGGCGACCGTCCTTTCTGGAGAACCCAGCAAAGAGTCCCCTGGACCCCAGTCAGTCGCCTCTCCCACTCTACTCCTCCCATACCTTCAGCTTTGAGCCACTCAGTAGCCCTGACAGCCCAGTCGTCATCCAGAACCTGCGGATAACTGGAACCATCACTGCCCGGGAGCACAGCGGGACCGGGTTCCATCCCTACACACTCTACACGGTCAAGGTGATACAGTCACTCCTCTCCTCTGTTCTTGTTGTGGGGTGGGCATGCAGGAACGCTAATGCTCCGGAAGAGAGGATCCACAAGCTGTTTTAGGCAAAGCTCATTGCCCCCTCCTCTGGGAGCTTTGCCCATAGCAGGGCAGGTTGATTTAAATCTGTGATTTCAATGACCAACTGGAAAGCCTCGATTTGAAATCCTCAATTTCAGTCAACTTTTCCATTTGTACTTCAGTTCTTTTCTAAAGAAAGATGTATTCTCCTTGGCTGATATAATCATAAAAACATGTTGATTTACAACTAAATAGAGCCTTTACATGAGATTTGGTACCTAGGAAGGTACACTGTAACTAGCTATATTTATTTAAGCAACTATATAGCTTAATATTTTCAGTCTTTTATTAATTGTACATTTTTTTTAGTATGGAAGAAAATGGTGAATAATATATTGCTTATTTACCACTATTGTGCCATATTTGTCAAGCTTGACCTCACAAAGTAGATGTTTTCCCCCTGATTCTTTCTTTTTATAGAAAAGAATCCTTTAATTCAAAGGTTTTGATAGGGGTTCATGGATTCAGCATATTCATTATTTGTTCAAATGTTTTAAGAGATTATAATAAGTTTAGGCCTTAACCTATTTTGTATTAAATTCAGATTCCATTTGAAATAGGTTTATTTTTAAAAAGAAAAAGGTATTCTAATTTTAAATAACAAAATCAAATCCCGTTTAAATTATTAAAAGAAAAAAATCCTCCATTTTTATCCACCCTGGTGTGGGCCCGGTGGTTAGAGTGAGAGATTGAGAGTGGGGATTCCTGGGTCCCATCCCCTGGCCCACGGAAGGATCTTTGTCCCTGAGGTGTGTCTGGTCTCCACAGGTTAATGACTGACTAATGGTCTGCCCTCTTCCTCCCCAGTATGAGACAGCACTGGAGAGTGAGAACGCCAACAGCCTCCAGCAGGTGGCCTACCACACCGTGAACCGGCGCTACCGCGAGTTCCTGAACCTGCAGACCAGGCTGGAGGAGAAACCTGAGCTGCGGAAATTCGTTAAAAGTCAGCACTCAAGCTGGCTCGCTGTAAAAGCCCTAGCAGCCTTCCCAATCTCCCCGCCCCTCCTTGCCACCCCTGCATGGCGCTGCTTGGCTAAATATAATGGGTGCCCCTGGTGAGCGTCCATAGGCCAGCACACGGTGGGTTAGCAGGAGGCTAGGATGACCTCGGTATTCCCCCTGCCTCTCTCTGAACTTCATCTGAGTTCCCAAGTGCCCCCTTCTGGCCACAATGGGATATATCCTGCCTCCCCTTCCCCCGATGCAATCAGCTATTCTCCCTGCTGTAGGAGCCTCTGCAGCGCTGCCCAGTCCATCCCCTCCCTGCTGTGCACTGTGATGCACAGTGGTGGAGAGGGGTGTGGTCCAGCCAGCAACCCTGGGCTAGCTCCCCCAGGATGTGAGGGGGCTCTCAGAGTGCTGGGCGGGAGCTGGTCACCCCATCCTGATTGCTGATGGGTGGGTGCTTCAAGGAGCATCACTATAGGTTCCAGGGGCAAACCCTACCCATGTAGGCCAGGCCAGATGGTGACTGGTTTCAAGTCTGAGGTACTCTTCAAATGTCTGTCAATACAAGATGTGAAGATAGGTGCTGAGCACGTACAGCTCCCGGGAAGTTCAGGGAGAGCCGGGGTCGCTCCACACCTCTGATGGTCAGGCCACTGGTCTATGGCAGAGGTGACCAACATGCAGGGCAAGCACCAAATATGGCTCAACTGAGTGTAGCTCGTGGCTTCCCTAATCCAAATCACTGCCGGGGGACTCAAACCACAAGCAATTCAAGGAGTGTCCATGTCTGGTAACTGGTGCACATCAAGGTGCAGAGCAGGGTTGGCTGATAGATTCCTCCTAAGGTCTTAACATAGCTGTTGCTACAGCCCAGGTTGGGATGTCCCTTTCCTAACGTAATGGGGGGCCCTTGACTAAGCAGTGGAGAGCTGGTCAGACAACAGAATTTCCATACCATAGGACCCTCTGGTTTTGAGAATTATTTTCATTCTGATTTTGGAATGAAAAGTCTCGGTTTTGAAATCTCCTGCACCCTAGAAAGTCCATTGTTTGGATATTGTTGAAACATTGTAATATAACTTATTACAGATAATAACATTTATATATATAATACATAATGCATGTATAATATAATAAAATAAAATTAATATTCAAAACATCTAAACAATGAAATGAAATGAGACAGTCAAAATGATTACTTTCAATGCTTTTTTCCTTTGAAAATTTACCCAAAATTGACATGTTTCCACAGAAAGTTTTGATTTTGATGAAACTTCATTTGCCAGTGGAAAACTGTTCCACTCAGTGTTTCAACCAGTGCTACTGCCATGCATTCAAGTTCTCTCAGGTTGTCTATTATCTCTTAACCAACGCCTCCAGTCCTTTGGCATTACAGAGTCCTGTGTATTAAAAGAGTTGGGATGAAAACTCTGTATATATTTGAGGCCAGATCCTTTCACCCTAGTTCATGCAGAGCATTAACTTACTCTGCCATTGGCCTATGGATGTAGTAAGTTACTCCTCACCACGAGTCAGGATTCAACCCTTTATTAACAGTACTGATGTGTCTTATTTTTACTTATGCGTGTGTTTTATTTTGAAGATGTCAAAGGTCCAAAGAAACTTTTCCCTGATCTTCCATTCGGAAACATGGATAGTGACAAGGTGGAAGCCAGAAAAAGTCTCCTGGAATCGTTCTTGAAGGTGAGATGTTCTCTCAGGTCCCTATCATTAAACAGACTCAGCAGCCTCTTCCTTATGCGTGTGATCTGGTTGTGCAGGTTTCTTCTGCGTGAATGAACAGAGCAGAGTAGTGATGGACTGGTTAGAGCAAGGGACTGGGAGCCAGGCTTCCTGGGCTTTTATCCTGGCTTTGCCACTTGTGTATGTGACCACTTGTGCAAGTCAAACGTTCAGAAATGGCCTCTAATTTTTTGGGGGTGGGGGATGGAGGCAACAAGAGAAGCCTTGGACCTGCTTTTTCCCCCTACTGATTCTAAATAATCCATGCAATGCATGACTTTGCCCTGTTGCATTTTATGGAGGAGGGAAGAAATTCAGGGGTGGATATCTCAACAAATACCCTGTTGGGGTGTGGAGCATTTTCCCTGGGAGTGGTAGAAGTCCAGTCTCTTGGAACATCTGGGGACTATAGCATAAAAGACAATCTGGTCCTGATCACGAGGAGAGGTGGACAACGGGGTTTACCAGGTCTCCTCTGTCTCTGGTTTTTATGAGTAGGGTAGGGAGATGAGAATCCAACTCTGTGTTTTCCTTTGCAGCAACTGTGCAGCATTCCCGAGATTGCCAATAGTGAGCAGGTGCAGGAGTTCCTCGCCCTGAACACAGACGCCAGGATCGCGTTTGTCAAGAAACCCTTTGTGGTCTCCAGAATAGACAAGGTACCTTCATGCCCCTGTGTAGCCGCCATCTGCTGAGCTCCATTTGTGTGAACACTCTCATCCTAACGCATTAAAATACTTTCTCCTTCTAGGCTTTTGTCTGCCTGTTATTATTTACTAGCATCTAGAGGCCCCAGCTGAGCTCTGGGGCCCCATTGTACTAGGTGTACTGTACATACACCTACTTAGACATTCCCTGCTCCAAAGAGCTTACAATCTACATGGCCACAGAAGTGGAGGAATGAAGTATTATAATCCCCCTTTCATAGCTGGGGGAAACCAAGGCATAGAAATATCGAATGACTTGCCTTGGGAGTCTGAGTCACTGAGTCACAGCCCCTTGCTTTAACCATAAGACCACCCTTGCTTGTTTTGTGCGAATGGCATCTGTGACCCAAATTGCTGCCCTTCCCATCAAAAGCATAAGATGCTGTAGGTAACAGAAGGGGAAAGAAGAGGAGACAAAGGGATAGTTCATTCATTTCAATGATTACCTTTCCCACCCCATCTTGCAAGTACCCAGCTCAGTTGATGAGCTCAAGTGTTGGAAACTCGGAAAGGTACTAACTCTTATGGGATCCTTCCGGACCCTAATGTGCCTGGTGCACCTTTGGGTACTCTTCACCAGATCTCCTCCTGGATTGTGAGCTCTCTGAACAAATCTCCTGGGTGGTAACCTTGCTGCACAGATATTTTCATGATTAGATAAAGATGCATAGTCTAGTAGTTAGAACTGGGGATTGGTACTCATGGGTTTTCTTCCCCTCTCTGTCACTAACTTGCTGTGTGACCTTGAGCACTTAACATCTCTGTGCCTCAGTTTCTCCACCTGTAAAATGGGGATGCGAAGGCTTGCCACTCAGTCTGACCTCATGCCCCTTATATCCTAATTCTCCGTATTACATCAGTTGGCCAATTCCTGATTGTTAATGGGCAGTTTGGTTTTTCTATTTAATGAGAGCAATAGAAAGTTTTCAAACCTGTCCTTTACAGATCGCTCTCTGCTTGGGCACCTGGGTGCACGACTGCTTGTTAAAACCACTTGGGTTGAGGCTTGGCTGGATGTGCATTGTATTTGGCTCTGAATGAATGAGAGTGATGCTTTTTATAGTTCCCCCAAAACAGGGTCCTGCCCTTCCTCCCTCTCCTACAGTCACACTGAACGTTCCCTTGATTTATCCAAAGTCTCAATTTTCCAAATTTACTCTGTCCCCTGTGATGTTCACACAATTCAGGCTGTCCTGCCCTTGGGAAAATGGTTCAGACAAGGTCCCTGCATTGAGGATATTACAGTCTAATTTAAACACATTCGATATGCTGGCCAACACTTCCTCTCGTGGTGCCCCTGGCGCCCGTAAACAAAATCTAAGTGAAATCAGTGTCTCTTCCTCTTGCTGTTGCATTAAAATCCTAGCACATGCCTCTCCCAGATGGAATCTTGCCAGAGCAGTGGCTGTGCCCATGCCCCAAACACCGCAAGCGAGGGCTCTATCCACAGATGGAACAATTTCAGCGCCTGCCGCTCCGCTGAACCCTCGGCAGCCCCAGTAGGGTTACTTTAAGAAGTGTCCTTCACGAGCATATGTGCAGTTCAGAAGGTTCAACAGGCCTCTGTCTAAAATGTTACCTGGAGAGGCCCTGTGCCTCTCCGGGTATCTCTAGCCTGCAGGCAGAGGGATGAATGCAGCGCATATAGACATCCTTAAGTTGGCTTTGATTTAGCAAGCTCAAATAATGATTGCGAGCAGCAGCACGGACTGTACAAGCCCGCCCAGCACCCTGGGTATATGCTTGCTACGGCTTCACTGCTGTTGTTATTCCAGCTAGCTAGATCAACCCTAGCTTTGAGTCTGTCTCCACAAGCTGTGATCGCCCACTCATGATTGCAGTGTAGGCCTGGCCTAAAGGGGAGCGCCTGTCAGCCACGGGAGCAGAGACGTGAAGGACAGACTCAAGCTAAGTGGAGGTTTGAGCTGCCCATCAGTTCTTGTCCATTTCTCTGGGCATCTTGGCTATCCCTTTGCTCCCAATAGCAACCTGGTAAGGGGAAGACATGCAGTGACTGCATTATGGGCCCATGCCTTGTCCCACGGGCTTCCCCGGTAAACTCCCGTTGACTCTGCTGGCAGCAGGAGCTGGCCCTAAAGGAGCATGGATGACGTTTCTGTGTGTAGCACTGAGCTCTTTTAATCCCAAAGTGAAGGCTGTTATGGCCCTAACACGTTCTTCCTCCTCCTCAATAGCGGTCGATAGGCAGTTACAGGCTGGGCCTGTCCTGGCTGAGTTGGAAGCCAGAGGACTCCTCTTTCTGGAACGTGGCATTTTCCTTCCTCATGGAGCTAACCCCCTTGCTTTTCCCACCCCCGGCAGATTGTGCTCAATGCCATTGTGGACACTTTGAAGACGGCATTCCCCAGGTCGGAACCTCAGAGCCCAACGGAAGAGCTCAGCGAGGCAGAGGTGGATGGGAAATCCCAGACAGATGGGAAGAAGGCTAATAAGTAAGGACTCTTTTCAGGTTATGCCCAGCATGTTGACAGTATCAGTGGGTTGAACGTAGGATAATTAGTACTTCAAGGCAGCAGCAAATACCAGGCTTGATATTGGGTGCTTTGAAATGGTGAGTAGTATGCATCAGTCCTACCTCGTGCTGTGACTCCATTATGTTTTACAAATTAAGCAGAGTCGACTTGGGTCAGTATGTGAGGGGGAGATCCCAAAGGGAACACTCAGATATTCCAGGAATTGGTGCTGGCTGATGACTGGCACTCTTCCCATGGGGTCCGCACTGAAACATTGTATTTAGTGCTGTTGGAGGTGCAGTGCATTGGAGGACATGCTTATGTTATTGAAGGATTGCATTATAACTTTTAAACTAACGCATGAGCTGTACCAGTGAACTGCAGCCTCCTGTGGGGTGGAGCACAGCTGATGTTTAAACAGCAATTGTGGCAACCATCCACAATACTTTAGGACACAATCCCAAATCCAACTGAAACTGCAAGGGAGTTTGGGGGAGGAAGAATGTAATTTTAATACCTGAGTTTTGATTTGGTCCAGACTTGGGGGTTAACCCCCACTGCCCTTTCCAAAAGTTCCACAAGCTTTTTGTGGTGGCCTATGGTATGGCCAGTGAATGCTGGAGAGTTTATCCTGTGGCATAGGCTGAGGATACTGCATGTACTTTGCTACATAAGTGTTTACTATCTGCTGTTGCTAAAGTCAACAGAAGCCTCCGGTCAACTTGGCTGGAATCCATGTGTGTGTATACATATGTATTTTCCTGAAAAGGGATGTTTTGCTTCAAAAGGCTGCTCTGAGCAGTTTGTGGGTTTTTTTAATCAGATTTGGGGCAATCTTGGCTGGAAAGAACATTCCTTAGCAATAAACAGACTTTTTAATTGATCCAAAAAGCGAACAGCCCTTCCAGATCCTTCAGACCTCTCCATGTCTGCACATTTAATAGCTGGGTTACACAATCCTGCTTAGGGCGTTTGATAGCAAAAGGTTTTATGAACATGTGTTATGTTACCATATATGCTCGTGTATAAGTGACCACCGCTCACTGAATAGAAATTGCTATTTAAAAAAGAAAGAAATTGACCGGTATAGGAGGGCCTGTTTGTGTGTGTTAGACAATATATAAGAGAAGAGCAATGCACATGGATATATACGGCAGGAATTTCATTCTATTTATTGTATTGTTAATCATAGAAATCTAGGGCTGGAAGGGACCTCGAGAAGTCATCAAGTCCAGCACCCTGCTGTGGCAGGACCAAGTTAACCCTAGACTAGCAACCTCCCTTGGAAGTCTATTCCAGAGTTTGACTACCCTTATAGTTAGACAGTTTTTCCTAATATCTAACCTAAATCTCCCTTGCGGCAGATTAAGTCCATATTTCTTGTCTTGCCTTCAGAGGACATGGAGAACAATTGATCACCATCCGCTTTATAACAGCCCTTAACACACTGGAAGCTTGTTATCAGGTCCCCCCTCAAGCTTCTTTTCTCAAGACTAAAACATGCCCAGTTCTTTTAACTTTCCTCATAGGTCAGGTTTTCTAAACCTTTTATTATTTGTGTTGCTCTTCTCTGGACTCTTTCCAATTTGTCCACTTCTTTCCTAAATTGTGGTGCCCACAATTTTACACATACTCCTGCTGGAGCCTCACGAGTGCCACATAGAAAGGGACAATTACCTCCAGTGTCTTACATACAACACACCCCAAAATTATATTCATCTTTTTTTCCAGCTGCATCACTTTGTTGGCTTATATTCAGTTCATGATCCACCAGAACCCCTAAATCCTTTTCAGCACTACTACTGCCTAGCCTGATATGCCTCATTTTGTAGTTTTACATTTGAGTTTTCTTCCTTCCTAAGTGTAAAACTTTGCACTTGTCTTTATTGAATTTCATCTTGTTGAATTCAGAGCAATTCTCCAATTTGCTAAGGTCATTTTGAATTCTAATCCTGACCTCTTGTAACCCCTGCCAGCTTGGTGTCATACACACCTTTTATAAGCATCATCTCCACTCCGTTATCCAAGTCATGATGGTTTGTTGGGCACCCAAAGCCTTGAATAGGCATGCTGGTTTTTTTTTATTATTATTTTAAATCTGACTTTAGAAAAATGGTAACCAGTGTCTAAGAAGTGGGTGTATATACATGTATGTGTATAGAATCATAGTGATATAAGGCTGGAAGGGACCTTAACAGGTCATCTAGTCCATGACCCCCGTGCTAAGGCAGGATTAAGTGAACCCTAGGCCATATGGTAGCCAGTGCATAAGATGTGGGTCTATACGTGTGTGTGTGTGTATATATATATGGTACCCAGAGCTGAAGTGTCACTGTTGCAACATCCTGTAAGTGCTGCCCCGGGCCCAAAGCACCAGCCAGGGCTGCAGTCTCCTCGGGAGGTGAACGAGGCAGCGTAGTGCTTGCAGGGTCCATGGCTATCACTGACTCCTGCATACTGTGCTCACCCTGAAATCTCCCTGTTCTGGGTCAGAAATTTCAGCCTCAGAAACTGAGCTCCTACATCAATATCTATGGCACCCCCTCTCCCAAACACTTGACATGGGGAAACTGAGGCACAGAGAAGGGAAGCAAGTTGCCTAATGTTGAACGTAAGTCAATGGAATTGCTGGGAATAGAACCCAGAAGCCCTGGCTGCTGCTGTCAACCACTAGACCATGACTGCGTTGTAGGCACCCGGAGTGTGTATTCTGGATACCCACGTGGTCTATAAGCCCTTATGGAGACTTGCTTTGCAGGATTCCCCTGTTATAGCATGATACCAGCGCTTCTTTGGCAGGGCTTATAGCAGCGTGTACAGGGCCATTCACGCTATGTATCCCTTGCTGCTATACATTACAGAATTGCATAGGACCTTTGGCAATTATACCTACCGGGTGGTCTGCCTAGGGCCACTGGGGGTTACAGACAGGGCCGGCCCGAGACCAAATGGCACCCCAGGCGAGGAGTGTCTTTGGCACCCCTCTCTCCCCCATTTGTTAAGCTTTTGAATAACTTATTTTTTTATTGTGTTTGTAATTCATTCATTTTTCACTAACCTCCTAGAATGTTCTGGACCTTGGTAGAGTCTCGTGGAACCTTCCAGACTTTCTGAGAACGACATTTCCCAGAACGTTGTCAGCCATGTGAACAAGGTTCACAGTACCACACCTGGGCTCTCACTTCACTTCACTTCACTTCACTTCGGTCTTGCACCTCACTGACTGACTTGCAACGTCCTGCCCAGCGAGGGCCTGGCTGGCAACATTCTAGAAGGTTCAAGGAAAATATAGTTCTCAGAAAGTCTGGAAGGTTCCACGAGATTCTACCAAGGTCCAGAATGTTCTAGGAGGCTAGTGAAAAATGAATCTGCCTGCGGAATGTCTGAAACGTGTCACGTCAGTCGTTCTACTTTCCCTTTTGTCACGAACAACAAAAACAGCACCCCAAGCCCGGTACCGCCCCCCGCCCCAGCCTTGGCACCCCAGGTGGTCATCTGCCCCTTAATCTGGCCTTGGTTACAGGACAGATCAGAGCTGGTTTCCTTTCACAGCAGGGTGGCTTTCTGTGTTCTTAGCTGAAGTTTTAGCAACTCCTCCCCTCAGATGAAGGACAAGGCGTTAAACTCCGCTCTGTCTCTCTTCCCCAGGCCCAGGCTGAGGTTCCCGTCCAGTAAAATCGCTCCGGTGCTGAGCGTGGCCGAAGCACATGAGAGGATCCTGTATGGCCTGAGGGAGGCCAGCACTGTAAGTGCGGGTCCTGCACGAGGATGCTGGTCAGATGGCCAGGACCATGGGTCTTTGGGAGACTGTTTGAGGGCTGAACTGGGAAAAATCCAGGGGTACAAAGGATGTGGTGCAGTGGGGACCCCATGCAGCGTATTCACTGCTTGCTGCTGTTGGAGATGGTCACCAGTGCAACGAGTTTAGTAGTCTGAGCCACCATGAAGCTGTTTGCACGGTTAGTTAAAGAGGGGCCCAGTGCCTAGCAGGATTCTTGCCAACCAAGCAGGAAGAGCATCCACAGAGCTATTGGGGATACCAGGGCTGCAGGTGAGGAAAGGCCTTGGTGGCAGGAACCATCTCTTTGTTGTATCTTTGTGCAGTGCTTAGCACAACAGGGCCCTGGCCTCTGGGCACTATCGCAGTCCAAATAATAAACGGGCAGAGCTGGTCGGGGTAGGAGGGTTGTTGGAGATGAGGGCAAGCGAGTTGGTCACCTAGGGCTGGAATAACAAAGGGTGTTGCAGGACAAGAATGCCATGCCAGTGCATCTCTGGGGAATGGTCCTGGAGCCCAGCAGCAGGAACTAAGTGTTGAGGGTTGAAATAGAAAATAAATAGGAGCAACAGTGACTTCCTGTGACCTAATTTTTATGCTTGCAGTGCTAACGGACAGGCCATAGTGTGCCCTGACGGGAGCCACTGGATTCAGCGGGGCTGCACAGGGTGGGAGCCGGGAGAGGCTATGGCTTCAGGGCAGTGGCTAGCTGTTTGTATGATGCAGAGCAGTTGGATGGGGTGGGTTGCCAGCTATGGCCACCTGCTTCCCAGCGCTGTGGCCCTGACACATGGCTGCTTCCTCAGGTCTCTGACCCCTTGTCTCTGGCCGGAATGGAGTCCTTCATTCAGAAGCAGGAGAAGTTGCTGGAGGCGATGTCCAGCGAGGCCCCAGAAACCGAGGGGACAGGCCCCACGCATGTCCCACAGCAGCCGGTGCGCCAGAAGGATGACCCTGGTAAGCTCCTGCCTGCCAATGCCCCTCCACCCCACCTCATCAGTTGGCTTGTATGGTACATGCCTCTCCCATCTTCGTTAGTCTGCTTATCTCATAGGTCCTTTGGGGTCTCCTTGCCTGTCACGCTTTGGGCACTCTGAGTAATGACTGAAACAACTAGACCTCTCTGGCGCCGTGCTGGGAAGCAGCGGTGTGCTGGATTGTCGCTGGAAGCAAAGGGAAGAATCAGAGCCATGTGGCTACAGAGTGTGTGGATCAGTCATCTCTTTGATGCTGTCCTCTGGCATGAGAGCAAGGGTTCTCTCAAAACTCCTCACTCGCGCCAAGCTACTTAGATGTAACCTCTTTGGGTTTCTGAGCATGTGCAGCACCCATCACAATGGGGCCCCACTCCCGGGCTGAGGTCTCTAGGCACCACTGTAATACCAGTAATAATTAATAGCTAGTGGCCAACAGGCTGCAAACCAACGAAAGCAAACACTGCTCCACCCAGCATAGAACGGGCTTGGGGAATTCGCTACCCAGGAGCTGGAGAGAGACAGCCATTGCAGGGCATGAAATGGGGCTGAACAGTCTTGCACACAATAATATTTCTAGTTGTACATGCGGAAAGGGAGTGATCCAGTCTCACGCTTTGTGGTGCACGATGATGACTCGAGCAGCTGGAAGGAAATAATCTGTCCCCCCATCATGCCCAGCATTGCCCCATTTGCCTTTCTCTAAAATAACCTGTTGGAGGTACGGTGCAGGAGCCAATGGCTCACTTGTTTGTATGTCTATGTCTCTTTTACACCCCATCTGTAATAAAAAATCTGAATGACTCTCAACATTAGTACCACAATAATCTTTACGAGGCCTCACCCTTGAAAATTCCCACCTGGGCAGATATGTGCTGCTTCTCTGCATGACGGAATGTCTCCAAGAGAAAGTAACAAAGGCAGTTTGCAGAGAGCAGGGTTGTCTATTACTTTGGGAGTGTGAGTCTGGACTCTCGTTTGCTTGGTTTTTCCCTGATGGACCCTGGGCAAGTTATTCCACCTGTGTGGCCCTTATTCCCTGTTTTCCAGGCAAGCAGGGAGGGAAATACACTTCTGTACCCTACAGGACTGTTGCGACGTGAGAAATGTTTATGGAGAGCTTGGAGTTCCTCTGGTGAATGCTACTATAGAGATGCATTTCCTAGAGCCAGGAGAGGGAGACATTTAATACATTTTAGTGTCAATATTGCATTTAAAAAACCCCTCCATTAAAAGAACATTAAAGTTGCAAAGTCAAGAACTCAGAAGTTAGGAAATGCCAGAATTAAGGTTGCCCGTGCAGCTGCCATTCAGCCCCCTTGCGTTTATGTGTTATAATGCGCAGTCTTTCAGAGGTTTGTAATTTGACCAAATTTGGATGGCTTTAATGGGAACAGCAAAAGGCACATCTGTGACCCTAGAGCGACCCCTGACAAATTTCAAATCCCTGCTCCAAGCACGGGGGCAGTAGAACTTTTCAACAAAACAGTTGTAAGAATATTTTTAACATGGGCAAAACAATGTATTTTCCCTTAGTCTGTTCTTGGATGCAGCTGAACTGTTTAAGCTGAAACTTTCCAAAATAATTCAACTTGAGGCAGACACCCCGCCTGGAAGATTACAGACCCAATGGTTAAAGTCTGGTTAAGTTATAATCAACTGCATACACGGTCTCATAATAGGAAGTGTGGAGCATCCTTACGCATAAGTAGCGGTACCTGCCCTGCCTCTAATGAATGTGAATACATAACGCTGCAGGGCTGTCAGGTCTGAGGTCACTGGTCTGTACAGAACAAGTGAGACGCGAAGGGGTTGTGTTTAGCTGAACTCTCATGGAAGTCTTGCGTAAATGATGCTGACTTATCTGAACCATCACCAGACCTGGAAGCAGCGAAGGGACGGAATGGTCTGGGAGGAGAAGGGGAATGTCTGCGAAATGGCTTGCCAAGGACAACCAGAGTCCATATCTGTTGAGTAAGTGACCTGTCGGAAGAGGCAGGCACAGTAAGGCTGGCCCAGCCAGTGACCTGGGGTTGGGAGAATGGACGTGAAGGGAGTAAACAAGGTTAATTCATGATCATCTGTCCTGTAGCGCTGCCTGGGTTTTTGCGCGTGGTGACAGCCTGCTTTGGCCCTTCTAAAGAAAATCCAAGCCCCAGAGGAATGTAATGCATGAGAAGAAATGATTCTCAGAAGGACCAGAGATACTGGGGGCCAAATGTGAGCTACCCGTCTTACTAGACGGTCATGTGCAAACAATTAGCATCCAGTCTGATGGGGGCAAGGGGCCAGCTCACCGACAGCAAGGAACGGAAGCAAAAACCCTGTCCGCTCTCCTTTCGGGCAGTAACTTGAGCACAAGCAGAAGCAGGAGGACTCTGAAAGGTGCTCCAGCTTCAGGAGAGGATGGAGGGTCCGTGACTGGGACAGTGAGGTCAGCACGTGCAACCTGTGCTTCAGTTTGGCCACCTGTAATATGGGGAAAGCAAAGCCTCCCACCTGTGTCGTGTGCCCGGAGACCTAGAGGTGCGAAAGTTCTCTAGACCGGCTAACTGCAGTTAAGATCTGAAGCTTGCACGGTTTTGTTGGAGAGTCCAAGGACCCTGAGGAACAGAGCCGGTTACCCTGTCGAGGTCTGACAGTGGCACATCACTGCTGACATGCTAGTTTTTTGCACCATTCCATTCTGTGCTGGGACATGGTTTGCACATCTCGGTGCTGGGACCAGGGCCTGCCACAAGATGGCAGCCCAGCGGTGCTAACCAGAAAGCCAAACCCCTGGGAAACTGCAAGTTGGGAGCAGTGAAGGGCATGCCTGGGAAAAGCCCAGCTGCCCCCTTCCCCCACCTTTTCTCCACACCCAGTGAGTCCAAACTCTATCTGCTGAAACTGGCTTTCTCCCCACCTGTTTCAACCATGCTTCCCTCCCTGAACTCCCCCTATTGCTTCCTACCTCTTACCTGTAATCCCCACTGGTACCCACCCAATGGTATCCCCCGCCTACGTCTTTGTTCTCATTTCCTCTCCTTCCACCTCCTTTTCCCATTCTCGTCCTCATGCTTCTGTTGTCCTTTTGGCTGTCTCCGAGTCTGAGATCCTTCCAGTCCCTCCTTCAGCACCCACCCCTCCAAGCAATCTTTTCTCCTCGTCCCAAGTTCTCTGCCCCATGTCTTGTCTCACCTTTGATCTTGTCTTAATCTGCTTGCAAGCTCTTTGCAGGGTCTGTGTCTCCTCTGCATTTGTAAAGCACCGGGTCCGCTTAGAGGCTGTACGGAGATGGGCGATGAGGGGACCAACTGGGAGCCTTAATCCTGGCATACGTTCGTGTTCTGCCACTCTCCTCACTGGGGAGGAACTGGGAATGCCCAGCCACTTTGCCCACGCCTCCTCACACTCAGAATGGGAATGCATGACTAAGGAATGGGCCATGTGCACAATACGAAGTGGCTTTATTTGTCACCAGGCCTTTCCTACAACCCACACCCCGAAAGGCTTTGGAGTTAATCAGTTAGCTGTGCTGCGGAGGCACCTAAAGTCCTGGCCCCATTGTGCCAGACGCTGTACCCATGTATTGTAAACGACACCCCCGGCCTCACACCCGCAGCTGGGGGTGAAGTCAGCGGGGCTCGCAGCGAGTGACAGCAGCTGGGGATCTGGTCTAATGTGCGTCTCCTTTGGCTGTTCTGTATTATGAGGAATATGGGAGGGAGAAGGGAGCTGTTTGGTGTTGGATTGGAGGTGAGAGAGGCCGAAGGGTGTTTCGGAAGGCAGTGGGGGTGCTGTAGCACGTCCCTAGGCCAGGAGCAGCATTCTGCATGTGCTGGAGTCTAGAGAGGTGGTAGTTTGGGGCCTTTAAGGAAGGGAGTCTGTGCCCCAGGAGTGCAGTGTTCCTGCTGTGAATGCAGAGCCATGGTCTCACTCTGATGCAGCAAGCGACGTGGGTGTGATCCGGCTTTCTCGCATGCCCCCCTACCTCCCGGCAGGTTCTGAGACGCCCCTGGCAGACACGGCTCTGGACCTGCTGCATCTGCTGATGGTGGATCACTGGAGGTGGCTCTGCACTGAGAACATGCAGAAGGTGCTGCACCTGCTCTTCGGGTCCCTGATCCAAAGGTAAGATCTCTGCAGCGCTCCACGTCCCCAGGGAGAAGAGAGCTGAGCAGGTCTCCCTTGGCACATGCAGCCCTGGGTCGTTTCCCTTTAGAAACAGGAAGGACTGATCCATAGCATCAGGTCCCAGGCTCTTGGAGTGGGAGGTTTTGTCCCTGGTGAGAAGGGCAGTGTGTCCAGTGAAGGCTGCTTCCTGTCACTCCAGTGGGTGCTCTCAAAGGGTCATGGATCCATTTGGGTTGGTAAGAGCAGCGGCCACCCCAGTAGGAATACGAGGAAAGTTACGTTAGTAGAGGATAGTCGCTAATAATCTCCCCAAGCATTAATGAATTTAGTCTCCCAGCACCCCAGGGAAGTAGGACTCCCAGCCTCCACTGACACCCAGCTCTCTCTCAGTAAGGGGCAGGTCACAGCTATGCCTTGTCTGATGTTCCAGAAAGGAATGTGTGCACTGTCCCTGAGCAGGGTGTGTTTGTAACCCTCCCTCCTGCGATGCCATGTGTGCGTGGCATGTTCAGGATGTGCCAAACCTTCCCCAGTCTGGCTGGCTCAGGGCCCTGTCCTCGGCTGGCACATGCATTGAGCGAGTGCTCACTTTTTCTTGCGCAGCAGTAACCGCTTGGCTGGACCTGCCGCATGTCCTGCAGCCCTGTGTCCTTCAAAACATGGCTCCTGCTGTGTGAGCTGGGAAAAGGAGGGGTCATTTGCTTGGCTATTAGCTTGGTTATGTGGAGTCTCTCTTCTCGTACCATCCCCCTTTCCCAGGATGCCTAGGGCCAAATCCTCAGCTGATGTCAATCAAGTAACGCAGCTGCATTAATTTTCACCAGCTGAGGATCTGGTCTTCGAAGGTAAACGGCAAAGCTTTTCGAAAGTGCCGAAGCTCAGAGCCTGGAAGCATTTCCTCTCATGCAACAGATGTTCTCCAAGGACCGTGTCAGGGGAGCTGCCCCCGATGAAGTTTGCCAAAGCCCTTTCAGGCTGAGGATTTTAGCAACCACTAGAAAGTTGGCTTCTTTTGGGGGAAGTGGGGTGGGGGGGGGGGGAAATGCTACAGCTTCTCCACAGCAGGCTTTTCTAGCTGTGCAAATGAGCTGGAACCTGATCCCTGTGTGTGTGAGCACAGGAGGCATCAGGTCGTGGCACTGCATGTTATCCCCTCCTACTATGCTGTGTCCCCGTTACCCAGGGAGCCTGCACCGCCAGCCCGTTTTCTACCCGAGGAGCATTCACAGGCTAAGCACCTGACTGGCTCTGTTACTCGTGCCTAAACTGGGGATCTCTGGAAATGTCCCGAGCAGAGCTGTGTTAGAAAGGCGGGGTGTGCAGCCCCTCCGTGCAGTCTGTGTTTGAGATTCGGGGTCAGACAAATATAATGTCTCCATGGGCGTTTGCCTCGTGCCAGGGGGCCTGTTTTCGTGCCCAGATCAGAGTATTCTGCAGTGTTTCCCCTGGAAATAGAACTAAAGCAGAGCTTCCAGTCCAGTGCTCAGCACCCTTGAATTGTAGGGTGAGGAAGGGGGGGGTTGAGTTAGAATCCACAGATCTGAACCCCCACCCTCTGCACTTTGTGTCTGGATCAGATTCAAAACTAGAAGGGGCCTATACTTCCAATCCATGTTTGATGCAACCCAGAAGGCGGCGGGGGCGGGGTGGGGGTTTGCAAAGTCAGCTGATCTGTTACCAGGATACTGGTGCTATCCATTAATTGCTCGGACTTCTGTCTCCTTCGCTGTTCTGGGCACCACAAGCGATGGCCTCTCGGCGCCGTTCAGCTCTGGTGTGGGATGAGAGATCGGGTAGAGTCAGAGAAGGAATGTGGATGTTCTGCTCTGGGAGGTCAGCGCTGGTGTTTCTGCGGGAGGAGCGCAAGTTGCTTGGTGGCTCTGACCATGACAGAGAGCTACGGTGGAGATCTCCATTTCTGTGTGTTCTTGGCATTGCTACCTGCCGCAGAGCTGAGACCAGCCTGTATTTGCCTCGGGGTACATCTCTCCTGTGGGCGGTGGTGTGATATGCCCAGGTATACCTGCATTAGCTCTCATCTAGCTAGCACAGCTCTAAATAGTGGTGAAGACGTGATGGTGCAGACCCTGGCATGGGCTGTACAAGCCTGCCCA
This sequence comes from Eretmochelys imbricata, assembly GCF_965152235.1. Taxonomy (NCBI): domain Eukaryota; kingdom Metazoa; phylum Chordata; order Testudines; family Cheloniidae; genus Eretmochelys; species Eretmochelys imbricata. Next base: position 8,756,774 of record NC_135593.1, on the reverse strand, counting down.
GAAGCCTGGGTATGTACCGGTGTTCCTGACCCGCACTGATGTCCGTGCAGTTGCATCTTCACTGCTATGTTTATCCACGTTCGCTATAGTGAAGTCAGTGTGGATATGTAGACACAAGCTGCATCGCTCAATTTCAGTGTAGATATACCCTCATTAGAGGAGTGCTAAGAACAGGTGCTCTCCATGCCCACTCAGTGTGGTACTATGTCCCCCTCTAATGGTGGCTGGCCCACATATAGAACTTCAGCTAACCAACGTGGGTCTTGTCTCTCGGGTCATAGAAGCTCAGAGTTTAAGATCCAGAGGCCCCAGGTTGGATCTCTAATAACGATGATTCAGGAGTTTTGCGTTACACAGACTCGGGTTGGAGGCATTTCGCCATCCTTGTACCCCTAGCTTGATTGAACGGGGCAAACCTAAGTACAGCCTCAGTCCTGGCACCCTGACTCTGGTGCAGACTGCTGCTGGGTAGCCCTAAGAGGGAGGAGATGATGCCAGATGCTGATTCTGTGGCATGAACTATTTAATCCTTGGCAGCCCCTTTCTTTGCTAGTGTAGACCAAGTGCAGGAATAGTCTTAACAGATCAATGCTCCATCTAGTCTGGCATCCTGTTTCCAACAGTGGCCAGTACCAGCTACTCGAGAGGAAGGTGCAAGTACCTTTTCCTAGGCAGTTATGGAATAACCTGTTGATGTGGGAGGGGATCTTCCTTCCTGACCCCTATTAGTTGGTTTATGCCCTGAAGCATGAAGGTTTATATAGAGTTGGATGTACAGCCTGTTGTGCTGCTTCTGGTGCCCCCAGAGGGTTCCTTTCGTGCTCCACCAGATTCCCCATTGGGGTCTTAGCACTTGAGAGGGTGTTGGCAGGTGTTGCTGCTTCAGAACTGCCTCCCACTGCTGTACACTCCTCTTGCAGCTCTTGTAGCACGAGATGTTCCTGGTGTCTTGATTCAAATACCCGCATGGGCATTCCAGCTTCTCTCCAGCAAGTACCAGAATTCCTCCTTTGCAGAAGCCATGCAGCTAAATGATCTGGACGCAATGGGCCGATCCCCTTGCCTGGTGCAATAGTGTTGAAATCAGTGGAATTTCACTAGGGATGCATTTGCCCCCCTCTTTACACACACATTTCTTCCATCCTTTGCAGTGGTTTCTCATTCCTCCCCGGTTCCCTCTCTCTCTCGGTCTGTTCCCTAGCACCAATTGCCATAGCATCCTCCAGCTTACACCTGAAATTACAACAAGTGTCTTCCGCCAGATGCTGTTGCTAACTAGTAACGATTCTTCTCCTTCCCCGCACCGAAATATCCCACCCCACCCTTCCTTCCCTCCTCTCCATGGCTGGAATAGTTGTAGCTGGAGCCAGGGGCTATAAATCTCCCCTGATTGTCAGTTTCATGGCAACAGGAGGCTGGAGGAGAAAAGCTGGATGACCGAAAAAGGTATTGTTAAGTAAAAGGGAGGACATGCTTGCATGTCTGCAGCGGTGCCAGGCGCATCCAATTATGTAACATGGAGTGGTCCTTTTTTGGAGCCGCAGGGAGAAGCGAGGTGGGGGTGGGGAGCAGCTGGAAGTTGAGACGACCCCGAGCCAAGAAAAGATTCCAGTTTGTACAGTCCTCTCTGCTCGCTCAGCTTGCGTCTGTAAACAAACCCTTGGCCCTGCTCCAAATCCGTGCCCCTCATTTATTAAACTGTCTCTTTCCTCCCTTGGGTGAGCAAAAAATGTTCCTAGTCCTAAGGAAGGAAACGGGGCTGTGGTCCTTCCTAGCAGAGTGAATTCAGAGTCTGCCCAGGGGCCTGTCTGCCAAGGGGAACAGAGATGGGGCTATTCTTGGCTTCTGGGGTATCGGTGCAGGAGCTAGAAGCATTTAGACAATCAAAGTCCCTTTTTGAGTGGGTGAGTCAGTGCAGCAATATAAATACAGGCCGGGCAGTTGGAACACACAGTGGCTGCATCCCCTCATCCTGCCCTCAAGCTGTCCCCTTTGGCAGCAGTTGCCACTGGGTCAAAGGGACAGGCACCCCGATGCCACGGTGATGGGCACAGTGAGACAGACTAGATCTGGGGCGTTCTCAGGGTCCAAATCTTAGGTTTTTAGCCAGTGGGAGAAGAGATGGGGGAGCCTTGCTTCAGGTTTCTCAGAACCAAGTGCCCATCCATGGGCTCTGGGCTCGAGAGCCAGCTCCGTGGGGCATCCAGGAACGGAGCCATCTTTGGGTGACAGAAGATTAAAACGAATGAATCAAACAGGCAAAGGATGAGGGGGGGCGGGTTTTTGTGGAACCTTTTGAAGACCAGGGCGAGGTGGGAGCTTGGCTTGGCCTGGCCTGATCTGGCCACCATCAAGGCCTAACCCGGCGTGAGCCCTTTGTGGAGGCAATGGTGGTTCCTGCAAATGAGCCACTTGAATGGACTTCCTGGTTCATTTACGATTAGACCTCAATGAGGGGCACTCGGTGCTAGTAGGTCAGTTCTGGGCTGGGGGCATCTGCCCCAGGACACTGGCTGGTGGTCACGAATGTTGGAGACCCACCATCTCACGTCCTACAGAACAGCCACTGAGAGTAAGCTCCAATGGCTGCCAGCCTGACTCTCCTCACCTCCCTCTGATTCCTCTTCATGAAAATGTCTCTGCTTCGCCTCTAAAAACGCCCCTGTTCTCTGCCTGTGGAGTTTGCTGGCATCGCCTCTTGTGTTTCCCAGGCTCCGCAGTGCTGTGATGATCAGGGGAGGCTGAAAGTTTCTCTGTGGCTTCCATGTCAATGGGTGAAGGTGGCCCAAGTATAAAACACGTGGAGATTAGCCGCAACAAGAGCCTGGCGCTCGCGTGAAAGAGGTGTGGCATGGGGCTGTGCAAGAGATCACACAGAATGGGTGCAGCAGGGGCTGCCAGCGTGGGTGCAACAAGCATGTGTGATCAGAGCAGAAGGTTTGGGATGCAGGAGTAATGGGCTCCTAGCATGGGTACTGCAGGACCAGTAAAGGGTGCTGTAGGCCTGTGGTCCAGGACAAACAGGGCTGCAGCGTGGATATAAGGGGTGGACGTGATTGGTGCAGCAGGCCTGTGCCCTCTGCTCCCAGCATGTAGGGTTCATGTGCTGATTGTACCGCTGTACCTGTAGTGTGCAGACTGTCTCTGTGTGTTACTGCGATGGCAAAAGGGCTGCAGGTGGAGGGAGCAGAAACCCTAGAGCAATACCCTGAAACCTTGCTGATGAAGCTAGAGAATCCAGGAAGCTGGTAGCCACCTACGGTAGGTTCTAATGGAGCCAAGACTGCCTGAATTCTGATGGCCCATGAGCTATGTCCCATTGCCAGTAGCAAAGGTATCAGGAAGCCCCAATGACTGGGTCAATAAGTCAGTACTCGCTGGTTGTTCTGTGTCTTGTGTCCCGTGGCTGGTTCCTTGGTCAACCTGCTCAGTTCCTCGCCAGCCACCACTGCAACTCTTTGTATCGGGTCGGTGGGCTTCCTGGGGTCTCTCTTGATGATACCACAGGGTGTCTGTTGTCCGCAAGTGCTCCTGATGCTGTGATCATTTTAACCATCTGTGGTTTTTTTGCTCTGATTTCCCCTCTCTGGGGGCTTGCTCATTTCAGCCTGAGCGAGAGAAGTGCTCATTCTCTCTTGCAGAGCATGTCTACTTCCAAGTAGATGACTCTGGGTGAGGTGGGGAATCTAGAGATGAGGCCAAATCTGGACAGATGCAACTCCATTCTCAAGGCAAGCCTAGACCTCTGACTGCCAGAAGCTGGGAGGGGAAGGGGGGGTCAATCTCTCCATAGTTGCCCTGTTCTGCACACTCTCCCTGAAGCTCTGGTTCTGGCTACTGTTGGAGACAGGATGCTGGGCTAGATAGACCATTTGTCTGACCCAGTCTGGCCATTCTTATGTTCCAAGACTCTGAATCTAAACACCCGCAGTTTTGGGAGAACTCTGAATCCAGATCTGTACATTCCCCACTGCCTTCTATCCCTAGCACTGTTTTTTAAGCAATAAGCTGTTCTAGTAAGTCATTCCCCACCCTTTCCTGAACATCACAAGAGAGGGGCACATTTTATACAACCTTCTAATCCAAAGATAAAGAGATTGCGTTTCATCACATCCTGGCCGTCTGTGCTTGGTAACCTGAGTGGGGCTGCCGTGCTGAGGCTCGGAAGCGCGTGTGTGTATATAAGGGAAGCGCGGACATATGCAGTCAGCTTTGATGGTGTCAGATTCCACGTGGCTTTATAGGGGGCCCGGAGCAGGAGTTAAAATAAATGAAAAGCATCCCTGGCTTGGATGACCGATCAGCATCTCCTGTCCTGCTGTGTCCTCAGTCATATGCTCGCATGGCTCTTCCAGATCTCTCCCCTGGCCTTTATTTCCCTCCTTCAGCACCTTTATAGTTTGCACATGGATGCAAAGGGACCACCTTGCCATCCCTGGGGATCAACATCCCCTGTTTGTCCATAGCAGAGGAGCAGGGCAAGTGAAAAATGAGCTGTGCTAAGAGCTAGGCTAGCTAGGTAGTTGATGAGTGGGACCAGCCAGGTGGTGTTCAGGTCTGCATGAGGTTTAGACTAGGAATTGAGGTTCAAGCTAGAGGCTGACTCATGGCAAGGGTCTGGGTTCACCAGCACTGAAATCTCGTGAGCTGCCCCAGTGATGTTTAGGCTCCACGTGGCAGGAATCTCATGAGATCGCTGCCCTTGCCAATTTTCCACCATTTTGGATGTTGGCGGCCTTGTGAGCTCAGTTATTCTGGTGTGGATTCTATCCATTGCTGGTTCTCCCAAAATTCCAGCTGGCCTCTGAGCCAGGATTGGGAAACAGGGTCCTTGTGGGATTGGATCCATCCTAGAACCAGACCTTAAGGGAGACTGAGATCCCAGGGCTGCTTCTCTGAGCCTCTGAGAAATCTCGTTCTAAGTTGGGGGACCCTGGCATTGTGGGGAAAGGGGGAATGAGGGGTCACACAGAGCCCCAGGCATGAGGGAGGAGCTGGAGGTGTCTCAGGGAGGCCCTGAAATAGAGGGGGAAGGGAGAGTGATACACAGATTTCGGGGGGGAGGGTGGAATAGAGGAATACAAGGAGCCCCTGGTGTAAGCCTACAGAAGCAACGAAGTGTGCATCCCACTAGTTGTTTCACCTGCCACAAAATTGCAACCTCACACGCTTTGACTGAAAAGTTCCCTGCAGATTCTGGAATTTTCAGTCCTAGGTGGGAGGTAGGCAGCTTTTATAATTATACTCCAGCAGCATATAGAGGCCCAAACTGAAGTTGAGGTCCCACAGTGCTAGGTGTTGTACAGAAACATAGAAAGAGGCTGCCCCTACCCCAGGTTGCTTAGTCTATGTGAAGAAGACAGACAAAGGGCAGGAGGGAAAATGGGCACAGAGAGAGGAAGTGAGATGTTCATGGTCAGTGGCCAAGCAGGGAATAGAGCTTTGGTCCTCTGAGTCACAGTCCAGTGCACTGTCCGCTGGGACCGCATCTTGCCCACCACATTTGAATTGAGAAGCATTATGATTTTAACCCGTTGTGGAGTGGCTCAGGAAACTATAAAGCCTTTCACTTGTGTCAGCCATTTGAGTCCAGGCCAGGCTGATGGTGACAAAACGCTGTTGCCATCTGATGGCTTTTTGGATAAACTTTTGTGAAATGAGTTTGTTGGGTCTCAATCTAGATCTCAGCCACCTCTGTAGAGGGGTGAGAGAGTTGAATGGCCCCTCTTATCCCGGGAGGTGGTCGGAGCCAAGGAGCGTTGATGCTGGATGGAGGAGGACTGTTCTGTTGTTGCCTGTGTGGTACCTGTTGTATGGATAAATGGAGGGCACGGGCACAAAACTTTTTTTTTTCTTTTTGCCAGTGAAAAGCGCAAGAGAGAGACCCCCAGGACATGCACACGTATGTGTGCTGTAATCCTGTCGCAATATTTCTCCCTATTATTTTTCCGGGATGGGGGTGACATAATTTCTAGCCAGTAGTCAGTTTGCCCAGCTCTAAGTTTGTTTATTGGCTTCATGTTTGTTCTCTAGATGCCACCTCTCTCACCTTGGCAGGGTGAAGAGGGGTCACTGGCTTTGCATTTCTCACTGTGGGCACAAGGGGGAGCTGCTGGCCAACCTGAGATTCTCTCTGGCAGGTTAAAATTCAGAAGGACCCCGCAGCTGTACAGCTGAGGGTCTCTTGTCACTAGAAGGGGTTGTAGCTGGGATAGCACTGGGGGAGTATGCCCCATGGTGATCAAGGCTGGGTGGGTACATAGAGGTGACAGCTGAGAATGGATGGAATAAGAAGAGAACCGGGCTGCGTGGCCACACTGAGCAAAGGGATGGTTAGATTCACGCTAACAGGTCCCAGATCCCACCACCCCAGACCTTCTGCAGGAGTTCGGGTCCAAACTTTGTAATTTGGGCCAGTTCTCTGTCGGTATAATGGATTCCTGGAACTACACTGCTTCAGGTTCAAAAGAGCCACATGACACTCGCCCAGGAAAACATTCTCTTGATCCAGACATACAACGCCTACTGCCACCAATGGGTATTAAACAAGACCTGTCTAGAGAGTTAGTAGCCCAGGAGTGGAGGGGAAGCATTGCCCACTTCATATGATCAGGTCAGTACACACAAGACTGGCAACCTTCAACTTAGGCCTATGCCCTACCCCCTTCTCTGCCTAACGCAGCTCAGTTGTACCATAGCCTTGCTCTTGTCTCACTGCTGCTTTCTGTCTCTGCTGTGGCCTGGGATATCACGAGTGACCAGTAATTTAAAGTCACCATCCCCACCTTTATTTGTCCATGTGGGTGGGTGGAGGGGAGGGAGCTGAATCAGTATGTGGGGTCAGACATTTGTGTGTGGAAGGTAGGAGCAGAATTAAATAAAGAGCTGGAGCGAGAGACACACACACACACACACCCGGATCCCTGATCTTTGGAGTGACAGATCTGCAAGAGATACCTGAGCTGTTGGATATAGCACCAAGATGAGGCTTGTGGTGGTTAGGGGGTGGATGAACAATCTGAGGGCGTGTGGTTGTAACTGATGAAGCGCTGCTTTGATGGTGCTGTTGTGTCTCTATCTCTACCCTCCTGTGAGCTGGAAGAAGTTTAACCTAACACCGTTCTACCTTTAAGTCTCCTTATTCCTCTCATGGCAGTTAGAGAGGGAATCCAGCCTATTGCTGTTGAACATCTTAGCCATTCTCTTTGGCCAGGTCCACATTACTCCTTATACTCTATTCTCTAGAATTTTGTCCAGTGCTAAATCTCCTAAATGATGGGATGGATCCTGCTTCCTCTGGGGAAACTAATCAGAGTCTTCCTACATCCCCATGTCCAGAAACTTCACCTGCTGTTCACTGGCTGAGTCTCCACTTACTGCTCCTAATTTTACCCAGTTGGGCCACCCTAGACCATTCCCCTCTCTCCTGAATGCTAGTGTCACCCACTAGCGTGCATAGTGTGTCCTCACCAATCCAGAGACGCAATATGGGTACCCAGACACAGAGCCTGGCTCTTTAACTCAAGCTGTAGAGCCTCACTCTTTCAGTCCAAGATCTTTCGTGTGTTATGCACCCTGGGCCAAATTCTGCCCTTCCTCCTGCTGATCTCAGAGGGGTGTAAGTGCAGGGAACCGGGCCCCACCTGTGTGACACCACTGCCCTCTGCTGGCTAGAAGGCCTGTATGTGCACATGACCACCTCCCCTCCCAACGGTGTGAGGCCCGGAGAGGTTAAAAACCCGGCCTTTAGTTCAGCTCATGAAAACGCTCCCTGAGGTCAGACAGTGAAGGCAGGCGGCTCTGGAGCAGGTGGTCCTGAGCGCTGTCCCTGCAGATGGCCCTGAAGCTGTCACAGCTGCTGCAACCAAGGATGAGGCTTTTGTCCTTCCGTTGTTTTTCTTCCTAGCAGTGCCCTTAAAATAATTTGCTTTGGGGAAATCTCCCTCCCTGTCACAAAGCATCCTATGCTCTAGCATGCCATTGCTGCCCCTCTCCCCCCCGCCCTGAATCTATTGGATATCTTTTTTTTTTTTAGGCAAGGGTCTCTTAGGGCAACTTTAACTTCACCCCCCCACACACACCCCCCCAAGTTATCTGCCTCACATGGCTCTTCCTCTTCGCTGAGGTGTGTTCCTCTGGGCCGCTAGTGGTGGCTTCAGTGTCTTGGGACCCTGCCTGGTTCCAGATTATTCCAGCTTTTATTATTCTCCTTTCAAACTGTGGCCCGAGGGCTCGTTATACCTGCCGTTATACCGATATGTGGCCGGGAGGAGTAGGAACCCCCCCCCCCAAACCTTCACAGAGGCCTTGCCCTGGGGCTGTCCATTCCCACCCAGGCTCTGTTCCATCCCCTTCCTGGCCCTCCGCTCGGCCTTGGAGCTGACCACGATGGAGGTCACTCCCCACTGAGGTAAAGTCACCATGGACAATGAGGCCCCTGGTTACCAAGACAACCACTAAATTGCCATCGCCTCCCTGGCCCGTCTACCCCATCAGGCTTCATTGCCGTGCCTCGTCTCGGATTGGGTTTTTCGCTCAGCTGGGTGGCCGGTTTAATTAGCCCTTCCCCCCGGGGGCTCTGCATTGGGAAAGCCGGCACCCCGGTACTGGTCGAATGAGAACGGGGCCAGGCAGCCGTTCACACGAGAGCGGGTAAACCCGGTGGGAGGGGAGGAGCGGACGCACCACTCAAAGGGGCCAGGCAAAGCACCGGGGAGTCGTACCAGTACAGCAGCTTTGTTCCCCTCATAACCAGGTGCCTGCCCAAGCTTGCACGCCCACACCTCCCTCCGTGCTGGTGCATTCTGGGAAAATCTTGGCGGCTATGCCACAGTGCCTCAGCAGGGGATAGAGCCTGGAGGGTGCGTGCACAGAGCCATAGCGACCGCCGCGGGACGGGGGGCAGTGCGTCCTGGGATGTCCCACCACCCATGTCGCTGGGAGGAAGACAAAACTGGTTACACAGTTAGGGGAGCCCGTCGACACTGCGGACCAGCCCGTGTGTGTCACTGGACGACAACCCTGTGCCGGGGGGGACCACTGACGAGGGTGAGCGGCCACGCTGCGAAATAGAACTGCGCAGAACAAGGGCCGAAGCAGCTGCTGAGTTGTGCTCATGCGAGCTGTGCCCTGTCTCCTTCCTCGGGCCAGCCAACATGAGAGAAAAGCACCAGCGCGCTGGAGGGAAGGGGTTTTGTTCGCACAGGGGACTCAAGTACCTCTGCAGGGAAGACAAGCCTGCAGAAGAGGTAGTGTAGACAGGACTTAACGCAGCTATCATCCCTGTGTGGACCAGGTGGAGGGGAAAACCTTGCCCACAGCTGTCGGGGGGACAGTTATCTGCCAATCGCACCCTGAAATAAAGGGAGGGTTTCACAGAGTGTCCAAAGGAGGTGGAATAGGAGAGCGCTGTATCCTCCATCTCATCTCCCTTGAGCCTCTGCCTTATCCCATTTCCTCACAGTGCTCTTCTCATCTTGGTGACCAACAGGGGGCAGTGGTTAGTGCACTGACCTGGGACTTCAATTCTCTGCTCCCCCACACAAGACTTCCTACATGACCTTGGGCAAGTTACTTAGCCTCTCTATGCCACAGTTCTCCAGCTGTACAATGGGGATAACAGCACTGGGCTGTCTCCCGGGTGGGCTGTGAGGATAGGTACGTTAAAGATGGAGAGGCGCTCAGTTACTGTGGCGATGCGGGGGGAATCATGTAAGTAATCTATCTAGATAGAGGAGAGCGGTGCTGGATGGTCTCTGCTGTGTCCAGCACCCACAGCCTAGGAGAGGAAGTGCTGCAGCATCTGGGCTCAGTGGGAGGCTTTCTCCTCTCCTGTGTGGGCTGGTGATTGAGCCTTCTGACACTGGGGGCCATGCAAGGGCTTTTCGTGAGCGACTCAGACTGTTCTGGGTTGGCTCAGTGACTGACCACACCCTTCCCCCTTCATCAGGAATAGGACCCAGCCTCAGTCTGTCTAAGTCAAAGCGCCATCCAGCTTCACTGTGCCATGTCTGAGCTTCTCCGTCAGATCCCAGCCTGGTTTTGAGCCAATTTGGGATCAGCCTGTGGTCTTGTGCCAAAACCTTCAGACTTTCCCAGTTTCCCGCTCCAACCACTGGAAATGCTACTTCTTGTTACATAGCCCACTGAGAGCTCAGACATCACTGTGGCTATGAAAGGTCCTGAGCACTGTATCAGAATAATCCTTCTGACTTAGGGACATAGGTGGATATAAGGTGTGAGATCTCCCAAAACATTAGGGCTGGAAAGGATTGCTGCATGTGGCTGGAAATTAAAATACCAGCCCCAACTTGTCCCAGGGGAGAATGCTGCAGGGCAGGAGTGAGGTGCATCAGCAGAACTGTGAGTGGGTTCAAGACTGGGCAAGCAAAGGGTGCCACCGGTAAATATTGAGGCCAGTGGCCAGAGCTGTCAGGCGGCCCACAGAACTAGAGCCATTAAACTTCAAGCCACTGCAATTGAAAGGACCCACCGCTTATTCTGATATCAAAGCCTCTTTGATGATCGTCCTCCCCTTGTTCGGTGGGGAACACAGCAGGCAGCTGTGATGATCTCCCGAGGTGATTAGGGACCGGCTGTCCCTTGGATAGCCTCTTGGGCGCTCTTGACTTAGTGTGCTGACAGGGGCTGCTGTATGTCCTCCCTGCCCCCTTGGCTTTGGGAACTGGAGCTGGAATGGGTTGATGTCAGTTTAGCCATCCCGGGCACCTCTGAAAATACAAGTGTGATTCAAGGAGCTCATAACTTTGGGGATTTGTTTTGTTTTTCAGTCTCTCTCGCTAGCTCTTTCTGCCAGCACAGCTGGTGAAAACAAATCGCTTGGCAGCCTCCTTGCTCCCCTTGACTTTACACAGGACCACAGATGCACAGCGTTGCCTGACCCTCTCAAGCACCCGGGCACAAAGCTGCTTGCTCACACTGCCAGGCTTTTTGGATGGGCCTGAATTCTCTGGAGCACCTGCACTTTGTAGCTCCTTGAAGCTGGGAACAGATGGCCTGAGGCAGGTGATTCAGCAGCTTGTCTGCCAGAGCCATCTGGAACACAGGGAAAGAGGGCGGAAGCGAATATCCAGCTGCCGACACTGCAGTGTAGGCCTCCCCAAGGATCCCTGCCTGCCCTCCTCAGATGAGACACAAAACCAAGGTGCTTCCCTGTTATGACAATTTAAGATCCCGTGGCACTTTTAGAGGGTTTTGTCCTGGCTTGTGTCCTGCCCAGATTGCTAGATGGATAAGTAACATTCCTCCTGCTGTTGAAGCCATTGGAGAAGTTTGTCACTGCCTGACCTAAGAACTGATGATGTTTGCTCTGCTGGCACAGAATGGCTTCCATGTCTCACCGCAGAGAGGCCTGTGTGATGGTGGGCGAGTGATTTTCCCCCCTTCCCTTGCACAAGAGCTGCTAGGGGAAGGAATTGCCTCCCTTCTGGTGGTGAGAGCAGGAGAATGGGAACACGGGCTCTTGGGTTCTCTTCCTGCTTTTGTCGCCGTCTCATTCTGCAGCCTGGGACAAGACACTGTCATGAGTCGGAAAACAAGATGCAACTCCCACCCCCCAAGTTGAGTGCTGCTGATTGCTAGTAGCTGAAACCCGTGAAAACTGATCAGGTGAAAGCCTTGATTCAGACTGATGCCATTCCTGCAAAGCAAAGCCACTGGGAAAATTGGATCAAGGTTGGAACTGGTGGGACCGAGGCACTGAGCAGTGCCAGTAGCAGGCTGTTGGCTATGGTGTCTCTTCCCACCACCAGAGACTCGGATGAACCTGAGTCTTGCCGCCATTAGGATGTAACGCAATGACCCAACCGACTGCACAAGTCTTTTCACAATGAGGACACCTGCAGCAGGACTGGTCACTCTTTCCCCCTGAAACAAGCAAGAACTTCCCTGCTTCTAAAGCTGCACAACTACTTGTGCCCATGTTGCACTTCCTAACTTGTGTGCGTGGCCGCAGAATGCCACAGCGCTGGGTGCCCTGAATAGATTCAATTGGCTTCTCCCTGCTCTGAGAGCAACCATCTCCCTAAGACAGCGCTGGGTCTGTAATTGCTTCGGGAGGATCCAACAGGACACTAGCTCCCAGTCAGCTGCAGCTCCTTGGAGCATGGCTGGTTATCACAGCCAGGCTCTCGCCTCTAGTTCAGCAGTGATAACTCTCTGGACGGGAGAGATTCTTGCTCCTTAGCATGAAAACAGCTCCCTCGGCATCCTTCCCCAGCCTGGAGGGATGCAGCGAGAGCCCAGTTGACGGGTGTTGCAATCTGACTTGGTTACTCCCCCTGACAGTTCAGCAGCAGGTAGGAGCTAGAGGTATTTATCCATGCCCACATAAACAATCAATGCTACTGCAGCCTGTTTATGGAGGGACAGTGCCGCGTGGAGAGGAGAGTGCTGAGGAGGGCTCCAGACGACAGCTCTGCAGAGGGCTGTCTCCTGGTTTTGTGTCTCACTCCATAAAGTGTGTTGAGATCCTGTCCAATTGAATTTGAGGAGGCAGGGAGGGCTTTTGTGCTGGTCTTAAATAGCTCTGAATGGGAAATGTGGTGGTTTCGCTTCCTTCCTGTCCCACAAAACATGGAGAGAAAGCAACTGAGCCGTGCAGGGGTCCCAATATATGAACCTTACACCCTAGCTGGTGCCAAGCTTCATTTCCAATTGACTTTAACCTCTGGGAAAGGCTCTGCAATAACAGCACAGAGGCCATCTGATCATCAGGATGCTGGGGTTTTCATTGTGATGTGGCCACCTCTCCACAAAGAGCTAAACTGAGAACCTGCCAACCTTTCCCTCCTGCCCAAACTCTAAGGAGTTTGGATGCAGAACTCCATCACTGAACCATCTCTCTTGTAAAATCACTTGCTGTCCATGAATGGTGCAGAAGTGCCTGCATTTGACTGGATTGAGGCTGCGTTCTGGGTCTCAAGTCTCTTGTTCTTGCACGTTAGCCCAATGAGTCCCAGATTCGCTTATACCAGTGCAGATGTGCTGTGCCAACGTAATATGGGGGTTGCACTTATTTGAAACGGGTCAGCCACATTGGTACAGTGCATCTGCACCGGGGGACACACACAAGCACAGCTACATTGGTATGGCTTGTAAATTACACAATCTTAGATTCTTGTGCAAACTAGGGGCCTGTGGTGGAATCTGCGTGTAAGGGAGACTACCTTACACCATCTCTCTGAATTTGGTCCAGGTATATATTTCTGTTTCCCAGGATGAGCTCTGTATGACAACACAAGTGTGTGTGTGTGTGTGAGAGAGAGAGAGAGAGAGAGAAATCACATTGGATATTGACATAATCCAGTCCTCCCAAAAACCTGGGAATTTTGGATCCACTCTTTGTTTCTCCATCTCAAACAACTTTTCCTTCAGAAACTGTTCTTCCAAATACAGCCAATAAAAACAAGCAAACTCTGTGCTTTGATAGTAGATACTGCATTGTTTTAACCATATCCTTTGTCCTTGGTTTGACTCTTCAAGAGTCAGCACCTTAGTAAGGGCTAATTTATCTCTTCTGCATGGGGTGGGAGATCAGCTATCATTTGGGAAGATAGAGAAGAAAAGAGTTTCAGGGGAACAATGCTTCTCTCTTGTGGAAAAGAGTATTTAATTGTTTTTCTTTACTGGCTTGCAGAGGGTTAACAGTGCTTTTCTGTATTTTATTTCTGAACTGGGCGAATGAAGCAATCCATGGCTCACAGAGACCGGCCTCTCCCTGGGGTGCTGTTAAGAGCTTCATTGGCTCAATAAACACTTGATGAAGACCTTATCGAAAGCAGGGGAACTTTCTGACTTCATTAAAAATCAAGGGCCTGGGACACTTTTTTTTATCCTCTGTTTCTTTCCCGCTCTCCCGCTTCCCGTGGCTTGGGGAGCAATTCAGTTGCAGCTTTGGTATTTTTATTCCTGCGGAAAGCTTGAGAGCCCTAGAGGAATTAATCCTTCTGGCTGCATATCAGGTGCACCCCAGAGAGCAGCGGGGCAGTATTGCCCCCTCACACCCACACACTAGCCCCAATGTCTCAAACCTGTGAGAGAGGGCTACTCTCGGTGGGGTCAGAGGGGAGAAAGGAAAGGCCTGATGCTCCGTTGCCCTGCAACGTGTCAAATCATTTACACCAGTGTGTGTAAAGCCTTACCATTCTGACTCACTTGGTGCACAGGAGACTGCTGTATCTGGATAAACTCACAAGGCTCGATTCACACCGGGTGTCGCTCTGCTCTGCCGCCTTCTGCGGAGCTGCTCCGGGTTTGCACCATGGCGCGAGGGAGAGCGGCGTGTGCGCTGTGGGTTTAGCAGGTGTGAAATTGGCAAGACAATCTGTTCAACTGGAAGGCGCTGAGCCCTGAAGGATGGAGGCTGCTGCACTGCTGAACAAACACTTCATCATATTGTCCTCGGGCTGGGGGTACGGAACACATTGTTCGCAGTTTAAACCACTGTAAACTTTTTACAGGGCAGTGAGAGACGAACGTTTCCAGTAATTCAAGGAGATGGTTTACTTATTTTCTTCTCTTCTTGGCCAGCTCTTTAAAAGGGCTCAGGGTTCTTCATAGTCTTTAATTTATGGAGGGCTCTTTTTTTCTGTCTGCCCTCTGCAAACAATTCAGCAAACTGGACGAAGGCTGGTTTGCTCTGCAGGCGTCGGATCCAAGTTTTTCAGCTCTGAGCTCTGTGCGTTTCTCTTGACAGCATGAGGGAGCAGCAAACACATAAATTCTGGTGATTGTAGCATCAGCAGGTGCTGAAAGTGGAGGCTGGCAAGGGCGGGGGGGCGGGGGGATATCGTCCTCCTTTATTTTCCATTCCTCTAACTGCTCCTGAAGCAGTTGTTTCCTTGGCTATGTATCCTCATTTCTTTCCCCCTCTCCCGCCCCCCGTGGCTGTGGGAGTGATTCAGTTGCAGCTTTGGTGACTTTTGTCATTTTTTTAAAAAATCAGTTTTATTGTGAGTGAACTTATTCTGGGGAAGGATCGAGAGCCCTGGAGGAATAAATCCTCCTGGCTGCATATCAGGGGCACCCCAGAGAGCAGCAAGGCAGGATTAACCCCCCCCCCCCCCCGCCCCACCCACCCTCCCACACCCATAAACCAAAAATTCTCATTAAAACAATTCTACAAAGTCATGAATGCTACAGTGTTCTGCAGCTTTGTGCTTATGTTTTGGGCCATTGTTCCATTTGGATACCGTGAGTTAAGAATGGGCTTGTGTTTTAAGGCACTGGACTGGGATTTAGGAGATAGGCATTGAGAGAGGAAGGATTGTCCAGTATTCAGGGCACTAGCCTAGTACTTGGGAGACCTGGCATCCATTTGCTGAACTCCACAGGCTTCCTGCATGACCTTGGGCAAGTCACTTAGTCTCTCTCTATGTCTCAGTCCCCACTTGTGAAATGGGGGTAACAGCCCTACCCAGCCTCACAGAGCTG
The DNA here is from genome assembly GCF_965152235.1 of Eretmochelys imbricata. Lineage (NCBI taxonomy): Eukaryota > Metazoa > Chordata > Testudines > Cheloniidae > Eretmochelys > Eretmochelys imbricata. Next base: position 8,741,321 of record NC_135593.1, on the reverse strand, counting down.
ATGTTAGGATAAACATGTTAAAGATTGTGAGACACTCAGATCCTAGGGGCTATGGTAATACAAATAACAATAATACTATCACAAGATGCTTATCTAGATGGACAAGTTCAATACAGCCGCCTTCTGTGGCCTTGGGTGAAGTGAAAGGGTAAATGTCTTAATGATTGGGAGATGCTCACATATACTGTGGTGAAGTATGTAGACACAGGTGTCCCCTCCTGACGAGGAAATTGGGTCAACTAAGGAAGCTTGTTCTCCAAAGAGTCCTTCTGAGGCTTTTCTTTGAGCTAGGGCAAGCTCAGGCAGGATTTTGGAGGGTTAGTGAGAGCTGTTAGGGTACCCATGTGGCACAGGAATGATCAATCAAGCTCATGTCTCCCTCGCTGTCATGGCGTGGCACATGGATTTAAATAACCTGGAGCATATAAATGAAGAATACTGTTGTAGGTACTGAGACCCATTGGTAGTGTACTTGGTGTAAGAAATAGAATAGAATTGTCCAGGTGCCTCTCTTTTACGGAGGAGGACTGTGTATGTTTTTAAAAAGGGAATCTACCTACTTAGTGTTACAAAGCAAGAGAGGATGCTAGATAAGACATGAGACAAAGAGGTCTAAGAACATAAGAATGGCTATACCTGGTCAGACCAAAGGTCCATCTAGCCCAGTATCCTGTCTTCCGACAGTAGCCAATACCAGGTACCCCAGAGGGAATGAACAGAACAGGTAATCATCCAGTGATCCATCCCCTGTCGCCCATTCCCAGCTTCTGGCAAACAGAGGCTAGGGACACCATCCCTGCCCATCCCAGCTGATAGCTATTGATGGACCTATCCTTCATGAACTTATCTAGTTCTTTTTTGAAGCCTGTTATAGTCTTGGCCTTCACAACCTCCTCTGGCAATGAGTTCCACAGGTTGACTGTGCATTGTGTGAAGAAATACTTCCTTTTGTTTGTTTTAAACCTGCTGCCTATTGATTTCATTTGGTGATCCCTAGTTTGTGTATTATGAGAAGAAGTAAATAACACTTCCTTATTTACTTTCTCCACACCAGTCATGATTTTATAGAGCTCTATCATATCCCCCCTTAGTCGGCTCTTTTCCAAGCTGAAAAGTTCCAGTCTTATTAATCTCTCCTCATATGGCAGCCGTGCCATACCCCAAATCCTTTTTGTTGCCCTTTTCTGAACCTTTTCCAATTCCAATATATCTTTTTTGAGATGGAGTGACCACATCTGCATGCAGTATCCAAGATGTGGGCATACCATGGATTTATATAGAGGCAACATGATATTTTCTGTCTTATTATTTATCCCTTTCTTAATAATTCCCAACATTCTGTTTCCTTTTTTGACTGCCGCTGCACATTGAGTGGATGTTTTCAGAGAACTCTCCACAATGACTCCAAGATCTTTTTCTTGAGTGATAACAGCTAATTTAGACCCCATCATTTTATATGTATAGTTGGGATTATGTTTTCCAATCTGTATTACTTTGCATTTATAAACACTGAATTTCATCTGCCATTTTGTTGCCCAGTCACCCAGTTTTGAGAGATCCTTTTGTAGCTCTTCGCAGTCTTCCTTGTACTTAACTATCTTGAGTAGTTTTGTATCATCTGCAAATTTTGCCACCTCACTGTTTACCCCTTTTTCCAGATCATTTATGAATATGTTAAATAGGACTGGGCCCAATACAGACCCCTGGGGGACACCACTATTTAACCCTCTCCATTCTGAAAACTGGCCATTTATTCCTATCCTTTGTTTCCTATCTTTTAACCAGTTACCAATCCATGAGAGAACCTTCCCTCTTATCCCATGACTGCTTACTTTGCTTAAGAGCCTTGGTGAGGGACCTTGTCAAAAGCTTTCTGAAATCTAAATATACTATATCCACTGGATCCCCCTTTTGTCCACATGCTTGTTGACCCCCTCAAAGAATTTTAGTAGATTGGTGAGGCATGATTTCCCTTTACAAAAGCCATGTTGACTATTCCCCAACAAATTATGTTCATCTATGTGTCTGACAATTTCGTTCTTTACTATAGTTTCAACCAGTTTGCCAGGTACTGAAGTCAGGCTTACTGGTCTGTAATTGCTGGGGTCACCTCTGGAGCCCTTTTTAAAAATTGATGTCACATTAGCTATCCTCCAGTCATTTGGTACAGAAGCTGATTTAAATGATAGGTTACAGACTACAGCTAGTAGTCCTGCAATTTCACATCTGAGTTCCTTCAGATCTCTTGGGTGAATACCATCTGTTCCTGGTGACTTATTACTGTTTAGTTTATCTATTTGTTCCAAAACCTCCTCTAATGACACCTCAATCTGGGACAGTTCCTAAGATTTGTCACCTAAAAAAATGGCTCAGGTTTGGGAATCTCCCTCACATCCTCAGCTGTGAAGACAGATGAAAAGAATTCATTTAGTTTCTCTGCAATTGCGTTACCGTCCTTGAGTGCTCCTTTAGCATCTTGATCGTCCAGTGGCCCCACTGGTTGTTTAGCAGGCTTCCTGCTTCTGGTGCACTCAAAAAAAAATTTCTATTCTTTTTGAGTCTTTGGCTACTTCAGACTCTTTTTTGGCCTTCCTAATTATATTTTTACCCTTCATCTGCCAGAGTTTATGCTCCTTTCCCTTTTCCTCACTGGGATTTAACTTCCACTTTTTAAAGGATGCCTTTTTGCCTCTCTCTGCTTCTTTTACTTTGTTGTTTAGCCGCGGTGGCTCTTTTTTGATTCTCTTACTATATTTTTTAATTTGGGGTATACATTTAAATTGAGTCTATATTATGGTGTCTTTTAAAAGTTTCCATGCAACTTGCAGGGAGTTTACTTTTGGTGCTGTACTTTTTAATTTCTGTTTAACAATTTCTTGAAGCGTTGCTCACTCGTGGTCGACTGAAGACTTCAAGGAATTTTTTTTTAAAGAATTGGGATACCTACTCAAAATAACCCTGGCAATACATTTGTGTTGCTGAGTTTGGAGTAACAATGCACTCTCGGTTCCCTCTGGAGTTTCAGATGGAGGCAGTATTCCCTCACTTCCTATCTCAAGCTGTTGTAGAGTGTTAATGTTGAACACCTAAGGGATTTTGTAGCGATGCTGTACATGGGACAGAGGGATTCCATCCTGGCCCTGCAGATGAGCTGTTTCTGTTTCTACAAAATTCTCAGAACCTTTTGATAGGAGGCATGGATATATTTGCATCTCTCCTTGTGAGTCTCCATGTGTCACCATTCTCTTTGGTATATTGTACTACCTTGGTCTTGTGTGCCTTGCTTTTTACCTTCCTGTTGCCTGGGAGGTGCATTAATTGGCCTCAAGGAATTCAAGTCTCTGTTCCTGAGCAGCTGTTCAGTCATTGATCTCAGGAGGAGGGGGCAAGGTGCTGCTCTGGGATTAGTACACTCATTTCACCTCTTGCAAACATGGGTTTGAATCCTGCTGGAGACTGTGGCCTCGGGGCTTTTTACGTGCGGGGCTTCACTGGTTTAACTTAAGGGGATATTGAACTGATTTAGCTAACTTGGTGCAGAAACCTGCATGGGCACTCGTAGTTCAGTTTAAACCAGGCTTACTTCAGTTTAGTTTACATTCATTAGGAACAGGTTTAAGCCAAACTGTAATAAGCCACTTGTAAATTAAAATAAGTGTATCCACACAAGGGTTTGCAGTGCTTTAGCTAAATTGGTCTAAAAACAGGTTTAAGTTAAACTGGTACAACTCCTGTGTGTAGACAAAGTTTGCCTGACCCCCCTTCGAACCTGCAGGGAAGCTTGACTGATTCACTGTACTCAGCCTTTTCCATCGGCAAGGAATCCAGCAGGTGGTCAGCCACGCTCCCTCCGAGGCACAGCAGCCCATCTTGCATTCAGGAGTCAAACAAGATTTCAGTCCACACACAGCTACTTACCCCCTTCTGCTGACTCCCAGGGCGGTGCCTTTACCACAAGACCTTCCCGTCTCAGCAGCACCCATTGCCTTTTTCTGGGGAATAGGGCCACTGTATATGCTCATCCCCAAACCCATGTTCCCCAACTACGGGGCTTTCATGTTTATCCTGTTTTGATGGGGCCCCTTCAGTTGACCTTGGAGTTCCATCCTAAGCCCTGGTATTAAACCAGCTCTTTTTTAGCAGCCAGTTCATTCCTCCATCGGCAGCTATTTCAAACAGAGGATCCTTACAGCATGGGCAAGTTATGTGCCTCCAGACAAGAGGCCAGGACCCATTGCCTCTGTGTTCTGTCTCTTGACACTGGGCATTTTCAGAGCTTTTTGGTGTCTGAGGCTCAGGGGTGACTTGCTGTCTATTTCAGGTCTCCTCTGCAACACAAGGAGATGGTTCAGTGATGGGTTTGTTTTAATTTCTTTTGGGGCCCTATTTCTGTGTAAAATACCAGAGCGGAAATAGCAACTTATCAGCCATCCAAAATAAAGCCAGTTCTATTTGTGTTTGTCAGCGGGTTTATTTCTACCTGATTTCCTCTGTGTGTGTCTCGTCTGGGTGTCTACCTCAAAATATTAGTGCTTTAATAGCACAAAAAATTATTTGTGAATTTAGTGCTGGTGAAAGGTGCCAGATTGGCAGCTTTACACATTTAAGTTCATGCATGAGAAATATTAACCCTTAATAATCGTGTTGCATTGGTGTATCTATGAGGACTGGATTTTAGCGCAATAGGTCTGCTTGATGGCGATGTCAGAGCACTTGGGTTTGAGTCATCTGGGGTTTTCCATTAATTGATCCAGCCTGCCTCACACAGCAAATAAAATCGCTAAAGCAGAGGTATTTTTACTCATGAACCTTTAATGATCTAACATATTGCTCCTATCTGTCCATAAGAACGGCCATACTGGGTCAGACCAAAGGTACATCTAGCCCAGTATCCTGTCTTCCAACAGTGGCCAATGTCAGGTGCCCCAGAGGGAATGAACAGAACAGGTAATCATCAATGATCCATCTCCTGTCGCCTATTCCCAGCTTCTGGCAAACAGAGGCTAGGGACACCATCCCTGCCCATCTTGGCTAATAGCCATTGATAGACCTATCCTCCATAAACTTATCTAGTTATTTTTTGAACCCTGTTATAGTCTTGGCCTTCACAACCTCCTCTGGCAATGAGTTCCACAGGCTGACTGTGCATTATGTGAAGAAATACTTCCTTTTGTTTATTATCATTTGGTGACCCTTAGTTCTTGTATTATGAGAAGGAGTGAACAACACTTCCTTATTTACTTTCTCCACAGCAGTCATGATTTTATAGACCTCTACCATATCCCCCCTTAATCGTCTCTTTTCCAAGCTGAAAAGTCTGTATTTTTAATCTCTCTTATGCAAGCTGTTCCATACCCCTAATAATTTTTGTTGCCCTTTTTTGTACCTTTTCCAATTCCAATATATCTTTTTTGAGATGAGCCACACAGATCTGCACGCAGTATTCAAGGTGTGGGCATACCATGGATTTATATAGAGGCAATATGATATTTTCTGTCTTATTATTTATCCCGTTCTTAATGATTCCCAACATTCTGTTTTCTTTTTTGACTGCCGCTGCACATTGAGTGGATGTTTTCAGAGAAATCTCCACAATGACTCCAAGATCTCTTTCTTGAGTTGTAACAGCTCATTTAGACCCCATCATTTTCTATGTATAGTTGGGATTATGTTTTCCAGTGTGCATTACTTTGCACTTATCAATGTTGAATTTTATCTGCCATTTTGTCACTCAGTCACCTAGTTTTGTGAGATCCTTTTGTAGCTCCTCACTGTCTGCTTGGGACTTAACTATCTTGAGTAGAATCATAGGATCCTAAAATATTACGGTTGGAAGAGACCTCAGGAGGTCATCTAGTCCAACCCCCTGCTCCAAGCAGGACCAACACCAACTAAATCATCCCAGTCAGGGCTTTGTCAAGCCAGGCCTTAAAAACCTCTAAGGATGGAGATTCCACCATCTCTCTAACCCATTCCAGTGCTTCACCACACTCCTAGTGAAATAGTGTTTCCTAATATCCAACCTAGACCTCCTGCACTGCAACTTGAGACCATTGCTTCTTGTTCTGTCATCTGCCACTACTGAGAACAGCCGAGCTCCATCTTCTTTTGAACCCCTCTTCAAGTAGTTGAAGGCTGCTATCAAATCCCCCTCCTGCACTGCAACTTGAGACCATTGCTTCTTGTTCTGTCATCTGCCACCACTGAGAACAGCTGCGCTCCATCTTCTTTTGAACCCCTCTTCAAGTAGTTGAAGGCTGCTATCAAATCCCGCCTCACTCTTCTCTTCTGCAGACTAAATAACCCCAGTTCCCTCAGCCTCTTCTTGTAAGTCGTGCCCCAGCCCCCTAATCATTTTCGTTGCCCTCCGCTGGACTCTCTCCAATTTGTCCACATCCCTTCTGTAGTGGGGGGACCAAAACTGGACACAATACTCCAGGTGTGGCCTCACCAGTGCCAAATAGAGGGGAATAATCACTTCCCTCAATCTGCTGGCAATGCTCCTACTAATATAGCCCAATATACCGTTGGCCTTCTTGGCAACAACGGCACACTGCTGACTTATATCCAGCTTCTCATCCACTGTAATCCCCAGGTTCTTTTCTGCAGAACTGCTGCTTAGCCAGTTGGTCCCAGCCTGTAGCGGTGCATGGGATTCTTCCTTCCTAAGTGCAGGACTCTGCACTTGTCCTTGTTGAACCTCATCAGATTTCTTTTGGTCCAATCCTCCAGTTTGTCTGGGTCACTCTGAACCCTATCCCTACTCTCCAGCTTATCTACTTCTCCCCCCAGCTTAGTGTCATTTGTAAACTTGCTGAGGGTGCAATTCATCCCATCATCCAGATCATTAATAAAGACGTTGAACAAAACCGGTCCAGGACCGACCCCTGGGGCACTCCACCTGATATTGGTTGCCAACTAGACATCGAGCCATTGATCACTACCCGTTGAGCCTGACGATCTAGCCAGATTTCTATCCACCTTATAGTCCATTCATCCAGCCCATACTTCTTTAACTTGCTGGCAAGAACACCATGGGAGACCGTGTCCAAAGCTTTGCTAAAGTAGTTTTGTATTATCTGCAAATTTGGCCACCTCACTGTTTACCCCTTTTTCCCAGATCATGTATGACTACGTTGACTAGGACCTGGCCCAGTACAGACCCCCTGGGGGACACCACTATTTAGTGCTCTCCATTCTGAAAACAGACCGTTTATTCCTACCCTTTGTTTCCTGTCTTTTAACCAGTCACCGATCCATGAGGGGACTGTGCCCGCTGCTCCCAGGGCAGCAGCTCTCAGGGACGGAATGTGCTGGGTTAGATGGAACCCGGGTCCGATTTTGTCGAGCAATCCTGACCTTCCTAGCCTTTTCTTGGTGGGTCCGCCCTTTAATGGGGTGGTGGAAGGGAGCCCCCGTCGGCTGCGCCACAACTATCCCTGCACTTCCTTTCCCTCCTCAACTTTTGTGTCTCCTTTCTTTTCTTTCCCTCACCTCGCTGCCTAATGTTGATTCTTTTCAGTTCTCTCTCTGTGGGGATTCCCCATCTCTCTGGTCCCCCAGCCCACCAGAGCTGACAGACTGTTTGGAAAAAGTGGAGCCCACTGGTGATCGAAAGGAGCCAGGACATCTGTGCTCTTGCAGCTAAGCACAGCTGGGACAGCAGCCTGCATCCCTGCCCACAGGAGCTGTTCCTGAAACTGGCTGCATTAGGGGCAGGAGCAGGGAGAGGGAGAAAACTTGGGCACCTTTTGAAGAGCTATCTGCTGCTTTGCCCACCTCAGCAGGAGCACATGGGGAGCGAGTCTGGATCAGCCTTCTCCTCTGTTCCTGCACTCAGTCCCCAATTTGGGAAGCACAGAGCTAGACTGAAAATACAAAATCATAGAATGTAATAAATAACCCCCTCCCCATCCTGGGCTTTATAATCACAAGAGCTCTATGGCCTGTAACCATTTGCACGTCCTGTCCCCTAACTGGATGAGAGTAAGTCTTCAGAGTGAGGCTTACGCTGCTGATACTGATGATTCCACAATCAAAATTAACTTTCTGCAACATTTGCTTTAAAATTGCTCTTTTGGTGATGTTCCCGCCAGGAAACATGTTTGCTCTTTGTAGGAAGGAAGCACATAAAGGTTGTTGAACACAGTGGAGATTAATCCAGTGAAGCATTTGATCTAACATCCCTGGAAAGGTCCTTGGCCTGATTGCTGAGCTTTAACCCTACATCCCCGAAGTTCTGTGACCCTCTCAGACACCATCTGTCATACTTGGAAATCTGTTAATTAACTTGATTTTAAGCATGACATTGCCCCTAAAGTAGGCGCAGTTCCACACCTTGAAAACCATGTGTGTTAGTTGTGGTTGACCCTAGAGTGTACCATGACCAACTAAGCATGACTAGCAAGATTTTAAAGATTTTAAAGTGTGCTGATGCTGGGGGCAAAGTTGGGTTTAAGCCAACGCACTTTCAAACGTGACTGTTGCCCTAGATAGGACTCTTGTTACCTTGCTGTCTAAGGCTGGTGCAAACTAGCCTATTGATCCCAAGGGCTTGCTCGGATAGCATAAGAAGGCTCTGATCCTGGTTGGAACCATGGGGCACTGTGGCAATACCCACAGAAGCACTGCTGATGGTACCTTTTCCCTAGCTGTCCCAAGTCTCTGGGATAACCATCCAGCTCCCCCAGAGGAGTGCCAGGAACAGGGCTGTTTTGAGAGGGATTACAAAGACCTTACAGCTCTGTGGAACCAAGACTGGTTTTATTTTCCTGTCTTCTTTACTTTTATTCATAGTTTTTAACAGGTGCGCACGCGCACAACTTCCATGTGGATCCTGGAAGCCTGTTGTTAGGGAGATGTATTCCTTAGGATGTAAGGCAGGGGCATATGAGGAATGATATCACTGTAGCTCTGCCCCTTGACAACCATTGGTACTACCCAGAGTTTTCTCCCTCACTTACCTTCGGGTGTTTCTATTCTTAGTGCCACTCTTGTTCTGTCCACTTGCATTTGGAAGCCGGGAAAGAAGCCCTTGGCCAGCATGCCCAGGCTGAGAAGAATGCAGACAGTCTGGCAGAGCGCAGGTTAAATAAAGTTTGTCTTGGCAGGGCCCAGCTCTTGGACGTACTACAAGCCACTGGAGTACAGTGATGATGGAATTACAAACACAAGCACCAGCACAGGCTGCCAAATGGGACAGGTCTCCCGACACTGCTTGTGGGCTGCTATCTGCTGGAACTCTGTGGGTATGTCTACACAGCAACTAGACAGCCACGGCTTCCCATGCCAGCCAACTCAGCTTGCAAGGCTTGGGCTGCTGGGCTGTTTCCTTGCTGTGTAGACTTCCAGGCTCGGGCTGAATCCCAGATTCTAGGAGGTGGGAAATGGAAGGCCTGGAGAAATTGCAAGCTTTCCCCATTGTCAACACTCCACTGTTTCCTGTCGAGCCCCCTGCTGGCACAGACTGAGGAGAGAGCACGTTTCCCATAGCCGGCGGTATTGCACCAGTCTTTTCAGTGCTATGGAGCTGAATCCTGGTTCTGCTGAAGTCAGTGGGAGTCTTGGCATTGATGTGAGTGGCATCAGGATTAAGATCATGCTTCCCCAGGAGGCCTATGGGGTTCCACTCTGCATGGCTGATTTTTGGGGGCAGAGGGAGCTCCAAAGCTGACGGCTGGCTGACTGCAGAGGCATTTTCTGGTACTTGGGAGAGTGCTGTAATGTCTTGGAGTCTGGGGATCCACACTAGATTTAGTAACATTTTCTGGCCAGCATGGGTGGTGTCAACGAACCTTTCCTGCACTGGCTGCACATGCCTCCTGGCTCCTATCCGGAGTGACATTCCTGTGGCTGTAGCCTCGGGATTTGCAGGTTGTTACCATATAAAGGGCATAGTCCTGTCGCAGCAGGAGAGCCAGTGTGAAGTTTTTTTGGAGGGTACATAACTTTCCTTTTAATAGATGGATGGCATAGATTTTTGGATGCAAGCTGCAATGATTTCACTGCCCTCCAGTGATGGAGATGAGCAGAACTGAGAAGGATGGGAGGGAAAGCCGGCAAAGGAGATGAGTACAAAACACAAGGACAGTCTCACCTCCCTGCCCTAGGAGGTTATAGCTTTGGTCTTAAGAACTAGCATTACTAAAGACCTTCAGTTGTCTCCTTAGAGTCCTTCAGCCCCTTCTATTCCCAAGCATCTCCCCTTAGCCTTTACTCACTCTCCCGCAACCCAAATGAGGACTGGCTTTTGGCACAAGCAATGGGAAAACACCACGTGGTGTCCTGCATTGACTTTCTCTACTAGCAGTGGGACAGGACAAGGAAGGCACTCAACGCCAGACCAGATTCCCTCGCCAGGCTGTGCTGGCAATGGGATTAGGGAGGGGAGGAAAATTGGTAATATAACATACTCCCCTCTGCTACCACAGCTTAGGGGCATGCTGCTGCTTAGGGGCTTCCGGATCCCCTGGGAGCTGTCTTCCCTTTACAGTGAAGCATCAAGAATGCCTGTTTTTGGCTTTGGGGTGGGGTGGGGCAGGGTAGGGATCAGGCTGGTCTCTGAGCTGGGTTGATTCTGAAATCAAAAGCATTAAAGATGCTCTTGGCAATAAGGCACCCGATTTGGAGCAAGGAGCTCTGGGCTCTACTCCCATCGGTGCCAAAGTCTGCCCTCGAGCCATTCATTAAGAGCTAGAGCAATCCACAGGCTTGAAGGACTAGTCTGACCTGTACAGCACATGCCACGGTCCCATTGGTGGCCAGTTCCATGAGTAGCTCTCTTGACATTTTTCAGAGTAACAGCCGTGTTAGTCTGTATTCGCAAAAAGAAAAGGAGTACTTGTGGCACCTTAGAGACTAACCAATTTATTTGAGCATGAGCTTTCGTGAGCTACAGCTCACTTCATCAGATGCATACCGTGGAAACTGCAGCAGACTTTATATATACACAGAGAATATGAAACAATACCTCCTCCCACCCCACTGTCCTGCTGGTAATAGCTTATCTAAAGTAATCTTCAGGTTAGGCCATTTCCAGCACAAATCCAGGTTTTCTCACCCTCCACCCCCCCACACAAATTCACTCTCCTGCTGATGATAGCCCATCCAAAGTGACAACTCTTTACACAATGTGCATGATAATCAAGTTAGGCTCTTGACATTGTGTGAGTAACTCCTCCACAGTGCAAGCAAGAGGGTCACTAATCTGGCCCTTGTGCTCTGTGCCTACATTTTCCCATCTGGAGATTGGGAGTAGTCATCTCTAGCTGCCTCACAGGTGGCTGAGGAGCAGCAGCTAATGAATGGCTGTGAAGTGGCTGTGATACCCTGTGGGCTGTTGCTGTGAAGGGAGGAACATTTTATAAAGCCCATCAACCCTTCTCCAGGAGTCCCGGATAAGTGGGAGGCTTAAGAGCTAATTCCCACTGTAGCCATCTTTCACCTCTCTCTCTCTCCCCTGCCCCATGCCTGCCTGCAGATGGCTGGAAGTGCAGGTGACTAACCTGACCTGCACTCAGCGCTGGGTCCAGTACCTCCGATTGCTGCAGGAATCCATATGGCCCGGGGGAGTCTTACCAGCGGTGCCTAAACCTGTCAGGACGCAGGAGCAGAAGGAGGTGACGGCACAGCAGGCCTTGCAGAGCCTGATGGGACTCCTTCCTGGTGAGTTTGCCGTGCGATAAACACCCAAGGGCTCTCTAGCTGTGGGATCTGGCTAACGGGCCTTGGCTCTTTAGGGGTCAGGTTCTGAAATCCATTCCACCGCTTCGCCATGTGAGAGAGCCGGTGCAATAGTGACACCTGGAACCAGTGCTTAATGTGCCGCAGATGCTGAGCACCATGGGCTGTTAGCACTGCAAATGAACGGGAGTTTGTCATAGGCTCATTGGCCATCCCTGAAAACAGTGCAAGGCAGAGGGCTGGGGAGCCCCACAAGTGAACCCATTGCATTGTCACCTCTAGAGATCTGGTTTCCAAGCATGAGAGAGCCTGCTTGTGTTTACCCACGTGTGATACCAGAGACATGGACTTGAAGCCGTCCCTTCTTTGCCCCCCTTTGGTGTGTTTAGTGTGAAACACTTTGGAAAATAGCAATTCTCGCTCTCTGAACTCTGTGCAGTTTTGACACCATTGTCAGCCACGGCAAGATCCAAGACCTGGCAAATTCACCTCACCTCAGGAGTTAAATGACCCATCAATAGGGCTCCCACTAGTTCCAAGTGAACAGCCACCGCGCTGCCCCAGGGTTACTCGAGATAATTCACACAGCCATCTCAGCAAAGTCCAGTACTCTGAGGGAGAGAGGGCCTGCCATTTGGTGACTTCTAAATACAGGCCTCCTCATCTCCCACCTTTAGTACTGGCCACTCAGTAGGTGGTGCTCCTACTTCAGAGCCACTCTCTAGGGAGCCAGTGCCCCAGCACAGCAAGAAGGTGCTGTTCCGCTGAAGGTACTATCTTTCAAAGGAGGTATAAAACAGAATTCTTTCTGCTATCATTAAAAAAAAATCAGGACGCTTCTCCACATGACTAAAATCATTACCCCTGATATGCTGGCCAGATGGTGTTCTTTTACATTTCCCTCTGTCTTAAAACAGCTGCTGTCTGGTTCACCCCAGAGGTGGCTGCATTTCAGAAGTGGGTGAAGTAATCCATCTGTGGATAATTTGTAAAGCATGTTAAGATTCTTCTCCATCTGCTGTTTATTATAACTAGCCAGAGGTTGTCTCTTTGGTCCGGAAGCTCTCTTCTACATTTGGTTCTAGAGCTGGATGTTATGTCTGGTATTAAGATTGGGCTTTAAGATGTGTGTTTTCCTGGTATTTCTCCAAGTCGGGGGAGGAGGGGCATCATTTTCTGGGACATCTAATCAGATAGAAAAGCCTCTTTAACATCCACTGAGTTCCTGAACAAGTGCAATGCGCCCTGTGTTGTAATTTAGACGTGGGTTTTTAAAGACAGTGTCTCTCTGATGTTAACAGACTTAATTCTGGAAATCCTTGGGACAAGCAGATGTCGACTGAGCTGGAACCTGGTCCTTGAGTCACTACATCAACCCATCATAAACAGGTAGCCTTGACAACGGGGCCTTCTTAGCCTCCATAAGCCAGAGTCATTGCTATGCAATAACCAAGTAGTGCGTTGCGCGATGGACTCCCTTGAAAAACCTCACTTAGAAAGTTTCTGATGATGAGGAATCTCACTGGAATGAACAGACTCTTTCAGACCAAGGGCTCTCACTGCAAAAGTTCATCTCCTGAGGCTTTGACGTGAGGTGACGATCAGAAAATATCAACCTCAACATGCTATGAATTATCTCAGGCGATCTGCTGATTTCATTGATACAAATAGCTTGGCAGGAGACGAATCTGGGGTTGTCCCATTGTTTGGAAAGGCTTTTAAGTTAGGCTACGTCTACATCACAGGTGTGATTTTCCCCAGCCTGCGTACACACACTCACACTAGCTCTCACAGAGCTAGCGTGAGTATAAACAGCCGTGTGGCCACGGTAGCATGGGTCATAGCAGCGGGGGCACGGCTGAGCTGTGCTGAGTACATACCCGCCGGTTTCAGTCGGGTTTACACTCTGGATGGCCCAGCCCTACCTCTGTTACCGCTGCCTATGATGCCACAGCTACACTGCTCTTTATAGTTTATAGCTCGATCAGAATCAAAGTGGTCCCCGTGGGCAGAGCCGGTTAGGAAGTCCTATTCAGGGCTTTCGTGAACAGGCAGTGGATGTGTTGCATACACAGATGGCTTGCCACTGAGCACTATGTAAACATAGATTTAGTATGCATCTCTGAGCCCCTCTGCTGCACTCTCCATACTAATGATTCTAACCTTCCGAACTTCTCAGCAGCCTCAGGCAACCACTGTTTGGGGGGGAATCACCCACCCATTGAAGCATTTCCTCCCCCTCTTCCCATGTGTGGGATTCCCCCCCCCTTACCCCAGCCTGGGGCTCTGCAGTGAATTTGGCCTCTAATGGATGCCTTGTACATAGGTGCACACCCTGCTTGAGCGAGTGCAAATGTGTCAGACTCCAGCCTCTTTGCATTGACGAGCCTGTGTTTTCTCCTCTGTCTCTTTCAGGCACTTGGTTTACCGCCTCTCGGACGTCCTGCTGGAGTTTTTGATACTTAACAACTCCAGTGATGATCCCAAAACAACAACTGTAACTTCATCTGTCTCTAACAGCCTCGAGACAGCAGGCATTTCCCCACATTAACCAGGGCTGCTGTTGCCAGCAGCAAAGCAGAATGGGCAGCAGAGAAAAGAATTCACAGGCATCAGGTCACTGGCATTCAGTGTTTGCTGGACAGGGCTGGAAGTTTCTTAATTAACTACCCCAGCCAGTCTGACATGAGGCTTCTTTCAGGCTTCCCCTTGTTGGCAGGGTGACTGACTATGCCCAGTGTGAGCAGGTGGAGATGTTTGTCTGTAACATAAGTGTCCATTCCATGGCTCACGTGATGGCGAGCAAGGTGCTCCCAGTGGGAAAGCGCCTGATCTCTCTAGGGGCAAGCAGGCTGCGAAGTGAGGCCAGGCCAGCCACAAATCCTACTTGGATGTAATTTCATGCCCGGCATATCTCTTGAATCTGAGTAGTCCTGACCCAGAATGGTCGGTGGCACATCAGGGTTGGTTCGAGGGCATCAGGCCCTGGCACTGATGTGCAGAGACATGACCCCAGGACGTTCCATCAGCTGAACACCCATCGACTCGCATGCCATATAAGGCAAAGAGAAGAAGGAATGCAGCCCTTATTCCTAGTAAATAAATTCACCACTTAGCTCCTCATTGAGTGAAGGCTGCATGGTGCTGAGATCCCTGCCTGACCTTCTCCCGTTCAGGGTGGATATCTGTGAGTGCGGAAATCCTCATCCCACCCTTGTTCCTCCCCAGAGAGATGAGATGGAGACAAGGAGACATCCCCAGGGAGAGTTCCTGCCTTTGGTGCTGTCCTTCCTGTCTCCATGCACATCCTCCCTGGCACCTTTCCCTGCCCATCGCCCACTCTGATTTGCCTGCCCAGCATGAAGAATGGGGGGAAGAAATCCACCTCCCTCTGGATGATGGAGTGGAACCTCCTAGATGGAGACACTGGAGACGTGAACATAGCCCCCAAGTCAGCCTCATAAGCAACCGTCCAAATCTGTGGGAACTGCAGAGTGATGGGTAACTAGCGGAAAGCTCCTGCCTTGCCTTAGGGGCAGGGGAAGGTGCCTCACACCATCTCAACACCAAGAGAATCTTGTTCTGAGATCCCTCGCTGCCAAGGCTGAGGAGAGGGATCTGGGGTGAAACAGAACTGGAGAGCACCGCACCCATCCCCAAGTCATCTGCCTGTGCAGGGAAAATTGAAGATTATGGGGCAATGGCTCCCCCACCCCATGTTGTCTTGTAAGTGGGGATTGTTAAGGGTCCTGGGGTTACAATGCAGGCACCGCACCACAGGCGAGCAGCAGCTTCTTTAGCATGAAGGCCGGGTGCTTCTTGGAAGTGAGACCATCCCTGATCTCCGCTTCACCAGAGGATCTCTCCCATTGATTCGTGGCCGGGCCACTCTGTGGAGGAAAGAACTGACCTATATCAGACACAAGGGGAAATAAATTAGTTTCTGTAACCATAGACTGCCTCTTGCAGCAAGTTCTTGGAGATCCATCACCTCACTGGTGCTCAAAGGAGTTTATCATACAGCTCTCATTGGTAGCTAAGTGGGAGGGTGGTTAAAGCAGGCAGGGGGTGTCCGGACCCCAGGGTTCCATCCCCAGCTCTGCCCTGGCTTGCTGTGTGACCATGAGCAAGTCACTTTAACCTTGTTGTGCCTCAGTTTCCCTAGCTGCAAAATTGGGAGGGATGTTGTTAGGGTTGATCTATTATTTGCAAAGTGCTGTAGAGACAGGGTATGTTATAGAAGCAGCACAAGGTGGTATTATATATCTATTGCCCATCACTGTACGATGCCCCGGGGTGACAATTTCTACAGCATAGCAAAGGCTTCAAGTGGCATCATGGGCTTATGGTGCCCCGCTGTTGAATTAATGTTAAAGCAGGTGAACAGGGAGTAAGAGCATCAACAAAACTATTTGCATTTCCTCCAGCACATGGGCCACATTTCACCAGGTCACAAGCCACAGTCTGGCTGGCATTGGACTTTTTCATCCAAGAGGACCCTGCCTCCTGTGATTCTCTACAGTTTAAAATAGATAATGGGGGAGAGCTGGCATGAGAGAGGCCTGCAAGGTCATGGCCATCATGTCCATTCTACACTACATCCCAATGTGCTTGTCCTCTCTTACAAGGGTTACACGCAGTTACCCAGGAACTGAAAGGGAAGTGCATTAGCCTGTCACACCCACCCACTAGTCCCCAACCATTGTGCTGGATTTGGGTGCGCATCATTTTCACTGTAGAGGACATTTAGCCAGAGGGGTGAGTAACACTAGTGCAGGTAGCCTTGAAGACACAGACCCTGCTCTTTCCATAGGGAGACAGTCTCCCGTGTGGGTATCTACTCTTCGGGGTGTGTACTGCCTACAAGTATGTGAAAGGTATAAGCACCAGGGGAGGGGGTCATTTAGGATGGTCTGAGGGTGCCCAAAAGCTAAGAGGAATTGGATGAAATGGAGCAAAACGAAATTTTAGGCTCCTATGAGCGAAAACTTCCTAACAATGCTATGGTCTCTTAGGGGAAGGAATAGCCTCCCAAATGGAAAGGGAGAAAGTCCATTGTTTGAGTCATTTAACACTGAATTTGGGCAAAGAATTGGAGAACATACCATAGGGGACAATCCATCCCACAGTGGCAGAAAGCGTGGAGTAGAAGGTGGGACCCAATAGGTTTCCCATTTCCAATTTCTCTTTGTCATTCTTAAGCCACAGGTTGCCCTTCAGCATCCCATTTCACTTCTTCCTCCTCACTCCCTGGCTTTCTATTTTGCTCCTCTGTCCCATAATTTTGGTTTACAGCATACCCTGACCTGCCTTGCCTGAAAGGAGTCTAGGAGAGGCCCTAAGAGAAGAGACCATCAGCCAGAATCTTATGTAACATTACTG
Source organism: Eretmochelys imbricata (assembly GCF_965152235.1). Classification (NCBI taxonomy): domain Eukaryota; kingdom Metazoa; phylum Chordata; order Testudines; family Cheloniidae; genus Eretmochelys; species Eretmochelys imbricata. The sequence continues at coordinate 8,724,257 of NC_135593.1, read as the reverse complement.
AGCCCTGTTGCAGGTCTGGCTGGTGGCTTCCCTGGTTTTTTTGGTCTGCTCCATGGCTGTAACCTCATGTTTTGGGTGTCTCAGGTCATACCCAGTGTAAACCAGAGAGGACAAAATAAAATGTCTGGTTGGTGGGAAGGTGGGTTAGTCCCTCACCTATAAATCAGATCCTGCAGTGTCAAAGGGGAGAAAGGGGGTGATATTTGGAATCCTTAAAGCCATGGAATATAGCATTGGGTGGTAGAGAGGGTGAGCCTAGGGTTCTCACCTGTCGAGAGGGTTCGAATATCCTGCCTGGAACTCTGTCTTCTGACGTTCCTTGAGGGCAGCTTTTCATGAATATATCCGTTGCCATTCATCATATGGGGCATAGGGAGTGAGTTCCTCTTGCAGACTATGAAGGATGTAGCCAGAGACCTGTCACTTTGGTGGGAGGCTGGTGTCAGTGAGTTGCGGTTGTAATGCACTATTGCTTTGTCCTTGCATTGTGCTATCCCTTTGTCCGTGGCTCTCAGAGCACTTTGCAGACTTCGCTGAATGGTGCTCCAGAATGCCCTTGCGGGGTAAAGCAGTGTTATTGTCCCTGTTTTACATGTGGAGGAAATAAAGCAGAGATGTGAAGTGACTTGCCTGTGTTCACTTTGTGAGTCAGATGCAGAGGTAGGAATAGAAAAACTGGTAATGGCTCACCCTGGTGGCCCCAATCTGTATTTTGTCATTAAGGAACACACATCCTATTAAGATAAGTATTCTCTTAGCGTTTCTGCCTGTGCACAGGCCATCTCGCCCGAGTTTGCAAATTAAATGGGAAATGATGATGAGAAAAAGTAGTTTCCCATGTTCAGTCTGAGCTGAAAATTTACCTCCTCTTATCTATCACAGAAAATACCTCTTTAGCAAAAAAAAAAAGGGCAGCTTTGACTCATGCTGTCCCCCTCTTGCTACAACATGTTCAGCAAACTCTGTTTATTGGCAGGAATTTAGGGGCTTATCGCAGCCTGCTAATAAAGGGGCATTTGCAGGAACTGGAGAGCAGCAAGGAGATTTCAGTACTTTAGGACTCAGAAGCAAAAGTCCCACAGTTACATGCCCCTACCCGACATCTAGAACAGAGCACAGCTCAGACTGAGCAAATCCCATGCTCCTTTTCAGGAGGAGCCTTAGTCACTGAGTTAGTTGTCATGTGAAAGAAACAAAAATAAATATTGACCGCAGGTGTGGCTAGTACTAGAGAGGTAGTGTGGTCAAAGAGCTAGGCTGGGAGACCCGGGTTCTATTCCTAGATCTGCCACTACCATGTTTTGTGACCTTGGGAAAATCATTTCACTTCTCTATGCCTCTTTCCACACCTACCATTTGCCTTTGGGGGCAGGGACTGTCTCTCACTATGTGTATGTACAGTACCTACCGCAACGGGGCCCTAGTCTTTGTTGGGGCTTCTAGACTCTACCATAATATAAATAATAACTATTATACCTAGAAAAGTAACAACCACTCATTTATATACAGCAAAAATAGCAGCTGCATACTTAACCAAGAATTGTAATTCTGCACCAAATCCCCATGTCTTCACCTGGGTACAAAAACTGACCGCCAACTATATGCAGACTTACTAGTGTATGATAATATTGCAACGCATACTTGTGTATAACAGTACTGTCCCAAGAACCTGTATATATGAATGTAGACAAATATTTTACCATGTGACCTGTGTTCTTATTCTAATCTGTATATAATAATACCCTACCTAAAAATGTATACCTGTTTGTGGATTTAAAATGTTTATTTACTGGGAAATATCCCTACAAACCACACACTATGAAGAAAGAAGAGAATAAAGCAGGGAGGATGACAAGAAAAGGCTGAGGAGAGACGGGGGAGTGGGTTGATAGCGTGTCCCAGAATGAAGGAGGCAAATCCTTGGATAGAGGAGAGTGCAGTAGTTTGGAACTGGAAAGAACCATCAGCTTTTGCTGTGCAAATATTGGCCAGTTTGACTAGAGAGAAGAATGTTGCCATTTTCACCAGCTCACATGCCTTTATGTGATGGTGACTGATAATTAAAAGCAAAAAGGAGGAGAGAGCTAGAAAAGAAAAATTCCAACTAAGAATTAAAATATTAGGTTGAAAAAAAGGGGAGAAATTGTATACAACTAAGCGCTTGGGTCATATATTATTGCAGATTAGCTTTGCCACAGAAAGATCCCATATGCTCTATGAAATCCCATTACCTATGAGTAAGGGAACATTTGCACAGCATATGTGGCAGGGAGAGCTGCTGGAGCCAAGTTCCCTTCTATAATATCCACCCCAGGATAGATTGGTCCATTTCCAGTGTCAACAGCTCGAGGATTAAGTACTTATCTCTCTGCAGAACACTGGATAATTAATACCAGATCCAACTCAGGGCTACACTCCACAGAACCTGCTTGGAGCTATATCCCTGGTTGAATGTTAATCTAACGCACCCGAAAGGACTATGCACAGTGGCGCAAGGTTTCTCACTGCACCAGATGTGCAGGCATGGCCTTGCTGGCATAGACAAGTGAGGTACCTGTCTGCTAGGGTGAATAACCAACAGCTGTACCACTTTGTGCTGGGCTAGTGTCAGAGCGCTGCAGTCATCCCCTAGGGCTGCAGGACATGGGGATGATGACGACTTATCAGGAGGCCTTTTCCTCCACCTGAGTACTGGAATGATGGTGCTCATGAGTGATGGGATTGATTTGCCATCTGTGGGGTGAGATGTGAAACCCAGGCACTTCTGGCCAGGACAGATTTCATAGTTTGTTTATTTATCTTATTTAATAATACTGTTATCCTGGACAAAATTCAACTCAGGTAGTTATATTCTTCTTACCTTAATGCCACCCCATCTTCCAATCTCAGCTGGATATGTTCATCCCTAGTTCATCTCTGAACTTTGCCCATACTGTTACATTTTAGTACAACTTCTCTAGCCTCTCTACCACCTCCAGCACCTACTTATACCATTCTGCAGTATTGGATCAGACAGAAACCTCTGCCTACTGAACTGCCTACATCACTTTCTGCAGCCCCCTGGAGTTTCTGTAGGAGTCTCCCGCAATTATCAACCTTGCTGAACTAAGGAAAGTTGATGAGGTCACAGCTCTAGGGATGGGGACGGCAGCAGGCTATAGATAAGGAAGTTGTCTCATTCAAAGCCGGGCAGAAAACAAATGTCGTCCATAACGGTGTGCTGTGACTAGCTCTTTAAACAGAATCTGATCTATACTATTTTGTGTAACCCACTTCTGCTTCCACAATCAGTGGAAGGGCATAGGAAAGCTGCTTGCTGAGAGGTAGTGTTGTCTAGTGGATGGCGCAATACACGGGGAGTCTCTTTCCAGCTGTGACTTGCTGTGTGATGTCACTTCATCTTGCTGTGCCTCCATTTCCCCTTTGAAGACTTAAGTGCATGCTTCACTTGATGCAGTGTGAATAGTCCCCTTGCCTTTAATGGGACGACTGCCAGTGCCTACAATAAGCCTTTGCAAGATCAGGAGTAGACTGTGCGCCTTTGGTGGCAGGGACTGTCCCTTACTATGTGTATCCAGCACCTAGCACAAAGAGGTCCCCCTCGTAGGAATACAAGTCAGTAAACTGGAAGGCAAATAATAAGGTGAGTATTGTGGCCATCTCTGAGCATCCATGTTCCATTTTAGACGCAACTTGCTTTCTGTCTTTGTGGCCCATGCTGCCCTGTGTCTCAGGCCTTTACATCTTCATCAAGGAACTTTTTTTTTTCAAATGTATTTAAAGTCTTCTTCCTTCCTTTAACCTTTTCATTCCATTCGCTTCACTTCACTGAGCCGCTCAAAAGGCTGCTCAAGCATCCCTTGACCGAATCCTCCCAGCACTCAGCACATTCCCTTCCTGTTCCCAGACCCCTTTCTTCTCCTAACATCCTCAAGTGTGGGGTGCACTTGACTGCCATTCCCGAGGAGGGACAAAAGTGGTGAGGATCAAAGACCATAAATCAGTCTTTAAAAATAATACCTACCAAGTCTCTCGAGTGCTGAGTCTGGCAGAAACTCATTAACGATCAGTTTCCCCCTCCCACTCCTTTGCCGTTGGAAATCAACAGAGCCAAACAAAACAGGCTGTCTTTATTGAAGACAGCTGAAGTGTGTGTGCTTAGTGTGAAAACCAAAAGCAAAGCCATTTGCTAAGGCCCCTTTTCCGTGGAGGCCACTTCACATTTATTATGCCAGGGGACAGAGCTCCTTAAATCCTGATGCTCTTTATTTCTGGGTTTTTAACCTGCCCCTTACCTCCCCCTCCTCTTCCGCTTCTGCTCCTTTCTTTTCTTTCTGGTCCTGTGAGAATGGGCTTTTTAATCCCCTGGTACTGCAGATTAAGGCTATTATAGCCTCCCCAACCTGACATTGTCTCAGAGAGGCTCACAGCCAGAACCTTGTGAGCACTCTCTGTCTTTCTGCTCCTGCCTTTCTTCTCGAAACACTAAAACACCATGGCTGACCTTTCCCTGAAGAGGAAAGGACTATACTGTGTGATCACACGTAGGCAGAGGCCAGTCTGTGCAGGTCTCAGGGTGAGGGAAATTAAGACCTAGATGGAAATTAACAAGTAAAAAAGGGGAAGGAGAAAAGATTATGGGAATTAGATTGATTCAAAGCAAAACCCTGGGAGCCGGCCTCTGGTGTGTTAGAAAACTGAACCCAGAGCTGGAGCAAACTTGGTAAATGGTTGTCTCTTTACAGAGAACCAACCCAAAAGCCTAGGCCTGAATGTATAGGTGGTAGATGGGGGAACAATAGACACTCCAACCAGGATCCTGATCCAACCTTTACAGGTATATGGTGGGTCACAGAACACTGAATACAAAGACCCTGGAAATATGCAGGGTTCTGTTTAGATTCTGAGCACTTATGGGGTGGGACTGGATCTAGCACAATGAGCTCTGATCCTGTTTGGGGTCTGTAGTTACTATTAGCATACACATTCCTTACACTTTTATTCTGGATCTCAACGCACTCTACAATCTGGGGCTAAGGGACAGGTTCAACTCCCTACTCTGTCAATGAATCAGAAATGTAAAGCGGGAAGAGACCTTGAGATATCATCAATCCAGCCCCCTGGAGAGAGGCAGGACCAAGTAAACCTAAGACTACTGCTGACAGGTGTTTGTTTAACCTGCTCTTAAAAACCTCCAGTGATGGGGATTCTACAACCGCCCTGGGAAACCTCTTCTAGTGCCTAACTATCCTTAGAGTCACAAAGATTTTTGTAATATCTGAACTAAATCTCCCTTGCTGCAGATTAAGTGCATTATATCTTGTCCTACCTTCTGGAGAACAATTGATCACCATCCTCTTTATAATAGCCCTTAACATATTTAAAGACAGATACCAGCCACTACCACCCCCTGACCAGTCTTCTTTTCTCTCTATAAGTGCATGCTCTATGCCATTGTCTTCACAGGGGCAGGGAGGGGATAGCCAAACAACAAAGTATTTTGTCCTTTTTAATGTTCCACAATAGTCTGTATGGTGTCGATGTGTTTTCCCTATTGACTGGGATGTAACACCTTCTGTTAGAGATCAGCACTTTACACTAGTTAATCTCTCTCACCTGTCAGGTGATTTAAAATGTCACAGAGGCTTACAATATAAATGCTTAAATATTACCTTACAATGCATGATACAGAGGCTATAAGTGAGATTAATGCAGGCAGCAACTCACAGGCATTCAATACAGTCTAAACGCTAAACACATTTCAGAGTAGCAGCTGTGTTAGTCTGTATCCGCAAAAAGAAAAGGGGGACTTGTGGCACCCTAGAGACTAACAAATTTATTTGAGCATAAGCTTTCGTGGGCTACAGCATCCGATGAAGTGAGCTGTAGCTCAAGAAAGCTTATGCTCAAATTTGTTAGTCTGTAAGGTGCCACAAGTCCTCCATTTCTTTTTACTAAACACATAATTCAAATACCTATTTTATCAATACTGATGCACAGGTGAGCCAGACTGATTTCAGCTGTGTATTTGTCAGTGTTCAGTTGAGGCATGAGGACCTTGCCATCAACTGGCACCTGGTCTGCCAACATCACAGGCACTGTGTTTGCCCTTCTGCAGTCCTCTAGGACCTCACCCGTCCTCCATGAGTTCTCAAAGATAATTGTCCCTATTTGGCTGCTCTCCCACACTTCCTGTGTGCTGTTGGACAAATCAGTCAGCCTCAGTGCCTCGGTGTCCCCATCTCTAAAATGGGAGTTGTGGTGTAAATTATATTAAAGATTGTGCGGTGTTCGGGTATAATGGTGATGGGGCAATGTAAATACTAAAATTGATGGATTGAAGAAACTCATACAATGCATACACAACTGGGTGTAGCTAAGAGGTGACATTCTGTTTCCACTCAGAGTTTGACCCAAGGCATTAAATTCAGATACAGCTATGTATTCATTATAATTGTTATTGTAGCAGGGTGGGTGGAAAATTCTTATAATGAAGCAGCGCATTTGCTTTAGCAGATGGTACGCTGGGGTGGGCAGATCTTACAAGCTTCAGAGATTTGATTCAGCACCCATTTGGCAATTATTGGAACCTCTTGGGTTTTCGAGAATGGGCTGGAAATGCCTCCAGCAAGACAACAAGAACTCTGTTGAGTTTTCAGGCGCTTACTGCTTCCATCTTGGCTACAGGAATAATACCCTCTCTTGTTGTATTTTAGCCCTTCCATCATGGAACCAGAGAATATATATATATATATGGATCAAAGTTAGTCAAGCTTTTGTTAAAATTTAAAAAAATTCTCCAAACCACTTGGGAGCTCAGTGTTTTGGGGGCCAAAGTTCTCTTGCATCCCAGCCGCCGGTAATGAAATAAAAACAAGCGCTCGCCCTTGGAGGAGCTGTACATGTTAAACACTGCCATGTCCAATTCGTAGGAATCCCTTCAGCTCTTTGCAAGGCAAGTCAGAGCCCCTGTAATTATTGGTTCTATAATGAGTGGCCTTTTCCTTCTCTTTGTGTGGCCCGTTCACCCCTCCTCACCTCTCCCCACGCACACACTATAAGAGGATATTTGTAATGAAAATCACTCAGCAAAAGTGGAGAACAAAAGCGGGTGAGGAGCGAGCTCTCCGGTAGGGATATTAGAAGCATTAGGCTCCCATCTCCGTCAGGTCTGGGCTCCGCTGTGAGTCTACTGCCAGCATAGAAGGTAGGGGGAGGCTGTTATTAACTTTAATCTGAAGAAAAGCAGCCATTGAAGCCAACTGAGGCCTGGTTTCATAGATACAGCAGCTCTCCTTCAAACTTGCAACCTGATGAAGGGCCTGTCTCCCCAGCAACCAGTTAGGCCTCAGCTCTAATGCATTTGGAGACGTACTGTCTAATCTGAGGTAAAAATGTCACCACAAGCAGGCCCCAGGCTGGCAGCTCCCAGCTACAGCCTATCTAGTAAGCACATATCCAGCTTGAACCTTCTGGTTGCTGGGGTGAAAGGGCCTCTTTATCTCCACGGGGAGAGGCAGATGAATCCTGGGCTCAAACAAGGGACCTGCTTTTTCCCCCTACCCGACGCTCCCCCTCCTGTTAAAGGGTCCTTTATTGTGTCTCTAATTCTAAACTTGAAGTGGGAGGGAGCAATAAGGCTGGAGAAATTGGAAAAAGCCTCTCCCAGTGGGGAAAAGCCTCAGTCACTGGTGTGTGAAAAGAGAAGGCAATGAGGGGATTAGAAATGTCAGCTTCGTGGGAAGTACTTGATATTTAATAGCTGTAATTGATTACTGGGAGTCACTCACTCACATACACACAAAGCCACAGGAATTTTCCCCCACACCTTTACCTACTATACCAGCAGATCCCACAGAGCTAAAGAGGCGGGGGCCAGGTCAATATTCACTTGGGGCAGCAGCAGTGGTTGCCATCATAGCACCAACATTTTCTAAGGGCTCGTGCACACTTGGAATTAAATTCACGCTTTAAATTCACATCCTGCCTGAATCCAAATTAACTTTCAAGTCTAGGCAAGCCCTCAATATTACCCCACCACAGAATCAAAGTGTTGCGGTTGCTGCCCGGTCTTGAATCACTGGGGTGTCTCAGACAGCGCACCGTGGGCCATGCCATATTGTTGATGGCAACCACTGTCGGTGCTTCAGGAAGGGGCATGGATCAGTCTCTGGGCTTCTGAGTCAGTCCTGAACCAGCCTTGCTGCTGGAGGTGCTGTCCTTCAGATGAGATGTAAAGTACTGAATAACTGGCTATTAAATAAAAAGAAATGGAGTACTTGTGGCACCTTAGAGACTAACCAATTTATTTGAGCATGAGCTTTCGTGAGCTACAGCTCACTTCATCAGATGCATACTGTGGAAACAGTATGGATACAGTTTCCACAGTATGCATCTGATGAAGTGAGCTGTAGCTCACGAAAGCTCATGCTCAAATAAATTGGTTAGTCTCTAAGGTGCCACAAGTACTCCATTTCTTTTTGCGAATACAGACTAACACGGCTGTTACTCTGAAACCTGGCTATTAAATGTCCATGTTACTTTTTGCAAGAGCAGATGCCAATTTCTGACTTGACTAATTTCATTCTCTCCAGCCGGCATTTCCGTTTCAATGAGATAAATAACACTTCTTCACTTCTTGTCCTAATCTGCTGGGCACACTGTTTATGTTTGTTCACTAGCGGCATTACACCCCAGGTAAGGGTCTGGTGCCGTATGTGGTTGTGAAGCAATTCTACTTCAGGCTGTTACGCATTTTGGATCTATTAATCCTCCACCATAGCACTCAGCAAAATATAAATAAAATAAAAAATCCTCCAGCCAACGATGGGCGGGGTTGCACATTTTATGGGAATGTTGATATCAATAATTAATTGTACAGAATTAAAAATAGCGATGATTTAGTACCATCAGGAACCTGGCGCCTTCCCTCCCATTTTTTTGTTACACTCACGTGTCTCAAATTAGACTGTCTGCCCGCCGATGGGGATCTGATCTTGAACCTGATCTTGAACCTAATCCCCGCCTGATCCTGCAGGGAGCCTTTGGCTGCTACCAGAACACAAATAATAATAAATTAAAGGCTGTATATAAGGGTGACTTCTTATTACATAGGGTCAGGTAAATGGCCCAGCCTGTGTAGTAAGCTGTCTTTCATAATGGCCACAATACCGCAGAGAAAACCATAAAACACTGAGTGTGAATTTCTCCCTGACCCCAGCTGGTGCCCAATTATTGCCATGAAGCATGGAGATCAATAGTCCTTGTAATTTTTCTCTAGCCAGTGTCACTACCAATACTATTGTACTGTAGATCTGCCATCTACTCTCACAAGCATATGGCCATTAGAGAAGCTGAGGTTTTCCCCCTCCTAACAGGATGCCTATATGCTGTATTTCGTATGACGAGTTAAGCTTTCTTTAAAGAATTTCTTTGTGCTAACGGAGTGTGCTTCTCAGTCTTTGGAGAGTCTCTGAATCTTTAGAGATCTTGCCAGAATTTTTGTCTAATGGGGCCAATAAAAGTTGGTGGATTCCTCCCCCCATGAACATGCGCGCACACACACAAGGCCACCAAGAAGAAATGGAAACACCATGTGCTGTGTCCAAACCAATTCACACTACTTTGGCTCTGTTGATGTGGCCTTGAAAGAGAACATTCCTCATTTAGAGAAGGGGATTTTGGAACAATTGAATAATACAGACAGTTTTTGCCTACCATGCAACAAAATGCTGAACACTAAGTTGAGCAATGCTTCCCATTGTCTGACTGGCAAGTGAAAGCATCCCAAACTCCCTAGCTCATCTCTACGCCAAAAGATAATAGCCTCTTGAGATGGCCTTTCTGCTTTATCCAATGAGTCCCATCTTGAACCAAATCTTCCACGTGCCCCAGACCATTCAAGCAACAGATATTTTTTAATCTTGCAAACGAGCTTGAATAAACTTTCTTATCGTGTATACGTCTCTTGCAACAAACTCCACCCACAAATATGCACCATTGCCTATTTCAGGAAACAGAGTAGCAGCCGTGTTAGTCCATATCAGCAAAAAGAACAGGAGGACTTGTGGCACCTTGGAGACGAACAAATTTATTTGAGCGTAAGCTTTCGTGAGCTACAGCCCACTTGCTGTAGCTCACGAAAGCTTACGCTCAAATAAATTTGTTCGTCTCTAAGGTGCCACAAGTCCTCCTTTTCTTATTTCAGGAAAAGATCTCCATCTCTGATTTGCATGCATCTTTGATGCAGCCACAATGACGCACAGACTGGTCATTCCCTCCAAGGACACCCATTCTTACAGTGTCCTTTGGCAATGCTTTTGGTCTCTTCCTACCACTACCTGTGTCTGGAAGATTCAAAGCCTCACCATCAGGTGACTATCCTGTCTTGTGGAAAATTGTGTGCAGATTATATATAGGCATAAAGCTTTGTGATCCTTTTATGGGCTGTACACAACATGGTACATTCCACCAACAAAAATAACTTACTGGTGCCCCATCTGCAAGGTTCACCTGAAGCTGGAAAGCCACAACAGACAAGCATGTATTAAAGTGTATCACACATCAAGGTCTTTAAAATAAACATCAAGGGTGTCTCTTTCTGATCACATTCCTTTCCACAAAGGGCTCAATGATTGAATGTCATGAACCTCTCACATTTCTCTCTGGTCATTTCTGTCCTGAAGTTGGAATGTGGGCACCGGCAAAATGAGGTTGAATGTTATCATGTCACAGATCCAGAATGAAGAGACATTATCTCATAGACAGTGACAACAAGGTTGGCAAGACATCAGAGGTGATATTCCCTGGAAAGCTCAACTTGGAGGTGAGGTAAGTGAAAAGACGGATTTAACTAGCAATGCTAACTTGCACAAGCTAAGTGTGGTGATGTCCTTGCTAGGACGCTCAGTAAAATACCTATATCAGCCCCACAGTGACCTGAGAATGTTGATATTGACCAATACGAGGAGTTTTGGAATGGAATTTGCAACTCAGTTGTTGAGAACAGAAAACAGCGATGGATGGATAGAGAGCAGTAGTACTGAAAACAGTACTTCGCTGCCATGATCTGAGAATACCTGATGGAATGCAATGGGGTAGAACCCAGCTCAGCTCCCTTGTGGAAGGATTTCTAGTCTACACCTAGAACGAGGGAGTAGGTCTTCTGTCATTGTCTTTATTGGATGGCAAGGATTGAAATAAAACCTAGAAAATGTCTTTGCCATTATAACAGCTCTCTAGCTCTGCTTGCATGTGAAAAGAGATAATATGAAAGCTCATATTCAGTCCTGCTTAGCACATGGCATGACTTTTGGCTGTGGCATAAGCACTGGAAGGTGATGCAATGCTAACAGGGTTTGGCCAGGGACAGTCTTAGAGCTGGCAGACTTGTCCATATGAAGAATGTTCTAATTTAATAACATACTCAGTAAGTATGAAAATGCAGAAATATGGATAGGCTTGGGAGTGGTGAAGGTCACTGTTAAGTGCATTTTACACAAACAATGTGTAAAATGGTATAGGTCACTTGTGAACTGACTTTGGCAGTCCCAGTATGGTGCAGTGGACATTTGTGCACATCAGGATGAATTGCACTGGCAGATCTTAGAGTGGGATAAGAATGGAACTGCAGTAGCAAGATCTGTTGTAGATTGGGATTGAGGTGCATTCGCGGAGCTGAGTGGGAGCACAGAACTGGGATAGCAGGGGTGCCCTCTATTTAAGCTACATATATGGCCCCCCATCACCATAGTATCTGAGCACCTCACAATCTTTCATGTATTTATACTGACAACACCCCAATGAGGTAGGGCAGAACTATTACCCCGTTTTACCAATGGGAAAGTGAGGCACAAAGAGATTAAATGAATTGCTCAAGGTCACACAGGAAATCTGTGCCAGAGAAAAGACTTGAACCCAGTTCTACAGGTCCTAGGTGAGTGCACTAACCATTGGACAATTCTGCTGCTCTGCAATTCTGGAGTGCATTGGCAGAGCTTCTGTGGGGTCCTAGGTCTGGAACACCATAGCTGTGTGAGGAAGTTTGCAGTAAATATATTCCCAAACTGACCTTACCATTTCAACTGTGGCCCTAGTGACATGGCAAAGGATCACTTTAGGTGAAAGCTTTTAAAAATGGTGTGGCACTTTGCCCATGAGAGCATTTAGATGCTACCTGCACATATGGGGTGAAAAGAGCTTTAAACTCTCTCAACGAAGGGTGATGTTTTCATCCAGTAATTACATTCTGGGAGACCAGAGAGGTGGGGAAGGCAGAGATATCTGCCTGGTTAGCTGGGGAGACACAATAGATGGTGTCAATGACTCCACAGTTCCTGAAGTGAGACACCCACAGATCCCGCTGCACGTTCTATATTGGCCATGCCAGAGCTGGACTAGATCCTGCTGTGATCTGCAGTGATGCACTTGCTACATCACTGAGCTACAAAATCTTGTATCTCGCATTGGAGCTGGGGATGTCACTATCCTGAAAAACCCCTTTCCTCACACCTGTTCTCCCCCTCTGGTTATCCATAAGAGGGAGCCTTCGGTCTTTTCTTTACAGCTTCAACAGGCCGCTGCTGAGAGCACTAGATGGTGCTGTTGTCTTAGCCATTGCAAAGGCCAGGAGCCAGAATGAACGGTCCTAATGATAAGGGATGCAGAAGTGACAGCTGCAGCTTGTGTGCTGACCTGGCCTGCACTCCAATGTCTTCTGCAGCACCAAAAGCGTGGGAACAATCACAAAATGCCCCGTGAATTAGTGTTATCCTCAATGGCTATTTAATACCATGTGATACTGGTTACCTTTCTGGCCCAAGGTGCCACTTGTATGGAGACTTTCATAGATGCCAAAGAAAGATTGAGTGCAACCAACATCAGTCCCAGAAAGAATGTAAGCCGCAAAGACTGGAATACTGGACTATCTAAGCTTCAATCCGGAGAGTTTTTTGCCCACTCTCTCGGCACGGTCTCCTCAATGCTTCTCATTGCCCACCATTGTCAAAGTGAAGGAGTACTTGTGGCACCTTAGAGACTAACCAATTTATTTGAGCATAAGCTTTCGTGAGCTACAGCTCACTTCATGCATCCGATGAAGTGAGCTGTAGCTCACGAAAGCTTATGCTCAAATAAATTGGTTAGTCTCTAAGGTGCCACAAGTCCTCCTTTTCTTTTTGCGAATACAGACTAACACGGCTGTTACTCTGAAACACTGTCAAAGTGTCATTGCAGTCAGCACAGGCAGAGGGTGCAGGCTACAAATGTTACAGGCTACATGTGGCAACGATATCTTTAGATACAGCGGGGCTTGGTTCGGAGGTGGAGGAGTCAGAGAGGAGAGAAACAGGGCCTGAGATCTGAAGCTGTGAAGTCTGACACAGCTCTAGGTAAGAGTCATGAGCTGGGGAGAGGAGATGTGGCTTGAGTCAGGATGAGAGATCAGGAAGTCGAATGCAGATACAATACAGCTCTGGGAGCCATGGAGCTGTAAAATAATAATTCTAATGATTAGCAATTCTCTCTGCCCTCCAGGTTGCACATCTGGTTCTGGCCTTGTCCCGTGCTTGGTTTCCCTTCCACACATCCTTTCATTTCTCCACACTCTGCAGGAGACCTGCGCCACCACAAAGAGGGAGCTTTGCCCTTTGAGTTCAAAGTGTAACACCTCCCCGTACTGAGACGCTGGCTTTACAGCCTGTATTCACCCTGTAAGACATTGAGCTGCCCTGATATTCCGAAACACGCAATCTGGTGCCTGTTTGTACAACCATGGGAGCTGTACTTCCCATTCATTCCTCGCTGCTCATCTCTCCATCTACCCTTTCTGCAAAAGCAAGGCAAGCCAGCTGTGCAGGGGAAAATAGGGACTGGGCCAAGGTGCAAACTGGATACATCCTGGCCTTTGCTGCATTATGTCTCATACTGTCCCTAGCCAGATTTCTTAAGGAGACCAAGTGAACACAGGAACATTCTGGGGAAGCAGCGCCCTCCTGTTGAAGGTTGATGGGCACTCCAGTGACTGATAAGTTGCAGTATTGATGTGGTTCTTTATGTAGCCTTAACATGATGGGCTGTTTCCTTTGTGTGTGAGCCTTCTTCTGTACCACAGAACGTTGTTGCTAGGATGGTCTCTGACTTGGAGCTTGGTGGGAGTGTGTCTTGAGGCCGTGGGAATATTATCTGTGTGGCTGAAAGCACTTTACCTTGAAATTGATCCAAGATTGATGTGTGGCAACCACTATTAAATGTTGACTGGAGAGATGACAGCTGGCGTTGTATAGTGGGGGCATGAAAGTGTCGAGCGCTGACCAGCTATCTGTCTCTTTCCACTGTCGCCCTGTTATTGCACTTTACCAGTACGTTCGCTACACATCGCTCCAGAAAAGCACAGTGGACAGTGGGGTTTGGTGAGATGCCACCAGGTCCTGGGATGCTGCAGAGTGGTTACATCTGGGTCACATGTAGGGGGAGTTGTCCACTCCCACATGAAGAGCAAGTATCTTTGGACCACTCCTTTTCTCCTCTGCATCTAGGCATGCACAAGTACGGTGGCTGGCAGAGGTGATGCCATATTTACAATGTTGCAAACCTGAGGCCAGATTTTGTCCAGATTTACCCCAAAGTGCAACCCCCTGAAATTGGTGCCTGGTGCTTATCTTCCCTATTTAATCATTGTTCCCAACCGGGGCACTAAAGCTGTGTCGGGCATTGCAAGCACACCCACCCACATGCACACAGCAGGCAGTGCCCACCATCTCAGGGGCAACGTGGGTTGATTTTGGTAGGAGTGCAAACCTGGGTTCTGCTAGTCACCTCTTGCTTTTGGCAATATTAGCAGATCACTGGTTGTTCCCCCTGGCTTGTCTAATGAGGCTGTTGGGGACAAGGTGCACACTTCAGATCTCAGCACCACACATTGTTTATCCTTGGTGGATGAGAATCAACAATGCTGCTCAAATTAGAGACTGACAACACATATTAATCCATCTCACTCTGCTGAGGGCTACTCTTCCCTACAGTGAGTAAAATTCTTCTGTTGCACATTGAGTTCAGTGGGATTGCACTGGGACATCTGAAAACAGATTCTGGTGCAATGACTTCTCCAGGGCGTTATCCAGTCTGGTTTTAAATTACTCCAATAATAGGCCTTCCACCAATCCCCATGGGGGGAGGTTCCACATGCTATTATATTTCACCAATTAAATGTGTGCGTCCCCCCTGTGTGAGGTTTTTCATTTTGGCTTGACGGCCTCCTTCATTCTGAATATTTCCCTGGTCCGTTGTCTCTCCACAAGAAGTTAGTGAGTCCCTCTGTGAGACTTGTTCTCTCAGATGTTATGGCTGGAAGCTTGCTCTGGGTTTTTGGCTTGGGGACCCCGGGTCTGGAAATGGAGAGGCTTTTACGGGAACCTGTGCCCTTTTGGACTTTACGTCCTCATGCTTAAATTACAAGTTGAGTTGCAGACTTGAAAAAGTTCTGGTTGAATTTCTTTCTTTGTCAAAGTGGATTAGGCCGGCGATTATTTACATGCACCTCTATTACCCGGGGTCTGTTTCTTTTCTCTTCTATTCAATGTAGTTTTACATGAATGGTGAAAAAAAAATATTCCCATAGTTTTTTTTTTGTTTGTTTTTTGTTTTTTTTTCATATTCCAGTCACACAGAATGAAATGCTGAAATGCTCAAATAAGAAAGCTTATGCTCAAATAAATTGGTTAGTCTCTAAGGTGCCACAAGTACTCCTTTTCTTTTTAGAATGAAATGGGTAACTCTAGATCTCTGCTGCTCTGGGAGAAGTTGGGTCCTCTTAGCTCTCATGCTTCTGGGAATCAGGTGACCATGGCAGCAAATCAAGAAAGAATCCTCCTCCTTCCTGTACAGAATACAATGTTGGCCAGTTGCACTATGGTGTGATGGGGTATATATCCATTCTGGCTTTAAAAAGATTAATGTGGGCCTCAGAGGTCAATTAACCCAGGTGGCGGCCCCTGGAGGGTGGGCCAGCCCCAATTTAAGATGAATCCCAGCTGGGAAAGGAGATGAGTGGTTGCCATAAAAGGCAAGAAGTCTGGAGCAGAAGGGGGCTGCAGGGAGAAACTTTGCAGTAATTCTTTGGTACTAGAGAGTGGAAAGACCAGATGGACAGTTGGCTCTGGCATCCTGTACTGAGTGGAGAAGTCTGGCAGAAGGCCAGGAGAGACACAGAGAAGTCATTGAGGTAGAGCAAGCTGTGGTGATGAGCCCCAGTAAAAGGACAGAAACTGAGTTTCAAAAATGAGAGTCCTGGGAGGTGTTTAACATAGGAACAGGGAAACTTAAGAGGCAGGAAAGGTCAAGCCCAAGGAGGGCAAAAGCTGGGTTAAGTTTATACTTTTGGTTTAAGATTTATTGTGGGATTCCAGGGAAGAGCCCTGTGAGTCCCTGTCCTGAAAGAAAGGGGAATCTAGGGAGGCCATGGGAGAGGCCTGCTGACAGGCTATTGTAAAAAGAAATACAGGGAGGCAGCAGCAAGAAGTCTGATGGATCAGCTTTGGCTGCTGGCTATAGGGTCCCTGGACTAGAACCCAGAGTAGAGAGAGGCCTTGGGTCCCCTGTTAGCCACTGGGGATGGTGGCCTGAGCCTCTGAGTAGGGGAGAAGGATGTATGACAGTCCTGAGAAAAGGGTGTGAGACCACAAGGCCCAGAGTTGTAGCGAAGACCTTTTGTAAAGACATTACACTGTTGTTTGTTGTTTGCAGTGTTGTTGTAGCTGTGTTGGACCCAGGATATGAGAAATACAAGGTAGGTGAGATAATATCTCTAACTGGACTAACATGGGTGCTTTCTAGCTACACAGAGCTCTTCTTCAGGTCTGAAAATGGAAGCAGAGGTCTGAGCTAAATGCATGTTGGGACGGATTGTTAAGCAGAAGAAGTAACTCATGTTGGACGTGGTCTCTTGAAATGAAGTGGGAAACTGTGGGTTAGACTGGTATGCATAAAGGGTTTGAAATAGTCAATTAAGGGTAGCAGGCAATGGGATGTGTTACAAATTGTTGTAATGAGCCCTAAAAGCAGTGTCCCTCTTAAAGTCTATGGTTTCGGGTGCCTGGCAGAGTTATGAATTTAAGTTCCCAGGCTTGCCTTTTTAAGGTGTTGTACAGGTTTCCTTTGAGGACAAGTATTGAAAGACTAGATGTGGAGTGAACGCTATGGTGTTTTTGTCTTGTATCATGTTTCTGTGTGAGTTCATTTGAGAGCATAGTGCTTGTCTGGTTTCACCCACATAGTTGTTGTTGGGACATTTGGTGCACTGGATGAGGTACGCCACATGCTATGATAAGAATGTATAGAATCCATGAATCTTGAAAGGTGTGTTGTAGGAGTTATTGATCATCATAACAGTGGAGATATGTCTGTTGCTCTGGCAGAGTCTAGTGTCACTTTGAGTTGGTGTGTCCTGGTCTGTGGGGAGCTTGCTTCTGATGATGATCTTGAAGAAGTTAGGGCAGGGATCGGCAACCTTTGGCACACGGAAAGTCAGGGAAATCCGCTGGTGGGCCGGGATGGTTTGTTTACCTGCAGCGTCCGCAAGTTCAACCGATTGCAGCTCCCACTGGCCGCGAGGGATGTGCTGGCCACCACTTCCCGCAGCTCCCATTGGCCTGGAACAGTGAACCGCAGCCAGTGGGAGCTGCGATAGGCTGAACCTGCAGATGTTGCAAGTAAACAAACTGTCCCAGCCCGCCAGTGGATTTCTCTGACAGGCCACATCTTAAAGGTTGTCAAACCCTGAGTTAGGGTGTTGTTTGAGGGTCGCAAAAGGTGCATTTGGAAAGATTTACTTCAGGATGTGGTTGTCATCAAATATGGGCTGTAATTGTTTGATGTTACCCTGTATGGGTTCCAGTGTGGGGTGGTAGATGTCAGCTAGGGGTCTGTGGTCGGTTGGTGTTTGGTTTGTTTGTTTGTTTTTTTTCTGTATTGAAGCAGGTTCTCCCGGGGTATTTGAGTGGCCCGTTCCATGATGTGATCTAGTTCTCTGGTGGACTGTCTTTTTAGTGAAGTCAGTTTTAAGTATATTTAGGTATGTATCCTGGACTTCCTTTTTGGAGCAAATTCCATTATATCTGAATGCTTGGCTATAGATAATGGATTTTTTGGTGTCTGGGGTGGTTGCTATCTCTGTTGAGGTAAGTGTGGTGATTCATGGGTTTCTTGTATATAATTATTTGCAGGGTTCTATTGATAAGTTAATTGTGATGTCCAGGAAGTTGATGTTGGGGTGAGAGTGTTCTAGAGAGAGTTTGATAGGTGGGGGATGGGTGCTGAAGTTGTGGTGGAAATCTATGAGGGATTTTAGATCTTCTGTCCAGAGGATGAAAATACCATCAATGTGTCTCAAGTACATAGTTGGTTTTGTGCTCCGTTTCCCATAAATTCTTCCTCAAGGTGGCCCATGAAGAGGCCAGCATATTGGGGAGCCACCCTAGTACCCATGGCTGTTCCCATGGTTTGGACAAAGTGTTTGTTGTTAAATATGAAGTTGTCATGGATGAAGGTGAAATGGGTGAGTTTGGCAACGTGTTTTGGATGCAGTTCCAAATGTTGTGCTTTATCTTATATGTATCTGAGTCAGGCAGTGATGCTGTCATGGCAAAGGATGTTGGTATATAGGAAGGTAACATCCATAATGGTAAGGATGATGTTCTGGGGGAGGTTGTTAATGTTGCAAAGTTTCTGGAGGGAGTCAGTAATGTCTTGGAGGAAGCTGTGCTTTGTGTGGTGAGTGGCTTAAGGTTGGTTTCTATGAGTCCTGATATTCTTTCAGTAAGAGTGCCCTGGCCAGAAATGATATATCTGCCTGGCTTCACTTATTTGTGAATCCTGGGAAGCATGTAGAAGGTCCCTGGGTGGTTACAAGGGAGATATGGTAGGAGAGTTTTTCTTGGAGTTGTTTGGGGAAGGATTTGATGATATTCTTACATTCCTATGTGGTGGTATGGGTTCTTCTCTGAGTTCTTTACAGTAGGTGGTGTCAGAGTTGTCAATTGTCCTTGTTGATGTAGTCATCGTGATTAAGGACTACGATAGCATACCCTTTGTTCACTACCTGGGGGATTCGATTTCAGGGACTGGGTCGCTATCCCCTAGGCGATAGAGAGATTCCAGTGTGTTGGACTTTGAGTTACCGCAGAGGGGGTGGCACTAAAATGCCACCTGGCCAGAGACCTGAGTTACAAGAAGAGGCAGACCACTTCAGGACCTGAGCAACTATTTGCAGGGGGTGCTAGAGGAGCAGAACCAGCTATGTCATGCCCACCGTCAAGAGGGTGCAGCAGCACTGAGTTAACTTGTTGACATACGGGGATTCACTTTCCTTTAATGCATCAGGTGTTAACCACTGCAGGAGACAGAATGGTTGTCTGGGTGGGACAATGATTTGATCATCAGTGGTGCCTGCTCATGGGCTTTGGCTGTTTCCCAAGAAGTAAGGTTTTTTACAACCCAGTACACATGACCTTTGTAAAGAAAAGATTGTTGATAGAAGTCCCATTTACGCCTTTATTTGGCTTGGGAGGCTGCACTGGAAAAGATTTTTGTATGCATCCCCAAGTGTTATTTGATTAAGGTTATGACTGCTAATAAACACAATGGGCCCGATTCTTCTACCCCACACCTCGCCAGTCTTATATCAGTATAATTCTGTTGACTGCAATGGGGTAACTCCTTTTTTACCTAGTGCAAGGCACTACCAGTCAGATTCTTCTCCCCTTTCACAGGTTCATACTGGCATAACTCCATTCTCTTCAGTGGAGTCACTCCTGATTTATATCAGTATAAGAGGAGAAGAATGGGGCCCAGTGCTAACAAGTGTCTTTAGTGTAGTTATGCCAGAGATGATTTTGGCCCAATAACGGCTTTACTTGCCTCTCAATCACTTTGCTTTTTACAAGCACGAGCGAAGATCTGTGTGGATCTGGATAGGTGACACAATGACACCCAGAAGAGAAGAGCAGATATTGTCCAGGAACAAGAGGCTGGAAAGAGCCATTTGGAAAGGAGAGGTTGAAAAGATCAGAGACATGGGCTGTGTTTAGAAACCGGAGAGAGATGAAAAAGATCAGATAGGAGGACAATAGGATGGGCCAAACAAGGGAAAGTAAGAGGTGGACAGGACAAGAGAGCAAAGATTTAAATCTGGGATTTTTTAAAAGGATCCTAAATGAGTTAGACACCCAATTCCTACCTATTTCCAGTAAGAGTTGAGTACCTAACGCCTCTCAGGCCCCCTTGAAAATGCCAGAGATCAGAGATTAACCCTCTGGGAGAGAAAGCAAACTCCAAAAGAAAAGGAAAGTCTTCACATCTTCCATATATATGTACAGACTCAGATCATACACACTCTTACACACACACACACACACACACACAGAGTACACACGCTCATACATAGCTGCAAACGCTCTCCTCCTTCTCTTTCATATGCCCATATACCTACACACACTGTATATATACCCACACAGAGTACACATCCTCTCGGACACATGCACCTGTGTATATTTACTCTGTACATACCCCTCTCCCCAATAGCTCAGATATCATCTTTGCTGTAATGGAACATGTGATATGCTGTGCCTCCTGGCCATGAAGAAGCCATCAGACTGGCAAAGGGCTCCCAATCAGTACAGATATTGTATATATTTCTGAGGCCTTTGCCACTGCATATTGTGAGCCTTTGTGTTCCTAAAGCATGTCATTTTCCCTTATGTGAACTCTGGCTCTTGGCCTCTCATGCCGTGCCACAATGGGGCCTATGTTGCGCCGTAGGCTCATTGGCAGCCGTGTGGGCCGGTTTCTAATTACAGCCATCAGTTAAGCTGTCAGAGGGAGCTCCCAGCCTCAATCATTTCATTATCAGATTTCAGCCCTTGATGGGCTGAAGTTAGGCCTGAAAGTGCGACCTGCTCAGAGCCTTCAGCGTGCGTGGGACGGGGGGACTGTGCTCCTACACAAAGGTCCCAACAGCTTTTGCGCTGTGGCAGACCCCTGCTCAGCTGACCCTGGCATTTAACCTTTCACAGTTCGGGGACAGAAAGGGGGAGCAAGGAGACTGAAGGAATGTGCCATGCTGCATGTCTCTGCCAGCACAGCACCCACTCCCTTAGACACTATTGCTGGCTAGATAGATATAGATATGGGTATAGATATGATTGCTGGCTATCTAGAGTTTGTAGGTTCATAGATCTCAAGGCAGGAGAGATCACTGCAACAGCATAATTTGACCTCCTGAATTACACATAGGGGCATAGAATGTTCAGCCGTATATGGATTGTATGAGTCTCACACAAAGATGGGTCCAAGTCACAAAATCTCAGAGCCCCATCTGGATTTCAAGGATCTCCCCTCCACGTCCCCCACCCCCACCGGCCAATGACGAAGCTTTGTAATCCGTGCCATGGTCCCTCTAAAGTTCACACTGCGGCCGGTGAAAAACAGACTTGCAGCTGGTGGAATTTAACGACAACAACAGCAACACAAGTTTATTTGAAGTAGTTCCTCTGGAGGTTGATGTGTTTGTTTTCTCAGGCCACAGATTATTAACTAATCCTTAAAATTTAGTTTTTATGATAGCACTGTGGGCGACTTCCTATTCTTCCCCCCACTCCCCCCCCGGCTCAGAACAAAGCTATGGGTGTAGAGCTGTGTAGAGCTGTGGCTGCAGGAGTCTACGAAGGATTTAGAATCCACAGCTCTGCCAGTCTCTCCCATCCTGATTTTCCAGAAGGAAGATTACTGAGAGGAAAAATATTCTGGGTTAAGGCTCTGAACAGGGACCCAGGGAAATTCAGTGGGAGTTGGGTGCCTAACTCCTATGGACTTCTTGAAAATCCCACCCGAAAGAACTTATCCTAGGTCTGTGTCAGACTCAGGAGTCAAACCCAGATCTCGTAAGGACCAATTATGAAAAGATTTTTAGGCACTTAAAATGGATTTCAATTGCAGTTAGGCACCTAAATACCTTTACAAATCTGGCCCTAAATTCCTTAGGCCCCTTTGACATGGTCAGTCCTAATCTCTCTGTGCTTCTGATCCCCATGGGAATAACAATACTACCTTTCTCTGGCTTCTCTATTTCGACAGTAGGCTATTTGGGACAGGGATATTCTCTTACTATGTGTCTGTACAGTATGGAACACAATAGGGGTTTGATCTCTGATGGTCCCTAAGTAATATACCTAACACCATAGTACGGAAAATACAGTACACTGGGGACTTAAATCAGTAGAATGAAATATAGTTAAGGGTGAGCTTCAAAAGGGTCAGTCATTTGGTCAGCACCCTGTAGTTCAAAAGCCTATCAGAGCCTTATCTGAACTATCCCACAGTATTCTTGCCAGCAAGTTAAAGAAGTATGGGCTGGACGAATGGACTACAAGGTGGATAGAAAGTTGGCTAGATTGTCTGGCTCAATGGGTAGTGATCAATGGCTCCATGTCTAGTTGGCAGCCGGTATCAAGTGGAGTGCCCCAAGGGTCAGTCCTTGGGCCGGTTTTGTTCAATATCTTCATTAACGATCTGGAGGATGGTGTGGATTGCACCCTCAGCAAGTTTGCAGATGACACTAAACTGGGAGGAGAGGTAGATACACTGGAGGGTAGGGATAGGATACAGAGGGCCCTAGACAAATTAGAGGATTGGGCCAAAAGAAGTCTGAGGTTCAACAAGGACAAGTGCAGAGTCCTGCACTTAGGACGGAAGAATCCCATGCACCCCTACAGACTAGGGACCGAATGGCTCGGCAGCAGTTCTGCAGAAAAGGACCTAGGGGTTACAGTGGACGAGAAGCTGGATATGAGTCAACAGTGTGCCATTGTTGCCAAGAAGGCCAATGGCATTTTGGGATATATAAGTAGGGGCATTGCCAGCAGATCGATGGATGTGCTCGTTCCCCTCTATTTGGCATTGGTGAGGCCTCCTCTGGAGTACTGTGTCCAGTTTTGGGCCCCACACTACAAGAAGGATGTGGAAAAATTGGAAAGAGTCCAGCGGAGGGCAACAAAAATGATTAGGGGACTGGAACACATGACTTATGAGGAGAGGCTGAGGGAACTGGGATTGTTTAGTCTGCGGAAGAGAAGAACGAGGGGGGATTTGATAGCTGCTTTCAACTACCTGAAAGGGGGTTCCAAAGAGGATGGAGCTAGACTGTTCTCAGTGGTAGCTGATGACAGAACGAGGAGTAATGGTCTCAAGTTGCAGTGGGGGAGGTTTAGGTTGGATATTAGGAAAAACCATTTCACTAGGAGGGTGGTGAAGCACTGGAATGGGTTACCTAGGGAGGTGGTGGAATCTCCTTCCTTAGAAGTTTTTAAGGTCAGGCTTGAAAAAGCCCTGGCTGGGATGATTTAGTTGGGGATTGGTCCTGCTTTGAGCAGGGGGTTGGACTAGATGATCTTCTGAGGTCCCTTCCAACCCTGATATCCTACGACTCTATGATTCTATCCAAAACTGTTGAGCTGTAAATCCCAGAGAACGAGCTTCCTTGTATGATTTCTGATATTTCCTGCTTCTTTGTGGCCCCAAAATACCTTGAGATAAAGTCATCTAATTTTAACATTCTTGGCCCTAAGGGTGTAAAATAAGCACTCCAAGAAGCTGCCAGGCACCATATTTTCCCTCAGCAGAAAGGGATTTGAGCAGCTTGGTTCTTCCACTCGTGCATCACACCTGTGGCTTTTAGAAAGAATCTCGTCTTCTTGCCCCCAGTCTTTGCCCAAGAAGTAGACATCTGAAAAGAAACAGCCTGTTCTAGGGGGATTGAGGATGGGGGTTGTAGGGTCTCTGTTGCATAGCCCCACACAGCTGTAAATTGCAAAAATATCTCTGGCTCCCAGCAACTATCTGGTGTTTATCTTAGCCCAGATATCTATTGGCTGAGTCACAGAGAGCATGCTGTTCAGCCAAGCCAAATACAAAGGAAAGACAGATAATTTGCACACAAGGGTGTGTGCATAGTGTGTGTGGGTGAGAATTTGTTTGTGTGTGTGTGGGGGGGGTATTCATGAGTGTGACTGTGGGTGCGGGGGGGGGGGGGTGTATGTCAGTTTGTGTGCATCTATTGTCAGGTGTATATGTTTCTAAGTGTGTCTGCTGGTGTTTCCAGGTGTACAGGTGTGTGAGTGAAAGTAAGAATCCTTGTTTAGTAAGTTCTAAACCTTTATGAGATTCTCCGCTTTAAGATGAAAATAAAGGGTGTTTTGATTGTCTGAATACGAGGGTCAGCCTCAAGGATTGGGACATAACCAAAAGACACTCGGAGCCCTGCTAGGACAATTTCCCCCTGACTTCACTGTTCTGGGGATGAGAAGAGGCAAAGAGTATATGGGGAAAAGGAGGTTGCTTGGACTTCAGCCACTGGAATAGGTCATAAGATGCAATATGGGCTCAGAGGTACCAGAATTTTTGAGAGATAGCACCTCTTATGTCGACTAGTGTGAAGGCAGCAAATTTAGGTATCGAGGAGCTGGGGTATCCCTCTGGATTTGAGAGAACACCTGGCAAAACTCAACAGTTCTCCTTTGAGTTTTCAGGGTTCATTCTAACCTGAAACTAAAAGCAAAATTCACGGTGTAGGGTGCAAAAATCTCCCCCTCTTGGGCTCCTACATGCCAATCTGGCAGTGTACCAGAGCTGTAAAGATGTCACAAGAGGTAGGGGTAGAATTCTTCCAGTGCAGAAGCAGCAGTCGCTGCAATCAGCCCTACGCTGCCCCTGTTTCAGGGTCTCGTGCAGGGGGCTAGGTGGAATTGGGTCTGGGGCATGCACTACGGAGATTCTGGAATGAGGAGCTGCCTTTGGTAAGCTGCCATAAATTAAAGCAGCCCCACAGCAGTCCTGAATCTAGGAGGCACAAAGAGGGCTGAAAGCCCTCCACCAGCTGGGCCGCTCATGGTCTGCTGCATCTCCTGAAGGCTCAGCTCTGAATCTGACCACCTGGGTGCAGAACCTTGTGGATGGAAAGGGCTCTTGCTCCCTTGCTCACCTCTCCATCATCCCACGGACACAACCAGCATCTTCAGAGGAGATCCAGAGGGGCCAAATGACAAAACACAGCTCTTCCTCCCCTCAGCATTTCTTCCAATCTCAGACAAGCAGGGCTCATGCATTCGCACTGACTCTGGGATGTGTTGACAGGATTCTTCTGAATCGCATGAGCCACCACAGCAGTACTTCCCCATCAGCCCAGAGCAGCACCCATTTCCTTCTGCCTTCCATTGTCCAGGAATCGGAGTCCCTGGGGGCATGCTGTTCTACACCAGCCTGGGCACCTGCCCTGAGCCTCACACACACACTGTAGAGATGGAGAAAGGACAAAGGAATGAAAGAATAGGAAAATACAGTTACCAAGGAGGAAGCCTCGATGAATACAGGGTTGTTTGGGTCGTTCTATGTTATTGCATCCTTCTGATCACACAGCAAGGCTGCCCTATGCACCAGGAGATAGCCTGCAAGGGGCCTAAGCAATCTCTCTCTGTTACTTATATAGCACCAATTACTGAAGTACCTGAGCACTACTTTTAAAGTATTCCTTTGCTCACAGAAGTGTTATCAGAAGTGCTGTTATGAGACACACACAGACTAAGGCCCAGAACCTCAAAGGTCTTTAGGGGTCCTAACTCCCATTGATTTCAATTGGAGCCGAAATCCATTTGAGTATCTGGGCCTAAGAGATTTGCCCAGTGTCACCTAAGAAATCAGAGTTAGAGCAGGAATTTGAATCAGGGTCTCCTAAGCCATAGGCTAGTAGTGCCTTAAGTGCTCGACCATCCTGCCTTTCCTCTTAAGCCTCCCTCCCTCTCTTCCCGAAAAAGAGCAAGTTCTGTAGGACAGGAGACAAAATAAATGATGGAAGAAAGGTTGAGTCAGATCATAATAAATATCTTTTCTCTCTCCTAGCACTTTTTATCTAAGAATCTCAAATAGCTCTGGGTGAGTTTTGAATTTAACCCCTTTATCCGCCTGTAAATTATCCATGAAGCAATCAGGTTTCTTTTTAATACATACATAATTACACTGTAGACCTCACAGGCACAAAGTATCATTGAGGCCAAGAGTTTAATAAGCCTCAGAAAAAGGTCTGGATATTTATATGGCTCATTAGAACATTCACAGTTCATTAGATAAAATTATATCCTATTTTTAGAAGGGATGCGTGTCTTCACGAGATGAGACTGTCACTGAACTGATGTGGAGAAGATACTGGACTGGATGGACCACTGGTCTGATCCAACCAGGCAAGGCCTCTGTTCTGTAGTTATGGGTTGTTCAAATGGATAGTATTGTGGGATGGTTTTAATATCAATTTGCTTTTATTTTGTTTCATTTCTATGGCTCACGGGTGCCAGCTGACATAAATATAGTTACACGAGATGTTCTGTTGCAAAGGAAGAAAGCGCACAGATGGTGAAGTATACCGTGAGGGCTTGTCATAAATATAAAGGGAAGGGTAAACCCCTTTGAAATCCCTCCTGGCCAGGGGAAAGCTCCTCTCACCTGTAAAGGGTTAAGAAGCTAAAGGTAACCTCGCTGGCACCTGACCAAAATGACCAATGAGGAGACAAGATACTTTCAAAAGCTGGGAGGAGGGAGAGAAACAAAGGGTCTGTGTCTGTCTGTATGCTGGTCTTTGCCAGGGATAGACCAGGAATGGAGTCTTAGAACTTTTAGTAAGTAATCTAGCTAGGTATGTGTTAGATTATGATTTCTTTAAATGGCTGAGAAAAGAATTGTGCTGAATAGAATAACTATTTCTGTCTGTGTATCTTTTTTGTAACTTAAGGTTTTGCCTAGAGGGGTTCTCTATGTTTTTGAATCTAATTACCCTGTAAGATATCTACCATCCTGATTTTACAGGGGGGATTTCTTTATTTCTATTTACTTCTATTTTTATTAAAAGTCTTCTTGTAAGAAAACTGAATGCTTTTTCATTGTTCTCAGATCCAAGGTTTGGGTCTGTGGTCACCTATGCAAATTGGTGAGGCTTTTTATCCAACATTTCCCAGGAAAGGGGGGGTGCAAGTGTTGGGAGGATTGTTCATTGTTCTTAAGATCCAAGGGTCTGGGTCTGTAGTCACCTAGGCAAATTGGTGAGGCTTTTTACCAAACCTTGTCCAGGAAGTGGGGTGCAAGGTTTTGGGAAGTATTTTGGGGGGAAGGACGCGTCCAAACAGCTCTTCCCCAGTAACCAGTATTAGTTTGGTGGTGGTAGCGGCCAGTCCAAGGACAACGGGGGGAATATTTTGTACCTTGGGGAAGTTTTTGACCTAAGCTGGTAAAGATAAGCTTAGGAGGTTTTTCATGCAGGTCCCCACATCTGTACCCTAGAGTTCAGAGTGGGGGAGGAACCTTGACAGGGCTCCTGGTAAAGTTTAATAAATACAATAGTGACTAAACCTCATGCTCCTTGACATGGGCCACTGGTAACCTTAGGAGAGCTCTTCTCTCTTCCAGCATGGGAAGGAGCTGAGCTACCTCTCGAAGGGAAGAGAAGAAAGAGAGAAACTAGTCAAGAAGCAGGGACTGAGGAGACCGAGAGACCAGTGGAGAATGGGTCCGTGGGGACTGGACCTGCAGTTCAGCAGAGGGAAAGGGGCCTGTGGGCTCAGAGTGCGCAGTTCAATCAGGGTTGGGCACACTGTCACTAGAGTCTCCATAGACATTTCTTTTATTCTCATCCAAAATTATCCCCCATCATGGATGCAAAAATACAAATCTTTGCAGCTCCCCAGCAAGGAACAGATGTGCCGATACGAAAGCACAGAGCAGGTTGCTGGGGCTCCTCCTAGTCACCCCTGATGGGACACACAACTGACCCAGTGTGTTTCTACTGAGATCTTTCAGCATGACTCTAGGGTGGGCAAGGGGGGAGTAGAGTAGGGTTACCATGGAAACAGGCCTTACAAGAAACCTTGGCCAGCAAGAAAACTGAAAGAAATAAAGAGAGAGAGAGAGAGTGCACGAGCAAGTGGAACAATAATACTACCCCCCAATGATGTGTTTAAATTGAAATCAGCTGCAGGCCCAGCTCTGCCTCAGGCATCCTGCTGCAGATGGAGGGGCTGTGAGAATGGGAAGGCCCAGCACTAACAGTGTGAGACAGCCGTAAGGTGATACGCTGAGAAGAAATTAACTTCTTACCCTGCCGAGCTCTGCTGCCATCCACTGCTTCCCACACCATCCCACTCCGTTGTCATCAGCTTTTATGGCACCTTCAGGGCCTACTTCTGACACGATACACACGGACAGGCCTTTGCCCTCCCCCTGAGACTTGTATTCTGCTCCAAACCGAGGATCTGATTCTCCTATTACTTATGTCACTTCTACAGCGCTATAACTGCTGACCTCAGTGGCATTCCTCCCGATTTAAAGCAGGGCAAGAGGAGAATGGAGCCCCGAGAGTCAAATCTCAATGGCTGACATGGACAGAAGTGGGAAGGGTGTGAACATTCCTTTCTCCAAATCCAGGGTTCACCAAACGGCTGCTTTGCGGGGATATGGGAGACCGAGGGATAGTTGTCATCTGCCAATGCACAGTGGGATCCAGGCTGCAACTGAGCCAAGTGGGGATGGTGTGGGCTTTGCAAGGCCCTTCTTAGGGTTTTTTGCTTTGCAAAACAGAAACCAAGTATTGGGTCAGAGGCAGGTCCCATCTTACCCAAAGACCCAAGGGTCAAGGAAAGAGCTAGATAAATGGTTCAGACTTTGATTCACCTGTAATCTACTTCCATAATTCTGGTTAATAAGTCTTTTCCTGCTTGTGCTGCTCATATTGTAGATGGGAGGGGGAGAAGGCTAATGAACTGAACATTAAATACATGGGTGCTGTCTAGAATGCCTGGTACACGGGGCGAGATGCACCATCCCTGCTGCCCAGGGAAATCAATATAAGGAAGGCTGCCATATCCTATCACAATGCACAGAACAGAAAAGGGGGAAATTCTATCCCTGCTCCATCAGATTTGACCATGAATCTCAAAAGATAGTGGTTGATTACCTTGATTCCCCCCACCCCATCTTTTGCTGTGCCTGGAGCTAGTCATTCCAACTGGCTCCAACATAAGAGCTGTCTAGAGCAAGGGGATGACAAAGCCCTGGCTGAGATGATTAAGTTGGGGTTGGTCCTGCTTTGAGCAGGGGGTTGGACTAGATGACCTCCTGAGGTCTCTTCCAACCCTGATATTCTATGACATGAGTATAAGAGGTTTTTTTGATTCTATTCCTGTCTCTGACACTGCTGCACTGAGTGTGTGTGTGTACAGAGAGGTGGTTGGGAGACTTTGCAAATAGCTAGTGAAGCACTCGGAGACAGGCAATGCTATTGAAGTTCAAAATAAAGGGAGGCTCACGTTTGACTTTGACTGAATAATATTTTTCCAGAGCCTCAGAGTCTAAAAGTCACTATCAGCTTCTTTTTTTCTTTTTATATTTTGGTGTAAAATTAACTCCAGTGAAAGGTGTCAGAACCCTGGAGAATTAAGACCTCTGTTTATTCACAGAATTTTCCCAGTACAGGATGTACAGTACTTCCACGCTATATGCCTGAACAGATCACTTCTAGGGCTGGGGTAAGTGGAGATCAGTCTACAAGGTCCATACAACCCTTGGCCCTTCTGCAGAGACAGTCAACAAGGTAACAAGACTAAATAACTAGTTAGCGGCAGATGCAGTTGAGGTGTGTGTGCTTGGAAGCTTGTCCACAGGGAAAGTGACCCAAGAACTCAGCAATTCATTTCACTTAAGTCAATAAGTAGCCTTCAGATGGCAGCAGCCTTTTCTCTGCTGGGGCTGAGCAGAAAAGGGAGGGGAAATCATTTTTTGTGAACGTTGTTTAAAATATTTGTGAGTTTGTTTAGGGCCATTTGGCACCCCAGAGATTTGGTTCAGCAAGAAACGATTGCAAAACTGCCTGCTTTGCATGGAAACCCAGAGAATTCACTGTCACATGTGGTGTGCAAATGTACCCTTGTCTGAATGAACTGGTATGCTTACGGATTAAGGATTTGTGGATTTTGCTGCCGGGGGAAGTAACTTTTTAAATCCAAAATGAGTGTTTTTTCACCTAGAAATGATTCTCCTTTTGAGTCAAAAGCTTGCAAAATTTCACAGATTATTTACTGAATTGCGTCACTTCCATGCATTTGCAATGAAGCACAGAAACCTCCCATCATGACCCCATGTTGCAATCCTGAAATGGGACCCTCTCACCATCACAGAGACCCTGGACTTCAGAAAGATTTCACTGAAGCCATGGGATCCCATGCAGGATCAAGATCATTGCTGTTGACCTGAGTTACATTCAAAATAGTCTAGGGTAAAAAATAATAATAATCCATGTCTCAGTCCTGAGCCATTTACAATAATTCCTTTTAATGATCTGCAATTTTTGCCGATGTCTCCACGGTGATTGGAGGATAGTTGTAATGGGGAGACTGCAATGGACATTCAAGGAAAAGGAGCAAAGGGCTTTCCGTTATTTATACCTCTGCTTCGCTTTAATTGTTTTCGGTCCTGAAATGATTTCTAACAGCTGGCCCAGTTATCATCCCGATCGAGTTGCTCCGTGCTTCGGCGCAGAGTGAGCCGGGGGGACTTGGCAACCAGGCAGCTGTCCTGGAGTCTGAGCCATGTATGAGCTCAGAGGGGGCGGGGGAGGGGGGGAAGAGAGAGTGAAAGAGACTTGGATGGGATAAACTTTATTTATTTTATTTAGGTGCGAGACTGACAGCGCTGACTAGAGCCAGGCATAGTGTGAGCAGGTGCTTTGAGAGCTTCCCGCGCCCCCACCCAAGTTTTGATGATGCATGGAGCAGCTCCCCCCTCTCATTGCAGCACTCTGCTCCCACACTGCTGTGCCAACGTACCTCAGACTTGACCTGCAGGTTCCCGGTTACAGCGGTGCTAAACCTCTGCGAATAGATCTCACACCTGACCTGGAAACTTTCATGTTCCAGCATTAGCTGCCTCCCACCCCAGCTCTGTCCATTGACTCCACTGTTGACTTGTAGCAAGTCCTTGCTGTTCCACACGTAGGCCTCACACACACCTTTCCAGGTGCACCTGCCTTGACCTCTGCTGTTCCAGCCTTGGGCCCCTCCACCACAGCTCTGTCAAGGCCCCTCAGTCCTGATGTGGAATGCTCCAAGCTGCTCCAGCCCTGGACACATCCCTGAAGCTCAGCTCATGACCCTCAATCCTGGGCTTTACACAACTTGGGGAAAGTTTTCAACAGCAGCTAAGAAATTTAGGAGCTTAACTCCTATTTTCAAAAGCATTTAAGGCACAGTTCCCCAAAGGTATTTAGTCTCCTAATTTCCACTGAAATCAAGGAGCCCAAATACCTTTGAGATCTTCACCTAAGTCACTTAGGCACTTTTGAAAATGTTTCCTTTGTGCCCATACCCACAACACCTCCTGTTGGTCCTGTCGTCAGTTGTCTGCAGTGCGTTATCAGCTCAACTCAATCCAGTTCTGAGACACCCTTGGCAGTAGAAATATTCTTAAGCTGTTGGGCTATGTTATGTGCATCTTAGACATAAGCTGTTGCGGGTAGGGACTGTATGTTGCTACAAAACCTAGCACATTTTGGGCACTGCTGAAACATAGATAATGATAAATAATGAATGGCTGTGTTGTGAACCAGACAAATACCCACTAGGCCCTACCGGTGCCACCACCAAGCTCACTGTGCACTTGTGATGGAAGCCAAATCTGAGCCGCAAGCAGTGATAAACAAGGTACCCACAGGATAATGCTTTCAAACAGGTCACTTTCTACATTTCAAAGCACTGGCTGAGTATCTCACACTGAAGGTACTGGAAGTTTCATTTTAACTGTAATTTTGGGATTCCTCAGGGTGTCTGCTGATGTGTCACAGGATGGTCCACAGCATATACTGCACAAACATGAAACTAAAACTCCGGAGGGATTTTGAATGTTGTGAGTTTTGATGCTCATGAAGAAAGGCTTTTTTTTTCTATTTAAATATTTATGCAATGAAATTAAAAGGCAGCA
Organism: Eretmochelys imbricata; assembly: GCF_965152235.1. Taxonomy (NCBI): domain Eukaryota; kingdom Metazoa; phylum Chordata; order Testudines; family Cheloniidae; genus Eretmochelys; species Eretmochelys imbricata. The sequence continues at coordinate 8,692,202 of NC_135593.1, read as the reverse complement.
AGTTTAAAACCAATAAAAGGAAATACCTTTTCTTAAATGCTACGTAATTATTTAGGGAACTCATTGCTATAAGGTTTTACCACGGCAGATATGATAGGAGGGTTCAAAAAGGATTCGTAGATGTGTGTTCGTGCAGCGCCTAACACCATGGCTCAAAGACATCACTGCGCTAGAAATAATAAACAATAAGGGAGTAATAAGATGAGAAGTCAGTCAATGTTCAGATTGTGGAAACAATACCTTTTCCCTGGGATGTTCCTGGACATGTTCTCTGTCTAGCCGAGGCAGGAGGCTTGTTTGTCACTTGATATCACACCTGGACCACATAGGGTTCCTGTTGCTCTGAAGGGAAATGAAATAGATCTGTAATGTTACAAAAAGTGTAAAGAAGGTCAGAGGGGTGCTGCTACCTAGCCTTCCTCTTCACAAGACAAGCGGGATGTGCAATGAAATTAAAAGGCACCAAGTTTAAAACTGATAAAAGGAAATACGTTTTCTTGCTTGCCACATGATTATTTAGGGAACTCATTGCTATAAGGTATTACCAAGGCTGATACGATAGGAAGGTTCAAAGAGGATTAATAGATGTGTGTTCGTGCAGTGCCTAACACCGTGGCTCAAAAACATCAGTGCACTAGAAATAATAAACAATAATATGAGTAATAAGAATATTATCTGCATTTGTACCAGCTAAAATAAAAATTTGGAAGCAATATCAACCTTAATCTTAGAACACTGGACTCAGAATCTCGACTCTGCAATTAACTTGGTGTGTGACCACAGACAAGTCACTTCACCTGTCCGCACCTCAGTTTCCCCATCTGTAAACTGGGGGACATGGTGCTCAGATTTGCAAAGTGCTTTAAGATCCATGGGAAAAAAGCACTATATAAATCCTACGTATTGTTATTTATTCTTCTTCTCAAGTATCTGGCCATGGTGGGAGACAGGATATGACACTAGATGGTATGAGCTAGGATGAATATTCTTGTAATCCTGTCTATATCGTTTGTGTTTTCCTCTTTTATTATTTCTAAATGAATCATGAATCTGTCCTACGTGCAGCTGTTGTTGATTTTTTCAGTGTAATTAATGTTTATAAAGTGCTTTGAAGATGCACACCACCATTTAAATGCTAAGTATTGTTACTTTATTTTTATCATTATTATTTATTATTTCATGTCTTTACTTAGCTGAACTACTGTCAAACATCCCCACTTAATAGCCCATTTGGTGTCTGGATCTTTTCTGTCCAAGGCATATTTTGGCAAAAAAGCTGGGAGAATAATATAATAATATAATATACTTCGCATTTATACAGCACCTGTCAACCGCATCTCTCAATGCACTTTACAGCACTAATTATTTCTCACCACTCTGCTAGGATAGTATCAACATCCCCTTTTTACAGATGGAGAAACTGAGGCACAGAATGGCGTGATTTATCCAAGATCACACAGGAAATCACTGGAAGAGATTTCCCTGCTCCAGCCACGCTATATTACACTGTCTTAATTATGACACCTTTATCAATCGGTCTCAAATCACTCACAGAGGCAGACCACTCAAGGTGCTATCTTTTTGTAAAGCTTTTTTGTAGGATTGTTTTTCGTATTACAGTAGCACAAAATTGTTCCCCTGTTGTGATAGGCCCTATAAAAACAGATAATAAAAGACAAGCCCCTGCAGTGAAGAGGTTACAGTCTATGTAAGCAAGATGGGATGGCAGACAGAAATGAATTACTTGCCTGAGGTCATACCACAGACCCAGGAACAGAACACAGGTCTTTTGCTTCTAACCTGTCTGCTGGACTATGCCACCACAACCTAGCCAATCAGCACTTTCTGATATAGCGAGGCTGGCTAGGGAGCAGGCAATAAATTCCTTCACTTCCAGGTCAACCAGTTCAAATCCTGCCACGCTGATCACTCATGGTGGTTATAATTTGGTAGCCTGTGTGAAATAAGTCAAGGATCTCAGTCTGGCCATATCTCAAAGTGCATCATACTGACTGCTCGCAATTTGACAGTGTAGGCAGAGAGGTCATAGAGACCAAAGGGGTCCCTCTAAGTCAGGATTTGAGGCACACTAGCATGGTGGGAAGGATGGGGTTTTGCATGTGAGTTGATGGCTGTCAATGCGTAAGTGCCTTCAGCTTGCAGTCCAACATGTAGCAGCCCCTGACGCTGCAGGATCTAGTCATGCTTGGAAAATAGTTCCCCAAACCTACCCATGAGACAAAGTATAGTATGAAAAAAAAATTAACAACTGGCTCTGCTACTCTGACAGATAAAGAGCAACTTTTTATAAAGGACCTTGGTGTTTTCTTCCTGCCAAAACCCATTTCAACTGTGGTCATTAGTGACTTATCTTTCCTAAAACACTAGCAAAAGCTGACATCTCAGAGAGGGGCTCCATCAGTCAATGTGCTCTGGAGGACAGCTGCTGCCTAGAGCTAACAGCTGTTTGCGTCATGTATGCAGGAAGTCCTCCCCTTGCTGTTTACACGCACCCTTGTGCCCCATGCTTAAATCTTGATTTAGAGTCATGCTCTAGTTGGGCTAAACTCTATGTATCTTAGGTCCTTAGCATGGCCTATCTATCTACGGTATTTAGATGGTGCCAACCTGTTATAACCAATCTGTGCTCCAAAGGTGTGGGTCTCCAGGGTGGCTAAGGAAATCCCTGGAGGACACGGATACAGCCTTCCAATAAATGATTGCCACAAACAATGTTCTTTCCAACAAGGCACCCTTTTATTGGTGCAAACAAGACACAACAACAATCTAAACCACAAGTCACGTACCACCAGAGCACCCCGACCCGTATTGCCTTACAGTTTGAAGCGATGCTAAGGGATGCGCCTCGCTTCAGATGGCCAGTCTTAGATGTTTTTTGGGTCTGAGATATAAATTCCTCTCACACTCAACACAACACACGCATTCATCTTTATTAACCCCCCACTCGCCTTTATACACTAGCACGATACTATGCTATAATTATAGCTCTAACTTTGTCTGACAGCCTCACTCTGGCGACTTCGCGTCCCAGCACTGACTCTCCTGCGCGCGCTCTCGGAACCTTCTTTCCTTTCTCGTCTCCTCAGCTTTGTCCCCTCAGCTGACACACTGACCTTTATACCATTGTTCAGTTCTATTTTTAGACACATGACAAAATCATCCTGCTTGATTATCTTCTTTTTGCCGACTGCCAGTTCTGTTTTTAGACTTGTGACCGTTATTTACCTCAATGTTATGCTCTGCTGAATCATTATTGTTTGCCACCTTTTTCCCGCCAATTTGGTTTTCCCGCCAATTCTATATTTAGTGGTATGTGGCCTGCAGCTTCCATTTAATGGTAGAGTGACTCTTGCTGATTCAAAATGGAAGCTAGGGATACAAAATGAAGTCTGGGGATTTCAAAGTGGAGTTTCTCTGGTATCAACACAGGATGTCTGTGACAGCACAGAGACTTGAGCCCAGATATCCCAAATCTCAGGCTAGCACCTTAACCCCTGGTGAACCCTTTCTCTGAGGTGACTGACAGACCAGACAATTTTAAACGAAAAGAAAGTTTGAGGAAGAATTCCTCCTAGCCAGTCCCAGCTCCATGTTTGTGGGTGAGGGTTTAGCTTCAGATGACACAGTCCCGGAATTTCAAGAGTTGTTCTACGAAAGTTCAGCTCCAAATGGTGGAAAACTGGCCCGATCACATAAATTCTCCATCAGCACAAACTTCTACCGTCTTAGGCTGAAATCTCATGTGAACAGCTACTGGTTGTATTGAGATTTGGGACACATCTATTTCAGGGACCTATATGGCCCCTATTGAACACCTCACAATTATTAATATATTTATTCTCACAACACCACTGTGAGATAAGAAAATGCAATTATCCCCATTTTACAGATGGGGAACTGAAAGACTAAGGGTATGTCTACATGGCAAAAAAAAAAAAAACCACCCAGAAACAAAACCAAAAAACCATGGCAGTGAGTCTCAGGCTAGCAGAACTTGAGCTGCAGGATACAAATAGCAGTGCAGATGTTTGGGCTCGGGCTGGAACCTGGGCTCCAAGGCCCTCGCACTTTGCCAGATTTCAGAGCCTGGGCTTAGTCTGGGCCCAAAAGACTACGCTGCTAATTTTAGCTTCACAACATGAGCCTCAGTCTCTTGACCTGGACTCTAAGAATCGGTGCCACGGGTCTTTTGTTGCTGTGTAGACATATTCTAGGTGAGTTGCCCAAGGTCACATAGGAAGGCTCTGTCAAAAGCAGGAGGGATTTGAGTTCAGGAATTTAGATATGAATGTCGACAAAATTTGATGTAACTAGTGAACATAGACCCCAGATTGGAGATATAGTTATGACTTTGATTAGTAAAAGCCACTGGTGCCTTGTCTCCACTGGGATTTTACATTGAGATAGCTAGCTCGTGATGGTTATCTCGATATTGAAACATACCTCTTTTAGCAGTGAAAACATAACCTAGGGCCATCAACCCCAATGACTTTCACTGCTTGTGCTGTATCTCTCAGGCATCGACCTGGCACTAAAATTCCCTTTTGTTAGCTTTAAAGAAAGTCCTATTAAGGATGGTTTAACCAGAACTGGAGCAGACTAGCAACTCGTTTTCTCTTACAATTTCCCATTTTGCACATGCAGCTGCTGGGATTTGGGCCAGTTTTCTAAATGAAGTCACTTTTCAAGATGACTGCCCTCACCACCATGAGACTGAGAAAATACCCATTATAATTAAAACATTGATTTTTCAAATAAAGTTCACACCCTTGGCCCCCAAATTGGTTCCTCCAAGTTGTCCTTGACCAAAGAATGACACAGACACTGCAAGACTCTTCTGTTTTCATTTTATGGCACATTTTATTGCTCAGGATTCAACTCATTAACCAACTATAAACTTGGGGTTTGTTGAAAACAGATACTGCATGTCAGTGGCTCGACCAATGCCACAGGTTGGAATGCAACCTCAGTGTTCCAGGTAACCTGTTTTTCTGGTACTTTTCTACACTGTTATTGTTTGTGTCATCATGGGGAAGGGTGTCAAAGGGCAGTGTCTAAGTTCAACCAACAAAATTAGCACCATTAGGCATCCCATTCCCACATTATTTTTGCATGCAATTTGGACAGTTGTGCCCATTGGGTGATATAAACCCCTGTGCAGAGAGTCAATACAAGTCCTGTACACATTTTAACTTCCACTTAAGTCATGTGAAAATCTATCTAAAGCCCCAATCCCTCAAAGACTTACACACATGCTTAATGTTAAGTATATGAGTAGTGCCAGTGAGTTTTATAGTGAGTTCAGTGGGACTAACTCTAGATAAACATTTTTGAAAGAAACTTCTTTTTTGTGCAAAGTTGGTGACACGAAAAATGTTTTGCAAATTCAAGTCAATTTTGCCAAATTGTTTCAGCCAAAAAAACCCCTAAGAAAGCCCACCAAAACCAAAAACCGCTAAACATTTCATTTTGACATTTTCTAAAGGAAACATTTTGAATTTTTTCACTTCAAAATGACTTTCAGTATATTTTGTTTTGCTTAAAAAAAATGTTTTGTTTGACCTGACATAATTTTTATTTTATTTTATTTTAACTTTTCAGTTGGCCCCCAAATGTTGAAAAATGTTCATTTTTGGTTCAGCCCCAAATGAATTTTTTCCCCAGTTTTTTTGAATTGCCAGTGAACTGGAAAATCTGTTATTCACACAGCTGTAAATGGGATTTTGCACATGCTGGAAGTTAAATTCATGTGTAAATCTTTGCAGAGTAAAGACCTAAAATAGGAGCATTAGTACAGAATAGACATATCTATGGATCATGAGAAAATCCACAGTTACAACAGATAAGACAAAAAAATTCATCAGGAAAAGAGACCCCCCTGCGTGAGGGCATAAAACAACTCAGTCTGAGGGTGAGATGGATGGTCCATGATTAGGTCACTAGACTGGGACTAAAGAGACCTGTTCTGCCATGAACTACCTCTGTGACATTGAGCAAGTCTCTCGAGGCCCCACGAATAACAGCATTTTCCTACTTTGTGCATTGTGAGATGCTCAGATACTTTAGTAATGGGGAAGCACATAAGTAATTTGGACAGATTGGAATCTCCTTGGGCAGGTTTTTCCCTAATTGTCCCTTATATGGATTCAAACGTGGTACTGGCCACTGTCAAAAAACAGGCTACCAGTGGTCTCAGGGTACATCTACACTGCAAAAAAAAAAAAAAAAAAAGGCCCATGACTGTGAGCCTCAGAGGCTGGCTCAGCTGATGTTCCTGCTTGGGCTCTGAGACCCAACCCTCTCACCAGGTTTCAGAGCCTGAGTGGGAATATCTACACTGCCGTTTTTAGCCCCATAGCATGAGTCCCATCTGAGCTATGAATCTCACCGCCCTGGCTTTTTTTTTTTTTCTTTTTTGCACAATGTAGATCTATCCTAATCTGATATGCCAAATACCGGGGCTCTAAAAGGAGCACTGCTTACAGCTTGAGGTGATGAAGCTTAGCCCTGCTAAGCACTAATTGCAACTGGGAAGATGCCACCCATTAGTTCATGAGATGACTGAGCCCGTAATACTCATGAATACTTTCAAGGCCTCTAACATGTTTTCTTTGCCGCTCACCCAATTCCTCATCAGCAGCAATCTGAGCAAACAGAAGGAAGCTTATGCACATGCAGGAGGCTGTTTACATAGGTGCGTGAACAAGCAGCGCCCACTCCTGCTGCAGCCTGCAAGGGGCTCAGCGCCGAGGTGACACAAGAAGAACACCGTTAGAACTCAGGTTGCTATGGTAAACTCAAGATGACATCAGCCAACAGTCCTCAGATGTTACTGGCTGGGGAAAGGTTTTGTGGGGTTGTTTTTAATGGTCTGCCTTAGCAGCCATCACCATCTTTCAATAGCCAAACATTTTTTAAAAATCTCTCTGTTTTTAATGTTTTCAGGGTACGTCAGATGTTTAAAGAACTGTTTGTGTATGGAAGCCACCTTCCCCTGAGTTTACTCAACTCAGGAGGGGTTTTTTTCCAATGAAAATTGATCGTTGCTTCTACGGAGTTGGTTGGGGGATTATTCATCTCTGCTGAAAGCACCTACCCCCCTTTGCCAAGATAGAGAAAAGTAGGCTTTGTATTTATGTGGCTATCACAAGCTGAACAAGTCAGTGATTGGAAGAGAGTTTTCAGAGGAAATCTTAGGGGACTGCTGTGATGTGTGGGGGCTTCTTCCACTGAGTCTTTGTACCCCAGCATGGTATTAGTGAGGGTAAAATTGAGGAGGAGGAAATTATGCTTTTCAAATGTCTACCCACAAAATAAGCCTAGGGTGGGATTGTGTGGATCTTTGTATTATGGGCATCCTTCTCCTTTCTTCCAGGAAGTGAGCTGTAGCTCACGAAAGCTTATGCTCAAATAAATTTGTTAGTTTCTAAGGTGTCACAAGTACTCCTTTTCTTTTTAGTTAAGTGTTGACATCTAAATTATGATTACCAAGCACCTGTGTTAACACTTCATTGAGGTGAGTGGGGCATTCACAACTCTCAGAGATGTTGTTCCAGGCTCTCTGCAGACATGACTACATTGGTTACACTGAATTCAGGTTTCAAAGGTTTACTCTACAGCCATAAGAGGTAAAACTCTATCTTTTGTTTTCAATGAAAGCTGAGAGTTACAGCTATATGTATTAACAGAATGTTTTATCTTTTTCCTTTAAAAAAAAAAAGAAATCTAGGACGTTGAAGTTACGTTTAAAAAAATGTTTTAAAATGTTGTTTAGGTTGCAAAATCAAATGTTCAAATATAAGGAAATGTCACATTTATGGTTTTTCATGGAACCTTCATTCTTCCCCCTTGTGCGTATGTCATTAATTGTGATCACATACTGGTTTTTTCCTTAGAACCCCTCCCTCATTTAGTTTGGACACACCAGGGGGCAGAATTAAGGTTGCCTGGGCAACTGTAAATATGGCACTTCCTAATTTTTGCATGCTTGATTTTGGAACCTAAATAACTTTCTTTTGACATAGTTAGGGCTTTTTTTTATGAAATGTATATTTAGCACCTGACTGGGCTGCATGGCTAGGGGAATTGGGGATAGATGATGGTGCCTTTTATCCCAGGGCCATTGGTTTGAACCTGTGCCTAAGTTATTAGCTGAACAAGTTGTGACCAATTAACAAGCTGTTCAGTAGCCTATGGTAACATGAGGTGTCAGTTCAGTTCAGAGTCAATAATGTCCCTAGCACAACAGCGCCAACAAGAACTGGTTATAAGTGGTACCTTTCTTCTCAGTTCCAGAAGAAATGACAGTGTGAGCTTCCTTCATGCCATTGCCACCCTAATCTATCACCCCTGGTGTTAGAAAGTCACATGTACAGACAGTAAAGGAGTTCTATACCCATGATACATGTAATCCTTAGTTTCTCTGCAGAGACTGGCCAAACTCATTATACCAGGAGTGAATTTGACTGTGACAGTAGAAGCAACATTTTGTGAGTACTTTGGCAAGGTGGGCCCAGAAGGAAGGGGATTGACACCCATTCCTAACACTTACGATGCCATATAGTCAGTCCTCACACATCCATGAACTTCAACCACTATACACTTTTGATTCAACTCAGTAACCCCCAGGCAAAAGACACGGTGTCCCATCACCAAACCTCCCAGCCAGTCCTTCCCATGCCAATCTGGAAAACATTGTCAGTAAACATTGATGCTAAAGTAGCATTAGATAAGGATACTGTTTCTGTATCCACAACAGTGTTGGATCAAGGTTGCCGTGTGTCATTTCACCACCACAGCAAATTACAAACTAAGGACTTGGAGAATGGAACCTTATTTTTAATAAAGGAAAAATCTTTGCACTTCTATTCTGCATCTGTCAGCGATCTCACTCAGCCGAGCCCTGGAGGAGTTCATCTGGCCCTTATGTGAAGGAAAACCAACAAATTAGTACAGATGTTTTTCTGAGAGCTGCAGGGATCAGGGATCAGTGATTTAATACTGCCTGATATTTGATAGGGGACGCCCAGGGAATATGTGCTGGAAACCAGGAAGTAATATTACATGAAATCAAAATATAAATATGTTCCTAAAGGTTTAGGTAATTTTTTGCAATTTCCCCTTGTATAATCTTAAATCAGGTCTCTCTGCCCCTTGCCCCATTTTTCATACACTTGTTCCTGGAGGTGGCTGCTGCTTTTGGGCCTGATCCAAAGTCCACTGGAGGCTTTCCACTGATTTCAGTGGGGCTTAGAACAAACCGTTTGTCAAGTGAGCCATGAAACCAAAGGCAATCTTTTGGGCCCCTTGGTGAGAAAGGCAGGATAGGAGTTGTTTAAGGATAGCTATGAGCCTACCCTAACAGATTTGGAGATTAGCTTTGATTCTGAGAAGCACTCAGACTTCGGGGTTCTTATCTAAAGTGTCTGTTCAAACCATGTGGGTCTGGAAATCTCATGAGAATTAGAGATTTGCAAACGGTTGTGTAACTAAGGGAATGTCTACACTTGCACTCAGAGGTGTGACTGCAGCATGTATACCCGAGCTAGCTTTGATCTATCTTGAGTAACAATACCAGTGAAGCCAGTTGCATATGTACTCAGGATCCTGGGCCACAGTGGGACTAGCTCAAAACTAGCTAGGATATGTCTACCTGTGCTCTAATCACACCGCCAACAGCAGAATCAACATACATTTACATCCAGAATCAAGAGTGATTCCATGATGGGCTGAATGAAACCTGAAGCCAAAACCAAACTCCAGGCCAGGGTCACTAACAATCCATATACTGAGGTTTGCAAGACTTCTGGTTAGCTAAATACAGCTGGGACTATATATAGCACTGGGTTTTGACCACTTTATGGTTTAATCAGGGAAGCAGTTAAGCATGTGTTTAACTTTTAGCAACATTTGGACAAAAACAAAATTTCAACTGAAGAAAAGGAAACAATATTTTTTGGATTTTATTGTGAATTCTTGCAGTTTTGGTTTGCTGTTTTCCAATCAGTCCTAAGTATCAGGCTCTGCTTAGGTCCATTTGAGTGGCATTTCACATAGGTCCCAAACCAGATGTGGAGCAGGATCACTGCATTGCAATGGGCAATGGGAGAACCTCCAAATATTTGGTGGAGTTTGGAGAAGAAGCTCAGATATATACCAGGAAGGTCTGAATCTTGTGACTTTGCAAATTATTGAGGGAGGTGACATGAGAACAGAGCTCTTTCTCCAGGGAGTTTTCCAGGACTTCCTGCTTCTGAGTGGGCAGGAAATACGAAATTCAGCTTCTCTTATGGTTTTTAAAAAATTTGTTCCTGGAATGATGCAAAATTAAAACAATGTTGAGGGGAAAATTAGTATTTCACAACTGGGATTGAATTTCGGGCAAAGGCTCTGACTTGGTCACCTCTGTCCCTAACTAAAATACTGCTCACAGTCTCTTTTCACTGGTGTTTGCATGGCAATCGATTTGAGTTGCCTGTCCCTTGTATACTCCCGGGACCTTTGGCCTCAGTGCTGTTATTCCAGTTCTAATTTACACTACTTTGCATTCTATAGCACCTTCCACCAAAGAGCAGTGTTTTAGAAGCATGAATGAATTAAGCCATAAGAGCTGCCTGTGGGGCAGAGAATTAATGTCCCCATTTTACAGATGGACACTGAAAAGTCAGTTCACACATCGCAAGTCAGCGGTGGAGTCACAAATGGAACCCACATCTCCTGTGCTTCACCATGAGACCATCCTTCTTCTCCATTAAGACAAGCATTCTGGGATCCTGCAAAGCTGACCAAGAATAACAGGGTTTATGCCACCTCCCTGCTCTTTCCAAAGGCAGTGAGGCTAGGGGCAGCCCACCCATACCGCTGACTGCCACTGCCTGAGTCTGAGGACTACTGGTGCCTAGAACCTGCCGGCTGACCTTCCTTCACAAGAGATAGTGCCATGAACTTATGGTTGGTGAATGCATAGCCCTGACTTCTCTGAACAGGGACACTGAGAGGTGGTGATGAGAGACTGGCTGATGTCAGAGCAGGAAAGGACATGGGGTAGTAACAATCTAAGAAACACGGCTCAGCTGCTGTGTTTATTTTGGAGTCATGTGGCCTCGAAGGGGAAAACAATTTCATACTTAATTTTTTCTGGAGTTAGCTGAAGCTGCCTGAGTTGTAACAGGCAGAGCTGGCAATCTTAGAGCCTATGGCCTTCCAGTAGGTGCTGCTACTAAGCAACAATGGATGAAAATGTTTCAGTGAGATAAGAACTAAACCTTTGCCCAAAATTTCAAACAATCCCAAACCCACACTCATCTCATGAGCTAACACTCCGTTAATTGAACCCCTGGAGATATGAAAACATTAAATCAATTTTTATTATTATTATTACTTATTTTACAGTGTCACCTAGAGGACTCAATAAAGATAGGAACGCATTGTATTAGGTGCAAGAGTTGCCAACTTTTCATGCGGTAAATAAGCACCCTGACTTTCACATTAAGCCAAAAATCAAGCTGGCATTTCAAAAATCTGGCATTTCAAAACAAGGCCAGAACAAGCCAATCCCTAAGAACCGCAACACTCTATGTGACTAGATCCCCCCAGCATGCAGTCCGGGACTGTGGTAGGCCCACTGTGCACCCCTGATTCTCTCCCCACCTTGCCCCTGCTTGCCCCTACTTGCCGGGAGCGAATCAAAAAAAAAAAAAAAGAAAAGAAAAAGAAGAAGAAGAAGCAACTGGCTACAACAAGCTACAAGCCAAACAAACAACAAGCTACAAGTCAAAAGCTAGCCAACAAGCAACTCACAAGCCAATTTAGCCAAAAACAAGCCCAGTTTCTGTGGTTTTTCTCGTGGGTTTGGCATGTCTGCTAGATGCTCTACAAATGAACGGCAAGAGATGAGCTCTGTCCTAAAGTTACAGTTGAAGTAGATCAGACAGACAAAAGAAGGATCATTATCTCAATTTTACAGATGGAAAACTGAGACACAGGAAGATTAAATGACTTGCCCAAGATCACTGTCACAGTATGACTGGCCCTTGAGGAGCAGGTGGGTCCAGCTCTACTGGTGGCATACATAACTTGTCTCCCCAGGTGGAGAATATTAGCAAAATCACAAGGCAGTCAGGTCATGTGACTAAACTTTAGCCCTGGGGTGGAAATAAGATGACAGAAGCCTATGGAGTCCCAAAGGGAGACAGCCCTGGGAGCTGTTGCTTCTTAGAGGCTCAAAGGTGCTGCAGAGGGGCCAAGAAGAAAAGACAGACCCTCAGGAAAGAGGGGCTCTGACCAGATGGAGACTGGGGTGGATGGTTTTGTTTTGGATTTAGCTAGAGGGCCTAGGCACTGTAGCAATCAAACCAGCCTGGGAAAGCCAGGCTGAGGAAGGAGAAGCTGAGTCAGCAGCTAGCCTGAAGAGGTAGGTCATGGCGGTGCAACAGGAATCTGTGACAAAGCTGGGAATCAAACCTAGCTGTTTTGAGCTCCAGGCTAGTGCCTTAACCAGAACACCATCCTTCCACCCTCCTTTTCCCCTGCCAATTCTGCCTTTCAGGGAATGATACTCAAAGTACTGAAATGCCACCCAAAACACTATTCTTCCCAGGTTTGCTAGTTTCAGGAGGCTCAGAGAAGAATCTGATTCTTTAGATGCCCCCTAACCCTCAAACGGAGCTTCACTCATCACCCTTATTACACACTTAAACTAGGGCCATGGTAACATTGGGGCCCTTTCCCAAACTTTTATAGTTCAACTCGGTGAGCTAAAAGGAAGGTGCCGTCAACAGGTGCTGTACACGCTAATTCCTGGCTGGAATACACTCTAGCATACACTGGTATTTTCCTCCTCTTCCCTTGAAATCTGCATATTCCACTTCTTCACCAAATGCTACAGGTGCTAGCTGGGGTGCAAATAACTCTTGGAGTGGGGAAGATAGGGACAATTAGTGGTGCCTCTGCCCCGTGTTTACACTCACTCTGAGTGTGTGGCCTCTACAAAGATTAGACTTGGCTGATGTGTGTGTGTTGCTCTGGTCAGCCCAGTGAGTTCCAGGAATGCCTTCTGCTGGTTTGGTGCTCCTTTGGTTGCATCACACTGATGAATCTCAATATGTCACATCCCCAGAGCAGGTCTTCTCTCTCCAGAATTGCTCAATGTCTTCACTGCTGGCTTGGTTTTGCAGCTACGTAAGTAAGTCATAGCAGGGGAATTTTCTCACACCCTCCAGAAAACCACAAGATATGGAAAGTCCATGTTATTCCTGACTCTAGAAAAATAACATTAACAGAGATGAAGTCATGTGGGCCTGGCAATGCCTGCCAAGGAAATTGTGAAACTCAGCACAGTCCCTCTAGCCATCCATTCTGGAGATGCCCAGGGAAGACCAGCTGTTCGGCGGGGCAGGGGTGAAATCAGAGCTCTGTTCATTACATACTCTAATGGTTTTATGATGAATAATAGTTCCCTCCCACCTGACTCCATTCCCTTAGACTGTCCCACCTGGAGCTGGCAGGCACTCACCAATAACAGCCATAAATCCAGAGGAAGATGACAGGGTTGTGGCAAAAATCTTTCAGCTCAGGTGTTGTGGAACTTGCCCTTTATTGGCATTGCACCATGGCTGACCTTTCAGGAGGGCTTGGAGGGGGAATGGCTGAGGCTGCCATTTGGCCTTAGGTGGGGGGTTAGATGTGACTGGGGATGAAGTAAGTTCTTTATGTGATCCAAAAGTGTTTAAAAGCAAGCTTGATTGTTGATAGCCCACTGCTTCATATCTGCCAATAAAATTGACTGCAATATTTAGCTCTGTCTTGTTTCTGTGTTTGGTGGGGATTTTTAAGTTTTGGGGCAAGGTTTCAAGGGCTTCACACTGAATATACTGTATGTGCTGTTAGCACTGGGACATACTGTTACTATAGAACCATATAGTTCATCAGTATAGGGTAGATCTCATAGCAGAAGCATGGCACCTGAGCATCTAGTATACATTTTCATGTGTATAGAAAAATCCCCATTAATCACCTATTTAACCTAGTGAATTTGGGTTCAAATAAAGTGTTTTATAAATGTTCATTACAGATGGAATTTTTTTACGTCTGAAGACACAAATCATTAAAAACAAACACAAGTTTCATTTGCGGAACTGTTGGGCCAAGGAAATTCCATGCAGTGAGTAACTAGATGTTTTGCACCTAACCCAGGAAAATTTCAAGTGATGGCTGCTACTTTCACTCTACTCATTCTGTTGGGCTTTCCCAGAAGCTGGGCAGTGAGTCGACAGATCAACACTGTCAATCTTGCACCAGGATTTCCTGGCTTTCATCAGGAAATGCTGTGTTTTGGTAGCCCTGAGACACCATGGTGGTGGGAGCTGTAGAAAGACCAAGGAAGGTGTACAGATGAATAGATTTTAAGGCCAGAAGCGACCACTGTGATAATCTAGTCTGACCTTCTATATAATGCAGGGATAGAAATTCCCTGAATTAATTCCTGCTTCAAGTCCAATAGACTTAAAAAAGTGCACCTTCTATATAGTCAGAATTTGTCTAGCTTCAGCTTCCAGTCATTGGAGCTTGTTGTACCTTTGTCTGCTAGACTGAAGAGCCTTTTAATATTGAATTTATGTTCCACATGTAGATACCTACAGACTGTGATCAAATTGCCCCTTAACCTTCTCTTTGATAGACTAGGGAGCTCAATCTATTTAATCTATCACTATAAAGCACATTTTTTCAAATCCTTTTATCATTCTCATGGCTCTTCTCTGAACCCTCTCCAAATTTTTCAACATCCTTCATGAAATGTGGGCACCAGAACTGGACACAGTATTCCAATAGCAATTGCATCAGTGCCAAATATAGAGTGACTATAACCTCCCTACTCCTACTCAATATTCCCCTGTTTACACATCCAAGGATTGCATTATGCCTTTTGGCCACATCGTCACACTGGGATCTCACGTTCAGCTAATTATCCACCATGACCCTCTAGCCTTTTTCAAAGTCAAACTGCTTCCCAGGATCAAGTCTTCCAACCTGTAAATATGGCAGACGTTCTTTGTTCCTAGATGTATGACCCTACATTTGACCATATTGAAACATATTATTTGATTGTGTCCAGCTTCCCAAGTGATCTAAGCTTTTCATTATTTACCACTTCCCCAATCTTTGTGTCATCTCCAAACTTTATCAGTGATGATGCTATGATTTCTTCCAGGTCATCGATACAAATATTAAATCAACTAGGGCCGAAAACTGATCCTTGTTGGACCCCCCCACTAGAATGATGAAATCCATTTGTAATTATATTTTTACATCTATTAGTTCGCCAGATTTTAATCCATTTAATGTGTGCCATGTTGATTTTTATCATTCTAGCTTAAAATTTATGCCAGCATCGCTATGCCACTGAGGGGTGTGATTACAAACAACCTCCCCCTCCTCCCCCCGGTAAAATAGCTGTGAAAACAAAACCACCAGTGTGGACACAGCTATGCCGATAGATGAATGTTGTTGGTGACTTAGCTAACATTGATCAGGGAGCTGGTGTTCCCACAGCAGCAGAAGTCCTCTTTCTGTCTACACTATGGGATTGTGCAGCCATGGCTCTGATGACAGCTATACCAGCATAGGCTTTGTTAGGAAGGCATAGCTTTGGTGTCTGGCAACTGTCTGCAAACATTTCACTCCTTGGCACAGGGACTGGGTCTTCCTATGTGTTTCTTGCGTCCCTGGCACAATGGGGCTCTCATCTAGATTGCTCTGTGGCCGAACAGTATATAGCACAGCGGGGCGCTGATCTTGATTGGGGCCTCTAGATGCTACTGTAATATAGATACTTAACAACAGCATTTTGTGTCAGAATTATTAAACTGGTTTAGACACACTAATGATAACAATAACAAAGGTGTCTTTCTTCCCAAAATATTGTGGAACTGAGAAGGACAAACACAAACTATTCCTCAGAGTCTTTCCACTGCAGCCAAAACCTTGGAGCCAAAGCAGAGACTGATACTGAGCAACACAGTGTAATCAGCAGAAACCCCACTGAAGTCAAGGGAATTACACTGGTGCAAGTGAAATCAGAATCAGGCCCAATGTCTTTCAATGGCAAAAGAGGGAGGGCCAATTTGTGAAATCACACTCATTTGACATCAGTGCAACTCCACTGATTGCT
The DNA here is from genome assembly GCF_965152235.1 of Eretmochelys imbricata. NCBI lineage: Eukaryota > Metazoa > Chordata > Testudines > Cheloniidae > Eretmochelys > Eretmochelys imbricata. The sequence continues at coordinate 8,676,013 of NC_135593.1, read as the reverse complement.
GGTAGAGTGACTCCAGATCTACACCAATGGGGCAGCGATCAGAATCTTGTTCAAAGAGTGTAACCTTGCCCTCTTATCTTCTTTCCTTTTGGTCTATGGCCCATAGCTATATTTCTCCCTGAAGGAGTAAGCAGCGCCAGCTGAGCCCAACCCCAATCCCTTGTGACTGGGTTCCTCTGTAATGAGGACGAGTGTCTACAGTCATCAGAGAGAGTCTGAGAGAGGGTTTTAGGTTCCCCTGCCACACACTGAACAGCATCTCTGCACCCTGTCCTACTTCAGCATCAGTGTTTAGAGGGCATTATTCATTGCATACTCTGTTCACAGGGATCAGTGCCCCTACAGGACTCAGATAAAAGTCCTTTGGAAAATAGAATGTAAACGGAGCCCAGTCCAGAGATACTCATCCTCTGACCTGACAAATAACAACAAATAACAAACACGTGGCAATGTAATACCAGAAACGTCCACCCTTGTGAGTCATGTGGTTTGTGATGACTCCAGAAGCCCTCTGTGGAATTGCATGCTTGTATTCCATGGTTGTTTGCCTAACTCCCGTTTGTCGAGGGGACAAAGAATAAAAATATTTCAAAGTAAAACACAGTGAGCTAAGTTCCTCCCTGATCTAACTCCATTGGCTTTGATAGACAGGCATTTATCTCTCATGGACAGGTTAAAAACAAACAAACGGACATGGCTGAATTGACAGGTTTCAGAGTAGCAGCCGTGTTAGTCTGTATTCGCAAAAAGAAAAGGAGTACTAGTGGCACCTTAGAGACTAACCAATGTATTTGAGCATGAGCTTTCGTGAGCTACAGCTCACTTCATCGGATGCTAGAGCATTGGTGTTTTCAGACACATTTTAGAACAGTTCTTACTTCTGTATTTGATTGATGTGGTAGAACATATGAGGAGGTTCTTGAACCCAGAGAAGTGAGTGTAAGTCAGTGTGTCTGCAAAAGAAGCAAACATCTAGAATAGTGTGACCAGATGTCCTGATTTTATAGGAACAGTCCCGATTTTTGGGTCTTTTTCTTATATAGGCTTCTATTACCCCCCTCCCCCATCCTGATTTTTCACATTTGCTGTCTGGTCACCCTAATCTAGAAAGAAGGCAAAAAAGAGAGCTGAAAAGGAACCAGCTATGCTCATTTACATTATAGTTACAAACTAGTCAGAGATTCCAGTTACAACTTGGCTCCAGCTTGAAGGGTGGCGGTTTGCAAAGCAGATATGTGTTTGCCTGGCATTGAGACTGAGGCCATGTCTACATTATGCCATAGACGCGTCCTACAATGACGGTAGGGGTTTTCCCATCGCTGTAGGTAATCCACCTCTCTGAGCGGCTCAATGGAAGAAGACTTGTGTTGATCTAGCCTCATTTACCCCAGGGAATTTTTCACCCCCCTTGGTGCTGTACCTCTGTTGACCTAATATTTAAGTGTAGAGGTCTAACTAGTCAGAGAGGGGTATAGACACAAGGGGTTTGATTTTCCTGCACCATGTGTTGTCATATGCAAAATGCGTGTAACACTGCCATTCTGCCAGGGTAACATTTCACACTCACTTTGCAGTCACTTTGCACAGGCATAAGTGAGCACACAAGATGCTAAGCAAGGGAGAATCAGGCCTCAAGACCTGATCTGTTCCAGAGTTATGGGGCTAGATTCGCAGCTGGTGTAAATCAGTGTAACTCAGGGGTTCTCTAACTTCATTGCACTGCAACCTGCTTCTGACAACCAAAATTACTACATGGCCCTGGACGGGGGGCCCAAGCCAGAGTCCTCCCGAGCCCTGCTGCCCCTGGCAGGGGGCCAAAGCTGAAGCCCCGGGCAGGGGGCCTGTAACCTGAGCCCTGTGACCCAGGGCTGAAGCCCTAAGGCTTCGGCTTTGGCCCCGGGTCGTGGTGCTTGGCTTAGGCTTCAGCCGCGGGCCCCAGCAAGTCTTAAACCAGCCCTGGGTCGCTTAAAATGGGGTCACGCAATCCACTTTATGGTCCTGACCCACAGTTTGAGAACCCCTGGACTGTACTAATCGAGGAAGCCACCCTGACTGACACCAATTAAGCACCTATCACAGGGTTTATAAACTAGATTATTTAGTGGTTGCTCATTTACCATTTAGTTTTAAATAAGAGGCACCCGCATTTATTAGCCCTGCCTTTACCATTGGAAGCCCCAGGGGAAAGTAACACGATTTAATAGAGGTCAACCTCAACTGGAAGCCACCCTTGATTTAAGACCACGGGGAGGAAGCAATTCAGGTTAATAGCAGCCACAGCTTCTAAACAAAGCTGTAAGGCTATGCTGAATTTGAACTCATAGCAGCCCCTCAGAGTAGGGCTACCCAAGATCATCAGATACACCATGCCCAGAACACAGACGGGTTTCCTCCAAGCCTTGTTGGCAAGCTGGATTAACCCAAACCATCAGCCTCATTTCACAGATTGGAGCCTACTCCAGGTCTCAAAATGCTAGTAGATGAAAGACTAGTGCATTTGATCCCTCTGTGCCATCTAGCTAGTATTACTCATATGTAAAGAATTTGGCAATGTATCCACACTGGGAATATAATACCAAAACATTGTGGAACAGGTCACTCAATATATTGCAAAGGATTTGCTGAGTATGTCTAAGGAAAACATCTTTAAGATTTCCTGGAAGGCATTAAAAGCCTTTCAATTTCAATGTAATCATTTTAGGATTCTCATGGGATTTTAATGATGTGTTACAGGACAATTTGCAGTATCCCGTGTGCAAATATTAGTAAAAGACTGAGCTGGGAATCGTAAACCGTGTTTTGAATTAAACGATATTGAGTTTGCCTCAGGTATCTCTGAAATATTTCAGAGAGGAGCTCTTTGCTGGATTTGAATGGGGAGTTTATTTTAACATAAGGAGCAGCAAAACTGTTTCTTGTAAGATAGTTTTTGCCTCCTAAACCATAAGGCCTCAGGTAGACACTGAAAAAGACGGGCAGTTAATAGCCACACGAACACAATGAAAACGAGGGACGATCCTCTTGTTATGGCATTGGAGTCAGAATTAAGAGATTGGGTTCAATTCCTGGCTTTGCAACAGAATCCCTGTGATAATTTGGGAAAGTCCCCTAAACCCAGATTGATAAGGTCTAACTGATTGAACTCTGTAGGAGGTAGGCACCTAAATACTTTTGAGGATCTGGATCTTAACCTCTGTATTGCAGTTATCCATCTATAAACTGGAGACTCTGTCCTGACTCTTTTGATCGTAAACTCTTTTGAGCAGGGACATCCTATTTTATTTATTATTATTAATGATGCTGATGATTGATTGCTTATTTATTTACTTATTTGTATTGCAGTAGCTCCTAGGAGCCCCAGTCATGGGTCAGGACCCCTTTGTAGTAGTCTTTGCACAAACACAGAACAGAAAGATGGTCCCTGTCCCAAAAAGCTTACAATGTGTATGTACAGCACCTTGCACAACAAAGTCTTGATCTCAGTAGAGGTCTCTAGGCACCACTGACGCAAATAATAATAATATGGATACTCTGGTTTAAGGTCAACATTAGGCGTGAGATTTTCCAAAGGAGTGTAAGGGTTTTAGGAGCATAAATGCTACTGAATTATTTAAAACCCAATATGAATAGTTGGGTTTTAGTTGGGGTTTGGTCCTGCTTTGAGCAGGGGGTTGGACTAGCTGACCTCCTGAGGTGCCCTCCAGCCCTGACATTCTATGATTCTATGAAATCAGGACTTAAACATGCTGCTGCAGCCTTCAACACTCCCACAGAACAGCAGTGCAAATGCATGAGAACTAGGGAGTGGAACAGATTAGACTCTGGATGAGGCAAATTTCTTTATCAAAGTGGAATGAAATCAGAAATGTAAACGTGTAGCAAACAGGGTGAAAAGCCAGATCTGTAAAATGTTTCCCTCTTTAATAACCTGGGGTGTTATTGCCAATTTGCATCAGGCTGGGAAATAGATCTATATTTCTAAATAGTTGATTTTTTTTTGTTTGTTTTAGTCAGACACTCCCTGTGATGCTTCTCGGGGCACCCAAGGCTGTGAGTTACCTTATCACCACCTGTCTCCAGTCTTGCCTGGGCTCACTGCATGTTAGCTCCCTAACCAACCACTCTCCACTGGGCTACACCAGCCATGTCTTTGCCTAGCAGGTGGCCAATAGATGCACTCCAAGTCCCTTCAAAGTATCCCCCTGTGGTGTCCAGCCCCTGATCATTGCGTACCCACAGAAATCCCAGACACTCTGTTCCTACAGGAACAGTGCACCATAGTTTACCAGTTTTACCTTAGACCACCACTCCTGTGTCACACACAGCAGCCGAGTTCTATTATAAAGCAAAAGGAAATTTATTTTAAAAAGAATAGCCATTCAGATACAAACCAGTGCGAGAGATGAAAACAAATCATAACACACTTTCTAGAGACTAAACTAACATGGCATTCCCCTGTCTCCTCCCGTTCTTTCCTCAGTGTTTTCAACCAGTTTGGCTGGGATCCCCTTTTCATGAAGCAAACTCACTGTCAGTTTCCTTCCTAAGTGAGGAATGCCAGGGTGTCTCTCTGCCCCCAACAAATATACCAGAACAGACCTTTGATGTTCACTTCCAAATAAGGCCCCCCTCCCGTTGACCTCTTCCTGTTAATTTCCTCTCTGTGGGGCTTGGACTTCAGGGAGACATTTCCAGTGTGGACTGGAGCCAGAGCTCAAAACCCAGCAAGGGGGGAGGATGTCGGAGCCCAGCAATGGGGGAGGGTTTCAGGTGTGGACTGGAGCCCGGCAAGGGGGGAGGGTTTCAGGTGTGGACTGGAGCCAGAGCTCAAAACCCAGCAAGGGAGGTGGGGTGGTATCGGAGCCCAGGCCCTGCAGCCCAAGCTCCACGAGCCCGAGTCAACTGACCCTGGGACTTGGTGCCGTGGTTTTTTCTTTGCAATCTAGACATACCCTATGAGCCTTTCTGAATAGAGATGACTTTAAGCACCTGCTTATGTGCTGTGCTGAATCAGGGCCACTGGGGCCGGATTTTCAGAAGGACTGACAACAAACAACTCCAGGAGAAGTCAATGGGAGCTCAGTCGCTCTGAAAAATCAGGCCCAAATTGTTGTTTACTGTACTGTACAGGTCTATTGTTGCCAAACTCTGCTTGAGGCATCTGACCTCAAAATTTGATCAAAGATATCCCCACTGCAAATCTGGTTGGGTCCAGTTCACCCCTAGGCAGATGGGCTAATACAGGCCTGTGCATCCTTACATCTATTTTGAGTGATTAAGTGGGGCTTAAATGGTGCATAGATATTGTGCTGGGTCTCTACACAAAGGTGAATTTCACACTATTAGCAACATCTGACCCTTAAAGGTTTACAAGGCCAAGCTGATCCCAACTCTGTAGGTGTTCCTGAACCTCTGGAGAACGTACTCAGCAATGTTCTGAGACAGGGAATGAAAACAGGAAATTACTCAATATGCAATAAAACAAATTTTTAAAAAATGGTTTCTGTGAACTGAGTTTTTAGTTAACAACAGGGCATAGAAATCAGAAAAATAAATGAATAAATCAACCAGGAAAGAGATTATTTCACAGGGGGCCTAGATCTCTATGTTCATTAACAAAAAATGAAGGCAAACAAACAAATAATAATAAAAAATAATCTGCCTCCAAGGCCTGGTTTATCCTGAGGATTAGCTCTGGTTTCAGCAGTTTATGACTAGCAACCAATGCAGCTGCACCACTGCGAAGTGTGGTTTTCCTTATCAACACTAGGTAGTTCCCATAGCAGAACTAAACTGGTTGTTCCGGGTGTGTGGATAAAAGTGATATGTGTTTTTTAATTATTTATAGTTATTTAAAAGAAAGAGCGCCACCTATAGGCATTTGGGGTTGTATAAGTAGGAACATTGCCAGCAGATCGAGGGACGTGATCATTCCCCTCTATTTGGCATTGGTGAGGCCTCATCTGGAGTACTGTGTCCAGTTTTGGGCCCCACACTACAAGAAGGATGTGGAAAAATTGGAAAGAAAGTCCGGCGGAGGGCAACAAAAATGATTAGGGGCTGGAACACATGATTTATGAGAAGAGGCTGAGGGATGTGGGATTATTTAGTCTGCAGAAGAGAAGAATGAGGGGGGATTTGATAGCTGCCTTCAACTACCTGAAAGGGGGTTCCAAAGAGGATGGATCTAGACTGTTCTCAGTGGTAGCAGATGACAGAACAAGGAGTAATGGTCTCAAGTTGCAGTGGGGGAAGTTTAGGCTGGATATTAGGAAAAACCTTTTCACTAGGAGGGTGGGGAAGCACTGGAATGGGTTGCCTAGGGAGGTGGTGGAATCTCCTTCCTTAGAGGTTTTCAAGGTCAGGCTTGACAAAGCCCTGGCTGGGACGATTTAGTTGGGGATTGGTCCTGCTTTGAGCAGGGGGTTGGACTAGATGACCTCCTGAGATCCCTTCCAACCCTGATGTTCTATAGTTCTACAGTTTATAGGCACATGAGAATATGTAGCATTGTTAAAAGTTAAGGAGTACTTGTGGCACCTTAGAGACTAACCCATTTATCCGATGAAGTGAGCTGTAGCTCACGAAAGCTCATGCTCAAATAAATTGGTTAGTCTCTAAGGTGCCACAAGTACTCCTTTTCTTTTTGCGAATACAGACTAACACAGCTGTTACTCTGAAACCTGTTAAAAGTTAGTTGTTTGAATCAAGTTATTGTCATGCTCTGCAAATGGCTTCCTAAGCAATTCTGAGCACTGGTTATTGGCTATTGATGGCTGAAAACTGGTCTAATCCAAAGGCAGACAAGCCCATGGTCTAAGAATCTGATTCTCCATCACCTTGCACCTAGTGTAATTAGACACACATGTGTAAAGTAGGTGTACAATTCTAGCAGGTGTACGCAAGTGTTACATTCATTTTGCATAGGCCTAAATGGCAATGCAAGGATGCAAGTGGATAAAAACTGTTTGAAAAACTGATTTTTCCTCTCTGAGAATTTCAGCATTTCAAAATGACTCTCCAAGCCGAACTGGACCGAAAAGTTGCAATAGCAACAATTTGGAAGTAAAAGTTAATATGAAGTTTCACACTGGAAATCTTGAAATAGCAAATTTTGACATTTTCAACTGAAACAAATTGAAATTTCAAAACAGTACTTCATTTCATAGTGTTAATTCAAAAATAAAAGTTTTCTTTCAAAATGTTGATTTGGAACATAAGAAAATGAGATTTTTCATTCTGGATTCTCATAACTGGAAAATTATGTGAGCTGAGAAATGTGGGCAAAATTTACATTTTTCCAGTAAAAAGTTTGATTTCAACAAAAGTACATTTTCCGACGGGATTATTTTCTGGATGAAAAATTCCATCCAGTTGTAGCAGTAGAGAATCAGACTAATTGACAGCAGGTTTAAAACAAGCATAAAGAAGTACTTCTTCACATAACACTCACTTAACCTGTGGAACTCATTGCCAGGAGATGTTGTGAAGGCCAGAAGTATAACTGGGTTCAAAAAAGAATTAGATAAGTTCATGGAGGATAGGTCCATCAATGGCTATTAGCCAAGATGGTCAGGGATGCAACCCCATACTCTGGTTGTGCCTAAACCTCTGACTGCCAGAAGCTGGGACTGGACAACAGAGGATAGATCACTCAACAATTGCCCTGTTCTGTTCATTCCCTCTAAAGGATCTAGCACTGGCCACCGTCAGAAGACAGGATACTTGGCTAAATGGACCATTGATATGACCCGTATGGCCATTCATATGTTCTTACTATAAGAATTCCACCTCAGAGGGAACTGAACCTGCTGGGAGTGTGGCATTGCATCTCTCCTGAAAACCCAGCTACATGCATCTGCTTTATGTACACACTTGTTGTTTGAGAACAAAATAATTGGTCAAGAAACATCTAATTTAAAAACAAAGAAGTTATTCAGCTGGGAGGTGCTCTTTGGAGGTTGGCATTCAAGTGGAAGCCAAACTCCCTCAGTGTAAGCAGCCTAGATCCCTTGTGTCTTTCCACCGACCTTCATAAATACAGGAGAGGAAGGCTTTGGTCTTAGAATTTCGTCCTGAGCATCCGAATGGCTGGCTTTTAAAAGCAGTAGCACACAAGGGCACTGCGCTATGTGTCTCCAGTAACTGGGAGCACCTTAAATTCAAATGAGGAAAGCAGAGCCAGTTTGCCAGGCATAGTCACAAAAATATTTGCAAATTGATGTTTGTGTTATTCAGACGTCTCTAGTTAAAACCATTGTGTATGTTAATCAGCTGGCCATAGAAACTGTGCTAGGATCCAGCTAGCAATGACCCCTGGGGTGAGCATCCTGCTAGAAATGCCCTCTATTGCTAGGACCCTGTTGTGGGGGGGGGGTCCTCAATTGCAACCCATTTCGATCCACGACCTGTGCATCTTCACACTGTCATGTTGCATAGATGTGTCCTAGTGCCTATTAGCTGGGCCTGACATAATGATGTTAGTGCAATCATATGCTGACACAATGTATGCCGCAAAGCTAAGTCATTGCTTGGTGATGCTGGATGCTATCTGGTCTTGCAAAATCTGTGAAGATTGTCCTGCAAGTGGGGAGACCATCCCATTAATCAAGGCTATCCCTGGAAGCTATGGCTATTTCAGATTTAAATCTGGCTCCATCTTTTAGGTCTGCCTCAGTGCCCTTGGCCACTCAGATTAATCCCCTCCACCCACAGCAAGGGCAATATCTATTTGTCGAGTCATCAGAACTGTAAGCCCAGTTTCAAATGAAAATAGATCTGGGTTGCAGCTGCCACAGGCTCTTTGTAATATCTTGGCCTGAGTTCCCTGTTCTTCTTATTGCTTGCACAATATGAAGAAACAGATGTCACGCTGCGAACTCCCTGAGGAGACGTGGTTAATTTCTTGCTGTCCTGTATACAGCCCTCTTGGTCTACCTGTGCTTCAGTGTCGAGCCTCACTGCTCGGACTGCACGCTGCTCTGTGTCTCCCCGTTGTGCAGCTTGTATTTCCCTTTTTATTACCTTTGGCTCAGTTGCCACGGGAGGTGCCGAATTTTTGCTCTCTATTTAATAAACTGTTGGCTGTTGTCAGACATTGTATCAGTGGAGGGTTAGCTGAGAGGTTGGGGAGCTATTTCCTATCTTAGCCAGAGGTGGCGCTTTGCAGGGTTTATGCCTTCTTTGCACGTGGTATAATGTTTTGTCTGGTCCCGTGAAGAGCCAGCTGACTCTCGTCTCTTCATTATGGTAAGATATCCTAGAGCAGGCTGGGTAATTAGCATTTCCAGGCCTGGTGAGGACAGTTAGGAGTCATGTTCCTGCTCTGCCACTGACCTACTATGCGACCTTGACTAAGTCACTTCACTTCTCTGTGCCTCTGTTTCCCATCCCACCCTTGATCTCTTTAGAATGTACGTTCTTTGAATCATAGTCAGTTTCTTACCAAACGTTCATACAGTGCCTAGCACAATGGCTCTGCAGCTTCTGGGTGCTGCTGTAATACAAATAGTAACACAAATAATAGCAATAACCTCCAAAAAAACTCAGAGTTCTGGTTTGGAAAAGAGCCCCCCCTACAAAATTCAGAAGCTTCTCTGAACTAAATGAACCAGCTAAGGCTGCAATTCTCAATAGAATAGGCTTACTTGTGGTCAAGGGTGAGGAGGTTCAGTCATAGCATCAGGAGGCAGGAGATCATAAGAACAGATTCTTTCAAGATCCCTGTTACTGACTAGCACAAAAGGTTTGTTGGAGGATCCTGAACAGTGAACATAGGACACGACTCCCTTTGCAGGTCATACGTGAATGGCTAAAACCAGTTCCTGTTTTATAAAGCTTAGTTCATCCAGTCAGAGAACAGAAACAGTGCCATGTGACTTCAATGACCAACCACTGTGGGCAAATAACAACAAGTCCTGAATCACTCATACCCAGGGAGGGCAATTCACGAACAATCCAGAGGGGGAAATGCATTCGCACAAACTATTCATTGAGAAATTGCAACTAACTTTATCCAGAATTACAGCTGGTCCACAGATTAATGGGGAGCAGAGAGAAAAGAAAATCTGGGCCAAAAGAAATCTGATGAGGTTCAACAAGGATAAGTGCAGGGTCCTGCACGTAGGACAGAAGAACCCAATGTACCGCTACAGACTAGGGACCAAATGGCTAGGCAGCAGTTCTGCAGAAAAGGACCTAGGGGTGACAGTGGATGAGAAGCTGGATATGAGTCAACAGTGTGCCATTGTTGCCAAGAAGGCCAATGGCATTTTGGGATGTATAAGTAGGGGCATAGCCAGCAGATCAAGGGACGTGATCGTTCCCCTCTATTCGATATTGGTGAGGCCTCATCTGGAGTACTGTGTCCAGTTTTGGGCCCCGCACTACAAGACGGATGTGGATAAATTGGAGAGAGTCCAGTGAAGGGCAACAAAAATGATTAGGGGTCTGGAACACATGACTTATGAGGAGAGGCTGAGGGAACTGGGATTGTTTAGTCTGCGGAAGAGAAGAATGAGGGGGGATTTGATAGCTGCTTTCAACTACCCGAGAGGTGGTTCCAAAGAGGATGGTTCTAGACTATTCTCAGTGGTAGAAGAGGACAGGACAAGGAGTAATGGTCTCAAGTTGCAGTGTGGGAGGTTTAGGTTGGATATTAGGAAAAACTTTTTCACTAGGAGGGTGGTGAAACACTGGAATGCGTTACCTAGGGAGGTGGTAGAATCTCCTTCCTTAGAAGTTTTTAAGATCAGGCTTGACAAAGCCCTGGCTGGGATGAATTAATTGGGGATTGGTCCTGCTTTGAGCAGGGGGTTGGACTAGATGACCTCCTGAGGTCCCTTCCAACCCTGATATTCTATGATTCTATGAAAGGAATAGATTTACCAGATAAATTAATAGCTATGGATGATTTAGCCAGCTCTCAATGTTAATAAGAAGGCATCATCTTATCTAGTCTCTTTTCTAACCACATCCTTTCTTCAGTGACCATTTCTTGGCCTGGGCTCCATCTCCAAGAGGTAAAGGCTTATGTTGCAAACCTTCTTTAGTTCTAAACCACTCAATCTCTGCTCTCACTCACTCACCCAGCTTGTAAGTTTTCACTGACTCTTGAAAGTCCCTGAGGCTTTTTCTTCCATTTCGAGGGCAGGTTGCTGCGTCTTATCACAGCGCAAGAGATTCCTTCTTGACTATTAGAGCTGAAGTCTGGAGCATGTATTACTGTCCTCAGGCACTTCTGCCAGGTCCGGTGGAACAGTTGTTCAGTTCTCAGCTGTAGTGTATCAGCTAGTGAGAGCCCAGACACCAGACGGGCTGATGTTGCTGAGAGAAAAGTATACTATAATGCTGTACTCAGTCTGTGGAACAAATGTAAAGATTAAAATAAATTCACATTTCCCCAGCCCCAGGACAACTTAGTGTCCCTTTCTGGCAATAACCAATGGGTACTTTTCTTGCTATAACATGATCCCAACACAACATGGCATTAAGACATCCTGAGTCCGGAAATAAACTCCAGGCTGTTGAATTGCGCTGCCAGTTCAGAACATGGACCATGGAACAGAACTCTGAAAATCAGAGCTGGTCCTGGAAACTTCAGGATGTGGAGCAACAGCTTCAGTCCAGGAGTGGAGTGGGAGAAGGCTGTGGAAGTTAATGATCCCTGGAAGAAGTTGATGGGTGGGGTGAAATGCGGTAGATGAGACAAAGCTTTGGAAGACAGGGCATTTGTGCAACTCCCCCTCCCCTGCTCCCCTCCCCCCAGTTGGCATTAACTGTCTGAAGTCACTGTATAAAGAAAGTATGAGATGCATGTTACAAAGGGATAGGACTGTACACAATTCATATCATCTGAGCTATATGTTACAAGAGGATAGAGCTGTACATAACTCACATACCATACAAGATGGATGTTACAAAGGGTCAAAAAAAATTTCGTTGAAACACATTTTAAAACAGCATTTTTGTTTTGGTTTTTGAATCTCTTCTCCACTCCTCACCCCCACTCAGTTCTTTCTCTTTCAGCCCTGCTTTTCCAGTGGGGGAGGAAAAGGGGGAGAGAGGGAATCCTGCAAAAAGGAAACCTTGAAATTATTCATTTCATTGGAAAAATTGAAAAATTCCAAATTTTCACCTAAAAGGATTTCTTTCTTTCTTTCTTTCTTTCTTTCTTTCTTTCTTTCTTTCTTTCTTTCTTTCTTTCTTTCTTTCTTTCTTTCTTTCTTTCTTAATGTTTTGGCACAAAATACTTGCCATTTTTCAACCAGCCCTACAGGGATCTTTCATCTGAGAGTCTCAGAAACTTTACAAACAGCAGTTAATTAATTAACCCCCTCCACACCGAGTGAGGTAGTCAAATGCCCGTTTTCAGATGGCGAAACTGAGTCACAGGCAATGAAGACTGGGATTTACAAAGACATCTAAAAGAGTTAGGTGCCCAAATCCTACTAAATTTCAATGGGAATTAGGTACCTAATTTCCTTAGGCTCCTTTGAAAGTCCCAGCAGAAAGTGATTGGCCCCAGATCACACTGTGAGTCAGTGGATAAGCTGTGCTTAGAACCCAGGAGTTCTGATGCACAGTAAGCAATAGAGACACTCTCTCGCCAGCAAGTCCACCTCAAAGGAAGCCATTGCAAATCTTCCACCAGTTTGATTTGTGTTCTGATTGGTTGGGGCATATTTGAGTTCTGTAGCAAGTCAAAAAGGGATTTAGGGAGAGCTATCCCTGCCGCCAGCTGGAATGCAAAGAGCAACTCCCACCTCCTCTCTCAGGACAGAGCTCAGAAATGTCAGAGTTGGTTTTCTGAATGTACCACAGCTAAGTATTTTCTGGTCAGTGTCTGTGGCCTAGGCAGGGGAGGTAACTTGAGGAATATGCCACTGAGGAGCTGGGAACACAGACCAGGAGAGTCAAAGTTCACCTCAGAGCCCTGAGTCTGCAGGCCAGGCTGTTCATACTCCAATGCAGGCTGCAGAGACAATGTTCAAAGATAACCATTGCATCACAAAGCGACAATGGGATTATTTCCATCTCCAGAACCCCATGATAGTTGAAGCAGGAAAAATGGTTCAGAGAAGAGGCTGAAAGAGCTAAACCAAACCTTCCTCCAAAGCTCTAAGTGACCTTTTCCATATGTGCTTCTGTGCCTCCCATTGGTTGGTTTCAGTCATCACTGGGCATTGTGCATGCTCTTAAAGCCAGTGCCATTAGGAGATGGAAGCACCAGGAACCTTACGAGAGAGCTGTTTTTTATTAGGTTTGCCCCCCAATGCTGAAAACCCCAAAGGTTCAGAATAGAACTGCATAAAACCAGGATTTTTCATGCATTTTTTTTTAATGGAGAAAAATCCCCTTTTGGAATTCTCTTTTTCCCAGGGGAAATTTCCAAAGTATTGGTGTGTGGGTTTGTTCCTCAGTTTCCCACATTCTCCTATAGCTTTCCAACTTCTTCGAGCTGGGAAACAGTAAAAAAAGTGTGAGAAAATGAAAACACTTTCAGTTTTACCGTAATAGAGTTTAAGCACAGAAAGAGCCACCAGATCATCTATTCCAGGGATTCTCAAACTTTTTCTTTCTGAGCCCTCCCCCGTCCCCTCCCCAACAGTCTATAAAAAACTCTGCAGCCCACCTGGGCCACAACAACTGTTTTTCTTCCCATCCAGTAGATTAAAAGCCAGGGCCGACATACAGAGGGCAGCAAGCCGGGCAATTGCCCAGGGCCCTACACCACAGGGGGCCCCATGAAGCTAAGTTTCTTGGGCGTCAGCTTCAGTCCCACGCAGCGGGGCTCAAGCTTCAGCTTTCTGCCCCTGTCCCCAGGGAGTCTAACACTGGCCCTGCTCTCTGGTTTATTTTGGCGAACCCCCTGGAACCTGATAACTGCTGATCTAATCTGACCTCCTATATAGGAAGAACACTTAAAAGGGTACATGCTCACTTTGAAATGTGAACTTCCAGGTAGGGTGTGAATTGAAATCCCATGTGTGGACAAAGCCCAAAGTGTTACCTTTGCTCTGAACTAGCAAAGGTTGGAAATCAATATCCAAGTCTCTACTCCATCTCGTTTCACCCACTTTTTAAATGTTTTCCAACTTTTGAAGAGTTGGAAAACAATCAGTAGGTGGGGGGGAACCACAATTTCAAAATGAAAATTTTCAAAAAGGACGTAAATTTGTTTTTCTTTCTGAAATATTTTTCTATGAACAAAAAATCTGAGGTGTTTTTCCTGAAATTTTTCATTTTGAAAAAAAAAAATCAGCAAGAGGAAAAAATTCATAACAAAACGAACTTCCAAAAAAAATTTCAGTTTTCAAAGAAACCCTATTTTCTGATGAAAAACACTTTCGGGAAGGAACGTGTTTGACCACCTCTAGTTAAGAACTAGAAAGGGAGAAGCAGAATCTAATCAGTAAGGACTTTGAGACAGGGGCTGTCTTCTTATTCAGTGTTTATACAGCACCTAGAACAAGGTTCATGACTCTAGGTATTACCATAACACAAATAATCAATAAGAATAATGGTTTTTCATTTTGAGTTTTGATGTTTAGATCACAGGATCATCAGGGCGGGGATTCTCTTTTGCTCTGTTTGTACAGCACCTAACACAGTGGGGCCGATAAGACTTACTGTAATAGAAATAATAAGTGTACAAAAGTTAGATTCCTACCCTGAAGCACTAGTGCAACCCTAAGGCCCTGATCCTGCAGTAACTTCACTCATGTGGGTAATCTTGTGTAAAGAAATTGGTTGGCGCCGACAGTAAAACCTCTCATTGCTTGTGCCTTTGCAAGCTCGAATATTAGCCAGTCTGCAAGAAGAGGGTGTTGAATGGTATGTGGGGAGGATGATATACAGCAAAGATTGCAGCAATAAGATCACAACATTACACAGTTTGGCATATGAACATCTTGAGGTTCCCTTGCTTATCCATTTTTAACAATATTGAAATTGATTGATTGTTGTCTTCCTTTGCCAAGTTCCTTTTGCCAACTTTCTCTGTCTCTATTTTACTTATTTTTAGTCCTCGCTCACTTGTTCTTTGTCCCAGCCTTTCCAAACGTTTAGGACTTTGATAGCCCTATATGTCTCACTCCAGCAAACACGTGTTCAATAATTCTGCTCCTGTGAGTTGCCTCATTGATGACAATGGGGATACTCAGATAAGTAAAATTAAATATGTGCCTTCATATTTTTAAGAGGGGGGGGCCTTAGTTTCTTACCCCTTGCCCAAAACATTTACTTTACCATAGTTTTTTGTAATAAATCATAATCTTTTTTTCTTTTTAAGCACAGCTATATATTTTCCCTCTCTGCACAGAGACACTAAGATGTGTGATACTTGGTACTACAACCATCTCGTAACCTTTGTTTTTTGCTTATAACTTTGTTTCTAGGTTGGTCCTTGATTGTGTATCATGTTTTCCCTTTCACCAGGCTCAGCATAATCAATTACAAAAGCAAGAGAATAAGTCAAAGCACCAGATAGTAATGCAGAAGAAACGAAGGGAAAAGCAGACATATGGATTTCATCACCAATGGAGTATAAAACATATCACAATAATATGAGCGTAAATGAGTGTGGGAGCTTGTTTTTGTATGACTGGCATAGTTACTTTGTGGTTTCTGCTGAGTTCCTTTGGGGTGATTGCGTCCCAGTACCACCTAAACCATTCCCGACTTTCTCATTTGCAACATGGCTTTTGCTAGGTGATGCTTTAGGCTTTGGTGCAATTAGCTGCACATTGGAAGTGGTTCTGAAGTTCCAGGGTAGTCTGTTAATAACTCTTCCAAGATGTGTTTACCATGATCTGCAATGACAATTTCCATCCACATGGACTATTAGAGCCAACTTTGCATCCTGGAACTTCCTCTACCGCTTCTCAAAACAAAAATTAATCAAAAGCCAAGGGTTCTTTGACAGCCAAGAGAAATGATGGAAAAAGCATTGTTTGATGGAGCTTTGGGCTTTTTGGGGTCTGGGGGTTGTTTGTTTTTGCTTTGATATCAGAGATCCTCTGACCTCGATCCAATCTGAGGTATCAACAAACATGAGAGGTGCTGGAGCATGGACCACAGAGATGGAGTGAAAGGGACATTCTTCTATCTTGCTGAATATGTCGAAGCCCAAAAAGTTAAAGCTTTTCCTAGAACCACGTTCTTTTTGCTGCATGCCCTTTGGCCTTATTCTTGCCATAAACATAGAGTAACTTTATTTAAATATATAGTGAGTATACATGTGCAGTCATACATGCACAATACATGTTTAAATAAAGCTACTCCATATTACACACACTTGTACCGCAGTCCTGCCAACAGTTAAGGATATGAGTAACTGTAATAGTGGTTGGAAAATTTTGGTCAAAAAGGGTTTAGGGTTTTTTATTATTATTATTATTATTATTTTTACAAAAACAGGAAAGTTGGTTTTCAAATTGGGAAACGGGAAATAAAAATTATTCCTTAACAATGACCTCTAGAGCTGACTGGAAAGCTTTCATTGCTGGGGAAAAAAAAACATTTTGGTAAAAAAGAGACTAAAATTTTTCTCAGCTTTCCCACCCCTCCCCAGTTGTAGTGTATGTGAAGAAATCAACAGCGACCCATGACTGTGCTGCACACCAGGATAGTGACAGCTACGGCAATTTCCTGCTGTATCCTTAGCAGACCTTATTGAATTAAGTTGAAGTATCTTTGGGGTCTATTGTATTCAATGAATGGGGGTTATGTATTATTGTGGGACGGGATTGTATATAACCTCTCGAGGTGGGAGATGTGATAGACATGAGACATGGGTGTTCAGAGGGTGATACTGAAAATATGCCAGACAAAACTTGACTTTTGTGACAATTCATATGAAGAGAATTTCCTGGGGAATCCCTGGGGAGAGGCTAATTCAAATCCCCCACTTCCGGTTGTACAAAAAAACCCCAGCTTTTTGAAGCTATGCCCCGAGGACTGGACCATTGTCTGAGGATAACCTGTAATACAAGGCTAAGATGGAAGTTCAAACTGTATAAAGGAAAGGCTGAACTATTCATGGTGGTTCTGGTTCTGAATGTGAGACAGTAATGAACTTGTAACCAGGGGGAAAAACATGGGACTGGCACCTACCAGAGGCTAAGGTTGGAATTGGGGCCAGTGATTTCTGTTTAGCTTTTTAGCACAGGTGTAGGTTCTTTTATTGTTTTTAATGTTTTCTCTGTAATGCTCTCACATTAACAATAAATGTGCTTGCTTAGAAAGAGCTGTGTGATAACTCAGGACTGCGTGAGGCAGTCTGGCTTGCTGGGGTTATCACAGTATAGGCAGAGAGCAGTGCAGCCTGGAAAAAAACCCTAGCCAGGGGGAGAGAAATGTGGGTCTCTATGCAAGAGAGGTGATGGCTGAGGAGCTGGGAGCCTAGAGTAGATGCCCTTGAGGAACCACAGAGAGGGAATACAGATACAATTTCCCTGAACTGTGACAATGGTCACCTGGAATTCCTGGTGACATTGAGAAACAAGCTGGTGTCCTTAGTCCATTTCCTTGTGAACAAGTCCATGTCATAGAAACCTCCTCCCTCAGCTGGCTCTGTTATTACAATTTATATTATGGTAGCACCTAGAGGCTCAGGACCCCATTGGGAGGGAAGGCAGTGTGACCGAGTCGTGGATAACTCATTGGACTGGGATTCAGGAAACCTGCTCTCTATTTCCAGCTCTATCATGGGCCTGCTGGGTGACTTTGGGCAAGTCACTTCACCTCTCTGAGACTCAGTTTTCCCATCTGTAAAATGGGGATAATGATACTGCTCTCTTTGTAAAGTGCTTGAGAGCTACTGATAAAAGCTAGGTATTTATTATTGCTGTTGTGCTAGTCTCTCTGCATACACACACAAAAGGAAAAAAATCCCTCCTCCAAAGAGCTTACAATTTAACTAGACAAAGGATGGGAGAGGCAACAGAGAGCTGAAGTGACCCAAAGTCACACAGCAGGCCAATGGTAGGGACAGAACATAGTCATTTTAGCAACCAGTCTGGTACCCTCTGCAATGGGCCATGCTGGTTCTTTCAGCTCATCTCAACAGCAAGATCTAGGACTCTAGATATGCTGGAGAAGGAATTCCCACCTCTGCTTTAGCCGTGGTTCTCTCAGATGATGGATGAGACACCAGCAGGAGGCAACATGGAGGACATTTACCATAACTTCCCACATTGTGCCTCCTCTTTGTATAAAGCACTGGCCTTGCTCTTCAGGGCTGGCAATCTGGCGCCTTTCAGCAGCAATAAAGATCACACATTCTGTTTTGTTTCTTTATGAAAACCCCAAATAAACTCTCCCTGGCACAATCCTCAACTCATTCTGTAATTGCATTTCATTGTAAAACAGCTTTTCCTAATCAGAGATTATGCCCCACATGCCATATTTAGCTGAAATTAATTGCATATGGAGGCCAAAACATGATCTAGTCTGGGTTCTGGAAAGAATCAAGAGGCTGGGGTTGCATGACCACCAGCCTTGGAGGAATGGGGAGGGGGGAAGAAAATTAGGAAGGAGCAGAACAGGAAACATATGACAGAAAACATAGACCACTGGGACCCCCCAAGCATTTTTGCCATAGTTCCTTTGATCTGAAAAAAAATCACCGTTTGTCAACTCTCATCATTCAGCTGTAAATTACATGGGTGGTGCACTGGACTTGATGAGTGTGATTGTGGCTGGAGGCCAGAGAATGCACTGAGACACTTATCCAGCAGTGGCTGGTTTTTCTCTTCAGCGGTTATTACACCAGGGTGAGCACATACGCCCGTCGCAGGTAGGGACGGAGCAAGGCAAGAGTGAGACGATTCAGTTTCAGGGTTAAGACTGATTTTGTTTGAGAGAGAAGGTTCACCTACATTACACTATGGCTGGGGGGTCCGGTGTAATTTCCAGCTTGGGAAACATACCCATGCTAGCATTCATCGAGCTAGCCCGCTAAAAATAGCAGCATGACTGCAGCAGCATGGGGAACAAGAAGGACTAGCTGCCCAAATACGTACCAAGCGTCCCAGACAGGATGGTGCAGTGGTGCTTAGCCTGTCCTGCTGCCAGCATCACTGCAGCTACACTGCTGTTTTTAGCTGGATCCAAGCTAGCACCTGTACGTCTACCAAAGATGGAAGTTACAGGTCCAGCTGCAGCATGGGTATACCCAGAGAGAGAGAGATTTGGGTTCCCGGTTAAGCAAAGCACATAAACGCATGCATTGAAGTGAAGCATGTTGTGTTAAGTGAAAGATGTGTGTGGTCGAGTGCTCTGCTAATCGAGGCCTTGATCTCTTATATTCCCCTGGGCTGTTCAAAAGTCTCTTTCCAGGACACCCCAACCTCTGCCACTCTGAGGCAGATAGAATTCTCTTACCTAAAGAAAGAAGAAGCATGGATTCTAAATGCCTTGGGAAGTGTCAACAAAAAAATCATCTGTGAATTACCTGGTCACATCCAGACCTGGGTGGGTCTATCCCACCTGGATATAAGCCTATAGTTTGGACTGTTTCAATAAGCGGTCACTGAGGTGTCATTTAAAGTTTGGTATAAGCTGGAGAGTTTAGGGCCCCACATTTTGGGTTCATCGCTCGCAGCTCTAAATATTTAGGCTCGGATTTTCAAAGAAACCTGAGGGAATTAGGTGATCAACTCCTACTGAAAGTCAGTGGGATTTGGGAACCTAATTTCCTTAGGCTGGTTTGAAAATTTGTTGGTGTTATTGTTATTTGTGTAGATATACCTGTGGTTCACAGCAATTCACACTGGTGTATCTGTTCTTCTTGGCACGGCTCCATGGAGAATCACGTAGTTGGCTGCAGGTAGGTCATGTGATTGCACTGAGATGAAGCATTGTCTTAAGGATACTGGGCTGAATTGCTCTTCATTTCTCCCAAAGCACCCTGGCAAAATCATTGTGGTTCCATGGATGTAAAAGGGGGCATGATTTGTCTCGTGGCACCATTAATCATTTACTCCACATTTACTCCCTGACTCAGGATAGCACTTCAGGTGCCTAAATACCTTTGAGAATTGGGGCCTTAGGCACATACGTAAGTCCATCACTATTCAGGACAGTGTGTAGACCACTAGTCAGTGTGGTTACAGGTTCCCCTCTGTGTCCAATCCACAGAGGACATGTCTGTTACAGCCCCAGCTGCAGTGCCCGGCTCTTTAGCTCAAGCTGTAGCAGCTCGTGCTTTTAGCTCTACGAGTGTCCCGTTCGCTCCCCAGTGAGTCAGCCAAAATGGGGGCTATCACAACAGCACTTCAATATGTGCTTAAAGTTAGGCACATGATGAAGTGGTGTCCTTAACAGTGGTGCTTTCCTGAATCAGGGTCTAAAACACCATTCCGAATACCAAAAAAAGGCACATTTTATCGCTAATGCTATTTCCATGTTTTAAGTCGAAGGAAAATTTCAGTAAGCCTTGAGTTCTAAGCCTGGCTCTGTGGCTCTGTATGACTGCACCTAACCAGACTATGCCTCAGTTTCCCCCATCAGTTCAGCATCAATAACAATATATTACGTGGACGTTGTGAGTAAGCTGAGTGAGTGATTTTTTTTCATTTCGGTGGCCACACTGGTAAATTGGGAGAAAAAAATTCCTTTTGGGACAAGGAAACATTTCCTTTGTCCCAAACAAAATGTTTTCACTTTTTTCGTTTCCTTTCATCTTTTTTTCCATCCATTATTTTTGTCCATGATGTTGTTTAAATAGATCTAGATACGTTTTGAAACAAAACTTAGTTTTGAAACAAAGGATCAAAAGGTTTCGTTTTGAAAATGTCCATATGAAACATTTCAGTTTTTCTTGAATTTTTTCCCCATTTTTTTTCAGACACAACTATTTGCTGAGTTTGACCCAATTTCATAAATAGTGCAGTCAACCCAGACCTGCATTTTTTTGGTGAATAAGCTATTTGTTTGAAAAAAAAAAAAAAACAACAACTCACCCAGCGGTAGTTGCCAGGCTAAATTAGTTCACATTTTTTAGTGATTTGAAGTGCTCCCACATTTATAATTATTTCTGATGTATTGACTATAATGAAGTGCGAGTATGGTCACAACCATGATCTCCTGGAGATGTATATTTATTTGCCAGTGACTTTCATACCAAGGCAGCTCTGATTTTTGTAACTGCTAACACTGCACATTCTGTTTATTCAGCAGAATGCTCCAGCAGTCTGGGAGATGAGGTTCTATTCCAACTCGTTCGCGGCCCTGCTGTGAGGCCTTGCACAAACCCTGCCCCACGTTGGTGATAATGATACCTTCCTTTATAAACTGCTTTGATGAACAGAGCCACATACGAGCTAAGTATTCCTGTTACTACGCAGATTGTGGAATCGGTGCCGGCGGTGACAATGCACAAGGTAGAACAGCTCCTCGCTTGTTTTTCCCAAGCTGTGTTGGTTGTGCAACGCTGACAGGAGTAAAAACATGTTTTTGTTCTGCACACTGAGTGGATATGACTCACCAGAAACAAGCCGGGCAAATGTTTCTGGTAACAAAGTGTCAGTTTTAATCGTTACTTTTCCGCACAGGGCCGCATTTTAAGGGTACTTTGAATGCCCACAGAGGGATTGTAACATGAGTAGTTCAAACTGATGTGCTGGAAAGATCTAGGGTAAAGTTTACAAACATTCCTAAATGATTTAGGATCTTAAATCTCATTTGCAACGTTGTGTAGGCATTTAGGAGTCTAAGTCTCATTGACAGTCAATGGGATTTAGAGCCTTTAAACATTTAGGGGCTTTTCAACATTTTACCTCGAATCGAATCGAATCAAATTTAATAATTTAAGCCCCAATTCAGCAAAGCACTTAAACATGTGTTTAATGTTAAATCAGTGCTTTAAGCCCATTGCAGGCGATAGGATTTAAGGATGATCTTTAAATTAAGCATGTACTTTGCAATAATATGGAGACATTGGGTGAATTTTTTTAAAACTCATGAAGCCCAGCTCCCATAGGCACTTTTGGAAATCTCACCCACCAAATGTACATTGTATGGAGCACTGACCCTTTTAAAATGTGGGTCACTTGGCTGAGGACTGTGACTAAAGTGGTTTAATTAGGGGTGGGGCTGGTGGTTTAACACTCATGGGATGGTGTGGGTCACGAGTGTAACCCACGGTGCTGTTCCTCCTTCTGTCACACTCTAGGGATTGTCTATGTCACCCTCCCAAACACCCCGACTCCTGTAGTCTCCTACGGATAGTCGGTGAAACCCCCAGTTCTCTAATACCCTTCTTGAGCCCCCTCTACTGGCTTCTGTAAGAAGTTTCTGGAATGGTGGTGTGGTGAACAGAACTATAAGAATAGAAGAATAGAAAAAAAACCCTGTCACAGAATGACTGGCCTCTTTAAGGAGAAATGGGGCCAATCCTGCCTGTTCCATAATTAGCTGCCTCTCAGCCCAGGACTAATTGGGGTCAGGTGACAGCTTGATGAACACCTGGGCCTCCTAAAAGGGCAGTGAACTCAGTTTGGAGAGGGAACCATAGGGAGCAAGTTGGGTTCCTGTGGAAGGCCCTAAAATAGCATCTGGGAGATGCAAGGGGGTTTCAGGGAAGTGGCCTAGGAGTCAGGGCTCTATCTTAGAGCAGAGAGACTTTAAGTAGCCTGGAATGGGCTTGGAACTGAGCCCAGAGGGTGGGCCGCAGTGCAATCCAAGCAGGGCAGCAGAGCTGTTTGGACTTTTGTTACGCCCGGAGGGGTTCAGTTTCACTTAGTGACTTGACTGGAGGACTCAGCCATATCACCCAGTCCAACCTGTGTGGGGAAGGCTGAGGGGACCCGCTTTGGAGGAGGAAATTGAGGCAGGGAGTGGCTGCAGTGCGATGCTTGGCCAGCATGGACGGCTGTGGGGGCTGCTATGCCCGTGACCCTCCCCGCACCCTGCCTGAGACGCTTCTCTGAAGGCTGGCGGTGGCAGAGGAGAAGTGGTGCCTTCAGGATACAGCCACTTCACACCGGTATGCCTAGCAACGGCCACAGTGGGTTAGTGTGAGGGCTGTGTGGGTGAAGGGTGGGTAAGTCAGGGAACATGGGTTAGTGCTGGCGAAAGGTGCCATCCTAGTTGACCTGCTCCCCCAATGTGGTGGGGGCCTAGTCCCAGAAAGAACTGGGGTCAGCCAACTTCAAGGCACCACTCCAAAAAGGCATGGAGGCGAATGAGGTCAAAGCCTCGACAGAAGGGTGGCAGAGTCCCAGACTATGCCCACTGCTCTGAGGGAACCCACTGGAACGCTGCCCCAATGCATGCACAAACAAGGGCAAAGGAAGAGACCCCACAACCCCTGCCAGCTTTCCTGTGGGGAAAGGTGTCCGATTGCTGGCCCTGTGACTTGTAGTCCTCCATCTTCCCGCAGAAGGGGTACTGTGGGGGCAGCCATTCTTCCCTTGGCAAATTTGCCTCAGGAGCAATTACAACCATCTACAAGTACTGAAGGGTGGAGACGCTGAACAGGGAAGGGAATTACTGCAGGGGTTGTTGGTAGAAACCATGGGATGAAAATGAGCAAAGGGGAAAATCTGAGTGAACATGGTTGGGAGGTGGGGGGGGGACCTAATGGCGAGTGAAGGAAGGGGGAGCGAAAGAAGCCCTATTGTCCATTTTAAACTGGAACAGGACAAGGTCTTAGAGAGGGCACTCGCCATCTCACAGGACAGTGCAGGGATGGAGGAGCTGATCTAATAGAGGTTTTTTTAATTGGCATGATTCTGTTTTTCTTTCCATGGTATTGGCTCATAGCTCATGTTTCAAAGGACAATGAAAAAGACTGGTCATATGCCTGGCAAACTGTGCAACATTAACCTGAGGTGGGGGGCAGATTTTCTTCTGATCTAGGCTGCTGCTCAAGTTAGTCCACGAAGATTGATTGTCCTTGTAACACTTCTCCTAGACAGTGTAGCTGCAGGTTGCTGGTGGGGACGGCTGGGTTAGAACTGGAGGGTGCGGGACAGGACTCCTAGGTTCTATTCCCAGTTCTAACATTCAAAACCATATTTTCACAAGTGATCACTGACGTTTGGTGTCCAATTTGAGACACTTCAGGACCGGTTTTTTTTTTTGCAAGTGCTGAGCACCCACAACTCCAGTTGCAGTCAATGCGAAATGCATCTGAAAATCAGGACATCACTGGCTCAAGTTTGGGCATCCAAGAAACTGAGGTGCACAAAATAGATAGCCACTTCTGAAAACATCGCATGCCCCCCCCCCACAAAATGTTGTGCCTCAGTTTCCCCATCTCTAAAACTGGTTGTACCTTCCTTGTGGAAGTGGTGTGGCTGGTGATGTTTATAAACTCCTTTTGAATCCTCTGTTGAAAGGCTCCATGTGAGCGTGAACTATCGTTATTACATAAATGTGTCTAATATTTTCCTGAGCAGCTCGTCAACTTCCCACAAAGAGGTTTTTGCCGTGCAAGTGCGTCAGCCTTCGTGCGCGCACCAGGGAGTTTGTAGAGCTCTGGCCTACTCTGACACGCTACACTGAAGCTTTGATTTTAATAAATAAAGAATCTCTAAATCAATAACGATAGCTAAAAAATGTTCAATAAATCTTCCCACTAGGTAAATTAATTAAAGATCAAAAGGAAAGAGAAGCATCTTTGCTAAGATCCTTTGGATGACTCCAATTCCTGCACACAGGTGTCCAGCTCTACGCCTGGAGGGGTACAACAGAGGTATGCCTGGGTTCCCCAAGGGGGGTTTGGACAGCTGCAAAAACATGTGCTCTCCATCACGTCAGATCACCCGGCTAAAATAAATCCATGAGGTCATGCCAGCATCGTTGTGTCACCCTGTAATAATTAGGACCACTGCCCGGTCGCCTCGCAGCCCACAGACCCAGCTTGCATACAGGTGTGTTGTTGTTAAGCAGCTGGCATAACAAGGCTGTGCCAGTGCAAAGTATGAAACAGCTCTGGGCTTGTCCAAAACTAACACAGCCGGGCCTTGAAATATGGTCCAGGGGGTGCAGTTCTCCCTCTTGGAGATGAAAACAAATCATAAAGGTTAAAAGGCAGGAATCAGGCCTGATGCCTTGTACAAACGCAGGGGAATCTCTGTGGATCGTCCTAGGAGTAAGGGGATTTAATAGGTAGCCAAGTCAGAGGTTTAAAAATAGAACTCTCAGCATAGCTATTCGGTGATGTGTCTGTCATATTGGCCAGGATTTGCTGCTACAAACCCCAGCAAGTTCCTAGCATTGTACATTTGCTGCTGCTTCTACCTTTTATTTTTTAGTGATGGGGTGGTGAATTTGGGAGGTGGGGGGGGGGAGTTGGAAAAACTGACTTTAAAGGGGATGGGGTTACAGGTAATGGGCCTGACTATGTTTTCACATTGGTGCAAACCCATTGAAATCAGTAGGGGTGACTTGGTAGCTGGGAGAAGAATTTAGCCCAAGGTATCCCCCAAAAGAGGCTTCTCCCCTTTCCCTATCACATGAGGAATAGATAAGACACATGGATAAATAACAGTTCTTCCTGGAGGGTTGTGTTGCCCTGTGGCATATGCAATAAAGATGAGTCACGTGAATTTCACAGTTGTGCTAATATAACTGGAAATTGCTACCAAGATCTGGCTGCAAAGTGAGTCCCTGATAGCTAGTGTGGTCCACAGAATAACCTGTGGCTCTGAAAACACTTTCTCTTAGTATCTTATCTTAATAGGAGAAGGCCACTAGGAGACATGAACCACTCATACAAGCTGCCAGGTGCCACGCCTTGGCACCTCTTACAATGGCAAAGTGGTACTAATACAGGAAAGTACTCACCCAGTACTGGCAGATTTTGGTGGAGAAGTCTGCCATGTAAGAAAAAGCATCTGAGGATGGTGTCAGCCTGGGGAATTCCTGAAGCACCTATATTGAGGGTGGAGGGTGGGAAGATGTCAATTTGAAGACCTCTGATTTCTGCAGGCTTGCAGCATACCATTCAGCCAGCCGGTGTCTCTGTTTGCTGTAGTAGTCAGTGGTAAACAAGGCTGACAAAGCTGGAATTCAAGCTGTGTGGAAATCTATTTGTTTTTCTTTAGCTGCAGCTGTTTTCTTTAATAAACGTCCTGTTTAGGAGACTGAGATCCCACATATCATGCGCCTGGTAGGGCATATTTGTCCATCTTTGATTCAGAGCTGTTAAATTCTGAAACGATCAGTTCTTTATCTGTTACATAACACTCCTATCTCTACTCTCTTAAAATAGAGCATTCAAAGAAGTTACTCCCAAATGGCTTTGAGACACCTTGGCCTCAGGATCCTTTAGCCTGCCTTTTAAATGTTTTTTTTAAAATCCACTTAGAACATATATCTTTCCATGACAGCATCTTGAAGGATGCACTAGGGAGATACAGGAATAGAGAGAGGATTTGATTAGCCCCAAAGGATTCCAGCAACATGGCTTTGATTTAATGAAGACTATTTCTCTAACACGCCATTAGAAGTATGCAGCATTGCATAGCTCAACTCTCATTTTCCCACCCATTTTTCTCCAAAGCTTGACTGCCTAATCTATAAATAAAGAGCAGGTGTGCAGAGCTCCCCAGGATCATGTTCTGAGTCCGGTCTGATACGTCAAATGCAGCCTCTAGACTCCCACAGAGGGAATTGCTAACAGAAATGGAACCTGTTCCACCTGTGGAGGGGCCTGGCCAGGAGTTCAGCTCATCCATCTGGTCCTCAGTGCTGTGTGATCTTCTTTTCCCCGAGTGGCTCTGCATCCCCCACGCAATGAAGGGTGACTACATGCTGCTCTTGCAGTTGCAAGCTTCACTGACCACAATAGTAGATCTATTTGGGACGTTTTATTTATTTAGCTGCGGAAAAGGTGACTGAAACCCTCTCTTGTTGCAATCTTAAACTGAGGGTTTTATTTGTGAAAATTTCCATTGTGTCTTTTACCACAGTGTAGATGTACCCCATGACACCGTGCCCTCCTAGCTGGATATCTGGGTAGATGCACAGCCAAACAATGCACATTCGAAGGTTGAACTTATATATCGGGGTGGGGGCGGGAAAAGTGTTCTGATGACTCCAGCATAGCTTTTTATGATGTATATTGACAACAGAAACCTTCAATAGGAGCACAGCCCCGGACAGCTCAATTAAGTGTCATTTACTTTCTGCAAAATACACCGATACTTGTTTTCACCAGCCTGCTAGCCAGCAGGCGAGAGTATCTCGTAATGTATGCAAGTGATGTCACCTCGTTCCAGTGAAGTTACGAGGCTCTGAGCAGCAAGAGACTGAAAAACAGCAAGTATGTTTAATAGGCAACCAGAGACCTGGCTGAGTTAGGTATCTTTGTCAACAGACTTCTCCCCACAGCAACAAAGTCTTGGCTGCCAAAAAAGTCACAACACATGAAGCGAGGGTGATATTCATAGAGCTGCATGAGACCAGGAATATGGGACCCAGGGAAAAGAACTGGGATTTACATTTGCTTTTTAAAACCAGATGGGAGGAAACTTAAACATCCTGCAAAACGGCATCTACTATTACATCCAGGGGTTGGCTACCATTTAACATCAAGCATGTTTTGAATTGTGGGCCTATAAGTCAATCTTCTGGGGAGTTAGAGAGGGCTTCTAACACCCTTGAACTTTACTTCTTGTGGCTTCTGACTACCCCTACTCCCCCATGGAATTAGAACCCCGTCTTGTATGTTGGGTTATTTTACCTCTGTGCTCTAAGGCCTGACCCAATGGAACAATTCCCATTGACTTCACTGGGCTTTGGATCAACCGCTCAGCAACTTGTCTTTTGTCATACTGCCCTTCATAAGAATGCTAGGACAGAGCCTGGAGTGGAAACTGGTGAGCCAGTTCCCCATGGAAAAACCCCCTCTGCTGTTTTGGTTGATACACACAAAAGCACCAGATTCCAAACTGAAGTAGAGACAATTCCCCTTCATATGGCACCGCTGAAACATGGGTAAAATTTCCCCAAGCACCTAAGTGACTTTGTAGCACAAGGGCCATATTTGTAAAGGTATTTAGGCACCTAAGGATGAAAGTAGACACTTGATGGGATTACAAAAATGCCTAGGCACCTAGAAGTGAAAACAAGGGGATTTAGGTGCTTGTGAAAACCCCACTGGAAACCTATCTGCATCTTTGGGTACCTAAATACCTTTAAACTCTGGCCCAAGTCTATAGACTTTCAGTGAGATGCCTAAGTTGCTTTTGAAAATAGGACTTAGCTCCTAAGTCGCTTAGACACTTCTGAAAATTCAACCCTATATCTAAAGCACTAGAAAAATGATTTGAGAAATACAGGCTGAGATGGGGGAAGAGTTGGGTCCAGAGTTGAAATTTCCCTAAATTTGACGTTATATGAATTTTAAAAAAAATTTTGTTTGGGACTCTGTACCGTCAACTAAAAATATAAAACAGCCCTATATTGAAAACTGAGACAAATTCTGCCCTACCTAACATTCCTCTCACTCAACATGCAATTTAAATGGCAGCCAGGGCGGTTTAGGTTAGACATTAGGAAAAACTTCCTAACGGTCAGAGTGGTCAAGCACTGGAATAAATTGTCTAGGGAGATGGTGGAATCTCCATCATTGGGGATTTTTAAGAGCAGGTTGGACAAACACCTGTCAGAGATGGTCTAAATAATACTTAGTCCTGTCTTGAGTGCAAGGGACTGGGCTAGAAGACCTCTCGAGGTCCCTTCCAGTTCTATGATTCTGTGAACTCCACTGATTCCAACACTCAGTGAATTCCAGTAGGGTTGCACAGGGTGTGAACCAACACAGAATCTATCCTTGTACACAAGAATCATCTTGTCACTAACATGGGGTGTTGAACAGCGCACTCCAACATCACACTTCATCTTAGCACAGAAGGGTTGCAAAGCTCTCAGTCTACAGAGAACTACAGGAGGGATTTTGGCTGGCAGAGCATTAGAATTAGGTCATGAGACCAGGATTGATACCTCTACAACTTCAAAAGGGCCACGGGATTCTTAATGACCACAGGTGATCAGGACCTTGGGGTTATGTATTTTCAGTGTGTTATTGATAAGCTGAAGGTGCCAATGGGCAAACTGTCCCAGGGTTTTAAGGCTGTAAAATGCAAAGAAAAGTATTGTTCAGGCTAATCCAAAGGTACCGGGATGAGATTGAGCAAAGGAAATGATAGGCTATCCGTCACAACTGCCCTAACATTGAGGTCTATTAATCTGTGGAATAATATCTCAAGAGAACCTGCGGAAGCTTCACCATTTGAGTCATTTAAACCTGGGACCCTCGGATTCTTTGGAAGATGTGGTCTCTTTCGCTATTTCCAGCAAGAAGTGCCTCTCTTTTCCTTTCTTAGTAGCTTATCCGGCTCCTGGAAGTCTGGTGGAAGAGCCCTCCACGTGGAGGCAGCGTGGTGTAGTGGAGATGTCAGTGGACTGGAAGTCAGGAAATAGGACTGTTCCTCAGCTGTGTGACCTTGAGCTAGTGACTTTGTTTCTTTGTGCGTCAGGGTGGGATTTTCAAAAACAGCTCAATGATTTAGGAACATCCAATCATGTTGAAAGTAACTCAGGCCCAGATCCTCAAAGGCATTTGCATGCCCAACTCCAACGGACCTTAGTTGCTTTTCAGAAATCCCATCCTTTTCTGTCTTGTCTGGTTAGCTTGTAAGCTCTTTGGGACAGGAAGTGTCTCCACTGCATGTCCATACATCGCCTAGCACAATGGGGCCCTGAACTAAGCTGAAGCCTCTCGGTGCTACCATAATATTCATACAGAATGGGGATACCTGTACAAAGAAATATTTTGCCTTCCTTTGGTACTCACTTTTTTTAAAAGGATGACCTCCCTGAGGAATACCTATCAGCCTGCAAATCAGTCAGGACATCAGTTGACTGGACCTGATTCTCTTGTCACTTAGAGTGATGCAGTTCAGAATTAACTCCATTGAAACTGTCCGTGACAGGAGAATAGCATCCACTGTCTTGGGCCAATCACCCTTCCCTGCCCCCCGCCCAGTCTCATCATAGATAGAGTGGATAGCCTGGTGTTTAAATTGACTCCCAGTCGCTCTACATGTTGCAAATAGCAAACTCCTGCTGCACAAGCAGAGCTTGGCATGCCTTCCATAATTTGCTGTTGGGTGGGGCTGTATTCCATCCTCTACAAATGCAGGCTCTGGCCTTCTAGGTTGGATTTATTATGGGTGACTAGCCTTTGCGTTCATTGCATGCTTGCTACTCTGATCTGAGGATAACTGGCTTCTAGACTGGTCTCTGAGGGAACCTGCATTCCATTCTTATCTATTGCTGGCATGAATTACGCTCTTAAAAATTAGTCCTATATTTATTAACACAGCGCAGCCAAAAGCCTTCTCCAGTGCTATTCAGTTGCATATGCAAAAATTCCACTTCCTTTTACTCACCTCCCTGGAGAGATTCACTAAGAATAACCTCACCCCTTGCAGGATCAGCTGATTGTTCGAAGAGGCTGGCTTCCACTGGGGCCAGGAGAGAGTTCCCCAAAACAAGGCTTAGCTTTAAATTCAGTCCCTCTCTCCCTTTATTGGACATGATGCCCCTAACAGGGCATCCCACATTGCAGCACAAAGTGTGCCATGTGCTTATAAGTAGAACTGGCTGGAAAATAGAAACCCCTTCCTGTGGAAAATTCCAAGTCTTTTGTGTGTGTGGGGTGGGGGAATATGTAATTGAGACAAAGTCAAAAATGTAAAATCTTTCACGGGCAGGGGTTTCCATTTTAGGAGAACTGAAAAAGTTCGCTTGCAGGCAGAGCGAGAAATTCACAAGAGCCTTCCACGCGGGGCAGCTAGGGAACAAATTTTCTGTGGAAAACTTCAAATTTGCAACCAAAAAAAAAAAAAAAAAGGACATTTTGGTCAGAAAATTGTTGCAATGGCAAATTCCCACCAGCTCTGCTTAGAAGAAAAACTGCTCTCTGGTTTCTGGTCATGGGTTGGGACAGCAGATATCCTGCAACTCCCATGTGGCCCTGGACTGTGGGCCACATTCTGATCTCACCTATGCTGCTGTAAATCTGGAGTTACTCCAGACTGACACCAGTGTGGCTGAGCTGGTAATCTGGTCCGGTTTGTGATGATTCTTAAGCAAGAGTGTGGAATCTGACTGTGAGTCTAAGTTTTTAGCTCTGCAATAAGCAGTGTCTGCCTCATCCCTACCCACGGGATCCAGGCAAGCAGAAAAACAATAATAAAACTAATGAAAGGCCCAGCTGGACAAGGACAATTTTGGCTTTGACTTAAAGGCAGCAGGGGCCTTCTGCACTGGTGGTGCATGGAGGTAGAGAATTGCATGGGGGAGAGGATCAAGAGGCAAAGATCCGAGGGGGAATGATGAGAACCTGATGTATAGTATTGTCAAAGAAGCCAAGCGAAGCAGAATGTCATCATCTCGTGGGGACATAGGGGTCCAGCAAATCAGTGGGAGGAGATACGTAAATGCAGAGCTTATTACACAGCACAATTAATAAAACCTGACAGAGCCAATGCATCACTGAGTTGCAAGCCGGCAGCGCTCAGAATCTATAGATAGGCTTAGCACCTGCAACAGCAGCTGTAACTATTGAAAAGCTAAGACAGCTGGAAGGGTAACTGTAGTGATAGGAATTGGGTAGCATTGCTTTAAATCATTTGGGAGTCCCTTTTCCGTCTCTGGGTCTTCTATCACAGAAGCCACCAGAACAGAGCAGTGTATAGAGGTAGCTAAACCTTGCATAGGTGATAAACACGACGATTTGAATCCAGCTGTGTCCATGTGGTTTCCTTGCATTTTTAATATTGTGTAAGAGGACATGAGCCAGTCACTGACAGGGTCTGGAAGGCATTTCCCATCCCCTGTCTAGCACTGAACAGGGTCATAATTTCTGAGTTTGGGTGCCTAAAGCTAGGTACCAAATTCCATATTCAGGTACCTCTAGTAAGTGATCAGGGTCTTTCAGAGCTGCTGCAGCTTCCATTGACTTCTAGGTTCATTAGGGTTTTGTTTCTGGGTGCGGCGATCGTCGTTCTCCTCCTTTGTATTGCTAAAGGGCTTGATTCTGTCACACGTACGCATACAGAGCAGGACCTAACTCCTTGAGTAGCCCCAGTGAAATCCACAGACTAGATTGTGCCCTTGTCTTCTTGGGGCGGGCAGAAAAGGCCGGGGGAGGGGGAGGGGGAGCATATGTTCAGGGAATGGGTGGGGTAAGGGGCAGAGCCCTGGTTGTGCCCCTCCCCTAACTGCTGCCCAGAGCAGCTGGCCAGGCATGAGGGGTGAAATAAATGGCGCCCTTTTAAGCTGCTGGAACTTCTCTCTCCACCACCAGAACAAGAGGAGAGCCAGAGAGGAGTTGTCTCCTTCCCTCGGCTGATGCTGGGCCACAGCAGTTCCATGCCTCTCCTAGAGGCTCCATCTAGCCTTGTGGGAGAACGTGGGTGTCATTCCCCAGTTGGGAGGGTCAGCGCGAGACCTGGGCACTGCTTCAGTCCTCGAAGCCGGGCTCACGAGGGACTCTTGTGGTACAAAGGCCCTGTGCCCAGGGCTGAATTTCACTTAACCTAGGTTAACCTAGGTGTGCTGGATACACATGCACAGGGGCCCCATCTCAGGGGGCCCCGGCTGCTGGGGAGGGAGAACCCCCCACACAAAAACCCAACTCA
This sequence comes from Eretmochelys imbricata, assembly GCF_965152235.1. Lineage (NCBI taxonomy): Eukaryota > Metazoa > Chordata > Testudines > Cheloniidae > Eretmochelys > Eretmochelys imbricata. The sequence continues at coordinate 8,643,347 of NC_135593.1, read as the reverse complement.
GGGCCAGCAAGGGGCAAGGCCGGGGTGGGTCACGTTTGCACACTGTGGCAAGAGCCAACGGGCCAGAGCAGGGAGCTGGACTAGCCCTGCGGGACAGAAGCCACTGCAGGGAGTGTGTGGGGTGGGCTCACTCTGCAACATCCCCTCCCCCTGCCACCTTTCCCCCGCCTCCCCGGGGCCTTCCCCCCTGCCCCAGGGGCAGAGAGAGGGGCAATTACCAAAGTGCACATGGCCCCAAAATTCTTCAGTCTGGCACTGCTCACTGGACCTGATTCTCCTCTCATTCCAACGGGTCTGACGCTGGTGTGAGTCCATGGTCGGAGTAAGAAGAGGATGGGGCCCCATGGGGCAGGATCAGGCCCAAGGGGGCAGAATGAGACCCAGAGGGACCTGATCCAAAGCCCATTGAAATCGGCAGGTGTTTTTCCATTGACTTCAATGGAATCTGGCTCAGATGCCAGAAGAATCAGCCTCCCCAAAGTGATTCAGACTGCAGGTCTGACACTATGCTTCTTTCTAAGGTAAAGCTCCCCTGAAGTCAGTAGACGTTATTCCTGGGTGAGGCGTATAGCAGTGAGCATTTATTATGGGGGTTCATTTCACTTGACTGGAGGAAAGACATAACGAAGGGGAGAAATGATGACTGGTATAAAAAAGAAACTCACAACTGCCAACCCCCTCAACACCCAAACAATTTGATCCGTGCTTTACAGACAAGACGGTTTTACTCCAGTGCAAAGAAAAATGGGCAAGACTTCAAGTTACAGGCCAGAACTCTCATGTAATCCATTGCAGCCTTTTATTGACAAAGGAAGTGGGGATGGTTTTGATAAACTCGGAGCCTGCAAAAATGGTTTTCTTTTTCCGTAAGTTGCACTGAACCTCTTTGAGGTTTAAAAAGAATGCAATTCTTCTCCTCTGTCCCAGTTCCTCTGCTTATTTCTTTTCTAAGCAAGGCAAAGAGTGAGGTGATCAAAGAACGGATTGCTCATGGGTAAGGCCAACACTGAGATTCAAGATTCCCACTTGTTTAAAGAGACAGCACAATGTCTGTGCTCCCTCCCGCTCCTCAAACTAGAGCTACAATGGGGCTTCTTGCATAGGGAGCATAAGCTTTTCACCAGCTTTCTGCATAGAGGGAATTTCACCCCTACAGAGCAGGGATACCTCGGGGCCTGGAATAACAGCGGGTACTACCAGAGCTGCCTGGTGTTTTAGCTGTAGGCACCAAGTGAAGTCTATGTGACTGTCACACAATGGCGACCTAGCAGGACTGACCGAGATCTGGCCCCACAGCTCTTTCAGTCACTTTCTTTTGTAGCGCACTCAGAAGCGCCTTCCATGACTGATGAATGCAGGGCAGGACTTTGGGAGAACTTAGTAGTGATGCTGAGTTAGCATGGGAGCCAGAGGACCAGAGCCTGGCTGTGTCCAGCAGCTCCCCATTCATTAGAGCAGCTGTAGTCTTTCTTCTCTACCCCAGCAATGCTCACATTGGAATCCTGGTTCCAAACCACTTTGCTGAAGGGTCAGGGGGAAGAATCTGAACCCAGATCTGAATCCCACAATAGGCCACTCTGTGCCCTCGATTCGTCCTGCAGAGGCTGGGGCATTCTCCAAGGGGAAGACCCTGAATTCTGGAATTCACTTCCTGCCTGAGTCTGCTCATCTCCAAGGCACAGTCCAGTCTCTCCCTGAGGGCCCATCTTGCTGTGCAGAAGTGGAGGAGAGATCCTTTAGCCTCCGTGACCATCAGCCATGGTAGATGCATTCTGTGTGCATTTAACTCTGTCGTCAGTGCACCTAGAGATCGTGATAGCAACGGCATACATACATCTTGATAAGGGACTAACCCCACACCCAGGCCAAACCACTTTTGAGGGGAAGATTGGATCTGGATCTGAAATTTGACTCTTGACCCTTTGCAACCTTCATCTTTCATTTCCCAGTGGCCAGCAAGAGATCTCACTTCATTTCTCTTGGCTTTAAACTAGCCCTCGACACAGCTTTATTCAGAGGGTTTATGTGTGCAGGAGTGGAAAATGTTAGTCTGGAGCAGTCTTCTTCATCATCCTTCCTCCTCTTCCTCCTTTGTCAAGTCCCTGCTTTGCACCCCTCCCACCACCTTGGATCTCACCTCACCATGCCAGCCCTGTGGAGCTGTTTATGTCTGATTGCTGCCTGACTCTCATTAAGAGTCCGGTGAAGAAAACCTTCCCCTGGACTCCCCAGCTGCCAGAGGCAGGTGATGTAACTCTGACACAGTGGGTGGCATCCTCCCAGCAGAAGGGAACTGGATTGGGAATGGCGCACACACCCTGTGGCCAGCTGCCTACCACCCTGCTGCAGTCTGCTGGCAGAGGGTGTGTGTCTCTGCATTTGCTTCGATACACATACACACACACTTATAGATCTTATGTTTTCTTGCAGTAAAGAGGACAGGACAAGAGTTGTGCAAGCTGTCAAGTTTTCTCTCCTCAATGCAGTGACCAGGAACAAAAGCACCTAATTCACTGCTTACAGATAAAATTGGAAACAGGTCTTGCTCACTTCTGGCCCATATGATTTCAGACTGGGTGGGCTAAGTGCCGATGCTTTTCAGTAAATGGGGATCCCAGGGTTACCTGATCTGCATCTACTGGGGCTTGATAGTTGTGGTCTGGACTGATGCCTTTATTCTTTTTTGTGGGCTGCACCTTTAAATCTCTGAGTATTCTCCCCCTGTGCAGAGCAGCTGGCCTGTGTCAGCTGACTCAGGCTTGCGGGGCTATAAAACTGCAGTGTAGCTGTCTAGGCTTGGGCTCTCCCCTTTTTTGGACACTTTACATTTGTTGTTCTCCTGGATCTAAAATAAAAGTTATGTTAGACTGTACATTGCCCATTGCATAGGGAAATATAACAATGATGCCAGTTTGACTGTGGCTTTGTAGTGGGAATGGGCACGGTAGTTCCTGGTGGGGTTGCCGTCTCCTTCCACTTGTTTTGAAACCAAATGGCTCCCTAAGACCTGCATTCATTTTCCTTTGTAATAGGAAAGTCCTGTTAGGCATGATTAAGCTGTTATTTCCAAATCTCATCCCACAGAGATGCTTGACATGTTACTATTGGATCTATCACCTCAAACTTCCTGTTTTTTCTGCAGTTCAGTATTCACTCTGTGTTCCATTAATGGCATTGTTTGTGTGCAATTTCCTTAGTTTGGTTATTTCTTTTTAAAAAAGAAATAAAAAAGGAAAGAAATTAAGGCAAAATTAAACAGAGCTGTGGTAGATCTGTCAGCTGTAGCTAGTTGAATGTGTGATATCAGAGTGAAATAAACACATTGAGTGCCTTTATTTCAAAGTTTAGAGGTTCAATGAAATGCCCTAAATGGACCCTGAATTTGCAATGTAGGACTCAAATATACACAATGAGTATGTTTATTTGTATACTCTCCTATGCAAATATGCTCATATTTTGCAACAAATGCAGCAGAGTTTATTTCATTGTGCAGAGTTACAATTGTCATTAAGTTGCACTGGGGTGTATCTGCACCTTGACACCTTACCTAGTCCTGTCTCACTTATCTGCGCATACCTCACTGCCCCATGCAGTGTCCAAGCTTAAAGAGAAGGCTCCCTGCTTTTCCCCTGGTTGCCAGACATTGGAGAACCTCAGCAGTTTCCCTTCATGGTTCTTGCCTTGGAGTCACCCAGTAGTTTGGTAGTACGTGACCTTTCTCCTCCTAAGTTTTTACTTTGAATTCCAGATTCGAACAAATTAAAGCTCTCTGAGCAAAGAAGACTGCTGAGTTTCACCTAGTTTTCCATCTAAACCATCGTCCCCCGGTGGTTTTGAATCAAAGCCATAAACAACCAGAATTTACTTGAACCTGCATCTAGGTTTGCTCCAAAGATGCTTGACTCTCTGCAAACTTCCCAAGATGCCTGTGCCATGCTGGGAATTTATAAGGACGTCGGGAAAGTGGGTGGGTTTCCCATCAGCTCTGGTTTATTTGGGACCAGTTTGCCCAACTCTCCCAGACCTGCTGGCAACTCTTAAACCTCTAACCTGGATAAATTCCACTGGCTGGTTTCTTTGATGGCCGGGCTGAACTTTCACATCTGGAATAACAAGAACCCATGGCTGGAAGTTAAAGTCAGACAAATTGAATTGAGAAATAAGGCACAAATTTTTAACAGGGAGGGTGGTCAATCACCGGAACAAACTACCGAGGAAAGCAGTAGATTCTCCATCTGTTGAAGTCAAACTAGATGTTGTAATGGTCCCATCAGGGCTTAAACTCTATGAATGAAGCTGCTTTTCAGAGCCAAGCAAGGTCACCAGAAGTACTATTCCAGTTGGGCCTCCCCATATATCCCACCCAGGAAAACTACCTCCAGCCTTTCTTAGTGCCAGAATACCAGCATCCAGGACTCCTGCTCCCCTGCACTTTTAGAACATCTTCCATCCGTGGGTACGTCTGCATGGAAGGTGGAGGTGCGGCTTCCAGCTCAGGTGGTTGCACTCGTTGCGGCATGCTGGCTCTAAGTGTAACTGTGGCTGGACAGGCAGTAGGATGGGCTAGCTGGCTGAATATGGGCCCAGAGTTACAGACGGGATTGTACACAGGGTGGCTAGACCATTCTGCCCCTGCCCACCCCCCCCCCCCGCCCCGCCCCACGGCTGCAGTGCTGTTTTTAGCACCCTGGCTCAATGAAAGCTAGTACGGGTATGTCTGCTGGAAATCACACACACACACGCGTGCACACACACCCCCCCCCCAGCTCCAGCATAGACACACCCTGAGGATTGGCATGAGCCGGGCGAGCTGTGTGGATGTCATTCTCCTATGATAAGGAACTGGAAGCTGAAGCATAGAGAGGGTCAATGACTCCCCCCGAACTCCCCAGCCTGCCAGGGTTGACTCTGAAGTCGTGCTGCGCCCTCCACCCCTTTAACAGCACCCGCTCCATTGGCACTTCCCAGTTCGACAGGGTGGGCGGGCTGGGAAAACACCAGGCCAGTGCGGCGTCTCGCAGCCAACTTGTTCCTCCTCTCAGAGAGAAAATCAGTGGCGGGAACCCCTCTCTCCTCTCCCTCTCTCAATGCAAAATGACAGTGAAGGACTTCAGAAGAGTTTGGAAAGCGATCCCGTGGGCTTGTTGTTAGGCAAAGTGGCGGCAGCTGCTTGCTGGCTTCCACCACAGCTCTGCTGATGTGCACCTCACTTTCCTGCCCCATGACACCCCTCTCACCCCACCGCCACTGTGGCAGTCCTTCTCTCTTTAAGGCTCTTCCAGAGAAGTTTATTCCTGGCCTGCAACAGCCCTTGCTCTGCCAGTTCTGGGCTCCTGCAGAGGTCTGCCAATGCACCTCACTCCTGGCTTGCTGTTCCAGTCCCGTTCCTTCCTCCCCCACAGCTTTGGAAGCACTGTTGGACCCTGTACTGCAGGATACCTTGCCGTTCTCGTAGACCCCACAGAACTGTCCGCGCCTCTCAGGCCTGACCCACAGACCCTTGCTGGTATTTCTGTGCTGTCCCGGACACAGTTCTGCCACTGCTCTTCAGCCTTGACCTGCAGAACGCTTCTGCTTGTCCAGTCCTGGAAGCTCCATGCTTCAGCCAACCCCTCCTCCATCTGGACCTGCAGCACTCCCCAGTTATCTTATAACTACTTATGGGCCATAGTGTCTGAGCACCTCACAATCTACAGTGTATTTATCCTGACAACACCCTGCAAGGCAGGGCAGGGCTGCCCCTCTCTAAGGCACAGAGAGACTAAATGACTTGCCCAACGTCACACAGAGTCCTTGGCAGCACAGGGACCTGGATCCATGTGTCACAGCCTAGTGTTCTAACCACTCCGCCATCCATCCTCTCATATGCTCTGTTGCACTCAGGAGCTCCCTCCTCGTTCCTGGCCTCCTCGTCTTGCCTTGCTTTGTCCCGGGCATTGCCTATACCGCTCGTACCATATCTGCAGCAGCCCGTGCCATTCCTGTCTCAGTCCCCTCTCCTTCCTCTCCCCAAAGTGACTCTGTCTACTCTTCCCTGGCCACCTTTGCACAGACTACAGCCTAATGAGGAATGTGTAATATTTCCCATTTCCTTTGCTTTTTAGCTGCCTCAAATACACTCTCTTTTGTACCTATTTTAAAGGGCAATTATACAGCTGTATGCTGCCCTAGGCCAGTAAATTGCAAGGGGTGGGATTACAGTTCCCTGCTACCTTTCTGACAAGCGTAAGACTTTTACTGCTTTCCCTCAGTCAGTTCCTTTCCCCCTCAAGGCTTTTCAAACCCTGAAAAGTGTCAGGATTTAAGACCAGCTCCTGCAGCTTCAAGAAACACCTTTGTGTTTATTCCTCTGTACTTGTAAACCACTTTGTCCGGGGGTAGGGGAGGGGGAGGATGGAACATTACTAGGACCTAAAGGTGGAAAGCGACTGGGACTACAGATCTATAGCTTCAAGAAAGGGCGAAGGGGCTAGTGCCAAAATGGTTGTGTCACTCACAAAAGCTGAGGCCAGGAGTTGGACTTAGCGGCACAAGTGTTTCCATTCCCAGTGACTCACTCACTGAGTTGTTTTGGCTGCCCTCACAGACTGGAACAGCTTGGCCTATGGAAAAGCGAAGGAGCTGCTAGTGATGTAAGCTTGTGTACCACTTGCCATTCCTTGCTGGGGTGCCCAGTGAATGCATTCCTATAGGGACTGTCTTTTTGTTCTGTGTTTTGTACAGCGCCTAGCACAATAGGGGCCAGGTCCATGACAGGGGCTCCTAGGCACTATTGCAATGCAGATCATTATTAATGACAAGTAATAATGTGGGGTTTCAGCTCCCCCAAAACGATGGATCTGTGAAAAAGGCTCGAGGTTGGTTCTTTACCCCAGGAGAAAATGTTTGTGGATTTCAGGCACTGAGAGTCAGAAAAAGTGACATGATTTGCAGAGTGGCAGGAATCACGGACCCAATAGTTGTGAGCAGAATCCTCAGGAGAAGAATTAGAGTGGGGCAGGATTAGAACAATTTTTTTGTAAAAGTTTACACAACTTGCCCCCCTTCTTTGTCAAAATTTTGATGACTATTTTAATTGAAACTTTGTTTAAAAAATTTAACCAGCACTGAAATTTGAAAGTTCAATTGCAATTTTAACTTTCCAAAATAAAAATGTATGCCTATTTATCTGTCTGTCTATTGATCTATAACATCCAATGACTGGGGTACCTTGGATTTCATGTGAATAAGGGTTGTAGAAATTGGCACTTAACCCTTTTTTTTTCCTGCATAAGGGGAAAGTAGAATCTTATCAATCAGTCATGGTTCCAGCAGGGTTTATTCATGACCATGTAACAACATGTTAAATGCAACTTATCCATGTCAACATTGTCTGCAAAGTGCTAGCTAACACAACTCCTCAAGGCTACATGCTAACATGACCCAATTTCCTTGTTAAGTGTGTTCCGTCGTTCACATCCGCAGTGAAAGTTTATTTGGTCAGGAACTGGAAAGTATTTCCTGCGAAATTTCCCCCCAAAATGAAACAAACACACACAAACTCCCCCCAAACACCCAAACTAAAACAGTTGTTCAAAATGTAATAAAAAATGTCAGTTCTGACAACCAGAAATTTTTCAGTTATTAGTTTTCAGTTTTGTGGAAGTTTCTTTCTTTCTTGCCCCTGTGGAAGGAAGAAAAGAAAAAAAAAAATTTTTTTTGCTGAAAACACGAAAAATTTCAACCAAATCGAAAATTTTCCATGAAAATCTCATTTCAGTTGAAAAGTCGTTTATCAAAAAAAAAAAAAGTTTCAGCCAGAAATGTTCAAACAGTTTGTATCTGTCTTTTTAAAAACCCCTGTCTCTTTTTGCTCTTCCTCTGTGCCCATTTTTATTTGCACTGTTGTCGCACCAAGGAGCCCTCATCATAGACCAAGCTCCCATCATGCTAGGCGCTGTGCAGACACAGAACAAAAAGAGTCTCTGCCCCAATGAGCTGACACTCTTGCTGGCTCTGTGGTGGAGCAGGCAGTTCTGTCTTCCCAGACAGCAACTCACATCCTCTGTGGGTGTCGTCCCTCGGTCACTGTGTTCCTGTTCTTCTCGCATTCTGTATCTGCTGTATGTCTGTTGACACAGCTATACCAAGATGTACCTGATCCAAAGCCCTTTGAAATCATTAGAGGGTCTTTCCATTGACTTCAGCAGGCTTTGAATCATACCCTATATGCAGGCGAAGTGTCATGATAACTAGACATACTGTTTATGCTGGTTTGCCTCTTCGTCCAAGAAGTTGTTTAAATATTATCATTAAATGCAGAGTATATTTAGATGATGCATATAATTGCACTGAAAATGTAGCCATCCAGCTGGCACAGGGATGATAAGAGATATGAAACACGTTTAATAAAAACACAACCCTCATAAGATTTAGACTCAATAACTGAAATAGAAGGTCTCTAGGTTGCACAGTCTTTGGTTAATAACATTCACAGGGATTTTGTAGGTGTTAGATTAGACATGGGGGAAGAGAGAGGGAGATCTTTGGATTTTCCCCACATTACAATAGTATCATTTTCGCAACTGTGAGGCAGCAGGTACAAAAGGAACTCAAAGAGCCAGAGGGCTGGGTTCTTCACTCTGTTATACCCTGTGACTCTATTGGGCCAGATCTTCGGCTGATATAAATCGTCATAGCTCGGTTGAGTACAGAGACGCTACACTGATTTACACCAGCTGGGGATCTGGCCCATTTGCTTCAGTGGAAGTACACTGGCATAGCATGAAGTGGTGAAGCAAACCAGTAGACTTCAAACAAAAGGCCCGACCATGCTCCCACTGAAACTAGGGGCAAAAATTACTGGGAACAGGATTAAGCCCAAAGTCTGGTTCCTTGCCAGAGCTACAGACTATAGGCCAAATTTTCCTCTGAGTTTCACCACTGGCTCTCTACCATGCTTATCTGGCCTCCATTGCCCTAGGATCTAAGCACCTCATGATCTTTTAGTGTGTTTTATCTCACAGCACCCTGTGAAGTAGTGAATGGCTATTGTGCCCGTTTTATAGACTGGGAACTAAGGTTAAAGAGATTAAGTGACTTGCCCAAGATCACACAGCAGAGCAGGGAAATGAACGTAGGTTTCCCAAATTCCAGGTTAGTACCCTAACCACTGGCCCATCCTTCCTCTTGCTGACCTCCATTGGAGCGACTCAGAATTTACACCGGGGCTGAATTCGGCCAGACTGCTTTGCTTTTTCAAGAACAAATTGAGAAAAACCAGGACTTTGCAAGGTTTTGGCTAGGAACTGCTCCATAAACAGAGCACCTATCCGAGTGATTCTTCTCTGTGACAATAGATTTATCAGGTCTGTGCAAAAACACAAAAAGGATAAAGAACCCCCATCACTTGGCAGGGCCTAACCCCAGCTTCCGTATTGAGTTTGGGCCTGTGAAGTTGACACCAGGATGGTTCTCCCTCTGACTTACTCAGCTGTCTCCTGTGCTGAATGACAGAGGGGGTGGATGTCTTGGAGATGTGCCTGAGTGATATGCTGTTGAGCCTTCAACATATTTCATCCCAATCCTGGTCTTACTGAACTCAATGGCAAAACTGCCATGTCTTTATTTTGTTATTTTTTAAAGTAATGATTTCTTTCAAACCCAGGGAAAACCTTTTAGTTCAGAGCCATATGTTGCTGGCTTTGCTTTTCTGAGGTTCCAACCTATGTGTGAGTCACAGATCCAGCTCAGAAGAGCTGGAAAGTAATTCATTAAGTCCAGGCTCTTCTCTGACAATAGAAAGATGACAGCTGACTGCGATGGCCACCATATTGGATGACGTGCCCGTGACTGAACCAGGGATCTCAGGAATTAAAAGCACAGCCTGCTACAACGTGAGCTAAAGTGCACTACCTAGGGGTGTAAAAGACTCACATCTTCTGTGGATCCCACGCAGAGGGGAACCTGTAACACACACTCACCCATGGATTACATGTACATTGAGGGCACTAGACTGGGGCCCAAGGGGTTGTGCTTCAGTTCTTGGCTCTGCCACAAGCTTACTGTGTGACTTTGGAAAAGTCATCTTGTCGGTCTGTGCCTCAGTTTCCCCATCTGTAAATCGGAATAATACTACATCTCTGCCTCCCAAGGGTGTCGTGTGGACATATTAATTAAGGCTTGAGGGGTGGTTGGGTGGTGAGAGCAATGTAAGTGCTGAGATAAATACAGAGGGAATAGCTTTTTGTACTTTACTGCCCCTTGTTCCCTGGGCTTAGGTCATGAGAGAGTTGGATGCAGAAGAGAATGGATAGTGGTGGGGAAAAATAGTGGATCAAATATTTTATATTGAATTGTATGAAATTCCTTGTACAGATTATTCAGCAAAGATATTCATGTTTTATTCACCCAGCTCTATCAAATGGGGAAACCATGGGAGGAATTAGTCAAATAATTTATTGGCAAAATACTACAAGCTTTCCAACAAATTCTTTGATGAATTGGATATGGCCATTTCTGTCTGCACACAAAGAGACGTGGTGTCTGTAGAAATGACAGCATTATGGTTATTATTTATTTCAGTAGCACCTGGAGGCTTGGACTTAGCTAAGGGCCTCACTACGAAAGACGCTGTACATCCATATAGTAAAAGATAATCCCATTCCTGAAGAACTATAATCTAAATTGATAAAACACAAGTCTAAGGGGATAAAGAAGAAAACAGAAGTGAAGTGACTTGACCAAGTGCCACAAACAGAACCCAAGTCACCTGACTACCAGCCCAGAAGTCTGTGGACTGGAGCTCCATCAGTTTAAGCCATAAATAATAATTCTGCATAGACTCTTTCTACATATCATTTCTAGCCTATCTAAGGCACTTGTATTCCAGTCACTGCAGAATCTAGGTGCAAACTTATTGACCTAACAAGTCGAGTGGTGAGGAGGACAGATGTTCTGTTTCGTGAAAGATTTTGAAATTTGGTGTTGCTCCAAATCTGAGCAAAAAGGGAAATTTTCAAAATTCTCCATGAAGGAAAATTAAACACATATAGTTTGGGGTCATTCAGCATGTTTCGTTAACATTTGATTTGATTTTGACTTGTAAAAAAAAATTCTATGATGGGAAAATGTGCTATATTATGTAATATAATACAAAATTGAAAAAATTGAAAAGGAAAGGTAGTTTCAGAATAAGAATTTGAAACACTTCATTCAGAAGGTCTTGAAAGAGAAAGTTTTAACATCACTTTTTTCACATTTTTTTTCCTAAATGAAATCCCATGACATTGACCCAATTTTTTGCAAAGCATTTCAGTTTTGACAGAACTGCATATTCCAATGGAACACGGTTTCATTGATGTTTCAGTGATCAGTTCTGCTAATAAGAGTGGCCCACCTATAATGTTTATGCTTCTGTAAAAGTAGCACAGGTCATGGTATGGTTCACCTGGCCATCTAGATCCATAATCCTTCAGTTGTGGTTCATGGCCCATCACTGGTAGAAGGAGCCTTTCCAGAGCATGCAGAATTGTGAGAATGCTCCCACAAGCAACACAGAGGCTCTGGAAAGATGAGATCTGTGGGGACTCTTTTGTTTGCAAAGTGATCTGGAGAGCCACTGACTTAGCGCTGTTATGCCCCTCCTGTTATATAATTTCCGAAGCCTACACTGGCTTATAGAGTTGGCTGCCCTTTCCACCTTCCATTTCAGTCCATTTTTCTTGCATGGCAGTGACAGCCGGAGTCATGGCTCATTTGCCGCCAAAGTTTGGAGAATTTGGTACTTATTTATAGCGAAAATTACAGAATTTTTTCCCAGGGGCAAAAAGCCCACTTGTTTCTGACCCAGCTTGCCAACAGCTACGTTAAACATCCCCTGAGGTCACAAGCGCCGGCGATTCAAATGCTGCTGTCAGGCTGAGAGGTCAGTATCCCTGCAGGGGAGCAAGGGGGTCAGAGTCCCTCATTGTCTGTCCAAGCCTTGTGGAAGTGCCTAGCGGCCCCAATACTCTAGGTGCTGTGCGCACACAGGGGGAGAGACAGTCTCTGCCCTGGAGAACTTACAGTCTAAGCAGACCTGGTGGACAAAGAGAGCATTACATTTCCCTCACTTCACAGATGGGGAAATGAGGCACCGAGGAGTTAAATGACTTGCTCCAGGTCACCCAGGCAGTCTATGGGAGAGCAGGGAACCCCGATTACCTCTGTTCTACGTCAGTGCCGCAAGACCAACCGCCCCTCACCAGTGCTGCTGCCTCTTCTCTAGGGCTCGATCCTGAACAGTGCTGAGTGTAGAAAAATGACACAGCTGAGCCCGTTGTTGCTGGCGCTTGGGCCCTGCAGGATCTGGCTTACTGCCCTTTTGCAAAATCCTCTGCCCACTGCAGTGAATGGGACTCAACCCCTCCTGTGTGAAGCAGCAAATAAACTGTAAGCCTCCTCTGCTCTCAGCCGTCTCCCCAAAGGCTCCTGTGAGGATACAGATGGAGGATCGGGCCAGCCCCCAATCCTATTTTCAGCCACAGTGTGCGCAAAGGAGGGAATGAGGATGCCCGGCTAATTGCCCTCTTCCCAGTCCCTGAGCTTGTAATGCTCCTTGCTTAGCTGGCTGCAGCTCCTCCTTATCCCTGTCTTCACTAGAGCATTTGCTAGCACAAAGGAGAGCTAGAGCAAGCGACTCCGTCCATATGACAGGAGTGTCTCTGGGATGGGGCCAGCTCCATGTGTATAATATTTCCATTAACTCAAGGAGTGAAACTCTTGGGCCTGAGTCCGGGCGGCTCTGGAGTGGCAGGGCAGCCGTAGCTCCAGGGACAGAGCAAGGATGCTCATCTATCACCCAGACATCAGCAACTGGCTGGGAGGACCGCGCAAGCCCAGCACGCAGGCTCACACCTGCTTCGTTAACAGCGGTGCCATCGCATGGCATGACAGCTCGCTGCTCAGCAGGCCTCTGGCCATCGCTTGGCCGGGCTTTCCTTGAGCTCATTCAGGAGGGGAGGGCGTCTTGTTAAACGTGCTGGCTGAGTAACGTTTAACCAGGCTGGTTTCCCACTGCAGCCCAGCTGGGACCAGAGCAAGGCACCTGCTGAGGAGAGGGTGCTAGACCTTCAGTCCTCTTAAGCAGAGGAGGCTACCTGGTGCCAATGATAGTTTAGAAGGAGAAAGGCAGGAGGGGAAATAAACTCAGTTCCTTGGACTGAGCAGCCTAGTTCTCCGTGTGGAGCTGCGTTCTCTGTGTGGCTGTACACCAAATCCACGCCTGGCGGGCACGGTGATACACATCGGGGCTCTCTTTTTCCTGGGACTGCACTTTGAACCCAGGCTATGTGGGCCTAGAAATCCATCTCAGACTCTTCTCTGCAGTGGGGCTGTTGGCAGAGTCTGTGCCAGGTGGGCACAGAAACCGGAAGAATGTCAGGTGGAAGCTCCAGGCCAGATTTTCAAAAGGGCTCAGCACCCAGCCACTTCTATTGGGAGCAATGGAGAACTCCCCCAACCCCCCAATTCCACCACCACTGGGAACAATAGAGAATCTTCTCCCCTCACCCCCACGATGGAGATTCCCTCCACGCACACACACCCCGCCTTCTCATCCCCACCATTCTGAACAATGGAGCTGCTCTTTTTGCTACTCTTGGCCGTCCAGACACAGACACCCCCACCCCACATGTTGCAGGGAAGCGATCCGGCTGTAAACACTCCGTGCTTTCAGTTCCGCTTTCAAATCCTGACCGTGATGTTGCCATGGTGGCAAACAAGAGGCGGTGGGCTCATCCTGGGGAACCTCTGTCTAGTATAGAGACCCGAAGCATAAGCCTCTGGCAAAGGACCGTTGTGGTGAAACTGACTCCCCATCATACCCCTGCTTTTTGCTGGCCCTGATGGTTTTATTTTTCTCTTGCCCCAATCCTCCTGCAGTACAAAAGGCACATTCTTGTACCAAAGTATTTTTTTCTGCATACTTGCAGCATGAGCCAAGCAGAGGGGGTGGTGGGGACTGAATGGTTTGGGAAAAATCTCACACAGGGATTAGTTACAAGGGACAGCTGAGCGTATAAACCTAGTCCCCAAAGAGGGTCATTATGAGCATTTCTGGCAGTATCCTCCCCCTCCCCCCACCCCCAAACCCTTGGCAAAGTTATTTCAAAGCAAAACAGAGAGAAAATAAGAGAGGGGCAGCGTTTTTGAACTCTCCAAAACAATCAGATCTCAGAAATTCTTTTGAGTCCCCCTAGCATTTGAAGACACAACAAGACCTCAGTGAGCTAGGCAAATAAATTGAGGCCAGGTGGACTTGGATGGCTCTGGTTTGAATCTTGCCTGGATCTCCAAGTCATTATCTGATGGTGTCCTGTCGACTGTGAGAGCAGAGGTGTTTCCAGCTCACGTTTGACACAGGCTGATAGCCAGGCTGGCAAGATACAATAGACAGATCAGGCACTGAATGGCCATAGAGACTTGATACCCTTCTCTCCCATCCTAATAGAGGCGTGCCTTCAGGTCTGGAATTGAGCCCCACAGATAGCTCAAAACAAGGATGACCCACAAGCTTTGCACAACTTGTTAACCATTTAGGAGCAGAGCTTGGACCTCTCGCTTGCTCAGCTGACACCCATCAGTGATGTTAATGACCCTCCCACAAACCACACTCTGCTGCATTTAGATGCAAAATGTGATGCCACTCACAGTAGGTTGTGCTGGTCTTCATAAAACAATGCTCCTTCTCCTTTCTTGCATGCTTTCATCAGCAGCGTTTCTGTTAACAATGTTGGCATTAGAATGGTCGTCATTATGCTTCAGAGTCAACTCCCTATTGGCACAAAGCTGGGCTGTTCACAGCTCTTTCAGCACCATCATTACAGGTTGTCTGCAGACTCAGGCAGTCTTCACTGTGGCACTGGAGGCCCAGTGCCCCTGCAGAAGGCTTTCGTCACAACAGGAGGTTTTAGAGCATAAGGGGGCAGCCTCAAAAGAACAATGAGTTCTTTGAGCCACTCCAGCTCAACCCCTAGCTTTTGGTTTCTGGATTCATTTGAACTCAAAGCAAAGCTCAGCAACATCAACTGGCATGGCCTGAAACCAGAAAAAAATTCAGCACAAATCCCTGCAAAGGAAAAGCTCCAGTCTTTGCAAAGAGCCTCTACTCTGGGTCAGTTACATCTCTGCATCCCAGTCTCTACTGCTAACTGGCTTAGAAAAAAATCCCCCATGTGCTATCCCTTTGCCTGGAATTAGGGGCAGTATGGTGCAGTGGGTAAAATAGAATGGAGACTGGATTTTTGCCTTCACTCTGCCATAGACCTCTTCTGTGACAAAGTCATCACACCTCTAGCTCTTAACATTTAGAAATCTGTTATAGGTGTGAAACATACATTGGCCTGCATTATGTTACTCCATCACAAAGCAACTGGTAACTCTATTAAACAAGGCTCCCAAATATGCATTTCATTTACATTTCATAAGGGGGAGGTGTATATATACAGGGTTCCTTAACTGAATAACAAGTGGTTATTAAAACCATATTTGTTGAGGATTAACAGCCTCACACACATGAATCTCTCATTAAATGCGAAAGAGGTGGAGGTGGGTATCTCAGCCTGGGGCTCTCCCTGTGAGATCTCTCAGCACCACATGCAGTCAATATGCTTTTAATAAGTAGCTATTAACAAATGGACAATAACTGCTTTATTAAGCTTAAATTAAATGCATATTTGGGAACCTCAATACAAGGCAGTATCATGTAATGGAATATACTGGAATTCAGGTTGGTTTTTTCAAGCAAAGTTTGCAAGGCATTGTGGGAAGTAGATACTTGCAGCTAAGGCCACAATCCGGCTGTTGAATCCATCCAAAGCGTACGTCTGCATGTATCCAATTGCAGGATGGGAGCCCCGAGTTGGTTTTGCGAAGGGAAGCAATGCAAATATACCCACTGCTGAACGGCAAGCTTGGGTGGCTCAAGATCAGGAACCAAAATGATTCAGGATGCTGGGATATTGTCAAGGGCGTTGGGGCGAGATGTAAAAGCAAGCTCCAGAGTTTGTGGTCATCACACATCCTATGGCACTATGTATAGGAATGAGGGTGTTGTTCCGAGTGTCCTGTCCACCAAACGAGGTGTTTATATCCTGTCTATCTACATTCCCACTGCAGCTTCCAGTGGCTACAGGAGGCATCTTCTCTTCCTGTCCTAGACAACTGCATAGTATTGCAGTGTGGTATTAGTCCATGATCCTGCAAGTGCATCTACAAAGATGCCATCGCAGAACCACTGATTCATTCCGGTCAGGGGTTGCAATTCTCTGTATATAGGGATGACCCTGCAAAGATTTCTTCTCATGCTTAAATCTAAGTACCTCTGTAGCCCTGCTGAAGTCAATGTGGCTGCTCATACCCAGACCGTTACGCAACTCTCTGAAGGATTGGGCATCAGTTCTGGTGTCAGATACACCCAGACAGAGCCCATAGTCATGAGCAGGTGTGGTGCGTGGAAAATAGAATGGGGACCCTGTGTTGCTTTGGGATGGGTGGCAGCAAAGGAAAGAAATCCTAATCTTTACTGGATGAAGGTAAAACCATTGCAAACTAACACTGCATGGAGACAAGTATCCCGAGAACTTGGAACACCAGGGATTGGCTGTGAAAATCTTAGGGCAACCTACACGGACATTCCAAGCCATCAGAGTTAGTAACATAGCCTTCCCCCTGCACCATTTACCATCCCTCTGATCACTGCTGAGCTCTCCAGTTTGGGTTCCCAGGAACCTTCCCGGGAAGGGTTGTCTCTGCAGTAGCTGGCCCCTTACCTCTGGGAAGAACAGCCACCTTCAGTCCTTTTCTGGAGCATTTTGCAGTTGATCATAGCAGATTGAACTTTTTTTGCCAGGCAGTATTTTGGCTGTCTATTTAGGGTACTTATAACACTCCCATCCCCAGAATATCTGAGCAGTCTCTAATGTATTTATCGCCACAGATGGGACCTGAGACACAGTCCAGATCTTCAACAATATTTAGGTGCTTAACTCCTACTTAAGTCAACAGGAGTTAGCTCTTCTTCAGGGCTGGGAAACTAACTCAGAGCATCACTGCTAAATACAAGGTGGAAGAGAGTGTTTAGCATAAGTAGTTAACAGATATTTCCAGGGTCAATCTGTTCCAACTTGTATTTAGCTCTGACTCTCTGAGTTAGCTCTCCAGACCTGAAGAAGAGCTCTGTGTAGCTTGAAAGGTTGTCCCCCACCCCCAACAGAAGTTGGCCCATTAAAAGATATTACCCACCACATCTCTCTTATGTCCTGAGACTGACATGGCTACAGTAACATTGCATGCAATCAGCTGGGTGTCAATCCTATCTCCCTCCAGCCCCTATGCATGTGAGTTATACCAGCCAGGTTCCCTTAGGCTTCACTCACTCCTTTACATGGCCCCTGGTTCTCCCTTCTACTCCTCCCTCCGCTCCTTACAATATTCCTGTCCTAGCTGCCTCTCCCCCTCAAACCCTCTCACCGCTCTTCGTGCCAGATCCTTCTCCTCTCTAGCTCTTGCCATCTGGAACAGCCTGCCTGTATCTTGCCGCCTCATTGACTCTCCATCTATTTTTAAATTTAATTTGAGAACACAGCATCCTTGCCCCATCTCTGCTGCCTAATTTCACTCTCCTTCTGCTCTCGAGGTGAGACTCCATTCCTATGGTATTTTAAACGTGCAGTGCATTTTGGGATATGGTTTGTGGGAAGGACGCTAAACAAAGTCAACTCTGTGCGTTCCTGGCACTGATGTGTCACCGTGGGTCTGGTTTTGTTCTATCCTTGCACTGGCATTAAAATCAGGAAGAATTTCCTTGAAATCAGTAGAGTTACACTGGGTAAATGAGATTCGAATCAGGCCCTAAAACTTAACCATGCCCTAGTGAAACCTCCACTTTGCACTGGACAAACTGAACCAAATTCATTCCTGATGTGCCACCGCTGAAGTCATTAGGTTAATTTGGCCTAGTAATTAGAGCGTTGCTATGCAGCTGGCTCCCTGAAAATTCCATTCCCACAATAAAGTATATTGTGCTAGTTTTATCACAAAACTTTGCTACTTGAGCTGGATTGGAAATGGGGGGCAGGGGCACGGTGGTTGTGCGGAATAAATGTTGACTTTTCAAAGAAAAAAATGGAGACTGAAAAATGTGGGACTGAAAACTGAACGTTTTCCAGTTTTTGGATGAAAATTTTAGTCTTTTGAGTTTTCAGATGAAATGTGGGGAATGATTTGAGGAATGCAGATATTTCCATTAAAAAATCCATTTAGTCAAAACCCCAATTTTCTATTGAAAAAAGCATTGATGGGCGTTTCCCCCATTTGCTACATTTCAGCTAGTTCCATCGAATTGTGGTTTGCCTCCAACTTCTTTTGCCAACTCGGCCGCCACCTTCACACATTTCTGGAGACATGCTGTGAATTTTGCAAAAAGAAAAAGAGTACTTGTGGCACCTTAGAGACTAACCAATTTATTTGAATTTTCTTGCACCTTTCTTACATAATCTCTCCTCTTTCTGCTGGGAAAGTAACTTTGATGCGTACACAGCACTCTTTGTAAATGGCTCCCAAAGCACTTTATAACAACTAATCCTCACATCCCCCGTGTGAGGTAGATCACAAGCTTATGCTCAAATAAATTGGTTAGTCTCTAAGGTGCCACAAGTACTCCTTTTCTTTTTGCGAATACAGACTAACACGGCTGTTACTCTGAAACCTATTATTAGACATATTTTCCAGTGGAGAAACTGAGTCATAGAGAAGTGAAGTGCTTGCTTCAAGGCTACGCAGCAAGTCAAAGTGAGACCTAGATGTTTTCCAGAATGGAATTTGTATCTGTTCTAGTGCAAAACACTAGTGTAGACACAAGTTATACTAGTGCAGTTTACCCTGTTTGAAACTGGAATAAACTAATCGTGCTGCACTAGTTTGAACTGTGTAGCCTTATGATTTATTTGGGGTGCAAAATGCATTTGTCACTAATAACAGGTTCATTTTCTGGTGGCTACTTAGAGATTAATTATGAAGACGACTGGTGAGTCACACATAAGAACATAAGAACGTCCATACTGGGTCAAACCAAAGGTCCATCTAGCCCAGTATCCTGTCTTCCAACAGTGGCCAATACCAGGTGCCCCAATGAACAGAACAGTTAATCATCAAGTGATCCATCCCCTGTCACCCATTCCCAGCTTCTGGAAACAGAGGCTAGGGACACCATCCCTGCCCATCCTGGCTAATAGCCATTGATGGACCTACTCTCCATGAACTTATCTAGTTCTCTTTTGAACCCTGTTCCAGTCAAACATAGAGACTTGATGAGTTTTTCAGTAACAACTAGAAGTCTCATCTCAGATCAAAGCCCCAGTGTACTAGGTGCTGTACAAACACAGTAAAACACAACCCCTGAACTGAATAGCTCATGGGGTTAAGAAAAAGGAAAGATTATTATCCTTGTTTTACAGGTGCATTCAGATCTCATCCATGTGCCAGTTTCCACTAAGTAACCCAGAATTTATTGGCAGTATCTTTTCTGAAAGGGACTCCGCCCTGCCTATGTAGCCATTCAATTAGATGACTTATCAGCCAATGTGGATTCCTTCTGGGGTGACTTCAGCGTTTCTGCTCTTGCATTGATCCCAAGCCCATAGTTACAATTCTCCTTGGCTGTGCTACAAAAGTAAATGCGTTTAAAGCAAAATAACAGAGCTAATAAAACTGGTTCAAGTCAGAACCCTGCCCCTCTATTTCAGTGTGGTTCCTGGGGAGATTCCAAAGTGTCCCACCTCCCAGAACTTCCTCCCAAAGCTAGGTAAAGACCTTGAGGGATTGGTATCTGCAGATACGAGGAAACAAGATGGAAAGGGAAAGTCACAGATGAAGATGGGACCAAACCAAAGCCCTTTCTCCAAACATTCCCAAAGCATAGAGTGTCTGAAATGTGAATTATGATCAAGAATGAAACATAGCCAATGATCCCTGGACTGATTCTCTTATCACCTGCACTGGTGTCAATCAGGAGTGAGTCTATTTAAGTTATTGGAGTTACCCCTATTTAAATCTGGTGTACATTAGGGAAGAATCAGTCCTCCTAGCTTTAAATGTGTCAAATAGCACCAGGATAAAACATCCCCAAATCCAGGTATCCAGACCCTAATTTTACATCTGGAGTCTATCTCTAGTAAGAAGAGTTCCCATAATAGATCTCAGCCTAAAAATTGTCCTGCACTGTCATCACATCAAAGCTTCAGAACCATCTGGGAAAATTTCCAGTCCATACACTTTTTCCTTCCCACTTACATCCCTTCCATAATACATCCTGTATGGCCCTGTATCCAGGGAAGCTTTGGGATGGTCTGGTTGTCTACTGTCATGGGTGGCTGGCAATGGAGGCTAAGCCTCCCCAAACCTCCGCTAATGCTTCCTGCCACAGCCCCTGGGCCAGGCCTCAGTGGGGCTCAGAGCTCCCAGCCGGGGCTCAGGGCTCCTTTGTACTGCTCTGGGTGCTGACGGGCTGTCCCAGGCTCGGGGCAGCTCTGGGCACTGGCTGGGGTTTGGGGCTGTGCCGGCGGGCCTGCTGGCGAGAGCAGGGCATGGGGGGTTTAGTGGGGCAGAAAGGGTGGAGTGGGGCAGGGCCTCTGGTGGAAGAAAGTGGGGCATGGGGTAGCCTCCCTGAACGGGGGGTGCATGCGCCCATGTCTACCATGGTAATGGAACTGGAGGGAACACTGGGGAGCTCTCTGCCACATGATATAACTGAAGACAAGAGCTCATAAAGGGATTAACTATTTACGCAGATAATAAGGGCATCCATAATTGCATTCAGCCAGATGGAAAGACTACTTAGGGATATAAGAACCTGTGCTTCTAGGGGCATGATCCAACCATTAGCTGCCTGGTGTCAGCAAGAAATTTACCCTATGGACAAGGCCATTTCATAATTGATCTGGTTGAGCACCTTCAATTCTCATTGAAATCAATGGGAGTTGATGTGGCTCAGCACCTCCTAGGCTTGGGCTTGAGTGACTCACAATGTAAAGCTTGGCTGGGGGCAGGGCTGCTAAATGTGAGCCACAGATGTGAGTTTACCGGCACTGTTACGAATTGGATGCTGATGCATCTCTCCATTTCACTCCTTTGGTTTTGGGCAGCTCCTTCCTGCAGGATTCTGACCAGAACAGATGGGATTCCTGGCTTGAAACCCATGTGCTTACAATGTCTCTGGATCATGTATTGATTGGAAATGAAAGCACATAAGCCAAAACGCCAAAGGAAGTTGAGAGAGGTAGGCGCGGGGTGGGGACTCTATCTCTAAGTGTGAGTGTGATGGAATCAGACATGGGTTCAACATGAACAGGAGGGGTCCAAACTTCCCAGAGTTGGAGCATGGGCTCTTGATTCAAGGTCTTCCTGTGAACAGCAATGTATACCTTGTGTAGACAGAGCAAGTGGTGTTTAAGTGTGTTAGCTAGTCATGGTTAAGCTTAGGGTCAGTGAAAACGGATGAGCGTGCACTTTTTAAAACATGGCCCTGTTTTCCTGGCGTCTTTAACTTTTCATGCGAGTTTGCATAGCTGTTTTCACATGCAGTCATGATAGTAATGACTACCATCCTCGTGGATCCAGGAATGCATTGGGAACTACCAGATCAATGCTAAAGGCATGAGAGTTTTGCTTGGAAAAGGATATCAGGCTTGGGGCCTAGATCAATATAAAAATAGCTTTGCCTTCCCTAATGGGGCCCCTGTCCAGCAGAGCATAGAAACGTGCTGAAGTGCTTTGCTGAATCTGGGCCTGAAATACAGGGAAATCTGTTGCATAAAGGCAGCAGATAAACAGACCTCGCAGTGCACAGCAAGGGGGGAAGAAAGGCAATTTTGACAAAAGCCACCTCTACAAACCCCTTCACACACACACACACCGTAAAACACTGGCCCTTTAATGCCTAATCAGAGCATAACTAGGTTTCAAAGCTCTCATCTCAAGTAACTTCCTAGAACGGAACAGATGGACTTTGAAAGGATGGAAGTCTGACTCAGCCCTGGCAGGATTCGAACTTTTGGCTCCAGCATACCTACAGAGCCAAAACTGATGATTAAATAACTATAAACCATCCCTCTTTTACAGCAAATGCTTCTTTGGTTCAGAATTGGAATCCGGCAAGTCAGAATCCTGGGGTTGATTTATTGAGAGGCAAGATGGCCTTGTGGCTAAGGTATTAATACTTGGGCAACCTGGGCTCAAAGTCCTGGCTACTGACTTCCTTTGTGACTGTGGGCAAGTCACTTAAATCACTGAAGTGGGTTCTAGCCCACGAAAGTTTATGCCCAAATAAATTTGTTACTCTCTAAGGTGCCACAAAGACTCCTCGGTGTTTTTTTTAAATCACCCTCTGCCTCCGTTTCCCCATCTGTCAAATGAAGATAATAATAATTCCTCTTTGGTCTATTTAGACTATACACTTCAGGGCAGGGACTGTCTCTTACTATGTATGTGAACAGCACCTAGCACAAGGATCCTGATCACAACTGGGGCCTCGAGCGGCTAAAGAAATGCAAATGGAGACTGAGTTGCCCAGAGCATCGACTCCGGTTGTGGAGTGCTCAGCACTGCTGAAAATCAGGCCCCCTAAAAATAATGGAGCTTTAGTTCACTTTTGGCCTCTGCTTCTGAAAGTGATTCAGGGAGCTAATGATCCTGGCTAGACTGGCTGCTAGCCCAGCTTTTAGCTTTGGTGGCCCCAGGACCAACCTGTTAGTATTTGATAACTGTTGAGACTCTGCATTACTGCACCATTTTGCAGCCTGGAGGATTTTTCGGGAGCATTACTATCCTGTAGGAAATGGAGCAGCCACCTTCCAAATAGAGGGTGTCATTGGATGGAGAGGAGACTCTAGGTCCACACGGAGGAGAAACGTGGCTCCAGACCTGCAGTATGAGGCAGGTGATCTGACACACTCAACTAAGACATGGGAGCCAGGAACTCCTATATGCTAATCCTGGTTCGCTATCCTGGCCTTTGGTATAATACCGCTGTGTGTCTCAGTTTCCCCATCTGTAAATACCTACTACTTCCCAAGGGATGTGGAGAGGATTAAGTAGCTAATGGCTTTTAAAGTGCTAAGTGTTATCGGGTCCAGTTTGGAGGTCCTTACTGAGGAAAAAAAACCAGGGAGCCAGGTGGATCATTGCACTTAGAGATGGGTGAAAAACTGATTTTTCAGGTCAGGGGCAGTTCTGGGTGGGAGGGAGGCAGGGAATGGTTTAGGTTGAACCAAATCTGAAATGTTTCCGAATTTTCTGGGAACTGAGAAAGTTTGCTCTGGGGTCTGTTCCAGAGTGAGGCTGCAACCCTGGGTCTTCCATCTCCCAGGGGAGCGCCCTACAACTGGGCAGAAGGTTTCAAGGACTAGCACCCAGCAGCAGCTCCTCCTCCTCCTTTGGCTATTTTGTGAATGGCTGGAACCGTTGGTGTCAAATCCGCAGCTTCGGCTTGACTGAAACTGCATTTTTTTTGGTGAATGAACAATGTGTCTGAAATATTTCACCCAACATTAATTGTGCTACAGACCTTCTGGGCTGGTGCAAAGAACATCAGAACGGCCAGACTGGGTCAGACCAAAGGTCCATCTAGCCCAGTATCCTGCCTTCCAACAGTGACCAATGCCAGGTGCCCCAGAGGGAATGAATAGGTCATCATCAAGTGATCCATTTCCTGTTGCTCATTCCCAGCTTCTGGCAAAGAGAGGCTAGGGACACCATTCTTGCCCATCCTGGCTAACAGCCATTGATGGACCTATCCTCCATTAATTTATCTAGTTCTTTTTTAAACCCTTATAGTCTTGGCCTTCACAACATCCTCTGGCAAGGAGTTCCACAGGTTGACTGTGCATTGTATGAAGAAATACTTCCTTTTGTTTGTTTTAAACCTGCTGCCTATTTCTTTCATTTGGTGATCCCTAGTTTGCGTATTATGAGAAAAAGTAAATAACACTTCCTTATTTACTTTCTCCACACTAGTCATGATTTTATAGACCTCTATCATATCCCCCCTTAATCATCTCTTTTCCAAGCTGAAAAGTCTCAGTCTTATTAATCTCTCCTCATACGGAAGCTGTTCCATACCCCTAATCATTTTTTTGGCCCTTTTCTGAACCTTTTCCAATTCCAATATATCTTTTTTGAGATGGGACAACTACATCTGCACGCAGTATTCAAGATGTGGGTGTACCATGGATTTATATAGAGGCAATATGATATTTTCTGTCTTCTTATCTATCCCTTTCTTAATGACTGTAGGGCAGGTATAGCCTTGACTCCTAGGAAATACTCCCAGCTACCCAGGTCCAGAGTCAGTTTGATGAGCTCTGCATTCTCTCCACAGCAGCCTTGGGCACAGGGGATATTCCAGAATGGGACAGGGAGGAGTTGAAGCAGGACAGGGACGGGCTACTCGAGGGAGGACACCCAACTAGGGGGGTGGTTGGTGCTTCTCCAGAGATTCTGCACCCATATGAAGGGAAGCCCCTAGAGGTCATAGAATCACAAGCACTGTTTAGGGCATCCCCTCAGGCCTACATCAACGTCCACACTGGCTCCCACAGCCCCTGGTTAAGGCAGGCACTAGCTGATTCTACTCATTCATTGTGCTGGGCTGAATCGGGCCCAGTGGGTTTTTTACACAGATTAGTACCCAGGTTGTGGTCTGTTGTTTTAAGCCCAGGATCTGTTAGACTGATGATTTCTAGAGATGGTCAGAAAATGTTTGGTTTTCTTTTCCATGAAAAAATTCAACTTTTCCTGGAATACCCCAAACCAAATTTTTTTCCAGTTTTTGGCAATCAAAATCCCAAAAATGTCTGCCTGTAAACCAATTTTTTAGTTTGTTTTTCAGCTCCACATTTTCCATTGGGGAACAGGTGGGGATGGTGTTCTAATGAAAAACTGAAAATTTCCAAGGGAAGCAGACACTGTCCATGAAAATTTTCATTTTGCTGAAAACCCTAATTTCTCGTTGAAAAAGTTTTGATTGAAAATTTTTGCCCAGCCCTGCTGATTTCTTCATCCCAGTAAATGACAGACAGAGAGTCTGGAACTGGGGGAAGAGCTGCAAACAGAGGGAGAGAAATAAGAAAAACAATGGAAGAAAAACAAAATTTTAGCATGGGTAGAATCATAGAATCATAGAATATCAGGGTTGGAAGGGACCCCAGAAGGTCATCTAGTCCAACCCCCTGCTTGAAGCAGGACCAATTCCCAGTTAAATCATCCCAGCCAGGGCTTTGTCAAGCCTGACCTTAAAAACTTCTAAGGAAGGAGATTCTACCACCTCCCTAGGTAACGCATTCCAGTGTTTCACCACCCTCTTAGTGAAAAAGTTTTTCCTAATATCCAATCTAAACCTCCCCCACTGCAACTTGAGACCATTACTCCTCGTTCTGTCATCTGCTACCATTGAGAACAGTCTAGAGCCATCCTCTTTGGAACCCCCTTTCAGGTAGTTGAAAGCAGCTATCAAATCCCCCCTCATTCTTCTCTTCTGCAGGCTAAACAATCCCAGCTCCCTCAGCCTCTCCTCATAAGTCATGTGTTCTAGACCCCTAATCATTTTTGTTGCCCTTCGCTGGACTCTCTCCAATTTATCCACATCCTTCTTGTAGTGTGGGGCCCAAAACTGAACTGGGTACTGGCAAACCCGCCTGAAACCGGCAGCCGTATACTAAGCATGGCTCAGCTGAGCTTCCCCTGCCATGACCTGTGCTACCGTGGCTACCCTGCTATTTATACTCACACTAGTCTGATGAGACCCAGCGCAGTATGTGTACACGAGGAGGGGAATCACACCCCTAGCTCGTAATGTAGACATAGCCTATGAACAATCTTTTTTTTTTTTCCCTGACTTGCTGAATATTCAGGAGCTCCGTGTTTGTTTGAAGTGTTCCCCAGCTGGGACGGCTATGTTTTTCCTGGTTGCTAAGCTTGTCTCATGCACAGTTAATTCCTGATGAGATCATGGTGCCATTGAACATTTCATGGATAATTCAGGATTATTCATTGGCAAAAACATGAACAAGCAGGTGTATTCATAGGCTGCCTTCATGGGGAAAAAAAATCAACAATGCAACCCTAAGAGACTACATGAATTATTCAGTGCTGGTTGATCTGAATAACTTCTGGAATGGGGGGGGTTTCATTTGGTGGCATTAGATAGTACAAGGCGTGTGAATCAATCAGCGAGCAAGAGAATAGGGAGAACCAAGAAGTCTGCCTGTGTCTGATGGCTACCGTTAAGGATGCGCTTTGTATTCATTACAATCTTCTTTACAGCAAGGGACACTGCTTTATTTCTCGATCTTATCCGTACACAGCTATTTCATGTGTGCAAAACTCGAGGGAAAGCGTCAGAGAAGCAAACTGAAGTGAACTCACATAGCTCATGTGGTAGGAGTCAGTGCTGGAGGTTTGGCATAGAAGTCCTGCTCCAGATGCCTAGGTCAGACTAGATGATCAAAAAATTCCCTTCTGGTCTTGCTGTCCACTAGTATGGAATAAGAGCACCCTTGCAAAAGACAGAACCAACGTGCAATTCCTACCACAAACCTCCTGTCTCAATAGCCAGGAGTTGCAATTCCTGAAAGGATGGGGGTGTTACAATGGCCTTGCCCACTGCTCAAACCCTTTTGCAAACATGGTTATAGTCTAGTTCAAAATAGAACTAGATCAAAATAGAACTAGATAAGTTCATGGAGGATAGGTCTATCAGTTTCTCCCGTGGGGAGAAATACTTCATCAGTAGCATGCTTTTGACGAGCATAAAATCCCTGTCATCATATCAGGCCACAACCTCATTAGCCAGTCAGAAAATAACAGTTTTGCTGCTGAACACTTTTGCCTTTTTTATTTGAAAACTGATTTTTTTTTTTCAGTTTTCAGCAACCAAAACCTGAACATTTTCAACCAAAAATTGGGGGGGTGGGTGTGAAATCCATGTTCAGTTTTTGGTTTTCTGATGAAAAAGCCAACATTTTTCTGGGCATGTAGCCGTTTTCCAAGGAAAAAAAATATTTCCCCCAAAACAATTTTCTAGAATAACCTGGTTTGGAATAGCAGAGGTAGCCCATTGTCCTGGGGAAGGGCTATGAAAGAATCATGGAGTGGATCAGTGCTTGAGGGAATCCAACACGGGCAAACTCTGCTGATCAAAGGCTCCATGATTATGAGCCTCAAAAATCAACCCAGAGGGTGCCAGGAGCCTGCAGCCAAAGAGAACAGGCAACACACATGAGAAGGGAAGGATGTCCCTTCACACTCCCTGAACACAAAACTCGAGGAGCTGACAGCACCAGCTCTCCCTCAGAATGGTTCAGAGCACTGAGAATATACATGCAGGTCCCTGGCTGGAGGCTGCCGCCTGCGGTGGCCGGGATGGGAAAGTCACACAACATTTAATGAAAATGAAAAAGGAACAGGAACCGCCTTCCAGATGTTCTGCCAGATGTGAAAACAACAGTTGCACACAGAACCATGCAGAGCAATGAGAGCAAAACCCCACCTCATAATCACAGCTCTGTTTCCCTTGGCCCGTCCAACTGATGATCCCCCCACACACACACCCGCACCCAAATGTCTGGGGAAAAGGTGGGGTCAGATGTGACTCTCTGGACTCAACCTGTCACCAGGTTCTGCATCAGATCCAGAACCCATACGGGCTTATTTCCTGAGTGGAACTCATATGCAACCATAGAAGATGGTCAAAATTCAGTCTCAGGACAGCTGGTCGTGTCACATTTACACTGTTCAAGACAGCAGAAACTGTGTGGGATTAGCTGGAAACATCCACCATTTCCATCTGAATTCTCATTGAGGGTTCAGCCCTTTTGAAACCCCAACCCTAGTGTAACTGAATCCTAATCCGGATTCACACACTGACCCCTCAGCCATCTTCACGCATTGCCAGTGAACCGCACACAGGATTCTGAGGCTTAGCTAGGCCAAGGCCAAGACTGTTCAGACGTGACTAGTGATTCTGGGTACCCAACTTGAGAAACCTGGAAGTGACTTGATTTTCAGGAAAGATTGAGCATCCGCTCTCTGAAAATCAGGCCCCCGCAAAGTGTCTCAATTTAGGCACCCACAGTCACTAGCCAATTTTTTAAGTCTCTAACTTTCGGAATGCTTGTCTGGAGCATATCTCAATGTGTATCACTGGTGGGCCACCTTGGGCTTGAATACCCTGGGAGCAGCCTTACTTGGGAGGCTTTTCTGGTCTTTCCTTTCTGGTCAGGTTGGCAATACCATGAGAACAGCTTTGGTCAGGAGCTGCAGGGGCCACCAGAAAGATGAAAACAAGGAAATCTTTCCTGGATTGTTTAGAGGATCCATAAAATTGCTCATATCATAGGAAGTGATGTGAAGCAGTAGGTGTTTAATAATAACAATCTTGTATATACTCGTCATCCATGGCGCTCAAAGTACTTGACAAAGGGGGTAAGTAGCATTCGCCTCATTTTACAGATGAGGAAACAAAGGGGAAGTGGCTTGCCCCTGGTCACTGAGCAGCAGCCCTTCTCCATCTCTCTGCCAGTGTAGGCCTGATCTCTACTGCACATTGCATGCTGTTTGGTCTATGCTAGTTCTAAGCATCCCCAGCAGGGGGGCTTCCACCACTTGTCCCAAGGAGACATTTCCACAGCACAACTTTCTGAGTTTGGCCCCCTAAGCACTTTGCCCCAACTTCCACTCAAGTGCAAGGCACATGTCTTAGATCTCACCTTCACTAACATAAACATAGAGCATCATATGTGTGTATGTTCTATCTGTCATTACAAAAATTCCAAGACAAACCACTTCCCTGCCCACACTTCTTCCCTGGGGGAAAGGATGAAAGAACAATCATGTAACTGATGTCAGCCATGTTGTTTAATGACTGCTGGAAGGTGCTTAGACCAGCCCCCGGCACTGAGGCAAGACCAAATAACCCTAGACCATCCCTGACAAGTGTTTGTCCAGTCTGCTCTTGAAAACCTCCAATGATGGGGATTTCACAACCTCCCTTGGAAGCCTGTTCCAAAGGTTAACTACCCTTAGAGATAGAATTTTTTTCCTAATATCTAACTTAAATCTCCCTTGCTGCAGATTAAGCCCCTTACTTCTTGACCTACCTTCGGTGGACATGGAAAACAATTGATCACAGTCCTCTTTATAACAGCCCAGAACATTTTTAAAGACTTTATTGGGTCTCCCCTCAGTCTTTTGTTCTCAAGGCTAAACATACCCGGTTTTTCTAACTTTGCCTCATAGGTCAGGTTTTCTAAACCTTTTATAATTTTTGTTGCTCTCCTTTAGATTCCAATTCATCCACATCTTTCTTAAAGTGTGGCACCCAGAACTGGACACCGGATTCCAGCTGAGGCCTCACCAGTGCTGAGTAGAGCAGGACAACTACCTCCCATGTCTTACATACGACACTCCTGTTAATACACCCCAGGCTATTAGCCTTTCTCGCAACTGCATCCCAGTCTTGACTCACATTCAGTTTGTGATCCATTATAACCCCCAGACCTTTTCAGCAGTACTACTGCCTATAGTAACCTATAAAGAACAGAACTCTCCAGATGTGGCACTGAAATCATTTTGAAAACGACACCCCACTCTGCTCCTAGAAAGCCATTTGATACCCTATCGTTCTTTGTTCTGCTCCTGGTGCAAGGAGTTTACATGACCAGTAAAATCCTCACTCACACAGGAAACCTTCTGTCCCACCCATTATGACATGACTTATAGCTGGGACAAGAGCATTATGGAACGAAATGGGGAGTTAGCCAGAGTACAGGGAAAAGGGCATGGGATGCACTGCTTAGCTTGTGATATGGAAAATAAAAGGAATCAAACCTTCTGTGGGACTTCCCCTCCCTCACATCTGTTATTTTACATTCACACATGTCGGGGGCATTGGGAACTTTTTTTCCTCTCTGGTGCTGACAGCAATGTGATGGATTCATGGACCATGCCAAGGGAGCCACAGAAACCTCTGAAATCCAGCTCAGCACAGGATTTGGAACCTCAGTGAGGTCAGGCAGATTAACAGCTGTGAGGGTGTCCTTCTGGGATGCAGTGTTATCTGACGGTGAGGGCCCTAAACTAGGAGTCGGGAAACCAGGATTCTAATCCTGACCTTGCGGTGTGACCCAGAACAAGTCACTTCACCTCTCCAGGCTTCTGTTGCCCCTCCCACCTTTCATCTCTCTTGTCTATTTATATTTCAAGCTCTTCAGGGCAGAGACGCTCATAGGATGTGTATGTACAATGCCTATGTGACCGCTGCCAACTTGGCTAATTCACCAAAGCCTGAACCGAGGACCTCCACAGCTGAAATCATGAGCTCCTACAGCTTGAGCTCCCTAGCTGCAGCTGTAACAGACTTGTATCCTGTGCAAATTAGGCACAGATGAGGACCAACCTGTAACACACATTGATCCGTGGGTTACACCAATCACACATGGGTCCTGATCTGAGTCGTGGCTTCTAGACTCTACTGTAATATTAAAAATTGTAATCCTGACACACACACAGAGGGAGTAA
Organism: Eretmochelys imbricata; assembly: GCF_965152235.1. NCBI lineage: Eukaryota > Metazoa > Chordata > Testudines > Cheloniidae > Eretmochelys > Eretmochelys imbricata. The sequence continues at coordinate 8,612,756 of NC_135593.1, read as the reverse complement.
TCCCATCTATGCTTCCCACCCTATGCAAGGGAAGCAAATGGGAATATAATGTGTCTGAGGGTCAAAGCAGTTAGCCACAGGCGTCTTGGACTTGGCCTCAATAAGGAATCTGCTCCAGAAGAAATATCTAATCATTTAAAGGGGCTATAGGCTTGATCCCATTTCAGAGCCATTGCCTTTGTCTCAGAGTGGTATGATCCAAAACCTGGCAGGAATTAGGAAACCAAACTGGATTAAGTGGTTGAAATTTTTTGTTCAAACTGCATGGTGTTTTGGGCAAGAAAAGCCTTTTCATACAAAAGAAAACCGTCACTGGAAATGTCCGATTTCGACAACATTTTTCAGCTTTTGAGTTCTTTTTCAATAAAACCCCAAAATTTTTCCCAAAAGATTCAAAGAGAATTTTTAAAAATTTCATTTCCATAAAAATCCTGACCTGGTTGAAACTGACCCAAATCTTCGATCCAAACACAAAAGCAAAAAGTCTGTTGTCATGAGAGAGCCTGCCTAGGGGCCTGATCCTGAATACACTTTATATAAGACATAGTAGTTACTATTCATAGTAGTAAGTTCTATGGCTGGGATTTGGGTGTCTAACTCCCTTAAGCTTTGAAAATTGCAGCTTATACACAGTAGTTTTCACAGGAGTGGGCCACACTTTTGCTGACCTGAGATTCCGATCATGAGGCAAAATCTGGCAAGGAAGGATACACTTCAGGTGAACGCTGAGGACTGGGATCAGGAGATAATTCTATTCCCTGTTGGGCTCCAGGATCTCCTTGGCAAGTCACTTCCCTCCTCCTTGCCTCAATTTCCCCATCTGCAGGACAGGGACAATAATATTGGCCTACCCTACAGTAGGTACTCTGAGACTCATCACTAGTATTTGTAAAGGACTTATAGATTCCCAGAGAGAAGGTGCTATGGAAGCGCAAAGCGTTTTATTTATCATGTATTGTTTGTTTTATGTTAGCACCTAGAAGCCCCAGCCATGGATCAAGGCCCCATTGTGCTAGATGCTGTACAAATACATTTGTTGCCCCAAAGAGCTTACAACCTAAGTATAAGACAAGAGACAACAGATAGATACAGACAGCCCTACAGGGGAGCACAAGGAAGCAATGTGACAATAGTGGTCAGCATGACAGGCAGGGGCTCAGCACTAGCTGTGGTCATGTGTTTTGTAGGTGTTATAGCAAAGGAAAACCTTGAAAGATCTCAAGGGTTGCATAGCTCCACCTGCGAAACTGCCTTGCTTCACCAATAAATGTGATGAGATTAAAAAGACCCTGCCCCACCCTGAGCCTCCGGCAGCCAGCACCAGAAAGATGTAATCTAGCAAAGCAGTTTCTTTATGAAAAAGGAAAGTCCTGAGTGCTCCCTGTAGGGGATCGCAAGAGACCCGACATGAATTCAGAGCTCCCACCCCCCACCCTGCTGTAGCCCAAGGGGAATCGTTCCAATCAAGTCATACAGACATATACATAGATATAGACCCTCCTGCCAAATTAGGTTGGGGGGAAGAACCCAGCAGGGAATTGTCTTGCAGTAACACAACCTCCATCTGTTGAAGCGTGTGGTGGGGGGGGAGGGCTATGGGAGCCAGAGTTTGTGAGACCTATACAGGACACTGCTGCATGCTGTACTCATGTTTGCTGCAGATTGGAAACACATGCAGTGTCAGAGCAGGCAAGACGCTAACAGGGAGCATATGAAAATATTTCGTTCTACAGAAACGTTTTTCCTCAATGCTCGGCCTCTTAGGAGGATTTTTTTCCTTCTTCTTCTTTCTTCTCTCTGTTTTCCAGGAGGGACTCTTGTGTCTTGTAAATAACCCAAGCAAAGGCTGAAAGCACAGTGTGTCTTTATTTTTGGAGTCATTCAAAATGCACCTGAAGCCATAACTGCAGCAAGGTTTATAGGGGAAACTTAAATTAATAAAAAATACGAGGCCCTGCATTTAGAACTAGTGCATTCGTTTGCTTGCTTGTTCTTTCTTACTTACTTTCTTAATTTGCTTTACAACTGAATTTAAAATGAACGACACCAAGAGGAAACTCATGAGTGTGCAGAATTGTGCGAGCCAAATCAGTTTCAGTCCTTGCCGTAGCCTGAGTTTTCCAGAGAAGTTTCCCATCCACAAAACCTTGATTTGCAGAGGTTCTGAGCACACACAGCTACTGCTGTCTTTGCCTGAAGTTGTAAGGCGCAGAGGCTCCTCTGGACCACCCCGCTCCATCTGTGGGTTTTGATAAGATCACAGTCTGAGCTGTGGGCCTGAGCATCAGTTGATGTAAATTGGCCTAGCTTCAATCACAGCTATGGATCGGGCCCTATATGTTTGCAAGTGTGCATAGAACTTTGAATACACACATACATATAAATGTGACTGGACAAATCCCATATCCTCCGTATTCCTCTGCAAATCTGCAAAATTGGGCTAAACCTCATCCCTTTCTTACAGGTGAGCTGGGAGTAGAGCAAGCTGGAAAAGGGGTTCTATTTCCTTGGAATAATTTGACACAAACGGGGAAAAAATAATTGTCATCAAACGTTTCAGTAGAAACATTTGACTTAACAGAAATGCCAGCCACTTAAAACCTGAAACGTTTTCAGTGTTCGACAACTGGAGGCTGACCTTTTTGGACAAACACTGCCAAACGCCGAACAATTTTGGCTGAAAACCCCCCAAAATTTGCTTTTCAGCTAAAAATAGGCAGCTTTGGGGTTTCAGATTTGCTGATGAAACTATCAAAACGGTTCAAGGGAAGCAGATGCTTTCAGTGAAAATTTTCGTTCTGACCCAAACTCCCCCCCCCTCAATTTTCTGTCCAAAAAAAAGGTTTCATCATACATGTCTGAACAGCCCTAGTTGTGAAAATCGACTGATTCACATTTGTAAAGAGTTTTGAAATCCATTTTTGAAAGAAATAAATCCAGTGTCCTCATTCAGTATTAAAAGCACCCCCAGCTCCCTTATTGAGGGGAAGGGGGATCTTTTAATGAAGGCATTAGACTAGGTTTGAGAAGATCTGAATTCAATTCCAGGCTCTACCATAGACTCTCTGTGTGGTTTGGATCAGCATTTAATCTCTCTGCACTCCAGTGCCAATCTGTAAAATAGGGAGAATGATACTTCCTTTGCCAGCTGGGTCTATTGAGACTGAAAACCCTTTGGTGCCCTTTACTATGTGTATGTAAGCACCTTGCACCTGATCTCAAGCTGATGTGTCTGTAGTAGAAATAATGATCCTTAAATGGTTACAGGCTGGGACCAGGGCTGTTTTTCTGCATTGCATTAAATTCAGCCACATTCTTCCCACTGCAGCCAACCTAAGCCCCTGATTGAGTTGCTCACCCCATCCTGAGCATTGGGCTGCTTGCAGCTCTGTCCCAGCCCAGTTTTGTGTCCCCTTTCACTGACCAGGATTAGGTGCTGTTCAGCTCCTTGTAAATCAGGGAGATTTACTTTTCAGAGTCCCCTGTTTTTATCAGATGTTTTTTGTTTGTTTGTTTAGCTTGGAATGAGCTTACTGAGAAGAGCAGAGGGGTTCTCAGATGAAAAAGAATAGTGGCCAGGAATTTCTGCAAAGCCTTATTTGTTATAATTTGCCTAACCCTTGTACCTAATGGTTTTACCAATTGCCTACAGGTCCTCTTATTTTTCCAGTTGTGCAGTCTCTCTCTCTCTTCTTTCTGTTAGATTTTATTTCTTTTTTATTTTAGAGCCTGGAATCCAATGTCAGACCCAGGAGCTCACTCCTTCTGCTAACAATGTAACCCCAGTGTCATGACTGGTGCGACTATTCCAGCTAGGTAACCTAGTGACCTGCATGTATGGATAGTTCCATGTTGCAATGGTCTTCTGGCTCCTCGTTAGTAGCAGTCTGGCAGTAGTTCTTCACAACTCCAGTGAAGGATCAGGGCCCCGTTGTGCCAAGCACAGTCCACACGTTGAACAAACAGGCAAGGCCTGCCCCCAAGAGCTTCCATTTTAAGCAGCTCTCGGAAGAATGAGAGCTGTAGTGTAGCTTTCAGTCCAGTTCACAGCTGCTGAAGCCAAGTGGTGACATTCTCAGCTGCACAGGCTGAGCTGGTCATTCTGAGTCAAATTTTCCAAAGCACCTAAAGCCCAGCTCCTCAGTAGTTGCCAAACTCCCATGGGAGTTAGGCACCTAAATCCCTTTGAGAAACTGGGCCTAAGGCTATGTCTACACAGCACTTAAACACTCATGGCTGGCTTGGATCAGCTGACTTGGGCTCTCGGAGCTCAAGGTGTGGGACTATACAATTGCTGCGTAGACAGTGGGGCTCTGGCTGGAGTCTGGGCTACAGAACCCTCCTCCCTCATGGGTTCCCAGAGCTTGGACTCCGTCCCGAGCCCAACTATCTACATGGCAATTTTTAGCTCCACAGCCTGAGCCCCGCGAGCTTGAGTCAGCTGATCCGGGCCAGCGATGGCCATGCTGCATCTGGCAGCGAGCCTCCCAGCCTGGGTCTACAGACTTGTGCCAGGGGGGCTTGCACTAGCAAGCTAAAAATAGCGGTGTAGATGGTGTTTTCCATTTGTGACTTGGGCTGTAGCTCAGGCTTTCAAGTCTGGTGGGGGGGATAGGGATAGGCTCAGCCTCAAAGCTGTGTTTATGTTGCTATCCTTAGCATGCTAGCACAAGCGTGCTACTGAGAGTCTGCGGGCCCAGGCTGGGAGGCTCGCACTCACTCCCAGGTGCAGTGTAGTCGTACCCTAAGTCTCTCTGGCACTTTGGGAAAATTTTACCCTCTGGTAGCCAGAGAGAACGACAGGGTGTGTCGGGGTCCGGCAGCTTTAATAAAGAATCTCCTCTGTATTCATTACAGCTGAGCCCTGTCTCTTTTCCATGATGAGGGACATTCCCGCTCTCAGCCTGCCCATTCTGGTTTCTTTACCCAATGGAATAAACCTCTCCCTAGTAATCTCTTACACTCTCGAGAGGAGGGGTGCAAGTCTGTGGTGCTGTAAACCAAAACACCTTTTTGGTTTCCAGGTGTTTGGGTGTTCAATGAAAACCTGAAAAATTCTGATCCAAATTTGTCATGGGAAAAGGAAATCATTTCCCATCCATGCCTAGTTTTGGTTGGGCTCATTATCTGGATCTGGGCCAGCAGCAAAGTTTGCATCCAGAGCTGGACCTAAACTTTCCCAGCATTCAGGGATGTCCAGATCCAGTATTCTGATTTGGTCCCATCGCTCTGATTCCACCCCCCTGGACTCTAGATCTAGATCTAGCGATGTTCAGTACCGTTGCAGCCTGACGCACTATCCCTTGCTCCAATGCTGCCCCATCAACCCCCTCCACTTTTCTCACCTTTCTTCCTTCTGGAGAAGGCTTGAACATTGTTGCTGCTCCCTGGGATGATACAGGGTGGTTGTTGGGGGTTTGGGTTAGTGTATTTTTTCCTCCTGCACAAACACTCGGTGTGTTTATATGGGATTTGGTTTCAGCCCAGAATCCAATTACTGCAGTTGACCTGGTGCCAGTTTGCAGGCTTAGGTATGAGGTAGTGTGCACATTTCACACTCCCTTGGGAATGCATGCCGGAATTCTGTGGTGCTGATGTCAGCACCTTGAAAGGACAGGGAGATGACGCTGAGCAAAAACTCCTCAAAGCTGCACCGAGGGGTGTGAGTCGTGACTAGCAGCCCCCAAGAGAGTCTGGATTCCCCAGCAACTCTGAGCTCTGATGATAACAAGGAGGCTCTTTTTATCTCCAGGGGTATTAGCACCACTGAAAACTCGGTAACGCTGGAGTTCCCATAAAAGCTCCAGGGATTGAACTCCCATAAAAGGGACACGACGCTGTGTCCAGAGGCAAGGCCACATATGGAAATGGCGCAGGGGCTGCATTTTAAGCTGCCACGACTACCGTTTGAAAAATGAGAGTTATTCCAACTGTTTTGTCTTTAAAAGGAAATTCTGAATAACTTATGGATAAGACATTAAGCCAAAGCCTGGACCACTTGTGGTCATTAAAGATCCTATAGCTCTGTTTGCAAAACTAGTCGTGGAATCCTACCCAAATTCCCGTTTGGGGAAATATATCCTAAGTACCTACAATTCCATCTATATTTTGTTGATTCCATCTATATCTGTTGATTTGATTGATGGATTGATTTTTGGTGAGGGAGGGGTTGCTTGGAGATTTGGGTGGAACAAGGTGTTTATGTTGTGTATATCATTCTTATTGTGGAAATCCATCCAATTAAACTGTTAGGAATAGAGGAAACATAGAAACTTGGAGACTGGAGCAAGATCCATCTCGTCCAGTGGCCTGTCTCTGACAGTGGTCAGTATTAGATGCTTAGAGAAAAGTTAATGAACCTGGCCTCCTGATTGCCAAAAGATTCCTGCAGGCACATTCTTAAACCCTGCAGTGGTGTTCCTATTCCTGCTCCTTGTTCCTGGCTCCCAGCTCCTGGTTTCCACTCTTGACCCCTGCAACTGCTCCCATTGATGCTCTAACCCTTGGCTCCTGAAGCCTGGCTCTTGGCTCCAGCTCACTCCCTGGATTTAGTAACTTGGTTTTTGATTTGGGCTCTGGCCACTAAGCCTGATCACCTCCGCTCCCACCACTAGGCAAGCCTCCTGCCCTAAGCATTTGGCAAGACTGCTCATGGCCTGGTCCATCACACTGGGGGTTGGCCTCCATACCACACTCACTGCTATAGGCATAACGAGTCATTCCATCTATCCACTCATGCATGAGAAAGGGCTGACCTGAAAGGGCATGTGCCCACCTCCAATTGTCCAGTATTCCATTTTCATCCCTCACCGCATGATATTGGTCCATTATTTTACACAGAGGCAGAGGTTCCACTCACGCTTTTTCCTGAGGCTGGTCCAAACTCAACCCCCAGATCTTAATCCCACAGGGACTCGGGCCCATCTCTGGATCCGAAGACGCTTTTAGAGATTTCCTCTCACATGCAGCATCCTTGTGCTCAAAGGATGGCAATGGGCAGCCTGAGAGATGCTGACTGGGTAAAGAAATGGAAGAAGGGCTTATCCTCCCCTGACTTAATTACTGCTCACCTAGCAACCCTGGCCTTGCTAGTGACCCATGCTGCCAGAATCCCATGCTTCCTTTCCTCTAAACAGTTCCGCATAGTTTTTTTCTTGCAGTGTAGACAGGACCTGGAAATGGTTTGCCCAGTCCTCCTTTCCCTCCCACAGCGGTGCTTAGGCATTACAGGGCATGGGGGTAGCTGCCCCAATTTTCCCAGAACGGGAACCGCAGCAGTGTGGATGCACAAATGCAGTTGACACCTGGTTGTGGGTGAAGGAAGGGTGCCATATAGACACAACTCAGCCCATGTTGTAGCCACATCAGATGACGGTGCGATGACCCCACTTGTGGTTGTTATACAGGGAGGGGGCCTCTGGACCACTTTCCCTCATTTTGGAGCCCTCACTAGAAAGATTTTTGTTTTAAATAAGTTATTCATGCTTTAATCAATCGGGGACATGAGGCAGGATTCCTGGAGGTTTAGAACACAGATTCAACTATTGACTCCAGATGGGAAATGTTTGAGTAATGAAAGTTCTGGTAGCTGCAGCTCGCAACAAACCTGATGGAGAAATAGGGAGTGGCAGGGGGGCAAGGGGAGGGGGACTGATTTTTTTTTAGTCACATAAAACTGCAGCCAAGAAGACATCAACCGGAGTTCACCAGATCTGGCGTTTTAATTGCTAACAGATCGGGCAGGTCCATATAGATATGACTGGGAAGCCAAAAAAATAAAAGACACTGGAAAATGCTGACAAAACCGAGGGTTTGTCTACACTTGAAATGCTGCAACAGCAGCACTTCAGTGTAGACGCTCACTGCATCAACGGGAGGGGTTGTCCCTTCGGCGCAGTTAATCTGCCTCCCCAATTCTTCCATTGACCTAGCACTGTCTACACTGGGGGGTTAGGTTGGCTTAACCGCATCGCTCAGGGGTGTGGACTTTTCACACCCCTGAGTGACGTAGCTGGGTCAGCTTAACTTTTGAGTGCACAGCTGGCCTGAGAAATGTTCCAGCATCGAGATTAATCCCAAGTAAAGCTAACGGGGACTGCAGATTTGGTTCTGGATATGCCTCAGAAATGGGGATGCTACTCTGATCTTTATCTGAAAGAAGGGCCTATTTCCAAACACCTATGAGGATGGCTGGCCTTCTGCTGACAGCACTGTGTTGGGGGACTCAGGAGCTCTGCATTCAATTCCCAGGGCTCCCCTAGGCTTGTGAGACAGCCCAATGGAGCCCTGATCCTGCAGGGTCCTCAGGGTGCTACTCTGGTACATATAATAATGGGAGTCACCTCAGAATGGCAATGTTATGGCTACACAAAGCGCAGCGTGGACAGAATCAGACCCCTGAGACTTGTCTAGATTAGGACATGAAGATGTGATATTAACCCATGTTAACTGAGGGCTTGTCTACACATGGAGTTAATCAGGAATGCTCAATTTGCTTTAGGCACACCCTACCTTAGTGTAGAGTAGCTTTTGTATGTAGACAAGAATGTGAGAAGTCTAGTGTAGACAAGGCAGTGGGAGGAATCTAGGTTTTAACTTGACAAGGTTCGCGTGGGTTAAAGGCAGTGTTCCTGGTCTGCCCTTGACTTCGATCAAGTGCTGTCATTTAAAGTTAGGCACCTAAAGCCGGTGGGAACTTTTGGAATATGTAGGCATTGAGTCCGTGACATAGCTGGGAATTCACCCCAGTCTCCAAACTCCCAAGATCTGTGTGTGTTTGTGTGTGAGAGAGAGAGAATATGTTTGTGAGCAGGTGTGTGTGTGGGGGTGTTAGAGAGAGGTACCTTTAATAGCATAGCTTTACATTTTCCACCTTCCAAGTGATTATCGAGGAAAGAGATTGTCTCATTTTTTCATATACATATATCTCGTCTCTGAGTCGCCATGGCAACACTGTATATGTTTGCAGGGCTGGAAGGATCTAGGGATGGAAAATGAAGCCAAGGAGTGGACTGAGCAGAGGAATCCAGCAGGAATTTTCCTCTGCTCCTCTGCGGCTGATTGGTTAACACTAATTTAACTCGGTCTCCTGAGTTTAGTCATCAAACCTGTGATTTCCAGTTTTCTTTTATTGTTTTTAAATCAACCACAATTGCTCTTGTGAGCCCATTTTTCACATTAGAAATTAGAGATGCAGCTGATGGGGATTGCAGGATGGGAGCCAGAGCACAGGATAATGCCATAGAAACACAAACACGGTACAACAGCTCTCAGGGCAGCAGATGGGAAAAGGCCGTGCCCCAGAGGAGTGGCAGGTCTGAGGCAACGTACCCTAGTGGTTGGAGCTGGGTACTAGGCATATCCCTGGTCTGTCACTTACTCACTACATGATTTTGGGCAAGTCATTTAGATCCTGATTATCTTCAGAGGTACTTGAGCACCCACAACTCCAAATGAAGCCAGTGGGAGCTGTAGGTGCTCAGCCCGGATGCAAAATCAGGCCCGTAACATCTCAGTGCCTCAACCTAACGACTGTAAGATAAGGATAATAAATAGATCTGGGTGAGGAATTAAACAATTCCGTGTATTACTCTTCATTTTCTTCTAGCAGAATATCCACAGACAGGTCACGATTTCCTCACACTTATTTGCTATACATCGTTGTTCCATGCATTTTCGGTGGGGCTTTTTACGGAATGGAGTGATTGTGAACAATTTGCTGGCTGGGATGGCTCAGTCCCTGAAGAGCAAACTGCTGGTTACTTATCATTGCTCCCATAAGTCACAGGGTGACAGTGAGAGTCACAAATTGAGCCAAAGGGGTTTAGGAGCAGCAACATTAAGTGGGGCAGGAACGCCCAGTGGTTAGGGAATAAGGGAGACTTCAATGGGTTGTATAAGCCCCCATACTGGTTAACCAAGGATTAGCAGCAGGCTGAGCCCAATTAGGCTACTGAGTGGCACCTGGAGTGGGGTCAGGCATGGGTCTTCATAAAGGAAGGAGCACAAGGCAGTGGAAGGCCAGGGAGGAGAATCAATTGAGAGGGAGCTGGGCGTTTCCTCTCAGGGGCCAACAGCTGAGAGGAGTCCAGGAAGCTTGGGGCCAGAACCAGCAGGTCCTGAGCCCAAAGAAAGGCTAGGAGGCTGGCGGCAGTGAAGCCTGGAGTCAGAAGTGTGTTGTCCTGTGCCAAGAGAAAGCTGGAGGCAGCTCAGCCCAAAAGGCAGGGATGGCAAATCCTAAGGGGCATTTGGACTGAAGTTTGGCAAACTGCAGAGCAGAATTGCAAGAAGGGATAGGCTATTGCTGAAGCCCCGGAGGAGGGGAGGTTCCAGGGAGGACGTGCCATGCTCTGAAATAAGAGCAAGAAAGAACTTTACAGGCATTAGGCTGAGCCCCAGGGAGAGAGAAAACTGAGGGCCTGACCTCTGGGGTTGACCGGAAATCCCATCGTGTTAACCCCATTGCACAGGCTAAATCCCACCCCATATCATAACATTCTGCCTCCCTAAACCCCACTGTAGATTGGCTGTACACAGTACACTTTGCTTCAAATCCAGTCTTTGTCTGCTGCCTTATGTTGCTGTGAGCTGTTAAACAGCTGCCACATTTCACCCCAGAGGTGGCTGCATCTCCATGGTGGGTGAAATGATCCCTATGGGGGAATTTACAAAGTGCTTTGGGATCTTTGGGAACAACAGCTGCTGTAGAAGTGGATTACAAATGAGTCATTAGTAATTAGTCACAATAATACCCTAGTGCTTCCACAATTTATAGGTCTGCTAACGCTTCTACATGTGGAATGTTTTCATCCATTCAGGGAAGATCTCAGGGTGGCAACTCCTTTACTGGTCTTTACACATTGCCCGTTTATGGTTTGGGTTGGGCGTGCTTGGTTGGTTCCACAACCTATAAATCTTACCCGAGCTCAAGAAAGAAGAATTTATCAATAAGAAAGCAGCAGGGGAAGAAGAACAGGGAGGTGATAAGGACAAAGGCACCCCAAAAATACAAAACAGCTCTTTTCTTCCAGTAGCATTGTGATGTCTGGTTTTATGGTCAGTGTATGGGCTAGGAGGGGATTTCCCTCTACGGCCTCCCTCTGCGGAAAATTGCACAAGTGGTATGTGTGTTTGTAAGAGAGAGAGAGAGCCCCGTCTGCTCAGGCACTTGATGGGACAGGGAGCTGATCTTCAGTAACCGTTCTCTTTTATGACATTAGTCCACGCATTCGTTGGCATGATAATACTTTGCACGCACAACCATGCATCCACACATCCCTGGGCACACCTGTGCATGAACACATGCAAACCATGCATGCACCTATGCACACATCCCAGCATGTGAGAAGACACACACATCCATCTATTCACACACACACCTCTACATTTGCACACCCATGCATCCCCACACCCTCATATGCAGGCAGACTCATATACACGTACACCCCACAAGCATGCACATACTCACAAGGACACACATCGCTTCTCATATTTGGATCTCAAAGCACTCTTCACAGGAAGGCACTTGGTCTCCTCCCTCCTGGGTTGTGACGATGTACCCATTGTACAGCCGGGGGAAAAGAGGCCCAGACCTGCCCCCAAATACAATTCACTCCAAAGTTCAGCCCATGTTCACTGAAACATTAACCAACCTGGCCAGTGCTTATGGTTTGAACAACACCCCATTCCAGCGAAACGAGCTGCATTACACATTTCACTCACCACTTGTCCTCATTATGGCTCTGTAACTCTAACCACTATGCCCCACTACTTCCCTTAGGGAGGGGTGCTCCCTCAGGGCTCCATATTAGAACATAAGAACAGCCCTACTGGGTCAGAGCAAAGGTCCATCTAGCCCAGTACCCTGTCTTCTGACAGTGGCTAATGCCAGGTGCCCCAGAGGGAATGAACAGAACAGGGAATCATCAAGTGATCCATCCCATGTTGCTCATTCCCAGTATTGGACACAAGACCCCACCAGCTCCCCGTGGGTAACTATGCTTTCACTGAAGCATTTTTAAAGGACACGGTCCTCCCGCATTACCCCTCCTCTTGTGCCCCAAACATACTTCCTGCCTCCCAATGCCTGGAAAAGGCAACTTGCTCGGAAACTTCAAAGCGCTGCTTGGCAAAATCCGCACATTTCTGCTGAGCAGCTCCCATCAGCACATTCAACACCAAACAAACAAACAAACAAGAAGAGGAGGGCCCAGCAGGATAGGAAAGGGGGGAGGATGGCAGGAGGGCGATTTCTCCTTGGAAATCTGGCATCGACAGACTGTGCTAAATTAGGTTCAGAGAGGCCATCTGGAACATTTATTTTTAATCGCATCATCTTTTTTTATTTTATTTGAGAGATTTTGTTTTCTCTCACGTTGTCCGTCAATTGGGAGCAAAGCGCTGCCTTATAAATAGAATAATTAGCGCACATGCCAAAGAACCTTGTTAGGAATCCTCCAGACAAAAACAAACAAACAAAAAAAGAGGCAAAACTAAAAAAAAGTAAGAAATGGAAGGTGGAATAAATGATGCTAAACTCCAGCAGAATCTGGCCTCTTCTGGGAAATTCTCCGAACCCCTTTCTCCTTCTTTCCCTGTTCTCTCCCTAGGCGTGTGATATTGCTCTGGCAGGGCTGAACTTTTCTTAGTCTGGTTCAACAGCCTTCTGGAATGTGTGTGGGAATCAGGCAAGGCGAGAGCTGCTGGAGATGTCAGGCAGCGGTTACATGGGACGGGACCAAGAGAACCCAGTGGCCTTCTACCCCATTGTGCCCCCAGTTCCTCTACCCGGCCGATCTCTGCCAATCTCCACAGCTGAATTATGACTCCCTGAGATGGGGAAGAGGGCGCTCTTGTCTGATGCAGGTGCTGCAAGCCCCCTGTGGGCAGCTGAGTCCTGGGTGTGGTGATTGGGGCTGGGATTTTCAAAGGAGTTTAGGGGATTTAGACACCCAGCACCAGGGGAAATTCAATGGGCGTTGGGCTCTGAGGCTGCTTTTGAACCTTTCAGCCTTGGTGTTTGTTTACCCAAGAAAACCCCCAGGGGAGAAGAGCGGTTGGGGATATATATTTCTGGAGAGATAATGATGATACAAAGGAAGGGTGGTTAGGGCACCAGTCTAGGACTTGAGCGATCTGGTTTCAATTCCCTGCTTTGCCAAAGCCTTCCTTGCACAAGTCACTTAGCCTCTCTGGGCCTTAGCTCCCCATCAGGAAAAGGACTGCTCTATCTCCCAGGGGTGTTGGGAGAATAAGTGTCTTACAGATGATGAGCTGCTGAGCTGCCATAGCAAAGGGGATCTTAGAGGTAAGCACCTTAGATACAGAGACATGGGGGATACGGTGCAACCTTCCTGTAACGGAGCAGGTGCGGTTTAGGTCCTTTTGATGCCTGATTAGCAAGTGCAGTGGGGTACCTGGGCAGCGAATGACCTACGTCGCTCCCACATAGAACTGGGTGCAGCATGGTGCCTGCACTATCCAGTGGGACCGAAGGAGCACTGTTCAGATCTGGCCGCTAACACACGGTGGGGCTATGATTACCATTGGCACCATGAAAATCTGGACTCTTCCTGCTCAAAGTGGTTCCATTTGCTCTTTTTGAGCAATGGGGGGAAGTCGTTTCCAGAGCTGCCAATGGGCCCGCTGCCCTCAGACATGCCAATCCAGTAAGCCTTGGCAAGAGAAGCCCAGCTGGTCTCAACTGTCCATGGCTTGGTCTAGCTACCACTGCTGTCTAGAGACTTACATGTCCCTCATCATTGTATCAGCTAAGCACCTCACAATTCTTAATGGACTGTATTCTCGCAACACTCCCGTGAGCTAGGGCAGTGCTATCATCCCCAGGAGACAGATGGGGAACTGAGGCACAAAGTAGATTGTGTGTCTTGCCCAAGGTCACGCAGGAACCCACATCTCCTGACTTCCATCCCAGTGCTCTGTCCACTAAACCATATTCCCTACAAAAGCTGGTCAGGACATGGTTTTCCCAGCCTCTGAAAATTTCAACAAATGTTCCCATCCCAAATCAGGACACACAGTCCAAATCTGACATTTTCACAAACTGCAAATCCTTCCCCCCATTCCCCTGGAATTGGTTCAGGTTATTTGTAATATTTCTTTTTTTTTTTTATTTTGACCATTTATTTTTATTTTACTATAATTAGCTTAAATGGGTGGGGGAGTATTTTGAACTAGAAAAGTAGAATTTGTCATTTAGAAAATGTCAAACTAGGATGTTTTGAAAGTTTCAAAACTCTTTTCCAAAACTTGTCAAAACCGACCCTTTCTGATGAAAAATTTTGGTTTGGACTAATGAGTATTTTTTGACAATAAAAATTTAGTTGACAAATTCAGAAATGCTCTTCTCCCTGTATCTATTACAACTCTCTCTCCATCTGTCTCTTGATCGCTCTGTCTCCTTAACAGAGAGGCCTCAAGCCAAACTTCACAGAGCTCAGAACATACCTGCTTACCCATCTTTAGTTAAGGCTTTATGTACAGTGGTGTTTGAGCCACTGCTGTAGCTATACAATTCACACCAGAAAGCACATCTACTCTGAGGGGTTCACGCTGCTGTAGCTAAGTCAGTAGAAATACATACACACGCCACCTCCCAGTGGAGACAAAGCCTAACATCCAGAGTATATTTAACCCACTGGTGAGTGTGTGTGTTGAGTCCCGCACTCTGCCCTATTCTGCAGAAGATTTGAGTCTGTTACAGGCCCAGTTAGAGGGCTTCAGTTCGTAGCAACTCTGCGGGTTCAACCCCTGGTAGAATGGCCACCTCATGGAACCTCCAAGCTGTAAGACACTATACTATGACAATAAAAACAGGCACCATGATCCTAACACTGGCTCCACAGAGATGGTGAAAGTCTCCAGGAGAGGACACAAGGAGGAAGGTCCCAAATTCCTATTTCCTTATGTGGCCTGTGAATGAATTAGTAGGGTCTCTGGGGTCTTGCCGCAGGGAGGTAAATGGGGACAACTGATGGCCAAGCTGAGGAGGAAGTGTGCTAAATGAAGACTGGCCAAGGCTCTGATTCTTAGCCGACATGGGGCTTAGGAATCAAGGCAGCATGAAAAATGGGGCATTTCCACTGAGAATGAGCAGAAAACAACAAAAGCTACTCATAGATGGGGAGGGCTGTAGACTCCACTCCTGCAGATGCACAGCAGGCCCCCTCCCCCTCAGTGTGTTCCAGGCCTGTGGTCTGCTGCGGGAACGCTGTCTGGCTGTGTTTGGAAAGGAACCGTGCCAGCCGCAAGTCCTGAGAACTCATCCCCCAGTCACGTTAACGGCGTCTCTGTTACCACGATAAACGGTGCACCGTCACCGGCCCACTCCTCCAGAACAAATGGAATCAGCCTCATGCTGGGACGGGAGTTCTCCCGTTGGAAGGGCCTGAAGTTGGTGAGGGTGGCTTGTGGCAGGAAATGTACTTTCAGCTGTTGGGGATGGGGTGGTGAAAGGGTGTAAAATGTGATCCCTATTCTGAGCAGGCTGGTAGGATTTGCTGAACCAGACCAACAGTAGAGTACATTTAATCCGGTGTCCTGCCTCTGGCAGTAGCCAAAACTTGATGCACAGTAGGATAGTGGCGTGCCCATATAATATGCCTAATTGTTTAATGCTTCAGACTGCAGGGAAAGGTCTTTGTGATCTCATCTAGTGATTAGTCTGTGGCATGAAGCATGAGGCTTTGTAATTTCCTGCTAGCTAGCAGAACCACAGATGTTATTCTGATTCTTCTGTCTGATCTTTACTGAGCTATTTCCCTCAATAATATCCAGCAGCAGCAAGTTCTGCGCGTTAACGCTACATTATAGATAGATGCTCCAACTGGAATATTCTAATCTGGGTCTGGCTTCAGATTCTGAAGTCTCCAAGCTTCTAGGGTGTTAAGGGCCAGGCCTACGTCTATTTAACACACTATACTTGTGAAAACTTGGCAGAGTATCGTAAAATGGTGCAATCAATTTGCATTTGTGTGGGAGTGAGATTAGGTCTGTGTCTTTGTGATTATGGCTGTGTTAATGGGAGAGAGTGTGTGTCCTTATGAACTGGTGTTTGGTATTTGGTAAATAATGATATAACAAAAAAAGAAAAGGAGTACTTGTGGCACCTTAGAGACTAACAAATTTATTTGAGCATAACAATCTCTCAAGTGCTTCCTCTTGTCCTGCAAATTTGACTTGACAGTCCTTTTGTCCCTTTTGTCCCAAAGAGCCTCTGGCTGGCTGATCATGCTGGGATTGTAGCTACCGGGGCAGTGGAATGCATAAATACTCTGGTGACAGGTTCTGCCGATGGCAGCTCAGACTAGATGCCATGTGCACGCAGGGAGAGTTGGAAAGACCCCAAGATGCCATAAACATAAAAATGCTCCAGCTGTTTCTTTACTCCAGTCAGATCTGGGGGGTTATGTGGGGGGAGGGGCAGCCAGCCAGCCCCCATATACTCCAGCTGGATTTAGCTAATTAGCAACCTTTATGTCATGTGCACGACAAGCACAGCAATTCTACAAAAGACCTGGACTGGGTCCCATTGTGTCCATCAGTCAGCAGGTCAGCCTGCCAAGCCTTCTCTTGGTCATTTCTGATAGAAAGTGGAGGCTAGAGAGCTGGTGTTGCAATGCATTTCTGTATCATGGTCCTGCAAACTCTGGACATGTATGTTGAGGTCCAGACTGATTTCCCAGTGGTCTCAGCTTAGGCCACGTTGCAACTTGTGAGGATAAGAAATCTCTGCTTGGGAGACGCCCAAGATTGTTGCAGCCTGGTGAAGCAGCTGAAGAGTGAAGTGTCCTGGAAGTGGTATGTTTGGATAGGGAATGAGCACTGAAATAGCAACGGATACTGCAAGGTCAGGAGTAAGGGTGTATTGGTACAACTATGTGGTAACCCAGGATAGGAACCGAGGGGAGCCGTGTAAGTCCAAACTCAGGCAGAATGGGTGGCAGTGCAGGACAAGAATTTTCAGAGCGGGAGGGTGTGGGGGGGTGCAAAAATGAGGTCCATTGGCAGAGCTATGTCGTGGTCTCAAACCAGGTGTTGCATTGCACTGGCAAAGCCAGACGCTTATACGTCCCCTGCCAGCAGCACTGGGCCGAGATCCCAGCAACAGCTTTCGCCCCTTCCATTTCACGAGCAACATATTCATGCACAGCAAAGACAGGGAAAGCTCCTGGGGAGGTAGAGAGCAGTGCGGGGGTGTTTCTGGTGTTGAACAGCAGTGAAACGCTATTTCTCTCTGAGGCTGACAGTGTAAATGCATTTCCTGGCAGGCAGATCATTCTGCATTAAAATTCTTGGTGAAGATTATGAGCGTGTGTTTATGAAAAGCCTGCGAGTGCTTCTTGGAACCAAACATGCTTTCGAGATTAGATGTTTGGGTGTGGGCTGAGTGCTCGTTCAATGTAAAAAGTTAAGCTTCTAAATAGACAATTCAAACCCACCCACCTCATAAGGAAAAATAGCCTATCCCTTCCTCCCCAATCCCCCGCTTCCTTGTACGTGGGTATCTGGCCATCGTTATACTCCCTGATTCCCAGTGGGCCACCACTATTCTTTAGATTACAGGTGGACACAAAGCTAATGATGAGCTGGCTTGTCTTGTCGCCAGAAACATTATCCAACCCAAACCGTGTTGTGATGGTCTACAAAAATCATTGTTGTGAGGCTCTACAAGGAGGATCTGACCATTTCACAAGCTTTAAGCACATGCTTGTGTCCCACTGACATCAAGTTAAGTTTAAAGTTAAAGGGACTCAGAGTTGAGCCTGTGCGTAAGTGCTACCCTGAATAGGGATGTTTTAGTGCAATGGCACGTTGGCTCTTTAACTAAAGGGGATGAGGTCTGTGCACTGGAACCAGTGTCCCAACCCTGCTAGCAATCCCTCGGGGGGGCCGGGGGGGGAGGGGGGGTTGGTTACAAATGGAATGCAGGGCATTGCTTGGAGTTCCAAAGCTTCTATCCCTAGTGCAGGGCCCAGGCTAGAAGAGTATGCTTATTCTTTTAGAGATGACTCTCCCTTGAAGGAAATTGGGTTTAAGTTCCAGGGGAAGAGTTTCACCAAGAGTGACACTAATTTTGTGATGAGCTTCCCAACACCTCAGGCCCCCCTGAGGGTCACCCAGCTTTGCTACTGATGTGACCATGAGAAAGGAGGCAGAGGTTCCCTTCAGTTAAGCAGCTGTGAGTGCAGGGGCTCACCCACTGCTCTGGGCCAGATACTGGGGTTTGTTAATAACACCTAGCTCTTATATTAGTGCCATGAGTATGGGGAATAAACAGGAAGATCTGGCAATATAAGCACATGAGCTAAATTATGACTTAATTGACATCACAGAGACATGGTGGGATAAATCCCATGACTGGAATATTGGTATAGAGCAGAGGTCCCCGAACTATGGGGCGTGCCCACCCAGGGGGGTGCAGAGGAATGTTTGGGGGTCCCTGGCCAGTCCCCATAGGGGCAGGGAGGGAGCGCCACCCAGCTCCACTCCTGGCCGAAGCCCCGGCTGCCGGCCCTGCGCCTGGGGCCCTGGCTGCTGGCCTCAGCCCTGGCCAAGGCTCCAGGCCCGCCCCCACCCCTCTGCTGTAGTCCCCTTATCCCTGTCCGCATCCCCCTCCTGGACCATGGAAGATAAAAAAGGGGGGAGCGTGAGGTAAAAAGCTTGGGGACCACTGGTTTAGAGCGTTTTGCTTGTTCAGGAAGGCCAGGCTGGGGAAAAAGGGAGGATGTGTTGCATTATACATCAAGAATATATACATTTCTTCTGAGATCCAGAAGTAGGTGCAAGGCAGACCAGTTGAAAATCTCTTGGTAAAGATAAAAAGGGGGAAATAATAGGGGAGATGCCATCACAGAGGTCTATTATAGACCGCCAGATCAGGAAGAGGATGTGAAAGAGGCATTGAGAGAATAAATAACAGAAATCTCCAGAACACAAGACCTGGTAGTAATGGAGGCCAGACATCAGTTGGAGAAGTAATACATTGGCAAAACACAAATGTCCAAGAACATATTAGAATGTATTGGGGACAACTTTTTGTTTCAGAAAGTGGAGGAAGTAACTGGGGGACACACATTTTAGATTTGGTTCTGACCGAAAGGGAAGAATTGGCAGCAAATCTGAAGGTGCAGGGTAATTTGGGTGAAAGTGATCATGAAATGTTAGATTTCGTGATTTTAAGGAAAGGAAGGAGTGAAAGCAGAGAAAAAGGACAATGGATTTATAAAAAGGAGACTTTAACAAACTCAGAAAACGGGTAGGTAAGGTCCGATGGGAGGAAAATCTAAGGGATAACAGAGTTCAGGAGAACTGGCAGTTTCTCAAGGAGACGGTATTAAAGGCACAACTGCAAACTATCCTGATGTGAAGGAAAGATTGGAAGAATAATAAGAGGCTAGTATGGCTCCATCAGGAAAAAGGAATCCTACAAAATATGGAGACATGGATACATTGGTAAGGAGGAGTGCAAAAGAATAGCACAAGTGTGTAGGACAAAATCAGAACGCCTAAGGCATAACACAAGTTACACTTAGCAAGGGACATGAAAGGCAATAAGAAGAGGCTATTTAAATACATTAGGAGCAAGAGAAAGATGAAGGGAAGTGGAGTCCTCTACTTAGAGGGAAGGGAGAGCTAATAAATAATGGCATCAAGAAGGCTGAAGTCTTAATGCCTATTTTCCTTCAGTCTTACTAAAAATACTTAACACAATTAATATTAACAACAAGAGGAAGAAATGCAAGTCAATAGGGAAAGAACAGGTTAAAGAACATTTAGATAATTTAGATGTATTGGAGTCAGCAGGGTCTGATGAAATTCATACTAAGGTGCTTAAGGAACTAGCTGAAACAATTTTAAAACTGTTAGCAATTCTCTTCAAGAATTTATGGTGAGCGCACAACTGGTTAAAACATCATACTCAAAGACAGGTTTCAGAGCAGCAGCCGTGTTGGTCTGTATCCGCAAAAAGTAAAGGAGTACTTGTGGCATGTTAGAGACTAACCAATTTATTGGAGCATAAGCTTTCATGAGCTACAGCTCACTTCATTGGATGCATGCAGTAGAAAATACAGTAGGGAGATTTCATATACACAGAGAACATGAAACAATGGGTGTTACCATACATACTGTAACGAGAGTGATTAGGTAAGGTGAGTTATTACCAGCAGGAGAGAAAAAAAAAATCCTTTTGTAGTGATAATCAAGGTGGGCCATTTCCAGCAGTTGACAAGAACATGTGAGGAACAGTGTGTGGGTGGGTGGGGGGGAGGAATAAACTCAAAGAGTAATTAGCAATGGTTTCCTGTCAAACTGAGAAGGTATATCTAGTGGGTCCTGCAAGGATCAGACCTAGGTCCGGTACTAGTCAATATTTTCATTAATGACCTGCATAATGAAGTGGAGAGCATGCTTCTAAAATTTGCAGATAGCACCAAGCTGGGCGGGGGTGTGTGCAAGAATTAAAAATGATCTTGAAAATTAGGGAATTGGTCTGAAGTCAGCAAGATGAAATTTAATTAAGAAGTGCAATGTACTTCCCTTAGGAAGGAAAAATCAAATGCACAACTACAAAATGGGGAATAACTGGCTAGGTGGTTGTACTGCTGAAAAGAATCTGAGGGTTTTACTGGATCACAAATTGAATATGAATCAATGTGACAGAATTGTGATAAAAGGCTATCATTTTAGGCTGTATTAAAAGGAGTGTCATATGTAAGACACGGAAGGTAATTGTCCCACTCTGCTTGGCACTGGTGTGGCCTCAGCTGGAGAACTGTGTCCAGTTCTGAATGCCACAATTTGGGAAAGATATGGACAAATTGGAGAGAGTCTAGAGAAGAGCAATGGAAATGATCAAAGATTTAGAAAACCTGAGCTAGGAGGAAAGGTTAAAAAAATGGGGCACGTTTAGTCTTGAGAACAAAAGACTGAAGGGGGCACCTGATAACCGTTTTCAAATATGTTAAGGGCAGTTAAGAAGAAGATGGTGATCAATTGTTTTCCACGTCCATTGTAGATAGGACACGATGTAATGGACTTAATCTGCAGCAAGGGAGATGTAGGTTAGATACTAGGGAAACCTTTCCAACTGTAAGGGTAGTTAAGCTCTAGAATAGGCTTCCAAAGGAGGTTGTGGAATCCCCATCATGGGAGGTTTTTAAGAACAGGCTGGACAAACACCAGTCAGGGATGATCTAGGTTTACTTGGTCCTGCCTCAGGAACTGATAACCTCTTGAGCCCTGCAATTGCTACCTTCCAGCTCTACCTTGCTCTGATTCTATATAGTGCTTTTCATCCATAGATCCCACAGCACTTTACATTATCCCCATTTTACAGATGGGGAAATTGTGTCACGGGGCGGGGAAGTGACTTGTCCGAGATTGCCCAGCAGGCCCGTGGCAGAGACAAGGCTACAACTCTGGTTTTCTGAGTCTCAGTCTAGTACTCTATCCACTAGGCCACAACACCTCGCAGGTTTTCTAGACTGCCTTGGCTTCAGCTAGATCAGCAGTACCCTGAGACCAGCCTACCAGCGTTTCAGTGCTCTCCACTCCTCACCAGGACTCGCATCTGAACAAGCCCGGAGAGTTACCAATGACAGAAAGATTTAGGGCTTGGGGTCCGCTTGTGTTTGGCCAAAGGATCCAGTTGGTGCTTTGCAGTTGCAGACAGGTCCATCCATCCGCACTGTCCATGTCAGGCTCGTCTCAGCATTCCAGGCTCTTGCTGTAGCAAATAAAAATGTCCCTCATGAATACTATCGCCATGTCCTTCCTCCAGGTACAAACACACACTGCCTCTCCTGCTCTCTCAAAGACTAATGCCCAGATCTTATGCTGTATCGTACATGTGCACTTGAGGGGGCGGGAGAACAGGGGTTCTCTTCTCCAGGCCCCGGTGCAGCAGCCATGTGCACCATTCCAACCTTGCACATACAGATCTGCTAAGCAGAGGAGCTCTCTTGCCCGCTGGAGCATTTTGTGTCCCCAAATTATCATGGTTTGCCCGCTAAGAAGAGTTGCCTACCAGTTAGGGGCATGGTCGGTTCCCCTGTCTCACAGCTCATAGACTGGGTGGTAAAGGACTCGTTCACCATGAGGTTTTGGTGCGTAAGGTGCATCCCACCTGTTCTGCCCCATTCTCCCAGCTCTGAGACACCCAGTGCTATCAGGCTGACATCCAGACAGAGCATTGGTCTGCTGTCCCTCCTTACCCACGTACACCCACTCACACATTCAGTCTGCAACACACAGACACAACCCTGCATCACATACACCCCTCACATGGGGTGCAGACAAACATCCCAGCTGCCCCATGAGCCCAGATCACACACACACATACACATACAAACACACCACATCTCTCTCTCACCCAACACGTCATCACATGAACACCTCATGTTTCGCACTTACCTCACATAACATGCACACATCCCACATCATGCAAACATATGAGCACTTGCACCACAAGACACTCACACACACACACAACATGGCCACATCACTTAAACACAAGATGTTGTCCTAAAAGCACAGCTTCCTTTCGTAAGTGCTTTTTCAAGGCGACCCTCCCTGCTCTGCAGCCGGGGCGGCCTGAGGTCTGATTTTTTTAGTGCAGAAGACCAGGTTGTATATCTAAATATACGTCTAAAAAATAATAATTTCCAAGAACAATGGTGGAAGCAGCCCAAAAATGTGCTAAGGAGAAGAACGAGTGCATTAGAGCTGGAGTCCAAGCAAAATATTAAAAGGATGAATCAGGAAAAAAAATATATGGGGTTTTAAAAAGTTATTTTTCTTTTTTAATGGTTAATGGCAGGTTTTCAGTTTGAGCTTCAAGTGCTGGAGAAATGTGTCAAATGATCCTGTGTGGAGCTATTCCATGGGGGATGAGAAAAACATTGTTTTGATTAGACATTTAAGATGGTTTCAATCAAGCCCTGCTTAGCGATCACACAGACAAGGCTTTATTATTATCATTATCTTTCTTTATTTCTTTCACTCACTTCATGCTACCTGTGTCATGCCTAACGATCTCCCAGCAGCGTTTGACTATCGGCGTTAATTAGTCCCACTCCTGTTTCTTTTGTTTTTGAGTTTTATTAGCACCAGTGGTTTGGCTTCCAGGCTGTGTGACAGGGTGTAGTGGCGGCTGCTGTATGAGCAGTTTATAGGTCACCAGGTTTCATGGATTCCCACTGGGTTTGGTGAACTTTGACACTGACAAAAGTGAGTCAGAGATAGCATCCGGTCCTTCAGGATTCTTTGCTCTCTTGGGGCTCGGTGCTGCAAGACCTCAGTGTATGGCACTGCCTGTGACTTCAGCGGGGGGTGTCGCACACAAATGGCTTGCAAGATCTGGACCCCAGTCCTGAGCACCCTAACACACAAGAGGGCTCTGCTATTCCAGTCACAGATGCTAGCACAGCTCTGCTGATGCACCTCAGTCCTGATCTGCCACCCCCACCTTGCTATTCCAACCAGGGGGCCCCTACACAGCTCTACCAATGCCCCCGAATCCTGACCTCCAGCCCTTCTTGCTATTCTTGATACTCGCCTGCCCATGACCCTCAGACTGACTTGAGTGCACTCACAGTTCTGCCAGCATCCCTCACTCCTGACCTCCCGGCATCTCCGGCTTGTGAGTATAATGACCTGTTAACCCTTTGATATCCAGGAGTGAGGAGGGCAACAAATCAACCTGTGATTTTGCATGTTCCAAATTGCTAATTTACACCCATGTCCTGAAAACACTATAGGCTAAAGTGACTAGAGCAGTGGGCTGGAACTTGGGACATCTGAGTTCTATTCCCACCTCTGCTGCTGGGTGACCTTGGGCAAGTCACTTCACTTCTCTGTGCCTCAGTTTCCCCAGCTGTAAAATGGGGATAATGATCCTGACCTCCTTTGTAAAGTGCTTTGAGATCTCCTGACAATTAGAGCTAGTTGGTATTATTATTCAGTCCTGGTGCCGCTGCAGTTTATAACAAAATTCCCATTGATTTGATCCTGCATGATTCACCTTGGCACGACTCCCTTCTTACCCAGAGAAGGGTTGCCAGCTCAGTGCACCATCCAGTAGCAGAAAATAAGCTGGAAAATATCAGTTTCTCAGAATCAAGCTACCCCAGACACTTCGTATTTCACCAAAGACGATACAGCCGCTCAACAAATGCCAAAGCATTAGCATCAGGAGCCAGAATATCAGCTTCGCTTCATAAATTCCCCCACTCCCCATTCCTTAGCCTCAAAGTGTATTAGGTGTGAGATACTGATTTGGAATGGGGGCCAGGCAAAAGAAATAAACAAATAAACAGCCTGGAGCAATTTATGGGGATTTTGGGGCAGGGAGGGGGGAAATAGAGCTTTGCTGATAACCCTCTTCCCTCTGTAGGGAAAGTAGAGTCACATGCATATGGGATGCATATAAAAAGCCCATGTGTTTAGCAATTCAACAGCTCAGCAGAGAGAGAAAGAGAGTGTGAGTTAAGTTAGGCACTACCAGCATTAATTGGGACAGGTACAATAATGCATACAATGGAAATGGCTTCAGAATATTAAATTGCTGGTGGGGAACCTTTTACAGTAATAATTACTCGATCTATCTAACCCCATAGACCCTATCTATCTCTATCTATCTATTGCTATACACCCCCTCTATCTAATCTATCGCCATACACTCCCTGTATCTATCTAATCTAATCTATCTATCTATCAAATTTCAGCCACTCTAGAGATGGACAAAAACTTGGTTTAGCCAAACTAAAATCAAGACTAATTTTTCTAATCAGTCTACTCATTTGCTTGTCTTCCTAATGTCTAATCTGTTTCTATTTATTCCAGACCAATCACTTGTTCAGACCTAATACCCATTTATCAATATCCCCAAAGGTAGAGGTAAATTGGGGGCTAATTTGGCTCGCTTTGTACAGCACTTTGAGAGTGGTGGCTAGGGTAATAGATGTGCTCATAGCGGAATGTTGCAACACTGTAATAAAAGCTTCCACCAATCAGAAACTGAGTCACACATTTGAGAAAAAAAAAGGGGGTGGGGGGCAAAAATCTGATTTCTGATTGGATGAACCAAAAAGAAAATCTGTTCTCTAAGCCAATCAGAATGTTCCGGTAGCTGCAATGTTAGCTGAGGGTGGGATACTTACCCTTGGTGATTACAACATCCATCAGGGATAATGACAACACGTGTCTCATTAATCATCTGGTGTAAACAAAGGGAGACTCACTGAAACAGAGCCCTGTCGCTGGATGAATGGCTCTGAGTTTGAAAATAAACATTTCAAGGTCTGCCTCAGCGTTTATTTTTGCTAAATGATTTGGCTTTGCTTCAGCATTTATCTAGCAACAGGGGATCCATTGCACCAGGACAGCATCGCTTAGCTCCACCACGAGGGGATTGTGCAGGGAGGGCCAGCCTTCTGTAAATCATTGACATCTATACTCCAAACCCCTCCACTTTCACTTCCTAAAGGTGATCTGAAAATATCAGGGCAGAATCTTTCCTATGCGGCAGGCTGCAGGGGGCATTCAGCCTAGAAATACATACACACTACTGTTGCCAGCTCGCATGATTTTATCATGAGTCTCACAATATTTGGGGGTGTTCTTAAAGCCCCAGCCCCTGGAGTCCTGTGATTCAAGCAGTTGGGACTTAAAGAGAACGCCCTACTATCGCTCAAGTTGCAAAACAATCACCAGAGTTGGCAACACTGGCCGGGGTGCATGTGTGCAGATGGACGCACATACAAACACAATGTAAACATACTCTTCTGGTGCATTGGTGCGTGCTTCAGACGTCCTGCTCCATGTAGACCACAGAACATATGTCTTTAGCTATTTCCGTGTTTCACGTTTCCAGCTTCACAAAACAAGGGAATCTAAAGCCACAGCCTGGAATCCCATTTCAGAGATTTAGCTGGGTGTCTTCGAAATGTCCCATTTGCCTGTGTTACACTGCTCTGCACCTTGCGAGGCAGCCGACGAGCTCGCAGGCTAGCGGGGGGAGGTGGCAGATTGCGTGAGGCCAGAGGGCAGAATGCAGACCTAGAGATGGCAATGGGTGAGGGAGAGCTCTGCACATTGCAGATGTTCCCGGTTTTATTCTAACGCGCGCCCCTTCCCTGGGGGCTACGTGTCACGGTCATTAGCAGCAGAGAGAGGATTTTGCACACATCCTCCCTCTGCATCTCCAAACCCTACTCCAGACCACTTTGGAAGGGTTACCCTGTGCAGCACAGACAACGGCGAAAACCAAAAGCACATTGCCCCAGGGGTCTGGTTCACGAGGCCACATCCCTCTCACCTAAGCACCAGGGATCCCACAAGGGAACCCAAAGAGACGTCCTAACTGCTGAGAGAGAAACATCCAGGGTGTTATAATCAGAGGTGGTGAGTGGTGTGTGTCTAGAATTACCTGTTGATCTACGTGTGTTCACGAAGTGCATGGAGTGTCATGCGTTGCAATGTGTGTGTCCATGAAGAATGTGATGCATTGAGGGTGCATGTGTAGGAATCTGAAGAGTGTTACGTATTGGTATGTGTGTGTGTACATGGAGAGTGTGCAAAGAGTGTTAGGTGCTGGGGTGTGTGTAAGGAGACTGTTGTGTTGACCAGGTGTTGTTATTTGTCTGATTTATGCATGATATTTGCATACAGTGTGGAGTGTCTGAGTTCCATGGTGTGTGTGTGTGTCCTTGTGGCTCGGAGGTGGCATTGTGCAGGGGCACACAAGGTTTAATTATTTTAATTTGTGATGATGTATTTGCTGACAGTAGGCAATGTAGCGCTTACAGTCAACAGCGCATCAGAGGCCTGGGCTCAAATTAATCGCTTGTGTATATGAGCCAAACTGCAACAGTGCAAGACCCTGCTCTGTTTCCAGGAGGTGCATTAGCACTGAGAGCGCATGGCAGGATGGAGTTTCAGGAGATGGAGACGGCTAGTGCTAGGCTAGGGAGAGCGCTCCAGATGTGGGGGAAAGGGACATAGAGATGGGAGAAGGGGAAGAGCGTGACGGGAGGGGGGAGTGAGGAGAGATGTAGTGAAACAAAAAAAGAGACAAAGGTTGAATTTAACCCTTTAAAGGGCTCCACACATTCTGTCCGTGTGTCATGATGCACTAGCCGGTTCTCCTCCTATTAATCTGTCTTATTCATTTAGTGAGTATTCAATAACCTCATAGGTTTGGCCATTCCTGTTCAGTCTATTGGCTCATCTTGTCCAGTATTCTGCCTCCAACAGTGACCAGCACCAGCTGTTCCAAGGCAAAGCAGATATCCATAATGTACCTAGCCACTGGGTCAGTGAGAAAACCTTCCTGACCCTATAGAAGACTGTGCCCTGGAGCATGAGGCCTGTTTGCCTTATGCAAAAGTTATTGGTGGTCATAAACATTCAATTCATTAACAAATGCAGCCTTATTCTGCTCCAGTCTTTAGTATGCTGTAAGTGGAGCTCTGAAGATTACTTGGCAATACATCCTCACTGGAATACATCCCTCCTGTCCTGGGTCTAGGAGCAGCCTAGATCTCAGCAATCTGTGTGGGACTGGGCAATTAGAACCTTAAGGACCGAGGGCACTGGCAGAGGGCAGAAATAGCAGGTCAGGACGGAGGGGCATTGGCAGAGCCGTGTGAGAGGCTCAGGGCTATGACAGCACAAATATCTCCCAAAGAAACTCTGGAAATGTTTGTGCAGAGATCGGCAGAATCAGTCCTGGCTAATTTGGGGCCAGCGTGGATTTCCACCTTGACCATTAGCATAGTCCTTCAAACTGGATTTGGCCTGAACTATGACTTTCATTTGGGTCAAGTTCTCTTCTTCTGCTCCACACAGGACACCCCCTGTCGCTAATATGTCAGGTGCCTATTGAAATCCACACTCAGCCAAATATTCATTTAGTTCTGATTTATTAAGCCAGTTACTGTATAGATGATTAGAAACATATTTCTGGAAATTGACTGGCCACGGAGCAGACATGTAGCCATTACAGAGTTGTTAATATTCTATAAATATGTTTTTAATCATTTCTGTATTTAACATACAATAACTGTCCTATTAAATGTAATGTATATTTGGCAGCCTTAATATAAAGCATTGCAGGTTTTTGTTTGGTTTGGTTTCCTACAGATTCATTAAGTTCTGCTGCGTGGAGAGAGAGTGCAGATTTTGAAAGTGGACTTTACTAAATTGAGAGAGAGAGAGAGAGAGAGAGATCCTCTCAAGTGTTCAAGCACCAGAGTGTCTGTGAGAATGGGCGGATAGGGATGGACTCATTATATAGAAGACTTTTTTTTGCCCATGTTGCCTATTAAGGAGGCAACGTTGACTAGTGGATAGGGTGCTTGTCTAGGAATCAGACGATTTGAGTTCTAACTCTGGTTGTGCAGCCAACCTGTGGAGTGGCCTTGGGCCTGTTATGTTACTTCTCTGTGCCTCTGTTTCCCCTCCCACCCTTAGACCATAAGGTCTTCAGGGCAGTGATAGCCTCTCACTACTTATCTGTAGAGCCCTTAGCACAGCGGTGGGCAAACTACGGCCCGGTGGCCTCATTCGGCCCTCCAGACATTTTAATCCAGCCCTCAAGCTGGAAGAGGGGTCCAGGGCTTGCCCTGCTCTGGTGCTCCAGCCGGGGAGCGGGTTTGGGGTCTTGCCCCACTCCACGCAGCTCCCAGAAGCAGTGGCATGTCCCCCCTCTGGCTCCGATCCATAGGGGCAGCCAGAGGGCTCCACATGCTGCCCCCGCCCCAAGCGCCGCCCCGGCAGCTCCTATTGGGCGGGAACTGCAAACAATGGGAGCTCCAGGGGCAGTGCCTGTGGACAGGGCAGCACGCAGAGCTGCCTGGTCACACCTCCGCGTAGCAGCTGGAGTGGGAACATGCCGCTGTTTCTGGCAGCTGCTTGAGGTAAGTGGTGCCTAGAGCCCACCCCTGAGCCCCCCCACCCCCCCGCACCCCAACCCCCTGCCACAGCCCTGATCCCCCTCCTGCTCTTGAACCCCTAGGTCCCAGCCTGGAACACCCTTCTGCACCCCCAACCCCTCATTGCCAGCCCCACCCCACAGCCCACACCCCCAGCCCCAGAGACCTCCCACCCTCCAACCCCCAATTTTGTGAGCATTCATGGCCCGCCATACAATTTCCATATCCAGATGTGGCCCTCGGGCCAAAAAGTTTGCCCACCCCTGCCTTAGCACAATGGGACCCGTATCTCAGCTGAGGCCTCTAGGTTCTACTGGACTAGAAATAGGAGTGAGGAGCAGGGCTAGGATACAGGCAGTCCTCCACTTTACGACATTCGAGTTACAATGAAAAGCACTTACAATGTTTATAAATTGACATCCTGTTTCGACTTTCCGATATTGGTTTCGACTTTCCAACACTCGATCTGACATTGTTCCTCTGGGAAAATTGAGTTACGACATTTAGACTTAAGATGCGATTTTCAGGAACCAATTGTGTTGTAAGTCCGAGGATGGCCTGTAGAGGAAGTCTTTAAGATGGTGTATAGCATGCTACCACCAGAGTTAATAGACAGCCTTGAGTGCTTTGGCTTGATCTTCAAAGGTGCTGAGCAGTGACAGCCATCAGACAAAACCTTTGGGATTGGTACGTGCTCAGCCCCTCTGATAATCAGGCAATCATTCCACCCTCTCTCTCTCTCTCTCTCATCGCTCCTTCTCTGTCTTCCTCACTGTGTTTTTGCTGGGCACCTCAGAAATGGTGGATGCACTGGATGGAGTCTGGAGAAGGGGGTCCAGTAAAAATTTTTAAAAAGGGGGAGGAAGGAAATTGTGCAATATTTTGAAATGTCAAAGTTGTTTCTGTTTTGTAGCGTTCGCAGTAGACTTGTTCCATGGAAACTTTTCACATTTTTACATGCATTTTTATCAAAAATTTACCAATCACCATTTGGGGAACAATGTTTTCAGTTAAAAAATATTGTGAAAATGTCAAAAACCAAACTCCACAAACAACAGTGTTTTGGGTCTTATTCTTACGATGAAGAGGGTCGGGGGGGAAAGTGTTCTGAGGTCACACACACGCTTCAGACATAAGCTACAAAAGCCAGGCTGACTTTTAAAACACCTTCAAACTTGATGTCCTATCGCACCTGATTCCCATCCAGATGACTGACTGTTCCCCGAGACCTGCTGCCTGCAGGAGAAGAAGGTTGAGAGAGGAAAGAATTTACATTAAATTAAATTATTTTAGCTGGAAAAATAAACCCTTCTCACAGCTTGAAGCAAATGCCTGCCTGATGCCTTCACGGCTCTCGGGCTCAGTGCGAGATGGCTGCCATCACCCTGAAATGAACGTCCGGAATGCCAGACTGAGCTCAATTCACTCACTGCAGGCGTGCCTGCCAATGGAAATCAGCCCATTTTACGGCTCCAAGGGAAGGGAAAGGATGCTGAAACAGTAGGTCAGGTCAACCCACCTGCAGAAATCAAATTAACCCCTTGTACCCTTAGGGTGACCAGATAGCATGTGTGAAAAATCAGGACCGGGAGTGGGGAGTAATAGGCACCTACATAAGACAAAGCCCTAATATCGGGACTGTCCCTATAAAATTGGGACATCTGGTCACCCTATGTACCCTAGACCCCCAGGTTGAGAGCTCATGGTCTATTGGCTAATCCAGCAGGATGAATGAAACTATCCAGCACAGGAGCAAATTTTTATGCCTGCAAAATATCCAGAGGGCAGGCCTGGATGCCCCACCAGCCACTGGGAAGCCCCTGACAAAGGGATATGGATGACTGGAAGCTCTGCAAAAAGAGCGTCTTGGCCACTGGGTGCAGAATCAAGGACAACAGACGGCCTGGAGCGATGGGACATCTGGACTCTGTTACTCTGGAAGGGGCAGGACTAAACGTGACCTGGCCGGAGGGCTGAGTCCTGGGAAGAGGCCGACCGCTGCGGGACTGGCGTGAATGTCGACAGGGTGCGCTACAGTAGGAAAACCGGCTATGCCACGCCCAGTCACGAGGAGGTGCGCCAGCGCGGAGTCATCCCTCCAGATTCATTCACGCACTCAACGGGGCAGTGCTCTGCGTCGTTCCCAGCTCTAGGGCTGACTGCAGTTTGCTGTCGTGAGTGTCGTGAGGCTACAGCTCCCTCCCCCAGTTCTGAACCTTGCTATAGGGCTGGGGAGGAATCTTATCCCCTAACTTCCGCGCTTCTTGCGCCTTTGGAGGAAACAGCTGGAACTGGCCACTGTCTGAGACAGGATTCTTGGCTAAGGGGAAGTCCCATCTGATCCATTCTGGCAGCTCCTGTGTGCCTGTTCCCATGTCCACCTCTCCTGTCCTGTACCCCAGTCGTACCTCCTGTCCGACAGGGAGAAGTCTGTGCAGTCGTTGGAGCCCTGTTGGCCAAGACATAAAGGGCCATTCTTTGTGAAGAGCAGACAGCGATCAGATAACCCCAGGCCAGCTGGCCATCGGCCGCAAGCCAACACATCAATCCCCTTTCTGGGTGAGAGGCAGGGTGTCACAATTGGCAGGGCCAGTTGTTTAGAGGATCCCCAGGGGATTCCTCACAAGCAGAGAGAGTCTCTTATCCCAGAGCAAAGTGAGACAGGCTCCACCGTTCGGCAGGAGAGGGATGCCGTTGGGGGTGAGGGACTCTTTGTTTGCCACATTGCCACTGGCCATCTCATGGCGTCTGAGCTCAGGCAGCCTCAGGGAGGGCAGCAGTGCGGGGAGGGGGAGGATATGGAGACGCATTGGCTTTTAGGGGCTGCCACCCTTCCCTAACTCTTCGCAGCTGTCTGGATTTCCATAGGGCCAGCCCGTGTACTGCAAACCGAGTACGCGTCAAGGCCTGAATCCAGCCAGGGTGTTATGGTGACATGCCGTCACTTCCTTCGGTTCACAGGGAATACTCAGAGCCAAGAGCCCGGGAGTCAGCCAGCCCCTCCATCTTCCTGAGAAATCCTTGCAGGGATCTGACCATGCACTGAACAGACAGGACGTTAGTTCATTTGTTCCTCTGTGTATACGCTGGGCTTATGATAGGAGGGGCCAATAGCACTGGCCAGGGGCAGGCATGCTGCAGGCCCATTAAAAGCTTCTCTCCTCTCCTCTCCTTAGATCTGCCAATGCTTCACAATCGGAACTTTTGGCACCCCTACGGTTCCAGCCCTGTCCCACCCCCCTCATCTGCAGCACCACCACTGTGGCCATACTGCACCTCTCCCTCTTCCCCCCAAGGCTCTGCTAATGAACAATAACCCTATCCTCCAGCACCCCTTGCTGTTCCAGCCTTGGGCACTGCACATCGCTCTGCCACAGGAACCAAATTCTGACCTCCAGCCCCCTCTGCTGTTCCAGTCCTGGGCCCTGTGTTGAGCAGAGACTGCCAAAAGTCTGAATTGTGCAGTGGTTTTACACACCTGTTAGGACCACAAAATCCATTCAACTGCGGACCGAGCTGGGCTGGAGCCTATTCCCAGATGCACGAGGCCTTGAGCCACTTGGCTGCCTGAGCTTCTCACCCTGGAGGGGTTTGATATCAAGGGTTCCTGGAGCTGACTGCTCCATCCATCCAGAACCAGTGCCTTTGTTTCTTGGCCAAGCCTGCTGAACTCCTGTTACCCACCCTGCTGCAGTCGCTCTACCTGGATGTCACAGATGGATACATCCCCTGCCCTGCTGGCTAAGCAGCTGTTCACTTAGTCCTGGGAAGGGAGCCTTTAGCTATATGTCCCCTCTGGAGCCCAGAGAAGTGTGGGGCAGGAATGGCACGCTGGTTAACAGAAAGAAAAACCACTTGCTTGCTGCCAGCAGTCTCGTTAAAACTAATGAGACGGAAAGCAACACATGGAGCAGCATGGCAGGTTTGCAGCTTTCCCTCTTGTTTCTCCTTCTTCTTTATTTTTGTTACACCTTTCCCAGGGCGGCCCTGAGCTTTACCAGCAAAGGTGAGGGATGGAATCATGACTGCAGGCTTTGGGGCTGTCTCTCCCTTTCTCACCTGTCCCTTTGTTCACAGCCTGGACAATTAGCCCTTGGAACTCATTGCCACAAAACCTTATAGAGGCCAAGAGCTCATCTGGGAACCGAAAGGGAAAGAGAATTCTATGGATAATGAGGTTATCTGGAGTTATAATCGTAAATGCTAAAAGAGTAAATCAGTTTGGGACGGAAAATAAATTCCTGGGCTTCAGGGCTTAGACCAGCCCCTAACTAGAGCTGGTTGAAAAATGGGTGAGGGGGTGTTCCATGGAAAACTTTGAATTTTCATTTTAAAAAACCCTCTAATTTTCAGACTGAAAACCAAACCCTTTCCAGGTTTGGCTGAAAGTTTCTGATCTGGGCTTTCATTCTTTCACCAAAACTTGAAATTTGCTGGGGAAAGGAGACATTTTTTGCCAAAAATTTGATTGAGTCAAAAATCCAATTTTCCTCCAAAAACTAGTTTCAGCAGAAAACTTTCGCTTTTCCCCACCTCTTACTACTCGGGATTGAGAGGGGACCTCACTGAGGGGGAAGCAGGTGTGCCATCTGCCTCCTGCAGGAGATAGTGCCAATTTCCTCTCCAGAGCGTCTGGTGCTGACAGAGGGGGTATACTGGACTAGAAAGGTCAGATCCATCTATGCTCCCTTTCTCAGCCCTTTCAGCCCCCCTGCTTCTGCATGGGCATAAGGCTTCAGTCGGAGAGGTGTGGCCACATGTGCAGTACCTCTGCCTCAGCGCCTCTTGTCTCATGCCCTCTTTTTCTGAGCACCTTGGCCCCTCTTGCTCACTCGGCGGAAAGCTGATATTTGGGACTGAGTGCAGAACGAGTCGCACGCGTTAGCCAGATGGTTCAGTCTGTCGCTTGCTAGCCGGACCCCACTTTCCCCAGACCAAGTGCTTCTGTCCTATTGAGCTACTGGAAGGCAGGACTGTTTTCTTAGCCCCGAGCTGTCAGCGAGTGCCAGGCAAGAGCTTTCCCTCGGCCTCTTCAAAGCTCAATCGCAGATAGCAGCTCACTCTGCTGGGGCCTCTGCAGTGTGCCAGGTAGATGTGGTTAATCCTGCGCTTCCCCAGGTGAAGCAACAAACCTTTACCTACAGAACACATGGGCCAAGCCACCTGGTGCAAAGAAGACCCCAATCACAAATGCCAAGGAGAAGCCAAAGGGCTGGTCTCTCTCACATATTCCTCATTTGCTTTCACTTCTCCTTGCTATTTCTCTTCAATATTTAAGCAGAAATGATCCAGGCTCCATCCTATAGAATTCTATAGCAGGGATAAAAAATGCCAATCACTCAGCCTGTGGTCAGCCAAGCAAGAGAGGTGTTCTCCCTCGTTGTTCATTTTTAACACGACAGTAAGGCAGCTCCTGCTAAGCCGGGGGCCTGGGCCTCATTAGGGTTTATTAAGCACCAGAGCTCTTATGTTGCAGGTGATGAGTCAATAAGCAGTTCCCTTAATTCTGCAGGAGCAAGGGGGAGGAAATGCTGCAGAGTTTATAGCTAACAAGCCGGCCGGGAAGGGGTAGGTTGTTTTGTTTTGCTCTGCTCAGCTCAGGTTCTCTCTTCAGTGCAGGGCCCAAGTTAAACCCAGGAGCTGCTGAGTTAATTCCAGGGTGGTTTTACAAGGTAATGGTCTTTTACAACAGGGAGTCACAAAATCTAGCTCGATGCAATGGGCTGTGCACGGTTAACTCCATTGTCAGAAGGTGCGGGAAGGGGGGACTGGCCCATGAGCCAGGTGGAACTCCTGGGCAAAGCTTGCACATCTTTGCAGAAGAGGGAGGTTTTGGTGATACAATGATACAGGCCCTTGTAGACTCCTTGGATTGAGCCTGCAGGTGCCAATGGCTTTGCAGTCCCAGGACTTAAAACACAGAGGGAGACACCAGCAACTGAAATCAGAATGTAAATGCAGCCTGAAAGAGGAGCTTAAATGGCAGTCTGGCTCCAGAGGAGGATTTGGACCACCCCAAAGTTTGGGGGCTGTTGAGATCACAGAGCTGGTTTGGGGACTCTGCAAGGTGAGTGGGCATTTGAAAAATGGGGCATTTGGTTCTGATTTTTGGACACACCTCCATATAAGAGGCAGGAGTTGGAGTAGTGGTGGTGGTGGGGGGGGGGTTTGTTCTAAGCCCCTCTCTATGCCCAACCATAGCATTTGCTTGTGCTCAGAGTTTCGTTCACAGATGGGGAGTGGATGTGTATGCACAGGGCTTCTGTTTTGGGGGGTTTATAACTTCATTTTCCCAGCTTTATTTGGGCAATGTTTGAGTTCTATGTCGATGTCTCAAAGTCAGGGGGGGTCAGGGCTTTCTCTTTGTGGGTACAGTCAGTGCTGTTTGAAACAGTACCATGTTCAAAGAAAAGGAGGACTTGTGGCACCTTAGAGACTAACCAATTTATTTGAGCATGAGCTTTCGTGAGCTACAGCTCACTTCATCGGATGCATGAAGTACCATGTTCAAGCGCAGTGGGGACCCTTCTCTGCACACCAGCAGGGTCTGCCTGGACCAATGAATGCACACCACCGTGTGCTGTAGCAATCACACCCCTGTAATCCGCATTGTTGCTCCATGTAGACAAACCTTAGGTACAAACCAGGGAGCAGGGACATCGCCCCAATAGACAATAGACATCACCCCAATAGACATCGCCCTCCCATACACCCAATCCATACAGGATCTTCTGTCTCCTAATTGGCAATGACAACCTGTAATTTTTCAGGGATTTGGAATGCAGGCTGGCTTGTCTCTGCCTCAGATTATCTGCCTCTGGCTTTGAACTGTCTATGGCCACCAACCCATTCCTGTACTGGGAGCTGATTCTGTCCCTGTGGGGAGCTAGAATGGGAATTTCCAGTAGGCAATCAGGCCATTGTTTCCACACTTGTTTCTTTTTTCGCCTCTCTTGCACCTTCCTTAACTTCTCTCCCTCTCCCTCTGTCTTCCTTTCTCCTTCTCTCTGTTTTGCATCTCCCACCGGTGCACACCCTGGGAGAAAAGCTGTGCTAAAAAGTGCACAGAAACGTGCCCTGCCACTTGCATGTATCTATGCCTGTGCAAATGGATGGAGTGGGGTCAGTCCTCCAGTCCTGGAGTGGGGTCAGAATCCCCCAGGCTGTGTCATTCCAACAACACAGAGCTTGATGGAACTGTTGCCAATACAACCCATTTGGACAACAGTCTCGGAGGAGTGGATTTAGGGCTGGGAAGGATATTTGCATAGTTCAGTTCTTAGCCTCACACCTCCTGGATTAGAAATATGGTGGTCCCTTGTAGGGCTAGGCAGAAAACAGTTGTCCCATCCTATCAGAATTTTGGAGACTTTGACATTTTTTCCCATCCCAAATCAGGACCAAAAATCAAAATCTCAAATATTTTTGGGAACCAGCAAACTGAAAAATATATTGGCAGCCAATCAAAATGCTTAATTTCTATTTCAACTTGTTGTTGTTGTTGTTTGTTTTTAACTTTTTTTGAGTAGAAATTAAGTTACGTTTTGAAACAAAATTTCCAACCAAGAAACAGAAATGTTTCGTTCTGAAAATTTTGAAACATCCTTCAAAACTTTTCATTTTTTTTCCCCAAGTTGGGAAACTTGTCAGAACCAACCCTTTTCCACCAATAGTTTCAGTTTCAATGAAATAGACATTTTTGGCAAAAAATGCCCAGTCAGCTCTACTTTTTTGCACTTTGTCCAGCAGTTTGACTCTAGAAACCCAATTTAAAGAGCTGCACGTGACACCTGTACCCATAAATGAGCACTGAAGTGCCCGCCACTGTCATAGGTAATGGACCAGTTAAGCGTGTGTCACCACTGCTCTACCAGATGGAACATAAGACGTGCTAATGTGTGTGTACGTGGATGTATATTTCTGTGTGTCACCCTTTAGTAGCAAATATAAGCTCAAATAATATTCCACCTAAACAACTGTTTGTTAAGAGGGGGGCCGTAGTTTTGATCTTTAAAGATCTAGGTTCTATTCTTGATGCCACCCATGTGATTTTTAGTTGGTGACCAAGTGATAGATTTGTCAAAAAATATCCAGCATGGGTGCCTCGGTTTGAAAATTTGACCTTGCCTGCCAATTTCTTACCTTTCTTTGCTGGCATATTGTCTCATAAGAACCATGGATCCCTATTCCCCTCTGCCCTTCCTCCCCAGGAGCATGTTAGCAGTGGGCATACTTCATTCTCAGGGGATCAGATAAGCACCCAAAAGTTTGGATTCTTATCCAAATGACATGGGGCTGCAAAAGTATTTCAGAAATCTGTCAAGAATCACTGTACCTAGATACACGAGCTTTGGAGTAAGCATAGTAGCTTCTGGGAGCTGAGTACTTTTGCAAATCTAGACACTAACGACTATTATTGCTAACAAATCATTAGACTGGCTTTAATTACACCCATTCATGCTTTAGGGACATTGCATCATTTAAAACCACAAAGATCCCATTTTGTATTTGTAGGAAGAGGCATTAATTCCACCCTATAGGATACAAACTGCCACTCAGTTTCCCAATGTAGTTTCAACTGGATACAGCATTCTCCTTTTACTTCCTGTCCTAAACAGTTGTGTAATGTGCTGTAATGCAGTTATCACGATCTGCCCCGGAGTTGATTCTATTTGGGTGGCAGTGGATGGAGCAATTCAACTCAAGGTTATCTTGAGGATTCATTAATTGCATGTAAATTGGTGTGAGATCATTGCTGGAAAAGTGCAGAGCCGTGCCAGGTATTATTAACACAGAAATCTCAGAGGATTAGATTATTTCAGGTGGGGATTCCTCAGCAGATGAACTTCTAAACAACCCAAAATTCTGCTTTCACACCCATGTCCCAGCAGAGAATGTGGGAAGAGGAAATACAGAGGAATGTAGGCAATTCTTAGATAGAGGGTCCAATTCTGCTCTCACAGTGGTGTTAATCTGGAGTAAATCCACTGAAGTCCAGTGTAAACAAGAGGGGAGTCACGTCAGGAATATTTTTTAATTTGTCTGAGTAGGAGGCATCTGACAGTGTTCGAAGGCAGGTTCCTATGGACAGCCGCCGGAGAAGCTTTGTAGCGTACCACACAATAGCTCCTTTGAGCTCGCACATGAATACTGCCCCTATTTGGCATGGGCAACTGCAGGCTATGCATTGGCAACCAGTGGGCATGCTAATTTTGTGGCTGCTTTTGAGTATGTGGCCCACTGACATGTGGCCATCAAGAGGGAATTCTGCTAGCCACACAAATCTGTAGACAAGACCCTAGTCAGAAAAACACCGGCAACTATGGGAGTTGCAGCCTGCTCTGGTTTTTATCATTACCTTAAGTCCCTGGGCAAAAAACAGAGAAGATATTTCCAGAGCTCTATTTCAGACCAGCTGCTCCCCAACCAACTGCTCCCCACCCACCCAGTTCAAAGAGCTTCCCAAGCATCTTCCAGAGGGATTCACATACAACCAAGCCAGGAAAGTTGCTATATTCATCCTGCCCCAGGAGTACTGGCCGTCCATGTGGGACCATGTTGGTTCTCTCCTCGGCTTCATCCAGTGCTATGTTTATCCCTCCTGGTGTCTGGGGAAAGCAGAAATCAGGAAAAACCAAGTCCCTTTCCAATTTTCCCAGCTGAGCATGTCTAGGGATAGAGAGGCATTTCTGAGCTTCCTATCAAATTCATTTGAAGTTCCAATCTGACTTTCTCACGGGAACATCTCACTTGGCTTCTACCGAGCAGGCCCAGTGCTCTGAATTACCCCCTGCCTGTGTGTGTTGTTCTCAGTTATTTGTGCATTTTTAAGCTCAACATCAATAGATTCACGGCCTTGAATGCACATCAGTTTGCAGGAGGTACCAAGTGATCTTGTGCTGGTGGCGATTTTGCCGTAGTCCCAGCGTCTGTCTGAGCCAGCAGCACGGGGTTTGGGACAGTCGCCATGAGGGTGTAGTATAAGCATGTACGCCCTGATTCAGCAAAACACTGAAGCACGTGCTTAGCTTTAGCTTAACTTTGCTCCGAAAGGGGGTACTTGCATGCCAGGGCTTTAGATACCACAGTGATGGGCTTTATAAAATCCTAAAGGAGATACATAGGCAAGGGTGATTCCAGCATGTGATGAATGGCAGAATTCTGGGGTTTGTTAGTCTGGGTCTGCCTGATTCCTTTGAGTTTCATGACACTTCTCCCAACTCCCCCTTGTGTAAAGCTATTTTGCCCCAGGGAAATTTAATTATAACAAACGAACCTTGTCAATCTAATTGAATTAGAATCTGTGCTATGCAATCAGGAAAGATTCTTGTCTGAGAGTCATTTTTGCCTGGATTCTAAATGTTCCAAATCCTGAGATCCTTATTCAGTTTTTATTCAGGCAGAACTCCCGTCAAGACAGTTCAGGCCAGATTGTATCTCTGCATGAAAATACTAGTATAGAGTCCAAGAAACTCAGCAAGCTTCCTCTCATGGAGTTTCCTCTGCCGTCTTCTGCTGGAAGAGACCGAGCATTAGTTCCACAAATAGAACACATCAGACTTCCATGGGTCTCTAGGAGCTGGCGGGGGCATGGGGCAATCTGCAAAGATGCCTCCGTGTTGGTCCTGGGCTCCCTCCAGTTCTGCTCTTGATCCCGGGAAGCGTGGTTCCACTGTTCAAATTTGGTTTGGTTTGTAGATCTCAATGAGACCAGAAACAAATCTGAAAACTCTTGAACTAGATCCTTAGCTGGTGGAAATTGACATAGTTCCACTGAAGCCAATGGATCTATGTTGACTTATGCCAGTTGTGGTTCTTAGCCCTATATGTGCTGTATTTCATTTGTCTGTAAGACTGTAAGTATAGAAAATATTCATTATATCGCACATTGTGTTAAGCGTTATAGATGGACAGGTCCAGCTGTAAGGCAGAAGCTCAAGAGGCCATAGCTGAGATTGAGATTTGACCACTCACTCTGCATTTCTAGACTTTTAAGGGCTTGAATGTTCATCTTTAATGTCACATCAAGGCTAGGGTTTGGATTTTGTCTTGCATGGGAATAACCTTGCTGCATGGACCAATGTCCTCATATGTCTGGTCAATCATCTTCTCCCAGCCCAGTGAGACATGTCCAATTGTAACCCACTGGTGAGTCTGTGTTCTAGTCCCCCACTGGGCCAATCCATAGAGAATGTTATGTCCCTCCTCTTCCTCCCCTCCTTCCCAGCTACAAAGGCTTGCCTCTTTAGGTCAAACTGTAGCAGCTCATGCTTTCATTCTGGAGGACCTTGGTTTTGGCCTTGGGGTGTTGGCTAAGAGGGCCATCATAACTCAGTCACCTCTACAAGGCTGGTGTATTTCCTTATCAAACTGAGGGCAACTCTATCTCAGTTCATTTAGCACTAATTCTTCATGGTGCTGAGTGCCCTCTGTTTCCTTGGGCATCAGTGGGGGTTCCCTCTACATATCCAAAGGAAATGCTCACATGCACCAGCTAATGGTTATTTAGAGAATCGTTGGAGATTTTTTTTTAACTAACCTATAGCTTTAAGCTTCAGACTGGGAATTCAGTCAACAGGACAGTGAATCCAAAAAACCCTAAGACCAACTGACAGCTCAAATGGAAATAGATATGCTTCCCCATCCACCCCACCCCTCCCGCTTATTATTGTTGGCAGACAGGTTGGAGAGGCCTCCAGGTTGAGCTTGTCGAAAGTGCAAGAGAGAAAATTGTTCTCATCTGAATAAACAAAATCAGCTGTTGCCAGCAGCAGTAAAGCCCTAACTGAGGATTCAGGCAGGTCAACTATTATTCCTGTCTGGGTATTGGGTGTGACTGGCACTTCAGAATGGCCTCTTCCTTTTCAGTGTATAGCTGCAAAGGACACTGACTTGTTCTTCCTTTGCCTCCATTCCCTGAAGGACTTCTCTTCTCCCATCCATTTTGGCTATAGGGTTTGGTCAGTGGTGTCAACCATGAGCCTGCATGTGGGTTTTTCCCTCTGGGCCCCAGAATGTCTATGATGCAGTAAAGAGCACCCCAATTGCAAAAGGGCAGCAATTACATATCACCAGGTGAAGGGGATAAGATCCTTGGATGGAGTTATCATTAGGGTGCTTTGCAAGCCTCAGTTAAGTCTCATGCTTCCCTACCCAACCAGGGGTTGTTATCCCCAATATACAGAAAGGGGAACTGAGGAACCTGCTCATTCACTTGGCCATGGATAAAGCTTTCCCCGGCATCACATAGCAGGCACTGGCAGAGGCAGGATTAGAACCTACAAATGTGTGGGAAGAGGGTGGAAAGTAGGGCTGGAAGGACACAACCTGTTTAGATCCTTAAAGGAATTGGAATGTGTCATCTCAGCCTCTAGAGGGAAGCATTGCAAAACCACCCTCAAAACAGCACTGTCTGCTAAAGGCAGACCTTCTGCCTCCTCAAAGATCTATACTTTGTGCCTCAGGAATGCTTGGTTTTTCTGTTGTTGCAAAGAGCATTGGTTTTGAAGGGAATGACTGACTGCACCGAGCAGCAAGATTCTTGGGGGGGGGGTGTGTGTGTGTGTGTGTGTGTGTGTGTGTGTGTGTGTGTGTGTGTGTATGTGTGTGTGTGTGTGTGTGTGTGTGTGTGTTAATTTCACATGGACCCATGCAGCCAAGCTAAACAGGGCAGATTGACCAACAGTGTATTACGTATATTTCCCCCATTTGCAAATGCAGATCCTGGCGCTACAGCCAGTCTGGTGCACTGCATGTAGGCTGCAAAGGAATTTCTCTTTCCTAATCGTGGTGGCTCCAGCCCCTGGGAGACTGAGCTGATTTATTTAGGAGAGGAGAGCTGCATCTTTCTGTCTTGTTCAGACTTCAGAGCAGTAGACAGTTGCTTGTTTTATTAATTTGTTGTTGTAACTTGTTGCCCGTGAGAAAGCGGGGCTCGTGGTGCTAGCTACAGCCAAGCAGAGTTCTGGCAGGTGCTGGGCAAGCTTCCCTCAGACAGCCTTGCCAAGGCACGGGAATGCTGACCAGAGATTCCAGTCCTGTTTCCACCCACCGGCTCCATCAATGCGGTTCAGCCCTGACTAACAGCACCCTCTGCTACTCCGGCTTTGGGCCCCTGCCAATGCACCTCAGTCCTGATCCCAATAAACATTGGAATCCTACCCAGCGGTTCAACTCAGACATGCAGGAGCCCATGCAATTCTGACTAAGGGTCCCTCATATAACTCTTGTTGCTGCACCTCCGTTTTAACCTGCAGCACTCTGCTATTTGTGTTCTGGTTCTTCCTGTGTCTTAACAGTGCACCTCAGTTGTGAGTCAGCAGCCCTGCCTTGCTCTCTCTCACTCCGCTTGTCAGCGTATCTCAGTGTGGATCTGCAGCCTGCTTGCTATTTCAGCCTTGGACCTCCACACGCTCAACTCTGCCAATGCCCCTCGCTCCCGACCTGTCCTACAGACTATCTATATATGCTAAAGAATTCGTCGGGAATAGAGGTTAGATCACAGGATTACAAGTCAGGGCTCTGAATTCTTTTACCAAATCTGCCACAAGTTGTCTGCCTGATCTTGGGCAAGTTACTTTAACCTCTCTAAGCCTTGGTGTCCCCATTATTAAAGTGGAGATCATAACTTTCTTGTGGCTTCTCAGGAGTATTGTGATTCAAAGCCAGATCCTAACCACTTAGAAGGCTCATGGGTGAACACATCATAGACATTTTGCTGCCAAAGACAATGGCCGTAGAGCTGCCTCTGTGTTTGTAAACCATCCACAACACAGGCAGCTTCCCCTAGTCTTGCTAGCTGACCTTTCAACCTGCATGGACAGCAGCAGAGACCAGTGGCATAGTATGGAGCTGCAAGCACATGACATGAGCCTGGAAACCAAATCTTTCTTCCAAGAAAATCTGTGCTGAATTCCACATGGGTTTGTTTCGAACACAGAGCCCTCCACAACAGATACTATTTGAATGAGATGCTGAGGACCGCGTGATCATAGACCTTTAATTATAGAGGTCTGTGATCATCAGCATCTCATTAAAATATGTTACGTACAAAGCTCAGGTGGATGCTGTCTCCCATCACTAATCGATGGCTGGTCACCTGCCTGCTTCAAAAGATCTTACAAGTCATCTGATCAGCTGGCCATTCTGCAAGAATCCTTAACTTGAGAACATTGCACTGGTATCACTTTAATCAGTTTTTAAACTGGTACAGATAAATAGGTGTCAGAGTAGCAGCCGTGTTAGTCTGTAGTCACAAAAAGAAAAGGAGGACTTGTGGCACCTTAAGAGACGAACAAATTTATTTGAGCATAAGCTTTCGTGAGCTACAGCTGAATGCATCTGATGAAGTGAGCTGTAGCTCACGAAAGCTTATGCTCAAATAAATTTGTTCATCTCTAAGGTGCCACAAGTCCTTCTTTTTTTTTAGATAGGTGCAGGCCCCTGTGTGAACACACTCATTTAGGTTTTCTGAGGGGCTGATTTCCATTTAGCTTAAACTTGCTCCTAACTGACTTGAGCTAAACCAAAAGAAGCCTGATTTAAACTGAAATTAGAGCATCCACCCAGCCTTTTGTCCTGGCTAACTGTATCAGTTTAAATTCATCCTTTAAGTTATCCTGGTGCCACATTCCAGTGTAGACAAGCCCTGAGAAGGGGTGGGGAGCACTGAGTTTTTTCTCAAACTGTTCCACAGCCAAGTCATGCAGGACTGGGCCAACGTTCATTCTCAATGATTCTGGAGGTTCACGAGAGTCAAAAGATTGGGGGGGGCCGACAAAGCTGCTTAGTTTATGGGTAGCTTTTCCTCCTCAGCATATGGAGCACTTACTGCTAACAACAGAGCCCTGAGCGACAAACACACCCCATCCATGCAGGGAAATAGGCATCTGTGTTCCTGTTTTACTACTCACAAGCTGTTCTGTTCTTAAAGAAAGAGGAGGAATAACTCTTGACCTTAGAGAAAGCAGAGGGCTTATAAAAATCATAAGTGCAGCAGGAATTACAAAGCAATTAAAAACCAGGCCAGAACTGGGACTGTGTCAATAAAACCAAAGGGAACTTGTATGCAGTGTTGTTGTAGCCATGGTGGGGTCCCAGGGTATTAGAGACACAAAATGAGTAAGGAAATATCTTTGATTGGACTGACTTGTGTTGGTGAGAGAGACAAGCTTTCGAGCTACACAGAGCTCTTCTTCAGGTCTCGAAAAGGTACTCCGTGTCTCAGCTAAATACAAGATCAAACAGCTAGTTTAGTTCAGTCTCTCTCACCAACAGAAATTGGTCCAATAAAAGATATTACCTCACCCACCATGTCTCTCTAAAGGGAACTTATGTCATTTCCACACCGGATGTGAGGACTGGGATGATTGACAGCCTCCCACCCCTCACGTGGCCATACAGGAATGGGAGCTGGCCCTTTGGGGTCAGTCTGGCTGATGCTTCAGGCCTCCTGCCTGAGTTTATTTGGTCCAGAATCAAAACACAAACTCTGCTCCCAGGAGAAAGAAGACGAGCCCGGCTTTGGGCCTGTGTGAATCTTTCCTCATATGGGTTTGAGGCTGAATGAATCCAAAACCCAACACACATTATTCTGAGATTCACATGATGACAAATAGAAGT
This sequence comes from Eretmochelys imbricata, assembly GCF_965152235.1. Classification (NCBI taxonomy): domain Eukaryota; kingdom Metazoa; phylum Chordata; order Testudines; family Cheloniidae; genus Eretmochelys; species Eretmochelys imbricata. The sequence goes on along the minus strand of NC_135593.1, from coordinate 8,568,180 downwards.
GATCGATCCCTCCCCAGTATCCAGCCTTACCCGGGTGTTTAAAGAACCTGATCTGAGTAGTCACCAGGATGGGAGAAACACGGAGATGGAGGTTGATGGGAGAAAGGGTTTGCAGATGCTTTAGATTAATGTCCTTGGTGTTTAACTTGATACTTGGGTTTGCATCCTAGTCTAGACCAGTGGTTTTCAAACTTTTTTCTGGTGACCCAGTTGAAGAAAATTGTTGATGCTCGTGACCCAACGGAGCTGGAGATGAGGGGTTCAGGGTGTGGGAGGGGGGTCAGGGCTCTGGGCTGGGGGTGCAGGCTCTGGGGTGGAGCCAGGGATGAGGAGGTTTGGGGTGCAGGAAGGGACTCTGGGTTTGGGGGGGCTTAGAGCTGGGGCAGGGGATTGGGGCACGGGGTTGGGGCACAGGCTTACCTCAGGCGGCTCCCGGTCAGTGGCACAGCAGGGGTGCTAAGGTAGGCTTCCTGACTGTCCTGGCACCACAAATCACGCTGAGCCCCGGAAGTGGCCAGCAACAGGTCTGGCTCTTCGGTGGAGGCACAGAAGAGGCTCTACATGGCTCTTGCCCGCAGGCATCTCCCCCTACCCCCCAGCTCCATGAGAGTGCGGAGCCGGTGCTTGGGGCAGGAGCAGCCCTTGGAGCCGTGTGGCCCCCACGCCTAGGAGCCGGACCTGCTTCCCACCCCAACAAATATGAGGAAGAGAAGATCTGTTCAGTTGTCTTTACGGTGACCAGACGTCCCGATTTTATAGGAACAGTCCCGATATTCAGGGCTTTGTCTTATGTAGGTACCTCTTACCCCCTACTCCCATCCCGATTTTTCACACTTGCTATCTGGTCATACTAGTTGTCTCTGAAAATAATGCATTTCTTTGTATTGATTTTTGGCGGTTTTTGTTTTGAGGTCTCCAGAAGTGCTGGATAAATCCCCAAAGTTGGGGTATAGGCCAGATTTAACAGCCCCAGCGGTCGGATGCTTCTATCAAGCTTATGTGAATTATTATGTCAAGCTATTGAGTTTAAGTGCATTATGAGAGGGAAGTCTCTATTTTATTGCCTAATATGAAATACCCAGCACTGAGCAGGAGATATTTAGGCCAAGCCTATGTTTAACTCTTGGGCCTTGTCTGCACTGGGGAAATTTGCCAGTATATTCAGACCAGTTTTGAAGTTGGTTAGAATAGTTTCTTAAATGTCCTCAATGTAGACAAGGCCTGAGACCTAAACATAAGCCTGGCCTAAATTTTCAGGAGTGACTAGTGATTTTGGATGCCTCCATTTTGAAGGGAACACTTTCAAGCCATTTTGTTTTCAGAGGACAGGTGCTCAACACCTTCGGAAAATCAGCCCCCCTTTGAGGCACCTCAGTTTGGGGGGGGAGCCAAAATGGAGGCACCCAAAGTTACTAATTACACTCAAAAATTTAGGCTTAGGACACTGAGATTCCCCTATTGTTCCTTTTCTTCTCTGCCTCCAACCCCAATCCCAAATTTCAGGGCTAGAAGAGATGTGGAGAGGGATATGTATCTATAACTACAGACCAAAGGAGCCGGGAAAGCAAATGAATTCTAGAAGTAATTGCTGGCAAGTTTCTCTACTTTTCCAGTTGAGTCAAATGTACTTGTACTAAAACCTGCCGGGCTGTTGTTTGATGTGGTTAATTCTGTCGCAGGTTGCACTGAAGAACACTGGCAGTGGCCATGGTATTTTCTTCCCAGAGCTTGCAGTGTCTGAGTTGCTGGTGAGCATCCAGCTCCTATTCTTTCTGTCACCTCAGCCATGTTCCCAATCTGCAAATGGCTGGAATGCACTTTTTTTTTTTAATAACTTGTATGGGAATTCTCTCCTTGCCTGTGTCATCAAATAGCCTTCATCTTGCCAGGAAAGCACATCCCTGGGCTATATTTCAAGCTCCCATTGGCTCTTTCAACCCTGCCACTTGGATGCAGCTGCTCAAAGGGGGTCTCATTGCCAAGTTCCTCTTCCTACACAAGGAGTAACTGGCCCCACCGCACCTATGCACAGACCATGAGCTAGAAGGGCAGTTTGGAAGCACACTGATCACTGTGGCTGGCAATGCTCCTTTGGTGTTAACTGCAAAGTGAGACATATGCAACCTGAAAGGGTTGATACAAGCAAACAAAGCTATACAGCAAAGGAGACACGTAGAACTGACTGGAGAATTACATATCCATTTTGCAACAACTTTTGTTTTAAGTCAGCAGTGGACAAAACAAAACCTTTTGGATGTTTTCATGAAACAGAATTGTGTTGGAAACATCCGTGTTCAGGTAGAGAAGGTCAGGTTTTCAATTTGGAACTCTCTCTTTCTCTCTGGAAATGACCAGAGATTCCACCCTGGACCTCAGAAAATTTCCTGTCAAAAACTTCGTTGACATCAATGCGTCACTCAAAACATTCTGGCTTCAATAAAACCACACTTTTTGATGAAAAAATATTTAGTCAAAAATGTCCTGAGCAGCTCTAGGGAGAAGCGTCTGGGGCTGGGAGGGAAAGGAATGTTCATAATGGCACCAGAACCTGGGAGAAATCCCCCAACTACATACTCAGGCCAGATTCACCCAAATGTTTGCTGAGCCTTGGGTCAGGTTTTTGGGGGAGAGAGACTAATGTTCGCGCGTGGGTGGAAAATATATAATACTCACCCAATTTTGTGGCAGTCAGGAGAAATTCCTTTGAAAGCATTGGCATAAAACTAGCAGAGGCCTGGTCAGGATCAGGCCCTTTGACCCTGTCTGCATTGGGGAAGCTTTGCCACTGACTTCAATGAAGCCAGGATTTCATATAGATTTTTTTTCACCTTAAATGTCCCACCATTGCTACCATAGCCTCACCTCCTCCGGCTTGGTGGGGATAGTCATGTGAGCACCACTGCCTGCGTTTTTATCCTCCTCATGTGGGCCTGCTCTGAGCCTGGTTTGATCAAAATAGTCAAAACTCCAGGGGCTGCAGGTGCCTGTCTACATCAGCGTTCTGAGCATTGCTGACCCAGTAGTACAGTCACAATGGGGAAATGAATCGTGGTAGGCACAGCCTTCCTAGCACCCAAATGCCTTAACAGCTATGACCAGTGGCAGCACGGAGAGGTCCCAGTTCACGAGGAACTCAATGTACACGCAGCAAGAGAGACAGTCCCCTCCCCAAATGGCTTATAGTCTAAGTAGACAAAGGATGAGAAAGTGACTCACAGAAACAGGTCAGAGCTGGGAATAGAATCCTAGTTTCCTGACTCCCAGGCCAACACCTGATCCACGCTGCTGCTTGGCTTCCTCCATCCCCACCCTTCCAAGTTTAGACCGGAAATTTCCAATGGGCGATTCAGCCATTAGCCACACAATTCATGGAGCTTGGACGTGGTTCATCTTGGCCACGGCGCTGAAGCCCTGGCAATAATTACATGCTGCCTTGGTGAGAAAATCCTGCCCTGATCGTATGCCCAGGAAGCAACTCTAACAAGCGTGTTAGTCCCATGCTGTGGTTGGGTCTTTAAAGGAAGAGGTGGGGGAAAAGAGCAGGAGAAAATACCAGCGGCCTAGATACAGGCCTGGAGCCAGAAAGGTCAAAGAGGTTACAAAATGAGGCAGATAGCACATTTCTCAGAGCCTCAGAAAGATTTAGGATTGTGGCTCAGCTGGCATCTTCAGCAGAGATCTGGGTCAGTTCTTATGCCATGCCAGTCTGTTCTCTGCTCTAGTTAGGTGGCTGTTTGATCCAGTTGCTGTGGTGGTGTTCCTGGCTTTGCCATTACTCTCTTGTGGGACCTTGGGCAAGTCACTTCACCTTCCCATGTCTCCGATTCCCCTGCCACTGTTTATCTGTCTTGTCTAGTTTGACTGTGGACAATCTGGGGCAGAGACTGGGTCCTCCTATTACGTGTCTATACAGTGCCTAGCATAGAAACATAGACTCTCTGGGCTGGAAGAGGCCTCGAGAGGTCACCTAGTCCGGTCCCCTGCACTCATGGTGGGCCTAAGCATGTTGGAGCCTCTTGGATGCTAACTACTACCAGCAAATAGTGACAAGTCTGAGGGGGCCCATTTCTCCTCTCTTTCCCTGCACAGTAGCCCTGGATAACACTGTTCAGTGCTGATGGGACTGGGAATGTGTTAAGCGGGGGCCAAGGACCCTTGCCCCCGGCTAGCATTGCATTTTGCAGCTCCAGTATTTTTATGGGCTGTTTGGCCCGACAGCCTTTCATTACCTTTCCTGCCTGCTCGGTTTATATCCGCTGGCTCTTGCTGGCTTTTTCCTCTCTATAAAATGACAATGCACAAACACACTCGCACAAAGAGAGAGAGCTGGAGGTGGAGGAAAATGCCTGACTTGTTATGGAAATAGCATTAAAGTAAACCTTCCCGTTCCCCTCCTCTGCTCATGCGTAAGGACTGGAGGAAATGCTGCCCCATAAAGTGACCATGGTGAGGCATCAAATCAGCAACATTTTGCTAATGGACTCTTCAATCTAGCTGACAAAAGTAGAACAAGATCCAATTGAAATTGAAGCTTGACCAATTCGGACTAGAAAGAAGGCACACGTTTTTAACAGTGAGGGTAATTAACCACTGGAACAACTTACCAAGGGGTCATGGTGGATTCTACATCACTAACCATTTTAAATCCAGATTGGCTGCTTTGCCAAAATCTCTGCCCTAGTTCAGACAGGAATTAATTCAGGGGGCCCTGTGGCCTGTGTTATTCAGGAGGTCAGACTAGATGGTCACAGCAGCCCTTTCTGATTTTAGAATCTCTGATTCCACAAACCTTTCCTCTGCAGGGCCCTCGGGGATTTCTCTTGCCTTGAGCTCCCTCTTTCCAGCTTGAAGGGGGCCAGGATGGTGGCAGCCCTTGTGGAACCCCAGTCTGTATGTTAACATAAGGGTCAAACTAAGGCACCATTACAATGAAGAGCTGCCGTTGGAGGATTCCCGGGGGGTGAGCCTGGGGTGGCTGCAGGAGCAGGCCTTTCATTTGAGGGAGGCTGTTGAGTTCTGGGAGGGAAGGGAGTCTTTGTTCTTTCAAGTGGGTTCTTGGCCAGTGGGATGGTCCTGGCCAAGCAGGGATCAGCAAGCCATTCATCCTCCGTAGCCCATCCATGTTTTTGCCAACACTGCCCAGAAAGGGCACAAAATCTGGGCTGTCCAAGATTTCAGAGCACTTGACATACATGAACTAAACCTCATGTGGAAGTGTTGCTACTACCCCCATTTTAGAAATGAGACACAGAGAGGGGAAGTGAGTTGCCCAAGGTCCCACAGTAAGACAGTGGCAGAGGCAGGAGCCCAGGAGTCCCTGCTCCTCTCACTGGACCTTAATGCACCTATTGTCCAAGTCAGGACACAGGCACTGCAGATGCCCTATGTGCAAACAACTACATTAGACACACAGAGGCTTACCTGGCACCAGGTCTTGATGGAGCCTATTCCATGTATGCCCCAAGACAGTCATCTATTCAGGAGAGCTAAGTATACTCCACATGAGCTTTTCAGTCAATGGGCCTTCGCCAAGTTTCCCTTCCCCCCCTTTACTTTCTTCCTCCAAATTATTGTGTCGCTGTGGGAGAGAGGATTCTGGATAAGGGATTTTCAAGAATCCTCATTAGTTGTGTGGCCCTGGGTCTTCATAGCTGGAGACGGCAATAGGTTGCAGCACTGTTTGTCCAGTGCTCAGCACAGTGGGACTGAAGCCTCTGCATTCGTTGGCTGCTGCTTGCTACTCCAGAGGGGAGGCAGTGGCTAACGGAGGTGGAAGCAGGAAGGGGGAGTTCTCATGGCGCCAGCAGAGGGAGCTGTGGCGGATGGGGCACTGATCCCTTGAAGCCAGGTAGAGGAGATGCATTTAACAGGAGGGGAAGCCATGCCTTTCCCTTTTCCCCCTTTATCCTAATCCCAGGGGGAGAGATCCCATATAGAAAATGACGCATCCAAACTTCCCAGTGGTCCATGGATTCTCTGCACCCGCTGGAGGTTCCAGCACCACTGCTTTCCACTTGTGCTCATGTAGCAGCCAGAGGGCTCAGCATTGTGTCTTTTTGCCGTTTACACAATATTAGTGCAAAGACACCACACGGACCAAAGAAATGCGTTTACTCACTATATAAAACATGTGAGGCCTTGTCCCGTATACACACTGTTGCTCTGGTTGGCTTCAAAACCACAGAACACAGTGAGCACCGCCAGAGGGCTCGCAAACTCTTGAAAGGAATACTCTCCAATTCCTGTGCATGGCACTCTGGAACAAGTATTCTCTACGTGAAGAAGCAGGGTTCCTTCCCACTGCTCATCCCCACCTAGTGATGGATCCCAGATGACTAGTCCTCAGCCAAAGGAATATGATCTGGCTCATTAGATTACAAGTTGGAACCTTTACAGACTGTAAGTGGGATTCTGTGGCTCCCTCTCCCACTCCCTGTCCCCAAGTCCATGTTTCCTAATAAATCATCCTCTAGCCTGAGCCGCGTCTGCTTGTTTTAAGTTTAACAAGCTTATTTTTTTGCTGATAAGCTGGACTTTGAATTCTTCCCAAGCTCCCGGGTTGGGGCCAATAGCATCAAGAAGGAGAGGCTATTAACCATGATATATTGTATGTCAATGGGACTAATGCACAGTGCTTACCGTGGTCAGCGTGTTTCCTTTCTATCAGCATTTCTGGGCTGATTGCGTGTATGACATCGTGAATAGGAGGGGAGTTTCAGGCATGGACCAGATGTAAATGGATGGAGCCAGGTCAGCAATATCGTAGGATGGGGCTGCAAGTTACATGCCAGGAGTAGAAAATGGGTCCCAGTGATGCGAAAGTATTCTAATATGAATCAGTGTCTCGTACAAAATGAGTATAACTTACACCATTTTGGTGCCACACCATTTTTACACTCTGATGACACCCATTGCTTTCATGGAGTCACTCTGGATTTCCATAAGCATGACATAAGGTCTGCAGTTGGGGGTGAGTGGGGTGACTGCAGCACGTGTAGACATACCCAAGCTAGATTTAATCTAGCTTGCTTGGCTACTGGAGCAGTGAAGCCATGGCAGCACAGGACCCCTGGGTACTTCCGTGGGCAGCTAACCCGTGCTGAAGTCACTGCTGCTACTGTTCACTGAGCTAGCTGGATTAAAGACCGCTTGGGTATGAGCACACGTGTTGCAATCACACCTCTGATTGCTGTGTAGACATATCCATAGATCCAAATCTAGTCCTCTGCCTAGCGGGTGGCTTGGGGACAGGCTGAAGTATGCAGAGAAGCTGCTTTTTTTTTTTTGTACCCACCTGTTGCTTTTTCTCTTATCCCCCATTCTCTCTCTCTCTCACACACACACACACACACACACACACACACACACACACACGCCTCCTTGGGTGTAAAGTGCACTCATATGGCAGCCTCCATTCAGAGCATGTTACCGACCAACTTACTCCCAAAGTAGAACTTAACATTTCTATTGATATTGCCACTGAATCTGGCCCAGATCCTTCCATGGGACTTGCACCTGCTCACATTGGTAATTAATTTGGCCCCTCATTACATGAGATGAGAAAAACCTTCACCACACAGCCTGAAACCAAACAAGTTTCACTTGGCTCAGGACTGCTTTACAAATAGAGCTGAATGGCACATTCTTGGTGAATAATGTATCTGATTAATTTCACCACTTTTTCTGCTTGCGAAATGTCTGCAGGCCAACAAGTTTCCTGTTTTCTCAAATGTATTTAGTGGAACTGTTTGCGGGGCACACTCTGATAAATTCTTGGTCCATAGTTTGTTTGGAAGGCATTCACAGATGACTACTACGTATATGAAATGTGAGCTGTGTTAGCTAACTAGGACTGATCGGACACACAAACCAGATGGTATTGTTTCTGTTCCCTGACTGGATGAGGGTAACTCTTAGAATCAGGTTTCCAGAGTGAATATTCATGATTACAAATTCAAAATTTTCAAATATTGGCTTAAAATTCACTCTTTCTGCTAGCCTTCTGGCCAGATTGCTGGAGTTCTCAGACCACTATGAAAGGGGCATGGACAAAGATAAAACAAATTCCTTCCCCATCCCTCCATCCCACCCCCACCCCCATTCACGTGATTATTCACAGAAAACTTTGTGGTGCGTTTTCCCAGTTCTAGTAACAAAACTGACATTTAAGTTGGATCCAGCAAAAGGCTTGAGGTCCAGAAATAGTGTGGTGAGAACCCTAAAGGTTGGATATTTAGGCAACTTGAGAAACCTCTGGAGTCCTGCAAAGCTTTGCCAGGAATCGCAAAAAACATGGGTGCTCATGGGACCCCATCCCGGAAAGAATTTAGAAATCTCAGACCTCAATAAAGGTTCCATTTGGACTAAGTTTACATCTTGATTGAAGGTTCGTTGGTGTTCTTCCATGTGAACAGCTTCAACCCATGTTTTCAGTCAGCTTTGTGGTGATTAGAGCAAGGAGCTGGGCCCTGAGTTCTGTTTCCTTGGATGGTTCACTTAACTTCTCTGTGCCGCCACTTTCCTGTCTCTTTATTGGCCTTAAATCTCCTTTCCTGCCTCATAGCAGGGTTGTGTAATCAATGCTTTTAAGTACAGTGGAGTCCTGGAGTGAAAGCTGCTATTTACCTGCAAAGTATTATTATTAAAGTTATAAGATAATTATCAACAAGGCCTGTTTTATAGCGGTAAAGTATTGCCCTAAGGATGGGAATATTACTGCGGTATAGCTTGTCGACCGTCACTGTTTCCGAAAGCACACTATGCTGGAGACTCTGCTATATGCTGTTGCCTGGCTTTAGGTATGAGGAGGATGCAGGAGCCTTGATATTCCATTACCAGTATCTTTACAGTGTCCCTTTGATAAAAATCCCATCCCAAATCCAGCCCCTCCCCATGCCAATATCTGCCCTTAGGAACAACAGGAGAAGTGGGGGGGATGCAGAACACAAGTTGGGGAAAATAATAATAATTTTCAGCTTTCATTTAAGGATCTCAGAGAGCTTTGTGAACACTAATTATGTGACCTCCCCTGCAAGGTAGTTACTGTCCCTATTTTACAGACGGGGAAACTGAGGCACAAAAAGTTGATGTATCTTGCAACTAGTGAGGGGCAGGCCTGGAAAGAGAACCAAGGAGTCCTGACTCTGACACTCTGAGTCTAAGCACTAGATGACTCTCCTTCCTTATCCATACTGAGCTGTGCTTCATGTCACCAAAGCAATACCCATACCAAATAAAATAGCAGGAAACAATGGGCTGCATCCCCAGCTCACTCAGGCATTCCTGTGAAACTTGCAAAAGTAACATAAGATTCCTGCCAACTGTAATTAAAGGAGAAACCGACCCAAACCAAAACCCCAGATTGGAACACAAGAAAGGTTTGAAATCTGAACCCAGACCCTAATGGTATGGCTTAAGCCGCTCTCTGTGGGTTTGTCTACATTAGATACTTTTGGAGCTACACCCGTATGAACCCTCAGCATAGACCCTCTGCTGCGGTGTGAGATGGGATGCAGTTACCCTAGGTCAAAACTGGGGGAAGGCCCCACTTCACATCCGTGCAGCACAGCCTCAGGGTGGCTTCGCTGAGGAAGAAATAAGTGCAGAGAAGTCCTAGCTGAAGGGCACTTGAGCTGCCAGCAGCTGCTTTGAAGAGGGTACTCATAGCAGTACTTTAAAAGTGGGGATGGCCTGTCTTCCTTCAGCTGCTAAACCAAGAGCAAAGCGGAGGGGTGTTAGTCATTGAGCTGCCACTGCTGTTGCCCCTGCTTCTTGCTCTTTCTATTCATGCGTGGCAGAGTCTCCCAGCTTGCCCCCATCCCGATCTGCCCTTGTGATCACCTTGTTGTTCCCTTGAAACATGAGCCTGAATTGTCCTCTAACCTGGCCGCACAAAAGGAAGAAAACAAACCCGAGAGCTCATGAAGAAACCCTAAGGCTGCTAATGTCCCATGGCACTGCCATGCTGGAAGGAGACAGAACATCCTTTATCTCAGCTGGCCCAGCAGGCTAGACATTCCTGCTCCTTTCCAAAGGGAGCAAGCGAGCCTCGGGGCTCGTTCGCAGCACACTTCCCTGCTGGGGGAGCTCCTCACAAGGTGCCCTGCTGCCCGGGAAGCTGCTCGATGTGTCACGTGAATTGGCCAGTTTGTCATGTTTGAAAATCTCCTTTCTTTTCAAGCTGGGGTTTGGCTGCCATCCAGAACCCTCCTGTGTCTCCAGAGGAAAGTGATCCGCAGAGACATGATGGAGACACTGCTCTCCGTTTTGCTGTCTTCTGCGAGTGTGTCTGAAGTTTTCTTTTCTTTTCTGCCTTTAGAGATGATTTTTTTTTTACCAGAAAAATGGACATTCATGTGTTTGGAAACAATTTAGGAAAAAGGGGAGCAGGGGATAATATTTTTAAAAAAAACGCAACAAAATAACACTGGCTACTCAACAGAATTCTTTGGATTGTGCTTGATGTGCATAGATAGGAAGTGTGTGTGTGATCTAGCAACTGGAATACAGGACTCCTGGGTTCTAATTCCTAGCACTGATTGTTTTCTGACCTTGGGCAAGTCGCTTAGTATTATTCACAGTACAGCAGTGCCCAGAGTCACTCTCACAAGGCCCTTTAAGGGAGATGGACTGAACTCCGCTTGTGTCTAGTCCACTGTCTCCCCGGCTGATGATTGTTGAGACATCCTGATGGGAGGGAGCCTGCTTAGATTACTGGGAGAGGAAGGCCAAGGGGAAGGTAGAATGGGGACTTCTGCAAGAGAAAGGAGACCCATAGGTAGGTGGAAGGCTCTCCTATTGTACCACCTGATGGGCGACAGGGAGTGCTATGGGGGGCCTTTTTGTGAGCGCAAGGAAGAGGCCTGGCGCAGACAGTCCAGGCAGTTCCTAGAAATGGGCGGTGCTCCAGGGGGTGAAGCAAGATATCCAAGAAGATGGATTTTTGTAGCTTATTAGAGCATCCCTGGACAACAAGCCAGAGTAGAAGGAGTCCTGGGTTCCCTGATGTTTCACTGGGGAAGGTAGTGTGGAAAACCGGGGCAGAAGGACCAGTGAGTGTGGAGTTGGGCTAGAAGACTTTTTTGTTCTGTGGGACTCTGGTTTTTGTTAACTCCGGAGGGATGGGCTATTATAACTTAGTAGGAGGGCTGGGTCACCTCCGTGATCCAACAGTGCAGGGAGCTGGATTATCACCAGGGACAGAGAGCAAGACCTATGGCCGGAAGCCAAGGTAAGGTGATTTGGTCATAGGCTCCAACCACAACTGGGGGGTCCACTGTGAGACAGAGGCAGCCCCTGTTCCAAGAAGCTTCTCCCACTCTAAATAGACAGGACTTAGGATGGGAGTAATTATCCCCCTTTTACACCATTCTTCTATCTAGCACAATGCAGCCCTGGTCCGTGACTAGGGCCCGGGGGTGACTTAAGAGTCTAAATCCACTGAAAGCCAACAGGACTTCAGCCCCTTCATCAATCGGGCACTCCTGAAAATTTGTCCCCTAAACTCTCTTTGTCTTAGTTCCCCTCTCTGTACAATAGGAACAATAACCCTTCCTTTGTCTGTTGACACTATAAACTCTTTGGAGCCGGGACTGGCTCTGTAATAAAAATCATTACAATAGGTCCTGATGACAAACTAACACCATCTCCATGGAAACACATTCCCAGCCGGAGAATAAAGTAATGCATGAAAAGTGCTGTGAGACCCTTGGGTGAAAGACATTGGTGTAAGTGTCTGTAGAGCCTGTCAAAAAGTCATTACTGATTTTTTTTAATTGAAAAAAGCCCTTTTGGATTAAATGTAAAAACTCTATTTTCCTCAAAAAGGTTCTGGTTTGTGTCAAAAGGGGGTGGGAGAGGGAGGGAATTGGTTTTCAATTAAACCGAAATCTCAAAAAAAATCCCCTCAAAATTGTTTGTTTCCATCCAATATTTTACAGAAAATAAAATACATTTCTTAGCCAGCTCTAAATGCACCCAGGCTACATCACCACAGGGCCCCAGGTGAGTGCATGACATGCCCCCTGTGCAAACAGGATGGGATGCCTCTGCTGTTACCACAAGGGGATTCCCAAGGAGTAAAAAAGCTGGGAGACCAGATCCCCAGCTGGTGTAAATCGGCATTGCTCCACTGCAGACAGTATGGTTGCATCAAACTTCACCAGCTGTGAATCTGTCCCATAATATTAACAGACCATAAAAAGCTTGGGACCATATATCTCAAGAGGTTGGTAGTGGGATCAGAAACCCAGCACTGTCAAAACTAGTACAAGATGGTTATTGCCTGACAACTGTTCAGAGGCCCTTAGTTGATGGGATTTGTCCTGTTCCTAGTAGGCTTCTGTGCATGTTGCAAAAACCACAACTGACGCTAACCAGCCCTCTTACGGACAGTATCGGGAAAGAAGGAAAAGTTGAAATGGAACATGAATGGTGAACTACCCTCTTCCCATTAGAGATGGTCTCTGCAGCGCTGGGGTGAAGCCCATGGGCAAGAAAGCTTGCAATGCGGATACTTGGATAGCGTGGCCTGTAGTTAAATGGAGTTTGCACAGCTGTCAATCTGGTACATTTCATGAGTGCTAAATTCACTCCAAAATTTCCCTCCCTAAAGTGACTATTTGTTATTTAATTCCTAATGTGGTTAACTTAGAGGGGAAGATTCGGCACTTGTGGATAGATGTGGTATTTACCTTGGCCTTCTCTGCCTTGTGGCTGGTGATATTATTTATCTGGGTGAATAATTCAACCACTCTGTAACCCTAGAAAAATGAGGAGTGGAAGGGAAGCATCTATAATAACCATTTGGCAAAGGGGAAGCGAGAAAGGGAGGGAGAAGGAATAACAGAGAGAAGCCGGCTGGTTGTTTCACATCAAAGCCATCCGTTTAATTTCCTAGCCCATCTGTTGGATTTCATCTGGCTGCGGTGATACTGCAGGCGTGAGTGAAGGAACTTGAGTGTTCCATGCTCGTGTTTCTGATTAAGATCCAGCGGGGAGGGAGAGGAGTTGCTTGATCTCAGTTTTTGGATGTGTTCTCCTCCTCCGCGTACAGCCTGCCAGTGGGGATCAATCACTTGTTGCTATCAGCCTAACGGACAACTCTGCCTTAGGCTGTTTCCGTGCTAGACTGCCTCCCCATTGCTGGAAAATGTGTATAAGGTTTTCTTGAGCCTTGGTACCCCGGCTTCTCCAGGGCAAGCATAACTGTAGCAAGGTGCGGGCATTGTCAGAAGAAGGTTAAGACGATGGGTTGGGACTCAGGTGATCTGTGTTTGGGTCCTAGCTGAGATGCTTACAGAAAAATTTTCAAAAGCATCTAAGTGACTTAGGGGTCTAAATCCACTGAAAGCCAACTGGACCTCAGCCTCTTTGTCAATTGGGCACTCCTGAAAATTTGTCCCCTAAACTCTCTTTGTCTTAGTTCTCCTCTCTATACAATAGGAACAATAACCCTTTCTTTGTCTGTTGACACTATAAACTCTTTGGAGCTGGGACTGGCTCTTATTAGACATACATAAACCTAGCACAATGGATCTTGGAGGAGCCTCAATGTGCAACTGTAATAGGAATAATGTCTGATGGAAACCCAGGAGCCCTGCCTGCAATAGCAGTCACTCCATTGTTGGCACCATTGTTGGGATGGGCTTGCAACATGTTCTAGTGTGGACAGTCTTAGCAGGTAGTGCTGACTCACAGCAACAGGGGATCCGTTGTCCTATTGTACAGTAAATCTACAGTAAAGATTTCCCAGGTCCTGAATTTAACCCTTGCTGAAAACACCCTGATATTCCCTCAACTCTCTTCTTCAAATGTTCCTATGTTTGGTTTAGTTAACATTAAGGGGCATGTATGTTAGCACACCTGTCTCCGGGCTACTCATTTTTGAAGGGAGGGAATGGGGGTGAGAAGGCTGAAGACGTGAGGGAAGGATTGGGGTGACTATTTTCCCAACTTTGCACTTGAATTCCACCTTACAGGGGGTGCTGGATTGACGGTCATTGCAGCCAGTTATTGCCAGTGAAGAGATACAAGGGCAGCAACAGTGCAAGCATCCCCAGCCAACATTCCTCAATCATGGATTGGGCAGAGCATTGCTAACAATAAAAGGGCATATTGGGTAAAGTTTTCAAAAGTACCCATGTGACTTATGAGCTTAAGTCCGATTTCACCTATTGCCAAAAAGAGGGTCAGTTGTGATGTAGACACTTGTCCCCTAACAACCGGAGTGAGGCCAGTCACCTCATTTTATACAGACCATCATAAAGCAGTCAAATGATTTTTGAGGCCAGAGCCTCAGAAGGTGTAAATTGGCATTGTTCCCTTAACAGTTGTGTCGCAATACTGATTTACATCCACTGGAGATCTGACCTTGAGTTAGTCTGATCTGAACCAGTGACCTGGAGATGAAAAGTCTTCTATCCCATTCCCAGTCCACTGAGCCATCTCGCGGCCCCCCTGCCCCAATGTGTGCCATTAAATATGCTCATACTCTGGTTTGCCCTGCTGCTTGGATGACACCAAGCGTCTTGGGATAACTGGGAATCTGGATAACCGGAGCAAAAGGGAGTCAAAAGACCAGGAAGCCAGAAGGTTTGTTTCAAAGGGAGGTTCGGATAATGGTGAATTCACATAGCCCCTCCGCTAGGAAAGTACTTCCTATTCTATGTAGGTTCTTTTGCCGCCCTCATCACAGTGGCATCTGTGCACCTACCAGTCTTGTGTTAAGTGACACAACTAACATTTGTGTTATGAGGTTCATTCTGTCTCTCATCCTCTCCCCCCGCGAGAATTCTACGTGCCATGCTGGATTTCACTTTGCTAGGGTTTTGGTTTGGGGTATTCTGTTTTTAGTTCTACACGTGGTCTGTGTTTTTATGTTGGAGAAGATGGGCTGGAGAAACGCGTCTTGCACGTGAAGTGGAAGGTGGAGGCTTGTGATGGGCTTTGGTTCCTAAACATGGGCCTAACTTGACTTCAGCTCACATGCTCAAAGTTAGGCATGTGTTGAAGTATCCTCCTGAGTGAGGGATTCTGCTGTAAAGTGCAATCGAATCCCCACAGAGAGAAGAAAAAGAGAAGAGAATCCCAGCCATGCTAGTTTCTTATTCCGAGCTCCAGCTGGGACCAGCCCAGTCAGACTTTGGGACACCCATCAAGCAAGCAAAATGTGGCTGTCTCGTGATAACAAGCAGCTCACGCTTGGCTGGACTGCCTTCTGCTATGAGCCGAAGTATCTTCGGGTCTTGTCTGTACTAGTTTGGGAGCTGAGTCCAGTACAGAGATGCCACAGCAATTCGTGTAGGTAATGCAGTAGGTGTCACTCTTTGCTGTGAACCAGTGCACTGAGCTGCAAGATGGTAAGATGCAAAAGTCTGGTCCTGTCATCAGTAAAGTTCACAGGGCAAATTTCAAGAAAGATGTGAGTGTTATTCCCAGTATCCTATGGCAAATACCCTGTGGTTGCTGTTGAAAATAGTATTCTTCACTCTGCCACCTCTCTGTACGATTGTTGCTGTGGGCTGTTAAAATGTCTCACCCCAGAGTGGGCTGCATAGCAGTGGTGGGATCCTTTGAGATGAAAGATGTATGAATGTTCATTACGAAGGGGGGCATTGACAGTTCTGGGTTCACGGTGCAAACCCGTTTCTTTCATAATAAGAGTGGCATTTACATAGAACATTCTATCCATGGATCTCAAAACACTTTACAAAGGGAAATAAACATCAGTATCCACATTTTACAGATGGGGAAACTGAGACATGGAGCAGTTAAAACTCAGATTTTTCCAAGGCCTCCACTAGTTCTGGATGCCTCCTTTTTTGGGGTGCCACTTTGGGCCTTATTTTCAGCACTCAGAGCTCCAGAGGAAGTCAGTGGGAGCTGTGAATGCTCAGCACTTCTGAAAATCGGGCCCTTTTAGGTAAGCTCCCCAAAATGAGGGGAAACTGAATCCAAAGTGACTTGTCAGAGCTCACATGGTGAGACAATGGCAAACCACCAATTCTGTCTCCCAAGAAAGCACCATGACATCAATGGGCCTTTAGCCTGAATCAAGACTGCAGCTTTCTTTGCATGTGGCCGGGTAGCTGTTCTATGCTGGATCTGTGAAAGGGAAGCTGATCCTTCTGTATGTTCGTTCTCTCAGGATTACTGAATGAATCTCTTTATCGGAGTTTGGATCAAGGCTGACCTGTGTCCTTCCTTGCATCCCTCTACTGCTGCCTGGCCAACTCCGTGAGGTAAGAGACGGAAATGCGATTACACAATCCAGCCCAACCATGTCAACGTTCAAAGGCTGATGGGGTTTCTGGTTTGTGTGAAACCGGGCCAGCCGTCCCTACCTGGGACTATAAAAACTGATAGAGCATGGCAGCACAAAGTGATAGCAGCTCCATCCCAGCTGGATTCTGTCAGTTTTAAAGTTACA
Organism: Eretmochelys imbricata; assembly: GCF_965152235.1. Taxonomy (NCBI): domain Eukaryota; kingdom Metazoa; phylum Chordata; order Testudines; family Cheloniidae; genus Eretmochelys; species Eretmochelys imbricata. Next base: position 8,551,751 of record NC_135593.1, on the reverse strand, counting down.
ACCCCAACAATTCTGTAAATGACACTAAATATCCCAGAGCTGAAGTGGGCTCTGGACGTTTTCAAGGCACATGGGACGCTGTGATTAGGGCTAAGAAACTTAATCAGACTTCATGGAACCCATGGGCCATCTCGGTAGGACCATGGTGGAACAGAGTAAGAGGGGTTTCCATACCCGTCAGCTGGTCTGCCTCTACAGCCCCTGCAGGACAGCTGCACCGGTGAGCGAAAAATTCCCCAGGTTGCCCACCAGCTGCATTATCTTGTATTGAGATGCTACTAGATCTCTACAGCTAAGCAAGGTTCGGCTGGTCAGTACTTCCATATGAGACTTCCAAGGTAAGGTAATATTATCTATATTGCAGTGGCACCTAGAAATCCCAACTGAGATCAGGACCTCATTATGCCAGGCACTGTACAGAAGCCTAGTAAGAGACCGTCCATGCCTGACAGAGCTTACTGTCTGAATTGACAAGACAGACAAAGGGTAGGAGGGAGAACCAGATCTCAAAGGAATTCAGGCACCTAATTCCCATTGATTTCAAGGGATATTAGGAAACTAAATACCTTTGAGCATATGAGCCAAAGTGACTTGCCCAAGGTCACACAGCAGGTCAGTGGCAGAGGTGGGAGTAGTACTGACATCTCAAGCCAGGGCTCTAGCCACTGAACCTTGCTGCCTCACCTGGGTCTGTACTAATGCACTCTTCTGTCAGGGTCAATGGTGATGTGATGTCCCGATGCTGCTGGAGGTGCTGTCTTGCAGATGAGAGATAAAATCAATGTCCTCCTGATCCCGGTTAGTCCCTAAAAAGGCAATGGTACACTTTTGTTCTTTTTCCCTCAACAGCAGAAATTTTAAGGCTTGTGTCTTGGCCAAATTCAAACTCTAGTAATCCTGCTTCCTTGAATCCTCACTCAGGGGCTGGCTGGAAAAGCTAGTCTTCCTATCCATATCAGCCAATTATCTGATTGATCTGGGAACAGTGGTTCGAAGGTGAAAGCGTTGCACAGCTGTTAAGCATTATTGCTATTATTACTAATCACCTACCCCTTGGGCAGCGCTGCTGAGCAGTGTTAGATGTAGTAAATGCATTTAAAAGGATTAAGCATTTGCTTGTTCTGCTCATTCTGGGACCATAGATTTCAAAAGTCTTTGGATCGAGCCCCAGAGGAATTGCTTTCATAAGGCCCCCTCCACTACCAACTCAGCAATGGGACATTGCCTTTGATTTCCAGCTCGAAGCTCATGGTATGAGCTCTCCATCCCCACTCATCTAACCCTCCCCTGCCTGTAACTAAAGTGAGTGAAATGACAGCAGGGCAAAACAAAAGCCACCTAAACATTCCTCCAAACTCTCTGAGCCACCCAGTTCTAGAGATCTGTGACAGCTCAGTCTGATTTCTCCACACATACCCTCCCCATGAACTTCATCTCCACCTTGTCCCTGCCAGGACATGAAGACAGAAAGTCACAGTACCAGGTGAGAGGCTGCGGTTACCTCTAGCTCCGGTGGAGTGGTAATAACAATGCCCGGTTCTTGTATGATGCTTTTCATCTGGAGTTGCCCAAACTCTAAGCACTGGAAATCCCCCCCACTCCCTACCCAAGAGGGCATGTCCAGCTCCCTTTCACAGACCCAGGAGGTTTGGATGCTCTGGGAAGCTGTCAGATTTGGAGGCAGTGCTTCTCCAATCCCAACCCAAACTCTAATCCTTTGGAGGTTTCCCAGTCACAAACTATGAATGCACTGAAAGAACCTGGACAACTCCCATTCCAGGGATTGGAACCTCATGGCAGAGAGCACCTTACTTGCCGGCCTGTGAATATCTTCCTCTGTCACAGCCATCATCCATCCGAGCCAAGGAGGCCCTGTAAATCTCCACAGGCAGGGTTGGAAACTTGTCCCCTCTCTGGGGGTCTTTCCATTGCATTACAAGGGAGTTGGATGAATGTCTATCATTTGTCAGTCCTTGGAGGCTCCACAAACATGGCCCTATAGATTTTAGGCAGCCAGATCCCACTCTTGCCAGGCAGTCAGCCCCCTATCCCTGCCTTCCCAGGCCCCTTTCATTGGCAATCATAATGAAATGTGCAATATCCTGTCTTCACTGTTTCCTGGATCCCCACCCTCCTCATTCCCATCTTCCCACTCCCCTCCTTAGGACCCACCCTGACCAAGTCATCCAAGGGAACCCTGGGACTGCAGCAAGCTGTTCCAAGAGCTGTCAGGATTAATTTGCCTTCTGAAGGATGAGCCGCGGGGCCTATCATCAAAGCCCAGCAGGCTGCTGGATCGCAGCTGGATCCGGTGGATTATTTTAAGGAAGCAGGATGCACACATCTGGGCATGAGAGCTGATGTTTCTGTTGCTCTGAGTCCAGCTGTATTAACCCTATAATGTCAGGTCAGGGCACCCCACACCTGTGGGATGCTGTTCCTCTGCATTACAAGAGTGGAAGGGCACAGCTGTGTTTGCAGTAAGAGCAGTTAAGGGCTTGGAAGGGAATTAAGAAGACGAGTGCTACATTCAGAGCCTCAATTCAACTCCATGAGCAGCTCGGTGTGCAGATTAGGGTGACCAAACAGCAAGTGTGAAAAATCGGGACGGGAGTGGGGGTAATGGGCGCATATGTAAGATAAAGCCCCAAATATCGGGCCTGTCCCTATAAAATCGGGACATCTGGTCACCCTAGTGCAGATGCATGCAGCTCCAAACATAAGACATCCTCAGGGATGATGGAAGAACCTCAAAAGATTTGGTTTGATCCCAACTGGCACCCATACATTCTGATACTTCTCCAAGCCATGTCCTCTCGGGTCTGCTTAATATATGTGGAGAACAGGATTTCTCATGAGACTTCCTGCTGCTGGTCTGGCCAGAAATAATACAAGAGCAGCCACACCTTGGTATTTTGGCACAGCAGTTCACCCATCCCTTCTTGGCAATGGGCAGATCCCTCTCATCAGAACATAAGAACAGCCATATTGGTCAGACCAATGGTTCATCTAGCCCAGTATCCTGTCTTCTGGCAGTTGGCAGTGCCAGGTGCCCCAGAGGGAATGAACAGAGCAGGGAATCATCAAGTGATCCGTCCCCTGTTGCTCAGAAACCTTCCACTCCACTAGTTACTGTAGATAGCTAGGTCCGAGTATAACTTTTCTGCTTGAGCATACTGGAAATGTGTGTTTTTATTCTAAAAACTCTTAAAACTGGCTGGTCCAATTTTGTGCCAACATTTTTCAAGCACTTTTGGCTAGAGTCCAGAAATGGCCAATCTTAACCAAAGGGAATTTTATTTGAAGAATTTATGAGCCACTTAAAAGAGGAGGTGGTTAGAAGAAATTTAACAATAGCCCAATATGGCTATTTAGTTTTAAATCCTTCCAGGCTCTGATTGGAACTCTTTAAGGCTGCTGCAATGTATGGAACAAGGCACTGTTGTAATTTTGAACTTCATTGCTGTGTTTGAACAATAAATGGCTCCCTAGTCTCCAGTCAAGAGGGAGTATCCCACTATCTCATGAAATTCCAGTTGTTAGATCCTGGCATCAGAGAAGTGAGTGGAAGCAAGCGGCAGGGATGCCAAGAAACCCTGTGTTTCTGAACTCCTTCCAGCTGCAAAACAGGCAAATAAAGGCATGGTCCCACTCCTGTGGAAGCCAGCAGGAGCTGTGCAATTGAGTTCAGAGGGAGCAAGATCAGATTTGAGGTCAACGCATGGGGCAATGCCCCACTGACACATTTGTTTCTATACCCATGGAGTTGGCTTGGGGGAGTAATAAGATCTAATCATTTTAACAAGACAAGGATTTCGCTATCACCAAATGGCATGTACATGGTTTCCATTGTGGCTAGCCTGGCTCGATCTATGATTTGGGGAGGAAACAAGCAAAGCATGGGAGTTCTGTTTATTTTGCTTTGTGCTTTGGAGTTTGGGAATCTGGAATTCAAAGCAGAACTGTCAGGGTGTAAGCTGAAAGGGGGAAAGAAAAGACCCAGGCCTTAAACTGGGTGAGTTTGGGATAGCTTCAGAGTGCCTCTGAACCCAGCTGCCCGACGTGTGGAGGTTCCTATTCCAGATCTCCTTGTACAAGCTAAAAGCCGGACCAAGGGGTATGGGAGGCTGCACTGATGGTAAGGAGCATTGGTTTCTCGCTTTGCAGACCTACCTCTCTGGCAGTGAACTCCAGGCTGACCCTGCCAGAATTGATACACCCCCATCTGGTTCTTCTCAGGGCTCCTCCTCCTTGCAGCGTTGGAGCTGTGTGCGCCGCCGTTTGTCCCTCTACTCCCTCCCCTTCCTACTAGCTTCCTGCCTGGGAAGCTTGAACCGAGGCCATTTTTACATCTCCCCTTTCTCTCTCGAAGGCCTGCCAATGTTTCCCAAGCATGTGACTGGCAGAAGTCTTCTTGCAGCCTGTGTCTGATCAGTGGGTGGTGACAGCTGTTGGCGGAGGGTGAGGCAGGGAGACCTCCCAATCCAGAACAGAATGGCTCTGGTAATACTTTTGTTCTTACCCTCCTTGAACATAAGGGCTTTGCCTCCATACTTCTCTATCCTCCTTTCCCCCCCCCCCAGCACGTAGAGACAGCTGCAGCAATGCAGGTGAGAAAGCAGAGCCATCGTAAGTCTTCACTCTTATCATAGAACAATTGTTCAAAGTGCGACACCAACATCAGCTATTTCTATGAACTCCTGGGTGTGTGTGCACTGACTCTTACTGGAAGGAGTCAGAATTGCTCAGTGTGTCATGGGCTCTATGCTGCTAACAGCTCGTGGAGATTCTCCTTAACTCAAGTGGCAGGGGCATAGTTCACAAATATGCAGGTGCCTGCAGGTTTATTAAAGAAAATAGTCGCAGATCTTGGAAGTGTCATAAATCTTCCGACTTACCTATACAGGGCAGATCATTCAAATTAAGATAGGGTGTAAACTAAGAGCACAATCGCTATTCCTGATTAACTCCCTGTGTAGACTGGAAAAAGGGATAAACAGTGAGGTGGCAGCGTCTGCAGAAGATAAAAATTACTCCAGATAGTTAACGTCCAAAGCTGATTGCTGAGAGTTACAAAGGGATCTCACAAAACTGGGGAACAAAATAGCAGATGAAATTCAATGTTGATAAATGCAAAGTAATGCACATTGGAAAACATAAAACCAATTGTACATAGAAAATGATGGAGTCCAAAGTAGCTGTTACCACTCAAGAAAGAGATCTCGGAGTTATTGTGCATAGTTCTCTGAAAACATCTGCTCTATGTGCAGGGGCAGTAAAAAAAAAACCCTACTTGAATATTAGGAACCATTAGGAAAGGGATAAATAATAAGACCAGAGCCATCCCTAGGGGATGGCGAATTGGGGCGACCGCTCTGGGCCCCAAGCTTTGGGGAGCCCCGCGGGCTGGCGCGGTTGCCCAGCGCCGCATGGGTGGTGAGTGAACCGCAGGCTGGGGGACGCCACCCCCAGCTCCAGCCGGGGTAGAGCGCACGGCGGCACCGCTGCAGCCTCCCCAGCCCCAGGAAGATGGGCAGCGTGGCCCCAGCCCCCTGGAGCCCAGCGGCACCGCTGAAGCGGGGCCCTGGGGGGTGGGGGTGGAGTGGGGCCACGCCTGGTTGTTTGGGGAGGCACCGCCTCCTCCAGCCTCCCTTACCCGCTCCTGGCGCGGTTGGTTCCAGAAGTGACGTCACTTCCGCCTCGGGGCCCCGCACTCCCCTGGGGATGGCCCTGAATAAGACAGAAGGTATCATGATGCCAATATATAAATCTACGGTCCGCCCACATCTTGGATACTGCATGCAGATCTGGTCATCCCATCTCAAAAAAGCTATCTTGGAGTTGGAAAAAGTATAAAGAAGAGCAACCAAAATGATGAGGGTTACGGAACCGCTTCCATCCGAGGAGAGATTAAAAAGACAGGGACTGTTTAGCTTAGAAAAGAAACAACTAGGCAGGGAGGTGCCACAGGTCTATAAAATCATGACTGGTGTGGAGACAGTGAACAAGTAAGTGTTATTTTACCCCTTCACATCACCCAAAACCCAGGGTCACCCAATGGAATTAATAGGCAGTAGGTTTAACCGGAGCTACGGTGGGTGCATAGATGATGTGCAGGCCCCTGCACAGGGGTGAACTGGGCAGAAAAAAGGGCTAAACCCAAACCCCTGATGCAAACAGTCTCACGCTCTGGGGTGTTCCAAACCAGCATCAGTCTTTTCAGCCTGGGCCACTAAACTAATGGAAACTGAACTTGATTCAGACTGGAATTTTCTAAGGAGCAGAGGGGATCTAGACACCCAAATCCCCCTGGGCATCTAACCTCCTTAGGCCTTTCAAATATCCCAGCCATGATCCTGCCCTACATTTTTTCATGCCTAAGGCCAGTTCTCTCCATCTGCAATGAAATGTTCCTCTCGCTCCTACCAAGTGCGGGACGAAAGAGGCTTCGAAACATGGAATATCTTTGCAGCTGAGCTCCTTCCTTGACTTTTTTTTTTTTTTTTTTGCCATGAAGAACTCCCCTGCTTTTGCCAAAAAATGTTCCGAGTGAAATTTCTAGCAGCCCTGCTTTGGAAAGCCAGCCGCTTGTGCATTCATTTCACATCATGGGCATTGCAGGGGCCAGTTCCCACGCTGGTAGCTTGCTGTAACAAGTGTCATATTAAGGATACTCAGTGTGATAATGCGGTATCAAAAAGAGAGAGAAAGAAAAGCCCAGCCCGGGCTCCTCTCTCTGCTCTCCAAGGGCGGGGAACAGAAAGTTTATGCCAAAAATAAGAAATGGTGTTTAAAAATATACAGAGCCGCCCTCCATTTTTTGTTTGTATCAGACCTCCGCCTCCCAATCTGATGTATGGTCACTTGCATAACGGGGGTATTATTTATTAGAACGGCCCACAGCAATTTATGAGAAGTCAAGACCACCAGCCCCAGGCTCCTTGGAGCACACAATCCCGGCACAGAAATAAGGAGGCACTCTTGCATGGGAACAATAGGCAAGTATGCAGAGAGAATGTCGTCTTTGTTCAGAGGAAAGTTCTCTAGGTGTAATATCTGTTGTACTGATGGCTACCCTTGCTCCATAACCTTGTTCATGCTATGAAGCTAAGGGGTGGTTCGTGACTTTGTGATGGAGAAAAATACTACCCTGAGCCACGCTCAGCACCTGCTGGCTTCACTAGGGCTGCAGGGGGTCAGAGTGTTGGAACTGCCATAGATTTAATGGATGCGAGGATCCTGACTGCTGCATCTGAAAGAAGGGAGGTGTTGCCGTGGGATTAGATAAAGGAACTGGGAGCCAGGACTCGGGTTCTTTCCCAGTTCTGCTCATGGCCTTCAGCAAGTCACTCTAAGCTCCTGGAGCCTTGGTTTCCTGACCTGTGAGATGAGTTTAGTGAACTTGCCTCGCTCACCTAGGGTGTTGGGAGGCATAGTTAGTTAACATGTGTAGAGTGCTTTGAGGTATTTAGCTTAGAAATGCCAGGAACAGGACAGTTCCCTCGTGGGCATGAGACTGGTAGTACCAGCAGGATGCATTCTGGAGGGGACGGCTGGTACGTTGGCTGTGACAGAGCCAAGTCAGGGACGGTGTGAGCTTCACCTGCTCTTCTCCCAGAGTCCCATCTGAGAGCTGGACGGGGCACCGGGACCATGCAGGAAAACCCTAGAGCTGAAGATGGTTTAGGGTTTGACTCGAGAGCATCCTCGTGCTAGCATGACAATGGAGTTAGAAATGAGAAGGGTGGTGGGAGAGGGAGGGTTTCGAGCTGCATGATGTATTAATGCATGAGGCTTCCCTTCCAGAGATTAGGATTCAAACCTTCTTTCACTGTCAAGTGAAACAAATTTAGGAGGTTCCAACCCAGTCCCAGGTGGAGAGAATATATGATTTGTCCATCTAACAAGTATGCCACACACTATTGTTAGCCATACTGTAGTCACGATTGACAGTATCTGCTTAGGAGAGGACGGGGAGAGCCTCAGGTGCTGCAGCTCAGAACTGAGGGGCATTAGCACAGTTGCCTGTGTAGGTTTTTAGGGGATGTTGCAGGGCAGCTTGCGCCAGGGGAACAAGTTTACACCCTCCTTCTCTGCTTGGGACTAGCCCTATTTTCAATCTACTTTTCTTGCCCCTTCCTCCCCTGACAGCATCATTGATGGGTTCTGCCTGGCGTGTTTAATTTTACTCAATATATTTTGCCAACAAACATTGTTCAGAAGAAGGCTCTGCCTCATTACCATTCCTCCGAGCGTCTGTCTGACGTCATTCTGTGTGCCATCCAAGCAGCCAAAGGGAGTTCTCCCCTGGGAGTGATCTCTGAAACAAACAGCCAGCAAGAAAAAATTAAAATTAATAACATGCAAAAACCACAGAGTCTCCCTAATACATTAAAAGGCAGCATAACCCAGGCACTAAGCACAGAAACTTCCCATAAGCATCTCGTCTTGTACTGTTCAGAGATATCCAGGGGCAGGTTGGTCGTGAACAGAAACAGCATGTACCCAAAAATCAGCTGAGTAATTATTCCTAATTGAAACTTTTTCAAGCACTGAGGTCACTTGGCTTAATTCCAGGAAAGCCCAGGGCCAGATTTTTTTTTTTTTTTGTCTGCTCTCAGCGTTGTGTTATCAATTACACCTGTTCAAAAGAGCATCACTGTGATCTGGAAGAATTTTTACACACCAGCTGGTGACTGTGCATTACCCAGGTGCCATCCACACAAAACGAGTCTGTTACAGCCCCAGCCAGGGAGCGTTATCAGCTCATGGTTTTAGGGGTGGAGGTCCCTGGTTCAGTTCCTAGTGTTGGCCGTCACATAGTGTGCAGAACAGCTATGAAACAAGCTCAGTTTAGACTCCTCCTGTTGATTTGTAGATGTAAAAGGACTATTGTGATCATCTAGTCTGATCTTCTGCATAACACAGACCAGACAGTTTCGATCAGAACTTCCTGCATCATGCCAAGTAATTCCTGGTTGAAGAATTGAGACTTGAATCCATGGTCTACTAGTTCACAGACCCATGCAGGTACCTAGGCGACAGTGGACTTACACAAGTAGCTCTCTCGTGACTTCAGAGGAATTTTTCCTGATTTACACCAGTGTGAGATCAGGATCGGGACTCGTGCCTGCAGCCACCAAGGTGATTTCTGGTCTCAGAGCTGGGATTCCCTCATATTTTGATTCTCATGGCACCGGCATTTTCCCAAGAGATCCATTCTTTTGACTGTGTCATGCTGAATGAACCAAGTGCGCTAATTGTCCTGTCAAAAAGTATATTATGCCAAGAGTTGTTTCAGCTTGTTTTAAATAGTCCTGATATAACTAAGTTCTCTCCCGTATATAAATAGGCACTGCTGTCTCCCTTCTGATCATAACCCGTGTGCAATCAAAACAAGATCCTCTGGGAGCACAGCGCTTCATAAATATTTTCCTGGTAAAGTTCAGATCCCTTTTTCCAAGTAGAAAGTTCTCAGAACATTCGCTTTGCAAGCTCCACTCCCATTCTCTGCCATTCCCATGCCTGCTTCAGTCAGGAGGTTTTGCAAAGCTTTGCTGCCTGCCTGGTACCTGCGTCTTTCCTCTCATTTTTGAAAAGAAACCCAGATTATGTGCCAGGGTTGCTTTTGCTGTGAAACTTTCCAAACTCAGCTTTGCCTGCGAGCGCCGCCCAGACACAATCAGCTGCCTTAGCAAAACAGGCCTCTTCTGAGTGTTTTTTATTTATAAACCCTAGCTACCCTGACTCCATACGTGGAGGGAGAGGCACTTCTTGCCTTCCAGAGCTGACAGTATAAATAGACAGAGGAGGTTCCAGTATCAGCATCCCCATTTGGGAACTGAGGCACAATGAGATTGAGTCACGGGCAGTTTGCAGTAGAACTAAGACTTGAAGCTGGATCTTCTGAGTCCCTGACTGGCACCTTAATCTCAACTCTATGCTTCCGCTCAAGTGTGCTGATTTTTCTCACGGTAGCTTCAGCTCAGAGTCTCTGCCACTTGTTGTTTCTTGTCCAGTTCGCGAGAAGGCTGAGTTCCATCTCTGAACTCTTCAGCTCACAAAGGGTTGGATCCAGGGTTTTGATATGGCCTGTTATAGCAGAGTGACTGCCACCAAGTTGGGGCATGGAACAGATGAAGATGCAGGATTTGTGGTCAGTCCACATTCTGGCCCTAAAATTTAGCTGGAATATTGAAAAACAAGAATAGTTTCCATTCATAATAGCCTCTGTCTCACAAAATCCCAAAGATCTTCACATACAGGATTCAATTTCACCCTCCACTGAAATGCATCCACCCCTGCAGTGGGGCACAGCAGCTGATAATGAGACTGTCCAGCAGTTTGGGATATTTAAGAAATGATGGAGTCAAATGAAATCATCCTAGTTTTGAGTGAACTGAAATGAACATAGGGACAGTGATGGGGATCCACCTCTTTTTGTGTGCACACAACCTCTGTTAGCATTGTGAGCCGTAGGATGATAGGCCCAATAGACGTCAGGGGCCCCAGTGAACGAGGTGCCGTACGTACGTAAGAGACAGTCCCCGTCCCACGGAGCTTACAAGGCAAGGAGTCACAATGAGCATTAGTATCACCGTTTTACAAATGAGAATCAAGGCACAGAGTAGTTAGTTATTTGCCCAAGGTCACCCCAGCAGTCTGAGGCAGAGCCACAAGCTAAGCCCACCTCTTCTGAGCCATAATCTTTAACCACAAGTCTATCCTTTCTCTGTGCATTCCCTACCTGAATTTGAACTAGACAGCAGGTGGGTCAGGGAACGGCTAGGAGAATATGAGAGCCTTTTACGATAAGTTTGATAGAGTCTTGGTAGCTCATCTATCAAGAGCTGCTGTTCTCCATCCAGCTGTCCACATCATAAAACCCATCACCACTAACTGCCCCCTCTTTCTGGCAGCCTCCTGATTTGAATGGATGAAGGAGACCAAACTTCTTGCAGGCTGGATGGTGATGCTTCTCGAAGAAGGTTGAGGGGCATTGTGGGGTACACTGGACCGCTGCTGTGCCGGTCCTGCGGGTGGGCAGAAGATTTCAGTCTGCAAGGCTGTCTGTATGGCGCCCTTAGCTAGCCCTGAAACAATGAGACGGAGTGTGGAGGAAAACGGATCATCCAGAGGAGACATCATTCCAAGATAAGGAGTTGTGGCAGCCAGTTTACTGTTTATGCACTGAGCAAGAGCCCCTTTTCAGCGGTAAAGAAGTTTCGCTCCAGATCTGTACCTGGCAGCTTGGAGCCATCTCCAAACGACTTATTAACTCGAAGTCATGTCACCAAATTATCTCTACTACTGTTCCACCGGAGAATGAGGTGTTACAGTTAGTGGGTGGACAACCTCACACATAGAGATGAGATCTTTGTGGAAAGTTTGATTCCCACCCACCCCTAACAACCAAATTCATGTGCAGAGAGAAACGGAACAGCCCAAGGAAGCTTGCTCATCTGAAATTTCCATCTGGGTATGGTATTTCACTCCCCTGGAAGGTCCTGACTCTCCTACCTTCTGAATATAAAGGCAATCCAGAGGATCTGTCCCTCCCCTCCTTCACCAGGGGCTACAAATCCTGCCAGGACCCAGAGCCGTCCTCTCATTGGTGCATCATTCCGAGGAGAGATTTATACTTTGGGGTGAGGGGGATGGTTATTTGATCATTTAAAAAAAAAAGTCCTTCCCTTCCTCCTTCCCTCTTTCACTGTACAACACAAATCCCCGTTCCAACACGTGCACGACAGCAGAGCCGAAATGTTAGCGCAGAAAGCAGGTGATAAATCATGGGGCGATTGATTCAAACCTTTCCAGGGAATGGGAAACACATGGTGGGTCGTTCTAATTAACTGTTTGATATGGCTGCAGTGCGTTCGGGTGTAGTTTCCAATGTTTTACATTTGGCTTGTCACAGACCTCTCCATGGTAACTGAAGTTTACCGGAAAGCCAGCAAATCCTTCATTCGAGAGAGTTAAAGTGACTTGTTACAGTTCGGCTCGACCACAACAAAAAAAGAAAGCCCGGCGTTTCCGCTGAGAGAGCGCTCTCTTCTCCTTCTCTTTCTTTCCAGCTGGAAAAATAAAACAAAATAAAAGGTTCTTCTGCCTTATCGGTAAATCTCCAGTGTTTATTTTTTGGCGGAGTACAAGAACTTGGACCCGTTACCCTTAAAGCCACATGCTGAGCACAGCGTGATTTGGGTGGGACTGTAGCTGAGTTCAAGGAATGGGAGAAGAGGCTGCCCGGCTCATTTCTCCTAGCTCATCGTTTTGACCACATCACCCTTCTCCGTGCATCCCTCCACTAGCTCCCCTTTCTCCAGCGCAGCAAACAAGCTAAATGTCTTCACTTGCAAAGCCCTTCCATGGTGATCCCCACCCAATCTATCATTTCTATTCAATTGCAATGTCCACTGCTTCCACGATTGTCCCAGCCTCCCTCCCTTACTTGTTACATTTTCAAACAAACCCCTCCGTGCTTTCCCCTTTTGAAAACTCTCCTTTGCCATGGTGCCTACCCAAAACTTAACAACAGCTGGGCAGCTGGTGTGCAGACCACTGCCCATCACACTGAGCAGCATTGTTTCCTTGAGCTCCCTGTCTGTCTCCAACCATCTGTTGTCTCTTGTCTTAGACTGACCTTGTCAGTTCCTTTTGGGCTGTGTTTGTACAGTGTCTAGCACCCTGGGGTCTGGGCCATGACTGGGCAGCTAGGTGCTACCACAACACAAACAATAATACTTTTCTTACAAAAACCAGCCTCATGTATCAAATCCAGCCCTGGCTCGAGGCCGCACAGCTCCCGTCGACTGGAGACCATTGCTTGAAATCAGTGGGTGTCCAGAAAGGGGTTGAATTTGGTCATCTGGATTCTGTTCTTGCCTTACAAGATGTGGGTAACTCCCATTCAAGTTACTCATGTGAGGCCTGATTTGCATTTCCCAGCACCTTGTGTCATTATGAACCCCAGTGCGTAGGGAGTATAATATGCCACTAGATCAGAATGGTAGTGCTTAAGGGAGTGCTTTGCCCTCACTTTGCTCTGGAGCAGTGTAAATGCCTGTACAAGGTGCAGAAAATTGGCCCCATGGAGAGAAATTGCAGGGTCTGCACAAGAACTATGCTTCAGCTTCTTAAAATCTCAAAGTAGGGCTTAAGTGAACCTTAACTGGGGCAGGCTCTCTGGACGGGGGAGTTTCACCCAAGCTGCATGGAAAGAATCCACTCTTTAGAGTGGACGAGAGTGGACTGATCAGGAGATTGGCAATGGCATAAAGTGGGTCGGTTAAGGTGCTAGCCTAGGACTTGGAGTCTCTGCCACAGACTGTGTGACCTTGGGTGAGTCACTTAGCTCTTTTGTCTCAGTTCTCCATCTGTAAAATGGGAATAAGAGCCCTGTCCTGTGTCGCAGGGGTGTTGTGTGGATGAATGCATTCAAGGCTGCAAGGTGCTCGATGCTATGGTAACGTAAACCCAATAAGTACCCAACATAGATAGTCTGTCTCCAGAGGGCTGCCCATCTGGAACTGGCATGACTACAATTTGTTGCAGTCTTATGGTGGCTTATGTGAAATGAGCTTGTGGAGTCTCAACACCATACCTAATGGTCAGGTGCCGCATGACGTCTGGCCCTCGCAGAAGACAGGCTGAGGTCTGAATGAGCATGGCTACTGACCACATCTCTGGTGTTGTCTGTGAAGGCCTGAGCAGAGTCTGACTGGTGGGCTGAGAGGACCTTGTATTGCTATTTTACCTGCTTGGTAAAAAGAGGAGTTCACTCTCCTCAAACGCCAGCCTAATACTTGAACCAGTGCTGCGTGTGCTTTAAGAAAAACACTCTCGCCCACTCTATGCTTGCCATGTTATCGGCATCTGTTTCAGTGACAGCTCAAACCAGAACCCGAAGGGTCTCCGTGAATAAAGTATGCTAAACCATCAGTAAACACGAGGGCCAATTTTTATTTATAATCTGAAAAACGTTTTACTCAGGATTTTGGGCTCCCCATCAGCTCAGGCTGGGTAAGCTCTTCTCTTCCTGTCCTGAGCTGCTGCAATATAAACATCTGCTAGCCCCCACCCTCCACCCCCAGTGGTAGCTGCAAATCAGTGGGTGAAGCAATCACTGTCTTTAAGGGCCCCACCCTGCAGTACTAATCGGTATTCACTCGGCTAGGTCCATAGCTGTCACGCTGTAGCTTCACTGCTCTGGGGCTTCAGTGTAGACACTCACTGCAGTGACGGGAGAGGTTCTTCTATCAACCCAAGAAGCCATTCTTCTGTTGACCTAGCGCTGTCCACACTGTGGGTTACGTTGGCATAACTATATCGCTCAGAGGCGTGGATTTGTGACGCCCAGGGGAAAGATGTAGTTATGCCTATATACGTTTTCAGTGTGGATCAGCCGTACATCTTTACCTGGGCAAAGCTCTCACTGAAGCCAATGGGAGTTAGGAGTGAGCCAATGGGAGTTAGGAGTGAGCCAATACTGAGTAAAGACCTTAATATTGAGAGCAAAATCCTGATGCTGCTGGAAACAATGGGAGTTTTGCCATTGACTTCAGTGGCACTAGGAGCTGGCCTTGTCCCGTCATTTGTAAGATGCCATAGAGGATGGTAAGATCTTGGAATGCAAGGGCTTGTTTTTCAGGGTCCAACTTCCCCTTTCCCAGCTTCCCAGGGGGGGTGAATAAGATGTGAGCCAGGTAAGCAAGAGTTAAATCTTTAAAAACTTGATCATGTCTTTTGGATAACATGTAATAAAAGGATGGGTGGGGAAGTTTTGTGTAGCAAAGCCAGAGCATTAATCATCCTTGTCTCCCTCTGGAGACATAGGTTCAAGTCCTACTTAGGTCACAAGTGCAGACTAGTGTGGTGGTCTCCAGTCAGCCCCTAGAGGATGTATCTGGCCACTTCAGAGGACCATGGGACAAGACAGCACCTGTTGCAGTCTGCTCAGAACAAACCCCGAACTGGAAAAGTTTGGGGTGCTGTAGGTCAGGACTGAGGTGTATTGGCAAAGCTTTGTGGAGGCCAGGGTCATAATAATGCAAATCGGTACTGACCTGCATCGATGGAGCTGAGCATGGGGGCTGATGGGATCCAGGTCCTGTGAAACTGACGTGCAAGGCTCCAAAAGGGACACTGTGGCGTATCTGAGGACTGAAATAGCAGGGCAGAAGGTGCTGCAGGAGGGAAATTGGGGGGGGGGGCACTGGCAGAACTGGGTGTGGAGGCCCAGTGCTGCAATGTACCATGATGCAGGTGAGCAGTGGGGTGCATTGGCAGAGCTGTAGGGGGACCCAGGCCTGGGTTTGCAGGAATGCTGCAAGGAAGACCTGGTATTTTAGGGGAATGCCCCAGGGCAGTGGGTGCTGTCTGTGGGGACTGAGGTGTTCGGTGGAGCTGGGCTGGGTCCCAGCTGGAATGACAGGGGATCAGAGTCAGCTCTGGGGTGCAATGCCAAAGCTGTGTGGGGAGCCCAAGACTGGATTAGTTGGAAAGGGGTGCTGCATGCTTAGCTGTAGGTCCTTCGGCAGAGCTGCTCACTTAGCATATGCTGCTTCCGCCCGCCGCGTTCCCATCAAAAATGAGGGGCCAGACCATTATCACGGAACCAAAAAATAAACAAACGTTTCACCCCTTTGTGTTCGAAAGCGGCTTTCCCCATTTCCTGTGCTTGGTACATTCTCCCACCGCGGGCAGCATGCCCTTTTCCACTGGAGGTGCACAGCCTGGGAGCTGGGGGAGGCCAGGAGCAGCCCCAGCTGGAAAAGCCAGTCTCACTGCAAATGAAACGCAAACATTAATTTGTAATGCTTATTGGATTTTTTTTTTTATTTGACCCTTTCTGCACAGGGGCTCTCTGGAGCTCAGAGTCATTATTGAACATCTGGCCAAACCACTGCTGGTTTCATTTATTGGGGAATAACTTATTTGTGGCTCTGGAAGGGAAATGGCCCAACTGTTCATTGGACACACGTTATTTGGCCCTTGGTGGAGCTGCTTGAATAGTCGAGAAAAGGATTCACTAGAAATGTAAGGCCTGATCCAGATCCATAGAAATAAAAGCCACCACTCCTACTGGTGTAGGAACCGGCTCTTTCTCCACAACTGCTGGGAAAAATAAGTCAAAGTAGCACTTTATTACATACTGTTAATGCTTTGTGACTGTCATTTTTAAGTATTATTAACCCATTGTGAATATAATTGGACCAGCTCTCACTATAAGGAGATCAAATCATTTTAAGCAGGACTTACCACTTTCTCTCTTTCTTTTCATCCCTCTTTCTTTTTCTCCTCCCCATCCTTCTCTTTGTCTCCATTCCCTTCTTTACGCTCCTCTTCTCTCCCTGTCTCTTAGCTACAAAGCACCGTTTCCTGTGCAGAGCTGACACCTGAGAAAGTCCTCTTAGGCCGTCCTGTACTGTTAGGGAAAAAGCGTTTCCCTCCCGTCTAGGGTTGGGAGGGTAGCCTTCCCTGGACTTCTGTATTAGCTAAACAAACACAGAGTCAGGTCTCTTAGATAAAATGAGGCACTTTAATGCTAGCAAGTACGACAGCTGAAGGGCTCACCAATTCCTACACAGAGGAATATGGCGAAGCCCAGAACAAAGAACAAGGTATAGCTTTTATAGCTTGGTTCAACATACTTTGTGATATCTCTTCCAGTTCAAACCGGTCAACCCCTGTTGGTCTGAGTCCCGAGGTATGAACATGGAGGCCCATCTGTGTAAGGAATTCTTTCCCCAAACGGGGAGTACAGGTTACACATAGTTCAGTACCCCACCTCTTTCAAACCAGCCTGAGAAGCCTATTCCTGCCATATAGCCGGGGCAGCATTTGGGGAATGGTCCTTGTGAGAGGGTGGCCATCAAATCCCCCCTCACCCTTCTCTTCTGCAGACTAAATAACCCCAGTTCCCTCAGCCTCTCCTTGTAAGTCATGTGCCCCAGCCCCCTGATCCTTATCATTGCTCTCTACTGGACTCTCTCCAATTTGTCCACATCCTTTCTGTAGTAGGGGGCCCAAAATTGGATGCAATAGTCCAGATGTGGCCTCACCAGTGCCGAATAGAGGGGAATAATCACTTCCCTCTATCTGCTGGCAATGCTCCTACTAATGCAACCCAATATGCTGTTAGCCTTCTTGGCAACAAGGGCACAATGTTGACTCATACCCAGCTTCTCGTCCACTGTAATCCCCAGGTCCTTTTCTGCAGAACTGCTGCTTAGGCAGTCGGTCCCCAGCCTGTAGCGGTGCATGGGATTCTTCCGTCCTAAGTGCAGGACTCTGCACTTGTCCTTGTTGAACCTCATCAGATTTCTTTTGGCCCAATCCTCCAATTTGTCTAGGTCACTCTGGACCCTATCCCTACTCTTCAACATATCTACCTCTCCCCCCAGCTTAGTGTCATCTGCGAACTTGCTGAGGGTGCAATCCATCCCATCATCCGGCTCATTAATGAAGATGTTGAACAAAACCGGCCCCAGGATCGACCCTTGGGGCACTCCGCTTGGTACCGGCTGCCAACTAGACATCGAGCTATTGATCACTACCCATTAAGCCTGACGATCTAGTCACCTTTCTATCCACCTTATAGTCCATTCATCCAATTCATACTTCTTTAACTTGCTGGCAAGAATACTGTGGGAGACCATATCAAAAGCTTTGCTAAAGTCAAGGTATATCACATCCACGGCTTTCCCCATATCCACAGAGCCAGTTATCTCATTATAGAAGGCAATCAGGTTGGTCAGACATGACTGGCCCTGGGTGAATCAATGTTGACTGTTCCTGATCACCTTCCTCTCCTTCAAGTGCTTCAAAGATCCTGCAAAGCTACAAGTAACCACATGGAGGTGCCCCCTGGTGAGTCACTTCTATGCCCATGGAGCTCATTCTGGGACAGGGCCCTGTCGACACTGATCCTTTCGTGTTATAGACTCGGCCAATGTGCCAGCCTGTGGGGCCTTCTGTTTACCGTATTTAGCAACCTCCTCAAATTGCTGACACCCTGCCAGATGCAACAAAGAGCAGTGATGGCAAAGGAAGCCTCACATTGTACTAGGCTCAGCCCTTCCACCGGGCCTGAGAAGTGGAACGGGCAATAGCTGGGAGGGTTTAGTTTGGTACCAGGTCAGACTTGCACCCAATCCTGTCAGAGATCCTGAGAAAAGCGCTTAGGTTCAATCACAAGGGAACAGATTTTACTGGGTACCAGCAATGAAGAGCCTTCCTCCTGCTTGTCAGAACAATCATGCAAGGAGGCTGGATGGCTGATGGGGTTGGCAATGAGCTACTATGGAGCCATTTCCTCTAGGACACCAGGTCCAATATGCAGCAGTCCAGGAGTGACTGAAAGATCTTACCATGCTGTGATGATTGCATGCCATGTGTTGGGCATGTCACTCCAGTTGCCAGCATGCCCCGCTCAAAGAACCCCTACTTGGCTCCCTTCTTGGCAAGCATGGGAAAGGGGACCAAGGAGCGAATGGGCCATGATGACTGAACTCCTTCTCCTCTTGAGAGGTGACTGCCACCTCCACTTGATAGCAATTAACGGTGGCCTTCAGGCTCCTGGCAAGCTGCTGGCACGGCTCTCAGCTGAGCACCCCTGACTTTGGCAAGGGTTTCCCTCTTCATTGCCCTGTGACTGCCCCAGCTCTAGCCCTGCTGTGGCACAGGAGCCAGCGAGGGACGGGCATCACCCTGGAGGGTCAAGGGGCAGGAGGGTGAACAATCTGAGGTTTCAGTAGTAACCCCATCATGGATCTTGCTTTCCCAAACACGTCCAATGGGAAGCGTGACGTTCCCAGGTATCAGGCAGGATGGAAGCCTCTTCTGTTGGGATGTAGGCGGGGGAGCCCAAGTGTATGCCGGCACCCAATCCTGCTCTTGTTAAAGTCAACAGGAAAACTCCCATTAACTTCAGTGGGGGCAGGATCAGGCCTCAGAGGGGGCATTGCAGCTATGGCAAACACCCATGGCCTGATTCGCCTCTCACTTGCACCAGTCTGACTCCACTGACCTCTGTGGAGTTCCTCCAGGTCTACACCAGCGGCAGCCAGAGCAGAGCCAGGCCATCAGTCTCCAGGGGGGTGTTGTATCCAGGCATATCTCCTTGGCCCACTTCCATGCACGCAGCCCTCTTCCCCTGCTCCCCCTCCCTTCCTCGCTGGGAGAGCAGGTGCTGGGAGATAAGCTTCCGAAACAAGTCGGATTCTCTCTGGAAGCCGAGTTCCCACCAGCCTGTGGGAGGTTTCACACAGCTCAGCTCCCTGGCATCAGTGCGCTAACGAGGGGTGGGGGGTTGCACAGAGGGGGGGATGTGGAAGTGTGATAATGCAGGAATGCAGCTCCTCACCACTGCCCTGGGAGGAAAAGGGTAAGGGGAACCAATGGAGACAGGCAGGGAAGGAGAAAGCAAGCCTGGGAAATAACAGGGCTGTGTGCAAACCCCACCTTCCCTGCCTAGGCTGTTAACCCATTCATTCTTTATTCCCAGTAGGACTGTCTGCTGAGCAGTAGAAACTCAAGGGCAAAAGAGGCAACCCCCTGGTGGAAAAAATCTCTGTTCCCAGCCTGGAATTTGCTTCCTTGGCAGCAGCCACTCACAGACTTTTTGTGTGTGCACACGTAAAATTGTCTAAGACGAACACAGCCTGAGGTAGAACTGGGCAAGGATCCCAGGAGTCCTAATACCCACTCCCCTACTCTAACTGCTAGATCACGCTCCCCTCTCAGAGCCCTGATCCCCAATACCCCTGTGAATCAGTAGCAGCACCAATGGAAACCCTTTTCCCCCCCCCCCCCAATGTTCCCTAGTGTAGACAAAGCTGCTGGATGGCCTTGGGCAAGTCACTTCACCTGTCTGAGCCTCAGTTTCCCCAGTTGTAAAATGGAGATGATCCCCAACTAGCTCATATGGTGTTGGAGGTGGGGGTAGGTGTCAAGCTTGGCCGTAACGCATCTGGAGAACCCCATGCAGAAGGCTGTCCAGAAACACAGAGTATAATATTAAGCTACCATGGCTGGATTTGAACTGGTGACACAGGGCTTTCAGTCCAGTTACCATCTAGCTTTATTAGCACCCTAAAGAATACTATTCATGGCTTATTGCCCATATTTTTGGCCTCAGAAACAGAGAGATGATAGAAGTTTCCTGAGAGTAGGCATCATAGCAGGGTTTGTGCTCCATTCTGGTTCCAGTCTCCTCGGGAATCACAGTGTGATCAGCTGTTCCAGGCTGTGACCAAACCCAGGCAATTAGCAAACATGAAAAATCCAGCCCAGAACAAGTAACAAAAGCAGTTTCACAACTCAGCAAAGACCTACGGTGGGTTTGAGCAGGTTCTTGTATCACTCACCCCACTTAGATCAGCTCGGTTGCATGCCTGGGCTGGATCCGGAGTTGGATACACGGTGTTTATAAACAAACTGGAGTGCCATAAATCTCCCCCCTGTTAACAGGTATTTGTTGGACAGGGCTTGGCTTTGAGCTGTGGCTGCTGTTTGCCTCCAGGCTGCACACGCCTCTCCAGCCCCTTGAATTTACTGGCCTATTGGACCCACTAATAAACTTGTTCACTTGCAGCTAGCATTGCTGTTAGGATACTGGAGTGACCCTGCAGGTCCTGGAGAAGTTCCTTCCCAGTGAGTTTTCTGTGCTGCGTTCCCTGTATACAGAATGTTATAGAGATGTGTAAAGCCTTTTAGGCGGAACCTAGGGTGGCCCTGTTGCTTAAGGATAAAGAGATGGCATCAGTGAAACCCAGGCAGCTCCAATTTCGAAGCCACATGCAAAAGATACAATGCTTTTGGGCAGCCCCATTGGCCAGTGATTGGGATCAGGCAGCAGAGGATTCGTGGTGATGGGGAAGATGGAGAGACAGAGGAGACTGGCAGGAGTTTGACCATAACTTGACCATGGTCTATGAATTCTTATGCGGGGAGAAGAATTCGGATAGCAGAGGGCTCTTTCATCTAGCAAAGACATAACAGGATCCAGTGGTCAAAGAGCTGAAGGTAGACAAATTCAGACTGGAAGTGGAATGCACATTTTTAAGAGGGGTAGATAACCATTGGAACAACTTGTCTGGGGATGTGGTGGGTTCTGCATTGCTTAAAAGCTTTAAATCAAGGTCGGATGTGTCTTTGTAGAAAATCTGCCCTCGCTCAACAAGACGTCATGGGCTTCTCATAAGAATCACTAGATGAAATATTCAGGTCTGTGCTATGCAGCAGGTCAGACCAGACAAACATAATGGTCCATTTTAGCCTTAAAATCGATGAATTTGCGATGTATTTCATAGCCCATCAAACAGCCAACAGATAGTAGTAACTTCTGATCTTTGCCTACCTCAGCTGGAAAGACTGTTGACCCAGAAGTGAAATGCTGCATCATCAGATCCCTTAGCCATCTCATCCCCTGCTTTCAGTGCTTTTAAGCCACTGGGTACTGTGGTAAATTAAGATGGGAGGTTAGATCAGCTATTTTGTTGTAGCAAAAGTCACCCAACAGCATTGGGTGGGCTGGCCAATATATCAGTGGAGGTCTAGGCAGTGGATGTACAACATTTCTTCCGTCATGAAAGGGTAAAGCTTTTCCTCTAGGTTGGAATGATCATCTGGTTGCCAAATGTAGAATTGTCTACTGGTCAAAACAGAGAACGGCCAGGATTCAGACTGGAAACGTGGTTTTTATTCCCCACTCCTCCACTGACTCACTGTGTGACCTTGGCCAATTCACTTCACCTCTCTGTGCCTCGGTTTCCTGATCTGTAAAAGGAGGTAAGAACTTTTTGAAGTTCTTGGAGACCTTCCAGGGAAAGCAAAGTATGGATATTATGAAAGACGCTGTGACCCCCGTCCTCGTCTCGACACAGAATCAGCCCCTCCTTCTGGGTTCCTGTGCTTCTAGATTTTAAATTTTTTCTTGTCCTGGGAAAGCATCTGGTTTCAGCTCCAAGATCAGCCAGTCTGTCATTTTACATAAATACACAAACATCTTCCACTAAAAGATGGATTATGACCAGGCCTTTACTTGGAGCGCACAGATCAAACCAGAGGAGTAGCTTTTCAATAAGAATAAAAGCTTAGCAATTACAGATCACCAGCAGAGTGATGCATAAGAGAAAATACATCCTGGGAAAGGTAGGGCCTGATTCTCATTCACACTAGGGCTACATTTAAGTCCACTTTAAGCCCCTTTACATTGGCAGAGCAGTGTAATGGGACCTTAGTGTACATGGTAATCCGTCCCAAGGAGTTTAACAAGATCAGGAACACTCTTACACTCAATTCAGAGGAACATCCCCCTCCATGGACTTGGATTGGATGACTTCATCTTCCTCTGCTCCCCACCTTTCTCTGCTCAGCAGCACCTTTGCCTTTAGGCCATCCTCACCGGTGCTGTTGCAAGAGTCTTCTGCTCTTCTGCTGAAGTGGAAGCCTCACTGTGTAGGATACTGAGTTAACAAGGGGCAGAAAAGCTGGTCAAGTGGTTAGGGTGCTAGCCAGGAGACCCATGTTCAATACCCTGCTTCAATATCATTGACTTCCTGTGTGACCTCGGGCAAGTCACTTAGTCTCTCAGTTCCCCATCTGTACAAGGAGGTAATAGCACTGGGTGTTGTGAAGATAAATACAGCGTGAGGTGCCTAGATACTATGGTAATGGAGGCCATACAAGTACCTTAGACAGATAGGGAAGAAGCTCAAGTGAAAGAACAGCCACTCAAAGGGACCACTGTATTTCTGATGGCTACCATTCATACAGTGGGCACGTCTCATGGGCACTGAAAGTTTGCTTGCCATTAGGATAAGTGACAGGTGACTGATAGCATAGGTCTCTCTTGGGAGAAAGGCAAAGTCTTTTGCGGGGGGCCAGGGAGTGAGACTAGACTGGGTTTTCCGCGGCAGAATGGAAAAGTGCAGCCAATGGGATCTTCAGCACAGGAAACAGGGGGGATGCTTTCTTTCCATTGTCAAATGCCTTCGCCAGTGGCTGGCTTGATATTCAGCAGCCCATTACGAGTTATATGCCTGTCTCGCCAGGAATCAGAACCTTTCCCTGTGCAGGAGCGGGGGCTTCATTTGTAAAAATATTTGCAAGGAATATGACGGCTTTATGTTGATTTACTAGCAGGAGCAATAAATCGGCCCTTCTTGGATGCCCGAGTTGCTCATCTCTGCCTGTGATTTATGGAGCCAGGTGCCAGTATATGCTACCAATCAGCAAGTTTGATTCCGAGATCATTGTTCAAGGGCTTCGAGTGAGCTAAAACCATTCAGCTGATTTATACAGGAGGAAATGACTTTATGTCCCTTTCACATAGATCCTTGAATTCTGCCAGTAAAGACTAACCAAATCCTTTTTTCTTCCTTCTTCTGCGTGCGAGAGCCAGGATTTCACGCCATATACTTTAGCAGCCAGATTTCCCTAGGGCTGGCTCTGCCCTTAGCTCTGAGGCAGTCCTTATAAGGACCCTAAAAGGTGATGCAATTTGGAGTCTGCCATCTGATTGGCTAGCAGTCTTCATACAGCCCTACTAAGAATGAAGACACCCAATGAGCCAGGCCATCATGAAGAAAATGTGTCCTGCTACAACAGTCACAACTAATGGCGAATGCTTTGGAAGTCTTGTCTAAACAGTCACAGGCTAGGGTTAAGCCAGCAATGCCTCTGGTGATGTCTCGGTGCTTAGAGATTACAGGGATGAGCATGATACAAAATTCCTAGATAGCTAGCCATTGGCAATCATAGCACAGTGATGAGTGAATTAGAAATAGATAGCCACATAGATAATGATACTAGAGTGCTCTGTGTCTCCGTAAATGTAAATAGTTAATAAAGAAGGTACCAGGAGACAACGCTCAATCATTCATAGCATAGCTCCTAGGCTTTGTAGAACATATACAACTTGTTGCATGCATTGCAAATATGCAGCTCATTGCATCAGCTCTAGATAAATAAATATTTTTATTACAATAGCATCCACCGGCCCTAGTCAGGATTAGCATCCCATTGTGCTGGTCTATGGGCAAAGACACATAAAATGACCCCGTCCTAAAGAACTTGCTGCGTGTGTGGATCAGATAAAGCTGCTTTTCTTTGCATTGTGTCTTGAGTCTTACCCAAGTTATTCCGAAGAAGAAGAAACAGTCCCACGCATCAACCGAGACATCTTTTCATCATAAATGCGGTTACCTTATTCACCGTTTCCTGTTTTGTGCTTTCTGTATATCAAGCAGATCACACTACAATAACAAGGAAAGCATGTTTTTATTGCAATCACATACAAGTAGTCCCTTGTCCTGCTTGTTGTGGCCTTAGGCTTTTGTTAGTTCAAGAGAAACAGGGAGGAAAAAACAAAAGGAAAATTTATTGTCTGTGTGAACTTCCAGATCATGGAACTACTCAGTGCCCAGTGGGGATAAGCCAACCAACCTTATACAGTTTACTTTATCTCACACATATGCTCCACTTCTGTTGGCTAATATGCTGTAGCAGTGGTTTGGATTTTTCTTACACATAAAAGAAAAAGAATCAAATGTTATGGCTGTGATGACATAGTAGTAAGACAATGACATCATACCCTTGAAATGACATCATAGTTTTTTCTCCTCCCTGGCTGGAAATGTGGGTTTTGCTGTGCTGTACCAAGCAGGTAACAGTGAATTCTAGGGCTAGAATTCCAGCCAGGGTTTCTGGTGGTGTCGTAAGCTTTGAGGCTGAAGCTTGACCCCGTGGGGTTCAGCAAGGAAAAGACTCGTGACTCCTGGTTTCCAGTCCTGACTCTGCCTCTAACTTTCCATTTAACGTTTCCATTGGCCAAGAAGTTGTTCCTCCAGCTATAAAATGAGGATAATAATGGATTCGGCGGTGTTGGGAAGATTAACTAATCAATGCTTATGAAATGCCTTGAGATCCTAAGATAGAAGGAGGAGTAGAAGAACAAAGGAGATTTTTTATTATTACTGATATATTTTCTCCAGAATCTCAGTTGCAATTATTACCCTGGAATTCAAAATTTCCCTTGTTTTTTTTTAAGCTGTGAAATAGATACATTCCCAGTGAATAGGGGGGTAAATTGGAGTGAAGGAGTATCCACTCAGCACTGACTGGAGACCCAAAGGCCTGCCCTGGGCTTAGTGTGAAACCTGAGATGGATTCTCTGGGGAGCAATCTCTCCTTCAGTCCTTCCACGGGCCTGCTCGGGTATACAGAGGGACTGTTTCAAGAGCAGTACTCTTGCTCATTAGCCTCAGAGGGACATTTGTACTAGGCAGTAAGGGAGAGCAGATTGCATGTATTTAGCATCTTGCTTTAGGGGTGTTTCTCACCTTCATGTTTTTCTTATTCAGCCCCTGGCATTTGCATTTAAGTCACAGGCTTCCACCATGTGCTTCACCTGTCCTGTCAGGTACTGAGACGGAGTCATGGTGGTGGCTGGCGGTATCCCAGCAGGGGGATGTAATGTCCCAAACATAGGAGAGCCATTTTACTGCAGGAGCAGGCAACATGGAGGGAAGAAAATCTGGCCCGAGAGGGAAAACACTCTGATTTGATTAGAACACCTATCAAAAAAGAGAAATCCCCCAAGTTGTTGGCCATGAATTCCGCCTGCAAGTCCCATTATCTTCCAAGCCGAAATCAACCTGATGGCTTGGAGAGCAAAGAGCCCAACAACCAAGAGAATGTTTGTTTGAAGGACTCAGGCTGGACACTGTCCCCATCTCCGTGGCGCATGGTGAGGGGCGAGTCATTTTGAGTGGGCACCGGACATCTGACTCCTTGGCCATTGGGACGCTCCAGCCTGAGAGAAACTGTGAGATAAAAAAACTCAGCAAGCTGCTTGAGGCAGGAATGTATTTTTGGAAGCGGCTGGTGCCTGGCTTGCCAGGAAAAACGACATTGTCCCTGGGGAGAAGCTGCACTTTGTGTAATTAGCTCACATCGGCGGCGATGCAGCCAGTTTCGATGCAGGCAAAGTGTTCAGAGCGGTCCCTGCCAAGCGGCTGAAGGATATGAAAGCTGAGGGGAAAGCAGGGAGGGAGGATGGTTGGAAGAGCATGGCTCAGCACGCCCCTCCAGGCTTCCCCTATTCCCCCGGGGCCACCGTCATCCCTTCCTCTTCTCGGCCGTGGTATGAGGAGCACTGTCAGGCACAGGGGAGCAGGTGCAGGGTCGGAGGCAGGAAACTGTTTATAGTGCTTAGGAAAAGCTGAGGTTTCTGGCAGGTTCTTGGAGTTGTTAGGTTTGGCCCAGGGCTCCGCTGTGTAAACTATGGGATTAGAGTCAAACACTAAACCCACGCAGTCCAAGGGCAGAGCTGTCAGCTGGCTGCAGGTATCTTTTTTCTCTATGCCAGGGTCTCCAAACCAGGAATTTGGAGGAGAGGGGGTGTTAAGTAGAGAGGCAAGATGGGGAGACCAACTAGAGGGGTGTGAAAATATTACATACCTCCCCCGCATCCTGACAGACAAGAGAAACCTATTTACCGGTACTTCCCTGGTGTCATGAAAAGTAGAGCTGGACCTGTCATTCAGATCTGGTTGCAGGTTCCAACCCACCCCGACCCCCACTCCTTAAGGGTACAATGCAGCCCGTGTGGACTTACTGGAGGTAGCACTAGCTCGAATAACACTAACCGCAAAGCTATAGCCGCGTGGCCCAAAGTCCTAGGTGGACTCACACAGCCCATGCTTCTGCAGCTTTACTAATAGATTATTCGAGCTAGCTAGATCCAAGCTAGCTCAGGTATGTCTCCACATGCTGCAGTCCCACCTGTAATGCAATGCAGATAGAACCTGAATCTGGGGGTGCTGGGATCTGGGATTCTCTACCGAGCCCATCGGGTGATGAACAGACTTGCTCCAGTTGCAGCTGAGAGTCCTCAGTGGAAGCCAATGTTGGAGGCAGATGGAGATCAAAGAGGGTGAAAGTAGATAGAAAAAAGCAGAGGGTCAAGAAGAGAACTTTGTGGGCGTCCTCACAGAAGATCTTGGCACAGAGGAGAGGCCACTCTCAGAGACAGAGAAAAGGCGATTGTTAGATAGGAAGGAACAGAACCAGAGGCTGGTGCATCGCTGTGGCTCAGAGGAATGGAGTGGCTCCCTGTGAGCGAGTCTGCACTGGGTCAAAGAGAATGAGAGAAAGATGATCAGGAGGAAGGAAGGGCTCCCTCCGATGGAGAGGGGGCTCTGCACTGCAGCCCCCAGAACAACCCAGAGTTAAAACAGGCAAGGAAGAGGGTGAGGGGGCTAGAGAGGTATGCTAAAGGTCCTTTGATGAGATGTTTAGGAGAAGGACAGTAGTTGGTGAGAACATAAGGCTCAGGAGAAAGTGAGGAGATGGTGCATCTGCTCATGCGGTACTGTCTAGTGGATAGGGTTGGGATGTAGGAGACCTCTGCTCTGTTCCTGACTCTGCCACTGAACTGCTTTGTGACCTTGTCAAGTTACTTCGCTTCTCTGGGCTTCTGTTTCCCTTCTCACCCTTTGTCTGTCTTGTTTGTTTAGATTGTCCCAGCCGCGCAGAGCTGAGCATCGAAGTAGGCAAGACAGGTGAATGGAGTATTATTGTCCCCAAAGATGGGCAAGTGAGGCTGAACGGATGGTTCCCATGTGGTCTTGGGCAAGTCACTTAGTCTCTCTGTGCCTTGCTTCCCCGTCTATAACACAAATAATAATAGTACCGCACTGCCCTACCTTGTAGAGCCAAAAATAAATACGGTAAAAACTGTACGGCGCTCAGATACTATGGCAATATAAATGCCATCAGGAGAGGCATAGGGAGATTAAGTGACTCACCCAAGGTCACCCAGGGAGTCTGTAGAAGAGCACCCTAACCACTGCACCATCCTTCCTCTCAGTCTGAGAAAGAACTTGCATCTGAGGCCCAGTGCAGTTCCTCAGCCACAAGCCCATCCTTCCTCTTGACTCCACATAATTACAGGTTAGTGTGTTTACACTAGCAGGCCACGGGGCCTTCTCTGAGGCATGAGGCTGTCACTGCTCACTGCAGTCCAACAGCCTTAAATTGGTCTCCTAGTTCTTAGATGAGAGTGTGAGAAGGTAGCACGGACTTATCTATCTATTTATAGCATGCCCATAACTGTGCTCTCGGGTCACCTGAATGAGAGCGAGCATGTGTCCTTAATTCCCCTGCCCTGCCCCTCTCTCTCCACATCTGCCGAGGGAGATATTTTTTGCACAATTAATTTGTTCTTTATTTTGCTTTTCAAGATTTCAGGCTTGTACCGAGTTGACCTCCTGTGTTTTATTACTGGTTTGGTTTGGATTAGCTGACTCATTGTTTATCCTCAGCGAGGCTGGGCTCTCGGAGAAATTTCATGTGCACAGACGTTGGCGTTGCAAGATGGGCGAGGGCTGCCAGGTAACAAAATCTTATTGGTGCCCACTGGGGTGCGGAAGAGGCACCCTGCTTTCCTGGGAATAAGAATACTGAATAGATTCAAACATCAGGCAAGCAGCATGGGCTGGCTTCCCCTACAGGTGTATGCAATCCAGAGCCATACCCAGAATATTTGGCTGATGCTTCTCACTCTTCACCCGCAGTGCCCTGTTATTCATCTCACCTGAACACCTCCTGCTCTTCCAGTTTTAGCCTCCCCACACAGGTGCACCTCAATCCTGACCTGCAGCATCCCTTTCTATCCCGCTTTCCAGCCCCGATGCTGCTTTACCGACACCCCACAGTGATGCAACGCCAATCCCAGCTCTGGTCTCGCACACAACTCAGCCAATACACCTTAGCACTGCTCTGCATTGCCGTTTGTTATTCTACTCCTTGACCATCCTGATCAGAGGTGGTGAGTCATGCTGAGTTATTCCAAACGGTGTGCCATTTCCATGCTGTGATTCAGACCAGCTAGCAAGCTGTATCTTCCGTAAAGCTGGAGCTGACAAAAGATTTGCAGACAGAAGCTAGCACTGCTTGCAAGTTAGGGTTGATGCCTGTGACCCATCTGGCTTGGTCCCACGCAGCTCTGCACATCTCAGGTCTCCTCGCTGGGAGCCCGATCCTCTGCTGGTGTAAATCAGCCGAGCTCTGTCAATATCAATGGTGTGACATTGATTTACGCCAGCTGAGCATCTGGTCCTCTCCAATTTCAAAGCTGTACAAGCTAAACTCACAGAGAAACCCCAAGGGAGTGACAGCCCTCACCTTGCCCAGGTCCCTCCTGGGCTATCAGTTGTCAGGAAAATGGAGCTCACAAGTAGGCATTCTGGACTGAAGAAGTCAGGTTTCGGTTCTAGCTGCTGGAATTGACCAGGTTTCTGCTCTCTCTTCTGCCCCACGCACTGATCCCACTTGTCTGTGCACACCTGAATCGCAAGTGAAAGTAAAACATCAAATCCCAGCGTTTGTTTGAATGAATAGGGACATTGATTGGCTGCCAGCTCTCAGTGCTGACTCTAGCAGAGCCAAGCCAGCTAGCTAGGGCCCATGTTGGTGTTTCCATGATCAAACCTGCCTTTTTGAGAAGGCGGAGGGGGTAGCTTGATTAGATTCAATCTCATCAGGCTGAAACTTGGCTTAGGGAGAAGACTTTGCACGTGATTTTTCCTGCTAGTTCAGACTGTGGTTCTGCTCTGAAAAGGGGCTGTAAAACTGGCATCCATCATTTATCCCCTTCAGTGCTTAATTTGTAATGAAAGAGGTGCTGAGTCTCAAGCAATTAGGTGCTGGGGCTCACACAATGCACATTCAACCTGTGGAACTCTTTGCCAGGGGATGTTGTGAAGGCCAAGGCTATAACAGGGTTCAAAAGAGAACTAGATAAGTTGATGGAGGGTAGGTCCATCAATGGCTATTAGCCAGGATGGGCAGGAATGGCGTCCTTAGTCTCTGTTTGCCAGAAGCTGAGAATGAGCGGCAGGGGATGGAACACTTGATGATTCCCTGTTCTGTTCATTACCTCTGGGGCACCTGGGATTGGCCAATCAGACGACAGGATACTGGGCTAGATGGACCTTTGGTCTGACCCAGTATGGCCATTCTTATGTTCTTATGTTTATGTTCAAGCAATTTTTTTACATTCATAACTGATTCAGCAATCCCAGAGGTGCTGGAGCTATGAACTGCCAAGCCTAGAGGTGCCGGAGCTCAGCCCTGGCAAGCCCTGGCACAAATTAAGCATTGATCCTCTTGCTGTGATTCCAGATCAAATTTGCTCAGTTTACAAGTTAAAGGGTTATTTTTCTAACCTCCAAGCACTGCAAATTCAGCCAGGAAGCTGGCAATACCGCTGGGTTCTTTCTACCTCTTTCATCACCAGCCACAAATATTCCACAAGATGCTCTTTGGAGTCAGGTGTGATCTGTAAAAGTCAGATCCAGATGCATATCCAAGTGTCAGAGCTCTCATAACTTTGGGACGGTTTGGATTCAGGGTTTGGGTTAGGCCCATCATATGGAGATAGGGACCACCTGCAAAATGCTGGTCCAGATTCAGGTTTGGGTTCTGACCTCCTCCATTCACACACAGTTGTTCAGGGGTGGTGTTTCTTTCTGACCACCACCTGCTAGGGGGAGCCTGAAGCAAGAGGGCTTGTTGATCTTCTCTTACTGCTGTAGGGTCAGTGATCAAAGTCAACTGCATCTCACCCGATGAAGTCCTTGAACATTTGCCATGTTCCAAACCAAAGATGACTGCATTTCTATGCTGGGTGAAGCAATCCATCTGTTGTTATATGCCTGGATTATTGTGGTGCTTTGTTAGTTAGGACTCATGTTTTTGAGCTGCTTGAGTGGAAGGTGCATTAGAATTCGTACATAATGTATAGTATTAATAAGCACATGTGAACGTTACTGGAGTCATCCTTGCAATTCGACCTCTGTGCTATCACCCCATGCCACTATAGACAACATAGCATTCTTTCCAGACAATACCCCCATTGATTTCCTGCACCAATGCCGATCGTAAAGGCTTCATTGACACTGTACAAGGTCTGAGTGACCTGATTTGCCACTGGAAATGTCTTGCACAATGTACAAATTGTATACGTTGGCACATCAGATCACCAATATAAGGTCACTGGAGGGGATTGGCAGCACAATAAGGGCCTTATGGCCTAGGAGGGATGGTACAGTGGGTCCCTTCTCAGTGGAAGAGCTATGAATGTCATTGATTTATCTCTTTGTCTTATTTTAAACAAAACGCCCTTTAAAATAAATCAAAAGAACTCAGTTGGCAATGGCTGGAGTCTGAGTCCTCATAAATGTTTTCCTCCCTTTACAAAAGCAAAGCACAGTTGGGCATGCCTGGAAAATGTCTGCTATGGAAAAGCTGTTTTCTGAGCAGCAGAATTGAGGTACATCGGCAGCAATGTGGTGAGGCGAGGCCTTGGACTGGATGGACTGGCATGTATCCGCAGATGTGGCCAAGAGCTAGAATAGCAGGGCTGCTATGGGACAGAAGAGAGGTTCGTTAGTGGAGGGTCCATGGCCAGAACCCATGGGGGACATAGCAGGTCAGGGCGGAGGTGCATTGGCCATGCTGTGGTGGGTGGTGCTTGGGTCTAGAAGAGAGGGGTGCTGTCGATCAGGAGTGAAGGGCACAGCAGAGCTCTGTGTGCTGCGGAGAGGGGTGGCAGCTCAGGATTGGAATAACCAGCCAGGAGGAATGTCAAATGTTAGCAGAACTCTATGGCAGAAGCGCATATGATGCTTTCAGGGAAAACCCCTCTCTATGACTCTAGACAATGGTGCATTTTGCTCAGAACAAATTCACATGAACAAACCAGCGTCTCAGTAGGGATGAGAGGGCGTTACAGCGGGGCTGGGGGAGAGGGGTCGCTGAGGGCAACATGGCTCATGAGACAGCCCAGCCACAGGTCTTGAATACAAGAGAGTCCTGCCCATCCTTTGCTGCCTGAGAGACCTCTCTTCACCATACCTCACAGCATCTCCTAGAGCTGCACATGCCAAGACAGGGACTGGCAGGGTGCCTATGTTATTCCTCATGCCTCGAATAAACTAGTTGTAAACTAGCAGTCTTTTGCTCCCGCTCCCCATGGCCCCTTGTTCCTGGTGCCCACCTTCAGTATGTGAGGTGCACACAAGTGGTCCTGAAGCCTTCAGCGTGACTGGCCTGAGCCTGGGATTGGCTTTGCCTTCCTCACACAGCTTCAAAGGGATGGGCCCAAACTCTGACTGGCCTCAGCTGGCACAGGATCGAGCCCAGCGCAGGACATCCTGCTGACCCGCGAGGAGGAAGCTGCAGGATCAAGAGGGTGAAGTGTCGGTCCAACATGTCCTGCCCTGTCAGCACATCGCCCCCTTTGAAGAGAGTGGCAGTGAAAAGGAAGCGCTTTGATTTACTAAACAAACATTCCCCTGACTGGGGAGATAACCCCAGCCAGGCATTGGCTCAAGTCCCCGAGGGGACGGGAAGTAGCACTTCATCTTTCTACCATGAAAGCTTGGAGCGGGACCCAGCCAGCCAAGATCCAGGGTGTTCATCTAGCTCTGGCAGCCGTGTCGTAGCATCGCTGCCCAGATCAAATGCACCGGGCCTGATTCTCTCCTCGCTGACGCTCACCTAGCCTCATTGATGGCCGCTCTGTTGCAAGACAGGGACCAAGAGCAGAACCGGACCCCAAAGGGGATTTTCAGATCACGGAAGAAGCTCAGGGTCAGATCTTTAGAAGATGTACATTGACACAGATGCTTTGACTTCAGTGGCTACGCTGATTTACGCTAGCTGAGGGTCTGGACCTAAGGGTGCCTATGTGTGTATGGTGCTAGGCTGGCATCCCCGGTGACTGGCATCCTCTGTCCGTCCACAGACGAGATGCAGCGTATACTGCAGCCATGCAAGCTTCTCTCGTGCCACCCTGCCACACAAACATGCCTCATCTGATAGGATCCCCACTAATGCTGAGACAGGAGCCCGGTCTCCAACGCCCATTCAGTCTTTGTCCTGGCTGATCAGGCTGCAGATTAGAGCCATGCGCAGGCGTGTCCTTAGGCCATGGGGGCACTTCTCCACGAGGAAAGCAAATGAAAGCGCTTTGAGATCCCTGAATGAAAGGTGATAAATCAGTGCTACACACCAGTACATGGGGACAGGGTCTCCATTATGCGACGTGGCCTCCATATTTAATCATTCAGGCACCACTGCTGAATAAAGGACACGGCAAAATGATCTCCCTTTCGGTGGGAGTTGTGCACCACCCTACGTGGGAACTCCCCAGTCATGTGCTTGGAACAATGAAATGTTCTCTTCTTTGTCAACGAGAGTGTCTCCTTCTGGGTGTCATAGGCACCTCCTCCCCTTAGTTCCTAGAATCCAGGCAGCAGGAAGAGGAGCGGCCGCACTGGAATGGAAGTGCCATGGAAATGGATGAAGGTTACGGGGTCAGGAGGGTACACTCAGCTCTCTGGACCCTGCAACTGGAGCTGCAGCTGGAGAAGTTAACTCTTCACTGCCCATGCTGAGTGCAACATCGCTTCGGACTGCGATGAGGCTGCAGCCATGTTCCACCCCAGCAGCGGCTGAGGCAATTCCTGTTGGCCAGCCGTGACGCTCAATGGGCTCACAGTCCGCCACAGAGAAAAGCCCAGTGAGCTCAGCAGAACCATGCCCATGGCCTGAAGAGCTCTGAATCCAGCCCCAGGCTAGAACAGCCACGGAGCCCCTCCCTCTGCCCAGCAGCATGTCCCCTCCCTGTGATACTTTTACTTAGTATTTAGCTTTCTCCAGACCTTTCCTCCAAAAGGCTGAGAAAGACTCGGGCAGCATCGTCTCCTCCATCGTGCCCCTTCGGTGCCCGCCCAGTCCTCACGCCTCCCCTTTCCACCACCCTCTCTGCTTGAATTCCTTTCTTGCCTCTTCTCCATCACCTCCCTCCCTCCCTTACTTCAAACCCCTCCTTAAAACCTCCTTCTTTCAGGAGGCCTCCTACACCAATCTCCTTTCCCATCTCCATCTTCTGCATCGCACGTGTCAACCTGAATTAGACTGCAAGGTCTATCTGTGTAGGACCCACGCACATAGGGTTTGGTGCTTATTTGCTCGCAGAGTTCCAGTATCTCTTCAAAAGTTTAAGCATAAACCAGGGACCTCAGGCTGAGCATTGCTCCCAGCTTCCATGTTGCTAAACAGCTTGGAAATGGTACCAGCATCAGACGCGTTGTGACACAGTCCCCAGGGACTACAGGAGTCTCACAAGGAGCTGTGGGAGTTTGACCCCTTCTCCTGCAATTCCTAGGTCACTTGGAAGCTCACAATGTCTTTCCTAAATCTCCCACAACGCACTGCTTCTGGGAGGGGTGCTGGGACCCCGAGTGCATTGCAGGTGGATCGGCATAGCAGAGGCAAAACGGCGAGCCTGGCTTGTGTTGGTGCATTGAATCACTTGTGCTTCACGGGGTGCAAGACACTTGGCTCAGTTGCACGTGACTGAGTCCTCTACTGTAGAAAAGGCCTGACAGCTAGCGCACTGCTCCAGCTTTGCTGGCATTCCCAAACTCCAGTACGGAGGTCTTGAAGGAACATATCTTTACACTCCTTGGGGTGAGGACTGTGCCTTTAACATGCTCCGTGAAGCGCCAGGCAGCCTCCTGCTGGGACTGGCCCTCTGCAGCACGGTCCCAGGGTCTCAGCCATCTTTCTTTCCAGCTTCCCACTCTCTGGAGGAAGCTGCATTCACTCTGGGATTTTTTATACCATTTTATTTTTATCCGAGCTTCTTTCCAAATCAGGCCAGTGAAGCCCCCAAGCGATAATGAAGCAAACTAACCTTTTTTTTTTTCCCCAAGTCAATATTTTTAGCTCGCATAAACAAAAGTCATTAAGCTTTTGAGAGCAAACTCGGCTCTGCGGGGCCGGGGGAGGCACCAGTGCAGGGACAGACTGGAGGCAGCTTGCAACTCACTGATTTAGGGGCTTCCAAGGACTAGGGCAACCCTGGATGCAGGTTAGAGCAGTCTGAGGGTCACCCTAAATGAGACCCTGTATTGGCCGCTGCAGGGGTGACGAATCACCGGAGTAAAGGCCACCCCTAATGTGCATGCTTCTGCACCTGATCCACATCTGATCCACGCCCTCCTACTTCCTGCCCTCCCCTTGCTCCATCAGCAGCCTGCCAGGAGCAGGGGCTCTCTGCACCTGGGGCAGGGGGTGTTCTCCAGGGCAGCTGACATCCTTAGCAGGCACATAGGTACTGCTGGGCAATGAGGAATAAGGCCTTCCCTCTGGGAAGGAGACAGGAAAGAGAACTCATCTTGTCTCTCAGTGTTCAGGTCGCCTTTACCCTTTGGGCCATCCTATTCCACAGAGAGCCCTCCTGCTCTGGCTGCTGCTGAAAGCTGTTGAGGGGGTCTGTACATAAGGCACGTGTTCCTTTTCCTTCACTCCACAGAGCAAAGGGGCTTTACAGCAGTGTAAATCCCCTGACTGCAATGGAATTGCTTCTGATTTACACCGGTGTGAGAGAGAAGAGTCAGGCCCAAGGGCCATATGAAGGGGGGATCATTGACACCACACTCAGATACTTTGTTAGCAGAGGGTCAGGAGGGAGTGGGGTTTGTACCCCCGGTCCAAACACTGAGGGGACGCAGCAGAAACATATAGTCACCAAATTGTGGAATAAACAGAGCAGGGCCAGGGGGAAAAAAAACAGATTCAGAGTTTCAGGGAAATCAGGATCTGGATCCCAATGGCAGCTCGGTCCCAGCTAGGCAAAGGATGGAACCAAAGCCCCGGGTCTGACTCCTCTGAACGCTGCAGGGGTCTGGAACCAGAATCCAAACTTTGCAGCTCACAAATCTCTTGTGAGAGGTTCTGCTGGATGACTGGGTTAGAATTACCAGATTCCCTAGGTTTCAGAGTAGCAGCCGTGTTAGTCTGTATCCGCAAAAAGAACAGGAGTACTTGTGGCACCTTAGAGACGAACAAATTTATTAGAGCATCAGCTTTCGTGGGCTACAGCCCACTTCATCGGATGCACGGATTCCCTAGACTGATTCCCTAGCACTGCGGTTCTCAATCTCTTCCACCCTGTGACCCCGTGTTATAACAGGAAAACATCTGGGGGACCCTTTTCTCATTGAGCCATAAAGAAAGGAAAGGCAGCTGTGACTCTTTGAAGCAAGTTGGTGACTCTCCAGGGGGACACACCCTTGGCTGAGAACTTGTGCCCTAACAAACCTGTGGCCCCGACTATCTGAGGTGCTGCCTACCCTCAGATCTCTACTACGTCAGGAGTTGCACTTGCCCAGCACCTCTGAAAACCAATCTGGGCTCTTAAAAGAGCTCATGGGAGTGAGGTGCCCAGGTCCCAGGGAGATTCACTGGGAACTGATTGCCTTAAATGCCTCATGGGCCTTTGGGAAAGACCACCCGTATTGTTAATTCTCTAAAGCATTCGATGAAGTGTTGTTTGGCAGATGCTGTTACTTCACTAACTCTTGGGCTCATCAGGAAATATGTTGTATTCGGCTGAAAGGCTGTGTTTCCGTTTGGATTGCAGCACAGCAAACGTTGCTAATGTAATATCAAACTTTCTCTGCTCTGCACTTGTATCCCTCTCATGAGTGCCTAGGTACTATGACAGCCTTGTAAAATCCTAGGTAGGTAGGTAAATGAGGGTGTGTGGGCATATATAGATGGATGTATATGGGGACTGATGCATGGATAGATAGATCCACTGACCTGTTTAAACTGTTACATTGAAGAGACCTGCAAAGCCTCTGTTATCTCACAGCTCAGGAACCAATGGTTGGGAAGAGAGAGAGGGAGAGGGAGAGAGAGAGGCAAACCAGTGTTGATGTCAAGAAGCAATGCCCACATGGCAGGGATATGTTTACCTGGCATGGAAGCACTGCTGAAATCAGTTGCAGGCCGTGAGTTGGGCATTGGGATTGTGTCCTAGCACAGGGTTGAGGAGCCCTTTGATTTCATCTCACTCATTCAGGTCCCCGTCTCTGGAAATGAGTGGTTGGAATGACTTGTGTGGTGCCTTACAGGCCTGGAGGTGTTACTGTGCCAGTCACAGGCAACTGACAGCTCAGTTCCACTTGAAAGGTGCCCTTTGAGTGGTTTTCCCATTTGCATTTATGTGGCCACACTTGATCTTGCGCCTGGCTCCCCATCTGCCCTTGGGAATCACTGGAGTTTTGAGATTTGGCATTTTTGAATTGCATTAGCATCCAGGGAATGCGGGGAGACACTGCTGTTGAGCCAGCCCTGTCCCTCCAGCACAGGCATATCAGAGAACAGCTTGGGTGAGGGATTTAACTTTAAGAAATACAAATAAATTGCAATGAAAATAGGCCCAATTTTGGCAAAACACTGGCTCCATTTAACTGAAGGATGCAATGTGACTCTCTGGTTCAAGCAACTCCTGGGTTCCATCTTAGCAGGTGCTGCCATTGATTCAGGGTGTGACCTCAGAATGATCACTCCACTTCTTTGTATCTCAGTTCCTACACAAGCACTGTGGAAATCATGATGACAGCCACCCAAGTAACAACTAGGATTAGTAGAACTGAAAGAGAAAAAATATACGTTTCTTAGAGCTGGTCGGAAAACGGAATGAGTTTTTCACAAAAATTGTCATGAAAAAATTCATCCCCCATTTGTTTTTAATCAAAACACTGACGGTCAGAAAATGTTGACCAGCTCTCATGTTTCTCTCTTCTATATAGGCAGCTGGAGCGATGTGATTATACCAATTATACAGGGGGTGAAGTGAACCACGGAGAAGATAAGCTCACACAGCAAATGCATGGGAGAACTAGGAATGGAACCCAGGAGTCCCGACTCCTAGGAGATGATCCAAAGTCAGTCTGGGGGTTTGCATTGACTTCAACAAACATTAGGGCTCTAGACCCTTTTTCTAACCATTTAGCCAAACTCCTTCCATCAACCCCCAGATTAACATCACTTTTGTTACAATACCTCCCACCTCTTCCACACCCCATCCCACCACCATCATTGGCCAGGCCTCCCACCCTGATGACCAGAGCCAACACGACCTTCATTGCCACTGTCTTCCTCTTCCTGATAGCATCTGCATTATTACTGCCTCCTCCTGTCTGCCTCACTCAAGGAGGCTGCAGCCCAGTGATTCTCCCATCAGTCACTTCCATGTTGACCGGCAGAGGACTGCAATGTCTCCTAGGGAAGTGGGGCATCCAGAAGAAGTGGTTGGAGAAAGCTGTTTACTCAATCAAGGACTTTCTCCATTTCCTTCCCCTTCAGTGGCAATGACATCTTGGAAAACTCATATAAATGCAGCAGGGTCCGTTTAAGAACTAAACAGCTCAGGGCTTCTCTTCTTTGGAAGCAGCTGGCCTCTTGAGTGAAAGCAGCTCTCTCTGTCTGGTGCTGTTTATTCGGCCTGCCTGTGTTGGTTGACAGCAAAATTATCAGGAGACTTGGTCTGTTATTGCAAAACTTCCTCCTGTCCCTTGCTAGAATTACGAGGGGAAGATTTAAGGGCACAGATCTGGGGAAGGGGCTTAGTTGCAAAGCTCTAACAAGATCAAAGCTGGGTGAGTATCCAGATTTTCAGATCAATGCACAATCTTGGTTTGAATTTTCCAAGTAACCTGGCTCTCTTGGGTCTGCAAATTTGTCTGGAAACCTCATGAGAGCTCTCTGGTTCTCTTGTAGAATTCCCAGCCCTTCTAGCTCCCAGATGGAACAAAAACACCCTCCAAAACAGCTTCTTTCTCATGCTATTTTTGGAATTTCTATTTCTGGAGGAAAAAAGAAAAGGAGTACTTGTGGCACCTTAGAGACTAACCAGTTTATTTGAGCATGAGCTTTCGTGAGCTACAGCTCACTTCATCGGAAAGCTCATGCTCAAATAAATTGGTTAGTCTCTAAGGTGCCACAAGTACTCCTTTTCTTTTTGCAAAGACAGACTAACACTGCTGTTACTCTGAAACCTGTCAAATATTTCTGGAGGAAACGTGCAACTGAAGAAGCAGAAAAGAAGAGGGATTGAGCTTGGCTTTGGGTTCCAATGTTACACCATCAGATTCAGCCATCCCTTATGGAGATGCCTCCAAATGGTCACAGTGCTTCTGAAACAATGCCATACAAGGCAAAGGCAAGCCCTGCTAATCTGCTTGAATGGGAACATCTTCTCACCATGCACCCTTCCCAAAACTTCCTGTCTGGTTCTGATAGAAGAGAACCCTGGTACCATCCAGCACTGCACAGTAGAAACCCAATCCCTGCCTTCCAGCTCCCACAGTTCACTTAGAGAGTCTTGAGGGCTTTCCAACTCCAGCAGGAAAGATGCAACTGAAAGTGCAGGAGGAAACCTGCATGACCCTCATCATTACGCTGACCTTGGAGGAGATTCCTTCTGGAGGTCTCCCATCCACAAAGTGACCCAGCGTAGTAGGGTCTGGAGTCTAAGGGGATTGAGGAGGGCAAAAGAGGCTACAAAAAGAAGCAGCAGGAGAAAAGCATCTCTGCTGGTTTGTAGAAATGCTAAGTGCTGCTGTCTGGAAGAGGTTTCAGTGTAAGGAACTACCAGGCCACTCTCTATGGAAGCAAAATCTCTGCCCAGGAGAAGCAGTGTGACCATGTGAGTCCAGACACCCTAAGGGGGGAACAGTGGGTGAACCCCAGAGAATAAGTAATTGAATCAACTGGTTGTATACACTGTTATTGTGTATCAATATACGTCAGGTAAGGGCTCTTTTAATTAAAGAGTGCAATGTTCTGAACTCGATGGTCCCTAGGAGATCTGCGTAGAGGTTATGGCTATAAGTGTAGTCATAGGTATGTGTGCAGAACATTGTACACTGAACGGCACCAACACCTACCAGCAGTGTAGGGAAGCAAATGGGACTAATTCCAAGTACTGTACAACCCCCAGAAAAGACAATGACAGACCATTAAAGTGAATGGAAAGCCATTGACAACGGAAAAGAAAACACCCAGTCTTGGAACACTAAGGAAGGAGGGAGTTTCCCCCACTCTGTGTAACCATGAATTAGCATAGTCGGAGAGAGAGAAAAAAAATTACAAACCCTCTTGAAAGGGAAGGGGTTTGAAGTGAAGGCTGTCCAGAAATGAAGGGCCAGCATCTAAGTGGGGGTGCTGTCTGTGAAACACTGGATCACATGTTGGGAAGCTGTAACTTGTGTGAGAAAAGGGGATTTAGCTCATATAGAAGTGTGAAACCTGTGGTTGAGTCTCTGTGTTTATTTTCTGCGACTGCTGTGAGTTTGCTTTTCCTGACCGTTTCATCTTTGAATCTGTGATTTTTCTATTTAATACACTTTTTGTTTATTCAGACTCTACGCAGGTCTCGGGGGTGCCAAGGGGGTGGATGGTGCAAGTGCACTGATGACTGGGGGCAGGTTTCACTCCTGCATGCGGTGATGAACCAGAATGGAAAAGTTTGAGTGTCTGGAAGTTAGGCGCTTGGGGGACGGACTTGGGGAGACACAGGACCAGAACAGCTATTGGGGTCACCTTGCAAGGAGTAAGCAGGCCAATGGGAGCCAGGGTAAGGCCGGTGGGAGCCAGGGTAAGGCCTTGTAGGCTGGCTACTGGTATCAGAGTTCTGAGCCATAACCACACAGCATTAGGGCACCCAAAGTGACATGGCAGGTGGTGACAGAATGCTGACTGCTCTGGGTGATCCCCAAAACGTCACAAGCAGCTGTTTCCCTTCTCCCTATTACTTCGACTCACCAGCCTCACCTACAGGAGCTGCTTGATTCTAAGCAAGAGGCGAGCCCAGAGAATAACGAACCTGTTTCGCCCGACTTTGCTCCTTGCATTGTCATGTCCTCCTGTGTAAGGCAGGTGTAAAACGCTGCCGTTCTGAGTGGTCGCATTTTGCACCTAGCTTGTGCTGGGGTAAATGACAGCACAAAGCACAGGGCAACAGAGAAGCAGGCCAATGTACTTAAAAATAAGTCTGGTTGAGCAGGATGAGCATTAAGTTGCAGACAAGTTTCCCAGTCTGGCTGACAATAGTGTGACTGAAAACTCACTCCACGAACCTTTTTCTAATTCCTTAAAAGAGGGTTGC
Source organism: Eretmochelys imbricata (assembly GCF_965152235.1). Taxonomy (NCBI): domain Eukaryota; kingdom Metazoa; phylum Chordata; order Testudines; family Cheloniidae; genus Eretmochelys; species Eretmochelys imbricata. Next base: position 8,510,707 of record NC_135593.1, on the reverse strand, counting down.
TATCACCAGCTAGAATCCCCTCCCCTCTCTCTACCACCAAGCCTAACCCGCAGCCTGAGTAGGAATGATTCATACTCATCCAAGGATCTCAAAGCTCATTGCAAATGTGAATGAAGCCATACAGCACCCTGGTGAAGAGGGAATCCATTCTTAGCCTCATTTTGCAGATGGAGGTAGCTGAGGCAAAGTGACTTGACCAAGGCCACTTTGTGGGCCAGTAGCAGAATCAGGAAGCGAAACTAGGAGCCTAATTAATTCCTGACACCAGTGGCCCATCTTCAACTGGTGTAAAGGGGCAATGAAATGAATGGGGAGCTCCACCCATTTACACCAGTTGAGACTCTGACACTCGTCTCTGCATGTGAAACTACAGGAATAATGAACCTACTCTGCCCACCTGACCTCTTCTTGTTGTTCTCCTTTATTTAGTCTCCTGGAAATTGTCTGACACTGACGAAAGGCCTGATCCAAACCCAACTGGAAAGACTCCCCGCCCCTGAGTTTTGGATCAGGCACCCTGCCCCTGAAAAGCCGGACCCTGGGGAAATGTCAAATTTGCCTGAGTCATAACAAAAATGCTCTCATTCATTTTACTGTCAAATCAGCTTTAAACAAGCCCGATGCAAGTAAACATGGAAGCCTAGATCGCAAAGGCTGAACAAACACTCTGGGCTAATTGGTTTATACACACTCAGCAGATGTCATTTCACGGACAGAGATCTGCTTAAAGGTTAAAAGTACGATTTTGAAAAAGCAAACAACAATAGTTTGGAGGGAGGGGGCAAGTTGGGTGTATGTGTGGGCATTGTTGGCATGGGCATTGTTGTTCTCAGAGGAGAATCATTAGGCAGGATTCTTGAATTCACCGTGTTAACAGTTGCAAGTACATAGCCCATAAAGATGGAGCCATGTAGGCATATCTCATACTGATATAATGGCATGGTGGACCAGAGAGTCTCAGGCTGTCCTCTGTGGAGTCTTTGATGCCAATTCAGCAAAGCAACCTTAAGGGCCTGTTTAACTTTAAACGCACGTTTCAATCCATCCCTATTCAGCAAAGCACTTAGGCACAGATTTGTAAAGGTATTTGGGCATTACTTCACTCAGCGTTGCAACACCTAACTGGATTGGGAGCCTAAAGGTACGTCTACACTGCAGCTTGATTAGACATCCCCAAACTAGCTTTAATCTAGCCAGCTTGGGTAACAGAGCAGTGAAGCTGCAGCCATGTGTTTCAGAGCTGGCTAGCCCTGCAGCTAATCATTCAGGGGTCTGGGCAATTAAAGCTAGCTCAGGTATGTCTTCTCGAGCGGCAGTCAGAAGCCATCACTGCAGTGGAGAGAGACCCTAAATCTTATTTTCAGAAGTGACTTAGACTTGGGCTCCTAAATCAGTAAGGCATTGAACCACTGAATGGAGCAACACCTAAATTATCTTTAAAAATCTGAGCTGTAGGGCCTGATCAATGGGTGTTTAGAATTATCCAGGTAAAGATTAGGAATAATTATCAGTAGTGGTTTCACACCTAAATTGTGCTAGATAGCACTGATCAGAAAAGAGGGGATTTTTCTGTGGAAGTTTTTGACTTTTTGGAGAAATATTTCCACTGAAAACCAAAATGTTTCTATTCGATATGGCACCATGGTGCCTCATGGGAGTTGTAGTTCAGGTACTCCCATTCTCCTATGTGGGACAGACTCTCTCACCAGCCTATATCTCCCATGATGCACTGTTTTATCCCTTCTTGGTGAGTGGAGGTTCTTCATCATTATAGTCCCTGGCCATGGTGCATTATGGAAGATGTAGTCTGGCCAGAAAGCCTGATTTCAATGGAATATTTCTGAGCAGCCCAGACCACTTTACAGAGCATATAAAAGACCCAGTCCTTGCCCCAAGGAGCATACTATCTACATGAGATATGGCACAACAAGGGAATATGAGAAAAACAAAATAAGGGAGTGTATAGACATGACAGTAATGGGATGATGTGGTTGCTTAGAGAGCAGGACACACATCTCAGTGAGTGTTGCCGGGGGTTTCTTTTCTTTGTGGAAGGTTTATTTTTCCAATTGTGCATTTATAATGTGAGTATATATATATATATATATATATATATATATATATATATATATATTGATGGTCAGCCTTTAGGGTTGAAGTGGGGAGGAGAATAGAGGAACAGGGGAGTTCCTGAAGGAATAAAATAACAAGGAGAGATATAGGCCATGTTCTCTACCATTTTTGTATGCTGTGGAGTAGGCCCTGATCCAGCAAAACAGTGGGATTCCTCGTGGGATTTAAATTAGGCACTCATTTTAGTACTTTGCTGACTTCTGACTTCAGTGTATTAGGGCTAGGCTAGACAGTGGTAGTGTGTACAAGCCCAAAGAATCTACAGTGAAAGGCACCTTAAATAAAGACCCACCAGGGGTCACCTGATTAAATTAAGAGGTAGTAGGTTTAAAACAACCATAAAGAAATATTTCTTCACACAACACAGACTCAACCTGTGGAACCAGGGGATGTTGTGAAGACCAAAAGTATAACTGAGCTCAAAAAAGAACTAGATAAATTAGCCAGGATGGTTAGGGATATAAGCTCATGTCCAGGTGTCCCTAAACCTCCAACTGCCTGTAGCTGGGAGTGGACAACGCGGGATGGATCACTCGATAGTTGCCCTGTTCTGTTCATTGCCTCTGAAGCATCAGGTACTGGTCACTATTAGAAGACAGGATCCTTGGCTAGATGGGGCATTAGTCTGACCCACTACGGCTGTTCTTCCGTTGTCTCTCTCAGACCCTGATCCAAAGTCCTTTGAAGTCAGTTTAAACACCCCCACTGTCCTGTTGAGCTTTGAATCTGATCCCCTGTTGTCTCTCTCTTGGTCAGTAGAGGACAGTCCTACAGCATCGCAGAGGGCACCCTTACTGGAATGTGATTGGACTTAGTTCTCACGCTGACTGCAATGGGAAATGCCTGCATTCAAGCCAGGCGAGCTTATGACGAGAACTTTATGCTGGCTGTTGCTTCAGAGGATGCCTGGAATAAAACAATGCAGAAGTAAAGGATGAGTCATGGATGAGTGACCATCAATTAGCAACAAAAAGGACACACACACACACACACCCCCAAGAAGGGTGGAAGTGGAAGGTGCATGGCAAATAGGCACAGAGCAGCAGAAAACAACAAAGAAATGTCAGCAGCTGCAAAAGCCAAATCCATTATGAGGGTTTGCAGCATGTCACACGCACATGCTGATACCAGTGTCATTTTGCTTCAAATTTACAGGAAGGGGAAACATGTACAATGGGGAGAAGAGATGTTCCCACCTGGCAACATCCGTCCCTCCGTTGGTAAACATTGATGCATTTGTGATTACATGTCCCAGGTCACCAGGATGTAGCTCACTTGCTCAAAGGAAAGACGAATAATACCCTCTGTAAATCAGCCCGGGACAGAAAGCTCACTCCTGCAGCCTTCCTTCATATCATGCTCAGGTTCATTGACTGACTTCCATGGGCCCACTCACATGTGTAAGGGCCGCTGGGAGGAAGAAGGGTCATGTTGCTGGAGCAGTAACCTGGGCTCAGGAGAACTGGTTCTGCCCAGGCTTCTGGGCTAGTCCCTCTCTCTGTGCCTCAGGCTCCCCCTCTGCAGACTGTGATTAATAACGTCTCCCTTCCTCACAAGGGTGTGGAGGATGTGATATACCAGGGTACAATCCAAACTAATGAGCTGCTGCATCGCCCCTGCCCTGCAACCTCGGGTGCCCTACAACGCCTTGCTGAAGTAGCTCCCACCTGGGCAGCTCACAAACATTTTCCCAGGATGCAAGCCACACCCTGAGTGTCTGTGTGTAACTGCAGCCTGCTGGCCACACTTGGGTTACATTCTGGCTCTCACCAGCCTTGGTTATACTTCAGGGTGACCCCAACACACACCCAGTCAGCAGCCTGTTAAGCCGAGTCCAGGGTCTGCGTCCCAGGGTGGATGCAAGTTAGCATTTTTGAAATTTGTCAGCTCGCCTCTCGAGCCCAGAGTTGCTGCCACTCTGCGATGACATAGCTGTCAGCCCTGCTTTGCCGTTGTTGGCCCAAAATTGGCAATGGGCCGGCAGCACTGGATGAGTGCATGAACCACCTCCGCGAAAGGATGTCAGACGAGTTGCATATTGACGAGGGAGTGTGTCTCCTGAAGCAAGACGTGTCTCCTACCGGGGAACTGTAGTGGAGCAACTCCATCTCTACACCAGTGTGAAAGAAGAATCAGTCCCAGGGGATGGGATTCAAGGCCCGTTACACAGACAATGTGAGTGTTTGTATCTCTCCCTCCCTAGCTCTCCATTGTAGCACATTTCTGGCATCCATCAAGGAAGCCCTGAAGCCCCTTTGTTTGTCTCTCCCATCATGCTGTTTGGTTTACAGTCATTTTCAGCCCTTGTGCCTCACGCTGCAAGGGGGAACGCAGTCGGGTTTTATCTCCTTTCCACTCCAGATTTATCAGTTATTTGTTTATTTGGGTTTATTGCTTTACTTGTTCATTTTGTCATTTAATTTATTAAATCCCCGAGGCTGCTGAAACATGGCACCGAAAAAGAGCAAAGTACAAATTATTATTATTTGCGTGTTCTCTGGACTGAGCCAAGAAAAAGAGTCGGGGGAGGGGGGAAAGGGTGGGATTCTTCTCTGTTTGTTTCTTCAGAAACACAATGGGGGGGGAGGCTTATGAAATACTTAACCCTTGGCTGCCTGGCCATCGCTGCACCATCAAGCTCTCGGCATCCCATTGAAACAGAGGAGATTGTGGTGTGTAGGTTGAATATTCGGTAGCAGGGAAAAGGAAAATGAGAGTGTGTGAATCAGAAGCAGGTTCCTTTATATTACCAGTTTTCTGCCATCAGAAACTTGTCCTGTTAAAAATGCTAGAGGGGATGTCTATGGAGCAAGTGGGAGAAGGGGGTAGTGTGGTCTGACAGGGCACCAGAATGGGAGTTGGGGCCCCTGGATTCTACTTATGGAGCTAAGAGCTATTAATATACCCACGGGCTAGCATAGCAGAGGCCTGCAAATGCCTTGGCAGCGTGAGAAGGATCTGACCTCAAGGCTGCGAAAGAAAGTCTGTGGCGGCAGCTCGGAATTCTCCCCCAGCCGTCTCCTCCGTTGCAAAGGGGCATCCGTTTGCACATCCCCTGCCTCCCTGCAGTGGCAATGAGGGAAGTTTCCCAGTGGTCACAGCTCTGCCTTCACTCGGCGGAAGGGTGAACAGCAGCCTTTGCTCAGGCGGGTCTGACACAGTGATGCCCATCAGATACTTTTCTGGAGACAGTCCTAGTGGAAAACAAGGAGTTTCAGCTCTGACCCTGTGGCTGCCTACTGTCTCTTCTAGATCGGGTCGGAACTGTTGATCTTCATTGTATCGTTTGCAATCATTAAATTCCACTCCATCATTGTCCCCTGGCATATTCCACAGCACAGCTGCTATTCCATTATTAACTGGATACAGCAGCTTAGATAAGTCATAAGCATCTCCTCAGCCTGTGTCTCTCCCACTGTGTGTTAGAGTTTCTGCATACAGCATCTCAGCCTTCACCCTACCCGAGATCAAACCTCTGGAACAATTTTGTTTGCTTTGCAAACTCAGTTCACATTCGCAAATGTCTTCTCCTGTCATTTAAGCCTTTTAAAAAACTTTATTTCAAGGGTGTTTTGAATTTTCAAAAAACACAACCGGCATGACATCTTTTCCCTGGCTGAGCTGTGTAGGTGGGGGAGCAGCGCCCTTAAGAGCTCAGCCGGCCCAGCTGGGTGCACTACATACTGCAGCCAAGATTTTCAGAAGTGACTAGGTTTGGTTTCTTCCAATTCTTGGGAGCCCAACTTGAAATACCTTAAAGAGGCCTGGTTTTCAGAAAGTGCTGGGCACCCCGCCCCCCACCCGTCCCCTGGAAACCAGGCCCCTTTAAGGTGTTCCAAGTTGGGCTCCCAAAATCACTAGTCACCAGGGGCAGAATCTGCACCCCCCGTTCAGAGAGGCTACCCCCTGTCCTGCTTCTTCTGCCTGGGGCCCCGCCCCCACTATGCCCCCCCACCAGCCAGCCCACTGACAGAGCCCCAAACCCCAGCCCGTGCCCAGAGCAACCCTGAGCCGGGGACAGCCGCCAGCACCCAGAGCAGTGCGGAGGAGCCCCGAGCCCCAGCCGGGAGCTCTGAGGCCTGGCCCCAGGGCTGTGGCAGGAAGCATTAGCAGGCGTTTGGAGAGGCTTAGCCTCCCCCAGCCTCCCTTATCCATCGCCCAGGCTAGTCACTTTTGAAAACTTTGTCCTAGGCACCTAACTGTTGGCACCCCACTTCGCAAATGCTGACCCCAGCGACGTCCCAAGGCTCGCCAGTGCCAGACCCTGATCCCTAGCCCTCTGCTCTCCGCGAGCCCTCCGTTTCTAGACCACACCTTTCTGCCCTCTCTCCCAGCGTTTGTCCACACCCAGAGTGCACGGAAGCGGAGCTAGCTCCCAACTCCATTAAGAGCTGTACCTAAGCACAGAGCCAGAGAGGACAAAGGAAAGTGGTTTTGTAGGTCAGCTATTGCTGAATGGGAGACGTGGCCAGCGGGGGGAGTTTGATCTTCCAATCAGAGCTGTCTCCCTTCCAGATTCCATTCTGTCAGCGTTTGGCAGCATGGAGAACAGATTGCTGGCCTCAACTCACCCATGGTCATTGTTTCTTTAGTCAGCAGCAATCACATTTGCAAAGGCAAATGCCATTGTGTCAGAGGGACAATACCTAACTAGTTTCCTCCTCCTCCTCCTCCTCTCTGGATCACAGTGAACGCTCCCTGGCACCGTGAGTTGATGGCTTAGCCCAGGTAATGCCAATCACCAACGGGGAACTTTGCTGGGGAATCCAAAATGTGAGACTCATCGGAGCTGAGTGGGCTCAGAGATGGGACCCAGGCAGGAAAATGTGCTCTCTTGGGAGCAAAAGCTTGCTGTGGTTTCTTAGGGGCCTGGCCCCGTGTTGCTCCCACAGACTCCCCCTGGGCATTTGAGTCTATATAGCAATGCACATTTAGCTCTAAAGGCTGCAGCTGCATTCTGTAGCCATGAACAAAGTGGCTTTCAAATTGCCCCAGCTTCCTTTGCACGGGGGGAAGGCAGCATGAGGTTGGAGGTGGCTTCTTCTCACCATCTCCACCTCCTCCTTGTTCTGTGCTCTACAAAAGGTGCATTGCATTTTCCCCAAACCCTGGGCAGCTCCCAGCCAGAAGCTGGGGCACCTGTAAACTCTACTGCCGTACAAAAGCCGTGATGTGTTTGCTGTAGGGAAGATAATAACAGGGCCGCCCATGGGGGGGGGGCAAGTGGGGCAATTTGCCCTAGGCCCTGCAGGGGCTCCCATGAGAGTTTTCGGTGGCACTTCGGCAGGGGGTCCTTCAGTGCCGCTGAACACACCTGAAGTGAAGGACCCGCCGCCGAAGACCCGCCACCGCTTCTTTCGCTCCGGGTCTTCGGCAGCAATTTGGGAAGACCCGGAGCAGAAGGACCCCCGCCACCGAAGACCCCAGCCCCCCTGAATCCTCTGGGTGGCCATGGATAATAATATGAGCTTGTGAACCTCAGAACGATCAGCAAGTCAAGCCTGGAAAGCATCCAAAAACCTGCTGCTGTCAATGCCTATTTGGGCGAGGGCTAGGAGCATTGTCTGATGGGGAGGGGAGCTAATGTTAGATTATGATGAGCTTAATTTTGCTCCTCTTTCCCGTCCCAAGGTCCACTTACTCATGCGAATAGTCCCACTGGGCCTGACATTTGCTCTCATTTCCCACTATGTAGCCATTTACCCCAGGGTACACAATGCTACCCAGTCAGTGTTTTATACCCACGTGGAGCTGACTCTGTGCTGGGGTCAATGACCCAGAGTTCAGGGCAGCAGCAACTCGGGCCCACTGTCTTGATATGTGCCGCAGTGTGGGGTCTATACACCCCATCACACTGACAGCCAGAAAGGGGTTAATGGATGGGTCAGTTACTTCTTCAGCTGCAGCTGATTAACCCCAGCTGAGGTCAAGGAGGTTTCAGCGGAGGTCAAGGCGGGTGGCTGCCAGAGTGGCTAGAAACTACCCTGAGACAGTACCTCAGCAACCAACTAGGAAAAGCTGCATGGAGAATGGAAACTCCAGGGAGAGGTGATTGGAAATTACAGATCTGTGGCAGATCCCTGCAAAGGTAGGAAGCAGTTCAGGGAATCAGCAAGGGATTGTGAGAACTAGACCCTAGCTGTGTATTGTTGGAGGGTGGGACTGGGTTCCTATGCCATCCTTTGCAGGGGGGGGAGCTGTAAACCTTGGGAATAAAGGGACAGCGACTGGTGAGGCTGAAGACCTGGAAGTCTAGGTTTTTGTTTGGCTTTTCCTGTTATCTGAGAAGGCATGAGGTGTTTTGCTAATATATTTTATACCTGGTGTGTTTTTGTTTTTAAATGGTGGGGTTGGTACTCCTGGTGGCTCTGCAAGACAGCCAGAGAGCGAGAGAGAGCGTGTGCACCCATTTCAGACACCTCGGCCTACAGGAGACTTCTGAGTATGGGTTAATTGCTTCCTATTGTTGCTCATTTATTTGTCCCGAAACAAACTCATTTCAGGTGGCTTTTCCATGCTGTAGATTAAGTTGCAGCCACTTCCCTGAGAGATCCCTGCCTTGCGGCTAGTGGGCTTGAGGGTCAAACACTCAAGAGCTCCCTGTGCCCTCTCTTTTTGGCATGGCATAGAAAGCCAACTTGTCAGGTGCCCTGGTAGATGGGCAGCTAGTCCTGTTATCTCCAACAGCAAGAAAGAAAGAGTAAAAATGGAAGAGCAATAAAAGAAGGAATGAGAGGAGGAGGAGGAGATAGACAAAGAAGTTGTGAGACCATAACAGTAGCCCATTGTAATACATCATTATTATTGGGGATATCTCCAGTGGCTTTAACCAGCCCCTGATCTGTTGCATGTGCCCTGGAACCAGTTTTCAGTGCATCCATTTGAATGAATTTTGGTGAGGATGGACCCCGTGAATGGGTCGCAGTGGGGCAAATGCATTTCCAAGGTGGTATCCAGCATATTCACCCACAGATTTTTAAGGCCAGACTGGCCTCCTGAATGAACACAGCCTCTGTTGCTCCCTGAATTTCAGGGACTCGGCTTCCTAGCTCATGAGCGTGGTGTGATGTGTACGAGAAGGGCCTGGGGATGGGTATCAAAAGGCAAACCTGGACTGCAGCTCTAAACAGCAGTGCAGCCTAAAGAATCATTTGTAGTGGCACTCAGGGCGTGGCTGAGCCTGTGCAGAGTACAACCCCGTGTGGAACTGGTGAGTTGGCACTACTCAGCTGTTCCACAGCATCACTGCTATGTACGTTTGCACTAGTGTGAGAGCCAGCAGGAGTATGTGTGCGCAAGCAGGGGAATCATACCTCTAGCGCGTAGTGTAGATATGACCTTGGTGTCTTAGCTGATCTGTAAAGTGGAGATGACAGTATTCAGGGATGTTGGAGGATAAGATACTAAAAGGTGTGAGGGTTCAGACCCTGTGGTAATAGGGGCCATATAAGTACCTTAGGCCTTGCCTTCATTGATAAAATGGGTGATCTTTTTACAACAGGGTAACTAACACACATGAGCTATCCCAAGGTCAAAACCACAGGGGAAGACCAAGCCCTCTCGTTTCATCTGTAGGAAATCAGCCCTGTATCCCCTCTCTCTCTCCTTCCATGTTGCTTTCAGTCCCTCTTTTCCTCTTGTTTCCTGTCCAGAGGTCCTGTCTGTACCTCTTGTGCCTGTGTTTATAAAGCAGAAGGGATTGGTTCTGGATAACCTATGTCATCAGGAATGTAAGGAGTCATCTCAAACATGCTGATATTGTCCCTAAAGCTGATATAAGAGGTTTCTGCTATTCAGATATTAAGTATTGGACTTCAAAAATATGAATGATGAAAAAAATGATGAATGATATCTAGTTAACTGGAAGATCAAGGTAGTAAACTAACAATAGAAGGACCCTGTTCTGTGACCTAAGGGGGGAGAGAGAGAGATGATATCTATTTTATTTCTAAGGCACAAATGCGCACAGGCCTTGATTCAGCAAAGCACTCAAGCCTGTTCTTACCTTTAAGCATGTGCTTAAGTCCCATTGCTGAGTATTTTGCTGAATTAGGGTGACCAGATGTCCCTATTTTATAGGGACAGTCCCAATATTTGGGGCTTTTTCTTATATAGGCTCCTATTTACCCCCACCCCCATCCCGATTTTTCACTCTTGCTGTCTGGTTACCCTATGCTGAATTAATATGGTTGAATTTAAGAATGTGCTTAAAGTCTTTGACTCAGGGACACCGTATATATCAATACATAAGAGTTTCTTACTTACTATAGCTTGGGTAAATGTAATAGCTTTTAGGACCAGGAGGATCCATTATAATGACCTATATAACACAGGCTTAAGAACTTTATCCAGTATTTGCTGCAGCAAGCCCATCATGTCTAACTGAGCTAGATTTACCAGCTAGTTAATGCACAGAGTAGCTTATGGCTGATTTTCCAACTGGCATTCTAACTTGCCCCCTACCCTTCTCAAACTAATTAGGATTGAGCTGCTCTGTTCTCAGTCTCCTAAATCTCACACACCCACTTTAAGGCTCCTCTGCATTGCCAGAGTGGTATAAAGGGGCCTTAGTGTAAAGGAGACCCAGACCCATTGCTGTCGAAAGTCTCTTAGAGCTGAAGATGATTTGGTCCATTGAGAGGTGAGGTCAAGGTCGCGGAGATCAAAGGGGCTGGTGCAGAAAGGGAAACCGTGCACAGTGTGTAGCTCTAGCCAAACAGTTGTGTCGATACTGTGCTCTACTTGTTAATAAGTCTATCACCGTTATAGGTCCCGCCCTGTTGAGCCATGGTGGCAGGCAGGCAGAGAGCAGCTGACAGTCTGCAATGGTGGAAGGCTGGCTTTGGCCATCTCATTTGATGAGTCCGTTTGGACTCCAGAGTGTTAAAAGTCTCTGGGCGTAGTGTCCGTGGTATTTCTCACCACCCCTGCAGCTGTTCTCCATTGCTAGAGTTACATGTGGAGGCAATCCTCCTCAGCGTGCATGCAGAGACTTGGCATGTGTAAGTGCAAGATAAAAATTGGAGAACTGGAGCTCAGGAGATCTCTATCTACGTGCAGAAAATCGCACTTGACATGCTGATATGGCCCTCATGGCCCCAGTTCTGAGCACCCCACAGTCATAAATGGAGTTTATCCTTACAACAGCCCGTGGAGGGAGAAGTTTTATCTCTGCTTTAGAGAAAAATAAACCAAGGCAGAGAGAGATCAAAGGATTTGCCCAAGATCAAATAGCAGATCTGTGGCAGAGCGGGGATTAGAATTTAGATTTTATGGGTCTTAATCCCCTGGACACCCACGTGGGAAAAAGTGCAACTGGGGACTTTAGTTATCCTGTCCCAAAAGGGGGGAAAATGCTTCTTGCTAATCTCCGCAATCACTAGCCAGTATCCATCCTTCAAGGGACAGGAAAGAGCAGTAGCTCTGTAGCATAGAATTTCCCATATAATTGTTAGTTGTTATTGTTATACTGATATTCTTATCATGTAGAAAATGAGAGACCTTCAGTTTCCAGGGATGTTGGGCTGGCACCTTTCACCAGCGCTAAATTCGTTTACAAGAAAAAGATGTAAAAATAATCCCGTTAAATTAAATTACCCTCCGCGATTTCATCAGGCTCGGCTGGTGTCCTGGCTGCACCTGATGTGAATTACGCCAAATCCAAAAGCAGTGTCTTTTGTGGTACTCGGATGGAAAGTGCTCCCTGATCACTCCGTGGCTGCAATTTCTAAAGGATTTACTTAGTTAAAGGTTATAATCTTTAACAGCTGCCTGATTTATTCAACTCATTTTCCACCCTTCATTAGAGATGCTGACATGGATCTCAGAAGAGGAGTGTAATCTTCCTCCTTCTGGTGCCATTTCTTTGAGGATTAAGCCTTTTTTTCATAAAGGCAAAGTCTGTGATGGAGACCTCAGCATGGAGCTCCAGTGCTTCCCAGCATACAGCACTGGTACAGTCGAGACTATCAGCAAGGAGCTGAAAGCATATTTGCCATCAATCTGTTTAGGCCCATTCTCCAGGTTACAATTGCTGGACAAGTCTGATGATCTTCATGTTGCATAATTGGGCAGCTCTAACATCAGCTTCCTGGCTAGGGAGTCTGATTCTTTAGGAAGTTCAGTAGGCATCACCCCATAACTGATCAGTATTTCCCCTACTTTCTCACTTTTGCAGATCAGCAGCACTTAGAGGCTTTTAGAGCTATTCCCCACCCACCTCCTAGTAATGTAAAACATGCCATTAGGTCCGTCCTTTCTTGATATAGATCTGATGCTTATCTGGCACTGGTCCAGACTTCCTGCAGGCACGTGTCCGGGGCCATTATCAGCATCAGATAGTCAAAACTGGCTTGGGGCCAAAAAAAGACTTTCCTGCATGGAGGGCCTCTCTTGGCTAGACTCAAATCTTGGGCAGAGCTGCCTCTGGAGAGCACACGTTGTGGCAAGAAGGCTATGACAGTTAGCAAAGCCTGCAGTCAGCCAAAGGAAACCGTTCAAGTGCCCCAGTCTCACACACAAGTTGGAGAGGGACTTGAGACAAGTTCCCAGATTTGATCTACTGTGGGCTTTGGGAGTTTGAAATTCTGATTCAGATCTTGCTTTTGCAGTGTGAGGTCAGCTCTACTGAAAAGCAAACTGCATGCAAGGTAACTTGTCAGTATCTGAACTCTGTTGGGACACACTGGGGCATTTCCATGTGACAACACTGGCGGAAAGAGACACTTAATTCGTGCCTTCTGTCAGAATGGGGGCAATTCTCCCTTCTTCCTGGTGCTTCACTGTTCTCTGCTCTGACAAGCTCAAGCTGAGAACTAATCACCATGGCCACAACTCTGCCACTGCAAAGTTCCTTTGGACATCCATGGGAGACTAGACAGAGGAGGGACTTCAGGATTTCGCCACCTGTGAGTAGAAGGCGCTTTCCTGTTGATCATCGTCCATCCTTCACCCTTTTGGCCTATGGGAGGTAGTGTGGCTCAGTGCGTAGGATGCTGGATTGGTACTTGGTTCTTCCTCTGACCTGCTGGGCGACCTGAGGCAGCCCCACCACTTTTCTATGCCTCAGTTTTTAAAATGGGGCTTATGACGCCTGCCGCTTTTGTAAAGCGCTTTAAGAGCTATGGATGCAAGTGCTATGTCTGAGCTAGGCAGGTCCTGTCTGCTAATTGCTGTGCCATTCCAATCTGGAGTTGAACGTACTCTCACTCTTTTGCTCTAAAGGACTAATAGCAGCTTAAAACAACAGAAGCAGGTGTCAGGCAGGGATTCTGTTCCAGATGTTGTTGGTTGGTTTATTGAGCAAACCATCCACTCTGCATTGTAAGTGGATGGGGACTAAATTTGATGCTGATCCATTGAATCTTTGTGGACCCCAGAAAGGTCTGCCACCAGGCTCCTCGCCAGTCCATCCCGTACAAGATTTTTAGCCTGGCTTCAATCAAGCAGGCCCCAACTGTGCCATGAGCTTCCTCAAACCTGCTCAAAGTTTGAGGCTGCATGTACCCAGTGTCCTCCAATGACTCGCACCTCTTGCCCACTCAACAGATAACATAAAACTGCCCCTTTCGCGCCAGCTGGGGTGCCCAGGACCTAGCTCCTCCCACTGGATGGAGCAAGAGAGTTCCACCTCCCTTAAAGACACATCACCCTTACTAAGTGGAAAAAAATTGTCCCCAATTTGTTCTTCACTCTTTACCTTCTGAAGAGCTGGAGACTTAATTTCAGCTGCTTTGTCTGCAAAAGTGGTTACAATTTAAAAAAAAGATGGAGCCAGCACACTAATTCAGTGGTCAGCTGACAGGAGTCCTGCAATAAACAGTGACCACAGCAGAATAAACTAAGGGGCATCAAGCGAATCAGCTGTCTTCAATCATCCAAGCGGGAAAGGAGTTGACCACGTCACTTGGTATCATCCTCCGGTGCAGGCTGCCATTTTTGTTTTGGCTTTGCCGACCCCACATGACGGCCTGTATTTTATGTCTCTGATGCTAGGCATGACTCGCTAAGAGCCCCAAAACATCCTGCGCAGCTTGGTTGCACTCGGGAGCAGCATTTCACTCCACATGTTACGAATTAGGCCCATTAATTCAATCTACGTCTGTTTGTTTTTGTCTCTTGGCCAAAAAACAAAACAAAACAAAACAGGAACCCAGGCTCAACGAGTTGATCTGAAGCCACATCTCAATCAGAACTAAATCCTCTGACCAAAAAGAAACACCAGGAGGCCTTTTAACATTGCTTAGGAAGGTTTCTCTCCCTCAAAATACATTTAATACACTTCTCTTCCCCACCCTCAATTCCTTTTATTTCCATTTAGAATGAAGAAAAACAAGCAAAAATCCCATTCAGTCCCAGACCCAGGATAAGAATCTAATTTTGAAAAGTATTTCATATGCACAGATCAAGCCATCTTCCTTCCATTGACTTAAACGGGGATACATAAGGAATGAATTGGGAGCGAAAAATTAGTGGATTTGCACAGAAAGCAACATCTGACTTCCTCCCGGGCACCAACCGCACGGCGTATTAAATCACTTAGCAAAGTTTATTGCTCATGATTTGCATTACACTGATGGCCCAAAAGCCTAAAGATCTGCTTATCCACATAGTACACAACAATACTACACTATGGATAGGAAAGGTCAGTTTCCACAGCCATGCTGGGGGTCGGTATTTAGAGACAATAGCTTTGCAATGCAGACCCCCTGGGAGCTCCCTTCACAGAGCTGACCTTTCCTTGACTGCTGACCTGGGCTGGCTACCAGTTAGGTCAAAGGCACCAGAACCTAACGGCCTTATGTGCCTGTGCAAAAGGAGTGAGGATGGAGCCCTGCCATCATGCCCTAGTGTAAGTGGAGAAATTGCCCACAACTACCCCCCTGCAATTTCCCTGGGAGAAGACCAAAGCCATGGGAGGAAAATTGTTTGAAACATTCTGAACAGCTCTAGTCACTACTAGATTCCCAGGGTTTAGTGCTGACGACCACAAACGAATGCATCGAAGGGACCGCCCTGGGCCGAAGGGGAGCATATTACATCAGGGCAAATTCAGAGCCATTCTGAGGGTAGAAGAGGAGGTGCACTCCTCCAGAATGCTCTGGGATAAATGCAGCTGGGGAAAAGCATGCATCATGATTCTCCTATAATGTTCAACAGACAGCAGAAGTCCTCTGTCTGCTTGATGCTATGGCTACTTCTATTAAGTCCTCTCCCCTCTACCTAACACCACTTACCTGCACCTCCGGCTGTCTGACACCAGGGATATCTACACCTCCTTCTACCTGACTCTTTCCCTCACCCCTCGGTTGTACTAGTCCCTCTCCCTGTCTGCCACTAGTACAGACTTTGTAAATGATCCCTGACAGCTGGGAGAGTTTCAGGGAATTCCTGGGCTGGCGTTCTCAGAGGGACTCCTGCGAGTCCACCTCCAGGAGACCATTGGGATGTCCCTAAAACCATGCATTCAGCGCAGCACTGAACACCTCCATAAAGTTCAGAGAAAAAAGGTGGGGGGGGGGGCGAGGGGAAGCGGGTTGTATTAGTACAGCAATAATTCCTGTTTGGTGGCTCCATCGAAGTGACTGGGCCTTTTAGTAAATGACTTCCCTCTAAAAGCAAAACACGGCCCAATGTGATTTATAAGGTGCTATTGTGCTTTTATTAATGGCAAGTGTTTGAAAGCAACCTGCTGTTGGCACATCTTGGCCCTGCTGCTGGCACGTGTAGAGGTGCTAACAGAGCGAACGGGAATTAAAACCCAGAAACATTCATTTAAAGGTGGGCAGCAGGGAAACATTTATAAGTGCCTTATAGCCAGTTCCCAGTCTGAACAGTGAACAAAGCCACAAGGTGACCTTGGTAAGGAATAAGAGGTTCTACAGTTCCTTTTTGATAAGAAGATTATATTTGCACAACTCCTTTCATCCTGAAAGGTTAGTAACCGTGATTGCTAGTTAGATAGGAGTCACTTATTCCAGCCTGCTCTAGGCTGCTACACAGAGCTGCTTAGCAGCGCCACACAAGTAGCGAGGAACAATACTGCATGCAGTCGTAACAGGGACGGAGATTTAGGCTAGGTAAAATGTAGTAATTACCCCAACTGAACTGGGCCATGCCTACATCTCTGTTCTTGTCTATTGCTCCACTTATGTCCTGGCTGTGCCACAAGCTTCCTGTGTGACCTTGGGCAAATCACATAGCCTCTCTGTGACTCAGTTTCCCGTCTGTAAAATGGAGATAATAGCATTTCTGTACGTCACAGAGGTGTTGTGAGGGGAAATACGCTAAAGATTGAGTGGCGTTCAGATACTGTGGTAACTGAGGGTCAACTCAATACCATAGTTTTATGGTTCCATTCACTGTACTACCTAAGCACCTCCTGGACATGAATCAATCATTCGCTCAACACCCCTGTGTGGGAGGGGAGTGTCACTGCTCACAATTCATCTGTCCTGGAAATCTGGGCCGGAGTCAGGAACTGAATCCAGGTCTCGTGAATCCCGCTCCAGTGCTTTCACCGCTAGGCTGTCATTCTTTGGGAGCTTTTTGCATGTTCATCAGGTAGTTGAAGCCCAGATTTCTGATGCCCGTGAAAAGAGGCATCTCCAGTGGCCCGGCACGGCCCTGAGGCATTGGTTCAGGAGCGGCCCGCAAGGGAAAGTGCCTCCGATGCTACTTGCCGCTGTACGCTGGGGTTTTACTGCAGCTTCCCCCTCTGAGCACTGCCCCAGCCTCGCCCTGCCATGCAGCGAGGCAAGGCTACCCCCTTGCATCTTGAATTCGTTCCCTCCCCTCTCAGAGCGAACGTTCCTCTGCACTCTATAAATAGTGCTCTCGGCCTGAGTGCAGAGGAGATCAGGAGGCCCAATGCTGTCAGGTCAGTGACTAATGCCTGGGGCACTTCGTCACCCAGGGTGGCCAGCAGAGAGCTTGGAAACTGCCCACTCAGAGGAAATGGCCTTGCAGTTACAAGCTGACCCATCCCTAAAATGTGAAGCCTTCCTGGAATAGCCTCTCCCAGTCCACGGGGCCATCAAGAGACCCGGAGCACTGGGCACGGCTGAGGGAAACCCCAGAACTGCAGACAGCTGAGTCAGACACGCTGAACAAATACCTTTTCCTTTGTCTTATGGTTCTTGGTATTAAAACAGTTCCTAAGAACCATCATTTCCCCTCAAATTGAATATCGCCCATGAACACCATGGGCTTTCCAAGCTTCGCTACATCCCTGTGACTGTCATATAGCAGTTACTGCCAAATTGCCATGACAAACCGGAGGGGTTCCCCCCAGCGAGTGGCTGGAGCAACTTGGCTCTGTTTGGACAGACTTGTCCCCTTGCTACAGCCTAACGTCATTAGCTGACTGGGGACTCTGTCCAGAAGGCACTGGGTTTGCCATAACTCTCTGCAAGGGGAAGTCAGCACGACTGAGCCAGTGGATCAAGCACTGAGCTGGGACTCAGGAGATCTGGATCCCTAGCTCAGCCCCAAGATCTGTTGCTGACCTTGTGCAAGTCACTTCACCTCTCTGTGCTTCTGCTTCCCCTCCAACCCATTAGGTTGTTTGTCAGCAGCACAGGGCCTGTCCCTTACTCTGTGTCTGTGCAGCGCCTAGAATCATGATCTCAGTTGAGCCCTTGAGGAGCTACCATCAGACCAACAGTAATAAACAGTCCTCCTTTGTTGGAGCAATTAGCTCTCCTCCCTCTGTAGGGTGATGTGGCATCTCCATTTCAATAGACTGTCCATCTCATGCTGGCCCATGTCCATTGGGAAGTGGGAGAGGTTCCATATCTCTTCCTGAACCTTGCTTCCCCTTAAAGAGAAGCCATCCTTTGAGAGAGGTGCAACAACAACCCAGCATCGAGTTTCACTGTTGTGCAGAGTACTCCCAACTATTTTAAGCTGCTCTTTTCTAAATGGTGTGGATATGTACATCAGCTGCCTCACTGGAGCAAGGCTTGCCTGGGGATGGCTCCTGGGTGATTATAGTTAACCCAGCCAAAGGCTGAGGTGATGGTGGGTAAAGGACGCTGAGTTGAAGTGATCTCCTGCTTCCTTTCTCCTAGATGCTGGGGGCTATTTTGGAGGGGTAGACATATTGAGAGGAGGGACGTAAGGACTGGCTGTGGTTAAAAACGGATTTATCTGAGCAATGTGGCCAAGGTGTATCAGTACTTGTCTCCTGGGGACCTGGTGATAGTATCTCCCAGATGCAGACAAAAACAGACTGAACCACGTTGTTAGGGAGACCCTACGAATAGGAAAGAAAACAGCTCCGTGTCAGAAACCCAGAAGCTGATGTCCCTTAAACCCAGTCTGACCACAGGGAAATCTACAGATTTACATTAGTGCAGGTACTCCAGTGTAAATCTGGAGTAACTGTCAAATTCAGTGTGGTCGTATGGGATTTTTCTCACTGGGATAACAGATCTGAAGAAAGTCAGAGAGCCATAAGGCTCAATCCTGCAAAGTGTGCTGAGCATTCTGAACTCTCAATAATTTTAGTTTTCAGGGGCAGATCCTCAGCTGGTATCCATCACCAGAACTCCACTGTAGTCAAAGGAGCTCTGTGAATCACAACTGCTGCAGCTCTGGCCTTCAGCATTCAGGACCTTACCCAAGTGATCCTTTTGGGGGAAAAGTTCTAATTTGGGTGCCTACAGCTAGACACCCAAATCCATAGGCATAAATATGGATTTAGGTGGCTACCTGACCATATTGGTCTTAACACATCTCATAAGAATGGCCATACCGGGACAGAGCAATGATCCATCTCGCTCAATATCCTGTCTTCCAACAGTGGCCAGTGCCAGGTGCTTCAGAGGGAATGAACAGAACATGGCAATTATTGAGTGATCCATCCCATTGTCCAGTCCCAGCTTCTAGCAGTCAGAGGTTTAGGGACACCAGAGCATGTGGCTGCCTCCCTGACCATCATGGCTAATGGCCACTGATGGATCACCCCTATCACAAAACTAACCCTTTGTTGGAATGTTACGTACTTCTTTTTCAAACTCTGTATTTTGGGGTTGAGATAAAGCACTTGGTTGAGATTTTGCCTGTCCGTAAGAACTTCTTTCCTTTGCCACTAGTTTGGCTCTCTGTTTTTTTTAATGTTGTTTGTTCTTCGGCCATGTCCTGTTCCTGAACAGTTTGTTTGATATGGCTGTTCCATATCACGTACGTCATTTATGTCATGCCCTTTAATAGTCTATTTCTCAGATACATTAAGCAATTGTGCAGCTTTCCCTAGGCGATATTCCCAGACAAGGCACTGAGCAAACAAACTTGGAGTTGACCAAACATAGACTCTAATCACTTTACTTTGAGCTGGGGTTTCAAATAGTGGTGGTTGTTTCCTTTAGTCTTTCGCCTGGAGATGGTTTCTTTGCATCCACATAGATTCCTCCCGCCCCCCGCCCCAGGGGCATTTGATGAGATGCAGTGGTGCTATCTAGTCCCCAGTGAACAAGGGGTTAACTTGAACTCAGTTCCCCACCTCTCCTCACATGGGCACTCAGAGGAGGAGGTATGGAATAAGAGTAAAGTTCACCCCAGTGCAGAGGGTTAGCACAAAGCTCATTGTGCTTAAGTGAGACTTAAGTGGCACATAGATCTTGTGCAAAAGTGGGATTTAAATTGTGCGGGTCCTCTGAATTTCACTCTAAAGCAATGATGACAGAGTGAGAGATGCCCACACTACCAAACCAGCATCTACCAGACTCGATTATTACACATTTGGTTTGCTGATATCTTAGAAATCCAGCAATCGTAACGGGACAGGATCAATATCTCCGTCTCCCTTATTCCCAACTTCTCCAGCAGCAGGAGACATTTATGCCATGTACACGTTCCAGCTAGCTCCTCAGGTGGTGTAAATGAGCATAGCTCCATTCCAATCACTGGATCGCAGCCCATGTGCACTAGCTGAGGATCTGGCCATGTGATCTTGATAAAGCTGTTTGTAACTGAATCCCTTGCAATATTGTGACCTAGTTGAACAGAATTTTTTTTCTTCTTTTGTGGAAAGAAGAACAAACTATCAATCACTTTTCCATAGATAATTTAGATGCGGGAGTGGTAGCAATTTCTTGTGCAAAAGATGTTCACCCCCAAACTTTTTGGTGTGCCCTCAAAATTTGCCAAGCAACTGCAATATGATAATCAAGCTGTCGTTTCCTTTGTTTGGGATAAAATTAAAGGACAAACTGTCCTTGCTGAGAGCTGGATGTGACAGTCGTTGTCTCTGTGCAGACCTGTCCTGCTACAGGGAAGGAATTGGGGCTTATCTCATGTTGGTGTTGATATGACTTAAGGAGCAGGAACTGACTCATCAAGGGTGTGCTGGGAATCGTTCCGCGAGCAAGCAACGGAAGGCATATCTAATGTTTTCTAAGCACCTAGCAACATTGCTAATGAGCCAAACTGCTCTCACTGGCACCCCTGTGAATCTGGAGTTGCATTCAGGAAGAACTCACAGGTGATGTGCAAAGTGGTATAACTTCGCGTCCCTTTGAGTATGACTCCTTCAGACCTCTGTATACCTAGACTCCCTCAAGCATTGGTCAATAAGATGGTCCAGAGGAGCCTCAAGGAGGTGTAAACAAGGGTCAGTTAAAGTATTGTGCAGGCTATTCTAATGTACACCTTCCTTTTCAGCAACGAAAGCAACCATCTTCTAGCCCCAAAGCATGGGAATTCCTCCAGATTAGATTCAGTTACATTCAGTGGGCCAGATTCACAGCTAACTTATTGCAGTCCATGGGAATTACACCAATGTAAATGAATAGGTAACTCTGTGTGAGTCTAAGTTGAGAAGGAGTAATTGGTGTAACATAAGCACTGAGTGGGCCTGATGAAGATGCAGCTTATAGCAACCTGCATTGAACATCAGAGAAGGAGCACAGGTTGCAGGAGGAATACGTTTGGAAGAGGCACCATGAAGTCAGTTTGCGTGCACATGGTTGGAATGTTAGCTGCAGTTGCAGCATCCCTGTAAGTAGTTATTTTAATGGTTAGTTGAAGTAATCTCATGCCATTACCCAGCACACAATGCATGAAACAGAGTGGAAACGGTCCGTCTAGTGAGACTCAGTGAGCAAGAATGAGACCAACAAAGCATCATCCAGAAACAGAGCAAACAGGCAGCATGGAGAGATGGAGACCATAGGCAATGCTAAATTTCTCTCCTAAAAACCTTGCACAAGCATGGAAGCAAGAACCGAGTCTTTATAGGAAGCTGACCATGGGGCAAAAGATGAGAAAATGAAGATACAGTTTAAAAAAAAAGCTTTCTCATTGGGGAAAAGGAGAAGAAGTGAGAGAGACACTGTTGCCAGAAATAATGCCCAAAACATGAACCGCTAATAAGTGTGTTTGAGTACTATGACCCTAGGCAGAGAGACTGTCGAAAGAGTAGTGTTTTTGTTTTTTTACTGGAAACCAAAAACAGAAGAGGGAATGGATACTAACATTTACAGAACTGAGAGCTCTGGCACCCACATGTAATTCTGAAGACATGAAGATTCCTTGACGGCAGGGCATGCGGGTGACGTGACTCAAGCTTACAAGAGGGATTGTGGAGAGAAACGGCTCTAACCCTAGAGAAATACCCTTGTTATTTGCAGGCGTCTGAACCAGAGACAGGATCAAAACAATGACAGCAGAACGAGAACACAGGCTCTCGCTAAAAGAAGCAGGATGGAGGCAGACCGACTGGGATTGCAGACATCCGTGTATATACTAGGGAGAGCAGCAAAAATGGCAGAAGTTAAGTGCCTGGGCTATGGGCAGTGGTGCAAGGAGTGTGGGGAACAGGAACCATTTTATGTCCCAATGCTACAGCTGCCCCCAGGAAGAAAAATGCAACGGTACATGCAGCGATGGAGGAAAGAGAGAATGATGTCTGCAATATGATTTTAGCACATCCAAAGACTCTCAATGCGCTGCAGGAGGAGGCTGCTAGCCATTCAACTGCCATATTTGGATCAACGACAAAGTTTATTCCAGCTAGATTGTGGAGCCAGCTGCAGTGTAATCCTAGCAACAGCGATAAGCAGCAATGTTCGAGTGGAGAAATGTGACCAAGTGTTAGTGATGTACAATAAAACCATTGTTAGGCCAATTAACAAAATGCAGGATGTCGATAAGAGATATTATCACTTAGCAAATATGTTCGCCCACAAACGTACCACCCGCTGCTGGGCAGCAAAAGCCATAGATTTAATCACAGAGCAATACCAAAATATCCTCCATGTGAGAGAAGAGGGAGAACAGTCACCCGGGGTCCTGTCCAGCATTGTAACAGAATATAAGGACCTACTTCCAGAGATGGACACCTAGAGGGCAAACTGAAGTTGTGGGGGGGGAACCTCATGTGCAGCCCAGAAGGCTACCAAAATACAGCATTCCATTAGCCCTGGTAGAGTCGCTGAAGAAGGAACTGGCAAGCCTGACAAGAAAAGACATTGATATGTTTGTTGAAACTAGCACAGAAGGGATCCCCGGCCTGTAGGGGTAAGAGAACCATCAGGTCAGCTGAGGAGCTGCATTTGACCCAAAACCACTGAACAGAGCACTGAAACAAGTCACTCCACATTGCCAGTGTTGAAAGTTCTTCTATCCAGAGCCAAAGTTTTTCACTGTTCTGTGGCGTCAAGGGGTTCTGGCACATTGAGCCAGTCCGTCACTTGACAACCTTTTCCACATCTTTTTGGCAGGTCCCGGGGGATACGAATGTCCATCACATCAGCCTGGCTTCAGAAGTGCTCCACTGTAAACTCTGTTTTAACTGTTAGAAAGCGCTAACTTCTTGAATCTCTACTGTCAGATTGTCTGACCCGCCCCTCACACAACTGTGGACACATAAATTGATTGTTTTTAACCTTTTTTTTTTTTAAACATCAGTATATCTGAAATTATATTTAAAAACAAATTTCATTCTGCCAGCCTCCATGTAGGTAAGCCAAGCTTGTTGTCTGATACATGCTAGCTCCTTACCATAAACTTTAGGCTCTTTAGGGTGTACCTTGACCAGTTAACATGTGTGAAGACTACACCCGTATGGAATAAAAGTCCAACCCTAGTAGGGTTAGGCTGAGTGTATGGCCAGTTTCTGCTCCCAAGTAGGCAGAATGCACGGACCCATACCCCCAAAGAATCAGATGGAACTGTTAAATACCACTTTATTTCAGGTTTGCTATCAATGCACAAACAGCAAAGACTGATGTACAGTATACATGGTATACACAAAGCAGCCAGTACAATAGGCATTTCTGTCCTTCTGCCATACATTTTGCAAAAGAACCACAAAAAAACAAAACAAACCCAACCCCCCACCCCTGCCCCCCACGACTGACAATTCTTGATGGTGTTGGGAACCAATTCTTTCAGTGGAAAGACACAAAGGGCAGCCCCTCAGGACCAGCTGCACAACTGGAAGCGGTAGGGGTTCAGCTGTGCTAGACACAGAAACCCCACCAATAAATGTCATGTATATTCCTAAGGATGTGGAGGGGGTGGACTCTGAGACAGGGAAAGAGGTAAAGTAGAAGTGTTACATACAGACATTGTATAATCTAGGGCCTGGT
Organism: Eretmochelys imbricata; assembly: GCF_965152235.1. Classification (NCBI taxonomy): domain Eukaryota; kingdom Metazoa; phylum Chordata; order Testudines; family Cheloniidae; genus Eretmochelys; species Eretmochelys imbricata. The sequence goes on along the minus strand of NC_135593.1, from coordinate 8,486,981 downwards.
CCAGTATGGCCTAGTGCAGTGCCACTCAAAGTGGTGGTCCGCGGACCGGTGCCGGTCCAACAGCCATCGGCTGCTGGTCTGCGCGCACATTGGGGAAAAAAAATTGCCGGTCCCCCCCCACATCACATAGCTTGAGAAGCACTGGGCTAGTGCAGAACTCTTTGACTACCCTGATAACTGCTTGCCCAATGGGATTTAGTTTCCTTTCTCCTGATCCTCTCTCACTAAAACATATTGTTTCTCTTCTGTAACCAGTAACCAACCAGTCCAAGTTCTCTCTCCCCTATGCCGATACTAATGTTATATCATGAGAGATTATGGGAATGCTGAGCATTGACACTATCTTATCAATGCTCATTGATCACTCACCACTGGGAAGAAAAGTGCAGTGAACACTGAAGAGCTGATTTGTCCTGGAGACGGGGCATGGTTTGATTCTGTTAACTATGGCCTTTAAAGAGGACAAGGTGCAGTGCTGAACCACAGCTGGAGTTAGGTAACAACAAACCCCATCATCCATTCTGCACAGCATCTGTGAAGGATGGTGGGGAGAGAGAGTTGGTGTAGCTTTATCAAAGTCAATAGCATAATTAAGGCAACAGAGCTATACTGATTTACACCAGAGGAGGATCCAGCCCAGAGGCCCTAAATCTATCCATCAGAAAGGGGTTTTGCCATCGAAGAACCATCTATAATCCCAGTGCTATAGTTCCTTGATCTGAAATCCAGCATTAGGTGTGGTTAATGCCCTTTGTAATCAAAAATCAGAATTCTGTTGAATTTCCAGTTGGGGTTATTTTGAAGCCCAGAGATCTATGGGCCCAGTCCCGTCCCATGCAAGTCTATGCCAAAATTCCTACTTGCTTCAGTGGGACAAGGGAGAATCATCTTCCCCATAGGGTGGAGAAGCTGCCCCAGAAGACATTCCCGAACTACTGTTGCTGGCATCACAACATCAGAGGGAATCCTCTTGATAATATAGGGCTTTGGGGCTGGAGAATGATCCATGGGCAAAGCTTGGACAGAACATCCAACAGATGCAGATGCTCAGTGCAGCACTTTGCATGTAAGACAGGCATCCAAATCTCTTGTTTGAGCTGTTCTGTTATGGGCCCACACTTGAGAGGTGGGCTCCTGAAGGCAAGCTCACTCTGGAAGAGTGTCCTATCAAAGTATATTCAGTGGGCTGGCTGGAAGGGAGCATGTGGGTAAGACAGGCTATGATGGAGCCACGAGGAGCCCAATAGAAGGGCAGGAATGGACAATTAGCCCATTGCCAAGCAACATCTGCATATGAGTTGCTCATGCACTTTAGAGTGCTGGGGGGGGAGAGGGGGGGTTACAGCTAGCTGCCGTTCTCTGACAGTGGAAGGCAGTTGGTCTTCGGTTCAGTGCCTGAGTTGCAACCCAGCCAAGGGCCAATAATAAAAAATACTTTCCCCTGCTCTGATATCTTCCATGCTAAGATCTCAAAGAGCTTTGCAAAAAATGAGCAAGTATCATGATCCCCATTGAACAGGTGGGGAAATCGGGCCACGGGGGCCCCAATTCAGCAAGGCATATGCTTCACTTTAAGCCTGTGAGTTGTCCCCTTGATACCAGGGGGAACACTTGCAGACTTAGGGTCTGTCTACACTGCAATCGCAGGGTGTGATTATAGTTTGAGTTGACCTACCCAAGGTACCTTCAATCTATCTAATCTGGGTCCTGGAGAAATGAAACTGCTGGCTTGTGCTTCAGCAAAGGTTGTCCAAACCTTCCTGGGCCCCTTCTGAGGCTAGCCTGGGCTGAAGCATGCATGACTGCAACGTCTCTGCTCAGGGACCTGAGCTAGCTAGATTAAAGCTAGCTCAAGTATGTCTGCACAAGACGCAATCACGCTCCTCAGTTACAGGATAGACACACCCATAAACGTAGGGATGGGCTTAAGCAGGGTACGTGGCATATATCTGAAGGCCAGAAAGGCCCATACAAACATCTGCTGGAAGGAGAGTTAGTCCCCGTTTCTTTTATATTTCAGCACCGAAGATCTCTGTGTTTTTGAGGGCTTGTCTACACTACCCGCCAGATTGGTGGGCAGCGATCAATCCAGCGGGGGTCGATTTATCGCGTCTAGTATAGACATGATAAATCAACTCCCATCAACTCCAGTACTCCACCAGAACCAGGAGTGCAAGCGGAGTTGATTGGAGAGCGTCAGCTGTTGACTTACCGCAGTTAAGATACCGCGGTAAGTCGATCTAAGTACGTCGACTTCAGCTACGCTATTCGTGATCGACCCCGCGCGATAGTGTAGACAAGCCCTAAGAAATAACCCTGAACAAAGACGTTAGGAGAAGAGGATAGTGCGAGTACTGGGCACGGAGTGACAGTTAGTGACATACACGGAGCACCATTTTGAGAAAAGACTCAGTATTTGCCACCCAGGGCAGTCACGCATACAATGCTCTTGGCAGCGTGTCTCATTCTTCCACCAGGAAGCACTGTGGTGGGGCACGATTGTGCAGTACCTCCTAGAATTATGGCCATATTCTCACATACACTGAGATCCCTTTAAGCTTCAGCCGCGTAAAGGGGTCATGGGAATGCAACTTATGCTCGTTTTAAGGCACCTTTACACTATTAGCACAGCAAAAAGGGACCTAAGTGTAAAATGGTATCTGGCCAAAAGAGGTTTCTTTAAAATACATACTCACGCTGTATTAGGGGTACACTGCCCCTTCACACACCCTTCTCAAAGCACCATATAAAGAGGCATAGTCTTCTGAGAGGATCCAATGGAAATGACAAAATTACCCCAGGTCTGCAGGGTTTGCGTAAACCACGAGGAAGGAGAATAAAAATACGGATATTAAGCACCATAAGAATCTACGTTGTTCGGTCCATACACATGAAAAGCAAAAGCCGCCGATCAGTGGCCGGCGTACAGCCCTGCATGACAACGCTGCTGCACAGGTCTGGAGAGCAGCAACACATCGGCTGCGGAGTCATTGCTAGCAAGCCCTGAAGGCATCGGTTCGTAATAGACCCCAGCACTTTATTGCACCGGTCGTTAAGCAGTATAGTTTGTCGTCCTTGCAATGGTAATTCCTTTTGATCCCATCTAGCACTAGTGTTTCAGGGGTTGAGGCGTGACCCTTTGAAGCCTTGAGGGAGGCTGGCCATGGCGATACAGAAACACACTCTTGTTGTCCTTGGTGTTTTGTTCGATCCCGGAGAGCAGTCCCCAGAGACCGATCCTGTTCCTACCACGCCCATAGCATCGTCTGGATGGGGAGGGAGCCTGGACAGTTTGGCAGCTTCGAGGTAGATGTTTATTTTACTTAATCTCTGAGCAACCTGTTCTATAACACCCCTCTCACGTGGGCACGCTCTCGCCCTGCGTACAAGTCCTTTTGTCCGCTGATATGCCCTATGTAACAGACCCCTCACCTCAGACAGCTCCCCCTCTCCCTCCCCCCAGCTGCTGTTCAGCCTTCAGCCATTTATCTCCAGCCAGAGAGACACCAGGCCTTCTTTGGAAGCAGCGCCCACGGGGTCAGCACGGCCTCAGGGTGCAGAAATCCAGCTCCTGAGGCTTCTTCCTGAGGTTGCAGCGATCCCGAGGCAAGAGCTGGCCGGCCCGCGCCATGCATTTCAACAGGCGCCTCTTGAAGCCCCGGCCGCAGGTTTTGGAGCAGGGGGACCAGGGGCTCACCTCCCACGTGGGGCAGGGGTCGCCACATATCCTGACATCGACGGGCTGCTGGGCGGCGTCGCACGCGGAGGCCAGTTGGCCGTAGGAGTCGCGACAGTGCACGGAGCGCTTCTGCAGCCCATTGCCGCAGGAGACGGAACAGGCCTCCCAGCCACCAGCTGCCCACTTGTAGGACACGCGTTTGTAATTCGGCCTGCCCGGATCCAAGCGGTTGGACATGCTCAGGACGTTGTTGTTAAGCACGGGCGGGCTTTTCCCATCTTTCCGGTAAGAGGACTTGTCGTCTTTGCTCTCCTTAGGCAGGTAGAAGGAGTAGCGCACGCGTGGTGGGGTCATCTTCCCCACTGACAGCACCTCCACGGTCAGCGGCTCCTGGATGGGCTTGAAGGCCTGGAGGCTTTCCACCGCCGTGCCCGTCCCACTGTACCGCAGCACGCTGCCCTTCACCATCAGGTCCCTCTCCACAGCCGAGACGATGAAGTGCCCGTTCAGCAGATACTTGCCTTGGCCGTTCTTCAGAGCTAGGTAGTTATCGTCGCTGATGAGGCCCTTGTAGCCCCGCTGCCTGATGTCAATGCTGGAGGCTCCTGCTGGGATGATCACCACAAAGTTGTAGCCGTGCCTGTAAGAGAACAGCAGACAAGCCACCCGGGAGGTGGTGTCAGCATCACCAACATCACTGGGCATGGGCCTTTCATTTATAGGCTGTTGCTCTTAGCGGTGAGACTCATCCTCTCTAGGGCCGGTGCTTCCCAAACTTCTCCCTCCCAGCTCTGCCGGGGCCCTTCCCCTTGCCTGAACCCTCCTCTGCTAGACTAACAGAGGGACCCCACAGCTCTGCCGGCATGCCTCAGTCCTGACCCACAGTATCCCATTCCAGCCCTTTCAGTACTCTGCAGCCCCACAGCTGCTCGATAGCTCGCTTCCTGAGACTTTCCTGGCCCTGACAAATCCACACAAGAGGTGCTGGACAGACAGCATCAGGGTAGGCTTCCCTGTTCCCCAGTGGGCCTCAACCCTGAAGGGATCACCTTTAGTGATGAGAGAGGAGTTCAGTCTCCATGGGTTTCCTTGGTCCCCCTGCTGAGATGGCTACCAAGGCAGGCAATTATGGTGCTGGGTCTTTCTGATGTAGACACCTGACCACTAGGTACTAGGCTGAGAGCCATCATTCATTTTACACAGTCCACTAGAAAGCCACAGTAAAACCATCCACTCACTCCCAACCTGGGCTGGGTCTGATTCAGAAACCTACAGCTGAAAGGGTCTCTGGTCCAGGATCAGCCCCTGAGTCATCTAGTACAGTGGCTCTCAACCTTTCCAGATGACGGTACCCCTTTCAAGAGTCTGCTTTGTCTTGCATAACCCCAGGTTTAATCTCACTTAAAAACTACTTGCTTACAAAATCCTACAAAAGTGTCACAGCACCCTCTTACTGAAAAAATTGCTTCCTTTCTCATTGTTACCATATAAAAATAAAAAATCTATTGGAATATAAAATACTTATATTTCTGTGTATAGTATATAGAGCAGTATGAACAAGTCATTGTATGACATTTTAGTTTGTATTGATTTTGCTAGTGCTTTTTATGTAGCTTGTTGTAAAACTAGGCACATATCTAGATACATTGATGTACCCCCTGGAAGACCTCTGCGTACCCCCAGGGGTACGTGCACCCCTGGTGCAGAGCCACTGATCTAGCGAGGTTCAACTGTAGACAGTTCTCCCCCAGTGCAAGAGACCAGATTGAAACCCCTGAGAGTAGCCTAGAACTTGGAGCCTTGTGCTCCAAAAATTCAGGCCCAACCAAGGAAGCTAAAGGCAGCTCTCCCATCCCTGGAAACACTGCCATTGGTCCCTCCCTTTCATGAGCCCATTTTATAGGGCACACTGGGAAAGCAGCAGGATCCTCTGGCACTCACATGGGTTTGGTGAACAAGCCCGAGACCTTCTTGCAGCTCTTGTTGTCTCCTCCACACACGCTGCACTTGTCAAACTTCTTCTTGGAGCCCAGCTTGCCATCACATCCCGCTTTGATGCATTTGCCCTGGACGCAGACCGAGGTGGAGTCGGGCGCGCAGGGAGTGCCATCCACAACCTGAAGTTGACCCGCAGGCAGAGGGAAAGCAGAGCAATCAAGTCACTTTGTGCTCAGGCGAAGATATTTGCCCCACCTGTGCGTGTTTCACCGGCATTCCAAGAAAGAACTTTTGGGTGCCCATCTGGGACTATCATAGCCCCATGTGCCACTGAGCCGGCAGCTGCTCTAAACTAAAGAGCAGCCCAGCGTGGAGGTGTTGTTGTGTTGGAGGACATAAAGCCGCCTTTGCCTCCGTTCCGGGCTGTGCCTTCGAGAGGTACTAAACAGAACGGTGCTCTTTGATTGCTGACTGCCACGTCTATAACCACCTCTCCCTCTCTTTCCCCACATTTAATCCTGAGGGCAGCACCCTGCAAACTAGCAGCTTTTGAGATTCGATTAACCCTTCGGCGGTGTCATGTGCGCACCACATGCCCAGTCCCAAATCTGGCAGCCGGCCCCGCCCTGTGCGTGTGAGCCAGAATCCCCGGAGGGAAGTGTCTAGTTGTTATCCTTTATTCTTTTCTAGTGCCATAGGCATGCAATCTGGGATGCTTTACAAACACAGGTCCAGGCATGGGGCCAGATCCACAGCTGGCGTAAATTAGCACGGCTCCATTGATTTACACCAGCTCATCTGGCACACGGCCTCTCATCTAATCCCCTTTATGCCCCACGATAACACTGATAGCCAAAGAACAGGCTCGTTTTTCTGGAATCCCAGCCTCCGGGGCAGTGAATTCTACATGTCACCCGCTGGGTCAAAAATATCCTTCTGTTCACTCATTTCCAGGTGCCCTTGTGTTTCCCTACAGCTCCTTACCTGATTTCATTTACAGCCGCCCCCCTTCCCCCACGCTCCCTGGTTCACACTGTTTGTCCTCCTGCTCACCTTAGGAGCCAATACGTAGAAGTAACCCGTGCCATTAGCTCTGCAGATGAGCTTGCATTTGTCCCGAGGCGAGACTCCCGAGTACTTCGGGACCCAAGAAACAGTGGCGGTGAGCCGGTTGGTGCTATGGTTGTAGCCGTTGAAAGCCTCGCACTGCTCCTCTCGAAAACTCTTTCCTAGCCCTGGAAGGAAACAAAGCACACGTGAGCATTTCACCAGAGAGGACATCCTCAGCTAGGAAGCATCAGCCATACAGTATCGCACCATGGAATCTGGGGGTGTCCAGGGTCAGATTCTTCTCTCCCTGCGACTGGTTTTACTCCAGTTCTGCTCCATTGACTTAAGTGGAGTCACTCCTGATTTACACTAGAGTGGCTAGGCTCTGGTTCCAAATGTATGGCTGGTCTGACTTGGTCCCCAACTGGACTATTAAGGACTGTAGGTGTCTACCAGACTATCTGGCTCTCTGGGTTTACTGAAGCAAATGAAGCTTTGGTGTTGCAATTCATGAGACATGTTATGTCCTCGACCAGAGGAAACTTGTCTGACTCTTTGTATAGTCAGGGCACCCCCAATGAAGAGAGGATACAAGGGAGAGCGGTTTGTGGGGGTAGGATAACAGCGCTACAGTATCACCATGGTGGGGGGTACAGAGAGCCACTTCAGGCCACACTTACAGCTAAGGCAGTGTCAGTTCCAGGGGTAACGTCCTACAACCGTTGCTCAAAACAACTGCCACCTTTTTACTCCAGGGAAAAATGAAACCGGCAAGACTGTAAAGTCTGCATGAATGGCTCACTTCTTGGAAATCACTGCCTCGTATTGCAGGCCATATCTAGTAAGGGGGGCGGGGGTAGCCACTTGATGTTATTGCAGTCTTTCAGAAATGGGAACAAGGTGTGTAATAAAAGATAATAAAGCTCTTCACCCAAGGGTCTCAAAGGAGAGTAAATATTATCCTCATTTTACAGATAGGGAAGTGGTGAGACACAGATTTGGGCAGTGACTTGCTCAAAGCAACACAGTAAGAATATAAGAATGGCCATACTGGGTCAGAGCAGTGGTCCATCTAGCCCAGTATCCAGTCTGCCAACAGTCGTCAGTGCCAGATGCTTCAGAGGGAATGGACAGAAGAGGGCAATTCTTGAGTGATCCATCCCCTGTCATCCAGTCCCAGCTTCTGGCAGTCTGAGGTTTAGGGACACCCAGAGCTTGGGGTTGGATCCCTGACCATCTTGGCTAATAGATGTGGATGGACCTATCCTCTATGAACTTGTCTAATTCTTTTTGAGCCCAGTTATATTTTTGGCCTTCACATCATCCCTTGGCAATGAGTTCCACAGGTCAACTGTGCGTTTGTGTGAATAAATACTTCCTTTTGTTTGTTTTAAACCTGCTGCCTATTAATTTCATTGGGTGACCCCTGGTACTTGTGTTATGTGAAGGGGTAAATAACACTTTTTCTGCACACAATTCATGATTTTATAGACCTCTATCCTATCTCTCCCCACCGCCCTTAGTTGTCTCTCTTCTAAGCTAAGGAGTCCCAGTCTTTGTAATCTGTCCTCATATGGAAACTGTTCCATGCCCCTGATCACTTTTGTTGCCCTTCTTGGAACCTTTTCCAATTCTAATATATCTTTTTTTGAGATGGGGTGACCAGAACTGCACAGTCTTCAGCATGTGGGCGTACCATGGATATTCCATACTATGTTTGTTTGTTTTATCTGTGTATTAGGCACTCCTTGCAAGGCCTCTGAGCAGTGTGCAATAAAACCCGAAGAAGACATCTGACAGCTATATTATTAGAAGAGACAACGAGACCCTAACCAGGAGATGGCAAGGAAAGAGTTAACACTCTCTCCTGAGCAGAGGAAACTACAGTACACAGCCCCTCGGTGCAGAGATTGTGGCTCCTGTCCATGACTATGGCTGAGCCCAGCTGTGGTGAATTAGGCCATTCCCCCCAGCACATTAGAAGAGGCATGTGCTGCGAGAAAGCTGGAGTAGCTGGCATTAGGAGCTGGGTCCTGCTGGCGGGAAGGAGGAGGAAAAGCTAACTGAACAGGCCTTTCCAAATGGATCCACGCTTGAGCTGCACAAATCAGTCCTTTTGGTTACCCTCCAGACCGTCTGATGTCCTTCTGAATAATTCTGTGAGAAGGCCACGCTCAGAGGGAGCTTGGGGTATTGGTCTCTCACTGTGCAGGGATATTTAGGGGGTTGTTAAATATCTATCTGAAAGGTTTTTAGACTGTTGCCCATCACCATAGTACCTGGGCGGCTTCCACATATAACTGGTAAGAATAGCAAAGCTCCGAGAGGATTTCATGGTGTCTTTGGCAACTCTCCCTTTTGGGAGTCAAAATTCTGCTTGGGGGATGGTGTTTCGGGTGTTGACAGAGGGATGGAAATAGAAAGCGAGGTTTGTATCGTCAGTGTCACTTATGGAACCTGGCTTTCTCAAAGTTGTACAGCGTTTTCTTACGATACTCAGACACTGGATGCGCCTGACCTCCCCTGGAAGACAGTTCCCTAGCCAGAACCCCTCAACTGAGAGTGCTTTGTACCCAGCTCTCAGTGGCTTTGTCTTGGGCTTAGTGACTTTTTCACTAGGAGAGCAGTGAAGCACTGGAATGGGTTACCTAGGGAGGTGGTGGAATCTCCTTCCTTAGAGGTTTTTAAGGTCAGACTTGACAAAGCCCTGGCTGGGATGATTTAGTTGGAGTGTATAATCTCTCTCTCACACACATGCCCTAGCACTATATTCCCCTGCCCTGCAAACTGTGCAGTCACTTCCACTTATCCAGTGTGTAATATTCCACTCTAGTGCCATGGCCAGGCTGGAGTAAACTGGTGATGCTCTGTTGGCTTCAATAGAACAGGCTGGTGGCTTATCCCCCCCCTTTGCACTGCTGTAAATGACTGCACACAGCAGCAAGGCCAAGGAGAATTGGGCCCACTGTCTCTCGTGAAATTGTCCCTAAACTTGCAAACATGGTAGTGGGTGCTGCAACAAGGCTAGCTACAGCTAGTCGAAAATGTTTGACGTTTTTTGCAAAATGTTCTTGCTTATTTTTTTACCAGCTTAAAGTGCTCAAAATGTTCCAGAAAATTGGGTTTTTGATTACAGTTATTTTGTGCGCACATAAAAAATTTCTGCATATTTTTCACATACTCTAACTTTAGCTCTGCTATGCACAGATGAAACAGTTGCAGACATCTGTCCAAGCTTTAGTCTCTCATGATGTATTGTTTGCTTGTTACTGCAGGTGGAGTTAGGTCACATGTTACCAGCTGCAAATACCACCTCCTAATCAACGTGGGCAAATTAAAAACCCAAACCAGCTCTTTTCAGGTCTGGTTAACTTTCCCTTTCTGCCCCCATCAACCAGGTTTTGTGGGCCTTTGAATGTTGGCCAGGGCAGAAGTACCATGAAAACTGGGATTTTTATGGTATTTCCAGCTCAACTGGACTGAGTGGAAATAGAGCAGAGAAGGAATGAGCGCCCCCATTTTCAATAGGGACGAGCCAAACTGGATTCTACTAAAAGACACAAGCTCCCATTAAACCATGACCTACTTTAGATCTTCCCAAACGCACTGTAGGACTGATATTTAGAGATGTTTTCTTCACTTCCGGCATGAAAATCCCTTCCGACCGTCTGTTTTCCCTCATTCACCTGCTCGTTTTTGCAGCCTCACGAGGCTGAGACACTGCTCTGTGGTGTGCGTATCAGTACTGACCACGCGCTCAACCTTCGAAACATCTCTCCACTTACGGGTCCCATCACATCGTGTCTGAGCGTCTCACGGTCTTTCGTGTTTTTATCCTCACAAATCCCCTGCGAGGTAAGCAGTGCTATTGTCCCCATTTTACTGATGGGGCACTGAGGCCCAGAGAGGCTAACCTATTTGCCCAAGGTCACACACAGAGTCTGTCTCCCTTTAAGTACTAGGCTGGTGCTCTAACCATTGAACTGCCTTCCTCTGGTACCTACTGAGATCTCCCACTTGATTTGAAGACCAGAGAGAGTTGTGTAGCCTGCAGAAAAGCTGCCAAACGTTTGGGGTCACCTGACCCAAACCTCCATAGCTTTTGAGGCTCACACCTCCAAACCCCTCATCCGCCACTAACTTCAGTGACACCTAACAGCGCCATGAGCACAACCGAGAATCAACAGCAACAGGACTGAGCGGGATAGCGGGTAGCTGCTTGGGACTGGTGGTTTGCTTTAACACGTACAGCTCTTTGAAAGGCCCAACTGTGCCCATTAGAAACTAGTGCCAGGGCAGGTCTCTCCCCTCCCGGCTGGCCCCGACCCTTGGGGAAGCCTCACCTGACTCGGAACAAAGGTCGAGGTTACAGGAGCGGTACTTGACCCGGACACCTTCGCAGTACTTCCCTCCGTTGGCAGGCACTGGGCTGTTGCACTCGCGCTTGGCTAGCTGGACTCCCCCACCGCAGGTCCGAGAGCACTGGCCGTACGGGGTCCACTTCCCCCAGCTGCCATCCACCTGTGGGAGAGAGGGTGTTAAGAGAAAATCCCTTGGCCCTACCGCCATGTCTCTTCAAAAGCAGCCAGTCGTGCAATATTTGGGTCCCCGGTGGAGGGAATCCGACTGCGGGGGGAGGTACCCAGCATTAAGCAGAAAGGGACTCTACTCTCGATGGCTGCCACACCCAGCATAAGCCATTCACACCTGGTGTCAGGAGAAAACACTTGCCAGGCACCAAGAGAACAGAGCTGCTTCAGAGTGACGTTTTGGGCGTAGCTCTGTCCTGGGGCAAGAGCTAAGTCGGAGGGAGCCTCAGCCCTAGCAACCAGGGCCCCAAGTCCTTTGCAAAAGATAATCATTTGTTTCCTCCTCTGCTCCATCCCCACAAGCACATTTGCTGTTTATACACCTGCTGGGGACTCGGCTTGGCCTCCCGGGTTACAGATGGGAAGTGGGGACTTTCCCATCTAGCTTGCTGACTTTCCGCAGTGCTTGGAATTGGCTGGCCTGTTCGCAACACGTTTGCTTATTCATGGCCAGGTATTCAAGCAACACCCACCGTCACAGCCAGTGTCTTGGATGGCGGCCGCGGAGATGAACTCCACTCTGAGCCCGCCAAGTGCTCGCGCCGTGGTGAGGCTGCTCCATGAGGAGTACGCTGCGGTTATCCGGTCTAGAGGAACCCTGGATAACTGCAGCCAGGCCCAGCGCCCTGGAGAAACTGTCACAATCGCTGGGTTCGAGGGCGATGATGACAAGCACGCCTGTGCAAGTGGGGAATGGACAAACCCCTTCAACTTCTGGCAGCTTTCCTCCCTGCAGCGAGGTACAGCCCGGTGGCTTTCGGCCATGCCCCTCCCTTGGCCAGCCCCTGGGAGAGCGTTGGCACTAAGTGGCCTGGTTTCAGTGCACAAAGAACTCTGAGCTACATGTTCTCAGCTTCAGCTCAAGCTGCCTTGCCGGGCTTTGCCTTATATGCCCTCCGCCAGCCCTCCCCACTCGCATCCCCCAGCACGGAGCCGTCAGGTACTCACCCTGTACTTACTGATGTTATGCCTCTCGACACATGCGCCTTTCAGGCAGAACCTCCCCTCCCCGCAGCTGGTGCCATCAGCCCAGGGGAAGTGGCGCGTCTGGCAAACAATCTGACCCCGGGCTTTCCCCGTGCACCAGAGCTTGGTGCAGTATTGCATGTAGGGGCAGGGTTTGGAGCCGAGGCCAAAGGCCAGTTCGCACTGCTGGTTGAGGTTGTAGCTGGCCCCAGGGAGGTCCTCCGGCAGCGAGATGGGCTTGATGGGCTGATCCAGCAGGCAGTCCCCTGCGGGGCAGGGAGAGAAATATCAAATGGGAGATACCATTCGAGTGACCCGGCATTCAGTACACGGCGTTGCTGCACCCAACCCTTGGAGAGCATGCAAAGCAGACGTTCATGGCTGATGCAGGCAGACCTGTTACTTGGCGCTCTATAACTTGTGGAACTCACTGCGGCAGGAGGCCATCAAGTAAAGCTAAAGCTGGATTTTCTTCTCTCTTAACAAGGCCTGTGTGATTTTTCTAATCAACAGCGTGTGTAGTTTCAGTGGTTTCCATCCCGTTCCTACGGGTACAGGTGTCCACTAAGCAAAACCTACCAATGCAACTGGCACTAACTAGCAGCTTCATCAGCCTGGCCAGTGACCAGCCTCCCCTCACACTCAGAAGTAACTATTGAGCTTTTGAGATCAGTCTAGGGGATTTAGACACACATCTCCCATTAAAGCTGAATGTCCTTGAAAATCTCAACCAACCCCTCTGGGTCACAAGACATAAGCATGTTGGCCGTGAGTTGTTCAGAGGCGCATCCCAGGAGAGAGGGCTGCAGTAGTTGTGTATCTAGCCCTTACATCATGTCGACCTCACAGGAATGAGTACAGCAAGATGGTGCATGCAGGGGGAGGAGATGTAGGTGGGCAGAGGCAGGTCTCTAGCCTGACCTGGCTTTGGTTTAATCAGGTTGAAACCAAGAAACAACTGAGTCCGAGTTAGCCAGGGCCCAAGCTGACCTGCCCTCGGCCACTATTGACCCCCTGCATGAACGCAGCTTATATGATTTACTGCTTGCCAAGAGTAAACTGTTTAAAAAGGGAGAACCATGCCGGAGTCTGTGGAGCCGAGGGACGTCCCAGCTCAGCTGTGTGAGGGCTTCAAGGCTGCAGACATCTGGTGTGAGGAGCACAGACGCTTCCTCTCTCCCCACCCCCACATCCCCGTGAGAGGCAAAGGCTCTAATTCTTCACACTTAAAGCTCCAGAGCTGCAGGGCCTGTTTTAAACCAGGTCCCAGCAGGCGAAATGGGACGGGTGACCTGCAGCTGGGAGAAGGCGAGATGAAAGCCCAGGCCGCACTGACCCAGAGCACTGGGATGGAGCGGATCTCACCACGGAGCAAGCATGGATCCCATCACAGGGGTAGGTAGCTACAGGCTCCCAACGCCTGCACTCGCTGCTTACCCGCTTCTCCTCCCCGCAGTGTTTCCACACTTTGTGTCTGAACCCTTACCAGCTGGATGGCCTGTCCCCCGGCAGCAGTGTAAGCCCCTCCGGGCAGGGATTTTGCCCCTCGGTCTGTTTTATTGAGAGCTGCGTGAGCCGCCGTCAGCAACTGCAGCCGCTTCCCCCGTCCCAGCATGCCCAGCTCACCGTGTCCACTGTCCAGGAAGTCGGTGATTATGGCGGCACTGCAGGCCGACCAGGGGTTGGCGCGATCGATCTGTATGAGGGTGGGTGACATCATGTGGTTGGTCTTCAACCTGCCGAAGACTTCCTCGCAGACCTTCACGTTGTCATGGGGCATGTTGAACACGTGCCCTGGAAGAGCAAGAGGGGCCTTTAGTCATCCTGAGCTCTCGCACTGCACTTTTCACCTGTAGATCTTGGACCAATTCACAACGTCCGTCCCATTATCCCCATTTTACAGCTGAGAAGCCTGGGGCACCAAAGCCAAGTGACTTGTCTAAGAAGCCTCGCGCAGAGCCAGGAGGAGAACCCAGGAGGCCCATGCCGAAGCTGCAAGGTCATCCTTTCATCACAAGACAACCTCTCCTTCTCTAGCAGGAGGCTCTGATCTGACCAAGTCTCCTGTACATGGATAGCGCGCTTAGTCTCAGTTTATACACATATCTGGCTAGTCCCCTAGGATCCTGGCACAGATCCTGCTCTAGCTAATGCCACGGAGCCCTCATTTGCTTTGACGAACCACCACACCTATATGGGCCTTGTTGTAACAGCAAAACCACCACGGCCTCAGCAGCTGATGTCTCTCCCCACCACCCCGTGTTTTCTTCCCGGATGCTAATGAGACACATCACCCCAGATCTTGGCCATTGTGGCTAAGCCAGAAGAAATCGTTTTGCTCGTGGGACTAATGGCTCTAAAATGCCTGCAGCTCGGTGGTTAATGGTCTGGGTGTCCTGTCCCGCCACCCCGGGCTCCACAAGCTCCATTTCTTGTGTTTAAATCAGATCGTCCTTAAGACGGACAAGTTCTCACACACGTTAAGCCTGCCAATGAGGTCTCTGAGCCGGCACTTTGCTGGCCAAAACACACACCCTCTGCTTCTTGTATGGATGCGGGTTATTCAGAGAGAAAAGAAGGAAAGGAAGAAAGAAAACACTGAAGAGAGAGAGCGATGTCATTGCTCAACCCCCCAGAGACTACAAGTGTCTCTGGATTTAGGGGTGTGCCTAATGCATCCCAGCCTCGCTGTGTTATTTCAGGACACCCGAATCCTGGAAACTGAACTAAAGTGGCAATAACAACAGTAAGATATAGCTGGGCCGGCTGACCCGCCCACACTGGCCCCTCTTGCTTTCCTAGCAGCTGGTTTCCAACCGTTCCTCTCTCACCTCCCAGAAGCACTGGGAGGAAAGCCGGTGCATGTCACTTTCTCACCCCGAGGTGGAGTTTCCCCTGAAAGCTGTTCCGGACACTTGGCTATTGTCTAAACTTCCTGAGGCTGCAATTCAGGGTTATTTTAAACAGCTCAGGCTTCTCTCCCTCCTATGGAGCCATAAACATTAGCAGGTTTGGGATATGGGTGTGGGGTTTTTTGTTTTGTTTTTTTTTTCCCCAGGTGGCAACCGCAGCCTGGGGCTCCACATCTCTGCTGTGGGTTTGGTTAAAGTGGCAGCTTTCTAAGCCACAGAATGATGGATGGAGGCGTTCGCTATTAAAACCAGAAATGGTCTGGCAACTGTTTGAGGGACAACATGCAAGGCGGAGGCTTGAGAACCCGAGAATGAATGGCTTGCCCGGGAGATTGGACGCTCGTGTGGTTCATGGAAGCACACCCCCAGTGACACTAGCATTGTACAGCCAGGGGAACAGAGAGTCAGCAAACTGCACAAGAAAACGCAGTCATGCTATTATCAGCAGGGCAGCACATCCCAGTGGGCTAGGAATCGGGACTCCTGGGTTCCATCCTGGCTCTGCCACAGCCTTCCTGTGTGACCCGGGGCATGTCACATCACTCCCCTGCATCTCAGATTCCCACATAGAATCATAGAATATCATGGTTGGAAGGGACCTCAGGAGGTCATCTAGTCCCACCCCCTGCTCAAAGCAGGATCAATCCCCAATTTTTGCACCAGATCCCTAAATGGCCCCCTCAAGGATTGAACTCACAACCCTGGGTTTAGCAGGCCAATGCTCAAACCACTGAGCTATCCCTGCTTTGAGATCTGTGAAGTCGAGGAACAGGGGTGAGCCCAGAAAGCCAAAATTCTGTCCCCCCAAAAGCCACGCCGCACTCAAAGGCGAGAGCAACCCCGAAAGGGGACGGGCACGCCCTGCCCCTGAAGCTCAGCCCCTTACCCAGCTCGTGAGCCGTGGTGAAGGCAGACGGCAGCCCGTCGTCCTCGATGACCGAGCAGCTGCGCCTGGGGTCACACACGGTGCCAACGTCGGCCATCCCCAAGGTGTCACAGGTGGTGGTACCGCACAAATCCTGCAGGGAGCGTGGGGAGGGGACAAACGGGGCCAGTTAGCGGTGGGCAGGAATCGCACCGGCGCTGCAGACCCGGAGACGCCAGCACCAGAGAAACCCCCCTGCGGTGCCAGCGCGTGGCTGTCGTTATTGCTCTAACTAACCCCTAGACAGCGAGAACAACAGGAGACTGCAGGATAGGAACTGTGCATCCCTGTTCACACTGCGCAGGAGCCAGGAACCCTCTGCGGCACATTGGCCTAAAACACACACTGCCTTGGGCTGTCCCGTGCGACGAAATGCCACGTCTGGACTTAACCCTGGCACCAGCTATAGCTTATATATCACACCTTCCTGAGTCTTCAGTGACACGGATTCCTGACTTCTAAGGGCCCCATAGCCAGGGAGGGGCCCAGCCTAACCACCAGGGGAGGCAGCCTGTTTTCTTTTTGTTTCCAAAGGACAAAGGGCCTGACCCAAATGCCCCTGAAGTGAATGGGAAGGCTCCTGCCCTTGGATCAGACCCAAAGGAAGGAGACTGGTCAGCTTCTCACCTCTGCTTGGCTTTGAGAGGTTGATGGGTCAGAGCCAAAGTCTGTTGAATTCATTGGAAAGGCTCCCATTCACTTCAGTGGGCTTTGGCTCAGGCCCCATGCCAGCCCTGCACTGGGAACAGGCAGGCAGTCTGAGTTAAACAAGAACTGGGCCCACCTTTGCCTGCAATTCAAACTGCAATTGACCTTTTAAGGGCCAAAAGATTATTCCATTCCTTTCCGTCTCCCCTTCCAGTTCATAGTGACTCCAGCCTGTCCGAGTTCTGGATGGGTCCAGAAGCGTTGGAGAACTGTGAACGCATAGGAGAGTATTTCCTGGGCATGTCAGAAATGGCACAAAGAACCACCTGATCACCAGATTCCCAGCCCGATTCTGCAAATCCCAGAGGCCTGCAGGGTTCAGAGGAGCCAGGCTTCAGAGGGATTATCTGAACCAAATCTGTGAACTGCCTGAGGTTTGTCCAGGGCTAGTCTGTCTGAATGAAACCAAAGCAGGACTAGGCCCTGCCAGAGGATAGCCTGAGGATGCCCTCTGTTGTAGAGTGTCTGTCCGCTCTCAGAATGGGCTTCTGCACAGTGGGGATATTTTTTAAGCATAGGCAAAATATCATCAAAATATTCTGCACGCATGCTTATTGTTATAGGCACAGTGCATACACATGCATATTCATTATGATTATTGAGTATGTGTATTACTGTCGTGCCTAGAGGCCCCAGCTGAGATCAAGACCCCAGAGTGCTAGGAGCTGTACAAACATAGAGGCAGACATAGCTCCTGCCTATAAGAGTTTAGAGACTAAATGCTCCAGACTGCCAAAGGATGGGGAGACTGAGACAGCTGGGGAAATTGACACAGACAACAAGATTTTCAAAAGTGATTGGTGATTCTGAGTGCCCAGCTCAAGACACCTTAAACAAGATCTGATTTTTCAGAAAGCACTGAGCATCTGCTCTCTGAATATTAGGTCCCTTTAGGGTATCTCAGATTGGTTCCACAAGAACTGAGACATCCAAAGTCATAAGTAAATCTTGACTGGAGAGATTAAGTGATTTGCTCCAGGTCCTACAGGAAGTCTGTCCTATAGCCAGGAGTTGAAATTAGGCCTTCTGCTTCCCTTGCTAGGACCTTAACCACCAGACCAGCCTTCCTCCCTCACATATGCAAACAGTGCACCAGTTTCCCCAAACATTTGCTTAAACTCCCCTACCCTAAACAAACTATTTGCAGCTCTCAGCCCTCATGGGTCATTGCAGTTTATCTGTGCTTCCCAGACACAGATAACTCACACTAGCCAGTGAATGGCATGATTCATTCTGTGAAGGAGGAGATGGCATTCTGTGAAGCTTGCAGGAAATGGCTGCCTTTTTAACCAATGGATTGAACCCTTATAATGATAATCATACTTTGCACCACTCATCCTAAGATCTCAGAGCACATTTCCAAGAGGGTAAGCATCACTCTTCCCATTTTACAGATGTGGGGACTGAGGCATAGAGTAGGGAAGTAACAGCAAACCAGTGACAGCGCCGGAAGTAACAGGAAACCAGTGACAGCGCCGGAAATAGAAGCCAGGTATCTTGGGACCTATACCCATGCTCTCACCACCAGCTGGTGCTGTGTCTCTGTGCCACACCAAAGGAGAACCTTTCAGAAGGAATAAGCATGGAAGTGGCAGAGGAAGAAATCACAGAAACAGCTGGGGGAGCCATGCTGGAGATGAAGGATGCAGTTGTGAGACTGCAACTACTAGGAAGGGTGGTCCAGTGGTTAAGATGCTCATCTGGGGCTCGGGAGAGTGGGGTTTGATTCCTGTTTCTGTCACACCCCTAGGAGATGGGGGCTTTCTAAGCACCTGAGGCAAATAGACTTAAGGAAGCAGATAGGTGGGGAGATGATCCCCAGCCCCAAAAAGAGAAACAAGGGAGTATCTCTGTCAAACCCAGAACAGCTTTTCATAGAGGAAGCTTCTCCTGCTCGGATGAGGTGCTGCCAAAAGGTTCTTTGCAGCTGGGGAAATCTGCAGCCTCCCAGTTGACACCAGAGAGGTAAGTTTTATCTCCCAGCTGGAAGCCCTGAAGGCAACTAACTGCTCTCCTTGTAACCCATTCCCCTCTTTTCCCAGGCTGGGAGGTTTAGGTCTGACCCTGCTGTTCCCCCTAGTTCCCATGTGACCACACAGACACACTGAAGAAGACAATAGTGACAGCCACCAAAGGCAGAAGCCCCAAGCAGGGGGTTATGCCACATCTATGCCATCAGAGATTCTCTCTGCTGGAGTTGTTAGGAGCCAGGACTGATTGTGTCTAGCAGATGTTGCTTATGGAGACAGAGGCTGGTATATAGACTTCAGCTGAGCAGTACCATTGCCAGATATAAATTGCTTCCTTATTTTGTAGCTCACAGGTGAACAGAACCAGATTGGCTAACTACATCAGGGCCTGGAATTCCCTTAAACCAGAACACATGCAGTCACGTTAATAGTCTGCTACATAACAGAGATAACAGAGACATTGGGGATGCACAGCCATGGGGGAAGGGAAATTTCCCATCTGAAAGAACTGCAATCCAAGCAGGGCACTTGGAGTCGGGGCTCCTGGGTGCTTCTCACACCTCTGCCACTGATGAATCACTTAAACCAGAATCTTCACCCTGAGGTGCCTAAAGTCAGACACAGTATTGATTATCTTATAGCACCCCCAAAGCATGCTCATCATTTCACAGGAGACATGGTAAGCACAGTCCCTGACCCAAGGAGCATCCAATCTAAATTCCAGAGGAGGGGTGGGTGTGAAAGGAGCCAGGTTACAAGAGGTGTAACCCCTCTTTCAGAAGTGCTGAACACCCACAACTCCTGCTAAGGTCAATGGAAACTGCCAGGGCTCAACACCTCTGGTGAAACCAGACCAATTATCTGGATGCCAAAATATGGATTTTGGTACTCCAGTTTGAAGGTTTGGGTCTTTAACCTCTCAGTGCCTCAATTTCCCCATCTGTAAAAGGCAGTTGGCGACCCTTACACACCTGGTATGGAGTGTGGAGTGAGAATGCATTAATTAGGGTCTGCTCCTGTATCATTAAAATCTGTGGGAGTTTTGCTATTGTCTGCAAAGGGGGCTGGATTGGGGCCAGAATCCCTGTAGGTGCTTGGACCATCACATTCCATGAGCGAAAGATCTAGGGTCGATTCTTGGCTCTGCCGCAGACTCTCTGGATAACCTTGGGCAAGTCACTTAGCATTTTTCTAGCTCAGTTTCTCATCTGTTAAATAATGATAACCACACTCCCTTTCTCCCAGCCTTTGTTCTGATTATTTCAATGGTGAGCTCTTCAAAGGAAGGCCAGCGGATTGTACCTCACTATATGTCTACAGAGGGCCCAGCACAAAGGGGCTTAGATCTCTGTTGAGGCCAATAGGTGCTACTGTAATACAAATCATACGGTCAGATAAGTCACTGTTCAAATACACAGTATTATTGTTGCGTAAGCACAAAGTGTCCTTCCTCCTTTTCCCCACACTATTCTCTTTCTCCAGAGCTCAAGGGAGAGAGGGGGTTAAGGAGACCTACCAAGGATGACCCATCCCCAGTGCCGGCCTCACTCCAGGACTCTCATATCGGATTCCACTTGACAGCCCCGCTCAGTTTTTCCCTTCTAGGCAGCCCTGGACTCGCCCCTGGCTGTGCGGCCTTCTCCTTTGAAGTGCACCCACAGGGGAGAGTCTGGGAAGAGAAGTAACTCCCTGGAATTTACACGCTGACATTTCATTTGTTTGTGAAGATCTGAGCATCATTTTTCACCCTTTTATCATCTTCTGAGATCAAGCTGGGAGACGCAGGAATCCAGGAGAGGATGTGCTCGCAGGACAGGCTGTGGGAAGGGGCAGGGAATCTCTCCCACCTTAAATATGGATGGGATCAAGCTACAATAGGTGGGCCTTTGGGGTGCTATCACACAATAAATAAGAGTGATTCGTGCTGCATTCCTCTCCAGGCCAACAGCAAAAAGAATTTGATAAGTTCATGGAGGACAGGTCCATCAATGGCTATTAGCCAAGATGGTCAGGGACACAGCCCCGTGCTGACTGCCAGATGCTGGGACTGGACAACAGGGGAGGGATCACTTAATAATTGCCCTGTTCTGTTCATTCCCTCTGGGGCACCTGGCATTGGCCACTGTCGGAAGACAGGATCCTGGGCTAGCTGGACCAGTGGTCGGACCCAGTAGGGCCATTCTTATACTGTGTAATCGCACAAGAGAGGCTTAGGTCATCTCCAAACTGCAGTTCCGATAAGAACCTAAACCGTTGGGGGCTTGTTCAAGGTTCGTCCTCGATAAGTACCAATGTCAACAACTTCAGAGGGTTCTGGCCCTGCCCCGCTGGCTTTAGTAGAAAGCATGTGGCTGAGAATTCATTAAATACTTTGAAAACATCAAGGTAATAATCTGTCGGGAAAGGGCTGTCCTTTGCATAGTAAAGAAGCAAGCCTCTCACGACTGAAGAACTGGATGGACAAACCTGCACTTGTCTGGGTGTGAAATGAATGTGTTAGGCTCACCCTGGTCCCTGGTGAGAATATATCAGCATCACAAAGCCATCCCACGCTTTGACACTGCCGGCAACAAGGAGAGGACCACAACTCGGATATGAGAGAGAAGCTGGCAGAGCCACATGGGGAACCCAGAGAAGGAATAGTATGGGTTGCTGCAGATCAGGGTTGAGGGGCATTGGCAGAGCTGAGTGGGAGTCTCAGGAAGGAGGGGCAGAAGGTCTTGACCCTGAAAGTGCATGGACAGAGTTGGGGGAGTGGAAGCCTGATCTGGTTCATTTGATCTTTGAAGCTTAAAGTCACAACTGGGCAGAGAGCAACTGGTGCTTATCTCCAGGGCCTGGCCCAGGCAGGAGGCTCCTAGAGCTTTCTTCCCTTGACTGCTGAGGGCTGTAGCTCATATGTCTTGAGGGAAATCTCTCTTTCTCTGACAGGCAGGTTACAAGAGGGCACTCAGCAAATCCATCAGCGAGATAGCCTGTTGGCTGCTGAGGAATTCAGGAGAGCTGGCTTAACCGCTCTGTCTCTGTTGATCTCCAAGGGGCAGCCCTAGGTTCTGGGGGCCTATGTGCAGCGAGGCATGAGGAAACCTAGCCAGTTTCCTCCCCACCTGTTGCAGTGGCCTGCAGTGCGTGCTGAGTCAGTTCCTGGCGACGGGGCCCTGTTGGATTCCATAGGCCTAAGGCCAACAGTCTCTCCGTCACGTGTGGGCAGCATCACCATTGCATGAACTCCTGACCACTGACATCAGAGGAAGTCGTGCTGATGCCTCTGCCAGGATGGCCAGGCCCCTGTATCCTGCCCGCCAGGGATGGACATCGATCTCGACTCCTCAGACAGACTGGCTCTACACTGCCCTTGCAGCTGTCCCTGGGTCCGGAAGATCAGCAGCATGACTTGTCCATGTGCCTGGTGAGCATCATGGCAATGCGTAGGAGCACCTGGGCACTTCCCTTCATACAGTGCTTCGGACGTTCACAGCTGATGGACTCAAAGCACTTTAACAAACCACCAGGGAAATAATCTTCATACCCCCTGGTATCATGAGCCTCGCTTTACACTGGAGCCCAGACAGGGTAAGTGACCTGCTTTAGTCTGTGACACAGCTTCCCACGAGGGACAGAGGGTACTTAGCTTAGTCTAATGTAATCTGGTTTAGATAAAGTAGGATTGTGTGTTGCCAAGCCAGTCGGATCTCTGTGATCTCGCTCCTATTTTATGCCCTTTAACTTTCCATCTCACTCTTTCTGCTTTTGCATTTTCTTAAATCTTGCCCAAGGGAAATGGTGAGCAACATGAAGACCATGGAGCCTGACTGCTTTCACTCATGCTGGTGCAAATCAGGAGTAACCCTGCTGAAATCAACAGAGCCACACCTGCATAGAACGGAGGTAAGTGAGCTCAGAACCAGACCCTCTGAAATCCAAAGTGTCAGGACCTGGTTTCTGTTGGGGGAGGGAGGGAAAGCCCCATCGTCATTTCCTGGGAGCATTGAGAGCTGCAGGTCTGGGTGTTCACAGACTGAAGGAGGTGTGAATCTGTGGATTATTGCGTTGCTTCTGAACGTCACCCCTGGAAGGATGGTCCAGTGGTTACGATGCTAGCGGAGACCTGGGTTCAAGTCCTTGCTCTGCCTCCAGCATCTTGTGAGTCACTTAACCGTTCTGTAACTCGGTTTCCCCATCTGTAAAAACGGGAATAAAAGCACTTCCCTACTGCATAGGAGTGTTCGAAGATAAATTTGTTAGAGGTTATGAGGTGCTCAGGTACTATGCTAGCAGGGGCCAGATAAATGCCTTCGATAAATATAGGGGAAATATGCACATTCGTGAAGGTTGAAGCAGCAGCATCCAATGGATGAGGCACTAGACTGGGAGTCAGGAGACACAGATATGCTGTGGGACCCTTTCCAGTTCACTTCCCCTCTCTGCAGCTTACCCTCCTCATCTGGCCAATGGGATACTGAAACTGACCTTCACTTTGTAAAGTGCGTGGAGCTCTACACCCGGAATCTACTAGTCAGGGCAGAGTTGTAGTCGTTTCTGTACAAATACGGGCTGATGCCGCAAACCAGCCAGACAGAGCCAAACGCTGGGCCCCTTCTCAGCACTCTGTGAACGAGCCCGCGCTGCGTGCTGAGCTGAAGATGGTATAGTGTTTACAGAACAACCATTTATTCCCGATTCTCGGCTCATCTGCTCCCCCCCGGAACCGAGAAGCAAAGCAGCCCAGGGCTGTAGTTTGGGTAAGTCTGCTTGAACATGGAGTATCTGCCACAGCCAGAGCCACCGAGGGCAAATGGTCTCGGTTAAAAGTGGGGAGGGCACCGTGGGGACACGGCGGGAAGAGGCTGGAGTCTCCTTGCTCATTGCTCTTTTAAGAGTTCCTGTTTCCTTGCTGGCTGAGAGTGGCTCTTGGCTCCCTGCCGAACACCTGCACTCTGACACACTGACCCACTTACTGCTGCGAACCTTGTCCGCTGACTGCAGGGATAGAGTAACAAGCAGCTCTTACCCGGCCCTCCTTTAACCTCTGGGCCCGGGTTCAAATCTGAACCTCAGCCTCCCTCCCGGTGCCATTCCCCTTTGAAATGCCAGATGGCAGCACCACAACCACCTGCCGTGCCCCTCACCCCCCCCCCCCCGGAGAACCCCTCCTCCAGCCACGCTGGAGATCCAGCCAGCTCCCAAGCCTGGGTCAGAAAGGTCAGCGTAGGGGCTCCGGGCGAGGGGAGCTGCAAAGAGGAGTCAGCAGAGAAAGAGATTCCAAAACACGGGATTGGGAATGCGTCTGGGGGCTCCCAGAGTAACAATGGGATACCATCTCCTCTGCGCGGGGAAAGACTCTACACAGAGCCGGAGGGGAGCGGGAGAAAAGAGAGAGGGGCAGTTGGGAGGAGACAGGGTTACATGGGGGGAGAAGAGGAGGGGAAGGAAATAGGGGGAGTAAACGAGAAGAACAAAAGAGAAAAGAGAGTGTGAGTTTGCCATGCAAAGAGCCTGACCCTCCACGTCCTTCTGTCAGCACTGACACTTGTGCAATGTGTGGGTGTGAAACTGCACCACTGGGGCAAGCAAGTGGAGGCTCCTGGCCTAGCAGCGTTTTGCACCTGCCTTGCACAGGGGCAAGACAGGAGAGGACCAAGCCCAAACTGTGCAGCTGGGCAAAGCGTATTCCTAAGCGCGGGAAGATGGTTATTGGGACTACAGGGAAGAGGCAGGAGCTGTGTACTACAGGGATGGCAAATTATAGACACCTAGATAGGCAGACTACATGCTGGAAAGAGGGAGCAGGAAGAATCCAAAGCAAGAGGCAAACAAACAATTCCTGCCTGCCCTAAAACAGTCTCCTTTCCTACCTGAATCCACAGAGATTTTAAGGCTAATGGATTCTTTAGGCTCAGCTAATCTGATCTTCTGCACAGCACAGGCCAGAGAATTTCCCCAGAGATTCCAGCATCAAGCCATGTAACATGACTCCACCAAAACTCGAGAGGGGGCTGAAAGCATCCGAACCTGGATTAGGGAGAGCTTTCCCATCCCACTGGAAGCCAGGAAAATGCTAACCGCATACGCAAGTGTCACCCATTTAAAATCCCCGGAGATCTGGCTATGGTGGGAAAGGGTGGAAGGTGGAAACAGCCCAGTTACAGCTGCTGCATCCAATGGGATTTGCAGAATGTTCACAGATAAGTCATGCTCATTACTTCACTTCGTCTTGGCTATGCTGAAAATGATACTAATACCGGTCCAAGAATGGGATTTTACAGTAAACTAAGGCCTTGTCTGTCACGCTAGCTCCCTGCCTGATCCAGACACAGCTCTCCTGGTCTGGCTCTGCCCACTGGTCCTTTACAAAGTGATAATACTTTGCTCCAACAGCCCTCTCATCCCGAGGCCCGGAGCCTCACCATAACCCTGTATTTCCCAGCCACTTCACAAATAGGGAAACTGATGCATAGAGAGATGAAGTAACTCATCCGGGGTGACACAGAGTCAATGGCAGAGCAAGGCAAGAGAACCTATCCTTCCCTGCTCTAACAGCTAGACCATTCTCTGACCCTGCCCAGCTGCGTTTGTGGAAGATGAAACAGACGTATTTCTTCTCCGTCTCTTCCTAGACTTTCCTAGCCCACCCTCTTTTATCCCCCTCCATTGTGTGGCTGTTGGAGAATAGCCTACACAAGCTGTCGTTGCCACAGTTTGGCAGGCTCTACAGAGATGCCACCATCTCCACGTGGGGCCCGAGCCGTTGCCTCTCACCAGCCAAGCACAGCGACTGTGGTCCCATCTCCCATGGGCTCCATAATCCCACATGATACTCATCTTTCTCCTTATCCCCACTAGAAAAACTCAGGATTATGCAACCACTGTGCTGCTGTCCCATTGGATTTCTCCTACCAGGCGTGGCCGCCTCCCCAGTGATTCCTAATCCGTGTCTTTCCAGATGCTTTGCAAGTTGGCTGCAGGGAACCTTGCGGCAGTTGTGTCAAGCACTTTGAGGATGGAACTTCCTCCCTCCACAGACACACAACTGGGTCAGCCTGACTCAAAGGTACTTGAGCTTTTCATTGTCAGCTGCATGTTTTCTAAGCTCCCCACCCTTGAGTTCATGGATAATGGAATTCTATACCCTCTCCCGCCTCTGGTGCACAGCAGTAAAGAGAACAGCTGTTTGGCAAAGCCGTCCATTTAGCGACCGGGCAGTAGACATTTTAAGAACCTCCATGGTCATCGTTGGCTGATGTCAATCCGGACAAAGCTGCAGAGCATCAGTCTCCAGATGGTTGTCAATGCAGCCAAGTTACTGGACGCCGCTTGCCGAACCAATCTCCATTCCCTAGGTGCAGTCACAAAGGGCAGCTGTGCAGCTTAATGCCGTATGCTCCAATGGCCCCTTGTTCAAGCACCAGCTAACGTGGGAAGAACGAGATCTCTTGCTCCCACTTGCTTGGCAGACCTGAATTGGCCAGATGCACAAAATGAGTTCACCAAGGACATATCCGCAATCCAGAGCAACTGACATCATAGAAAACAAGGCTGTGCGGGAGCTCCTGATGCCAGATTGAGAAAGGACAACTCCATCTATCAGCGACTTGCTGACTACAACTGGAAACTGCCTATCAATTGGCCTTTAGACTAAATAAAAGTTAAGGGTTTATGTAACAGCCTTTTGGCAGGGAGATAAACTCTTGGGTACCAGGAGACTACAGATGGACAAGTTCAGGGAAGGCAGATGTCTCCGTTGATCACGTGCCCTTGCGCTGAGCTTGCATTGGGGTTTCAGGAATGGACGGTTTTGTCATGCGTCAAAAATGCAGCCAGTGTGGCAGCACACGCATGTTTAAGGCCAAACTCATCCCTGGTGTAACTCCAGTGACTTCAGCAGGTTTATGCCGTGGTGAATCTGGCCCATTAGGGACAGGGTCAACAAGCTGCCAGTCCTTGCAACAATCGTAAACCAGACAGGGCCTGATGCAAAGCCCAATTGAAGTGGTTGATGTCAGCAGGCTTTGGATCAGGCCATCTGTATTCGTTCCCATTTAAAGAGATTCATGTCCATCTAAAGGACTCGATCTGAAGAGATGAATTTCCACTGCTGAAATTCAGTGGTTGTGTTGCCACCATTCCAGGGTAGATCAGAGGTCGCTAGTTGGTGTCACAGGTCAGTGGTGCTCATATCCTCTTGATCATTAAGTCTTGTGGTCATCAATATCCTTTCCTTCCATGAGTGCCTTACTAGGACACAAGTTACGGAAATGCCCCCACAGCTTCCAAAGGGGTTACCGATCTGCTCCGGGATCTGATCCCCCAGGATAAAGAGAACAGGGTGGGAGGGAGGTAGAGAAAAGAGAACTGAAGAATCACTGTCACTATTCTATGTGATTTTTCCCTATCATCCAACCCACCCTAGCTGATTGCCATGATATTGTGTATTCGTAGACACTTCCTCTCTTGCTGACTAGCCTCTTTCTTCTGCGTGACACCTTCCATCGGTGATTTCCAAATTCAGCAAGTAACATCTCACCCCTTTAATGGCTATAGCCACACGGTATCATAGTCACTGCCCTAAATCCTGGTCCCACTGAAGACAGTGGCAAAGTTCCCATTGCTTTCAACAACAGGATGAGGATTTGGTCCACTGAGCCAGATTGTGTCCTGGTTTACACACTGTGTAAGGACTGCAGAGGGGTAGCTAAGAGTACAGTCTAGCCTATGTCGGTCTGGAGTCATTGAAGGCCTAGGTAGGTAGTTGGAGGTGATTAGTTAAGTCTGTCAATAGCACTCATCACTGTAGCAGAAAGGAGAAAGCTTCAAGCGATGTGATGTGAATCAGCAAATAGCAGCCATGGAAAGGGGAATGCAAAGCCCAGAGTGCTTTAATGAGTTGGGGTGAAGTATTCTGAGTATTTTAAGGGGCAAATACGAAGCTTGATGTGTGCAAGCATTTCCCATGCGGAGAAGTGGGATTCCTCCCAGGGACCGAGGGCAGTCAGGAGCCCAAAGGCTGTCTGAGTGTGGCAGAGTTTCTCCAAGGAAGTTTCAAGCATGTCATCTGTTTGCATCCAGTCCAAGTGGGCAGTGACTGAAAGTCACTCGTTCCCATCTATTGGCTGTTTTGGGGCCCATGCAAAGTGAGCTGCCGCTCTGAGTCTTGTTCCCATTGCACAGTTCACCATGCGGCAAAATAATCATCCCAAACAGCATGGACATTGGCACCCTTGCAGGCAGCATCAGCTGAGTCCAAGGACTGAATGAGGCAAAGAGAAAGAGCTTGAAACGCATCAAGTGGAATGCTTCCATCTCTCAGCGGAGCCTCAGAGGGTCTCCCTCCAGCCCACAGCTGCCAGTACCGTACTTGTTCTGTGGACAGAGAGAGGACTCCAGCCTGCAGGGATCTGACACCTTTCATCAGCACTCCATTCACTCAGGACCAGTAGAGGAGAGAGTTCCAGGCTCTCGTGGGGCTCTTCAAGCGAATGAGTCAGAGGAAGTGTGAAGCTGGGAGAGGCTCTCTCTTTGGCAGGTGCAATGTGCAGCTCCAGGGCTCAGCTTTCCATTTACTCCCAGCTGAGGAGGAAGGCTCGGAAACCAGGGCCGGATGCTTGCTCCCCTTCTGAGGCTGTCCTCAGATGGACTCAAGCAGGTTGCAAAGAGATTTTTCTGGGCTGCTGCTGGGAAGGCATGCCATGCATCCAGCAGAAGCCCTGGCCTTGCCCTGTAGCTCTGAGTCGACCCTCTGCCCTCACCACCATCTTTGCTCTCCCAGCCCGAGTTCGGGCCCTTGAAGAACTCTGTAACTGGCTGGCTGGGAGGAGGGCTGCTCCCCAGCAGAGTCCCCCGGCCTCGGGAACGGCGCACCAAGCTCATGACCCAGACCCACACGCGCCGCTCAGGGGGAAGAGCCTGAGCTCGCTGCCTGACTCTTCATCCCTGGAGCGCCTCCTGCTGGCCAGGGGGCGCCCCCCCCCACCCCCCGCAGATTCCCTGCTCAAGCCACGCTGGGGGTGCCTATCGCTCGGCGCTTTCTGGGAGGCTGGAGCTGGGGGAGACGGGGCCGTATCGGCACGAGCGACCAGAAAAGAAGTACAGTAAGTTAAGTGGCCTTGCAAAATCACGCCCGCGCCGGGTTTACACGGGAAGGGGGCTTGCTTTGCGCAATCGGCAAACCGGAGCGGACCGAGCTTTGGCAGGAGCGGGCAAGGGGCGGCAGGGCAGGCAGGGTGCCGTGCCACGGGCCTTGTCCCAGCCAGGGCCAGGGAAGGAAAGCCTGGCCCGCTGCTCCCCCTGCCCTCCCGGCCCGCGGAGCCCAGACCCACCTGCTTGGTGAAGAGGATGGCGGTGTCCCAGTACTCGGGGTGCTTGTCGCTCACTTTGTTCCACTTCTTCTGCCAGGCGCAGAAGTTCCGCAGGGTGAGCGCCGCGTTCCCGGTGACCTTGGGCCCCTTGTCGTCTTGGCCGATCACCAGGAACTTGACCACCGCCAGGCTGATGGGGTTGAGGATGCTGGGGTGCTTGTACAGCCTGGCCGCCGTGGCCAGGAGGGTGAGCAGATAGTGCTGCAAGTCCGCCCCGTGGAACTTCACCATGGACTCGTCGGCCACCACCAGCGTCTCCACGTAGCGGGGGACAGAGACGAAGCGCTTGGAGCGGCCGCTCTTCCTGGGCAACCTGGTCTCGTTCAGCTGCTTCTTCCGCGGCGCCTGGGAGCCTTTGTATTTCTCCAGCGCTTGCAGGATGGCCGGGTTCAAGCTGGAGCCCACGCCGCACCTGGAGGTGGGGTCTCCGGCTTGGATGGGCGCGCCCCTGCGCTGCAAGAGGTGCTCGCCCTGGCTGTTCCTCCGCGCCCCGTTCCCGCCGTCGTGCCGGAGCGGGCTGATGAGATATTCAGCCCCCCGGTACCCGAAAGCCCCCCGGAGCCCCCCGCAGAGGCTGAGGGCGGCGAAGGATTCCCGGTCGGAGTTGACATCCCCGGAGTAGAAGCAGTGCCTGAGGTCGGGGCGCTCCCTGGCCGCGCTGGGGGATGCGCCCAGGTAGTGGATGGCGAAGGCGGGCGCAATGAACTGCGCGTCCGGAGTCAGGTTCAAGTAGAAATCCTCCTGGAAAGCGGAGATCTGGAAAATCACCCCCTGGGGGCTGGGCTCCTCCGGGCCCCTTTTGAAATAGTGCCGGCCGTTGATGTCCGGGTCTAAGCGGAGCGGGGTCACGATCTCGCTCTCCAGGGGGGAGCCGAGCGAGGGCAGGACAGCTAGGCACAGCCCAAAGATGCCCAGCAGCCGCAGCATGATCCCGGGCGCTGCCGAAAGGGGTGGTCAGTTTCAGAGCAGCAGCCTGATCCAGGCGTGCGAGGGCGAAAGAAGCAATCACAACCTGCCCCCAAGCCCGCTCGCACCGGTAAATCCAGCTGTCGGGAACCCCCAGGTGCGCGCTCTTGTCAGCACCAGCCTCGCCAACTCCAGCGCCCGTGGAGGGGGCCAGCCCGCGCCCCCCGTACCTGTCTTTTCAAGTGCATCTGCTTTTCCGGGGGTTTATATACATTTCTGTCATGGGCAAAAGAGCGAGGATTTGTAACCAGAGTTCTTGGGGGGGAGGTGCTGAGGGCGCTTATTGGACCTGCCCTCAGCCACTTGTAGCTCTCCAAATACTATCATCACTGCACAGGGCTGCAAGTTTTTAAAGAGCCAGAGCAGCTCGTTACAAAACTGCAAGGAGTTGCTGGTGTGCTGGTGTTATTCTTGGTCTTTGCTCCCCTTCTCCTCCCCTGCAGCTGGTTTGCACTTTGTTCCACTTTGGGGTTGTTTTGGCAGCTTTGATGTTTTTGGGGGTTTTTTTATTTGTTTTGGGGGGTTTGTTTTTGATTAAAGTCCTGGCTTCCCTGTGTCTGTTGTCCTTCTTTATTATTGTGTTTGTTTGTGGCTGCTTTGAGACGAGATCTTAGTGTTCTGACCCTCCCAAAGTGTTGACAGCTCAAGAAGAAGTGCCAAGGGCATGTTATGTAAGAGGACTCGCTAGGAAATGCACTAGATAGTCCAAAACAGGCTGCATAAGGCTGCATTGTGTCTCCCTTCTCCTAATTAGTGCTGGCTTTATCCTGATGAGAAGCTATTAATCTTCACTGCTGACCACCGGTTGCAAAAAAGGTTCTTTAAAACAAGAAACCTTTCTGCCATTGCCCTGGCAGTTTGGAGATTTGTTTTAAAATTAGTGTTACACGGAGTTCTGCCCCTCAGGGCCAGAGCCTGATCTTGCCTCCCCTGCATTTGCTGAATAATGCCTTCAGCTGCCAGTGGTCCTACTGAAATCAGTGGGCTAGCTTTCCTCACAAGGACACAGCATATAACAGTGTCACCCCAAGAATGTCCCAAGGAAGAAATATTGGCTCATAGAATCACAGTTGCAACTGGCTGGAATTTTTGCCACAAAATGTTTTTTTCACCCCCAAACACCAATTTGTCAAATCCGAGACTGCGGGTGGAGAAAGGGAAAGAATGTGAGAACATAAGAGCAGCCATACTGCATCAGACCAAAGGTCCATCTAGCCCAGTATCCTGTCTTCCAGTTGTGGCCGGGTGCTTCAGAGGGAATTAACAGAACAGGGAATCCTTTTGTTTGCTTTAAACCTGCTGCCTATTAGTTTCATTTGGTGACCCCATAACCCAAGAACTAGGGGTCACCAAATGAAATGAATAGGCAGCAGGTTTAAAACAAACAAAAGGAAGTATTTCTTCATACATTGCACAGTCAACCTGTGGAACTCCTTGCCAGAGGATGTTGTGAAGGTCAAGTCTAGAACGGGGTTCAAAAAAGAACTAGATAAGTTCATGGAGGATGGGTCCATGAATAGCTATTAACCAGGATGGGCAGGGATGGTGTCTGTAGCCTCTGTTTGCCAGAAGCTGGGAATGGGCGACAGGGATGGATCGCTTGGCGATTCCCTGTTCTGTTCATTCCCTCTGGGGCACCTGGCACTGGCCACTCTTGGAAGACAGGACAATGGGCTAGATGGACCTTTGGTCTGACCCAGTATGGCCGTTCTTATGTTCTTATATTCTTAAGTGATCCATCCCCTGTCGCCCAGTTTGGTTTGGAAACAGTTCCTGATTTGAAAAAGCATTGAAAAAAAATTAAGTTTTGAAATTGTCACAAGGTCCTATTTCGACTTTTTCAAATGGAAAAACTTTGGGTTTTACGGTTCAAACCGACTTTTGTCTTTTTTGAAATTTCACTTCATTTCTACTAAAAACAAACTGAAGAAAGAACAAAAGGGCAAAATCAAAATGAGACCTTTCAAAGTGATCAAAGGGAAACATTTCAATTGGCCCAAACAACAAATAATAATAATAATTTGTTGATTCATGAAATTTTTCAAGATTTTGATTTTTGGCCCAATCCTGGACAAGGACATTTTTTTTTAAATTTGGAAAATTCTCACAGGAGGAGAAAACAATTAACTGCCTGCCCCCCATCACAATTCCCTTCTGCTCCCCACCAGCCTCCTGGGAGCTAGTAATTTGCTACTGGCCTATACCAACAATCAGTTAATACACAAACTCTTAGCTGCACCAATCAATTAATGGAGGGGGTGGGGCTAAGTCTCCACCTATGTCCCTCCCCACACACCTGCCTTGATGGAAAAAGGCTGGAATTTTCAGAAGAGCTCTGCTCTCATTTAGGCACCAAAATAAGTAGCTGGATTTTCAAAGCAACCTGGCACATTGGATGCATAGCGCTTGAAAATCTTACCCCACCTGAGCACTTAGCCATGTATACACTCAGGCTCAAGGTCTGGGTTGCCCTGGGGCATAAGGGGGGGGCTCTTATTCCCTCCTACTCTGCTGCATTGATGTGCTATCCAAGTCACAATTTAGCCCAATGAACCAAGGTGGCAGAATTTGGACCATGGTAAAGACACGTGGGATCTTCAGAGCAGGGTTTAATGTTAGAGAAGATGTGCGGCTAAATCCCCTGCACTGTTTTGCAAATCTCAACCTGTGTGCCTTTGACAATAACTGCCCCAAACAAAACCTTTAGCACACATACTTTCTGGGCACGTCCCAATGCAAGGGACAATCCTTGGGCTATCTGTCTGGCATTGTAATTCCAGTACCTCATTCCCCGCTTCTCTCCTATTGTTAATTGCATGTTTATTGCGTCTTGATTTGCATTAAACTTCAGTCTTTTTGGAGCAAGACCTGTTTCTTACTCTGTGCTGTACAGCATCCAGCACAATGGGGCCCTGATCCTGATTGGAGTCTTTGGGAGTGATCATAATAATTAAGCTATTACAGCAATGAGCACATTGGCTTTGATTCAGCGAGGTGCTTACACACACGAGGAGTCTCCTTGACTTTAATGATGCTTAAAGTCATGTACTTGCTCTTGTGCCTGGCTGAATTGGAGAAGCATCAGTAGATGTATGGAATGGTGTCGGGGGGGAGTGTAAATGTAGATATACCCACGACTGGGTGTACAAGTGCGTACGGTGAGTGTATGTAGATGTGTCTGAGAGACTGTGAGATCTCTGGGCGTGCGAGCGTCTGTGTGGCCGTGATGTAACTGCACATGTTGTTCCTGGAGGGTGTCTGTGACAAATGTCCACGGGTATAAACACCTGACTATGTCTAGGTGTCTGAGCACGTAGGTATGTGTGAAAATGTATATGCAGAACGTGGATCACATCCTCAGCTGGCGCAGACCAACCTCACTCCACTAACATTAATACTAGCTGAGGCTCAGGCCTTCTTGTGTGTAACCTAGTCAGTTTGGGACTGATCCTGAAACCCTCGCTCATGTGGGAAGGGCTGCCAGAGAGGCTGTGTTTGTTTGTATGTATCTGGTTCTCTGTGCATTAGTGTCCATAGGCCCAGAGCCTCAAATGTATTTAAGCTCCTAACTTCCACTGATCCTTTGAGAATCTGGGCCTATAGTGTCTTTATCAGCTGCCAAATCACTGGCCATCGTCCTCTGTGGAACAATCCTGTACTGATTGGGAGGGATGCACAAGGTGACCAAAGAGGTTTTTTCCATCTTTGGCTTCTCTCATTCCGTGCTAAATGGTTTTATGCTTGAATTAGACACATGCATTTAAATAATGCTCTACAGTTAGCTGCTAATACATAAGTCACGTGTTCAAAGCAAAGGCTTGTTTTTACTCCACCGCGTTGATTTAATGGTAAATTAAGCCGGTCTTGTAGACATGGTGGCTTTGATATGATTGAAAGGCTTTGGCATGGAAGTGATGGCCGCAGAAGAATTTTATGCATTTCCAAAATACAAACCTACAGTGCTGCCTAAGGGAGACTGAGCTTCTCGGCCTACAGTCCCGTCTGTCCTAGCACCAGGATCTCACCACTGACTGGATTCACCATCAGGTCACCCCGTAAACTACCTTCAATCTGAACTTGTGACCCAAAAATCAGACTTGATGAACCCATAATTTTAGCTAATTAACTCAGTGACTTTAATGAATCAAACTCTGTTTGTACACCAGCCAAAACACAGCAGTGACTTGAGTTCAGCCGGGAATTCATACTTCATTTTTCATGTCAGATCTTCCAAACTGCTCGGAAGAGCCTTAATTTAACCCCGCTAAACAGAGTCCCTCCTTCATGCTGATAGCCTGGTAAACCTGGGTTTTTATCCAAGGTTTCTCTTTTGCATGCTGCAGTCAGAAAGCAATGAGCGGAGGAGGGAACCCCTCAGAGAATCTCACACTGTGCACCTGATAACACATCAGGCTCTGTGTGCCCTGATGTGGACGTGTTTTGAGATGGACTCAGAAGTACAGTTAATGAAAGTGCAAGAGGAAACGGCCAGGTTTAAGTATGAGCAACTCAAGACATCACAAAGGACCTGGCTTCCGAGGACCCAATGCTGGAGAGATGAGCCTGAACCAAACCCCTGGATCCAAACATGCTCAAAGTCCAGGGTAGCTCAGAATCTGAATTCAGATCTGAATGTGACACTAGACCCCTCTCTCTACAATGGGCTGAAACAAACCTTTGGGACCGGAACATCCCTGTGGGGAGGGGTTGAACTCCAGAGCTGAACTTTGCAGCTCAGTACTGTACAGCACTCGGCACCACGGAGCCCTGACCTGACTCCTGTGGGCATGACTGCAATATAAATAGTAATTAGCTCCATTGGGCTGACTTGGCTACTCCCATTCAGGTCAGATTTCCCAATCTGACACCAACACCACATGGCGGTGTGGGACAACTGTCCACATCATTGGTGGGTCCCTGGGTATTTGAAGGGATGTCCCTTATCTGGAGGCTAACATCACACATGCCATATGGATGCAGAATGCACCATGGGTGAATTTTACACCGGTGCAGAGGGCCAGTACAAGGTACCAGTTAAGTCTTACTTAAGCTGGATTCTGAGGCCTTTGTTCCGTAATTCAGTGACGAATGACACAGTGTGATTCAGCCATATGGGCAGGGAATAGAAGCCTAGGGGATGCCACTCTTTAAAAATCAGCCTTTTCATTTCATTGTTCTTCATTCCCTTGACATACAAGGAATTATCCCACTACGTGATCCCGTACTCAGGCAGCCGGAATGGAGGGGTAACTCATAACCCAATTCTCTCTCCCCATGGCTCAGTGGCTGGGGATCCGCACAGATCAGAAAGCCCTGCTGGAATCCATGACTCAAAACTCCCAAGCAGAGCACATAGGCATTTTGAACTTGACATTTTTTTGTTCTAATATAACCCTCCCACTCTGTTTATTCTTTGTGGCCACATGTCTAAAGAAAACAAAACCCTGTTATTTTAACATGCAACTCAACTCCCGTATTAATCTAACTGGTTTTTTCCCTGTGTGTCAAACTTGGGATGGGCTGGGCTAGTGTCATAGAATCATAGAATATTAGGGTTGGAAGAGACCTCAGGAGGTATCTATGCCAACCCCCTGCTCAAAGTAGAACCAACCCCAACTAAATCATCCCAGCCAGGGCTTTGTCAAGCCAGCCTTTAAAAACCTCTAAGGATGGAGATTCCACCACCTCCCTAGGTAACCCATTCCAGTGCTTCACCACCCTCCTAGTGAAATAGTCTTTCCTAATATCCAACCTAGACCTTTCCCACTGCAACTTAAGACCATTACTTCTTGTTCTGTCATTTGCCACCACTGAGAACAGCCAAGCTCCAGCCTCTTTGGAACCCCCCTTCAGGTAGTTGAAGGCTGCTATCAAATCTCCCCCTCACTCTTCTCTTCTGCAGACTAAATAAGCCCAGTTCCCTCAGCCTCTTCTCAGAAGTCATGTGCCCCAGCCCCCTATCATTTTTGTTGCCCTCCGCTGGACTCTCTCCAATTTGTCCACATCCCTTCTGTAGTGGGGGGACCAAAACTGGACACAGTACTCCAGTTGTGGCCTCACCAGTGCTGAATAGAGGGGAATAATCACTTCCCTCCATCTGCTGGCAATACTCTTTACTAATGCAGCCCAATATACCGTTGGCCTTCTTGGCAACGAGGGCACACTGTTGACTTATATCCATATTCTCGTCCACTGTAATCTCCAGGTCCTTTTCTGCAGAACCGCTTAGCCAGTCAGTGCCCAGCCTGTAGCAGTGCATGGGATTCTTCCATCCTAAGTGCAGGACTCTGCACTTGTCCTTGTTGAACCTCATCAGATTTCTTTTGGCCCAATCCTCCCATTTGTTTAGGTCACTCTAGACCCTAACCCTACCCTCCATTGCATCTACCTCTCCCCCCAGCTTAGTGTCATCCGCGAACTTGCTGAGGGTGCAATTCATCCCATCATCCAGATCATTAATGAAGATGTTGAACAAAATCGGCCCCAGGAACGACCCCTGGGGCACTCTGCTTGATACCGGCTGCCAACTAGACATCAAGCCATTGATCATTACCTGTTGAGCCCGACGATCTAGTCACCTTTCTATCCACCTTATAGTCCATTCATCCAATCCATACTTCTTTAACTTGCTGGCAAGAATACCGTGGGAGACCATACCAAAAGCTTTGCTAAAGTCAAGGTATATCCTGTCCACTGTTTTCCCCATATCCACAGAGCCAGTTATCTCATCACAGAAAGCAATCAGGTTGGTCAGGCATGACTTGCCCTTGGTGAATCCATGTTGACTGTTCTTGATCACCTTCCTCTCCTCCAAGTGTCCAGCACTGGTTTCTGGCCATAGCATCCCAATGGGCCTGAATGGGCTTCTACTAAGCCAGTTTTGCAGGACCATCATTAAGAATATCAGACTGGGAGGGACCTCTTTGGTCACAGAGTCCCATCCCCTGCTATCACAGGCAACCCTATCATGGAACCCTGCTCATAAACTTAGCAAGCTCCAACTTAAAGCTAGTTCGATTGTTTGGTCTGACTACTTCCACTAGGAGGCTGTGCCAGAGCCTCACTCTGATGGTTAGAAACCTACTTCTAAGCTCCAGCCTCAATTTCTTCCTCACCAGTTTACCTCATTTGTTTATGCCAACATTGTCCTTTAGTTTAAATACCTCTCCTTCCCCACTCCCCACAGCCCCCGGGCTTACCACCTGTCATAGGGTGACTGGTGCGACGCGTCTCAGTGCACCCCGGCTGGGAGTTGCCGAGTTGCCACGTGCCTCCAGTCCGACGGTCTTGCCTATGCCAGCTGGGTGTCAGCTCCCTAACACAACCAGCCTGTCAACTGCTTAAGCACCCACCTCTGAACCTGCCCAGATGCCGAGTCCCTTCAAGGTGTGCCCCTGTGATATCTATCCCCTGACCACTGGACACCCACAGATATCCCAGGTCCTCTGTCGCCAAAGGAGCAGTGTGCCCCAGTTCACCAGTTTTCCCTCAGCCCACTGCTCCTATCCCACACACAGCAGGTGCTGTCAGTTCTAGTGCAACAAGAGGAAATTTTGCTTAAGAAAGAACAGAGACGCCAACCGAAACAAGTGTGCATGCTGGAAACACATAGCTATACTCAAAACAAAATCGGATAATGCAAACTAGGGCCTACACTTCCTGCTAGTCACCCTTCCACCCCAGCAAAGTAGATCCTCACCCCAAAGTACCGCCTTTTGCAGTGCTTGCTAGCCCCATGGAGCCAGGACCCAATCTTTCATGGCACGCCCCTGCTCAGCAAGATACCTCCTCAGTGAATCGATGCAGGGTGTCTTTCTCCACCCTGTGATATACTGAATCCGTCTTTTGTCTTTATTCACAGGCAGGGCCATCCCCGTCTGTTGTAATGTTCTTTTTTTACCTCCAAGTGGGTTTGATTGTTTGCAGTTGTCTTTGACGGTTTTCCATTGACTGTTCTGGGATGGGGCAAAGGTAGACAATTGAGCCTTGTATTACATCACCAGAAGAGGGGTGACAGCTCCCTCCCACTGGAATGGGCCTTCCCCAAGACACATGATTCCCTGGTGACTAGCTTTTACTCCAAGACCACAAGGCATAGTTCTAAGTATAGTTACATTATTTCCTAAATATTACCCCTATGCTCATCTCACAATGATTAGGAGTACTGATAAGTTACAAGCTTTCAGGAGAGCCCTCACAGGCTACCCTTCATGGATAAATACCATGAAAGTGGTGTATTGGGCGTAGCGAGTTTGTCAGGTCTGAGACAGGAGTTGCTTGTAAAAAACAGTGAGCCCTTTGCCAGTTGGCACCAATGGCACAACTGGCCCTTTAAGAGAGAGTGCGGCCCAGTGCACCTGTGACTGGTCAGCTGCTCCCCCCCGCCCCCCAATGGGCTTCAGAGAAGGCACTGGGGCTATTTAAAAGGCCTGAGCCTGAGCTAGAGTTAAAGTAAGGCAGAGTTCATGTGAGAGTTTCCTGAGAATGGAGGAGAAATGGATGGAGCAGCAGAGAGTTGCCAGAGGGGGAAAGCTGCAGGAAACTTGAAGGAGAATGGTATCTGTAAGCAGCTGCTGATGAGTGCTGCGGCCAGTTCTTTGGAGGATTGGCTAGAGCTGGGGACGCTGCTAAGTTGTCTGCTGAGGAGTGAGGGGAAGAACCAACATAGTCAGTGCAAGCCAGGCCTAGAAGCAAGGGGTTGGCTTAGGGGGAGAGATCCCCAGGAGCGGAGGTGAGGGGCCTGGGGAGTGACATGCTGTGAGGAACCCTGACTTGGGGTCCCAGGAGATGACTCCTGGGCAAGAAGTGGGTCTTGGCACTCTGTAGTAGGAGGCCTGAGGAGCAGGGCCCCGAAACAGGAGCTAAAGGAAGTGGGACAGAGGGCTTATGACTCTGGGTTGGGTGTGCTGGGAACGGTGGCCTTCAAATGGGACTGAAGAGCTGCTGTGGTGTAACCTTGTTTTACTTTGGGGGTTTGGGAGGAGCTATGTTTGCCCTGAGGGGCCTGCAGCCTCTGGCACATCCCTATGAATAGAAGGGCTTGAATTTGATGCTTTCCTTCGAATGGGCCGATAAAGGAGCAACTGAGGTGAGCTGGGCCTGTGCATGAGGGTGCAGGTTCTCTGTAACCTTCACCTGATGTATTGTCAGAGAGCAATCGGATCCCCTCTTGGCTTGTTTAGCCTAGGAAAATGAAGGCTAAGGGCTCTTAGCTGCCTCCTTGTGAGATTGGCTGTGATCATCCAATAGCTCTTTTCTGCACCTGCGCCTGTTTGAATTTGCCTTTCTTGAACATGTACTGTCTTTGTTCTATGTTTGTACAGCACCTAGCGCAGAGGGATCCTGGTTCATGAGCAGGGCTCCTAGGTGCTGCAGCAATACAAAGGACAGCATGGGTGTGACACAGTATTCCAGCTGAGGTTTTACCCGTGCCTTGTACAAAGGCCTTGATGCTCATTAATATACAAGTGGGGGAGGGTGAGTGGTGCCCTTTGAGTTGGACAGAGGAGGTGAATGAAATAGGCTGTGGATTAAACTCTCAAAAGTCCTGTTGGAAGGCAAAAGAAGGGAAAGGTTCCAGAACCTGCTCCTGACACCTCGGGGCTGCAGACTGCACTAAGCACCCCGCACCGCAGTGTCCCTTGGCCTGACGCTGACGGCAGCTTGCAGGTGGGTCTTGTTGCTGCTGGGATGCTCTTGAAAAACTTAAGGAGACTGCAGGTTTCTTTGTAATGATCTTTCCTTTGAGTGACAGCTGGAGGGAATATTCATGCTCTGCATCTCCTGCATCTGCGGTTAACATTGTCCCCGGATGGATTCACTACTGGAGAGAGTAGTTTATGTGTAAGCGGGGGAGATCTCCCACATGTGTCTCTGTTCCCTCGGGATATCTCCGTCTGTGGCTATAAGAATTCCTCAAGGAGGCAAAAAGGGATCGCACACAGGGTCAAGCATTGCACAGTCAGCCAAATGCACTTATTGGGATTTGCCTGCCTTTGATGCCGCAGATACTAGGCATTGCTGAAGGAGGAGGACTCCTCTAGGAGCTAATACCTAGCTCTCATGTAGTGCGTTTCATCCACAGATTTGGGGCCCTCTATCTTGGTTGGGCCTGCTAGGGGTTACTGGAGTACACATTATAAGGCACTTTAAGCTCTGTTATTAAGGAGGGGCAGTAGTACTAAACTTATGTTACATAGGGGGGAAACTGAGGCACGAGGACAGGAAGTGATTTACCGGTAGGTCACTGGCAGTAGAAGAGCTGGGAGTAAAACCCAGCTCTTCTGATTCCTAACCCAGTCCCCTTGATAAACAAACAGCAGAGATTTGGAAATCTGATCATTTCAAGGTATCTTGCTGTGAAGGGAACACGTGTCTCTCCCATGGTAGGAGAGGCCATGCATAGACACAAAGAGCACTGATCGCTCAGTGATGGCTAAGAAGCCCTTTTGCTTCTCTTTATAGTCCCCAGCATTCATTGTCATTGTCTCAAGTGTCAAGATGACCCCTGGGTTCAGATTGTGGGGTGTCCAACACCATGCTGTTTACTCGTTCTCCTTATAACTGGGGTTTATCTCCGATGCAAATGAACTGCCCGTTGTCTCTGGTGTCCCGATGCTCAGTTTATATTGTAGACACAGGCAAATCAGCATCCCTTTGTCTAGAACAAACTTGTTTATCAAGCCTGCCCCAAAACATATTTCGGGACCTATTTCCAGCACAAGTATATAACTTTTTATCCCCCATCGGTACATATATTCTGCAACAACATTCATGACTGGGGTGTCACCAGCTCTCATTTGCTACTTCCCATGATGCTCTTTACAGATAACTCCTATGACAGAAATGTGTTGGGTGCAATGAGTGTCAGGCATTACAGAACAATGGGCCCTTGGCCAGTTGGCACTGAGGGGCTCGTAGGGTCACAGGTGGAATTTTTATTTCAGATTATCTTTGTGCTTTCTTGTTTTCCTTCAAGTCAAAGAGGGAACATGCAGTGATTCTCTTTGTACCATTCTGCATCTGACCTCTGACACAGAATGGTCCCTAGTGTCTCACCTGCTGCTGGCAGAGACTCTATTACCTTTAAAGGTGCAGTAAAGAGAAATCTGAATGGGATCTCTTCACTGTTATGTAAACTGCAAACACCATGGTGCCCTTTGTATGTGCATCTGTGAATCAACTAAGACAAGAAATGGGGGAAAGATGCATTGTTGGGATTGCACTGTAAATCTCTTTCAAGGCACTTGGGGCTAGATTTTGCTGCTTTACACTCCGGTAATTCCACTCTCTTTGATGGGAGTCAGCCCTGAATTGTAGGTTGTAAGTGGGAGTGGTGCGATCTAAAATAGATAGTATCCAGACACAGAAGGAGCTGGTTTTTCCAGATCTGGTTCAGATGAGGCTAAACTCTCCCAAGATTAGCTAGTGAGATCCGGGCAGCACTGGATCCAAACATTAACCCTTGCCTTGATTTAAACTCAAAATCCCAACCTAATGTGGAATTTTAAATCTGCTCTGGATCCAAATGCTTCCTCCTCAGCCCTTCTCCCAGCTCTCTCTGCTCCCATTGGTGTGTTTCCAAAGGCAGAGAGATTTTTATTTTTGTTTTTTTACATTCTGAAGCCACTTTGCAAAGTCAAATGAAGGGGGGAGGGGTGGAAAACCCCAACGATCTCCCATATGCTGCAGTTCAAAAAGAGCACTAGTTTAAAATAGCCTGGTAGAGCACTCAAAGCCAGAGACAGAGTGGAAAGGTTCTAGCAGAGGAAATTCTGGCTTTATTACCCCACTTGTCATGTTGGCTGCGTCAGAAACTGGACTGCAGCCCAATAGGACATACTGAG
This sequence comes from Eretmochelys imbricata, assembly GCF_965152235.1. Lineage (NCBI taxonomy): Eukaryota > Metazoa > Chordata > Testudines > Cheloniidae > Eretmochelys > Eretmochelys imbricata. Next base: position 8,445,077 of record NC_135593.1, on the reverse strand, counting down.
CGCTCCCCGCTGCCTAAGCCAGGAGCTCCGTCCTGACCACCTGATCAGGAAGAAGTATCCTGTCTCCAGGGAGAGAGGGTAGATCAAACCAAGCTGTTTGGCTGCTCTTTGGAGAAGGCTGACAGGAATGAAATCTGGCTGGGTCCTAGTGGGATCGTTGGGGAGAAATGGAGGCAATCTGAACGTTGGGAGGCCGTTGTACACCTAGGGCCAAACCCATCCCTGCTGTCATTCCAAGCAGTCAGAGGATTTGCAGCAGGGATCTATCTGGCCCATGGTATTTGCCAAATAACCTCCATAGGAGTGTTAGGTGACTAGCCGACAACATGGGGAAACTTGGGAGCAATTCTTGCTCGCTTAGTCTCTCTGTGCACTGCTCTGCTCTTGTGGGTGTCTGAATGCATTAACGATTGTAAGGCACTCGGATACTATAGTGACGGGGGGGCCATGTAAAGACACTGATGTCCATCTGTCTGTGTTATGTATGCAAAAGCTGCAGATATACACAGGGTTGGCCTGGGAGAGTTACACATCTGTCTAAACAAATCAATGCCAACCGATTAGGAGCCAGAGTAGAGTGTATTTGTATGGGGCCTTGTCCTCTACTGAACACCTCCAAAAGGACAAGCCTACATGAATCACCGTATTCCTAGTTAAAAAGTAATTCTTACACAGGAGTTGCTTAACTTAGGCCCCAAATGGTATGTGGCCCGTCTATGCTGGGGTGTTTTGCACGCTTGTAGCTGCATGAGTGCAAACCCCTTGTGTAAATGCGTCATGCTGGCGTAAAAAGTTGGGTAAACTTCACTAATGCAAGTCACTTTTTTACAGCATGCAGCACATCTACAATTAGGGGTTTGCACGAGTGAAACTACAGCAATGCCAGAATTCCCTGGCGTACCGAAGCTCTTAAGACAGCCAGTTCCCCTCGAGTGGGCTACCTTGCTAAGCAACTGTTTTGAGGAAGAAATAGAAATTTCTTCTATTGCTCCATGGGTCTCTGCCCTTCTAGGCCCCCTCTATATGGAGGCTAGGGATGAGCAAACCAGTTTATTTTTTCAAGTGGCATTCCCTGCCTCCATGCTGTAGTTCCTGACAAGCAAGAAGTTTCATTTCTGCAGAGCTCTGAGAATGTCCAGGTATGGGCCACTTCACCTTGACTGGGCCTTTAAACATGTGTTACCTACTGATGCTAAACAATCTGCTCTACCTTGTAGTGAGCTGTGACCCTCTGAGTACGTTTCCCAGACCTGAAGAGCTGTTCCTTGGGTACGGTGAATGGGGGCGACTGCTCTGGGCCCCACGGTCGGTCTTGGGAGTGATGGGTCGGTCCTGGAAGTGACAACTTCGTCACTTCCACCCTGAGCCCTGCACCCCACTAGGGACGGCCCTGTGTGTAGCTCAAAGACTTGTGTCTCTCTCTCTCTCACCAACAGAAGTTGCTCCAATAAAAGCTATTACCTCCCCGACCTTGTCTCTAATATCCTGGGACTGTCACAGCTCCAACACTGCATAGAGGTACTTTTCTGTCACTCCTGCCTTGGCTGGTGCTCAATCTGGAAATACCTAAATATCCCAAGCAAGTCCGTTCTTACCACACCTCCAGCCCAGCTTTGCAGGCCTGAGGGCTGCATGTAGCTCAACTGAGCTTCAGCAAAGCATCCACCTGCTCTTTTCTGTAACCCCCAACCTTTCAAAGGTTCAACCCTCCTTCGGGCCCTGGGAAGAGCAATTGGTCAGTGAACTGTCCTTCCAAATCAACGGATACTCGTTGTAGATCGGTGCTTTTCTGTAGTGGCTTGTCTGACCAAACACTTGCATGAGAGGCAGGGTTGCTCAGGGGTTAGTACACGAGCCTGGGCTCCAGGGACCTCTGTTCTACCACAAGCTTCCTGTGAGACCTTAGTTGAGTCACGTAGTCTCTCTGTCTCAATTCCCTGTCTGTAAAATGCCTCCCAATGAGGCAGCAGAAGCAAAACATCATGCAGGTATTTAATGTAAAATGCATCCACAGGTACTGGAGCCCTCATATGCAACCCTGAGATTTACAGCCCATTGTACTGTACGCTCCTGTTTTATACAGGATTCCTCCCAGATTAATAAGCCTCCTGCAGGATGTCCCAGCTGGAAAGATGGATGCGGAGCGTAGCTCAGGTTCAAAACAAAACCAGAAATACTGCGCTCACGGAATTGCGAAGCTCCTGAGCTGGGGAAGCCCGACAGTTTGCCCGAAGTTTACACTTCAGGAATAAACCTGGTGTAATGGGGATTCACAATCCAAATACCAAAGACACATGTAGGGTGAGCGAGCTGTTCTACAGGTCATTTGTTTTCTTGTCAGCCTATAAACCAGCATAGTTAGAGCAGGGATTCTCACGCTTTACCATTGTGTGCTAACCAGCATACGCTCCCTGTCCTAGACAAGGGGAACTGAGCAACTGTGACTTTAAGGGACTTGCTCAAGGTCACACAGAGTCTGTGGCAGAGCCAGGAGTGAGCCCAGGGCTCATGAGACTTAATCCAGCACCTTAACCATACAACCACCCTTTCTCTCTCAGTAAAATGCTCCTCTCCCATCTAGCTCTGCATGGCCACCTCTTTCCCCTCCATAAACACGTAAGACCCCTGCAGCAATTGCCTATGTGGAAAATCACATTGGGAAAGTAGTGGAAATATTGGTAGCTGACTTTAGTCTATGACTGACCCTTATTTGGCTGCTGTCGGTGCAATAGTTGAGCACCTCCACATCTTTCATGAATTTATCCTCAACATCCCGGTGAGGAAAGGCAAGGCTATTTACCCCCAATTTACAGATAGACAGACTTCCCCCACTGTAGGAGAGCTGAGAATTGAACCTCATGCTCCCAACCACTAGGCCACCTGCTTCCTCCCACTACATCAGGGATCGAGCTGCTGGGAATAAAGAGGGGCCAAAACCAGGTGACCAGCCAGCTCTCCATCAGCCGCCAGCCAGTGTTCTGCAGCCTCCTGGCAAGGTTTTGTAAACAGAGGGCCTAGAACCCACCGACTCTGGCCTGAAAGAGATCTGCCCCGTGCAGATCTGTGCTGCCTGAATACAGAGATATCCATTGCATCAAAACTTTCTTTCCAGTTCTAGACATTTGACATTTCAGCCAAGTGAGTGGAGGGAAAAGTCTGCAAATAATGTTTCAATTCTTCTGCTCCCAGCTTCACATCCTGCCTAGGAAACAGAGCATCAGCCTTTTGGCTCCGCAGGCTGCTGACACCTGAGGCCAAGTAAGATCTGCCGCCAGACACAGCACTTGTACCTTCTCTGGGCCGGCAGCAGGGGTCATCGGAGCACACGCGCTCCAAGCCAGGCAAAGGGATGTGGACAAATTGGAGAGAGTCCAGCGGAAGGCAACGAAAATGATTAGGGGGCTGGGGCACATGACTTACGAGGAGAGGCTGAGGGAACTGGGGTTATTTAGTCTGCAGACGAGAAGAGTGACGGGGGATTGGATAGCAGCCTTCAACTACCTGAAGCGGGGTTCCAAAGAGGATGGAGCTCGGCTGTTCTCAGTGGTGGCAAGGAGCAATGGTCTCAAGTTGCAGTGGGGGAAGTCTAGGTTGGATATTAGGAAACACTATTTCTCTAGGAGGGTGATGAAGCACTAGAATGGGTTACCTAGGGAGGTGGTGGAATCTCCATCCTTAGAGGTTTTTAAGGCCCGGCTTGACAAAGCCCTGGCTGGGATGATTTAGTTTGTGTTTGGCCCTGCTTTGAGCAGGGGGTCGGACTAGATGACGTCCTGAGGTCTGTTCCAACTCTAATCTTCTATGATTCTATGAAAGCTCTTCCTGAAACAATGTGGATCCCACAGCTGGGTGCCCCTCTGTAATGGATCTGTGCAGATGGATTGACCACCGAACCGGGCACCTGTGGCATCAAAGACAGGATATTGCAAATAAATCCACAAGCCTCTACACATCCTCTGTGGGAGAATCATGCTTAGCAGTCGGGGGAGCTGCCCTGATTATTATCCCCAATAGCCCTCCGAGGACAGGGGAACCCACAGGCACCAGCCAGTATGTTGCACCGTAGTGTGCATAAGGCTGGCATGGCCTGTGGTGGAGGCTGCTAGTCAGAATCTTGCTCTCCAGCCCCCTCCCCCAAGGTTCAGAACCAAACCCAAATCCAGGGCCTGGTAGGCCTGTGAGGAACAGGATGCAGGGGAACCCTACACCTCTCCCCCTGGGGAGGCCTTGCGCCATGACCATCTCCGCTCTGCAGTCCTGCAGCATCCCCTGAGCTCTCAGTCCTGCCGTGGCCTAGTCTGGCCCCGTGGAAGGGGAAATAAGCACAACTCTCAAGCACGGCTGTGCTGGCAGGAGCAGAGCTTGACTTAAAGAGGGGCCCTTTGATGTTGGGGCTGCCAGCAGGGGGAATCTCCCACACGCTTCTCCCTCCCTCTGCAGTAGGTGGGAGACTATCTCACAATCCCAAACCGTGCCCCTTGTAAGAGTCTGACCCAGGACTGGAGGGTACTGTGGGGTATTTGCCAACAGGTGGGATTCCCAGCCACGGGTAGATCTGTGGCCCCAGCTCAGTGTTAAAACTGAAGGCAGAGCCACATTGCAGCTGCTCCCTGATTGATCTCTTATCTGAGTGATGCATTTTGGGGGGGCTCCCCCTCTCATCTCTCTGCTCCTGGCCCCCAGGTTCAAGCTGTGTGCATGGGTCAGCGGGACTGAGGCAAAGGAGCTGGCTGAAGGCGTGCTGTGCTCCCAGAGCACAAGGAAGGGGACTGTGGGGCAGGATCACTCAGAAGGGAAAGAAGCAGAACGCCCCCTCCTGTTTGCACCTACTTGAACTGCTGCAGAGAGGCCAGGAGGTGAAGGGAAGAACAGTGGGAGACACAAGAGAGAGGAGAGATGGGGCGGGGAGAAAGATGCTCAGGGGTGAAATGGGGCAGGGTGGGGAGGATCTGCACCATGGGAACAAATGGAGGAGAGTTCCTGCCCCACAAAGAGGAGAAATAAGTTAGAGAAAATAAAGGCGAACGGGGGAGGGGAAGAGAGAGTGGGGATGTGGGGAGGGAAGGAAAGCATGTGAGGGCCCCCTGCCCTGTCCACTAGTGGATGGATGTTCTGTGGCTGTGTCCTTAGATTTGTTCTCTCTTCTTGGAGCTGCAGAGTGGGGACAGGGGACATTGCCGCTGCAATCTAGCTGCTGCTGTGGGCTGTGAAGACATGTATGGAATGAGTTGCTTAGCCTCTTGTGCCCTGAGTTACATCAGCCCCTGGGTTTCACTAGCAAGTAGGATTTTCCCCTCCCCTTCCCTCATTCAGTTCTGCAGGGTTTCACCCAGTGATGCCCCTGTTGTACCATTTAAAACTTTCAGGCCTGGGAACAGCACCACCCTGCCCTAGCAGCTGGGCGAAAGCCCCACACAAGAATCTATCCCAGCTGGGGAAGTTCATGCTGGAGTTTGGGTTCTGCTATTGCCCTGCAACCTGGCCGCCTCCTTCTGCCTGTGGCTTTGGGATGGGTGGAAAGGATCTCAGGGCCCAGGGGAGGAGACCTCGGCAACGCAACCTCACAGTGCAGGTGCCACCTTGCTGGGGGAGGCAGACCACTTGCCCTGCGGCTGCAAAGCCAGGCTTGGGCTAGCCCCCCCTTGCCTATGGATCCACCACTGAAATAGTCCAGCCAGAAGCCACTCATGCCATGTGCCACACCCCTCCATCCCACGTGCTTTGTTGGAGTCACTCAGCAGAGGGAAAAGGCTCACAAACCCATCAGCCCATTGCTTGCCTGGCAGCATCAGTGTTGCTGATGAGGATAAAACAAGGCAGAGCTGGTGTGTCTCAGGAGCCATAGGAAACATAAGCCAAGGGGGATTGGGTGGCCTGGGGGACTGATAGTGGGCTAGGAAATCTGTCATGGCTAGGGGACCGAATCAAATCATGCACCGCTCATTAGTGGCCAAAAGGAACTGCTGTGTGAGGGGTCTGTGAAGACATGTATGGAATGAGTTGCTGAGTCTCAGCCTGGTGCCTAATGCACATCCCCAAAATCACCAGCGTGTTTAATCCATCTCCGCAGAGACAGCAAAAGCACCAACGAGCCCATGGAAAGTGCAATCCTCTCTCACCCATCTCCAGGCCTGTTACCATGTAGAAGAGAGGAGTTTGGTGTCATTCCAGGGCTAAATTCACTGAAGAAAGAAATACTGAGCAGGGGAAAGGGCGAAACAAGGAAGGAAGAGATGTGACTTTTTCCATCATAGTGTAAAAGGGAAATAAAAGTATGAAATGCAATGTGGAAATAAACAGGTATGTGCATCTGGTGGATAGAGCACTAGACTGGTACTCAGGAGATCTACGCTTTATGCCTGACACTGGCCTGCTGGGTGACCTTGGGCAAATCTCTTCACCGCCCTGGGCCTCTGTTCCCCCATCTGTAAAATGGGGCTAATAATACTGCCCTCCTTTGTAATGCACTTGGCGCGCTGCAGATGAAAAGAGCTAAGAAGTATTGGGAAGGAAGTGCTTGGCTAGAACCCTAGCCACAGGAAATAGGAGACCTGGTTCAAGTCCCAGCTCTGCCATAGGCTTTCAGCAAGTTCCGCATTGGAAAAATGGGGATCTTAGCATGTCCCTCACTCTGGGAGTGCTGTGAGGGTAAATGTAGGTCGCACCTTACCTGTGTCCAGAAATGTAGGAATGTATCGTCATTTATAGACATTAAGACAGCACCAAGAGTGGGGTCTCATTGTGCCAGACACATAATAGTTCCTCCCTGAAGAGTTTACATTCTGTCTCTTATTCTGTACAGAGCCTAGCACAATGGGGCCCTGATCTCAGCTGGGGTCCTTTGGCACTGCTATAATACAAATAAGCTCATTTTATTATGTCTAAATAGGCAAGCCAGACAACAAGAGGCAGAAAGGAAGCATTATCCTCAGGGGAAACTGAGGCACAGAGCAATTAAACTAATTTGCCAAAGGTCGGAAAGGTAGGACTTAAACCCATGTTTCCTGAGGCATCAGCCAGCGCCTAAACCGCAAGCTTGTTATCAAACGTTTTCTTAGCATGTTTCCTTGTAAGTTACTAATTGAGTTGGAATGATGGGGCTATTGTTTAGTTTCTATTTTTGGAAAGCTTTAAACCTGTTCTCCTTAAAGCACACTCATATACCTGTGTCTAAGGGTACCATGGACTGGAGTGTCAGTGTGGAAAATAATTTGAAACCACAGTCAATCAAGACTGCCCTCTGGAGGCAGATAATATCCTCCTTAGTTCTGTAATTCAATAGAAATGTATTTTTAAAAACTAACTGAAACGAAAATGTCAAGGCCCTAAACGGACATGTATAAATGGAGTAAAGCATTATAGTGAGGAGAAATGTGAATGATTCTTTGCATAATATTGCAGGGATTTGTGTGTTTAAAGTCTAAAATAACAATACTTGTAGATCAAGGGTGACCTCTGGTGGCCAAATTTACACGATTGAGTGTTTAATACACTTATTGTAGATTGATATCCTACAATGATATATATTGGTGTTGGATGCACTTGCCCATTTATTATGCACTGATCTTGAGCGGTACAGGTGCTAAGCAGGGCTGTGATTCTTTTTCACAAGTTAGCTAAAGAAAATGCTAAGCTATCAACATTTGTCGGCATTGTAGTTTCACATCTTTATGATCAAGACGTTTTTCAATGAGCACACTAGAAAATAATCTGGCAAGAAACAGATCCTGTCCATGGATCTTTTCCTAAAGAGATTTGTTCCTATCCACTGGGTTTTGTTTTAAAGGAAAACTAATCAAATGTATTATTTCAACCTCAGGAGATACAGTATTTACATAGGCTGGGCCAAATGCTGTTTTTAGTTACTCTGAATTTACTCTGATAGTTTCAGTGGAGTTACTCTGGGTTCACACTATGGAAGTGAACTCAGAGTCAGGCCCTGTGTACACAAATAATTCCCTGTCTTTTTTCTTTTTTTTCTTTTTTCTTCATTTGCACACTTCACTATCAGCTACAGGCCTGAATGAAAATCTCAAATTCAACATCCCATGACTCCGGATGCCTCGCTGCATCTTGAGCCAATATTTGCAGCGTAAGGCCTGTTCAAATTGTTCTCCTGTATGGGAAAAGTTGTCTCCTCGGGCTGATCATTGCTAGTTCTTTCATGGAAACTGACAGTCACACAGGGGGAATATTGGGGGCCAGGCTCAGGCAGCTGCCAGCTGAGAATTCAGTAGAGAACACACTTCCAAGCGTTAGTCAAATCAGAGTGATATTCACTGTGTGAAGGTAATTCAACCTGGATGATTACCAGCTGATCTATCACTGGATGAACAGATAGATAGATACTGAATTCAGCTGACTAAACATTATTCCCCAACCCTTCTTATAACTGTCTGTGTGATTTGAGAACACACTTTAAGACACTGACTATTCCCCTTGCCGGGAGTTCATTATTTACACTAGCAAGAGAGACTAAAACAGCGCTGACATCTAGCGGTTGTTTTTGGAGTGGTAGGACTGTATGTACTTCAGAGATGTTGTCCCTAGACAGCACAGGGAAGGCAGAGAACTGAGTGCAAATTAAACAGGGAAAGCACAGAAAAGAGACACAGCTCTGAGTCAGTGCTCCAAAAAAGAAGTAAACCTCCAAATTAGGCAGGTGACCCAAGACAATGTATCAGGGGTGGCAGGTGAAAGCGATCAGTAATACTAGAGGCTTTTCGTTGCTACATAATCATGGGAGCATGTGCAACGGGCCCAATCCTGGAAGCAAAACTCACACAAGAGTCAGCACCTTAGGACTGGGGTTCTGCATTTTGAAGATTGGTGACTTCCCTGAGGTTTCTGTTTCTTAGTCTCCTGGCTCAGTGCAGTGATAGATTCAGGTGTTTGGAGAGGGGAAGGGGAAAGAGTTTGCAAACAATTTGATCAAAGGGGCTTTAAATTCACACTGATTATTAATTAGATGCTTTTATATGCTCAGCCCCTCCTATGGAAATTAAAGTCCCAATCCTACTCCCATTGAAATCAAAGGGAGCTTTGCCACTGACTTCAGTGTCACGGGCACTGAACCATAAATTCCTGTTCTCTGTTGGTGGTTTGTAAAGTGGATCTGAAAGGGTTACAAAGAGAAACAAATACTCCAGAGAAGTCAGTGGGTTCTTTTTTTTTATCTGCTCCTCAGATCTGTGAAAGGACAGTGCCTGAAGCCAGAGGTGAAAACCAGGTTTGGTTATGTTATCCCAAAGCACTCCTTAGAACTGATTTTAACAAGTCCTGAGAGACTTGTATCAGCTACAAGAAACTACGAGCTACTGTTTGCAGACAAAACCACTAATGAAAACCAGGGCTGCCTAAAATCTAAGATATAAATGTGTCCTCATAGGTCAAAGGCATGGCTGTGGAAGGGGAGGATAAGAAATGAGTTGTGTTGTATTGGAAAGATGTGTCCCCTGTGCCTTGTGAAGATGTTACTGCCATAGTCAAGCTTGTTGTGGTCATAATTTATAACCTGTTACCTCCAGATTCCCTTTTACCAAACCCTAGTCGGATTTGTTTCTGCTCACATTATAGGGCTAGATGCTAGGGCAGTGAGAGTTGATGAGAAGGATGGCATATCATTAAAGAAAAGGAATCAGTCAGGATTCCTGGGTTCCATTCATTGACTCTCTGCATGACCCTGTCAGATGTCATCTATCTGTGCCTCAGTTTCCCCATCTTTTAAATGGGGATGATAATATCAACCTCACAGGACAGGGGATTGTGAGGCTCTAGTCATCAGTGTGCTGAGGTTCTTGGAGGAAAGACACTACAGAAGGGCCATGTCACGACTGTGAACTTTTCTTAAAGTAACCCAAAAAATAGCAATGTGAAGTGATGCTGAAAGTGACATTCTTCCAGAAAAATCACTATGGGAAAAATGGCCTCATCTTACACCACCAAGCCATGTGCAGCAGAGTCCTATCTGCAGGCTTTAATTACAAAATAAATATGCAGTACGTCTTAGTCCTCTGTCCCCTAGGAAGCACAGAGAGAGTGTGCAGGAGTCCATTCTAGCTCATGCGTCCCAAGCAACGGGATTAGCAGCTAAGAGCCAAGAGCAGCCTCCTTATTATAGATGCTGATGGGTGGGTGAGAGAGGCCCCAGCTTGACTTTCAGATCCCACAGTGAGTTGGCGGGGTGGGGGGGAACCTTTATTTGTAAACTGAGCACGTTTGATACTGAGCCACTGAGAGAGAGGTCACAGATGGATTCCCACCATGTTGTTTTTACAGCTCTCTTTAAAAAGACAAGCAGTAATTAGAAACTTGGCCCTGGGTAGCACTCTATTTGGAGACACTGCTGTGTGTTTACTATATAGGTAGAGACTTGGTTTTTAAATAGAGACCATCAGAGAGAGGGGCGGATGTAAATACTCCCCATACTAAGACATTTGTGGAGGGAAAATAGCCTGTAAACCGTGATTCTGCCCCACCCCCCAAGTCTTGGCCATAAACTAGATTTCCTGGTGGCTAGAGCTTCAAAATGCTGCATTAGCCTTTCAAATGTTTTAAGGATTCTTTAAGGAATCTTTCAAAAGATTTAAAACACAGGTTAGATTGGCTGATCTCTGGGGTTTCATGCACTGGAAGGGAAAGGAAGTTTTGGCCCAATCCTGAGCACCTGCAACTCCACGGCGGTTCCTGAGACCTGAGGGGGGCTTTGCAAAGTGAGGCCCCTTTCCATAGGGCTGGCTGCAGAAGCAGCACCAGTGATGACCTTCCATAGGATTTTTAATGGGGTCTGGAGCAAAATGCAAAGCTTTGGTGTCTCTTGGGGCAAGTGGGAAAGGGCGCTTAGGAGGTAAGAAACAATCTATCAAAGGGGTTATTTCTCTCTCCCCTTCACAACAGCTGCTCCATGGTTCTAAAAACTTTCCCAGCCAAGAACATCTGCTTTCTGTTGGAGCTGTGTTCTGCTTTCTGCTTGCTGAGCACCTGCCAACAGGTGATTTTCCTGGGTCTGCTTCCAGCTCTAGGAATCCCACTCCCTGGAAAGACACTCCGGTAGCAAGCTAGCTGTGGTTTCTATTTCTCTAAATCATGAGATGGGATAGTTTCAGGAATTCCCCCCATCACGCGCACACCACACACACACACAAAAAAAAAAATGGGGAAGGAACAGTGTTGTTTGGGTCATTTTATTCTCATAGGCAAACACTAGGAATCTGCTTTACTGGCGAGTCCATAAAGCCTGGTGCTTTATTTTGGCTTTAGGAAAACAGCTTCGTTCAAACCCTCAGCATCCAGCTGCTTGGGGGTTGTTCTGTTCAGAGTCCGCACTCCCTGTGTGACCGCATTTGCTTCTGGACCACAGGGTGCATTTGCGCTGGCTGATATGGGGGGGATATTGTGGACTGCAGAGGAAAAACTGGATGCAGCAGGTTTGCTTTCAGCCCTGGCGACAATGCTGTCTGAAAGGTAAGGGGCTGACTCTGCTCTCGGCGGGTCTCCCTGGAATCGGTGGGCGCCGATTCAGTCCCCAAGGGTCGGACTCTGCCATGGCAATCAGGAGCAAGTCCTCTGGAATCAGTGGGGGTGAAACGGGTGTAAGCTGGGGAGAAGGAGGGTCTGCGTCTGGTCTCCGTGTAAATCAGGAGTAACTCCCCTGAAATCCAGAGGCTTCTTGCTGTGAGAGCGGGCTCTTTGATCTCGGCAGAGGCTGGGCTGAAGGAGTTAATCCGGAGCGAGTAAACGGGTCGGGGGGAATGCTGGAGTTGACACTTAAACAGGAGAGGCGGGCCCTTCTGGCTCCTGATTGGCCTCCACTTCCATCCAAAACTTTTTTTTTTTTTCCCTTTTTCACTTCTCCTCCTCCTGCTTCTCCGGGTCCCAGGGGAGGGGGAAGTGGAATAGTGCGAGATCAAAAATAAACCTCTTATGTCAAAGCAGGGGGAAGAAAGTATAAATACCGAGGAGTCGGCAGCCCGCTTTGGGGCTGCAAAGGCTTTGGAGGGGCTGCTCCAGGCGAGCTCGGCCAGAAGCGCCTGGGGAAGACAGGAGGGAAGCAAACTCTTAGAGAGAGTGAGAAGCCCCTTCCCCAAGCCCCCCTCCGCCTCAGCACCTTGCCCAAGCAGCCAGCTGACTGGCTGCTGCTGGGTGTTTGGCTTGCAAAGGTGCAGGGAGCCCCCAGCTCGGGCTCCGGAGGGAAGCGGAGTTTTCTCCATCTCTCCCGCTTGCTGGTAATTAAACCAGCCGGCGTGAACCTCTCCCTCTTCTATTGCATCTGGCTTCACGCCCCAGCGCCGGTCCCACGCCGGCTTGCGGAGCTCGCCCTGCCCTGCCCTGCCCTGCCCTGCCGGGGGGCGGCACTTGGGTCTCCCGTCGCACTTGTCCGGTCCCACCATGCCCCTTTCCCGTCGGGAGCCGCCCGTGCCTGGCAGGCGGGCACCTGCCTGCCCCCTCCTGCTGCTGCTGCTGCTGCTGGGGGCTGCCCGGGCGCTGCCCAGCCCGCCCGGGGACTCCCAGGAGGTGGTGCCCGTGCGGATCCCAGACCCGCGGGGCGGAGAGCGGGTCTCCTTCTGCCTCTCCGCCTTCCGCCGGGACTTCGTGCTGCAGCTGGCGCCCGATGCCCGCTTCCTCGCCCCCGGGCTGACGATCCAGCGCCTGGGCCGGCGGGGCCCGCGGGCCGACGGCGGCGAGGCCGGGCTGCGGCGATGCTTCTACTCCGGGACCGTCAACTCGCAGCCCGGCTCGCTGGCGGCCGTGAGCCTGTGCCGGGGCATCCGCGGCTCCTTCCTGGTGGACGGGGACGAATACCTCGTCCAGCCCGCGGCCCGCGGGGGCGCCGAGCCGCTGCGGCAGCCGCACCGGCTCCAGAGGAGGGGCCGGGGGGGCCCCGCGCCGCCCGCGCCCGGCAGCGAGCTGCCCCTGGGGGCCAGCCGCCGCGCCAAGCGCTTCGTGTCCGCGGCCCGCTTCGTGGAGACGCTGCTGGTGGCAGACGCGTCCATGGTCCGGTTCTACGGGGAAGAGCTGAAGGTAAGACGATGCTTCCCCCCCGCCGCCCCCCGAGCCCCCTCCAGCACCTGGCAGGTCCCTCTCCACCCTCCACGCGTGTCTGCGCCGGTGGGACGCCCGCTGGATCAGCCCGGGCGCCCGTGGGAATGAGAGGGGGCAGCATCCAGCCCCTTGCGATGAGCATCTCTGGTTCCTGGGGTGGGGGGGGGGGGGACCTTCCCAATCAGAGATCCGGGGGTGAGCCCCACTGGGGAGCAGCCACGCTCAGGGGTCGCGCTGACTTCAGGGCGAGGAGCTGCCTCCCCAGGAACCCGACCTATTGGCTCCCCCTGGAGGGAGCGGAGCTTCCGAGGAGACCTGCTGTCTCAGCCCAGAAACCAAGCCCCAGGGTTAGCGCTGCGCTCCGGCTGCTCCCCACAAGGGCTAGGGGCTTCTCGGTCCTGTCTCCACACTTGCATCCACCCAGAAGAAATGCCCTGCGCTCAGGGGTGAGCCTGCGGGGTTCCGGTTTGGGAGCTGCTGGTGATTGTCCACGAGCTTGCTTTGCAAAGGCTCTGCGGCTTGTCCCTCTCTGGGTACCCTGAATGGGTGGCAGGGCGGGAGGGAGAGACCTGAATTCACCCTCTGGTGACCGCAGGCGTTTCTAAACATGGCCAGTGCCCTGGCTCCCAGGGCGGTTGTGACGCTTACCTGTATGGAAACATCCTATGATCAGACAAGTAATGGGTTGCTATAGAAATCGGTCTAAAAACCCCCGCACCTTTCTATAGGGTCTTGGCCCCACCTGGCTGAATTTTGTAGCAGGGATATATTTCTATGAGAGACTATAACATGGTCCCTCTTCCCCCCTCCAAACAAGTGTATTGTCTTCCATTAAATTTCCGTGCTTTTGACACAAGGCTAGTTAACTAATGTTCCCAAAGTGCTTTCCGATCCTAAGTGTCACTGAAGTGTGAGTTTATAACATAGATATAAAATGAAAGAGATGATTCTTGAAGGTGACCATAAGAACGGCCAGACTGGGTCAGACCAATGGTCCATCTAGCCCAGTGTCTTGTCTTCCGACAGTGGCCAGTGCCAGGTGCCCCAGAGGGAATGAACAGAACAGGGAATCATCAAGTGATCCATCCCCTGTTGCCCATTCCCAGCCCTGGTTATGCCTGGGCATCTACAGCATCTGTAAGGTGGGCTTTCAAACCTGTAATGAGCATGATCATTTGCATGATCACATGATCCCTCACTGAGGTCCAGCTACATCCCAAGTGTGACACATTTTAAAACTCAGCTATTGTTAAACAATGTTTATGCGTTCACACACACACAAATGACCATACGATGATCTGGGGTGTTTTAACCAGGCTAATAGTATTTTCCCTATCTGAGTCATTCAAAGATAGCTGCATGGGTTTTGATGAAGCTTTCAGAAAGTGTCTTGCACTCTTGAGCTGACAAATGGTGCCGTTTCAGCCTGAAAGGAAAACTCTGGAGACTGTTCTGAGCAGCTGAGTAGATGGATTTGCCCTCTGCCTTCACTGTATGTACACAACACATATACTAGCTAAGGCTAGTGCCTTTCATGTTGCTACAGAGCTAGCCGGGGAAGTAGGAAACGCAGTTGTAGCAGGAGGTGAAGGAAGTGTTTCTGGCCAACGGAGTGAATCATAGAATCATACAATATCAGGGTTGGAAGGGACCTCAGTGATCCGTGTCTGGGCCTGCATCTCACCAAGGAGAAAGTGCTACTTTTTCACCTGGGTCTGAGGACAGGGTTTGGAGGGGAGTATGAGGGGAGAGGGGCAGAATTGTCCCTTGGATATATCGGGAAAGTGCTCTGCTGCAAAGGGGATTAACTGAATTGCCTCTTGCAGCTTTAGCACAGGGAGTAATGCAAGCCGCAGCTGAACAATGCACCAGCCTGCTTGGGGTTAGCCACTCGCTATCAGTTAGCGCAGACCCTCCCTGCACACGGACACACTCATGCCACAAGGCAAACAGACTCTTCCCCATGCTCCTGCCCTGGGAAACATTCTCTCTCCTATGGTAAAAGAGGTGTCCTTGGCCCGGTACAAGTCCAGGTCTCACGTGTCCATAGCATGATACCGATGGCACTGGTTGTCCCCTGTGTTCAGTCTGAATGGAGAGGCAAAGGACTGGGTGGGCTGGGGAGGCGGATCTCCCTTCTCACCCTCCAGCTCAGGACTGATGCTCTCTGGCAAGGTGCATACCTGCCAAGCCTGCTCTATGGACAGAGTGTCTGTCTCCAGGGCTGTCAGTCTGGGCCCCCGTCACCAGCACTGTCACCTGTAAAGCCCTTGGCCTATAGTCTCTGCCCAAACCCAACTTCTATCCACCTTCTCAGCCATCAGATGCACCAGAAGCAGTCGTACAAGTGTAAGCATGAAATCCACCGGCTCTTGTGTGGGGGCATAGGGCACATTTCGACAGCAGAACACAATCTACCCCAGGAAATCCCTGTATAACTTCTATTAGTGTAATAATAACAGCAGTCCCTAGGTCTTATAGTGCTTTTTATCTGCAGATCTCAAAGATTTTTTTGCAAGGGAGGTCAGTATCACTCTCCCCTTTTTTACAGATGGGGAAACTGAGGCACGCAGAGGGACATGACTTGCCCAAGTGTAGGGGGAAAGGAGACCATGCCTCAAAGGCAAATATACCCCAGCCATCACTGGCACCAAGTGGAATCCACACCTCTCAGTGTATTACCCTGCCACCTGCTTGTGCAGGTATTTGCCGTTGTTTGGGTGGCGTGTATTCTGTAGCAGAGGGTGGATCTGGCACTGAAGGCCAGACCGATTCTAGGTTTGTCATCGCATGGTTTGAGTGACCCACTCGTGCTTCTAGGTACTAAAGTGACAGACGGTGCAAGAGACTGGCACCAGTGTCTTAAACAGTAAAGTCTGTAGGATAGCAGCGGTTGATACTAAATGGTGAATGGTCCCTAAGCAGCCTCTGTGTGTGTACAGTGTGTGTGTGTGTGTGTGTACACATACATACTGGGGAGCATGTGCAAGTGGAGGATGTGCAAGAGACGAGACAAGGCCTGACTCTGCAGCTGAGTAGATGGATTTGCCCTCTGCCTTCACTGTATGTACACAACACATATACTAGCTAAGGCTAGTGCCTTTCATGTTGCTACAGAGCTAGCCGGGGAAGTAGGAAACGCGGTTGTAGCAGGAGGTGAAGGAAGTGTTTCTGGCCAACGGAGTGAATCATAGAATCATACAATATCAGGGTTGGAAGGGACCTCAGTTCTAGGTACTGAGCTCAGATTAAAGCAATGGGATATGGGGGTGGGTAAATTTTAACCAGATGAAACCCATGTGCTGCATTTTGCCTGAAGTAAGCAAGCAGCCAGCAGGATTAAGGTGGGGTCTGACCCTTTCCCAAAGGCTCCCCCTCATGTTCTCCCCAGTGGGGCACATTCTCATTCCTGCTCTCTTCAGTTGAGATCTGATCACAGGTGCTGGAGGGAGGGCCTGCTGCACCCCCTGGCTGGAAGTGCTTTCCATCATATCCAGGGTTTACAGTTTGGTTCAATGGCTCTCAGCACCCCCACTATACAAATTGTTCCAGCACGCGTGGGCCTGATCCTGAGATGTGCTGAGCATTCCAACTCCCACTGACTTCAATGGGACTTGAGGGTGCTCAGCAACACTCCGGTTTTGGCCCTTGTTTCTTGTTGTTTATATAATACTCGTAGGATGCTCAGTGCTTTGAGATACACAAAGTCCCTGCCCCAAAGAGCTTACACTCAAAATAGCAGTAGATCAAGTCCTATTAGATGCAACATTGTGACTCAAATCCTAAGGTCCTAACTGGTTTCCTCAGTTCTTCACCAGACAAAGTCAGTGAGAGTTTGGAATGCGAGAACCTGATGTTTTGGGCCCATATCAAAAAACTTGGTCTTGGAGAAAATGTCACCCCACCATTGCATTTCCGGTCCCAGCCCTTAGAGGGGCCATCAGTGCAGACCATAGTGGTAATAATGAGGTTTTGCATCTTCCATGTCCTATTTGTGCTTTCAAATGGGCACCAAGTGGCTTGAAAACAACGGTAGGGTTTTCAGGATTTGTCCTCAGCTGGTTATTGAAGCTGCTCATAGCTGTCTACGGACACACTGATGAAATCAACAGATCTCTGACCGAATAACTGATCTTGCTGGGTTTATGTGATCGAGCTCTCACTAGGCAGCTCTCAATGGCACCCCGGCCACTGAGCTGCACTTAGAACCGATGGGATGCTGACATGCCAAGGATGTAGCTATGGGACAAATCCAGAAGCCAGTTACTGTGGTTTAAAGGAACGTGATGCCACCTGAGGGCCATGTAAACAGGCTGCTTATCAGCCAAGAGATCCCAGGACAGTGTGTAGAAGGGTGGAGGGGCCCTCTCCCGATCCACTCTTGGAAGTTACCAAGCTGTGTAGAGGGAAGGGAGCATAAACTTTAGGGCTTCTCAGGGGGAAAATGGAGTAACTCCATTTTCTGCAACTGAGGTTGGATTCTGGCTCATCATCTTTCACAAAAGCAAGATTGAACTGATTTCAGGGGAGTTCTTCAGGATTTAGAGGCGTAACTCAGAGGAGCATCTTGGGTAGGGAATATCCTAGTAATCCTCATTCGGTTCCCCATCCTGCCCCACCCTCTTCCCCTTCCTACTGATTTCTCTGCTTGATCCCAAAAGGTGCAGGGGAGGGAAATATCATTTTCAAGGTGTTTATTTTGGACAGGTGGGGAGGGTCAATTTTTTTTTCCTGGCTGAAAAAAAAGATTAAAAAAACCTGACATTTGAAAAAAAAATGCCAATCCGTTCTAGTGCTGAGTTTACACACGTCAGGGCGGTTATTCAAAATGGCCCAACTCACCTGGTCTATTTCGGCTTCTTGCGTGATCAGCGACAAGAGTTCTGAGCTTCAGCTGGCAATCCGGGAGGCGGATCAGAATCCAGCTCACACTCCCTTAGCTGAACTGGCCCTGCTGAGCTGGTGGGAATGCACACTTGTTTGCATCAGTGGGAGCAGCACATCTGACTGGAAGATGCACAGCGAGCAAAACTTGTTGAGACAGAAGGGACCATATTTACATAGTTACTTTTCTTCCCCTAACAACACTTTCATGACCAAATATTTATTAAAGGTCAAAAGCATTGTTTATAGTAAGAAGCTATTTTCTTACATAAGCTGTAACAGATCAGGCGTGGGATATACATAAGAGGAAATGGGGGAGTCTGAGCAGTGTAAATTATAATCAATTTTATGCTGCTATTAAGGAAGTTCTATCAATGATTTGCTTTTATTCATTCCATTCCATTTGCTCCATTCTTCCTCAAGTAGCTCAGCAGTTAGCCTAACTCAGACAGCAAGGGTCTGATTCTGCTCCCTCTTCACACTGGTGTAAATCAGGAATAACTGTGCTGACATCAGTCGGGGAGGTGACAGCAGAACCGGGCCCTAAGGCTTTCTGTTTCTCATCACTTCTCTGAATCAGATTATTCCAGTGGGCATTTGTTGTTGCACCTATGGGCATGTTCCTGAGAGGTGCTGAGCACTCTCCACTCAGCAGGCCTTGGGAGCACTGAGACCTTCGCAAGAGGGTGTTAGTGATGAACGGTGCCTAGATTCTACAGTGATAAATGCAAATACCCGCGCTATGCACACAATGCTCTGCACGTCTCCTCCAGAGACCCCACAGCGCTTTACAAAAGTGGGTGAACATCATTAGCACCATAGGGCTTTTTTTTTTAACAGTTGAGGAAACTGAGGCATGGAAAGGACTCGGGCCTAATTATTTCAGAGATGCTGAGCACCCACAATTGCCGATGACTTCTATGGGGCCTGGGGGTATGGAGTTAGGCACCCAAAGCAAGGGGTGTGTTTGAAAATGGGGTCTCTTTGACTTGCTTAAGGCAGCACAGCCAGTCAGTGCCAGAGTCAGGGCTCAGATGCAAATCTCCTGAGCAATGTGCTCAGTTCACTTGAGAGTGACCTCAGCCCGCCAGGTAGGAGTAAGGGCTTTGGCTGTGGGCACAGTGTTGCCAACCCCAAGCATTCCACAATCATGAGTTTGATCTTAAAAATCATGAAATTTCAAACAATAATAAATGTTGGGTCCTTTTTCTTTGCCATCTTGTCTCTGAGCCTTCAGGGTGCACTGGGGTCATGTCTTCAAGCTTTTCTCTCTAACCACAAGGGCTAGACTCTTCCTTTGTTCTTGTCAAAGAAAACTGGGACTCTCTGGGTATCCCCTGACTCCAGCAGCTGGGGCTTGAAGAAAAAGCACCAAATATCATAAGACTCGTGATAAAATCAGCAGCTCTGAGTAAGTCATAAGATCTACCGTTGACTGTAGTGTTTCTTCCATACAGTTGGGGTCTGCGCTCGAGCTCTGTTGGGCCTGTTACAATCTGGGTCCTTTGAGAACAGCCAGTAGCTAAACTGCTGGACCGAGTTTGTGGAGCAAGGCTGTATTGCATCAGGTTACAGTCAAAGTCCCATCTATTGCAGACAAGCAGGGCACAGCCTCCTACATAAGCAAACTGTCCCTCAAAGTGACCTTGCAGGTGAGCTAAACCCAACCAGATCTTGCTGGTAGAGTTGCTTCTAGCAGTTCTCGTCTACCAAGTGGCTATTCCAGCTCAGATGAATTTTCTGTGTCCCATAAAGTCCCAGGGTGAAATTTCCGAAGTCTCCTAGGGAAATAAGATGCACAGTTCCTGCTGATTCCAATGGGAACTAGATGTCTGAACCCCTAGGTGGTTTTGAAAATGTCACCCTGGGCTTCCATCTGGTGCAGGTGGACAGTCGCAGCTCTCCGAGGAGGAAACGGATATTTGCTTTGCTGCCTTTCTGCCACTCTGTGCTCTCTGGCCGGGACAGCAGATGGCTCCAGATGTGATTGAGATGGAGCTAAGATCGCCTTGTTCCGGCTCTCTCTCCTAGGCTTATGCCAGGATTTTTCACAGTTTGCACAATAGAGTTCAATTAATCCCTTGACAAAGGGAGCCAGCCCTCCTTATCTGATTTCTGGAGAAAGTGGGCATTCTGCAATCCATGGGGGCCATTTCTGAAGATTCAATTAACACGGGCTGTTTCCGGCTGCTTTTCACTGCAGCCCTGGAGGAAGGCGAAGAGCAAGAGAAGTGGGTGGCTGAGCACATCAATGCATTGGCCTCTGTGCTCCAGGGCTCCTGGTTGGAGTTTATCTTGCACATGGAAGTGGGATAACTTTGGCAGCCTGAACTCTGGGTTCAAGAAGTCCAGGACAAGGTTGAGCAAAGAGCTTAAGAGGCATAATCCAGAGGGGGCCAATACATTCTCCCCCCCTCAATTTCTGCCCACTGGATGTGGGAATCTTCTCCACTTCCTTTCCTGAACTGCAGCATAATGTTAAACAGCTGCCACAGCTGACCCCAGAGGTGGCTGCTGGCAAAATGACTGTTGATTATAAAGCACTTTGGTATGAAAGGCACAGTGTAAGAGATCATTGTTATTACTCTGTGTCTCATGCCTAAGGATCTGTGCATAACTCCCACATGCTGAGAAAACAACCTACCCTGGAATAATTACAGTGATGGCAAAAGGCTAAACAAATGTGACTGTGCGCCTGTCCAAAGCTCCATCAGAAAACAGACATTGCGTCATCTCTCCGATCTGGTGTGTCTAGCAGGTTAGAAGGTGGGACGAGACATCAGGATTCCTGGGTTCTACTTCTGGGATGGAGTGTGTTCTTGTAGTGAGAGCAAGGAACTTTGGAGTCAGTAAGACTGGGTTCTATTCCTAGCTCTGTCGCTATCAAGCTGTGTCACCTTGGCCAAGTCACTTTAACCCTTCTGTGCCTCTGTTTGCCCACCTGTAAAATGGGGATAATGATATTTTTCTGACCTTGCAGCGATGGGCGGTGGGTCAGCTGATCAGGAAAGGGCCGTGGTGACTGAAATGCTGTCATCTCAAAGGAGAAGGAAAGCAGGTTGGATTCCAGGCCCAGCTGTACTGACGATGAGCCACCTCCCCTAGGGCACTAGGTCAGGTTACGGGTGGGGGGTGTATGAAGAGCACATTCTGAGCAGAGGATAAGAACATCGGAGATCCCCAACTCCTTAAGCATGGAACATTCAGCGAGGAGGGAAGGAAAAGGAGAGTGGGAGGAAGAGAGAGAGAGTAGGAAAGGAGGGAGGAGAGACACAGCTGCTGAAGAGGGGGGGAAAGAAAGGACTAGAAACAGATGAAGGAAAGGAAAAGATGGGGCAGAGGAGGAAAGGGAAAGGGGAAAGCATGTGAAGGAACAAACAAAAGAGGGAGGAGAGGAGCTGGAGAGAAAGAGGGCCGAGAGGAATATGAGCAGGGCAGCAAACAGGAGGACTGGCCAGGGTTCACTTTGCCTCCTGCCCCCGTACTGCCCACAACTTACTTTGGCTGCAGCCTGGCTTTGTGCTAGGAAATTTCTGGCTCGGCCATCAAACTGCCGAAGGAGGTGTTGCATGAGAGGCAGGAGCCAAGGCCCTGGCAGGAGCCCCAAGAGCTCCCAGCGACTTTGGTAAACATTGAGGAGGCTGCCCCACTCCCCACCCACCAGGGATTCCAGCTGGGGCTGGAACGTCCTCCTGGTTCCCACTAGCCCTTATCATAATGGAACAGGAGCTGACGCTGAGCCATCTCCCGAGGAGCTCCACTCCAGTCCCCCGGCTCAACGCTGCATGCACCAACCGATTAATGCACTGACAACCCAGCAGGGAGTGAGTTTTGCTTTGCAGCAGTAGGGACAAATGCTTGGGGAACTGGCTGCATAGTATCAAATCATTGCCTACTGCGGGGGGTGGGGGGTGGCTTTTAAAGGTCCTTTTCAGAGCTCATCAGTCTTAAAAAACGACCACCTGTTTTCTTCCCGGGGCCTGTCTGCGTACAGAATGCCCTGCACTTATTTCCCCTCCAATAAATGCTGTCTTCTAAGGAGAAAAATCACAGCCAGTTAGGATGTTTGGCTTAAAAAGTGACCCTCCAATAGCAAATTGCAGTGCGGGCCCTACAATAACACATCAAATTGTGGTGGGGGGGTTCTACAAAAATAACCCGACAGTAAAAAATCATGTTGAATGAATGCGTGTCCTACTGAAACAACTCTACAGCAACAGGTGTGTGTGTGTGGGTGTGGGTGTGTGTGTGTGGTTTCATTCAGTTTTTTATCCTTCCCACCCAGACGATATTCAGAGGACAGTGCAGATTCAGATAAATAAGTGTGCAGAGAGGCGTTTCGCAAGACTCTTTAGTCACATGGAATCCTTAGATGTGATCAAATTAAACGTCGCCACTTACGTTCTTATCTCTCATCTTATCTCCTTCGCCCTGTGTTGTGCTGTACACTAGTAGCAGTCTCATGATCTGTCATGGTTCATGCTTTTCATGTCAGTCAGCTGCAGAGCTGCTGGCGTGACCGATGGGGCACGTGGGTTCCTTGCTGGGAAGGCAGTTTGTTTGCTTTGTAACTCAGCTGAGCAGAAGCTGTTAATAATACCTGAGCATAATAATACCTAATAATAATTAATATCTAGGCTTCTGCAGTACGTCAGCTATAGATCTTCAAGCGCCTCATTAGGGATATTGAGAAACATCATTCCCAGAGGGAAACTGAGGCACCACTTAAGTTCCTAAGTCTGGTGTGTCTGCTACTGAGGGTCATTGAGTGGCATTTTCTGATGCGTTCCCCTGTCTGTTTCTCCTTCTGGGGGAATTGGATGGAATTTGGTTTTCTCGCAATAGCAATGAGCAGAGAATCACAACTCCACAACCACTACTAGGGAGGTGGAAACTTTCCGTGGGCTTCATTAAACAGTGGAAACTTACCACTTTATTCCAGTATGGGCCAAATCCTGCTGCATCTGCCCAGGCAGCTGTACCAATGCACTGGGTGAAAAGGAAGGATTCCTCTCCCTTTCCCCTGAGAATTTGATAATGATCCAGATTCGTCTCCCCAGATTGGAACCTGCCCCTCCAGTTTTAATTCTCGGTCAGATCCAGGACTGGAAAAGGACCAATTGTCTCGCGTTAGTTAAAGATGTGAGTGAAATCTCGAGAGCAGTTTTTTTGAGCAAGATGGCGGAAATCTCACAAGAATGCTCCTGATCCCACAACTCCGTTCAAGGTGGCAAAAATGGCTCACAAGATTTTTAATTTCATCAGATCTGATCTCCTCAGCCTTGATTCCACTCTTTTCCTAAATCTAACCCTGCTTCCTCAGCAGCAGGGACACCACGAAGGCAAATCCATGGAGATCCAACGACAGAGAGAGGCTAAATCTCACCCTGGATGTTCTTCATTAATACAGAGGCCCCTAGGGCTAGGGGTGGCAGAAAGGAAGGTGGAAAAGCAGGATCAAACAACTTTAAATGTTGTCTTTGGCTGAGAAAACACAATGATCGGCCTCTGCAGAACCCCTCAGATTCCAACGTGTTTCTGAACTGGCTCTGCTGGTCAAATGTACATTCTGCAGGTGACTTGCTTCTCTCCCAAGAGCAGCCAGGTTCCTATCATGGGCCAGCTGAACCAGAAAGCGCTGCCCAGGCCGAGCGCTGGTATAAATAGACACCAGATGGTGGAACAAGTGAATTTGACCTTTTAATCTACACTAAATAGCTGTTTGTTCAGTTCACTTTCCATCTTTGCCTTCCAGTTCTTTTCTATGTTTGCAGATACAGGCAGGAAATAAGAATTTAACCCAAGCCCCACTGTGCCATCTGCCAAACCAGCTTACCCCACCACAGCGTGCTCCTGTATCCTGCATCTTTGGACCAGAAAAGATCTCATAGCACTCTTTGCAAGAATTGAGCTGTAAACCCAGGTGTCTGGGCCATTTCAATATAGGTAATTATTTTCAGACCCTTCAAAATTCTCATTCTGGTTCCAGTCTCCCTTGTTACCTCATCCCCCACCCCCCCCCAAACATTGCTATATTCTACTAAGCAGTGACCATATTCCACCCCAGAGACAGCTGCATTTCAGTGGTGGCTGATGTGAACCCCTGGATGGTTTGCATATGCGTTCAAGTGCTTCGGGGAGCCTTCTGCTTTAAATTAGAGGCTATTATGCCAATTTCAACCCTAGTCTTGTGAAATATGGAGTCCTCTTCAGATGCATTATTCCACAGCTTTGTGGCCTCTTTATCAGGGTGCCCATTTTGACTTTACCTTGAGGCAGAGACAAAGAATTCCCACATTTCCCCTGGAACAGTAACAGTGGACATTGCACAGTCTTGTGTATGTTTCTTGCCTCAAGAGTGAATTCTTTGCTGCATCTGCTCTGTGCTTTGTAGCTGTA
The DNA here is from genome assembly GCF_965152235.1 of Eretmochelys imbricata. Classification (NCBI taxonomy): domain Eukaryota; kingdom Metazoa; phylum Chordata; order Testudines; family Cheloniidae; genus Eretmochelys; species Eretmochelys imbricata. The sequence goes on along the minus strand of NC_135593.1, from coordinate 8,420,753 downwards.
TGTCACATAATGGAATTCTGGCCAGTCTGAATAAACAGGTCGAGCGAGTGTGCCCCTCACTCCTTCTGGTGCCTGCTATAACACAATGGACTGAATTTGACTAAAGTGCCTATTGCTAAAATTAGACATCTGTTCGCGTGGCTATTCTGTGATAGGATAACATGTTGCAGAATGATTTAAGATAACTAGGAATGTCCTGCTTATATGGCACTGGTTCAAGGCGGCCCCAGTGCACCAATTAATCTTTCAGATGAGACATAAATCCAAGCTCCTGACCACATTTTGCAAATTAGGAGTGGCACTTTTCATAGGAACAGGGATACGCTGACTGCAGTGTGTCAGTCACACTTCTGTTTAGTTAATTACATTGCACCTCCTGACTCTTGCCGCTCCCTGCAGTTTCAGTTGATTGTGGTATTCTTCACTTCATACCCTTAGGTACTGTTCAGTGTTGCTGTTAAACAGCTCTCTCATTCCACCCCAGAAGTGGCTGCATTATCAGCAATGACTGATCTCTACACACAGTCTGTGAAGTGCCTGGGGATCCTTGGGGATGAAAGTCATTTTGTACGTTATTTATGTATGAACGTTGCAAAGTACATCAGAGGCTCCGTGTTGTGACAACATTTCCGATCCACTGAATGTTGGGATGCAAGCGAGACTCCCATCATGGCCACTGATTTACATGTGTGCATTGGTGAGTCTTACTAATTTGCTAAACAAATGGTGCTTCTGCTCCTCCCATGCAAATCACTGGCCCAGGAAAGGCTGTGAGCACTGCGAGCTGTTTATTCCCCACTGAGGCAAAGAACTTGGCGCGTTCCATTCTACGGGATACTGTTCACTCCAGCTACAGCTGAGATTGTTAAACTCACAGAGCCAAATTCTGGTCTCAGCTGCTGGTGTAAATCTGTAGCAGTTCTGCTAACTTCAGAGTGGCTCTGGATTGGCACAGGTGTAAGAAAGGGCAGAATTCAGTCCTTATGTCTGACTCTAATCTAATTACATAATTATGCTAAAGTCACTGAGACCGCAAAGTGTAATTTGCCTGGGATGAGAGAAGCCGCTTTCTCTTCCCCAGTTCTCATGCTGTTGTGACATGATTGCATTTTTTTCTCATGAATATGATTCCGTGAGATGGTGCCAAACAGAGGAGGAATTTCAATGCGCCGATAAGATGTTTACATCAACCTAAACATTGCTGGAGCGTTTGACGTATTCAATAACCTCTGGTTCGCCGGTTCGCCCAAGCAGAAGGAACTCCTGAGTGAATGCTTGGCAGCTTTCATAAGTGCTATAGGAACAAATCCCATTCACAAATAATAACACCGGAGCCTAACGCCCACACGCGGTTTGGACTAAAGTACCGCAGCACTCAGCGCTTGCTGGAACAAACTCGCCTATTTCCTGCTGTGCTCGTACCTCCCAGGAATCTCTGAGCCAGGAACGCTGACCACCCTTCAGGAGTGGAGAATGTGTTTAAAGAGCACATATTTGAAGCTGAGTGTAAAGGCCAGCAAATACTCCACCATACCATAGAGTGAAGACTTGGGGCCAGATCCTCAGCTAGTCAAAATTAGCGTCGCTCCATTAAAGTCAACAGAATTACATTGATTTTTACCTCTGCTCTCCCCTCCCCCATGTTCGTACTGCAATCATACATCCAATAATGTAGATTTTGTATCTTTAAATTGCTTGTAAAGCATGTGTCATGCCCCCTCTAGAGGCTGGTCCACATAGAGGTTAATAACCTGCTACTGTTGCTAGCTAAGAGAGTTTTTGCTATACCTCAACTAGCAGAGGCCTGTAGTTTGGAGCTGAAGGCCCTCGGGTCAAACCCCGCTGACCACATGGACATGTGGGTGTTATATACGCAGCACTGAGATGGAAAATGTCAAGTTAAAGTGGTTACATTCTGACTGGTTCCTGGCTTTAGTGGACTGGGGCTGGAAAATGAGGGCATGGCTCACGCTATTACTGAGGACGAGGACACAGACACGTCCCTCAGATCATTGACATCCTTCTCCTGAGCAGCTGCAGACGGCAGTGCGTTATTTGCCGTACAGAGGGTCGGCAGTGCTCCAAGCTATAACAAAAGGCAATACCGACATCGACTGAGATGCACCTAGATACGCCAGGGGCGGCCAACCTGGGGCTCCGGAGCCACACGCGGCTCTTCAGAAGTTAATACGCGGCTCCCTGTCTAGGCACCGGATCCAGGGCCGGAGCTACAGGTGCAAACTTTCCAGTGTGCCGGGGGGTGCTCGCTGCTCAACCCCTGGCTCTGCCACAGGCCCTGCCCCCACTCCGCCCCTTCCCGCCCCCTCCCCTGAGCCTGCCGTGCCCTCGCTCCTCCCCCCAGAGCCTCCTCCATGCCAAGGAACAGCTGATCAGGAGGTGCGGGGAGGGAGGGGGAGCGGCGGGGCTGCCGATGGGCGGGAAGCACTAGGAGCGGGGGCCGGGGGGGGGAGCTGATGGGGGGCTGCTGACGTATTACTGTGGCTCTTTGGCAATGTACATTCATAAATTCTGGCTCCTTCTCAGGCTCAGGTTGGCCCCCCCGATCTAGGGGATCTGATTTTCCCTGGTCTTGCACCTTGGGTTGTAATTTAAACCAGTACAGAACAGGTGTAAGAATTTTACGCCCCCTCTGGGCTGGTGTAAATGACTGCCCAAGGCGCAGGGCAATGGAAAATGCGGCCCATGGAGCGTATTGAGGATGTTTGTTAGGTGCCCACTTTAGACGCCGTAGAAGTTGTCAGGAAGGTTGTATTGCTTCATCCCTAGTGCCCGGGACTTAACAGAACCCTAACTAGCGGCCCCTGCGAAGGAACAGAAAGTGGCAGGCTTCACGCTGTATACTTTGGACCCAAGGGTTTAACCCTCTGGTTGCCCACCCGCCTTTCTCCTTTCAGAACCATATTCTGACCCTGATGTCAGTGGCCGCTCGGATCTACCAGCACCCTACCCTGAAGAACTCCGTCAGCTTGGTGGTGGTGAAGGTGCTGGTTGTGGAGGATGAGAAGGCCGGGCCGGAAGTGTCGGATAATGGAGGGCTCACGCTGCGCAACTTTTGCAACTGGCAACAGAGCTTCAACCCCGCGAGTGACCGTCACCCAGAGCACTATGACACTGCCGTCCTGCTGACTAGACAGGTCTGTAGTCTCAGCCGCTGACAGACCAGAATCCATATGGGATTTACCTTGGCCATGGCCTGGAGCAGAGAGGGAGATAAGGAGGGGGCAGAACTATACCCCTCCAGTCCAATATTCTAACAGTGCTAGGTGCTGTACATACACCTACTAAGAGATGGTCCCTTCTCCAAGGCTCTTACATTCTATTTAGAGTGTAGACTGTTATTCCCACGTCCGTGGTGGGGAACTGAGACCCGGAGAGATGACATGACTTTGTCCAAGGTAACACAGGGACCCTGAGGCAGAGCTGGGAGTTTAAGCTAGATCTCCTGATTCCCACTCCAGTGCTTACTCATAAAGCCGTCCTTCCTCTCCATTAAATATTTTCTTTCTGGTCCATCATCAAGTGCCCAGCAAAGGCATCAGAACTTCAGAGAAAAGGAAGAGATGAAAACTCCTTGGAAACTCACTGACCTACAGATCCCATAACAGTGAATTTTAGAAAACCAGCTGCTCGAGGAATCTCACTTAGTAGTCAGTTAATAGGCCACATCTTGTCTTACTTATTTTCATATCACAGAACCATGGGATTTATAGACAGCAACGATCTAGGAGTTCATTTTATCTCTGCCTCAAGCATGAGAGAGCTTGGTAGATTTGAGTCTAACGTGCAGTACCATCTCCTGGCACAAACATACCGACATAGACAGTTCTTTCAGCAATCTATGTAGCAAGACACAGGTTAACATACAAGGAAAAGCTAGAAGTGGGAATAGACCCCAGGGCTCCTGCAGTCCCAGGGAGTGGCATGCTAACGGAACAATCGATAGATCCCTGGTTAGCCATATTCCGACAAATCTATCCAGGCCATGAGTCCATAGAATCAGATGGGGACCCATGCTTTCTCTAACTATATTTCCCCTGGTTCCGTTTTCAAACACAGGACTTCTGTGGGCACCAGAGCTGCGACACCCTGGGAGTGGCAGACATTGGCACCATGTGTGACCCGAACAAAAGCTGCTCTGTGATTGAAGATGAGGGTCTCCAGGCTGCCTACACCCTGGCTCATGAACTAGGTAACTCCTTTTGTATGGCACGCACTCGAGGAACAGCCAGCCGGGCCACTGCAGCAGAATCCATGGCAGGGTCTTTATAGCTCCAGCTTCTCGGCTCTGAAGTCTCTCTCAAGTCAGGGGGGCTGGGAGGGGGCAGTTTAAACTGGAGTGCCGGATCCTCAACTGGTGTACACCATTGTAAACTGTCGTAGCTCCGTTGACTTCAATTATTATTATTTATTATTATTTTATTATAAATGATGTTTATTATATTAGTGTCTAAGGGCCAATCAAGATCAGGGCCCAACTGTGACAGGTACTGCTCAGTGCTCAGAGTGTAGACAGTCCCTGTCCCAAAGAGTTTATCAGCTCAATAAACCAGGCAGACCCAGGGTGGGGGCAGAGGTAATACACCCAAACAGAGCAAACAAGATGATGGCACCAAACGTCTTTTTTTTTTTTTTTTTCCCCTGCAGTCAAGCTATGCCACTTTACCCTAGCTGAGGATCTGGCCCAAGCACTCCAAACCCTTTTCTTTTTATTCACTGTGGTCCTTTGCTCTTGTATTGAACATTCCCTTTTTATGGTGGCACCTGCTTTTGCCTGCACCTGGCTGACGCCTGTCCTAGGAGAGGTGCTCCCCTTGGGCCCTCTGTGTGTGGGACTCTCCTGGAAGCAGATGGGGATTCCCCGTTCAAACCCACGACAAGGCTGTCAGCCTGAGAAGGGCGGGAAGTGTCAGAGGCCAGTCGGGATGTACTCAGAGAGGATGTAGGCTAGTGAGGATGGGAGGAGGGAGGAAGATGGCTTGCTAACATTCAGGTGCTCTCCTCTTCCAGGACACGTGCTCAGCATGCCCCATGACGACTCCAAGACCTGTGAGAGGCTCTTTGGGCCCCTGGGAAAACACCACATGATGGCGCCTCTCTTTGTCCACTTGAACAAGACCCTGCCCTGGTCCCCCTGCAGCGCCATGTACCTCACAGAGTTTCTTGACGGGGGACATGGTAGGAATCAATTCAGTACCCACTGGATGGCTGGGGTTATTCCAGACCACGGGGACCCAGGCCAGCACAGGTCCTCCAGGGCCAGATTTTCAAACATATTTAGGCCCTAAGCTGCTGTGGCACTTTTGAAAATCCCATTCGAGCCCATCTGCATCCTTTGGTGCCTATATGCCATTGACAATATGGCCCTATTGATATCCCTGGCTCCTGTTCAGCTGGGTGCACAGACTTCATCTCTAACGGCTCCTAGGCCAGTCCAAGCACCGCGGCAGGTTGGAACACGCAAGCTGTGAAAGGCAGGCAGTGGGCCCTGGCTGACATCTTAGCCAGGCAAAGCCTGAATAGGTCACAGGCCCCCAAGGTCCCATATCAGTCTTTTACCCACCTGCTTGGCTTATAAGCTCTCCGTCACAGACACCGTGCACTGGGGCGTCCCAGTTATGCTCGGGAAGCAGTGGTGTTGGGGCAGCTTCATGCAGCCAATGGCAGCTGAGGAATTGCTTCACTGGGGGATACTGCCGGCTTAGACGTGACGCCCACTGATCAGGGACAGCATAGAGATAATAAAGTCATCCCTGCTGGACAGCAAAAGAGAATGGAGCTGGCCCCTAGGAGCCCAGGACTATGCCTTAGCTGAATGGTAAACTCCTTCATTTCCAGCCTCACTCTGCTTTGCCCTGTTTGCTGACTAGGTGACTGTCTGCTTGATGCTCCAGCCGAACCCATCGTCCTCCCCACAGACCTTCCAGGCCAGCTCTCCATGTACGACCTGGACCGCCAGTGCCAGCAGATCTTTGGCAAGGAGTTCCGGCACTGCCCAAACACCACGGACGAGGACATCTGTGCACAGCTGTGGTGTAGAATGGACACCAGGGAGCCCCTATGTCACACCAAAAATGGCAGCTTGCCGTGGGCAGACGGTACGCCCTGTGGAGTGGGCAGGCTGTGCTGGGATGGCAGCTGCGTGGCACAAGATGCGAGGAAGCCCCAGGTAACAGAATGGCTGATGGGAAAGAGATGATCTGTCTCTACCTGGGTAAAAGAACTATTCACCACGAATGAGGCTGAAGAGCCGGGCCCTCTGGCATCTGCCCATGATCTTCCTCTCCACAATCATCTTTAAAAAGCAGCTGAGCTTTAGGCATTGCCCGGCCTTGAAGGCCATATTATCATTCTTATGTGTATTGTTGTAGCACTAGGAGCCCAAGTCATGGCCCATGAGCCCACGGCGCTAGGTGCTGTATAAACACAGAACAAAAAGAGAGCATCTGCCACAAACAGTTTGTTATCTAAGTAGAGTTAATACTTAGCACTTGCATACATGATTGCTCCCAAGAGCCAGGGAAGTCTTGTTAACCCCAGGTGGGGAACCTAAGGCAATGAGCCGACGTGACTTGCCCAAGGCCACATGGCAACTCACTAGCAGAGATGGGATTAAAACCTTGAAGTCTTGACTCCCAGCCTTGTGCTCAGACTGCTAGACCCTACTTCCTCATTGCCTACATCCAAGGAGGGTGAACTCAAACACAAAACAATTCGGCTTCCGGCTCTCAAGGAAGAGACAAGATGAGCAAATATTCTGGGTGTGAGTGTTAACTGCTGATAGTGTCGATGGCCCTGATCCTGTAATCCAGTCTGTTAATGTGGATCCCTGTGGATCAGGTTTATGCCAATTAGAATTGGGCTCCTAGACATCTGGTAATTTATAAATGAAGCACCTCATGTTACAAAATTGGAGGGGGGGAGGCGGTTCCCTTATCCTAGTCCGTCCTAACCTGTTTCCAGGAAGGGCTCATATCTTTTGATTTACCTGGTTTTCTTGTGAATATCTCCTCTGATGGCATGTTACACTGAGAGATTTTTTATTTCAGCCTGTGCTGGGTAAGGCCAGCTCATAGATTAACTCTGCAGTGAATTGCATTATGGTTTGCGCTGGTCTGAACTCGACAGAGCAGATTGTCCTTGTGCCATTGAGTCATTTTCTTTCCCCGCTGGGAACGTACACGGAGATCAGCTACGTCTGAATCAGGCCCTAGTGCAGCAAAGTATTTAAACACGCGCTTAACTGTAAGCACTTGAATAGGTTCATTAAAGTTGATGGTGCTTAAAGATAAGCAGGTGCATAAGTGCTTTGATAGATCAGGGCCCCCGTCAGCACTGTTAGGCAGCAACATATGGGGTCATTTCACTGGTGCTGTAGTCCTTTATTTGCCCTCCATATTTACATGACAGGATCAATGTCAGGATAAAAATCACAAGGCTGAGTCATAATTCACAACCGCTTTCCTCTGGTGTGATTCCTCTGGCCTTCATGACCTTGCTACTGAGTACAGAGGCTAAGAACTGAGGAGAGAACACCTCTCCTGGTGTGCCAAAGTATCGGCTCTTTACTCCTTTAACTGTGAGTTTCCTGTCCTTTGTGGGCTCCTGCTGCAATCATAATGATCTTTTAATGTGCAAACAATCATATTTGTGTTCCCCCCTACCCCGCCCCCCTTGCTGCTCGCTGTTTGCTTTCTGCACGTCACTCAGCTGGCACGAGGGACGTGGACTGCTCCGTTTCGCTTGGGCACCACAGGCTTGTTCCCTGTCTGGGTCTCCCGTGATGCTGCAAGGTTTGGGTTGCAAATGTCACAGGGGATGTTTAAACCTCAGCCAGAGCATGTGGCTTGGCTGCATTTTTTTTAAAAATATTTTGACCTCCATCGGGTTTTGTAGAACACCTTTTTGCCATATTTATCTATTTAGAAATTAACGCTGCCAGCGACCCCGGGCTACAGCAACACACCGCCTGACAGACAAACACACTGTAACATAACTTCTAGGCTCATTAACAGCCTGCCACCATAAGCAGCCACGTCCCTTAGGCACTTAGGCTTGCCTGTATAGGCTGAGATTGTCCATCTTTGGTACCCAGAACCCTTTTGAACATCCCACAAATGGCCTCTCTAGTGAGTAGTGCATGGGACTGGGACTCAGGAGACCTGGCTTCTATTCCTGGCTTGGCCACTGGCCTAATGCTTGGGCAAGTCACTTCCCTCCCCGTGCCTTGGTTTCCCCATGTGTATAATGGAGATGATACTGATCTGCTTTGTAAAGCACTTTGAGTTCTACTGCTGAAAAGCGCTAGATAAGAGCAAAAGATTATTACTGATTTATATCATTGCCGTAACAAGGGCCTTCTGTAACAGAATCCTTTGCAATGTCTTGCAGCCCGTGGTGGATGGGAACTGGGGCCCCTGGAGCCCGTGGGGAGCCTGTTCCAGGACGTGCGGAGGAGGAGTGCACTTCTCGTACCGGGACTGCAATGATCCTGCACCTCAGAACGGTGGAAAATACTGCGAGGGTCAGAGAGCCAAATATCAGTCATGCCGCACAGAGGAATGCCCGCTGGATGGTAATCCGCTGTTTGCAAGTCACACTACCCTCCACACAATATCCCTGGCTCCGTCTGCAGACGCTCCAGAGAGAACGGCCGGATTTCCCAGTGCAGGAGTGAAAGGAGCCATTGTACAGCTATCGATATAATTTAGGAGGCATTATGGATGGCAGCAGCCTTTCTGCTGAGATCTGACTGCCAGGCACTGCATAGCGTAATGTTAGGGAGACAGGGAGGGCTCTGTCTGCCACTGAGACAATCAGAGTATCCCTCACCCAGCTTCTGGAGGCAGCTCACGGCCTCCCATCCCACACTTACCATCAGGCTTATTCATCAAAACCACCCCTTCCCCAGTCACCACTTCCCCAAGAGCCATTGGCAGGTTAACTGGCCACAGTCTTCTGGTAGGGGTATCCACCCAGCTACCAGCTCCCACCTCCCACAGGGTCTACTGGTGAGACTTGCAGTGTGTATGCACAGATAAGCAGCAAGCATAGCTCACTGACTGGATGGATGCCATTTGTAAGACTTCAGGCAAGTGATTCATTGCCCTTAGGTTGCTGTCGGGTCACATTTCCCCTTCCTTTCAGGGAAGAGCTTTAGAGAGCAGCAGTGCGAAAAGTACAACAGCTACAACTTCACAGATCTGGATGGGAATCTGCTGGAGTGGCTCCCCAAGTATTCAGGGGTGTCCCCCCGGGACCGTTGCAAGCTCTTTTGCCGAGCCAGAGGGAGGAGCGAATTCAAAGTATTTGAGGCCAAAGTAAGACACTTGCCTTTCATTATTATTGTCCTTGCTTGGAATATAATTGAATGAAAGGCCCCAGCTGGGGTCATGGAACTGTCTCATTATTGTCTGCTTCTTATGGCCCAGGTGATCGATGGGACATTGTGTGGGCCAGAGACCCTCTCCATCTGTGTCCACGGGCAGTGCATCAAAGCTGGCTGTGACCACGTGGTTGGCTCCTCCAAGAAGCTCGACAAGTGCGGGGTGTGCGGTGGCAATGGGTCAACATGCAGGAAAATATCTGGCTCACTCAACAGATCCAAGTAAGTCCTGGGAAGGTTGAAGCCTGGTATTCCAGGGTGTGTTGGAAGGACATGATCGTAGCGTAAAGGTGCACCAAGTGAGAGAGGGTTGTCTCTCCTGGGGATGTTTTTGGAGCAGCAGCTTTCACCTCATAATGGTCCTGATACTCACTCAGCCCCTGGCAGGATCAAACCCCCAAACAACCTGCAAACTCTGGACGGATGCTCTCAGAGGTCCTGATTTTCCATCGTTCCGGCTAATGGGAGCTTTGCAGGATCAAGCCCAGTGAGAAAAGGGGTTTAATCATAAAACATAGTCACTATTTCCAAGGCTCTTTCCCAAGGGGCCAAACACTAGACTTCAGTGGAGCTCCACTGATGTACAGTAGCTCAGGATCCAGCCTCTGACCCGATTCTTCACTCAGTTACACCTCTGCAACCTCACTGACATTAATACATTCACACAGGGTGTAGCCGAGCAAAGAATACCCCCACACATTACTAAAAGCATATCTCCTTACACAGACGACCAGCAGCATGTCAGATGTTGACAATTATTTCAGATTTAATCATCTAGGTTACTCTTCCCCATTTGTTTTAATTTTTACTCTTGAAACAGCTTGGATAGTGAACCCAGACCCGGTCAGACTAACATTTTGTCCCTTGTCCGTTACACTTTCTGATTCTTATGTGCTATCTAAGTGCTGCAATGTTGTGGATGCCAAAATAGCAGGAAAAACTTTAAATATATTTTTTTAAAAATACCTCTTAACATTAACTTTTAAAGGTATCATGATATTATTAAGGTTGCAAAAACAATTCTCTCTCTCTCTCTCACACACACACACAAGTTTAGACTCTAAACTACCTGTCAGTCAGGCAGATTCTGATCTACTTTGCACCAGTATAAATCAGGCATAACTCTGTTGGTTTCCATAACGTTAACCTGGATTTACAGTAGTGTAAATGAGCTCCGAATCCAGTCAAGTGACCCTGTTCTGTTCGTTATCTCTGCCTCAAACTCCATGAAACTTCTGCAAAGTTTATTCCTTATATAACCCAATCAGTGCCTGTTGCTTTCAACATTATCTGGTGCCACTGGCATGGGCTTGGTGCTCTACCAAGCACACAAAGTCAGTCCCTGCCCTGAGCGGAGATGTTGAATTTCACCTGCGTGCAGTGGGCCAGCACAAGACCTATGCAATGCTTGCGTGGCTCAATGATCTCATGCTGGCCTGACACGCTGGTGAGTTTTGTTGTCTGGGCCAGAGCTTAAAGAGGGTATAAATCAGTGTATTGCCACTAACATCAATAGAACTGTGGCAACTGACACCATCCGAAGAGCTGGCCCTGTGTGCTTAAAGGTTAAACTTCAAGCAGAATAATGCTAGCCAACAGAGCCCAATATAAAAGGCTTCTTGGAAAGAGAGTAACAAAGGGCTGAGATATCAAATTCCATGTGGCGAGATTACTCCCAAAGTCCAATTAGATTTCCTAAATGGTTTCCTTCCAGGGAACACAATGAATGGAACTTCCATTTGCCAATGAATTGTTTGTGGTTGACTAAAGAGAGATTAATGTGGTAATGACAGCCAAAAGGATTTAATCTACAAGAGATCCTATTAAGATCAGGGTTAAGGATGCCAGCGCGACGGAAAGCAGAATTCGACCCTAAGGCTTTGTTCCAAAATACTCTACGCATAATTGCCAGCCACAACGCAAGCCCTTGAAATGCCATGTGTGAATATTCCTGTCGGTTACAGGTGCTGACTTGTGCCAAGTGCTGGATTCTAGTGTGTTGCCTCATACCTGTCACAGATGATCATTATTGTTTGCTGAGCACAGATAATGTACAAGGCACAATGACAGAGTGTCCCTGACTTAAAGGCCTTTTAGTCCATAGCCATGACTCAGTGCTCACACTGCAGTCCCTAGGCCCCTGCGTACTCCAGGATTCGACAGCAACACAATTTGCCCTGGAATCCAGCCCAGCGGCAAAACTGCACTCCAGAATCTTATTTCCTTTTTTTTAAAACCCAGTTGCTGTCTCTGATGGTTGCAAAGAAATCCGGATAGTTCAGTGGTTTGAGCATTGGTCTGCTAAACCCAGGCTTGTGAATTCAATTCTTGAGGGGGCCATTTAGGGATCTGGGGCAAAAATTGGGGATTGGTCCTGCTTTGAGTAGGGGGTTGGTCTAGATGACCTCCTAAGCTCCCTTCCAACCCTGATAGTCTATGAACCAAGTGCAACCAATGCAGAGATACCTGCCTGAATCTGCAGACGGCCTGGAAAAATAGCTCAGACAGGTGTGAACTGCCCTCCTCGTCTCACAGGAGATGTTAACTCTGAAACCTAAAGAGGACAATATAAATATCAGTAACTGCTGATTGTTTTAGCAGAAACATCCAGCCAGTGTTCTTATCCTCCAGCTCCAAACTGTCACTGATCCCTCCCCAGGTATCAAAATCCCCAGCTGCCTCATACCCAGCTGTCAAAACTCTCCTCTGTGTCCGTGATGAGGTCCCAATACGGATCTGAGCTTTCAGTACAAAACTCTGCAGCCCCATTGCAATGTAAAAATTTAGGGGCAGTGTCAAATAAAGGAAATTTCATATCAAAATAAATAATTGATTGCACGGCCCATTTTCACATTTTGTTCAGAAAAACCCTCCTGTTTAACTTTTTATCAGAGGCTGTCGCAGAATTTCCCGGCCACAGCACTGGAGTGCTGATTAGGTCAAGCTTGTCATGGGCAATATGCTATCCCGTCCCTGTACTAATTTGTTTGTAAGTTCAGGACGACAACCATCTCCTCTTGATTCATGCAGGTATGGATATAATGACATTGTCACGATCCCTGCTGGAGCTACCAACATTGACATCAAACAACGCAGCCACCGAGGGGTCCGACACGATGGAAACTACCTGGCTTTGAGAACCCTGGACGGCAAGTACCTCCTGAATGGAGACTTTGCCATTTCAGCCATGGAGCAAGACCTCCTGGTGAAGGGGACAATCCTGAAGTACAGCGGCTCTCTGACGACCTTGGAGCGGCTCCAGAGCTTCCAGCAGCTTCCGGAATCTCTCACCGTCCAACTGCTGACCGTCTCCAGTGAGGTCTTCCCGCCCAAGGTGAAGTACACTTTCTTCATCCCCAAGGACGTCCCCTTTAGCAAGCAGAAGGTCAAGGAGAAGAAATCCGCCAACATCATCCAGCCCATGCTGACCTCGCAGTGGGTTATGGGAGACTGGTCCGAATGCTCCAAAACCTGTGGCTCTGGCTGGCAGAGGCGAACGGTGGAATGCCGGGATGTGGAGGGCCAGGCCTCTGCCACCTGCGACAAGGCTCTGAAGCCTGAGGACATCAAGCCCTGCGGCGACCTCCCGTGCCCCATCTGGCGCGTCGGCCCCTGGTCGCCGTGCTCCCGAACTTGCGGCGAGGGAGTGCGGACACGGAGCGCCACCTGCATTGACTATGAAGGAAAGATTGTAGCCCCTGAGAAATGCAGCTCGCCCCCACCCCAGACGGCGACGGCTGCCTGTGTACTGCAAGAATGCTGAGCCTGGGCAGGCCTAGTGCATCGGAGACACATAACGTAGCCACCTATTAACCAGACCAGACCTGGCTTGGCAAGTCAAGCAGGGACGTAGGTTTAAAAGTGAACGTGCACTAATTGACCTGAGCAGGCCCCCGGGGGGCAGACCTGCTTGGAAGACTCTTTTCTGGTTTCATCCCCTGCCAATAGACATCTACCTCAAGGGGAGGGGGGGAGGAAATAGCCCGGGGGAAGGGAGGAGTCATGTGATTTATTTTTACCGGTCAATGGCAGATGAATTTTAATTTAAGGAGAGAGTCATATTCTAGGCTATTTCCCAAAAGAACGACCTGAGTTTCAGCCATGCCCACCCACTCTCCATTATTTACCATATGTGGCCTGAGAGACTCATCTGCAGGGCGGCTGAGGGGTAGGATAGCTGCACCACCTGGCTTGAAGGGGTTTCCATTACATTCAGGGTTCACAATTTGGTTCAATGGCTCTCAGCACCCCCACTATACAAATTGTTCCAGCACTCCTGAGTTTAACAAAGATTTTTAAAAAAAAAAACCTGTGTGGGACAAAGGGCCTGATCCTGCCACCATTACTCAGGTACAATTCCCATGTTCTTCGGTGAAGACTGTGAGAGCAGAAGCCTAAAACGTGACCTTCTACTAATTTGGTAAATTCCAGTAGTGGTGTTCGAACCCAGGGCTTTGGTTCAGCCCATTTGAAGCTGGGCCCCTTTGCAAAACTTCTGTTGTGGATTGTGGCTCCGATTTCGGTCCCCTTTATCCCAACGTTTGGGGGTGTTTGGAGCCGGGGGCTTGTTCAGGGCCATCTCTTTTCTTAGATGGTTATATATGGCTGTCCACCATCTGGACAGATGGAAGGAGAGGGGACAAAGTCGGTCCATCAGTGGTGCACACTGCAGTGGAAGCCCTGTGAAAAGTCAACCTGCAAAGTCAAATCCAGCATTGCACATGCCCATCTGAATCTTTCCGACTTGTCTCTCTCAGTTAGCCTGCACAGACAAGCAATGAACTGTTGCAGAAGGCATAGCATTGTGAGCAGGGGACTGAGCTCCAGCTCCTCCTGAGCCTAAAGGACACTAATTCCTTTATGCAGCCTTAGGTGAGTCACTTAACCTCAATTTCCTCAGCTGTAAAATGGGGTTATTGGCACTACCCTGATTAACAAGATGTCATGAGGATTAGCTGATGTTTGTACAGTGCTTTGAAGAGTGAAATATTTATTGCATGATATAAGCTAGATGCTGCATCTCAACTATGCCTTGCCTCCTGACCAGGAGGGTGCGAGCTAGTGTTTCCTTGCGCATAGAAACCCTCCCTGGTTTACAGTCAATTCTCCCACTACTTTGCCCTAGTGTTGTTCTCCATCTGACCAGTCCTGACTAGAACATCTAAAACAGCTTCTCCCAAGGCTGGAGTCTTTTCTTTTTTTTCCCCAGCAGGGATTGCCGCCAGAGCTAAGTAATGTAGCCAGCTCTGCTCTCTCTGACCCAGATGTTGTCTGTCCCTAGTGCAGACATCTGGCCAGTCTCTGAACTTTCACCTTTCGAAGCAAGCGCCCTGTGCTACGCATCCGGTGAGACTGATCAGAGCTATTAGCGGCCTCTGGCTTTAGGGAAAATGTGCAAATTTACTTTTCATCAAAGTTTCTCAATAGGGGATCCTCATATTACCCAGAAGTTCCCTTTTCTTATGCCCCTACCCTGGGGACTCTTGAGCATCTTTCTCTCTTTTGATGCTCTCTCTCTGTCTCGCGTTTGTACGGCTTCCATTTAATTGTTGGAAACAAACCACAGAGAACTAAAAAGGTCTCCATTTGTCTGTCTGTCTCTCTCTCTCTCTCTCTCTCTGCCTGTCTCATGTGTGTCCTTTTCTAATTAGGGCTGGGTGACCCTCCTGGAGGATAAGATTCTGTGATCATTGAAAACTATTCGGTGGAGGGGAAGGGTTCTCAAACCTATTGACCCTATTTTCCCTGTATTTTAATTCTAGGTTTTGCTAGCTCAAGCAAAGTCTGTACTATAGGGAGGGACATGCCAGCATTTCCCCATCAGAATAGTGGTGAGAGCAGATTACTAGGAGGCAGGATTCCCCAGTTCTGTTCCTGGCTTTGCAGCTGCTTTCTGACCTTGGGGAAATCGCATCTGTTCTCTGTACCTGTGACTACATCTACACAGTGACACCGAGCCTAGGTTGATTGACTCGGCCTCACAGGGATTGGCTGTGGGGCTGCAAATAGCAACGTAGAGGTTTGGGCTCGGGCTGGAGCCCAGGCTTTAAGATCCACCCCCATTCCAGGGTCCCTGAGCCTGGGCTCCACCCTGAGCCTGAATGTCTACGCTGCAATTTTTAGCCCTGCGAGCCCAAGTGAGCTGACACAGGCTAGCTGCAGCCATGCTGTAGGTCTTCTATCTGTATAGGAGCAGCCTGGCCGAGGTCAGCTCCTTAAAGGTCAGCAAAGTATTGTTACAGAATGGGAGTGTTTGATGAGGCCCCACGGAAGCTATTTCAACCACAGATGTCAGCACTGAGGGCGCACTGTGTGGTGGGCGGCTGCAAGCCCTTGTAAGAGCCATTCGTTTATTTATTTATTTTTCGCTGTTGTTATTATTCTAAAAATTGACTCCTGCATCTTTGACTTGCTGCTCCTCCTGGGGCTGGCACTGCATGCAGAATGTGCTCTGGCAACCTCATTATGGGGGGTGCCCCAAGACAACATCCACAGTGGGGTCCCTCTTTTTTTTCCTGCAGTCGGTGACCTTTCAAACTAAAGCTGCTACGTGAAGTGTGCTAGGGGGCTCCCCGGCCTTTACCCACTCCCTGAGTAGACCAGTGTTAACATTCTGCTAGCTTGGCCCACGTGAAAGGGCCCCATTAAACAGCCACGCCAAGGAAAAAGGTAAGGGGATTGACCCTTCCACCTTCGAATGGAGTTGGGATAGTGAAAGAGAAGTCGGTTTTGTTAATCTTGAACAAAGAAAAGTCTGGCTGCTGGGTGCACTGTATTTAATATAAGGGGCAGCAGGAATAGGAGAAGTGCGAAAACAAACATTTTGGTTCTTCAATTAAACTCTAGTCCTTTCTTTCAGGAAATCTAGCTAGCTCGTGCAAAGGTGTGTGGTTAAATTCTCTGGCTGCATTTGAATATTTCAACCAGTATCTCAATATTGGGCTGAACCAAAATCCCAGATCTGAAAGCTCCTGATTTAGGGGTTCAAAATCCAGATCCAAAAGCATGGCCTATTCAACCTTGAGGTTTGGATCTAGACCCTTACAGAGAGAGGTTTGAGCTTTAAACTCTTATCAGAAGCTGGAGTAAGGAGGGTTGGTTCCTACCCACCTCTTAATAAGAACTGACCCAAACCTGGGCCCCAAACCTGAGCTGAACCCAGAGAGAACCTTAGCACCGCTGCGTCTGCATTTCTAGGTCCTGGGTGCAGATGTGCCAAAATAGCATGAGAACGGCTGTTTGGACCAGGAATCTTTCCAGAAAGCCTGTCCTCACCAGACATCTAGCTTAATTTTGAAGACCTAGAACATTCAGGCCCTGATCTTCCTCCAGCGGGATATGGATAACTTCCACTGAAGCCCAGTGAAGATATTCTTATCCTGGGGGTCGGCTGGAGGGAAGAGAAGACCCCTGCTGATCTGGTTGTTTCCTTTAATCAAACCACTGAATCTCAAGTTTGCGCTCCTCCAAATATGCTGGGAAATCTTTACAAATCCACATTGGGTTCCTTCAGGACGCAGTGGCTCACACGTTTCTCACCTTCCCTTCACTGATCTGAAAATGTGTATGTAGAACAGGTCATGAACTCAATAGCACTCTCCTCCAATATCATTTTACCGGCATGTTACACAATATATGAAACGGACGGACCCGAGCCAGAGAGTGCACGTCGGGATCCAGACTTTGAAAACGTTCACAGCATAGGGGATCCAGAATTTCTGTTAGGCCCCTTTATGGAGCTAATGGACAGCTGCAAAGTTTGGATCCAGCGCTGAATTTCCCCAGAGTTTGAGGTTCAATTCAGGCCTCTCTAATGAACATACATGGAACGCTGCTCTAGCTCCAGGAATTTAAACCATCTCACACGCTCCAACAAATAGTTGGATGCTGAAGTCATGCTTTCTTGCTTTGGTATTTTTTTCCTTCGTGTGTGAGTGTTTAACTCAAAAGCAACTGTGTTTTTTCTCCAAGGTTGTAGCGCCCATTTGAGATAGACTGCAATTTCTGACCTGAGATTTCCCTGAGATTGTGCCAAGAAAAACATATGTGCTAATAATGAAGCCCACCCTGGTGTCAAACAAGCAGAGAGACCTCCTCCATCTGTTTATGTCCGTGGCGCAGTTCATTAGCTAGAACTTCTTGCATGTGCAAGTTCCCGGTTACAGACAAATCCCAATCAGTGTGATATTTTTGATTAGCTCCCCAATTACTTTCTAGCTTGGCTTGTGTTCCCCTTAGTCCTAATAATGTGAAAGAGGAATCTTCGTCCCCAGTTCAACAAGGTACTGAAGAGCACATCTGGCTTTAAGCATGTGAGTAGATCTGTGGACTTCAGATGAGTTTAAAGTTAAGCATGGGTTTAAGTGATTCGCTGGATCACGAGGGGGGAATGCATCTGTGGTATAGAAAGCTCAGTTGAAAAAATACCATGGTGTTTTGCTGTATTGGTCCTTGATATGGAAGTAACATTATAGCAAGCATTTACACTGGTGCTGTTGTTTTATATTATTCAGCCCAGGCCTGTGTCTCTAAGCTTGAAGTGGGACTTCTTTACAGCAGCTGCATTCCTGTTACTGGGGGTTAAGAGTTTTAACGCCAGCATGTGCGGTCCAGCCCTGACCACTGAAAAGTTGAGCTAACCTCGAGGTGACAAGGGCAGGAAACCTGCCAGTTCCTCATTCACGCCAATGTCAATCCTGTCTATTTTAAGCAGACCTTTTGAGTCTCTTGTTCTCACTCTTCCAGTTACTGTAGCTACTAGAGATTCGCTCTCAGCACAAAATCTGGATCAGGATCAGAACTTCTTTGTGTGGTGTTCTGATCCCAGGCATTGGGGCCCAGGTCTGATACATACATTTCACTGGGTGATGATTGTTTTGGAATTCCTGACCTATCCTTCTCTTAGAAACCTGTAGCATTTATGGTGATGTAAGTCAAATAAGTTATATATAGGAGATATATAGAGAGAGAAAGATGTATATATGTTTCCCTTCAGTGAAGGATTGTAGCAGTGTACTGAGCCTCTTCTGTAAGATATTTATTATGAATTTTTGTTTTGTACAGTAGCTGTCTGAAAAGAAGGTGTGACCATTTGTGTTTTAACATGCTGCTGCTGTCCGCCCCCATCGTACACCCGCAGTGGAGTTTTGGGGGAGGAAATCTCGCTAATCTTTCTAACTGCTTAGTTACACAACTGGTGTCTCACTACTGTCTGGTGTGCAAATCAGGACGCGATTTCCAATCAAGCTTTGTAATCATAACAAACCAATAGAAATAAACTTTCTAATTTTATTTTAACAAAGAAACATTTTCTTGTTTTATCCTGGGTTTTGTTTTGTTTTGCTAATCTTTGAAAATGGATAGTCCAGTTGTAATGCTAGCCTTTATCTCTTAATAAAGGACTTCCTGGAAGTTACCACATTGTCAGTTTTTGTTTTCCACTGGTTAGATTTGGTTTCATGAATACTTTCCTCTGTGTGTTTTATATGTCCAGGCCATGAGCCTTATTTCTGATCCTCACATTTCCTTTTTCTATGTAACTTTTCAGAAATATCTCTCTGGATTTTAAAATAATGAAATAAAACATTACGATAGGAGGCAGTCAAAATAAATCGGTGAGAAATTGAGGAGTTGTTTACATTTTACAGGTTGCTTATGCTGTGTTGTTAGGCACTGCAGAACTCTGTGACTTATTAGACCCGAGAAGAACTATGGTCTAGTCATTAAAATAGCAGGACTGCTGCGTTCTTCATTTAACTCTGCTGCCAAATGAATTACTCTGCATTTATATCGGTGTCAGAGAGAGCAGAATTTGCCCCTTATTATTATAAATGCAGCATCATCCTCTAAAAATACAGCTGCTAAAGTTTGGAACTTCTGACCTCATATTAGCTAGCAAACTTATCTGGATGTATGGACTGAGTTTAGAGGGTGTCTCACTTCATATAATATAGATGGTTTGCCTTTCTCAACGGGCATGTTAGCTGGACTTCCTCTACCTTCCCTTAAATGACTTAGGCCCTGATTCAACAAACCAGTTAAGCACATGCTTAAAGTTAAGCACATACTTAGGTGTTGTGCTCAACCGGGGTCTTAGACTCCTACTGACTTGGCAAGGTATAACATATCCCTTTGCGTCTTATATATCCCTTCTGAATTTATCCTAGCGGCATTAAACACTAACGCCACTGACTTCAGTGGAGTTACTATGGATTTACACCGGTGTCTCTGAGCAGAAATTGACCCATTACTCTGTTTATGTTCTACTTGAGTTTGTCTGATTCCATGGTTGGTTCCCACAAGCTTTGCTTCTCTAGTCTGTGCTGTCACCAGAAGCCTTCTGCAAAAACACAGCTGGACATCATATAGAGGCTAAAGTTTATCTTCTTTGTATTACATGGTTGCTCGTCTGTTGTTCTGTTTAGACCTAGACCCCAGCCATAGGGATGGTTGACATGCCATCCATGGAAGGTAAAATAAAACCAGCACATACCATACATTTAAACCATGTTCCTTCCTGAAAACTGTTGTCACTGCAAGATTATGACTTGGCCAGTGAAATACAAAGCCTTGGGATTGAAATACCAAGGAGAATTTGAATTGAAAATTCTGGTCCCAAAGCAAAGTGAGCACCTCTGAAATGGCTTCTTTGCATCTTTCCAGTCTCTGGTTTCTTTGCCAACAAAGAGACATGTGGGATGGGATCTGGGGTGGTTGGGTCTCCCTGTGGTAGGGCCCGGGCTGCTCAGGACAATGGGGTTCAAACGTTGCTTTAAGCGATGTTTGTGCTTCCCCCTGGTGCTAATTTGCACCTTTTTTGATTACACACTTGTCGCCCACGGCCACAGATTGCTCTTGTGCTATTGAAGGTTTGTCATGCTATAGGGACACACTGGCCTGGCCTCCTTTCCCCCCCTAACTGGTGGCATGGCACAGATGTTACTGCAGTACATCTATACCCTAAGGAATCTCCCAGGCAAAGGGACAGACTCCTGAAGAGTCTGGTTAAGTTCCTTGGGCTGCCAGTGCGGCATAGAACAGCCAAAATGCAGCAGAGGATCACTCCTTGCCTGGCTTTGCCCTGCAGTGCAGGGATGGTGCCTCCCCACCGAGCTGGCCCTCTTGGCATACAAATGGTCTATGTTCCATGCACAAGCTCCCTCTGTCCTGCCCCCAGCTTGAACAATGGAGCTGCACCAGGAGTTGCTTGAGGGACACCCGTTCCAATGGCTTCAGGCATGTACTTGCAGCTTATCCATTTGCTTATTGTGGGAATGGTACCCTAACACGCCTCTGAGGTTTGGGAACAGTTGCTTTTACTTCCTTCCCGAAGATGGACTGGACAAATGGTGCTGATGGTGGAGGGTGTGGGTTGCTATTTTTGGTCTCAGCCCAGGAAAACCAGAAAGGGTTAATCCTCTACCATAGACAGTGCATGGTAGCCAACTCTACATGTCACTATGTTAGTGGGCATAAAAATGCATGACACCCTATTTATAACCTTGTGTACCATTAATTTTAGACAACTTCTGTTGGCCCCCTGTACGGCTGGGTCCTACCTTTCAGCTCATTAGAAAGCCAGACTGGCTTTTCAAATCGAAACGTTGTTTTGCTCTTATGGCTGGAATTTCATGAGTATCGGTCAGCTTGGTGCTGCTGCATTTCGGTGAAGCCATGGGTGATAGAATATTAATGGGTAGCTAAAAGCTACCAACTAATCAGGCCTCAATCTCACTACAACTAGATTTAAGAGGGGGAAGGTTATAAGGAAATGCATATCACTGGAGTTTCTCTGCAGCTGTTCCCTTTCGGGAAACAGAAAGCCTAGGTGACAGTGGGCAGTGAGATGCGCTACCTTATTTTTGCCAGGGAGAGAAGATGTGTCCCAGTCCTGGATTCACTCCATTCTAGCATGCAGAACTAGGGCTGTGACCCAGTGTCGAGGTTGCACTCCAGTTTGGGGTAATTATATTTTGTCAGCCTTCTTCCCTCACTGCAGATTTCCTTGGTTATGGCATTTCCGTCACTTCTCATCCTAACGGGCTGCGTTGTGCCAAACAGTTGCTGCATTCCACCCCAGGAATAGCTGCACTTCAGCAGTGGGTGATGTGAGTCACGTACGTGTCTCTGTGCTGGTGCAGAGCACTGAGCGGTCCTGTAGGATGAAATGTGCTACCTACTCACTTAATCCTATCAGGTCCTGAGCACTCGCCTTGAGTGCAGCATCCGTCACGATCATGCCATGAATGCACAATACATAGTAGCCATTCTCGTATAACGTGTGTGAGCTGTACTGGAGATGGGCCCAAAAATCTAAAATCCCAGCCAAAGCCAGATTCCCACCACTCACAAGGGGCTAGGACAGTGATGCTCAGATTGCGGCTGGCTCTTTAATGTATCCCCTGCAGCTCTTTGCAGCCCATGATATTAAAACAGTGTGATTTAATTAGTAACCAATCAGGATACTTTTACTACATTATTAACCAATTAAGTTATCAACTTGCACTAAGTTATTAACTTATTTGCCATGAGACTTATATATAAACTAAATATTTCCCCATCAGATTGTTTAAATATGAATAGTAAATGAAACAATGAATTCGCAATACTGGGGCTCTTTTGGGTAACATTGATCGCCAATTTGGCTCCTGAACCGCTGAGGTCTGAGTACCACTGCTCTATCATTAAGTATGCAGCCATGGATTTCGTTCTCTCTTACTATCCCCTAAATAAGTGGACTGATTTCCAAAGGTGCTGGACACTTGCACTTCCAGTGACATCAGTGTGATTTGTTGGCATTTAGAGCCTCTGAAAATCACTCCACTTTCATGTAGGAGTCTAAATAAGAATTTAGGGGCCTAACTTTGGGCACCCAGGTTTGCAAAGTTTGGCCATATAGGACCTTAGTCTGATCACTCTTCCACCAGTGCAAATGGGAGAGTAACGCTACTGAAGCCAAAGGAAAAGTGGGGGTCAGAATAAGCATTATAAAGACAGCCTGGGTCAGAAGGAGGTGGGTGTGACAGATTGGCCTCCCATTCTAGGATGTCACTTGATGTACTGGGATTTCAATGCGCCTGCCTGCTCCGCTAGCCTGGGCTCCCTCTCCCTGTTTTGCTGAATTAGGCTCTCCGGCCTCTGGCAGCACACACACACGGGTAGGTCCACACCAGCTGTAGAATCCCACAGAGTCTGCAAACAGCTCTCTATGAGATGACTCAGCTAGGAAATCACCCAGCACTCAAGTGCAGCTCCCCTCTGGAAAGTACACGCAAAATAATATTGTCTTGTGCTGCAGAGAAATCTATACAATGTAAGCTCATAAATTCGCCCCCTCCCTCAGTGTGGAGGAAGATATGCACAACTTCTTCCCCCCTCCCCCAGTTAGCAATTGCACAAACTGGATTTAATAATAAACAAAAACAAGTTTATTAACTATAAAAGGCAGATTTTAAGTGCTTATAAGGGATAGCAAACAGAACAAAGCAGATTACCAAGCAAATAAAACAAAACACACATACTAAGCTTAAGATCTTAAAGGGACTGGTTTCAAGAAATAATTTCCCACCCTAAATGTTGTTTTAGGCAAGTTGCGGAGTTTCTGTAGCTTAGAGTTCCAGTAATTTCACTTTACAGGCTAGACTTAGTCTGACTCCTGTCTTAGTCTGGACTAGCCCGTGCTTTTCCCACCGTTCAGTTCCTTTGTCTCTTCAGGTACTTTCAGCAGTCTTTCTTCTTGGGCTGGAAGGCAATGGAGAAGAGTCCTGTTTGCCTTACTCCCCAGCCTCAAATAAGATTTACATAAGGCGGGAATCTTTTGTTTCCCAGTCTTGATCACCCCCTCCTTTTAGTGGAAAATTACTAGAAGTCCAAGATGGTGTTTAGTACCAGGTGGCAGGACCACCTGACCTAGTAGTGTGACAGCTACATCCCAGGACATCTCTCAGAAAGGAGAGAGATTAGTATCTTCAAAGTCTTATTGTTTCTTCCTAATGGCCTATCAAGGCTGATGGCCTGTTGTCTGGTGGGTGTCTCCCAAATACACACGCAGGTGTCATTGTTACATAGTCAATATACCTAACATTTGAGAAAACCTGGATTTGTGCTGGAAATGGCCTAACCTGACGATTACTTTAGATAAGCTATTACCAGCAGGACAGTGGGGTGGGAGGAGGTATTGTTTCATATTCTCTGTGTATATATAAAGTCTGCTGCAGTTTCCACGGTATGTATCTGATGAAGTGAGCTGTAGCTCACGAAAGCTCATGCTCAAATAAACTGGTTAGTCTCTAAGGTGCCACAAGTACTCCTTTTCTTTTTGCGAATACAGACTAACACGGCTGTTACTCTGATACCTAACATTAGGTACAGAAATGATACAGGAATACAAATTGGATAATCACTTTCAGTAAATTATAACCTTTCTGATTATACAAAAGACCCATCTTGCATAAAATATACCTCAGTTAGGCCATACCCATATCATAAGCGTATTTCCATAAAGAATCTGGGGTGTAACGTCACAGAGGGATAATTATTAGTTTCTTCGGCCTCAGTTAATATCCTGAGTGAATCCTACTCAGGGAATCCTGCTCAGGGAATCCTACAAGCAGCTGGGTGACCAGATAGCAAGTGTAAAAAATCGGGACAGGGGGTGGGGGGTAATCAGAGCCCATATAAAAAAAAGCCCCAAATATTGGGACCGTCCCTATAAAATCGGGACATCTGGTCATCCTAGCTGAAAAGCAATGAAATCCGTGGCAGCTGAGACTTTGGTTCCTTGCAGGAACCGTTCTTTTCATACAGCCATTGAGAGCTATTTGCCTGAGCCAAACACTCTGTGTTCTCACCCTTGCTTCCTCGAAAGCCAATCTGAAGTATGTGGCATGCCGACAGGCCTGGGGCAAGTGTCTCTCTTTCATCCCCCACGAGTCCACTCTCAAGAAAATCTTGTCTCTCAATAACTGCCTGAGAGCCCAACAAAGAGCGCTTATGTCTGGAGAGCCGTTCCTAATAGGAATCAAATGCTAATATAATAAGCCTATTCTGACAGGCTTTTTACACAGTCCCTTCTACCCACCCCCCCCTTCTGTCCAGGCTCACAACCATTAAACAGTCAGCCACGTTTTTGCCTGCCTTTTAGCTCGTGTTGTTTCTTTATCAAATGCCAGCTAAGGACCCAATCCTGTGACTCAATGGCAGCTGAGCCCTCAGCACTCACAGGATCAGACCCTCAGGCACTAGAGGGTGCATCCAAATCTGCAGCGTGGCTTTCGCAGCAGGGCCTGGTGACTGAATTGTATTCCCCTTGGGCGATTAGTCAGTCACATGTACCTAGTGGCCTGCGCAGGAACAGCCTGCCATGCTACTCACAAGATAAAACCAAATAAAACATAAAACTGGAGAAAAAAATTTGGCAGTTGCCAAGCAAGTAAGTCAGTGGACTTGATATGAAGTTAGTTAATGGCCCTTTAGAGACTAATATGGGCAGTAATGAGGAGGTGAATTGGAGAACCACGAGGCAGCCTTAAAAGCTTTCGGGCTAAATCAAAGAATATGCAGCAGTCTCTTGAGGGTAGCAGCAAAAGCGTTTCCCTATGGAACTACCCAGATCAAAGAGGTTGGGTAAGTGTGGCAGGGAGACAGCCTATGCTGAGTGTTGTATGTAAGGGATTTGACTAGTTTCCTGGGTAGGAAATGATGTACAGGACCCAAATATGCCAGAGAACCTGAATCAAAATGGGAATAGCATCTGACCCAAGACACATGGAAGTTAATGGATAGTGTCCCGTTGACTACAAGGGACTGCTCATGAGGCTAATTTATTAGGACAAAGGTACTGTGCCTGCCACCCTGTATCCGATCAGGAGTAACACATGCCAATATCCTGGGACTGGTGAGCAATCCGGGAAAGGCGGTGCCTTCTGGGGTTACAGCATGAGACTTTGAGCCAGAAGTACTCCTGGTTCTGCCACTGACCTATTGAGCAACTGTGGGCAATTCATAACCTCTCTGTGCTTCAGTTTCCTCATCTGTAAAAAGGGGAATATAACACTGAGTGTGCAGAGAGCTCAGTGAATATTTTTGTATGGAAGTGGGGAGAAAGTTCTGCATGGGTTGCAAATTCTCTGAGGAAGAAGCAGCCAGGACACTAGCGAGTACAAAAGTGACATCCTGGTGGAATAATTCCTGTAATTGTACTAAGGCTGCCTGCCTAAAAATGCAGCTCCAAAGACCCAAGGTCAAAGATATTTCCAGTCTGAGAAACTTTGGCAGCAGGAAGAACAGCACTGCCATGAAAGGAAACAGCCCAGGATGGGAGAAGAGGTCTCAGTGTGCAGAGCCCAATCAATCACAGCTCTGGCTTGTTAGTGTTCAGCTTGAAAAAAAATTAGTCATCTCCTCCAAACCTTGCTATCAGAAAGGCAATCACATCGTGCCTGCTGTCGAAAGGGCCAAGAGCTATACCTAGGTGTCTGCTGCATAGACGGGAAACCGGAATCTCATAGCCAGACGAGAGGGCTTGAAGTGTTATCGCTAGTGAATTGCGCTGATGCAGGCCCGTCAAAGATCGACCCAAACAAATCAGCTCCCTGGCTTTGTGGCACAGAATGTTCACGCTGAGCCAAAGCCACGGGCATTCCATTCCACAGGAAGGCGCGCTACAAGCTGCTGAAAGTGATACAAGACAGCGCTGATAACTGCCCTGCGCTTCATGCCACACTTTCGGGGAAATCTAAGGAAAAAGTTCTCACATCTTTTTGCTCTAACAGCAGCAACCCCCCCCCCCCCGATAACGGCCCTGAGAGAAGATAAGCTATTAGCAGTTCTGCCAGCTAAACAGGGCCCTTCGGTAATGTAGAGCACAAGCCCTACGCATTCAAAAGCAGCGTCCTGGAAAGCTGAGCATCTATCTGCTGTGCTGTTGGAAAAAAACCAAGAGACTCTTCGTCAGTGCACACTAGGGAGTACTGGAGCTGCAAAGTAATTGTTTAAATCACACATAATCTCTTGTGTGTGTGTGCGCAAAGGGAATGCAACATGGTGTAAAATGTTCTCAGATCAGAATTCTCCATTCCCTTACACTACCGGTAGAGTTTCGCACGAGAATATGCCAGGTGCAAGGTAGCAAAGAATCAACGCTCCCTGCACCATAACTGGTATATGGTGTGGTGTGAAAGGGCGAGAGGAACTCTGGGCCAGAGCTGCAAAGATATTTAGGCACCTAAGCCCCAGTTTTAGGCACCACTCTGCAAACCACACTCAGCAGCTGCCCAACAAGATAGGTGCCTAAACTTATTCGGTACCTAAACGTTCAGGGTAAAAAAAATCCCCAATAGACCTAAGTTTCTGCCTCTGATCATAAGTTGTGCTGCCTGGTTCTAGACTTCCAGACACCTGTCGCCTGCCTAAACACCAGTGCCATCCAGGAACAGGGGGAAGATAGGTTGAGGAGTGTTTACCTTGCCTGCCAAGAGGGACTGTTTCCTTGGTGATCTCTTTCTGCTTGAGGCTGTTGTTGGGGGTGCAGAGGCTGTGGGGGGGACAGAGTATGTGTGGAGCCTTCAGGAGGAAAGGGGCTGGCTTACCTTGTGTTCTCCTCTTTCTGCCTGCCCCTATCTTGCCTGCCTGCATCAAATCCCATTCAAACTCTGGCCGCCACCAGCACCGTACTGAGCCAAGCAACGCACAGCCCCTTTGTGGATCCAGGCCTCTGAGCCTAAGGGTAAAACTCTCAATCACCTAGGTCTTATTTTCAAAAGGGACCAAGGCAGGGGTTCTCAATCTTTTTCTTTCTGAGTTCCCACCCAATTCTGTCAAGACATGGGAGTGGCTTCGACAGGCACATATGCATGTCATGGTCAGTGTTCATCCTGGCTCAGCTTCAGCTCTGGGTGGTGGTTCAGGCTTCAGCTTCTGCCCTGGGCCCCAGAGAGTCTAACACCAGCTCTGGTTTATTTTGGTGGGCCCCCTGAAACCTGCTCACGGCCCCCAAGGGGGCCATGGGTACCCAGTTGAAAACCACAAGACTAAGGCACTTAGGAGCCTTCCACTGAAAATCAATGAGATTTAGGCTCCTACGTTACTTCAGTGCTTTTGAAAAATGTATCATAATTCTCCTCTCAGTCCAGTTTACACCTCTGAAATTCTATTGGCTTTGGTGACGTTACTCCAGATGTACAAATTAAGTGAGCTTCAAATTAGTTCCAGTGGATTTATAGGGCCTGATTCAGCACTGTACGACTCCAGTTTCATGCCAGTGTAACTTTGATAATGTCAACGACTCAAGCCCATAATGTTGTAAAATGAATATGAGACCAAAATCAGGCTCACCCTTTATGGAAAAGTCCTGTAGAAAATGATGGCTTTCCCATGGGCTTTCTTTAACCATCCTGTAGAATTTAATCAAAAATGATAGCCCAGCTATAGAGGTGGGTAGGAGGGTTCAAAGAAAGGAGCTCATTCTCATTAATTAGGTAGGTTTTTAGAGTAATGTTTATAGAACTGTCACATGCTGGCTGGCTCTTTAAGGGGAGTTTGGATCTGCCTGGCCTGTGACAGACCAGATTCCCCTGCTCCCATCCCTCCATCCCAGCTGATCTTGATCAGGTTGGGGGATCAGGTGGCTCCATTCAATTATTTGGCCCAGCTAGGGAAGAGTGGGTGATTGCCATAAAGGGATGGGAGCTCTCATTTGGGGAGGAGAGTTGTTTCATGTGACTGGCCCTGAAGCAAGAGGGTCGTTGGAGAGAAGATGATTCTTGTGGCAGGCCTGGGAAAAGACCAGCCTCCAGGTAGATGGCCTGGAGGTAGACTGGGTATATCGACCCAGCTAGGGGGAAGGACTCCTAGACAGAAGCTCTGAGGGTCAGTGGTTTGGCCAGGAAGAAAGTCTGGAGAATCAGCAATCTGAGAATGCAGGGTGGATGAGGAGACCAGGAGGAGTAGAAGACTTTTTGTTTGATGTTGTCCTAGGACTAGCTAACTGCTGACATAGCCTCCCTGGGAAAACATGCTCCTGTCAAAGCAGTATTGCTGAGACTAAGAGGGGAACAGCAGGGAGCTATTGCTGTGCTGTGCCATCGTGGGTCACCAGGGAGTGGAGGTACGGCATGCTACCCCGAGAACGCTATTACATTCCTAGAGAATCCTACTTGTTTCATCCCTATTGGACTATTTCTTCAGGGGCTGACTTTATCCATCCCACCTACTCACTGCATGCAAGTTGTGGCATGCAGGTGCTAGAGGCAGCCGGGCACCATTCATTTCAATGTCCTTGGAAGAAAGCAGAGGCACCATCGTGCCCCATGGAGAAATTACCAGTTGGACAGAAAAAGCAAACAGTAATAAAAAATGACCTGTTTTTTTAGGAACAAGGAGGCCAAATCATCAGGACAGCTCCTACATAGATTTACCCCCAGCTGATAATCTTGTGGAACTGCTGAGGAACCTATTCTGAAGGGACCAATGATTTCCTTTTACCAAAAACAGTCCTCTTCTGCCCTACTTGGAAGAATTTGCTATTTAGGTTACGCTTGGGAAGGTTTACGTCCCAGGACCTCTCACAATTGAAAGCTGGGGGATGCAAACATGACAGGCTCGGCTGGGCTGTACGCGGTGCAGACATAATGCTTACTTGCAATTACTGGGCAAGGGTGATACAATTGTCTGAAGTGCTGTACAGTGATGTATGATGTGCAGAGAACACTGTATATCAAAATGTAACTCATGAGCAGTTTCTAGCACCTTTCTTCCTAAATCCAAAATAATCTGCTGTCAATTAAAAGCCTAATGAGGCATGCAGAGATCTCAGCTGGGTGCTGTGGGTCAGGTCTACCTGTGATGCTTTCTTGGGGTCGCCAGGACTGAGACACACCCCTGCTGCTGCAGGGAGAGAGATTTGCTGATACTAAATTGGTTGCCAGCTCCCTGACACCCCCAGGCTGTTAGCCACCTAATCTCCTCAGAGCTCTGCCAGCTCTTACTTTGCCCTGCAGGGTAACACTGTCTAGTCCCTGAGCGCTTCTGAAGCGCCCCCCTGTAGTGTCCAGCACCTGTCACTGACACTCAGTTACTACCAGTTTTTCTATTCCCAAGGGAACAGTGTATGCACACAGCTTAATTGATACAACTCAAAATCAAGGCCTTGGTACCACCACAGCATAGGGATGTAACAATTGTACCTTTTATTATTAAAGATGTTTATTATCGAAGAGGTTGAGTATTGAAGACAAAGATTTCAGAGATACTGAGAAAGGATAATGGAAACAGAAATGGTTACATGTAGGACATAAGATATAACACGCTCCTTAGGGTTCACACTTCACTTTCATTGGGTAAAATCTTTTTCTAAAGCAGTTTCTCACTGAAAGCATCTTTGCAATGTTTCCAGATAGGAGAGGCTGGGATCCCATTTTCATGAATACATTGCACTGCACAATTCCTTCCTTAAGTGCAGGATAAAACAAGGGTCTCTTTGCCCTCCTCCTATACCCCAAAGTTCACTGTCTTTGCACCCAAGACAGGATAACCACTTGTGGTTAAGTCCCTGGTGGGCTGACACAATGTTGTCTTTCACATCCTCATGTTGACTTGGAATGCAAATGCGGCTGCCACTGTGTTTGACTGACAATGCTTAATTTACATCGGAGACAGGCGCAGGCGAATAGATAGGCTTTTACTGACAGAAAACATGTTTGTCAACTCTGCCTTGTTACATAGTTTTAGTTGGTACCCATAAGTTATTAACCGTACATTTCACAATGACATTAATGACCACCATGACACCAGCTTTAATCTGTACCTTGCAAGACACGAGCTCTGGCAGTCTCTAAGGTGCCACAAGTATTCCTTTTCTTTTTGTGAATACAGACTAACACGGCTGTTACTCTGAAAACTATGAAAGCAGTGTGTTAGGTGTACCGAGTTTGTTAGGCCTCTTAGGAGTTGCTGACAGAGTAGTGCAGGGGGTTCTCAACCTTTTTCTTTTGGAGGCCCCCCCCCAACGTGCTATAAAAACTCCACAGCCCACCTGTGCCACAAGAACTGTTTTTCTGCATATAAAAGCCAGGGCCAGCGTTAGGGGGTAGCAAGCAGGGCTGTTGCCTGGGGCCCCACGCCACAGGGGCCCCTGCGAAGCTACATTGCTCAGGCTTCAGCTTGAGCCCCTGGCGACAGGGCTCAGGACCCCAGGCTTCAGCCCTATGCGGCGGGGCTTTGGCTTTCTGCCCTGGGCCCCAGCGAGTCTAATGCTGGCTGTGCTTGGAGGACCACCTGAAACCTGCTCATGGCCCCGCAGGGGGCCCCGGACCCCTGGTTGAGAACCACTGGAGCAGTGAACCCTTTGCCAGCTGGCACCAAGGGGCCTTTGTGTCACAGTTCCATTTCAGGATTCTCCAAGAACAAGAGAGAAAACTGGGAAGAAAACAAATGAAGGGGTTGCTCTCACTGGGGGTCTTAACCAAAGCCCACTGAAGTCAATCAAAATCTTTCTCCTTGAGCAAGTTTCTGTGGAAAGAACTATGTGGGGGGGAGGGGGAAGGGCATCAAACATGCTGACCTGCCTGTCTTCCCAACCAGGCTTGTTCCTTGTGAGGGGCATTTGGCAGACCTGGGAGAAGCTGAATGACTGCATACGCTGGTCATGTCCCCGCATGACTGCGTGGTAAATACCAAGCAACTGTGTCACATTGCTAAAACTTGCGCAGCTTGGCATCTGCGTGCATGTGAAGTTAATGACTTCACTTTGCTTCAGTCCTAAACATCTGCCAAAGTCTGAGCAAATGCATCAGTGAGGGCTGGGAAAGCAGAACTAAAAATGTGATTTGAAAAATCCAGCGGAAGGGGGTCAGCATGCAATTGGCAGATCCTGCTGAACTGCACTGGGTCAATGGGCCGTTCTAATTGACCTGGCAGAGTTCAGGCAACGGTCACAGTTGGTTGAGTTAATCCAGCCGGAGGTGCTAACAACCCTCATGGAAAAAAGAAAAGGAGTACTTGTGGCACCTTAGAGACTAACCAATTTATCTGAGCGTAAGCTTTCGTGAGCTACAGCTCACTTCATCGGATGCATACTGTGGAAACTGCAGAAGACGTTATATACACAGAGACCATGAAACAATACCTCCTCCCATCCCACTCTCCTGCTGGTAATAACTTATCTAAAGTGATCACTCTCCTTACAATGTGTATGATAATCAAGTTGGGCCATTTCCAGCACAAATGCAGGTTTTCTCACCCTCCGCCCCCCCCTCCCCCACAAACTCACTCTCCTGCTGATAATAGCCCATCCAAACTGACCACTCTCTTTACAATGTGTATGATAATCAAGGTGGGCCATTTTCCAGCACAAATCCAGGTTTTCTCACCCCCCACCCCCCCCTTCCAAAAACCACACACACAAACTCACTCTCCTGCAGGTAATAGCTTATCCAAAGTGACCACTCTCCTTACAATGTGTATGAAAATCAAGGTGGGCCATTTCCAACACAAATCCAGGTTTTCTCATCCCCCCACCCCCATACACACACAAACTCACTCTCCTGCTGGTAATAGCTCATCCAAACTGACCACTCTCCTTACAATGTGTATGATAATCAAGGTGGGCCATTTCCAGCATAAATCCAAGTTTAACCAGAACGTCTGGTGTGGGGGAGGAAAAAACAAGGGGAAATAGGCTACCTTACATAATGACTTAGCCACTCCCAGTCTCTATTTAAGCCTAAATTAATAGTATCCAATTTGCAAATGAATTCCAATTCAGCAGTTTCTCGCTGGAGTCTGGATTTGAAGTTTTTTTGTTGTAAGACAGCAACCTTCATATCTGTAATTGCGCGACCAGAGAGATTGAAGTGTTCTCCGACTGGTTTATGAATGTTATAATTCTTGACATCTGATTTGTGTCCATTTATTCTTTTACGTAGAGACTGTCCAGTTTGACCAATGTACATGGCAGAGGGGCATTCCTGGCACATGATGGCATATATCACATTGGTAGATATGCAGGTGAACGAGCCTCTGATAGTGTGGCTGATGTTATTAGGCCCTGTGATGGTGTCCCCTGAATAGATATGTGGGCACAGTTGGCAACGGGCTTTGTTGCAAGGATAGGTTCCTGGGTTAGTGGTTCTGTTGTGTGGGGTATGTGGTTGTTGGTGAGTATTTGCTTCAGGTTGGGGGCCTGTCTGTAGGCAAGGACTGGCCTGTCTCCCAAGATTTGTGAGAGTGTTGGGTCATCCTTCAGGATAGGTTGTAGATCCTTAATAATGCGTTGGAGGGGTTTTAGTTGGGGGCTGGAGTTTTCCGAGGAAAGCAAAGTGCATCCGCTGAGTTTCTGATCCTGCAGCCACTTACTCCCATGAGCAGTCCTTCCTCACTTGAATTCAAGGGTTTACTTGTGGGAGTAAGAGTTTGCAGGATCAGACCCTAGATAATTTACACTCCTCCCTACCATGCACAGAACAGAATACCTAGAGGAATGGGGCCAGATCCTCACTCGTGTAAATCAGTTCTGCTCCAAAGTTGAAGAAGTATGCTCAGTTACACCCACTGAGGTTCTCGCCTATAGTCATTGTCCATTGTCATTTCTTCATGCCTCATTTTATAAGATGATAGCTCATTACCTGTGATCACATACGTTGTGTCATTTGGGCCTGGGACTGTCCTTTACTATATGTTTGTACAGTGCCTGCCTGTGGCCTCCAGGTGCTTTCACTATATAAACGGTAAATCAAACAATAAATAATTTTGTCAATGTTTTGTTTCATGCAATGACACAACACTTTTGTTCCCATTTCTGTACTGAATTTAATATCTCTTTGCCAACCTGCACATGTACAAACAAGGACAGGTGGATGTAAATGCTTTTTCACTGGAGGTTCATTCCTTTTCCTCTGAAATATCTGATCAGTGGTGGGGTATTGCTTGAAATGCTCCTCTGGTCTGTTCCGGTATGATAAGTCTTATGTGTTTATTTGCAGGTCATTCTGAGCCCACTGTAGTGTGATGGCATTTCTATCACTGCCATAATTCTTAGCGGGAACCCCATTATCCAAGCGGAGTTGGGCCAGTCCATGCCACCGTTCACACAGGTTATATCCCTGTTTATCTGACCACCAGAGTTGAACCTACCTACCATTACTGGTGGCATAGATCAGAAGTTCATTGTTCTTCTCCCACAAGCCACACTTGGGGTGAGAAACTTCTCTACAGATTCTTCTATCTGGGATATTCTTCATATGTTCCCACGCTTCACGGACACTTCAGCTAATT
Organism: Eretmochelys imbricata; assembly: GCF_965152235.1. Lineage (NCBI taxonomy): Eukaryota > Metazoa > Chordata > Testudines > Cheloniidae > Eretmochelys > Eretmochelys imbricata. Next base: position 8,387,080 of record NC_135593.1, on the reverse strand, counting down.
TAAAATCTCACCCGAAGATGTACCTTTTCTCTCTCCTGTATGACTATTAATTTCCCTTACCCGTTGTTATGGCCTTCTAACTAGAATGCTTTATTTGTTCACCATGCATTCTGGCTTTCCAGCACTGCTTTGTTCAATAACTTATGCCGTGCACTATCCAGTGTCTTTGTTTGATTCCATACAGCATTTTTAGATGTGCTTTGTGTGGAAGATACCGCACCAAGCTAGGGTGTGTTGCATTCCACTGTCAGACTGGTTGACTGACTACACTGCTAAACCCAGGGTTGTCAGTTCAATCCTTGAGGGGGCCATTTAGGGATCTGGGGAAAAATTTGGGGATTGGTCCTACTTTGAGCAGGGGGTTGGACTAGATGACCTCCTGAGGTCCCTTCCAACCCTGATATTCTATGATTCTATGACAGCAGTGAGAGTCTGATTTATTTTACACTGGTTTTACAGCAGTGTAACTCCATGGACGTCAATAAAGTTACCCCTTATCTGAGCTAACTGCCCCTCTGATCCCTTGCTGGACTGTACCCCCTCTTGGGCCTGAAGCCATCACCTTTGTTAGGGTGGAATCACATGATGCTCTCACTCTCAGACTGGGCCTTGTGCTGCAGTCCCCAGATGTCAGTCATGATATTCTTGGCAGATCTGAATTAGGTTCAGTACCTGCAGTTCTGTTACCTCTGGGAGCAGCAGTAGCCAGGCAGTCTCCTGAAAGCACATGATTATTTATTCAGAACAAAAGCATTTAATAGAAAACAGGTCTTAAACCTGTGTAGTTTGAAAGCTGGTACCTTCCACCAATAGAAATTAGTCCCATAAAAGATATCTTGTCTCTCTCATGTCCTGGGACCAACACAGCTACAACACTTACTCCAATGGACAGCCTATGTGCGTGCCTGTCTTTCCCTAAGGTTTACCATTCCCTGGAAGCCACAGAAGCCTCAGTTGCTTTTAGACACCCTTGCTGGACCTGTCTCTCTCTTTCATCTCAGTCTGTTCTCACCAGGTACAGCATCCTCAAGTCCCTGCCCTTCTCTCGCCAGTGTCCTTTTGAGCATTTGGTGTTCTGATGATCTCTACCTCCCAGCAGTGGCAACACCAGGCTTGTACCTTCGTTGAAGACAGGTTATAGGATCCACAAAACAAACAGCTTTCCCCATTGTCTTTCAAGTGTGTGCTTGTTTTGCCAACAGCCCCCTATTAAGTTAGATCAATACATTCATATAGGAAAGCCTAATAATCCAGTGCAACTGTACAGTATCTTTGCCTCACTGACCAGATCACCTATAGAATTCATCAATTACTATAGTATTCTTAGATTAGTACATAGCAGCTCCACATCTGCTATACCCCGATTTGCAAGGATTAGGTGAGAGGAGAATCAGGCTCAAAGTGTGTAGGCATGATCCTTGATTGTAGTTCCACTGAAATCAGTTGAACTATGCCAGTTTACTTCGGCTGATGCATTGGCTTGGCAATTTTTGCATCAGCATTTAGAGGCTGGGATAAAGTAGGTCTGATTATCAACTCAAATTGGTGTAAATCAGGAATAATCCATGGCAGCCAGGGCCTGATTCTCCACTGCCTCACAACTTATGTCTCCATTTACACCTGTGCAGAGTGGGTCTTCATTTAATGCTGCCAAATTGGCATGGGAAAATTTTACTCCTGCTTTGCAGAGGTGTAAATGACAACACAAGGTGCAAGGCAGTTTTGAATCAAGCTCCCATTGTAGTTGCTGTACTTTGGTGTAAAGCCAGAATAAGTCAAAGACGAAGCAGGAAGCAGGTAGAGCATTCCTGGAATCTGCTCATTCTCATGCTGGTTTCCAGCAAGGCTCACTAGTTTTGCTAGGAACCTATTACAATTACCCCAGTATTTTTAATATAGCACTGAGAACTTGCTCCTGTTTTTTATCTTTACAACAGTGAGCAGTGTGTCACTTTCCAGCAGATGATTTAGATTTTTCACTGCTGATTAATACTTTTGGACTGTGGCCTTTCACTGTGTTTCCTGCTGCAATTTATTTAGAATTTCTTACAAAAATGTGTAGCAAATGGCTGCACTAATCAAGTTAAATCAAGCCATGCTTACCTTGGGTTAGCATTAACGTGGACCAAGTTCAAGGGAGGGATTAACTCAGAATTTGACCTGGATGGATGAACTATGCAGCCATGCAGAGTGACTTTTGGGAGGCGGGGAAGGGAAGGGTGCTGTCAGAAAATAATTCCACATGCAAGGAGCGAGGAAGGGTGCTTCCTTAAATCCACAGCTGGACAGGCTCCAGGGTGCTTCAGAGCATGACATGTGGCTGATCTGGTCAACCATTGCTCTAATCTGCCACTGCCAAATTCTAAAAGACATCTCTCATTCTGAGCAGGGTTCAGTCATTTTCTGTACTGTCAGGAGCGGCTGAACATGGAGTGCATTTCCAAGGGGGAGATTGTGATCTGGCCCCTGGGAGAAAACACATTGGTGTGAGAATGGGCAAGATTTCCCTCACTTGCCTTGTATGCCCTGAGCAGAGGCAAGACGCCATTCCATTCTCCTGAGAACCCTGAGCACCAGGTGAGGTGACAGTCTACCCAAAAGGACAGGGAAGGAACAGGGCTACCCTCATGAGCAGGTAGAGGCTGCACTTCCCAAGAGCTGCCGTTGGCTTATCGTGGTGAACTACAATTGCCTTCAGAGCTGACCCTGGGGTGATGCAAATCCACACACTACTTCGTACATAAAAGGCATGTCAGGCGAAATGATAGTCTCTTTTTCTCTGCTGCTCTTTGCACAGCAAGGTTGGGCTGACAATCCTTTAACACCAAAAGGGCTGGAAGTATCAGATGGTTCTGCTGCAGTTGGGCATAAATGAGGAGGCACCTGGGAGCGGCCACTTGAAGTGATGGGAGCGGCAGCTGGAAATGACAGTTTAAGATTCAAATTGGGAACTGTACCATATGGATTAGGCTGGGGACCCTGCACGCCTCGGGCTGCAGTACCTGCCCCGACACTGGAGGCCGTGAATGCATCGGGCTGCACTGTGTCCTCCCGCAGGAGCCTGATGCGAGCACCGGGCGTGCACGCCCCGGGCGGGGGCTCCGCACTAACTTGGAGCCGTGCACGCCCCGGGCTGCAGGACCTGCCCCGGGGACCGCGCGTGCACCGCGCTGCACCGTGGGCGCCGGCCACAGGCTGGGGCCCGGGCACGCTCCGCGCGAGCCTCGCACTGCGCCTGCGCCGGGCAGGCGGCCCCTCCTCCGCCCGCCCGGCCGCGGCCGCGGTGCATTGTGGGACACAAACAAAGTGCCCGGCCAGGCTGGAGCGCGGAGCTCGAGCGCCCGGGCCCCGCGTGCCCCCCGCCCCCCCCGCCCGGAGAGCCCGCGCGAGCCGCCCCCCCCGCCCGGCGCCGCCCCCAGCAGGGAGGAGGCAGCGGCGGCCCCCCCCGCCCGCGCGCCCGCCGCCGCCATGGCCCAGCGGGGGCCCCGGCGCGGCCCCAGCTAGGGGCTCGGTCTGCCGCGCGGCCCGGGGCGCCGGGCCCAGCCACCGCAGGTAACGGAACGGGGCCGGGCCGGGGGGAGACTGCGAGAGCCGGGCCCGGGGGCTGCCTCGTCCCCGGGCAGCCACAGGGCCTCCCCCGCCACCTGCCCCTCCCCCACTCCGGGGCCCCCGTCCTCAGAGACCCGCTTCCCCGGGCCCTAACCCCCCCCCCCCGAGAGCCCCCCATCCTCAACCTCCCGCTTCCCCGGGCCCTAATCCCCCCCCGAGAGCCCCCCATCCTCAACCTCCCGCTTCCCCGGGCCCTAACCCCCCCCCCCCCGAGAGCCCCCCATCCTCAACCTCCCGCTTCCCCGGGCCCTAATCCCCCCCGAGAGCCCCCCATCCTCAACCTCCCGCTTCCCCGGGCCCTAACCCCCCCCCCCCCGAGAGCCCCCCATCCTCAACCTCCCGCTTCCCCGGGCCCTAATCCCCCCCGAGAGCCCCCCATCCTCAACCTCCCGCTTCCCCGGGCCCTAACCCCCCCCCCCGAGAGCCCCCCATCCTCAACCTCCCGCTTCCCCGGGCCCTAATCCCCCCCCGAGAGCCCCCCATCCTCAACCTCCCGCTTCCCCGGGCCCTAATCCCCCCCCCGAGAGCCCCCCATCCTCAACCTCCCGCTTCCCCGGGCCCTAATCCCCCCCCCCCGAGAGCCCCCCATCCTCAACCTCCCGCTTCCCCGGGCCCTAACCCCCCCCCCCCCGAGAGCCCCCCATCCTCAACCTCCCGCTTCCCCGGGCCCTAACCCCCCCCCCCCCGAGAGCCCCCCATCCTCAACCTCCCGCTTCCCCGGGCCCTAACCCCCCCCCCCCGAGAGCCCCCCATCCTCAACCTCCCGCTTCCCCGGGCCCTAACCCCCCCCCCCGAGAGCCCCCCATCCTCAACCTCCCGCTTCCCCGGGCCCTAACCCCCCCCCCCCGAGAGCCCCCCATCCTCAACCTCCCGCTTCCCCGGGCCCTAACCCCCCCCCCCCCCCGAGAGCCCCCCATCCTCAACCTCCCGCTTCCCCGGGCCCTAACCACCCCCCCCCCCCCCGAGAGCCCCCCATCCTCAACCTCCCGCTTCCCCGGGCCCTAATCCCCCCCCCGAGAGCCCCCCATCCTCAACCTCCCGCTTCCCCGGGCCCTAATCCCCCCCCCGAGAGCCCCCCATCCTCAACCTCCCGCTTCCCCGGGCCCTAATCCCCCCCCCCCCGAGAGCCCCCCATCCTCCTCCTCCCGCCCCCCTGGGCCCTAATCCCCCCCGAGAGCCCCCCCATCCTCCTCCTCCCGCCCCCCTGGGCCCTAACCCCCCCGAGAGCCCCCCCATCCTCCTCCTCCCGCCCCCCTGGGCCCTAACCCCCCCGAGAGCCCCCCCATCCTCCTCCTCCCGCCCCCCTGGGCCCTAACCCCCCCCATCCTCCTCCTCCCGCCCCCCTGGGCCCTAACCCCCCCCATCCTCCTCCTCCCGCCCCCCTGGGCCCTAACCCCCCCCATCCTCCTCCTCCCGCCCCCCTGGGCCCTAACCCCCCCCGAGAGCCCCCCCATCCTCCTCCTCCCGCCCCCCTGGGCCCTAACCCCCCCCGAGAGCCCCCCCTTCTCCTCCTGCCCTCCCTGGACCCCCCGAGAGCCCCCCATCCTCCCGCTTCCCCGGTCCCTAACCCCCTCCCTGGACCCCCTGAGAGCCCCGCCTTTTCCTCCTCCTTCTCCCGGTCCCCTGGGCACTAACCCCCCCGAGAGCCCCCCCCTTCTTCTCTTCCTGCTTGCCTGGGCACTAACCCCCCGAGAGCCCCCCCTTCTTCTCTTCCCGCTCGTCTGGGCACTAACCCCCCGAGAGCCCCCCCTTCTCTTCCCGCTCCCCGGGCACTAACCCCCCCCTGAGAGCCCCCCTTCTTTCCTGCTCTCCGGGCACTAACCCCCCCAGAGAACCCCCTCCTCCTCCCGCTCCTGTGGGCACTAACCCCCCCCCCGAGAACCCCCTCCTCCTCCCGCTCCCCTGGGCACTAAACCCCCCCCCTGAGAACCACCTCCTCCTCCCGCTCCCTTGGGCACTAACCCCCCCCCGAGAATCCCCTCCTGCAACCCTGGGCTCTTACCCAAGCCCCTGCCCAGTACTCCCCAAGAGCTCCCCCTCCACTGGGCACTAACTCCCCAAAAGGCCCCCTACATGCACCCTGAGAGGCCCCTCCCCCCGCTCCTTGGGGCACTAACCTCCCGAGAGGCCCCCCCAAGAGCCCTCCCTGGGCACTGACTCCTCAAGAGGGCTCTCCTTGCTCCCCTGGACACTAATCACCTGAGAACCTCCCCAGGTTCTTACCCCCCATTCACCCCCTGCTCCGACGAACACTAACCCCCTGAGAGCCCCTCCAAACTCTTGCCCCCCCCTTTGGGCACTAAGCCCCTGAAAGCCCCCTACCCCAGACACTACACTCTGGAGAGCTCCCCCCAGGCTCTTAATCCCCCATGCACCCCTGTGAGCACCCCCAGCTGCACAAGGCAGTAACCCCCTGAGGGGTCCTCCAACTCTTACCCCCTATGCTCCCCCAAGAGCCCTCCCTGGGCACTAACCCCTCCAGAGGGCCTTCCCGCCCCCCCCCTTCCCAAGAACCACCACCCCTGCTCCCCTGGGGTTGGCCTAGAGGCCACTAGATGCCTCCTGTCTCTACCCTAGAGGCCGTCCTATTTTCCCTGTCCCAAAACCTTGCCGCCTCCTCATCCTTCCTGGCATTTATTACCCCAACACAAACTCTCTGGAGGTGTGCCCCCCCCCCCTTCCAGGACACACACCCTAGAAGTACCCCTTACTCCCCTCTCCCAAAGCTTAGCAGCTCCTCCTCCCCATTCTCCCCACTCCCTCCTGACATCTACCCCTTCCCATAGCCCTTGAGGCCTCTCCATTTTCTCTCTTCCAAAGCCTGGTCTGGTCTGTGTGTCCATTTCCTCCCCCCATGCTGCCTTCCTGTTTTCATCAGCCCTCCCCCTGGCATCTATCTACCCCACTCACCCTTTGGTTGGTGGTGATCTCTCTCCATCCTTTCCCAAGGGTGACTGCTACCCCCCATCCCAGGGGGTTGCTCTCCACAGCCATAGGGGCTAGCAGCTGTTCGGGGCAGCAGCTTGGCATTAGTTGTCTTTTATGTGCCATGCATGCTTGTAGGGCCTCCTGGGGAGCCCTGCAAAGTGATGCACTGAGCACAGGTGCTCCTGGCCTAGCAGGGTTTGCACACTCACAGGATAATCTGTCTGTCGGAGGGGGGCGGTGGGTGATGACACACTTCCTCTTTGCATAGGGGTGTGAGTCCCACCCACACCACAGAACCAGGCACACAGAGATGATCTCTTAGAGTGGGCCCACCCACAGGTTTTGCACCAATTTAGCTATATCTGCTTAGAAAGCAGCATAGTTAAGTGAGTGATCCAATTATATCAGTGCAGGTGTTCGTATTGGTATAACTTGTTTTGATATAAACACTTCTGTAGTGATATAACTGTCCATAGTAGGGGGTTACAGTGATTTAGCTATCTTTGTTTCTATTCCAGTATTTAAATTGGTGGAAAAAGTGTATGTAGGTAATCCCTTACTAGAGGGAATTCCACTCCCGTGCTGTTCTCCCCAAGTGGGAAATGCACAGAGGATCCCCTTTACACTAGAGAGAATTGTTGTTTCTTTTGCATGTCGGTGATTTCCCTAATTTGCTTCCTGAACCTGACACGCACAGAGATTAAGTTTACAGGGGGAGGGAAATGTCCCCTGTCTGAGATTTACAGATGCACTGGGGGAACAACCGATTCATACTTCTCTTTATTGTTGTCACATAAGATGTAAATGAAAGAATTAGTGAAACGAACTCCATGCATCATTTGTTGCTGCAGGAGGTTGAATCACATGCTCTGGCTGGTTTTAAGGAGGGCAGTTTTGTGGTATTGATAGTAAAATGTGTGCTAAAATGAGGGTCCAGTCAGATGTTGGATATTTGCTAGATGGGTCAGAAAGAAATTTGACTCCCTTTCTACCTTGTATAACATTGCACAAGTAGCCAAATCCATTGTTAGAATGTTTGCCGTTTTCTGCAGCTTCAGGTATTGCCAGGGATAGAGTATCTGATCCAGTATGATAAATCTGGTGACTATTTTAGTTAAGGAGGTTTTTCTCTTTGGTATCTTTCTACTCATGAGGAGTCTTTGCTGTATGATGTCTGTATTACAGGAATAATAATAGACATTACAGCCATGTCTGTTCTTTTAATAAACTGTGTAGTTGATGAAAAGGAGGGCTTTGGGACCGCGCCACCTTCCCCCCGGATATTTTTGACATTGTGCAGTCCAGTAGCACCTTCTTTGCTGTATGTTCCTGGTAAATCACATCGGTTCTGTACCAGTCCACTTGAGCGTTTCAGTATATGTTCATTCAGTACTATACAACCTAGGTGTCGAAGTCTGCTAGGAAATAAAAAATCAAACCTCTTAACTCTATAAAACTATAAAATGAAAAAATAGAAAACAGTAGAAATTATAGGAAAATAGTAGTGTAAAGGTATTCTGTGTAAACCAAAGAATTTCGTTTTGGGGTGCAAAAAAGGAAGGTGAGAGAATTAGAGTTCTAGGCCATAAAGTGAAATGGTGTATTTTTAAGAATGGATTCGATGAGAGAACTACTGAAATCTAAGGGATGCTTGCAAGTCTCTGATGATGAAGAATCAGCTTTTTAAGTAATGGTGATGGATTCCATTTGTGAGCCTTAATTATAATCCATGAACTTGAATGACCAAAAATAAGCATCATTTTGTGAATGTCTGTCTGTGCCAGATCTTCTCTTTTTAGCCTGTCTATATAGCTCTTTCCTTTGTTTCTTTTAAAAGCATTGTGGTTTGTAGGCTGTTTTTGAAACCTATCAGGTGTGTAGCAAACCTTTTTCTGAAAAATGGTTTCTAGTATTCATTAGTGGCAGTACATTCAGATTATTTTTGTTCGCTTTCCTGTTATACTAAAGAGCGCATAATGTATTTGTTCTAAATACTTACGTGGCACCCCTCATCCAAGTATCTGGACTTGTAGTAAAGCAAAAACATTTCCCTTGCACAAGTAGCTAATTGCTTTACAACACCCGCACATGTCACAACTTTAAAAGGTCAGGTGTGGAAGAAATTGCCAGTAAACTGATGGGAATCCAAGCTAGTAGTTATCAAAAAGCTGCTTAATACTTTCTGAACATGGCCATGAAGTGAATTTCTGTTGACATATTTCTGTCTTATCCATTGCAAGAAAGTTATCCCAAATTATTCTGCCTGTGCAGAGAGCCAGACTTTAGAAACTCTGAATACTTTCATGCTTAGAGCACACACATTTTTAAATGAAATTATGTAGTTGAACAGTGCTTTTACGATCTACATTACTTTAAATATTATGACATAAGTTGTGGAATTTGTCTTTTAAAGGGACACCACCTTAAAAACACGTATGTCTCTGAAAATGTTTTGTTATAAGGATCATGTAAAATTGCAAGGAAGAAAGTGTGTGGTTGGTATGCCTTACTAATATGTAGTGACATTAGAAGTATTTCAACAATTATATTTGGAAATAATGAAATAGTTAAAAGGGAATTGGTTTGTTTTAATATACTTTGGAATAAATATGAAAATGCAACCTCTGTGCACTTAGGGAGAGATTTTTAAAGGTATTTAGGGTTTTCTGTGTTCAGTATCACAAAACCTGGTTGATGGAATTTAGACGGCTAAGTGTCTGAAACCTTTTGAAACAGGCTTCTAAACCATTGACAGGTTGTGATGCCGAGGACAGCGGTGCCTAAATACCTTTAAAAATCTGGCCCTTGCTCCTGACTAAACTCCAGCAGAGTCCACTATCTTTAACTTGCTTAGTAGTTAAAATTGATACAATGAACTCTCAGGAAGAAAACAAATGCTTAGTGCTGCCATGTCAAATGGACATAAAAGTGGACCACTGAAAAACGATGGGTGGGATATATAAAAATGTAGTCAAATAAAAATGGCTTTAACTAATACCACTATAGAAGAGAGAAAAAAGAATTCTAAAGCGTTAGCAACATTCCTTCTTCTAGCTTCCATCTAATCAAGTTATTAAGGAAGCCTCTTAAACTACATATTGTGTTTACAGACAGGCTGTTTGTAACATGTATTAGAAAGAAAAGTCTGCTTAAGCTAAATCATGAGTTTTATTTAAATTTGAAGTTGGAAGAAATCAAATTCTGTAGATGAACTGTGAATAATGGAATAGGTATTTTAACTGAAGACTGTTTCATTCATTTTATTTGAGAGGAATGAATAAAGGCAGGTTCTCTAAAGCACAAGCATCTTACTAAATGGATGTTTATTCTCTGATAGCATATCTGTATTGACAGTGTAATTACTGAGTACAATGTCTTGCATGCAAAAGTGTGACTCCTGTTCATTTGTATTAAGAGCAGTTTTAGTGGAAAGTTTGTGGATACTGAGGAAGACTTTCAGGCTGCTAAACGTGGCTGAAGAGGGCACTTATGAAGTAGATGGCAGATTATCTAGCACAGGGGTTCTCAAACTGTGGTTCGGGACTCCAAAGTGGGTGGCGATCCCATTTTAATGGGGTCGCCAAGGCTGGTGTTAGACTTGCTGGGTCTCCGGCCCAAGCCCCACTGCCTGGGGCTGAAGCCCAAGCCCCACTGCCCAAGGCTAAGGTTACATGCCTCCTGTCCAGGGCAGAAGCCATTGGGCTTCAGCTTTGTCCCCTCCCACCTCCACCCCCACCCAGGACGGCAGGGCTTGGGCAGGCTCGGGCTTTGGTCCTCCCCGCCTGGGATCGTGTAGTAATTTTTGTTGTCAGAAGACGGTCACGGTGCAATGAAGTTTGAGAATCGCTGATCTAGCATATTATATACCTGGATTTTATATATAAAAATAGCTTTACAGGAAGATGGCTTAAAATGACTGGGATTTTTGCCAGGAGCAAGTCTTTTGGGAAACATGTTTGATAGCATTTAGAAGTAAAGTACCTCAGGGTGCTGGAGCACTCAGGAATGGTAATGGACTCTGTACAGGCTCTCCCCCACCCCCCTCATTTGCTGGTTTGAGTCCAGCCCATGTTAGTAATGACATAAAGTTGTTAACATCTGATGACTTAAGTGTGGTTATTATTAAGGCTACGTTTTAGTCACAGGTATTTTTAGTGAAAGTCATGGACAGGTCACAGGCAGTAAACAAAAATTCATGGCCCGTGACCTGTCCATAACTTTTACTATATACACCTGATTAAAACCCCGGGAGCGGCACGGGGGGGACTATGGGTGCTAGGGGTGTGGCCCGGCGGGGTGCATTGGGAGGGAGGGGGGTTGTCAGGCTTGGTGCAGACTCCCTACCTAGCTCCTGGAAAGCAGCGCCCTCCAGCTCCTAGCTCCACTTGCTGCCTCCGCTCCAAGCCCAGGTTCTGTAGCTCCCATTGGCTGGGAACCGTGGCCAATAGGAGCTGCGGGGGTGGTGCCTATGGGAGGAGGCAGCATGTGGAGCTAGGAACTGAAGGAGGGGAGTTCCTGTGGCCTTTCTGGGGAGCCCCCCCCCAGGTAAGCACCACACCCCAACCCTGAGGCCCCCCACCCACCCAAACTCCTGCTGCTGGGGGCGGGGGGGGTTTGAGACTTCCCCAGCAGTGGCAGGTGCGACTGGTGCAGGGGCTGCCCAAGCTGCTGAGGGGGCTCCTGGACCATCTGCATGGGCTGCTCCAGAAGTCACAGTGGTCACGGAAAGTTGCGGAATCCGTGACCTCCATGACAAACACGAAGCCTTAGTTATTATATTTACATAGTTTTAGACTCTGCATAGCACTTTACAAAGATTTAGAAGAAAACTAGGGTCCCTGCAGTGATACAGAGTCCAACTTCTAATGTACAGGGTACCCGTGTCACAATAAAAACACACTAATTGGCAAGTTTAGTGGCAGTGTTAGGCCAATGACTGAATAGCCATGAGGAGACTGTGCTCATACCCATAGAGAGAGTCCTTGCAGACTCAATCGTACAAGGGGAAAAATGTGGGACACTTGCATTGCTTTTGCTCATCCTTTGCCTGTTCTGTGGATAAACAGAGCACTCTTCAGTTTCCAGGGCTAAGGACAGAGTTCCTCCTAGGCCAGAGGTGGGCAAACTATGGCCCGCGGACCACGTCTGGCCCGTCCTGCGTGGCCTCTGAGCTCCCAGCCGGGGAGGCTAGCCCCTGGGCCCTCCCCTGCTGTGTCCCCGTCCCCCCCGTCGTCCCCCCCCGCCCCAAGTGCAGCAAGTTTCAGCGCTGTACAATGCACCAGCGCTGGGAGCCACGCCTCTTGTGGAGGTGGTTTTTTTAGAATGCTGGGAGAGAGCGTTGCCAGTGTAGACAAGCCCTTAATGTTAACTGTGCTGAGACAGAGCTGTATTCCTTCCTTGCTTAAATTTGTTCAGGACTCTTTAAATCCACTTTCTTTTGAAAAAGTGTCTGTATACTTGTTTATACAGTATAGGTCTGGTACTTTGAGGAGTTGATGACAGTCCATGCTGCCTGTTCTATCTATTGGACTGATGATTCCTGTTTGTTGTCTTGTTTAAGTTTTTGCATGTGTGTCTTGATCTCTCCCGCAGCCCCAGCACAAATATATTACATGTAGTTTCTTGTTACTGCAGTTTTCTCTTTAGCTTTGGCATTAATATCACTTGGATTATTGGGGTGTGAAGTGGAGGGCTACATTTTGCTTCATAGCTCATTAAGAAACCCAATCATGGAGGTTCACACTGTATATTATCAAAAAGAGTGTAACGCTTTCCCAATAACTTGTTACGGAAGTTAGAGAAGGAAAGATATCAATTGTTATAAAAGGAAATCTGTTTGCAAGTAAACTTTAGACATAGAACACACAAAACCAGCAAACTGTCAAAACTGTCCTACCTGTCATAATCATTGCTGTCATGTATGAAGTTACAATTGTATATTAGTGTAGAATCTATCCCATAATTTTATCGGAGTTTTGGGTGACAGGAGTAAAGTCTCAGAGCAGGAATGGGGGAGAATTCTTCAGGTAGTGAAGTTCTACTGTCCCAGGAACTTTGGGGAACCCACCCAAGTAGCCAGGCTCTGTTTTCTCAGAGGAAGTGAAGAAGGAATTGATTTTCAAAGTGTAACCTCGGCTTTTCTCTCCTAAAACTGAAGTTTGAATCTTATATTACCTTGTTTGAAACCGCAGGGGATGTGACTTTTCAGATAGGGGGTTCAGGTTGGTTTGGTTTGAATAATTGAGATTCTGCTGAATTTCGTAGCTTCACATTATTTGTTTTCTTAAGTGGGACAGAAGTTTTGTTCTGTAAATAGACATCTTTTTAAACTTAAAGATGCATACACAAGCATGTTCAAGTTTTTTTTTTCTTCCCAGAGTTGAAACACTAGTGTTTGCATAAATAGTGAGCTGCACTATAATTGTGTTTTGGCATGCAAATAAGCACGTTAAGCATCCCACTTTGCTTTAGATTTCCTTTACACAGCATGTCCACAAATAGCTTTTTAAATTCGGGTGAAGTTTACCCAGACTAGGTTCGTAAGAGTGAATATTATTGTCATAAATTTGAATTTGTATAGTAGTTATATTTGCAGAGCTTCTAAAATTGACATTGATTGAAAAGCTGTATGCAACTGTAGAAAATCGATAGAAAATCACTTCCTTCAATTAGCTCTTTCAAAGCTTTTTTATTGCTTCACTCAGTGGTCACTGCCATGTGCCAGATATCAGAGGTTTATATCATTTCTCACAGTGGCTTGTAGAACCGTACAAGTTAAAAATTGTATTTTGGTTTCCTTTTATTTTTCTCTCCCTTCTCTTTGCATATTCTTATTTGTCATTTTCAGTATCATCTTCATGTACTGCTTCTGATGGTGGGCTGGGAACAGTTAAGTATTTGTTATAAAGGTGTAGTGTATGGAGGCAGTGGGAGGTCACAAAGGTCAAACTTTGATCCTAACAACTCTAGTGTTCGCAAAAAGAAAAGGAGTGCTTGTGGCACCTTAGAGACTAACAAATTTATTTGAGCATAAGCTTGTAATCATGTTTATGCCAGTGATCTAGGTATGACTATTACTATTCTTTGTGTTCAGATAATTGACACGCTTATATAGGATATAAGTTCTACATCTAGAAGAAAATCTGCAGGTTCATTTTGCACGCTGGTCTTACATGTGGTGCCTTTTAAGAGCACAATAATCAACTTAATTTGGTCCAAACATAAATGTTATAAACGTCAAGCTTTTTATCAAACCTAAGCCCAAACGTGAAATGGGCTTCACAGATTCATAAATAACAAAGACTAAATTGTGTATTGTTTTTATTTGATAGTAACACAAGTAAATTTGTTTACGTGTTTAAGCTGGTAGTGTCTCTTTAAGCACTTTCAGACCAAGTGAAACAATTCTGTTTTTAATTCTGGTAGGTCAGCAACTACACTTTGCAGATTACTGTTATCGTTATGCAGAAATTGCAGAGCCCTGAAGCTTTGCTAGTTATTTCATGGAATGTCAAGTGGTTCCCCCACATAACAATTTTTCAAATGCTAATTGCAGATTATTTTACCACATGAAAATAAAATTCATTCTAAAACAAGACCTGTAATCAGTTACTGTTCAGATATTGTTAATGGGACATCATCTTGCCTGCTATTCTAAACAGCGTAAGTGAGATTACTGTGATGGAGTCTCCCATTGAGTTTGATGGGTGAGCTACAGTCACTTATTCTGAGTCCTGAGATGGGACCAAAGACCAGCTTTGGACCTGCAGCCCCATCCACAAGTGCCAGAGGTGAAGACCATTGTAGATGAATGTGTGTTGCTTTTATCTTTATGCCCTCTCTCCTTGGTTGCAGCAATCCGCGAGCTCTCAGTCTTTCAGTCTGAGATAGTAGAGATGCTGCCATTGACTCTTGTCATGGGCTAAGAGCTCCCAGGTGTTGAGGTCAACATTACAACACTGCAGATTGACCTTGAGAGTGTATTTGTACGTTTCCCTGATCTGCCCCTAAAACAAGTTGCAGTCTTCAGTTCTGCCTAAAAGATGGCTTTCGGTATTCTGCTGTCAGATATACAGACCACGTGACCACACCATCTCAGCTGAGTTCTCAAACTTCAATGCCTGAGAAGTTGTAGCACTGAAGCACCCCAGTGTTTGGAAATAAATATCGCCACATTATTATAATTGAAGGATTAAAGAGGAAAATATTTATTTGGTTTGTTTACTTGTTTACTTGCATTACACAGACAGCTGTCAAATACAATTTTACTCTTCCCCTTTTTAGTACAGTAAATTTTCTTTGGCTACCTTTAGACAAGGAAACATTCTTAAGCAGTAGTGTCAACAGGATTTAGCACGTTTATAAGTGTTCTTGTTTGTGGTCAATTATGGGGGACGCTAAGAAAACATATTCAAACATTTTTAAACCTATTTTTCTAGTCTAGATATGGTCTTAATGAAAAAGATTGTAAAGCTCCCAACACTTGTTGACAGTGGATCGAGTGAGGCTGCACATGAAAGACCTGCTGGTCACAAGACAACTTACAGGCCATATCCCAGGATCCATTCTTTGTTTTGGAAATACAACTTTTGAAAGGCAACGGGTTAAATCTAGGGCTGTCAAGTAATTAAAAAAATTGATTGTGCGTTTAAAAAAACATGAAATTTCTAAAGATAGCTACAGCACTCAACCCAAGATTTAAGAAGCAGAAGTGCCTTCCAGAATCTGAGAAGGATGAGGTGTGGAGCATGCTTTCAGAAAACTTAAAAGAGCAGCACTCTGATGTGAAAACTAGAGAATCCAAACCACCACCACAAAAAAAAAAAAAAAAAAAATTAACCTTCTGCTGGTGGCATCTGACTTATGATGATGATAATGAACATGCGTCAGTCTACACTGCTTTGGATGGTTATCAAGCAGAACCAGTCATCAGCATGGATGCATGTCTCCTGGAATGGTGGTTGAATCATGAAGGAACTTATGAATCTTTAGTGCATCTGGCATATCAATATCTTGTGATACTAGCTACAACAGTGCCATGCAAACATCTGCTCTCACTTTCAGGTGACATTGTAAACAAGAAGCAGGCAGCACTATCTTCTGCAAATGTAAACTAACTTGTTTGTCTGAGCGATTGGCTGAACAAGAAATAGGACTGAATGGACTTTTAGATTCTGAACTTTTACGTTTTATTTTTGAATACAGGGGGTTTTTTGTACATAATTCTACATTTGTAAGTTTCATGATAAAGAGGTTGCACTGGAGTACTTGTATGAGGTGAATTGAAAAATACTATTTCTTTTATCATTTGTACAGTGCAAATATTTGTAATAAAAAATAATATAAAGTGAGCACTGTGCACTTTGTATTTTGTTGTAACTGAAATAGATATATTTGAAAAAGTAGAAAACATCCAAAATATTTAATAAATTTCAGTTGGTATTCTATTGTTTAATAGTGTGATTAATCAAGATTAATTTTTTAATTGCAATTACTTTTTTTTGTTAATCGCGTGAGTTAACTGCGATTAATCGACAGCCCTAGTTAAATCTAAAGGTTAGCTTTCAAGTTGCACTTGATAAGATTCTACTCTCTGAAAGCGCTGATCTCAAATACTTCTGCCAGAATTTCAAGAAAGTTGTGGTAAGATTAAAAAAAGCACATGATTTACAAAAACAGTGACATCGGAAGGATGGGAATTTCTTGGGGGATTTTCTTGCATATAATTTAGGTTATGGTAGTAGACAACATATTCAAGTTGATGAAGAGACAGGTGCTTTTTTCTTGCATTTGTCAAAAGATTAGTGAGAACAGTTAATCTGTTTAAACCCTCATTAGAGAAAATGTATTAGGAGCTCATTTTGGTGCACCAAGATGTGACAAGTCCACAATTTGAGCCTCTGTACTTAAATATTTGAAATGGATTGAGGAAAATGATGGTCCTCTTTCTTTTCCACATTCTAAATATTACACCATAATTAAATAGAAAACATGGAAATGACTGTGATTGACTAATTAGTGTAAAGGTAAAAATAACACTTGCTAAGCTATATTAACTCACAGTTAAAGAAAAAACCTGCAGTGTTAAAGTATTGGAAATAAGTTTGTAAAGGAAGTAGAAATCAAAGCAATATTGTATGTCTTATAAAACCAAGGCAGATACTGGATATTCAATTGTTATGAAAAAATGCATATTTTACAAAAAATATCAGTATCTTAAGACTGGATGATAGTTCCCGCCAAAATTCCCATAGAACTCACCTGTGCCTGAAAATGTGGTAAATAATAGAGAGTTCTGATAGAATTTGATGGACTAATCAAAAGATATTGCCCAGATGTTTGTACCTTCCAGTCTGGCTCTGCTGTTCAAGCCATGTAATAACATGAACAAGGTGCAAACTCACCACCACCTGTTTAATCTCAGTGAGTGAACTTCAAAGCCTAACATGGATCACTGAAGTGTTATTAGAAGTGACCTTGCATAGAAGAGAAGTCTGTCTTTTGGGGGGTTTTTTTTTGGGGGGGGGGGAGGCGCCGCGGGTGGAGGAGAGGGAGATGAAGGGGATTGTTGCTTTGTGATGTATAAAGAATTAATTGTTTAAAAAACAAAAACTTTAGAATATCAAGTCTGGACTTCCAGCAAAACCAGGGACGTCTAAGGCCTGGTCTGCACTAGAGCTTATGTCGACCTAACTGTCAGCATCTACATCAGTGGTTCCCAAACTTAGGTTCCCAAATGTCACAGGAGTTCTTGGGGGGGGGGGGGATTCCCTAATGGTGGACAGATCTGTCCCTAGGGATCCCAGGCAGCCTGGAGCCTCTGGGCTTCCAAGAGCTAAGCAGATCAAAACAAGCATATCTATCACACTGAGGAGATTTAAACTTCAAGACTCCTTATAAGAAATGGAAAGATAGGTGGATATTTTTTTTTGCTGTTTTTAAAATTTATTAGGCAGCTAGTATTGTTTTTAAAATTATTATGAAGGACAAGTTTAAACTTTGTTGTAACGTGTGTTGTTTCCCGGACTGCTCGAGACCTGAATGCTTGTGTAGGAGGAACTCTTTGAGTTGGCTTCTTAAATACCTTCATGCTGTTTCACATTGGATACTCCTTGATGAAACATAGGAGCCTTGTCTTACAACAGGCTTATTCAAAGTGATACAAGCTACGAAAGTGAGCTCTAGGAAGAGTGTTGCCGTTTTCATAATGTAATAAAAATACTGTAATGATAATAATAATAGTGTGTAAATAAGCATGTCATTAAAAACAAATTTTATATTTCCAAGATCACTGCTTTTATAATTTATACTCGGGTAAAGGAGAAAATTCCTGGAAATATTCATTTTTAGGAGGGAATTTGAGAGACTTGGCATTTTAGTGAAAGGGGTTCACAGGTTGTTAAAGTTTGGGAACCAGATCTACGCTAAAATGTTGCTCCCACCTATGTAACTTGCCCATTACACCGACTTCATAACTCCACCTCCGCAAAAAGTGTAGTGCTTACATCAATGTAGTTAGGTCAACACAATGTCAGTGCAGACCCTGCGTGCTTACATCTGTTGTTGCTGCCTTTCAGAAGCCGTCCCACAATGCCCCACACTGACAGTTAAATTGGTGCAAGCGCTACTGTTGCGGACGCGCACTGCCCACACAAAGAACATAGTGTGGACATGCAAAAGCGATTTAATTACTGTGGTGGCTGTATATTGATGTAACTTAGGTTGACTTAATTTTGTAGTGTAGACTTGCCCTAAAACGGCTTTCTCAATAAGCAGCTGAAGGGGTGGAGATATCAAAGTGCCTTTCTCCCAAGAAACAATCAAAATAGATGTTAATAAACACCTAACAATAACAAAAAACCCAAAACAGTGTGACACAGGTCCTTTCCCTCAGTCTGTTCCCAGATGAGAATATTTTAATCCAGAGTTAATTTATAGCAAACCCTAAATGGCAAATATGTTTGTAAATGAGTATTCTGGACAAACATTTTTGGGTGTCCACACTGGCATTTACAAATGCGTTAGCTAATTCGAATTAACTGGCTATCAGTTTACTTGAGTTTAAAAAGTTCTGGTCTAGACAAACCCTCAGTTGCTCAGGTTTCACTCTTGTCGTGCCATAATCTCAGTAGACTTGTAGCATAAACAGGGACATTGTAATGTTAAAGTCAATTTTCTTTCACACCTTTATACATCATAAAGAAGCAAAAATGGACAAATGTAACTATTTTTTCTTTTAAAAATACTGTGTACATAAATAGATCAGCGTAATGTTAAAGTCAACAGGTTTGATCTTGGGTGCTTAAATTTAGGTAACTAAATCCCAGTTATGCAAACATACTTGAAAATATTCTTTACATGAATATTAAACTGGCCAATGTGAGTATTCTGTGTGTTGTAGGGCATATATATTGTGCATGTTGAAAATAAATAGGTCTGTTAATCTGCATATTTCTCAAATGAGAATTGAGAATAATACTATACATATGGCTTTTTGGTAAGAATGTTAAATTTTTAATTTTCCAACTAACTGTGCAGCCTTCGTGTTTTAAATAATGTGGCTTTTTTGCAATGAATTATTCTCTAACTGGGTACTAATGAGCTAAACTCTGGAGAATGTTTGCAGCGGAGTAGGTGGTTGTGGTTTGGGTGTAATATTTTATATATCAGGAAATGTATTTGTTTTTTAAAATATGAGTGCGCACACGTTGCTGCAAAGAAACACTGCAAAGATTTTCTTGAGTTAATTGATCGTGTAAACATCTTATTTTCAGATTTGAATAAATGAACTTGACTACAGTGGAAAAATTTCCTTTCTGGCTTCTAGAATTTTCCAGACTACTTGTAGTTCTGTGGTTTTACTGGGCACATGGATTCTTTCTTAATTTTGCCAAAATTCTTGCAGTTACATGTGATGTAATATTTACTTTATATCTAATTACTGGTCTTTGAAAGAGCCAGAAATTTTACTATGTTTTTGAAATAATGGGGATTATAGTCTTCCTTATTTTGGAGGATGGAATTAAAGTACCACTAGTGCCACCAAGATTTCTGACAGGGGTCTAATACAAAATGAGACTGTCTTTTTGAATATTCCTGACTCTTCTCCCCTTCATCCTAGCAGTTTTTCCTTGCGAATGGAGATAACTAGTCGTCCTCAGAACAAAGTTTGAACCATGCGGATTTGGCAGCAGCGTTTGGCTGTAATTGCAACAGTTTAAAATTGAAGCGCTTTAAACTGATTTTAATGAAAGGAGCAGTGACAAGGTTTGCATGCCTAAAATGTGATCAGCTTTGATACTTAGACCTTTCTGTAGACTGGAAGCTATAATTGCATTTAACATCATGTGTTCCCTCTAGTATGATTCTAGCGCAACCTGCATCCAATCCAAGTCACTCAATTGTGTCTAGGTTCCACGAACAGTGGAGTTCTTGCTAGGGCTGACCATGACCAAGACAATTCATGTCAGCTTTATTGTGTTACTGTCCATGTGGATGGAGGCTAATGTCATGTTAAAACACACAAGTCAAATTGGTCTTCCATAACCCTTTGCACTGCAGGAGTGACCTCTTTGGCTAGGTAGCTAATCTTCATTGCTCAGGGGTCAGCAAGGCCAAAAAACAGCTACTTGTTTAAATTTCCCTGAACGGCCACATGCATTCCAGCTGAAGACTGATTCCACAGCAACCAACTTCTTTTTGCAACTGATCAGCAAACTGCTTCATGCTTCATCTGTAAATTAGTTATCTATCTGCTATAAAACTATAATGTTGGCAGCTAGCTACCCACAGTGCTCCTAGCGTGTGAGCTGTGGGCATCTTAATTTTGGCTGTCTTCTGGGCCAAGGCACCAGCAGTGCAGAATTCCTTTAACAGAAATCACAAGGCTTACAATGAGATTTCAAGTCATCATGCCAACCTGGAAATTTCCCAGACCAGAATGAAAGCCATATCAAGGGGATGAAGGTGGCCTATAAGAAGACAAAGAACGGTAAATCCAGGAGTGTTACCAATGTTTTGTCCATTTCCCCATGAAATGAATTGAATTATGAGATTCTGCCCCAGTACAAGGCTGGTATACTTAATGGACCGCCTGGTAAGTTCCTTTTATTTATTATACTCCTTTACTTGGCTTCGGGTGGAGACATTGTGAGGTTTTGTGGAGGCAGCCGTTGGCAGATACAGCTTCATTTGGGCGCACAATTTTCCATCCATCTCTGTGGCCTCCTCAGGTTCCATCCCGGTTGCAATCTAATCTCCTGGTTGGACTCTGGCCACCTCCTTCCCACCGACCCGCACCCAGTCTCTCTACCCCTTGATATCTCTGGCAAGGTTCCTGGGGCACAGTTGCTGAGCGAGGAAAGAATGTCCACGCTACCATTGGTTATGACTGCCTGTTGGCATGGCACATACTGGCAGGCAAAATGGGTAATCAGGGAAAAATTTCAAAAGTGAACTGCACACACAGTGCACTGAGGCTTAACTAGGAGGGTTTTATGGCTTTAAAACAATGGCGCTCAGCCTTTTCCAGTGGTACTCCGTCTTACCACAGGAACAGTTTTGTGATGCACCCTCTCTCATCTAGCCATAAAGAAAGGGTGGGTGGTTGTGATACTCCCACCCTAGTTGCGAACCCATACTTTAACACAAGCAGAGGCATTCCCAGAATACAGGAGTTGCAGGTGGCATTTTTAACCCCAATATGACATCCCACTTACACAGGTAAGCAAACAAGTGGAGATTACTCCACGTATGCATTTTCCCGTTCCATAGTAGCACTAGGACAATGCAAGTGATTTTCAAACTAGAGTTCACTGAAGTTATCTGATTGGTTTGGATCGTATGCTGTAAGAAAATGTAGCCGTGTGAAGCGCATTCAGAGCACTGAGAGGGAGTGCACTTTTGCAGGCACTGCAGGCATGCAGTATAGGCAAAATTATTTTAGTGAGGCAGATACTACAGACACTCTACCTTAATCTGTTTTTGGGCTTAATCGGTATCCACCCTTTTGGCACAAGATCAGAAACTTTCCCTTTTATGCAATATTCCACATTGTTCTTGAGGCCTACAGAGATGGCCTGCTTTTCCTCCACCCCCACTACCTTTTACAGGTGACGCCGCCTTTCCGAGCATCCAGCAAATGTCTTCATATGCCAAAATGACTCTTTGGTATAGCTCATTAGCTTTCCTCTTGTTGCCTGAAACACCTGGGGCCTTTCATACTCTGGAATCTGCAACATGTTGTCAGACAGTCTGAAATGTGTAGAAATGATCAATATTTGATTTTCTGTACAGGTGACATTCTCGAGCAGCTCCCCCCTTTTAAAAAAAGATAAATATGGTTTTTAAGGATCTAATTCCAATGCCTTGATAGTCTTTGGGAAACATAAAGGGAAGGCAGTAGCTTATGGTAGTGCTGCCCATGTCTCTTGGTGAAATTATGTATTGGAATGTAAAAGTGGAGATAAAAGTGTCTGTTTTTCCCTTTCCAGAAAGGATTTGGTGGTATGTTGCTGTGGACACTGATATAGACTTTTGGCTTTTCCTACAGGCCCTCTTAATGCTGCTCATCCCAGGCTTGAATCAAGAAGACCATGTCCTAACTGGACATGCTTCACAGTCGTCATGCCAGGAGAACGATTCCAAAGAGGGCAGACTGCCTGAATTTCAGGCATTGTCATACCTCTGCTTTTTCCAAGCTCCAGCTGAGAAGGATACTTCAGGTTGCAGAGAGAGGATGGCAAGTAGTTTGACTGCTGGACCGTGGCCGAATATGTTCGTTCTCACAGATTTAAAGGGAGGACGGTGAATTCCAAAGACACAAGTTTCAGGGATTTTGAGGTGCTTACACACAAACCCTCAAGCCATCCTGCTGCCTCTGCCTCATGTGCACTGCTTGTACCTGCTCCCTCACCTCCATGTAACGATGCGCTCCAGAATAGTGCGCTGTGGTACTTTAAACAGCAGACTCGTGTCTCAACCATAGCCTGTGCATGCCAGTGCAGAGAAGAAGGAATGAGAAACAGCACGCTGAAGTGATGCACTTCCACTACCTCCAAGATGTTACAGAGAAGAGTAGCCCCAAGCTTTCTTTTTGGGAGAATGCATTTAAGGTTACATATGCAAACCTGACTAGTTAGTTGGGGGTATACTACAATAGTCCATACAAAAATTCACATTTGGGAGCTAATGTTAGTCTTATTGCAAGAATTGCTTTCTTGGCCTTGTTTTGTAATGCCGGATGCACCGTGTACTGTCTTTTCAGTTTCAGATTTAGTCTGTTGTCACAAGCTGGCATCTGGTCTACTCTCTCTACTTCCAATAAAGCTGTGTTTAAAACTACTCATTTGTTACTTGCACTTCAAATAATTCTGTCTCAAGTAATATTTTCACCACCCAAGGGGACAGCCAGAGCCTCACCGCCAGGGTTCAGGCTCTCCTTCTCCCCATCCCCCAAATCCCTCATTGGGAGACAGACTGGGCTCAGGCTGTCCTCTTCTCCTCACCCCCCCCCCTCCCCCCCACAAATCCTTCAGCAGCAGGTGACCCAAGCTCTCCTTCCCATCCCCCTCCTTCCCAATCCCTCACCTGGAGGCTGTGGGGCTCCATCTGTCAGCCCTGGGGTGGCAGCAGCTGTGCAGAAGTAAGGGTGGCAATAAGTCTGCTGTGAAAAGTGGTGGTGGTGTTGTTTGTTGTTACAGTAACAATTATAATCTTTGTTATTAACAAATATCACTTTTTATATTGCCTCCCTTCTGTGCTGCTGCTGGCGTGGCACTGCCTTCAGAGCTGGGTGCCCAGCCAGCAGTCGCTGCGATCCCCTCTAACTTCAGAGCTGGTTGGCGATATATCTACTTGGCGGGGGGGCATAAATGACTACAGACACAAAGAAGGGGAGCCCGATCAAATAAGTTTGAGACCCACTGATCTAGTGTAATCACTCTGTGTTTGTGGGCCTGACCCATAACTGCTGCTTGAGTGTTCCCTTCATTCGTGAGGAAATGATGCAGTTAGTCATGGAACTCCTCTGAGACTCTCTTCTTGCAGGGCATTCCTCACACCAGGCCCACGTTAGCTATGCTAGGAAATTATATAATAGGCTTTGGGACCTTGGAGAAATTATGAGAGCCCCCTACCCCCGAGGAATCTTGGGATTTTTCCAGGACAGGTTATAGGAGTTGAGAAACTAACCCCTCTGTGTGCAGTTTCCCTGAGCAGTTGCAAAAGTCTCTGAGGCCTGCGTAGTCATCCGTGAGGCACCGCAGTTTGCTGTGGTGTTGGGAACTCTGAGATGCAGCTCCAGAAGGCACTGCTGCTGAAAAGGGTTAAGTGTACTGCTGTTACACTCTGTATCCACACCAGCACATCTGTGTGTAGAGACACTGACATGTTCAATAGTCAAACTAAGGATTGAGTTTCTTACCGTTCAGATAACAATGGTATAGATATTGCTTCAAGTACAATTTAAAGGTACTGCTTTGTGAGTTACATTGTGCCTACCCCCACCCCAAAAATTTAATATTTTTGGTGCTGAGCCCTGTTGATTCTTGTAAACTAAGTGCTGTATATGGTGTCTCTATGTAAAACTTTCAGCAAGGTGATTTGTGAAAGATCACTATTTAAGCCAAGAGATGGTAGTTTATTGCAGAAATAAATTTTCAATGGCCTTCACAAAGTAAGGACTACTTTCATGACAACTCTCAAGGTAGATCAATTTTTAGACCTAATATCCTTGATTATAACAGTTCCAAGCTCTGTCGTAAAAGAAATATAGCATCTGTGGAGCAACTGGTGTAGCCTCGTCAGACTGATTATGAAAGCTGTGATAATCAACACTATCCCCAAACTTGTAGTTTGATGTCTTTAACTTGCGTTCAGCCATTGTTTGTTGCATGTTGTCTGTTTGATGTAAGTTCTTCAATATGCGTGGAAATACTGCAGCTCAACACGTGTTTCAGGTTTTAATGTAACTGGCATTTATGGCAATAACTTAACTGTAATTCTGTTGGACACTTGTGATTTTAAGTATGCGGTACTGACAGAGATGGGGCTGTTAAAACATTGAATTTGTATCTTGATGGCTCAGTGCCCTGATGTATTCACTCATTACCTCTAAAAGTGACAGGTTTGCATTCCATAGATTCCATTACAGCAGAGTGAATATTTCGTATTGAAGTAATTGCATGCAAGGAGACCTTGCAGTGTTGGACTGCCCTCCCCTACTTCTTTTTTTTTTTAAATACCATAGGTTTGTCCACACTGAGGCTCAAAAAGGGCTACTGAGCTGGCTTAGAACAGTGTTTTAAAGGAAATTCAGCAAATAGTGTTCTTGGTCCAGTGTAAATGGGAGGCCTCTGTCAGCTAAAGCTAACATCTTGAATATTTTTTGTGTATTTTTGAAGTTATAGGGCTAAATCCACTTTTGCTGTAAGGAGGCACAACTGGTGAAGTTGGCCCATGGTGTCACCTTTAAAGAGAAAACCAATTTCACACTATAAATCTCGTGTCACAAAGATGATATTCTTAAGGTATAAAGAAAAATTAAAAAGCAGGAGGCAAGTGAGAAACAAAAGTATTGGTAATGAGACAGGACCAGCAGGATAAGATAGAGAATGCTGAAGTTGGACCTATTGTTTGTTCATAGTATACATTGTACAGTTTGTACTTTCAAATATGTTTGTAGTTTCCAGGCACACAAGTTTTACATACAACTCAGATGTTGAAAAATAAGTACTTTAGAGGACATGAACTGGTAAATGTGATTTGTTGATTCAGAGGTTTTAACTTTTTCTCCTTTGGAAGTAACTGCTTGATTTCTTCAGTCTTGAAACAGTAAAAATGAGAGAGGCCACCTTAAATGATTTAATATCAAGGTCTACCCTACTTCTAACTCGATTTAAAATCTATTAAACTGAACTTGTGTGAAAACCCAGTGCCCTAACATTTATCATCAGACTACCCATCAATTGGCAATTCAGAAAATTCTCCTTGTTCTGGCATTCTGAGGCACTCTTGTCACACTTCAACAGAGTAGTGTGTGACTGGCTCACTCAAACCATAAGAGTAAAGAAAATGTCAGGGAAAGTTTGAAATTGCTGTTGCATCAACCTATTAAACTTCTTTGAAAATAGTATTTTAAATGTTTACAGTTAATATGAGTGGTTTATTCTTTGAATTTGAAAAAACACTGTGGTGTAGCATGTTGCGTGTGTGGGACAATTGAATTTTCTGAGAGATGAGGGGTGAGAAGTCCATCACCCATGCCACCAGTCGTGGGGAAGGGGAAGCATGCCTGTGTTTCTTTCAGGGTGCTGTCCCTGCTCTGCTCTCAGAGTTGGTCTTATCTTATATTGTCCTATGGCTGGAAGTTATTAAACTTTTCCAGTTCCATTCCGCCACACATATACCCCAACTCCACTCCAGGTTGCTGTTGGGGGGAATCTCTACTACTTTTCTGCCTCCTGGCTGCAAAGTAGCATCAGGAATAGTTCTCCCTTACTCCATCCACTCCCAAGCTCTTCATTTTTGGTGGTTCTTCCGCAGATAAACTCTAGTCTGCCTCTCCTGTTCTTCAGTAAAGCTATAAACATAAACTAAGCCTCTGGAGCTATCTCTCTCCAGACCTCTCTAGATATGAGACTGGTATATGATTTCTTTCACTTAACAAAGAGAAAAGGAGTACTTGTGGCACCTTAGAGACTAACCAATTTATTTGAGCATAAGCTTTCATGAGCTGCAGCTCACTTCATCGGATGACGTATGGTAACACCCATTGTTTCACGTTGTCTGTGTATATAAATCTCCCCACTGTATTTTCCACTGAATGCATCTGATGAAGTGAGCTGTAGCTCACGAAAGCTTATGCTCAAATAAATTTGATAGCCTCTAAGGTGCCACAAGTACTCCTTTTCTTTTTGCGGATACAGACTAACATGGCTGCTACTCTGAAACCTTCACTTAACAAGTGTTTTGTTTATGCTTAATTTCTCCCTTCGCAGTGGCGTGAAATTTCATTTTAAATCCAAGTTGTCTTCATAATTTGACTCAGACTTCATAAATTGTTAACGTTTTTCTCATAATTTACGGTTATTGAAATAGATTAGCCATGTGACTGCATCTGTTAATGTTAGTCAGTTGATTCTGTGCTCCAGAAGGAGTAACACTTTTTTCTCTGTCTGAAGTAGTTTGCAATATGAAGAGTGAAATGGCAGGAACAAGATAATGTGAGGTGGAAATATGGCTCATGTTTAAGAGTGGAGTGAGTGAGTAATGAGAGAGATTCACCAGGAGGTTCTGATAGCCACTATTTATGTATATTTTAAGGCTCCAGATCAGTAACCTATTCCACATAGGCAGCCCCCTGCATCCATGAGCTTATAAAACTCCTCCTGGGCATGAGATCCACTTGTACAGATTTGTGAGTGTGAGAGGGAGGTAATATGGCTAGAAGGGAGGAGAGACTTACCCCTGTCAACCAACCAGGTATAATTCAGTCTCTGATATTTAAACATGGAGGAGCACTTTATTTATGCATCCAGCTGCTTCTGAACTGTGTAAAGCCTATAAACACAGAAGAAAATGGGGTCCCCACTTTAATTGGGAGTTGTGTTCGTGAAAGGAGTGCATGTTTAGGGCTTAAGTAACTGAAATGATAGCTTGTTTCCCCTTTAACAATTAAATACATAATTAAAGCTGCCTCAGAAACTAGGTCTCATTTGGAGACCAATTCTATCCTCCTCTGCCACTGCAGAGGGCTGTGTATGCAGCAGAAGTCGTATGGTTCCCTTGCAAAAGATGGAAGCAGAAGATGCACACAGAGCCTCGCTGTGCAAGGACTCTTTCCACATGTCTGCAAAGTGAGGAGTTGGGGTCACTGGACCATCTTATTCCCCTGTGAAATCAGAGGTGTGTGTGTAGGTTTCAAACAGTCAATAATGTCTTGAGACTGTTTCCTCTGTATCCTGGAGGAGAGGATTCTCTGTCTTCCACACCTCCAGGAAATTGTCAAGCCTTTTTACTTAGATTAGCATCAAAGAGAGGATTTGTCCCTAAGAAAATAGTTGGAAGTGTTCTGGAAATCTATTGCAAATACAGACTAACACGGCTGCTACCCTGAAACCTGTGTTTATATTGTTTCAGCAATAGATATGCAAAGGAAGATGTTATATCCCCTGTGTTTGCTTTACCTTAGATGTAAAATCCAGCGTTGTAGATACGATTTGGTAAGCCAGAAGTGTACTCTGAGGTTTACAATGCATTTTGGTTTTGGAGGAATTTTCAACAACCTCTCATCCTAGTCCAAAATCATGTATTGAAAACAGCTTTAGGCAATCACTGCCTTCGCTACCAGCAGCACAGCTTAGCTATTGTCAAAAACTGTTCTATGTTTGATAGCTTGAACTCCGTCTTCCGAAAATTCATACAGTGGACTCCATACAGCTTTTTTATTTAGAACCTTCACTGAGAAGTTTGTTTGATTCTACACATTTGCATCCCAGCCCAAACTAATGTCAGGGTCTTCAGTTTACAGAACCATTTCACAAAGCCCCTGAAGACTAATAACTAAGCAGATTCCAGAAAACAAAAATACAGGTTTTAAGATGCATTCGTACTAATTTAAAAGACCATATTTCCCATCTCAACAGGTAAGCGTCCCTGTTAATTACCCTGATCACAATTTATTTCTTTGAGCAGGTGACAGCAGAGATGTGAAAGGTGATATTATTGGCTGAGTTCAGATAATCTGACTTTGACATTTCGTTTGCATTATTACAAAATATTAATAACTCAGTGCATTCTCGTTGAGCAAATCTAATATAATCTCACATAATTTTTCCTGGCCCATGGGACAGTCTGGATTCTAAAAGATCTAATGTACTGGACTTTAGTGTAAAGGAAGATTCTCTTTCATATTAGTCTCTGCAAATATGAAGTCACTAATCTTTAATTCTCAGTGTAGAAATTTGTAGTGTAGAATATCTTTATAAAAATGACAAAAGATAATGTTTTTTGTCTGTTTTTTAGGACACTTGTGACCAGTTGCATGGTGAAAGAGCATCAGCAAAAAGTGAAAAAATGGGTGTAAAAACGTTTACTCATAATTCCCCTGCTCACAGCCAGGAGATGCTTGGAAAACTTAACATGCTTCGCAATGATGGACATTTCTGCGACATCACCATTCGCGTACAGGACAAAATCTTCAGGGCACACAAGGTGGTCTTGGCAGCCTGCAGTGACTTCTTCCGCTCTAAGCTAGTTGGCCAAGCAGAAGATGACAGCAAGAGTGTATTAGATTTGCATCATGTGACAGTGACTGGCTTTATTCCCCTCCTGGAGTATGCTTACACAGCCACGCTGTCTATCAACACCGAAAATATTATTGATGTGTTGGCTGCAGCCAGCTACATGCAAATGTTCAGTGTTGCTAGCACATGCTCAGAATTCATGAAGTCGAGTATTTTATGGAATACGCCCAACAGCCAGCAAGACAAGGTGCTAGATGCAGGACAAGAAAACAGTGCAAACTGCAACTTTACATCTCGAGATGGCAGCCTTTCTCCGGTTTCCTCCGAATGCAGTGTGGTGGAAAGAGCCATTCCTGTTTGTCGAGAGTCCCGAAGAAAGCGCAAAAGCTACATAGTCATGTCTCCTGAAAGTCCACTTAAGTGTAACACACAGACGAACTCCCCCCAAGTGCTCAATCCTTCAGCTTCCTATGCAGAGTCCAGAAATCAACCAGTAGACTCTTCCTTAGCTTTTCCTTGGACTTTTCCTTTTGGAATTGATCGAAGGCTTCAGTCTGAGAAGGTGAAACAGGTAGAGAATTCTAGGACTTTAGAACTGCCTGGTCCATCTGAAGCAGCCAGAAGAATTACTGATTATGTGACATGTGAGAGCACAAAGGCCAGTTCACCTCTTGTGATTGAAGAAGATGTGCGTGTCAAAGTGGAAAGGTTAAGTGATGAGGAGGTTCATGAGGAAGTATCGCAGCCTGTCAGTGCATCCCAGAGTTCTCTGAGTGATCAGCAGACAGTTCCAGGAAGTGAGCAAGTTCAGGAAGATCTCCTGATCAGCCCACAGTCTTCCTCTATAGGTACAGCCACTTCTACTATTTTATATATGCATACATACATGCGCTCGTGATTTTATGTAAGAAAGTCTGCTTGAATTTTTAATTAGGTCACAGAAGATTGGTGAAACTGTATTTTGTTCTGACTTATGAAATGCTATGCAGTGATTTTAACAGTTTATTAATAATTATTTTCTTAATAGTGCCAAATGGTTTGGCCACAGTCCATTCACAGTACCATTTTGGAAAGATTGGTGCTTTCAGTAACCTTTAACTCCCTTTACGGTATCTTTGAGCCAAAATCAAGCCTTTTATCAGTGTAGGTACAATGATAGTAGAGAGCTTTTATTATAAGAGTTAAGAACATAAGTTGCAGAATAAATGGTGGAAAGCTGTCAAATTAATATCCCAGACAAAAACAAAACAGTGCAGTCATAATATATAGAATCTTTCCATTTCAAAGGGATTTAATCACAAATTGCAGCTGTTATTCTGCCAAATGCTGAGACTAACATTTTTCCCAAATGACAATTTGTAGCCATTTTTGGGCTCCTGGAGTGAGCTGTTATCTATTAATAGCTAATATTTAGTGCAGTGGTTCTCAACCGGGGGTATGTGTACCCTGGGAGTATGAAGAGGTCTTCCAGGGGGTACATCAACTCATCTAGATATTTGCCTAGTTTTACAACAGGCTACATAAAAAGCACTAGCGAAGTGAGTACAAACTAAAATTTCATACAGACAAAATGAAAGTAAGCAATTTTTCAGTAATAGTGTGCAGTGACATTTTTGTGTTTTTTGTCTGATTTTCTAAGCAAGTAGTTTTTAAGTGAGGTGAAATTTGTGGTACGCAAGATAAATCAGATTCTTTAAAGGAGTACAGTAGTTTGGAAAGGTTGGGAACCACTGATTTAGAGGACATAACTATAACAATCCAGTTTTCTCTTTGCATAGAAAAGACTCTTAAAATGGCTTTTAGTAAGTCTGGACACAGTTTGCAATATTTCTAGTTTGGTTGCCAGAATTTTGTACAGATTATCTATTTGCCTTTGTATTTATAAAGCCTATTTATTGAAGGATTATTTCAGTAAATCTGGTTTATTTGAGAACTGTTTGGTCAACTTCATTCAAATAATATCATGCCAAATGCTGTTTCACTTAATAAAACTTTAAATATAGCCTTGTACTAACTCTACCTCAGAGTTTTGTCTGGTGGATATAGCACTGTGCCTTCGTGAGGGAGTGGTAGCTGATCTCACTGACCCTTTCAAGGAGGAAATATCTGGTCACTGTAATTATACTATATCAGTTGCTCTAAAGAAGCAGGAACTTTGTCATATTAGTACATGCTTCCACTCTTCGTATATTGCTATTTTTTTGTATGTCTTTATTTTTTATAGCTCATATGATAGCATTCTACATTGGTAGCATTTATGCCCAATCTAAACTGCTTTGCTTACTGGAGATTTACAGACACAGTTTTTGTGAATCCCCTTTGAGTAGTAGCCACAAAAGTGTGAGTAAATACTGGTTCACTGAAGGTGCAATTTGACCTAGTCCTTAACACATTGTAGCAATACCTTAGAAAAGAAATTGCCAAGGACATGTGATCAGTTGTGTGAAGTGGCAGGAGACTATATTGAGATATATATGTATCTATCAGAAAGAAATATAAACTGCAACATACCAAAAAAGACAATGAAACTAAGGGTCAAGAAAAAAATCATACTCACTGAAAAGTTTTACCCACTTGTATTTCTTATTCAAGCAGCCTGAAAGACAACTAACTATGCTGCTTCCTTTTGATCAGGATTCAGTGTGATCTGTATAGAAAATGTCAGAGGAAAGGTACATTAGATATCTGTTCTAAGCCACTCCAAAAATAGCAGTGTATAAAAATACGTGTCCAACATTAAAAAAGTAATCTTTAACCATAGGAGAATGGGACGAATGGAAATATAAGAATGAGACTAGCACTAGATCATAAAGAGAGGGACTCCAGTGAGTGGCCTAAATGTTCTTTTCTAAGAAAGTCTTAGAACTGAACAAATGCACTGAACGTACGCTAGTGATCAGCCCCTGATAATGTGTGTGACTGAGTTCCTTTTGCCAAAGATTGACCTAGCCAGAATCCTTAACTGTGAAATGACATTGATTGAGAAGCAGCTTTGAAAATGTCACCTTATAGTACTAACTCTTTGATCTCTACCCTTCTGGGTCTGTTGCCACTGCGGGCATGTTCCCTATCCATATTTACACCGCAAAAAGAGGATTTGGGGTTTGTGCCTTGTTTTTGTGTACTGCATTAGTGACCATCATTTTAACCAAATGCTCTAAAGTCTAAAATTAAATGTCTGTAAGCTTTGAGGATAGTTCAGTATAGCATGCTGCTGCACCTTCATGGCTGCAGATACAAAAAAGTTGGCCTGAATGATGCATGTGTGATGCTTTCCTTAGAGCACCTAGAGCTTTAAGCCACTCTTAACCTCTGCTTTAGCAAGAGAGAGTTTTGCTGGAGTTTAGATTAGAAGAGACAGCTCCCTGCTGCACCAATCGGTCTGCCTCACCAGCAAACTCCCTGAGACACTGCCAGTCCTTGCCTTGCCTTGCAGGTAATAGAGTGAACACAGGTTCACCAGAAACATCTCTCTGCAGAGAGGTAAATCCACATTCCTTTGTCTAAGCCAGGCTTGCCTCCAGAACATATTTCCAGCCCATACACATAACTCTTTATATACAACCTGTACATAGATCACACAATATGACCAGCATGTCACCTCTTTTTATATGATACCTTACCCAAACTGTTTGGCTAAATATTTTGACAACTGTGTGTTGTGTTCCATTTGCCATTTGGCATAAAGGGCCCTTAAGGTATCAGTGTATTTGAATTTACATTTAGCGTTGTTTGCACAGCATTATTATACCATAGATTATAGATTATATTCCTGTTTTTCTGTATTCTAAAGAAGTGCAAATTCCTTGTTTTAGAAGGTTTGCACTGTACCAAAGGTATGATAAAGCACAGTTGCAGCCCAGGCCACATTCTAAGCCTCCTTTATTTCCTAAAGAGGTATTGCCTTGCACACGATCACAACATTAGGGATGATCCAGTATAGCAGTAACTGTTGGGGGCAAGGAGGTGTGTTAAAACACAATGTTCTCTTTCCTGAACACACACATTACCCTTTTAAAATTACATGTATTTATCTCAGTGTTTTATAATGCATTTATAAAAGCTCCCCTGCCTGTTTTTCTTATATTGTAAAGAGCTCTCATTCGCTACTTGGGCAATTGCAAGAATTGCTCCTTTGCAGTTTGTTATATATAGTATCACTTAAACAGTGTGTAAAAGCACTTTATAATACTGGAGAAAGACAAGCCAGAGAGCCTTTATAAATATATTATGTTAGTCTGGTAGCAACACTTGTTATGTTTGAGAAGATATTTTCATAACTCTGTGACATCAGCCCCATCAGAAAGATAAGTACACAAAATAAAAACTCTAGCAGCAAATGAACCTTTTTTGCACTAGGTTTTATTAGTTGGCAATATTGTGAAGGATAAAATCAATATAGAATTCAGTGTTCTTATTTTTACGGTTTGTGTTACATCTGATCTTGCGAGCCCACATGTAGTTTCCCACTTTTTGAGCACTTTTACTTGCATTAAATTGCAAATTGATGTTCCTTTTTTCTTCCCCAGGTTCAATAGATGAAGGGGTTACTGAGGGATTACCCACTCTCCAAAGTACCTCTGGCACTAATGCTCATGCAGATGATGATGATCGGTATGTACCAACATAGTGTGCAAACTGTTCTGTAGTGAGTGAGTGGTATGCTATAATTAACTTGCCCCAGCCCTGCTCGGAGAAAGGTTAGCTGCTCATACATATACTTTGTGTTGAACAAAGTACGATCAGTGCCTGAAGGATCAAATACTTTAGGAGAGCAGAGGTGGTGAAAGTCCGTGTTTTGCTTAGCAGTTGCACTGTTTCCTTTTGTGAAGTTTCCAACTGAAACTGAAGAGGAAAGAGATGCTTATTTCTGTGCTGTGTATTCCCACTGTTCTGTATTTATACACAGACTTCATTGTGAAACAATTAAGGTTGTTGCATACATGGTATATCTGACACAAAAACAAGGAAATGAAAAATTAATCCACATAACAGTACATATCTTCTCCTCCTCCACCTAGAGAAAGACGCACAGCTGTTACAACTACTGTACATCACACATACCACAACCGTAACTCTGTTCCCTCAATCTGTTGATCTTAATATACCTTTACCAAAACACCCTGTTTCATCACTATTAGGTGTAGATGTTTAACATAGTAGTTTGCTGTGCTGGGAGCAGGTAGTATGTTAAAGTGGGTGATGGAAGGCTGGCATACCTAGGTATATAGAGTTAAAGTTATGGGGGCATGGACTGAAGTGTATGGTAGTTGTGATGAAAGGAAGGTATGTGCTCATGGGCAGGGTATGGGGTATGTGCTGTTGGGTAGTTTAACTTTTTATTTCCTAGCTTTTGTAGTTTTTGTCACGTGTGGTATGTATGGAGCCACACTGTTTCCCAGTGAAGCTTTTAGTGTATTAATTTCCTAATGTTTAAATGTTTGATCAAGGGAGTTGGTCTTGAGCAAGAGGTATGGACCCTATGCTGGCTGTTCCAGGAGCTCTGACACAGTTGCAGTGTCTGATAGAGAAGCTGTCATCAGCCAGCAGCTGCACTTTTCTAGTGCACAAAATCTCTGTTGGCAGCTGATACGTAAAACTTTCTCCATTGTAGGGTTACATGTGAAAGAAGAATGTAACTGCTGGCAAAAGATTTGGTGTATGATTGAGAAGATTTTACACACTTCGGTCTGTGAACGTAGTTATAATAATAACATAGTTCTTATAGTTATGACTAATAGTTAAAATAACCCTAAATACCCTTTTTAAAACTACCTGTTGCACCAGATCTACTCCCAAGTTCATCTCTATCCCAGTTTTTAAAAAGATACGAGTCAACAACAAAAAAACCAAACTGTCACAGTTTGATTTCAGCCATGGATCAAATTCAGGCACCTTCTATTAAAAAATATACGAAAAGAAATGAATCAGAAACTTAACAGAAAATTCAAAGGGCATAAAACTAACATGTTATGAAATTTCACACTGAAAGGCCACTTACATGTAAAGGAGAAAGGAATTTATGCCCCATTTTAAGCCCATGCTCGAAAAATTCCCAAACACAGATTGGAAGAACCATCAGTAAAATCCAGCAGGATTTGTGTTCTGTTCACACAGTACTGAAAAAATTGTGAGCTGTGTGCATTTATTAAGAACAGAATTCTGCACTCCGGGACTTTGGATTTTCTAAACCAAATGATTTATAAGTTCAAATTCAGGTTACAGGCCCTACCCCATAAATTGGCTAAATATTTAAGGCAGAGTTTCCAAGTCCCAGGAAGCTCACTCTTAACTCTAATGTAGTGGGAAGAGCTGTTTATGTACCCCAAAACTTTATTCTCACTCTGTAACAGACTTTATCATTACCAGCATTCAGATCTGCTCAGCTTAGTAGTACACAGTCAACAGAAAAATCTTTCTCTCTTTCTCAGTGCCTGTATGTGTATATATAAGGGGCTCTGATTTTGTCTGGAGGACAGTAAACTGGCTTCCTGGGCAGCCCACTATTTTTAATTCATTGTGCAGCATTTAGAATAGATGCTTTAGAAATGGGGTGGATGCTGATTCCTCATATGTTCGGAGTACAATAAAGCCTGTAACTCTCTTAGTCACCTTCGGTTAAAAAATAAATAAATAAATAAAAATCTAAAGGCTTCCTCCTACAGATAGCATTATCCATTATGCCCTAGGCTCATTCTAGAAACACCATACCTCAAATATAGCTTGAACTTACTCCAGGCTCCTGGGAGCAACAGGAATTTTTCCTATCTGAAATAAGCATAAGAACTTGGTGTTCTACTTCTATCACTCAGTAGAGCTTCTGTTACTGAACAAAGCTCTAAACACACTTGTTAGCAGATATGGATACAAAAACTTTGCTCAGTGGGTTTTTTCCATAGGGATCATTAGTTTAAACCTAAGTTGGAAATTCCTTTATTGATAGATTCTTGAAACTCGGAATCAAGTTTTAGACAGACTTGCATCTTGAAACACTTAGTTGACTATGCGTGTGCTGGTCTTCTGTTGGGCTAGTCTTTGTATTCTAATCTAAGTAGGTTCTCCATGCAAAAATCATATTGATTTATAAAATATTTTTTCTGGTAAAATATCTTCATCCTGTGTTAATTGTTTAATACGATTAAATAGCCTCCTTGTTTCAAAAGCAGGTCATATGATACATGACTTGAAGTAGACACATGAATGTTTTATGTGTTTGAACTGTTCTCACTGAACTGATTTCTGTAGTAGTCTTTCTTCTGTTGAACGTTATTAGATTGTAAATTTCCATAATATGGATATGTAGTAGACTGGGTTAAATGTTTAGTCTAGTTTATTAGCTACTGTTAAATTAAGATGAGGCAAATTACTAGTACCGAAATATATAATGTTTGTAAAGTCTAATGAGAATCTGTTTGTTCAAATGGCTTGTCCATCTCTACAAACGGGGCATTCTTGGAACAAACTCAATGTTTTAGCGTTCGTATTTGTCAGGACTTAGTTTTGCATAGCTGAATGTGCATTCCAGTCCATTTGCAGAATGTCAGAAGCAGATCAGTTGCTTATAGAATGTGGTGCTTGGAGGTTATAACACATTAATTATAATGAACAGTTCTTGTTTCTTGATCTGGGTTGATTGGAATGTTTTCTGTGCTTTTGTTAATTTTTTGAAAATTACAAAATATTTTTTATTTAAAATGAAGCTTTTTTATGTATGTTACAAAACGTCCAAAAATGTTTGTTTTAGTTTAGATTTTTCCCATTATACCTGATGTAATAAGAATTGCTCACAGCTTCCAAATATTTAAATAAGTGAGTGTATAGAATGCAAGGAAGGGAGGGAAAGGGTGATTTTGTTTTTACATTTCTTCCTTGTGCTAAGGTCCACAGATCCATGAGGATGGGTACTTCAGCCAGCTTGCAGCATGAGGAAGAAACTGACCTGTCAGTCATTGGGAGCTAGAAAATGCTCTGCTTCCTGAAATGCCCTCCAGTTTTATTTGCCTCCCCAGGGACAAGCAGATGGCTCACCCAAGCCTGCCTTGCTGCAGAGCTTTCTGGGGGAAATTCCAAACCCTGTTTCAGATTTCTTATTTTAACTCAATAAAATATGGTCTGATTACCAGGTACCTCAGGGTGGCATTTGCCTTTAAGGGAGATTGTCCCCTCCGCTCTGCTTTGCCTTCTGAGGCATTTGCAGCAGCTGGTGCTCCTGCAGGCTTCAGGGAGTGAGCTAGGCCAAAAAAAGCCAGAGGCGAAAGAAAAGGTCTCCTGCTTTCTCCCCCCCTTCAAGTATCTCCTTGGTGAGCTTGTCTGATTCTGTGGGCAGAATGTAGTCTTTCTCCAGCGCACTCCAGGCGGGGTCATCTCAGACCCCTTCCCCCAGGCAGGAAAGTAGCTAAGCAAGGTTGGAAAAACTGGCTCCAGGAACAAGTCGCTCCCCCTCCACTGGCTTTGTGAGTGGAGCATTACCTAAAGGGCAGTGCACCATACAGCCTGCAACAGCAGCCATACCTCCAACTGCGGAGTTCAGCCGTCTCCTCCCCCTCACATTCTCTCAGGCCATGGATAAAGGACAGTGGACAAAGCATGGACTCTGCCAAAGCTGCTGCCATCTCCATAACAGGCCTAGTGTTCCCTGCTGATATTCCAGGCTGGGCCCTCCAGGAGAAATGCAGATCTATCAGGCCCAGGTCGATCCCTTGTGCTAGAGATGGGTAGAATTTCTGGGGAGTTCATTCTTGAACTTTATGACAGGTCTGTGTGGGGAAGGAGAGGCAACAAACCCAGCCTCTCGCAAGACAGAGAGATTGCTAGCCACTTGAAATAGTTGTAGGAGCAATCTGAGCCCAGTCTCTCCTCAAAGCAAGATTATAGAAACAAATTTCCAAAGGGGAAATAAACAAAAGCAGCACTGTTCCCTCGGGACATCTCCATCGAGTGCAGCGTGTACCTAGAGCAGTGGTTCTCAACTTATTTGCCATTGTGGGTCGTATATGCAGCTTTTTTTGTGTTATTTGGGCTGCATCCACACAATATATATATCTGTATGGCCCTGAGGATGTCACATGGGTCATAGTTGTGTGCTGATTGGGCTGCATGCAGCCCATGGACCGCGGGTTGAGAACCACTGACCTAGAGGTTATGGGTAGGGCTACGATTTTGTCACGGAAGTAAAGGATTCAATGCCTTCCAGAAACCTCCGTGACTTGAGCTTGCAGCACCTGGGAGCTGCAGGGTATTCCCCCCCTCCACCCCATCACCCATGGTAGCTGGGAACTCCGGGGCCCTGAACTCCCAGCCATCCTGGGCAGGGGAGCTCAGACCCACTGCGGCTGGCCGGGGTGCCCCGGGAGCTTCGGACTGGTGGGGTGCCCTGCAGTTGGGAGCCAGGGGCCAAGGGGGTGCCTTGCCACTCCCAGCCAGGTCCCTAGGGGTGGTGTGGGAACCCTCAGCTCCCCATTTTGTCATGCATATTTTTAGTAAAAGTCATGGATAGGTCATGGGCCTCTTTGAATTTTTCTTTATTGCCCAGGACCTGTCTGTGATTTTTACTAAAAATATGTTTGACAAAATCTTAGCCTTCGTTATGGGTCATAAAACAAATTGAAGTAGTCCCTGAAGTACAGCAGGAGAAAATACTGCAAGTGGTAGCTAGAACAAGAGCAGGCAACTAAGGCAAGGTCAGTCGCTTCCCTCAGTTGACTCAGAACTATATGCAGGACTCCCAAACCAGGCCTATCTGGATTTAGATCTGTTTGGTTTCTGGGTCCTTTGGTTTGGAAGTGAATGGCTACCAACCACTTCAGTTAAAATGAGGTCACTGGACATGGTCCACAGGAGGCATTCTAAGGCAAGAATCTCATGAACAGCTTTGTCCATTCTGAATCTCAAGCAACCTATGGAAATGCCAGGATGTGAATGAAACCATCCAAAGTCTAATTCAGATCAGAGCAGTACAACCCTTTCCCCATCCTATTTTCTAGCCTCAAGCAGTCAGGAACAAACAGACCAGGGCCTAAGTTCCTTAAAAATGCTTATCTTTCCCATTTCACCATCCCATAGACCATTCTTCCCTCTTACATGCAGATGGCAGCTTTTTATTTTCTCAATTTGTATTACCATTTGATTTGACAAGTGGTTAAATCAGGGTCTCTTCCAGGATCATGCCAGTATTAATATTGACTTTAAGGAAGAAGCAAATTCACTTCTCTTCCTAGACAATTTTTCTGATCAGGGCTCTGTACAGGGTCAGCTGCAAAAAAGACAGGGATATGTTTTCTAGGATATCTTGGATACATGTTATATGGTGCCGGGGAAGTCCATCATAGGATTGGGATGAGAATAAATACGATCAGATGCAAGGTTTCACCTCAGACTATTTTTAGCAGAAGATGAAGAACAAAGGAAGGGCATGCAGTATCACAGAAACAAAAATACAGCTCTATTGGGCATGCTGTTCTTATACACAGACATGCTTCAGTGATCGAGAGTTCATGAGAAACATCCAGTAATAATTATCCCCCTCTGCATCACATCCATTGGCAGAAATCAAGGTCTCATTGGATAGTCTCCACTCTCTCCGATGAGTGTACTAAATCAGATTTTTTTGAAGGGATCCACCCATTAGCAAACCAGGCAGAGCAATCTTCAGTAGATGCTAGCTGGGGGGTAATGGAGAGGGCTCATTCAGGTCCCAGTTCAATCCAGGGAATGGGTACCAGAAAAAGCAGAGCACAGCACCTACGATCTGGGACACAATGATTCATTGAGGCCTCAGAACACTGTTCCTTCCATGGGTCACAGACTTGTTTTGGGTTGTGACAGTCAAAGTGTCTGATACGGTTTTTTATAAATAAACATGGGAAACATGATCATATCAATCACATAGAAAAATCGGCTTCTCCTGGTCAGAGCAAAGTTTCCTATCCCTGTGTGCACTGTCTATCAAAGGGGAGATGAACACCAAGGCTTACATGGCAGAAGTTTGATTAAAATGGACCCTGGACCAAAAAATGTTCTTACTCATTGTAAGTTAGTGTGGTGGGCTGGTGAGTCACCTGTTTGCATCTGGAAACAACAAAAAAAGCACCCTGTGGCCTTTCCATGGGTCGGGACTGGCGTGTGAGATCAGAAGTGACTTACAAAGCTGAGCAATGCCTCTACTGTGTGCTTTTCCACTGCTCCCCAAAACCATACAAAAAATAGGAAGGCGTGAGTGGCAATGAAACTGTTGTCTTTCTGCCTGTCAGGCCTCATTAACCTAGCATTGAGCCTTCCAGTGTGTGGTTTTTGCAACAGTAGACTTCCTCTGAGGGGGGGAACCCAATCCAGACAGGTTTAAAATGGATACATGAATGAAGTGAATTCACTCTCATGGACCCTAAAAATCATTCAACAAATAGAATTTATTCTGCTGGTTGATGCAAAGTCTGTAATTTAACTACAATGTTAAACAAGTAAAATACAGTCTGGAATTCCTATAGGAGGGCCTTAGTGTCAGTGAATAAGTGTCCAAGTAAAAAGGTCATGTTTCTAGTATAATGTTATCAACATGTTCAGGAAAAGGGAATTTTGTGTAAATCCCAGCATTAAATACTTTCTTAAGGCAACAACTATTATTCTAGCTCTGAGGCCTTAGAGCATGACCTTGGAACCTCATTCTGCTCCTTACAGTGTTACCCAGATTGAGCCCCTGTAGGAGGTGTCATTATACTTGCTATCCGTTAAAGTAAAGCTTCCAATATCCGTAATCTCCAGTCAGATGAGTTATGAAGTTAGCTTTCTCAGATGAGACCCACTATTGTATTTCATTCAGACAAGTGTCGTCCTCTCAACTGTGTCATACGATTCATTCCTAAAGTAAATTCAAGAAATACTCTTCCTTCTCTTGAGCATCAAGTCTAACTTCAGGAGCACTGACAGTCTCAGGGCAGAGAAGTCATATCTCCTATATTGAGATCTGCTAGGCAGCCAAATGACCATAGATACATAAATTCACAAAAATTCTGCATACTGGTGAATCCAATCTTTAGTCAATACTGTTTTTTTTAGCAGAAGTATTCTTTCATGTCTTAGTGTTCAGGGGAAGGAGCATTAAATTGGATGTCCATATTTAATGGATGATCCTAGTTTGTCCACTGCTGTGGAAATCCCATTGTAACGGATTTGTTAACCTTCAAATGACGAAGTATAGGAAAATATATCTGCTTACCTGAAAATTTCCTTTTTTGAGTTTTAAGATCCACAGATTCAGCCCACCCTAGAGACCAGTGGATTTTCCAGAATAGGGATGGAAATTGACATCCAGCTATTTGGTTCTGTTCCATTAGGGGGGAAATTATCCTGGTTGTGGAAGTTGCCTCAACTGGAGGGAACTTCAGGTGGCAGTGATAGACAGGTCTGGTTCTGCCCCTAAGCTGAGAGCAGGCTGCAGCAGCCACAGTAATAGATCTGTGGACCTTTCTGCTCAAAGAAAGGACATTTTCAGGTAAGCACAAATAATAGAAAATGCCATTTTTATCAACTGGATTACTCTGGTCAAGCATGTGGACAAGGGTGATCCAGTTGATGTAGTGTATTTGTACTTCCAGAAAGCCTTTGACAAGGTCCCTCACAAAAGTAAACTGGGTGCCAGGGTGGGCCACACTGAGAATGCAACATTCAGGGCAGACTGGAAGAAATAGGGCAGACAATCCTGCCAAACTGGTGGAGGGTTTTCTGTAATTTGATTACCAAGCCAGTAACAAAAGAGCTTCTGCAGTACCACACTAGTTAACCAGAAGCCAAACACCGTCCTCTTTAGGCATTTCAGCCCTTGGTTATAACAATTTCCAGACAAACAGGTTAATAGAGTGAAGAGTTCTTGAAAACCTAATTCATCATATGTGAGGTTCTTACTAATCCCAAAGGATCAGACACTTACCCCAGGACAAGATGTATTTCAGATCTTACCCAAATATCACACTATCAGCCAATCCTTAGTAAACTAACTAAAGATTTATTAATAAAAGAAAAGAAGAGTTACTGGAATTGTTAAAGAATCATATACATAACTAGTGATTTTCAGTGTTCATAGATCAGAATTGTAGCAGTGATGTTATGTCTCCTGGCTTGCAAAAGTCCCTTTGGAATTATCCCAATAGGTCAGAATCTAAAGGCATCTTAGATGTAAAGTCTGTTAGTTTTTCCATGGATTTTCCAGGGTATTCCAAATAGCTACTTGGAAGATCTCAGTCCCAAAGCTTAAACTTTCCCTGTTTAAAGTTTGGCAGACTAGAGATGCAGGATCAGGCCCAAGGTTTCACTTTTATAGCTCTCCAGCAGGCTGCCAAGCCTCCTCAGTGCTTTTCTCCTAGGAAGAGTAGGCAGTGCAGATAGTTTGTGAACCTTTGTTCTGAAAAAACAACTCGGAGTCCTTGTGGCACCTTTGTTTTGAAGTTAATCTTTTATTTCCTATGCATACACAGGTAAACTAGTTACACTCATTTACATAATGAAATTAGCCAGTCTTCCATTATAACAGAGATAGATAAGCTGCAGACAATGTAGGTAATATCAACTTCCTGCAGTATCTCACATCTTTGATCTTAAGGTTAACTGAACACAGTCACATACATAACGTAAGACAATTTAAGACATGAAAACAGACTTAGAAGCTAAAAGCTAATTTGATTACACTGATAAACTTCTAACAAAATATATATAAACACAGGCAAATATACTTAGCATCTACCCTTGATGTCTGTTATGAATGAGTTAATGACTGTTGTGGTCTAAGAGTAACAGCCGTGTTAGTCTGTATTCGCAAAAAGAAAAGGAGTACTTGTGGCACCTTGGAGACTAACCAATTTATTTGAGCGTAAGCTTTCGTGAGCTACAGCTCACTTCATCGGATACATCCGATGAAGTGAGCTGTAGCTCACGAAAGCTTACGCTCAAATAAATTGGTTAGTCTCTAAGGTGCCACAAGTACTCCTTTTCTTGTTGTGGTCTAGTACATCTCTTAGAAATTCACATACAAGTGAATTATCCTGATACAATTGTAATGCCTCCTGTTAAGTTGTTATGAGTCCTGCATAGGTTGGCTGGTCTGCCAATGTCACAAGAGATAAGAGGGAAAGTCCTCTTTTTGATCAGTAACTGATTAGAAGAGGGGTGGGCAAACTACAGCCTGGGGGCCACATCCGGCCCTCCAGACGTTTTAATCCAGCCCTCGAGCTCCTGCCGGGAAGTGGGGTCCGGCGCTTGCCCTGCTCTGGTGCTCCAGCCGGGGAGCAGGGTCGGAGTCTTGTCCCACTCCGCATGTCCCCCCTACAGCTCCTACTCATAGGGGCAGCCAGGGAGCTCCGCACACTGCCTCTGCCCCAAGTGCCGCCCCTGCAGCTCCTATTGGCTGGGAACCACAGCCAGTGGGAGCTGCAGGGGCGGTGCCTGCGGGCAGGGCAGCGTGCAGAGCTGCCTGGCTGCACCTCTGGGAAGGAGCCAGAGCGGGGACTGGGAGCTGCTTGAGGTAAGCGCCGCTCAGAGCCTGCCCCACAACCGCGCCCCATGACCCAACCCCCTGCCCCAGCCCTTATCCCCCCTACCCCCCT
Organism: Eretmochelys imbricata; assembly: GCF_965152235.1. Lineage (NCBI taxonomy): Eukaryota > Metazoa > Chordata > Testudines > Cheloniidae > Eretmochelys > Eretmochelys imbricata. The sequence goes on along the minus strand of NC_135593.1, from coordinate 8,343,708 downwards.
CCAAACCCCTCAGTCCCAGCCTGGAGCAGCCTCCTGAACCCCCAGCCCCACCCCAGAACCGACACCCCCAGATGGAGCCCTCCCACACCCCAACCCCCAATTTTGAGAGCATTCATGGCCTGCCATACAATTTTCATGTGGCCCTCAGGCTAAAAAGTTTGTCTGCCCCTGGATTAGAAGGTAGGAAACAGAGGGTGGGAATAAATGATCAGTTTTCACAATGGAGATTGGTAAATAGCTGGGTCCCTCAAGGAACTGTCTCTCTGCTGTTCAACGTGTTCATACATGATCTGGAAAAGGGGGTAAACAGTGAGCTGGCAAATTTGCAGATGATACAAAATTACTGAAGATAGTCCAAAGCTGGCTGCGAAGAGTTACAAAGGGATCTCACAAAACTGGGTGACAAGGCAACAAAATGGCAAATGAAATTCAATGTTGATATGTGCAAAGTAATGCATATTAGGAAAACATAATCCCAACTATACATATAAAACGATGAGGTCTATATAAAATTAGCTGTTACCATTCAAGAAAGATCTTGGAGTCATTGTCTCTAGTTCTCTGAAAACATCCACTCAATGTGTAGCTGTCGTCAAAAAAGCTAAAAATGTGAGGAACCATTAGAAGAGGGATATATAATCACAGAAAATATCATGATGCTGCTATATAAATCCATGACATCCGCACCTGGAATACTGCGTGCAGTTCTGGTTGCCCCATCTCAAAAAAGATATATTAGAATTGGAAAAGGGGCTGAAGAGGGCAACAGAAATGATTGGGGATTGGAACAGCTTCTGTGTGAGGAGAGGTTAAAAAGACTTTGATCAGTGTAGAAATAGAGGTGAGGGAAAAGGGGGGATATGATAGGGTCTATAAAGTCATGAATGATGTGGAGAAAGTGAATGGGGAAGTGTTGTTTACCCCCTCATGTAACACAAGAATCAGGGATCACTCAAAGAAACTAATAGGCAACAGGTTTAAAACAGGCAGTGCTACTTCACACAGCACACAGTCAACCTGTAGAACTTGTTGCCAGGGGAAGTAGTGAAGTCCAAATGTATAACTGGGTTCAAAAAAAGAATTAGATAAGTTCATGGAGGATAGGTCCATCAATGGCTGTTAGCCAAGATGATCAGGGATGCAACCCCATGCTGTGGGTATCCCTAAACGTCTGATTGCCAGAAACTGGATTGGATGACAAAATAGATCATTCAGTAATTGCCGTCTTCTGTTCATTCCCTTGACGTTATCTGGCGCTGGCCACTGCCACTATGGCCATTCTTATGTTTGTGTTTAAGTGATAGGCAGGGCTGTTTCTAGTTGACTAAGGTGTCCCATCCACCGTGAAGAAAACACCACACCAGAAGACCAAATTACAGTGCTATATTCCCCGCAGTTAGTTTGCAGTTAGAGAATAGGTGGGGGACTTAGATAATGTCAGGTAATTAATTTCTTTGAAAGTTAAAATATTTCCTTCATCTGCTACCTAATGACCTTAAAATTATAACCAAGTTTAGCTAACTTTAAACATACTGATACATATCCTGTCACGCAGCAGACTGTATCAAACAAACATCCAGTATAAACAAATACAGTTTACTTTCTTGCTGCCTGCTAGGCAAGCTAATGACTTGAAATTGTAAATCATATTATTGATTAATTATTGAATCTGACTTGAGCTGAAAATGAACTGTCCTGCCTCAGTTTCCTTTAAATGTCACAGGAACTGCAGAAATAAAAAATTGGATTTGCCTACCTATCTTACTAATTTACTAAATTCTTTCTTTTGCTCCAGTTGCCAGTTGCACTTTGTTATGTACTTTTGGAAGAATGCACATATTCTATATATATATATATATATATATATATATATATATATATATATGTTCTCTGAAAAATGAAGTGCATTGTACAGCTAATGTTCAGTGACTGTTTCCAAAGAAATTGAGGTCAGAGGCCAGTGTCATTTCTTGCCTCGGGTCAGGTTTTCTTTGGACAGGCCACCTCAATTTTTTTTCTAGCCTGCTTGTAAATTAGTGATTTTTTTCTCCCCCCAGGTTGGAGAACGTTCAGTATCCCTACCAACTCTACATTGCCCCTTCTACCAGTAGCACAGAGAGACCCAGCCCAAATGGCCCGGATAGACCTTTTCAGTGCCCAACCTGTGGGGTCCGATTCACCCGCATTCAGAACTTAAAACAGCATATGCTCATCCACTCAGGTAAAGAAACTTAACTGTTTTGAATAAGTAGGTCATGGATCCAGGACGCTTGCTGTTTTTACAGCATGCTTAGTACTGTAACTGTTTTTAAATGAACTGCTGTATGCAAACTGACTTTTTTGCTTCAATCTCTTTTTCAGATTTCTAAAAATTGGGATTAATCACTGTGTGCATACCTATTTTTCCAACATACAGTCTAGCTGTGTTGCTGAATAATTAAACTTTGTATGGATGAAAACATATTTATTAAAGTTGGTGGAATATAACATTCATACAGTAAAGGGGCTCCTGCTTTTATGGAAAGGTTTGAGGCAAAATCAAGATGTTAAGCTGCGTCACTCAGGGGTGTGAATAATCCACACCCTGAGCAATGTAGTTATACTGCCCTACGTGCTGGTGTAGACAGCGCTATCTTAGTGAGAGAGCTTCTCCCGCCAATACAGCTATCACCTCTTGCGAAGGTGGCATTATTAAACCGAGGGGAGAGCTTTCTCCTATTGGCTTAGAGCGTCTTCACCAGACAGCAGCACAGCTGCGTCAGTGCAAGTTTCTAGTGTAGACAAGCCCTATGAATCCTTTGCAAGGGTTGTACTGCATTGGCTTTTTTTATTATACCAGTCTCAAGTGGTGTAGATTGGAGTTCATCCTTGGATGTCGGAATTGTCTGCTGTGTTGCTTGAAGAGACTCATAAACCATAAGAAAGCTGTGACCAAAACCATTTTATCCAAAGCAGGTAGCTGAGATTAGTAGTTATGTCCTCCTGTGTCTCAGAAACTTCTAAAGGGATAGGTGAAGGGGAGCAATCAAAATGACTAATAAATTAAGTGGTTGCAGTCAGTGTCATTTAGCAAGAGTTAAGTATTAGGTCTGCTGCTTTTGAATCAGCCTTTCTCTCCAGATTTCTTTGCAGCCATTTTCTTTCAAACAAGTGACCAAAGGATGAGCTGTTAATGAGGTTGTTACTGTTTGTCACCCAGAGATTTAACAGTGTAGGATTTGCTAGATCAGCATTAACTGTGTCTTTGATAGTCCAGTGAATGTAGAGATACTTTTAACAGTTACAGTGCAGGCCTCTAAGATGCCCCTTATAGTTGTATACCAAATGGAATTTGTGCCCGTCAGTCAGAATGGTTGATCCTTGCTGATGGTTTTTAAGAAATCAGATTATTCATAATAGTTTTGATATTTTAAACATGTTTATGGCTGAAATACACAATAAGTTATATAAAGTGTATATAGAAAGCAACTTTTGATGGAGTTAGCCACCATTTACCTAATAAAATGTTTAAATCTATAAAAGTCATTTTGATATAAGAGAAATTGGATCCTTGCAATTGAACAGTAACAAGTTTACCCTCTCCTGGTTTATATTTGACCTGTCATCTTGCACAAATGCCATAAAATGTATGTGGGCAGAAGAACCACAATTCTCAAGGCACAAGTTTTTACTAGCAACTGTTACTTAGCCCAATAATGATCCATTAATGTAGTTTTTTGGCATTTGACAGTAACAAGACAACCTGCCTGTGCATATTTGGTTATTAAATTGTCCCAGGTAGGCTGCTAACATTTTAAGATATCCATCAAGCATGCATAAAGTATTTCAGCTTGATCTGTTAGTGGACAGATGTCAGTAAGACTTGTATGGGAAGTTGGAAGATATTTTTTACTAGCTGTTTTTGAGTTACTCGTGTGAGGAAACCTCCAATCTGTAAATGCCAGAAGTATTTTCCCTTAACTCAACTGGCTGAAGAGATTTGCCTCAAACTTTTCAAGAAAATAAATGCTTTTGGATAGAGACCAAGCATGGAAAGTTTCAGCCCCAAAGGACAATATTTTAGAATGTTTAGCATGTGAAAGCAAGTTTATAAAGAGACTCAGTTTAACCTTAACTGTAGCTTTCACTATGTTGGAAGCCACAATTAAAGGAGCTCACTTACACATGAGGAAAGCAGAAGAATTGACAAGTAAGGTTAACAGCTTGGACTGAAACAACATCCTTAATTTAGACCATTTAACATTTTTTTTCTTTTGAACTATAGTGTGAATTGAGGTCAGAGTTCCAGATTCTTGGCCTGAATTCTGTCAGACCATTTAATAGGACTTTTTGTGGTTTAACCTTTTGTGTAGTATTAGTGCTGGTAGTGATGTGATTGTTTAGGGAGAGCATGTTTCTCTCAGCCATACGCATTCCATTGCAAATTAACTGCTGTTGTACCGTGTAATATTTGTATTCACTCTGAAATGAGCATGGTCAGTAAATGATGAGAGAGTTGGTAACAAGGCTTCTAAATTGGATGTAGGACAAAACTAAGGGCCAGATCATCAGATGTGTTAGTGCTGCTTTGTGCTCCATTGACCGTGCAAAGCTGCATTAAGGCTTACTTACCTGGCCCCCAGAGGATCACCCCTGTATGCAAGCATCCACAGGTGGCATAGAGCTGCTGTGTAGGCTCCTGTACCACAACTCCCTTGTCAGGCTCCTTGCATAAGCTAGGGTATCCCTATGGCCAGGCAGTCCCTTACTACCAGAACTGCTTATTGGGGCTATAGACAGTTGATGAAACTTTCTACTAAAAGCAATTTAAAGGTTGCTGTGTTGCACTGACCAGCCCAGCTCAGATCAGTCCAAGATCAGGAGACAACAAAGGTGGTTTATAGGTTCTGCTGCATCAAACACTCTGGCTGCAGGTCAGTATCTTTGCCTTGGTTTCTAACCCACAGAAGCCTTACAGCGGGTTTAAGTTATATAACGAAGAAGGACTGTATAAGGATCCACCTTGTCTCTCTGTATAAGGACCTGGTCATTATAAAACTTCCTTGTCATCTGATTGAGAGAAATATCAGGTTTATGCTAATCGCTTCTGCCATTTTAAAGATAACCTGTTTCTCTCCTTCTTAAATCAGCACTTTACTCTGACTGGTCACAGCTGCTGTCCTGTTGAACAGAAATTGCCAAATGTGACCTCCAGTTGCACAAAGTAAATATTCCCCCCTCTTTTCCCACAGGCATTAAACCATTTCAGTGTGACCGTTGTGGGAAAAAGTTCACCCGAGCTTACTCGCTAAAGATGCATCGCCTGAAGCACGAAGGTAAACGCTGTTTCCGGTGCCAGATATGTAGTGCCACTTTCACTTCCTTCGGGGAATATAAACACCACATGCGGGTTTCCCGGCATATTATCCGCAAGCCTCGGATTTACGAGTGCAAAACATGTGGCGCCATGTTCACCAACTCTGGAAATTTAATCGTTCACCTGAGGAGTCTGAACCATGAAGCGTCAGAGCTAGCAAACTACTTCCAGAGCAGGTGAGGTGCACAACAAAAACCTAACAGGGGAAACTTGCTTTTTCTAAATCATCTCTTCCTGCTTTCAGGGCAGCCTGCTGTTCCTCTCATCAGGTTGCCAGCTAATTGCAGTCACGTTCATTCCTGCACTACTATCTGTAATCTCTGAGCTGCTTTTTAGTGTGTATAAACTGTATAATAAGGCATTGAAGAATCTAGTAGTTTCGAAAGACTGCTTCTTAGTGACTAGGCTACTTCTCTTTCCACTAGTATCTAAAAGCACATTAATAGTGCTAAAAATAGCATTATATACCACAGTCTGTGAGTTTTTATAAATTATTTGATGGCTGTATCTGAAAGAGTTTGGACTGTCTGTTTAGATGGGGGGTGGACTTATGACCTAATTTTTTGTAAGTACTTTTTATTGAGGGAAGGATTTTATTATGAGACTGCATGAATCCAGATGATCACATCTTCATTCTCATTTTTAGGTTTATTTACTGCTAAATGATCACGTTTTAAAATTTCCAACGTATTAATCATACAGGCCTGCTGCACATTTCTTGTTAATCAGGTAGTAAAGAATTGGCTTAACATACAAAAACATTTCACTAAAAGCTCTTCAGAGGCCTGTAAATGAGTCTTGAGGAGTTAAAGTAGCACAGTAATATCACACTAATATGGGATAAGTGTTTGTAAACAAGAGATTTTTAAATAGAGGGATAAGTAAATGAAAGTGAATGAGGGGGACTCTAGAGAGAGGGAGACTTCATTACTGTTAAATATTTAATCTTCTGAGAACAAGTTAGGTTTTAAAAAATAAAACAAAAGTTCCTTCATTCACGGTAATGCAGATGTGTACATGTAAGTAGGCTGTTTGTTTTAAAAAGTATGAAGTAAACCTGTTGTAAGTTTATTCTTTGCATCATAGCAACTAAAATTCCCTAGCAATAATCTGTCAGGTGTTTTCTAGATGTCATATTTTTTTTGTCTTATGAAAGGTTTCAACATTTTGTTTGGTGGTTAGTTCTACACCACTTGTATAAAGAATTCCAAAAGAACATAAATCAGGAAATGTTTGCTTGTCAGCTGTCTTTCCCTGAAAATATAGTTTAAAAGTACAAAGTTCAGTACCTTCTGGTGTGTGCAGTTCATTGAGGGTACCACTTGTGCCAGAGGTAGCATGAATATACCACGAGATGATGCGGTTGCTGTGGTAAGCACTCTTTTTTTGTTGTTGAATACATTAAAACACACTCCTTTTAGTGATTTCCTGGGCCTTATTTGATTTTTGAAAATACAGATTAACATGTTAGCATAGTGCATTTTCCAATTATTCCCCGATTTGGATTTCCCCTAGATCTGGAAAAGTTCATCCTTTTCTGCAGAAAGAAAAGGGTCACTGAATCTCATATCATTGTTCCAGGAAACTGCTCCCTTTTGAATGAACTACATGGAAAAACCAAAGAGTGCCTATACTGGTTTTAGTTATGAATATGTCTGGTGCTGGATATTTGCAAAAAAGTTGACTTTGTATCGTGCTCGCACAGAGTAAATCAGGAAATGTTGGTAGAGTGTGTGAGACCTTTCCTCTGAGCATGTTCAGCCCCCAGTTTCTGAGAATAAGCTGTATAGTTATTGTGACAAAAGAGCCAGGACTGGGTGGCTCGGGAGGAAATGAAATTCAGTCCACTTCTTAGTACAGGGAAACCTGCCAAGAGTGACCACTCATGGGAGTTAGCAAAAGTGGTCGCTTGTAAGAAGTGGTCTCTTTAAAGTTTGCAGACCAGATGGTGGTGGTGTTCCATGGCCTCTGCAAGTAGTCACTCATGACAGGCGGTCTCTCTTCAGGGGTGATCGCTAAGGCAGGTTCTACTGTAATAGGATAGGTGTCAGCATCACAAAAAACATTACAGTTGGCATCCTTATTGATAGTTTAGCAGAGAGGCCAAGGATGGAATGGGCTATTGAAATTGAACTACCCTCAGTCATCTCGAATAGTCCTGTGTCATTGTTGAGGCACGTTGGCGGGGCAACTTGAGGCTCGGCTTTCATTGCTGCTGCCTGTGCTCCATCTGCTCTGTGGATAGAGAGCTATCAGTCCAACTTCTTTACCTTGACTTGTTGGAGCAGTGGTTGTCGTCTGCAGGTCTGTGCGCTGGGTCCTGCACTAACACACTTTTGTTATACCTTTGTCCCCGTGCCTCAGCCCTGTCTCTTTTGCTTCCTGTATCCTTTTTAATTCCCTTTGACTTTGGACCCCTCCCCTTTGAGAGGAAGGTTGTGTTTGATTCTCTGGTAGTCCCTGCCCCCTCTACAGAGGTTGAATAGACCTGAATTTACCTGCACTAAATTTAGTTTGTTCTTAAAAAAACAAAACTCCAGCACTCCCTTTTTTGGCATGGAAGCATTCTGCACCAGGTGGCGATACTAACATCAACTCCCATCCTCCTCAAGGGGCTCAAACCCAGATACGAAGCTACCCCTGAGGAAATATGGTTGCATAAACCATGAAAATTTGATATCCCAGGTATAGCTTCTCCAAACATGTAAATAAAAACTGAGTTATAACACTTAGTGAAGCATATTAGTGTGAAGATTGTAGCCCTAGCTATGATAATAGTTTCTTTATTCCCTGCGCAATGCAGTAGTTAGCATAGCTGTATCTGATGTTTCTTTGAAAGGTTAACATTCTCTTCTGTCCTTTGCCCCTCTTCTAGTGATTTCCTAGTCCCGGACTACTTAAACCAGGAGCAGGAAGAGACCCTCGGGCAATATGAGCTAGGAGAGCATGGGTTTGAAAGCAACTCCTCTGTCCACATGCCTGTCATTTCACAGGTCTCGTCGACTCAGAATTGCGAAAGCACTTTCCCCTTGGGGTCTTTGGGTGGGTTGGCAGAAAAAGAGGAAGACATGCCGGAGCAGCCAAAGACTAATGCCAATGCCGAGGCAACCAGTGATGACCCCCCGAAATCAGAGCTGTCCTCTATTACTATTGAATAATTCATGGTTTGGTTTCATTTTTGTTCTTTGGAAAGTGCCTGTGTTTGGTCCTGTACATTTTAATTTAATTTTTTTAAACAAAAGGAGGGAGATTTCCCTTTTTACTTTGTAAGCTACACTTTAAACAGAAAACTGCAACAGACGTTACATTATTTTTCATGACTGAATGATCAGTTCTGTGAAAATGTTTAAGACTGAATGCACAATAAGGTCCTGTCAGAGCATCATAGAAGCTGCGATGCACTTCTAAAGAAGAAGCAATCGACTGAAATCACTTCAACTTCCTTCTTCCACAATTAGAACAGCTCATTAAATTTCTAATGCTTCTGCAGACCCTCTGGTAAAGGGAGAGAATCAGAAGACACTTTTAAAATGACCAGTACAAGCATGCATGCTCGCAAGTTAATTAATGAGCAGAGTTTTGACTAACTTTAAGTAGACGTGTTAATCCTCTGCTTAAAATATGGCATGTCCTGTCTTTGTCCTTACTGTTTTTCAAACTGCTTACTATAACCCTTTTTTTGGAAATAGTAAGCATTTCTGAAATATAACAGTACTGTCCTTTTTAAAAAATGTCTCTTTACAAAAAAATCTCTGAATCAGTTCTGACAAATTGAGTGATGATGCCATGCCAGGTCCTCCCACTTCTGATATTCCACTCCGCTCATTCAAATAACCTATCCTGATTTGCTTATATGGGGCGAGGCATACAGTCAAGGAAAGTATAAATCCATGCAAGCCTGACAAGTCTGTCATCACTGTATCTTTCTGTAAAGGAAACCACCTTTAAAAAAAAGAAAACGTGTCCCAGACTAAAATTCTTAAACCTTGGCCAGACTGCTTGCAGTCCTACTCACTTTCCCCTATCATACATATCACTAATCTCCAAAAGCTGGCTAGAGAGAGTTTACAGAAAGGAAAAAACAAGTTGTTCTTCTTTTGTGCATTATTGCACACTTTTGTGCTTATACATATGCATGTATACTTTCTGCAGTTTTTATTAGTCTGTTTTGGACAAAACAACCAATTTATTCTTTTTAGAGGCCAAGTTTCTAACCCAACAGGGGGTTGTTTATAAAAACCCTATATAACAATGTTAAATTGTTCCTGTTCCAAAACATTTTAAACCTTTGCCAAGTTAGTTTATTAAAGGCTGTTACTCCAGCTACGTACACAGCTCAAGCAAGCAATAAAGTGAAAGATTTGCAATTTCATTTTTTCCAGATTTAGAAATGGCTGTAAATTTTGGGTATGGGATTTTCAGAGCAGTGATTCTCATTTTGTTGCAGGCAGTTTGGGCTATAGTAAAGCTTAAAAACTTAAAGGAGGGATTGTATAAATTCTTTGGCTGCTGATGAAATTAACTCTCTTTGATACATAAACAGCTGTGTTCCACAACCCACAGCATGCTGAGAGTTTAAGTATTACCTGACCTTAGTATTCCAAGGGCATGTGTCAGACTCCCTTGGTTTTAGATCTACGTGGTAAACTCATACCATGGGTATGAGTCCCTCTGTCACGCACACATTGGATTGAAAGGAGTTCAATCCTTGAGGGGGCCATTTAGGGATCTGGGGCAAAAATTGGGGATTGGTCCTGCTTTGAGCAGGGGGTTGGACTAGATGACCTCCTGAGGTCCCTTCCAACCCTGATATTCTATGATTCTATGAAAGAGAAAAATAGAGAAATGTTTTTTAAAAAGGGAGGGAGAGGAGATGCAGAGCTCAAATGGCAAGACTGATTAGTGTGCAATGACTTCAGCAGTTCTAATGTATCTGTAGAACTATGAAATATCTGCTGATAGCAAATCAGTGTAAAGCTTGTTGCACATTGGTAATATTTTAAAAGGCTTCAATGATAACATACTTACACATTTCTAGTGTTTCTTTAAATAAGTTTTCCCTACCCTGTGTTTATGTTAAAAAAAAAAAAATTAATAAGATTCCCAGTTTTTTCCAAATTACTGAAGCTACCTTTTCCCCCCTGTCTCATCTGCAGAAAATGTCACAGCTACAATTCATCTTATATGTCTATCTTGGTCTTTTGTAAAGGGCTTGGAGCAGAACAAATTTTTATTCAAGATACTGTACTATGAAATAGGCCAGTATCCATTGAAGGGACTGGATCAGAGGACCAGTCCTCTTCCACTTCTGATTTCTATAATTAAGAATCCAGTGAGTCAGGACAGTGCCTGTTAAATATTTCTTCCCTCGCCCCCCAGTAGTTCAGGATAAAAGTAGGATCTGGTACTAAACTCTAATTCATGATCCTCTTTCTCTGTTACAGAAGCATCAGTCTTCCTTGTACATGACAATTTTTAGTCAGTCATAAGTTAAAAAGCACTTAGGTACACACACAAACTCGTACTTCGCAGCTGGCCCACTGTGTATAATGCACAATGAATTAACACATCACACATGGATGGACTTATTCCTTCTGCCAAAAAAAGATGGTTTTCACCCAGGACAAGATCTGTCGTAACACATAATTCACTGATCATGAGATGTGCAAATGCAGAATACATACACCTAGAATAACTGATTTTTAGATGACTTAAAATTTTGTAGGATGGTTAACTGCTGTCTGAAATGCTGTGGAGAACACATTAAAACTTGGTAGCTACAAGGACTGTATTGTAGCTCTAATCTGTTCTTTGGTTGGTATTTGTAATTGTTTCCTGTTAATATATGTATCCCTTCTCCATAGAGCGGAGTCCAAATGAAATGTAAATCTTCTTTCATTTCTCTTTTCCGTGTCTTTCTGGAAGTGCTCAGTTCTTGGGAGTACTAATGTCTCTCAAAGGAGAGATTTAAAATGTTCTAACATTTTACATCAAGCTCTATTGCTGGATATCCAGGTTCTAAAGTGAGATAAATGTCTAAGTAAACTGAAAGCAGCAAGCCTTAGATTACACTGGGGATTAAACCTGAAACATAACTTCTTTAAAAGATGTTATCAGAGGGGTTTGATTCCTGGACTGCTTTTTCTAAAAATAGATACAAGGAATTAAGTTATATTTTGGTTAAAAAGTAAGTTGTTCAGAATTTCTTTCAAATAGAGGAGATTCGGTTTACTGAGGCTGTCGTACCCCTGGCAGCAACTGTTGAATTGACAGGTATTCTCCAAAAGTATTCAGAAAGTGGTTTGAGTGCATTTTCCTTTTGCATAATCTTCTGGTGTACAGAGGACGATCAGTGCATTAAGTGGAAAATCCTTCCTTCCCCCACTCACTTACGCTAGAAGAGGGCCCTGACTACCACAGACCATGGATGGTTCTGCTATATGGCAGGGAGCAAGATTCAGGGACATGGATCTGCATTCCCTACATGTTGGACAGTGCCTCAAGGCGGAGGGGAGAGGGTCACCTCTGGCTCCCCTCTCCCCCACAGAGAGGGGAAGGAGGAGGAGCAGTTGCTTCAGCTGTGCGCTGGCCGATTTGGCCAAGTAATAGTTTCCTTTTGATGCTTGTGCACACAGCTCCCCAGGATACATTCGCATTGAGGAGATTAAACTTTCCCCCAGTACTAATTGGAATGTCAGTTTTCTGCAACATAGTTTTATTATCACAGGTTAAAATTTTTGTGTCCCTTATTAGTTTGTCTTTCTCACTACAATTTGAGTTCAGTTGTCAGGCTAGCAAGTACTGTGGTCAAGTCTCTCATACTGAGAGTTTAGTTGACTAGATCTTTGAAAATGGTTCTGGTTTTCACGAGGCTGAAAGGTGTGAACTTAAACTTTTAAAAAAAGTAATAGCTGCCAATGCAGTAAAATATATTTTATAAAACTATGGTCCCTAGGTACCTTATGGTATAAAATTTTATTGTTTTTAAGATATGGCTTTAAGTTTTTATATGTGGGCTTCCGTCATTTCTTGGTTGCTGGTTTTCCCCTCCAGTCCAAAGACTTCAGCGCATGAGAATTTTGCCATCCTGTTTTCAGGGCATACCCTGTAGCATTTTATATGCAATTTGGAGGGGTAGAGGCTTTGTGCACGCTGCCTGGATTGGCTGGCATAGGTAATATGCAGATGTAGGGAGCACCTTCTGTTCCTAGTTCATTGTGGGCAGAAAAAAGTACTGGTCTCACCATCAAATATAGGGTCGGACTGTGCCTCAACCACATCAGAGGTCACCAGCAGAACATAGTTGGTGCAAAATATTCAGAGGGAATAAACCGTAAAACGTGAACTTTTTAAAAAATACAACAGTAATTGTTAACGCTCTGGGTTTTTGTTAACTTGGTGCATGCTACAACAGTCATTCAGTATCCTACAGGGCTCGCCGACAGATCTGGTTGCACTAAAAAATAAAAATAAAAATAAATCAGTTTCTGGGGCTGCCCTCCTGTATGGACACCACAGTCTTCCTGAGGGTTGATAAAGTCCCCAGAGGAGATTTTTGACCATTTTGTTTAGCTGATGCATGCTTTTGATATTCTGACTATAGCCCTGCCTACAAGAAAGTCCTCAGTGGCTTCCTTGCCCTGCTGTTTCAGTGCCTTGACTCTCTGGGCACTGGCCTTTGATGGAATCCTTGAGCGGGGGGAGGGTAAAGCTGGAGGAGAAATGTGAATTAAATTATCATTGGGCTTCTTTGTGTGTTTTAGTAACAGTGCAACCCTTTTAACTGTGCCAGTCTCCAGTCACCAGCCGTATATCCAGTCGTCATCTCATACACAGTACAGCTTCTCTTGTTGACGCTGGTCACCGCTAGATTACTTGGCATGTTTATTGACTTAACAGAAATGTTTTTTGGTTTTGTTTTTAATGTATACGATGTTTAAATACACTTCACATTTTATATAATACTATCTGGCTATTAGTATTTTTCAGGAACCATAGTTCTTGGTGGCTATATATATTTTTGTGACTTTTTTGTAAACTAAGTGCCGTTTCAACGTTACAATCATTTTTAGAGTTCTTGTAATCAATGTGAATATCATGTTTTTTCAAATCTGTTCTGAGCCTGTAGTGTTTGCTTTGTGATCATATGTGTAATGTATATATTCTGTATAGTTACATTGTACTGAAATACTAGCTTGTTTGATATAAGAAAAGTATGTATTGGGTACTTTTTTGCTAGCCTGATTGTTTAATCTTTAAAAAAAATGTTTTAAAATACAAAAAAAAATAAAAATCTCCAAACTGGTCCCCTTATAGGTCAAAATTAGGGGGGGCAGGAGGAGGAAAAACTAGTTTTGAGTGTCTTTGGATAGAAACATGAAGCTAAGATTTTTCATTAAAATATTAATGTTTTATGGAGTATATACTTGCTTTGTGTCGTTACTTTACGTACGCCTAAGAGTACGGACAACAGACTCGATTCAGCTGGGCTGTAAGCAGGTGCAACTCTCAGTGGGATTTCAGCCTTTTATATTAGGGCTGACTTTGGTCTGAAGTAGTTAAATAGGGTGCAAAACTACTGTTTTCAACATCCTGTTCAGAAGGAAGGTAGCTTTAAACGAAGTGAGTATTAATGAGTGACCGCAGAGACTGCCTGAGTAAGGAGTATTATAAAGAAGTACCTGACATCATTTGACTTTCATACATGTGTGTATGATCCTTGCTATTCTTTTGCCATGTGTTCTGGAGGGGGAAGAAAAAAGGCACAGGGAAGGCTTCCTTCCTAATGTGGTTTTCCTGGTGGAACATCACTGGAAACAGGCCTGTTCTGAAAAGAACAATATTTAAAATGTCATTCGATGGAGTCTTTGCAATTGCAGCTACGAGCTTCAGTTTGACTATGGCACAAGCTCAGAGGAAGGGGGCTTAAGCTATGCCATCTCTGTCACCCCTTACAGTTAAATTAGGCCTGCTTTGACAAGTCCACACGGCCCTGGCTGTGCTAGAACACTTGGCTCTCCACATGGCTAGGGAACCAGTGTCAAGGCACTTGACTTCTGGAATAGCTTGACTGAAATGTTTAAAACTCTACCCAGCCACCTGCATATTTGCCATTCCTGCTATGGTCTGATGTGACTGCCAAATATGAGCATGCTAGCAGTCCTATCCTTGCTGTGTTCAGCATCTGAACTTGGGATTAGAAAACCAAATGGAAAAGCCAATGAGATTCCAGAGTACAGGGTAAGCATCCATGATGAGCTTTGGAGGGGTGGGTTAGGACAGCTTGAGTTTTACGTATTTTGTGCTCTTACTTTCCCCTTTGAAAACTTTGCCTCGTGACTGGTGTATGGTGTGGGAATCATAATGGATTTTGTTTGGGGAACGGCGGGGTTCTGGTAAAAGTGTTTTGGACAGATTCATGATTTGAGATGGAGGCCTTTACACTCTTCTGGTCATACTGTCCTGAAAATAGGAACCTTAGAAAGTCCCTGGGAAGACATTCAGACTGAAATGGGAAAGGAGCAGTGATTCTGAATGAACTGGCACAAATCGAAAGCCAACATTCCAATATATGAGTCTCAGTGTGAACATCTGCTGAGATGAGAAAAGACCAATAGTGTGTGTTCCCTTGATAGATCTCAGGGTCCAAAGAGGTCACTTGAGTGTGCAGGCAAGCGGACTTTTGCAATACAAATCCAAATATGCTAAACATGCATTTTAATTTGATGTGAAACTTTTTCTATATTAAAGACCTTGCCTTGGCAGTTGTACTCTGTCTTAGGGTGTCTCTATACTATAATGTGAGCCCAGGGTTAGTAGACCTCGAGTTAGCAGACCCTGAGTTTGCTAACCTAGGGCTTGAACGTCTACACTTATTTGTAACCTCAGGATAGGAATTGCTCCTCCTGCAGGAAAGCAGGCCAGCGGGTGGTACTTAGGAACTTCTCTTCTTTGACCTTTCTTCATCCAGGCTCTGCCACATAGTTCCAGCAATTGCTCAGGAAATCCAACCTGTGACCACAGAGCCCATTGTGAATAACTTCTCAGTGCAGAATCAGTGGGGGCAGCACTGGCTCATACCAAGGTTAGTTATATGACCCTCAATATTTGTTGGGTCAGTGTATTAATGACTTCAGTGCGTTCCAGCCTTGAAGATACAGTGCCCTGTTCTAGGAGATATGATTAAGACTATGTCCAAGGGCTGATGGCTGTGGGTCTGCTGCCAAGGTGATAGACATAGAATGCAATGGAAGGGTTGGTGGATGTTATTCCCCAGGGAAAAGAAACTCCCAGCTGAGAACAAATGTCATGTGAAATAGAGCATGGATGATAGAGGAGATGGGTCTTGCTTTCATGGTCAAATCACTACTAGTTTCCTGAAACATTCTGATGAAAATGAAATTTTGACAAAAAATGGAAACACCTTTTTTTTTCCAAAAAGGATCACATTTTCCACCTCCAACTTTAGTGCTTTTCCCATGACAGCCTAAAATGACCCCCTTTTAAAAGCTTGATCCTGCACGTTGAAGGCAATGGGTAACACTGACACTGGCTTCAAAGGACCAGGAGCAGCCACTGCAGCCCCAGTTCATCAAAGCATTTAACCACGTGCTTCAAATCATCCTTATTCAGCAACACACTGTTATCTTGTGCTTGCGTGCTTTGCTGAATTGGGGCCTTAATGCTAGTAGCTTCTGTAACTTGTTTTCATCTGAGCGATCTTGAACTTCAGTTTTTAAAGGGCTTCATGGAAACTACATTAGATATTGGACTGGAAACCCCAGAAGAAGCGGCAATAAGGTGGACCAAGATAACATGGAAACACACAATAGAAGCAGAATAGAAAGCTATCAGAATTACATGGGAAGAAGCTAAGACTGCAGCAGGAGCCCAGCAAAGATGGAAGGCAGTGATGAAGACCCTATGTTCTGCATTGAATAGAGAGGCATGAGAGAGAGAGAGATGGAAACTATATTATTGTTAGTGTGTATTTACATGAAAACAGACCCATGAACTGTAGAATAAAATCCCGCAGAAAGAAGAGTCTGAAGCACTGCATAATAGACAACAGAACTTTAAAAAAGGAAGAAAAAAAAATCCCCTCCAAGTTCAGACTTCATCTTTCCCACAGTTTAACAAAAAATGCCTTTATGTAACGTTGGAGCTATAGTGATCAGTTTCAGGGTTGACGTGACAATAATTATAAACAACTGTTATGTAACCTCTTAGCTGATTGAGCTGAAATTAATAAATTTAAAGGAAAAGACAAACAAAAAAAGAATCCCTTTAGGGAGCTTATGTTTTAAATAAATAAAAATCTTTCAGGTTGACCTTTTTTGCAAAGTTAATGCAAACCCTGGATGAAAAAGCTGCTTGAGAATAGTTGGCCAAAGGCGCTGCTCTTTAAAAACACTATTTATGTTAAAGGGAGAACCTTGTTTTAAAAGCTATGACACATTTGAGTCTGAAACAGGGCGGTGCTGTTTAATAGTTCATTTTTATGTCAGTTTTGTTTACTTTGTTTAAAACACTTTTTAAAATTTTTTAACATGGGAGCTAGGTGTAAATCAGCCAGGTCCATTGCCTACAATGGAGATACACCTACTGAGGATATGGCCTATATATATATAATTCCCCCTTTGTTTGCCTTTTGCCATCTGGAAAACATTTCCAGGTTTTTGAGTGGAGCTCAAGTCAACATGGCTGGCCTGTGCCAACTGTCTCAGGCTTGCAGGGCTTGGACTATGGGGGTATTTAACTGCGGTGTAGATGTTCAAACCTGGGCTCTGGGACTTGGGGAGGGGAGCCTGAGTCCAATTCAGGTGACATGGGGCAGCTGCGGGTGTTTAATTGCAGTGTAGACATACCCTAGGAAGCCAAGACTGAATTTAGCATATGCTTTTCTGTCTCCAGAGGTGTTTCATTAGCTCAGTTACCAGTGACATGTTCTACTGCGTGCTGCTTACTGAATCAACTCAAGCAATCCAAATCCCTTTCCAAACAGACCCCGATTAACCTCATTCTTCCCCACTTCCTTTAGCCCTTTATGTCCTGTGCACAGCCACACCTTTCAAGAGGGAGCAGGGTAAACTAATTGAGTGAATTTAGTGTCTCTGTGCAATGTAGATGTTCTTATTTGATTTGAATCTGTTCAGTTACATTTGGTTTTCTGCTGTTTATTGTTTAAATGACAAGACCCTACTTTGTAATAGTTCCCAGAGGTGGAGTTCTATGGCATTTAAATCAGGGGATGTGGACTCAGGAGGCCTGGGTTCTCTGCCATCAATTTGCTGTGTGACTTGAGTAAGTCACTTTGTCAGTCCTTGCCTGTGTTTCCCTATCTGTAAAATGAGGATAATGAGACCTTGCCTTTATTTGCAAAATTCTTTGAGATCTTTGGAGGAAAGGTGCTATGTCAATGTAAAGGCCACACTTAAGGGTGCTGTTATGAATGTGTTTGCTAAGGGTAAAATTCGCCCCTCTGTATTTTCTAAATCCCACTTAAGCCCTGTTTTGAGGATGTAAGTGGTGCATGGGCGTTATGCTGGCCCTCTGCTCAGGGGTGAATTTCACCTTAGATACGTTCATGTTCTGGCTGCAACATGTCCTCACTAGTGCTGTTTAGTCACTTGGACACTGCAGTGATTGGCCTGGCATTAAACCTAAATGAATGGATTGATCACGGCAGTATGCTGATTGTCTGTGCAAGTCTGATCTTAACAGGAGACGCATCCTGCCACCTCCAGCTGGTCAAGTCCCTGACTTAAGCAAATAGCTTTGAAGTATCCCTGTGTAATTTCTTGCAGTTTTGCTTAACCTTTCAACTCTCTCTTCTACTGATATTCAGCGTGGTCCAGCAGTTAGGGCACTGAATTGGAATTCAGTAGGCCATCTGCCACTGCATGAACTTAGGTAAGTCACGCCACCTGTCTGCCTCAGTTTCCCCACCCACCTTCATCTTGTCTACTTAGTACCTGCCCTGAAGAGCTTACAGTCTCTTTTATTAGGTGTATGTACAGCACCGGCACGACTGGTCACAATCTTAGCTGGACAATCTGGGTGCTACTGTCATGCTAATAATAATAATGATTTGGCTGATTATTTTTAGTTGCTCCTTTGATTGCTTACTTGAGTGAGAGCTCACCAGGGGTCAGGAGTTACTCTCCAATTTTCTTACAGCAGGAATTTTTTTTTAAGCCCTTCATAAGCGGTGTCCTCCAAACATGGCTATAATAAGCAAGCCATAAAAATGTGTGATGTTGCCTGGCTGGTGGAAATGTGTAATTAAGGACATATCCAATTGTGACGCATGACTGGAAAGGGTTAAGCATCCTGCAGGATAAATAACTTAAATTCAACCCTTAAAGACATATGGAGAGATAATGTTTGTGTTTTTGTTTATTTACATATATATGGTAGTGGTCAACAATGTAATCAAACAGTCCCTGTCTATGCTGTATTCTGTTACTTCAGAGATCAAAAGGACATCTTAACATTTAAATTAACTGTAAACATAGGATATGCTGTATTCATCTCCCTTTTGAATATGCTGTATTCATCTCCCATCTGTGAATGGTGGAAAAACAAGCAATTGCCTTATGTCAATAATTACCTGCGATGCTTAGGAAATGGGTCCACTTCAAATTTCCCATGAGTGCCTATTGTTCACGAAGGACTCTGAGCTGTCACAAGAGAGCCTGAAACTGTATAAAAGTAATAGCTGGGGTCCTGATCCTGTGATCTCAGATCTGCTTGAGGCTTCATGCAGGGGAAGTCTAAGCCACAAGGACTGAGATCCTGGACTCTGGACCACTCTGAATATAAACACTGGACTATAACCTATGAACTATTTTGGAAATAACTCTTTGCATCTACAAAGCTCTCCATCTCTGCCATGAATCTGAATCTCAAGATTGTACTCAAGTCTGTATGTATACTGATCTTTTAACCAATACTCTCTCTCTCCTTTTTAAATAAATTTTAGTCTAGTTAGTAAGTAAGTAAGTAAGTAGTTAGTAAGAATTGGCTGTAAGCATATATTTGGGTAAGATCTAGAATATTCATTAACCTGGGAGGTAATGTGTCCAATCCTTTAGGATTGGTAGAACTTTTTTATATGATGAATAAGATTTTCAGTAATCCTCATTGTATTTGACTTGGGTGTCTGGGTGAAGGCCTGAGGCTAGGTTACTTTAAGAGAACTGCATTGATGGCTTCTGGGTAACCAGTAAGGTATTATAGAAGCTGTTTTGTGCTGGTTTGGTAAATCTAAGTGTTGGAATATCCACCAGCTTTGGGGATTGTCTGCCCCGTTCTTTGCAGTTCACCCTAATCAAGTGACCTCAGTTGGCTCCCCTGGGACTCCGATCACACCAATATAAATTATAAAACTATATACGTCCTATGAATTTAGAGCTGCTGAAAGATTGACACAGCCCTGGGGACTGATTTTCCTCCACAGAACAGGTTACAGCGGAGACCACTGTAGTGCAAGTTTCTCCAGACCGCCTCGTTGCTCTGCCTCAACCCTGACCTGAAATGACCTAGACTGAGCAGATCACTGGTCATTCTGTCCTTGGAGCGCCAATGGGACGGCGTCACAAGTGCCAGTTGCCAGGGTCCTTTTTCTTGGTGATGTAGGCGCCTGTTTATTGAGATCCACCGAACTCATTAATACACAGTGTGCGCAGAGTGGTACGAGACATACAAGGAGGTATAGTTTGTGCTCTCAGGATCTCACGGGCTACATACAGAGGCATTCTGGGTTTTGCATGGCTCTGCTCTGAGCAATCAAATTCCATGTTTTAAGAGCTACGTTGGTTTCGAATTAGTTGCCAAAAACAGCATTTGAAAAACAAAGTGGGTTTTACTTATTCCTATAAACTCAAATACCTTGACAGATTACTCTGATGTGTTTTCTAAAAACTTGGCATGTGGATTGATATTGTAGATGCCAAGTGACTGCCCAGGGTGAATTGGTCTGACATGTGTAGCCTGGAAAAACAGAAGCATCGAACGGGAAAGCTGGCAGACTCCTAATGGCATGCACAGGGCTGATGAGCCTGACGAGAACAACTGTCCTCCACACACCTGGGGTCTCTCGTGGTTGGCCCTAGCAGGTAACAGCCACACAAGCCCCGAGTGGTAAGTATGTACATGCAGCACGTTGACTGATAAAGTGGAATGAGCGGTAACATGGGATGGGGCCAGACTCTGTACAGAGAGAACCAGTCTGCTCAGGTCAGGTTTTCAGTACTTCATTGTATGTTTATTTCCCCCATGTCCCGTTTGGAGCCCTGAAAATCCTTTCTGATGTTCCTGCTTTTAATGCCCTTTTCTTCCCAAAATAAGCCAGATGGACTATGATCCACCCAGCACCGACCTAAGAGACCCATGGGAGCCCATCCATGCTTCCCCAATTGTCCCATAGCATGAGGCACCCTCTCCTTCCACTGCCTGAGTGTGTTGCCTCCTCAGTGCACTCAGACCCTGCCTGTCCAGGACCCCAGGCTCTCCAGTTTGGCAATGCAGAGCCATTAGCGGCTAGCTGAGCCCACTGGATTTTTCCACTCCAAATCTAGTGGTTGGGTTTACAGAGATATGGACCCAACACCAAACCCTGGATCCAAGCACCACCAGACTTCTTGGGGGTGGCTCATCCAAACCCATGCCCAAGGTCAGAAGTTTGCAGGTGCACCCTGACTTCATAACAAAGTGAACCAAGCCCCTGTTTGCTTTGGGCTGTTTGGAAACTGACACAATTTAGTGGCATGAGCTCATCTCTTGATTTAATATTCCCTGGTAGCGGGGGTTGTTTTGGTTTGGCTTTTCTTTTTTGTGTTGCGGGGGACAGGTTGTTCTTGCTTTGTTTCAGTTTGCATCTGTAACACATCAAGTGCTTCCACACAGAGGAGGTAGCCTGTAGTTTTCCACGTACAATCTCTCTGCTTCCACTCCGCTCAGTGCATGGAGATGTTTGTTCTATGCTAAAACAGCGGGGCAGGCAAAACCGCAAGTAAATCAGACTGTGGATTTTTTTTCCACTTTTAATAACAGTTTACTATTCTGTAAGTGCATATAAAGCATATGTCCTGTTCATCTAGCCAAGGAGCTTGATAGTCCATCAGCAAGAACTACCATAGGTCTAGGGAGACTGATTTATACAAGCGAGAATACGCATGCCAGGAGCTGGCAGCAACTTGCTCCTTCTTTTTTTTTTAAACAACTTGGCAAATCCTCTTCTTCTCCTTCATCCAAACTTTTGCCTTTTATAGTCGTTGAATAATGCTTTTTATTTCTGGAAAAAATGTATATAGTAACATTTTTCATCAGCCATTTTTCTTCCTTTTCTGAACAATATGGGGTGCAGAGAACCCTAGCTACACAACAGTCAGTTGCTGATTGAACCCCCCCGCATGAACAGTCGTACGCACTGTAACACACTCACCGTGCCTGGAATGCACACCCTCCGGCATGGACTCACGCACTCTCTCTTGTACGGGCTTAGACATGTGCACATCCACACACACACACAAACGCACCACGCACAACACTCATGCAACCCCTGGCACCCATTCTCATGCTCACATGCGTGAGCATACATAAACGTACATTCGTATGTATGTGTACACACGTACAGGTATATTAACTCATGCACGGACTCATGGAGATCAGTACCCCCACCCCCCGATCCCTGCATACTGGTACGTGCACAGCATCAGCCATCGTCTCATCCACGTTTCAACTTTTCTTGCCCACTTGGACTTAAGCGTTTGCAATTTTTCCACACATGCAGGGACACATTCAGATGTGGATGGACAGATCCTCAGACACACATTATTAGACACACACTGTCTCACACAAGCATATAGATTTATGATTTGTTGTGAGTGGAAAACAGCTGGGTCAGGTTAATCAAATACAGCAGAAGATTTAAGGCCAAATATTGAAAAGCAGTGTCTGGTAGTGAGGGGAAATTCTTAAAAGCACAATGGTTTCATGGCTCTGTGCCAGCACAAGAAGATGTGTGTCTGGCTACGCTAAACGTCAGCACTAGGTCTGTTTCACTCCAGGAGTGCTCTCAGATGTCGCGGGGGGAGGGCAAAATCCATGTTGGGTTTGGCCCCACGCACCAGGGACGTCATTTTGGAGCACTGGCGTTTCAGAGGGGGATGCTGAGTTGCATAGCATGGGAACTGCAGCAAAGGGAATTACAGTTAACCCCTGCTCATGCCACAGTCGATCAGAACGCTGCTTCCCTGTCATGTGTTTTCTGTCTGTCCCTTCCCATCCTTGCCAATGACTAAGATGTGTGTTTGCTACCATGACAGAAGTGTGACTAAATGACCCAAACAGCTGAGTCTCCTGTGTGGTACAGCTGAATACCAGATACTGTAAAGCTGAATGGGTCAAGGTGATAGAACTTTTTACCCTGAGGTCGCTGGTTGTTCTGTAGCCTACATAGAATGAGTTGGTGGATTCTCAGTCCAGTTGCTGGGCATCCACGTTGTAAGAATCCCCCCTTCAGCTGTCTCTAATTCACCCCCTTCTTGGCAGCCTCTGCAGAGAGCCCAATGAGTTGAATGGCCATAGAGCCTGGACTCCCATCATTCCCCTGATTTGGGTCTGTCCAGTTCAGGGTAACAGCACATTGGCAGGGACGGGGGGGGGGGGGGGGGGGGGGGGAACGGACACTTGCATTACCGTTGCCCGGGCTATACCTGTTCGCTGGCTAACCGGAGTGCCTAATTCTGCAGGGCTGTCAATTCAGTCTGTCTCACAAGTGCCGTAAGGGCTGGAAGGGTTTGGAAATAATCAACTGCAGAGGAAATAATTTCATCTCAGGATTCTGCTGGCTGACGATGCTCACAATTTATGATGCCCCCGGAAGCTGAGGCTGGGATTATTTCTGTGCGACTCCCACAGCTGCTGCTTGGCAGCGCCGTGACTGTGTTAGAAATGACTGAACTAGATCAATACAAGCAGAGCTGACCTATAAACATCCATGAGCCTGAGTGCTGGAGCTCAGTTTAGTTGAGTACAGATGGGAGCCACTCCTTTCCCTGCACCTCCGTCTCCTTCTGTCCATAGGTAGTGCTGCCTGGGTGGAACTGCCTCCTCCTTGACCCCATGATTCCTCTGTTCCCATCTGGCAGATGGAACATGCTGCTCTGCAGTGACTTCTCTTCTCCCAGAGAAGACCTGCATCTCCTAGTCTCTCATGCCCTGACTGATGTTGGTTGGGCAAAAGAGGTAGTCCATTTCCTCATGTGGGACACCTGGCTTGGAAGAAAGGCAGGTCTAGTGGGAGGGCACTAGGCTGGGCCTCAAGAGACCTGGGATCAATTCGTCCTTGGCCAAGACAGTTAATCTACCCCATGCCTCAGTTCCCCATAGCACTTCCCTGCCTCTCGGTGGTGCAATGAGGATAAATCCGTTCATGATTGTGGTCTGCTCAGACTCTCTGGTGAGGGAAGCCAGGTAAGTACCTGCATAGATTGGGAGGTGTGTTGTGCTCCCCTCCGCTGATTGGCTGACGTAGAGCCCAGGGGTTCTCTACCTGGTTCTGCCACTGACTACCTGTGATATAAAGAGCAAGTTGTGTAACCTTACTGGGCCTTGGTTTCCCAGCTTACTATATAACCAAGTGCTTTGTGGAAGCACTTGGCGATCGTCAGATGAAAGGCACAGTGTAATTGCAGAGTATTCTATGCATTACATGAAGAGATCATCGATGTGCCTGCTCGTTAAAGAACCTGTAACAAAAGCTCATTTCTGACAGGCGTGGTTTTGTCTGGGCATCCACGTTCTGTTTCTTTGTAGGTAGATGAGCCTTGGCAGGTATAGAGTATGTGCCGAACACATGGTCTACAGAGATGAGAACCAGCTGCTTCTTCCAGATGTTTCATTCCTCTTTCCTGTTTGTTACACTTCAGGATAGGAACCTCTTCAGCTGTGTGAGACACTCACTGTTCTAGGATCTCTGGGGGTGGAGGGGAGGGATTAGTCTTGTGTGATGTCAGCAAGAAATGGAAGCAGAAACAAAGTTTCCCACTTTTGTGGGGACATGCTTGAAGGGACTTGGAGCTCTGGCTCTTCCCGTTGTTCATGTGTTTGCCTGCTGTGAGATAAGAGAGGCCAAAAAGGAGAGCTGCGAATTACAACTGAAAACACTTATGTTCTTTCTGTGCTCATATTGTCCTGGCTGCGTTCATGGTGGGCAAATGGAACTGGATACAATAGAATCCTCAGGTTTCAGAGTAGCAGCCATGTTAGTCTGTATTCGCAAAAAGAAAAGGAGGACTTGTGGCACCTCCTCCTGGCTCAATCCTTGCTCAGAACTTAGACCCAGTTCAGATCCCCTTTAGGCGTTGTCTGCTGGAGCCTCGCAAGGGAGCTTAACGCCCTTCGTCAAGCCTCATTTTACCATGCATAAGCGCAGCTCGGAGGTCTGTGTAAATGGGGCAGTAGGCAATGATAGGGGATGTTTACTCTGCATCACAGGGGGTGGCTGCAGTTTGTGGTGACGTACCCAAGCTAGCTAACTCGGGTGCCAGACGAAGTGAAGCCATGACAGCATGCGCTCCAGCATGGACTGTTCAAGTTCACTCAGGACCCCGGGTGATTACTTGCATGCTGCTGCAGCTTCACTTCTCCCGTCCCTGAGCTGGCCCAATTAAAGCTAGCTTGGGTAGGTCTAGGGAAGCTACAGTCCCATCCCGTGATTGCAGTGGACACATACCCTTGGAGACTTGCACAAATGTGGGGTAATTTCCCCCTGTTGTTTTAATTGGGGTGTGGGGGGGGGAGAGAATGACTTCTGTGCTCTGGTTGGGGCTGGCGTGATATGAAGAGTCTGTTCTCAACCACTCTCACTAGGACCAGGAAGCACCAGAAACCTAACTGGGGAGAGCCGTTCTTGTGAGCTTGCCAGCCCAGTTTTGCAGACTTGAGCTTTGGATAAGCAGTCCTTGTTTTGAACCAACTTTGGATGGTCTGGGAAGCTCACCTAACACTTGGTAGGATCCTTCTCTGAGAATTGTGTCATGTGGAGGGAAGGGAAAATATTTTCACCATACAGGAGCTTTTCATTCTAGTTGTTGGAGCTGGGGGTCCCGATGGATGTGCATAGAAATATTTTTACAGATGTCAGAGGTGTGGTATCCGGGACTGTGGTTTGTCCCCTTGGAATAACTCACGCTATTAATGCTTTTCTACTGTGGATCACAAAGCTCTCTAATGAAGTGGATAAGCATTGCTAACTCTGCCCCAAAGCGGATGGGACACTGAGTCTCAGAGATTGACACGACTAGGCCCATCTGCAAGGAAGTTGATGGAAAGCTGGGGTCTCCTGAGCACCAATCTTGTGCTCTATCTCCTGGGCCTGGCCATATCTATCTCACAGGTAAGGGCCACATGCAAAGTTCTAATTCAGAGCTGGGCCTGAACATCTGCTATAGCTTGGGGGCGATTGCAGGTCTAAGATTTCACATCAGACCGCACCTCTGATCCGGACATTTCAAAAACCCTTTGGTAGCTGAAATAGAATCATCATAGAATATCATGGTTGGAAGGGACCTCAGGAGGTCATCTAGTCCAACCCCCTGCTCAAAGAAAGACCAATCCCCAGCTAAATCATCCCAGCCAGGGCTTTGTCGAGCCTGACCTTAAAAACCTCAAAGGAAGGAGAATCCACCACTTCCCTAGGTAACGCATTCCAGTGCTTCACCACTCTCTTAGTGAAATACTGTTTCCTAATATCCAACCTAGACCTCCCCAACTGCAACTTGAGACCATTACTCCTTGTTCTGTCATCTGCTACCACTGAGAACAGTCTAGATCCATCCTCTTTGGAACCCCCTTTCAGGTAGTTGAAAGCAGCTATCAAATCCCCCCTCATTCTTCTTTTCTGCAGACTAAACAATCCCAGTTCCCTCAGCCTCTCCTCGTAAGTCATGTGTTCCAGTCCCCTAATCATTTTTCTTGCCCTCCGCTGGACTATCTCCAATTTTTCCACATCCTTCTTGTAGTGTGGGGCCCAAAACTAGACACAGTACTCCAGATGAGGCCTCACCAATGTCGAATAGAGGGGAACGATCACGTCCCTCGATCTGCTGGCAATGCCCCTACATATACATCCCAAAATGCCATTGGCCTTCTTGCCAACAAGGGCACACTGTTGACTCATAGCCAGCTTCTCATCCACTGTAACCCCTAGGTCCTTTTCTGCAGAACTGCTGCCTAGCCATTCGGGCCCTAGTCTGTAGCGGTGCATGGGATTCTTCCGTCCTAAGTGCAGGACTCTGCACTTGTCCTTGTTGAACCTCATCAGATTTCTTTTGGCCCAAACCTCTAATTTGTCTAGGTCCCTCTGTATCCTATCCCTACCCTCCAGTGTATCTACCTCTCCTCCCAGTTTAGTGTCATCTGCAAACTTGCTGAGGGTGCAATCCACGCCATCCTCCAGATCATTAATGAAGATATTGAACAAAACCAGCCCCAGGACCGACCCTTGGGGCACTCCGCTTGATACCGGCTGCCAACTAGACATGGAGCCATTGATCACTACCCATTGAGCCTGATGATCTAGCCAGCTTTATAGACACAGAAATATAGAAATAAACACAGCTTCAGGAGCAAAGAGCCTTGTTTTGTTTTGTTTTTTTGTGGGAGTTAAACCACGCATAGTACAGAGCAGCGAAACTGGTGGAAGACCCCCAAAGAGAACTGGCGCTGGGATCCGTCCCTCCCACACGCTCGGCTCAGGAAGAACAACATGCAGCTGCCAAATTTCCCCATTAAAATGTTGAGTTCCCTCTCCCCGCACCAACCAAATAAAGCTTGATTGAAACGAGCCGTTTTCATCTTCAGTGCTGCGATGTTTTGTTCCTGACTGTGAGTCAATGATTTTTCCAGTCCCTCCCCCATGATAAACAAGTGCAGGCTGAATGTGGCCCAAAGGAAAATGTGATTCCCTGCCACATGCCTCCCCACTACCAATAATAACCATATGGCCGCTCCCAGACCCCCTCTTTCCAACCAGCAGAAGCGCAAGCAAGAATTAGCCCTGGCACATACATAACAGGGGCTTAACCCAGCATTGCCTGCAGCTGGGCTGTGTGCACCCACTAAACACAGTCCCATCCTGCCACAATCACAGAGCCTTGTGCTGTGGTCCTAGTAGCTCTCCCAAGCTAAGCAGGGTTGGGTTGAGGGGGTGCTTGAATGGGAGATCTATGAAAAAGGAGCAGTGCCGCTGGGATGGCTCTGAGATGCTTTTTTGTTGCATGCTAGGGCAACCGTGTGCAATTCTGTATGCCTGCAGCAAGTAATTTGATGGGCATGTATACAGGGGATTTTTAGGACCAACTTCTCCCACCAGACCTAGAGCAGTGGTTTTCAACCTGTGGTCCACAGACCCCTGGGGGGGTCTGCAGACTATGTCTAAGATTTCCAAAGGGATCCACACCTTCATTCAAAAATTTTTAGGGGTCCACAAATGGAATAAAAAGGTTGAAAACCACTGACCTATAGGGACAATCAAGGATGTGTAGCATTACGGCCCCCTCCAGCCAGAAAGCCAAAAGGCAAAGAATCCATCAGTCAAGCCCTGCATCTAAAGTCCCCGTCTGCCCACATTTTGCAAGTGCTCACAGGCCACCCATTGCAGCCCCACAGAGGGTGGGACAAGGCCCAGGAAGCTACTATGTCCAAAAGTGGCCCTTTAGTTCAGTGACATAGAATCATAGAATATCAGGGTTGGAAGGGACCCCTGAAGGTCATCTAGTCCAACCCCCTGCTCGAAGCAGGGCCAATTCCCAGTTAAATCATCCCAGCCAGGGCTTTGTCAAGCCTGACCTTAAAAACCTTTAAGGAAGGAGATTCTACCACCTCCCTAGGTAACGCATTCCAGTGTTTCACCACCCTCTTAGTGAAAAAGTTTTTCCTAATATCCAATCTAAACCTCCCCCACTGCAACCTGAGACCATTACTCCTCGTTCTGTCATCTGCTACCATTGAGAACAGTCTAGAGCCATCCTCTTTGGAACCCCCTTTCAGGTAGTTGAAAGCAGCTATCAAATCCCCCCTCATTCTTCTCTTCTGCAGGCTAAACAATCCCAGCTCCCTCAGCCTCTCCTCATAAGTCATGTGTTCTAGACCCCTAATCATTTTTGTTGCCCTTCGCTGGACTCTCTCCAATTTATCCACATCCTTCTTGTAGTGTGGGGCCCAAAACTGGACACAGTACTCCAGATGAGGCCTCACCAATGTCGAATAGAGGGGAACGATCACGTCCCTCGATCTGCTGGCTATGCCCCTACTTATACATCCCAAAATGCCATTGGCCTTCTTGGCAACAAGGGCACACTGCTGACTCATATCCAGCTTCTCGTCCACTGTCACCCCTAGGTCCTTTTCCGCAGAACTGCAGCCTAGCCATTCGGTCCCTAGTCTGTAGCGGTGCATTGGATTCTTCCATCCTAAGTGCAGGACCCATCTGCCTCCTTCGTAGGTTGAGCTGCCTAGATGCTACCTGCAGGTTGAAGTTCTATGTATCTCATTCTCAGGAGTTCGGAAAAGTCCAACAATTGTTCGTCTGTTTTTGCGTGGGCGGGGGGGCCCTGATACAGAAGCCATCATCGCCATATGGGTGCAGAACCACAACTCCAGCAACTTGAGCATCCCAAGCAGGTCAAACATCGCCCGACTGAGACGCTCATGACATGCTGGGCAGAAGCCTCCACCTCCCAGGTGTGCAAGACGACATCATGTTCATCACCCCACCCATTCGTCAACCACTGTTGAGTGACTCTGGCTACGTCTGAGAGTGGCACCTTCAGTAGGAGGGTTCTCTAAGCAACAACAACAACAACAACAAAAGATATGCCACTTCCTCCTCAGTGCACTGTTCATTAATTCTACAGTGTGTCCTTGAGCGTGTCTACTGATTGGACCAGGGAAGATGGATGTTCCTCAAGGGAACCCTCATAGGTAATTCCTTCAGTCATAGTCCTTTCTCTGCCCATCCTCTATCCCACACTCCTCCCCTGGAAGAGATGCACTGCCTTAGATCCTTGTATCTTTTATTCCCATTTTCCTACCCTAATTTCTTCCCTAGTTCAGCAGCCTCTTTCTGGAAGAGAGCCAGTGGACTGGCACCTTATCTTCAGAGCTTGAATGACAGGTTCTTTGCTTCCTGGTAGGTTGACGCCATAACGCAGCACATCCTTGACTGTCCCTAGTGGCAGGATGAGAAAAGAGCAGAGGAATTACCACGCTGGCCTGTTGTTTTCCCTTTCGTAATCATCCACAGAAAAGGGCAGATAGGTCAAAGTTGTGCTTGGGTAGGTTGGTCATCATTAGCAGTAGGTGGGAGGGAGGAAATCTCCAGACCAGACAGCACAGCTGGTAAACAAACATGGAGTGCAGGGATGAGCATGTTAGTCAGGCGTTCAGTAATTCCATCAGTGTTCTGACTGATGAGGAGCGACGGGAGAGCTGGAGACTGGCCCCCTGTATTGTCCTACTCTGGTAGTTTTAGTTGCTGCCAAGCCTGAGGTTTAGCCTCAGTCAGAGAACAGTGAAGACACAAACGGAGGCATAACCAAGATTTGGGGAAACCCCAACTTTCAGTTAACTGCAGTTACACTTTGCCCTCCTGTAGAACTTTGTGTTCCTCCCTCTAATTCAGGCATTTCCATCATAGGCCCTAACCCTAGTGCCTGGCACTGGTGTCGGAGAGTCCAAAAGTGTTTCAAAAACACTAAGGAATTAGGCTGGGATATCAAAGGAAGCTCAGGAAGTTAGATGCCCAAGTTCCATAGAAATTCAGGGGGGGATTTTCAAAAGTGCCATGGGGAGTTAGGTGTCCATTTGCCCTGGACTCCTGCATGGGACTTGTGCTCCTAAAATCCCTTAAGTGCTTTCCAAAATCTTCCCCTCAGTGGGAGTTACAGGTGGGTTTTTCAATAGTGCCTACATGACAGAGGCACACAACTTGCCCTGAAACTCAATGAGGGTTGTGCTCCTAAATCACCTTTAACTCTTACTGAATTTTAATGCATTTTAGGAGCAAATTCTCATAGTCTCCTTTGGGCAATTCCAGCTTTGAGTCCCTCGCCTTCCCAGCGTAAGTCAGCATTAGCCCAGCTTTTCAAAATATTTCAGCTTTCAAAAACGTTTTTATGGACTTGTAAATATTATAAATACTTTGTTTCTTTCCCCTTACAGGAGAAGGCTGGCAAGTAGCCTTTGGGCCAGGAGTGACAAGTTTTTTTTAGTACAGAGGCTGTTTTATCTCTGTTTTGCAGATGGGGAAACAGAGACAGATTAATGACTCGCCTGTGTCCTCTGCCTTCTGCCCCCTCTCTCTATCCGTGCTTAGGTACATATCTGGCCCCCCATTACTGAGCCCTTCACACTCTAACAGTACACCTGTGACTTTGGGCAGAGCTATTATCCCCATTTTACAGATGGGGAATTGAGGTCCAGCGCTGCTAAAGTGACTTGCCCAAGGTCCCAGAGGAGGTTTGTGGTGGAGCAGGGTATTGAATCCAACTATCCAAAATCCTGGGCTGGTTCCCTAACCACTGGGCCATCCTTCCTCTCTTCCAGCCCTGTACTTTGCTTGCCCTATGTACGATTTCTACCTGGATGGCATCCCTTTTCAATTTTTGATATCACAGAGACTCTGAAGCTCTCTACCGAGATTTGACCTCTCAGTATTTTGTATTTTAATTGGCTGGCCATTCTTCCTCAATTTGGAGTTATCGAGGCAACAAGAAGAGAAATTTTTTTAAGCATTAAAAATCTTAGCAGGGTGACGTTTATTAAAAACCTGAAGAGAATAGCTAGCTTGTGGAAGCTTTACTCAGACATCGGTCCGTCGGCAGAGGCCTGTTTGTGTTTTAGAATCCTTGTCCTCTCCCTAGATGAAAGCCCTGCAGAAGGATTTTGTTTTTCAGACAGAAGGCAAGCCAAGTTGGTGATTTCATCCCAAGGCAGGCTGTGTCAAGCTGGTCCTATTCAAGCATGCAGGAAATCAACCTTTGGAGCTCATTCAGAAAAGAAGAGGGAGGGAGGGAGATTCTTAAACTGAACTCCAGGCAAGCAGGAAAGATGCCTTCTGTCATCAGGGTGCTCCAGGGGATGGCTCCTCACCCTTTGAAGGATGAGCTGGCAACATTTCAAACAACATTTCTTAATCCCCAGCTATTCCAAAGAGCAATTTGATCTCTGCCCTCCTGGGGCTGCGGGAGGGGCATGCACTGCATCACTCCGATACGGGGTCAGGTGGCGACCACAGGCCCAGGCGACTTGTCCCAGGCTGCTGTAAATCCAGTGCATGTTTTTCTGGTTAGAACAATTGTTGCCTAATTAAAACAGATGCTTTCTGGGCTTTAATGGGGCTTAGTGAAGGGACAGGGGGCGGGGGGGAGAGCGCAAGCTATGGGCAAAGGAGAGGAATGGGGAGGCTAGTTGGCAGCTGTAGAAAGGAGATGGAGGAGGGATTTAATTTCCAGCAAAATAGTTCTGTATGAGCTGTGTGAATATTCTTCACTTGACGTACTTCAAGAGCAGCTAGAGCATGGACTGCAACCGCACCGGCTGCAGAGCGTGGATGGTCCAGAGGTTAGAGCACTTGAGGACAACTCAGGAGATCTTTATTCTTTTCCTGGCTCTGCCACAGACATTTTCCATGACTGTGGGCCAGTCACTGAATCTCTCTGTGGTTCTGCGCCTCAGCTGTAAAATTAGGTTGATATTCCTTCCACACAGGGGTGTTGTGAGAAAAGATTTTGCTAATGTAGGTGAAGTTCCTGGATGCTTGGTGATGGGGGCTCTAAGTATCTAGATACCTTCATTGTGCTACTGCCCCTTGCCCCGGAAAGGCCACCTATAGCGATGAGAAGTGAGTTAATTTTCCATGGACAATTCGGTTGCAGATCTCTTATCTCTCTGCAGCAACAGCCAATTAATATTGGTTGTAATGTGGGCATCAACTGGATTCGGAACCTCCTCTCTGTTAGACCACCAGACAGTCCACAGCTGACTGTCAGCCAGAGTGATCCTGACCAAGATTTGAAGTGGCAACTAGGAAGTCACAGGCTCCATAGCTCAACCCCTATCCCATGGACATACTCAAGTCCCATCACAGAATGAAGATCTGTTGGGCAGAGTTTTGGTTACTTTCCGATTTCTCCCATTGAGCCCAGTCACCTATTGCAGTCTGATGGCACTGTACCTCTAGATCATTGTTTTGCAAAGTTGGCTAGCAAGCAAAGGTAACCATAATTGAAGAGTGATGTGGTGCCTTATGAAAAATGAGTGGGAGGTGAGGAGGGGCTCAGATTCATTCCCTGTGGGCAGGTGTCCAGATCACACAAGTCACAGTGGCAGTGTTGGCAGAGAGGCCAAACACAGAACTTGACTCTCTCACCGTGTAGGTGCAGGATGAAGAACATTGGCTGGATGTAAGAACAATAGGACAATGGACCAAACTACGCTGGGGAGTCATGGAAGTTCCTTCCCTAGAGGTTTTCAGCAGGAGGCTGGATAACCATCTATCTTGGATGGTTTAGAGACAACAAATCCTGCATCTTCCCAGAAGGTTAGACTAGCTGACCTTGTGGTTTCTTCTAACACTATGGTTCTTTGATTCTATGGCGTATTGCCTAGCCACTGCCCATTTGCCAATAGACAGTACATCTGATGCCAGGGCTGTGAACTGGACACCTGCCTGGGCTCTGTAGCCTCACCCTATTTAAGGGGGCAGGAATTCTGTTGTTGTGGTGGGCTCCACTTGCCAACTGGGGATCAATTTAAATAGGCTGTGCCCACCACCCCAGGATTTATATAGTCTGACACCTACTACCAGGTCTAACTTCACTTGAAGTATGTGTGTAAAGGGGCCGGTCACTGGATGTAATGGAGCCTGGATATCCAGAGTGTGCTATGCTGCACAGATCCCTTTCACGGTGTGGGATTGTTCACCCACAGAAGTTGTACTGGTTTAAGCTAAACCAGCGTGCATGCTTGTGTGGATGCTCACAAATCAGTTTTAAATGGGCTATATAGGTTTAGCTTGCACCTTTAAATTTATCACTGCAAGCTAAACCTCTATGAGCCAAACTGAAACTAATTTGTGTGTATTCCCACAAGAGTTTTGCACCAGTTTCGCTGAATCAGTTTAAAATCACACCTTTAGTTACTTATTCAATTATGGTCATACAATGTTGTGTATAGCCCAGGCCACGCCTGCCCTGCCCTGTATCAGAACATTATCCAAATCAGCATTTTCCAGTGCTCCCCATGACGCTGCCCCAGAAGCACTCAAAGGTGGCTGTCAAAATCGCCACTATGACGGGTGTTCACTTTGTTGGCCATATCACCAGGGAGATCAAAGATCAAATAGGCCTGGGTGCTGGAGTTGCTCACCCATGCTTAACTGTGGCCTGAAAGGCACATTGGAGAAGGAGTCAGGGGGCAGTTTGATCTGCTGCTGGCCGTGCTGTCCCAATTCTGTGTTTGTACAGCACCTAGCACAATCAGGTCCCGTTCTATGACTGGGGACTGTAGGTGGTACAAGAATACAAATAATAATAATAATAGAGGCTATTAGCCATCAGGGATGTCACTCTTAACAACCTGCACTGACGTACTATATTTAAACAAAAGTTAATCACAAGTTTATCAATGTGAAAACCTTGCTGGGATTACACGTTCCCAACTAAACTCTGCATGAGTTCTTTGCAGGGCAAGCAGAGTTTGCTGGGGGTTTTCACTGTAGAAAATCAAATCTACGCCTTTGCAGGTCTCCTACAACACAGAAGGACTTCAAGGAATGCAAACTCTCCTTTCGAGCAGTTGCTTTTATGGACTTTTTTTTTTTTTAAACAAGCTCTTTCTGTTGTGAATAATGCAGACAAAATGTTTGCAACTTGGCCCAGAGGATGGGAAAAATGCAGGGACCGAAAGCCAAGGCAGTATCTCAATGTCGACACTTGTTAGACAATTTTTATTTAGTGGCTGGTGCTGGAATCTGCCCACGCAAGCTGGGGGCTGAGGAAATAGAATGTGAGCACATCTGCTTGAGGAGCTGCTGTCTGACTTGGGGAGCATCTTGTGGTAATTAGGGGTATTTGCGCCTTTAATTTAATTGACTAGAGGGGCTTTTGCCTTTCTTTTGAGTTTATTCTCATAAAGCCAAGATATCCCAAAACACTAATAACCCTCTGCCTTTACCTCATGCCCTTTATCCCAGGGAGCTCAAAGCACCTTGCAAAGGTGCAGTAAGTAGTGTTGTTACCATGGAAACACTGAAGCCTGCGGTTAGTGTCAGAGCCAGAACACAGGGCCTGCAACTCCCAAGCTCCAACCACCATTTTACACTCCCCTTTCCATGGCAGCATAGGAATGGTAGTTTCCTTTGCCAGTAACATGCATTCCCTTGCTATTGTTGTGGCAATTGTAATCCAGCTTCTCTTCCTGCCTGACCACAGGCCTGTGTGTCTGATGCCACCACGTGCGGTCATGGACCCTGCAAGGTCAAATTCAGCTTTGTAGGATTTTGCCACACTATAGGGGGACCCATCCATCCATCCTAATGGGCCATCTCTTATTTTGTGCCTTCTAGCCTATGATCTAGAAGTGAGGAAAAGGTGTTGTTAAGAAAATATTGGAATCAGTGCACTGGGGGGGAAATAATAATACTCCGCTCTCTGTAATGCATTTCCTCTGTAGATCTCAAAAGCACTTTGCAAAGGAAAGCGGGATCATTGTCCCCATTTTACAGTGGGGGAAACTGAGGCACAGAGTGGCAAAGTGACTTGTCCAAGATCTCACCAAGAGTCATGAGAAGAGAAGCTGTTTCCCGAGTTTGAGTACCCATCCAGTACTCTGTTAGAGCCAGGGTTCTGAACCAGCAGGTTATGACCACTGTACTGTTTTCATATTGCTAAATGGGGAAAAGGCCCCAGTATGGACTAAGGACCTTGCACGTGACTATATGAAGGAACAAACTAACCAGCTGCAGTGTGATAAGCTATCACACTTCAAAAGGTGGAACGCCTCTAATGCTGGAGAACAAATTAATTCTTGTTCCTCCCCAGCAATACATCCCTTGTTCCCTCGATGCTCCCATACCTCCGGCTGCCCTTCCCCTTTTGACTCCCTGCCATACCTCCCTCTTCCTCTGGCTCCCCATATGTTCCCCACCCCCCCAACTACCCACAAGTTCCCTGCCTAGAGAGACCCTATCAGGAGCATGGTCCCCAGCTGGCCTGTGGCTATGGACTTATGTTTAGAGCACCTGTCTGCATAGACCCACACAGCCCACAACTTTCACTGTATCTCTGCAGCCAAAAGTGTGTGTGTGGGGGCGGGTCTAGGCAGAGAGTCCTGGATGACCCCTAGAGCGATCCTGTGGGACTCTACCCATATGGACGCAGCACAGAGCACCTACCCCACATCTGCTAAGAAAAATGGGCCATAGAATGGGGTGCTCTGGGAGCAGGTGCCTAAACTTAGGAAAGTCCAGGCTGTCATGCTGGTTTCTTTTTGGCCCCTCTCCTTCGGAATGGCCTGTGGGAGAGCCACTTTGGCCAGGGACTCCCTAGTTTCTCAGGGGTGAAATAGGCCGGGAGGCTGCAGAGCTCTGTGTGATGAGACATAACTGTGTCCCAGGGGAACTGCTGAGAAGCACTTGGCCAGGGGAGGGGCACGTGTCCCAGTGACAACCAGGCCAAGGCCGGACGGTGTGACTGAGGGACGATTGTGTGTCTGAGCTGTAACCTTGCCATGGCCCATTCACTGAGGCACAGACGTGTGATTCCTGTGCCATAGAAGGGGGTAATGTCCCCTTTGTTCTGTCCTCCCTCCCACCCTGCTCATGCAGGGGCTTGAAATACAGGCAGGTGTTTCTAATCAATTAGACTAATACAGAGCTGGCTGTGTGGGAGACTTCCTAATTTACACAGGTGTTCACCAGTAAGGCTGTACCCAGTTTAAGGTTTTGCAGTTATAAGATTTCCTAGCTGTTGGGGGGATTTATTCTTTGTATTGTATTACAATAGCATCCCAAATCCATAATGGATACTGGGACCCTGTTGTCCTAGGTGCTGTATTGTATGTGTAATAACAGAGT
The DNA here is from genome assembly GCF_965152235.1 of Eretmochelys imbricata. Lineage (NCBI taxonomy): Eukaryota > Metazoa > Chordata > Testudines > Cheloniidae > Eretmochelys > Eretmochelys imbricata. The sequence goes on along the minus strand of NC_135593.1, from coordinate 8,307,208 downwards.
CACTGCTCCAAACAGCTTAGAATCTAAATACACAAGACAGACCCTGGGTGGGAATAACATACCTAAGGTCACATTGTAGTACCAGGGAGAGAACTCAGCTAACCTGACTCCTAGTTTAATGCTCTATCCACTGGGCTACACTGCCTTCAATGCCACAACTTCTCTTGCTAATTTTAATGAGAGTGGATAGTCAATCTCCTGCCCTGCTTTGAAAAAAAAAAAATCTGCATAATAAATAAGAAAACAAAAAGTAAAATTTGAAAGTTTAGACAAACAAATATGGAATGAAATGTTTTAATGAACATAAAACACCTAATGAAATGAAAACAGAGGTTTTGGGGTGGAGCGCAGGTTTTGTGTTTTATTTGCATCCCAGACACTGAGTTACTGTGGGATACCCAGAAAGCCAAACTGACCAGCCTACTGTAATAGTCCCACCTAAAGGAGAAATGCAAAAGATAAAAAGGAACATGCAATCTGGCTGCATGGGAAAATGCAAACGAGACTGGTTTGGGGTTTTTTTGCTAGCTATTCACTGAAGTTAAACAATCCAGCAATTTCCCTACATTCAGCCAAAGCCTGGAGTGCAAGGAAGAACTGGAGAACAATGCAAAGAAAGGAGAGGTAAAAAATGAGGTTTTTGTTTTTTGTTTTTTTAAAAAAAAAAACCTTGTAAAGAGGAAAAATCTTTAAAAAAAACTGAGTCCCCCCGACCCAAATGGGTGAAAGGGGACAATGCAGATAGAAGCCTATGCCTTAACTTTCTCCATTCCTTCCTTCCATTTAGAACTGGGCTGAGTCCCATGGTACTGGTTCTGGTTACCTGATTGGCTGCGCATATCTCCTGTGGTCAAATGGGCTAGTAGAAGCCATAATGACTTTCTTTTTCAGAGGCAGAAGCAGCAGCTGGGTGTTCTGATGCAGTAGAGAGAAAGGTTGTTTAATGTCTCCTCACCCTGAAGACAGCCCAAGATTTTACTGGAGCAGCGATCTCGCCTGGCAGCCTCCCACAAAACATTAGCTGGGAGAGAGCAAGGATTCCAGATCATGGGACTATTCAGCCAATGAGAAGACAATAAAAGGTAGGATTGAAGTTAAAGGCCAAAGTGTACCTGAATCTTTTGAGGTGCCTAGGTTTCCTTGGAGTTTGTTTAGGATGCAGGGCTGGTTGACTCTGTGTGTTTATGTACAATAGAGTTTTATTAGTTTAAAATCTGCATATGGGTGCTGCCACACTTCTGGCTTGAAGTGGTTTCCATTATATACAGGATTTACAGTTTGGTTCGACGGCTCTCAGTACCCCCACTATACAAATCGTTCCAGCACCCTTGAATCTACATTTTTTAAAATTTTGTTGCCCTTGTAGTCATAGTGTATGGATCATAAGGATCAGTAATGCTGCTGGAGATACTGGCTGGCTTGTCTGACACACCATGACAACAGCAAGAACAATTTAAGATGTGATTTCAAACTTGGTTCGCTCATTTGGGATGCCTGAAATTCTGCCTGAAAGGTGTACATTTTGTCAACCCCCATCTGTGTGTGTGTACTTCCTATATTAATCTGTGTAGGCTTTTTGTACATGTTGTTCTATATCTCTACATGCCAAAAATGCTCAAATGGCAGCCACAGGTCTTGTGTGACATTTGGAATGGGCAAAATTATGAGCTAGAAGAGGAGAATTTTGCAAGCTGACCTGGGGCAGGGGAGGAGGGAGAGGGGATTTGTGGAAAGGGTGGCAAAGTTTAGAATTTGATGGAAAAGCACTTTGAATGCTCAGAGGGTCATGCAAAACAAATGGATCAAAATGTACCTGCAAAATGTTGTAGAAGGGTCATTGCTAATTTAGACTAGTCCTAGAGGGGATTAGTGGACATTGCTAATGACTAAGATTCCTTTCTGTCTTCAGTTGCATAAGGGAATAGTAGCAGTCATGGGTATAGGGCCAGGTGCCTCTCTGTGACCAGTGGTGTACAGTGACAAAACAGGCTTCTGAAACCAATGCACTGTTTATTTTAACAATAGGAACAAAGCATTTAGAGAAAAAGGCAGACCTAACTTCTTCAGACACCCCCAGCAGGTGTGTGTCTCAATCCGGTTCCTACAAACAACTCCCTGCTCTCTTGAGAGACAGACTTGTTTTAAGTTGCTATAGTTTTTTAGTTCTTTGGGATCCCAGGCTTTTCCCTGTCCTAGTATTGTCTCTTAATAATCCTCAAGTGTTTGCAGAAAAGTGGCTTATCTGGACCCATTTTTCTTTGTTTTTGCTTGACAAGGGAATGGGTTAACTATGGGCCTGATTTTGAGCTGAATTTAACTCCTGTTGTCACTACTTTCCATTGATTTCAACCGGAATTGGACAATGGGCTCATAGGGGTGCTGAAAATCTACATCTCCCACTGAAATTAATGGGAGCTGCCAGGTACTCAGTGCACTTGTCAAATCAGGCCCTAGATTGCGAAGGTATTTTTAAAGTACCCACTATTATAGTATCTAAACACACGATGCAGGATGAAAAGAATCCCTCCTTGTTTGTAAATTAATGGGCTAGTAAGACCATATCACCATACAAAAGTTGTACTGCGTTAACTACAGTTGAAGCGGTACAAGCCTCCTTTTGTGTGTGCAGATAAGGGCCATTTCTAGGGGTGGGTGAGAGGGCAGCTGCCCTTGGCTCCAACTTCCAGGGGACACCGAACTGCTTATTCCTGTAGAGGAAGGGGAATAACCTATGCTGGTATTATGTGTGTACCAGTATAACTATCAGTACCACTAACTGACTTAGTTATATACCAGTACAATAGCTGTGTAGTCCAGGCCTCACCGTCCCTGCTGCACAGGTGGGAAAGGGTCAGTCGGATTTGCGGGAAAGCCACATGCAGAATGGTGATTAAAAGGGACAGCAAATGGTCAGAGAATCTCTGTTGAGAAGGATGAAATATCTCAAGGGAAATGTGACGCAATTTCCAGCCAAACGTAGTACATTTTACAAATGCTTTAACCATTAATTAATATCAAAATCTGCAGCCCATTATAGGACTTTGGCAAAACATTTCGCTTCATACTCAAATAATTGGGAGAGTGCCCAAGTGTATTCATAGGCCAACTCCCAGGGCTACAATAAAGGCTATTGTCTTGTGTCAAATAGTAATTTGCCCCTCCTAAGTCTCTTTACTCTCTGTATGACCTTTGGAACGGGGCAGTTGCCTTTACCATACATGGAAGAGCATCTTCAAACCTTAGTGCTGAGGTTAGGAGGTATTTTTATTTTTGTAAACCTAAAATATCATTGTTACCAAAAAAATCTGGGAAGTAGGACGAAAAAACTCTGCAAACTCAGCCAAGCATTGCAATATGGTTTAGATTTAGTGCGAGAATTATGTCATCACTGAGCCCTGTAGCCCAAGCAGGAACTTCTGGTGTCTCTCATGATGGAAGGTCAGCCTGAACGAAGGGCGACACAGTTTCTTGTTCTAATGACTGACTGTTGGGACCCTAGGAGAACAGCAGGCTCTAGTGTACTAAGCATAGGACTGGGAGCCTACACTCCTTGAGCCAAATTTTCAAAATTCAGCTTCTATTTAGGCACCAGAATGAGGGGCTAGATTTTCGAAAGAGCTCAGTAGCAAGGGTCACATCTTTCCCTGCCCAGAAGTGTCCTGATGAGAGCTGCTGCATGCTGTGCTCTGTTTAAAAAATGTGACCCGGGACTCTGTTTCTGGCTCCACCACTGACTCTGTACCTCTGAGCAAGTCGTTGTGCTTAAGGCACTGAACTAATTCAATTCCCTGCCCTGTGTGACTTTGGCAAAGTCCCTGAATCTCTCCCTGTTCCCCACCTATAAAATGGGGATAAAAATACTTTCATTCGCCCCTCGCTGTCTTTCTGTATAGATGAAGTGACCAGCACATAGTTAGACTGGGAGTCTGCCGCACAGTTAGGAGGTGAACCCAGATCTGCAGAGATCCAGTCCAGTGCTATAAGCCATCCTTCCTTAGACCTCCAGGTTACACTTCCTTAAAGGTAATATGTAGTAATTAGGGCAGGGGATTGGGAGCCAAGTCACCTGGGTTATTTCCTGACTCCGCCACTAACTCGCGGTGCTATCTTGGGCCAGTCGCCCTAGTACGTACCCGGGGGGGGATTTGTACACAGGTAGCTAGCCCAAGCTGCTGCTCCTGCTACCCCCAGCTACACTGCTCTTTAGTGCACTTGCTCAAGCAGAGCTAGCATGTGTGTCATGCTGGGAAGTACCCTCCCAGGAACTGCGCAGATGTACTTAGCCTCTTCCTCTGTAAAACCCACTTCGGTGATTTGCTTTGAGGACCTTCAGCGAAAGGCATTGTATACGTGCAGAAGCGTTAGCCCTTTAATCACCATTAATAAGGCAGTTATCTTAATAAAAGAACAGATTATGACATGACCGTTGTGTTGCGGTTGAACAGCTGCCATGGATCCACTGAATTATAGATTTGTTAATCCTCAACGAGGGTGTTCCGTTTTGTCGGTAGATTTTTAGTGAACATGTAATAAGTGTTTTACTCAAGTGAATCTCTATTAAATGCATATGTGGAAATCTTAATTTGAAGCATGGCAGGAAAGAAGGACTTGGTTCAATTCATAAAATAGTGTTTAAACCCGGTGGGCTCCAAAATCCATCCAATGCCAAAGCAAACTGTGACCTGTAAACTTCAGGCCAGATATCTCACATGGGATAGAATAAAAAGCCAAGGGGAAAAAAGAAAAAGAGTCAGAGGGGAACAGTTTGGCCCTTGAATCTCCAACCCATACAAAGGGGTTTCGTTTCCATTCAGGAAATACAAACCTCTTCTGTGTGGTTCATATTCAAACGGTGTATGTACAAGAGTCCCCCTTCTCCCTTCCCAACCTCCCAAGCAGCAGCAACAGCTCTAAGTAACGCTGGCGAGCAGAAGCCAGATCTCGTAGCGAGGTTTAGGACATGTTCTATGCCTCCCTTGAAACGATGGAGGAAAAAGGGACATCAAATGCAATTGCGGTGGCAGAGATGGCTTCACAGGACATGGACTGGGCTTTGGCCTAGCAATAGGCCAGTACAGAAGCTCCCGATCTGAGTACCCAATGGTCTGAGGGAAAGGTTGATCTTGTGGTTTAGACACTTGACTAGGAGGTAGGAGACCCGAGTGCCACTCCTGGCTCTGATCCTGACTCCCTGAGTGATTTTGGGCAAGTGTTTTCACCTTTTTGTGCCTTCATGTAGTCCGCCCCGCCCATCAGTAACCTGGGGAGACAACTTTTCTGCCTCACTGGCCTATTGCAAGAGTACATTAATTCATCTTTGTGAGAGGCTCAGGTACTGTGTTGACGGAGGCCATATAAGTGCCTGGATAGTTGCAATCTTTTCAGCTGACCCGTCTCTGTAGGCACAGCAGTTTGACTCAGCCTGTCAGAGAACACCCCTGCGTTTTGGGGAAGTTCAGATTCAGATTGAAACTCTTCAGGGCTCTAGTACTTATCGTAGGTTCCATAATGTGGGACGTACTTTGTATTCGTTCCACCTGTATGTAAATATGTCCCTTTGGAAGGGGGGTAAGGGGGAAGAGGTGATTCGTCCAGATTTCTGCAGCTGGCTGAGCCATCCTCATTTTGAGCAAATAAAATCTAGTAACTGAAGTAGGGGACTGGCACCTGGGTCTTCAGGGTTCTATTCCCACCACTGTCACTGACTCACTAAGTCACCCTGGGCAAGTCTCTTCACCTCTGTTGTACGTTTTCCCATCTGTAAAGCAAGGCTATTTGCCTGCTTCAGAAGGGATGTTGTGTTGCTTGATTTACAAACATGAACTACTACAAGATCATCTGATATAACAATAGCACTTAGCATTTTCTCAGCTGGAAATACTTTACGAAGATGGGTAGAGTATCATTATCCCATTTTACAGAGAGGGAAACAGAGGTACAGGGAGGCAAAATGATTTGCCCAAGGCCACAAAGTGAGTCAGTGGCAGAGGTATTAAAAGAAACCGTCTCCTGACTCCCATGCCCACTTCAAACAGTCCACAGCTACATTGAGGAAAGGGTCTATATCCAAATGAAACTTTGTATTACCATTTGGGATGTATTGTCAGGATTAGGGTTAGGTTGTATTTCTTGTGGCAAATAACTGGACGGCATCGGGTACAGGATTCTGTGTTGGAAGCATTTCCAGAGAGGCCAACCCCACTTTCCATACTTAAGTATTGACCCCTGTGTGTTCTTGGTTTAATTGGAGTTGATCTCCACAGTTCTGGTCCCGCCTACGTCCTCCCACCTCTGCCACCATTTTCTCCTTACTCAGACCATAGGGGTCTCAGGGTAGCTCCATTTGTCTCCTCCACTCACTCTTGACTTCACAGCTTTATCCAGGCTGTCCTGTATGCTTGGACCAGCTTTCAAACTCCTGGCTGCTGGGCTTTCCTCATTCTAGCCAGCTGTCATGGGCACATCTCACTCTGTGTCTGTTCGCTATCTTGTACCCATTTGTTCTCTGATGCATGCTTCAGGCCAGGGATCTTGTTGGCTTTTTGCTGAGCACGTTCTACCTGGTGTGAAAAGGCAGAACCCCTCGTCCAAATCTTACCCTCCTTAAGATGGCAAAACTCCCTTCTTACATTGCAAGCTGGTCAGGAAAGCAGCCATGTCCACTTCTCTGTCTGTATTGTATCTAGCACAACAAGGCCCAATCCTGACTGGGCCAATGGGCTTTATCCTGATAGAAGTAATAACTATGCTGAATAAGGACTAAGGTCTTGACGATTTGATGCATAGGAATAAGGGGGGGGATAAAACCTATTAGATCATCTAATCCCTTTCCTCAGCTATTGGAGAATTGTTTCCTATATTCCACTCTCCATTGTTTTCTCAAGTCTAATTATAAATGTACCCTGGGGTGGAGATTCCACCTCTGTCCTTGGGAAATTATTCCACAACCTATTAGGTCTCACCATTAGGAGTTTTTCCTGATATTCAGCCTAAATTTTCCCTTTCCTAATTTCATCCCATGACTCCTAGTTATACCCGCCCCCTTCTATTGTCCTAAATAATTCCACTTTCTGTAATGTTTATTTGCTCTGTATATCATGAGCAGTTTATGTTTTCTCCCTCACCCCCTCTTAATCATTTTCTCCTGAGTCAGTCCCTCCAGCCCCCTCTTCATTTTTGTGGTGGTTCTTGGAATCCCAGCTGGTGACAGTATTCATTACAATAACATCACTACCTTCAATGACTGTGAGAGATATTTGGGGGTTCAACCCAGAGCAATAAAGGATTGTGTCACTTCCTACTCTGCAACTCTGGCTGCCTTCAATGCTATGCTGTTGTGGTTCACAGCCCGGACACCAACAGCCAACCTACAAGCATGCAAGTCACAGTCTGGGTTCTACAGCCCGGTTACCTTTTGCAGAGACCCCATACACTCCTCCAGTCCCAAATTTCTCCTAAATTGTCTGCACTGTAGTGTCAAGTCCTGCTGACTGTAGCATACTCAGAACCTTACATTTGTTGCTCCTTTAAAGAGTCAGTACACTGCTCCTCATTCATTTAACTGGGCTTGACAAACACTTTCATTTCTAGCACAGCACTGCTCAAAAGCAAAACAAGTTTATTAAACAAAAAGTCCTAGCTTTAAGTGATACCAAGTATCAGGGGCCAAGACAGAAATGGTTACAAACAAAAACAGACTTCTAAACTAAAACTTAACTTCAGCAAGTTACAATCTTTCTCACCTGTATTCTGGGCCCAGAGACTTCCTCCCCCTTGCATGAAGGGCCCATATTCTGTGATTTCAAGAGGTCTGGCCTCTTGAACCCCCACCCCCAAGTGATGGATACCTATGGGGGCGGGGGTCTCTCTCCTTTCTTTTTATAGTGCAATATGCCTTTGAAATGTATTCTTTGAAAAGTAAACCCCGATAAAGTTCCTTTTCCCTGCTGGCTGTGGACACCTGGCTGTCAAGGGTAGATTCCAGGGTGTCCTCTCCCCCACTGGTGATTTTTACCATGCCAATGATCTCTCCCTGCAACCACCAATACAAATGAATAGCCCATTAAATTTGGCCACACTTGATTTGAGGTGTTGGCCTCTTTTCTTTGTTAGGAGAAAACCTGTTTTTCAACTCCTACTGGCATGTCTGGTTTGTAGACCTTTTAATCACAGACTTTAAAGCATCATACCAGTGAATGGCCATAAATCTTCATATAGTGTTATACGTACCTTTCACAATGATAATCAATCACCAGTGTGTCATTAGTTTTCAGAAAAGGCATACTCAATACACTTATAATACAGTATTGTATACAGTCAGTTAATTCATTTATCTATCATTTGTGGTTCAGACCCCTTGTTTCTATAGTTAAGAGGCTAGCTGCCCCACTGTAGGTTGATGGCTTTGTTTACCTTTTATATAAATGTACCTTGTGACGGGGTGCTCTACTCACCGCTAGGATGGCGCCTCCTCCCGGTTGTTCTGGGGGATAGCTCACAAGGTCAACACCCCGTCCCACGGTTGCACTCTGTCTCTCTAGCCCCTCTCTAACTCCACAAGCTGCTGTTGCCTTGTCATGACTCAGCCCTCTGGCCAGGTCACTATCTGCATTGTCCCTTTCTGGGGTATCAAAGTTGCCCTTCAGCAGTCCTAGGCAGTCTTCCCATTCACTGGGAGTGGTGCCTCTCCCTCAGTGGCTGGCAGGGAAACCTGGGCCCACTCTCTACCCCGGGGTTCTGCTTCAGGGACACTCTAAAAAGCAGGCAAGGTCTGTTCTCTTCTAGGCCTTACTGCCTTTGCCTGAGCCCTTTCCTACCTTCCTGGCTGCCCCTGGGCTTTACCAGCCCAAATTCACCTCCCTTCTCCTAGGGCGTGACAGCAGACTTTCCTAGCAGCCCTCTCTGCTTCCCATTTCCTGCCTTGATAGTCCCAGCCCAGCTGATTCATCCTCAAATGGGCTTCTTCATTCAATCTGGGGATTACTTAGCCACCTGGTTCCTCTCAGCTGTGGCCTGTTGGGTTAATTAGCTGCCTTCTTTGTCTTCATTTACCCTTTTTTCAGGGAAAGTGTGGGGTGGACACCCAATCACAGACTTCCATTGTTTCCGTTCAAAAAACCAGGTTGATCAGACAAGCAAATACACGTCTTTAGCTGAGACAGACTTTGCTTATGAATTGCTTTCCAAACCAAATTTTAAAAACATACTTCTGGCACATATCCATAACTCTTTGGACACACCCCATACATACATCACACAAGAATACTAATGGTCAGAGAGTTATGAGTTTTCCAATGATATATTACATGCCACCATTTGGGTATGTATGCATGACAACAGTGTGCTAGGTGTAGTGACTATGTCAGGCCTCAGAAGAGTGGCTCATGCAGAGCAGTGAACCACTAATGGGCCTCAGTGTCATACGATGTGATTTCTCTTAATCGGTCATGGACACTATTCTGGATATGGCATACCTGCAGGGGTGCCGGAACCAGAGGGCCCAGGGGGCCCATGGTCCTCCCACTTTTTGAAAGTGGAAGGGCCTGGCCTGTCCACTTTTCACCACAGGCCTCCCTCCCTTCCCATCTCCCACCCAGCCAGGTTGGCAGCAGGAGCCCATCTGGGGAGCCCGGGCAGCATGGGGCGCCGTGCTACGGATCCTCCCCCTGCCTGGGATAGGGGCGGGGGCCGAGAGCAGCCCCCAGCTCATGTCTCCGCTCCCCGTGCCCCCCGCCCAGGGCAGGTGGAGGGTCTGCATTGTGGCTCCCCACAATGTCCTGGCTGGGCTGCAGTTCTGAGGTCCTGTCCCTCAGTTGGAGCTGGGGCGGGGAGAGCCATGTGGGCAGCTGTAAAGAGCTGCAAAACCTCCACCTGCCCTGGGGGTGGGGGGTCCGCAAGGTGGAGACACAGGCCAGGGGCTGCTCTCAGACACACACACCCCCACCCCTATCTCTGGCAGGTGGATGGTCCATGGCTCCCAGCCTGCTCTCGCTTCTGGCTTGTCTGGGGCCTCAGGCGGAAGGGGCAGGGCGGGGCCATGGGAGGGCCTCTGGCCCCCCCACTTTTGGAAAGGCTCTGCCACCCCTGAATACCTGCCTAGGTACATATGCCATGTCTTCCCTGTGGAACACATAGGACCTAGGATGCACCTCCAGGTCACAGAGAGGATGCCCTTTTGAGGAATATATGCTGGGGCTCCGTTTTCAAATGTATGCCTTAATAGGGTGTCCAAATCCACCCTTTAGATTTTAAGATCATGTAGATGCCACCACAAAGCCATAGAATGGGTAAATGAAAATGTGAGCACCCAAACGTAAAATTTGAACTTCCTATTGCGTTGCCTACATTTGAAAGTTGGGCTCTATATGCCCAAAGGCATCGAAACAGTTAGGAGTTGAAGTTCAGGGCATGTTAGCAAAAGTGCTTCATATAATTAAGGAAACAGCTAGAGCCAGGCGAATAGTGGGGAAAATCTGTTTTGTGGACATTCATTTGTGTTCTAAAACTAATTTAGATTCAGCTGCATTCGCGAGCTTTTGATGTTCATTTCCTGGGAATATGCGAGGGGAATTCCTAGTGTGAATCCTGTTTTGTGACTGGTTAGGCAGCAGGTGTGCTGAGACCACTGCCAGTCCTGCTAGCCAGTATTGTTTCTTTGTGCTCTCCTATCTGTCTGTTGTCTCTTGTCTTATACATAAATTGTAAGCTTTTGAAAACAGGGACCTTCTCTTTGTTCTGTGTTTGTACAGCGCCTAACACAATGAAGTCCCAGGCCATGACTGGGACTCTGGGGGGCACTATGGCAATACAAATTAATAAGAAAGTGAGTTTTATGCTTGAATCCTCCATTCTATAAATGCAAAATTCTAATTATATATTTTGCTGCACTATTCACAGCTTTAGTTCTGAGTTTTCCAACCAGCAAACAAAACCCACACCATGTGACCTATATAACTAACCAATGCCACATGAAGCTTGAATATCAAGTATTGTAAACAATTGCTTGACAGTTTGGGGGATAAGTCTATGTCCGTTGATGGAATCCATTTTGGTTTTGCAAATGCCACATATTTCAAACTCCATTTTGAATGTCACCTTTGAGCGTGGATTTTGTTGTAGGAACGTCACACTTAGTGGAGAGACTGTGTCTGGGAAGCTGTGACAGAGAAATCAGGGGGCCACCAACTAATCTGCAATGGGTTTGCTACCAGCGGGGCCATTGACTTTGCGAGGACCCTAAGGAAGAGTGTATTCAAGAGTTTGTTGTGTGTCCATAGACGTGTGATTCTCTTGTGCTTCTTTAAGAGTACAATGTGTGTGCGTGTGCACATATGTGTGAGAAGTTCCTTTGCTAGGCCTGTGTTTCCTTCATTTACTACCACATTGTAACTAGGAAACGAGAGCTCTCACAGCCAGACAGACTAAGGGGAAACGTGTTTAAGCAACTGGGGGACTTGGAAGGACTGAGGCACTGGTTTCAGGGTCTCGGCATCCAGGCTGCAGGGTCCCACTCCCCAAAAAGGGTGTCAGAAACAGCATCTGCACCTGACCATGCATTTGAGGGACCCAGAGCTAGAAAGGGCGATCAGTTGTTACCCAGAGCCAGGGGCTTGGAAGCATGTGGGATCCAGTGGTTGGATCCAAACCAAGACTAGTGTCTGTCCAGAGAATGGGACTGGGCCAGGCTGTGACAGATGGTTATTGACACAGAGGGAAACTTTTGTGAATAACTTCAGAGTCAGGAATATCACCATCTGCTAATGAAAAGAAAAACATGTACAATTTGGCATAATACATTATTTGTTAGCAATTATTCACTTGGCAACAATGTTTTTGAGCTGTGTTCCTGGTTATCCCTTAAAAATTATTTAACGTTGTGGTCACAAATGGAGCAAAATGTAAAGTATTTGAATAGAACAGAGGTAGAGAAAGGAAGTGGAGGAATGAAATTAATTCAGATGCATGGGTTGACCAGAAGTGTTTAATGTCAATTGTTCATGAGGGGGTGTTTGTGATCGGGGGGGACGTGATACCATCTCAGATCACAGAACTTTCAGATAAATAGGGTTTTACTGTGTGAGTGGGGAGAATGGGAGTTGGTGGTATAAGCACAGAGGAAGCAAATGGGGACATGAGTCTATGGTAGGCTCAGATGAACAGGAAGGTCCTCTGTTACTGATGGAAACATAGCAAACATAGCAAACTGATGGAAACATAGCAAAAGCTTTTGCTTCACCTTGCTGCTGTCTGTCCCTCAGCTCAACATAGTGTCCTATTTTTACCATGTTTTGCCTGGGGCAATTTTGTAAGACTAAGACACGGTCTGAACAGCCACAAGCCTGTTTTACCTCACTGAGACTATCATTATCCTGAAATCGGAATTCATCACCCCGCCAATACCTTGTTTTAATGAGTAGGTTGTCTGTCTGCTGATGCTACAATGATAACAGAACCTCTGACTTCTTCGCAAAGTGCCTGTCATATTACGGAAAAGTGATTGGGGCCAGAGTTCTTGTATGGGGGCAGTGCCCTTGTTATGAATAACCAGGCAGACGCAGAGGGCTGTGGTGGATGTCTTTACTGTAACTCTCAACTCAGCTGCCTACTTGACGTTCACTTGAGGAGTGCGCCCAATAATGGTGGATGAATCCAGGAAAAGGAGGATAATCATGGAGGCATCTTGTAGATGGCTGTTATGCCTGCCCTGAATTGTTATTCTGGATGAGACTAATTGTCCATGTAGCCTACTATCTTGTCGCTGACAGTGGCCAGCACCAGGTATTCCAGAGGAAAGTACAAGGAACCCCATAATGTACAATTATGGAATAACCTGTCCCTCAGGGAAGTTTCTTCCTGACCCCCCAGCGATGAGTAGTTGCCTCATTCCCTGGAGCATAAGGATATTTTCTTTAAAAATTGTTATTCTAGCTAAGGTAGCTGGGGATGTTCTCATGTCCAATCCTTTCTCGGATTCTGCTAAACTGATGGCCTCAGTGATAGCATGTGGATGTCACAGGAAATAAGTTAGTATTATGTTGAAATATCCTTTATTAATTGTAGATTCAAGGAGTGAAATAGGTTACCACTGTGGATATTTGTGCTCATGGAAGTTACAAGTTAAAAGCCAGCAAAATGATGGACTTGTGACAAGCCAGGACAGTGGACATCTCTCTTGTAGATTTGGGATCTGCTATACCCTGTCAGAAGAGCTGTGGGGTTGCTTAACACTTACAGTTCTTCTGACAAGTGTCTGTCTTCACTTATGATAGAGGCTTTGGTCCTTGTATCCAACAGTAACAGAATCTTGCCTAGGGAGTTGTCCGTGGCACATGGTCAAAGATGTTTGCGTGGCGTAAGCCATGCTGAATGTCAAGTCATGTCGTCTTTCTGTGGCTCAGTTTCCCATATGGGAAATGGGGATAATGCTTCCTTTCCCCGTCCTTTTCTGCCTGGTCTCGGACGGTGCCTCGGACGGTGCACGGTGTCTCCGTGGCAACTACGGTTCTTGGGTGTATGAACGCGCCCTATGAGGACAGTGTTAGAGACACATGAAAGTAAACTCCCTTTAACAAGCCAGTGCAGCTAATTGAGTACATCTCCCTGTTGTTTTCTTTGTTACCCATGATGATTTATGACTCTCCCCTAACCTCCACCAGTTCCCACTGCTCTGATCTCTCCAAGGCCTTTTTTTTTTTTTTTAATATCCTTCCTTGGGTGTTTGCTATGTTTCCAACCAAGATGCTATCCACAAATCAGATCATGGTGGAATTTACACCAAAAAACTGGACACAGATGGAAATGAAGCATCCAGGTGAGGTACTTAACTTTTGCATTTAGTCAAAAAAATCCTCTGAAAATGCTTGAACACCTTGCCTGGACTGCACCTGGAAGCAATCCCTTCTGTAAGCCTGAAAGATGCTTCACCGGTGGGACTGAAGAAGTCTGCAGTGAACACCAGTTGCCTGTGGACCAGTGTCTTCTGATGATTGATCCCACTTGCCTATACACAAGACTCTGTCCCACCCATGTGCTATGTTGTTGTTCTCCTTGATGGGCTGTGTTTGACAGCCTAGCTCTAAGGGCCTTTTTTGTGTGTGTGTGTGAGTACCCTGTGTGGCAGCTGCCAGTTAACTGGGAGTAGAGGATGGCTGGCTGAATAACTCTTTCTTCTCGTTCTTGTCCATGGTTTCTCAGCACCCAGAGAGGGCACATCAAGCCTTATGCAATAGCTCACTGGTGCAGTTTCACTTGGGATTGGCTGGTTTCTGTAAAGTGCTTTGAAATGTTGGGCGAGAATTTGAAATATGCTGGAAGTACAGCAAAGCGTGATCACCTTGTCATTGTTACAACTCCTCCCAACCCATCCAACATTACAGTACTGGTGATGCTGTATGGAATCTGGGGGACACCTGTGGATATGAATATCAATACTGTAAAATTGCAATGAGTTATGCCAGATATGCCGTGTAAGATATCTGAAAAAATGTTAATAATTTGCCAGATCTGATCATCTCATTTATATGTGTATCACCTTTGTATTTTGGGTTATAGATATGTATGTCTGTATTTCAAATTTGGCCTATGCTTCTGGGTGACACCCCCAGAGAGTTTGGCATTAGCACTGCCTAGCCATTAAGGACCAACAGCTATACAATTGACCCACTGAGAGAAGGCAGATACACTTTGTGACTCAGCAAAGCATGCAGGGGCATGCCTATGGACAGAACTCTAAGGCCTCCAAGCCATGTGCTGGGCAGTTTGTGTTGGAAACAAACGAAGCACAGGCCACATGGCAAAAGACTATAAAAGGCAGCTGCATCTTCTCCATTTTGTCTTCAATCCTGTTTCTTACCTCTGGAGGAACTTAGATACAAACAGAAGCTCTGAATAAAGGACTGAATGACCCATCCAAGCTGTGGATGTGATCCAGAGGGACTTTTAAACCAGCAAACTCACCACTACTGCTAGGAACCTGATATGTGGACTTTGAAGTCTTTGTATATGTCTGACTCTTTTACCGTTTAACATCTCTCTTCTTTCTTCTTTCTTTATAATAAACCTTTAGTTTTAGATACTAAAGGATTGGCTGGCAGCATGGTATTTTGGGTAAAAGCCAGACCTATACTGATCTGGTAATGTGGCTGACCCTTTGGGGTCAGAAGAACATTTTGTATATGTGAGCAGAGTTTTTTAAATAACTTCTCACTGTACTGGACCTAGGTGCTGATTGGGAACCAGAGAGCTGGAACACAATAAAGTGGGGACTGTGTGATTTCTTTTTTGCTTCTTGGTAACCAGTGTGGGGGATCAGAAGCACAGTTTGTGACTGGTTGGGGAGTTTAACTTCAGTGTTACCCACCAGTCTTGGGAGTATCTACTCTCCCTTGTGCAGCCTGTCCTGACCTTGGCATTTCCAGTGAGGGCTGCCCCAGGCACCACTGGTCATAGTACCCACTAAGCAGTCTGAGATTTCTGCTCTCAGCTGTTCATGGTCTGTAAACCACTTTTTTCTTCCCTTTGGGAATTCCTAGAATCACAGAAATTAGAGATGGAAAAGATCTATGAGGTCATCTGGTTCATCCACCTCCTCCTGGGGCAGATTTGTTCCCTACACTATATTTTCCTGTATTTTGTCCAGTTTTCAGTGATTTAAGCAATGGGGCTTCCATCATTTCCCTTTGGGGACTGTTCCACAGCCTGGCAGACCTCTCACCATTAGGAAAGTTTTTCCTAATGTTCGACCTAACCGTTCCATTTCTTAACTCCATCTCCTGGAACGACGAGGAATACAAAATATAGCATTTTGCTGAGAATTAGTTACGTGAGACCTTCTATCATCTTACTCTCTAGGTGTCAATCTTACATTTGTGATTTACCCTTTTCATGCCAGTCAAGTGAACGTAAGAACAGCCATACCAGGTCAGACCAATGGTCCATCTAGCCCAGTGTCCTGTCTTCTGACAGTGACCAATGCCAAGCGCTTCAGTAGGAATGAACAGAGCAGGCAATCATCGAATGATCCATCTCGCTGTCGCCTACTCCCAGCTTCTGGCAGTGAGAAGCTGGGGACACCCAGAGCATGGGGCTGTGTCCCTATGTTGGCTAATAGCCATTGATGGACCTATCCTCCAGGAACTTGTCTCGTTCTTTTTTGAACCCTGTTATAGTTTTGGCCTTCACAACCACCCTGGCAACATGTTCCCCAGATTGTCTATGCTTTGTGTGAAGAAATACTTCCTTTTGTTTGTTTACAACCTGCTACCTATTAATTTCATTGTTTGTTTTCAACCTGCTACCTATTAATTTCATTTCAACTTCTGTTATGTAAAAGAGCAAATAACACTTCCTTATTCACTTGCTCCACACTAGTCATGGTTTTACAGACCTCTATCATATCCTCTATTAGTCATCTCTTTCCAAGCTGAGTCTTTTTAATCTCTCCTCATATGGAAGCTGTTCCTTACCCTTAATCATTTTTGTTGCCCTTCTCTGTACCTTTTCCAAGTCTAAAATAACATTTTTGAGATGAGGCGACCAGAACTGCAAGCAATATCCAAGGTGTGGGCGTACCATGGAATTCTAGACTGGCATTATGATATTTTCTGACCTCTTATCCATCCCTCCAGTCCAGTGGAAACCGCACCAAGTGTTGCACCCCGTTTGCCCAGGTACAAGTCTGTTCTACACTGTCTTGTTGCTGATGATTTGAATTTAATGTTGCTAAAAGGCAGTAGCGTGACAGAGTCAAAACTTTTATCCATGAAATAGGGCTGGCCAGAGCAGAAGCAGTGTAGCTGTCCCATCCCTTAGCTGAGCAGCTGGGGTTGGCTGATGAGTGATTACTTGAACGAGTTGGCAGTAAATTATAAACAGGCAGGATGCTTATTAATTAAACTGATAGAACGGTAGAGAACGTTACGGTCTTCTGAATACCTGGGAGCACTTGCAGTTCTACCCCTATCCCTGAGGCTGTCTCAGAGCCTTTCCGTAACCTAGTCTGTCTCCTCTGGGTAACAGAGGTGAACTCTCGGCCATTGCTCCTAGGTAGCTGGGCCTTACGATTTCAGCTACCTGGTAGCTGCCACCTCTGCCCCTTTCAGTCAATCCCAGTGTTTTCACACAAAGCACACTTAACCTGTGGATCTTGATGCTGTAAGATATCACTGGGGCCAAGACTAGCAGGGTTCAATGAAGGATTGATCACTATATATGGATAACAAGAATATCCACATTTGTTGCAGTTAGGGCTTAAAAATCCCGAGGTTTGGAAGGCCACCCACTTCAGGACATAAGCCAATTTCTAATAGCTGAAGATCAGGAAGAAAATTTCTCTGTGAGCCGGTTATTCCATCACGGACTATTGCAGGATTTCTTCCACATTCCCCTGAAGTATCTGCTGTTGGCCACTGTTGAGGTCAGAATATTGAATGAGATGGACTGTTGGTCTGATCCAGTTTGACAGCTGTTTTATTTAGGCTTTGCCTCTGCTTAAACATCCCCATCAGGAAGTAGGTGTTTCCTTTCCCGCTTCTTCTTCTTCCTGTATTACCTGAGAAGCTATTGATTTTTCTGTTTGGGGGAGGGGGAGTTAATCCTGTCTGTGCTGCCCTTGCCACTTACCTGACAGGGTGACTCTATCTACTTTAGTGTAAAATACAACCTGCTAAATGGATCAGTCACTACAGGGTAAAGCCGCTTCCCAGGACCTAATCTTGTATTCATTCTGGAGAGCCCTCTGCCTGGGATGGTTTAGAGTAGACCACAAATCCTGCATCTTGGCAGGGGGTTAGACTAGATGACCCTTGCGGTCCCTCCTCACCCTGTGGTTCTGTGATTCTATAATTAATTCTTTTCAACATTTGCTTTGTTTTATTTGTGTAACGAAAAACGGTAGTGTAATTTTAGGAAATGTAGCACAATTTGGCCAAAGAGGAGCCAGTGGAAGAGTAAGTGAAAACAGTGAAAGCTAGTAATAATTAAGGCTGTGATTTAGTCATGGAAGTCACAGAATCCGTGACTTCCAAAGACCTCCGTGACTTCAGCCAGCACCAGCACCAGGGAGCTGCAAGATACCCCTGCTGCCCCGGGTGCCGGGAGCCCCACACAGCTCCCAGCCACTGCAGGTGGCAGGGGGGACCCCCGCTCTCCCTGGCTGCCCTGTGCGATGGGGGGAACCCCAGAGCTCATGGTGGCTGCTGGTGGCAGGGGGAACCCCCACAGCTCCAGGCCGCTGTGGGTGGCATGGGGACCCCCATAGCTCCCTGCTGCCATGGGTGGCAGGGGAACCCTTGCAGCTTCCAGCCGCCCTAGCGGCAGGGGGGACCCCCACTGCTCCTGGCCGCCCCAGGCGACTGGGGAACTGCAGAGCTCCTGGCGGCTGTTGGTGGCAGGAGGAATCTCCACAGCTCCAGGCTGCCGTGGGTGGCAGGGGGGACCGCCGCAGCTCAGAGCCACCAGCGGAGCGGGACCCTGGAGCTTCGAGCCCACACAGGTGGTGGGGGCCCCTGGAGCTCCCAGCCCACACGCAGCTGCCCAGACTTAGTCCCCATTTTGTCAGGGATATTTTTAGTAAAATTCAGAGACAGGTCATGGGCTTCCATGAAATTTTCATTATTGCCCATGCCCTGTCCATGACTTTTACTAAAAATATCCATGACAAAAATCTTAGCCTTAGTGATAATACGTATAGGTTGGCTGGACAAAGGATGAAACAGGAGACCCATTTAAGTATTTCCAAGAGCCAAATGCCAAGAAGGGTGAGAAATTGCTTAGGCCGGGACAAGAGGACGGAATCAGGAGTAATGGGATGGAATCAGGCAGAATGTCAGGGCATGTTTCCTAATGGTCAGTTTTGTGCAACTATGGAACGGTCTCCCAAGATGAGTGGTGGAACCTCTAAGTCAGACTGGGGAATAAAACATAGGGAACAATCTTGCATTCACCACCTGGGGTGGAGCAGATGTTCTAGTAGGTCTTTTCCATCCCTCACTTGCATTGTCCTCAGTCTTACTGTAACTGGTGTGGGACTGGATGAGTGAACGAGCGAGTTTGTTGGGGCAGGGAATCACAGCCCAGGTGTTGGGAGACAAAGCCAATGAACATGACTAAACAGCTTCATAAAGCAGAACCACGGCTGGGTGAATCAGAGTCAGACTTTCCTGCAGGAATGTCCGATAATGGTGTGCACACAATTGAGATCACATTTTTAGCAGGAGCTGGCTGCAATATGAGACTCAGTCATCTGGCAGCAAGTTGCTTATTGCTGTCTCCGAGGCAACCCTTGGACATTGTGCATGTTGTCTTCTCTCTTACTGTAAGCCCGGCAGATGTGAAAGGCTTTACCCATGCCAGTGAACCTTTACCGGACAGCTCTGCTGTGACAAATGGTATGACCTTGCACAAAAGATTCATCGGTTTTAAGGCCAGAAGAGACTATTATGTTCATCTAAGGTCTGTTCCTCCTCTGTCTGTCTGTCTCTAGCTGATGTCAGCGACAAAAAGCTTCACTTCTTCCTCTAGCTACCTCTGAGAGTGAGCTGGAATCTACTCCCTGGGCATCATCTACTATCTTGTTTACAAACCCACTGGAGACAGATATCCCTGGGGTATAGCAGTGTACACAGAGGCGTTTATTAATAATGCTGATGCATGAGGTGAAAAGAGCCCAGTTCAGCCGTCAGGTCCCATGGTGAGTTTGCCAGGCCCACAGTTGATAACTATTTATAAACCAACCATAAACCCAGGGTTGTGAGTTCAATCCTTGAGGGGGCCATTTAGGGATCTGGGGCAAAAAAAATTGGGGATTGGTCCTGCATTGAGCAGGGGGTTGGACTAGATAACCTCCTGAGGTCCCTTCCAACCCTGATATTCTATGATACTATGATCTCTGAAATGGAGAAAAGGGAGACCCTACAAACATGCAACTCGGACAGTCACGAACGTAAACACCCGTGCGCATTAATCTGCAGTGCGAGGCTGCCCCAGAAATTGTGGTGTCTGTGCATAGAACTGGGTGCTTGGGTTCTAGCCCTGGCTTGGCCTCAGGTTTGGGCAAGTAACCGCCTCTGTCTTTGTTTCCCCATCTGAGTACATCAGTGTTACCTCACACACAGGGCTGGGGGCTCCACATGTGCTTCTCATACACTCCCCCAGGCTGCTCAGAGCTCTTCTCGTTTTGCCTGAGGCACACGAGGCAGAGCAAAGAGCAGCGAAGTGCTGAATCAGAATGGGTTCAGTGCCTGGCATTCCTTCCAAGCAGCCAGTAAGAGAGGAGATGGAAGGTATGAGAATTGCTTTTCCCTTGCCTCTAAGCAACCGAGTGCAGGCAGAGAGTACATAACCGTGGAAATGTGTCATGATGCGGCTTTGCAGTGACACAATCAAGGTGCAGAAGTCCTTAAAGGGACACCACTGCCCGATTAGCTGTCTAGTTCTCTGAGTGGAGTACTGCTGACAGAGGATATAATACCACCTTCTTCACAGGGGTGCCAGGGTGCTTAACAAATGTTTGTAAAGGGCTTGAAGAGCACTGATGCCGCAGAACAGGGGCGGCCAACCTGGGGCTCCGGAGCCACATGCGGCTCTTCAGAAGTTAATATGCGGCTCCTTGTCTAGGCACCGACTCCGGGGCTGGAGTTACAGGCGCCAACTTTCCAGTGTGCTGGGGGGTGCTCGCTGCTCAACCCCTGACTCTGCCACAGGCCCTGCCCCCACTCCATCCCTTGCCGCCCCCTCCCCAGAGCCTGCCGTGCCCTCGCTCCTCCCCCTCTCCCCCAGAGTCTCCTGCATGCCATGGAACAGCTGATGGGGAGGGAAGGGGAGGCGCTGATTGGCAGGGCTGCTGGTGGGTGGGAGGTGCTGGGAGCACGGGGGGAGCTGACGTATTACTGTGGCTCTTTGGCAATGTACATTGGTAAATTCTGGCTCCTTCTCAGACTCTGGTTGGCCACCCCTGCTGCAGAAGGACAAATAACTGACCCAATTCCCGCGATTGATTTATAGTTCAGACAGGCATTGTTGCGCGGCCGAGATGGAGCTGAAATGGGGGTATGTGTGCGTCGAGAAAAAATACTGACCTTCTGCACTGAGCTTATAAAGGGATCCCGATCTCGTGAAAGTATCAATATAAATAAGTGGCCTTCTATCTTTGACTAGTAAGAGGCCCATGAACTGCTTCTAAACATGTCCGCTAGTATGACAGTGTCCGTGCCTTCCTTGGCGTGTGCTCAACACAGCCAGACATACCATCAGCAAGACTTCCCCTAACCAAACCTTCCCCTTTCACGGTTCAAGTATGACTTTCGGGGGTGGGGGAATTCAGGCCTTCTCACTCCTTCCAGGATTAGAAAACAATCCGGGCTGCTGACATCAAGGCTTCTAGCATCTAGTGTTCCCACCTGTCAGTGAGAAGAGAAGAGCCGGGAAATGCAGGGGCCGTGCATGCAGGAATACATGGGAGGAGTCTCTGTGCTCGACAAAGGCAGTGTAACCCCATCTTCTGCGCTCTGAGAATGCTGGGCTCTTAACGTTCTGGGCTGGCAGGAGGCCAGGGAAAAATCCGTTGCATAAGAGAAAATGAAAAGTTGTAAAACTCCTACACTGAAGCTGAAGTCAGCTGGAAGTTATGAGTCTGATCCTGGGAAGCATGGCACATCCTCAGCTTCTAATAGCAGCTCCGTGCTGCCCGGGCCCTGGGTGTTCTGCCAAGCTAGGGAGACCAGACAGCAAATGTGAATAATCGGAACGGGGGTGGGGGTTAATAGGAGCCTATATAAGAAAAAGACCCCAAAATCGGGACTGTCCCTATAAAATCGGGACATCTGGTCACCCTATGCTAAGCCCAGGCTCCCCCTCATCCTTCGTGAAACTTCTGAGATTGGAATTCTGTCCACACACAAAAAAGACAGTCGTAGAATTACAGCTGCTAACCAGAAAGCAGCCTGGCCCAATCACACCACAGCCAGTCTCGCAGGGTCGGATTGCTAATGGTTTGATTGCATTTTTGTCCTCACTTACTGGGAACCCTCATTCAGCTGCCACCCTCCCAGCAACTCTGTAAGGAGCTGGCATTTTATAAATGATGGGCCAGGTTCTGTACCTCTTAGCACCTGACTTGGCAAATGGTCCCATTAAACTCAAGGGTCAGAACCAGCCGCCCTCTCTCCCTCTTGATCATGATTTGTACTACGATGCCCATGTGAAAACGTAAACGGGAATAAGAGCCACTCCCTCCCCTTCCCATCCAACATTTCCTGCTCAGACCTTGAATTCAGGGCTGCCTGCTTCCTTACTCCTTGTCCAGAACGCATGGGTGAGAGAGAGCTGGGTGTAGGCTGAGCCTTGGCTCCACTCTCAGTGGCCGGCACAGATCAGCCATTGATGGGTGCAATAAAAATCTGCTGGTATAGGCCACCCCTAACCTGGGGCAAGGAGCAAATGAGGATGAATTGTGACCTACGCTGGTAGACAATCTCCTATCCCGGTGTCCTCATTCGAGGCCTGCTTCTGCTATCCTTACTTGTGTTATGTAGCATCTTATGTCTTGTTGATTTCAGTGTGGGTTTACAGAGTAAGGCTCGATGCGCTGTGAATAAGGAGGGGAGAATCTTGCCCACGGTTCTTACCAATGAGGGCTGCAGGATTTGGCTCAGGGTTTGCAAAAGCATCTTGAGTTCTTCCGGGGTGACAGGTACTCTAGATATATGGCATTCTCATTTACACTGCCTTATGATTGTCCTAGGAATAAAAAATATTGTCTCTATCTTAAACCTGTTTGAGTATCAGGGAGCTAGATGCAAACCTGAGCTGCTTCATTTGCTCAGGTACATTTGCTCACCTATTATTTTTCAGCAATAACAGTAGTTAGGAAATCCCATATTGGAGTTGTGAGCCCTACCTTCTCCCCAATCAGATTCTGGCTATCTGGACTAGACATGCACAGCTCTGCCAGTGACCTCAGCTGCAGCATCTCTTGCTAGTCCAGTCCTGGGTTTCTCCTGAGCCAAGTCTGCCACTTGTGCCAAAGAGTGGGGATGTGTTTATTTAGACATGCATCCTCCAGGGACCAAGCAGATGCCACCAAATCAGTTTAAGGTGTGACACAGGCCTGGTACTCTGAGCCTGAGTCTCCCCAAGTCTCCCAAAGCAACCAGTGAGAGAACTGATGGAACCCATTGTTGCATTACATTGAGGATCAGAGCAGAGAGAAGGCTTAGAGGGGTGGCGATGCCTGCCACTCCACCTCTGAGGAGCTGTAACTCAGTGATACTTGGGAGAATATCACCCAACAGGAAAGCCAAATGAGGCTGGAGTATGCAGCATTTACACTGAGCTGTCAGCCGCGATAAGATAAGAGCCTGAGTGTGAAATAATGAATCTGCCTGGCAGGTTGAGATAATTGTTTTTGAGGGATGTTATGGAGACTGTCCACTTATGTCTTGGCTGCTAAGGTGGCTTCTTCCCGCATCTCCCCATCAGCGAGCGGGGAAATGTGTTTTGGAAATGGATCGCTTCAAGTGAAGTGGCCGACAGACACATTACAGTAATTCTCCTCTCATGGATGCGCTCCTTGATGGACCCGTGTTTCCCAAAGAACAGTTAGATCAGCGACGCTAACTCCAGACAGAGATTCTACTGCCTTGCAATGTCCCCAGAATGAACTGGGAGGAGAGAGGAAGCAACATCTGGGCTGCTGCTCTCCAAGTGAGGCATGCACAGAAATAAATGGGCTTGTGCATGGTCCCCTTGCTTAATCAAGCTCATAAGTGAAATATAGGGAAGGAGATAGGTTAGTGCTGAAGCACATGTAGGGCCTGATACAAAAGGGTGGTGTAAAAGCCGAGCTGTATGGGAGAGAATATTGCCCTCTAGGGGCTGTGGAACAGGTAGGATGAGAAACCTACTGCAGTGTGGTTCTCCTTTAGCTCACATGCTAGGGCCTGCGCTTTTGGAGCAGGAGGACCTGAGTTCTATCCCCATTCTTGCCATGAAGTTCTGAATAGCTAAGGTTTGGAGCTTACCCTGGCCTGCCCTCTCCTGGCTAGAAATTGAATGTCCTTGTTAGCCCCACAGTGTGCGGGCATATGAGAGGGATGACACCCCACTTCTGGTTGCAGCCAACAGATGGCAAAAGCTTTATGGTCCCTCACCAAAGGCTTTTAAGCAAAGTAAGCTGTCATGGGATAAGAGGGAAGGTCCTCTCATGGATGGGTAACTGGTTAAAAGATAGGAAACAAGGGTAGGAATAAATGGTCCGTTTTCAGAATGGAGAGCTGTAAATAGTGGTGTCCCCCAGGGGTCTGTACTGGGACTGGTCTAATTCAACATATTCATACAAGATCTGGAAAAAGGGGTAAACAGTCAGGTGGCAAAATTTGCAGATGATACAAAACTACTCAAGACAGTGAAGTCCCAGGCAGACTGCGAAGAGCTACAAAAGGATCTCACAAAACTGGGTGACTGTGCAACAAAATGGGAGATGAAATTCAATGTTGATAAATGCAAAGTAATACACATTGGAAAACATAATCCCAGCTATACATATAAAATTAGCTGTTACCACTCAAGAAAGAGATCTTGGAATCATTGAGGATAGTTCTCTGAAAACATCCACTCAGTATGCAGTGGCAGTCAAAAAAGCAAACAGAATGCTGGGAATCATTAAGAAAGGGATAGATAAGACAGAAAATACCATGTTGCCTCTATATAAATCCATGGTACGCCCACACCTTGAATACTGCGTGCAGATGTGGTCGCCCCATCTCAAAAAAGATATATTAGAATTGGAAAAGATTCAGAAAAGAGCAACAAAAATGATTAGGAGTATGGAACAGCTTCTGTATGAGGAGAGCCAGGGCCAGCCAAGAATGGGCGAGGGGGAAGGGAGGTGGGCATCAAAGCTGACAAGTGTTGGCACAAAGGCCAGCTAAGCATGAGAGTCAGAATCAGCCAAGCAGAAGGGCAGCTGGCACCATGCCACCTTTTGAGCAAACTGAATCACTCCTTGAGTACCCGCTGTGTGTGCGCTAGTTACGGCCAAGGCTTTGGACTAGGCAGCGCATGGGGATGGCATTTATCCATCACACTAATGCCAGTATATGGAGAAATGTTTCTTTCAACAAGTCTGGTGCCCTCACGCGGCAGCTTTCCTCTCCTCCCAGTGTGTTTCTATCTCTCTACCGGAGCCACTGGCGAGCATGAAGCCTTCATTGGTTGCACAGGGCAAATATTCTGTGCGTTAATGGAGAACTTTTCCTCTGCAAGCTTCCAGAGCTCTCTACACACTTCAGGCCAAACCCTGAGACGCACTTAGCACCTGCCATACCCACAGACTCCAGCTGGATCCACAGGCACCCAGAACCCCTTAGGATTTGGTCCTTAAAATGCAGGGAGCACCAGTGAACATAGGTGCTGGAACTAGGGGTATGGGGGAGTGCTGCTGAACCCCCTGGCTTGAAGTGGTTCCCATTCTATCCAGGGTTTACAGTTTGGTTCAATGGCTCTCAGCACCCCTCATTATACAAATTGTTCCAGCATCCCTGCCAGTGAAATGCAGCCACCTCCAAAGTGGAACAAGGTAACTGTTGCTATGTCAGGGTTTAGGACACAAAGTGGAGAAGAATCCTGTATCCAATTAAAACTGCAGGGGGCGGGGGTTGGGGACACGGAACATAATTGTCCATCTTGGCCAGAACAGGGGAACTCAGAAATATACCTAGATTTACTCTGAAAGGGAAGCCCGCATGGTCATTTTGTCTGGCCCTTCCAAGTCATGGGAAAATCTTTTCCATGTAACCATGTACACCTGGGATATTTTCCTTGGTTTGATTCATCATGTGTAATTTCTCCAGAGGGCCCTGTGCAGTTTCACAATCACTCACAATCTGTTTGGGGGTTGTTCTTGGTCTGGGCATGGTTGCTTTGGGTCCTGCTCCTAGTGTTCTCACTCACCTCTAAGGGATGCAGCTATTTCCAGCTACCGTCTGCAGATCTCGTTAGGGTTTCCTCCACCTCCCAGCAGTGTGAAATGCTGTCAGCTCCCCGTTCCCTGACCCTTTTGCCTGAGTGGGCTTTTTGGGGTTAGAGGCCGCACCGATGATTGCTTTGGGATCCTTGATCTCTTTACTTTTCTCACCGTTTCTAAGGCGACCGATGCAATAAGAGCTGAACATCAGTCCCCCTTGTATATTTTGTGTGTGGACAGGTCTGAGTCTCTGCTTCGCCTCCCAGTTACTTCCTCTGTTGCCCTCGGGTTACATAAGCCTCTTGCCTCCCCCATTCTCAGTGTTACTGTTAAACGTCTCCAGCCATGAGCACAGCAACCACTCACCCCTAACGGCTTGACATACAAAGCGGACCGAACACTGTGCTTACATTGCTGCTGATTTATTTAGGCCGACGCAAGTGGGCAAATGGCCAGCCCGGAGCGTGGCCTCAACAGACCCTTTGCAGTTTCTTTTTTACTTTAGACTAAGCTGAGTGGTGGTGAGAAGTGCCAAACTGACAGCCCCACAGACGGGGCTGCCTTGTCTATCCACAGAGCAAAAACAGACATGGCAGTGACAGGGCAAGCTTCCCTCACACACAACCCCACCAAGTGTGCCTTTGTCCTGACAAGGACCATCTGCCTGGAGGGACAAAAGACTAGTTCTGTTTCCATGCCTTTGGGTGTGAGGCTCCTGCAAACCCACCCCAGAATAGAGGTCACCCACCACTCAAAGAGATCATTGAATTCCAGCTGTCACAGACAGTGCTTTCCTCAGGGGTCCTTCAAGGGGGCTTTAGAATAGCTACAGCACAGGTATCTGAACAATTACATCGTCGTACTGCCATTGGATAAGCCAGGATTCTGCTTCCTGGCTGATGGAAATTAGTCTGGTTTGGAAGGTGACAAAGTAAGGATGTCTTAGGAGGTTAAATACAATGCTTTGCAGTTGACCCACAGCTGAGTTAAGGAGATTTGGCCAAGAGTCAGTGGCTAGCTACCTTCACTGACCTCTAACTGGAATCAGGGTCTACGATTCAGCACAGCAATTGTTACGTTTGTGGACGGGATGGGATGATGGGATTGCCTACGATGGCGTGTAGCCGATCTGCAACTGCTTGTAGCAAATATCTCCAATGGCTGCTGATGGGACACTAGATGGGGAGGCTCTGAGTTACTACGGAGGATTCTTTCCCAGGTGTCTGGCTGGTGGGTCTTTCCCACATGCTCAGGGTCTAACTGATTGTCATATTTGGGGTTGGAAAGGAATTTTCCCCTCGCTCAGATTGGCAGAGACCCGGGGTAGGGGTTCGTCTTCCTCTGCAGCGTGAGGCACGGGTCACTTGCAGGTTTAAACTAGTGTAAATGGTGGATTCTCTGTAACTTGAACTCTTTAAACCATAATTTGAGGACTTCAGTAACTCAGCCAGAGGCTAAAAGTCTATTACAGGTGGGTGAGGTTCTATGGCCTGCAATGAGCAGGAGGTCAGACTAGATGATCATGATGGTCCCTTCTGACCTTAAAGTCTCTGAGACTCCTTGAGAGAAACAGCAGCTTCAGAGCAAAGAAGATGGGAAACACCCCAATACATAAAGACACCAAGGCCCTGAGAACAGCACCAGCAGCGACTGTGGAAAATAGAGAAGGATCTGAGACCCAAATATTCAGATCCAGATAGGGATTCTCCCCCACCCAAATTTGGCCATGTTTGGGTCAGAGTTTTATTTCTGCCAAATTCACATCCTGATTCAGGTTCCACATCAGAATCTACCCTCTTCCCTCTCTAGTTCAGGGCTGTTTAGATCCAGGATCATCTCTAGCGGGAGCAAGTCAGTCATTATATATGCTGTCAGGCTTGAACCTGGAGCTAAACAGAATGAAGGAACTTTCCAGACTGATTCAGTTCTATTTCCATCCCCTTTCCCTCTGAGAGGTCTATTTATTTACCTGACAATGTCTCCCAGCTGCTGTGAACTGCACATGTCCCTTCAACACACAGTGTTGAGTACATTTGTTTCCCTGTAGAGTTTCTCATACTTCCTCTGTGCTCTCCAGGTGCTGTCTCACATATTGTCTGCCACCACCCCCTTGGCTTGGAGAGAGGAAGGGACGTGGATTGCAGGATGGACACCTGCCCTTTAGGTGCCCCTCTGTTCACCATCTCAACCGTCCGAGATGTTTCTCAGCAGGCAGGATAGCCAGGAGCCCTTTTTAGTATGGCAAAGAGAGACATCTAGTGGGAGATGAAGTAAATATGATTTTTAACATCTTCCTTTTTCCACATATAAGTAGAGAAGATGTGAGTGGGTCTGAGAGAAGGTGTGTACGTCAGACTGAGTTTTGGGGTAGTCGTGAACTTAGCCGTTGTCTGTCTGGTTCTGCTCTGAAGCCCGGATGCTTAGTCGTTAGGACTCCGCATTGTCCAGTTTGACTCTCTGCTCCTCAGACTGGGAGCTCGGTTGGGGCTGCCCTGGTTTCCTTTGGGGTTAGTTAATTGCATTGCCATGTAGGAGAAGTAGGTTGGATGTCCAGCCATAATATGTTGCTCTTTTTCAGGCTGGTTCTGAAGGGCCAGCCGCATGACCTGTCTCTTGTGGCTCACAGGCTTGCGCTTGAATAACCCAGCAATGACCAAGGGGTTTCTTGCTTCCCATTGAGCTGTTTGAATGGCTCATGTGACATCCACAAGGACAATATTTTCGTATTCTCTTGAAGAAACCAAATAGCTTAGTAAATTTCATACTAGGATTGGACATTAGTAAGGGTAAGAAAGTAGTAGCGACAGTGACGCTAACGAAGGTAAATATTGCAAGGCTTTTATGCTTTGCGGGCATTAGCCAATCACCAGCTGGGGAGGAGTCCAGAAAACATCTCCCTCCTCCACTGGTGATCTGTGAGGCTAAATGAGCAGTTACATTTTCCTGACAGCTAGAAGGTCCATCTTCTCCAGTTTGGCAAGTCATCTGTTCTTGACTTGGGTCCTTCTGTTCCTAGCTCTGAAGACTGATGGGTTGGCTTGTTATTTGGGATTCTTCTGTAGTTCCTGATCAGCCCTCCCTGTGGGCTCTCAAAGAGGAAAGCGATCCAGCAGTCAACTTTGTGAAGGGTATGGGGAGGGGAAGAATAAGTCTGCCACATCAGAAGTAGCTTACAATAATACACAGGACCTGTTTGTTTGACAAACATACAGGCACAGACCCCCACCTGTAATCTCCTGGCTCCCCAAAGACAGGGCTAATCTTTGATTTAATGTTTGTCTCTTGCTGAAATCCCATGCTTGGCACTGCTACCTCTCTCTCTCTCTCTAATAGGTTGCACATAGTTAGGCAGAAACACGCCAGCAGCAGCAGCAGGGAATAAAGCACGTGATGGGAAAGTTTTCTCTGCTCTCATGTAAGACAGGAGAATGGGGGATTTGGTGTGTGGCATAAATAACTTGCTCTGAACCTGGCTGGCTGCTCTGACTAGTCACAGGAGTCTTGAAGATCTCACATCCTGGGTCTAGACTGTGGCCCTTAATAAAGGGGGATGATGACACACAGAAAAGTGTTGCCATTATTATTTCTATTACAACAGTGCCCAGAGGTCCCAGCTGAGATCAGGGCCCCATTGTGCTAGGCGCTGTACGGTAAGAGACAGTCCCTGCTGTGCAGAGTTTATAATCTAAATAGGCAACGCGGACAAGGGGTGAGAGAGAAAATATCTCTATGTTACAAACACAGACTAGAGAGAGACAAGGGTGAAGTAACCTGTCTCTGGCAGAGCCAGGAACTGAACCCTGCTCCCCTGGGTTCCAATCCGGTGCCATAATCTCAGAACCATCCTTCCTCTCTAACCTTGCCATTGGCCATCTCATGAGAAGGTGGGGAATGACACTTATGGAGCAGGGGAGAAGAGAGGAGCCATTTCTGGAACTCCATTTAGTGTAAGCATTCTTGTTCACAGGGCAAACCCCTTACGTGAATTTGGGGCTATACAAGCTCAGGGAATGTCATCTTGTTTAATTCTGAGCCCATTCAGACATTTGAAATGTCTTCCTTGTAGACGTTGGCACGTCTATGGCTAGGATCGAGTGAGTCAGGTAACTAAACCTCAAAGTGCCCCCGAGGAACTCCTCAGATGCTGCTGCCAAAGTATCTGCCCTGTTGGGGATTGGCAAGCTAAAGGTGGCCCTGTGGTGTCTAATGGGGTCAGCGAATGCGATCTGACAGTGGGCAACAGCAAAGGGTCTGAATGGGGTAATGAGAACTTGAGAAGAGAAGAATGAAGCTAGATCCTCCTTTGAAAGTCCCGCTCGTTGGTCCCTCTCCCCACTTCACCAAGCAGCCCATAGGCAGATGAGCTGCCAGCACTGTTCAGTGGATGCCAGTGGTTCACAGAGGGCTGATGTGCCATGCCAGGCCTCTCATTGTCAGAGCAGAGCTCAAGAGATCTCTTGACCTCGTGAACTTTGCGCCTCAGCTTGGATTCCTTCTCCCAGCAATCTCCTTCCGTGCGGGACACTTCTGACACTACTTCCATACTTCATGTTCAGTAGTAAGGAAGGCACTGGTGTTAAAATGAGTGAGATGACCCCATGGCTTTAAAACTAGGCCATGCTGGTCAGTGTGGCTTTCTCCCTCATTTCAATTCTAGCATGGTGTTGGCAGCCAATATTTTGATAAGTCCCTAGAGGCAGAGTTGAATGACGTATGCCGCTTGAAAAGTGGGATTCCAAGCTCTTGGACGGCATTCCGTGTTGGTACTGTCTCATAACAGTCCTTGAGAAGTCAGAGAGCATGAAAATCGGGTTGGAAGTGAAATAAGAGGAAGAAACCAAGACTGTCATAGAATCATAGAAGATTGGGGTTTTAAGAGACCTCAGGAGGTCATCTAGTCCAGCCCCTTGCTCAAAGCAGGCCCAACACCAACTAAATCATCCTAGCCAGGGCTTTGTCAAGCCGGGCCTTAAAAACCTCTAAGGATGGAGATTCCACCACCTCCCTAGGTAACCCATTCCAGGGCTTCACCACCCTCCTTGTGAAATAGCGTTTCCTAATATCCAACCTAGACCTTGTCATTGAAACAATGAAACAATGTCATTGAAAGTTGGATTTCTTACACACCACCCCAGTGTTAGGGGAAAAAACTCCTAGACATCATCAACAAGTTAATCTTCCCAGCTTTCTAGTAAGGTATAACATTAGTTCCTATCCATGCAAGCTCATGACGTATATTTTGAAGAGATCATTGGCCCCTTGGATCAGGCAAAAAAAACTAGGCCATTTACCAAACAGACCCAGGTGATTTCAGCATACTGAGTATGTCAAATATCCACCCCTTTCATCTACTAATGTTTTCGGCCCATCTCCCAACCACTCTTCAGAGCTCGATTTTGCCAAACGCTAGCCCTCAAAAATACATTCCAGTCCATGCTCATCTTGCATTACAGACACAATAAACACACATACCTAGCAGTGCCAAGAGTGAAGAATGAGTTTTCTACTCCACTAACCTTCCCTGCCTATCAAACCATGTTACTCAAGAATCACAATAGCTCCATTATAAATCAGGTGACGTTATAAACCCACAAAAAATGGAAGGAAGGAACTTTTAAATCAAAGGTTCCATTAAGATCCATTCATAGCGAGAACGGGCAGAATGTTCCTTTCCGCTGCATGTCTCCCACTGCACATCTTGGGTGATAGGACCCTGGCTGCGTCACGTTTACGTTCAGGGCATAAAGGACACATTGGAGAAGGAAGGAAGGAATGTGATGTCAGAGCCAAAAAGGCTTTTAAGATATTCCTCTCCCAAAATTAATTCAGGACAGATGATAGTCGGCTATCTTAGATCCAGTCTGCAGTGATGGATGAAAAGTATTGTCCTTCCGTTCTTCTCCCCACCTCCCAGTGTACTTCTTAAGAAACCGCGTCAGCTGTTCAAGGATCACCCGGTGGTTTCTGATTTGACGCATCCAGGAATTAAATTGGCCTCCTCAAGCACCCATGTGTTTTTAACTGGGCTTTGTCAGCAAGGAGTTTACTAAGCAAAGCAGTCACGTCCACATGAACTCAGGTACTTCACGATGATTTGTCTTGGCCTGCTGCTTGTTGTTTTGTTTCTAGGGAGGGTGGGTAAAAATTCAAAAGTATCTTTAGTTATGTAGGTGTTTTTGAGATTTTTACCCATCTTTTAACTAGTATATTCGATTTAACAGTTGGTATGATTTATTTGCCTGAAACATCCCAAGAAAGGGTTAACTGGGCTCCACTGACTCACTGCCTCACTGGGATACAAGGAAGGTGAGAGAGGACCTAGAGTATGGGCTGAGTAGCCCTGAAGGGGGAACCAAAGAAGCAGCCAAAGCTGGGGAGAAGATTT
Organism: Eretmochelys imbricata; assembly: GCF_965152235.1. Classification (NCBI taxonomy): domain Eukaryota; kingdom Metazoa; phylum Chordata; order Testudines; family Cheloniidae; genus Eretmochelys; species Eretmochelys imbricata. Next base: position 8,274,863 of record NC_135593.1, on the reverse strand, counting down.
GTGCTGAATTTTTTTGTTGTTGATTACTTTGTTAGTAAAGCCAAACCCTAGGAAGGGGATGAATTTGGACTCTACAGGGTGTTCGCAGAACAGGCTGGGAAAGCATGCCCATCACCATAGCATCTGAGTGCTTATAGGGAGGAGCTGAACCGTTCAATACTTCAGTGGAAATTGAGGCCACCTGGGGTATGTCTACACTGCACACTAAGCTGACTTGGGCTCACGGGGCTATAAAATGGCAGTGTAGACGTCCGGGCTCTGAGACCCTCGCCCGTTGCGGGGTCCCAGAGCTCGGACGTCTACCCTGCCATTTTATAGCTTCACAGCCCAAGACCCGGGAGCCTAAGTCAGCTAACATGGGCCAGCTGCGTATGTTTTATTGCAGTGCAGACAGACCCTTTGAGACAGATACTGGGGGATGGGAGACTAGGGTGTTGGGAAATAGCCCCTTGGCAAGCAGTCAACCCAATCACTGAATTTAAGAGTCTTCCAGGATTCTAGTTCAGGCCATGTCTACACACAGATTTGCACCAGTGCAAACCCATGTGTGTGAACAGTTGTATTTCAGTGGAAGGACAGTTTAAAATCACCCCTTAAATTAAACTGATGCAACATTGCTTGTAGTACAATCCCTCTGTGTTCACAGCCGCAAGGACAGAAGAAGCTGGAAGGATTCCCCGGGTAGGGAGGTCTAAAGTCTGGACCAGTTTAACTTAAGGTATGGTTTTAAAATTGCTTTAGTTAAACTGTTGCCAAAGGCCACCTGGGCCCTTGCAGTTTGGCTTCATTTAAGTCAGTTACAAACAAGTTTAAAATAAACCAGCCGCTCTTAAACCTAAATAAGAGTGTCCACAGGGAAGCTTATACCACGTTAAGTAAACCTAGTTTAGCTAAACCAGTGCAAATTTGAATGTAGATAAGGCCTGAGTCTTGTCTTCTCTCTTTCCAACCTGCAGTGCAAGGCTGACCAGGGCTGTGCCATTCCCAAGAGACAAGGGCCCTCGAGCAAGGGTCTGTCTGGATCAGCCCAGCTGCCCTGGTAATCTCTGCTTGTTGTGGCAGGGCCTCCATTACTCCGAGCCAATTAAAGGGTCTGGATTGTAATTGGATTTGTCTAAATTTAATTGCTTCAATGTCATCTTGGTGGTTTAACATGATCTGGGATTAGTTTGATTCCTCATTGCCAATCATAAGATCTGCCTTAACTTCAAGTGACTGTGAGGATGGATGGGTGGGGGGACAGGAGGATGGAGAAGACCCCAGATCTCCTGGGCTTGTTCTGACTGGGTGAAGGAGAGAGAAACCACATGCTTGGAACACGAGTGATGTTTATGGAAAGACTGGATCTAGCTACCCATTGAAATGGAGTGGTTCAGAGATAGGATTTATGATCTTCGGAGAGACCCATGGTTCATCTAATCCTGTATCCCGTGACCGGGGCAGATGCTGAGGGCAGAGATGCTCAGACAGTGGCTCGCAAGCCGCATGTGGCTCTTGAATGTGTCTTTGCAACACATGTGTGACTTAATTATTAACCAATCAGGATGCTTTTACTATGTAATTAACCAATTGTAGTTGATTAAAATAATAATACTTGGTGAGTCATTTTGCTGTGAGACTAATATACACTAAATATTTCCCATCATACTCACTGCAGTGAGCCCCTTGCTGGCCCAAATCGGTCTGAACGGTGACAGTTATGAACTGATCCTGCTTGGTAGGTTCAAAGAGCATTTGGCTTCTGTGAGCAATGTGACACACTCCCAGCCCGAAGATTTGTGTGACAGACCCTGAGTGACTCCCCTAATCCGCTCGCTCAGAGGTTTAAGAGCAGCTCAGCCTGCGAAGGGGCTAAGGGGAACAGTCACTGCTGTGGGTGGCACTGCACAGCCCTGATGGGAAGTGCAGGGGCCCAGGGAAGCCATGTATGTAGCCAACGTCCCAGAGGTTTCTCACCCATTCAGCCGCCACCTCTGATTAGAGAGGGAGAGAGTATGAGTGCACACACCCAGAGACCAGAGTTCCCAAGCCTTAGGATGGGGCTGAAAACTTCCGAAGAAGCCATAGGGCTGTTCTCAGGAGCAGTACTGTACTGATCGCAGGTCCAGGTCTGCTCTCTGACACCCATGTTAATCTGGAGTAACTACTGAACCACTGGAATTGCTTAGTCTTTACGAGGAGTAAAACTGAGAGCAGCTTGACTTCTAGTTATGTCACAGGCTCTGGGCCAGATTCTGATCTCTGTTACACTGATGTAAATCGGAAGTAACTCCATGTGACACTTTCTTGTTCCCAGAGCTGTGAGTCACTTGTTACACCTCTGCCTCCAGCAAGAGAGAGAGAAACTTGCTGGTTCTTAATTGGTTGTCAGCTCCCTGTTAGAACCAGCATGTCAATCTCCTCTGGGCTACACCAGCCCGAACTTTGCCTTGCAGGTTAACAATGGTGCACCCCAGGCCCTGAGACCCTGTGATATCCAGCCCCTGTCACTGGCTACTCACAGAAATACCAGGTTTGCTATCCCCAAGGGACCGGTGAAGTGCTAGCATGTTTGATCAGCTCAGCATCACAGCACTGAGATCTGTTTACATGGAAAACACCCATCAGTTTGTCATCAAAGATTAAGATTGGAAAGATAGGGAGTAAGGATGAATGATAGAAACATCAAAGTTACATATAAAACAAAATCCTAACACGCTTTCTAGCGATTCGGCTTAACCTCCTGTCTAAAGCAGTCTAAACTCACCAAAGTTGTCTTGCAGTATTTCCAACCCAGGCTGGGTGGGAGCCTGTTTTCATGAGTGTAATCGCACTACTCAATTACTTCCGCAGGTGCAGGATAAAGGGGTATCTTTTTGCCTTCCTCTCATATTCCCCAAAGTCATTGTCCCCAGAGTTAAGAGGACCCCCGCCCCCTTCGGGATTTATTCTCCAGTGTCTTGCCTCTCTGTTGACTTCCCATCCCCCTGCTGACTTCAGATGTAAATGGAGCTTGCAGTGTGTTCGCTTACAATGATCAATTTTGTGTGAACCAAGACAGACAGGTGACTATCCATCCGATACCTGGCAGAGACCTGTTTGCCAACCCTGCCTTGATTCAGACTTGAGAAACATATTTTCATTCTACAGATAGAACGTTTTACATAATAACTGGACATACATTTCATAATGATATTAATGATCCCGGCTTTCACTGAGGCTCTTACATGACATCATTGATGGATAAATGCCATGATGGTGACAGGCTAGGTGACGTGAGTTTGTCAGAAGTTGCTGTTACAGAGCAGTGAACCTGTTGCCAGATGGCACCAATGGGCTGCTGTTTCATACTCCACTGACTTGCTTTGGAACTACCCAGGTGTGAGCGATGACAGAATATGACCCTCTGCCATTCAGGATCTATACACTTGGGTTATATACCCAAGGCCTGATCCTTCTCTTACTTACACCATTTGACACCGGTTTAGTGTCACTGTCTTCAGTGTGGTTAACCCTTGATTTATACCTGTGTAACTGAGAATATTAGCCCCCAGAGTCTACTGTAGATACCCAGCTTGGTTTGTGTTCCTCCTAGTCACTGGTGAATGAGGCTGTCCTGATGCTGTCACATTGATTAGCCCAGAGGCTCAGCTCAGCACCTTAATTTTACAGGACTGGATTGAGTAAGAATTTTTCGTGATTCACTTGGAGAGTCCGACAGTATAGATCAGTCTGGTGGCTATTGTACTAGAGCCCACATGGCACTTCCAGGTGGTCCATGGAGCAGCTTCTGTCCTATTGGAAAAGCGCCTCTCCAGATCCCCAGGCATGAGGCTTCCTAATAGTTCTAGCTCAGACTAGGACCATTGATGGATTCCCAGAGGCTAATGACAACCCAAACCCCTTGCTGCACCATGAAGCCCTGCTCCATGGCTTTCTGCCTGTTTCTTTTTGTGCGGTGTAAATGCAGGATCAGATTTGTGGATGACAAAAAAACTGGAGGAATAACTAACATACAGAGGGGAGAGAAGCAAAGTGAATTCAGAACACAGAAAAGTGCAAACGATAGGGGAGGTTCGTGCTAGTGAATGCAGTGTCTTGTGCTCAGCAGGAGCCTAGATGCAAAGTGGTGGTGGGAGTAATGGGGAGACAGAACCAACCAGCCCACGTGGGTGCATTAAAGTAAGTTTATTTCCATCTTCTCTCCTTGATCCTGTCCAAATGTGACTGCTTCATACAACAGACCACGAGAAATGCCACGGGAAGGATGCAGGATCAGGAGTGGGTGGTTGGGAAAGGAGATGTTCACTAGAAGATCGGGGTCATAAGAAGTGGACACAATATGAGAAAGTTTCAGAAGTTGTGTGTGTGTGCGCACGCGTGCACAAGAGTGACACTCTTGTACAAGGAAGAAAAGAGATCATCAAGTGTCAATGGATAAGATGTAAACACAGCTAGAGAGAGATTACCTAGATACTCTCACTTACTCCAGGACGCTAAATTATGTTAAACTGGAATTAAGATTGTGAGGCCGTATCAGTAACCGAAGGGTAGAAAACATTACAAGAATGCTGTAATTCGTCCCAAAACAAGCACTATAAACCCAAGATATTCAGTCAAGGCTGAATTTAAAAGAAATCCAGACAAGCCAAGAGATGGGAATGCACAGCTAGGGAACCCAAAGAGCTTGAGCTCTGCCTTGTAGTCAGGATCAGGCCCTTTGTAATTTTGTTTATCATCAATCATAATAGTCAAATAGCACATTCATAGTCATCAGCCCTGCTGCAGGTTTCATTCTGGCCACTAGAGCAAGGCAGCCTGAAAAAGAGAGAGAGCAGACTGGGGATTACAGAGATCCAGGCAGTAACACTCCTGAATAATGCTTGTTTGACTCTGGGCTCGAAGCATGAGCTGCTGGCATTTGGAATGATCAGACTGACAATCATGAGCCAGGATACGGGGAGAGCTCTGATTCGAGTGGGTGACTTGTGGGGAAAGGGACCTCTCAGAGTAAGGAGGGGTAGCACAATCAGGCCCTTAGGTGTCACCATTAAGCTATGTCAAAATATTAAATCCATAGCTGACTCTCTTTGTTATGATTCATTTGTATTTCGATAACTCCTGTGTTGTGGTTTTTATTTATATTAAATAGTTCCAGCCAAGATCAGGGGAGGCCCATCGTGCTAGGAGTTGTATATATACATAATGACAGACAATCTCTGCCCCCTGAGAGCTTACAATCTAGAGACAAGATATGTAAAGGGTGGGAGGAAGGAAGTATTATTGCCCTCATTTCACAGTGGGGGAAACTGAAGCACAGAGAGAATAAGTGACATGACAAAGGATGCACTGTCTGTGACAGAGCCCAGACCCAGATCTCTAAACCCCAGCCCACTGCTGCAACCAGAAGATCATTTTGTCTTCCCTGCTGATTTTGCTTATATAACCATAGCCACTGACCCGACACGGGACTGAGTCCCAAAAACCTTTGTCATTCCAGTCATATGACTGGAACCAGCAAGTGAAGTCTAGTTTCTTAGCAGCCCTTGTTGCATGCCAGACTGTTACTCCATACAGTACTGGTAGGGGAGGGGATGATTGCCTACTAGATAGCAACCAAATGTCAAGGGTTAATTTTTCTTAATGCAAACTCCCATTGTCCAGGACTCCTTTAAAAAAAATGAAAACTACTTTGTGCAATTCGGAAGGTGGAATTAAAAAAGCAACAAAGAAGCAGGACTCTTAAACCAAAGGGCTCCAGGCTGTTCTATGGAAGTCTGTGACCATTAGGTACAGAACAGCCATAGTAATGTACAAACACGAGAGCCTGGTAAATTGATTTAAACACTTTCCCTTATTGTAACATCTATCTACTTATAAGGCCCCCTAAGCATTGAATATTCCACATAGATTGATGGATTTATCCTTGCCATACCCCAGTGAGATAGGGACGTGATATGCTATTTTACAGCTGGGGAAACTGAGGCACCGAGCGATTAAAGCATGAGCCAATGCCCATTGAAATCAGTGGGAGTCTTTCCACTGACTTAGGCCCACCGAAGTGACTTGACCAAGGTCACACAGGGAGTCTGTGACACAGCAAGTAATTAATTCAGTGTCTCCTGAGTTGCAACCCAGGATCTTAACTTCAAGCTCATCCTTTCTTCCTAGAAAAACAGGCAGCATCGTGTAATAGGCAGAATAAAATCCGTTTCCCTGGAGAGAATCTGTTCTTCTGTCAAATTGAGCCATTCCTGAGCTGTGAACGTCAAATCCCAATTCCAGCTCCTGAGCATTCAGTGTGTTTGGATCAGTGGAGTCAATTGGGCGGAGGCTGGGGAAAAGGGTTGACCCAGGCCTGTAATTCTGGAGTAAGAGGATCAGCGTTTGGTCCCTGCTACAGCTTTGAAGTGCTAGAGGGCCCTGGTGTGCAGTTTTTAAAACCTCATTCAATAGAAATCTCATTTCTGCTGCCTCCTGCCTTTGCACCCCAACTGCATGGAAGAGTCCCCTGGGGCTCCCAGGAGTTCTCTTCTAGCCCTGGCTACCTACTGCCCTGAGGCAAACTCCCTATTCCATTTCTGCCTTCCAGTCCTTTTTCTCATGTGATATATACAGGAGTGTGGACTTGGGACAGAAGGTGGGAATGGGAGGTGCCTGGGAGACAGGGCTCCTGGGTTCTAATCCCACCGCTGACTTGCTGGGTGAACTCATGGAAAGTTACTGTGTCTCTGTGCCTCTATTTCCCCATCTGTATGGTAGGTGCAATAATAAACCTTTACCCCTCAGGCTGAGTATTACGGAGCTTAGTTAATGTACCTCAAGTGCCTTTAACCCACAGTTGCACGTTCCCTGACACCACCAATGATAACATCAACCCTTTTCACCCAAGCATCTCAAAATACTTCCTATATTGCAGTAACTGAGCTTCACAATTCCCCCTGCGAAGGTTAAGAAACAATCTTCATTTACAGATGGAGGAAACTGAGCCCCTAAGGGACCCATTCCAAGTGAACTCTCTCTCCTCTGCTGCTGGACATCTGGATCCACCTCTGCATTGTGGCAGGGCAGCCGCACTGCAGCCCCTTGCTGAGTTGTTCGATAGTGACATCTGCTGGCAAAGCAATAGTACTTTGGGGTTTTGGGTTCATCGGGGGGAGGCCAAGCGTGCTTAGCTGAGCCTTTCCTTCCGCTGGTTTAAACAGGGCAAGCCAGTGTAAAAGTCCAGGATCAGTATCCCACCCTCAAGAGCTGAGACCTGCATTACTGAATTATCAGAGCAAACCCAGCCTGTGATATGGATAAAGGGGGCATCCTGGTGCTTTCTCTCTTCTGATTGTATGCTGAGCCTCCGCCTTCAGGTCTAGCCCCTGTACCCCAGTCTGTGCATTGAAGACAAATATCTGCCTAGTTTCAAACAGAATAGAGAAGGGCCCAGATCCAATCCCAGCAGCCCCAAACTCTGGGGTAGTTGGATTCCGGAGCCGAACTTCATGGCTGAGGCCTATTCCTAGAGCGAGCTCCTGATCAGTTGCACCTGGTCCTGGCATCCCAGAGGGATACAGCTCCCAAGGCAAACTGCAGCTCAGGCTCACCTCTACTAGCAAAGTATCTGCATGTTGCTAGTGTAGACAGGAAGCAGGGCAGGCTTCCTCCCCCAGCATGTCCCACCGATGTCCCTGCCCCCCCCCCCCCAGCTACACATGCAGGATAAATCCCCCTTCGTCCAAGAGGTGGAGATCAGCCTCCATGGCCCACTCAGTGCTTGGCCTCTGAGCCGAGTGGGGAAGCCAATTAGTGGTGTCTGGGGTAGTGGTCTGTATGACTAGGGGGTCTCACACTTAACTGCTTCTGTAGGCAGAGCTTATGGCACACACCAGGGGCTCTTTGAATCCTCAATTTCACTTCACAAGTCCCTTGAGCCACCTTCCATCCCCCTCTTAAATAGATGGCAGGAACTCTCCCTGTCAGTTTTCCACCCCCCACCCCCAAATCAGTAGGGATCTGGCCACTGATGCCTGCAATGCTTCCTGAAATTTTGGACTTGATTGGATGTGGAATTCAACGTTCTCACACCAGACAGACAGCTGCAGAAATGCCATCCAGCTGAGTGTACAGCCTTCTCCAACTAGGTCAGATGTCCAATCCCAGAATTATTTTTCTTTTTTATGCAGGGTTCACGCAACCAGAAACTATGTCCTTGTCTTGAAAGCTGTTACTAGTTATGCTCATGACCTGAAGAAGAGTTCTGTGTATGCTCGAAAGCTTGTCTCTCCCACCAACAGAAATTGGTCCAATACAAGCTATTACTTCACTCACCTTATCACTGTAATATCCTGAGACCCACACGGCTACACCACCACTGCATACATGATACTCACAGCTGTCTTGGTGGGTCATGACCCATCTGCTGGGACCTCCACAATTAGGATAGGTGCTTGAATAGGCACAGGACATGAACCAGGAAGCCAGTGCAGGGTGCTGAGCATCACCGGGCTTCTCTGCTCAGCAAGTGGCCCAAGGTCGACAGACCTCTCTCTACATCCTTTCAACTGCACCTTTAATGATGGTTGTAACGCTGTTCAGTACCCTCTATATCCTCACAGCCCTTCTAACTCCCAGTGATTGTTTTACAACGCCAATGATTCACAGTGAAGTCAGAGAGAGTCCTGACAATGTGAGAGCAATTGCGGAAAGCTGTGTAAAAGCTGCCGCTGATCATCTAAATGTAGCAATTTGCCATTCTCATGTGTGCCACAAGGTGGTGCAAGGGAAATGGTTTCAGTCCCTCTTTTCCTTGGCCTCTGGGAGCTTCATGTGTCTAACTTTTATTTCACTCTAGGAATTGGTGGCAGGGGCTGCCTAGCCACATAAATGCCCAGAGATCCATAATGGCATATCCAAATTTTCTCTTGCACCCTTGGGCTTCCCCCAATTCAAAGGTCACATCCCTTGCTGCCTCAGGCTGGCTTCATCTGGCCCACAGGAGGAGAGGATGCTCCCGCCCTATCAGATTAACATCTATAACTGCAGCATAAATCACTCACTCACCACAGTAAGAGTGAAATGACAGCAGGTCTGCGTGTGGAGGAAGCGAATGTAGGTCTAGACTGGCGCAGAGCTGGCATATAAGAGCTAAAGAGCTTGCTTTTCCATTCGCCTACGTGTGGGGAACTTCGTTGGAGTCATTCTCACCTCGCTGTTGTGGGGAAGATCAAAATCAGGTCTTAACGTTTTCTGAGCTGACCTATTTCTCTGTCGCCAGAAAAGCGAGGAGGTGGGAGGGGACAGCAGAGCTGGGGGGACCTTTCCCTTTCTTAGAAGCACAGTGGGTTCGGGTGAGAAAGGAAAGCTGAGTTGCAAAGCAAACCACCAGTGTTCCAATCGGGAGGAAACCCCCTAGATTCACATCTGAAAAAGGGGGGTTTTTTTACCCATGAAAGCTTATGCCCAAATAAATCTGTTAGTCTTTAAGGTGCCACCGAACTCCTCGTTGTTTTTCTAGATTCACATCTTAACTAACTCTCCTCAGCTGCTTGCTGGCTACCTTAGAGCTGGGATTAGGGTTTTAAAGGCGTATTGTTTTTTAGAACACATCGGCTCACCCATGCTAACTAACCCACTCTAAAACTCCACTGTAGACAAGGCGACAGAGACGTGACCAGTTTGGCACGTTAAAATACGTGAAACGAGCGAGGAGTTCATTGAAATCTCTGGCATTGCTCGCTGTAGTAAAGTTAACTACATATGTAAATGTTTGTGGGATCAGGCCTTAGTGTGTAGCAAGTAATGATTTGTCTGTAGCATCTTTGCCTTTGGAATGAACTACAGTGCAGAGACTGGGCCCCGTTCTGACTTACATTAAGTAGTGCTTCCTCCTGCAATTACTCCAATAGATTTCAGGGGCACTGTTTGGGCTTACTGAGTAAATAAATTAGGTCCACTATTGTCAGCTCACCCCCGAGAGACTTCAGAAGACGCATCGTAGAGAGTTGATAGTTCATAGACTGTGAACTGTTTGGGGGAGGGACTTTATCCTCTTTTGTACAATGCTTAGCACAATGTGAGGCCTCTCCGTGCTACTGTCATATAAGCCCGGATCCTGCGATCATGCATGTGCTTAACCTTACTATTGTGAGTAGTCCAGTCCTCTCAGTAATAAAGATACTCATGGTCATAAGTGCTTGCAGGATCATGGATGAAGTGTTTAGGAACGTACAGTGGCAAGGTGATGGGCTAGGGTGACCAGGTGTCCGATTTTTGACGGGAACTCCCCCTTGAAAAGGGATCCTGGCAGCTGTGGTCAGCGCCACCGATTGGGCTGTTAAAAGTCTTGTGAGTGGTGCTGCGGGACCAAGGCAGGTTAGTTTCTACCTGTCCTGGCACCGCACTACATAGACTGCCCTCGCCCCAGGCACCGGCTCCGCACTCCTATTGGCTGGGAAGGGTGCCTGTGGGCAAGAGCAGCGCACAGAGCCTCCCCCTGCCCAGAAGCCAGACCTGCTGGCTGCTTCCGAGGAGCAGCACGGTACCAGGACAGGCAGGGAACCTGCCTTAGCCCTGCTACGCCACTGACTGGGAGCCGCCCGAGGTTAGCCCATGCCCCCAACCTTGAGCCTCAACACCCTGCTCCAGCCCTGAGCCCCCCCCCCCACACACACACAACCTGGAGCTCCCTCCTGCACCCCCAGCCCCTCATCTCCAGCCCCACCCCAGAGCCTATACCCACTCCTGAACCCCAACCCCCTGCCACAACCCACAGTCCCCTTCCACACTCTGAATCCCTCAGCCCCACGCCCCAGCCTGGATCCCCCTACTGCACCCCAAACCCAAGCCCCACAAACCTCTCCTGCACAACCCACTACCTCAGCCCAGTGCAAATGAGCAAGAGCGAGCCACCATGGTCGGGGGAATGTAGTGAGCAGTGGTGGGGCCTGGGGGGACGGGCAGGGCTAGGGTGTTCCGTTTTATGCGATTGGAAAGTTGGCAACCCTATGATGGGCGCAGGGCAGACCTTTAAATATATAATGACCTAGACAAATAAGCATTTTCCTAGAGAGGATGTGCTTGGAATCACCTTTGAACACACCTTTGAACACTTTGTATTATTATTTTTATCATTTCATGTATCTTAATAGATTGACACAAGATCACCAACATACAATAAAACTGCATTAAATAGACAGACAAATTGTAGAAAAATTCTCGAAAATCATTCCTACAGCAAATTCCATTAAAATATGCAGCGAGAGAGAACACATTCAGTGGCTGAAAAGATTCCTCTGAATGTACTACAAATGGGAATTTGAGAATTAAAGTAGGAGGAACTAGAGATTCTAAATTAGATTAGGGTATATTTCCCCCATACCTAGGTTTGTTTTGGTTATGTTGCACCCTTGCAAACTGCTATAGAATTGCTAGTATACAAATACATGTATATATGTATGTGTGTGTGTGCGTCCATCCATCAGGACACTTCAGAGAACCGGCTTTTTCTGGAGGGATTATAGCAGCTCATCAGAAGGGTATTAAATGTCATTTGCATTCACACTAAGAATTGGTCATCTTTCAGTGCTGTGGTGGGACAAATCAGAGGTGGTTAATAGGAACACGTAGCTGGGAAATCTGTGATTGCGCACAAAAGAAACCAATTCCATTTCATCAATATGGCACGTGTCTCTGAGCCCATGGCATTATACTGGGAGAGAGTGAATTGAATTGATGAAATTGATAACCTCTCTCTTGCTCAAGTGCGATCTAGACATTCAAGCAGGGAAAGGGGAGTTAGTTTAAAACCCTTGCGTTCTGTTCCTAGCTCTTCCATTCATTCCAGAAACACAACTTTGAGGCATTGAGCCATTAAAAGATTTGCCTCGGTTTCCCCAGCAGGAAACCTGGGACTCTGTTACAATCCAGCCCTCAATCTGGGATTTCTGGTCTCTTTTATGATCTACCAAGGGTCTTATGCCGAGAGGCAGATGTGAGTGCCTTGTAGAGAGCGCTGCATAAATAGCCAGTGGACTAGTTGTCTCCCCATTCCCCCCTTTCACTAATTTATTTAATTATTCATTTGTCTCCTTCTCCTACCCCCACCAGGATGCGTGGCAGTCCTGTGAAAATCAGAAATGGTAGAGAGCATTCTGGAAACCTGTCAGAGTCACCATTTTGTCATAGATGTAAAACCAAAGATTAAGAACCCCATGGATCCTGCTCATAAATGTGTCATGGTTTTATACCACAGTCAAGTGATTGTGGGGTTTGGTGTTTTTTTTGGGGGGGGGGGGGGGGAAGAGAAGGAAGAAAGGTCACATGCAATGAAAGTAACAAGGGAGAAATTTCTTTGTTTTTAAGGTATTAAACCAGGACAGTGTTTGAAGTAACAATCATACTGTTTCCAATGGCAGATGAACATGTTTTCATATTTAACACCTCCCAGCCCACCAGCCTGAATCTACCAGAGCCCCTGCTTCCCTCCCTATCTTACCCTCCCTTGGTCGATCCCGCTGCCCCGACCTAGCCAGCCCTTGACATCAAGAGGAGCTGCTGCTGCGGGTTCGGCAGCTGGTGGTGGTTGAGGCCTGGCACGCGGCACCCAGGGCAGGGCCTAGGTTTTGGCCAGGCCACAGCCCACAATCTCCCAGCCACGTTCAAGACCTGAACTTCAGGCTTTACAAAGCAAAGGGCCGTTGCCTCCTTGGAGCCCTGTCTCCAGCCCTTATGCTTTGTCAATATTATTGAAAGGATACATTGCAGCCCTGTCTGAAAGGACTGAATGCAGGTCAGCTGCCACTGAGGTTTCCATTTTAAAGCAGCGCTTCCTCAGCTCTGCCTAAGTGAGAGGTGCTTTGGCCACAGGGCAGGATCTCGACGGTTGTCAAAAATGGAACCCATTGCAACTGTCCTCATCTTTTGCCTGGAGGTATCCATGATCGTGTGAGGTGTTATGCACAGATGAAGGTAGAGTACTGTATGTGGGGACCTGCTATCACGGTTCCTTACCCATTCTGAACTCTAGGGTACAGACTGGGGACCGGCATGGAAGACCCCCAAGCTTATTTCTACCAGCTTAGGTTAAAAGCTTCCCCAAGGCACAAATACTTCCTTGTCCTTGGATGAGTACTGCTGCCACCACCAAGTGACTTAGACAAAGATTCAGGAAAAGGACCACTTGGAGTTCCTGTTTCCCCAAAATATTTCCCCAAACCCCTTCAGCCGCTTTTCTGGGGAGGCTTGAGAATAATCTACCAACCAGATAGGTAAACAAGGTGAGCACAGACCAGACCCTTGGGTTTTTAGGACACTAAACCCCCTCAGATTCTTAAAAAGAGAACTTTATTATAAAGAAAAAAGTAAAAGCAGCACCTCTAAAACCTGGATGGAAGGTAATTTTACAGGGTAGTAAGACTTAAAACAGAGGATTCCCCCCTAGGTAAAACTTCAAAGTTACAAAAAAACAGAGCTAAACCTCTTTTAGCAGAGGGAAAATTCACAAGCTAAAAACAAAAGAATCTAATGCATTCCTTGCTATTACTTACTATTTCTCTAATATTAGATGCATCATTTCAGTAGGAGCTGGTTTAATTGCTTGGTCTGTCTCTGAGAGACCACACAGAGCACAAAAACAAAGCCTTCCCCCATCTCCCCAGATTTGAAAATATCTTCTTTCCCCATTGGTCCTTCTGGTCAGGTGCCAACTAGGTTAATTGAGCTGATTAACTCGTTACAGGTAAGGGGATATTGTACCTCTGGCCAAGAGGGATTTTATATTAATGCATACATAAAGGTTGTTACCCTTCCCTTTATATTTAGGACACCTGCAATTTTCACAAGCTGCTGCTCAGAGCTGAGGGGCAATGTGGTCTAGTGGCATTAGGCACAGGACTAGGAGATCCCCATTCATTAATGCATGGGGATTAATTGTCCTCCTGTCAACGAGGCTAGTAATATCCCTGCTCAGCTGCGTAAAGTATTTGGAAATCCCCAAATGGAAAGCACTACATAAACGCTAAGTTTGTTGCCGAAGACAAGGGTGGCCGCAAACCACTTCATAGAATTGGAAGGTCAGCAACTAAATTATCCCAGCTTTGGAGCAAGAGAAAAGGACATGGGTCTGTTATAGGATCTTCAGGAGGTAGTTGCATTTTGCGCTGGATAAACCCATAATGGGTAACTGCATTATACATAGTGAGGGGCCGGCATCCAGTTTGCCTGGAAAGGGACTATTTTTGCTATTGCTCAGCTAATGATTGGGAGGCCTTTTTGGGACATTCAGTCACCAATTTGATGACATTCATTGTGCTTCTGCATGTAGCAGGGGAGACCACAAGCAGGTTATCATCTCCTCCCCCAGGACGAGGTTAGTCAGTACGAAATGGGCTTTGACTAAGTGGTTTTCTTATTTCCTTGGTACTTACGCAGCTGGTGCGTTGGGTTTTAAATTACAAAAAAAATAAAACAGATCTGACAAAGATCTCTGCCACAAGGCTTACATAAAACTGACCGTGGTTCAGCTGCTGGTGAGTGGAGTCCACTGCCCATCATGCTGATGAATGTCTCTTTCCCCCCTTGTGCTCTCTGCTCTGTTGATACCCATCTGTTCTTTCTTGTCTTAAACTTAAGACTATAAGCTTTTTGGGCAGGGGGGAGGGGAGAGAAGAGAAGAGCTGTCATTTTATTCAGTGTTTATATGGCAGCTAACACAATGGGGTCCTGGGCCATGACTTGGGCTCCTAGGTGTTTAATAATAATAATAAATAAAGTATCAGTTTAGCCTTAAATATTTTCACTGGGGAAAGTACCTGTAACAGATAGGGCACTCATCATGACATGTAGCAGCTCGCTCACCAGCGCCTCCTGCTGGATAGTCTGGGAATTAGCTCAATCTCCAGCCTCAGAACACTCCCTGCTGGCCAGTGTCTCACCTGCCCCAGGCCCCTTGTCCCTCCCAGACCCAGGACCCCTTACTCTGGAGTTCTGCCCACTGCAGTGCCCCCACACACTAGGTCTTCCCTCCCAGGGGAAACCCCTAATCCCCAATACCCACCTTGTCTCAGAGGGTGCTGCCAGTCATCATCTAGCCCCCTCTAACTGGTGCAAACTGCAGTCTGTAATGGCCACTCACCATTGGCGAGGGGTTTAGACCAACTGCTTCTACCTACTCCCAGGCTGCACTTCTGCAGCCCCAGTACCTTCTTGGGCCTTAAACAAGGCCTCAGCCTGGGGAGTTGCCAGGCTGGAACTCCCTAGCTCCTCTTGCCTTTTCCTAGCACTGCTTTGCTTTGCTTTGCTTCAGGAAGCCTTTTCTCCCAGGCAGCTAAGTCCTTCTCACTCCCCAGCTGGAGTAAGACTAACCTACTACCTCCCTGAGCCCTTATATCCAGGCTAGCTGTGGCCACACCCAGTCAGGCCACAGCTGTGCCTGCTTCCCCAATCAGCCTACCCTTTTTTCCCAGGAGTGGGGTCACTCCCCCACGACGCTATCCCAAATGGCACAGCTAAATGCGAGATGGAACAAATGGTTTAATAGTTAGCACATCTTCTAAGGGACCTTTCCCAGACCAGAAGAAGAACTGTGTGTAGCTCGAAAGCTTCTCTCTCTCACCAACAGAAGTTGGTCCAGTAAAAGATAGTACCTCACCTACCTTGCCTCTCTGATATCCTGGGACCGACACAGCTACACTGCATGCATAACGCCACACAAGGAGGTTGGGGAGCAAACAGCCTCCATTATCACATTCAGATCCAGGGTTAGGCTACTCACCGAGGGTATGGGACAGCCTTGGTCAGTTTCGTCTCCCTTACTGGGGCGGAAAAGGGATTTGAAGAGGATCTGTGTGTCCTGAGAAGAGGCCTCATGCATACCTATTAGCCTAGTGGTTAGATAATGTATGGGGGCTGTGGTAGACTCTGAGTCAGTTCTTCCATTCTAGCCCACGAGAAGGGATTTGAATAGGGCTGTTTATCGTATCAAGTGAGTGCCACAGGGATATTTGGACGTTGGTTGCTCTTCATATATTCTTGAAGCTGTTCCACTTTCATCAAATAGTAATTGGGCAACAAAGAACATGAAGACCCCTCTGTAGTCCAGGGTTTTGGGTACGTGCCCAGGTTTCTAGTGGGTCTGGTTTAAATCCCTTTTCTTCTTAATGAGAAGGGAGTTCAACCCAAATCTCTTGCCTCTTAAGTGAATGTTCTAAGTGCTGAGGTATTCTGAGCTGATGGCTCCCTCTGTCTTTTCCGTTGAAGGAGGGTGACTTTAATTACATATTCGTTGGCCAAAAGGCATAGTAAACAGCTGGGTGTAGTTAAGAGGGGTGGGTCATGACCTATGATGTGGGAGAATGGGGTTCAAATCCCATTTTGCCTTGAAAAGAAGGGATCTGAACTTTGATGGTATCTCTCAAGTGAAAGGCCTAAGTGCTGGGCTAGGAGGTAGTTGGATGTGGGGGCTCTACACATCTTTTCTGTTTCTAGTCTTTTCTGTTGAAGGTAGGTCACTTTCGGTAAATATCACATGAGAACTGGGGCAGCAGATTTCTGTGGTTCCCTCCGTAGTCCTGTGGTTTGGCTACTTGCCCCAGAAGCAGTAAACTGCGGGTTCAAATCCCCTTTCGGTTTCTTGAAAAGGCATTGGCAGCTTGATCTCTTACCTCGCAGGCGTTCCACTTCAACTATATATTAACTGGAGCAAAGGACACTTTCCAAGCCCTCTATAGTACAGGGGTTAGGGTGCTCACTTGGCATGTGAGTGCTCCTGGTTCAAAGCCCCCTTGGGTTGGGTAAGAAGGGAGTGGTGCCTTAATCTCTTACCTCTCAAGCCTTCCACTTCAACTATATATTAACCGGAGAAAACTACACTCTTAAGTCCCTCTATGGTACAGGGGTTAGAGTGCTTGCTTGGCATATGAGTGCTCCTGGTTCAAAGCCCCTGTGATAAGGGAGTGGTGCCTTAATCTCTTACCTCTCGAGCCTTCCACTTTAACTATATATTAACCGGAGCAAGCTAAGCTCTTAAGTCCCTCTATGGTATGGGGGTTAGGGCACTTGCTTGGATTGTGGGTGACCCTGGTTCAAATCCCTGCTCTGTGGGGCAGGAGGGCCTCTGGCAGGTGAGAGGAGACCCCTCCTAGCTGAGCAAGAGGCCTGGCACAGGGCCTCTTGCTCTTTTTAGTAAAGAGGAGAATGTCCCTAAACAGTAAAACCCCCCTCTCACTCTTGTCCACCCTGATCAGGATACACGCCCAGGTTGTGGCAGACCCCAGGGCACTCCCCTGCTCTTTTGAGGGGTGTGAACTGGGGGCCGCCACCACCTGGGGAGAGTCACTGGCAAGCGATCCCTGTCCGAATCCCCTCTTCGTCCCAAGAGGGCGACAGCCTCTTGAGAAAGAGAGGGGCTTCGGACAAGGATGGCCCACCCCAAAGGACGGTCACCTAGGAGGCAGGAAATCCCTGTGCAAATCCCTGCTGAACTGGCAGCTGGGGGATTTGAACCAGGATCTCCCCCAACCCAGGCGAGTATTCTAACCACTGGACTAGAGAGTGAGGGTAGCCATGCAGCTGGCCCAGAACCCATTTAACTAAAGTGGAACAGCTTCAACAGGCAAGAAGTCAGGCACTATACCAGCAAGGTCAGGGCACCTGCACAAACGGAGACTTGAACCCACATCTCCCACAGCCCAGGCATATAGTCCAACCACTAGCCTATAGCAGGAACTGCTTCAGGCTTTTGGCCCAAATATCATTTAAGTAAAGTGAAACAGCTTTGAAAGGCAAGAAGGCAGGTACCCACAACACTACTGCAGAAAAATGAGAGCACATGCACAAGGGGAGATTTGAACCCATGTCTCCCCCACCCCAGGCCCATAGTCTAACCTTCAGCCTACAAAGGGAATTGTGTCAGCCTGAGGCCCAACAACCATTTAATTGAAGTGGAACAGCTTCTACAGCAATAGGGCAGAGTCCCTGCATTGTGCTGGAGACTCATCTCAAGCCCTTCTTCGTATCAGCAGAGGGAGGGAATTGAACCCACAACACCCATAACCCCCACATACAGCCCAACCACTGGACCATGGAAGGAGTGACTGCTACCGCTTTGCTCAAACAATAGTTAATTAATATGAAACACCTTCTACGAGCAAAAGGCAAGGGACATGCCCACCACTAACTCAGAGAGACCCCGGAACGGCTGGGGACATCCTTTCAGAGGCCCCTGCAACAGACAGAGGAAGGATTTGAACCCACAGCAGCCACAAGCCAGACCAGTGGTCTAACCACTGGACTATACAGGAAGATGTTAGGTTTCTTGACCCAAATAATATTTCATTAAAGTTGAACAGCTTCACGGGCAAGAGGAAGGGTGCATGAGACCCCCACCCCCCCCAATCACTAGAGCCACAGAACCACAGAACTGTAGGAAAGTCCTCTTCAAACCCCTGCAAGCTTCCCAGCAGGGAGAAGCAGGATTTGACCAATCCAGCCTCATAGTCCCTCTGTGACACTTAACCACAGGATCAGAGAGGGAACCACAACCTTTAACTGGACCCAGCAGCCTTTAATTAAAGTGTAACAGCTTCAACTGAGGGTGCTCCCATCGCTGTAGCCCAGGACCCAATGATTAGGGCACTCACCCGGGCAGTAGGTGAGCCCTTTTCACATCCCCTGTGCTCATCAGGCAGAGGGGCGAGTTAAGAACGTGAATGGGCAGATTGCATCAGACCAACGGCCCAGCTAGCCCACTGTCCTGTGTTCCCACAGCAACCAACGCCGGCTGCTTCAAAGGCAATGAACAGAAGAGGCCACTTACCAAGCGACCCGTCCCATCGGCCCCTCCCAGCAGTTGGCAGTCAGCGGGCACAGGATGCCCGGACCACAGGGCTGCATCACTGACCATCTTGGCTAATAGCCACGGATGGACCCATTCGCCACAAACTTTCTCATTCTTTTTTTCAAACCCACGTACAGTTTTGGCCCACCCCACCTCCACCGGCAACCAGTTCCACAGGCTGAGCGTGCGTTGTGGGGCGAAGTTTGGTTTGGGTTAAACCTGTTGCCTGCTCATTTCAGCGGGTGACCACAGTTCTTGCGTTGCGTGAAGGGGTAAATAATACGTCCCGATTCACATTCTCCACCCCAGTCTTGATTGTCTAGACCACTATCAGATACCAACTTAATTGCCTCTTTTCCCAGCTGAACTGGAAGTGCCCCCCCCAACCCCCATCACAGGTGAGGCCCCACTAACCACTAGGTTAAAAGTTACACGGGGGGCCTCTGCCTCCTTCCCCCTGGGCTGTTTTGTGGGGCATTTGGCCAGTCCCTAACCCTCTCACACTAAATGGTCTAGGCACCTAAGTCACCTGAGGGGTTCCTGGCCGTGGCTGGCAAGCAGAGGTCAGTACCTGGGAGGGCAAGACGCTGGTTCAAGTGCCTTCCCCCTGCCTGATGTGCAGGGATTTGAGTAGGGCTTTGCATTCTCTCAAGCGTGAGCCCCAGTACTGAAGGGAAGGACCGCCTGAGGAGGGTTGCTCTTTGTAGCGTGTCGAGGCTGTGCCACGTTCATTAAGTAGTAACTGGCCAGCCTTGCGACATGAATCCCTCTGTAGTCCAGTGGTTTGGGTGCTTGCCCAGCATGTGGGTGATGCTAGTTCAACTCCTCCCCCAGCTTGCTGAGGAAGGATTTGAACAGCCTGTTCTCAAGTGAATATCCTGCTGCTGGACTAAGAGGTGTTCTCCTGGAGTGCTTGGCCCCCCTGTGACTTTTTTTTTTTCTGCTGAAGCTGTTCCATTTACATGACATATGCATGGGGCCACTAGTTTAGCCAGCAACCCTGTGTAGTCTAATGGTTGGGGTGTGTGCCTATTGGGTGGGAGGCTGGGGTTCAAAGCCCCTTTCTTCTTACTGAGAATGGATTTGAACTTTGATCTCCTGCCTCTCAGGTGAATGGCCTAAGTGCTGAGCTAGGGTGTTCTCCCCATGTGGGGGCTCACTCAGTGTTTTCTGTTGGAGGTGGGCCACTTGTGTTACATATTCATGGGGCCACAAGTCCAACGTGTAGCCTAGTGGTTGTGGTGTATGCCCAGTGTGGAGGAGGTGGGGGTTCAAAGCCCCTTTCTTCTCCCTGAGAAAGGGGTTTGAACCTTGATCTCCTGCCTCTCAGGTGAATGGCCTAAGTGCTGGGCTAGGAGGTTTTCCCACGTGGGCGCACTCTCAGTCTTGTCTGTTGAAGGAGGGCCACTTTTGTTACATATTCATTGGGCCAAAGACAAAACAAGCAGTAGTGGGTACTCTAGGGGCTTGGCAAGCTGCCCAGCATGTGGGTGGTTGGGGTTCGAATCCCCTTCTTTCTTCTTGAAGAAAAGGGAGTTGTGCCTTGATGACTTCCCTCTCAACTGAATGGCCTAAGTGCCTGGCTAGGAAGTAGTGGGATGTGGGGTCTCCCTCAGTCTATTCTGTTGAAGGTAGGTCACTTTCAGTAAATATCACATGAGAATTGGGGCAGCAGAATTCTGTAGTC
Source organism: Eretmochelys imbricata (assembly GCF_965152235.1). Classification (NCBI taxonomy): domain Eukaryota; kingdom Metazoa; phylum Chordata; order Testudines; family Cheloniidae; genus Eretmochelys; species Eretmochelys imbricata. The sequence continues at coordinate 8,254,374 of NC_135593.1, read as the reverse complement.
CTGTGGTTTGGCTACTTGCCCCAGAAGCAGTAAACTGCGGGTTCAAATCCCCTTTCGGTTTCTTGAAAAGGCATTGGCAGCTTGATCTCTTACCTCGCAGGTGTTTCACTTTAACTACATATTAACTGGAGCAAAGGACACTTTCCAAGTCCTCTATGGTATGAGGGTTAGGGTGCTTGCTTGGCATATGAGTGCTCCTGGTTCAAAGCCCCCTTGGGTTGGGTGGGAAGGGAGTGGTGCCTTAATCTCTTACCTCTCAAGACTTCCACTTTAACTATATAATAATCGGAGCAAACTAAACTCTTAAGTTCCTCTATAGTACAGGGGTTAGGGTGCTTGCTTGGTATATGAGTGCTCCTGGTTCAAAGCCCCCTTGGGTTGGGTGGGAAGGGAGTGGTGCCTTAATCTCTTACCTCTCAAGACTTCCACTTTAACTATATAATAATCGGAGCAAACTAAACTCTTAAGTCCCTCTATGGTGCAGGGGTTAGGGTGTTTGCTTGGCATATGAGTGTTCCTGGTTCAAAGCCCCCTTTTGTTGGGTGAGAAGGGAGTGGTGCCTTGATCTCTTACCTCTCAAGCCTTCCACTTCAACTATATATTAAGCAGAGAAAACTACATTCTTAAGTCCCTCTATGGTACAGGGGTTAGGGTGCTCGTTTAGCATATGAGTGCTCCTGGTTCAAAGCCCCTTTGGGTTGGGTGAGAAGGGAGTGATGCCTTAATCTCTTACCTCTAAAGCCTTCCACTTTAACTATATATTAACCGGAGTAAGATAAGCTCTTAAGTCCCTCTATGGTATGGGGGTTAGGGCACTTGCTTGGATTGTGGGTGACCCTGGTTCAAATCCCTGCTCTGTGGGGGCAGGGGGGCCTCTGGCAGGTGAGAGGAGACCCCTCCTAGCTGAGCAAGAGGCCTAGCACAGGGCCTCTTGCTCTTTTTAGTAAAGACGAGAATGTCCCTAAACAGTAAAACCCCCCTCTCACTCTTGTCCACCCTGATCAGGATACACGCCCAGGTTGTGGCAGACCCCAGGGCACTCCCCTGCTCTTTTGAGGGGTGTGAACTGGGGGCCGCCACCTCCTGGGGAGAGTCACTGGCAAGCGATCCCTGTCCCAATCCCCTCTTCGTCCCAAGAAGACAACAGCCTCTTGAGAAAGAGAGGGGCTTCGGACAAGGATGGCCCACCCCAAAGGACGGTCACCTAGGAGGCAGGAAATCCCTGTGCAAATCCCTGCTGAACTGGCAGCTGGGGGATTTGAACCAGGATTTTCTACAACCCAGGCGAGTATCCTAACCACTGGACTAGAGAGTGAGGGTAGCTATGAGGCTGGCCCAGAGCGCATTTAACTAACGTGGAACAGCTTCAACAGGCAAGAAGTCAGGCACCCCAAACACTATACCACCTGGGCGGAAGGTGAGCCCCCTTCAAATCCCTTCTCCTCACCAGGCAGAGGTGTTATGGACGTAAGAACGGTCAGACTGGGTCAGACCACCGATCCAGCTCGCCCCGTAGCCTGTCTTCCGACAGTGGCCAATGCCAGACATTTCAAAGGCAGTGAACAGGAGGCAAATATCAAGGGATCTGTCCTCTGTTGTCCACGCCCAGCATCTGGCAGTCAGAGGGTTTGGGTCTCCCAGGTCATGGGGCTGCATCCCTGCCCACCTTGGCTAATAGCCATTGATGGACCTAGCCTCCACAACCTTGCTAATGCTTTTTTGAACCCACGTATAGTGTTGGCCTTCACAACGTCAACGGGCAACAAGTCCTACACGTAGACAGCCTGCTGTGTGTGAAGCAGTGCTTTTAAAGCAGCTGCCTGTTCATGTCATCGGGTCACCCCCCAGTCTTGGGTTAGGTGAAGGGGTAAATAACACGTCCTTATTCACTTGCTCCACTCCATCACATCCCCCCCTGAGCCTTTGCTTTTCCAAGTTGAAATTGATACACGGTCCCCGGCATCACAGGTGAGGACCTAACCACAAGGCTCAAGGTTAGGCAAGGAGGCCCTGGTGTCTCCCCCGTCTCCTCTGTGGGGCATTAGCCAAGGCTCCAACCCTCTCACAGGAAACAGGTCAGGCACCTGAGCCTGCCCCGGGCGGTGTAGTTAGGGCGAGGCAGTGACCGTGTAGACCCCCCATGGCTGACATCGACCGGCGCTGCCGCCCATCTCGCAAGGGCGCCCGCTGGCCCTGAACTCGCTGCAAGCCAGCGGGGTGCGGGCCTGCGCAAGCCGGTGAAGTCCCGCTGCACGGCCAGGCGATTCAGGACGGCTCCCTTTGTGGGGCAGCCTTGCCCTTTAAGCGTTTTCCCCTCGGGCCTTCCCGTAAGGAGCCGCTTCTTGCAGCTGTGCCGGATGAGCGAGCCAGCCCCCCGGCTTTCCAGCGCAGCCCCAAGCTCCCGGCCCCTCCCGCGCCCTGCCCGCTTCACCCCGCAGGTTTTGCTCGCCGGCGGGCCGGGGCCGGGGCCGGGGCGGGGGGTTGCTGCGCTGGCTGGCGGCGGGCGGGGCTCCGCGGGAGGCTGCGGCGGGGGCAGCGCTGATTAAAACGCGCCCAGCCCCCCCCCGCGCGCGGGTTTGCGGGGCAGCCGCGTGGGGAAACGCCGGCCCCGGGGCGGGGTCGAGGTGCTTGGGCTGCTTCCCTGCGCCGGGCACCTCCTCCGCCTCCTCTCTGCCGAGCCAGCCATGGACCCCCCCCCGGCCAGCACGGTGCCCTACGCCCGCCTGCAGCTCCCCGACCTGGACTCCGTGCCCTCCTACAAGTACTGGGCCATCTGCAACATCCTGTGCTGCTGCCTGCCCCTGGGGCTGGTCGCGGTCTACTACTCGGGGCAGGTAAGCCGCCCTCCTCCGGGGGGGGCAGCCCCGCTCCCCTGGAAACTTGCCCCCTGGCTCCGCTCCGGGGAGAGCCCAAAGGCTGGGGGGGGGGGTCAGACAGGGACCGGAGCAAGCAGCCCTGGGGTTAGAGCTCCCTTCCCCTCCACCGCTTCCTTCGCCGCTGCACACACTGCAGCGTCCCCAGCTGCCTTTGGGCTCTCGGGGCAAGGCCTCCCGTTTGTTTTCGTCTCCCTTGACTCGTGTGTGTGTGTGCAAAGGCAGCCTGCGCGTGTCTAAAGGCACAGGGGACGCTGTAGTTCAGTGCATGGGGGTTTTTTTGGTTTTTTAAATTGGTGTTTTTCTTCCAAGCAAACTTTGTCGCCTCCCACCATGGTGCGCAGACTGCATTGCTGTCTGGGGGGTATTTAATAATATTTAATAAACCCTTCCATGCTGCACGGCCGGCCTGCATGCTTTAGTGGGTGGGGGAGAGGGCTCTGAGTTTGTGAATTCTTCCTCAGAACTGGGAGTGAGGGAAACTCTGTGTATTTATAATACTCCTGCGAGGGCCAAGGGGAGTTGGGGGATGCAGTCCCCCGCCGAAACCCTTTAAGCCCTGTACATCAACACCGGCCCTCCTGCAGAGTGCAAGGAGTTGACTATGCACATGCCCCAGTGATGTACTGACTGCCTGGCCTTGATACCCATGTAACTTGCCTCAACCAAAGTTTGTAGCGTGTATGTGGCCTCGGTCTCAGTGACTCGCTCTGTATTTTTTACCGTCTCTGAAATTTCTCTCTTGTTGCGACTCTTCTGCATGTTTTCTTTTGGGGCCTCGTCTGGGAATCGATGAACTAGGCTGGTCGTTTTGGTGAAACCGAGTGTGGTGAAATAATTGCATATTCTGACAGATAGATGGTTTTATAACCCCCCGAGTGCCAAAAAAACTGAGGGAAGGCTCAAATATTGCACCTTGAGCGGAGACGTGGAGGAGGTGTGGGAAATCTGATGCTGAAATGCGTCAGGCTTTCTTAGATGAGCAGTCCCAGGGTATGTAAGATGGCCTCACAAGTGCACATTGGAAAAGGCCGCAGGACTTTACCGTTATAGAACATGTGAGTTGCTCTGTGCAGATCTCTACGGCAGCTCCCCCTCCATTGAGACTGTGCTGTGTAGAGACCAGCTGGAGCATGTCTTGACAGAGACATTTTATGAGTAACTTCTGTGTGTGAGCAAATTGTGCATTCCTTGTGAATGAATGAGATCCCTCATTCCTGACTCTGCCATCTGGGCTCTGGTTACCCAAAATCAGGGATGGGAAGGAGCCATATCCCCCCTCCAATTCTTAGTATGCCTTCTCAGGATATCCATCCTCACCCCTGGGTTGTCTTTTTCATAAGAGGAAACCTTTTCCTTCCTGGGGAGCAATCCTATGATTCAATCCTCCAGAGCCAGAGTCCTCTCTGTGCCCATCCCGTTATGGGGCAGGACTCTGTGTCCTCTGGTGCAATCCCTGGTTGCATAATCCCTTGGCCCTGGGCCACTGCCTCTGACCTTGTGCGTCAGAGCCAATTTGGCTGATGCAGATTGTGGAGCCCTGTGCAGAAGTCTTTCCCCTTTCCCGCTCTGACACGTTTCTCCCATTTCCTAGCATTGTGCAAGTGTTCTGAGCTGACCTGCTCTTTACAATGAGGAGGAGATGCTCCCACCTTCCTCCCAGCTCCTGTAGGCTAACAAAGCCTTCTGTTTGCCCAGGCAGCAGCCAGCAGGGCTGGGCTCTGCCCCAAGCTTGCCACATCACTTCTTTATGAAATCTCAATTGCAATGGCCCCAGATAGTCCTGAGCAGTCTTTACCAGGGTCTGGGCTAAGGGCTCTGCAAATGGTTCTACCTTTGGGAGCTTTCACCCACGTCCATCTCCCTTCCAGCACTTGATGTGATTTCACCCCCTGGGGCCTTACTAGGGTATGGGCTAGGCCAGTGTCCTTCCACCCCTAAAATGTCTGCCCCTTAACTTGCATTGGGGATTGGGTTTTTCTGTTCCCGTGAGGAAGAGAACTTTTGTACAGATGGCTGAGTAAATTCAGCCATATGCCCGATGTACAGGACGTGGAACTCCCCTCCCTCTCAAGGCTGAATACCCTAGTTAACGCTAGATCTTTGCCACTCAGGCTGGCTCTCCAGCTGGACGGTCGGTATGTTAACCAGCCGTGCAGCACGGCCAGTCCCCTGGCATCTGAAACCTGGGCAGCTTGCTCACTTGTGGCCTGTTCCCAGAGACTGGAGGGCTTTTAATTCTTTGTGAGTCATCTTGGGGCTGCTCCCTTTGCCCTTTTTAGGATTATCCATTTCTCCTTGCTGAGCTGCACCTGCCTATTTCCCCCCTCCTAGGTCCCATGCTTGGGCCAGTCCCCCTTTGGGCTTCTGTTAAGAACCAGGCCTGGTATCCACATACTCATCAGCCTGTGGCACGGAGGTCTTTTGGCTTCCTCGCCCTACCCACCTTGTAAGATTGTGGGGGGGACAGATCCAAAACCTGTTCCATCCTGACCATTTCGTGCTGCTCCCCGCAGGGAGAGCCTCCCCCTGCCTTTGGTAATGCTGCAGCTGAGTCGCTACGACCTTCTAGTCCACCCCCCAAGATCTTTTCTGATCAACCTGGGGAGTCAGTTCAAATTTAAGGATCAAGGCCACTTTAAATTGATCGTAATCCTCCGAGACTGGCCTGGCCATTTGGCTGTAGGCTGCTATGGCTTTTTACCTCCAATAAGGGAGTGACAAAGCTGATCCGCAGAGGGAAACCCGACAGCCTGGCGCTCAGCACAGTGCTCTGATACATCCCATGATGAGAAGACCTTTTCCTTTGTCTTTTACATGTAAATGGAATAATGTAGATCATTAACAATTTCCGAAGAAACCCCTTTGAATCCTGGAAGATGCTATCAGACCATATGAGCCGCTTTAGGATCCCACTTTAGTGTAGGAGAACATAGAGCATAGTCATGGGACTTTACTTTGTATCCCCTTTCCTCTGTGGTGTGGGTAGATGTGAACCTGTGATGCTTTTTGTTTTCTCTGTGTAGCCCTTTTAAACTCCTGTGTTCATTTTCTGCGCGCAGAGAGCAGCAGCTATTCTGTGCTCAGGGCAGATTGTCCACAGAGGGAGCTGCCTTCGTGGCATCGAAGGAGGTGAGAGCCATCGGTATTCCCATTCTTAAACTGGGGCAACAAGTCAGCATCTGTTCTCCATGCAGAGTCAGCATGCTGTTTTCTATCTCCGCTTACCGGATCGCCAATTTTTAAAAAGGGCTCCAGAGGTGATCCTAGCAATTACAGGCTAGCAAGCCTAACATCAGTACTAGCAAACTGGTTGAAATTATAGCAAAGAATTGTCAGGTACATAGATGAACACAATGTGTTGGGGAAGAGTCAACATGGTTTTTGTAAAGGGGAATCATGCCTTACCAAATCTACTAGAATTCTTTGGGGGGGTCAACAAGCACGTAGACAAGGGTGATATAGTGTATTTAGATTTTTCAGAAAGCCTTTGACGAGGTCCCTCACCAAAGGCTCTTAACTCTATATAAATCCATGGTACGCCCACATCTTGAATACTGCATGCTGATGGGGTCACCCCATCTCAAAAAAGATATGTGGGAAAAGGTACAGAAAAGGGCAACAAGAATGATTAGGGGTGTGGACAGCTTTCATATGAGGAGAGATGAATAAGACTGGGACTTTTCAACTTGGAATAGAGACGACTGAGGAGGGGATATGATAGAGGTCTATAAAATCAAGATGGTGGGGAGAAAGTAAATGTGGTGTTTACTCCGTCTCATAACACAAGAACTAGGGGTCACCAAATGAAATGAATAGGCAGCAGGTTTAAAACAAACAAAAGGAAGTGTTTCTTCCACACAGTGCACAATTTGTGGAACTCCTTGCCAGAGGATGTTGTTATAGTTTTGGCCTTCACGGGGTTTAAAAAAGAACTAGATAAGTTCATGGAGGATACGTCCATCAATGGTTGTTAGCCAGGATGGGCAGGGATGGTGTCCCTAGTCTCTGTTTGCCAGAAGCTGGGAGTGGGCGACAGGGGATGGATCACTGGATGATTCCCTGCTCTGTTCATTCCCTCTGGGGCACCGGGCATTGGCCGCTGGGTTGGATGGACCTTTGGTCTGACCCAGTCCGGCCATTACGTTCACTAGGTCTCTGGCTCCTCTGTTGCAATAAGGTCCCATTCGCACTGGCGCTGTGCTTCCAAGGTGCGGGCCCCGATGCTCCCCGTTCATTGTGGTTTTTTCTCCCTATGCTGGTGCTGCACCTCCTGGTCAACAAGCCCTTTTGGGCTCCACTTCCACCCCCTGCAGGAGAAGTTCTCTCCTCCAGCTGCAGCTTCTGTCACTCCAGGACCTACTGAATCATGCAACCCGGATGGGCTCAGTCACTGTTCTAGCTTTTCTCTCTCAGAAAATCTGGCCAAAATTACCTGACATTAATAACACTGAAGAATCTGCACCATTGTTATTGACTCAGGGAACCCTAGTATAGAAGGGTTGCTGCTGTTTTAAGCACTGTGTCAACTGAGCTGGCTCGGGTCTAATTATTAATAATTGTTTGTATTAGGGTAGTGCCTAAGAGACCTAGTCATGAACCAGGGCCCCATTGTGCTTGGCACTGGACAGACCCGGGGGGGGGGGGGGAGTCCCTGGCCCCAAAAGCTTATAATTTAGGTCAGTGGCTTTCAACCTTTCCGGACTACTGTACCCCTTTCAGGAGTCGGAATTTTGTCTTGCTGTGACCGGGGTCCCACACTGAAGTTCCTTAACTAGGGTGAACTGCAAAGAATGGGGCAGACAATCCCCAAAGCTGGTGGTCATTCCAGTACTTAAATCCACTAAGCTAGCCTCAAAACAGCTTCTGGTTACCCAGAAGCCAAAACACAGTTCCCTTAAAGCAACCCAGCCTCAGGCCTCCACCCAGACACCCAAGTCAAATATGATGAGGATTACTGAAAATCTTATTCATCATATAAAAAAGTTCTACCAATCCCAAAGGATCGGACACATTACCTCCCAGGTTAATGAATATTCCAGATTTTACCCAAGTACACGCTTACCGCCAATTCTTAGTAAACTAGAATTTATTTATTTTTTTTAAAAAGTGAGTATTGGTTAAAAGATCAGTATACATACAGACATGAGCACCATTCTGAGATCAGTTTTATAGTAGAGATGGTGAGCTTTGTAGTTTCAAAAAGTCCTTTCAGAGTTGGTCCATAGGTTATAGTCCAATGTTCATATTTGCGGTGATCCAGGTGGGACCGGAGATCTCAGTCTTAGGACTCAAGCTTCCCCTGCATAAAGCATCAAGCAGATCTGAGATTAAAAGGATCAGGACCTAAGACACCTTAATACAGTTCCAGGCCTTCCCTTGACAGCACGGAGTTCTTGGGCAATAAACAACAATAGGCAATCATCAAGACTTTGAAGTGGACCTATTTCCTAAGCATCACTGGTAGTTAACTAACAAGGCATTTGCCTGTTTTCCACCATTCACAGGTGATTGCTTTACATTTCAAAGAGATCAATACAGTGATATCACTATATTTACAGTTCATTTAAATGTTAAGATCTGTTAATCCAGAGATCAAAAGGAGAATTCAGCATAGACAGTAACCGTTTGGTTACACTATCAACCTCAAACAATATAAATATATAACCACACAAAAACACAAGCATCTAATAACAGGTCCCTAGAGGTTGAATTTGGGTTATTTATCCTGCAGGGTTCTTAATGCATTCTGGCCATGTGTCACATTTGCATACCCCATGTTTCACCTCACTTAAACTACTTGCTTACAAAATCAGACCTACAGAATACAAAACCATCCCAGCCCACTGTCACTGAACCATTGACTTTCTCATTTTAACCATTTATCAGATAAATCAATTGGAATGTAAATATTGTACTCACAGGTCAGCATTCCATTCCTAGAGCAGTATAAACAAGTCATTGTCTGTAGGAAATGTTAGTTTGTACTGACTTTGCTAGTGGTTTTTATGTAGCTTGTTGTAAAACAAGGCAGATCTCGAGCTGAGTTGATGTGCTCCCTGGAAGACCCCTGCATACCCCTGGTTGAGCACCACGGAGCTAGGTGAAGTAGTGTGTAAAATGGCAACTTGCCTACCTCGGTGGGCTGGCACCTGTGATAAGCTGAATGTGTGCTAGGAATGGGGGTGGGGGGCAAGACCTCTGCATGAACTTCCCACAGCAGTTTGGTTTTAAACTGAGCAAGTATTGCCCAGGCCCTGTTTATTTCCAGGCGCCGTAAACCGTTAAAGACGTGCCTTTGGCCCCAAAATCAGGACTCCTCTGCCAAATCAAACTCTCCCCAGTGTCACAATAGCAAATGCCAGCAGCAGCCGAGCACTCAGCCAGACCTCCCTCTTTTCTCACAATGTACAAACAAGCTAATGAAAGGCTCCAAGTCATGCAGGGAGACCTTGCCCACCTGTGCCGGTAATTCTGTGATTTCTACACAGGAAACAGGGCAGGGTAGCAGGAAGGAATCTGTATAACTCATTGCTGTGGTTGTATTTTTGGGGGGAGGGGGGAGAGGAGAAACTCCCATTTCCACACAGCTCATGGTCTTAAGTCAAGTCATAACGCTTATGCCAGAGGGGCCCTAGTTTTCAGAGCTAAGACTGGACTCCTTCCAGGATGATGTTCAGACAGTATAATCTTGTGCAAATTAGAGACCGCAGGTGACGTAATATCTGTTATTGGACCAACTTCTGTTGGTGGGAGAGGGAAGATTTCAGGCCAGTTATTTCACCACTCTGGGCTATAACTTGCCACTGTGTAAAGCATTGCTCCCTTCCTAACCTCATGACATTCCGTAGGGGTTAAAGTCACTGTTGAGGGTACAGCGCTCAGAGAAGCTTGGAAGGAAGGTGCTAGAGAATGGCAAAGATTGTTATCCGTGATGTTCTCAGAGGTGGAGGCTCTGTAATGACTTAGTGAGAGATTTGCCTAGACAATCAATCCCTTGAGCAACTGGCTGAATTGAGGATCTCATCTCGCCAAATGCAGACCCAGTGCCCTCTCCTCCTCTTCTATCACATACCTGGTGGAATCTGCTGTTGGTCTCCTGTCTGACTCGTGATCTAGACTGTCTGGAAGTGGTCAGGGATGAAATGGGCAAATGTGGACTGATCCGAACTAAATATAAAACTGTTGCCAAGCAGCACAGTGATCAGTTTTACACAGCGTCTTACAAATGTAACCCCCAAGGGCTTCAGATGAGGAAGCATGGCTTTGTTAAGGCACTGGGCTGGGACTCAGGAGATCTGGGTTCAGTTCTGGTTCTGCCACAGACTCCCTGGGTCACCTCAGGCAAGTTGCTAAGGACTAGATTAAAAAAGGTGTCCTGCCACCCAGTGGAATTCAGAGCCCCCAATTAGGCGCCCAGGCTTCACATGCATTGTAGGGGAGAGTTAGGCCCCTAAGAGAGGGATTCTCAAAAGTCAGCACTCTGAACAGGGAGCTGCCTAAGCCAGCCAGGAGTGAAATGCAGAGGAAAGGAGTGGGGCTTAGGGTCCAATCCACAGAGGGTCTTAGGTGCCTAACTCCCATGGATCTGGGCCTCTAGGTACCTGACAACAGGCTAGAGGGAGGTGTCAGCCATGAACTCTCTCCTGGAATTAGCTTAGATTCTGTGCTTAAGGAAACCACACAGAGCTGCTGCTTACATCTTTCCCTATTCTGCTCTGTATTTAAGCCATCTGCTCAATTGCTTTTCCCCATATGTTTGATTATCTGTAACTTGGATTTATCTTAATGGCAATGAATTACTTCCCTGTGTTCATTCCATCTACTATTATCTTCTGCAGTGGTGTTTCTGGGGTTGATCTAGAGCAGTGCTGAATACCAGCATCTCCCCCTGACTTCAGTAGGAGTTACAGGTGCTCAGCACTCTTGGGACCAAGCAGAGAGACTGGAAGCCTTGTGTGACTTGATTTTCATAAATCATATGCTAGTTTAGTTTTCACTAACGATTGGGCTGTAGCATTTCCTTGCGTGACTAGGCACATGGTGCACCAGAGAAGGTATTGGGCTGAGAATCAGGACACCTAGTGGCAGAAGCAGCAGCAGCACCTCAGTTTGTGTTTGGCCTTGGTTTTGTCATCTGTAAAGTGGGGACAACGCTGCTTTACCTGCCAGAGTACCACACTTGGAGATGGAAGCATGAAAAGTGCAAAGCTTCAGAATAGGGGATGTTTTACTGGAAAAGCCTGTAATCCACTAGTTTTAAAGATCTGTCTCTGAATGATAGAACAACTCCACAACACAGCCAGAATGCATTTGTGCAATCAGTCAGATTTCTCACTTACTGGAACAAATGGGCCAAATTCACCCAGGCATAATTTGGCCCAGTGAGTTCAACTTTTGCTGCTGATTTTTGAATGCAACACATTTTAGTCTTGCTCTTGGTATAGTGCTTGTTCTGTTAATCCACCACTTACCTCTCCATCAACACTTGCATTAGGTGGGTTCTTTTTACCTGTTTAGCTGGGTTTGAAAAATCAGAGGGCAAGGGCTATCAGTTTCTGCAGAATCTAAGCTTTAAAAAAACCCAGAAAATCTCTCTCTTCTTGCTGTTCAGGAAGCTTTCTGATTGGTAATGGTATGTGTGAACCAATGCAGTATTGTCATCCTGAGTCTGCAGCTCAGAGTTCTCTCAAGCTGCCCATAGTGAAAACTAACCCACTTCTTGTCAGTTTTCACCTCTGCTGTTTAGAAGCCTGTGGTCAGGGTGAAAGTGACAAGCATCAGTTTAGGCAGGAGGGCCCAAAAGGGGAGACTGCAGGAGGGATAGAGTAGCAGACACACCCTGCTAAAGAGCTAGAAAGCTGAGGGAGGGGTGGAGCTATGTAAGCACACCCAGAGCAGCAACCAGGAGGCTGGAGAAAAGGTAGAATAGCACCCCTTCCTTCCTCAGCCACCCTTGTAGCCTCCCAAGACACCCTGCTGTGGGAGTGGAGGAGGAAGAGATTGCTCCCCTTCCCTTCTAGCTGCCAGAGCCGCTTAGGGGGTTTGAAATCTGAAGCACCCTCCTAGGTGGAGAATTATATGAAACAAGGGAACCCCCCAACAAAGGTCCTGGAAGAGCAGCCTTGGAGAAATCCCAGCTCCCAGCAGTGACTTGTCAGGGGCTTCTCACCTGAGAATTGACATGGACCATGCCTCCCCCCAAAACTGCTGGTAACGGGCTTAGTTCCCCAGCTACTAGGGTCTGGAAATTCCAGGCTGCTGAAATGAAATTCTCTCTGAAGGAAAAGGAGTGCTTGTGGCACGTGCTAGAGCTGTTAGATGGAACACAGCAGCAATCATAATTAACCTGGTGCTCTACAATTTATGGGTGGTTTTCTTCTAATCTACTCAATCTGATGGCCCATTACATTTATGCAGCATATTGCACCAAGGTCTGCTTTAGCATACCAAGTAGTATATCTTAGCACTTGGTTTATCCTTGCTTCTCAGACCTCATCTAAACCTTTATCCTGAAGGAGAAACTGAATGGCTAAGTTCTCACAGCCCCAGGGAATATTAAAGACAGACAGCCTTTAATGTCCTTAGAAAACCAGTTCAAGGGCATGGCATGGTATCAACTTATGTTCTATCTACAGCAGGGGTAGGCAAACTTTTTGGCCCAAGGGCCACATCAGGGTTGCAAAACTTTATGGAGGGCCAGGTAGGGAAGGCTGTGCCTCCCCAAACAGCCTGGACCCTGACCCCTTATCATGCTGCTCGGTGCAGCGCACTGAGGCGAGACAGCAGGGAAGGGGCTGGGGGGAAGCCTCCCTGCCCAGGAGCTCTTGAGCTGGGCAGGATGGTCCTACGGGCTGCAGGTGGCCCACCTCTGATTTACAGACTTTGCTGAACTTGATACTACTTTAAAAAAATAATTGACATATACCAGTTTGTTTTTAAGCAGTTTCTGATTTGTCTATTTTAATGGTCGCTGTTGCCCAAAATTATGGATTTCCACCCCTCCCCTGATGATTAAATTTTCACAGGTGCAGGCATTTGAGGATGGAGGCAGATGACAGTAGGTGTTGATTCAGAAACAAACTGAAATCATATGTCTAAATATACAAAGTAAACGTCCTTAAATAAAACACAAGTTCTCAAGCAGCATTTCTCACTTAGACTAGCTGTAAATTCCAATTATCAAGGGAAATTTTTTTTCCCCCCTGTGTTTGAACATCAAAATCACCTTTTACTGGTTTAAAATCTAATCCTCTTTCCAAGTTTAACACAAAAGTGGGCACACCATTTTCACTGATTCACCTTAGTTCTGTGGCTGGACGTTTTTAAGGGCTGAGTGATGACTTCGACACGAATGCTTGTAACTATGCAAACTCTGACACAAACATTCAGATCTCATGCTTGGAGGTGGATCACTCAAGGGAGCGGGAGAGAAGTCTCCCCCCTACCCCTTATCGGCTGGGATTTGAACATGCGAGGCTGTGCACAGTCTGTTGGGGAGCAAGGCAGGCAATTCTCCCACCTGTTTAATACTGCTGAGTTGGCTACTCTAGAGGTAGGGTTTCCTCAGCTGGACCATTGCTCTATCTACTCTGAAAGATCTTTGGACAAAGTCTACCCCCTCTACATTTTTAACCATTGCACAAGCAACAGGTGAGTCAGTCATCTTAGGGGGTTTCTAGAGAGGCAGAAGCTGGAAAGTTCAGATCTAACCTATCCCAGGATTTGGGGAAGTTTTAGTTCTGGGTTTAGCACATCACTCAATCCCTTTGCAGAAGTGTAACACAACCATGACTGGATACTGAAAGGGCGTTTATTCTAGGTTTAACAACAAAGCAATTGTGCCAGCTTAATTCATTCAAGTAACTAGCTACACATCAACAAAAGGAGGAAGGAAGGTTTCAAGTAATAATGAAGTTCCTCCTAACAAAGAGCCTAGCTGGGCCTAGTAAAACTTTAAGTGGCCTGTCTTCTCTCTCTCATATTGGAGTAGCTACATAGACTGTTCACACCACTTTACCAGGACAACATAAAGGCTAAATGACAGGTTTCAGAGTAACAGCTGTGTGAGTCTGTATTCGCAAAAAGAAAAGGAGGACTTGTGGCACCTTAGAGACTAACCAATTTATTTGAGCATGAGCTTTCGTGAGCTACAGCTCACTTCATCGGATCACTCCGATGAAGTGGGCTGTAGCTCACGAAAGCTCATGCTCAAATAAATTGGTTAGTCTCTAAGGTGCCACAAGTCCTCCTTTTCTTTTTATAAAGGCTAAAGTCTCTCCTAGGCACACTGATCTTTAACAGTGCCCTTTTAAAAAGCAGATGGATACATTTTTTGTATTTCATCTGACTGACACAATGGTGCCTCTAGACTAGGCTTTCAGCTCCCATAGCAACAAAAAAAAAATTTCCCAAATTTAAGGTGTACTTGTGTGAATTTTCCAATCTGCCTGATCTGAAACCTCCCCCCTCCATTAACTAGTCTTGTGGTAGAGGTGGCTAATTTGGGGAGTGAGACTCAGAACTTAGCCCCTCTGGTTTCTTGTCCCACTGACGGGCTGTGCAGCCCTGTCTACACGTGAAACGCTGACATGAGCAGAACAGCAAGGAATGCAGCACACTGACAGTTAGTCGCAGCTGGTTAAGTGAGTTGCTCAGCTCATGACCTATGTACTTCATTTGCTTAGGGATTATGTGAAGACAGTAAGTCTCCCATAAACACCACACACACAGATTACTAAGAGTGAAGACTTCCTACAGCAGGGCTGCAAAGTAAATGGACTTTAAAACCTTGTTTTACAGGTATAATCATCTTGCCCTGAACTAAGCAATATGAAACCCTTTAGAGCCATACTTTCACACAGCCCCTGGTTTTCAACTCTGATTTAACTGTACAGTGAGAGGGTAACTAAGAATCAAGACAATGGCAGCAGCGACTAATAGGATTCTTAAATCAGAACTATCACCTCAGTGCAAGTAATACCCCCCCGGTCTTGAACTCATGTTCAACTCCTCACTTAGCTCAAGATGGTCATGTTCATGGGGAAGTGGGTTGGGTGGCTGTCAGGAACTTGCTCAGCCCCAATGAAGGAGTCAAGGTGTTAGATGCTCCTGTTCCACCCTGTAGTTAGTATGGGGCACTAAAGATGATGATGATTCAATCTGTTCCTCTTCGTAAGGGATGTAGCTGTGAGAAATCTCTTAAGCTTCTCCTTGGGCATGAGCAGGTTGCCGTGCAGCCTTGAATATCGTGCCCTGTATTTCCTTACCCACAGTAGTGGTGCAGTCTACGTGTAGACTTGTTTCAGACAGGCTCCAAGTATGCCCACTGATGCATGTGACTTTTCTTGGTGCATTCCTGGAGCCCTAGTGTCCAGAATAAAAAACATTTACAAGTCTAATTTAGACAAGAGACAACTCAACACTCCTCCCCTCCCCCCCCGCCCATTGCCATGTGTGACCCACAATCAGGGGAGAAAGTTGTAAAAGCAAAGCAATGTCAAAATAACCCTTCTCACACACAGCAGTTGAATTCAACTCTTGTATCTTCCTATCATTTTAGTAGGATGCTGGACCCAATGCGTCCCCTCCAAAATAAAGATGACCGGGGATCCACCCTAATTTACTATTTTACATTTGATATGCCAGCATGAACAGCACTCCCATGCACGGCAGGAGAGCCCCTTGCCCTCTGCTGACCCCTTAAATAAAGAGGTGCCCATCAGAGGGCTACATGGTGATGAGGCTGGGGAAAGCCTGCTCATGCTGTTGGGGACGTTCCCTAGTGCCTATGGGGAGGTGTCATTTCCATGGTCTGCACCTCCTTGGAGTAGCGCCACTCATGTAAGGCAAAGTCAACCTGGCAGCTGCCAGGTTATTACCCAAGGCTTCATGGTGGGAATCCTGTTGCAGTAATATTGTGATACTCAGATAGCTGCTGATGGGATGCATTAGTAGTTACACTCGGCTCTGGCTCCCACCCAGGAGTCTCTGATGTTAGATTTTAAGGCAGTGGCCATTTAAAAGGGGCAGCTGGATGACAAAAGGAAAGCTAGATCAATCCAAACCCTGGGGATGTTCAGCTCCAGAGCTGAACTTCATAGTCCCTCTGTTTCAAAATCTTCCTGGTTTCAAGCGCAGACTGTTCACAGCCAAAGTAACCATACGTAGTTGATCCTAACCTAGACTAGATTTGAAGCAAGGGCCTAGAGGGGAAGGGCAGGCCTTTATCCCATTTTGATGCCTTGTACAGTCCAGTCACTCCACATGCTTGAGTCTGAAAAAAATCTGATTTGATGTTGCTGTTTCTGACCCCATGCGCTTATGGGCAGGCAGCTTGTGTGGCCGGGGGTGGGGGGTCTGGCAGGAGCTGGCTAACTGGGACCTGTGAATGGAGGAATGGGGAATAGGAAGGAAAACTGATTTTAAAATCCGATTAAAAGCATCATCTCAGCCAGCCCCTTCCTTGGGATTCACTGCTTCGGGCAGTTTTTCCCCAACAGCTTTTCCTGTTCTCCTCCCAGCTCAGAGTGGATGTCAGCTCTGCTGTAAGCAGCAAAAACTTTCTAAACCCACGCTGAGTTCAGTGGCTTCTGCCTAACCCATAAAGCTTTCAAAACCAGGAAGCAACAGGGCTTAAAATACAGAATTGCTAAATAGACACTGGGGCATTTTAGTTTGTGTATTAAATACAAGGAGACCCTTTAAAAAAAGTTAATTTTTAAAAAAATTCTCATTTGTTGGCCGCTATAGCTCACTACCCTGCTTGTGATGTTCCGGACCTTGGCCAGGTCTATGACGGTCTCAGCTGCACAAATGTAAAGTAGTGTCAACACACTGCGTGGTATGAAACAAGAGTGAACTGCACTGGTGCAGCACGTGTATGCTAGGGGTTTGCATTAGTTGCCCTGGTGGCTTCAGCACGAATGTAGACAAGTTCTAAGACCCTAATCCAGAAGAGCACTTAAACACGAGTATATACTCCTTGTGGAAGCCCATGGGACTTCAGTGACGCTCTTGTGCTTTGCTGGATTGGGGTGTGACTGGCTGAAGGAGAGTTTCATGGAAACTTCAGCAGGTCTGAACAAGTTTCATTCGTTCCACTGTGTGTTAGAATGCTTTGAAGGGAAAACAACTCACCTCCTGGAGGGGGCGGGTCACTCCAAAGGTGAAACACGTTGACTGACTAGAGTTGGGGGAGTCTTGCACAGCTGCTTCCTGGGCCGGCAAACCCTTCTCACCAGCACTAAAAATATTAAAATGTATGCAGGGAAACACAGTCAGGTAACCAATGTACAGGAGGATGACGTAGACCAGATAAGAGACTTCTTTCAGTTAGATGGTTCATTCATCAAGGTTGTTGCTCAACCTGGCTGTACTGGTGACTCTGGTCACTGCTGGCTTATTTCAGCAGAACTCTGTTGCAAATAGCTTTCTAGACAGAGAGGGGGGATGTTATTCCTCTGTTAGAGGTAAGGAACAGTACCAAGTTTCCCTTCCCCACATCATTGTGGGAGTGGGTCATACCACCAAGAGCTAGAGCAGTGGCTCTCAACCTTTCCAGATTACTGTACTCCTTTCAGGAGTCTGATTTATCTTGCATACCCCCAAGTTTCACCTCCCTTAAACTACTTGCTTACAAATCAGACATCAGAATACAAAAGTGTCCCCACACACTGGTACTGACAGATTGCTTCCTCTCATTTTTACCACATAATTATAAAATAAATCAGTGTATATAAATATTGTACTTACATTTGTGTGCAGTATAAACAAGTCATTGTCTGTATGAAATTTTAGTTTGCACTGACTTCGATTGTCAGTGTAAAACTAGGCAAATATCTAGATGGGTTGCTGTACCCCTGGAAGACCTCAGCGTACCCCCCACAGGGTTACACGTACCCTGGTTGAGAACCACTAAGCTAGGTGATCTCAGTATCTTTGAGAAGCTGAAACTTTTGATCCCCTGATAGAATCTAGTTGCAACACAGATGAGTTAAAGGGAAGAGATTTAATCTAAATTCCTCCCCCCACCGCCCCCACACACACTCTGATACTTGGATCATCTTGCCCCAGGAGGGAAAGCTGACCTACCCAACCATGAAGCACCCCTGTCTCCAGGCATGAGAGCAGCAGACTGCTGCATGGCCCTTGGACAAGTCAGTCAAGCCTAAATGTTCAGGAACAGCCATGGATTGTCTGCCCAGCGCGATACCTACGGACTCGTTTTAGGGGTGCAGAGAACACCCAACAGCTCTCCTAGGAACTCAGCACCTCTGAAGCCAAAGGGGGTTACAAGTTGAGTGCCTGAAAACTGACCTTAGCTTTGATGGTCCAGATTCTGCTCTCATTTTTGTTGGTGTAAAGCCAGAGTAACTCCAGTGAAATCAGTGGAGCGACTTTAGATTTACAACCGAGCAGAATCTGGTCTGGTTTCTCTTTTATCTGCCTGTCAAACAGATCTCATATTTTACCTGTTGTAGGGGAAGCCAGTTCATTAGGTACAAGACCTGTAAACACTGGGGATTGAAAGCAGTTTACAAAATGTCATCACTAATTAGCCCATGCCTCTGTCCCCAGGTGGAGGAGTGCCTAGCACGCAGAGATATCGCAGGAGCAAAGGCCGCCTCGGACACCGCAAGAACCATCAACATCCTCGCTGTGGTGGTCGGGTTGGCATGCATTGGTGCGACCATATTCTTTATGATCCAGAGAGCTGAGCTGATCAAAGCAGCACAACCAACCCAGTTTCCCTTCTACAATTTAGGCTGAGGCCATGGTGCTGCCCCCCCCACAGGCTTGGGGAAATGAAACCACAATTGCAAAAATTTGTGTTTGAATTCTGCTCTGTCTGGGTTCTCGCTCTGCCTTACTCTGCTGGTAGCCAGCAAGTTTCCTCTGCAGCTGGTGCTGCCGTAAGTGTGTTTGCAGATTTTATGCCCCCAAGATCATCGTCAAGCTGACAACTGCAGATATTGAATTGGGAATCTTTGTCTCAGCCTTCACCGCAACCCATGGGTATAATTCTCATGGCATTAACTCCTTTCTCACTAGGCTGGGAAGAAATAAAAAAAAAGGCACTGAAATCTTTCCAGGCCCCACAGATAGACTTGCTGCTGATGCCAAGGTTCTTTAATAAAGCACCACCTGGGAGCAGGGGCTGCACTCGGCGTGGGTGGAGCTTGCAGGGGTGATCAGCTCCCCCACAGCAGCCGCTGCTAGTCAGCCACCCAGGGCTGAAGACAGAGCGGAAAGAGCAGTGGCTGGGCGCCCAGCTCTGAAGGCAGTGCTGCCACCCGCACTGGCGGGGGGGCCAGAGAGCAGCTCCTGACCCTGTGTCCTCGCCCATCAGGGCACACTGTCCAGGGCAGGTGGAGGGTCTGGGGCTGCCCGTTCTGGCCCATGTTCCTGGGCCCTGCCCCCCATGGCTGCTGCTCCAGGCTCTTGGCCCCAGAGCCAGGTCCCCCCGCCTGGTGGCTGTTACTGGCTACAAGCAGTTGAAGGGCACCAGAGAGCTGAGGAGCAGTTACAGCCTGGGCAGGGCCTGGGAGGAGGTGGGGCCAGAATTTAGGAGGACCAGGGGCAGGGCCACGGAGAGCCAGGGCACAGCCCAATTTTCTGTCTAGCCCACCTCCATACCCCCACCCCTTTCGTGGCTCAGGCCAGCACCACCCCCCTCAAGAGCAAGGAAGGGACCTCATTCTGCTCCCACACAGGAGCTAGAGTAAGGCTCTTCCATTCTCCTCCCCTCAAATTCTTCCAGGCTTATACAGAAAGATAAGTCTTGGCTCCAGCAATGATCCCTGGTGGCCACATTCATCCCCAGTCTCTCCACAACACAGCCTTCACGGGCCCTAGCTAGCACCTGTCCTGGCAAGCTGTGTGCTTCTTATTTTAAAGAGGTTACTAAGTGCCTGGTTGCTGAGACCACTGCCATTTCCCCACTAGCTCCGGGAGAGGACTGTAGATGATTACTGGTTTCAGAGTAGCAGCCGATGCATCCGATGAAGTGAGCTGTAGCTCACGAATGCTTATGCTCAAATAAATGGGTTAGCCTCCAAGGTGCCACACATCCTTTTGTTTTTTTGGTTTTTTTTTTTAAGATGATTACTGTGAGGTGTTCAGGGCTAATCAATATAATCACTTAAAGTTTTGTATCCACTCTCGTTATAACTGTAACTGATCGGGCTAAAACCATGTCTGCTTTACTTTGGCTGGGACACCGCCACTATGTATGATCAGTTTCATAGTTGCTGCTCCTTGTGGCCTTTTGCCCCCCCCTGCAAAGCAAAAGATCAGGAAGGGATCTTTTATGAAAGCCCAGAAATTGATAGGGGAGCTCAAAGGCAGAGAGGGAGGGAACCTTGAACTACTTCAGATTCTTTGGAGTAGATTTCACTTTGTCTGTTCACCACCACACCTTGCCCTTCACAAGAGCGGAGGGAGAGTTCAGAAGCACAGGGAGCAGAGACTAAGAATAGGAGAATGGATTTTACACTGTGCCTGTATACCTGGGCTTTTAATGTGCTTGCCATTTAATGTGTACTGTTTAAAGGAGGGGGCTCACCTGTAAACAACTTATTCCACTGTTTAAGAGTTTACAAAAATGTAAATAAATGCTTCTGATACCAAAGGGCAGTGGCTCTAGTTTTTAGTATGTGATATCTCTCCTGTGTGTTTAAAACTATTCAAAATAGGTTAATGCTGGTGAAAGGTACCAGACAGACAGCCCTAAAAAGAAACAGACAGATAGATACTGCAGGGCTGTGCAGCATTAGAAGCTCTAGGCCACCAGCATGACCTGGCTTGAGCTCCCTTTTCTGCTGGGAGTGAAAAAGTTCATTCCCCATGGTCATGGAGTTGATTAGAGCAGGGTACGACATGCTTTTTAAATGTCAAGTTATCAAAAAATAAACTCAAACTGATTCCCTCCCTCCCTCCCTCCCTCCCCCCCGGTTTTGACACAGAGAATTTCTCTCACGAACACTTGTTTAGTCAAGCCATTTCCCAGTGGAATCTGTAATTGTAAACCCTCCAACTCACTTTTTGTAGGCTAGCCAACAACCATCAGCTGGTAGCCACTTTGCATCCCTTCCAACATGGGCTGGACTTGAACCAGTCAGAGGCAAAAGGCTCACAATCTCACGTGGTCACCGGTTTTATTGCTGCCTATACCCAGAGGTGATTGAATGCTGGTTAACTTACTCAGCAAGGAGACTTGGTGCATATCTTCCTCAATGGTGCTGAGTCCAGGTCCAGGTGACAGAGCCACGCAGATGTTGATGACGATGGCTGGAATCGATGTCACTGTGAAGATAAGAGGGGAAAGGCTCAGGTATCTCTTTCTAGAGTTCTTCTCTCCTCAGAAAAAGATCATACAATTCCTCCTGGCCCAAACCTCCTCTACCCACTCAGTAGATTTCAGCTAAGTCTGGGTCAGAGAGAGACAAGGCAGGTGGGGTAATAGCTTGTATTAGACCAACTTCTGTTGGTGAAAGAGACGAGCTTTCCAGCACCACAGAGCTCTTCTCCAGGCAGCTCAAAAACTTGTCTCTTTCCCCACAGAAGCTGGTCCAGTAAAAGCTATTACTTCCCCTACCTTGTCTCTGTGATATCCTGGGATCAACACTGCAAACAAGTTTAGATCTAAAATTCTTCAGAGTCCAGGGTGCTGGTAGCAGAGTTCAGCACCTCGCTGCAGGAAAAAAAGGCCCAGCACACACTGTCTTCTCCAAGACCTGGCAAACTTGTACCAGCGTTCGGCTGTTTAGGGCACTGCATTCAGCTGCCTTTCTGGTCACAGGCTTACAGCTGTGTTGCAAAATATATACAGGTCTTGGCTGACTAAGTGATGGGTGGAATAGCCATCCCCTCATTCTTTTGTCCACTAATTAGGCCTAATTCCCATCACACCACTTTTGGGTCAGTGAGTTCCTGTCCTGCACTTCCCTTGTTTACCAGGCATAATGTAACCTATAACAGAACTATAGCAGCAGGCCTGTTTTAGTCGACCTTCCCTTTTACACCTTTTCCCATCCCATTGATTGATTTAGGCTATTGTGACACTCTACCCAGCTCTTTACAGTTGGGCTCACAAGGCAAAGACCCCATTATTACAGCACTCCTGCTGCCACCAGCAGTTAAGGGATAAACGGCTGCTGTACATTAGCCTGTCTGCCCTGTGCCCAGAGCAGAGAATTGTACCAGAAGCCTGAACAAATACACACAAGGGGCATCTCCACCTACACACCAGATTCTATCGAACGTTTATCCTTCAGGGGTTTGTCTACATGGGGAAACAGAATGGAATACACTGTTCTGCAGTAGCTGCCTGTGTAGATGCTTTTATTCTGGAATAAGTGTGCACGGGAGGAGCTATTCAGAGTTGCTTTTGCATAACAGCTTATTCCACAGGAGCTACACGGGCAATTTCTCTGGGGGAACAACAGCTGAATATTCCATGGGTTCTGGCCACCTCTTCATTCATTGCAGAGCACAAATTAAACTCTTCAGCATCCTGGTCCCTTCCAAAGTATAAGCTAAATGAATACTTGGCTACTGGACCTCCATAGCAAGCCATGGGTGGCACGTGTATTACACACCCATGTCTCATGCACAGGATACACTTACTAATGTCTGCAGATGCTTAAAGAATTCCCCTTGCCCACAGTGCCAACATGCTAGGCAGTGGCTATGCCACTCAAGCCCTAATAGTTTAGGGAACGATTTACCACTGCAGAATGTTCAGCAGAGGGTGGCATGAGCCCTGTTGACTCCTCATGGGATGGTGACTAGATGCACCAAACTCTAAAACCAGAGCTAGTTCTTTTTTCATGCTTGAGAGATGGAGGGAGGGGAAAAAAGCAAGAGGATCTCCCAAGTGCTGCAGGAGTGTCGCTGTACAGCTGCAGGCTCCAGGACTCACCTCAAGCAGCAAGATCCTACCCCAGTCTGATCCAGGGATTAGCCCATGGGGGAGGGGATCAGTTTGGCTTGCTGAGCCCTGTTCTCCTCTGCGGCTTCTGTTTGTTGCCAGAGCTAGTGAAATGATCATAGAGCTCTGGGTTTTTCCAGAGCGGGACGGTGCAGCTAGCCGGTGGTTAGGTAAATAGTGAACGTGGTGGGGGTGGGAAGCTGGCACTTGAGTTATTGCAGCTAGCCTGCTCCACTGACCTTGGCAATATCCGGCAAGCCACACGCAAACATCACCCTGGGGCCATTACACCAGAGGCAAGTCACTATTCTCTGAGCTGAGAGGGGACAGCAGCATCACAAGAGAAAATCTCACCAACCGAGGGGCAGTGGGTACAACCATGTTAACTCAGCGGGCGAGGGAAAGGACGACAGACTGGAAGGGACTGAAAACCACAAAGACAGCCCGTGCCATGGCCTGTGAAAAGCATGCTGAGATGCATCTGCAATGACTATGTATTGGCAACTACACACTGCAAAGCCAATCCCTCCTCCCTCTCCCCCACCCCATGCTTTGGAGACTAGCTCCAGAGCTGCACTGCTCAGCTGTGCCCCCTCTCTGAGCTGGGCCAACCCCAATTCAGATCTGAATTGTGCAGGGGACACCTCTCATCGGGTGACCCACATCTCCTGGACCAAACAGCCCTGCACATCAAAGAGGTTCGGACCTGGATCTGAGCGCTGCAGCTTGTGCCCATTTAAATGTACGGCAGCCTCAGAGCAGCGTTTCTACCAACCAATCCACCTGGGCACATGCTCCGGCCAACACTACAGCCAATCTTAGGAGAACGTGGGTCATACAGCGAGCCCAGCCTTGTGCAGACATTAACCCTACATTTGAAACAAGACTGAATTACACTAGGGTGGCCAGATGTCCTGATTTTATAGGGACAGTCCCGACATTTGGGGCTTTTTCTTATATAGGCGCCTATTACCCCCCTACCCCGATTTTTCACTTTCTATCCGGTCACCCTAGTCCCAACCCATTATAACTTCAACACCCTCCCCCAACACACACACACACACACACACTTCCATCCACCTCTCTCTTCCCTTCTGCCTGAGGGCAGAAAAAAATATTCCCCTCCTGCTGCTCCCCACTGAGTCACGGCTGTGCTAGGGCCCCTCTGTCCACTCAGCCTAGATGTCAAAGATCCTGCTTTAATATATCCATGACCAGCTAGTGGTACTGCCTCCACCCAGACAGACACTGCTTACCACCTCATAGATCATGTTGACAAGGTATAAAGATGAAATGCTGGCCAGCTCGCAGGGGACTGCAGGACATTCACTTCCAGTAATTCTACGGTGTGCCCGCTACCGCTGGACAGGAGTCTGCAGGCACCTCTGCCCTGCACTGGAGAAGGCTGCTACCAGGAACTAACATCAATTTCCACCGCCTTGGCCAAGAAAGGAAGCTACAAGGGGAGTGAGGTCCAGGGATTTCTTTAACAGCTGATTCCCACTCCCACACTCCTAAACACCACCCCACCCCCATTTTACAGATAGGAGATTTGGGGTAGAACAGATGGAAAATTTGACTTTTGACCGTTCTCTCTAGGCTGGCTGAGAACATAGCAAGCATTTTTTGCAAAACTGATTGGTCAAAAGCTCCAGTTTTGGAAGAGATGGGGAGAGAGAAATGGGTCCCCGGGCCCTCATCACCGTAAGATCAGAGCACAAGGTAATCAGAATAGGTTTTATCCTCACTACACCCAGGAAGGCAAGGAAGTTTAATCCCCGTTTCACTGCTGGAGGACGGAGGGCCAGGGGAGGTTAAATGACTCACCCATGATCAAACAGAGGCTGGGGCCGAATCTAGGTCTCCAGTCCTGTTCAGTGCCCTACCCACTAGACCAGCCAATGTACTCACTAACTAAAGGCTTTGTGTGGCTACAGAGCCTTCCATCCTCAGACCTCAAAGCCCTTCATGCCTGAAGCATTCGCACTTGCCTCATTTCACAGAGAGGGGAAGTAGCTTGCTCAAGGTCACCCAGTGAGTCAGAAGTAGAGGGGAGGAACAGGACCGGGTCTCTGGATTGCAGCCTCCTGCTCCACCTACCAGACCATGGATGAGGTCAGTTACCATTGTTCATTCAAGTGCCTTGATGGGACAGTAAACAAGTGAAATAAACTGAGGAATGAAATATCCATGGGGAGACAAAGTTCAGAAAGAGGAAGCAGAGCAGGAAGCTGCCAGAGATACAAACTCTCCACCCTGCAAGGTATCAATTGCATCTCCCAAACATGGTGGACTTTGGCAAGCTGCTGATAGGAGCAGTTTTTTATAGGGGATGTTTTATTACCGGGTTAGGGTATATTTCTGGGCAGAGAGTCAAACGGGAATAGTTAATTTCATAGAAGGGCAACTGCTAGACCCTAGGGAAATTCAGGACACCAGCTTCCTTTTAGCCCAGAACTGCCCTGCAAGCCTGTCCTGAGAATTTCAGGGTGGGTGGGGACAACACTGAGACATAGATCCTCAAAAGGTATTTAGGCTCCTAACTTAGTCCCTGCACCCAGATGTGCCCCAACATTGCAGCCACCCCTGAATGAGGCTTCTCTACATGCCTCTGCAATGCTAGTACAGCAGATGCCCCAGAGGGGGCTCGGTCCCCCCCCGCACTTAAGGACTATTGCACAATATACTGGGCCGTTAACATCCCATTCTCTTGCACCCTATATCCAGTACTCTTCAGTAGCCAGACCCTGACCTTCCCAAGGGCTTTAGAAGGTGCTTCCCCTGCCTCATGGGGGGAAGGAAAGCAATCTCACCCAGCTCTCCAGGTGGTTTCTGGGTCTCTTCCTTGGGTCATTCCTTGCCAGGCTGCCAATGAGCTTCCTTGTAGTAGTCCCCAGCCTCTCTGGCACCCGCCCTTGTCTGCCTGAGCTGCAGCCGTTGATGCCAGCTGTTGCTAGTCCATTAATTAGCCGCAGACAGGAAAGTAGCTGCTCTGTCCGTTAACCTCTGTTGCAGCATAGGGTTCATACACCCCATCGTAAGGGCCTCCTGGATCCATCCCATAATGCTGTTGCCCACTTTTCTGTGATTACCCTAGCCAGGTCCCCTGGCACGATAATCCTCCCCCATCCCCTGGGGCCATTGCACTGCATGTTGCTTACCTGTATACAGCACACACCTGCCTCTCCCTATGCCCATCTCAGAGACTACGTCAGCTCTCCTGCTGCTCAGGGAGTTTTACTCGTTCCAGCTGGGAAGTCTCCTCCCTGCAGGGCACACACCACAGCCTCCTCTGCAGATTCCTAGCTGGAGTTCCAGGCTGCGCAGCAACCGCCAGCCAGCAATTCCAGGGCTCCGGGGACATGGCTTCTTCCTAAGGCCGGAGATGCATGCAAATGAACTTGGGGAACAGCAAGCGAAGCCCCCAAAACGAGGCACTGGAGGGATTTGTGGGAAAGCCAGGGCGGCGATTTTGAGAGCATGAAGGCTTCCAAAGCCAGTGAAAGCTCTATGCCCTTCAATCCTGATCCCCTCTTCCAGTCTGCAGCCTCCCCTCATACCCACAGCTCTGCCCAGACCCCAGTCCTGAGCTGCTGCCCCCCCCCCCGCTATTCCACCCTTGCCCCCGCCAGTTCTGCCACTGCCCCCCTGCTTCCTGTTCCAGCACCCCTCCACATCTTGGGCAATGCCCCTCAGTCTTCTGCCCCAGGCCTGCTCTTCCCAAATAGAACAATGAGTCTTCTGTTTGTGGACCACGTTCTGCCCTTGCAGAGGGGACAGACCGGGTCTAGTCGGCCTTTCCCATCCCAAGTACCACAGAAAGTTTTGAGCTACAGTATAATCCATCCTGAATGGGCTGCGGGTCGCACTGCCACCTAATGGTCACAGTGCTTCATTACAGCAAAGCTTATGGATTGGGGAAAGTATTACAAGTGTGATTGCAACCCTGAACCAGAATAGCCAGACGGCTGGAAAACCGTAAGGGCTTGTCTCTAAGGGGAAATTGGCCAGCATAGTTATTCCAGAATAAGGATTCTACTATTGCTATTCTGGAATAGCTCTCCATGTGGAACATCTTACTCCAGAATAGCTACAGCACTTTAAATTCCCACCCTACCTCATTCTGGAGTAACTTCTGATCACAGACAAGCCCCGAGACACTCCATCCTCCCTTCTTCACATGTGCATCACCTCCACAGAGAACGCTGCTGACAAAGGAGGCATTCCTTTCCCCCCACCTCCGTCCTGGCTGGCGAGCAATGAAGGCCCCACAACTGGATAATTGGGAGGGCCCACCAAGGAAACCCACAGGAAGCACTAGCTAGGAGGGGGAGCAACATAAAACCACATGTCTCCCCACCCCACCCCGGGCCCAAAGAGCCCCAGAAACTGAACTGCAGGGCGAGTACAGCTGAGGAAGATCCATTCAGACTGAGGACAGGAGAGAGCGTGGTCTAGTGGATGGAGCATTGGCACTAGAATCAGGAAACCTTGGCTCTATTTCCACCTCCGTCTCTTCCCCTGCCTGTGCCCCATTTCCCACCCTCTGCCTCATCTATTTGGACAGGATGCTACCTGGGGCAGAGTCTCTCTCTCACTGGGTTTGTACAGCATCAAGCACAATAGAGCCCTGACCTGGGCTGGGGCCTGTGGAGGTTACTGGAATGCCAAAAATGCCCTCCACCGCCACGTAGGGATCCAGCCTCCTCTTTCTTTGCCCGCCCTTTGGAGTGAGCCACACACATTCCAACCAGGAGGGAGCCTCCGAGCCTGAGCCCCCTCAGGAGATAGGATGTGGGTTCCATTTACCTGAGCTGAGAGTCTGACAAGCAGCCCCGTGGTCCCAACCTGGGAGCAAGTGAGGATCCAGACAGGTCAAGTCCTGCAGGGAGGGAGGAGGTTGGTGTTAGGGTATAGGATAGGCCTGGTGCACGGGGAGCAAGTGGCACTGCCCTGACAACCTGCATCCAATTTGCTTCCGTCACAGATCAAGGCCCTTCTAGGAGGTCCTTTTTCTGCACCAGCCCATTCCGTGCCCATGAGTGCAGAATTCCAGGCATCCCCTTCAAACAGCCAGTTCACATCGCCAAGCCTTCCTGCTGCATTCCTTACGCTGCCATCGGTGACCGAGCCAGCCTTTGGCAAGGCCCATGTCACGTGCAGCAAGCTAAGGCTCTTTCCTACAGAGCATCCCGCCTTCCGGCATGGGAAGGGATGGTGATCACAGGGCTAACAGGTACATGCTCCACAGAGCACACTAGGCAGCCAGCCGAATCCCGGGATCCGGTGGCCCTGAGCTTGGGCGAGGCCCGGTCTGGAGTCAAGTTTTATGGCTGATGTCATCCCCACAGTGGGCCGAAGCCCAGGTCTGTGCAGCCCCAATGTCAACGTTTGAATTTCCGGCTTAACTCTGTGACTTGGGACCAGCTCTGCTCAGGATGCTCCTACAGCCCACGAGGTCACTAGCTAACCCTCCTTCCTCTCCCCAGGCCCAAGATCAGAGGTGTGCCTTGAGCAGGGATCTCACAAAGCTGCCGCTGCCATGTAGGCAGCTCCCAGGGAGCAACGTGTAGCGAGGTGGAGGACAAGCCATGGGGTTGTTTCAATGCCTCGTGACGGGCAGATTTGGGAAAGTGAAAACCCCGCTTCCTGAGAGCATAAGTACAAATCGCCATCCCGCTGCACTGCGTGGAGAGCAGAGGCCGCCAGGGGCCGATACCAGATAGAGATTCGTAGGGTTACTCACCCTCCTGTGGCTCAGCCGTCATCCGCTGCAGTTGGCTTCCTTCCGAGGCTCAGCCCAAGGGGCTGCTGCAACAAGGTTGGCTGGCTATTGGCGTCCTCTGGAGCTCTCCGCAAGCCTCTCTCTCCAGCTGCGCAGCTCCCTACACCCAGCATCTATCTGACGTACGTACCTAGCCCCCCTCCCCAGAGTATCCGAGCACCGCATGATCTGTAACGGAGTGACCCTCGCAATACACTGTGACATAGGACAGGGTGACAACCCCATTTTACAGATGGGAAACTGAGGCACAGAGCGATTAAGTGACTTCACATAGGAAATTTGTGGCAGAGCAGGGACTTCAACCCAGGTCTTCAGTCAGCGCCCTAACCACTGGACCATGCTTCCTCTCTAGACCCTCATCAATATTAGGTTACCAGATCTTGTCTGATATTCTGCCACCCATTTCCTGCACAATCTTTGAATCACAGAATCCTAGAAGATTAGGGTTGGAAGAGACCTCAGGAGGTCATCTAGTCCAAACCCCCACAAGGCAGGACCAACCCCAACTAAATCATCCCAGCCAGGGCTTTGTCAAGCCAGGCCTTAAAAACCTCTAAGGATGGAGATTCCACCACCTCCCTAGGTAACCCATTCCAGTGCTTCACCACCCTCCTAGTGAAATAGTGTTTCCTAATATCCAACCGAGACAGCCACCACTGCAACTTGGGTCAAGTCACCTTTCTGCGCCTCAGTTTCCCCAGCTGTGAAATAGGCACAACAATCCGTCCCTCACAGAGGGCCTTGAGATCAGTTCAGCGAGCTTTACGAAGTGCTCCAAGACCTCTCGGTACAGCAATAAAGAATGAAATGTTCAGAGTAATACAAAAATCCCCAGTTTAATACAGGTTTTCTCCAAGCCTCTCCATTTCATTCAGATCTTTACAAAAAAAGTGACTTTACAACAAAGAAGTGCGGAAGGAGGTTAAACTGAGCAGGAAGGGCCTGCTTTCATCCTTCCAACATATGTACAATACTACCGTAGGGAGCAATATATACAGAAGAAAACCGGATCAAAATCAGCACATTTGAAATCATTTTGCAACATTCCTTTTTAAAAAACAGATTAAAAAGCCATCAGGCGCCGCCTCTTAACCCAGCCTGGCTCGTGCCAGGGACCAGGGGCAGGCAGAGACATTTCCTAAAACGGCAACACTCTCTTTAGGGTTGCGGCAAGCTGTTCAAACGAGCAAATGATTTTACACGTTTATCAGCTCCCTCTGTCCTGGCAGATTGCTGCCTGATCCTGCAACGAGCAGGGTGCCAGTGATTCCAGGATCAGGGCCCAGCACTGGCAAGAAAAGGGAAGTACCAAAGATTCATGGAGGAACCACCTCACCGGTACCTACAAGTCCCTACTCCCACCTTGTCCCCATAGCAACGCTAGCCAATCACAAAATAACTTCTATTACATCACCACTACACATACACACAGAGCAGGGCTTGCAGTCATGTTCCCAAGCAGCCAGAAGTCTCCTATTGGGGCTCCGAGTCCATACCCTGCCTACGTCCTGCTCAAAGGCATTACAGAGTCTGGGTCTGACGCTGCAGCCATTATCATTCCCAATATTCCCACTGGTCCATATAAGGGCTACAGGGTCAGCCCTGTGCTCAGGATCTCAACGCACTGCCTGGGGGCCTACTTTGGGGTACCCTGAAGAGCAGCCTCCGTGTGACCCTTCGTCTCCACAATCTCACATGGCACCTAAGGCTTCAGCCTGCCGCAAGGACTAAAGAAGCAGCTAAAGGACTGAGGCGCTCGCGTCCCACAGACGGGCGGTGGGGTTTCACAGACAGCTAACGAGGTCACACTTCCCTTCTTACAGTTAAGGCACATTGTGGCAATGCCAATCTGACCCGTAAACAGGTCAGAAGACAGATAATGCGTACACACACACACCATACACACGCACAGGCTCTCCAGTAGCTACATTTAAACCATTCTTGTGAAAAGCAGGCGGACAAGGGGGGAGCAAAGTTTAGCCTGCAACTCAATAGCGACTGGCCCATCTGGAATTCTGCAATGTGACCCCCAGAGGCCCCTCAACAGAGGCTAGATGCATTTCCTTGTGGGTTTGCGTGACGAACCTTGCAGAGGGACTACAAGTCCCAGAAGGTAGTGGATCTGAGCAGTGTGCTGAGACCGGTGGGCCAAACCTCTGTGTTTAAACTTAGGCACAACCCACCTCAAAAGGAGATGGAGGCTCTGTAGATCCATCCCCTGACACGCTAGATCCCCTAGTGTGCATGGTACACAAACCTAGCTCTCAGCAAGCAGGGTCAGCTGCTGGCACTCAGTAACGGTCCAGTGAGAACAGACGGACTGACTGAACGGCAGCCACCCCAGCACAAACAGCGCCCTGGCTAGGCCGAGCTGACTGCCACGTGCCATCTCAACCGCCCTGCACATGAGAATAGCTGTCTTGCACCAGGGGGATTTCCCAGTCATCTCCTCCCTGACTCAGCTCTCAGGATCCAAGCAGGGTGTCGCCAACCACCTCCGCTTTGCTCCAAAACAAGCAGATCAAAACCACTCTTGTGAGGAAAGATTCATTTGAAGCATCACTATCACCTCCATCACTCCCCTGCAGTGGGCAGCAGTAAGCCTTCCCTGCCATGCAGAGCCTGGCATTCGTTGCACTGACATAAGGAAAGGATCTAAGAGCAGGACGAGCTGTCCCGTCCCAGAACCACCGCCAGGCCGGAGGCAGAGTGCAGCAGCTCAGGGCGGGAGAAGGGAGCGGGTCCAACAGAGCCTGGATTTTCCATCATTGACAGATCAGGGGAGATTTTACCTCTAGATATTCAACCTCTCATTTAAGTGTTTTACTGGAGTCAAGGAGAGGAGTTTTTTGGGGGTCATTCAACGGTAGGCAACCAATACAGACTGCTAACCTGCCCCGTGCAGCACTATCGGGGGCAACTGGAGATCCTCAACAATTAAACCTGCTCCGAAAACAAGAATCAAAAACACAGTTAAAAAAATGGGTATTTAAAAGCCCATCTGAACGGGAACTAGATGGTTGCCAGGGCCAGAGCGGGGGGTTGAATGGGCAGTCCCTCGTCATTCATCAAAAAACAGCTCTGCCATCACCTGCCAAACACTGGGCAGTTCTGGGGAAAAACACACACACACACACAGCCCCACTTTAAATACGGACAAGCGTGTCCTTTGTGCAGCACCCCCCGGTGGCTGCTGCAGCCCTGTCCCTCTGGACTAGGATGAGCAGGGGGTTCTCTCCGCTCCCTCCACAATGTGCGCCCGCCCGTCACAGTTCATGCTGAGGTGAGATGGGAGGAGGATTCCTATGCTCTCCCTTTGTAGGTTCCTGCTCACCAGAGGTAGGGGTTAAGTTCACATTAGAGGCAGCTCCCTGAAGGAGGAGGGGAGGGAATACGGGGAAGGATACAAGCTGCCCACTTCTCACCCCCATGCCTTCGAACAGGCCAGGCGTCCCGCTGGTCTAGTCCCATGGGGGAGGGGAGGAAATCACACACACACACACACACACACACACACACGATTCCCTTCACATCAGCTGGGAGTGTCTTCAACCACCGGCTTGAAAGAGACCCAGAGCGGAACGTGAGAGGCGCCGCCCACCCTGTGTGTCCATCCGGATCAAGAGCCCCTCGCTGGAGCCCTCCTAGAGACTGGTGTGCCGCTTGATCCAGTCCCGCAGCTTGGAGACCCGAGTGTAGACTCCCGGCTTGTTCCGCCGGGCGCAGCCGTCTCCCCAGCTGACCACACCGGCCAGAAACAGCCTGTTGTTGCTCTCCACGCTAACCAACGGCCCGCCTGAGTCCCCCTGCACGGAAACGGAACCACAGGTGAAAAAACAGGCTAATCCCCTCTCACCTTGGGCTCTTCCTCCATTTAGAGGATCTGCCTGTGCCCACATACAGTGATTAACCAAATGAAGGAATTCGTAAGGGACGTGGAATGTTTCTAGAAGTTATGTCCACTGGTCATTTGCACCCGAGTGTGTTTAGAGGTGGGGTAGGAGGTATGAGGGTGATCAACCGTCACTGTAAGTTAATGAAATTTTCACATGGGAATTTTCTAGGTGGTTTATTTTTTTCACCTAAAAAGACCTCGCAGGAGTCCCTGAAGCTCCTTGATGTTTGCATTAACTTCCTCTTTCAACTTCTCCCCTCCCTTGGTGACCTTGACGGTATTTAGGGAACGGGAGTCCCGTCTTCCAGCGAATTTCACACTGGTGAATAGAACCGTCTTAGCAACCTGTTATGCAGGCAGCAGCACTGAGCGCCTTCTCAACCCTGATCTTGGTTCCTTGGCTGAGGCAGGAGAGTCCAGCCTCAGGGCTCATTGAGTCCTTGGCCTCTCTGCAGGAGACCACGGCTCCGGGCAGGTAGGCCAGAGGAATCAGGCAAACGGCTATCAGCTAGCAACAGCTTCCCAGCACCAGTGAGCCAGGGACGGATGAGAACCGACAAGCAAATGGCGGTGACCCATGTTTTGAAATCTGAATCCAGAGTCAAAGAGCACCTCCCGCACACACCTCCCCGCCAAAGGACGGGGTGTAACAGAAGAACATCAGCGAGTCCCATTGATTAACAGTAAGGAAATAAAATCTCCCCTCGGAGAGAGACTGCCTATGTATCCAGAATACACAAGGGCTGACGGAGATACAAAGTAAGCCGCCGTGCTGGACCCAGCTTGCTAAGAAAGGGCTACTCCCACTTCCCAGGGTTTCAGCACAATTTGGTTAAATCCCTTCCAAACCCAGAAGCTCCTACCTGGCAGGCATCAATACCCCCGGTCAGGATCCCCACACAAATCATGCGCGACGTTATCTGGTCAGTCAGCAGCGTGTTGCACATGGTCTGGTTAATCACCCGAATCGCCGCCTTCTGCAGGATGGTGGCACCAATACCTACAAGGACCAGAGGGGAGAGCTGCATTAAAGATGGGAGTCCCCTCCGTGCCTAAAGCGTCTGGGGTGGAGAGCACATGCCCCAACTCCTAATCCTCAGCGCCCTGAGGGTTAGGAGCGGACAAGTGCTCTCCTCACCAACATGGTCCCTTCACGACTTCCCCCAAAGTGAGGCCCCCGCCTCCCATCCCCAATTCCAGCCATCAGAACCCAGCTGTGCCCCAGAGACACCTCCCTTCCAGTCAGATTCAATCCCACCACTGACTGCCAGCCACGCCCTGACCTCTCCCCACCGCTGCATTGCAGGCTCCTGACGGGAGCCCACTTCCTCCCAGCAAGAGGATCCAAAACCAGCTACAATGGCTGGGGGCAGCATGTGCGGAACAGGCTAAGGGGGAAGTCTGGCAGCAGACTCAGGACTCACTCCAGACAGTCCCAAAACACCCTCTCTCTCAGCTGCTGGAAACATGCCTTCATTCTCGGCACAGGACCCCTCCAATGGCGGCCTATGGGTTAAATGAGTTTCCAATGAGGTGAGGAACTACCAAGACCTGCAGGTTCTCCCCCTCCCCACTCGAGCTACGCGCTGATCAGCCAAGTGGCATCCGGTGCACCCAGAGCAAATACAGGCATCCAGCCCCACCTCCCTCACCCCTTCCCAGGTGACCCCCTCACCTCCTTCCGAGGTGGCCCCCCACCCGGTCACCCAGATTTCCTTGCCAGCAGGGAAGTCATGGGTGGCATCGGGCAGGCAGACGGGCCGGACGGTCGTGGTGAAGTTGACGGGACTCTGCAGCTCCAGCACAGCGATGTCGTAGTCGTAGGTGAAGTCATTGAATTGGGGGTTGGTGATGATGCGCCTGATGCTCCGCTCTTGCACCATCTTATTAGTCCGGTCACTCTGGTCGTGAAGCCCGAGAAAGGCCGTCCACAGCGTGGGGTCCGAGTACCTGCACAGAGACATGCCACAGGGTGACACGGGGCAAAACCAGAGATGGGTCTAGGGCTGGGATCGGACTGGGTAAAAGTTTTCCATCGAAATTTTTTTTTTTTTTTTTTTTTGTAAAGAACAGAAAATTGGGTTTTCAACTAATCGCGTTTCCATAAAATGGAGTTTGCTTTCCATGGAAACGTCTGGTTTCTGGTCAAACAAACAAGTGCCTGAAAACTGAATTAGGACTCTTTGGGCTATCCTGTCACGACGCCTCATGGGAGCGGTAGTTCAGGTACCTCATGCCCTCATTCTCTTCTATAGTTTGGGCTCCCCAGAAAGACTACATCTCCCATGATGCACTACAGTCACGGATTCCCATGATGCAATGACCTGCCCCCATTATGAGGGATGCAGAATGAGAGATGTAGACTTACCAGGTAACCCGGCCTAGACCGAATAGGAGCATAAGGAAGCCAGTCTACAACTCCCATGAAGCATCACTTCCCATTTTGATTTTTTCACCGAAATTGAACTTCTCGGGGGCGGGAAAAAGAGTGCCCATTTTCTGACCAGCTCCACAGAGCACCCAGGAGTCCCTCAGAGCTCCATTGTGGCTGCCGAGCTATTGGGTGGAACATGGAGCTTCCCTGCAAAGCCCCCTACCGGAATACGCACAGCACAATGCCACTACCATATGGTTTCATGGCATCTCATCCAAAAACCTCACACAGCTCTTCACAAGGGTGGGTATTATCCCCATTTCACAGATGGGCACAGAGAAATTAAGGGTCCCACCCACAGTCAGAATCAGGTGCAGAGCTGGAAATAGACCCCTGGTGTCCTGACTCCCAGTCCTTTGGCAGGACTAGATCATCCCCGAGTGGCTGCTTCCCAGGCCACCAGAGCACCTACTGCAAACCACCTGGAAGGTGGTCCCGAGATGCAGTTTAAACAGCTGTGACCAGCAAGGTGATGATAAACTCACACCCTTCCGTTTTTCTAAGCATGGCAGGTTCCCCCAGCGGTCCAATGGCAGAGCCACTGCTTGCCAAGAACTACTAGCCACAACAGGATGCTGGAGAGGAGTCGAAATCCCATCCAACGAGCATGACCAGTGGCAGCACACCCATCATCCCCAATCAATAGAGGTTGCCATCTGCTAACAGTGGGGTTAGACTCATTACTTGGACCAGGCCCAATACAGGATTCAAAGCGTCCATTGAATTGTTAGGAGGGAAAGCAGCATCCCCTATGCATCAGAGTAAACTCCCCTTTGGAGAGAACATTCTCGGTTATTCCCTTATGGGCAGGGGGCAGCCTATGCATGTGTTGGTTATGCCTTCCTCTGAAGCAGCTGATACTGGCCTCCATTAGTGAAAGGATACTAGGCCAGAGAGCCCATTGGTCTGATCTACTATAGCAATTCCTATCCTCCATGTGCATGTCTGACATGGCACCAAGTCTGCCCAACCCTAGAGAGCAGCAGAGACCCAATCCCACTGCACCCACCAACCTGATCTGCGACTCTTCTTGGAAGCAGTGTGCTGCTGACACCAGCCACTTGTCCGATATCAGCGAGGCCCCACAGACATGCCCTTGGCTTTTCACGTGCAGGCTGACCTGCCACGGCCACTCGCCCTCTTCCGAGTCCTGCCCGCCGACAATCCGGGTCTGCTTGCTGTAAGAGCGGATCCCACAATCTGAGATGGGAGAGTGAGGGAAAGACCGGAGAAAAGAGACCACTCCTGTTAGTTACCTGCTGTCAATCTCGTCAGACACCCTCTCTATCCTTGGGGAATCTATTTAACGGTGTTGTTGCTGCCTTGCTTTGGCAACTGATATTAGAGTTATCACTGCAGTGGGAAGAGAGTTTGCGAACTGCAGTGGCAGAGTCAGCAGTGTGCGAATAAGAGTGTTTGTGTAGGTCCTATGTAAACTTTTTAATATAAAAACAAAAATCAAACCATCACCTCAACTTCTTGATGACAGTCTGGCTATTCCCTAGCAAAACAAATCCATTCCAAAAAGCACAT
Source organism: Eretmochelys imbricata (assembly GCF_965152235.1). Lineage (NCBI taxonomy): Eukaryota > Metazoa > Chordata > Testudines > Cheloniidae > Eretmochelys > Eretmochelys imbricata. Next base: position 8,217,921 of record NC_135593.1, on the reverse strand, counting down.
GTCTATTCGGGAGCCCAAACTATCCCGCCCCGCAACCTCCCTTTCCAACTCCATAAAACAATTAATTAAGAGGTCTCAGGATCTAAGCCCTGACTCAGGGGAGTGCCAACCACCACACCAGCACTGAGAAGGAGCATCACCCACCACAGCTCTCCTCGTCCGAGTTATCATCACAGTCTTTCATCCCATCGCACTCCGGGTTGGTCTTGCTCAAGCACAAGCTGTTGTGGCATTTGTAGGTGTAATCCTTGCAGGAGACGGACTTCGCTACTGGCAGGCCGAAGGGAGAAGCATTAGCCCCAGATGGCACCGTGCTGGGGAACCCCCCAGACACTAGCTCATGGGGAGGACGCTGAGGCCAGGAGGAATGTTGTCTGGGACAGCCCTTTAGGCTCCTTCCCAGGAGAAGGGTGTGGGGACCATATGAACCCCTTGGTGTTTCAGCTACATGGTTTTGCTGGTACATGCAGCACCAGTGACATGCAGCTCCAACGGGAATCGCACCCGTGTCCCAGTGTCGTGGCTTTTTGAGAGCCCCCTCTTGGCACGTTGTCATGATCCCACAGATTTCCAGCAAACGGAAGCCCTGTTCGTGGCCCCTTGCTGGGGACCTGCAGGAGGCTCACGCGGGTCTCGCTAACAAGCGTGCCCATTTCAAGACTCTCCTCCCCAGCCCGTCCTCACCTTTGCTGCAGGTGCCCTCATCACTCCCGTCCCCACAGTCGTCCTTGCTGTCACATTTCTGGGTTTCAGGGATGCATTTCCCATTGCTGCACTTGAAGTGCTTATCTGGGCATTCTGGGAGAGAGAGGAAGCAGCCGCTGCTCAGAAATGGCAAAAAGGGCACAAAGTGCCATACACCCAGTTTTCAGCAACCCGCCCGAGGGAGGAGACAGACTGTGCTTTCAGGGATATAAAGGAGATTCCTTAGTGAGGCTGCAGGACGCAGACAGACCCTGTGGTTCTCTAGCTTAGACTAACGCCTCTTTAACCCCACACTCATGTTCTATTTCCCTTCTGTTTCTTTCTCCATCTCTTCCTAGGAATCTGCTCTTTTCTTTCTCCCCTTTTCCACAAAACATTTATGTTATTCCTAGGCTTGGCAGAATTCCCATTTTTATTGATTTATCATTTCCATGGGTAATATTGAGGTTTATTCTTAAGCTTTTTGTTGAGCTATTTATCAAATTAAACTTGCACAGCTGTGCAAAATCTACCCAATTTTTATTGATTTAAATGTTCAGTGGCTGGAAACTGGGGCTGGGGTCAGGCAAAAATTATTGAAGGCCAGACTTTGAGATTCAGAAAGTTACAGCTTTGTTCCTCAGGTTTGGGTGTACAATGAAATTGACATTTACAAAAATCCAACCCTTCCAAGCCTAGTTATTCCTTACCCAGCCCCTTATATTACCCCCACTTTGTCCCAAATAGCTTGAATTTGGCAACTTTCCAGGTGCTCTACAAAAGACACCTGCTTTGAAAGGGTCTGGGTGAGGGTGCACTTCCTAGATCACACAGAAGGTTAGTAGCTAGTTGGCAGCAGAGTTCCTGCAGAACTGATTTTAATACAGCTGGCACTTAGTTTAATTGTATTTATTGCATGGATTAATTATGTTAGGGCCCCCAGAACATGGGATAGGAAATTTTTTTTTAATCTAAATAAATTATAAAACTCTTGCTTTTCTGTGGGAAAAGTGAAAATATTAATCTAGCTCCAGTTACTCCAATTTTTATTTTTTTTATTTATTTATTTATTTAGCAGGCAAAGTTGATCCTCCCTCTCTTTGTTAAAACCAGTTCAAACTAAACACAAAGTCACCTCAATTGCAGCTAGAGTCAGATCCAGCTCTCACTTCACCAGTTCTAGCACACTTCCCACCAGTGTTTTTCACACATTGTCAGGTCTTGGTCCCTCCCGTTCTTTGTCTGCGGCACACATTAGTTTATTCTCCTGAGGGCTGTAATACTTTGGTCTAATGGTGGTTGTTGATTTCGTGGGTGGGGGTGTTAGTGGCCTGGACTATACAGGAGGTCAGCCCAGATGTTCTGGTGGCATCGTCTGGCCTTCGACACTGTGACTTAATGGCCAGGTCTCAGTGTGGGGTGAAGCAATGGTCAAGCCACTTACTGCACTGCAGTTCATCGCTGTTGTCCCCGCAATCATTCACACCGTCGCAGAGCCAGAAGCGTGGCTTGCACCAGCCGTTATTACACCTGAACTGCTCCTTGGTGCAATCTGGGGAAGGAAGGGGAGACGTTAGATGATGCACCGATGCCATCGCTCACTTGTACGATAGACAACTACAAGCTGGTGAGGGGTTTCAGACAGTGACTTTTCAGCAGGTCCCTCTACCTTGGAGACATGCACAGAATACACTTTGGACAAGGCCCTGGGCGGAGTCCTTCCTGCATCTCCACCCCTGGGAGCTGAACGTGCTCAGCAGTCTCCCAGGCTGGGCCCCTTCCTGAGAAACAGAAGAGCCAGAACGACTGACTGTACTGGGAGAGCATTGGGGACACCAAGGAGGATCTTCAAAGCCACAAAGAACCTTTCAAATGCACCCTTAAGGAGGAGAAATGGGAGCCACTCTAACATCAAATGGGGACAGATGTTTAGTCCCTCAGAGCAAGTCTGAATCAACATCTGAGGCTGAGCATTTGGATGAGAAGGAACCTTCTGCAACAACTGGCCATTCCAGCTTGCCAGTCACTGGCCAGTTCAGCACTTGGCATCAGCCTCACACACACAGGGTGCCCAGATACCACCGGGGATCGGTGCCCTGCAAATACCTGGGGGCCTGGCAGCAGGCACAGACATATTTTGGTAGCCCGTTTGCAGCATCTTAATCTGAGCGGTTACAAGCATGGCTGAGTGGCACCCTGGGAGCAGCTTTTTCCAGGCAGTTTGGGCATCCTCACCAGCCATACTGCTTAAGCGTTTGGCCCAGTGCATTCTGGGAAAAGCTGGGCAGCTACCCCATCATGCCTCAGCAGGGAACTGAGTGCCCAGCAAACGTGTGCACAGACTGATACCAGAAGCACACGGAGCAATGCACTCTGGGATGCACTGGAAGAGTCAGGAGGAAGCAACACCAGCCAAACCCATTACAAAAAGTCAATCATGTTCCAAGCTAGACAAGACTCAGCTGCCAATGGACAGGGCAGTAAACATGTTTTGAGCTGACTGTGTCACTAACTGGTCAAATTCAGTAGCACAGACAGAGCCCGATGCGTTTCCAGGATAAGGGAGCAAAGAACTGGAGAACAGATTTTTCACTCGAAAAGAGCCTAGGATTGAGTACACACCCAAGCACCCACTCATCGCCCCGGGGGGCAGTGAGCACCCACAGGCCGGGAGCACACCACTTGCATCCCAAGGGAGTTGAGTCCTGTCATTTAGTACAATGAGACCTGAGCCAGAGGCTCCATTCTCCTCTCATGGACTCTAGGCCATGGCTAATGACATTATCTGTGGGATTGTATATTAATCCAAGAGATAAAAATGAATCCACACACACACCCATGCTCTGCCCAGGAAGGAGCTATAAACAGCACAGCAGTGCCCTGAGCATGACAGGTAATGAAATGCATGCAGGTACGCCAGACCCCTGGGGCATGCAGGGGCCAGGTGGTTGGGACCACAAAGCAGCATCAGCAAGGATTAAACAGCAGAAACAATCTCCCAACAGGCAGTGGTCGGAGGAAGGTTAGTGAGTGAAAGTCACCTGGCATTGGCTCTTTGCAGGGAGATTAACAACAATAAGAATGAAGCCTCCCAAACTATAAAGGGATTCCAGACTGATCAAGCCACTGATTGTTGCTTATCTACACCGGTCTGAAGGTTGCGGGAGGAAGCGGTTTCCACTGGAAGCTTAATGCTAGTTGGACTGGGGAGATCCCCAAGCCAGCAGGCTTTGGCTTTCCTCCGTGAAAAGGGGAAGACCAGTCTGACTCACAGTCAGATTCAGGTCTCAAACAAAAAGCCACAGCGCCAGAAGACCTGATCTTTGGGGAGACACACCCACACACACAGACACACCCACACACCCCATGTCCCCTGTGTTCAAGGGGTTCGGATCAACTCAGTCAGCTGGGTGCTGGGATGAAGGCCGCTGCTCCATGGATTACAGCACCAAGGTCCATTTTCACTCCTGATGAATGACAGGAACAGCAGCAGCCCCGACGCCTTTGCGTCAGTTGCTACGCACATACAGAGCTGAAGCAGCCTGTGTAGAGCTGCAGTACAGCCGTCACCCAAAAGCTCGGCAGCCTGGTAGGATCCGTTCGTGGTGCACCCCACAGGTCATGCAGCTGGTTGCCAGAGCCACCGAGACAGCGTTGGACTTGTAACCCATGTCTAAATTCATCTCCAGCAAGACAGCAGCTCTGCAAGCTGCTGGAGGGGATTGCTGGGCCCAGCAATGAAGAAAGGACTTTCCCCACCGAGATCTCTCTCCCTAAGGGGTCATTCTTGTGGCTTAGGATGCACCGGTTCCAAGACACCCCAGTCTGGCTAACCTCCAGCCCTGCCGCTGGACTACCAAGAACTGCCTTCAGCCCCCAGCGCTGAGGCATTAACCCAACCTGTCCACTTAGGGGATCCCTGAGCAAGCCAGGAGTTCCCTCCCACTTGCTGGCATTCGGCAGAGACCTCTCCATCCCATAGCATGGCCCTGCAAAGAGACTCCAAAGGAAGGACTTACTGCAGGAGCGCTCGTCGCTGGCATCCGTGCAGTCCACCCAGCCGTCACAGCGCATGACTTTATCAATGCAGCGGCCAGTGTTGCAGGTGAACTTGCCAGGACAGGCTGCAAGCAACAAGGGAGAAAGAGAAAGGAGCAACATGCATTAGCCTGGCCAATAACCCATCAGTTCCTCTTGCATTCAGTTTCTGACGCGTCCATTCCTCTGAAAACACATGCAGCACTGAGGACACATCATCTGGACCAGTGTGGGTGAATGCTCTTCTGCGAGTGGAGTGGATTTTCCAGGGACAAGCTGCTTCCCACACTGGGATGTTCCTAGACCCTGTTTGGCTAGTCTACCCTGTGCTTGCATCTCACCATGTCTGTTTCCACCCACTGGACACTTGGCATGAAGAAGCCAAAATGAGACATTATGTGAGAACAAACATGAGAGACAAGGTTTGAATGACAGACTGGATCCTGATCCAGACTTCACCAAAGCACAAGTGTATCTGTACCTCGTGGACTCAGTGAGTGAAGAGGACTGAACCAGAAGACCTCTCGAGGTCCTTTCCAGTCCTACACTTCTATGATTCTATGTCTCCCTCGAGTGCTGGGTCCAGTGACTACAACAATCTGCTACTTACTCCCAATGAAGAGGAGTTACTCTTTTCACTCTTTTCAAGACGCCTAAGGTCTTGCAACCTGGGGTGGTCTCATTAAATTCGAGCTAGGATTTCCTTTGGCCCATTTTCAGTAACAAAATTCAGATTTGGCTCAGTACTTGCCCAGCATTTGGAGTGATCCAATTCAAAGTTCTGGCCCATCTTTAACAATAACCTACGCTTGCCACAAAATTGCACTAGGAAAAAAAAAGGGATATGCAAATAGATACATATTGAATTCCCAGGATTTTATCAGTCAACAATGAATGCATGCTACCCAACTTATAGGGCAACTACAGCAATAAGCCAAGTCCACAAGCAGGTGTCCTCCCCAAGATGTGATGGCCTACCTGGGCTATGCACATCTGTCACCACAACTCATTTCACTTATGACCCAAACCCTCCAGAGGTCAAAGGGCAGACCAATAACCCAGCTGCATCCCTCCTTCCTCAGCAGCTAAGAAAATAAACCAGGTCCCCTGAAAGTTCACAGCATCTGGGTTTCAACTTACGGTCACTGGAATCATAAGACAGGAACTTTGCCAAGAAGCCAGTGTCTGTGTGCGACTGGTCTGAATGGAACCGGACAGTGATTTTGCTGGTATTACTTGCCACCACAAACTGGGAGCGCTCTCCACAGTACCTGGAAAGAGGACAGCACAGATTTAGGAACTGTTACCGTACGGAAGAGATGGTCCCTCCCCCACCAGTAGAAAAAGGCAATTTCCTCTCAGTGTCTCTCACACGTCCATTGGCCTAGGACATCAGCAGGGTCTTCTCACTCCCATTCACTCTAAAAAAGGGCTGACCCCAGCATGGATTAGCGGGGTGGTCATGGCTCCATGCCAGGTGCCAGATTTAGATGCCTTGCCCCAAACTGCAGAGCTGCAAAGTTGAGACCTGGATTTCAATCGGGGTGCTTGGATCGGTGGTATGGGGGGGGCTGTTTGATATGGCCCATGCGAAATATAAGGGCCTGCAGAAAATCTTGTTGGTAGATGGTGTGCTGCCCCTCACGCTGACCAGCAAGGTCACTGTGCTTCCTTGGCTGCCTGGATCCACCTGTTGTCTCTTGTTTTATACTCAGACTGTAAGCCCCTTGGGGCACTGACCATCTCTTTGTTCTGTGTGCCAGGCACTGTACACACAATGGGGTCCTAGACCCTGGCTGGGACTCCTCACTCCTACCACAATACAAGTGCTACCAAGGGCTAGCTGTGAAATTTGGGTCTGGATTTAGATTCTGATCTCCCCCACGTTTCCGAAAGGGTGGTTAGCCCTAGAGAACTGACCCAAGCACTCAACAAGATAGCTCATTTCTATTAAAACTTTTTAAATCATTAGTTATTTTTGCAGGAGTTGTTACACTTCAAAGCAGCAAGCAGGTGTTGCTTTCAATTCCATTGACAAATTAATGGAAAACTAATGTAACCAAGTTGTCCTTACATAGTGTACATAGCTGATCTTGCTTTCTGCACACTGCACCTTTAAATTTCTACGAGTCTGCCATGGCATATTCGTTTCAGATGACTCACACGCCAATCACTCCCCTTCTCCACTTGACTTTTGTGCTTCTCTTTCAGGACGATTACTGAGGTTGAAAGCACAGGGCTGCTCGGTGCGAACGGAAAGAAGAACAGTCCTGTCTGGATTCCTAACCGGCATCTGACAGCGGTTAGCTTTGTAGACCGCATCTGATGTTGAAATCCAAGTAGAGTAACCCCCAGCTATAGCCACTCGGCAGCGATCCCCAGTGATGGGCAACGAGCCAGATGCTCACAGCAACAATAGTGTAATCCCACCATTCTCCATGGGACATAGGAACTGCCAGACTGGATCAGACACCTGGTCCATCCAGTCCAGTATCCCATCTGACAGCAGCCAGTGCCAGGTGATTCAGAGGAAAGTGAGAGATAACCTGCCCCCACGAAGATCTCACCCTAATCCTCAATAGTTATTGGCTTAAACCCTGAAACATGAGGTTTTATATCCCTTCCAGTATCTGTTAGCATTTGCTATAGCAGCTCTGGGGATTCTTGTAAACGATATAAATGCCCAATCCCATTTGGAATCTTGAAAAATTCTTGGCCTCAGCGATCCTGTGGCAGTGAGTTCCACAGCCTAATGACATGTTGTGTGAAAAAGTATTTCCTTTGATCAGTTTAATTTGCCACCATTTGTTTCACTGGCTGTCCCCAGCCTGTGTCTCTGAGTCACGTCGCATTGCCCAGTACTTACTTTGTATTGCTGATCTCCACATAATCCTTGGTGCAGGAACTGACTGGGATGTCAGGTTCCAATACGTAGAACACGTTGAAATGCACCTTCACGTTCTTTGTAGAGGGGACCTGAGAGGGGCGAGACAAGAGTCAGAGTCAGTGGGAAGGGAATGAGAGGGGGGAACTGGTTTCTCTTCCTTCCTCCTTTGGCGATCAGAAAAGGGATGGGTATTTCAGGTATTTATGCAGAGCTTTTTCAAACCTGATTCACAACAGAGACCAGGCCAGTCAGAAAATCTACCACCTGTAGTTTACTCTGAACAGCTCCCATGGGTTACCAGGCAAGCCGTAGCTTCAGTCCTAGCCGCATCGGGCCAGGTGTTGCTACAGGAGTTACCCATCGCCCAGCTGACCTGATCAGTTTCAGAGGAACGATGTGAATGGTCAGGGAAAAGCCTCATGACACCCCTGGAGTCATTCAGAACAAGGACTGAACAAAGCAAGGTAGGGGATGTTGACAGAGGGGAGAAACCAACACAGAAATGGACAAATCCAGACAAGCCAGGGCCCATCATCTCCAGCATCCCATCCCCCATGGTGGCCAGTAGCAGACGCTTCTGAGGAAAGTGCAAGAACCAACACCAGTGGAATAACCTGCCCACGGCAAAAGTTTCTTCCTACCCCATCAATCAGAGGCTGGATTGTTCCCCGAAGTCCCTTACGCCCTGTGTAAAGCCATAGCTGATGCTATTATTCACATACAACACTGAGGGGGATGAAAGTCAATGGGAGCTAGGCACCTAAAAAAAACCAAAACTATCCTCATCCCCATTCCTTGTGGGAATCCTGTTCATCTCTTGGCCTTGGCGATCACCTGCCGAACTCACTGCCATGACTTTAACAATGGGCTAAGCTGACCCCACCTCCCGCTTCTATCAATCCACACTAGGCAGAAGGGTCCGTCCTGTGCTCTCACCTCTATGTTCCAGACACAATCCATGTCGGGCGGATAGTGGGCCGGGTAGAAAGGGGTGGTGAAGGTTCCACTTTCTCCTTTCAAAGTCTTGCTGCAGGCTAGAAGACAAGCAGGAAAAGGAAATCAAGATGCCAGGGCTTCCAAAAGCAGCGATCGGCTATTACCCGAGGCAGAAACAGACACAGGCAGAGCAGCCTTTAAATGAGGTTAAGCCAATCTCTGGAGATACCGGCTCTACTCCAAGGTATGGATAGAACCCAGGAGACCAATTACATGGTCTTCCCAGCTAATCCAACATAATTCCTTCCCCCTTCTCTTTAGGGGGCATCATTAAAGAAGACAAGAGCATTGTGGGTAAGAAAAGAGCTTCTGAGAGCCAGGAAGAGACCTGATTCTAAGGGGCTCCTGTGCAATTGGCATCATCACCACAAGCACCTGGCTTCTCCCTTCCCCCACCTCCACAAGAGAGAGGCTTTCCCGAGCCCCCTAACTTACTTTTAGGCTTCGGGAGCTGGAAGAACTCCGCCTTGAAGCCAGGGTTCCGCCCCTCAGCGTTGGTGATCAGTGTCACCAGCATGACGTTCTGGGAGGACAGGAAGGTCAGGTTGTAGGACGGAGGGTAACTGCCACACAGACTGGGAGGAGAAAAGCACAGAGAGCACCACACAATGGAATGGAGCAGAGACAGGGACTCAGTCGCTGCGTTAAGCCCTCTTCACTGCTCGGCATTCCCCTTCCCCACCACGAACAGAGTCCCGACCGCGCCCCAGAAAAAACAAATCCCAGATTTAAAGGGACACTATCAGCTCACTCATGTAATAATATCCAGTTTGCATTAGACCTCACAGTGCTTTACAAAGGAGGGCCGGATCATAATCCCCACTTTACAGCTGGGGAAACTGAGGCACGGAGCAGGGGCGAGGGGGAGTGACTTGCCCAAGGTCACCTAACTGGCCAGTAGTAGAGCCAGGAACAGAACTCAGCTTTCTTGAGTCCCAGTCCACTCGGCCATGCTGAGCTTGGGACCCTGTTACTGGGGGCTGCAGAGTGGGCTTTTCCTCCTAGTTGCTAAACTGCATGACAAGAAATGCAAGATTTTCTTTTGTGAGCAATTGTCGTTGCCAGAGGGATTGTATGCGGTCAGGAACAGGCAGCCTGGCATCTAGGATGCGCATGACACTCGAAGCAGGTTTCCCAGCGGTGAAGAAGTCGTCCATGGAAGCCTGAAAGCTTGTCTCTCCCACCAAAGTTGGACCGACAAAAGCTATTACCTCCACCACCTTGTCTCTCGAATACCCTGGGACCCACAAAGCTATACCAACACCGCATAGATTTTGTGTGTATTGCAGCAGCCCGGAGACCCAAATCACAGGCCAGGACCCCACTGTGTCAGGTGCTGTACAAACAAAACGGAAGCCCCGGTCCTGAGAAACTCGCAATCTAAGTCAGTCAAGGAAACGGGGGTTTTTCTTTCGGTTCAACTTTTTCACAGTTGGCGCCGTATCTCGAGAGCTGTTTTAAGTGAACATTTCTTTGCCTGGGCTGCCAACACGTTACGGTTATTAAAATGGATTTACAAAAGAATCACAACAACTGTCCATTCATTGTATTACCCTCCTCGTGGACAAAAACAAATCAGTGAGGGCAGCTTTACTTGCAGAGGCTTATGGCGATAATATTCACGTTGGCTCACTCTGCAATGAGAAAGCTCGGCAGGCGAAAAAACAAACTGCTTCCACTGGAATATGCATTAAAAAGAAATATTTCTATCAGCTTGGGACCATCATTGTTCTGTGTTCGTACAGTGCCGGCCATGACCAGGGCGCCTAAGTGCCACCACAACACAATAAGTGAATTATTAATTATATATTAATTATCTTAATCCTCCCAGGAAGGAGGCTTCAAATGACCTATTTATTCAAGAGCTCTCTCCCCATCTTGGTTTCCTCCTTGCAATCCCTTTGCTCACACCCCCTGCTGCTCTCATGCTGGTCTTGCATTTATTCATTCTTGCTCTGTTCAGTTAGTATTTGGTCCGACCCCGGTTAAGTCTTGAGTTCAGTATCACCCCACTGATTTATCAGATTACTTCTATTGTGACAGCAGCCCCATCGTGCTGGATGCCACACAGACACACAGGAAGATAGTCCCTGCCCTAAAGGGCTTGCATCCCACTCACTTTCCTTCGGAGGCTAATTCCACAGTCTAGCAGCTCTGGCTGTCGGACAATTCCCTTGTTATTCAGCACAAGATTCCTGTGACTCAGCATAATCCATTACTCCTAACTATACCTCTCGCTCTGCCCAAGACAGCTCCTCTCACTCCTTGGCGTTTGACACCGTTCAGAACGGGCCCCGCATTCTTTCCCTGCCCCCATATCTCCCCACAGAAGGAGGTAGCCCAGAAAAGTCACTCACTTCACAAGTTCGTGGGGTTCCACGGGGCTCAGGGAGTTGTAGACCCTGATGATGTCGCTCCCTTCGCTGCAGAGCTCCACGTCGAACGTCTTGAAGGTCAGGCTGATGATGGAGTCGACGTCGGCCCTCAGGACCCACGTGCAATGAGCATTGTTCGGGTACGGGCTGTTGGGAAAGCCCGGTGTAGCGAAGCTGGTGATCTCACCTTCCTCGGCATGAAGGGCAAAACTGCAACTATCTGCGGAGAGGAGGGCAGAGGGACAGGGGAGATGGTCCGGATGTCAGTAAAGGCATCACAGAAGGGAAACCAGATAGATGTCGCAAGCAGGTAGTTCTTGGTTTAAATCGCAAGAGATGAGAAGCGCCGAGGTCCAACACCACCACTGTATCTGGCCCCCAGTAATCCCAAGGTGTGGGCTAAGAGGCCAGGAAGTTCCGATGACTTGGTTTTCTGAGTGCAGCTTTAAATTTCTAAACACTCTCCCTGCCTGCAGAGTCCAACAGGGGATTTAGTCCTTAGTCTCTCTGCTGACTGTTACAGAGGAAACCTAGGCGCTATGCTCTCTCAGGGAGACCTGACCTTTGTTCTTTCTTGTTATTGTTTTCCTTTAGCTAAAAAGGAAAGTTACACTATCTATGGAAAAACCTGCCACTTGGGATAGGCCCACCTGATCCTACTGGAGGATCCCGAGGTCAGGCCCAGCGAGGGGTCACGTATTCGGAATCACGGGCATCCCGAGGCTTCTCCTGCCCGCGAATGAAAACCCTCCCAGCAAATACAACAGTTTCCTACAGCCCAACCCAGGGGGCTCCTAGTGGAAAAGAGGAATCGGTCCCACCCTCCAATTCAGGGGAAATATTTGCTGTCAAGAACAGTAAGAGTTACACTTACTGCCTCGTGATGATTGGATTATACTGGGATCAGCAGCTACGAGAGAAAAACACATTTCATTAGTAACAAGTTCACTGCTCAGATGCTAGGCAGGGAGCACCCAGCAGTTGACAGGGGAAAGAGCATCTTCCCTGACAGTGAGAGCCAGGGAAGCTGGTCCTCTGCCCCCAAAATAAGCAGAGCTCTGGCTTGGGTGCCTTGGATCACAGGGGAGAGGACTCAGGTCTGGAGGCTTCAGAATCCAAGCGAACGAGCCACAGTACACAGTTCTCTTATGATCTCGTCCCAGAGGGAGGACTCTGGCTCTCTCCAGAAGCAGCAGGGAGAACCCTGGGTTTCCCCATGAGCACCACCTGCTTCCAGCTGGGATTCCCCACCGGGGTTGCGGAATCCTCCTTTCTCCCCAGCCCCATCGCCCTCATCAGAGGGGACATGATCTTTCTCAAGCCAAAAAAATAAAATCCCACTCCCTAGGTAGGCCCCGCCCCAAAGAGTCCCTTAGCGCTGCGACTGCTGCTTCCCCTACACCATCCATAGAGCACGTCAGCTGTCCCAGGCATCCAGTGCTTGTCAAATTAGCACTTTGCCCTTCTGCAGAGCCTTCCCTCCAAGGACTCTCAAGCCATTCCCTGTCATTAACCGTCACAGCCCGGGCAAAGCAAGCAAACATCGTCCCTACTGTACAGACAGGGAAACTGAGGCATGGAGCCATTAAGAGACCTACCCACACCCAGCGAGCTAGTGGCAAAGCTAATAGGACAGCTCGCAGGCCTCCAAGCACAGGTCTATTCCGCCTCCCCAAGAATCACCAAGGGCATCAGGCAGTTCCCTCCCACCTGACCCGGAGCCCAACGAGGAAGAAGAGAAGGGGAACGGAGCCAGGACTCACGGAAAGCAACAATCGAATTGACTTGCAACACAGGGTTCCGTGACTTGTACTTCACCGTTTGGATCAGACTCTGCTCGTCAGCCATGGCCTTGTCGAGCGCCTTGGCCCTGTATGCTGGGACAATGAACTCCGACCAATAATAGGCAATGACGCTGCCTTCGCTGCGGGGGAAAAGGGAGCCAAGTTACCGACAGCGTGCAAACACCGGGGGGAGGAGGAGAAGGAGACAGGATCCTGGGACTCAGACTCAAAGGTCAGCAGGGATCAATCATCATGATCATCTAGTCTGACCCTCCTGCACATCACAGGCCACAGAACCTCCCCCACCCACTCCTATAATAGACCCCTAACCTCTGACTGAGTTACTGAAGTCCTCAAATCAAGTTACAGAGAATCCACCATTTACACTAGTTTAAACAAGCAAGGGACCCGTGCCCCACGCTGCAGAGGAAGGCGAAAAAGTCCCAGGGTCTCTGCAAATCTGACCCACAGGAAAATTCCTTCCTGACCCCAAATACAGCGATCAGTTAGACACTGAGCATGTGGGCGAGAGCCACCAGCCAGACACCTGGGAAAGAACTCTCTGTAGTAACTCAGAGCCTTCCCATATAGTGTCCCATCACCGGCCACTGAAGATATTTGCTGGTAGCAGTCACAGATCGGCTACCCACCATCGTAGGCAGTCCCATCATCCCATCCCCTCCATAAACTTATCAAGCTCAGTCTTGAAGCCAGTTTGTTTTTTTGCCCACACTTCTCCCCTTGGGAGGCTGCTCCAGAACTTCTCTCCGCTGATGGTTAGAAACCTTCATCTAATTGCAAGCCTAAACTTGTTGATGGCCAGTTTATATGTGTTTGTTCTTGTGTCCACATTGGTGCTTAACTTAAATAACTCCTCTCCCTCCCTGGTATTTACAGAGAGCATGCATATCTCCCCTCAGCTTTCTTTTGGCTAGGCTAAACAAGCCAAGCTCTTTGAGTCTCTTCTCACAAGGTAGGTTCCTATTCCTCGGATCATCCTAGATGTCCTCCTCTGCACCCGTTCCACTTTGAAGTCAAGGCCCATAAGCAGTGGAGGCTGCAGGGAATGAGGGCACACTGCTCTCACCTGAAACCCCCTGGCTCAGCCTGGTTCTGAGGCTCTTGGGGCAGAAGGTGAGCTAAACAAAAGGGCTGAATATGGCCTTGTCAGGAGCTCTGTTCAGGGAAGGGCCCTGCCAGACTGAGTCACCCATAGAGAGTCTATCCCTTAATACCACGACTAGGCCCATCACAGACCAACGTCACTTAATTTTGCCTGGTGCCACACAGTTCCGTTCCCTGGGGGCTGCCACTGGGTGCTCCCATTCAGAAGCAGCGTGTTACAAAGACGACTAATTGCACTGGGCTCAAGTCCCGGTGAGGTCATTCTTACTCTCTTAATCCAAATTAAAGGGAGCCCGACTGGGGAGCTCACAGCTGCTCTCTGTGCATGGGGGAAAATTGCTGCAGTGAGGTGGGTCTGTCCCATGGTAACCCAGGGAAGGTGAGTTTTTACCTCCCTGTAATTTCCGGGATGTACCAGCTCCCTGCCCCTACATACGGGCTCAGGATGCAACTGTAGGGAGGCAGCACCCACCTGAATGCAGTTATTACTGTCTCCTTGTGATAAGGGCCAATGTCTTGATTATTTTTATACATCGCCTTGATCTAAAAAAAACAAACAAACAAAAAAAAACACAACAGTAAAGAGAAACACATTATATATACAGAAAAGAATTTAAAATCAGGAGCACTTCAATTCCCAGCAGGTCTGGATGTTAAAAGAACAGAGTCAGGTTAAAAAAAACTAACATCACAGCCAAAGTTTGCGAGCCTGGGAACCTAAGGCAGGCTCCCGAGTCCATATTTAGACACCTACAAAGTCATGGGAGGACAACGTCAGCATCATTCGTGGGGGGCTCAGATCCTTCAGCGATTGGAGGTAGAGGAAGGGGTGTTGACATCCTATAACTGCCTATACAGCTGGATCCGCGACCCTTTCCACAGCACTGAGCTCAGCCGGACATATAGAAGGCCGTTACTGCAGCCGGGGAGAGGAATCAGGGCAAGAAAGGGCCAAATGAACCGCAGTGCTGCGTGCAAGATCCCAGCGCCCATGACAAGCTCTGGGGTGGGAAGACGGCCGAGCTGAGAGCTCCCTCTGGGGAAGCCCCACGTGGGGAGAGGTCAGCAAGTCCCTTACCGTCTGCTTCACCTTCTTGGAGAGCAGGGCAAACTCGGTGGTGCTGGAGTTCTCGTAGGCGTCAATGAAGTTCAAATTCAGAATCACTAGGTGGCCATTGTAAACCTTCTGGACAGGGGCTCTCCGGTCTGGAAAGCACCATCGCAGAAAGAGAAAAGGATTTCAGTGCAGCTATCAGAGCGAGAAAGCCTGAGCAAGACAGAGAACTCAGGGGTCCTGGCCTCCTACTCTAACCACTGGAAAACACAGACAGACCCCGGTCGTCAGCAGGCAGGACTGAGCGTGGGACCTCTGGAGCTTAGTGCATGAGCCTCTACTGCGTGAGCTAAAAGCCAACTGGCTCTTAGCCACAGTTGTAAGAGCAGACTCATTAACGCTCTCTCTTTAAGTGGTCTTGATGCCACGAGATGGGAAAGAACACCACACCCAGGAGGTGTGTGGGTTACACTACCACCTATGGAATTTAAGGCCAGAAGGAACCACCAGATCATCTAGTCTGATCTCAGGCTAATTGCCACCAAAATCAGACAAAGTCTTCCAGCCCAGAGGAGACTCAACTGCAGTGTGCCACAGGCAGGAAACAGGAGGAACTGGGACGCTCAAGTGCCAGAGGCCCCCGCAATGGCCACCCCACTTTCACCCACAGCACCTCAGGAGTCGGTCATCAAGTGGGGGCACCCCAGACAGGATGGGCTGCTGCAGCTGCCCCCCAAGGTAGTGCAATTGAGCCACATAAGCCACACTAAGCAGAGAGGGGGCCACCAGCTTTTACGTGGCACTTCGATTGAAAGCTCTGCAGAGCAGGGACTGAATCTTACTTCGGTGTTTGTGCAGAGGACAATACAATGGGGCCCGTGAACCCAAAAAGCAGCATCGTTCGTCTGCGGGCAGCTCATTTGTGGGAATTAAAGGCCTCTGATCTGGGGGGGGGTCAGGCGCCATGGGCGAGCCCCCCCAGCTGCCCACTCTAGCTGCACCGTCCGGGCGGGAAAGCGCCTCACTCACATTTGAAGTGCCACACCAGGAGGCCGACAAGGAGGGAGACGAGCAGGAAGACAATCAGCACAGCAGTCACCACCACCCATCGCTTCGGGCCGCGCTTCTCCACCTTCTTGGCATTCATGGTGGGGAGGAACTCCACCCCCTCCTCTTGGCCGTTCATGTCCTAGGAAGGAGAGTAGGGGACTCAGGGTTAGAAAGCTCATTGCTACAGGCATACCACGCCCTGGTGCCAGGGCTTTTCAGAACAGAGGAACAGGACTGGAACTTGAGAGATGTGGGTTCTAGTCCTGGTTCCCCTCACGTGAACGTGAAGCACAAAGATCCCATTCTCTGATTGATTGATTTATCAATGTCTTTATTTAGGAAGTTTTAACGCATTGATAATTCTAGCCACATAAAGATCAGACAATACAACAATCGTTACAACAGCGAGCTTCTGTCTAGAGAAATAATATGCCGTAATCTAATAATTGGACCTCTCTCTGTAACAAGCTGTTACCACTCATTCTCTTCTCTTTTTAATAATGACCCTTGGGCGATGCCAGAGCAGTCATTGGAAGTCCTCTCTCGCCACTGATCAGGGTTAAAATAACCCCCCTCTCCCAGCTCAGCCCCCATCCCACCCAGAACTCGTCATCAGTGCTGGTAACCTGCACTCGGCACCTTCTCCCCAAGAGCCTCCATCTCGCCATAGTAATGGGCTCCGGTGTCAACCCTGAGGAGCGTTAAATAACCCCCCCGTGCAATAATTCAACACATCATCGCAGAGAAACTCGCTAGAACAGTAGGGCAACATCGAAGTGGTCCTTGAATCCCAGACACCACAGTTGGCTAATGAACACACACAAACGACTGGGTCCCAACGTACAGGCCTACCCAATGAGATCAGCTCTGCCAAAAGATTGAGCAGGTCAACATTCCACCTACCAGAGGGCCCTGGTGCACATATGCAAATCACTGAGTTATAGCCTTATAAGAATTTAGTTTCATCAGCTTGAAGACAAACACGAAGTTACCCAAAACAATTCTGCAACGTGTGCACCACACACAGCCGGCTGCGTATTGCAACACACACCAAACTATAAATAACTTGACTTCCCAGGAAAGTTTTGCAACATGCTTCTGCAACCCAAAATCAAGCAGCTCCTGAATTCACAAAAGGCAAATCAATCCAATGCCAGTTAAAGGAAATCAAAAGTGATAACAGACCAAGTGTGTGAACACATCAGGCAGGAGCTGTGACTGCTTAAAGAGAGGAGACCGGTGAGATGTAGAAGGTGTGATGCATGCAGCGTGTGACCGCTAAAGTACTCAGAGGGCTGGAAGGAAGTGGGACTAGTGGTTATCACAGGGAACTAGGATGCAGGATTCCTGGGTTCCATCTCCAGCTTGCTTAGTGACTTTGGAAAGTTACTTAAACTCACCCGGAAATGGGATCACCACAAGAGCCTTGTGAGGTTTAGAGAGAGAGGTTTGTAAAGTGCTTTGAAGTGCTTGGTGGAAAGAGAGTCTACGGACATGCAAAATGTTCTAGGTTCAGAGAGAAGCTCATGCCATACATTTCAGTAGCCTAAAACCAGAAACTCCCAGGTGGGATACTGGGAGAGCATGAAGGAGCACGCAGATCTAGAGAGCACAGAAACACGGTGGACAAAGATACTCCATCAGGATGTGGGCACCACATGGAGCTTGGGCTCTGTCCACACCAGCAGGCTGCACCGTAATTCGCAGGGTAGAGGGAGGTCAGAGCTCCCTGGTCCTGTCTCCACTCCAGCTTCCAGCCTTGCCATAAATCACCACCAGCCCGTGCAGGAGGCAGGGTTTTCTCAGGGGCTTGGCTTAGACTGTGGAACAAACTCCCGCGGGCACTAGGGACCATCCCAAACCTCACACCGCCTCCTGCTTCAAGTTCCAGGCACATTACTTTGACCTGCTGCCTCCAACAAATGCAGAGCAGCATGGACACAAACAAAGCCTAAACAAAACACTCCACAGAGTACAATTCTCCCCCTGGGGAGAGGATGAGAGAGGCAACAGAGCACACAACAGATTTTAGTTACTCACAGCTGGAAGGTGCTAGGATATCAGGGTGATGAGGGCTGTATAATAGCAGATACAGAACAGTAGAAGAGCACTAGTAGTCGCAAAATTTGCTTGCACCCTTAAGTACAAGGGTAAGCAAGTATTCACCTCTCATAGCTGGGGAAACTGAGGCACCGAGGGGCAAAGTGACTTGTCAGACAGTGGCAAGGCTGGGAGTTGAGCCCAGGTCTCCTCGCTCTAACCATTAGACATCACTGTTTCCGACACTTGACTGTGGGATGTTCATACGGGGGCATCCTGCCCAAGAACAGGCCACCAGAAGTCAAGCTGAGAAGTTTGCCAGTCTACATCTGAGCGTTCGAGTGCTAAGAGCAGCACCCCTCCCCCCATGGCTCAGAGCACCTGTTGAATCATTTGTGGTTTTCACAGTTACCAGGGAACGCCACACAAATGCACACCAGAGCAGGGTCAAGGAGTAGAAAGGGTCCTGACTCACCTGCAGCATGAACAGACAGAAACCCAGAGGCTGCAGGGAGGTGCCGATGAACTCAGTGCCACATACCGGGACGGTTTCAGTGACACACACGGAGCTTCACTTTCTCACAACGCCTGCCCCCAGCTCGCCTCACCCCACCCACATATGTGCAAGCAGCAAACTCAGCCAGGCCAGGGAGGGACCCAGCAACAGCCTGTGCATTTCCTTCCAAGATCACGGAAGGATGGGCAAACAGGAAGGAGGAAACGTGATACATTCTGCTTTTGCTTGTTTCTCACCAGCCTTGGGATGAACTGTGGTTGCACACACTCCGTATGCTCAGCCATTGACGCAAGGAGGTCTCATTTTGCACTTACTGCATTTCCTGTTTTATGCACCATCTGGCGTGGCAGAGTTCTAACCATCAGCCCTGCAGTCTAGATACATCCTACTAAAAGGGGTTCAAATCCCACCTGAGCTAACACAAGCCCTTCATCCTGCTTTGTACAGTTCACCATGCCTTTCTGAGCCTCTTTGACATCAAGACCTACCTGCTAGGAAGGGATTTTAAAAACCCCAGGGCACTTCTCATGAGAGCAGGGGTTCGGAGCCCCAGTTCGTTGGCCAAGTTTCTGCTCCCCCATAGCAAGCCAGCTGCCCCACTTCTTATCCAGAGGTGGCTGCATTTCTGTGCTGAAGGGGTGCAATTTGTGAAGCACTCTGGGACCCTTCAGCTTGAAATGCGCCAAGTAATGAGCAAGTCCAGGCCTCCTCTCCCTTTGAGCACTGCAGCCTAACTCCAGCCTGTCCCTAACTGCTGCCCAGCTCACCTTCCCATCCCCTTCACCCTGGCCATGTTACCTCTACTCAAGGCTCCTTCTGGGCTTCCCACAACAAATCCAAGGACCCCTGAGGGTGAGGCCCTACTCAGCTGCCTCCTACCCTATCCATGTATCTGCTCTCCCTGGCTATTTGCCCTAGTGCTTACAAAGCTCTGCACCGCTTGTCACTTATTCTCAACTTTGCACCTTCCCTTATTTCCCACCCCCCACAAGTTTAGAATAGTCTCCCACTTCCTGTCTGCTGCTGAGCCCAGCCCTCTCCCCTAACACTCCCATAATTCCAGAAATACTTCCTACCTTGCCCTCTTCCCCAATAACCTCTCCAAACCCTCTCTTTCCCAAGCCATGGCCTCAGGCCTTTTATCCCAAACTGTCCAGGACAGAGAACACATTCTACTGACGATCTGCTAAACCCTATGTAAATGGAACCCTTTGTAAGTAATTATTAAGGTGGTCATTGAAAGGCCCTGGATACTAAAAGAACACAGGGTTCTCAACAGCTCTTTCAAGACTTCTCTTAGTTACTGGCTGAATGAATTAGTCCAAGACTCAGAGGCACATCGTTACCATAAAGCCCTGAGAGTCGGCTCTATTAAGATGGCTTCTAGCACCCTTGGCTTTCTCTCCATCAGCTGACTCTGAGGAGCATTTGTAAACCACCATGTACAGCTGTGACTTGATAATCAGATGGCTTGTCCACCAAAAGAGGGGGAAGAGCAGAACCACCATGAAGTCCATGATGGCCCACACTATAGGGACCTAGTTTACCTAAACAGCATGTAATTCCCATGAGGCTGGGTACAATAGAAGAAAGGACAGACTGATTGCCACAAAACCCAAATATTGCACAAATGGACAAATTTATTGTGCACACTGATCAGGATGGACCAACAGAAACCAACTGGAACCAAAGCTTCTTGGAGGTTCTAACACATTTCTCCTCAGTATCAATAACTGGCCATAACCGGAAGCCATAAAATACCTCCATCTAGGTCATTTTCACGGAATTGCCAGCTCTCCTGATTTTATCATTCATTATAGCAGTTGCTTTTCTTAAAACCCTGGCTCTGAAGTCACGTTATCCCCTCAGAATCTCAGCGTTCATTTGAAATAAAGGAATAAATAACAGTCTAGCTTCATGGTTACAGAGAAAAGCTTGAAAATGCAAACCCTGAAGACTCAGGAACCAGAAAGAAAATAAAAAGCCTCCAGTGTAGCCTTTAAAAGCAAAAATCTCATCTTCTTTGAGCCAATCTCATGCGTGTTTGGAATTGGATTCATATGCTGTGACTGCTTTGGGATGGCAATGCTGTCCTTGCCACACTCCCAAATGTGCTCACCATCCCCCGGGGAAACCTCCTTCCCATGAGGCTTCCAGCCCAGTTGTGCTGACCAAGAGGTTCAGAATAGAATGCGGTCGTCTGGATGCTTTTCCAAATCCAGCCATGACCCTTCTGAGGTCCCCTCCCCTCCAGCTCCACTGTAACCCCAAGAGCCACAACTACACACAAGAGTCTTATTTTAAACTAACCATCCCGAGATCACCGCTCTGGCTGTCTCATAGGCTCCCAGTGGACTCCCCTGAACCCACTCTGAGTGGGGAAAGCCCCCACTCAGGGGGCATCTCACCCTAGCTGGGAACAGGGTCCAGCCACTCAGCTCCCCGGAGGGGCAGGGGGCAGCTAGGCTCTAGCTGCCTGAGCTGTGAAATTGACAAGACGGCTGATGGGAGGGAAGCAGTGTCTACACAGACACTGCATTGCCCTAACCAGACTGACATAAGCCTCTCGTGGAGGTGGAGTTATGATGTCAGTATATTAGGGAACTTACATCAGCAGGAGGAAGGCTGTAGGGTGGACTCTGACATAATTAGGTCAACATAAACTGCCTTTTGTCGACCGAACTGTATAATGTAGACCAGCCCTGAGTTGCTGTTAAAAAAAAGAAAAAGACCTTCCCTTCCCGCAGGGCAGGCGGTTAAAGGAGCAAGACTGCAGGTGGCCCAGTGGCACTTTCTCCTGGGGCATGCAGCCCAGGGAGCGGACGTAACAGTAAGGGGCAGGGGGAGCATTTTGCATTGCTGTTCCTCGTGCCCTAGGTGCTCTGTGGTTAAACCAAGAGCCTTCAGTCTCCAGGGCTGCTAACGTGGCATCTTTCACCAGCTGCTACGTTTTCATGCAATGAGCAATGAAAAACCCAGAAGATTCAACTTTACTAAGTAAAACTGGGGGCCTAAAATCATTCACCAAATACATTCAGTTCTCAGACACTGGAAGCAGATTTCCTGTTCCAGTCTTTGCTTTATAGCTCTCCGCCCATCCGATCACAAGTCCTCCCTAGCTATTGCGTAATCTGTGGGCTGGTTTCATTTGACCTGATTCATTGCGTGACTCCCACGACTCAGCTTTTAACGACAGGATAAAAACATTCTGCTAGATGCCAACAAATCCAGCTGTAGGGTCATTGGTGGGGAGCCATGTCAATCATTGGGTAGCTTGGAGTGGCACCATGCCCTATTCTCCGTTCACACCACTCTCGAGACACAAGGCCATCTGTCATTTTAACCCACACGCAGCACTTCAGCCCTTTTGGCAGAGGCAGAAAACTACAATTTCTCCTCCTTAGCAGCCCCGGTGACTCAACGGGAAGAAAGAGGCCACACGCAACTAACGTCAACAAGACCAAAGCAAGTTAGTCCAAAAAAAAGCCCCCACAAATATATCTTACTCTATGTTCCATTCTACACAGCCGATGAAGTGGGCTGTAGCCCACGAAAGCTTATGCTCTAATAAATGTTGTTAGTCTCTAAGGTACAACAAGTCCTCCTGTTCTTTTTGCAGATACAGACTAACACGGCTGCTACTCTGAAATCTCCCGCCTCTGAGATCCAGCTGTTCAAGGTATTTTTAGACAGGAATCGTGATCTGTCCAGAAAAACCAGAACGTCAGGGAAAGCAATGACTCACGCTGCCAGCAGCAAGTCCAGAGCATGCATGGGCAGCAGGGAGAGGAGTCAGGGTCCTTGAACTAGGAAGGTTTTACAGTACTGAAAAACAGACGCCCCAGCCAGCAGAGAGGAGCCGATGGGATCTACCGCTCAGAGAGCCAGGTTGTGTTTGGAACGTGACGCTGTACTGCTATGGTGACTCAGGAGTTCATGGTCAGAGGCATCGGCTTCTCTAGCTGGCAGACCACTCACGGGTGGGCGTGCAGCGCAGCACCCTGCTCATGGAGCAAGTTGCCACTGCTCAGCATCACCGCCTTCAGGTGCTGTGCTGTTCAGAAGATCAAGCCGCTTCAATTTGAGAGATGCCTGACCTAACAGCACATGGGATTTAAACACAGCCACTCCCACTCAAGGTCTGGGAATGAACTGGCTAGTTTGTGTGTGTACACACCACTGCCCTCTGCTGGATGGGATTAAAAGTGCTCAGCTGTGTGCCATTAGCCCTATACTGCTAGCAGCTAATGGGGAGTCTCCTTCGCTGAGGTGGGTAGAGGGCTTTGTTTGTGGAGAGGGAGGATCAGAGAGTCCTAGCCTGCTGTCACCATACAGTTCTGAACGGTCAGGCCATGTGACACAGTGACAACAAGAATAAACGCTACAGAAGCAATAAGCTATCCAGCTACCCAGCACATGTGATACCGGGCTCCACCCAGGCTGCTACTGGCTCTGCTTCTGACACCCGCTCACTCCACACTTTTTCTTTTGGGGGGGGGGGGGGGAAGGACACATCTTGGCTCTCCACACCGCCCCCAGCTCTTCTCACATGAACATAAGAAGGATTTTTATTTAAACAAAAAAAAGTTCCCTCCACCCAAGCCGGAGCCAAACCTGGAATTTTCAAGCCACATGCCCAACCCCACAGAGCTGCTGGCACCCTCCCATCCTAGCTCTGACATGAGGCAGAGATCAAGGTCCAGCTACGTGGCGGTGGGGTCCCAGGAGAGGCACGGTGGCCAGAGGACAATTTCCGGGCACAGGGATGAGATCCACACTGGCGAAAGGCAGGGACTGAGTGTGCAGAGTTGGGCCTCAGGACAAGACTCATCTGTGGTGAGGGACTGGGCAGAGCAGAAGGCACAGTCCCAGTGCTGGATACTTCACCTTCACCATCAGCCCACACCTCACTGTACCTCCGGAGACCTATCCTCCAGCTGAACCAACGAACACTCTCAAAAGGGAGCAAGCTGTTTCGGGGCTCTATGCTGCTGGCATCAGTCTGCGGTGTCACCCAATACCTGCCCTCCCCACGCTGCCAATTCCTGAGTTCCAGGAGGGGTTCCACTTCCCCATGAGGATCAGGATTTACCAGGAGAAAGGTTACCTGTGACCTTTCAAAAACCCTGGTGCATTTGGAGGCAGCGGCTCTGATCCAGGCTGCAGGCTCTGGCTTGCTCGGCAGCTCCAACTGAGAAGACGGCAGGGCAATAGATCAGGAAGAACGAGCAAAAGGAGATGAAAGGAAGGTGATACTGGAAAATCAGTTCAACTGCAGGACAGCATGGCCCAGGGGTCAGGAACCGCAGCATCACCTTTGTCCATTATTAATGCAATGCCCAGAGATGAACAGGACCCTTTCCAACAGTCTACCCGAAAGAGCTTGCAGTCTAGCTCATGGCCTGACTGAGACAGGACGTGACCAGGCAGTGCCCGTGGGATGGGGAAGGATGGGGCTACAGCATGGCCTGGCTGTTCCACACAAGCTTTTCAAAAGTTTGTTTTAACCTCAGTTTCTGAACCAATGCTAAATGCAATTCAGTCTTTGGTTTTACCTGCAGTTAGTGTTCAGCGGCACTCTGTCCGGCTCTGCCTTGCAGTCGTCAGGCCTACTAGTTGGAGCAGAGATCGAAGCGGGACATAGGGATGGGACCGGCCCAGGGTGGTGCTGGAATTGAGATCCAGGGCTCAGAACGGAGATCAGAGTCCACAGACAAGCCAGAATCAGTACCGTAGCTGGGATCCAGGTCCAGGCCAAAGGTCAAAGCCGGGTAGTCTGAGTGTGAGGAAGGTCAGGAAGTGGAGGCAAGGCTGGAGCAAAGTCACAGTAGGGCTCAAACAAGGATGGGGCAGGAACAGGATTGAGAGCAGGCTCGGAGTCTCGAAAGCCTGACACACCGCGAGGCTTGCAGGAGGGTTCCTGGTCGGGTGGTGCTGTTGCACAGACTGATCTGCAGCTCTGGCGGGGTTGGAGAAATACCCGGGGCCTGGGGGGCAGGTCATTTGACCCAGGCTCTACCCTGGGACAGGCTGCTGCCTGTGACCAAAGACTGAGTCACTGCAGGCTCTGTGGGAAGGGTGAGCGAGTGCAATCGGGTTGTTGCAGTCACTCACAGCAGCTCTGCTGGACGGGCAGCTGAGGGAGCAGCCCTGATTGGGCTGCGGGTTTGCCTCGCACACCCATGGTCAGCTGTGGCATCCAGCATATCTCCCCCTTTGCGGGTACTACACTTGAGTCCCGTCTCTTCACCATCACTGCAGTGTTCTGGGATAAGCAGGACAAAAACTGGAAACACTAGGCACACATGAGACTCAACCTGATACGACCCAGCCAAGCCATCACTTCGGGACAGGGGTCCGTACTTTCCAAGGCCTCGCTACATCTCTTCTGGTCTCTGTACAGACCTGCAAACATCTCGAACTGCTAGTGAGGCACATATTGAGAGAAACCCTAAAGCAAGAGTCCCCGGACAAGAAGAGAGCCCAGCACATGTCGAGGAGGCAGAACTCAGAGGGCTGGCTGAGAGCTGTAGGAAAAGGCAGGTCTCATCTGACCAAGCAGGGCAGCTGGACGGGAGCGGGCATCTGACCTTGATTCAGTGCCGTTCTGTTCAGCAATGTTTTTTGCCGTCATCTGTAAATAAGGTTTCGGAGTAGCAGCCGTGTTAGTCTCTCTAAGGTGCCACAAGTCCTCCTTTTCTTTTTGCGAATACAGACTAACACGGCTGCTACTCTGAAACCTGTCATTATGCAAGGCACTGCATTTAGCCGTATGGAGTGGAAATCTATCAACTGCATAAAAGAAATGCTCAAATAAATTGGTTAGTCTCTAAGGTGCCACAAGTACTCCTTTTCTATCTGTAAACAAGTCTTTCAATTCAAGACTCCAGGTCCCAGCCTGTGAATCCAAAGACCTGCCCACCCCAGGTCTCATCTGCCGAGGCTGATGTTTAATAAGTCAAATAAACACCAAATATGCAGCCTGGGGCCAGGTCTACACTTGGAAGGTCTTGTCCGCACAGCTATCCTACGCCGACAAAGCACTCCTAGTGGGGATGCAGCTTATATCAGCAAAACCGCACAGCTTTGCCAGTACAACTGTGTCCACACAGAGGGCTTTTGCTGGTACAGCTACGTCGGTCAGGGATTGCACCTCATCACACCCCTGGCCAACACAGCTATGTCTGACAGAAGTTTGTAATACAAACCCGACCGGGGGTAAGTGCCAGAAGGGGCAAAAATAGCACCACATCATTCAACTCAGCCTTCCAAACCAGACAGGTTTGGGATGCTCCAAGTCACTACACAAATAGATCGCACTTTAATTCCCCATTCACAAACATATGCTCAAGAGACACTATTTCAAGAAAGACTTGCATCCAGACAAATTACATCCAACTCTGTGTTTGAGACACAAATGGCTGATGCTGCTCCCAGTGAAGTCAATGGCAAAACTCTCCTGGATTTTAGCAGGAATGAGACTTTAGACACTCAGGTCAAAATTTGCAGTAACAAGTTTTCCATAAAAACCTTTACAGTAGTAGATGCCTTTTTATCTCTAAGTTTTCCCACACATATATTCAGTGATTCTAATGGAAACAGGGTATTTTTGCCCAGTAAGGACGTGATTTTCACTTCAAACTATTCATATTAATTTGAATGGGAATTGGGCAGCCCAATCTCTTTGATTACTTGGAAATATCCCATCCTAAATATTCCCCTGCAACCCATTCAGATCCATCACGGTGCCGCATCGCAGAGCCTGGAAGCAAAATGACTAGTCAGTAACTAACTGCTGAAGTGAAATTGACATATCTATTTCCCTTGTCCCAACACAAGAACCTAATCATGTCACATTACAGTTGAAACCAGAAAAACATGAAAATATTATTTGTTTTAATACTGTAAGATGTAACAGCAATAACGATGAAAAATCACACGGGACTGCATCCCGCAGCAAGTTTTCAGACTTCTCCATTGAAATCAACAGAAAGTTCTGCTTAAACACCAATAGCCAAGCCCACAAAAATAAATTAAAAAATCAAAACAATAAATAAATAAATAAATAAATAAAATCATGGTACCCCAAAATCATGATATTTAAACACACACACACACACCCCAATACTTGTTAGGGGGTTATTTGCCCGCTGGGTTTTAAGCCCTTGAGGACACATTTTCAAGCTTTTCTCTGGAACTATGCTAACTAGTCACTTAGCTTTATTAATTATGATGATAATGATTTTAAGAACTAAGATTCTCAGGCAACCACATGGCTCCAGGAGCTGGGGCTTTAAGATATGCACTACATATCGCGAGACTTATGACAAAAATCATGAGAGCTGGCACGTGGTGCATCTGACAAAGAAATCTAAGCAATCCAAAAGCCAACAAAATTTACATGTTAAAATGGTCTGTGTTTCACACGAGATTTCACACTAAATTTCAAATGAGAGCAAGTGTTCACATATTGGCTGTAACGTACAGCTATGGGAGTGAGATGGAGTCACTTTCCTTTTGCAGAGACCAAACCTAAGCGCTGTTAGTTGGGCAGCACGAAGCACAGAGTCAGAATTGTTTAAACAATTCAGTTGGATAACAGTGTTACACCCAGATCCTTTGTAAACTCTGCTTGTACCATTATCAAAGTATATAACAAGAGGTTATCCTTTTCATGCAAGGCTGGAATAGGCTTTTGATAAGAACAAACATTTGAAAATAGGTTTCAGAGTAACAGCCGTGTTAGTCTGTATTCGCAAAAAGAAAAGGAGTACTTGTGGCACCTTAGAGACTAACCAATTTATTTGAGCATGAGCTTTCATGAGCTACAGCTCACGCTCATGCTCAAATAAATTGGTTAGTCTCTAAGGTGCCACAAGTACTCCTTTTTATTTGAAAATAGGATGCCTACAACTAAACAGCCTTAGGGCAGCAGAGAAATCCTGTCAGTCTCCGCATTTCTCTTCCTCCCCAGTTCCTTGTTAAGGACAATTAGATTATAAAATGGAGATTAACCTAAGGAAGGAATAAACTGCAGGAAGTGAGAGACAGAGCTTCCTGCCAACACAAGTGTCCTTCCTGATAAAGGGGGGAAAGACCTGTGGGAATCAGTTCAGCATAAATCTGGTAAAGAGGGCTGAGTGAGCCACACCTCTGGTTAGAAGCTGCCTTGAGTCTTTAGAGCCACAAGTTCAATTCCCCACTAAGCCAACTCATCTTGTTGCCTTTCTGAGTTAGATGAGAAACTGAATCCCATTATGTTTACTGTGGAGGATTCTCATGGAGGAAACTTGAAAGCCAAGGCCCATTCTGCTCTGCATAGACATTGAAGATTTGGTCCAGTGCCCCAGGCCAGGGTTACCAACCCAGCTGCCTTTGGGCAGTGTGCTGCATGCCAGCTGGCTGGTGCCCTGCACCCCAGAAATGGCTGCATCAGACACATGGATAGAACTTTACATAAGACTTCAGAATTCTTTGGAATAAAAAGTTACATTATGGTCATGATTTTGATCTCACTCACACCAGTGAAACGCCATTCATGTCAACGGATTTTAAACACCAATTTACACCTCTATTTGTGAGAAAGGAAGCATGCCTTGACATTTATGTGCACCCTTTTAAAAAAAGCTGTTCTCCAATACAGCTGTAGAGAGATAAAGATGTCAAAAAAAAAAAAAAAAAAGCCCCCCCACAAGGGACTGTCTCCCTCAATGAGTTTCAAGCAGAATCCCACATTGAAATCAATAGGGAGTTTCACTTAAAGCCGGATAGTTAAGACTTGATCTTGCATGCCAAGCTCCCATTGACTTCAGTGGGAGTTTGGGGTGTGTAGGCAAGACCAAGTCTGATGCACCTGCTTTGATATCATCGCCATTCCTCAAAGGCACCCAGCATGCCACGTGGCTGATTGGTCTGTCTACTGTAAGCTCCTTGTGGGCACAGGCAGCTTCATGATTCAGACTGCACTGAGCATCCTCTCTGGGTTCTTAATTAAGCATAAATCTAAATCTTGGTTCCCCTCCCACCCCCCAAGATAGAATATGTTCATGATATCCCTCCATTAGTCACCTGATGCTATTTAACTAGCAATAAATGACAATAGATGTAAATGGCAGCCCTCTCCTGTCTAGGTGTTCAGATCACCGTACAGCCAAATAGAAGACAGTCAGGAATTCAATACCTAGCAATGGTCTCCCTGAGTAATGAAGGTCAGAGTCAGACTTTACCAGAGGGGTTTTGTTTTGTTTTGATTTGTTTTTAAGGGGTGGGGAATCTAGGTTCCAATTTAGGCCCATTAATAGAGACAGCAGAAGACCGATGCAAGCACTTTGCATCAGACACTAACCCAGAGAAAGCAGATGGACATTCTATCATTTTACCATCCACACCAGCTGGCAAGGATTTACACTTAACTAGTGCAAGAAATCTGGTCCCACCTAAAACTCTGCTGCTGCTCTGAAACCTACATGTGAGCTAAAGAAGAACTCCATTATTATTTGTCGCAGGCTAAGGCCTATGACACAGTGGAATAGATTTGTTGCCAATTCCTGAGATATTTGGCAAACAAAAGAAAAAAAAGGAAAACCAGCCCCTGGAGGCTAGTCATTAGTCATTGATACTCTCAGCTCTACCCTTAAATGGGGGAGGTGGGGATTATAATTACAGAGAATAATAATATACAGAGAATTATAAACCAGTCAGCCATAACTTCTGGAACCTAGAAAGATACTGGAAGAAGCTAGAAATCAATTTGTAAGCACCTAGAGCAGTGGTCCCCAAACTGTGGCGCAGACCTCTATGGGGGCACGGAGGAACGTTCGGGGGGCACAGGGTGCCTGGCCCAAGCCAACCCCCATGGGGGGTCAGCAGGGAGCATCACCCTGCCCCACTCTACCCCCAACTCCACTCCAGCTCCGCTCCCAGCACCAGCTGCAGGTCCTACCCTGGCCTTTGCCACTGTCTCCTGGCCGAACACGGACCAGGTAGGGGGAGGCGCGGACAAAAAAGTTTGGGGACCAATGACCTAGAGGGTAATAGGGTTATAATTAATAGGCTAGTACAGATTTGTCAAGAACAAATCACACCAAACCAACCCCGTTTCCTTCTTTGCCAGGGTTGCTGATCTAGTGAATAAGGGGAAGCACTAGCTGGGATATATACTCCTGAGGGAATTCTGCGCCAAAAACCCCAAAATTCTGCATATTTTGTTTGTCAGAATAGTGCACTATAATCACACCAGTTTCACTTATTTTGCTAATTTATTTAAACTACCATACGGGGTGGGGAGGGGAGGCGGGAATCACAACAACTGTTCAGCATTTCCTAAACACATGGAAGTTAAGTTACAAATACTTGGTAACCAATATCCTGCATTCCAGTTATAATTCTGGATTTTCATTTAAAATTACATGACTTTTACTTTGGTGGTTGGTGAGTTGTAAAGTAGACTGTCGCTTTAAATGGCTCCAACTTGCACACATGAAAGCCGTACAGTTTTGCTAATCATTGTCTTGCATTTTTTTTTAAATGGGTAAGTAAAACAGATCTTGAGCTGTAATCTAACCCTATTCATAGACTCATAGAAGATGAAGGTTGGGAGAGACCTCAGGAGGTATCTAGTCCACAGTGGCACAGGGGGGAAAAAAGAAAAAGGGAGAAAGCACATAGACCTTCCTAGCTGAGAATTCCATTACTGTCATTTACAATAAGGCTCTGGCAAGGTAAAGGAGCCTTAATTGACTAAGAATGGGAACAATTCACCGACAATGGGAACATTAGCAGCCTGCCTGCTTAGTTGCTACATTTCTGCTCTGCCTCAGGGACAGAGCCTGCTTCACACAGCCCTGCACCTCCAAGGCTGGGATGCAGGGACAGGGACAGAGAGAGTCTGTCTCATTCCTTCGCAAGGCAGGCAGGCACCCAGCCCCAGCCTCTTACCCTGTCTCCAGAGACCCATACACACGCCCAGTCTCCTTCCTCCCCTCCGCACCAGGCTGCCAGGGAACGGGGGTGCTTCCCACAGATTTCTTGGCTCCCCCATTTTTTTTGCAGGGGAGCCAAGAAATCTGCTGAAGGTATGAATTCTGCACCTCCTTCCCCCAGGACTAGATATAACTTGATTTTAGTAAAGTTTTTGACACAGCCCCACAGAACATTCTTCTCATAAGCACACGAGGGAAATGTGGTCTTGATTAAATCAGATGGGTGCGCAACTAGAGTAGAGTAGTTACCAATGGCTTACTGACAAACAGTGAGGGTGTATCTCCTGAAGTCCTGCAGAAGTCTTCCCTGGGTCTGGTAGTACTCAACATTTGTATTAGTGGCTTGCATAATGGAATGGAGAGTAGGCTATAGAAAATCTGCAGATGGCACCAAAAGTCTAGTTGCAAGCACTGTGGAGGACTAGATTAGAATTCAAAATGACCTTGGCAAATTAGAGAATTGATCTGAAATCAACACGACAAAATTCAGTCAAGACAAGTGATAAGTACTACATTTAGGAAGAAAACAAAATATCGAATGCACAGCTACAAAATGGGGAATAGGTGGTCGTACTGCTGAAAAGGACCTGTGGTTTATAGTAGATCACAAACCGAGTATGAGCCAAGAATGTAATGCAGTGGCAAAAAAAAAAAAAAAAAGCTAATATTCTGGGGTGTATTAATAGGAGCATTGTATATAAGACACAGGAGGTAACTGCCCCCACTTTACTCAGTGCTGGTGAGGCCTCAGCTGGAGTACTGTGTCCAGCTCTGGGCGCCATACTAGTAAAGATGTGGACAAATTGGAGAGTCCAGAGGAGAGCAACAAAAATGATCAAAGATTTAGAAAACCTGACCTATGAGGAAAGGTTAAAAAACTGGACATGTTTAATCTTGAGAACAGAAGACTGAGAGGGCACCTAATAGTCTTCAAATACGTTAAGGGCTGTTATAAAGAGTACCACGAGCAAATTTTCTGCATGTCTAATGAAAGTAGGACACAAAATAAGGGGCTTAATCTGCAACTACAGAGCTTTAAATTAGATATTAGGAAAAGCTTTCTATCTAGAAGGGTAGTTAAGCTCTGGAACAGGCTTCCAAAGGAGGCTTTGGAATCCCCGTCATGGGAGGTGTCTAAGAACAGGTTGGACAAATACCTGTCAGGGCCGATCTAGGTTTACTTGGTTCTGCCTCTCAAGGTCCCTGCCTGCCCAACATTTCTATGATTCTGTGATTCAAACAACCTAGTTAAAACAATCCAACTTCCAAGACCTGCTGGTTGTGGACAGAGCTTGAAAGTACACCCTTAAAGGTTCAATAAAAACCCAGAAGGCAAATATCCTCCCCCCTAAAAAAAAGTTTATTTGCCCTTTCATGATTTTTATGCCAGTGATATGACGAGGAGCAGGGGTCATGATTCCTGAGCAGGTTTCAGAGTAACAGCCGTGTTAGTCTGTATTCGCAAAAAGAAAAGGAGTACTTGTGGCCCCTTAGAGACTAACCAATTTATCTGAGCATAAGCTTTCGTGAGTTACAGCTCACTTCATCGGATGCATACTGTGGAAAGTGTAGAAGATCCTTTCCACAGTATGCATCCGATGAAGTGAGCTGTAGCTCATGAAAGCTTATGCTCAAATAAATTGGTTAGTCTCTAAGGGGCCACAAGTAGTACTTTTCTTTTTGGGATTCCTGAGCAGTTAGGATTGGCAACATTAAAACCAGCTACTCCTGTTGGAAAAACATTTTTTTCTGTTGCCAAAGGCTGGCAGGGACACAGTTTTTGTCGGGCTAGCACTGAAAGGACTCATGGTTTGGAGTTTCCTGGATGAAAAAGGCCCCTTTTGCCTCTTTGCATTTTAAGCGTCCTCCTTGTATCGCTCCCATGTGCTTTTTCAGAGTCGTCTTTGACAAATTTGAGCCTTGCAATCTAAGGCAGGAGTCAAACAGCAGGAAGTTTTGTTAACTAAAACTAGTCCTACCCTAAAAGGTCTACAGTTTGTTCCTTCATTATTGCCTAATCCCTGCTCTGAACAGACCACAGACCCTTCACCTTGGAAATGCAGCATAAAACTCCTAGGACTGCTACCAGTCAACATCATTAGCAAACACACACCTTCTTTCAGTCACAAACTTTCCCCCACCTACATACCAGCACCTAGGCCTGGTAGAGGAGGAAGTGTGTGTGTAGGTGGAACCATCCTGTTGTCTTCATATTAGCTACTTGTTTCTGCTTGATTTTTTTGGTCTGATATTATGGAGAAGGCTTCAATGAAAAGGCCAGTGAATATACGGCTCTATAACCCTCCAATGGATGGAAATAATATGTTTCCCAGATCTGGGTGAATACTAATTTGTGAAAATTTGGTCCAATACAACCCATGTATTCACTTTAACAACACTGCTCAGTCATTTCCCACCACAAACAGAGCAAATTTCGTTTGCAGTGCAAAGGTCTCAAATAGTTTGGCTCATGAGTTCTGATCACCATATTTGGGATCAGGAAGGAATTTCCCCCGGTCACATTGGCAGAGACCCTCGGGGGAGGGGGGGGCTTTGCCTTCCTCTGCAGCATGGGTCACTAGTTTACTGCAAGGGTAAATGGTGGATTCTCTGTAACTTGAATTATTGAAACCATGATTTGAGGACTTCAGTAACTCAGTCAGAGGTCTATTGCAGGAGTGGGTGGGTGAGGCTCTGTGGCCCGCAACAAGCAGGAGGTCAGACTAGATGTTCATGATGGTCCCGTCTTGCCTTAAAGTCTATGAGTCTGTGCATTTGACTGGCCATCTTTGGTCTATCCTCCTGCTCAGAGCAGATTCAACCATGGTTACTGAACTAGTCCTGAATATAATTTGTCCTCCTTGGCTACAACTGCAGCAAAATAGTGCTTATTCGCGCACCAGTTCTGCTGCATGTTGTCAGCAACAGTAGCCTTAACAAGCCCTGTGGGGAAATCACACACTGAAGGAGCAAGAAACAGCTGCAATCAGACACCGCTGAGAGCTGCAGCGAGTAGGTCACCAAACAGCCCAAAGGCTAAATAAAATTCATTTGAGTGAAGTAGTTGGAATTGTTCTACTGACCAGACCACCTGCTTGCTGCTAACACATGAAGAGAAAATAAAGGCTGAATTAATCAGGTAAGATTATTCCTGGGGAAGAGTTCACTCAGCTCCAGGATGGACTAACTATACAGCTCACACAAATGGCATGGCCACAAAGCTTTGCAGATCCACACAGTCTTTCCTTGTCACCCCAAGGAGGAATTGTAATTGAAGTTGCTAACCAGAACGAGCTCCTCAGCTGCAACACTGATTACCTCTGAACAAGCTGCACATGAAGCGTGGAAAGGTTAAAGCAATCAGGCCTTGCCATCTCTTCTCTGCTTGGCTGCATTATGGATTCTCCACCAATGGTATTTCTAAAGGGCCTACGTTCTGCTCTCATTCGCGTCAGGGACTCCTGCGGGGCTCTGAGGCAGACACAGAACAGAATGTGACTCCAAATCTGAGAACCTCTCAGTTTTCTGCTTAATGAAAGCTCTCGGCACCACAGAATATGAAACGATAAAGGTCTTTACAGAGCAGCTGATCTGCTTGGGCTGCATAGATGCAGATACAATTACTGATTCTTTAAATCTGTAACAAGCCATTAGGCAGGGCAGGGGAAAGATAATAGGTAGAAACTCTGCAGTGAAGACAGGGCTCATCTTCTCTGCAAAGTTAACTCCCAGGTTGCTCCTAGAATCCCATCCACAGCAAAACCCCTTCACTCAGTGTCAGTGGTGCTAACTCAAGCTGGCTGGCCTGGAAGGACGTTCAGACTGGGAGCACAATTAATCAGCTGCTAGGACAACCAGAATGCAGGGTAGCACCACTAGTCCTCCAATGCCTTCCTATCATTCCTCCTCGCACCACTGCCGTGACCTGTGCCGAGACAGCACTTGAGGGTTGTTTTGTAGCATGGCTACAAGCTAGGCTCACTGGAGAGGAGTAACTTGAGTGTAGATTGATGCAGAGTTAACTCTACATCAAAGACATTCTCACAGCCTGAGACCAGATGGGGCCATTTGCCCTGAATAACTAAATTCTTCATTCAGGGCGAGAAGAAAGTGACTCAGCAATTCTTCACCATTGCCCGCTAACAATCACTCTAGGAGGAACCCACAGATCAAAGATCAACAACTAAGAGACTAGGAGTACAGTCTCTAAGGTGCCACAAGTCCTCCTTTCCTTTTTGTGAATACAGACTAACACGGCTGTTACTCTGAAACTAAGAGACTAGAAACAATCTGGGAAGTCACTTGCACTTTGTTTTAATATAAAAATACAATTTTCTAAACGCCAGGTTTTAAAATAAGCAGAAACTGCAAGAGGTGCACATGCTTCTGGGTGAGCACCAGTGGCCCAAATCCACTCTCAGAAAATATCCTCTCTGACATGACCTTACCCTTCAAGTGATAAGGCCTCACCAGAACGTTCAACACCTTAGCAGGAAATTCCAAACCAAGGCCTTGGAGTTAAGAGACAAGACCAGGTTAGCCTGGCCCTCTCACAAGGCAAGAGCAATAATCCACACAACCAATAAGCAACAAAACAGGCCCCTTAATTGAGGTAAGGCCTGGGCTGCACAAGTAACTTGCTCTAGATCACATACAGGGGGGATTTTGAACTATTTGAGTTAGATCCAGTGCAAAACAGTGTGGACTCTTAACACACTTAAATTGCATTTATAGCTATTGAAAATATCTGTACTCGTTTTAACCTAAAACGATATAAGCCTGGTTCAAACTTGAGTTAAGAGTACTGAAATTATGTTTTGCACCTGTTTAACTAAATTGGTTTTTAGAGTCATGGATTTTAAGGTGAGAATGAACTATTATTAGGTCATCTAGTCTGACCTGTATAACACAAACCACAGCATTTCACCCAATTACCCCTGTATTGAACTCAATTACTTGCATTCAAACTGATTCAAAGCTGGCACAGTACAGTTTGTAACACAGCCACAGCCTGCATTAAGCTAAAAATCAAAACAACCTGAGGTTTAAGTCTATGTAAGATGGTCCATACAAGGCTGTCCGCTGGTTTAACCAAAACGGATTCAAAACAGGTTCCAGTTTGCATGAAAGAGTCTGAACAAGAGCATTCCTGTAAGTCACCTCCAGCTAAGGTGATGTGGGACGAAAGGCCTATCCAACAGTTCTGTTGCTGTGAAAACTAACAGACAGCATTTCTCATATGAAAAGCCCTGCAAGGACTCATCAGACCAGCCCAAACCCTGTAATCGAAGACACCCTGAGCTAAAGCAGCAACCAGTTCCAGCCTCCCTCCCCACTACGTGTGATTTGCTGTGCAAGAGCTGCTGCTTATCCATCCCACAAGCCAGGAAAGCAGAATGCTCCCGGTCACTCCACAAGCCTTCGAGCCAGCACTAGGGAATACTTGGAACTCGTTTTTATTTTAGAAAACGCCCTAAAAGCTGCATCTTGCAAGCAAGCGCCCTTAGAACTGGCCTTCCCCTCCCTGAAGAAAGCCACCTCACTCCTCAAACAGGAGAGGGAAAGGGTTAGAAAACAGCCCCCTCAAATGCAGCTCACCTCTTTTCTATTGTTGTACTTCAGCCCTGAATCCGAGGTTTTCAGTTTTCTTCCTGGGGAAAGCTGATAATCATTCATTTTTCTTTCTTCCGAAGGCCAATAGTTCATGTTTTCCTTCCCCCCCCCCTTTTTTTTTGGAGGTTTGGGAGAACGGGGATGTGGAGTTTGCACCCCAAACAATTCAACGTTTTCAGTCCCAGCGCACAGAGCAGTTGGTCCTGCTGCGGTGTGCAAAATCCTTCCTGGTGCCTGAGTAGCTCAAAAACCTGAGTCCATGGCTGATCAGTTTCAGCTGAAACTCAGAGACCGGGTGAAGCCAGCTGTGGAAACTGCAAGGTCTCGGAGTACAGTACTTCCTTGCTCCCTAGGTTACCCTCCCACTTGGGTCCCGCACTTTGGTCCCCTTCCCTTGCCCTTTTCTCCTCCCTGTGTTGTTTATCTGGAGTTTTCCTCCCCTTCTCCTGGAGCTCAGGTAGTTTCAAGGTGTGGCTGTTTCTCTCTGTGTGTGTGATCACACGAGATTACCTCGCCTGAGCCCCTCCTCTCTCTCTCTCTTCTTTCTTCTGGCAGGTGAAAGATCCTGCCCCTGCAAAAGGCTCATTCAGCAACTCTATTCACTTGCAAAAAAAAAAACCCTGGTGGTTCCAGTCCTCTGTCCCTGTGAGGCACCCAGATACAGGGGTGCCCACACACACTGGTGAGGAGCGAGCATTTCATATATTTTAACAATTAGAAAAACTCTGGGCGACCCAAAAATTAATTAGATTTACAGTAACACGAGGAGCCCCCCCCCCCCATAGAAATAAACATGTATACATAAAGGAACCAGCCAGCTGGTAAATCAAAGCAGCAGAAAAGCCCCCTTTATTCCCACTAGAATAACCTTCCCCAAAACCTTATCAAATTTTGGGGACACCCCCAGGCACTAGCTGGGAGTGGATATTTGGGGGGGATACACAGCAATTAGAAAAGGAGGACTTGTGGTACCTTAGAGACTAACAAATTTATTTGAGCATAAGATTTCCTGAGCTACAGCAGATTCCTCTCAATTGAGCCCCCCCTCCCCACACACACACACACTCTCTCTCTCTCTCACATACTGAAGCCAAAAGGTAACAATGGAGCCCTACTTCTCAGGGGAGAGGTTGTGCTGGGGAAATGCACTAATTTCATGCAGGCACAGAGCAATCAAACCTTTCTGAATAGGCTGCTAAGGTGAAATTGACAATGTGAGCCACTAGAATAGAGCTGGGAAGCAACAGGGAGTGAACAAAGGACTTCCCAGCGGGGAGTCTATGCCAGCAAACACCAGGTCCCATCTTCTCACTGCTTTGAGTAGGGTTGCAGATTGCACCAAAGATTCTAATGCCTGGGTGTCCCTATGTGTTTGGTCACCATGGTTCGGTCCACACACCATTTTTGTACCAGCATAACTATTTGTTGTTGGGAGTGACTTTTTTTTTACCAGACTAGTTATCCTGGTACACCCCTAGCGTGGCC
This sequence comes from Eretmochelys imbricata, assembly GCF_965152235.1. Lineage (NCBI taxonomy): Eukaryota > Metazoa > Chordata > Testudines > Cheloniidae > Eretmochelys > Eretmochelys imbricata. The sequence goes on along the minus strand of NC_135593.1, from coordinate 8,180,292 downwards.
AGTTATACTGGTATAAAGGAGTCTTAGACCAGTATAGCCTAGTCCCCTTCGTGTATGTGAATACCTATGCCAGCATAAATCAGCTTTATACTGATATAACTGCATCCACAACAGGGAGGTTATACCATTCTAGTAATACCCGACTAGTTAAAGCAGCACCACTTTTGTGGGCAGCTAAGCTCTGATGAATCAAGGGAAGGCATTTACTTGGTAACAGTTTCAGGATGCAGACAAATGCCTACAGCATGGCATGTGGTGCCCATACCATCAGATGTTAAGGTTAACAACAGATGTGGCTGCAGTGGGACTGACCGGATCTATCGCTAGACTGTGAGATGAAGCCACAACAAAACCTCAGATCCAAACTTTGGGGAAACTGATCTGGAGGCAGATTTGAAAATTGTGGGTGGGGCCTATTTATATTGAAACTCCATCCACCCACATTCTCCTCCACGGCTATTTCTTTAGGGACGAGGTGTGTGGCCAAAAAGGGGCCAAGTCCCTGAACTCCCTAATTTTTAATCTTCCAGGCTCAGGGGTGGATTAAGAATAAATGAAACATGGATTCACCTCAACTTTTCAGCTTCTGCCCAGCTCCTCTCCTGCAACGCTTTGATCTTCCTCTCCTGCCATTCACAGGGTCTCTTCCAACCCAGCTCTTTCCTCCTTAGGCCATGTCTACTCTCCAAAAGCTTTTGTCAGCATACTTGTGCTGGTCAAAGATGAGAGGAGGTCCGCTCTGTGATCGATATATAACTGTGCTGGCAGAAGCCACTAGTGCAGATGAAGTTATTTGGCCAAAACTGTAACATTGACAGGTACAGATTGTTTTGCTCAGGGAGGCTGGAATAAGTGATGCGACTGGCAAAAGCACAGTTTTGTCGGTATAAGCTGCACCCATTCTGCTGATGTTTGCTGGCCTGGTATACGGGTATAGCTACACCAGCAAAACAGTCTGACCTCGTCTCAATTCCATTTTCCAGACTTGGGTATGATCCACATGAATTTCTAATACGCTTGCCACACCCCTTATAGCCTGGCCTTGTGTTCCTCACTGCTGACCTGGGTCCCTTTCACACCAGTTGGTCTCTCCCCCACGGATCCAGCCTTAATCCATCCTTACAGAGTGGGGTGGATGGAGCTGGGAAAGTGGGATCTTTTATATTCCTAAAAACTCTGCCAGTGCACAGCAGAAGCTGCCATTGTGTTCTCACACTTGTGGCTGGGACAGCCTGTGACAGAGGAGACACACTCATATCCTGTGAAAAGAAAAGGAGTACCTTAGAGACTAACCAATTTATTTGAGCATAAGCTTTCTTGAGCTACAGCATCCGTTGAATTGAGCTGTAGCTCACGAAAGCTTATGCTCAAATAAATTGGTTAGTCTCTAACGTGCCACAAGTACTCCTTTTCTTTTTGCGAATACAGACTAACACAGCTGTTACTCTGAAACCTGTCATATCCTGTGCTCACTCTCTCTGTTGTTTTCCTTAGTCTAAACTATATCATTCTGATTGCAAATCTGCCGTGGGCCATTCCTGCAGCCCATGTGTGGAAGATCTGCTCCTACGATTTGCTCTTTGTGTACATATAAACCACAATGTACACTGACAGCTCCTTCTCCTGCATGTAGAAACCTTAACTCCCTCCCCACCCCCCTTCTCCTGCTCTCTCACAAGCTCCTACCATCCCAATCACTTAACCAGGAAGTATCCTTAGATAAAGACTAACCTTCGAAACCTGAAACTGATAGCTGGCTGGTCTCAGGAGCAGGTGGGGCCTACAGGTGGCCTATGCAGTATCATAGAAGACTGACTGGACGAGAGCCAGCTGTGTTGTGCAATAGCTGGCTGTGTTTCTACCAGACTCCCTGCCTTGGGAGCCTCGGGGGCTGCCGGCCAGAGAGCAGTTTCTGTGTTACACTGGTAGGCAGGCGGAAGGGCATTTCTGAGCCATGCAGCACCCTCCCTGAACTGATCCACTGCCCTCTCTTCCCTCTCCAGTCCCTCCTCAGCACCCATTGTGTCATCAAGCTAAGTGCCTTTGCTGGGAGCGGAAGGAGCTCCGCGCTGGGGCTGAAGACAGGATTTGTACGCTGCCATCCTGATTTACTGTTTCCAAACACCCACAACTCCTGCTGACGTCACCTGGAGTTGGGAGTGTTCAGCACGTTGGTGAATCAGGTTCCTACTGCTTACAGGCTAATGCTTTCACCTGCTGTGCTGAGCAGCTTTTTGCATACGAGGCAGCAATCTGAAGTGTCTGGGGGGAAAAATGTGACGATGCAAAGGAACTAAAGAGACAGAGAAGTCAGGGGCCCCAAGCTAATTACGGCCTTTCAGTTCTACAGTTTGGGGGCAGAGAGCTGGCCTTAGGTCTGTTTCACTGCAATAATGGTATTATTGATTTATTCTTCATGGTGCAGCAGCACTCAGGAACCCGAGGCATGGCCCACGAGCCCCTGGTGCTAGGCACTGTACAAACACAGAACAAAAAGATGGTCTCTGCCCCACTGAGCTGACAATCTGCTTGGCATGTTTTCAATGGTATGCAGTTATATAGAGGATGGATATATTCTCCCAAAGCTTTCTTTTTTCCACAGAGGTTATATTTTTATTGGGTTTTGATACATCATGAACATAAGTCACTTAAACACTGTTAGATAAAGATCAGGGGAGAGAGAACAAAATAAATGATCGTGTGAAGGGGTCAGAAAGGAATGCCCCTGTTCTCCCCCCCCCCAGTGATTTTGTATGACTCCTTCCTTTGAACCATCAGGGATGGCTACGGCTGGAGATGGGAAACTGGAGCGGGAGAGCCAGTGTTCGGAGGTGGCAAAGAACATTCTCTCTCTCAGATGCTTGGCTGGCTCACAAGCTCAGGATCTAACTCATCTCCCTATGTAGGGGCAGAAGAAATTTTCCCCAGGCAGAATGGTAGGGACTTTGGCTTTTTCATTGTTTTTCCACCTTCCGCTGCAGCACATGGGTGTGGGTCACTTACCAGAATCATCTGGGTACAGCTCACTTAAATCAATTCCTTGCCAGGGCCTGGGGCACCAGTGCACCTCAGTCCCTTCTCTTCTCTGCCTGTGGCACAGAACTCTCTCGGTGCCTGAGGCCTGTAATATTTGCTCACATTTCGGTTGTTGGGTTTACTGTGCGGCTCTTGGCCTGTGATACATGGAGGTCAGACTTCTGACCTTCAACTCCATGACTCTAATAAATGTAGTAACAACTCTTTGGGGGAAAGGGACCGAGAAGTACCAAGATCTCAAAGCACTAATCCAAGTTGTAATCAATTAAGTCTTCTAGCCCCCTGTGAGAGAAGGAAGTATAATGAGCCATTTTAACAGATGCAGAAATTGGAGCAGAGAGATGAGTAACTCAGGAGTTCTGACTCATAGCTCTTGCTGCTTAACTACTCAGACACATTTCAGAGTAGCAGCTATGTTAGTCTGTATTTGCAAAAAGAAAAAGGAGTACAAATGGCACCTTAGAGACTAACCAATTTATTTGAGCATAAGCTTTCGAGAGCTACAGCTCGCTTCATCGGATGCATTCAACGGAAAATACAGTGAGGAGATTTATATACACACAGAACATGAAAAAATGGGTGTGTACGATGATACCCGTTTTTTCATGTTCGGTGTGCGTATAAATCTCCTCACTGTATTTTCCGTTGAATGCATCCGATGAAGCGAGCTGTAGCTCACGAAAGCTCATGCTCAAATAAATTGGTTTGCCTCTAAGGTGCCACTAGTACTCCTGTTCTTTTTACTCAGACACAGTCACTCCTTTAGGAAGAGTGTGACTGTGTTCTTCATACGCCATTTAAACATTACAGGCCAAATTCATCCTGGGTGGAACTCAGCCATTAGATTTACAGGGTTGAAACTGATCTCAGGGAGGGTCCTTATCTTTAACAGTGAATGTATTTTGGTATGAAACAGCAATCATGCCGTAACTGTTCCAGGAGTTATCCATTACAGGTTAAAGAAGCCAATGGAGGTGAGGCTTGATACACTATCTGCCCTGTACAACATTTATCAGATAGGAAGGATATCCATTCATGATGAGCTAAAGCACTAAGATAGTACACCAATGTGCTGTGTTCAGGGGGGCTAGCCATTCCATTGCTGTTGGACTGGGAGCGTGCTTACACAGTGACTTCTAGATGTCGGCTAACTGCCAAGTTCCTGGTACTTCTCACGCCATAGCATACTATAACAGCAATAATTTCAGTTCTCTGCATTTGAAGTCTTTAAATCGGGATTGGAGGACTTCAGTGACTCAGGCAGAGGTTAGGGGTCTAGTACAGGAGGGGGTGGGGTGAGGTTCTGTAGCCTACACTGTGCAGGAGGTCAGACTAGATAATCACAATAGTCCACGCTGAACTAAATCTATGAGCATTCACGCTCCCTGGCTAGGGAAGGGCTGAGTTCAAACTGTTTCAAAGCTAAGGTGCTTCCTTTACTGGAAGTCAATAAACTCTAAGTGCTCTGCTCTCAGAGACAGGTCCTAAATCCAACCTCCAGCAGCAGTCGCTAACACCCATTCCTCCCACACACACTTCTGCGAGGCAGTCATACAGAAACCAATCCATCTATGTCCACATTCATTTCCAAGAAGAGACATAAATCTCATCCAGCTACTCGCATGGTGATAAAAGTGGGATCAGAAGAGAAATGAAATGTACGTGGTGTCCAGTTACCTCATGTTTCAAAGAGTAAATAAAAAGCTGATTCACTAGGAGGAGACACAGCAAAAGCCAATGAGCGGAAAATGTCATTCAGAACCACTCTAGTCTCTCAGCTAAATATGCAATGCCCAGGAGAGTGTGAAGCATAGAAGAAGCATGGTCTAGTGGGGTAAGAGCAGGGAACAGGTAATCCAGGGATCTATGGTTGAGTAGCTCAGGACTAAAGCAGTCATAACACAAGTACCCTTGCACTGCCTGGGGGGCATGAGCCGACATGTGTTAATACTCTTAGAAAGCTGTTCAATAATTGCGGTGTACTAAATTGTTCTCATTAATCTCTGAGGACAGGACAAGAAGCAATGGGCTTGCATTTAGGTTGGACATTAGGAAAAACTTCCTGTGAGGGTAGTTAAGCACTGGAATAAACTGCCTAGGGAGGCTGTAGAATCTGCAACATTAGAGGTTTTTAAGAGCAGGTTCGACAAACACTTGTCAGGGATGGTCTAGATAATACTTAGTCTTGCCTTGAGTGCAGGGGGCGGGACTAGATGACCGCTCGCGGTTCCCTGAATGGCAGCTCATCTCCTGATACCAGCTACAACCCCTGTAAGAACCTTGAAATTGGATTCCTTCTTTCAGAAAGACCTGTTGGGATACTATTAAAAACAACTAAATATCAAGGTCCTAAAACTGAGCCACTCCCTCAAAGTACATTCACAGGAAAATTTCTAATGAAGTGCGGGAGGGGGGGGGAGGAGGAATTATGGTAATTCACAAACAAAACTGGACTTTGAATGAAAAACCCATGTTTAAAGAAGATCTGGAATGCTGACAGTAAAGCACCATGTTTTCCATAATCCCCCCCACTTCTAACAGACTAAAGGGTAGTAGGTGATATATACTGATTCACAAGAGCGAAAGATACAATGAAGAATTGTTAAAGGTACATTAAGAACTTTGATAGTTATTTTTTAATAAGTTGTTATTATGGATAATGAGTAAGAATAGACAAGGTAACACTTAGACCATGATCTTGCTGGCATAAGTATGGTTTTGCCAATTTTTCTTTTACATAGAATTGCTGATTGTTTTGCTTTCAGACTGGGAGGACATATCGAGTGGAGTCCTGCAGGCATCTGTTCTGGGTCTGGTACTATTCAATAATTTCTTTAACAACTTAGATGAAGAAGTAAAAGATACGTGTGCAAAATTTGCAACTAACACCAAGCTGGGAGAGGGATTGCAAGCACTTTGCACAACTGGATTAGAATTCAAAAAGTGAATAAAAGTTTTTCTCGATAAACTGAAAAATTGGTCTGAAATCAATAAAATGAAAGTTAATAAAGACAAGAGCTAAGTACTACATTCAGGAAGGGAAAATCAGATGCACAACTACAAAAAGGGGGAAAAACTGATTAGGCAGCAGTGCTGCCGGCAAGGATCTGGAGATCATAGTAGACTGCACATTGACTATGAGTCAATAGTGAGACGCTGCGGCAAAAGTCTAGGGCGTATTTACAGGAGTGCCATATGTATGACATGGGACATAATTGTTCTGCCCTTTCAGCACTGGTGAGGCCTCAGCTGGAGTACTGTTTCCCATTTTGGGCACTGCACATGGACAAATTGGAGAGAGTCCATAGGAGAGCAATAAAAATAAAACATTTAGAGCACGTGGCCTGTGAAGAAAGATTGACAGAATTGGGCACGTTTAGTCTTCAGAAGAGAAGGCTGAGGGGGCACACGAGAACAGTCTTCAGAAAAGGTGTGTTAAAGAGGATGGTGATTGATTGTTTTCCATGTCCACCAAGGGTAGCACAAGAAGTAATGGGCTTAGTTCACAGCAGGAGAGATTTAAATTAGATATTAGGAAAACTTTCTAATTATACGACTTGTTAAGCCCTGAAACAGGCTATCTAGGGAGGCTGTGGAATCCGCATCACCGGAGGTTTTTAAGAACAGGTTAGACAAACACCTGTCAGGGATGGGCTAGGTTTACCTGCTGAATCCTGCTTCAGCATGGTTGGCTGGACTAGAGGACCTCTTGAGGTCCCTTCCAGCCCTGCATTTCTATGATCATGGCTTCAAAGGCAAAACCTCTGCAGTAGGCTGTGAATTAGAAAAGGCAGCACTTGCCAACTGCTTTTTAACTGCAACCGAGTCAAATGACTTGGTGCCATGGTTCCCAATGTGTTGTGTGTTCTGAAACCAGGCTAAAGAGTCAGGCATGCCCAACCGTGACAGACACAGTTAAGGCCCTGTCTTTATGATAAACTAGAACCAGGTATCTAGATGCCTTGACTTGATTGCAAGTGAAGTGCACACATTGGCATTGCTCGCTTTTTGCTGGTTTGTTGCAAGCCAATGGTCTTAACGGACTTTCAGTTGCCTTGCAATTGTCTGCAACAAAATCTCACTCACACAGAAGAGCTCTGGGGTGGATTGTTTAAAGGCAAAAAGAAAAGGAGTACTTGTGGCACCTTAGAGACTAACCAATTTATTTGAGCATAGCTTTTGTGAGCTCCAGCTCACTTCATCGGATGCATACTGTGGAAAATACAGAAGATGTTTTTATACCTACAAACCACGAAAACATGGGTGTTTACAACTACAAAAGGTTTTCTCTCCCCCCACCCCACTCTCCTGCTGGTAATAGCTTATCTAAAGTGATCACTCTCCTTACCTACTGCAGGACAGGCCTAACAAAGAAAATAACAGAACGCCACTAGCCGTCACCTTCAGCCCCCAACTAAAACCCCTCCAACGCATTATTAAGGATCTACAACCTATCCTAAAGGATGACCCAACACTCTCACAAATCTTGGGAGACAGGCCAGTCCTTGCCTACAGACAGCCCCGCAACCTGAAGCAAATACTCACCAACAACCACATACCACACAACAGAACCACTAACCCAGGAACTTATCCTTGCAACAAAGCCCGTTGCCAATTGTGCCCACATATCTATTCAGGGGACACCATCACAGGGCCTAATAACATCAGCCACACTATCAGAGGCTCGTTCACCTGCACATCCACCAATGTGATTTATGCCATCATGTGCCAGCAATGCCCCTCTGCCATGTACATTGGTCAAACTGGACAGTCTCTACGTAAAAGAATAAATGCACACAAATCAGATGTCAAGAATTATAACATTCATAAACCAGTCGGAGAACACTTCAATCTCTCTGGTCACGCAATCACAGACATGAAGGTCGCTATCTTAAAACAAAAAAACTTCAAATCCAGACTCCAGCGAGAAACTGCTGAATTGGAATTCATTTGCAAATTGGATACTATTAATTTAGGCTTAAATAGAGACTGGGAGTGGCTAAGTCATTATGCAAGGTAGCCTATTTCCTCTTGTTTTTTCCTCCCCCCCCCCCACCCCAGATGTTCTGGTTTAACTTGGATTTAAACTTGGAGAGTGGTCAGTTTGGACGAGCTATTACCAGCAGGAGAGTGAGTCTGTGTGTGTATGGGGGTGGGTTTTTGGAGGGGGGTGAGGGAGTGAGAGAACCTGGATTTGTGCAGGAAATGGCCTAACTTCATTATCATGCACATTGTGTAAAGAGTTGTCACTTTGGATGGGCTATCACCAGCAGGAGAGTGAATTTGTGTGGGGGGGTGGAGGGTGAGAAAACCTGGATTTGTGCTGGAAATGGCCTAACCTGACGATTACTTTAGATAAGCTATTACCAGCAGGACAGTGGGGTGGGAGGAGGTATTGTTTCATATTCTCTGTGTATATATAAAGTCTGCTGCAGTTTCCACGGTATGTATCTGATGAAGTGAGCTGTAGCTCACGAAAGCTCATGCTAAAATAAATTGGTTAGTCTCTAAGGTGCCACAAGTACTCCTTTTCTTTTTGCGAATACAGACTAACACGGCTGTTACTCTGAAACCTCTCCTTACAATGTGTATGATAATCAAGGTGGGCCATTTCCAGCACAAATCCAGGGTTTAACAAGAACATCTGAGGAACGGGGGGGGGGGGGGGGGGTCAGAAAAAACAAGGGGAAATAGGCTTGACTAGAGACTGGGAGTGGCTAAGTCATTATGCAAGGTAACCTAAGTTAATTGTATCCAATTTGCAAATGAATTCCAATTCAACAGTCTCTCGCTGGAGTCTGGTTTTGAAGTTTTACTGTTGTAATATCGCAACTTTCATGTCTGTAATCGTGTGACCAGAGAGATTGAAGTGTTCTCCGACTGGTTTATGAATGTTATAATTCTTGACATCTGATTTGTGTGCATTTATTCTTTTACGTAGAGACTGTCCAGTTTGACCAATGTACATAGCAGAGGGGCATTGCTGGCACATGATGGCATATATCACATTGGTGGATGTGCAGGTGAACGAGCCTCTGATAGTGTGGCTGATGTTATTAGGCCCTGTGATGGTGTCCCCTGAATAGATATGTGGGCACAGTTGGCAATGGGCTTTGTTGCAAGGATAGGTTCCTGGGTTAGTGGTTCTGTTGTCTGGTATTTGGTTGCTGGTGAGTATTTGCTTCAGGTTGGGGGGCTGTCTGTAGACAAGGACTGGCCTGTCAGCCATAAACATGTTGGCATACTGTGGGGCCATGCGACTTTGTGACTTTGTCCTTACCCATAACTATTTTACATTTGTGGACAATGTATACCTTGAAATCAGCAGCACTGCTATGGGTACCCGCATGGCCCCACAGTATGCCAACATGTTTATGGCTGACTTAGAACAACGCTTCCTCAGCTCTCGTCCCCTAACGCCCCTACTCTACTTGCGCTATATTGATGACATCTTCATCATCTGGACCCATGGAAAAGAAGCCCTTGAGGAATTCCACCACGATTTCAACAATTTCTATCCCACCATCAACCTCAGCCTGGTCCAGTCCACACAAGAGATCCACTTCCTGGACACTACAGTGCTAATAAACGATGGTCACATAAACACCACCCTATACCGGAAACCTACTGACCGCTATTCCTACCTACATGCCTCCAGCTTTCACCCTGACCACACCACACGATCTATCGTCTACAGCCAAGCTCTGCGATACAACCGCATTTGCTCCAACCCCTCAGACAGAGGCAAACACCTACAAGATCTCTATCAAGCATTCTTACAACTACAATACCCACCTGCTGAAGTGAAGAAACAGATTGATAGAGCCAGAAGAGTTCCCAGAAGTCACCTACTACAGGACAGGCCTAACAAAGAAAATAACAGAACGCCACTAGCCGTCACCTTCAGCCCCCAACTAAAACCCCTCCAACGCATTATTAAGGATCTACAACCTATCCTGAAGGATGACCCAACACTCTCACAAATCTTGGGAGACAGGTCAGTCCTTGCCTATAGACAGCCCCCCAACCTGAAGCAAATACTCACCAGCAACCACATACCACACAACAGAACCACTAACCCAGGAACCTATCCTTGCAACAAAGCCCATTGCCAACTGTGCCCACATATCTATTCAGGGGACACCATCACAGGGCCTAATAACATCAGCCACACTATCAGAGGCTCGTTCACCTGCACATCTACCAATGTGATACATGCCATCATGTGCCAGCAATGCCCCTCTGCTATGTACATTGGTCAAACTGGACAGTCTCTACGTAAAAGAATAAATGCACACAAATCAGATGTCAAGAATTAGAACATTCATAAACCAGTCGGAGAACACTTCAATCTCTCTGGTCACACGATTACAGACATGAAAGTTGCGATATTACAACAGTAAAACTTCAAAACCAGACTCCAGCGAGAGACTGTTGAATTGGAATTCATTTGCAAATTGGATACAATTAACTTAGGCTTGACTAGAGACTGGGAGTGGCTAAGTCATTATGCAAGGTAACCTATTTCCCCTTGTTTTTTCCTACCCCCCTCCTCAGACGTTCTTGTTAAACCCTGGATTTGTGCTGGAAATGGCCCACCTTGATCATCATACACATTGTAAGGAGAGTGATCAATTTAGATAAGCTATTACCAGCAGGAGAGTGGGGGGTTGGGGGAGAGAAAACCTTTTGTAGTTGTAAACACCCATGTTTTCATGGTTTGTAGGTATAAAAACATCTTCTCTTTTTTCCACAGTATGCATCTGATGAAGTGAGCTGGAGCTCACGAAAGCTTATGCTCAAATAAATTGGTTAGTCTCTAAGGTGCCACAAGTACTTCTTTTCTTTTTGCGAATACAGACTAACACGGCTGTTACTCTGAAACCTGTTTAAAGGCAGGATCTCAGGCTTTTGCAAGCGTCATAAATCAGTTCACTTTGCTGGTCCATGACAGACAATTTGCGTTGGAAGTATTTTGATGGGAGGAGTTAAATTGGGATGCAAAATACAAGCAGTACAAGTCCGAGCATGAATACGGGTACAGTGGTCCATTTCTCAAGCCTGTTGAGATATCTCTGAGGCAATCATCCATCTAGTGGATCGATGTGGTACTGCAGCAGGCAAATCTCCTCTGCATAAAGTTGAAATCAGTTGGAATTTTTTTCTTTGAGACAAAGTGACAGTCACTGTATTCCTGAGGGACATTTGATACAAAAAAATGTGTGGGCACTCTGGGAAAAGGATCTGGATAGACCAGTTGTGTCAGAGGAACGAGGTTTGATCTGGAAAAACCTCTGTGTGTAGTACAAGAAAAGGAAATTTCTTTACACTACTGTTTCAATGGTAGCGCACACCAGTCAGGTTAAGAAGTAATACACATAGATTGGATGTATAAATAAAAGATTGAATAACTGTGGTGAAAGAAGAGATTTTGCACATTGATGCTGGACATGTCTAGTCAGCAGAGAGTACTGGGATGCAGTTCTTAACCAAATATCACAAACGGTTGGATATTTGTTACCAAAGGATCCTTGGGTAATCATCTGGGAGCTTTCGGGCAGAAATGGTCACACTAAGAGGAAATGAAGAATAAATATCTTGCCTGCTAGTAGGTGAAAGGATACTGATGGCTTCTCATTGGAATAAGAAAAATAGTCCAACTTTACAGGAATGGTACAAAAAATACGAGAGGTGGTTGTAATGGAAAAATTAATGCACCAATTATAAATAAGGGACAGGTAGATATTTACATATCTGGTTACCATTTATTCAATATTCAATGTATATTTGCCTGCAAACAAACCAGCACACCTGTCCAAATTTTTGAACAACATTTAATAGAAATGCCTATTTTGTTAAATACATGGAATCAGGGATTTCACTCAATTTAATAAAATCACTAGCAACAGCATGTCCTGGGTACTGTCAAGATGGTAACTCTGTGATATGGTAACACCCAGTTCAATAGAGAGATGTGATAGCCCTATTACTGTATAATATTTCTCTAAACAAAAGCTCACTGTGGTAACGATTATTGGTTTGCCTCTATTTACAGAGCAAGGATTTGTAAACCTCTTACAACTTCCTAAGTAACTAAAGAGTTTAAAAAAAAAAAGTGTGGCGAGGAATATGCCACACATGGTGTTAATGGAGGAGCAGACTCTAAAGTCCAGCAGTGGGTGGGGAGCTGGGTTGATGGGTTTCCATAACATTTAAAGAAAATCCAAAGCTGAGTGAAAAGAGTGGGTTAAGATGGTCACGATTCACAGCAGCAGACCAGACAGCTTACTCAGGTCAGGGAGGGTATGGCACCTTTAGATTTTCTTTTCATCGTTCTCCCAGTCCTGCAAAGCCTGGCTGCAAATGATATTTTGGAAAGCAAGACCTTGGCGAGAGCTGGCAAAATGCAGTGAGTGGAATGGCCCTGTCTGAGCAGCGCCAGTCAGAGAGCTGGCTGGATTGCAGTGGGTGACCGCGTTTATGAATTTCTAGTTCACCACGGTGGTCCCATTTTTGCTAACCCATGTCCAGGTTTAAATGGTCAACCCAGGAGCCAGTAACTTTGAGAAACTACAAACCAGGATCTAATGACTTCGGCCTTGTCTAGCTTAGGGAGAAAAATGGTATTTTGTTAATAAAAAAACACCACCTCACGCTGGCTATTATACTTTAATCAAGTGTGGTTTAAAACATGTTAGCACCTACCTCTGACAGTTTTTAACACCTTGAAGATGTGTTCACTGGAGGTGGTCAAGCAGTGGCTGCTCCAATTGTTTTCATGGTAGCAGGGTGTCCAGGTGAGTTTACATATCACTTGTGTAAAACAGAATTAATCATCCCCACATGGTTTCTCCCTGGGCAGAGTGAGAGAGAAAGAAGGGATCACTGCGGGAAGATGCAAATGCACTTCAGGCAGGGGCTCAGATTTAATAATTTTATTAAGATGATGTCGAAGTAAAAAGAAAACGGTACAGAGTTTAAGCGTAGAAGTTTCTGGTTATCAGGGAATAAGGTACAGATTATCAAGGGCTGCGAAATTCGGTTTAGGAACAGGTGGCGTAAGGAATACATAATCTGCAATCTCCCCGATTGGGGGTAAAAGTTTAACGGGTCAAAGTACAGACATTGAGATATAGGGCTATGTTGTTCATATAATGGCTATGTTCAGGTGTGGAGTATAATGTGTGGATACGCTGATGAGGATGGATTTACCTTCATTTGATGGGATTTAATGTTCAGTGAGTTTGTATGACATTGATGAGGGCCGTAAGAACCGGACTAGAACAGAACTACCCTTGCAGCAGCTCCCAGAAGTACACCACCTCAGGGAGGCCCAATGGTCCAGGGATTGCACATAGCACTGGCATCTGCTACCCCTTTCCACAGGTTGCATTGCATCCCCCGCCCCCTCACACTCTTTCCCTTTATTGGAACTTGCTTATATGCTTCCTACAAGCATTGCTAATGCCAGAGTCCCCTCCTGTGCCTGCTCCCTCACTGTGAGCTCATCCCAGAGCTAGGCACAGCCGGGCCCTCCAAGAAGCAGCAATCGGAGTAAAGTAGATCAAACAACAGAGCTAGCACACACATTGCTGGGAAAGCTGGGTGCCCAGAAGCGGATTTCCAGACTAGATAGGCTAGTGCCTGAACCTCCCTCCCAGTAACGAGCACATGGGAGAAGGATCTGGCAATCCAATTTAGTGCTGAGCAACAGGAAGTGCTCCGGGCAACGATATCCATAAATGCTACCTATAGTTACATCTACTGTAATAGTCTGCATCACACCAGGGAAGTGATCCAGGCAGACAACTGTAAGGCTCCTGCAGCTGTTCTACAGACAGGGTCCTTCCCACCCATGCTTCTCTATAAACATCCTGAGGGCTGTTGCTGAAGCTGTTGGGGATGCTAGTGACTAGGGCCCAGATTCTCAAAGGCGCCTTCCTCCCACTGATTTCAAATGGAAATCAGGTGCCTAAATACTTTTGAGGATCTGGGCATAGGACTCCTTTCCATTCCCAGCTCTGTCATGGACCTGCTGGGTGACTTTGGGTAAGTCAACTTGTCTTTCTGTGCCTGTTTCCCATTTGTCATGACACAATGCCGAGAGCTCTCAGGTTGTCCATTTTGCGGGGAGCTGTACCAACACACTAAAAAAGAAATCCCTGTGCTAAAGCATTTACAGTGTATGTTAATGATAAAAAGCAACAGGTGGATGAAACAAAAACATGCAGCTGTAAAGTTCTTGAGAGCTCTCAGTGAAAGCCATCTAGAAGAGCTAAGTACAATTAAAGTGAAAGCTGCTTCTGAATTGGTGTTTGGAACTTAATATCACCCTACAAAGGCATTTGATCTGGTGTTTGAGGCACAGAATGGGGAGTCAGGAGTTTTGGGGGGTCAGGAGGGGGTTTCTGGCTCAGCCACTGATTCTCCGTAGCTTTGGGTAAGTCATTTCACCTCTTTGAGCCACGGTCCCTCTCTGAGATCACATACTTCTCAGGAAGGGAACGAGGGTAAATTCAGTCACATTTGCAAAGGGTAAAGTATTGAAACAAATCCATGACTAGCTACAGCTTCATGATGACCACTCTCCTCTGTACAGATTCAAAACCTCTTGCTGACAGCCTCTTCCTGCTTTAAAAGCACACACCAATAGAGCTAATAATTGACAATTGCTGTTAGCAGTAGAGGAGGAAGGAGATGAAGCTGAACCCGTCTTATTCCACCTTCCAGAGGGCAATAATGAAACTCACATCATTCTGTGATTGGTGGCCCTCTGATGAAGAGGAAAGAGGATCTGCTTTCTCAGCCATGGAAATACCAGTGATTTGGGAAGAGAAATGGGACTTAGTTGTTAGGCAAAACTCCCAAGTAAGTGAAGACATTGGGGTTTGGCTCCAAATACAGATGTTCGGTAGAAGAGGAGCCAGCAGCAGCAGTCGGGAAGGAGAGTGCATTTCTCCAGGAAGACAGCAGTACAAAGTACGTGTCGATGGCAGCTCTAAAATGACACAGCAGAGGAGCTGGAACGAGACCTGCCAACGTGGAAGTGGGAGCTCTTTTTTGCTTCTTTATGAGATACAGCAAGGGCCTAACATGTGGCTGGGTTTTTCCTGCTGGTGCTTTTGCACTGGAAACTAGATCTCCTCTGTCCAATTTTCCTCAAAAGACTCCATGGATGACTGGAGAATGAAAAGGATTATGGCATTAAAAGTACTATGGGTGAAATCCTCACTCTGTTGACTTCAGTGGAGGCCAGATTCACCTCATGCATTTAAATCTGAATGAGAAATATTTAGTCAGACACGGATTTTAACAATGTATTTAACTCAGACACTTGAGAAACACTTGGGAGAAAATATCGGTGTTAAAGAGTCAACAGACTCCCTTACCCTTTGATTAAAGGACAAGAAACCTCACACTCCACGTTTCTGAAACCTCCAGTGGGGCTACCAGAAGCACTAAGGGAGGCCAGATTTGACATTCCTGATATTTCTAAGGTTAATAAAAGGTGGGAGGAGGGATTGAAGACTTCTGCATGGCTCAGCACAAAGAGGAAAAAGGCAGAGTCCAATTTCATTCCCTTGACTTGTCACCTTTCACAAGGGAAAGTGAGCTGGGGTCTGTGAGAGAATGTCCTGCCCCCTGCACCAGCTTGATTGGCAGAGGAATGCTTCAGTCAGGAAGTCAGGGTATTTGTGCTGGGATGGGGTGAAGGAGTATGAGCAATGTGTGTCAGATGAGCTGTGGAACAGCTGCAATAGGAGGGGAGAGACAATAAGAGGACCTGAAAGTCTGAAGGAACGATGTGGAGTTGGAACCTTGACTTCTAGATCGGGAACTTCCTTCACGCTTGGATAGGGTGACCATTTTTCACCAAAGGGCAAATTGGACACTGTGCAGGGCTGGCCCGAGCCCTCCCCCGGCTGGCCCAAGCTCACCTACCCACGTGGAGCTGGCCTGAGTTGCTCGTCCTAGCCCCCATCCCCGCAGGGGCGTGGGGTGGGCAGGCAGGGCTTGGGCAAGCAGTGATGCAAATACGAGATAGGGTGACCATGTTTTCCAAAGGCCGGGGCTGGCATCGCCGCTCACCCCGCCCCATGTTCCTTCGCACCCCACCTTTCTAAAAAAAAAAAAAAAAAAAAAGTAGGCATTTCTCCCATTTGCTCTTATCAACTGATCAAGAGCCAACGGGACAAATGCCCGTTTTTGCCAAAAAAGTTGGGACAGCCAGGACAAGGCTTAAAAAGGTACGGTCCTGGCCAAAATGGGACGTACGGTCACTCTACGCTTGGAGGGATCTGGATCTGGGATTCTGGCTTAGGTCCATGAAGGGGAAAGGAAAGGAAAATGGAGTTAAAGGAAGAAATGTCAGTGACAGGGCTAGAAAGGGGAGCCTAAGAGCGAGCGAGAGAGATTTCTCTTGGCCCATAAAGCTAGAGATAAGATTGTTCAGCAGCAGAGGGGACATGGGGGAAGCAGCCAGTCTTTTCTTCTGGTTTGTTGAATGGTTAAGTAATTAAACCAGGATTTAAATCAGTGGGGACAGCCCTGCAGCAGACCCAAGGAACTGGAAAAGTGGGACATGCAAGCTTGCTGAGGGTGCAATCCAGCCCATCATCGAGATCGTTAGTAAAGATGTTGAACAAAACCGACCCAAGCATCGACCCCTGGGGCACTCCGCTTGATACCGGCTGCCAACTACACATCGAGCCTTTGATCACTACCTGTTGAGCCCGACAATCTAGCCAGCTTTCTATCTACCTTATAGTCCATTCATCCAATCCATACTTCTTTAACTTGCTGGCAAGGATATTGTGGGAGACTGTATCAAAAGTTTTGCTAAAGTCAAGATATATCATGTCCACTGATTTCCCCATATCCACAGAGCTAATTATCTCATCATAGAAGGCAATCAGATTGGTCAGGCGTGACTTGCCCTTGGTGAATCTATGTTGACTGTTCCTGATCACCTTCCTCTCCTCCAAGTGCTTCAGAATTGATTCCTTGGGGACCTGCTCCATGATTTTTCCAGGGACTGAGGGGAGGCTGACGGGTCTGTAGTTACCCGGGTTCTCTTTCTTCCCTTTTTAAAATATGGGCACTTTTTCCAGTCGTCCGGGACCTTCCCCTATCGCCGCGCGTTTTCAAAGATAATGGCCAACGGCTCTGCAATCACATCAGTCAACTCCCTCAGCACCCTCGGATACCTTAGATCTGGACACATGGACTTGTGCATGTCCAGCTTTTCTAAATAGTCCTTAACCTGTTCTTTCACCACTGAGCGCTGCTCACCTCCTCTCCATATTGTGCTGCCCAGTGCAGCAGTCTGGGAGCTGACCTTGTCTGTGAAGACCGAGGCAAAAAAAAGCATTGAGTACTTCAGCTCTTTCCACATCATCTGTCACTAGGTTGCCTTCCCCCTTCATTAAGGGTCCCACACTTTCCCTGACCTTCTTCTTGTTGCTAACATACCTGTAGAAATCCTTCTTGTTACTCTTCACATCCCAAAGATATGGCTTGTAACTCTGCCATAGCGAGAGATGCAAAGACAAAACTGCCCTAAGGGAGCAGCAGCTGGCTGGATGCTTGGAAAACTAGCAGCAGCCTCCAGTTGCTGGGATAGTAGAATGCAAATATACTGCGAAGATGTGATCTGAAAATCCCCATGAAGCCACCTGATCCCTCTTCCTCGAGCCTTTTCTTGCGTACAGACTTGTTTTACTGTTGTATGTTTGAGTCTTGCCTGCTCTCAGTCGCTCCCAGCTCCTGTCTGTTACTTGTCTGTGCATGGGCAGTGAGATTTACATATCTCTATCTTCCCATCAGAGACTCAAACCCATCAACAGTTTCTGAACCAAAGTTCATTGCACCATAGCCAATAAAACCATCCCTGGATCCGAGTCGCTCACAGGGATTTACAAACAGTAAAGGGTAATTTATGGCTGCTGTGCATATATGTGCAAGAGGGGGAGAGCGTGCAGTGGGTCTTAGCCCCTCTTAGTGCCCCTGTTCAGGAGGGAACCATAATTTGATTGCTGTGGACTAACAGGAGAGGTATAACCAGTGTGTGCTGTGTGCCAACAAGAACAGCAGTGGGAGCAAGGTTCCCTGCAGCAGGCTCAACCTGTTCCCAACGAGCCCTGGCCATGAATCCAGCTCTGGCAGAGAAAAACTAGCCAGACTCCCAGCTTACCTTGGGAGGCTTTTCTCTGTTAGCCCTTTCCAGAGAGGGCTCTTCCTGCAAAGCCGTGCCAGGCGCCGGGTTGCACGAGCAACCGTCCATTGCCTGGAGTCACATCAGCCAGTCAGGGATCCATTTCCACCAGGCCAAACCACCGCTGGGTGAGGGGAGAATCCTCCAGTGCTAAGAGAGTCGCTGCTGCGGGAAACTCCCTAACTCCCGATGTGTCCGCACTGGCAAGGCACGTCGAGTGCCTGGACTCTGCAGCTGGAGTGCTCCTCGTAATCCACCTCCACGAGAAGCATAAAGCTTGTTGCACCCTGGCTGAAACGCCCGGGCATCAGTGTGAATGAGGTGTTGCATTACTGCACTGTGAGTGGCCTCCGGAACGTCCCATAATCCCCTGCAATCAAGTGGCCACTCTTCTCATTGTTTTGAGCTCTGCTACAGGAATGCGGATATCCCCTTTCAAAGCTCCATTTCTGACAGCCGGCATGCTTATCGGCTCTGGGACAAAGCAAGCCATTAGTGTGGAATGCTGCTGTTGTGAGTGTGTGTGTTTTTGTGTGTGTGTGTGGGGGGGGTGTTCTGCCGCTGTCTGAACTTACAAGACAGCATGCTGACACGCTTTCAGCCCCCCCCCAAAACCTCCCCTCTCTCCCCCCACATACACACAACACACTCCCTGTCACACTCCACCTCCATCCCGCCTTTGAAAAGTGCATTGCAACCACTTGCACACTGGGATAGCTACCACAATGCACTGCTCTTTGTGGCGTTGCAAGAACTGCTAATGTGGCCATGCCAGTGTGCTTGAAGCTGACCGTGTAAACACACGGCAGCGTTTTCCCTGCTGCCATCTCTGAAGGCTGGTTTAACTCCCAGTGCTCTACATCTGCAAGCGTAGCCATGCCCTATGGGCTTGTCTTCACATACTGCACTGCAGCTGCCCCACTGTAGCGCTTCAGTGAAGACGTTACTGCACCGATGGGAGAGCTTCTCCATCGGTGTAGTTAATTCACTTCCTTGAGTGCTGGTAGTTACGTTGACAGGAGAAGCTCTCCCATTGACATAACACGGTCTACACTAGGGGTAAGATCGGTATATCTCCATCGCTCACAGGTGTGGATTTTTCATATCCTGAGTGACAGAGTTATACCGATATAAGTTTGTAGCGTAGACCTGGCGTAAGAAAGAAAAATGGCTCCAGCCAAACACATGGGGGCTTGTTAAAGAGAGAAAAAAATTAAAGAAGAAGAGAATTCAACAGGAATAAGACAGCAGAAAAAGAGCTATTCTGTGGCAACCATACGTGAACAGAGACAAGGAAGTTAAAAGATCAGACAGAAAAGAAAGCACTGAAAAATAAAGCAAAAGAAGCTGAGGTGGTGTACCAGACAGGATTCTAAAAATCCTTTTGTAGTCCTAAATAACTAACCTCACAATTCTCACACTGCTATGAAAGCCTGGAAATGGTAAAACCTTGTCCTTCCTCTGTGGTTAGAGAGGCCATTGGGTGGAACATTTCCAGGCTACGAACGAGCCAGAACCACTAACACACGTTGAGAGATGTGAAGAAACAGTGGATTTACCTACATCACTAGAAGTAATCAACTTTGAAGAAGTAACTAAGGGTATAAACCAGCTACAGAGTGGTAAAGCACGAGGCTGTGATAGGATAGATCAGAGGTGGGCAAACTACGGCCCGGGGGCCGCACCCGGCCTTCCAGACATTTTAATCCAGCTCTCGAGCTCCCGCCAGGGAGCAGGGTCGGGGGCTTGTCCCGCTCCAGGCGGCTTCCAAAAGCAGCAGCATGTCCCCTTTCCTGCTCCTAAGCATAGGGGCAGCCAGGGGGCTCCGCAAGCTGCCACCGCTCCCACAGCTCCCATTGAGCAGGAACCACGGCCAACGGGAGCTGCAGGGGTGGCGCCTGTGGACAGGGCGGCACGCAGAACAGCCTGGCTGTGCCTCCACGTAGGAGCTGGAGGGGGGACATGCCACAGCTTCTGGGAGCTGCTTGAGGTAAGTGCCCCCCAGAGCCTACACCTCTTACCCGCTTCTGTGCCCCAACCCCCTGCAACAACCCTGATCCCTCTCCCACCCTCCGTCCCAACCCGAAGCATCCTCCTGCACCCCAACCCCTCATCCTCAGCCCTACCCGAGAGCCTGCACCCCCAGCCAGATCCCTGCACCCGAACCCCGTGCCCCAGCCCAGAGCACCCTCCCGCATCCTGAACTCCTCATTTCTGGACCCACCCCAGAGCCCACACCCCCAGCCCGAGCCCTCACCCCCTTCTCTACCGCAACTCCCAATTTTGTGAGCATTCATGGCCTGCCATACAATTTCCATACCCAGATGTGGCCCTTGGGCCAAAAAGTTTGCCCACCCCTGGGATAGATGCTGCAATATTTGAAGCTGGGGAGGAAGGGATTGTGAATTACATATGCAAGCTGTACAGAATGGGCAAAAGGAGGTCTGTCCTAAAGCTTGAAGAGATGTTATCCGCAAAAATCTCTAAAAAGGGGACCAGCTTGCTTGTGATAACTGCAGAGGGGTGACACTGCTATCTGTACCTGGAAAAGTGTTTTGCCCGATAATTTTGAATAGGATGAAAACAGCTTTTGACAAAGTACTCAGAGAAGAACAGGCTGGATTTCAACCTGGCAGGTCATGTTCAGACCAGACTTTCACCTTTACCAAGACTTACTGAGAAAGGCTTAGAATACCAGCAGATGATGGTTTTTATCAGCATTTTTTAGAGTTTACTGATAAACTCTGGAAGATCCTGAGACACTATGGAATTCCAGCAAAGATTATTAATTTAATCAAAGCTTTGTTTGGCGAGTCTGCGTGTGCATCAGGATAGAGAGGGGAGACACGGAATGGTTTAAGATGGTTACTGACTTAAGGTAAGGGTGCATGTAATCTCCACTGCTTTGCTGCATTTTCACAGACTTTGTGCTGCGAAGAGCGATGGTTGCTGCCGAGGAAACTGGCCGTGTCTGGGCAAGAGATAAGCTGCGAGATTTAGAGTTTGCAGATGAGAGGGTCATATTGGATACCAACTTGGATGGAATGAAAAGACTCTTCAGGAGCATAAAAACAGAAGAGGCCAAAATGGACTGTGTGTCAGAGACAGAATGCTGTCAATACGGTTGCATTTGGGATTGATTGAGAAGAGTTGATGACTTCATCTACGTTGGAAGCGCAGTATCTTCAAATGGCCAGATCGCTAAAGAACTGAAGGCAAGAATGGCCAAAGTCAGTGGATCTTTCTTCCATGTTTCAAACATTTGGAAGAGTAAGAAGATACATCTGAACACTAAAGTGAGATTGTTTAGCACTGTTCTTCTCCCAGTGCTATTGTACACCTCAGTTATGTGGCAGATGGTGTAAGTGCACAAAAGAAGATTGAACGCAGTCCACCAGCACTGTGTACAAATTATCTTGGGATTTAATTGGGGAGATTGGTCAAACAGTGTGGAATTGTTGCGCCATGCAGGTGAGCAGACTGCATCAGACAGACACAGTGTGGTGGTTGAACTATGGGCTATCCCGTGGAAGAAGCACAAAGTCAATCTTAAATTGGATCCCATCTAGAGAGAAAGACAGCATGGAGGACAAAGAATGACCTATCACAGGATGATCTAAAAGGGCGTTGCCCTCATGGAGACAATTTACAATGGAGTCAAACTGTTGCTCTGGGTAGACAGCAGTGAGAAAACTAGCTTACCTCTTGTGCCACCGGGCACAAGAAAGTCTAAACCCACACTCTTCCCTAGCAATAATATTGTGTTGAGACTTTGCCAAATGCATGTAATAAGAGTTGGCCTCGGAGCATGCAGGGGAGAACGACGCCGTAGTTATGTCATGCTGGCTGACTGTTCTCACCATCCTGCTGCAGCACCTCCAGTTATTGCGTGCAGCCAGAGATGGGGCTCCCCCCACCAACAGCTATTGGGCAAGGGCAGGATTAATCTCATCCCATGTGCTCATCTCTCTATTTCTAGTCTGTGCAGGTTTCTGGGTGGCAGAAGCTGGACATCATGCAGAGTAACAGCTCACTGGCTACTTACCTGATAGGTAAATAGCACAAGTCAAACCAAGCCATAGGAACTCTGCTTACCAAGCCAGAGTTGGCCAGGGTTCTGCACAGTGAATGTGCATTTGGTTAAGGATCATTGAGGTCTTGTGTCTTTTTTAGGTGCTCTGGTGAATTGGGTCCGCGCTGGTGTCTATATCTGGAGACTTTGCCCTTCTGGGCAGTCTTCCTCTTGGCTGGGTTCAGGTGATCTCTGAAGCGCTCCTTAAAATAACTCTTGCAGATGCCAAGGTCCTGCCATTGCACAAACCTGTTCCAGCTTCCATTACCTCCACAAAGGTGTGGTCAAATTGCTCTGTGAATTCGTGGGTAAGGATGGGAACTCCTTGTGCCTCCCTCTAAGCCACTACGACGGCTTCATTGTCCCATGTCTCAGGATCTCCTCAGGCTGTATTTCTTGTCTCCTCCTGGACACTACAGCCTTCCCGGATGGAAAGTGGAATGATAGGCCTTCATATGTGCAGAGGGTATGTCTTCACTGCACAGTTAACCTGGGTGATTTGCAGCACCCAAGTTAGACTAGCCTGGGTATGAAGGTTACACAGCAAAGCCCTACCCCTGTTACTGTGTCTGCACTTGCCCATGTGTGGGTGGGGGTGTAGCCCATTGTTCTTTGTGCTGAGACGCTCTACAATTTTTGCCACATCATGTGTGTCAGTCATGGGAAACTGTGTCTGCCTTCTGGGAGGGGCACTGAGAACTATTAGCACGTGCGTGATTTTGCTTGGGTCCTCACTGCGAAGCGGGCAGGTTCCAGCCTGCGGGGAAGTGGGACCCCCCAGGTTCTAACCTGAATCATAGAATATCAGGGTTGGAAGGGACCTCAGGAGGTCATCCAGTCCAACCCCTGCTCAAAGCAGGGCCAATTCCCAACTTAATCATCCCAGCCAGGGCTTTGTCAAGCCTGACCTTAAAAATATCTAAGGAAGGAGATTCCACCAGCTCCCTAGGTAAAGCATTCCAGTGTTTCACCACCCTCCTAGTGAAGAAGTTTTTCCCAATATCCAACCTAAACCTCCCGCACTGCAACTTGAGACTATTACTCCTTGTTCTCTCATCAGCTACCACTGAGAACAGTCTAGATCCATCCTCTTTGGAACCCCCTTTCAGGTAGATGAAAGCAGCTATCAAATCCCCCCTCATTCTTCTCTTCTGCAGACTGAACAATCCCAGTTGACTCAGCCTCTCCTCATAAGTCATGTATTCCAGTCCCCTAATAATTTTTGTTGCCCTCCGCTGGACTCTTTCCAATTTTTCCACATCCTTCTTGTAGTGTGGGGCCCAAAACTGGACACAGTACTCCAGACGAGGCCTCACCAATTTCGAATAGAGGGGAACGATCACGTCCCTCGATCTCCTGGCAATGCCCCTACTTATACATCCCAAAATGCCACTGGCCTTCTTGGCAACAAGGGCACACTGTTGACGCATATCCAGCTTCTCGTCCACTGTAACCCCTAGGTCCTTTTCTGCAGAACTGCTGCCGAGCCATTCGGTCCCTAGTCTGTAGCGATGCATGGGATTCTTCCGTCCTAAGTGCAGGACTCTGCACTTGTCCTTGTTGAACCTCATCAGATTTCTTTTGGCCCAATCCTCTCATTTGTCTAGGGCCCTCTGTATCCTATCCCTACCCTCCAGCGTATCTACCTCTCCTCCCAGTTTAGTGTCATCTGCAAACTTGCTGAGGGTGCAATCCACACCATCCTCCAGATCATTTATGAAGATATTGAACAAAACCGGCCCCAGGACCGACCCTTGGGACTCTCCACTTGATACCGGGTGCCAACTAGACATGGAGCCATTGATCACTACCCGTTGAGCCCGACAATCTAGCCAACTTTCTATCCACCTTATAGACCATTCATCCAGCCCATACTACTTTAACTTGCTGGCAAAAATACTGTGGGAGACCGTGTCAAAAGCTTTGCTAAAGTCAAGGAACAACACGTCCACTGCTTTCCCCTCATCCACAGAGCCAGTTATCTCGTCATAGAAGGCAATTAGATTAGTTAGGCATGACTTACCCTTGGTGAATCCATGCTGACTGTTCCTGATCACTTTCCTCTCGTCTAAGTGCTTCAGAATTGATTCCTTGAGGACCTGCTCCATGATTTTTCCGGGGACTGAGGTGAGGCTGACTGGCCTGTAGTTCCCAGGATCCTCCTCCTTCCCTTTTTTAAAGATGGGCACTACATTAGCCTTTTTCCAGTCATCCGGGACTTCCCCCGATCGCCATGAGTTTTCAAAGATAATGGCCAATGGCTCTGCAATCACATCCGCCAACTCCTTTAGCACTCTCGGATGCAGCGCATCTGGCCCCATGGATTTATGCTCCACCAGCTTTTCTAAATAGTCCCAAACCACTTCTTTCTCCACAGAGGGCTGGCCACCTCCTCCCCATGCTGTGCTGCCCAGTGCAGTAGTCTGGGAGTTGACCTTGTTTGTGAAGACAGAGGCAAAAAAAGCATTGAGCACATTAGCTTTTTCCACATCCTCTGTCACTAGGTTGCCTCCCTCATTCAGTATCCCCAGCCAAGTAAACTAGCCTGCGTTTAAAGCACCTCCAAACTTGGGTGGGTGGTTTTTCTGCGTGGATGGTAAAGGGTGCGGTTGGGCTAAAACCTGGGAAAGAACTCAGGTTAACGGTTCAGAGAAGACATGCCCGAACATACGTCCCTCAGTGAGGGACTCTTCATAAGTCCTTTCAACTTCTATGAAAAAATAACTGGGTAATCCAGACAATAGAATTTGCAATCCATGAAGGATGTCTGCTCTCTATGACTGGTATCAGAGGGGTAGCCATGTTAGTCTGTATCCACAAAAACTACGAGGAGTCCAATGGCACCTTAAAGATTAACAGATTTATTTGTGCATAAGCTTTTGTGGGTAAAAAAATGCATCTGAAGAAGAAGTAGGGTTTTACACCCACGAAAGCTTATGCCCAAATAAATCTGTTAGTTTTAAGGTGCCACCAGACTCCTTGTTGTCTCTCTGACTGTTGATCAGCAGAGTGATAATCCAAGCAGTGACTGAGAGATGTGAGCTGCTTGGGTAGTGGAGCAGCATGCTCGGGTAGGGGACAGGAGGGTCAGGATGAGGGGCCAGGAACACTAACTAGGGCCAGCGAAGGGGACATCTTGCCCCAGTCCACCATAAAATGAGGACACTTTGTACAGGGCTAGCATGGATGCCATATCATGAGGCTGATCAAAGAACTTAGCTTTTGATTGCTGGTTTCCAACACATGGATAGTTATGTCTTTGCTTTAAAGGTCTTGCTTTAAAAACTCTTTCAAACTAGGCAATACATTATACTCAACCCTCACATTCTCTTCCATGCTTTCTTACAACATTTGCCCATTACCCAAGCAGTTTCTGTTTAAACTCTCTCCTCACCTTGATCCTTACAAGAAAAAAAAGAGTTACCAAAAATAAATGGTCATCACTTCTTTAATTTCAGTTATTAACATTTGTTAAAGATTCAGTCCCCCTGCCCACTCAATTAAACAAACACCCAAAACCTTCCAGAGATACTCCACCAAAGCCATTCCTGGTATTTCTAAGGTTAAAAAACAACAAGAAACCGTACGTGTTCCCCCACTTTTCCTTTATGCCACAAAGAAAAATTAGGGCGAGAAGTTAATTAAAAAAATTATAACATTCAAATGACATTTAAATTAGAGAGAGAAAGCAACGTTGGGAAATCTCAGTAATACAAAGACCATAAATGTGGGGAAAGAGATTATAGAAGATTCAGCAATTATATGGATTAAATGTTGCAAAAGAAGGGAACACCCAGAGATTTTGATCTTTGGAATGTTCATCCACATGGCTGCTCCTGTCTATTCTCCACCCTATCACCAGGTGAACAACCCCGAGCCTGCCGTAGCTCATACAGCATCCTGAGATCAAGGAGGGCAGATGCACCCTGCTCTCTGCAGCCAGGAGGACAGACCATGAGCAGAGCGGCGTGGGCAGCACAGGTAAATTCCTCCTCCTCATCCCACAATGGGGACTGTAACTATCAACTTAGGTACTTATGTGGGGCCGGGCCACTCAGACTGGAAACTGATGATGGATCAGAGAGGGGAGCATCATTTGGATGCCAAAGAGATGGTCACAGTGGGGACACCACGGAGCTTTGGGAGGTCCGTTATCCAGACTTCGCTGGTAGGAGGCGGAGTGCAGGTCCTTGGGGAGGGAAAAGGCCCTGGGAGTGAGTCCAGGGGCACGGCAATTCCTGCAGTTATATGCCTTCTCCTCACCTCCCCAAAGTCTCTTGGGGGAGGGGGGGTCTCCCTCAAGCCCCCAAGCAAATGTATAGTGTTGAGGATGGAAATAGAGAGTTTATCTATGTGGTGGTGGAAGACACGGAGAGTATGACCAATATTTTGGATCCATCAAACTCCCCCATCTCCAGAAAAAATGACTTTAAGCCTCCTTCTGCATCAGGTTTACAAGCAGTAAATAAAGGAAAGAGAAATATCACTGAAGTTATAAAGTTAGTTAAAAGAATCTGACACTTCCACCGCGTTGAATGAAACCCTAGGAAAGAGCTTTGGGGTGGGGAGGTGAATAGGTAGAATACTGTACAAAGCCCTTGCAATACAAAAGCTTTTTAATGGGTTAAATTCTGAGTCAGAGACCAAGGAGGTTAGCAACAGGAATACCAGTGCAGAGATCACAGGAGTGAGCAGATGAAGAACCCATGAGAGAGGGATTTTTATATTTTTAAACACTGCACTCAGTAAATTACAAACAAGGACCCAGCCTTTAAAGATCTGGTACAGGTTCATTACATCAGACAAGAACAATCTCTGAAGCATCACAGGTCCCACTTTCCTTCTGATATGGGCACTTTGGTTCTGATCTTACAGACTTCAGGAAAGCTGCTATAATCATCTCTGCTAAATAATACGCATCATTGCAAAACAGTAATCGTCCGAGTTTGAGGTGGTTATCACAAGAGCAAGGCTAGACCATCATAACTGGGTTGTTTTGAAATGATTATAAGGCTCACAACTGCTGGTTGGAAAACTAAATGCGTTCAGAAAAGCTTTTGGGTTTTTTTTTTTTTTTACTGCTCCGAGGTATTATTATTAGAGTGGATCGGGCATTTTTCGATCGTGGTTTTTCAATGGAAAACGCCAATTCCTTGAGCTAGGACATGCACACACATCAATAGCTTGCAGGGGTGGACACTCACCCGAGCTGTGGGAGACGCAGCTTCAAGTCTCTGTGCTGCCTGATGCAGACCAGAGACTTGCACCAGAGTTTCTAGCATCCCAGGTGAGTGCTGTAGCCAGCAGACTTTGGCTGTTCCAGGGTGACTTGCATGTGCTTGCTCTCTGTCTGGGTTTTGCTTTGTAAAAATACTCGGTAAACTCTTCACTGGTTTCCTCCCAATGGAATGAGGTGGATGAGGCTTTCTTCCGGCAACTCGCAGAAGCTACTAGATCGCACGCCCTGGTTCTCATGGGTGACTTTAATCTTCCTGATATCTGCTGGGAGAGCAATACAGCGGTACATAGACAATCCAGGAAGTTTTTGGAAAGCGTAGGGGACAATTTCCTGGTGCAAGTGCTAGAGGAGCCAACTGGGAGGGGAGCTTTTCTTGACCTGCTGCTCACAAACAGGAAAGAATTAGTGGGGGAAGCAAAAGTGGACGGGCATCTGGGAGGCAGTGACCATGAGTTGGTTGAGTTCAGGATCCTGACACAGGGAAGAAAGGTAAGCAGCAGGATACGGACCCTGGACTTCAGGAAAGCAGACTTCGACTCCCTCAGGGAACGGATGGGTAGGATCCCCTGGGGGACTAACATGAAGGGGAAAGGAGTCCAGGAGAGCTGGCTGCATTTCAAGGAATCCCTGTTGAGGTTACAGGGACAAACCATCCCGATGAGTCGAAAGAATAGTAAATATGGCAGGCGACCAGCTTGGCTTAACGGTGAAATCCTAGTGGATCTTAAACATAAAAAAGAAGCTTACAAGAAGTGGAAGGTTGGACATATGACCAGGGAAGAGTATAAAAATATTGCTCAGGCATGTAGGAATGAAATCAGGAGGGCCAAATCGCACCTGGAGCTGCAGCTAGCAAGAGATGTCAAGAGTAACAAGAAGGGTTTCTTCAGGTATGTTGGCAACAAGAAGAAAGCCAAGGAAAGTGTGGGCCCCTTACTGAATGAGGGAGGCAACCTAGTGACAGAGGATGTGGAAAAAGCTAATGTGCTCAATGCTTTTTTTGCCTCTGTCTTCACGAACAAGGACAGCTCCCAGACTGCTGCGCTGGGCATCACAACATGGGGAGTAGATGGCAGCCCTCTGTGGAGAAAGAGGTGATTAGGGACTATTTAGAAAAGCTGGACGTGCACAAGTCCATGGGGCCAGACAAGTTGCATCCGAGAGTGCTAAAGAAAATGGCAGCTGTGATTGCAGAGCCATTGGTCATTATCTTTGAAAACTCGTGGCGAACGGGGGAAGTCCCGGATGACTGGAAAAAGGCTAATGTAGTGCCCATCTTTAAAAAAGGGAAGGAGGAGGATCCTGGGAACTACAGGCCAGTCAGCCTCACCTCAGTCCCCGGAAAAATCATGGAGCAGGTCCTCAAGGAATCAATCCTGAAGCACTTACATGAGAGGAAAGTGATCAGGAACAGTCAGCATGGATTCACCAAGGGAAGGTCATGCCTGACTAATCTAATCGCCTTCTGTGATGAGATTACTGGTTCTGTGGATGAAGAGAAATCATTGGATGTATTGTATCTTGACTTTAGCAAAGCTTTTGACACGGTCTCCCACAGTATTCTTGTCAGCAAGTTAAAGAAGTACAGGCTGGATGAATGCACTATAAGGTGGGTAGAAAGTTGGCTAGATTGTCGGGCTCAACGGGTAGTGATCAATGGCTCCATGTCTAGTTGGCAGTCGGTGTCAAGTGGAGTGTCCCAAGGGTCGGTCCTGGGGCCGGTTTTGTTCAATATCTTCATAAATGATCTGGAGGATGGTGTGGATTGCACTCTCAGCAAATTTGTGGATGATACTAAACTGGGAGGAGTGGTTGATACGCTGGAGGACAGGGATAGGATACAGAGGGACCTAGACAAATTGGAGGATTGGGCCAAAAGAAATCTGATGAGGTTCAATAAGGATAAGTGCAGGGTCCTGCACTTAGGATGGAAGAACCCAATGCACAGCTACAGAATAGGGGCCGAATGGCTAGGCAGCAGTTCTGCGGAAAAGGACCTAGGGGTGACAGTGGACGAGAAGCTGGATATGAGTCAGCCGTGTGCCCTTGTTGCCAAGAAGGCCAATGGCATTTTGGGATGTATAAGTATGGGCATAGCCAGCAGATCGAGGGACGTGATCGTTCCCCTCTATTCGACATTGGTGAGGCCTCATCTGGAGTACTGTGTCCAGTTTTGGGCCCCACACTACAAGAAGGATGTGGATAAATTGGAGAGAGTCCTGCGAAGGGCAACAAAAATTATTAGGGGTCTGGAACGCATGACTTATGAGGAGAGGCTGAGGGAACTGGGATTGTTTAGTCTGCAGAAGAGAAGAATGAGAGGGGATTTGATAGCTGCTTTCAACTACCTGAGAGGTGGTTCCAGAGAGGATGGTTCTAGACTATTCTCAGTGGTAGAAGAGGACAGGACAAGGAGTAATGGTCTCAAGTTGCAGTGGGGGAGGTTTAGGTTGGATATTAGGAAAAACTTCTTCACTAGGAGGGTGGTGAAGCACTGGAATGCGTTACCTAGGGAGGTGGTAGAATCTCCTTCCTTAGAAGTTTTTAAGGTCAGGCTTGACAAAGCCCTGGCTGGGATGATTTAATTGGGGATTGGTCCTGCTTTGAGCAGGGGGTTGGACTAGATGACCTCCTGAGGTCCCTTCCAACCCTGATATTCTATGATTCTATTATTCTATGAATGGGAGAGGTACAGGTGACAAATAGGCCTGCAATGGTTAATAATAATTAATTCTTCCTGGCCTCAAAAATCAGAGAAACTATCCTCATCTGTTTACTCCAAAATATGGTCCACCGACCTAGTCCTGAATGTCACCTAGGAAGAAAATACAAGGAGGATATGTCTACATGATAAAAAAAAACCCTGCAGCATCGAGTCTCTGAGGCCAGGTCTACAAGGGCTCATGCTATGGCACTATAAAAAGCAATGTAGATGTTCAGATTTGGGCTGGAACTGGGGATCTGAAACCCACCCTCCGTCCCAGGCTTCAGTGCCCGAACACGAATGTCTACACGGCTATTTTTAGTGCCGTAGCTCAAGCCCAAGCCTGTAAATATGGGCTCTGAGGCTCTGCTGTGGGGAAATATGTAGACATATCCTAGAAAACAGCTGACATTGTGTAGGATGCTTTGTCTGAGGAACCACAGATGAGTGAGAGGTTCAGTTCTCCAAGAACAGAAACTAAGATGGTCAGATAAGACTATTGTTCTTCTTGCCTAGGCAAGAAACTCCTGATTTACAATATTGCCAAATTTTCTCTCCTCCTCCTCCTGGCCTAGCTAAAAAGACACCAAGCTCTCAGTTCTGGTACCTGGCACCATAGCAGGTGGTGGAGACAGAAGAGCAGTTGCAGGGAAAGTCCAGCCCAGAGCTGGCTGCCCCAAGGACAACGCTTGCTCAGTGGCTCTTTGGGGATGGCACGTAGTCCACACAGCACCACGAGCTGTGACAGGATGGTGTGTGCTCTGTGTAGACAGAATCTTTGAAGAGTTTAGTTGCTAGACTCTAACAAGTCTCTGCTGCACGTGTGTGAACAGAGATTTTCCAGAGACTTCTAACTTGAGCTAATTTGGATGCATTTTCACAGGTTTGCCCAAAGGCCTATCTCTGGCACCACAGCCACCACCCACAGCTCCCCCTGCTAAATTTCAAGTCCTTGCTCCAAATCACAGGGGAATACAGCTTCTCAACAAAACAGTGGTAAGATTTTTTTTTTTTTTTTTAAATGGGCAAAATGCGTTTCTTCCTAATCTCGTTCTCAAAAATGACCCAGCTGTTTTACCTGAAATTTCCCCCAAAAATTCAGCCTGAGGTAGACACCTAGAATGGCAAATTTCAGCTCAAACTATTAAAGACTGGCAAAGTTATAAGCAACTGAAAACAGGGTCTTATAACTAGGAAGTGTTCGACCAACCTTAACCGTACACAGTCCTACCTACACTGGCTAGAATATTTAAATAATAATAATACAAGTGGTCACCTCATTATTCACCGGCTCTTCCACGTCATTAGAAAATCATCAGTCCTGGAAACATGCATGGAAAAAAACCATCATAACAGCATCTTTCTCATGAAATAATTGCCACCTGCAAAGCCATAACCCATTCTGGCTTCAGAGCCAAAGTCCCCATAAACTATTTTAAACATAACCTTTCCAAATCCAGTGACGTTTTACTCTCTAGGATTGTGTTGGCTGGAAACCTGGCTAGGATCTCAGAAAAAGAGGAAAACATTGAGGCGGGAATTAGTCTTACCCCTACACAAAAAATCCTGATTATTCAGGTTAAATTTTCAAACCTGGGTGGGTAGAAGTAATCAATAGGATTTGTAGGTGCTCAGGACTTTTGAAAAACAATCACCCCTTTATGAATAGGCTGGGAAGAATTGCTCATTTTGCTGGCCAGTTACAAATGAGCAATTTATAATTGTAATACAATACAAATCACAGTTATCTGTGTAATTAAGAGCATCAAAAAACACCTCATTTGCTTTCCAGCATCAACACTGATGGCTCTCTCTTTTCATGGCTCTCAGAGATGAAAAACTTTGAAGGTCATGCCCTGCCAGGGTGTTACTTCCTGACTGTTGGGGTCCTGTGGTCTGTGAAACACCCCATCAAGTATCTCATGCAGAGGAAGAATGAAAACATCAGCAAAAATAAGTGGTACCAGTATCTGGAGCTCCTGGAAGGGCTGGGCAAAGTTATCATTGCTCTAGTGGGTAAGGACTGGAGCTCATTACCTTCCTTTCAGCTAGTAGCAGTGCATCATTCCCCCAGCTGCCTGACGTGTCAGCGCCCACACTTGTCGATCAGAATAATGAGCACCAAATAAGTTTCCTCCTATAGATAGCGCCCGACTAAATTCACAGCCATGAAAACCACGTCACTGACCATGAAGTTTAGTCTCCCCCATGAAATCTGCATAGTATAGGGTAAGAGCATACAACAGGCCAGATTTCACGGGGGAGACCAGCATTTCTCAAATTGGGGGCCCTGACCCAAAAGGGAGTTGCAGGGGGGTTGCAAGGTTATTTTAGGGGGGGTCACGGTCTTACCACCCTTACTTCAGAACTGCCTTCAGAACTGGCCAGCGGGAGAGTGACGGCTGCTGGCTGGGTGCCCAGCTCTGAAGACAGCACCCTGCCAACAGCAGCACAGAAGTAAAAATGGCAATACCGTACCAGGCCACCCTTACTTCTGCGCTGCTGCTGGCGGGTCGCTGTCTTCAGAGCTGGGCTCCCGGCCAGCAGCTGCCGCTCTCCACCTGCCCAGCTCTGAAGGCAGCGCCGCCATCAGCAGCAGCGCAGAAGTAGGGGTAGCAGTGCTGTAACCTCCACTACAATAACCTTGACTCCGCCCACAACTCCTTTTTGGGTCAGGAGCCCTACAATTACAACACCGTGAAATTTCAGATTTAAATAGCTGAAATCAGGAAATTTATGATTTTTTAAAATCCTATGATTGTTAAACTGACCAAAATGGACCGTGAATTTGGTAGGGCCCTACCTATAGACAATGGGAAAGCAGGCAGGATCTGCTCAGCAGGCTCCAATAGCCTGCCCTGTCTTCCAGTTAAAGTTCATAGTTAGGCCATGTTGGGTTTTTGAACAGTAACAGATCTTTCTGAAGCTAAAAGAAGGCAGATGCACTGTAAATCATTTGCAGACTTAAGACAAGAGGTCTCGCTATGCCTGGCAGTAGTGCTGACTCCATGTCATGTCTAGGTTAATACTTACCTCTGTCGCAGCTGCACCTGCCTTCCTGTACCACGACAGGGCAAGGGGCAAAACAGGCAGAGCTGGAAGGCTGGGGCAAGGGGATCCTTGCCCAACGCCTGGATTCTGATCCTTTACTCGCCTATGTGCCAAACCTAGAGTAGAAAGGTGGTTAAGTGCTAATAGCTTTCTCAGTGACTTGGATCCTGTCCTCCCTTCACACTGGCCCTTTTCCTGTTGGATAGGGATTCTTGCTGGACAGTTTATTCCCGAGGGCCCCCATTTGCATCTCTACACCCAGGATCACAAGTGGGTGGACCTGCTGACTTGGACACATGGAACCATGTACTTCACTTATGGCCTCTCTGGCCTAGTGGATATTCTCATCCCCCTCCCACTTGGGCTGCCCCCAGGGCTGGATCGCTTCATGCTCTCGCAGGCGCTGTGTGTTGAAGGTTAGTAGCAACCGCACTTCTGACAAAAGGCTACAGCAGCCTAGGAAACAGATGAGTCAGAAGCTCTAATAGCAGTGGTCCCCAAAATTTTTAGGGTCATGCCCCCTCCCCCACCCCCCAAGTCAGGGCCTGGAGTGGATGCAGACAGGAGTAAGGGGACCAAGGCCAGGGCCGCAGCCAGGGGCTGGGACCAGGGCCAAGTGCAGAGCAGCGGGCAGGCTGCGGCCGCAGCTAGGGCTGGAGCAGAGCTGGGAGCGGAACAGGGCGGTGCTCCCTCCCCACCCCCTGTGGGAGCTGGCTCAGGCCCCGCCGCGCCCTCCAACCGTTCCTCTGTGCCTCCCTCAGGAGCGTGCGACCCACAGTTTGGGGATCTCTGTCTTACAGGTTTCAAAAATCCTGTTAACTCTTCAGACCATCAGCAACACTATGGCTACGTCTACACTACAAGCACGATAGGGGCACGACTGCAGCTATGCTGCTGGAGCATAGATGCTCCTTACATCGACAGAAGGGGTTTTTCTGTCTATGTTGGTAATCCACCCCCCGCGTAGCAGCAGCTAGGTCGATGGAAGAATTCTTTCCTCGACCTAGCCACATCTACACTGGGGATTAGGTTGGCTTAACTATGGTGCTCAGGGGTGTGAATTTTTTCACATCCCTGAGCGATACAGCTCGGTCGATCTAAATGTTAAGTGTAGACCAGGCCGATGTGGCTTAAACAATTATAAAAATCCTTCTCATCTGTAAATTATTCTCTTGAGACTTCCATTTCAGTGGAGGCTCTTGGCTCATTTCAAATCAATGGCTAAGAGAGAAACTTGGAAAACATTTGGGCACATGGGCAGAGTTTCATTGTCAAAAGAAAAAAAGAGGGAGAAAACATATTTTCAAAGAATGGGCAGAAACTCAGGCATCAGCACTGGAAGAAAGACACAAAGCTCTGTTCCAAAACAGTGGGATTCAGAACCGTCAGTTATTTACAGGAAGAAGGGTACTTCAAAAACCTGACTTACAGTCACCTATCAGTGACTTGCCTAGACAACTGGGGACAGACTGTTTGCCTCATAGTCATTTGGACAATAGGACCTGGCTTTTCCCAGACATTTTCTCTTTACTTGCTTGCCTCGAGTTTTTAAGTGGCAACATCTCCATTCAGAACAATAGGTCCTCCCTGTGAACTGCACTATCCTATCCAAATACATAGCAGTTACATGTGCACAAGGTAGGGAAAATATCTGTCTCATCAACCGCAACCTAGGCTCCAGGGTCACTGGTTGGCTCTTTGCATCCAGTTCTTCACTAACCATTTAAGCAGTATTAGCACAATTTGGTTTGAATTTTGGCAGGTTTTCTCTTTTATTTTCATGCCCATCACCGCCTTGCGCTGGATCAGCACATCCACTCACTGATGCTCGTTGCCATATTTGGTGGTGCCTTCTGCTCCCTTCTGGAAGTGTTCATGCGAGATAACCCAGTCCTGGAGCTCTTAAGGACGACCATGTTCCTTCTCCAAGGATCCTGGTTCTTGCAGGTTAGTAATTGTTATCCTGTACTTTCAGCCTGACTGACTCTATAGTGGAGAGCAAAAAAGGGGTAAAACACTCAGACTCAAAGGTCAAAAGGGACCATCATGATCTACAACTGTCAGACTTGGACTTAAATTCATTTTAGCCATGATGCGTTGTTTACTAAGTTCTCTCTCCAGATTATTAGAGAGGTGAGGTAATGTGTTTTATTGGATCAGCTTCGGTTAGTGAGAGACAAGTTTCTCAATTGACACAGAACTCTTCTTCAGATCAAGATCTGACGTGTAAGCTCAAAAGCTCGTCTCTGTCACCAGCTTAGAAGGTGATCCAATAAAAACATATTACCTCACCCACCTTGCCTCTCCAATATCCTGGGACCAGCACAGCTACAGCTCCTCTCTGGGTTACAGCAGTTCTCCCTCCAGGTTATAACTGTACACACTGGTTCTGAAAACTTTACCTCTGATTTTGTAGAAAAAAAAAACACAACATTTGTAAGAGCGGCTCAGCCTGGGAATGTTGGTCATTTTGTTTTACATTATAGCATTCACAATGTAATAGAATCAGGACTCATCTAGAAGCCAAGCAAGTCTTGCACTGTGCCCTCGAGGTCAGCAGCCTTGGGCTCTGTCAGACAAGCAGGGAGACCTAAGTCCTGCCCCCTTCTGACTAAACTCAAAGGTAAGGACCGTCAGGACAAGCACCTCAGATGATCTCAGCTGACAGGATGGTGCATTGGGAAAATAGGATAGGCTAGTGGTTAAAGTGCTAGCCTTGGATTTGGGAGACCTGGACTCAATCTCCTGCTCTGCCACAGACTGCCTGCGTGACCTTGGGCAAATCACTTAGTGTCTCTGTGCCTCAACTCCCCATCTGTAAAATGGGGATATTAATACCTCCCTATCTCAGAGGGGTGTTATGAAGATAAAGAAAAACTGGATAGTTCCCCCATTACTATACTAATGTTAGTACCCCAGATAGATGAGCTGTCTCCATAGCCAGGACCCAAAGCATATCAGGCTTTGCAGATTAAAAACACACTGGAAATTTCACCTGGATGCACACAAGGACCCAGTGCAATACACTCATTGTAGTTGGTCACTAAGCAAATTCTGCATTCCTTGAAGTGTCTGGATGGTTTCCTATAGCAGTCCCAAGACAGCATGTTAGAATAGCATAATCAGCAGGTCAAACTGGTGTGCAAAGCTGCAGGAAGGCACAGGTATAAAAGGAGTGCAATCTCCTAGGCAGACACTAGAGCACAATGGGGAGCCTTTGGTCAGTGCATCCATATTCGATACTGAAGCCGTGTAATAAAGGAGAGGATGGGGTGTTGGAGGAGCTGGCCTGCTCATCAGATCACCACTTATTCTAACTAGATCGGGTTTGTGCTGTACCCACCATGGGGCGGGCCAGGCTGGGACCAGACTGATCATGGAAACATCATGTTCCTCACCATGTGCTTCAGCTGGCACTATCTAGGTGCTCTCCTCCTCTTTATCATCAGCTACTTCATCGTGTACTGGTACGTAGTGGGGCCGGGCGGTGGGAGAACGGTCTGTGCATATATGACCGTCATGAGCCCTGGTTTGTGTCAGTGACACACAACAGATAACAGATCTGCTTATATACAGTGGGCAAAGAACTCCCGTTATTTGTACTGTGGTAGCACCCAGAGGCCCCCAGTGAGGGATCAGGGTTCCCCCTTGTGCACATTCCTAACAAAAAGATAGCCTCCACCCCACAGAGTTTATCATCTATGTATCTGATGAGAGACAACAGATGGGAGAGGGAGAGGATTCTGACTGGTGTAATAAGCAGCAGTTCCAGCACTGCCTAGCCATTGATGTCAACGGTGGTTATATCCACTTACTCCATGGGCAAACAAGCCCCTAACGTAGCAACTTGAGATGCTCAATCTAAAATAGAACACACTGAACATGCTCCCCTTCTGAACTTATTTAAACGCTAGAGCAGCAACAAGAGGGGACATTTAACTGCTTCACTGCTGCCAAAATGTAAATTCCCTCCAGACACAGTTTGGTACGGAATATCCAGTCTATTGAGTTACATGTTGTAGACAGGCAAGATGAGCCTAGGGTATCCTGAAGAAAACATGGCTACTTGGCTATCCCATACATGGTATACTCAGCACTGGCTCATGAGTTGGATCGTCAATTTAGGACCTGTTTGTGAAGGGTTGCCTCTCATCACGCAACAGGACCTTGTTAAAATTTAACCCTGAAGATTAAAAATTATGCAAAAGTCATATAAATCTTAGTTCTCTCACTTGATTCATTTCCTGAAGCTGGGAGGCTGTCTCATAGCTTGTTAACTATGCCTGTATCAATATTAATCTGTTACAGTTGCATTGAGAGACGGAAGATATATGGCAGACAGGGAAAAATTGGGAGTTCGACATTCGACATGAGTTCCTATACTCCACTCCTACTGCAAACGGATAACATGGAAAATGTTGACTCCACGCTGGAGTCTCTTCCTTCCTAGAAGCCAGGAGGATTTTCCTGCCCCCCAAACAACATGGGCTGCAGATTTGTCATGGTGTTAACAAAAATCACAGAGCGCTACATTTAGTAAAAGTCACAGGTTTAAGAAGAAATGTTAAAGGTACCAGGGGGGCATGTCAGAGTGGTGGTGTTGGGTCTTGCCCCTTGGGGATGGAAGGCCCTTGGGGGAGGATTGGGTCAACCCTTGAAGGCTGGGAGACCCTGGGGAAGGTTGGAGAGTGAGCCCATCCCACACTCACCCTGCAGGAGGGCTCCTATCCTGAGGCCTCCCAGAAACGTCATGGACCAATGGAGAAAAAAACCAAACAGTATCTGACTCCCCCCACCCCGCCATGACAAACTAATGAGCGGAAAAATGGACAGGGAATCCGGCGATCTGGGTTCAATTCCTAGCTCCTCCCAAACATTGCTCTGTGATTCTAGGCAAGTCTCTTAACCTTTCTTGTGCCTCGGTTAATCAGCTGTAAAAATGAGGATAACAATATTTCCTTTCCACCACTGTCTATTCAGATTGTAAGCTCTCCAGGGCAGGGACTGTCTCTTGTTATGTATATACAGCACCTAGCACAAAGGGGATATGATGTTGGTCAAGTGCTCTAGATTACAGCTAGGCCAAAAAATTTCACACACTTTATTTGCTGGAAAAAAAGGTGCAATACCGACTGACCCAAATTCACAAGATCCCCGTCTTCCCACCCCCGGCTTAATGCCATCCACAAAATGGAGGAAAGGCATCACCACCTCTTCCTCTTCTGGTTGTTTTGTGAACGTGGTCATTTAAGAAGGCACAAAAACATTTGTTAACAACATGCTTCATTCACCCCCAAACAGATTTTTTCAGTTCAGCAACATTTTCTCCCATCTTCAAATTCATTTCAATCAGGCCCTCCCTCCCCCCCCGACCCCCATCAGAACAGCCAAGTGAACTGAAAAATGAATTATTCACCCAGCTATACTCTAGCCACTACTGTAAATGCAAATGAACATACTCTAGCTGTCATTCACTTCTCTTTCAGCAGAATATAAAGGGACTTAGGTAAAGTGACTTTCAGTGGGGCGTCTTAAGCACTTTGAGAATTTTGCTCATCATCATCATTCCATTCCTACTCTC
The DNA here is from genome assembly GCF_965152235.1 of Eretmochelys imbricata. Lineage (NCBI taxonomy): Eukaryota > Metazoa > Chordata > Testudines > Cheloniidae > Eretmochelys > Eretmochelys imbricata. The sequence goes on along the minus strand of NC_135593.1, from coordinate 8,141,395 downwards.
TGCTTCTTTTTAGTAAGTATAAAGACACCCCCCTGCTAAGAGAGACACCCTTTCCATTAAACAGAAACAGCAGCACATTCTCCCTTCCCACATAACAACGCTGCCTGGTGCTCTGGAGTGTATCATTTGTGCCTTTAAGGTGTTTAAGGCAGGAGCGCAGGCGTTAGCCTGGCATTCAGTTCTAGAGCTATGTAAATAATACTTGACAGAAAGATGTCAAAGTATTGAAAATAGGCACCAGGTACAGAACTGGAGTCACAAGTACTAAGCCTGGATCTGCCACTTTCCGCTACTTTGGCCATGTCGCAGCTACGTGCCTCAGTTTCCCTCTTTTTAAAAATGAGTTAAAAAGGGTTTCTCTACCTCAGCTACAGTGTAAGAATTATTGTAAAGCATGCTGAAGATGAAAAAGTGGCTCCTAACATTTAAATCATGGTCTGGAAAGTCATTTTAATTAAGAACCCCCCTAGCAGTATCTCCAGGGTGAGTTTCTAGCTGTCAGGGTACCCTGTACAGTTACAGAACAGACTGGCTTCATTTTTTAAATTTTTTTATTTTTAAGTACACACCCACCCACCAGTTGTTTAAAAAAAAAAAAGACAGACTTTGCTTCTCCTTACAGCTGTTAATATTTTATGGATGTGTGTGTGTGTGTGTGGGGGGGGTAGGGGAAGTGTACTAAGGTCATGTCTACACTACAAAATTAAGTTGACCTAACTTACGTCGGCATAGAGCCCCAGCAGCAACTACATCGCTTGTACATGTCTACACTTGGCTCCTTGTGTCGGTGGTGCGCTTCCTCACAAGGAGGGCTTGTGTTGATTGTACTGTCAGCGGGGGGTATCACAGGAAGGCTCCTGAAAGCCAGTAACAGTCGACAAAAGCAATGCAGCATCTACACAGACTCTGTGTCGACCAAACTGCACCAACCTTGATTTTACACCGCTCACGGAGGTGGAGTTATTAAATTGGCGGAGCTGGGCAGTTACACAGGCAGGAGCAAAATTTAAGTGTAGCTGCCTCCCTAGTTACATCGATGCAAGCTGTCTTGCATCAACCCAATTCTGTAACAGAGACCAGGGCCCTTAGTCCTTTGTGGGTGGTGGCTAAAAGTTACTCTCTTGATGAGAAATGGGTCTATCCCATTGGTGGAGGGAGGAGGTATTAAGGCACTCGTATAATACATTCCTTCTTTCTAACTCCATGTGTAGCTTTTCCAGACAAAGGGTTTATGCACCTCCTGCACCTCAGACCAAAAACCTCAAATTCTAGCAGAAGGAGCTTCAGAGCAACAGTAACCCCGGGAGGGCTGCTCATGTTCAGCCAACAGCTCAGCAGCAACAGTGGAAGAATGAAAAACTCTTGCCATTTAAAGAGCCCATAAGGAGCAGGGATATTAAAGTTCTACCCCTTTTGGTGGGGGTTGGGGGTGGAGTTAGCAACCGAACACTAGTTTAGTACTGGCTTTGTAATAAGAAGGGCCAAGAGCAGTTTCTTGGCTGGTATAAGCTAATTTAATCATTTTAATATTGCACTGTACTTCGCTTCTTCAAAAATTTCAGAGGAATTTGTCCCTAAATGGCACATAACATTTAGAGCTAGAGGTGTGTGAGGATTTGGGGGATTTGCCTGTACACTTTATGAATCCATTGTCAGATTACGAACTCTGTATCTTTACCAAGCTGCAAACTCCATTTCGAATGTGGGGCTAGTCATTGTCTTCTCTGTTGTGCCGTTGCCTTCCTGTTGTTCTGAAATTCCAACGCAAAGGCCTGATAAGAGTCATTAAACATTGACAATCCTCCATCTAAATGATACGGAGACGGCTGCTGCCCAGAGCAAACTAGTTTTTTTACTCTGAACTCAGGGAGATGGTCACATGGGCAATGAAGTCACTGGCAGGGATCTGATCACCTGAGGGCTGGTCTACACTTGAAACGCTACAGTGGTACACTGCAACTGTGCTTCACTGTAGACGCTACTTACACCAAGAGACAGGTAATCCTAGCGGGACCAGGTCGATGGAAGAATTCTTTCATCAACCTAATACTGTCTGCACTGGGGGTGTGGATGTTCCACAGCCCTGCATGATATGGCTGGGTTGACAAAGGGGGGGCTGAAAGTTATAAAAGGGCAGGAGCTGCTCTACTCTGGGGGACTTTTTCCTCCAGCGAAAGAGGAGGGAGAAGCAACCCAGCATGCAAAGCCTGATGAAGCAGGGGTCCCTGCCTACTTTCCTTAACATAGATGGACACCACGCAAAGGTGAGCTAGCGAGTGGCTTGCTTTCAGCTTATTTGTTGCTTTCTATATGAGCTGTACTCTGTGTATTTCTCAGACTATTAAAGAGCAACACAGTGTTTGAGTACTGTGCAAAGTTGGTATGTGTTGTGTGTCAGAACTCCCCTGGACCCATTGGAAAGGTAAACCAGAAGGCTCGCCTTGTCAGGTAGAACACAGAGAGGGTGCGTTTAATCTACTGGGGTATTCCAGAGATCAGTACTGGTCCTAGGGGCCTACAGCAGGTGGGCGGAGGGGTGCTATTTCCGTGAAGGCGTAGCAGACACAGTCGGCGCCCAGGGATTCCCTTCACAGCGATCTGCTGGGCTGCTAGCAGGGAGAGCCTGACTGTATCTGCGACAAGGTGCAAGTGAATTAGAGACCCAAGTTCTTAACTGCAGAGAAACAAAAGTGCATCAGCTAGAGTGAAGTACAAAGGTCCAGTTTTAACCAAATGCTATAGATGACCCCAGCATTTCCAGCAAACAGTGAAAAAACATGGAACATTGTCTGGTAGGAAAGACTTCTTCAGAGCAAACCTAAGAGTAAAGCATCAGACTTCTACAAAAGCTCTCTGGGAAGGGGTATCCCCTCTTATCCTCAGTGGAGGAAATAGGGTAGGCTTGAAAGGATTAGATGGTTGGTAAATATCAATTTCACTGTTTTCAGTGTTGTAGCCATGCTGGTCCAGGACAGTAGCAAGACAAGGTGAGGGAGGTAATAGCTTTGTTCGGATCAACTTCTGTTGCTGAGACACAAGCTTTCGAGCTACACAGAACTCGTCCTCAGGTCTGGGAAAGGTACTCAGTGTCGCAGCTAAATAGAAGGTGGAAAAGACCGTCATAATTCAAGGGACCATTCAAGGTGAAGTGGCCTGTTAACACCTCTCCAGTCACAGGGAGGAAAGGAAGAAAACAAAACAAAAGAATAGGGTGAGGGGTTTAAGTGGAAGGATTGTCGGAACAAACCATAAACCCACAATCCCACATGAGTATCAACTTCCTGGAAACCACAATCAGCTTCAGCAATGGAACTCCACAAACAACTATAAGCAAGAAAACTATGGATCACCACATCTACCTTCACAGATCCAGTAAACACCCCAAAAACACCAGGAAACCAGGCACTCAGCTACTAAAGAATATACTCCAACAAGGAAGTCTGGGATATGTACCATAACACACTTAAAAATGCCTTCACCAATCAAGGACACTCCACTAGAGAAGTAGACTGTATCATGGAACAGGGTACCCAAATACCCCAGGAGAACCTGCTTCAATACAGAAATTAAACCCCCTTTGACGCACACTCCTAGTTGTCACCTAGCACCCCACACTGGAAATCATCAAACAATTACAATCCACCTTCGACGGGGACCACATCCTGAAAGAAGTCTTTTCTGAATCCCCTCTTCAGGCCTTCAAACAACCCTTCAAGCTCATCATCAGAAGCAAGCTCCCCACAGACCAGGACACACCAATTCAAAGTGGCACCAGACCCTGCCAGAACAACAGGTGCAAAACCTATAGATTTATCTCCACTGCTACGATAATCAACACCCCCCAAAACACAACTTTCAAGATCCATGGGTTCTACATGCGCCTATCACAACATGTGGTGTACCTCATCCAGTACACGAAATGCCCCAACAACTATGTGGGTGAAACGAGACTGTCACTACGCTCTCAAAGAGCTCACATCGAAGAATGATAGAAGAGAGAAACACCACATCACCTGTGGGTGAACACTTTTCACAAAGTGATGGCTCTATATTTGACCTCTCAGTCCACATCCTCAAAGGAAACCTGGCACAGCTCCTACAAAAGATGAGCCTGGGAGCTTAAATTAATAACTTTGCTCGATACTAAAAACATGGACTGAACAGAGACACTGGATTTATGGCTTATTACAACAATCCATAACCCATCTCTCTCTCTCCTGCCCCGCCCCTCCACCTCCCTTCTATGACTGGAAAAATGCTAACAGGCCACTTCACCTTGAATAGTCCCTTGAAATAGGAGTTAATTACCCATGCTATGCAATCTATTCTATTCCGCCTTGTAACACGGAGTTCATTTCCCAGACCTGAACAAGAGTTCTATGTAAGCACGAAAGATTGTCTCTCTCATCAACAGAAGTCGGTCCAAAACTCACCCATCTTGTCTATCTAACTTCATGGTACGTACACACACGACAAAAAAAAAAGTTCCACTGATAAGAACCAAAGCAGACAGATCGGCAAAGAAAGAAAAGTGCTGCGTGAGAAAGTACTGAAGTTTGATTTAAGGATATTTACTTTGTACATTTTGACATATTGACAATTGGTGTTTTATTGGTTATAAAGCTTTAAACTTTTGAATATCAACATCTACGGTCATTAAAATATTGTCCGATCCCCCCCATGATTTCCCATAACTATGAAAATTTAAAATGATAAAAATAAAAAAAAAATGCTTAAAGATAAAGGTTGAATTATCCATTGAAATTATTTTTTAAAAAGTGAATTGTGCCAAACCTAAAAATAGCAGAGGAAAACAGAACATTTGTCTAAACTGCTAGAATGGTTTGGCGAAAAAAACAAACAAAAAAAATTGTTGGAGAACTTGGTTTGGTGAAAATGGCTTTCAAACTCTCCCTGGGTGGGTAGAGCCGATGAATGCTGCATGGATACCCCAAGTATCTTGAGTGGAGGAGTCAGTTTTAAACTGACTGTAAACTCTTTGGGGGAGGGGCCATCTTTCCACTGTGTGCGTACGCAGTGCCCAAAGCAACAGGGCCCTGATCCTTCACATGTAGGTTCTAGGTGCTACCACAACACAGATGATCAATAACTTATCTGTGGCACCAGCTGGTGAAAGGAAAACAAGCTCAAAACCATCAAAAATAATGGGGGCAAGGGTTCAAGAGGGTCGAGTTTAATAGAGCCTGGCTGGCCCTGAGTAAACCCCACCTTCTGCACAACAGAGGATATCTCCCACCACAATAATGCATCTGGTTTGATGCTAGGGTACAGCTTTTTTCCCCTGTGTAATGCCATGAGTTCCAGAGTTACAAACCACATCTAATTACCAGTAACAGGCTACACTACAGCCGCAGGGCTGCACACTGTAAAAAAGACATTCTGCACGTCTCCAAGGCCTGAGACATAACTCTGTTAAATATGACTTGCAAATGGGGATTACCCTGATTTGGGATAGGATTTATATATAAAAAATTCAGGTGTATTGTGGATAGCACCTCAGTTGAGCTCTATATTTGACTAGCTTTGGTTACCTGACGGAGCTAAACTCGGGTTAAAGAATTCAGCTTCAAAACCAAAAGATTTCCTGTTCTCCATCCTGAAGGAAAAGGGACAAAGACGCAGGAAGTGACTGATATGGGGATGGGGACGGAAAGGCAGCTTTATCTTTCCAGATCTTGTTAATTGCACAAAAACCATGATTCAAGAGAATATTTTCAAATGCTGCATTTAGGTACCTAGCTCTGCTCAAATGCAGCTGCCATCTGCCTCCTGATATATTTTTTCTACCTGATTTTCCCAAAGTGGGTTGGCTATCGTTTTTAAAAAAAAAAGAGTGCATGACATACAAGGTCTCAATCTAAATTCGATCAAAAGCCTCATGCTGCCTGGATCAATAGTACCTGAGCCAGCAATGACTAGCTACAACTGAGGCTTTCAAGCAGAATTGAGCCTCAACAATTCAGCTAAACATTGGAAGATGGTGAATAGCAGGGCTTTCCTTTTTAAATAGACTACTTCAATGATGGTATCAAAGGCAAAAAACAGTGTATTAAAAAAACAAGAGGAACAACGTTAAAGAAACCTTATAAATGTAGACGAACAGTGTCTATTAGCCCTTAGCAGATCAGATATCACACTGCATTTCACAACAGTAGGACAGAACTCTTTCCTTGCCAAAATGAAATGGTCTGTCTAGAATTGAAGGGAGATGGCAAGTTGGATTTAAGTGGGAGGGTAGTTAGATCTCTGGAGCATGGGTTGTAAATAAAACTGCTTTCTGCATTATTTTTTTTTCGTACCCGGACACTTCTTCTAGACTCATTCAGAGAAAGCATTCCAGTGATGTCAGAGTTCGGAGCAGAAGTCAGTTCATCTCCTGATCTGTAACATGCACAATCCCAACAAATTGCATATCAAGAAAAATCGGAGACAGATAAAAATCAAATAAGGCCAGGCCAGCATCAACATAGGTTAAAAGTAAAAACACTTCTCCTGCTTGAGTCAGAGTGAATGCAGCGTGGACAAAACTGAAGGCTTGTTCTCTTTTCCTTTTAAACAGGCCGTCGTCTTCTCTGGCTGATGATTCAGTCACTGAGAAATGTAAGAAGGGAAATTCCCTGGCAGACTTTTCTTCCTGCGTCCTTGCTCTGAGCTAATTCACAGCCAGACTCTCAGACATGCAGATTTCCTCCCACCAATAGTTATTAGCTATTTTACAGCAGAGGTTTTCTTCATCAGGCATGCTATGGGACAGGACTCTTCTCTCTGGCCTTTGCAAGGATAACAAAGGGAAAGTTTCTCCAGAAATCTGACATGGTGGTGGTAGTTGGGAAGTGAAAGCAGAGGCCTTAAAAAGTTATAAAATAAATAAATATATAGAATTTGTATTACATACAGGTTAAGCCGCAACAATAAAATCAGCCACCAACTACAGCCACCTCTACAGGATATAAAGGGAACTGACAGCTGGACTTCAAGATCAAGAATGAAGCTTGTCCATGACTTCAGAGAGTCACCGAATCCCTCTTCCCCTAGCAGCAAGTTTCACTGGTAAAGGAAGAACGCAGGCTGACTGCCTGAGGCTAACCCAGAACATAATGCAATGACAGCAAAGGACACTGCCATTTGCAAAAGGGGCAATTAGAATGAGAAGCGAATGAAGACGCATAGTAAAATCTCCAATTAGTCACTGCTTAGAGCTGGATTTTACAACTCTGAACTGAGATGTTTAGATTCTTAAGTACAGTCTTGTGTTGCTCTACTGAGGTTTCCAGTGGATACCACAATTCTGCTTCCAGGCAAGCCATGTTTTGCTTTTGGCACAGGTGGGGCTCCAGTCCAATCTCTGGATGGCCAGTGTTGGCACCTAAGAAGCCGTGACTGGTGATGGATAGGGGGAGGATAAGGCGGCCAGGGAAGCTCTTGCAAAGTGATTCCTTTTCACAGCTGATGTTCACTGTTGATCCTGTGTCTGTTTCGGAGATGGTGCTGTTGTCACAACAACAGTAGAGACTGCTTTGGTAGAGCCTGACACTGTTCCCTGCTGGAGATGGGAGGCCGATACTGTTTGAATTCGCACCTGTTTGAAATGAAAGAGCATTTAATTCACACCAGAGCACAATAGGATATCACACTGCATGCACAGCATCAATCCCAGTGGGCCAGCATTAACTCAGGGCAAAGACTTCACCTGATTCAGTCTCAGCCAGCATTAAAGTTAGTCCAAAAGTCACCCATATGAGCAATACTGAAAGCCACTGACTGCACAGTTTGTCATCAGCAAGTTCAAAGCATCCAGTGACTGTCTGGGACGGTGCAGTGGAGGAGGGAGGGGTGGCGGGGTAAGAGACAGATTCTAGCAAAAAAGGATTCATCACCAGTTTGAATAAAATCCCAAATCTCAGCAGCTTTCAGATTTTCAGAACAAAGGCATCTGATCTGTTGGATACTTTGGACTTCTACAGGCCTCATATCATAGGCTCTTGAAGTACCCTGCAACTTCCCAATCACTATTATCATACTGAATTTATGGATGGGAAACTGATGCACAAAGACTGATGTGATTTGCCCTAGGAGACAGAGGGAGTTCAAGCTGCAGATCTCTGGCTGGAAGGTGCTAGAGAAGAGCAAAACTGTAAGATACAATCTTTTTAGCCCTAAGCCACCACAGAGGGAGAAAAGCTGCCTGACATTAATATCGTTCTCTCTCTTCAACCTTACTATCCAGCAGCCCATTTCGTTAAAATTTAAAACATAAATCCAGATGCTATATAAATAGAAGTGGGGCAATGAACTAAATATGCTCAATGCAAACACCAAAGACATACATTTGCAGATTGGGTACCAATGTCCATGGAACCTTGTCTCTTCAAGGGCAAGACCTTTATGGAGATGTTACTGCAGTGAAGACCGGAAGGGCAGACCTATAGTTCCTACCTGCGTGGCCTGGCCTTGTTGCTGCAGCTGTTGTAGCTGTTGAGCTGTCAGGAAGCTCACTGGTTTATTCCCAGCAATCAGTTTTGTCCCAGCTGGCATGGTAGTCAGGATGATATTCCGACCCAGTCCACTGATGCTAAAGACAGAAACCAATTGTGAAGTTAATAGTGATGCAGAGGGCTGAATCAACTGGACCTCAGTGACACAACCTAGGACTCCCCATATAGCCCTGCATGCAGCTCCCGACTTAGCTGTGAGCGAGACAGTGGGACCACCCTGGCATTTAAGAGTAACTACCAAATTTTGGTTATTTTCAAAAGTAGCTGGAAATGCAAATGATAATATGGTTCTGTTGTAGCATACCTGTACTTAGCTAAATGCAGTAACTGCTGATTTTGTAAGAAAGTATGTGTGTTTCTGTGACTAAACTGCTCTTCAGCAGCTAAGAGATGAAAGCCCCGGACTTATTTAGCACTGGTTTTTAGTTTGTCATTTGACTATATTGACAGAGGTTAGAACAAATCAGCTATGCTAACATTCACCATGCTGCATGGCAGAAGGAACGGCATGCTAGTCATCTGACTGCAACACCAGCAGCTCTGAGGGTCATCCCTGCTTCTTGTCCGTGGGTTAGTCTAACCAGATGGTGGGTAATGAAACACCCTCCTAGATAATGCAGAATGCAATCAGCATGTGGAATTTCCTGCCCTGGATGTGCTGGCTAGAGTAATGTGACAAGGAATCTAGGAATGAAAATGGACCATTACTTGCATGCTGATTGTGGGCCGCAAGACATTTTGTTGACCTTGACCGTCTGCAGGCACCGCCCCGCAAAGCTCTCTGTCCACGGTTCGCCATTCCCAGACAATGGGATCTGCGGAAAGTAGCAGGCTGCAGAGACCTGCTGGCCGCCACTTCCCGCAGCTCCCGTTGGCCAGGAATGGCGAACCGCAGCCACTGGGAGCTGTGTGGGGCCCTGCCTGTGGACGGTCAATGTCAGTGCATGTTGATGCAGTTACACTTGTGACCTAGTTTCTCTCATGTTGACTGGGCCTCAAATCATGAATAGGATTAGATACTTCATCAGGGCGATTCTCGCTCATGTGAGAAAGCTGAGCTGATAGCTAAGTTCAGAGTAGGGAACAAATTCTCCTCCAGGACAAAGACCTTGGAGCTGTGGTGTGCAACCTGTGGCCCATCAGGATATTCTGATTGCAGGCCACGAGACATTTTACTGACATTGACCGTCCACAGGCAGGGCCCCACACAGCTCCCAGTGGCTGCGGTTCGCCGTTCCTGGCCAACGGGAGCTGCGGGAAGTGGCGGCCAGCAGGTCTCTGCAGCCTGCTACTTTCCGCAGATCCCATTGTCTGGGAATGGCGAACCGTGGACAGAGAGCTTTGCGGGGCGGTGCCTGCAGACGGTCAAGGTCAACAAAATGTCTTGCGGCCCACAATCAGATTACCCGCCTGGGCCACATGTGGCCCGCAGGTTGCCCACCATGGCCTTGGAGGAATTATCTGGAAGTGCCTTCCTCTGGAGCACTGAGCAGGAATCGTGATCAGATCATGCAAGATGGGCATATCCCCTCAGATTTCCTGTGATTGTGGCACGTCCAGCCTCTATTTCTAGCTCTCCATGAACCCAACTGCTCTCTATGCGAGAAGGAGAGATCCAACAAACGGAGATGCTGCTCACTGGAAGGTTGCACATGACTCACTTGGCCCCGAGGTTGCCTTTGATGATGGGGGCTGTCACCACATTCTTGCCTTTCACCGGCTGGCTGATCACTGACAGCGGCACCGTGATTCGAGCTGGCAGTTTACCCTAGGGAAGTGGAAGAATATTAGACAATATTGGGAGTTCAGTGAAGAGCCTGGCAACATACAGGTGCCACTTGCAGTCCTGGGGTAGAAAGCGACAGCAGTTCTCAGCTTTGCTAATGAAATCTGTCTCTCGTTTCTGGCTTTTTAAAATACACCCTACCCTCCCCACCCAACAGCTTGCTCACCCCTGTGTCTCCACAGCAGCATTTCTCAGGGAAGGGTTGTTTGGTTAACTTTTGGGAGCCTAAAGTTGTCATCAGCCCACTTATTTAGCTGCCTTTACGGAGATATTGTTTCAGGTGCTTATCTTTGGGCATTACAACTCAAAAAGGGCTGGCGTCAACTTTTCCTGAACTCCCAGCTCCACGCAGGCAGCACCTCATGAAATTCCAAAGCGGACGCCATTCCAGGAGGTACATGTTCCAGAGAATCTTATTAGGCGCAAAAGAGGCTTGTGTGGCTAAGTGACAAGATAGAGGATTTTAGGCCACTACTGCAGTAGGGACAAACTTGTCACAGAGAAAACTTACCGTAACATGAGAAGGAAGACCCTCTCCACCAGCGTTTTGAAGGCAGCTTTTAGCCAAGACCAAGCATATTTCAAGGTTCTGCAGCCATGGTATTAGCTGCACAATCACCTTTTATACTATAAGCCCCCATTAAAAAAACAAACAACAACAAAAAATGCATCTGACAAAGTGGGGATTCACCCACAAAAGCTCATGTTCCAATAGGTCTGTTAGTCTATAAGGGTGCCACAGGACTCTGCCGCTTTTACAGATCCAGACTAACACGGCGACCCCTCTGATGCTTAGCAACAAAAAATGGTTTCTAGCCTTTCTGGTTGCAAAGAAAGCTTTCCAAACATGAACCAAGAATACACCAATGGAGTTATGTCTGCCGGAGTCTGCTGAGAGCCTGAGCAATAGGATCTGAGAGCACCAAACTGCCCCCATTCACCTCAGTAAAGTATTGATGTTGAATTTAAAAGGTGGAAATGTTATTGTCAAATCTACTTATTATTTCACTGCTGATCATTTTAACATCCAGGTAACAAGGACTGTCACACTGACTGCCTCTCATACTGCCTCTGATGCCTACAACCCCAACCGTACCCTACCTTACCCCGCTTCCCAACCTTCAGCTTCTGCAACAGCTTCAATAATAGTTATGCAACTTTTATATAAAATTCTTTAGCATATTAAAAAATCAACTTTGTCGGGCAGCATAAAATAATACTGAATTGAATATTAAATTAAACAGAACGGAAAACTGCAGTGACTGGATTATTCCTTTTCATATTGATTTCAGTGAAAACTTCAAATTTTTCAGTTTATCCAAAGCTGACACAGCATCTCCAGCCTGCTGCCCTGGTGGACTGCAGAATCCAGGGATCTTGCCACATAATTTCCATCCAGCTTGCAGAGTACATGGGGCCTTGCTTGCCATCTTGGTGAGGCTATTTTGCTGGGGCCGAGAATCAAGTTGGAATAATGTGCTGACAGTTTGGAAAAATCAGCATCAAGTCTTCTCCCTGCAGCCCACCTTGGCTCTGGATTTTGTCCAGACTAAGGAGGCCTATCTGGGACAGGGTGGGGTGGGAAAAAAAGCGACTATAAACTGCAGCCAGAGATGGGTTATCATTAGAACTAGTTTAGCAGATTCATCCTTAGTCTCTTAACTCCCTTTTGTACCTTTTCCCATCAACATTGGTTACTGATGACTGGCACGCTTTATAAACTTGTATCCACTTTTCTACAGTTGAGCTCCCAGGTAGGGTAGACCTGTGAGACCCTATCTTTAAATCAGTTCTTTGTTGAAATGGGAGGAGGAAAGTAAATTCAGCTCCCATCTCCCTCCCCGTCGCCACTCTCCTTGACGCAGGAGCTCTGCCAACCTTCTGACCACTGGTATGGGACTGGGACGGGTAAGACCCTTCCCACCCCTCTAAATCTTACTCCATAACCCACACACTTAACAAACGAGGGCGCCTTCCTGCTTCTCACCCAATTCTAACGTGCAGGCTCCTGGCCTGAGGGGAGGGCTGGGAACCAGCAGCGGGGGCAAATGACCTAACTGAATCTGCCTCCTAGTGGCCAGAAGCCATCCCACTTCCTGGCACAATGCTTCTTAGCAGTCACTGTGTAACTCTTATGAGCTGGTTAGTCCTTAAATGCTCTATGCTTGAAGTTCAGCTAGTGCCCTAATTAAGAGGGATCTGGGAGGTTTCAGCAGAAAGACGGAATGAGACTATCCCCTCTCACCCCAACCACAAGGGACAGCATGAGCTACTTACTGCCTGGGATGTGGATACGACTGTGGTGCTCACTGGTACCTGCCGCACAGCAGTGGCTCCTGTTCCTATGGTTATTGGAGTGCCAGCTGCCCCGGAGGCCACAGCAACTGCCTTGGACACCGCAGCACTCATGGTTGGCAAAGAAACAGCTGAGGTATGAACTGTGCCAGGTATGCTCACTGAAGAGGAAGAGGGCACTTGCTTGGTGTGAGTGGCCACAGTAATAGTCTGCCCTGCTTTCGGCGGCATAACCCCCAGTCCTTGCACAATTCTTATGGTGGCAGCTGGCTTAGCCTCAGTGGACGCCACTGTCGTAACGGCTTTGCCCTTCTGATCTGCCATAGTCATGCCCAGAGCGGGCATCAGTCTGAAAGCTGAACTGGTCGACTCCGCAGTCTTTAAGTCAGGTGTCACTTTAACCACCGTGGTCCCAGCAGGGCTGGGAGAAGCAGAAGCGGCTGTGCTAGTCTTGGCTGGGGAATCAGCAGCCTGGACAGGATTGGACGTCACATGCAAGGTTGCAGAGATGCCTTTCCCACTAGTGCTGCTCCCGGCGGCTGCTGTGAAGAGGTCCTGAGTCAATTTGACTGTGGTGACTTGGGACTTGGCAAGGGTGGCCATCATGTCTGGGGTGATGCGCAGCACCGTCTGGCCCTTGGCATCCGTGGTGATGGAAGAGGGAGGCAGGCGCAGCACATCCTTGCCTTGGATCCGGAAGTTAGCAGCTGTGAGTGGGATGCCACTTCCAGCCTGGGTCTTCATGCCAAGTTGCCCGGTAATAGCCACCTGGAAAACCAAAAAGAGGTACAATCCTGTTATATCCAGTGAGGAAATGGCCCGAGACGCAGCCAGACACAAACAAAACTTCCCAACAGGCAGATATTACTCAGCAGATGCTGCTCTTTTTACCTCTTCCCCCATCAGAACTGAACCAATTCTCCAACAAAGGTTCTAGAGAGCACTGTGCTGCTGGAAATGGTGTCGAAGACTCATTAGCTGGCACCTCTTTCCTCCCCTCACATGCCATACAAGAGATTGAGGGACAATAGATACTAGTTCCCTTTCAGTCAAGCTCAGGAAGAAACATCCAAGCCTATCCGTCTGGTTACCGAAGGGGTCAAAAACGTTCATTTGGAGTCTGCATGTTCCACACACGCACACCCCACATCTACACTTGCAGTGTGACCAAGTGCATACACTGGAATTTGAAAACATGGTCCAAATACAGCAAGCCTTCAACTGCTTGAACCTGCACAGGCAACAAAACCTTCCAGCGGTAATGGACTTGCTGTAGTTTTCCACTAGCCTTTTATATCTGGATACCTAAGCCCTCTGTTAAGCTAAAAGAAATAGAAGAGTGAGTCACAGTCCAGCTCCCCATTTGTGCCTCTCACCTGCTTAAGGATATTCTGGCCAGCTACGTTCTGGATGACAGTAGTGGAAGAGGAGGAGGTTGGTGCAGAGCTGCCTGGAGAGCTGGTTGCTGGCTTTGCAGTGGGGCTGGATGCTGCAGAGAGCGCTGTCACAGCGATACCTGCCTGCCCTGTCACAGAGGCACCTGGCCGTTGCACCTGCACTGGGCTGGTTTGGGCTTTCACTGGTACGGTCATAACAGCCTAATGTAAAAAGTGAAAGCAAAAGACGCATGGTCACGGGCAAGATATTCACTTCCCCATTGTGCCCTTCTGCCACTCGCCGGCACACTGTCCAAGAGACCTGGGACCCTTCTCCCTGCCCTGACCCATATGCCTCCATTCATCACGTTCCTCCTTGAAAACTGTTCCACCTCAGATGAGATGGCTTGTTAGCAGCTGGTGAGTGATTCGTATATATCATCTCCAGAGTGCTATGGGATCTATCAGAGTGAAAAGTAGTCGAGAGCTGGTTCACCATTTCTACATGGCTATTCTCACCTGAGGTGGTACTTTTGTTTGTGTGGCTGTCGCACGGATCTGAGGCACTGATGCAGGTTGCTGCTGCTGTGTTACCACTGGGGTTTGCTGAGACACAGGTGGGAGGCTGGACTGCGCAGTGACCACACGGACCTGCGGGAGTCCTGAGGAGGAGGTGGTATGGCTTACCACCCTGGTTGGAGGCGGCTGTGACCCAGCCTGCGTCTGTGCACTCTGACCTGTGGAGAGCAGCGTCCCAAGCTGGGGCATGGGAGGAGAGGACACCAAGAGAACGCTACGGAGAAATGGAAAGTCAGTGGGTTAATGAAGCTATAAAGAAAGACAACAAGAGAGACCAACAGTGCCCACAGTTCATGCATTGAATTTGTTCTCTGCTAACACTGGAACACAAAGGAGCGCAGGGGAAGCATTACCTTTGGCTTGGCTTAGCTGGCTCCGGTCCAACACTTGTAACAGTCTTGCTAACCACAGAGACTGGAGGAGGTGAAATGGGTGTCGCTGGCAATGCCGGTGTGGTGGGTGTCACTGGAGTCACAGGAGTTGGTGGCATACTGGAGTCACTGAGGCTCAGCTGGCTTGGCTCTGAAGTGCTGCTGGGGAACACTTTCACTGAACTCTCCTTGCTACTCGACTTCTGCAACAGAAGTACAACTGGAGTGAGGGTCCCTATGGAAACAAGCGCAGTAGTTCATTGCGCAGGGATATTGTGGGTGAGCCCTTAAAAATGGAGGTACGCTTCTTTGTGCGGACGTAAATGAGCTCTTAAAGCACCTTCAATAAAAGCAGAACCTTGAGGTTAGAGGCAAATGATTCTCCTCCCTTTCCAATGTGGCACAGGGTGACTGCAGCTGTTTGGCTGCTGATGCTTTCAGGGATGACTACATTTCAGTAGTGGTGGATGTATGCAGATTTCTTAGGTCTTCTATTTCCACTATGTCAGACAGACCTAAAAATCTCATGTCTCCCACTGCCAACTGGCTAGTTTGCTAACTAGAAATTATTTTGCTCAAAAATTAATTTAGTGCTAATAAAAAAATGCTGGTTGACAGCCCTAGAGAATGAAGTCCTCTATTTAACCATAGCTTAAGAACAGCATGGGTAATGGCAGGACAAGCATTACACACACGCCCCCCCCATCCTGCCAATGAGCCTCAACCTAGGGAAGGATGCATAATTCCATTTCATTGGCCTCTCTGCTGAGCCCACCACCACCACCGATGACTATTAGTGCCAACTGTGGTGTGGATTTTGTAGCATGGACAATTGTCCACTGGGAACTGGATTGTGACTCACCAATTCATTCTGTGTGAGTGTGAATATAACTCCAAACAGATGGTAATGATTTGAAGCCCCATGAACAAGAACTGAATTTGAACCAATAGCCTCAAACTGAGAAGTTCGGTGTCACAAAGCCATCCTATCCCTTGTATTCTTTGTGCCACACACTTGCACAAAGCAACTTACTGTCTTGGCTGGAGGTTTCGGTTTCTGCTGGAGGGCTTTCTTGGCCTTTGCTGCAGCAGCTTGAGCTTGGTGAATCCGTTCTGCAGACAGGAACAATTGTGGGACAATCGCCGGATAAAGAAAAGCTGAAATAGCATACTTGAATGGCTATTCACCAACTTTAGATTCGTCTTGAGAGACACCACATCAAAAGCTGTCAGTTGCCAATCAACAAAAAATAAAATCGGACCGAAAGACCTGAAAGTTTGGCCAAAATGATGGAAATCCATGTGAAAAAAATGTGCACAGAAACACACAGACAATTGCACATGCATCTACCACAGCTGTATGTACACCTGTACACTTTTCTTGCACATGGATCATCCCTTTTCTGGGCAAACATTCAAGTCTTTCAGCTTAATATATTATTCTGTTGATCAGTGCTCAACAGCAAATGGAGTGGTGTCAAAGACCAGAAAGTGACTAGAAAGGGAAGTGAAACAGACTATACTCATTTCATTACACAAGATGAGCAACAACAGGAAAGATGAAAATAAGATTTTTAGCATTTTCTAATTTCTAATAATAGAAGAGGTATTTCATAGATTCCAAGGCCAGAAGGGATCACGGTGATCAACTAGTCTGACCTCTTGTATAACACAGGCTATAGAACGGTCCCAAAATAATACCTGGAGATGATCTTTAAGAAAAACATCTGATCTTTGATTTAAAAATTGTCAGGGATGAGAATCCACCAAGACCCTGGGTAAAATGTTCCAATTATTCCACTGTCAAAAATCTGTGCCATATTTCCAGTCTGAATTTGTCGAGCTTCAACTATCAGTCGTTGGTTTGCCTTATACCTTTCTTTGCTAGATAGAAGAGCCTATTATTAAATATTTATTCCTTTGCTTTGTTACGTTAAATAGATTGAGCTTCTTCAGACTTATCAGACATATTTTCTAACCCTTAAATCATTCTCATGGCTCTCCTTTGAACCCTCTCCAAATCATCAACATCCTTTTTGAATTGCAGATACCAGAACTGGCCACAGTATTCCAGAAGTGGTCACACCAGTGACCAATACAGAGGTAAAATAATCTCTCTGCTCCTACTTGAGATTCCTCTGTTTATGCACCCCAGGATCCCATTAGCTCTTTTGGCCGGGGCATGACACTGGGAAGCTCATGTTCAGCTGATTATCCACCACAACCCACAAATCATTTTCAGAGCCACTGCTTCCCTACTGCTGTATTAATAAGCCAGGACATTTTTAACCTCACACTAACCCTAGAGATTTTAAACTATCACAAACTAAGATTTTAAAGTATCACAAACAAGTCCACTCCAAATGCTATATGGCTCCTACAGCAAGCACCTACCAAACTCCTCTTCACTCCTGTCCCGGTGCAGGTATATCCACAGTTTGCGTCCGATATCGTATTTCACACAGGGATCTTTCTCATAGTGTAGCCGGTCCAGGGCACCGCTCACAACTGTATTAACCTGAAAAACAGAACTCTCAGTAAACTAAACGTGCCCAAACTTTACCCAACCAATGGTCATGTTCGCAAATGGCCAGGAATTTAAAGGCTGAATCTATTTGGCATAAAAATGGAAGCGACTATTAGCGAACCTCATTTGAACAAGGAGGTGCAGCCTTTGGAGAATACAGGTTCCAGCCTATGCTGCTGTTTGTCTACCCATATCAAAAGACTTTCAGCTCTGTAGCAAAGATGAGAGCAGTATGAACTCTGTGGGCCACATTTGACATGCTAGCTGTATTTTGGCCATCGAAAGCTCAGAGGGTGCGCGGGCGCTGTAGTAGCCCAATAAAATGTATACAGCTCCCATTTCCACCTCCATGAGCCACAAGGTACCGGGCCTTACGTCAGTCACCAAATAGTGCCTATCTTCCTCAATGGATTTTTTAGCAGGGGATGGTGGTTTCTGGGGCTTAGAAATGGCAACTATCCCTATATGGACTTTTGTCATCCAACTTACTTGGGCACTGGTGACATCGGGAGCCAGGAACTGGGAATCTTTAAGCAGCTCACAGATTTCAGCACGTGTACCCTCTCCATTCGGAAGGCGGGCCGCAGCATCGCGAACTGAGATGACAGGAAAACAAGGCTTAGTCAGGGCTCCAGCTGCAAATCTAAGCAGCTGTCTTCAAGCCCCTCAATTTATATTTTCCTGTTTTGTTTCTCCATCTCATTCACAGGCTCCCCATCATGGGCTCTTTCCTTTGACTGAGGAGAGCCTCCCACGAATACCTTCCCAGAATCCACCATACTGAGACTGGCATAGATGGCAAAGGGCAGCTCCAGTGCAATATGCAGCATCTTCAACCCCTGGGGGCCTGTGGGCTGGAGGGACTAACTTGGGTGCAAATTCTGGCTCTGCCACTCAACTTCAGCATCCAAACTTTGCAATACAGAGGACCAATCTGGCAACTAGGTCAGAGCCCAAGGGCTGTACCTAATCTGCATGTACTCTTCTATAATGGTTTAAAGTAAAATACCTTCTGCACTAACATTTGCGCCTGGTTGAAACTTCCCTTGTAAATCAGTAGAGGTTGTTTCAGCAATAGAAACCTGCAACTGCTAAAGACTTTCTTTCTTCAAACTGTAGTTACAGGGAAGGGGCAGCTCTGAGTCATGGCTATCTCTGCCTGTACTGTGGACTAAGCCTTCGGGCCTTCTGCCAGAAGGCTTAACACTCTGCGTCGTGAAGAGGCAGTACCATAGTGCATTCAGGCATGAGTTAAATCCCCATGGCTAATAGCTCCTAACAGGCTCTTTCCAAAACTAAGGGCTGATCTGTAACGGATCCATATCCCTTTCTTCATGAGGCATAAAAATGCAGAACAGAAACACTGTCAAAAATGTTATCCATGGGAGCATAAGACAAGAGCCAGCTCTCTAGAACGAAGCTGGATTCACCTCCACTCTACATCTTTCCGTCAACTTCTCTCACTTCGGCTACTGCAGCCCCCCTTCTGTAATGCCTGAATCCAGCATGTGCAGAATGCCAACACCCACCTTCTCACTCCACACTGCCCAACAATTCCCCTGGGGTCTCTTTATATCAGGATCCAGCCCAAAATACCTCTCCTGATTTCCAAACTCTCCATGGTTTGCTCCAACCAGCCTCAAGGACCTCATCTCTCCTTCTCTGCTTTCCTCCCCATTTCCTCTGTCTCTCTCAAATGAAAAAAAAAAAAAAAAATCTTCACTTCTGCTGTTCCTGACATCTGGAACAGCCTCCCTGAATCTCTCCAGCTCCTTATCAGCTCCTCATTTGAAATTTTTTTTTACCCTTGCATAGGTCACCCAATTCCCCGCTCCTCCTGCTAAGTTTTCGCTGTGTAAAGCCCCGAGTGAGGCAAGTTGGTAGGAAAGATTTAAAAAAAAGCTTGTATTGCAGAGGACACTGCCACCTTACCAAGAGACAAGATGGTGACATATGCCGGCCTGTCGGATCGCAGGAGAGAATGCTCCCGAGCTTTGTTCAGCGAGGTCTCCTTGTCAAACACTCCCTTCACGGGACCAACCACTGACTCAAAGCCATGCATGCGGAAGGTGAAGGCCCTGTGGGGCTGGCTGTAACGGTAGCGCTCCTGGATGTGGGGAGATGGGAGAGGACACAGCTCAGCAGGAGGTATATGGTGAAGAAAAAGGTCTTAGCACATTTGACGATTAGTCGTCTATCTAGAGAGCAGAGCATCTGCACTATAACTTGAGTGAAATGACTATCATGCTTCAGGGTGTGAGGCAGTACCAGTCAGGTCACAAAAGAATAGCTCCCGTGATTCAATACCATGCACTATGAAGTGCAATAGTGGGTTTGAAGCCTCTCCCTGAAGCATCTGCCAGCTGGTGCCCTTGGGTCCTAATTTAATATAACATCTCTTACACAAAGGATTATTTTTAATACAAATGAAATGTATTGTGTTTGAATTGGCTAATCTAACCACCCGTTAGAGTCAAGGGGGCGGGGGGGGGCGGGAGAGGAATGTGAAGTGTGGCAGAAATTAAGCAACTATCACAAGTGTCAAATCATTTAGAGATTCCAAACATGAAAGGTGAATTCCACTAGTTTATTTCCTGTTTAGTGAATGGAGTCAGAAACCCTAGTACACCCAGGTGGCGAGGATTCTCATGTAAATGTATACCACACCACAAGTGGAAAGCAAAGGACTCAGTCCACCCCTTTTCATAGACCTGCTGCATGCAGGTCACACTGCTGAAAGCAAAACAAATATGAAGCGTACACATGGAAGAGGTGAAGAGAAATTCTCCTCGTTCACAGGCCCTTACATAGACTGCCAGCCTGTAAGATACACTGAAACCAACAACATCTTCTACACTGAATACTTCCTGGTGTGGGCAACCATGATCCATGGCCTGCAGGTGGACAGAATCACACTTGTTCAAGAGTATTGATTAGGTAATGCTCAAGAGGCAGGAAGCTGCAACATGGATGCAAGCCTTAATATTACTGATTTGAATAGATTCTCTCCTTTATCCCACGTGGGAAGCACTAGTGTATGTAGAACTGAAAGTGCTGGGCTCTATTCTCAATGAAACATGCTTTAAGCCAGCAGGCGTGAAGGCAGCACAGGTTTATTACAATGGTTCTCGTTTTCACTGTAAGTGGTTTGCAGAAGATATTTGATTCCTGTTCTAAATTATCCTACTTGCCAGCTGACTTTTAAGCACATGCATGTTGAAACAAAAATGGATTCTCCCCTCACCTGCTCCTGGAAAACGCGTTTCTCCTCCCCCGTGCTGGGACGGACCACGTAGTCAGTCCTTCTGAAACAAAGATTAGTGTCAGCCCTCAGTGACTGCAGTCAAACTGCAGGTCCAAAGGATATCAAGCAGGACTAGCCACACACAGCCTACCTGCAAATGTGTCTTGGACAGGAGGAATAGATTCTGAATGAATCTACATTAATACAGAGCCTTTCATCTTTAAGGATCTCAAAGCATTCTCCAGATTGTATCCATGGAAAAGCAGCATCATTTAAAGGCTAGAGCAGGATTCTGGGAGTCAGGAGACTTGGGTCCTATCCCCAGCTCTGCCAGTGAAATCCTATCTGGACTGAGGAAAAGGTCACTTCACCTCTCTGCACCCCCATTTACACGACAGTATTTGTACATGGCTCACAACCTCCCTGCGAGGTAGATTTCTTAAAATACAAAGAGCTCCGAGACAAAGAGGGAAAAGATGCTACGGAAATGCACATGGTCTGTAATACAGGGACCATCAAAACGCTGCTACGGCTGGAACGGAATGTAGCGTCTGTCTAACAAAGCACAGTCAGACGACACAGAATCTACAACAGGAAGCAAAGAAGAATTCCCCATCTAACTTAAATGGCAGGGGGAATTTAAGGAGGAAGAGACTAAATTGCCAGAGTAGGAATTTTGCCAGGACAACAAACTACACCTGAGATCTGGAAACCGAGCTGTGGTCCATAGTGAAGATTCTACGGTCAGAAATGCACAAAGGAGCACAGAATCCAGCTCATGCTCCTGGTGCTGTACTGGCTCTGCAAGGCTTACTGACAAAGGTTTGTTTATGTCATTAGTAGAGAGTCATCAGCAAAGATCTTGAGTAAGTGGCCCTTACAGAAGCTTTACCAAAAGAAAGGATAGTATGTGGTGACGGCTGTTCCAGAAGCAGGGGTTCAGGCCCAGAGGCCTGGTGACTGAACCCCACAGCTTTAGAAGGCATCACAGGCCTGGACTTTCAGGCTCTCTCATTGCCCAATACTTACACCCGGGGAATCGGTGTGGTGGCGTCTGAGCTGTCTTCATTTTCCTGTCAAGAAACAAAGAGAAATGTCAGCCTGTGGTATCTGCTCGTACCTGTGCTACTACCCCGCAGGTAACCGTACTACGAAAGGAGAGACTGCCTCACCTTGAAAAAAGTCTGGTCTTTGGTCTCCAACCAGAGCTGGAAGAGTGCTACCAGTTCCTTCTCGTGGTCTTGGGAAGAGCCTGGTACAAGAAGTCCAAGAAGAAAAAATGGTTCACAGAAGTTCTTTATTCTTTATGGAGCCAGCACCCTCCTACCTGTACATCCTGATCAGTTCCCACCACCTCCCCCCACTTTGCATTCATTCAGCTCCAGAGCAACTTCCACTTACAGATAAGTCACTCTCCATACATACCATGATAATGCCAGAGTTAAATACACACAGACTGTTCAGGAAGCCCTAGGTGTCCCATAGGTGGGTACAGCAGTATAGGGAAGGAAGACAACAGTCAAGATCCAACTCCCCAAACTTCAGCAATGGCAAGAAAGATTGTGTGGGATAAGTGCATCTGATACTGACAGAAGATCCTCACTCAGTGCTCCAAGTGAACTCCAGAAAAGTGGACCCCAGTACCCCAATCCCTGAGCAGAAAATTCCCACGCCAAAATTCTGAAGTGAGTGCAGGAGTACCTTCCTGAGTCCAAAGCTCACAATCGGTTTAAGCCTGTGAATATGAGCAAGAATCACTGTGGTTAAGGACAGGAAGTTTTGCCTGGTGGCTAGAGCACAGAACTAGAAGTAGAGAGATCTGGACCCTTTTCCTGGCTCTGCCATTTACTTACTAACACCCTGGGTAAGCATCTATCAAGCTATGCCTCAGCTCCCCAAACTGTGTGTAACAACACAGACCTGCCTCACAGAGGTCTGCGGAGCATAATTAACTTCTACAAAATACGTTGAGATCTTTGGGAGGAAGGCACTATAGAAGTGCAAACATGAAAAATGTTTTAGTCACGCTTGAAGGATGGAAGTGAAGGTCAGCAACACAAAGCAAGATGCTCCATCCCCTCTGGCCACTTACTCTACATAGCTGTCCCGTGTGTATCATTG
This sequence comes from Eretmochelys imbricata, assembly GCF_965152235.1. Classification (NCBI taxonomy): domain Eukaryota; kingdom Metazoa; phylum Chordata; order Testudines; family Cheloniidae; genus Eretmochelys; species Eretmochelys imbricata. Next base: position 8,118,580 of record NC_135593.1, on the reverse strand, counting down.
AGACTTCACTGATGGCACAAACAAGACTTCCCTCTTGTAAGTCTTGCAGGGTACAGATACCTTGCCACAGCTAACAGTAGAGAGAGTAGCCGACTACTGAAATAGCTGCTCTTCTCATTTCTCCAAGCTGCAGCAAATTGGGAAGGAAACACCTGGAGAAAACATCTGATCTTAACTATTTAGAAAACATGGTATGAAACAAGTTACCTACCAAGCAATTTCCACTGCTGAGTTTTTTCCTTGAATTCAACAAAGGGAGAAAAGCTGGAAGGAACATCTGCAATGGAAAAGACAAAGGCGTTTCATGCCCCATGTTCCACGGATGTCTTACAAAGGCGCACATGCAAACTTTTACTACTGTCTTTCAAGCTGCAGTTAGTCTCATGATGAAAAATAAAGCACTCTAACAGATTAAGTCACTACATCTCTAAATATGGAGTTGATGAAGGGTATTTTAGCAGGTCAGGGTGGCAGTGGAAACCTCAATAGATCAGAACAGAATACTGAGCCTTTCACTTATAGGTTGCCAGTTTGAATCCTGTTCAGAATGAAAGAGACCAGAAGTGACCATATGACGGCTGCTTTTTGGCCAACATGAAATGAATTCGGGAAACATCAGCCCAATTCCCAGTGAAGAATCCACATTGCAAAGACTATCCTCACAAATGATACTACCTGCTCCCCTTTTGGAAGCCTCAGCTAAGGAGCCAGGGACCAAATGGGCGATGGAGACTGAACTCTCTTTGTGCCCCGAGCGTTGGAGTCTTAATGGAAGAAGCCTGCACCGCCACTACCCAGGTCGTACCTGTTCTGTGGATAATCAGAAAACTTCAGTTCCCTGGGCTCTTTCAGGCACCTTTCACCAGCACTCAGCTCAACATACAAAGTTTATAAAGAGATCAGGAACCAAGCTGGATCCCAGGCACTGTGGTAACAGGATACAAAACAACTGCAACACCACTCAACCATGCTGCAGAACCCCTATCAGATGTGCAAGCAACACTGGCAATGACTCAGTGCTTTTGTGAATTAATTGCTGACTGGGGTTAAAATACAGACCAGCACAGATTAAAAACAGTAATGTTGTTTGTACTGGCATTTGAGTATGAGATTTTTACCTCTGCTGTCACCTGTCAGATATTGCAGAGCAGGCAAAACCAGTTCTGACCAGTTAGGGGCAAAGGAGAACCAGCTATTCAGAGTGCTCGCAGGGGAAGACTGCCAATCCAGAACTTTATCCTCAAGCTGAAAAAGAAAACAAGATGCATTTATAGTGTCTTTCATACAAGTGCTAAAGGTTTAATATGTAAGATAATAGAATATACAGCAGAGAGAAAGAAAGGGCAGCCAAAAAAGAAAAAGATGTGACCAGCTGTCATAAATATAAAGGGAAAGGTAAACACCTTTAAAATCCCTCCTGGCCAGAGGAAAAATCCTCTCACCTGTAAAGGGTTAAGAAGCTAAAGGTAACCTTGCTAGCACCTGACCAAAATGACCAATGAGGAGACAAGATACTTTCAAAAGCTGGGAGGAGGGAGAAAAACAAAGGGTCTGTGTCTGTCTGTGTGATGCTTTTGCCGGGGACAGAACAGGAATGGAGTCTTAGAACTTGGTAAGTAATCTAGCTAGGTATGTATTAGATTATAATTTCTTTAAAGGCTGAGAAAATAGCTGTGCTGAATAGAATGAATATTTCTGTCTGTGTGTCTTTTTTGTAACTTAAGGTTTTGCTTAGAGGGATTCTCTAGGTTTTGAATCTAATTACCCTGTAAGGTATCTACCATCCTGATTTTACAGAGGTGATTCCTTTTTACTGCTATTAAAAGTCTTCTTGTAAGAAAACTGAATGCTTTTTCATTGTTCTAAGATCCAGGGGTTTAGAGTCTGTGCTCACCTATGCAAATTGGTGAGGATTTTTACCAAACCTTCCCCAGGAAGTGGGGTGCAAGGGTTGGGAGGATTTTGGGGGGAAAGACGTGACCAAACTACGTTTTTTCAGGAACCCTGATAAAGTTTGGTGGTGGCAGTGGAAGTCCAAGGGTAAAATAGTTTGTACCTTGGGGAAATTTTAACCTAAGCTGGTAAAAGTAAGCTTAGGAGGTTTTCATGCAGGTCCCCACATCTGTACCCTAGAGTTCAGAGTGGGGAAGGAACCTTGACACCAGCTAAATTGTGAGGAGACACACATAGGAAAAGGATATGTCAGACAACAGAAGCTGCAGAGGAGAAAGCTCTTGCACCAGTGTGAACGAAGGCTGCACATGTGAAAAACAAGTGGCTCCCCCCTCATCTATCGTTAATATATGAACAGGAAGAAAGGGAGAGAAAAGTTCTACAGTCAGATGGCTTCAAATTTATTATGAATGGTGCAAAAGTTCCCTTTCCCAGAGTTTATGAAACACACGTTTAAAACCAAGAAGGGTATCTAAAGGCTTGTTCACTTGATTCAGGGGAATCACTGACATGTTTAACTAGCACAAAATTCCACAATTTTGCTGAGTATAGAAAGACTTCTACAAGACCTATAAATTAGTAGATCCTTACCACAGACAGAGTAGCAGGTCCTTCTAGAAGGAGGATCTCCAGAAGAAGAGAGAAGAAGCTGGAAGAGATTTCATTTACTCCAAGACATGGCTTGATCTCTTCAAGAGGTCTTTGAATGAAGAAAAAAAAAAAACAAAACCAAAAAAACAAAAACGACAAAATATTAAATAATTTGGGTTTAAAAACATTTTACCAGCATACTCAACACGGCTTAGCCATGCCACTGCTTCTGCTGCTCTTGCCATTGTGGCTATACTACTATTGATACCCACGCTAGCTCTCAGTGAGATAATGCGAGTGTGTGTTTGTGAGCTGGGAATCATGTCCTTCGCTTGTAGTATAGCTATAGCCTGTCTCTCACTCTCTCTCTATCACACCCACCCCTCTATTCACTTTTTGGAAACCACTTACTCTTCTTTAACAGCTGACAGAGCAATGGGGGATGGGTCCTGTGGTATTGGTGGGATTCCATCAGCATTGCTAAACGAGTCGGCCAAATCTTCCACCTCAGATTTAATCACCTTCAACTTTTTTTTCTTCTTTTCTTCCTTTTCTTTCACCTTCTTCTTCAGGATGGCAAGGTCAAACAAGGCTTTGGATAATAGGAGACAGAACAAATCTCAGTGAAACACTTCAGTTTATAACAGTAGGGATCAGAAATGAACTAGATACTCAATTATGTATTTGGAAATGTATGCTACCACCAAATTATTCCACTGGAATATGGATTAACTTTTTGGAGTGAGTGACTTTTTATATCTTTATAGATGTTTGTATAACATTACACATATCCCCATACAACAGCATCTCGCCCATAACTGCTGCAAAATAAGCAGTTGGTGCCACAGGGCACTTATTCAATCTTCTGCATTACTTGTAAGGAGATTCCGTGGGAAATCCCCTCCTCTTCCTCAATGTACTGGTCTTGACTAGAGAAACTCTTTAGCTGGGGAAAGGGGTGTTTAAAAAAATAGGTGACATCAGAGATTGGGAGGACTGGCATATTTACCTAGATATCTAACATGCCACAGATTGCATTTATCCTCAGCTTTTCTTGTGCACATAATCTCCTGCATCTACATTATTTATATCCACTAGCCTACCAAGTAATCATTAAATTAGGGTTATTTTCATGAAGGAAATTTTTTCCAGACCCAAATCTATAGCTATGTTTATTTTTGTTAATATTTTGAGCTGTTCATTGCTAACAGACAAACTGCACTGTAAGTTGATGGACACTCTACTTCCCTCTGGAGAGCTGCAGCAACAGAAAGCCAAAGGGGCACATTCCCATGACAACACTGACCTGCCAAGGAGCCCTTCCGGCCAGCATTCACACGGGTCATGATGTCATCAAGAGTCAGGTCCCCTGTCACTAGGTCAGGGTGGTCCTACACAGGACAAAGAGGGATAGGGAAAAGAGGAACAGGAGAAAAAGGGCAGCGTGTTAAAATAACGAAGAGGCCATGGTAAAGACCTAGAATGTATCTGTGGATTGCCTACAGAAACTCAACTTACTGAAGGTGAACCTAGGAAACTACTTAACCCTTGTGGCATTCCGTACCTCAGAGCATCCCCCTGGAACCTCCACATTCACCCCGACATATAATTATGATATAGTTCATACAAAGCATGGCATACAGTCCACAAACATTTAATCTCCCCATAACACATCACTGGTGAGTTCTAGGAGACCTCTGTAGATGTCAAAATAAAAGACAAAAGGTATATATCTATGTAGACTTAACTGCAGAGCGTGATAAAGGTTAAACTGGTTATGCTTTGGACAAGTGACAAAGCCCTCATGAGTCCAGATGTATTCTCTCCCTGGGCTCCCAAATCAAACTGCAGTTTAAAACTTAAACATTTAACTCCTGGCATCTCAATGCTGGCACTTTCAGGGACCATGCCTGCAAAGCCGTAACTCCCCAACATTCTGGGATTTGGAAACCAAGATGAATTCTACCTCTTCCATCCTCAAAGATTCCAAAGCCACAACCTAGCTGACAATTTTGCTGAGGATGCATGAGGAAGAATAGAAGCCAACTTGGGTCTCCCATAGCTGTATTGACTTTGAAGGGCTGAAAGAGATAAAAAACTTCTCATTGTGGGGTGTGGGGAGGCAGATATGACAGATGGAAAGTAGAGGGGCTGTATGAGAAGGGCCCGTATGAGAAGGGCCCATAAGAAGTTACAATAATTTTACCAGCCATAACTGCACTATACCTTACAGCTGACAGACAAGCTAAAAAAGAAACAGAGGTAATTCCCAGCCCCGTGTCTCCTAGGTGTCTTACAGGCTGACGTTTCCGTTTCTCATGATGCTTCTTCAGCATCATCTTCAGGTCATTCTCCCCAAAATCAAGTTTATCTGTAATGAAATAAATCCAAGAAAAGCTATTACCAGAATTCCCTGTCAGTCTGTTATTACAGTAATTTAACATACCTTTTCCTTATCCATCCCCGCCTTCAACAATCTTCAAGTTTTAATAGCTAAATGCAACTTGACAGCTTGAAATTCAGTCTGTGACCCAACCAGAGCAGGTCATGAAAAGCCACCACAACACTTTCTTATCCAGCTTTTCTTGGTGGTTTTCTTGGGAGTAGTGTGTAAGAGTAGTGTGCAGATTTGACTAGACAGCCCTAGGATTAGCTCCCTTGATATACAATACCGTTCAACTTGCATTATGGGGCGCTGCTTTATCCATTAGAGAGTGAACAATGAACATACACATCAGAGCAACAGAGAGGAAGAAAGGCTGTGTGTTAAAATACTAGCTTGCCTCAACAGAAATTCAGCCTTGAAAGAAACCGGAAGGAGTATATCTAGAGACCTCACGGATCAAGAATAAAGTGAAGCATTTCAAAAGATCATGTCCATGATGTCATTAACTTTCAGTACTTGACTTTTCACAAGGGACTGGAAGGAATCACCATTTCTGAATAAAGCTATGTCTATACTAGAGAGTTTACAACAGCACAGCTGTACTGATGCAGCTGCACCGCTGTAAGATCTCGTGTCGCTGCTCTATGACAATGGGAGAGAGTGTGTGTCACTTGGGGGAAGGTGTGCAGGGGAGCATGTTTCACACCCTTGAGCAACATAAGTTTTGCCAACATACATGGTAGAGTAGACATGGCCTAAGTAGTTCCAAGCACCTTCTGACTACTTCATTTGTGCCTTCGCTCAATTCTCACCTGCTGTTTTCATATCCAGAGTTGACAATGTGGGAATCACTCTCAGAGGAAGAGCTGGACTCGGGCAATGTGCTGGAGAATTTGGAAGCCAGGAACTTAGATCTGAGAAAACAAAAAGCTGTAAAGTTAATTTTTTCCCCCCCCGACAGGGAATGCTGCCCAAATAGCCAATTAACTCTATCCCCAGGGTTCAAAGGAGCCAAGCCAATGAAACACGAATCCAATAGCTACCTTCCTATCAAAAAGACACTCTCCACATCCTCTCACTTCCCTGGTAGCTTCCCTTCCACCAACTGGACTAGTTATTTAAACAGCCATTAAAAGCAGACCTGAATTAGAGGAACAGTGTTTTAATAGTCTGGTAGTTGAGTCTCAGGGCTAATCCCAACACCGATACGGATGCGGTGCATGGTTTTAGCCAAGTCACTTCATCTTTGCATGAATATTTCAATTTCCCTTTCTTATCTCTTTAACAGCAATATTGCGAGGCATTACTACTAAAATTTTGTATAGAGCTCTGAAAAAAAAATAAGGTGTTATTGATTCCCCCAGAAAACAAACAGTCTGAGTATGCACCCCAGTACAAGCAGGAGAACCATGGTCCACCCGTTTCCCAACCTGCACAAACACAAAAGACTGTCAGGGAAAGAAAACATATGAACTTTTATAGTAAATAAAGGTGATTGTTTCCGTGATGTGCACGCCTATCCGCTAGGAACCTGACTCTCAACCCCCACCTAAGCATAAAGTCTATCAGAAGGTGGTACACCATTGATTACTACCACCTTGGGCACCCCTGGAACCAGGAACCCAGAGCTGGAAGTCTGTATTATCTGTTATCCATCAGTTCCCTGAGCCATCCATTGCCCCGTGTAAGGCAAGTTTATGTCAGAAACGTATTGAGGAAGGATTTATTATTCTCCAATAAAAAGTAAAATTCCTAGGAAATAGTGACTTTTCCAATGTCCAGTGCTGGCATCAAGGCCAAAGAAGGCTTTCAACTGTGCCAGTATCTGCAGAGAGCTTTTCAGACCAGCCCACACCCCCATCTCTCATGCTATTCCTGGAACACACTGGCTACATTACCTTCTTCATCAGAGGATAAAGTGGTGTCTCCACATTCCTCCTTCACCTCCCTCAGAACCTTCAGGTAGCGCTGATGTGTCCGTCTATCCCGTTCTTCTGGGCCACATGGAGGGGATGGATATTTTTTCTTAAGGGTCAGATCAGGGCCACCTTTCCTAGCCAGTTCCAGCAGGTGCTGTAGTAAAGAGACAGACATCTACAACAGAGGGAAGACTCTAGGATGCAGAGTCCAGCTTTGAGGGGAATGAGTAACTTATACCCACCTACAGGTCAATTTAATTAGTTAAAAAAATTATAACATATACCAGCATTACATGGTTGCTGGTATTACCTACCCAGTTCTTTATAAGCTAACTAACAGCATTCTAGTATTTAGTATGTAGGGAATCCCAAAAAGTATGCCAGTACTTAATAAAGGGGAAGTCTAATAACTGACGGTATTCCTGCATCGCTTTCCATTCTCATTATCCCTTATTCTCATTCTATATGATCCATTTTGTCAAGTACGGGCTTTTCATTGTTCGGAAGAGCACCTGAAGAAGTTTGCACCCCATGAAGTTTAGCACTTCAAAAGAAAACAGTTGTTTAACCCTTAGGATAACAAAGAGGAGATATTTGATCCACATGCAAACCCCAGCTCCCATTCCCATCCCCAGTGTAAGAGCTCCTGTCCCGCTCAACAGGTAGAACAGTTCAGTCCCTCTGACTATCTAACCTTAGCCAAAAGCCACCATCATAGCATGGAGCCCAGTAATTATATGCCTCCAGCCTACATTGCTGTTGTGACATCTCTTCTCTCCGATTTCTGGCCTGAGGGACAGGCAAGATGCTTCAGGAGCACAGACTGAGCGATCTTCCCAGTAGAGGAGGCCCTTCCACAAGTCCAGACCTGTTCTACCTACCAGCAGCCAGAAACTCTCCCTACTCCTGACCTCAGTACCTCCACTGCACTGTCTAGTTTCACTCAAACTGCAGCTTCCAAGGACTGCTTCTTCAAGAGACAGTGAAGTTTAATTGGTGTCTGTAAAATGCTTTGAGATCCTCAGATTAAAGATCCAGGAGTCATGTCCTTAATTAAGGACTGCCTAAGAAAGGTGAGACTACTGACTGACAGCAGAAGTGGCGACGTTGGTACAAATAAATGGTTTATGGAAGATAGTTCCTCTTTCCTTATCTACCAAGAGACTCAAGTTCGGGTTCTGGGTTTCCCCTGCTAAAGGGTATGGCATCAGTAACATCCAAGCGGATAAGCTTAGGTTTTTATGACCACTTACAAAAGAAACGGGACACTGAACTCAATCTCAGCAGGAGAAAAACTGTCCAATTAGCCTTCTAAACAACACATGCAACCAGCTTTAATACAAGGCAAAAGATTTATACAATCTGAAGAGAAACTGTATCTAATGTTTAATACAGTAGTATTTTTTCATGACTATTAACAACTTGATGAAAACATTGTTATATTAAAAATAACCTAAAACAATACTTCACTGCACTCCCGGTCAGATACATTTAGAAGCCAAGATGCCAATGCCTTAACGAAAATGGAATGCAGACTAATGGTTAGAGAAAAATAGTTGGAGTCAGTACTAGTGGTTTGCTATCACAGGTGACAAGAAGTCAGCATTGGGAATGGACTAGCCCAGGGAGTCCGAACTCTCTGGTTCTATTCCCAACGTTGACACTGAACAACATGATGCTGGGGGAAGTCACTTGACCCGCACTTCACCAGCCCCTAAAATGACAATATTTATTTTGCTGGGATGGAAGGGGGTGAGGGAGAAAGGCTGAGAGCTAAATATAATTGGTCTCTATATTTGGCCTTGGTGCAACTGCTGCTGGAATACTAGGTCCAGTTCTGGGGCCCATAATCCAAGAAGGAGGTTGATAAATTGGAGAAGGTTCAGAGAAGAGTCAAGAGAACAATTAAAGGATGAGAAAACATCTCTCTAGTGACAGACTCAAAGCTCAGTCTATTCAGTTTAACAAAGGGAAGGTTAAAGGGTGACTTGATTACACTCTATACGTATCTGCATGGGGAACAAATATTTAACAATGGGCTCTTCAGTCTAACAGAGAAGGCTGGAGGTTGAACCTAAACCAGTTCAGACTGGGGGAAACAAGCTGAAAATGTATACCAGTGGGTAACTAACTTGTCATAAATACAAAGGGAAGGGTAACCACCTTTCTGTATACAGTGCTATAAAATCCCTCCTGGCCAGAGGCAACATCCTGTTACCTGTAAAGGGTTAAGAAGCTCAGCTAACCAGGCTGGCACCTGACCCAAAGGACCAATAAGGGGACAAGATACTTTCAAATCTTGGGGAAAGGCTTTTGTTTGTGCTCTTTGTTTACTTGGTTGTTCTCTCTTGGGACAGAGAGGCCAGACAGAAATCCATCTTCTCCAACCCATCCTATTCCAAGTCTCCCATATTACAACCAGTATAGGTAAGACAGGCAAGGCGGATTAGTTTATATTTTGTTTTATGTGAATTTTCCCTGTGTTAAGAGGGAGGTTTATTCCTGTTTTCTGTAAATTTAACGTTTTACCCAGATGGGGATCCTCTGTGTTTTGAAACTGAATACCCTATAAAGTGTTTTCCATCCTGATTTTACAGAGATTATTTTTACCTCCCCCCCCCCTTTTTTTTTTTTAAATAAAATCCTTCTTTTAAGAACGTGACTGATTTTTCCAGTGTTCCAAGATCCAGGGGTTTGGGTCTTTGATGATTTTGTAACCAATTGGTTAGGATATTATTCTCAAGCCTCCCGAGGAAAGGGGGTGTGTAGGGCTTGGGGGGATATTTTGGGACAAGACGTCTCCAAGTGGTATCTTTCCCTGTTTCGTTTAAAACACTTGGTGGTGGCAGCATACGGTTCAAGGACAAGGCAAAATTTGTACCTTGGGGAAGTTTTTAACCTAAGCTGATAAGAATAAGCCTAGGGGATCTTTCATGAGGGTCCCCACATCTGTACCCTAGAGTTCAGAGTGGGGAAGGAACCCTGACAAACCCCTTGAAGAATCTACCAAGGGTCATGCTGCATCACTGGCAATTTTAAAATCAAGACTGGATGTTTTCCAAAAGCTCTGCCCTGGGTATTATTTTGGGGATAGTTCTATGGCCTGTGTTTTACAGGAGATCAGACTAGATGATCACAATGGTCCCTTCTGACCGTGGAATCTATACATTATTTATAGAACAATGAGGTTCTCATGGGGGAAGGAAAAAAAAAGTGTGGGGGGGTGCTGCATAGAAGAGTAAGGCGCCTGTGCAGGTTCAGGGCAAGATAGATACTGGTCAAATATCTGCGTGAGCATCCAGAATCCTTTCAGCAACTTTACATTTAGCGACCAACCAAGCCTCAAATCAAAACAACGGCAGTATTTAATAAAACATTCCAGCAGGGAATAGTGGCTACATGAACACCACCAAATCCTTCAACAGACAAAAACTGAAACCATGTTTTTCATGTAACGCATCAAGTAACTCACTGCCCCTGGCAAGAACTTACGTTGCGGGAAGCAAGGATCTGCTTCAGCAGTCGGCAGAAGTACTGCTGCTGGGAGTTCAGGTAGCGTTTGTACTGGGACTTGAAACAGAGCTGTCGGTATTTCACAACTTCAGGATTAAAGTGCCCATCTGTAGAAAAGAATAAAAACTGTTTTGACTTCCCTTAGCTACAAGCTGAAAGGAAACCTTTTTTAAAAGTTTTCAGTTTATTTTCTCTACATAAATAATCCAGATGCTACAGCAGCCACGACCTGTTGAAAAATCAAGTATAATATCAAAGAGATTACATTTCTCAGAGGTGTGACAAGATCTGGAGCTTTGCTGTTCTAGGTCAGATGACCAAGAGTTCTTGTCACATTACAGTGGCCTCTGAGAAATAAGTCTGGAGGTCTCAGCAGACAAGTGTACACATCACAAAAAAGGCACTAGTTGATGCCTTGTTGACAGTCTCAGCAAACAGGTCTGTGTTGTACCAAGCCCATGAATAAACAGAGCTCCAGTCTCCTTCTCGATCAACCTGGCACCTTTCATCAGATATACATTCAATAAAAAAAAATTAAAAGCAGAATGAGCTGACACTGACCTCGGAAGAGTTTCTGGGCAATGTGCAGTGGGTTTCCAAAGCGGAAGTTCTCTCCGCTGAACAGGGCTGGGATGAGCTTGTTCTGGTGCTCAGTGTTGTTTTCCGGGAAATGGGGCAAGAACTTTTTTAGGTGGTCTCGCTGTGAGTCTGTCAGCACCTCCTGCCACGTAGACAGGCTGACAACTTCAAAAAAGATCTCAGGCTGAAGGAGACAAAGACAAGAATGAAGCAAAATACCTTTCAGCATCTTTAACAAATCTTTATCCCTCAAGGGTTTCCAGAGTTAAATATAAGTCACAAGACACTGTGTGGTGCAGACTGTGGAAAGCGGTAGTGTAAAACACTGAAAGGCGAACGTATTAAAGGATTCCAGTCACGAGGACCCATAACAGATGGAGAGAGAGAGAGATCAGGAGGTATAAAAGTAACAGAAAGACGTTTTAATATTAGATCTGAGAAGACAGTGAGACTCACTACGTTTACTAGATAAAAGAACAGACTAGGAAAAAAGGGGGCTTTTAAAATAGATTTGGCTAACATGACTTGAAACACCACTCAGCACCTTTAAAATCATGTTTAGCTAGCTATGTTATAATCTAGGAGGGAACCCAGGCTACAAGACAACAAGCTGTCAACCACTAGCTGTTAAAATGTCTCTATACAGGTGTCGGGGAAGGGGAAGTTCCATTTGTGTTAAACTAACCAGACTGAGTCAAGCTGATTTCAAAACCCACCTTTTTTCAGCAGGGCCTGGGACACCTGGGGATGTTACCTCTCTTTTCCCCCACCTCACAACTGCTCTGACTTTCCTCTGTGAAACAGTGAGAATAATATCCACAACCTCCTTGCAAGGTGAGTAAGTAGTTACGTTTGACAAACACTCTGGAAATGGAAAGTGCTCTTATTATTACTTACATCCTCTAAGAGGTCCTCTGGCAGGCTAACTCTTGTTGTTCCCAGCATGCAGTCCTCCATGATCCGTGTGCCATTTCCCTCCCCGCATGGTCCCAGCTCCAATGGGTCTGTCAGCATGTGGTCCAGAGAATCCATTCTGCACTGTACTCTCAGTCCCTGAACAAAAGAAACTATCATCTACTGGCATAAACTTGCCAACAACAAAGTCCAAAATTCTCAGATACAACTGAAAGGGTCAGTTTTTTAGAAGGTTTGATGAAGAAATTATTTTAACACAATCCATTCAAGTTCCACAGAATTGTGAAACTGCCATGTGAATTTACTAAATAGTGAAATAGACAATGCAGATCCAATAGACGTACTGGGGACAATCACTCTTTCAGGTGACATGCCAGCACACAAACATACACAGAGTATATATAAACACCACTAGGGAAACAGAAATGGACATTAGCTGATTAATAGCCATAGTTTTACATTTTTCTTACCTGTTCCACTTATAACACTAATAATTTACTTTTCACTATATATGCAATCTATATTTTGCCTGTCACTAAACTTTAATAATAAAGACTGGCCTGGTCAGCTTCACTTTGAGTCTTATGCACTACATCATTGCTGCAATATTTGGGATGAAACACTGTTGAGGAATGTTTAAATCCACATAAAAAAAGTGTTTTTATATACAAACTAATTTGGAGGCCTAAACTTAAATCACTTTTACATTCAATTCACTCTTACAACATGGTTTATGGTTCATGCTCAGAAGCCTCACAACCCAAGACTCTGAAGAGGGTGAAACCTATAAGTAGAGTAATGCAAACTACAAGAAATAGAAAAATCCAAGATATGGGGATAGATGACAAGTGTAAAAAGAATGATGAAGTAAGAGCTACTAGAATTAGAGGGTGTTGCCTGCTGAGCAAACCAGACCTCGGGCTACAGGTCTGCAAAGATACTTCAAGGCTCTGACCAGATGCGAGACCCGTAAATATTTTCCCTTTATTTTCCATAGCAGCCTGAAGCTTTCTTACAAGTGAGTTATACATTACTCTCATGCCTCCACTCTTGAGCTCTCTGCCACCATGCAAAATATGCCACAATAAGATGATGTAGACATGAAAGAATTCAAGCCTTTGCTTCTGTGGTTGTTACTTCAATACACCATCTACAAAGGGCCAACTACTCAGCAGCATCAGGCTTGTCCAAACAGCAAATGTTAAGCCATTCATTAGTTTGCCCTACATGTGAATCCCGATTCATGTTCAGCCACTGGAACACTGAACGTAATTAATTTTGAAATCTCATTTCTATTCCAAGCCATAGTGCAGTTTGATTCAATATATCACAGGGGATGAGTTCCTTTTCAGAACTAAATTGGTTCAGAGGAGGAATTACCTCTTGCCTGCAGAAAGCGTGGACACTCTAGCCAAGGATTAAGAACATTAGAGAAGCGGGATTAAAGTATGTGAACTGAAGTCATCTCAAATGTACCTGATCTGTGAATAAACAAGAGATTGAACTTTAATCAATAAGAGTAGAAAAATGGGAATACGTTTACTTTTTTAAAATTAAAACCCAAGTTCTAGGACTTCTCGCTTCATAAATAATCTGGTTAAACCATGTGAATTCATCATAAATTGGAGAAACAGACAACTACACTGCCAATAAAGACAATTATAATCCAACATTGTCAACTAGCATTTCAATGGGGTTTACAAAATATACTCTATAAGCTTTGTGAGGTATGAGAAGTCATACTAGTTCCACTATACAGGGAGAAACTGAGGCACAGAGATTAAGTGACTTGCTTAAGAGCCAGTGGCAGTCAGGAATAAATCTCAGCAGTCCTTGCTCTCACTGCCCAAAAGACTGTTTACACAGCAAATTCAATGCCTGACCTACCATTCCCTATTAAAAATATTACAATCATGATACTCTACACTAGCTACTATAAGACACAGAAAGAAAAGGAGTACTTGTGGCACCTTAGAGACTAACCAATTTATTTGTGCATGAGCTTTCGTGAGCCGATGAAGTGAGCTGTAGCTCACAAAAGCTCATGCTCAAATAAATTGGTTAGTCTCTCAGGTGCCACAAGTCCTCCTTTTCTTTTTGCAAATACAGACTAACACGGCTGTTACTCTGAAATAAGACACAGTTACTTAATTCTTCCAGTTCACCCTCATTTATTTTTAAAGGGCTTTCCAAATTTATTTAGATCTTGCGGCCTATACCAGGCTCAAAGCACTTACAAAATATAACATCAACCATAGATAAAATGAAAACAAAACAAATGCTCAAACGCAAACCACAGAGACTATAACAACATACACCCACTAACAGGGGTGGGCAATCTACGGCCTGCTAGCCATTTTAAGCCAGCCCTCGAGCTCCCGCTGGGGAGTGGGGTCTGGGGCTTGCCTTGCTCCGGTGCTCCAGCCAGGGCAAAGGGTGTGGAGCCACTCCACACGGGAGCCGTGGCATGGCCTGGCTCTGGTGCTTCAGCAGGAGAGCAGGGTTGGGGGCCGCTCCACGCAGCTTCGGAAGCTGCAGCATGGCCCCGCTCCGGCTCCTACACGCTCCAATGGTCCCCTCCGGCGCTCCAATGGGAGCTGCAGGGGTAGTGCCTGCGAACAGGGCAGCATGCAGAGCCACCTGGCTGCGCCTCCGAATAGAAGCCAGAGAAGGGACATGCCGCTGCTTCCAGGAGCCACTTGAGATAAGCGCCGCCCGGAGCCTGCATCCCTGAGCCTTTCCCCAAGCCCCAACCCCCTTCCCTGATCCCCCTCCCGCCCTCCAAACCCCTTGATCCCAGCCTGGAGCACCCTCCTACACCCCAAACCCCTCATCCCAAGCCCCACCCCACATCTCACTCCCCCTCCCCAGCCTGGATGCCCCTCCCGCACCCTAAACTCCTCCTTTTTGGCCCCACCCCAGAGCCCTCACCCCCTCCTGCATCCCAAAGCCAGTTTTTGAGCCTTTATGGCCTGCTATACAATTTCTATTCCCAGGTGTGGCCTTTGGGCCAAAAAGTTTGCCCACCCCAGTGCTAACATATCACATAACAAAACAAACTTCTCAAATGGCACTGATCATCACCCTCTAACCATCCCTTCCAAAGAGCCCTGGGAAAGAAGGATGGACATAGATAGATCTGTTTGCAATGGCTAGGTATTTCTTCAGGGAGTGCTCATCCCCCAAAATAATTCAATGCTTTTTCTGCTAACAACAAAAGTGGATAACCAAAGTCAGCAGCAACACTACAAACAAACAAACAGTAAGTGCACAGGATGGAGGAAAAAATAGCCTGGCTGAGGACACATGTCCACTCAAGGGATCAGAAGCCGCTAGAAAGGAATACGGTTACCCGGGTCACAAACAGTGTCTTGGACGACGTTGCCAAGCACCCCCAACAAAAACCCCACTCTCTCCACGGATCACCCCGCCCCCCAGGAACCCTCACACCATGCCAGTAGCTCATCCCTGGGAACCCAACCACCCCCCCCCAGGAGCCCCATGGACCCCCCAGCTCCCCCCCACAAGGAGCCCCCCCAAGGAGCCCCATGGACCCCCCAGCTCCCCCCACAAGGAGCCCCCCCAAGGAGCCCCATGGACCCCCCAGCTCCCCCCACAAGGAGCCCCCCCAAGGAGCCCCATGGACCCCCCAGCTCCCCCCCACAAGGAGCCCCCCCAAGGAGCCCCATGGACCCCCCAGGAAGTCCGCCCCAAGGAGCCCCATGGACCACCCAGCTCCCCCCCCCCAAGGAGCCCCCCCAGGAGCCCCATGGACCACCCAGCTCCCCCCCCAGGCTCCTGTCCCCCCGTTCCCCACCCCCAGGAGCCCCCCCTCACCTGTCCCGCGCAGCCGGCTCCAGGCCGCACGCGGCTCACCCAGCTCCCAAATGTCGGGAGGGGCGCAGCAGCCACGGAGTTCGCGGAGTAACGGGGGGGGAGGGAGGAGAGGCGCGTGCGCGCGCACCCGCTCCCCAGAGCACGAGCACGGTGCCCGGAAGGCGGAGCCCCCAGCTCAGCCTGGCGGACCCTTCTTACGCATGCGCACCTGCCCTTCCCGGCGGCCTCAGCGTCAACAGCCTGCGCGGCAGCCTGACATCACGCAGGCGTGATGTCACGTAGTGGGCGTGGCTCTGGGTGGGTGGGGTTAGCGCAGCGCGGGGGGCGGTACCGGGAAAAATAGGGAGCAAGGTTTGTTGGGTGCCCCGGGGGGTGCGGCTGCGGGTGCCAAGGTGAGGGGGAGGGGCACTAGTGTGGGGGGGGCGGACAGACGTGAGGGGGAGGGGCACTGGTGTGGAGGGGGGCGGACAGACGTGGGGGGAGGGGCACTGGTGTGGAGCGGGGCGGATAGACGTGGGGGGAGGGACACTGGTGTGGAGGGGGTGGATAGACGTGGGGGGGAGGGGCATTGGTGTGGAGGGGGCGGATAGACGTGGTGGGGAGGGGCACTGGTGTGGAGGGGGCGGATAGACGTGGGGGGAGGGGCACTGGTGTGGAGGGGGCGGACAGCCGTGAGGGGGGGCACTGGTGGGGGGCGGATAAACGTGGGGGGAGGGGCACTGGTGTAGAGGGGGTGGATAGACGTGGGGGGGAGGGGCATTGGTGTGGAGGGGGGCGGATAGACGTGTGGGGGGGCATTGGTGTGGAGGAGGCGGATAGATATGTGTGTGTGGGGGGGTCTGATAGTGTCTGAGCTTTTCTCAGCATTCTCCTTGTAGGGGTGACCTTGCACCTGCTAGTTCCAAGGTCTCTAACCATGCTTGATGCGTTTCTCCAGCCAAAACTGGTTTATCACATGCTGTGGTTGAGCCGTCTGGACAGCTGCCAGACCAGGTTAAACCTGGCTTTAAAACCGCATATGAGGCTCTTTAATGAGTGCAGCTCCTTTTGGGGAATCAGTTTGGCTGCAAATAGAAAACAGTTATGTAGGTTGTCCCTCAATCTTCTCTTCTGGAATCCATTTCATTCCCTTTTCCCCACCCTTTAAGAACAGAGGAGTTGCCATACTCGCTCAGATCCATTTAATCCAGTATCCTTTCTTTTATAATTAAGGCTATGATTTTGGCACTGGTATTATTATCAAATGTCACAGACGGGATGCCGACAATAAATAGTAAATCATGGATTTATTGAAGCCGAAGCCCGAGCCCTGCCACCCGGGGCTGAATTACTGGAATTTTCAAGAAATCACAGAGGTTTCATAAAATCACAGAATCCATGACAGATGTGTAGCCTTACTTACGATGTCTGTTGCCAAGTCTTTGGAGGAAGGAATTGTCTCTATAGTAGACAATTATGCAATAGCATGACCTTAGGGGAAGTTCTTTACTAGCTCCCATCATTAAAACACACAATCAGACCACTTTTTACAGTGCGCACGTTTTCATTTTATTTCCCTTCCTCACTGCTCAGTCCTCTGAGTCCCCCAAGACCCTTCTTCTCCCCTGCTCCTCTTGTCCTCCTCGACCCTGGGTCTGCATTTCTCATGCAGCCAGCTCTGTTCCTCAAATACTGTTCTGAAAGATCATTGCCTAAAATGTCAAAATGGAACTGCATCAAGAATACATGGAGGTAAGTCATGTGGTGCTGATGTGATGCTAAATCACTAAGTAACACTTCTCTCTCCTTGGAATTAACCACTGTTTGCATGGCCAGTTCATACATTCACAGCAGTGATGGGATTAAAGCCCCTCTGATTTTTCAGATATGAAGTCCTATCTCTTATATTTCTGAAGGACTACATTAACAATTTCATCATTGGATCTGTACATCCTTCTGCAGAAAAGATATCAAGAGGCTAGTATGCCCCGTGTGACTCTGAGATACAGGGATCCTTCCATTTCTTTTTAGCTCACTGAGTGTAATCTTTGGTTATACCAGCATAGTCTGTATTTCATTTTTTTGTCTAGGCCTCAAACAGTTTTGTAAACACTTCAGTTATGAGGTTCCCATCTCCAGCATCTCTTACAGAACCATGAGGACCTCTTTCCCTGTCCCCATCCCCACTCATCATACCCTGTATCATAGCTACCATCTCTCCAGTCCCAAAGGCCCAATTGTACCTTCAGAATCTGCCCCATTCTTGCTGGCAGGGCTGCTGATGAGGAGTATGTAGTGTTCACAGCCCCTGCCAGGCTGTGGAGCAAGAAAAAACAAAGAAACTTATTTTCTTTCCTATCACTTAATTTAGTTTTGGTGAAAAGGTGCCAGATTGATAGTGCAGGAACCTCATGTCTTCAGATTCTCCACAGCACAGATGCAACTTAGGTAGCAGCTGTACAAGCTTTTCCACACGGTGTGGTCAATGTGCTTGAACCCTAACTTAGAGGGATCTGAGGAGGAGTGGGTCGGTGTGTCCATGGCCCTCCATTCATACTGCTGAGACTGCCAACAAGGGTTGGATATGTTTTTTCCCCATGTGTTGGAGACATCTGTCATGAAGAACTGGACTGACACCCATATTCACAAAGGCCACCAAACAGTCATCACATGGTATCAGCCATTAGCCACTAGCGACATAGGATGGATTTGAACGGCTCATCTACTGATTTCCGGTAGCCGCCACACTATGCTATGGCTATTACTGCTTGTTGGGGGTGGTTTAATTACGTCAACGGGAGAGCTCTCTCCCATCCGCATAGAGCGGCTACACGGGAGATCTTACAGCGGTGCAGCTGCGCCGCTATATAACGTCTCTAGTGTAGACATGGTCTAGGTGTATGATCAGGATGCCGCCAAAAATGTAATGACACAGTGGCTATCTATAGAATAAAGAATCCCAAATTACGCTGCTAGCGTGATGATAAATTGGGTCCTGAGGAAGGATTTGATCAAGGCAAAGACAGTGGCCTTGCATGTGAACTTAGGTAGACATTCCATGCAGAGCAGGCAGCATGGAAGAAGATGAGAAGGTGTTTATTGGAGAATTATATGATCAGTATATGTCAAAGTGGAGGGTAATACAAAAAGTCCCAAGGGCAGAAGTATGGAGGGGCAGAATTATGCAGCACCTTGGAAGTTAGGGGACCTGGAAGCTTAAGACAAGTAACTTACTGGTGTAAGCTGAATCATATTTGACTACAACACCTGCTGCTGCAATCATCATGAATGCACAAATCATGTTCAGTATTTAAAAAAGAAGAAAAATTTATTAATTTTGTTTTTACACCTGCCAGAAATCACAATACTATTAACACTATAACGGTCACTGAATGTACAATAAACAGACACATTTAAATAACAGAACAGGGTCAGAATGATGCAACTAGTATGTCAGCTTCAGTGTCTCACGAAACATCCAGATTTAGTTCCAGGTTTTTTAATAGTTCTTGGAAAGAAGCAAGTAAGATTCTTTTGGAGAGTACAGAGTCAGGGCCAACTTCTGCGCTCAGATGCAGCATGAGCAGGGGGCCCCACTGGAAGCCAAAGGAAGCACCCAGCATGTAATTCTTAGGGCAGCCTTTAGCTCTCAGTGACAATGAAGGGTACTCCAGAATTAAGCTCTGATGGGACATTATTTAGGAGACAGAGATCTTTGGGCTGGCTCCAGCAAAAGAAAAGAAATTCATATGTTTTCTGCACTGCAGGTCAGTGCAGCCATAGAAACAGATTTTCTTTTTTAAGAGGAGCCTTGCACTACAGACCCAACTGTAGGACTATTTTTCACTACCAAATTTCTGTTCTCTCCCCAAATCTGTGTAACCATTATAATTCATTACCTTGGAATGAATATGCATGATGCTTAATTCCCAGGGAAGATTATGTCTCTCTTTGTATATACTGTATTGTATTCTCATCCATCCATTAATTTGGGACACAAAGTGAACCACCACTTTGGTTTCTGGCTGGTGGTTTTGTACGTGGTGCCTCTGTGAGACACAGGACAAAAATCCTTGATAAACAAGATACAAGTTCAAAAAGGCCATTTTCAAACTGCATTCCATAACAACTGGCTTGTTTTCAACTTGAAATAACTGGTACAAGAACAAGTGTCCCCATTTAGCAATGTTTTCTAAACAGAGTTGAAGAAAACATTACTTTTTAAAGCCTACATTTGCAATGCTTTAAAGGCTTATTCTTCATATCTGGAAACTGGACCTTGAAAGACTTTAAAAGACTCCTGTAAAACGGTAACTATTTACCATGTGACATTTTCAGATCTCCTACTTCTCATTATCTGTAATACCACATATCTGATTTTAAATTTGTAGAATTGTGTAGAGGAATGTGTATACCTTCATTTTTAGTCAGTAGATCGTCTGGCAATTTAAGAAAAGCCCCCCTTTTTTGAATAAGAAGCTGTGAGGCAAAGTCAGGGCAGTTAGCTTCCTTCTTTTCTCCGACACAAACAACATACCAAAGGCCTGATTTTCAGAAGTGCTCAGCACGTACAACTCCAGTTGAAATCAATAAGGATGACCGTTGTTCAGCACCTCTGCAAAGAAAGGGCCTGATCCAAGGCCCAATGAAGTCAATGGAAAGATGCTCATTCACTTCAATGGGCTTTGGATCAGGACCCAAGCCCCTCACTTGTTAATGCCCCAGCATTTCAGAACAGTCAAAGCAGGAAGATCCCAGGTACAAATTTAGTCTACATTTTGGCCAATCACTTCAAAACTACCCTAAAGCAATGCTGAGCTGGCCAATATTTAAACAGGGTTTACCTCATCGTGTACGGTCATTATTTCCACTCCATATGAACGGATATGTTATTTATCACAGCAATATGTGTCACCAGGCTTCGCCATCAAGTAGTTGTCCAGTTACGGTTTTAAATTGTGATTTCACTTTAAGGTTTGGCATCATCGGGCCTGCTACTGCAATTCCTACACACACTCACAAGTCGCCCCACCAAAACCAATGGGGACATGTGTATAAGCCAGGGATCTTCAGTGCAGCACGAAAGAAAAGTTATTCAAAATAGAGATCTCATCTGTTAATTATTACATCACAAAAGGCCATTAAGACCAAAGTTTACAATGTATCCTATTAGACTCTGACACTTTGGGGTAGCTTTTCAAACAGAGTCACTAGAGATTTAGGCATATTTAGTATCTCCCATCAACAATCAGTGGAGCTGTGGTGATATTCTCCTAAGTACCAGAGTAAAAATTACCCCTTCCCCTTAGTTTAAAAACAAACAAACAGACCCTTAAAGGGGAGCAATGTAAGAAAAAATAAACTGCTTTAAAGACACAGCTTCCCTTTCTCCTGGTCCCAAACCATAACACAAGCTCTATAAAAGACCAGGTCTGCCGGATCAAGCAATCCTTTGAGATGGCTTTCATTGTCCTATAATAGTGGTCCACTAGCATTCTTTTTTTATGTTTCCTGAGTCCAAGGCTGGTCATTTTATGAAACAGTCCATACGAATTGCAGCACAAGGTACGTGGAAAATCAGAGCAACCAACTTTATCAGCGCAACCAACTTTCCATTCAACCTTCATGGGGAAAAGAAATTAAATTTTGAGGCAGCCCTAGAGATATAAGTATACCACATTTGCGAAAAGTGTGTACACAGGGAGCAGGTTACAAAGGTTCTCTTTTGACATTGCAGGTTAAAGTGAGTTTCAAACAGCAATTGTAAGGCACAGAGTTCGGAGTGCCTTTTTACTTTAAAACTACCAAAGAAAAGGTTTTTTTGTAAAAAAATCAATTTCTTTAAACTCTCTCCCCCCATTCTCATTAGGGGTCACAGCACAAAGCTACTATTCAGGTTTAAGCATTACTGAGCCTTTTATTGGTTTACAAGGGAAAAGAAGAGTTCCCTGTGAGTGCAGGGGAAACACAGTATAGGCTCAGTGTTACCGTCATGTGCGATTAGGATTTCAATTCCAAACATTGAGGTTTCAAGACTGCATCTTTCATTCTCCCCAGAACTTCTTGGCAGGGCAGCGCAGAGAACATGTAAACAGTTCTAAAAGGTTGCTAAAATAATAATTTAATTGACTGCTTGTGCACAGTTTCACAGCTTCATTGTTACATCTGTCTCTCTCACACTCACGCACACACAAGGAGTCACCGATTTGCTGCTTCTTTCCAGGCGGTCTGCTCTTTATCTAGCTGGTATGTTCCCTTCTTCCTTGGCCATTTAAAAATAAAGACACAGGGAGCAGTTCTGACATACAGCAAATACCACAGGCAGTTTATATGATGTCTTTTTGTTTACCTGTAGATGGTAGAAATGTACATGGGGCATAATCTGCCGTTAGCTAATTGTTTGGCAAGTATTTTCTCCCATCTTTATAATAAATGTTGTATACTGTGATACTTCCACAAAGGGAAAATAAGGGTCATCAGACATGCCAAAAAGCAAAGTTCTGGGCAAGCAGTTTCCGCTTCTCACTTTTTCCTTTTCCTTAAAGATTTGCATAAGATGGCACCATTCCCAAAGGGTTTTGAGGGTATTTTTTAGTTGTTGCTGTGACTTAAACCCCCTTATAAAGCATCAATAAGAGCGCCAAGATTCTAGCTGAAGTTATGTGAATGAATACTTTAAAACATAATGAGCTCCAGGACATCCAGATGTTTTGGGGGAGAGATTGTCCTTAAAGTCAGGTGACACAATGGGGTTTCTTCATTCGTGCTCTGCGGAGAATGTTCTTGGTTTAGTGATGTGCACTTCACTGCCCCCATTCCCGTCGGTGGTTGTAGTGATGATGTACTGCGTGGTTTGCTGTTGATTGGTTGGTTGTGATTCCAAGGGGTCACAGTGCGCTGATGGCTGAGACACACCCACCTGCACCCCACTGGAGAGTGAAGAGTTCTGTTTTACATCCAGATCGGGTTGTCCTTCAGATATCACATAATGGGTCTGCACAGAGAGTAGAAGCACAAGTCACAGTTGTGTTTCAGACCTGCTGAATTGCCATCTTTCTCTGACACCTTCTTATTACAACTTTTCTGTCTCAGCACTGGGGGATATTGTCTATATGAATGAGCGATTATAAAACTAAACTGTATTGTATTTAAACGTTGACAGAAAAAAAAACACAAACAGGATACTTTCAGAGTTGTACGGCTCATTTAACTACTATAAAAAAAGGGGTTAATTTAACATTGGCTAAAACCAACTGTATAATTAACCCACCCATGCAAAAAATTAAAATAACTAACTCACTTTACAATAACTCTGAAAGTCTCCTATTTTGCCATACATTCCAGTGGGAGCTGTATTTTCTGTATTCTATATCAGTATGTTGGATCTCCTGCTAGACAATATGAGTATCATGGCAGCTTTCACTGAGTCTATTCATACCATTCAGTTATGCAAAGAGTTTAAAAGTTTCTAAAACTGTTTTGAAAATTAATTTCTATCTGTAGCCAGCTTTAATAAATATTTACCTATCTGAAGTATTATAACTAATCAATACTACTAATTTGGGCCCTGATCCTGCAATCATTTATGCAAGGGAATAGTCCTGGACTCAGTTTGATGAGCTAAATGAAACTATTTGCTCATGTAAAGCCACTCATACGAGTAAATGTCTGCCACATGGTGGCATCAGACTGTAAATGCATTGGTACAGGGTTCTTCATTTTCACTTGTGTGTAGCAGGGTGATCAGCATATCCAACTAAGCAGCAGCTAATGATTGGTTTCAGAGTAACAGCCGTGTTAGTCTGTATTCGCAAAAAGAAAAGGAGTACTGGTGGCACCTTAGAGACTAACCAATTTATTTGAGCATGAGCTTTCGTGAGGTGAGCTGTAGCTCACGAAAGCTCATGCTCAAATAAATTGGTTAGTCTCTAAGGTGCCACCAGTACTCCTTTTCTTTCAGCTAATGATTGGCTTTGATTCCCAGCTCCTACCTGCTGGGCTTCTCCTTAGGCCAGGGCTTGCTGCTCCCTAGCTCTGCAGCCCCTTAAAGAGGCAGATCACCTTGCTACCCCACCTCATAGGGATTGTGGTACAACATAAATAATTAACTATGTTTTCCCTTGAAGTAGATGACTGACACTTTCCCACCAAATAGATTATTTCTTGTCTCCTGGAGCCTAAAGAACAATGCCACACTGCTGCTCAGCTTTGGGCCTCCTGAGTCCCAGCATGTAACGTAACTAAGGGTTGCAAGCGTAGCTACGGACACTGCCCCAATATGGTACTTGGTACAAGTGTTGCAGAAGGCCTGTGACCTTTTAGATCATACAATTCTCTCTCTCTGTCACTTACACACACACACACACATTCAGTTGTGACCTTCTAGATCATACAATTCTCTCTCTCTGTCACTTACACACACACACACATTCAGTTGTGACCTTCTAGATCATACAATTCTCTCTCTCTGTCACTTACACACACACACACATATTCAGTTGTGACCTTTTAGATCATACAATTCTCTCTCTCTGTCACTTACACACACACACACATTCAGTTTTTATCAGTTGTAAGGCACATTAGCTCCTAACTTCAGATAACACCTTTTCATGTACCCTTGGTATGACACCACCATGTTTCCTACTTTGGGCCCCCCTGACATTTCTTTTGGTGTTTCTTTAATATGTTCAGACCGAGCGCTTTATGTCTAATTCATCCTCCCAGAACAAAGACTGCCATCCTTCTGCTTACCTGGGTGACTGCTTTTACTTGCCCTGTGTTCACTGTGGTGACAGGAGTGCCTACAGAGGTCTCTGCGATCACATACTGACCCTGTGGGATGGCCATCATCTGAATTTCAGATGCTAGAAAAGAGGATGAAGAATTATAGTTAAAACACTCTCAGAGGTTAGTATGGAAGACAATAATAAGGGTAGCCTGAGGGTCAAATAAAGCCTGGGAGTGCTACAATAGGGCCTGAGACTATCCCCATTTTAACGTAGAGGTAAGGCTGACTGGCCAAGAGTATAGGTTTCAGCATGAAGTGCAGTGCGGCTGCTTAAATCAAGATGGAAGTTTCATGCTGGCACCCAGTCTCCAAGGGCTGGAAGATTAGGCAGCAACTGATGCCGGATCATGCAATTTAAGTGTTGGCCTTCTGGTGAGTTGTCAACACAGCCTTCATCTGGGCAAAATTTGAGCTCCCGTGGAAAAAAGAATCAGACACTTAGGGCCGGATCCTCAGGTGGTGAAAATCTGCATAGCCCTATTGACTTCAGTGGAGCTACACCAACTGACATCATCTCAGGATCTGGCCTTTAGATCATAGCCATCATATCCCATCGTTGCCATAAATGGAAGTATTCCTCAAGGATGTGTTGCTCCAGGATTCATAGAGGGTTGCTGGACAGAGTTGCACAGGAAGGTACTTGACATCAGGTGTGAAAAGTCCATTTTGTGTCACCCTCTCCTAAATGAGCCTTTTCGAAATGCGTTCAGGCTTTCCTCTGAATTTAAACAATCCATTCTCCAAGTCAGACTTATTCGTGCCAGATGCACTCCCCTTGGAAAAGAGAAGCCAGCCTGCTAAAACAGACCACTTAAAACACCAGGGTGTGACTCCAGCCTGGAAAGGGGAAAGTCCAATAATAATAGTTTGTATTTATATAGCCCTGTTCCTCTTCAAAGAGCTTAATGAACATTAACTAATGAATCCTCCCAATCCTCTGTGAAGTAGGGAAGTATTACATTTCCCATTTTACATCTGGGGAAATGGAGGAAAAGGGCCTAAGAGACTTGAATCCAGTCCCAAAAGGAGTTAGTGTGATTGCTGACCTCCTCGCATTTCTGATACTTACGGTAGCTACGAAACGAGTTCCATGTGCTGGGTAGATACGTGTGCTGGACCGAGGATCCTTGCTGTTGCTGGAGAGTTTGGCTTGGTGCTGATGTGGTTGTTTGCATTTGGGAGGGGCTGAGTTCCTGCTGAGACTGTTGTGATGAGGGACTCAATGGCTGAGCTCCCACCTAGAACAACACCATGAAAACAGACATAATTATTTATCTGCCAGCACGGTAAGGCTCACACACATTTGTACTGCTGGAGGTACGTTCCTCTTAGTATTAGGATACTATCGGACTAATCCTTTAGTTGACAGTGCAAGCCTCAGCCCAGGTCGGCAGCGATCAATAGTTATTGTACATTTGCAGCTGTCTTTTGGCACAGGAATCAGTGGGTTCCCTGAGTCATTCCTAGTTGAAAAAATGTCCGTATCACAACCACTCCCACAACCGGCAGTCTCAGAAGAGGCCGAACTCTGAATGAATGCACGTGGAGCATGAACTCCTTTCTCATCCTCAGGTCTCTTTCATACCAGGGCAAGGGTGGCAGAACAGTATGGGAATATCTTCCGTTGCTGCCACCCATGCTGCACCTGTTCTGTGGACAACTATAAACTTCGTTGCATGTTTACAATTAAGTCCTGCTCTACCACTGGTCACTGTAATAATAATAGGCAAAGAGTCACCCACGAAAGCTCATGCTCCAATACATCTGTTAGTCTTTAAGGTGCCACAGGACTCTTTGCCGCTTTTACAGATCCAGACTAACATGGCGACCCCTCTGATACTGTAATAATAACAGTGCTTTGACCTTCTATAGCACCTTCCACCCAAAGAGCCTCACAACCTCTTTGTGTGCTCAGTCACTACTATTAGACCCAGTTCCGAGATAGGTAAACGGAGGCAGAGATGTGATTTGCCCAACGTCACGCAGCAAGTCTGGGGCAGGGAGCCGGGATCAGAACCAGAAACAGTACAAGTCTTTTAACTGCTCAGAAAAGACCAGTACTACAAACTGAACACTCTCTGGGGCAACAAGAGTTGAATTTTGAACTTTCTGATGCTTAGGAAAAGGGCTTTAATTCTTCTTCAGATAGTTTCAGTGTGTAACAGAAATAATTCATTATTGGTCTCAGAGCCTGGGAATTAACTGCCTGGGAATACCTCTGCCATTAGTCATCACTGCTTTAAAACAAGTAGCCAGAGAGTAATGTGGGGGCTGTACCTACCTTCAAGGCTGCCTCTCTACATGATCCCCTGGCTTATATAAGAGAGGGCTGCTGAGAGAGCATTTTCAGTGAAGGGCCTTGGAGTTTACCTCACTCCTGTGTCTGCCACAGCCTGATTTGATGACTGCAAGGCCTATATTTTACCTCAAGCTTTTCTGAGGGAGGGATGAAGTCAAATAGGGTTTTAGGACAGATGACTGGGAGACTCCTGAGAATCCTTTATTGGCACCAAACCAGCATGTAAATGCTTTTGTTTAAATACTATGTTAATCTTGTACATACATAAAGAGACTTGCATTTTTAAAAAGAAACTGCCCATTTAAACAATCTAAATAAATTAATAAATCATTATCCATATCTCTCATAAGCTATCTCTGCATTTCTAAAATACCCACCACCATTGTACGTGGGCACTTTATATTTTCAAATATGCACTCTAAGTATCATTAGCCCTATTATACGGATGGGAAAACTGAGGCACAGAGAGCTGGTTAATGGCAGACCAGGATTAGAACTCAGGATTTGCTAGCCTCATGCCGAGTCCATAACGTCTCTCTAAAATGCACATCTTCCCATGAGCTCCCTTGAGGATGGCCAGTATTCGCAGATCTGTGACCTTCTTTCATCCCTTTAACCATATGGAGTCATAAATATGTCCACCTAAGTGTCTTTACACCCCTACCTTGCATATGCTGCGATAAATGGGAATATCTGGGAACTATTAAATAATATCAAGGTCCTAATGCTGCAACGGTACTCTTGTGCAGTACTCTTAAGGATTTCAAGGGGAGTCCTGCGGACAGAGCATCAGCTGCACAGGGCTGTATAAAACTCCAGCTTGAGCATCCTGGCACGGAGAATGCTCTTTGCATGGAGAGCGTGGGATACCTGTGATGACGACTGCGTTGTTGGGGCTGGCTCTGTGACCTGGATATGCTGCACCTGGATGGCGTGCTGGGTGTACGTCTGGGGGTCATGCAGCTGTCCAACGTCCACCGTGGAATGCTGGGACTGGTGAGGTGAGGTAGCCTGGGAAAATCAAAGCAGAGTTGTGGACTGTAAACTCTCTGGGGCAGGGACTGTGTCCACCTTTCTGTTTGCATAGTACCCAGAGCAATGGGGCCATGATCCTAATGGGGACCTCTGGGCACTGTCATAATACAAATATTAAACAATAAGCAACACTTGGACTGATCAGTAGCCTGCATTACAACAGGGTTGTTGCTAACTTGTAAACAGGGCTAAAAAATTGAGTCATAATGGAAGGTAAATGATAAATTTAGTGGCGCAAAGAGACAGTTCTCTAATTATTAAATCTATCCATTTATATGGTGCCAATTACCATAGCATCTGAGTGTCTCACGATCTTTAATGTATTTATTCTCATAACACCCCTGTGAGGTAGAGAAGTACACTGTACAGATGGGGATCCCAGGCACAGAGAGACTAAGGGCAAGTCAACTTTTCAAAATTAAGTGGACCTAAGTTAGGTCGACGTACAGCCACCACAGTAATTCAATCACTTTTGCATATCTACGCTACGCTCCTTATGCTGGTGGTGCACGTCCTCACCAGGAGCACTTGCGCAGATTTAGCTGCCAGTGTGGGCATTGTGGGACGGCTTCTGACAGGCAGCGCCAGACAGTGTAAGCAATGCAGTGTCTACACTGACACTGTGTCGATCTAACTACATCACCCTAAGCGTTAAACCTCTCGTGGAGGTGGAGTTATCCATCCAGTCGGTGTGGTGGGCGAGTTACATTGGTGGGAGCTACGTTTTAGTGTAGATGCTTACAGAGTTGGGTCGACATAAGCTGCCTTACGTCGACCTAGCTCTGTAGTGTAGACCAGGAGTAAGTGATCTGCCCAAAATTACACAGGAATCCATGGCAGATCAGGGACTTGAACTCCCAAGTCCTAGACTAGTGCCCTAACTACTGGACCATCCTTCCTCTCTGTAAATGTATGTGTTCATACATTCCAGAACTGCATATCCATACATTTACAGAGAGGAAGGATGGTCCAGATACAGATCTACGTTAGGGGAAAGAAAAGTGAAATTTCCAGTGTCTTACCTATTAAAGACCCTTAGAGGCACCAACTTCTACTTAATTATAGTAATTTAATTAGAGACATCACACCTTGTTAAAATCAATGCAAAGCTGCAGGCACCAGAATCTCAGCAGCTAAATCATTAAAACTTCATAAATTTATGTCAAACGGTGCCAGTATTTAGGCCACCGTTAACAAGGGGTGCAGTATTGCTAAAAATGAGCAACAAAAGGACAGGAAACAGCTCCCCATTTCAGGCTCAAATATAACCTGTCTGACACTTTCAGATCCACCCAAGCAATCAGAGGCTGAAGGATATAAAGGAGCTGATCTGGTTGTGCAAAGCTGCCTGAAATCCATTTCCCCAGCTCCATTAATCCAGTTACCCTCTCTATTTATTTTTAAAGGGGTTACTGAATATCACAGAGGACGAACACCCTAAGAGTTAATACATGGAGAAAGCAAACACTTGCCAAGCTTTCAGATTTTGGCTCCAGGTCTCCGGGAGAAAAAAGAAGTTCAAACTGCTCCTCCCAAGTGCAGAAGTGAGTCACCCTCTGACTCACTTTGTCAATTCCCGAGGGGCAGCCCCTGGAGCAGCACCGGAAATTTAGCTTGAGCTTCAGTCTCCAGGTGAGACCTCCCCAAAACCTTTCACCATCATAACATTTTGTTTAAAGTCTTCAAAACCATGGTGTCACTTAGGCTTGAGGAGAGATCTAAGATATATCCTCAGTAGATTACCTACCTGGGCCACTTGCACAACCTGCAGCTGTATGTGCTGGGGCTGCTGCAGGCCAGCTGTGGATTGTGACACAGGGATGTACTGGATTCGCTGATAATCTCCCTGTGGCGTTCGATAGTCTGTCGTCAGGGTCTGGGACAGTTCTGTCATTGCTTGCGTCAGCAGATCTGTTGTCTGAGGAAGAGAGGCACAGTGCATCGTGCAATGTTATCTCTTGGGCTGAACACTTTGCACGTTTGTACTTAACCTAACCTAAACCACTGAAGCCTGGTCAGTAATTTAGAAGAGCTTACTGTGTATGGAGCTCCGCTTAATGAGATTCTGTCAGCAATCAGGCCAGTGGGAGAGCTCTGTTCTACATCGTGGGGGACCCATATTTTCATGCTCACTCTCTTTCCTTATCACTGGCAGGGACAAGGCATACAGGAAGGAACATCACACTCTCCCAGGTTAAGATTTACTCTCCTGTTACTCAATACAGCTGTACTCAGCTTTTAATTGCTATGGGCCACCTTCCCAAAGACTGACATTTCAGACAATCACAAAATAAACACATCTTGTGATGGGGCTGCAATGGGTGTGTCATGCTGGCGAATAATTGTGAGAGAACAGTTCATACGTTCGTAGAGTCTAAGGCCATAAGGGACCACTGGGATCATCTAGTCTGACCTCCCGTCTAACACAGGCCAGAGATCTGCCCCAGAATAATTCTTAGAGCAGCTCTCTTAGAAAAATATCCACTGTTGATTTAAAAATGTCCCGTGATGGAGAATCCACCATGACCCTTGGTAAATTGTTCAAATGGTTAATTATTCTCACTATTTATGCCTTAATTCCAGTCTGAATTTGGCTAGCTTCAACCTCCAGCCACTGGATTGTGTTATGCCTTTCCCCGCTAGATTGAACAGCCCGTTATTAAATATTTGTTCCCCATGCAGCTACTTACAGACTGTGATCAAGTCACCCCTTAACCTTCTCTTTGTTAAGCTAAATAGAACTCTTTGAGAGACAAGGTGGGTGAGGTAATGTCTTTTATTGGGCCAACTTCTATTGGTGAGAGAGACAAGCTTTCAAGCTTACACAGACCTGAAGAAGAGCTCTGTGTAACTCGAAAGCTTGTCTCTCTGAGCAACAGAAGTGTCCAATTAAAGATATTACCTCACTCACCTTGTCTCTCATATCTTGGGACTGACACTGCTACAACAACACTGCATACAAGCTCTTGGAGTCAATCATGATAATGCATATTTCCCATTCTCTTGGCTCTCCTCTGAGCCCTTTCCAATTTATCAACATCCTTCTCCAATTTGGGCACCAGAACCGGCCACAGGATTCCAGCAGCAGTCATACAGAGGTAAAGTAACATCTCTACTCCTACTCAAGAGTCCCCTGTTTATGCATCCCAGGATTGCATTAGCTCTTTTGGCCACACCGTCACACTGGGAGCTCATTTTCAGCTAATTTATCCACTGTGACCCTCAAATCTTTTTAGAGGCACTGCTTCCCAGGACAGAGTCCCACATCCCGTTAGTACGGTCTGCAATCTATTCTTTGTTCCCAGATGTATACATTTACACTTTGCCACATTAAAACACATATTGCAGTGGTTCTCAAACTTTTGTACTGGTGACCCCTTTCACATAGAAAGCCTCTGAGTGTGACCCCTACTTATAAATTAAAAACACTTTTTATATATTTAACACCATTATAAATGCTGGAGGAAAAGCGGGGTTTGGGGTGGAGGCTGACAGCTCCTGACCCCCCCACGTAATAACCTCACGACCCCCTGAGGGATCCTGACCCCCAGTTTGAGACCCCTGACATATTGTTTGCTTGCACCCCGTTTACAAAGCATCTAGGTCACGCTGAAACATTGACCTATCCTCTTCATTATTTACCACTGCTTCAATTTTAGTGTCATCTGCAAACTTTATCAGTGATGATTTTATGTTTTCTTGCAGGTTATCGATAAAGATGTTAAATAGTGTAGGGCCAAGAACCGATCCCTGTGGGACACCACTGGAAACAGACCTGATAGATGATAATTCTTCATTTACTGTTACATGTTCAGACCTATCTGTTAGCCAGTTTTCAACTGATTTAGTGTTTGCCAATAGTCTTGCTATTTTGTACAGATGTAGTTTCATAAGATTGTCATCACATCTCTACTCCCTTTCCACCCCCAGCTCCTGGGAACAAGGGTTCCACCTCCCTTCGCCTTCCCTAGCTGTTGGAGAGCAGGGATTTAATTCTTGCCTCGCAATAGGCTGAGGGACCCAATAGTTTCCTTCTTCCCACTGCATGAAGGGAAGCAGGGGAATTCAGCAGCTTCCAAAGCGGTGGTCAATATTCCTCATGCTGCCTGGCACTGTGGAGAGTGCCTCTGTGATTGGCATTGTGCCCACTCTGCCCATTTAGATTGGCTCAGGAATCAAAGGCTGAAGCTCTACAGTAACTCCTCACTTAAAGTCGTCCTGGTTAACGTTGTTACATTGCTGATCAATTAGGGAACAATGTCGTTTAAAGTTGTACAATGCTCCCTTATAATGTCCTTTGGCAGCTGCCTGCTTTGTCCACTGCTTGCAGGAAGAGCAGCCCGTTGCAGCGAGCTGTGGGGGCTTGGAACCAGGGTGGACCGGCAGCCCCCGTATCAGCTCCCTGCTTCCCTAAGCTCCCTGTGCAGCAGGCGCCCAGCAGGCTACAATTGCCGGCAGTTCAGCTGTCCCTCCCACCACTGCCGTGTGCTGCTCCTGCCCTCTGCCTTGGAGCATCTCTCCAGAACCTCCTACTTGCTGTGCGTGTGTGTGGCCTAATGTCAGGGTGTCCCCCTCCCCCCTGCTCCTGCACCCTGTTTACTCCATCTTCCATAGAGCAGGGGGGACACACGACAGGGCTCAGGATGGAGGGAGCTTCCTGGCAGCAGCTGCTGTCTCAGCTTGCTGATTAAGGCAGTGTATTTAAGAGTTGGGTAAGCTTACTTAAAGAAGCAATTCTCTCACACACAGGGTGTGTGTCTTGGTCTCTCTCTGCCATGCTGTCTTCCCTCCCTCCATTCATGCTACCTTGTAGAGTGTGAGGCTACATTAACAACGAGTTAACCCTTGAGGGCTCAGCCAAGTGCTTGTTCATCATTTAGCAGTAAGGCATTCCCAGGGAAATATCCCACCCTCTGACTTCACCACCTCAACCAAGCTTCACAACCATCATCACTGTGTACCGGTATTAAATTGTTTGTTTAAAACTTATACTGTGTGTGTGTATATATATATATATAACATAATTACAACATTAAGTGAGGAGTTACTATACACTGACTCTTGCTACCTATGCTAGTGGGTTCCAAACTTAGTTCCATCCATTCCCAGCTACAGAACCTATGTTGGTGATCCTCAGCGCCCCGCTTAATTCAGCCTTAGCCTCACTCAGCCATGTGCAGAGAAACCCCACATGCCAACATCACACTGTTACTATCTTCATTCACAAGCCAAAAGAGATCTGGATTCGCAGCTGGGAAATGTAACCGTTCGTCTTTGGAACATTCTGAAAACCTTCCTGTTGGTATAATTGAACTGAATGGTAAGTGCCATCCTTATGATCTACAGGACTGCGAAGCAAGAGAGGGTCCTATGCAGCAAGAGATGAGCTTATTCCCCATCTGTTCCAGCTGCTGAAGAAGCAGATAAGGCAGCTTTATGAGTCACAGATCTCGCCTGAGATTCATATTTCCCTAAAGAGCAGGATGCAAAGTGGCTGTTTGTTTTTCTCTGCTTGCACCAGCCCTGTCAACCAGAAAATGATTTCTACAATAGTATTTTAAGGTTACACAAAAATAAAGAGGAAGTTCTGCTCCTTGCAATTGTAGCATTTTTATTCAAGTATTGGAGCAAATGCGTGCATCAAAAGCCCGATCGAGAAAGTCCTATTCCAGCATAAGGGCACTTAAAGTGGCAGTTAGGCACATAAATGCACAATTTACACATCTTAATGCAGATTTAAGTGCCCAGACACTAGAATGTGATATTGTAATGAAGCTGAAACCTGCTCTTTGCTCTGTGTTTATACAGCCATTAAGCACAACAGGCCCAGATCCTGTTTGGTATTCTTAGGTGTCATCATAATAGAATGAACAAATAATAAATATATAAACAAAAAATTGTATCCACAAGCTCTGAATTATTCTTTATAGAAGCAGAAATGTTGTCCTTCCAGGAGCCTGGTCTGTGTTTCCAGGTTGACTAATCACTTCTGCAAATATATTCCAGCTATCCTACCTACCTAAGTGAAGCAGTGCTGCTCTGTGCTATTGTATTTACTAAACATGAAGAAACAATTAACACTGGGC
The DNA here is from genome assembly GCF_965152235.1 of Eretmochelys imbricata. NCBI lineage: Eukaryota > Metazoa > Chordata > Testudines > Cheloniidae > Eretmochelys > Eretmochelys imbricata. Next base: position 8,084,697 of record NC_135593.1, on the reverse strand, counting down.
TCATCTGATGTATCAAGCCAGAAGCATCAGGAACATTTTCTGTTAGTACAGGGCCGAGCACAATAGGGTTCTGGCCACTGGTGCTATGGTAATATAAATAATAATAGTAATTAGGGACGAGTTTGCCCTCTCTCAAGCACACACTGGTCACTGTTATTTACAGTTTCAGTGAACAGTCTTGAAATAAAGTTTAAAGTGTGGATGACATTTTTTTTAAATTTTGCAGGAGGTTGGTCCTTTGCCATTCAGGGGAGACCAGAACAATTTTCTGGTCTCTGCCATTCGCTGACTTGGCAGCTGCGAGTGTTGTGGAGGCAGCACGCTTCACCAGTGGTGATGGAGGGAGCTGAGATCACTCAAATAACACCCCACCCAAATGATTAAGGGGTGGCTTTGATTAGCTCTAAAGGGAGTATAATCCAGTCCTCGGCCATTAGGATGGAACAGAAGATTTTCCAAAGCGCTAAAGTGATTTAGGAGCACAAGTTCCATCGACTATCACTGAAACTTGTGCCCTAAATCACTCAGGTGTTTTTGAAAATACCATCTGGAGTCCATAACATATGAGTAGTGAGGACAGGAGAGGGTGGGGTAAGGCTAGTGGGCAAATCTTTAGATCTTTAAACAGGGAAATACAGACCCTCTAGAGGAACAACAGTAAATTGCATAGATTCATATACAGAAGTGATCTATGGGAATGTCTCAACATAAGCCTTGTAATACCAAAGCGATGGGAGCCAAGCAAATGCTAATAATCATTATAATCTAGGATATCTGACTGTTTCACTCAGATGGCCTGATTTACCATCCTTTGCATTCTTACCACAACAGTCTCCCCAGTAGTGCTGTCAGTGGTTAAAACGGCAGGGGTGGAACTGATGACGGCTGCTGCCAAGGGCGTGTGTATCGTGTTAGGGAGCTGAGCAAACTCAGGGTGCTTCTTGCGAATGTGTTGTACCATCTTGGTCTGTGGAGGGGTGCAGAGAAGAGGGTTAGGGAGATGGCCAGCGAGATTCCTCAGACCATGCGATGCTCCGGTCACCAGTGAGAAAACACAAAGACCATGGAGTTCATATGAATTAGACTTGCCTGATGATGAGCTTTTGCCTCTCAAACTCCATGGCCCCATGGACCAATCTCCCCCACACCATCAAATGTTTTGAGTACTTGTTCAGAAGAGAGCAGAAAGTCTCTTCTGTCTCTGACTCCTTCCTTCCTCTCTGTACTATCCATCTCATAAAAAAAGACCCATCAAAAAAAACCTAAGGGGACAGTTTTGAAAAACCCACAAACAACGTTTGCAAAAGTGGCCCTGATTCTGGGTGCCTCAGAGTTTGGGTGTCCAACCTGGGACACGCTGTGCCTGATTTTGACAGGTGCTGAGCACCTGCAACAACCGTTGTCTTCAAGTGGAGCTGTGAATGCTCAGCACCTCTGAAAGTCAGGCCCAAGATGTCGCAAGTGACCATCCCAAAATGGAGGTGTGCAAAATGAGAGGCCACTTTGGAAAACCTGGTTACCAGTGTTTAAAAAGCAGGAAATACTGTGAGCGAAAGCTCTGCGTGTACCATGCGAGGCCCACTCCTAGAAAACCAGGAATTCATCAAGACTCAACCCTGGAAAAGGAAAAAAAAACACTGTTTTAAACTCATGTACCCAGGAGGGGCGTAAGTATTATCTCCTTTGGCTAAGGGATGTTTTTCCGGAATATGGTAGGGTCTGAATGTAAAGTGCTATAGCTATCTGGAATAACACTCTGTGTAAACAATTTTATTCTGCAATAGAAGTGTCTACATGGGAAGGTATTCTGTAAGAACTTATTCCACAATAGCTATTCTGGTCAATTTCCACATATAGACAAGCCCTGACACCCAGGCAGATAAAGCAATTTATCCAACATCACACAGCAAATCAATGGCAGAGCTTGGAATAGAACCTAGGAATCCTGACAACCAGTTCCCTAATCTAACCACTAAACACTTCCTTTCTTTGTAAATCAAATAAACTGTGTTCACATTGTTAGCACTCAGTCAGCTTGAAATCAGTTGTCTGATTCATGATGAAAAGGCTGAACCCCTGGATTGACCAATGCAAGATCTGTGGTGGAACAAGGTCACAAGGGAGGGGCTCTGTTCTGAGGCAAGGAGACACTCACAGTACCTTACTGCTGTACTGTTTGGAACAGTGAGGACAACAGACTGGTGGAGTGGCTATAGTGCCCGTGAGCTGGGTGTGAGTACTCAGCATGGGGTCTGGCTCTCCCGGTCCTGCTGGGCGCAGTTTCCGGATACTCGGAGGTAGCTCAGCACCGGGATGGTTCTTCAGAATATGGGCTTTGCGTTTGCTGGCACTCTTGTACACCTGTGGGTCAAAAATTTCGAATGAGAGCAGCATAACACCAACGGCAGTGCCCAAAACAGATAGAGTTTGTGTGTCTCCATCCAGAAAATTCACACGCCTCTTTTAACAGGGATTTGCATAACAATTTTATATAATAGTTCTTTCTCTCTGTCTCACACACACACGTATCACTTTACCAGCCGGTGAGAGAAGTATCTCCAGGATGGAGTGTAATAACTGCTTGACACTGCACAGAAACCCAGCGCTACACAACTACTTAGGTCAGGAATTGAGAAGGAAAACCCTATTCCACTGACAATGGGAGGCAGAATGTAATCACCTGAACTGGAATCACCTTGCCTAGGCTACTAGGATTAACATCTCCACTCTTGCTCAAGCATCACTGGGTCTTTAATAACTACAAGAGATCAGCAAGTCTGTTTTAAGTCTAGTTTCTTTAGACACATCTTAGGAGCTCCAGTTAGAGAAAAACAGCAAAGTAACCCTGTATACTAATGTTAAAAGAAGAAGCAAGCTAAACAAAACTAAAGAAACCATCAGCAAGGAGCGGGATGCTCTTCTCAACCACAGATAGGAGGCATCAGTGAACCACATTATGAAGGCAACTTTTCCAGAATAAAGAAAAGTCCGTGTCAGGGAGAGAGGCCAATGAGCAGGTCGTACTCAGGGAAAGCAGAGGCACCCACCAAAGGCAAAGGAGAAGAAGCTGCAGGCTACAGAACACTGGGAATCACTGGAATGTGGCTGAGTAGTGGATAGCTCACAATAAAAGGCCAAATCCTTCAAGATAAATAGGTGCCTAACTCCTTTTTACAAGTGCTGAGCACCCACAGCTCCCGCTGAAGTCAAAAGCAACGGCGGGTTCATGGCACCCCTGAAAACCAGACCTTTCGCCACATGGGCTCTGACAGTGCAAGGAGCTCGTGGTGTGTGAAAAATAGCTGAGCCTACAGACGCTATGAAGTGTGCAACCCCCTAATTGGACTGGCAACCTTCAACACCGAGATCAGACACGGAGTCCTTAGAACAGGCTCCAAAACAAAGTGGAGAAAAACAGAACTGAAATGTCTGGTTTGCATTTAGTTGCCTTAGCTTCAATGCATTTCTGTATGGACAGAGCTGGTACGAATGCCGTTGGCCAGCTCAGCCAGGTATTATCTCAAGAAAATCACAAGTCCTGCCACATGTTCATACACACAAATTGGTTGCAAGAAGGTAGAGGGTTGTGCTCTCATTGGTGACTTCCTCACATACCTTATCACAGTACTGGCAGAAGTAATCTCTGTTGGGTTTGATGATGGGCAATGTTAGCTCTGGCACCTCCTCTATTTTCATGTCTGGATGTCTCTTGGATAAATGATTCACCTGAGAGAAAGAAGCAAATGCGAAGAAGAAAATATGTTACAGCTGGAAGCTAAACAATGGACTCTTCTCTTGGTCACGGGGAGTATGGATTCCCCAGCGCACTGCCCCACCAAAACATTGCTAACCAGCCACGCCATGCCCACCTGAGGGCACTGGGCTTCACGTCCATTTGTGGTCAGTTGCTGAAGGTGAACCTAGTCACCCTGCATCCCACTTCCAGTTTGTTGAGCTGAAAGACTTGCTGTTGGAAAAAGCAAAAATGTACTCACATGAATTTCCTTTGGTGAACGCTCCTGATACACGCTAGTTTAATTTTGTTTGAGCCAGTGCCATGGAAAATCAAGGGGGGTGGGAGGTGTCTGATTCAGACTGATTTTTCGCATTGCTCCAGAATTTGCTGGCTCCAGGCAGCAGTACAGTTTGTGTGTGTAACAAGGTTCCCAATGCACTGAGCATCCTTCCCCACTAATCTCACAGGGACGGTTTCCCAAAGAGGCATTTTATTTCTTGTGGGGCAGATACTAGAATGTGCATGCCTGATCCACATAAGAGGAGAAGAGTGTCAAACTCTCCAGGGCTGGGAGCAAGGTTTTATCACCAGAAGCCCCCTGGCTATGTAACTCTTTATTAGCAGAGATCGCAACCACCCTGAGCCAATGTGGCGTACAATACAGATGTGTTTGCACAAGCTTTCCCTCAGTGACAAAGGCTGGTGAGGTCCCACACAGGAAGGAGAAAAAAAAGAGAAAAGAGAGAGAAATAGTAATGGGGACAGAGGAACAAAACAAACTTCCTAGTAAATAATAAAGGAACATCTGGAAACTGAGCGGTGGAGCCTCCCTGTCCCATCTGGACCATGCAATTGTATTACTGATCTCAAACTTGGTGCCCAGACAGCACGATGATGGATGTATTATACATCACAATGCTTATACACCATGGGGACAGGCCAAAAAAAAAAAAAAGAAAAAAGGAAAGAAACAAAAAGAGGACCCTTTGGAAGAACTACAATTCCTGCAGTTCTTTCTCAACATTCCTCTGTTCTAATCACCTGAAATTTGCAGGCATTTGTTTATTATTCACTAAAGCTAAATACGAAAGCTATCTTATGTAGTAAATCATGCCTAATCGACAAAAGTTCACTGGCAGAGATCTCAAGAGCATCAGGACACTAACCAACATGCCTCTCCTCCGGAAGCCCATCATACACAGTCGGCACTTGAACATGAAGCTCTCGTAGTCGGTGGAAGCTATCCGAGGCTTGAAGGTTTTGGAGCGGCTGATTCGATCAGCTTTCTTAGCTTCTCTTTCTGGATTATGCATCCTTTGCATGTGCTCTCGGAGCTTGTCTTTCCTCTGTTTAGGACAACAGTCAGAGAGGAAGAAAAATCAATTTTACAGCATTTGTTTGTTAAAGGGGTGGACAAAATACATACCACAGAGAGGTCCATTCTTGGAACTGTCATCTCCAATAATGGAGCAGGCAGCTAAGATATGGATGGAGCATGGCATGCTGGGAACTTTTGCTTCTGTGGGCTGCACTTCATTATTAAAGAAGCTGACAAGAGAACTGGATCAATAAGAAGCTATAGAACCTTTCATTTCTAAGTTTATGGTTGGCAGGCACTGAAAGCTGTTACCTGGCTAACACTAATTCACTGGTCTCTGAGAGATGAGCTGGTGGGTCTCAGTCCAGTTCCCAGTGGCAAAGGGTTCCCATGACTACAGGTTGGCACGAAATGTAACCCTCGATGGCAGAGCCCAACTGCTGACTAAGCTGTAGAGGCCAAGTTCCCTCCTCCCCCCCTAGAAATAGTTCCTCAAAGGCAGAGACGAGGCTTGTACCTCCACTGGCTATATCTGGGTAGAGGTCTCAGGGCTGAATTATGGGACTTTTCACAAACACATGCAAAACATAAGGGGAAAATACAGAGGGCAGCTGCAGTTTGCTCTGTTCAATGCAAAGATGCACATGTATCCATTTCTAGTTATCTTCCTGACTTCAGTGGGAGTCCTACTTAAAAATGATCTCACTAGGTGGCCCACTGTTGTTGTACATTTTTTCTACCCAACCCTTTCCATTTACGCACCTCTGTCCTGCACTGTGCATAATGGTAACAATAGCTACTAGGGCTGATGTTATCCATGCTGTGAAAGGCTTTATAATAATAACAATGTTGTAATATTTTGCACTTTTGCAGCAGCTGTCATCTCAAAATGCTTTACAGGCATTGTTATCCTTCTGACGTATCATAGGCGCTATACTATTACACCCATTTTACAGATGGGGAAACTGAGGCCTAGAGAGATTAAAGTGACCTCCCCAAAGCCACACAATAAACCAAGATCACAGCTGGTAATGGAAGCCTGGAGTCTCGACTCCTGGGCACAGCCAATGACACAATACTTCCTCTCATTAACAGAGCATTTCCGTCACTTTTCCTCTAAAATAACCCTTTCCCTAGGCAGCATGAATGCCATTGTTTTATTTGTCCTTCTAGTTTGATGCTATGATCACATTTTGCTACACTTCTTAACTTTTCAGAGGCTGAAGCAACTTACAGTTTTATGCAGTGGTGACCAAACTCACAACATTATTGTAGTTTGGATCTTACCAGAAAACTCTCACACGTGTTTATTAGATTTCTGCTCCCCTTTGGTCCAGTTCAGTTTCATACTGTCCCTTTAAAAATCTCTACACCAGTTTAATTCCATCTGTTCTATACTTAGAGTTCTAATTTTAAGATCAGATGTCCATTGCCACTTATTATAACTTATTTCTCGTGGCTTGTGTGGAATATTAGTCCATTGGTGTAAATGGATTTCCAATAAAAAAGATTTCCGAAACCAAGTAATGGGAAGCACAATGTTGGGGGCACTTTGCACTAACGCTGTGCAACAAAGTGACTCTACAAGTGGATGGAAGGAGGATGGACCTGCCCGTTGGTGTTAACAAGCTGATCACAAGCAAGAGCTCAATAGTTTGCTCAGGCCAGAGAGAGTAATTCAAAAATGTATGCCGCAGCATGCACACTGCATAGATTGGCGCATGCAAACTGCGTGCAAACCTAGCATGCCTACAGGTGCTGATTGCTTCCGTTTCTGGGAAGGCAACCTTGCTGGCAAAGGAGGGAGAGAAAGCTGTCCCGGCATCGCTCTGGGAACACCACAGCCTCGTAGAGACCTTACCTTGAACTGCTTGCCACAGGTGGAGCACAGGAAGTCCTTGCGGTCCGAGTGTCGCAGCATGTGGAGTCGCAGCTTGTCGGGACGGCAGAAAGCCTTGTCGCATTCCGTGCACTGGTAAATCTTCTCCGAATGGAAGCTGCGCACGTGCTTCTTCACCTGGCAGCGAAGACCACAGAGAAAACTCAGGGCACTCCGGATGTGGAGCAAACAGACCACCGAACCGTCGCAGCAGCTCTTAGCAACACTAGGGGGAGACTTGGTTACTGCTGAAGCTCTGTTCTTTGGATAGAATCCATCAGCACAAGAAACTGAACAGCCTTGAATAACAGTTTCCAAGAAAACATTAGACAAAGCAGTTCCCTAGAGGTGCTTTGGAATCCTACTCTCTTGCACACCTGGGAGATGTGGAGATGGGCCAAAAGAGTTTTTAAGAGTTCTCTAGTCTGTCCCAGGGAAACTCAATTCTTCAGTGGTTTACCAGAATACTTGGGGTCCTGATAATAGCTTAACAGATGCTAACAGCATAATGAATGAATCCTCATAATCTTTGTTACAGATCTGCATGGACACTCTGATCTCCCGAGGAATGATTCTCGAAGGCACCTGCAACTGCATGACTGGGTATTTTAAAGACGATAAAAAAGGATGGCTGACGTAGTGGCAACTTTTACCAGACCAACATCTTCGAGTTACACAGTCAGCTGATGCTCATTCCCTCTATTTCTTTCATTTGAAGGAAATCTGAGAACACAGATTAATTCCTTTTGATCAGAAAGAATTAGGTGGTGGTTACAGTACGCATGGGACGTAGGGAGCAATTCATTTTGAACACCTTCCGGCGTGCAGTTTCCTTTGCATGTTTTAGGAATGTCCTTTGCCTGGTCAGGTGCACAGCAAGATCTGTAATAAAACAGCTAGTAAGGCTTGGAATTCCAAATCCCAGCATGAAGAGAACAGGACCTTTGATGCAATCCTTATTTTCCTCCTGCACCATGGAGCCACTTGGTCTCTATATCTGCTCAACAATAATTACTCAGGGACGTAGACCATGATTTCTGATGATTAATTCCCAGAGTGACTGGACTTAATTATTCATACAACAGTATATGAAAAAGTGGAAAGAATTTGGTAACCTTTCTCTTACTAGATCAGTTTAACTGAAAAATTGATGGGGGAGATGGTCATAGCTTAGGTAACCAGCTTGTTATTTTCTTTCTGCTCCATGTTAATAGAGGCTGGATTATTTTGGGGATGGAGGGTTGTATTAATAACCCCCCCACACCATCTTTTCTTCTATGAACTTTTGGATAATGCCTATCAGTTCCTGGATTTATCACTTGACTTGAAACTGGATTTCCGTGTTTAGTCTCAGGTCACGGTACCTTTGTGAGATATATGTCATCTTCTTTATTCATGTTAAGTGTAATGAATGTATGTAGGGTAGGTTTACATTTTTCTCACCAAGCAAGAAAACAGTACTCTAAAATGTCTATCATGTCTTTCATCTTGAAGGACTCCACAAATTGCACAAAGGGGTTACATCACCCACCACTCAAGCGCAGCTACTTCTTGCATGGAACATGGAATTGAAGAGGAATATACTCAACTGAACCTACAGGAGGAAGTTAGGGAAGCAGAACATACTGAAATGCTCTGGAATTACTGCCCTGGACTCAACAGCATTACTCTTGCAAAAAAGGCAATGGGATTTTAAACATATAATGCATTTTAATATACAAGTTCAGCAGTTAGGGACTGTCATAAATATAAAGGGAAGGGTAAACACCTTTAAAATCCCTCCTGGCCAGAGAAAAAACCCTTTCACCTGTAAAGGGTTAAGAAGCTAGGATAACCTCGCTGGCACCTGACCACAATGACCAATGAGGAGACAAGATACTTTCAAAGCTGGAGGGGCGGGGAGAAACAAAGGTGTCTGGGTCTGTCTGGGGGATGCTTTTTGCTGGGGACAGAACAGGAATGGAGTCATAGAACTTAGTAAATAATCTAGCTAGATATGTGTTAGATTATAATTTCTTTAAATGGCTGAGAAAATAAGATATGCTGAATGGAATGGATATTCCTGTTTTTGTGTCTTTTTGTAACTTAAGGTTTTGCCTAGAGGGATTCTCTATGTTTTGAATCTAATTACCATGTAAGCTATTTACCATCCTGATTTTACAGAGGTGATTCTGTTTACTTTTCTTCTATTAAAATTCTTCTTTTAAGAAACTGAATGCTTTTTCATTGTTCTTAAGATCCAAGGGTTTGGGTCTGTGTTCACCGACGCAAATTGGTGAGGATTTTTATCAAACCTTCCCCAGAAAAAGGGGGGTAAGGTTTGGGAGGATTTGGGGGGAAAAGACGTTTCCAAACGAACTCTTTCCCAGTAACTGGTGTTAGACGTTTGGTGGTGGCAGCGAAAGTCCAAGGGAAAAGGGCAAAATAGTTTGTACCTTGGGGAAGTTTTAACCTAAGCTGGTAAAAGTAAGCTTAGGAGGTTTTCATGCAGGTCCCCACATCTGTACCCTAGCGTTCAGAGTGGGGAAGGAACCTTGACAGGGACAAGTGTACATTCTGATGTCTACTGCATCCAGCAAGAGGGAAGAATCTGTTGTGCCATGCCTCTCAAACAACCATGTGCGATCAAGAATTCTGCTTCACGTTGTCCAAAAGACTGCACCAACACCACTACACCATGCTGGGGTATTGGGTCACTACTGACTGAGAGGGAAAAGTGCCATCTACAAAATGAACGTTACCACTTCCTGCAATGCTGTCAGTTTTCCCATCCACAAACTGATCCTGCTTAGCTTGTAAGAGCATACAGACTTACAGCATAAGCTGGCCTGAATGGAATCAGTACTGAGAAGCATTACACGTGCCCAAGGTCTGGAAGCCATTGCTTGTGGTCAGCATGGCACTCACCTGGATAAAATCGGGAAAGCGCTTTTTACAGGTAGGGCAGGTGAAATAGCCATCATTGACATGGATTGCCACGTGATCTTTAAGCAGGTCCAAGCGGTCAAAAGATTCAGGACAGAAAATACAGGAATATGTTTTCTGGTCCAAGTGGAACTTCATGTGACTCTCCAGAGCGCTGCTGTTGATAAAACCCTTATTGCAAATGTCGCAGGTCAGAGGGCAGTTCCCCTCCCGCCCATGAAATCGCAGGTGCTGATCCAGCTTGTCCTTCTCCCGGAACGCCTTCCCACACTGCAGGCATTTGAAGGGACGGAAGGACTTTCGGATGAATAGATGCTGAAGAGCTGCATTCTGAAAGACACACCCAAGAAAGAACATCAGTGTTTATTATCACATACAGACTTTACATACAAGTATTGTCAAATTTAAGTGAGCCAAGATATTGAGCAGTTAAATCTCAAAAGACCCCTTTTGAGGTAGAAATGTATTATCTCCATTCTACAGATGGAGAAACTGAGGCAGAGAGTGATTCCAAGACTTGCCTAAGGTCACACAGTGAGACAGTAGCAGAGCCAGGAACAGAACTCAGGAGTCCTGAGTCCCCATGCCCTGCTCTAAGCACATTTTGATATACAATTTTTCTGTAACATAAACTCACTCTTTCCTCTCCAGGGTGGGCTTGAGCCTGAGAGATGTTGGGAACCTGCAACTGATCTCTCAGGACGAGGCTCTGTGTATTTATATTTGTAGATGAGCCACCACATCGAGGCATCTCCCAATTACTCATACGCATTGTCTGTTAGCAGAGCCTCTGGGAATCTGCAGCCTTTTGGGGGGGTCAGTTTCTGCACCACGGAGCATCAGAGAGATCTGCAGCAGTGGTTTAGCATGGCCCCAAACTAATAATGCTGGATCAAGTGGATCTCTGTGCTAACCTAAACCTTCTCAGTATTATTAAAAAAGAGGAATGGGAGTTTCAAAAACATTATAGCAGGGCCAGATAGGCAGCTTCAAGAGCAACACGTAATATCTTGTGAGGAACCCACACAATTATACCCTTAAACGCACACTGTGTGTGTGTGTTTGTGAGTGAAGTAGAGACGTAAACACACTCACAGAGAAACACATACAGAGTTCTGGTAAGAGCTTTGGTAGAATTTTGTGGGCCAATCAAAGGTATTTGATTATATCTAATCAAGCATTAATTGCATTTTTATTCATTACAATGTTTAGACATTAAACTCTATTAAATGCATATTTTAAATTAACTTTCTAATGTATCTCCTGCTATTGTTCTTCCTTCTCTTTCCCTTTTCCTTCATTCCATTTTTCTTTCTTTCATTCTCTCTTTCTATCGTATATCTTTTCTTCTCTCTCTCTCGTCCCCTCTTTCAGTGTCTGTTTTCCTTTGATCTAGTTTTCCTATAACATTTAACAACTGCTGTTTCTTTCCTTCTCCTGCCTGCTAGATTAGACAAATCCAGCGAAGCCCTGCTCAGCTCCTGATCTCTGCTCTGGCTGCTGTAGGAGCAGTCACAGCTGGACTTGCAAACTGTGGAAATAGTTGGTTGCCCAGTGGGCCTGCACTTCAGTAGTGGCCAGGAACTTTTTATGCTGGCTGGCAGTGCATATGGGAGCAGACTACCCTGACAAATATGAAATCTCATATTACATTGCAGAAGACTGAAATGGCCTGGGGATTCTGCCATTTCTCTCGCGGTGCTATTGACATCTAAGGAATTTTTACACTCCTTCAAGACAGGATCTCCCGTCCAGTGTTTACTGTTGTCTCCTTTTCACTCAGCTTCTCTAATTTTTTTTTTTAATCCACATCCATGCTAGCCAGGGAAACAAGGCTAGAATGCTGCTAGTTACTGTGTTTGAACATGCTTGTTGTTATTAGCATACTTTAGAGTAAACAGAGTCTTAAAGAACAAAATTCCCTGGTTAAAACCATCTCCACTCTCCTTTCTTTATGGGACTTCTTGGCTGGCATGCACTGCTACTCTTGAGTCAGTGTCAAAAGCAGATACTGATGAAGCAGGGTTCAAAGCTGCTTTGTCAGAATTAGAAGACACCTCAGCAGTTATTCTGGAGTACTGGGCTACAGACACATGAAGAGAATCTGAATGGTTCTCTCCACTGTCTAAACTGTAAAAGGAGGAAACCATGCACTCTTTCCAGTAAAAGAGAAACATAAGAGCAACTGTTTATAGAAAACTAAAAAACACTATATATATATATACACACACACACACATTTCCCTTTTCCCAGGTAATCTCAGACACCATCCCATGGCATAAGGAAAATTTCTAGTCACAATCAGATGATTTGGAATGTTCAGCGACACCAGTGATTAATTTAGCTGAAATCCCAAATGCCTTATAATGGACTTCACTGGAGTTGGGAGTCACTCTTATACTGGAGGCATGTTGCTCTGTTACTGAGTCAAATTTTGGAGTGGTTGGTCTTTATTTTAAGACACAATAATACCTCAAATTCCTATAGCACTTTTCATAGAATCATTGACATATGGGGCTGGAAGGGACCTCAAGAAGTCATCAAGTCCAGCCCCCTACACTGAGGCAGGACCAAGTAAACCTAGACCATCTCTGACAGCTGTTTGTCCAAACTGTCCTTAAAATCCTCCAGTGATAGGGATTCCACAACCTCCTTTGGAAGCCTATTCCAGAGCTTAACTACCCTTGTAGTTTGAAAGTTTTTCCTAATATCTAATCTAAATCTTCCTCGCTGCAGATTAAGCCCATTACCTCTTGTCCTACCTTCAGTGGGCATGGAGAACAAGTGATCACCGTTCTCTTTATAACAGCCCTTAACATATTTGAAGACTGTTACGAGGTCCCCCCTCAGTCTTCTTTTCTCAAGACTAAACACGCCCCTTTTTTTTAACTTTCCTCAGAGGTCAGGTTTTCTAAACCTTTTATCATTTTTGTTGCTCTCCTCTGGACTCTCTCCAATTTGTCCACATCTGTCCTAGTGTTGCACCCAGAGCTGGACACAATACTCCCAGGGGAGGCCTCACCAGCGCTGAGTACAACATGACAATTACCTTCAGTGCCTTACATGCAACACTCATAAAAAACACACCCCAGAATGATAATAGCCTTTTTTGCAACTGCATCACATTGTTAATTCATATTCAATTTGTGATCCACTATAACCCCCAGATGTAGCAGTTCAACCACCTAACCAGTTTCCCCCCATTTTGTCATTATGCATTTGATTTTTCCTTTCTAAGTGAAATACTTTGCACCTGTTTTTACTGAATTTCATCTTGTTGATCAATTCTGCAATTTGTCAAGGTCATTTTGAATTCTGATCCTGTCCTCCAAAGTGCTTGTAACCCCTCCCAGCTTGGTGTCATCTGCAAATTTTATAAGACACTCTCAACTCCTTTATCCAAGTCATTCCTGAAAATATTAAACAGTACCAGATCCAGGACTGACCTCTGAGGGACCAAATTGGACACACCCTCTCAGTTTGTCAGCGAACCGTTGATAACTACTCTTTGAGTATGATCTTTCAACCACTTGTGCACCCACCTTCTAGTAATTTCATATAGACCACATTTCCCTAGTTTGCTTATGAGAACATTCTGTGCAACTGTGTCAAAAGCCTTACTAAAATCAAGATATATCACTGCTTCCACTTGGCCAGTAACCCTGTCAAAGAAGGAACTTAGGTTGGTTTGGAATTTGTTCTTGACAAATCCATGCCGGCTCTTCCTTATAATCCTCTTAACTTCCAGGTGGTTAGACACTGATCGTTTACTAATTTGTTCCAGTATCTTTCTAGGTATCAAAGTTAGGCTGACTGGTCTGTAATTCCCCGGGTCCTCTTTGTTCCCCTTTTTAGCCAAGGATCTCAAGGCACTTTGCAAATATGAGAAATTACACCTCACAGTGTCCCTGGGAGGTGTTGTTATCTCCCCTTTACAGATGGAGGAACCGAGGGAAAGGAAAGTGAGGTGATTTGCCCAAAGTCACACAGAGGCAGAAACAGAACCCAGAAGTGCTGACTCACTGTCCCCACTTCTAACAACTAAAACCATTTCTCTTAAGAAACACTGGGCCAAATTCAGTCCTAGAGTAAGCCGGTGTAACTCCCTATGTGCACTTACACAGTGATTCAATTTGTCCCATAATCTTGGGTTTACATGTTTCTATTGTTTGTATAACAATTTACTTGTGCTTTGAAATAAAAAATGCATAATTTTCTGCTAGTTACAGGGATTTACCAGGAAGTCAAACAGTCTAGACAGATGGAATTCAAATTTCTATCTCCTCCAATACTGTTTCTTAATGTATTTAACCCAAATACTTTATCAGAATGGCAAAACAGAGGCCTGATCCTCATCCAGAATAAACTGCCAAAGCTCCATTGATGTCAAAGACGCTATACTCATTACCCCAGAGGAGGCTCTATAAACAGGCTTTTGCGTACTTTTATACTCTCCTCCGTTTATCTCTTAGAAGTTTAAAAATCGTATTTCTTTTCTTATCACTTCTGTCCTTTGCCTTTTTCACCTCTAAGTGTAATGAACTGCAGAATTTGAAACAATGAAGTCACACTCTACATGGTCGTATGCAAGTGTTACAAAAGATCTACCCTCAGTCAAAGAAAACCATAGACAGCTACAAGGTGGGGGAAGTAACGTATTTTGTTGGATTTTATTTTATAGATAGCTACATCATTCCGATTCCTCACCCACTGCCAATGAGGCTCTTCCTTGATGGGGTAATATGTAAGATGTGACTGAGAACTGAAATGAACAAAGTCTTTTAGAAAAGCAGTCAGGCTTGGCTTTAATTTCAGAGCAAAATTCCACTCTCAGAGCAGCCCACTGCATCTTGATTCAGATTTTGCTGCCCTTATATTCATGAATGTCCTAGCAGAGGCGATCAATGTGGGCCAATAATGATGTAAACATCTGTTCACTGGGAACTGGACTGAGACCCATTTCATGCAGGCCAAAAAACATGTATAAGATGGCAACAAGTCCCTTCTCCAGTTTCTTCTGATCAGGTTTGATGACCAAGAAGGTCATCAAATTTGGAACAGATGACCAAGAAGGGGGAAAGGTTCTGATTCCCAGCTACCAATTCCATGATCCATCCCGTTTCCTTTTCATATGGTTTAATGGAGCTGGGTGTAAGCCAGTCTTTAATTATTAGAAATCAGGATGAGACCTAATGTGGGGGGAGCAGATTGCTGCACATCTGTGGGATTTTTACACCTTCTTCTGGTACTCATATTGTATTTGAGACAGAATATTGGACTATCTGGACCCTGGGACTGATCCTGCATGGCACTTCCTGTATACTACTCTGTATGTACAATTACATCATGACGATGCCAGATCTGCTCTGGAGATAGTTTGTTAATTAAAGAACTATTGTCAACTAGTTACAAACCCACACTTTAGATTTTGAAAAAGGTAAGGGGATTTACAAAACCTATTATCAGTACCTATGTTTCTCTAGTTGGTGGTGGTGGTTTTGTGGTTCGTTGGGGGCGGAGAGGGGACTGCTTGTTTGTTTTCCATTTAGTTTTGGATTTAAAGGTTCCCCTTTCACTATGTTATAAACACAAACACTGCCCTAAGGTGCTAGTGCCATGAGAACCAGAAAGTGAAACTGACTGGGAACGTAAGTGATATTGACCAGACTAGTCTCAGCCAAAACTGAGTGATGTGCACAATTTTTGTATGTTATTTTGTTATTCAATGAATGTGTTATTTCTGTAAGTATGCTTAAAGATATCTGATAAGCATATTTTAAAATATAAATAAATACATAATATTTTGCATTTACATTCAAAGTAAGTAAACAGCAATAGTAAAAGTATACCTGATTTTTTAAATTCTCAAGGTTGTAATAGCTGTAGTTGTTATTAGTAACATAGATAAGGGATTTTTTTTTTATAAATTAGTTTTATGTTGACCAGTGTCTCTTTAATTATTGCTAAAGAATCCAGGGTGAAATCTTGGCTCTATTGAAATCAATGACAAAACTCCCATTTGTCTTGAATAGGTCCAGGATTTTACCCCCAAAAGTTTCAACAATGAATGTTTGGGAGTAGTTGTTGAAATATATTTATCAACAACCAAGTGATGCCTTTTTAAAAGCTATTTATTTAGAGGCATTAGTATGGAGCTTATCACCACAATACCTGTTAATAGTCATTACAAGAAATGCTAAATCACTAGAAAACTAGATATTTAGATGAATCTATATGACTGAAGACCAAATTTAAGGAAGTTTTAAGACGGGTAAAATTTGGGACCCAAGGTACTTGAAAATGTTTCTTTCAAATTGCATGCAACTCCATATTAGGTATTTCCTAAGTGGGAACTGTTAAAAGCACTAGACAGAAAGGTTTAAAATATATTGTTATGGTGCACACTCTGCCAGACTACTAAAACCACCGAAGACTAACATAAACTACCAAAATCAGGTACACAGAGGTGCACCAGACAGACTTGAATCAGGTTCTGAGGCCACAAAGGAACAGCCCATTCAATACCCAGCTTAAAGTTTTGGATGATCCATTTAAACATCTTTTAAAGAGCTAATTATTATTAAGTCCTTGCAGTGGATCAGTCTGAAGGGGACTAAGAGAAACTATGCAAACAATAGTTATTGGGATGACACCCAGTTTTGTGCATGATCTGTACAAAAGAACAAACACAAGACCATCAACAACGCAGATTCCATCTGGAGACATTAAGCAGAGGTTGCACAAAACGACATGGAAGGCAATTTTGTTTCGTTCCATTAGGTTAGACACAGGATAAAAACCAAACCTACCTGCAGCTCCAACTGAGCAGGCAGCATTGGGGGAGAGAAAAATATTGATGTTACGAAATGGACCGTAAAACAGAAGACTTGACTTCGGCAGTCTCCTGTGGGTCATTCTCAGTCAGGGCCAGATCTGGAAGTCCTAGCTCAGTCTTCACTCAGGCAAAACTCCCAATGAGAGTTTTGCCTCAGTAAGGACTAAGCAGGGAGTTCAGGATTTGCCCTTCCGTTAATAACTGCCTAGAAGGAGTTAAAGGGTGAAGATGAAAATCACAGATAACCTTTAAGACACAGTGTCTTTCTGCCTTTCATGTTTTGTCAGATATCGTGTTTATTAAAAATTATATAATGAACCCTGCAGAGTTTCAGTGAGAATGAAATGTGCCTGGCAAGAGGTGGTAGCTATGGGAAGATAAAGAGGTTATGGATGCCAGAATCAGATTGCTGAGAAGTAACGGGTAGTGATTTATTTAAGTGCTGTCCTACTGGTCGATACTCGTCAGAATTTAATAATGTCTTACATTTCTATTGTGCCTTTCAGCTTGAAGGATCCCATTGTGCTTTACAAACTGCACCTCTGTCCTGCAAGCTGTTCTGCATGAGTGCAGGGCATCATCCACACGGAGCAACTTTCAGGACCAAGCCTCAGTAAGTACAGCCATTTCTGAAATGCATCCAGAGAGTGGCAACTAACGAACACATTGGATGGTGCACAACAGTGGGCAGGAAACATTTATTTTGACCAAGGACAATGATGTAATCCCCCATGTCACAGTTCAGGGCAACTGCACCTGTATTCTCCCCCTATGTTTCAGCAAGAGCACCCACTGGCTCCCCTGGCCATCACCTCTCTTGAAGGGAGACATGCATCTCATGTCCTTCTGAGAGGGCTATTTCCAGGCTGAGCAGTTCCTTGCCTTCACTGTGTTATTCCCAGCAGAGACAGGCTGCTCAAGCTGGCCTGCTGGCTTTCTCTTCAGAGATGGCTAACAGTGTGACTGCCCACAGGTATAGTTACCACAAAGCTCTTTTTATGCAAGCCTCTTTTATTCTTTAGGTAATAGCACGACAGACAAAATACATTACAAATAATAAAAGAACCTACGCACATGCTAATAGGCTATCAGAGATCACCCCAACTCTAAAATGGGCTCCGGCAGGAGCAGTCCTTCAACACCCCACCAAGGTTTCAAGTTCATCATAGCTTCATCTCAGAACAAGCACCTAGTGTTATGGTGTCTCATTAGGCCCAGTTCTTCCAGCCCTTCCCTGCGGATTGGGACCCGCCATGGGCCAGGGGTCCTGTCTAGTTATGGTATCAGGAAGAAAGCCCTGGGCCTGTGTAAAACCAGGCTAACTTTCCAAAAGTTGTTTCTTTGTCTGTCGGTCCCTGAAGAATCCAATTTGAACTAGTATATCTGAACCTTTCCAGGGAGGAGCTTCAAAGAGCTGATAACCGGAGGAATTACATTTGCATCCCCTTCCTCCTTGAGGAGTTACATGTGATTCCACAGTAACACATTTTTAATACAATGGACCCCAAAGGTATTAAACCTAATTCAATAAGGTTTAAATTCATTCAATAAAGTTTATCTTAATTCCATAAGATTTGTCCAGAATATTGTCAGGCTGTCACACCCTACTCTTACAAAAAGTGTCCCACAGGATCTTTCGTGTCCACACAAAACAAGGCAGGACCTCAGTGTTTAAGCTCTGATCTCAAGTCTCCCACAGAGTAAACTCCATGAACTCTACAGAAGAAGGCATGTGTTGACCCTTCCAGGATTTGAACCTACAGTTCCAGTGAATCTCAGTGTTTCAAACTAGAAATTTAAACCATTAAGCCGTTCCCTCTGACTTATAGCCTAAAAATTGTAGCTTTCTTGGGAAGTAGATTTGTACCTTCCCAAAACATGCAGGATGGTCCTGATTTTGACAGGTGCTTTCCAAATGCAAGCCTTATATTTATATTGATTGTTGTAACACTTTGTTATGACAGCTTTGTATCTTTGCCATGTGATGTTGCACAAGTAAATGAAACAGAAAATGTCTCAAGAGAATTATTTACTTCATGGAATACATTCAAAAAGGTGATGTCCCTCCACATGTCTGCTTCAGGCAACAGGTTCTAGAACTGCAAAGGCAAATCAATGCCAAAGCTGTAAACAAGAAATCCAAGAGAGGACAGACAGACAAATCTATGTACTTCCTTCAGCGTGGACCTGATCCAGCAACCATTGAAGCCAATGGAAATCTTTCCATTGACTAATGTGGGGGCTGGATCAAGCCCTACATGCATAGTGCCCTCTTCTGGACCCATTGCCAGCCTTGCAGATGCATAGGTTTATGTTACTATGTTTTTCTCAAGAGACTGCATCCTACAGGATGATATAAACGCTAATGCAATGGTACAAGTGTGAATATCCATTAAGAGCTAGTTTATTATTACTGTGTATTGTAATGCAGAAGTCATTTTTTGTTATTTAAAATACAAGAATATTGCTCCCCTTTGTTGCAGATATAAAAGAATCATGTGTCATTTCTAAAGAATGTCAATTCACTGAACAAGGCGCCTTCAGTTACATCTAGGATGCAAATGTCGCAACATATGTAAAAGATTTATTATTTTTTTAATATTACTCATGCTCCAGGATACCGTTTTATGTTTAATTTCAGAGTGCAACAGAAGGAGACATAGTAAAACTGAGGTTTGTGCCTAATAAAGGCTTGGAAAAAATCACAGAAGGCCTCCTCATGATAATTATTTCTTTTAAATCTTTGACTGGAATTGTTTGCCTGAAGAGGGGCAGTCCTACCATCACCTCATGCTTTATTCCTTTCTTAAAAAGGTAGAAGAGGTTCACAAAGCTTGATTTATAAAAATAAAATTACTTTCATGTCTCTCATACAGTTTCTCAACTGTCAGGTCAAGACAAGCGCCAAGTTATTGCTGTTGAGTAAGAAATACTATTTAAGTAATCAGCGTGACTTACAGCTACCTAGGTCCAGGTCCCAGTGGGTAGCCACAAATTTTGTACCCGTTCTTTAAAAATAAATGACATTTTACATATTTGAAACCATAACTTTGGCTTCCCTTTGCTGGTTTATGACATTTCCTAGCCACACGCTGTGATAACAGGGTGCAGTGAATTGCACGCACACATTGGAAGAGTAAGTTCTGACAAATTGTCACAGTATGGTGTGAATTTTCATGTTTAAAATCCAAGGTTGAATGACAGAACTGCTCACAGTCTAACATAACCTAGGCAGCCTCTATGCAACCATCCCACATGCAATGCCCACATCCCTTCCAATGCCCTTTGAGTTGAAGAACCTCTGCTTTTAAGAACCATACATCTCTAGGGCTCTGCTAATCAAGGGTTGCCAAATGTGCCAATCTGAAAGGGGAGCTGAGGGAGGAGATCTGTGATACAAACATGTCACTGAGGAATAAATAACCACCACACTCATCTCACTTGTGACCCAAACTCAAGTTTCCAGGAAACAGGCTAATGCATGAGACAAACCAACTCCATCTCTTCCCCGTTACCTCCAAACCAAGAGTGAGACCTTCAGACCTTGTTAAATCCAGTAATTAAAGAAAACCACCTCTCTACGTATCACACCCACAGCTGTACCTTTTAGGACAGAAGTTGTACTACTGTATCTTATGCAAAATGAATCAAGACCCACTTGGGAACTGGTCCAATCCTATTTAGTGTCAGAGCTTCAGCAGCTGGCTCCTTACTCTATAATAGTTTGATCACCACTGTCTGCTCCTACCAGCCATGTTCCCAGTGTTCTTGGGTTACAGCTGTCTGGTGCCTTACATAAACACACCATTTCAAGTCTAGTGTTTTCAACAGAGAGGAAGATCGAAAGAAAGACCACTTCACAGAACAGTGACTCCTAGATGCCAAGCATTTTATAAGCTTCACACACATGTATTTTTAGTGTGACTCGGCCAAATTCTACTCTTAGTTAAGTCCCTGTATCTGTTAAGTAACACCATCAATGCAGTCACATATACATTGGTGTACAGAGAGTAAAATCTGGCTCAGGGTCCCCCTATAAGAATCATGCATTGTCTCCTTTTTTAATCCTCTCTCTCTATTTCGCTCATCCCCTAAAAATGAAGTCTCAACTTGTTTGCAGCTGTTTCCTTCTGTAATCAAAATTTTACACATGGAGGAGGGGAAAAAAAGATTTTAAGCTACATAAACCAATCTCACAATTACATTGCTTGGAGGATTATTTGCCTGAATCATTTCCCTCCCACACATGGTGGAAAAAGCAGCTTTCTCAGCTGCCACGAAGCACAGGTTCAAAGTGTTTGCGGTTGGTATGTAAAGTTCTCAGCATAGCTTTTACCCTCATAAAAGGAGGAGGTTTCCTACTCCAAGAAATAATTTTATAATTAAAAATCTTCATCATCATAGGAATGAATGGACACAATGCTTCTTTGGCAATGACTTCTAAAGCCAACACATCTGCGAGACATGCAGATGGTGCTCTGAACAGGCCATTAGTCCATGCCACAGCACTATGATTCGGCCGGCTGTTCAGAGGGCTCCTGCCTGCCAACTTGGATGGACTATGTTTCTATGAAAGAATTACTGTGCTGGAATTGAACCAGCTCCAACTGGTGACCAAATCTCACTAGCATCTCATGACACACTAACTCTTTGTATTAGGTCTGTCTTACTTTCTGAGTGAGGGAGTTTTCTGAGCTCGAGACGCTGTGTTTGGGATTTGAAGACGGACACCACACTGGAGAAAAAGACCAGCTGTTGCCTAACTGGCTAACCAAGCCTTCCACTGGCTAAAGCAAAGTCAGAGGGCGGAAGAGGGCATGGGCCACCATCATCTTCACTTACCCGAATGCGCTTTGCTCGCCGCATATCATCTGCTGTCATGGTGCTCTGTGTAGGCACCGGGCTCTCATCATGCTGCTGCTGCAGTTGCAGTGGATGGCCTTCTGGCTGTTGACCCAGTGCTGACTGCGTCTCTGGCGGCACTGGGGTCTGCTCCTGCTGTTCCAGCCCATTCAGTGTAGCCTGTCCAGCCTCATCAAACTGCCCCTTGCTGGAAAAATCTAGCAAGTCCTGAAATTGCAAATCACACAGCCAGTGATTATTTCCCTCACCCAGCGAGAAAGGCTCTAATAATACTCAGTTGGCAGGTGGTTGGATTTCTGCATATTGTAAAATGATCACACTCATTACACTGGTCTGTACGAGCCTTTTTCCGCTAAAATGTCCCATTGCTAACAGCAGCTCAGGTCCACCAGTGGTAGCAACGTTTGGAGCAGTGGTGTAGCTGGTGATGCTGGTGGAAGCCCGGGTTCTAACCACCATGTTGTCCAAGCCTGCTCATGACACAGGGGTTAAACCACAGGTGGCCTAGCTACATTAGTGCCCTACCATTCCTATCACCAAGGGAGATGAACCTGTTAGCCATAGTGGGAAATTTTAAGGAAAAATCCTAGTGTAGATGAGGCCTCAGGGGAAATACAGAGGGTCTCTCTCTTGTGCAAGTTAATTGTCAAGTGAATTGAAATATTATCGTGTTGTCATGTGCACAGCAAACGAACAGGAGTGGTGAAGCTAGGCGTAAGACACGAGGACATAAAATTGTGCCCTGTTGATTTTCATCTCTGACTCTCAGTCTCCACCTCTCCAGGCAGCAGCAAAACCAAACTGTGTGTTGAGTTTCCATTTGTTACACAGCAGAGCTGCTTTTCTGTTTCTCAGAACCAGTTCAGAAGAGGAGGGGATGTTGGGAATGAGAAGCAGAATGCCCCAAACCCCACATTCTCTTCTCTGACAAATTTCAATAAATATTCTGGGATGGAAGATTCCAATAGCTTTAGAAAAATAATGAATTGTTATATTAACTGCTTACAAAACAACTAAAGAAATTTGAGTGAGATGAAAGCCATGAAATGGGGAGCCAAGGGCATCCAAGCTCAAGAGGTGTCCTGGCAAAGCTCAGCAGTAGGGGGAGGAGAAAGAGAGCACTGCGAGGAGAAATGCATCCAGTTACAAGCCCTGAAGCTCAGTCAGGGGAGACTTTTAATCTGAGGATCCAAGGTTCAAATCCTGGTTTGGTTGATAAATTCCCACAAGTTGCTGAACTTGATGAGGAATTCCTGGTTGAAGTTCTGCGCAGGAAGTCAGACTAGATGATGACGATTGTCCTTTCTGACTTTAAAATCTATGAAAGGCTGGGCAAGACAATTCGTTTAAGCAATGGATAACCCGCAGCACTGAGTTGAGTCAATGTGAGTCAGGAGGGCATCAGGCCTCTTTCACTGTGCTCCTCAGTGTCATGGCAACTCTCCAACTCTACCACAGCTATAGTGGCTGCAGAGTTTGAGAGCCTCCTATATAAGATGCTGTTCTACACCACGTCCACCTCTCCTCCCTAGCAGCGCTGTACACAGCAGGCTCCTATGGCACTCAGAGTTGACATGGCGCAGTGTTCACAGGGTGCCAGTTGTAGAGTGTAGTAGCCTTTCTATCCTTTGGACCTACTTAATGATATTTATCTGTGGCCATACCACCCTGAGCCTTGTCTGCTACGACAAGTAGGGTTATGCCAGATCAGTACTTGGATGGGAGACTTAGACTCATTTACTTTAAGGCGAGAAGGGACCATCATGATCATCTAATTTTCCCTCCTGAATATTGCAGGCGACAGAACCTCACCCAGTGACTCCTGCAATAGGCCCATAACCTCTAGCTGAGCTACTGAAGTCCTCAAATCATGATTTAAAGACTTCAAGTTACCGAGCGTCCACCATGTATTCTACTGCAAAACAGCAAGTGACCCGTGCCTCATGCTGCAGAGGAAAGCAAAAAGCCCCTAGGGTCTCTGCCAATCTGACCGAGGGGAAAATTTCTTTCTGACCCCAAATACTGTGATCAGTTAGACCTAGAGTATATGGGCAAGACCCACCAGCCAGACACCTGGGGAAGAATTCTCTGTAGTAACTCAGAGCCCTCCTTTTCTAGTGTCCCATGTCCAGCTGTTGGAGATACAGCAGAATCCCGTGTATCCGATCTAACTGGAACTAGGGCCAGATCGGATAATCAAAAATTCAGATAATCTGGATAAAGGGAAACTGCAAGGCTGCAGTGCCATCTTGTGGCCACAGGAGAGATCGCCCGCTTCTGGACCTGTGTGCGCTGGTTGTTCGATTAATACGGAGAGCTGGATAATGGAGGGTCGGACAAAGAGGGTTCTACTGTATGTGCTAATAGCGCCCGTGGATTGGCCATACGCCATTGTAGGCAACCTCATCGTACCATTCCCTCCATAAATTTATCACACTCAGTCTGACAAAAGTTAAGTTTTTTGCCTCTCCCCTTTGAAGGCTCTTCCAAAACTTCATTCCTCTGAGGGTCAGAAACCTTTGCTTAATTTCAAACCTAAACTTGTTGATGGCCAGTTTATATCCATTTGTTCTTGTGCCAATGCTGACCCTTAACTTAAATAACTACTTTCCCTCCCTGGTGTTTATCCCTTTGATGTATTTATAGAGAGCAATCATCTCTCCCCTCAGCCTTCACTTTGTTAGGCTAAACAAGCCAAGCTCCTTACGTCTTCTCCTGTAAGGCAGGTTCTCCATTTTTCTGATCATCTTCCAATAGCCCTTCTCTGTACCTGTTCCAATTTGAATTCATCTTTCTTAAATACGGGAGACCAGAACTGCACACAGTATTCCAGTCTCAACAGTCCCTTGTATAATGATAATAACACTTTCCTGTCTCTAATGGAAATACCTCGCCTCATGCATCCTAGGATTGCATTAGCCTTTTTCATGGTTACAGCACATTGACAGCTCATAGTCATCTTGTGATTGACCAATATACCCTGATCTTTTTTCTCCTCTGCCGCTTCCAACTGGTAAATTCCCAGCTTATAGCAAAAATTCTTGTTGTTATTCCATAAACTCATGACTTTCACTTTGACTTATTATTATTCCATTTTTAAAGGTCATCCAAATCTTCTTGTATGATATTCCGGTCCTCCTCTGCATTGGCAATACATCCCTACTTTGTGTCATCCACAAATTTTATAAGCAGACTCCTGCTTTCTGTCCCAAGGTCACTAATGAAAACATTAAATAAGATTGGTCCCAAAACCGATCCCTGAGGAACTCCACTAATAACCTCCATCCAGGCTGACAGGTCATCTTTCAGTATGACCCATTGTAGACTCCCCTTTAACCAGTTCCTTACTAACCTTTCCATTCTCATATTAATCCCCATCTTCTCCAATTTAACTAATAGTTTCCACTGTGGAACTGTACAAAATGCTTTACTGAAATCCAGGCAGATTGGATCTGCATTTCCTTTGTCTAGAAAATCAGTTCTCTTTTCAGAGAAAAAGATCAGGTTGGTCTAGCACAATCTACCTTTTTAAAAGCGAAGATGTACTTTATCCCAATTGCCATTTACTGCTACCTTTAATGACTCTATCTTTCACAATATGTTCTAACATCTGGCATGCCACGGGGCTCAAACAAACAGGCCTGTAGTTTCCCAGATCACTTTTTTTTTCCTTTCGTAAATATAGATACTTTATTTGCAGTTCTCCAGCCATAGAGTACAACCCCTGAGATTATGGATTCATTAACAATCCTTACTATTGGGTTTGCCATTTCGTATGACAGTTCCTTAAATGTTCTTGGATGGAGATTATCTGGGACCCGGATTTGGTCCCACTAAATTCTTGAGTGTGGCTTCCATTTCTGATGTGGTCGTTTCGACTTCCATATCCTTGCTCCCACTAGCCACCCTGCCACTACTCACAAGCTCCTCATTACCCTTATTAAAAACTGAGGCAAAGTATCCATTTAGGTGTGGGCCCATGCCTAGATTACCTTTAGTCTCTACCCTATCCTCAATGCTCAGCTGTCCACTTCTTTCTTCCTTGTTTTCTTCAAATAGAGTTCATCCCATGAGAACAGTCCTCTGTTTGAGAATGCCTCCCAGTGGATGAACATCCCAAAGCCCCCTTTATAGCACCATTGCCTGAGCCATCTGTTGGTCATCTTAATCTTGTCTCGCCTTTGCTCTCCTCCTCTAGGGATAGGTAGAATCCCACTAAAGATCACCTGAGCCTCCATTTCTTTAAGCATCTTCTCCAGCCTGGCATAGTCTTCCTTAACACATCCCAGTGAGAATCTAGCAGTATCATTTGTTCCCACATGAATGACAATCAGTGGATTCTTTCCTGCTTTCATTAGGATCCTCTTCAGCCTCAGGTTCACATCCCATACCTTAGCTCCCTTCTGTTCTCCAGATCAGCTCTGGTGACATGCCTATCTGTTCTTCGTAGTTAGGGAGTCCCCAATTAGGTAGACCTGCCTCTTCCTAAGTGTGGCTTTAAAAGATGCAATAGAGTCATTTGTATGCAACGTATGCAATCTTCCCTCTGAGTCAGTACTGAACCAATGCCCCAGCATCACGCCAAAGGGCAGATCATTGCTCCAGATGTCGGTTTTCATCTGAGACAGAAAACTGAACCATTGATCACTTTTGACACTTTTCGTAAAAGAAAGGGCATTAACTCTAGGCCTGATGGGCACTAGAAAGAGTTTGTTGGCAAAGCTATACCAGCAACACTCCCCACCTCCCAGGTGAGGTACACCTTTTCCTGGCAAAAGAGCGGGTTTTTTGCAGGGATAGCTTATATCAGTTCCCCAAATGAAATAACCTGTACCAGAAAAAGGACCTTTTATGCTGGTATAACTGGATCTAAGGCTTTTGGCTGGTACAAAAATATTGCAAAGAATCATACCCCTAACCAACATTATTATATAGCAAGTTTCTCGTGTAGACCTGGCCCTAGTGTCCCAGCCAAATTCCTAAATTCCCTCTGCAGTTTCAACTGGAGCTGACCTTTTCCACTGTCCACCCTACACAGCTGTGTAATGCTGTCACTGCTGTTGTATTGTTAAACAGCTGCCAGGTTCCATCCCACAGCTGTTTTCCAGTAAGCGGTGAATTGCTTTGGGATAAAAAGTGCTGTAGAAATGCAAGTTAGAAATAAATTACTGTGCTTTCCCCAGGCTGAGGTGCCACGGCCAGAACAATAAAAACTAGTGGCTGAATTCTGCCCCCAGTAACACAGGCATAAATCAAGAGATTACATCGTAGATGACATTTTTCTCCCCCGCTCCCCCAAATATACCTGTGTTCCTTCTTCACACTTTTCCCCATTTTCACTGGTTACTTCCAAGCGCATGAATTTCGGTGGGCGCCCTGGCCGTCTGCCTGGCCCAAACCTCCTCTTTCCTCGCCCGCGACCTCTGCCTCTTGCTCTGCAGAACACACAGCGCTCCAAGTTAGAGAAAGAGGACATGGATTTGGATTCCACTCTTTTCCTGCACCTTTTCTAAGCAATCACCCCTGAACTACCCAGACGGTTCAGTAATAATGGCCTCCAGTATATTATAAAATGTGAAGAAACCTTGGGAGCAAAAATTGGGTCTCTGGTTGGTGCATATTTCTATCACCCCTCTAATGGAAATAAAACCCCATGCCAAACAAACATATGTCACTTGATGTGGGACTGTAGGACAAGCAGTGGAGCTACTGGCTCTTATCATGTCCTCTACAGTGACAGCTAGTAGCAGCCCTCTAGGCATCCTGGAAAACATTAAAGCCTGAAAGCATAACATCTGTCCCAAGAAAGACGCTGCTCTACTGATATCAGACAGCAGTCGGAGGGGGTCCATTTTTTACATGGATGTTTTAGCACTCACTTGATAATGAGAGACAGGGAATCAGGTTCGGAAAAAATAAGAGATATTTTCCCTCTCTCCTGCTGATCTGCCATCCATTTCTAGATTCAAACCTTTCGAGGTTTAAAATGTTTGTGGATATCTTTCTCACTTGTAATTTTTGGACATTTCTGTACTTTCGATTTCTGACCCAACAGGGAGCTGATGCACCAGAAATATCATTAGAAAGTTGGTTCTCTTGAGATTTCTAGCCCAATTCTGTAGACTCAAGAGGTCACGGTAATTTCAATAAGCATCCAAACAGCTAAAATCCTGACCCTGTTGAGGTTAACGGCAAAACTTTCACTGACTTCAATAGGACAGGATTGTACCCCTACTTCCCACATAATAAGTGCCCTTCCCTTCCTTCATATCACTTCTTATACAAAGCCACCTATGCCAATCACTTCCCCAGTGATATCTCCCTATATTCTTTTGCCTGAACCATTGTCCCATGTTTGTCTGCGTGGGACTGTAAATTCCTGGGTGTCAGAGGCCCTTTCTTTTACCAGTTCTGTAAAACACCTCGTATATCTACAGTGCTATATAATTGATAATAAAGCCAGATCTTTTGAGATTGACCTATCATTAGTGCTATCAATATACAGGACGTAAAGTGCTGGGAGTTGGGAAACTCAGTTACTGCAAAATCATAAGTACCTGCTAAAGAAGTCCAGCTTCTCATCATGGGAGTTGAGGTGCTGTTGGAGCTGTTCTGAGCTCATGAAGCGACGATTGCATTCATAACATGGCCAATTCTTCTCTTGGTCTCGGAGAACTATATTAAGTTGGAAATATCAATGACAGCATCTCAGTCATCAACAGTTAAATGTCCCAAGTTTTCTCCAAGCCCTTTTGTCCCCAGTAGTTTCTGTGGGACACATTTCCATACTGAAGATTGTGTCTTGCAATCACTCTACCATATAGCTCTATGTGGCTTGCAAGCTTCTCTCTTAGCACCCCTGATCTACAGGCTGACATCAGCTGATTGCAGAAAAATGCAGAGGGTAGTGAATGGGATTGAGGAACATTTATATTGAAGGCCAGAGACAGATTAAATATTTACACTGCTCTCCTAACAAACTCCCTATATTAAGTTGCATTTCTAAATAACAGATAAGTCTTTCAAATAAATAATTACAAAAATACAGTCCAACATACCCAGAAACTTAAGCTTGGCTTATTGGACCAGCAAAAATCAATTCCTTTGTAGATGTGGTTAAACCTCCTTGAGACTCTGAAGCAGTTATTTAAGACAGGAGGTTGCCTACTGAGGATGTTCTCCTTAGCTTAGGTTAGGTTTTGTTGTATTTTACACTGGCCAACAAAACTTCCCAGAAAAACAACTGCAACACAGATATATCATACCATTGGTACTTCGAGTACAGGACTCCACCGCCATCAGTGACCTGACATTTCAGAGAAAAGCAACCCCCAGTAATATACCCATATACATGGGGGGAAATTCCTTGCCCACTCTCTGGTAATACTCTGAAGCCCTTAAGCACGAGGCTGAATTATCCTGATTTCAGCATGTATAACAGCAAACGGAGGGCCCCATACTGGAGCTCTGGCATAGCTAAGATTCCTATTTGAATTTTTGCCTGAAGGATTGGGACCACTATAAAGTTAGCTGCCTCTTTTTAAAACAACAGCCACAGAGAAGGAGGAAAGAGAAAAGAACCAACTACCTTTCCTTTCCTCCTCGGATATGTCATGGATCTTCTGGTTCACAAACTCTGCATAGGAGGCTGCATACCACACCTGGAGCAGACACACAAGGCAAAAAGGCATCTTCTTAGATGAACCCCGAAGTGAGGGGAATTCATTGGAGGCTTTCTTAAGCACTGCATTTAGTCCTCTCATCTGACCCAATAACTTGTATTTCTCCTCTCACCCTCGATAAAGCCTGCTGAGTTCATTGTGCCCCCGCTGAGGAATAAAACAGCATTGCTCACAAAGTGTATCCATTTAATTTCCAGGTACCGTTTCCTAATATGAATCTTCATCTCACACATGGTAACCACTACTTGGAAAGGAAATGAGGTTAATCTTAAACTTAAAAGATGGAATAAATATTTAGCAGGGATTCTTCCAGAAGAGATGGTCGCTTTTCTCTTTACAGACAATATGCAGCATGGCATGCAGAGATTCATTTAAAATGTGTCTAAGGTAATAATGGATTGGAGCATCATGCTCCTGCTTCCTAAAGAAAAACCTGGACTCCCTGTAATTTAGAGAATAGGGATTTAGGAAGCCTAATGAAGAGGGAAGAGCCCTAAGAAAGACAGAAAATTACTACAGCTTGGATAAGGATTTCAGTAGAGGCAGGGTCAAGGTCAGGATTCAGAGGTTACCAACCCATCCCATTAAAAAGACTGAATTTACAAATGGCTTGTTTAGATGAGTCTTAAACAGGATTTTAGGCTATATCTACACTAGAGAGCTTACAGCAGCGCAGCTGTACCGATGCAGATCTCTGGTGTAGCCGCTCTATGCTGAAGGACACAGACAAAAGCAAGAAAATTCCTGACAGCAGCAATCAGCCTTCTAATTAGTTCTCAGAATAGATGTTTGAAATTAAAGCAGCCTCTCCCAACCATCCCGCACTAAGCTCAATTGAATTAAAATGTTTTCAGTCTGGGACAAAAAGTAACTTCAACATGTTCTTAACCAGAAACCTAAAAATTAGATTCCATGTGCGGAGTGTAAGTTTAAAAAGTCACAGGAAAGTTGAGTGAAGTAAGAGACCTCATTAGTTTACAGAGCACTAGTACTCCAGCAGCCAATGATGTTCATGTGCGGGTGGGACGAAGGGGAAGAGGAAAACAGAGCATAAAGCTGCTGCAGTACTAGTTAGGTTATAATCAGAGGAGTACAAGTCAAGATGGCTGCTAAGAGTACACTACGAGAGAGAGAGAGATCATTTGTATACATTTATTTTAAGCTTCCTCACTTAGGATCTGATCGGATGATGAAGTGGGCTGTAGCTCACAAAAGCTTATGCTCAAATAAATTGGTTAGTCTCTAAGGTGCCACAAGTCCTCCTTTTCTTTTTGTGAATACAGACTAACACGGCTGCTACTCTGAAATCTGTCTCCTGACTTCAGTGGACTGTGGATCAGGTCCCATATGCTTTACCAAGCTAAAAAGGTTAAGAAATTGCTCAGACTATTTTAGAGCAATAAATGCTAATGCTTAAGGCTTTGTCTACACTAAAGTAACAACCAAGTCCAGGGATAACAGGGTTTCAATTTGTAGCATAGGTGGGATTTTAACTGCATTGGGTATTTGGGTTATTTTCTACAATTCAATTTACATTCTTTCCCACTATGAAGGGGAATCATGATGGGTGAGCACTGAAGTCTCTTACCTTCAGTTCCTGTTTGGGCTCCACATTCTTAATTGTTGTATAATAAATATGGTGGCCATACTGGTATGCCACCAGGTTCTGCTCCAGGTGGTTCTGGGCTGGACGCACAAACATCATCCAATTACAAAGCGCCTCACTGGACAGCTCAAACCACAGATCCTCTTGTAAATCCCTGTCTTTTCTGTCACCTTTCTCAAGAGACACCTAAGGCAAAAACCAAAATACACCAGAGTAGTCGACATTCCACAGTGGTCACATAAAACAAAGGAACCTGAGCCTTTAAAAATCTGTTCTGACACCAACAGCTTCTCCATGAGGAAGGTAATGCAGCCAGAGCTGAGATTTTCACTTTCCCCACAGGACTCCGGCAACAGATGGAACTTAGGAAGGGGCTTAAAAATAGACACAGATGGGATCCATGATTATAAGGGACATGCAAAGACAGTGGTCCCTTCCTCAGATGGTGAGTGAAAGAAGTATGTTCATTCATCTATACCTAATGTACCTCTGCAAATGGGCCATGGAAGCTGGAGATGGCAAAGACCTAATGTATTAGGTTATATGGACTAGTGGTCATCAGTCGGTGCCTCTACAGATTCTCAAAGCTCTTTGTGGCCTTACCTCCACTGAATACAGGAGTACTCCCTGCATCCAAATCAGTGAGCAAATAGATCAGAGCCATTCAAATCCCTCCTCTTTTATCCAAACAGACTTGAAAAAGGGAGAAAATCCCCCTTCTGTCTAGAAGTCAGGGGAGGAAGAGGCAGAAAGAAGAAATTTGGCAACTGAAGTCACAGCATGCCACAAAGCAATGGCTGCAAAATGTCCTGAGACGGAGTTGCAACGTTTGTGTTGACACTCTGCTTTAAGTCTACTAACAGTGAATCATGTGTGTCACAGCACAATAGAATCAGGATGTGGACCTTGACTATTTTGTGGCTCCCTGCAACTACCTTGGATGACTAAGTAGCTCTCTGGCTGTACATGGTTGGGAACAGTTGCATTGCAGTAAGCTGAAGGTGTCAGGAGAACACCTCTGATAAAGTCAGAACAACAGATTCTAGGGCATGAAAAACAAGTAGGTGTAAGGTGTCTCTCTTTCTCTCTCTCTCTCTCTCTCTCTCTCTCTCAGACACACACACACACACCCTCAGAGTGTTACCTTTAAATGGATGTAGCAGTCTTTCAGTTCAGTTTGTCTGACCAGAGGTCCCTCCACGGGGCCAAACTGTGTGCGTTTGGGAATGCGTCTTTTGGAGAACACTCCCCCCAGGAACCTGTCTATATAGAGCACCAGGGGGAGGCTGGCTCTTGCTCTGGTCAGCACTGGCCGGTTTGGGATTGGGTGCAAGGGTCCATGTTTCGGACACACCGAGGGATGTGAGTTATTACACTCTTCACACCCTGCAACACAGTCAGAGAGGAAATGAATAACTGACATGAATTCCCATGCACTGGCATAAAGAAAGGCCCTTACACATAAGATATGATTTCCCTTTAACCGCCTCTGACCTGAATACTTGCCAGAAACTGATGCAGGTACCACAGCACTCAGGCCAATGGTGTCTCTTTATGCTTTAAGAAGGTTGTCATCTTAAAGCGAAACATAGAAGCCTCCCGTTTTACTTATAAGCAAACAGTGCACTCACTCCTTGAAAGCTTCTCAGAGGCCCCAGCTCATGGAGAATGCAGCTGCATACTCTCAAAGTCAGATAGGCTGGTGTGAGTATATATGCTTCTAGGTGCAATCTGAGGTGTTGGCTATGACCTCTAAAGCCCTGCATGGTCTTCGACTCCACTTACCAAATGGTTGAGAAAGGTAAGATTCCTATTTGAATTTTTGCCCGAAGGATTGGAACCACTATAATGGGTTATAAAGTTAGCTGCCTCTTTTTAAAACAACAGCCACAGAGAAGGAGGAAAGAGAAAAGAACCAACTACCTTTGGGGGAAGAGGGCAATAAACTAAATGCTTCCTCTTATGCTTACACAGATCATGGGGGTCAAAGGGTCGAGGTGGATCTGGGTCCCATTCATCCAAGTCGGTGTCTTCCCCGTCTTCATCTTCATCTTCATCATCCTCGTCATCGTCATCCTCTTCCTCTTTCGTTTCCATCCTCCCCATTGGGTTCTGGAGAGGTGCTAAAGGATCAGAACTATCCACTGCCTCCATAGGAGGTAATACCTGGTTATGCACTGGTAATGATGCCTGAGGAAAAAATTCACAACACAGAGTTAGATGGCTCTCCTATCCAGAGGGGATCAAAGCTCACAATTAGATCATCACCTCTAACACAAAGGCAAGAAAACAAAATTATTGACAATCTACTCTTCACCTGTTTGTTTCCTTTGGTAACCAAACAGAGAAGGAGAGAAAGTGAAATCATGTGTATATCACTGCTGAGGCTATGTGCCCTGTAATGCGTCACTGTTCATAGTACTGTGAACCTTGCCCAGTAGGCGCGTTGTGAAAATATCTACCTAACCCCATAAAAGAGTGACATGTGGGGAGGATGCATCAAATGAGAGGAATTTTGAATCTTCACAGAGGGTCTTAGCAACTAAACAAATCCCACTCCCTATCTGTGCTTGAAGAAAGTACCTTGGGTCTCCATGGGCTAGTTTAATTTATTTTGATTTATAAAATGCAATTATTCAATGCTCTGGCATATGATCTTCTCCCTCCTATCACGAAAGCAAATGAAAACAACACCTGACATACACACAGAGGCAGAGTTCACACACTCTCTCTCTCTCTCACACACACACACTTTATCTCACATGCACATGTGTACACACACACACACACACACACAGAGGCAGAGTTCAATAAGGCAGTAGATAATTAAGATCTAAAACCCTAACAACATAAGATAATGAGGCTGATTCTTAATAGCTAAAGGGTATTTGGTTTTAGCTCCGATTTTAATGAAGATTTACTTTCTCTTCACCCACACAAAAAAGCAGAGGTAAATTCTACACAATGTACAAAAATATCCAACCTCCAAAACAGGTATCTCAGACAGAGAATAAGAAAGATTATATATTGTAAAACCTGTCTTAACAGACTACCAAAAAGAGACCAACAGTCACTGGTCACATATAATAGTAGGGATTACTAAATTTGATACTCAAAGCCTTTGGAGAATACTTTAAAGCGGGGTTCTCAAACTTTATTGCAACGCAACCCACTTCTGACAACAAAAATTACTTCCTGACCCCAGGAAGTGGGACTGAAGCCTAAGCCTGCCCGAGTCCCACCACTCTGGACAGGGGGGCCAAAGCTGAAGCTCAAGGGCTTCAGTCCCAGGCAGGGGGCCTGCAATCTGAGTCCTGGCGCCCAGGGCTGAAGCCCTCAGGTTTTGGCTTCAACCCTGAGCAGTGGGGCTTGGGCTTCAGCCAAAGTTTAATCCAGCCCTGGTGACCCCATTCAAAGGGGGTCCAGACCCACTTTGGGGTCCCGACCCACAGTTTGAGAACCGCTGCTTTAAAGTGATTGCTTCAGATAGAACAGTCCCTAGATAGAACAGTCCATGTTTCACTATACATTAAACAAATATCCCCCACCCCCTCAAAAAAGTCTCACATTGCATGACAAGACAGTGGAAAGCTGTAGAAGCCTTCACTAAAACTCTTTTTGCATCGCTTCCTGCATCAGGACATATTTAATCATCTGTTTCCATGGAGCAGTGAAATCAGAGTACCTTTACATTTAAAAGAAATGGGGTCCTGGCAACTTACTCTGTCTGCTTGTGGACCCTGCTCCAGAGCCATTTGCTGCGGGGATTCGGCAACGTTGCCAAGCACGGAGAGGTTGGTGGAATTCATGCTCTGAGCAGCAGCAGGCAAGAGCACGGTTACCTAAAATCATAGGCACTCATTTTAGCACTGCAGCATTTCCATCAGTCACTTACATATGGGCAGTGCCCTGCATACAAAGCTTCTTGGAGCTCTTCACAAGATGAAAAAAATGCAGAGTTCTAAAGGTGTTTTTGGTGGAGATGATGGGCCTGAACAAAGCACCTGGACCCAAGCATTCCTGAATTTGAGGGAAAGGGTTTTGAATCCAGATCTGAATTTTGCAGCTTTGGAATAGTCCATCTCCAGCTTTCAGCTTTAATTTAAGGTCCTTTCCAGTCTGGGATTAAAACCATGCTAGGTGCAAGTGTGCTTAAATGCCCTTTAGCTAGCTGGCTCCTGCTAGAACTAGTGCACCAGGGACTTTATTTTTTCTTTTATTCTTCCCATATACACACTTTTCCCTCCCTTTTCCTTTCCCTTGCAACAAAGACTATAGCTCCCTAATTTCTTCTCTGTTTCTTTTCCTTTAACAAGCCAAGGGACAATACGTTAAAGAAACTAGTAATAATGAGAATAAGTTGAGAGATGAAGCCCTCAAAACTCGGGATTCCAAAAGTTAGCATTATCTACTGCCCCCCTTAGTTGGCCACATGGCACGTGCAGTATTTTTCTATTCTTTTTTCCTTGTTATAGTAACGCACATCTTAATTTACAGTATTATTGAGTGTATTAATTTTCTTCTCCCATAGAACAATTTAGCTGTGTAAAACTGCTGAATTAACATTACAGAAATGACCTTTCCTGACTTCTGAGTGCTGCTTTCTACTTATCCGTGCAGGTATTTTACATGATCTTCATCACTGTCCTGTCTGAACTTTCACCTTTCTTAACCATTACCACTGCACTGGCGCTTGTGTTGTATATAATTATATAAGCAGTCTTTCAACTGAGACACAAACCCTTGTCCATCTATAGAGAGGCCTTGAGAGAACTAAATGATGATCAAAACCAGACTAAACGTGTGCAGTCAAGAGCAGAGAGGGAGGAAGTCCCTCTTATAGATATATACATGGAGGTGGTATATGTTTTCTAATTCTAGTTCTGCTCTAAAAGAGATAATATTAGAACAGCCCAGGCTTCCCTATGGGCTAGAGTGGGCACAACAGAAAGGATGCATTGGCTAGTATATTAGGGCTTGTCTACATTACACGCAGGATCGACAGGCAGCGATCGATCCAGCTGGGTCGATTTATCGCATCTAGTCTAGATGCGATAAATCAACCGCTGTGCACTCTCCCGTCAACTCTGGTACTTCACCGGAGCGAGAGGTACAGGCAGAGTTGACGGGGAGCATCAGCTGTCAACTCAACGCAGTGAAGACACCGCGGTGAGTAAGTCTAAGTTCGTCGACTTTAGCTACGTTATTCACGTAGCTGAAGTTGCGTAACTTAGATCGATCTCCCCCCACTTAGTGTAGACTAGGCTTTAGAGAGCTGTAAATTAGTGCAATTCCCCAAAAGGCTAAAAAGTATTCTCTCAGGGAACAGACAAAAAAAACAACAAAAAAACCCAAAATACATGGATACTCAAGTTCCTAGTTCCTTTGAGTTTGTTGTTGTTTTAATTGGTCTAATTTATAAAATTGCTTTCAAATTAGGGCTGCAGAGAACAGTGTGAAAATGACCAGGATTCAGCCAAGAAGACAGCTGAAATTAACTGTCGGGTATTGACATTTCCTGATGCCAAATGGCAATGCAATAGGCATCATTATTCAGTGGCATGCCTCCAGACCTGCCAGCAATGAGGCGTTCACACAAAGCTTGTGTCTGTGCATATATCATATTAGCACCCCCATATATATCACACTTCAAACACATTGTTACTCTCATCTCCATTACATGCATTGTAAGGAATCAACATTACTTTTAAAAAAAACCTTGGAATGGCCCTTTCATACCAAGTTCTTTTGAAAGACAGGAGGAGCCTTCACTATCATTTTAACTGCTATGATTAGCTCAGATTTCACACAGGAAATGTGTATGTATAACACTCGCAGAAGCAGCAGCTGCTCTAATGATATGATAATGGTTCACAAAAAACATGGAAGTCCTATCCTGGGAAAATTATGATATTAAAAGATGTTGGTGTAGGGGCGGGAACTTGGTGGGAGGGTTGGGGATATAGAGATAAAGTGCTTAGTACTCACGTGGCATATCCTGTCATTATCAGGAGATACCGTATGTGTGGGGATGGGAGCCAGTATCTTTGCTGTGTTTTAAGTGTATAACTTGCATTGTGTACATAAGGTTTCTGATTTTAAGTTTGATCATACATTTACAGCTAAAAGCCTGCTGAAAAAACACAGATTAAACAGACAATAATAAGGGTGGGGGATGTTTGTTATTTTTAAATGTGAATCCAATCTAATAAAAAATGCCAGACTGGCAACTATGGACTGCAATCCTCTATTCACAGAATAGGTGGAGTACAGACAACAGCACTGAAAGCTTTCTTCACATTCTACCAATGTGCCTCAACCCTGATTTGGAGGGTCTCTTTCTAGCAGTGAGAAAGGACCTTGTTCTCTGTCTCCGTTCATTCCTTCGAGTCTCTGCTGAGGCTGTCAACAAGGTTGCAGGATAGAATCAATTGTAGCGGTAGCTTTTATACCGTGGAACTGATTGAGAGCTACCATTTCACTTCATACAGATTACGAAACAGCTATCAAATGGTAATGATTTTTAAATCAGTAATGACTAGGGCTGACTTTGAACCAATAACTTAGAAGTGAAAGTATCCATATCTTATTACCATTTCCTTGAACTATCCAGTCCCTAGATATATATTAGACACAATGAAAAACAATCCTTCCCCACCCACCCAAAAAAAAAAACTTACATCATCCAGCCTTCACAACCACAGTTCTCAATTTCATGCTGCTCCCAGTCAATTTCAAACTGGTGAGCACATCAAGCAGAAAGCCTGGAATACACATATCAGACATGGACCAAGTAATTTAACTATTTAGCCCTTACAATTACTTTCCTAAGAAACACCTGAGAAATGTTTGGCAAATTAAGAACTGGATCCATAGTCCATTGACATCAGTAGAAAGACTCCATTGACTTTAATGGTCTTTGGATCAGACCCTGTATGAGGAAACTTAGAAGCCCTGGCTACCTGTGACTACACTAAAAACCAAAAGAAGTAACAAAACAAAACAAAAAAATCACACAGATCGATTCTCCCATTTAAAGGGACACTGTCGAGGGATTTTTCATAATATTAAGGAGAAACAAATCAGAGTAGTAGTAATATAACTCCTTTAAAGCTTAAAATTGAATTCTGCTACAATTTTTCTACTCATTTACACACACATTGGTCAAGATAGCACTGGCTTGTTATTGTAAGGTTGGTTGTTCGTGATCACCAAGAAGCTGGTACTGAATGACTGAAAGAGAACACGATTTGTTTTGGACATAACTCAAAGTATCACAGTCTAATACACAATCCACAGTAGAATACACAGTGCCCCTTTGCATTCCCTGAGAATTCCTTCAGTGTAGTATTCAGGATCCAATAGAAAAAAGTGCTTCTCACCTGCTGTGTTGTGGCATCCTGCTGGACATAAGCCACTTGGGACGGGTCTGTAAACAGAGTCTAAACAAAGCAAAAAAGGCTTATCAATCAGGCCTCAATTTACTACCAAATCACACAAGGAGAATTACTGTCCTGTTAAGACGCAACCTATGTAAGAATTATTTATTTTATTGAAGTTCCAAAGTGCATATTACTGTGGCAGCTGTATTCAATTTATACCAGTAACCCTATGTATGTAGAAATTAAACTGAAACCAGTGGCCTCCATATAGACTAGTGGCAGCTCCATAAAAGAATAATAATTTCACATTAATATAGCACCTTTCATTCAGATACCCAACAGGTGTTTATAGACTTTACTGATCGTATATATGGAATAATATTTTTCTCCATTGCTAAAGGGTAACAACCTCTAGGATGAAATACAACAGCTGTTTAACAGTACACAGCAACACTACAGAACAATTTAGGGCAAGAATTTAGACATATTGGATTCAACTGAAATTACAGGGGGATTTAGAGAGGTAAAATGGAATTGAACCAGGATCAAAGAAGTTGGAGACTACTAATTCCATCATTCTGCAAGTGTGGGAGAAGATGTATCAAATAGCTCCTATATTTAAACAATCTTTAAAGGCGACAAGTGGTCAGGAAGTTGGGTTTTAGTCTCATGTGAGAAATGACACCTCCAGCATTGTTTTGATAACTAGAAGGAGTGCCACCCAGTGAACCACAATCACTGCTTTTCACAGCATCTGGGAAGAGAAAACCCTAGGAAAACTAAGTACTGACCAAGGTCAACTCTACTTGGCTTCTGAGATTTAAAAATATCACAGCTTGAAGGGGTCTGGCTGTAGGTTGAATAAACACAATACGGTAAAAACTCAATCCGTGCTTTATAATGCATTGTGCTCAGATTTAAGTTACTGTCCTATTTACAAACTACAGCATCTAAGTCTGAGGGCCTTTTGAGGTCCATGATTAGTAACTTTCTAGGCAATTGCCACTTGTGAGCCATCTCCTCTCAACACCTCAGTCCCTCACTACTTTGTTCTCAAACTGGATGGGACTTGAAGACTGCTGGCAGCCTATGCACCATTGTATGAGAAACTCTGTATATACTAGCTCAGAGCTGTATGACATAGGTGGAAAATGAGGCAAAAGGCAACTCTGGTGTTGCCCCATATACCAAATACAGTTCCTTTACAATGTTAATATGAATGCTGCCATATCAGCAAAGGGATTAAATGCTCTTGACAAGGACTCTCTCCCTTTAAATATATTATATATACACATGGAGATTTAGATACATACATATATATATCACATAAAATATATACTATCAGGAACAGCAGTTATTAGATATTTATTTAATCTAATAATTATGCAGGACAAAAATCAGGCCTCTGAAATCAATTCTTTTGCCTAAATAAGGATTATTGGGTTAGAGCCAATGCTTTCAGATCCTATGACAAGAAGTGCTGTGCAAGTGCAGACTCTATTATTATTAATTACCAGAACTGTGCTGTGCAAAATAAGGAGACTGTTTCCAAGAAAAGCATGGATTAAGCAGCACCTCTTCCCTCTCCTAAGTATTCACAGCCTACAGCTTTTAGCATTTTATATATATATAGTGCAGGCAGAATTTCTCAGTGATTAAAAACACCTTTGATTTAATTACAGTCCAGTCTAACTGAAGTGCAATAGCCAGTACATTGTGGTTAATAGCCCCGACATCCCTTGATTACCACATATGCAGAGTTGACTGGAATGAATAGTACATACTCCCTCTTCACCAATGGTTAGAGAGAGGTGGCTATGCACAGCTGATGGCCATTAATACAAACCATATAACTTTGCAGGTAGCTGGCTTTAATCCTGAATTAAATTATTACTCTGTAAGGCCCACAGGGGGCAGAAAGGGGACGGCTGTGGAACTACACGTGCCTGCGTAGCCTCCACAGGATGGATGTAAACCAACGTGTGCTCCGAGGTGTCCACTGAGGTGTAAGAGGTGCCATCTGCTGTGTAGACCACCTGCTGCGGGGGACGGTCCTGATCATCACTGTACACAATTTGTGCCACTGTTCCACCTTCAGGGACAAAGTGCACCTGGAGAAGAAATGAAGATGATATCCTTAAATAAATGTCTCTGTGAAAGTGTCCACAAACACACTCAGAATAGCCAAATTCATCATGTAAAGGCCTCCTGAGTCCATTCTACATAGCCAATTGTTATGGACATAACACAAAAATCATTGTATAATTTGAACTGAGAAGCCTAATCTAAATGCCAGTGAGGTAGAAACCTGGTCATAAAAATCACTACAACTTTTCCTTTTTACTCCGCATTTTAACTAGAGACATAAATATTTATACACAGCCATCCCTAACACTTAGTTCTTGGATCATTCTTCTCCCTTCTGCTTTTTGCAAAAAGAAGTAGATATGATACAGGACAAGCCTTATTAATTGTTTATATACTTTTTCAATTTATTTTAATGCAATCTTGTGGATTTATATTATTTCATTCACTCAGTTTTGTATTTGGATGGTAATTATTTAGTTCTTATTTGAACAGCTAAAATAGTTCATTAACTTACTGATGCTGCTGCAAATGATACTACTATATCTGTGATATTAGAATGTGATATGTGGGACTGTTTCCCTGTAAGATGTACATTCATAAAGCTATTTGAATGGGAAAAAAATATAATCGCAAAAACTATTTGATGCTCCTAAAGCTGCTAATGGGATATAGAGACTGCACCTCCAGGCCAGCAGTTCATATCTACCCAGGTAGTGACTAGAAATTGTTGTCCACGGTGGCCTGTCTGAAATGAGCTGTTCTCAATCTTGTTGCCAGTAGGCAAGTGTTCTCTTCTTGACAACTTTGAGCTGAAGTGCTCAGCATTTTTGAAAACTGGGCCATTTATTTAGACACCTGAATATGGAGTGAGGAACCTAACTTTAGATCTCCATTTCCAAAGTATCTTAGCCAAAGTATACGCAGGTACTGCACTTTCACAGAGTTTGAAATAAAATTAATCTTATTTTATTAAAACTTGTTATAAAATAATTGATTTTGCTTGATCTTTTGGGATATTTTTTCTAAGAAAAAACATAAGCATCTTAGTTTAGGCACTACTGTAGATCTTGTAAAATAAAATGCCATTTCAAAACTAATAACAATGATGAGACTAATACATAGTATGCATACAGTGCCTTTCATTTCCAGGATGCTGTGAAAATACTAATGAACCCTCACAACACCCCTGTGCAATAGCCAGAGGTAGTAAGTATTGTTATTTCTATTTTACAGCTGGAGGAGCTGAGGTACAGAGAAATGCAGTTTCTTGCAAAGTCCAGAGAGCAAGTTATTGGGACAGCCAGGATTCCAAGGCCTTATTCACAATCCTGTGCAAATTCGGCTCAACAAAAATTGAATAATTGTTTTTAATGTATATTTTAAATCATTCCTCTGCACTGCTGAGACTCTGAGAAACAGTATCTTACTAATATTTGAGAAGTAAACATGAAACTGATTTGAAACTAATGTGAAACTAATCAATCTCAGTTTTGCTGTCCAAACTGAGTGGAATGCAAAGAGTGAAACAGAAGCAATGTAAAGTAAATGAGATTTTTATAAATCTAAGGCCCAATAATAACCATGGTTTAAAAAAAAATCTGTATATACGATATTACTCTTGACAGTGATGCTTTGAACTGATCCACATTGGTGCTAGAAAATTAAAGAAAAGAGGATGTGTGATGTGACTTTCTGTCATGCTTACAATGAAAAAATGGCAGTAGGAATCTACTACATATGTATTATGGTCTTGTCTTAGTCATGTGACTAATCCTACTGACATCAGTTGGACTAATTTGATGAATCCTTACACATAAAAGAAGGATTTGGCTGTAGCAGTCACTGGAAACTACATATTTCCTTTTGGCATCACTCCCTCCTACACTACCACAAAACTTTAACCAGAGGTCCAATTAGAAAGAAAGAAACTGTGGTTCTTTCCCAAGCTTCCACCCATGCTTCCAAGCCCAGCTATGTCCACTTCTGATGCCTGTACCAGCAGATTGTGCAAAGCTTCTTATGGATTGTTGTCCCCCTGCCCTGCGTGCTTATACTAGCAGTGAAATTGTGAACAATGTTGACATTTAAATGACCATTGATAGGCTCCAGAGATCACACCCCTCAAAATGAATAGAGATAGTTAATACCTCTCAGAGCTATTGTTTCAGGCTGTCTGCAAACTCAGACACACTTCACAGCATTGGCTTACACTCAGTTCAATTGCTAAAGCTTTACTTTGCAAACATAGGGGCTAGGCTTCGATTTCTTTTCAAGCTTAGCTTCTGGAGCACAAGGTGGCAGGCTCCAGAAAAAAAGTACGAGCTTGTTGACCTGCTGCAAGCAAGCTCAACTCAATCCCTCACTCTAAGAAATAATTAGAGAAATTTCTAGGAGCCACTAGTCACCTGAGCAGTATTCTGTTCCTGCTCAGTAGATTCAGACCACACCTGTGGACTTTCCTCTTTTGAGTCCATCTCGTCCCTGCTGTGGTGCTCCATGGTGATAGCTAATTACAGGAGCAGTGTTTGGCTGAATAGATTCATCTGTTCGCTATGTCTCTACTCACACAAGACAAGGTGATCTTCTGTAACATGGCTATAACGAGAGAAAAGAGACCCAAGATATTAAACAGCCGAGTACATTGCAATCAATTTCAATTGTAACAGAAAGGCAGCTGAAAGGTGTTACTATCTACCACATGCAGGGATGTGCTTCTATGACAGAAGAAGTCTTAATTTTACGAACATATTTTTTCTCAGTTCTCTTTCCCAAATCCTGCTGTACAGTATTTTCTATCTACAGTAGATGAGGAAACAGGCCAACAACTGCAAACAGCAGAGCTTCTGAGGAGGCCTGGGAGAAACAGATACTCATGAAGCAACCCTCCCATCCTGCAGCACTGAATGTGATAATCATTGCAGAGCAGAGAGAGGAGTTTAAAAAAGATCCATTTCCCTTCCCTCAAAGTCATCACATTACAGAGACCATCCATCAGCTTAGGGTTAGACTGGATTCCCTTTGAATCCCATCACTACTGCTCCTGCACTGGTCAGAAGGGGTTTGTTTCTTCCTGGCAACAAGGTGTTCCGTCTACAACTTTTGCAGCCTCTAATGGCCTACGGATCAAGAGACA
Organism: Eretmochelys imbricata; assembly: GCF_965152235.1. Taxonomy (NCBI): domain Eukaryota; kingdom Metazoa; phylum Chordata; order Testudines; family Cheloniidae; genus Eretmochelys; species Eretmochelys imbricata. Next base: position 8,041,250 of record NC_135593.1, on the reverse strand, counting down.
GTGCTGGGAATTGAACCTCAGTCTTTCACAAAAATAATCATTATGTTCAGAGGCAGCCACTGTTTTCTCAATGTATTTGTTTAATTTTTAGTGCAACCGATCCTGCATTTAGAGGCAACTCTCCACATGCACAGGTCTGCAATCCCAGCTGGCATTTCACATACTATTAAACTAGACATTTTTTTAAACAGAGAAAGAGAAGAACAATGAAGCTTAAATTCTAATCGATGTAAGCCTGGAAATCCTGACAAATTGCTTCCATGCTAGGTTTTATTCACCCCTTGCGATTTTATCAGAGCCTCTCAAGCTGCCATCGGGAATCTTAGAAGTGTAATTTACAGCTCTGCTGATTGGGTTAGTCAGTCCTTTAGCACCTTCCCAGTCCTTCATCTCCAATGTCATATTAAATCATAGACTGAGGAATTAGCATGAGGCTGAGCCCATCTGATTTTTCAGCAAGTCCAATTAACTTTATTTTATACTGGCTGTCTAGTTGGGCTGATCTGATGCCAGCACCTGCCTGTGCAACAGGAAGAAAGCAGAAGGTCCCTGTCATAAATATAAAGGGAAGGGTAACCACCTTTCTGTATACAGTGCTATAAAATCCCTCCTGGCCAGAGGCAAAATCCTTTCAACGGCAAAGGGTTAAGAAGCTAAGGTAACTTAGCTGGCACCTAACCCAAAATGACCAATGAGAGGACAAGATACTTTGAAATCTGGAGGTGTGTGGGGGGGTGGGAGAATAAAGGGTTGGTCTGTCTGTGTGATGCTTTTGCGGGAACAGATCAGGAATGCAGACTTACGACTCCTGTTAAGTTAGTAAGTAATCTAGCTAGAAATGCGTTAGATTTCCTCTTGTTTAATGGCTGGTAAAATAAGCTGTGCTGGATGGAATGTATATTCCTGGTTTTGTGTCTTTTTGTAACTTAAGGTTTTGCCTAGAGGGATTCTCTGTGTTTTGAATCTGATTACCCTGTATTTACCACCCTGATTTTACAGAGGTGATTCTTTTACCTTTTCTTTAATTAAAATTCTTCTTTTAAGAACCCGATTTTTTCATTGTTCTTAAGATCCAAGGGCTTGGGTCTGTGTTCACCTGTACAAATTGGTGAGGATTCTTAACAAGCCTTCCCCAGGAAAGGGGGTTTAGGGCTTGGGAGGATATTCTGGGGGAAGACATCTCCAAGTGGGCTCTTTCCCTGTTCTTTGTTTAAAATGCTTTGTGGTGGCAGCATACAGTTCAAGGACAAGGCAAAGTTTGTACCTTGGGGAAGTTTTTAACCTAAGCTGGTAAGAATAAGCTTAGGGGGGTCTTTCATGCAGGTCCCCACATCTGTACCCTAGAGTTCAGAGTGGAGAAGGAACCTTGACAGTCCCTCACTGATGCTATCCTTGATTTACATTTTAAAGGCAAATTATTATAGTCATAATTTATTCCCATAAATTCTGACATTCGGTTTGTCACTGACAAGCTAGAAAAAGAAAAGGGAAAAAAGCAGGCATTTTCTGCCTTCTGTTAATCTCACAAACAATGAAGGAGCCTTGCAGGACCTGAGCACATACATCCTACATAGGCCTTCCCTGCAATGCACAAAGCAATAATTCAGGAAAGCTTTACTATAACCTCACTCCGTGGAGTGATGGAAAAATTAACACCATCGCCACACTGAAAAACAACAAATGGAGGAAAGAGGCTTTTGTGCTTTATTAGACAGTATGTCATGCTATCATCACTGGTAACAACCTCTCACTGACTCCCTCATGCTAAGAAACACATCGCATGCATGTTTTGCTCAACCCAAGGGGTGACGGAAGAAAGTAGGATATGTCATGTGACTTCATAAACACTCATGCCGTTAGACTCTGGGGAAAAGAAAACAGAAATGTTACATTCATGAATGACGGTATATATATCCTAAAATATAACCCTAAAATCTGGGCAAAGAGATGAAGAGGTAAGAAAAAATGCAATGCCAAATCAATGAGTGACGCTTTAGCCAGGGATCTTACTAGTAAGAAAAAAACACTATTAGCTGCATTGAACAATGGTCAGTGCTGAGAATCATCTAACACTGCTGTCCAAGAGGCTACATTATAAGGTGTTAAAGAAAGAGTTTACTATAATAAATAATAATACATAGTATTTTGACCTTCTATAGCATCTTTCATCCAAACACCTCAAAGTGCTTTGTAATGTAGGTAAGTATTATAAGACTTTCTTCTTATTCTTATCAAATCCTTCCTTTAACTAAAATAATTCAGTGATTTTGTTAGCCCTATGATCACCAGGGTGTATATAATGGATTGTGTAGCGCATGATAGTGTTCATAATATTAATAACAAAGTCTGAACAAGACAGCGTTTAGCTGAATTTATCTTAATATCATAACAATCTTTCTTGCGCTCCTTTTCTATCAATTTATTCTAAGTTTTTGGCCGTCGGTATTAACTGAATTAATTAATTGCATACCCAGTATTTTAATCAATTATCCAATAACTACCTGCCTAAAACAATCAAAATGGATCAAAATAAATGCTGAAGTTTTATTGTTTGGTTTATTTATTCTATTTACACACACACACACGAGAGAGAGAGATTTGGTTACTAAGAATCTGATCAAGTAAACCAAGCATTGAATTAAGCGGAAGGCATGAATATAACCAATTAACAGATGGTGTAACAGGGTGGCAGAGTTTTTTGACTGACTCCCCCTTTAAACAGGTGTTGAAATCTTGAAGGCAGATGCTGATTCATTCCTGCTGGCTCACGGTGGTAGGAATAACTCTTGTATGTTGAATATAAGGGAGGTTGGGATGACTCTTTGGCCCCAAACTGAACTTTACAATATAATCACAGCAGGAAAACACCAGGAACAACCAAGCTTAGGGAGAAAGCATAGGGTGTAGTTTAAATTTTTGCTGTGGCTCTGAGTTACTGATAAAACCAAATCTCAGGAAGAGAGGAAGTTTGGTCTACATTCAGTGGGTCAAAGATTCAGCTTCTATCGACTGGCATAGTTCCATTATAGCTCCAGTTCAATGGAGCTATGCTGTTATACAGTGGCTGAAGATCTGGCCTGATGTATTTAGATTCTGTTCAGAGAACAGTGAAGATTTCACTGCTTACAGATGAGGAAATCTTGCTTACACCATAGCTGAACTGAGGCAGAGAAGTTAAGTGATTTGTCCAAGGCCACATATAGAACCCAGGAATACTCGATCCCAGTCACTTGTTGTAACTACTAGACCACGTTGGTTCTGAAAACCACCTTCTTTTGAGAAGCTGCAGAACTTGTTCATGCCTTTGATTCAATTAGTGTAAAAAAAAATCTGGTAAGTTATTGTTCGATTTGAATGGCTATATAGCTGCAATACATGGCTATCAAAAATTGGTTCTTCATTAGTCTTTTTATCCTTCCATTTTAATAATCAGAATATACAGCAAAACACCTTTCCCTGGAACAAGGCACAAGGGAATTTGCAAGTCTCTTTGTAATCATTGCAGTGCATTTGCGCCAGTGCTGCTAAATTGGAGCAAAAGACTTCCAGTGGAGACAAGGCCTTTGAAAAAGAATCCACGACTTCAGAAAGTTTGAAAATGGTTTAGTTAGAAGTCACTTTCCACCCTGAGACATTGAAGGCGAGAATGCCAGGAAATGTAAATACCTGAGGGTGTCTACATTACAGCAGCACAGCTATGGCGCTGTAGCTTTGCCATTATAGTGCCATGGTGTAGACACTTCCTACATCAACAAAAGAGGTTTTCCCATTGATATAGGTAACCCACCTTTCTGAGAGGTGGTAGCTAGGTAAACAGAAGAATCCTTCTGTCAGCCTAGCTGTGTCTACACTGGGAGTTAGGTCAACCTAACTATAGATTGCAATTGCATGGGCATGCAAGTTTTCACAGCCCTGAGCAATGTACCTTGGTCAACTTAAGTTTGAGGTGCAGACCAGACCTGAATAAGTTTTAAAACTGAGCTCATAGAAGGATGCTAAGGGGACAGGCTGAAAGAAGTTTCCTTGCTGAACCTTATGCATAGGTGACCCTCCTTGAATTAATCTGGGAGGTTGCTATTCTTCCCTCCAAATGCATCCTCAAGATCCACTCCAGCTTTCTGACCTATAAGAAATAAGTGCTAACGTCTCTGCACTTCAGGGCTCCCCTATGATCTTTTCTCAGTTCTCCCAGCAGTACTGGCTCAGTGCACAGTGGAGTAACAGATACCCAAGCTGGCATGTGGCTATGGAACTTTTAAAAGGCAGTGACAGTTGGGTCAAGTCATCTACCAAGGAAAATTCTTGACATGTGTCCAGTCTCCCCCTGACTCATTACACCCAACAGAAATGTTGCGTTTAGATTAGCTGTTGAGAAAGGGTGGTAATTGAGTGAGTTGACAGTGACTTCACAATGGCCCAACTTAAGGGTTACATGAACTGTTTACTTTACTGTCTGTAGCCTATATAACAGGGGTGGCCAAACTGTGGCTCGCGGGCCACATGAGGCTCTTTTCCCATTAAAGTGTGGCATGCAGAGCACCCCAGTCCCATCCAATTCCACCCCCACCCCCACCCCCCACCATTCTCCACCTACCAGACTTGGGTGGGGGAAGCTCAGGACCTCTGCCTTGCAGCAGCATGGTGTGGTAGGGGCTTCTGCCCAGCGAGGAGGGGGGTCTTGGGGCTTCAGCCCTGAGGGGCGCTCCTGCCAAGGCTCAGGGCTTCAGCAGGAGCGGAGCTAAAGCTCCAACCCCCGGCTCCCGGCAGGTGTGCCCTGGCTCTCGAACTTCTGAAGATTGTCATATGTGGCTCAGAGGGCCAATAAGTTTGGCCACCCCTGCTATAAAACCATAAAAACAAGACACAATTCTCATTAATATTTAGCTTAATTACAACCTAGTTTCTTCAAATATAGCCCTATGCACAAGATTGCAATTAATTTTAATTATATGGAAAGTTTGTCGAATCTGTGCTAGTCCATCATTCTGACTGGTGCCTCCATTAAATTATAGATGAAAGATCTTTTCTTGGGCTTCTGCATATTTTAGAAGGTGACTTGCATGGGCCTTGTCCTTTGCCTGGGATACCCAAACTTCTGGCATAATGAGGGAATACTCTCTTCTATCCATGCTACCTGTCTATGGATCATTCTCTACATGTATGCATTTCTCTTTCCAAATATTTTGGGGGCTTTTCCACACCACGTGTAGAAGTTTGACATCTTAGGAATACAGGAATATCCGTGCAAATATGCCAATGGGGGATTTTGCTGCGTCAGAAGAGATGCATGCAGATGCAGTGTGAACCAGATGTAACTCAATTACTTGCATTTCTATAGCATCCCTGAGACCTATATAGAGCATAAGCAGCATGTTAAGCAGTATGCCAATGTGCAATATGCTAAACCATTTACAGCACCCCTGAAGAGAGCATTTTCCTCCTCAAAATAGAAGCCATGCCTCACTCAGTATGGAATCAGGTGATGACACAAGGGCTGCAATGCTAATGGGTAGAAATACATCATATCATCATCCCTGAGTGTGAAAGAAACAGGATACCAATAGAATGCAGCATAAACAACACAGCAGGATATGGTGTGAGGTGAAACCCACACATTTCCCTTTATTAGGTCCCGCCCTCCAGATGCCAGCACATGTAGAATGCAGCTGCCTGTCTTCTCAAATCTATAAAGTGCAACCCCATCAGCAAACTCCTCAGACGATTCTACTAGCTCCTCATTCATTTCAGGATACGGTTTAAAATTGCCCTACTTTTGTTAAAATCCTCTGGGGACTTCTGCAAACCTCACAGACTCTGTCCCTCTTCTCTTCCAGCACTTGCTTCCTCTTTGACCTTTCCAAAATCTCAATGTTGCTCCAGTCTCTTGCCTCTACAATTCTCCATCTCTTTCCAAGCCTCACGTGTAAACCTGCCTTTATTCCTTTGATACCTTCTCATGTCTCACTTCTTCCCCTTGTCACATATTGTCCCTAACTGCAACGCTATTATTAATTCTTCAAATTCTTTGAAACAATCATACACAAAATAATATATTATTCCATTGAGATTCCCCAAAATTGGAGGGAAGATTGGGGCAAGACAAAATGCAGGTGTGCACCTCAGCAGCAACTTGGAAAACTGGAAATGTACAAAATAATGAGCTTAATTCAGGAATTCTCAAGTGAAGGGGCTTGACCCACACCACAGGGTGGTGAAAATTCACCAATTACATGGAAAAAAGAAACCAGGGGTAACTGGACTCAGAAGGGGCAAGGACAAGGAAGGGAAGGAGCAATTCCCTCCCCTTTCCTCCTCCCCTCACCTTCTATGGCTGCCCCCACCTCCTCCCTGTTCTGCCCCCTCCCCTAACCAATTTGTATTTAGCTCTCACATTTACAGCATGCAGCTCTGGAGGAAGCACTATGCACAAGCAGCTGCACTTACATTGATTCAGTCATGCCCTTAATCTGAGAAATGTTCACTAGAAAATAAAGCTGCTCAACCGTTTACTGATATGATGGATTTTGAATTAGAGAATGACAAATAATCTGTCACTTGGTATTTCTGTTACTGCAGTGTCAGGGCCAGGAACTGTTTCGTATACTGGTTACTAAATTTTACAAACGTAAAATTCTTAATTTGTCTCAATTTATTCTCTGAATAACAGGGGTCTAACCTTTTACTTGCAGAATATAACCGTTCAGCTAAGAAAGTCATTTGCACAGGGACAGTGGCACCTTTATAACAAATACAGAATAATAAATACCCTCTACTTTTGTACTCATGGCACCAGTGTAACCTCACCTCAGAGTGAATTCCAGCAGCAATGTCTGTCATTTATACGAAAATTGATGTTTCTATTTGGTAAATATCTTCCATAACACAAAATGTCTTTAACCAAATTAATAATTAAAAAACAAACACACACACAAACCTTTTTAAACACTTGGAAGGCTTCAGATGCGGACAGAAGAGAACCGTGCTCTTCATTTCTAGACCACCAGTTTGAATCCAGTTTACAACAGTAGCGACTAACTTATTAGCACCCCAGGGAAGCTCTAGTCGAGGTCCACGGGTGCAACTGCACACACAGAAATCAGGCCCAGACCAACCAATATGCACTCAGTGCATTTTCACAGGACCCCCATCTCAAGCTTGGCCTAGCTGTCCCCCCATCACGATGCAGGCGCTGCCAGGCCAAATTTGACAGAGTGGCACTGTGACCCCTTGTGCCAGGTTGCAATGCCATTCACTCAAATTCAGCCTGGCCACCCCTCCAACGAAGGGTCTGTTTGTCCTGGTCTGATGGAGGGACAACCAGGCCAAATTTGAGTGAACGGAGTTGCAAACTGGTGTATGCAGTTTCAGCACCAATCAGGTCTGGCACCTGCCATAGGTAGTGCAGGGAGCAACTTGCTTGTCCCAGATCCCAATATCACCACCACTGGCATCATCATGCTGGGCCCAAGTCAACCTGCCAGGGCAAGAGCTCGGCGGTAGGCGCAGATTCAGGGATACCGCTCCCATCAGCAGTGGGTCTGGAGCTCAGGGAAAGATAGAACTGGAAGCAGACCCCCAGCTGCACGCAGGGCAGAGCCCCCCATCTCCACAGGGAAGACAGCAACCCCAAAGGCCTGGGCCCTCTCTTACCCCCCCCAGTTCCCCACCCTCCAGTACTCATTGAATCAGAAGTCTACATCAGCCCCTGTATCATCAGATCATTGTGAAGTGAGTTGCGGATGGGAGGTGAAATCCAGCCCCACCAAAGTCAATGGGAGTTTTGCTATTGGCTTTAATGGGATTCTCAGTTCAAGTTCCGGTGGACAAGTATCCATATCACCATATTGCTGGCAGCCTCAGAAAATACATGAGCTACGGGTCTAGCCAAAGCACTGGTTTTCCCTGCATGATGCTATTACTGAGGTTTCCTAACTTTTTGAGAAGGAAGGTTTGAAAACTCCATTATGATGAATCCACTCACTTCCGACTGAGCTAGAAGACAGTGGCAAAAAGTTCCCTTTCAGTATCAAAGACTTTCAGAGAGGCTATATTTATCTCTGAATACCTGAGAAAGTACATCACTTTCTTGTATAAGGAATGAGGTTTGGTGTCCCCCAGCTGGCAAGCATAGGCCATGGTCATAGTATTGGCTATAATGAAGACATGCTGATAATTTTACCTTATGAGAGCTAATGACATACCTTAGTTCTGGAAAGCTGATGCTGCAAGAGTTGGCCCCTGCATTAACTGATTGTTTGAATGGCCTCCCCAGCTGAAAAGACTGGTATCCACTGATGTGGATCTGGTCAATTCGATTTAGGATGAACTGCTTTGACCCTGTGCTTCTCAGTCCAGTAAACTAAGCAGATTATTGATTGGGGAACAGTGATATTGAACTGGGGATGACTCAGAAATTCTGGAGAAAGAGATATAAATCCAGAATTCCCAACTCCATCAAACTGTTTGAAAACCAAGAAGGAAGAGTTGACTTCCTGGTACCTCTCTTTCCTTAGAACAACTTCTATTACTCCAGTCTGAACTAACTTCCTGAATCTGGAATTCTTGGGGAAAATGGACAAACTGAGAAGAGGGAAGAATTGATTAAGAAGAGGTTAAAGGGAGGGAGGGTGCTAAGAGATTCTGTTGCATACTCCTTACTACCTGTTCAAAGCAGAAGCCCCAGGAGTTGCAAAGTTGAGGAGTCTTCCCCATGGGACACAGATCTTTAGGCAGGCAAGGTGGTGAATCATGCTGAGGTCATGTTACAGCAAAGTGCTCTGAAATAAGTTGATTCTGAGTCAGTTCCGAGGTCATCTTATGGTAAGTACCTGTTTTCTGGTCCAATGAATATGGAGGCAGAGAAGCCCCACAAGTAGGGCTTATTTCTGTGAAATGATGTATATATTTCCATCTGCTTAGAGGGAAAAGACATCTGCTCCTTGTCCACTGCCTATATAACTGCTTTCTTGAGAGGCTCTCCAAAGAGCTTTCCTCCACTCATATGATTCCATTTCTTTTCTCTTCTATTTAGGTTCTTACATTACAATAATTGCTATGGTGTTTGAGCACAGAACATTCGCTTCACATTTTTTGGGGCACAGATAGTGTTGCTTGTTTGGTCTGAATGGTTAGCCAATACATAGGGCCTTGCAGTGTTGTTTCCATTAGGCAGAGAAACTGATGAAACACTCAGCTACTTTCTTTGGTTCAATCCTATTTATTTACAAAGAATATACACAAAGTCTTGCATCCCTGAATACAGTAGAAACAAAAAAAACAGCAGGAAGTTTCCTTGCTCACTATTTCCGAGTCTGCTCCTCCAGTCAGTTCTGTGCTCAAGGAGCTGTCACTCTGATCCTTTTCTGGGTCATGCTCATGACTGCTTCGCTGGTTGTCTGCTGGCTCTCTGCCTCTCACAAAGAGCCTGTCAAAACAATCTTCTAGCCCTGCATTTACAACCAGTACCAGGGAAACCCTCTTATTCTCCCAGGGTTAGTTTTTTCTCAAGCCTTGTCATGTAGCCCACTGCCTTGGCCAGAAGCTTCTGTAGTTTTCAGTTATCTCGCTTCATAAAGGAACATTTAATTGCTCCTTCCAGCCAGCCAGAAAGAAGGATGTTTAGCACACCCATGACTTTAACCAGGTCTCTTTATAGCAGCGGTTCTCAACTGGTGGTCTGTGAGCCCTTTCGGGGGGGCTGCGGAGCCTCATTACTGAAACCCAATTTCCCTGAGCCCCAGCACTGAAGCCAGGAGCGGTGCAGGGCTGAAGCCTGCACCCCCTCACCCTCCCAGCCCAGGAGTGGTGCAGGGCTGAAACTGATGCCCCCCCCTCCCAAGCCAGGAACAGTGGATGGCTGAAGCAGGGAACCCCAGCGCCCCCCTCCCCGCTGAAGCTGGGAGCCGCACTGGGAGCCCCCCCGACCCGTACACAGGCCCAAGCTGCCCCCTGAGCTACCCCCTGCTTGCAAACACCCCCTAGCTACCCCCTGCCTGCACACAGCCCATAGCTATCATCTGCCTGCACCCTGAGCTACCCCCCTGCCCGCACGCAGCCCCTAGCTGTCCCCCTCCCTGCACCCTGAGCTACTCCCCTCACTTCACAGAGCCCCTAGCTACCCTCTGCCTGCACCCTGAGCTATTTTCAAACTTTTTGAACTGACACCAACCCCCTCCCCGGAGTTATATTTTTGGTTGCGTCCCCGTACAGCCCAGACAGGCTGGGTGGCCTCCTGAGTGAGTCAAGGGATGGAGGTGGCGCTCCCTCCCTACACCCTGCTGTGTGGAGTTGGCTCAAGCCTCGCCAGCCCTTGCCCCCCCCCCCCCCCCGCATAGAAGTAAAACTATGCCCAAGGGTCACCCCGGCCCAGAGGCTCACGCTCTCCCCCCCACCCTCTGCCAGGCCCTGGCATTTTTATAGCATATTGATGGGGGGGGGGGCCTCAGCAAGAAAAAGGTTGAGAACCCCTGGTCTATAGATCAAAGACCTGCCTGATGGCATCCATTAACAGCTTCCACCATACCAATATCTTCTGGCCACCACAGTAATTCGTTCTCCACCTTTTTTTCAGGGAAGCAAAGAAGGAGAGTGATTTCTTTCATCTCCTTATGAGGACACTCAGGGCATGGCTACACTAGAGAATTTACAGTGGCGCAGCACCCCTGTAAGCTCTCTAATGTCGCCACGCTAAGCTCTCCTGTTGACTTAATTACTCCAGCCCCCGTGAGCAACAGAAGCTATGTCTGTGGGAGAAGGTCTCCCACAGGTCTCCCACTGACAGTGTTGTCCACATTTGCGCTTATATTGGTGTAACTTATGTTGCTTGGGGGTGATTTATTTACCCCCCTGAGTGACATAAGTTATACCGACATAAGCTGTAGTGTAGACATTCTCAGATCAGAGTCGCTCAGCTGGAAACCATGGCTGGAGGTAGCATTTTTCTCCTGGGAATAGCTGGGCTCAATATATTTTGGTTCTTCTTCCATAGGGATTTTTGATATGGGGGTTCCTGAAGTGGACACACATACAAAATACTAAACAGTATATGTATTTCAAGGGTGTTGCCCTTTTATATTCCTGCTGTTGGGGAAAGGGCACCTTTTCTCAATGGTGAGAATATGCAGAAGACTCTGACAAATGGAGAGGACAGATTCTGCAGCAGGACCCTTGGAGTTAAAGCAGTGCCCCCACTGAGCCCACTAGGGAGATCCCACAGAGAAACCAAAATCAAGGGGTTTCCAAACATTCTTTGTTGCCCCTGATCTGATAGGATAAAGATGGAAGAAGACTGGAGCTATGCAAGTGTAATGGTCCACCTCTCAGCTCAGAGAATCACAAAACCATGGCAATATCTCAAATGAGAATCCCTTTACAATATTGGCTGCATAAAACAGTTGCTTTGATTTACTCAAGGCTACAGAAGAGGTTTGCATGCTGAGGTTCCTTACAGCAAAAACAGGAATGGCTATTAGCTGAATGCTATTGGTGCTGAGCATTGAATACTCTCTTTCACCACTAATCATATACAAGGACAGCAAGATCATCATGCAAGGTGGGCTTTATACTAAATTATGCTGTGAATTGTCATCCAGCTTTTAATATCAAAATGGTTTATTATGCTCAAAAGTAGAAACCCATGTGTCTGTAACAAGCTGTATCCTACACTTAACTTAATTATCCCAGCACACATGGGAGGTAAGTCAGTAAATTTTCTGAGAACCTTTGGAAGAATTTGCTCTCATGGCAGCAAGAAGGCTGGAAGGTGCAATATGTTTAACCTCACTGACTACTGAGTCATGACTGCTGTCTTTTTTCTGAATTTTCATTCATCAAAAACGTATTTATTTCAAGGAACTCTGGCTCTAGTGCATTCTGGTTGCATGTTAGTAATCAGGTAAAGTAGGACCACAAGATTTATATTTCACTGGTGGAATAGAGATGGAAATCACACTTACAGCTAGGACACAAAAGTCTATTTATTTCCAGGACAGGAGTAATGGTTGCAATTTATTTAACCATATAATAGAGAGAATAATTTGGCCAAACACAAACAAATCTTTACTCAAATTGTGCGGAATGGATCTATCTAGTTCTTATATCATGTCCGTCATCATATTAGCTGATCATCTAAAATCTCATTATGATGTTCCTAAATCGTTTCCCACAGTTTATTAGATTTAGCTGCTAAAAATCTATTTATTTTAACCATGAAGTATAACAGGGAATCAACCATTCTGAATGAATCCCAGGACAGTGTAACATTTTGATGCTTGAATTTTTTCAAAACGCAATCATACCAACTGACCGGGGGTTGCAAATTATAACAGGAATCTTCTACTAAAAGAAATGTGATTCCTTTTACAAACTCCCGACTGTAATTTGCACCCAGATCTGTCTATCAAAGAAACAGTCCTAGTCTTTTTGACTGGACTACAACGACTTCATCAAACTCCTACCTAAATCTGTGTCCTCATTTCATCCTCCACCTCCTCTTGTCAACTAAGCTGCTACACATCAGCTTCTCTAACTACTCCCTTTGTCTTTCTCCCATTCTTGGCCTTCTAGTCTTTATGCTGCCCACTAAATTTGGCACAGTCTCCTTCAAATTTCCTTCTTTCACAAAGATTTCTTGCTCTAATCTTATTAAGATACTGCTTTGCCTTCTGGTACTAAGACTGATCTCCCACACATCAAACTACTCAGACTTAGGGCATGTCTACCTGTACAGTGCTTCAACAGCGCTTCTGGTGAACACGCTCTATGCTGACAGAAAAGAGCTTTCCTGGTGGCATAATTAAATCACCTCAGCAAGCAGCAGAAGCTACGTGGGCAGGAGAAGCACTCCTGACAACACAGCGCTATCCACACTGGCGCTTATGTAGGTGTAACTTACATTGCTCAGGGGGTTCACACCCCTCGGTGACTTAAGTTCTGCCGACATAAGCTGTAGTGTAGACATAGCCTATTAGATTCTAAGGAATTTGAGTCAGGGCCCTTGCCTGTTAAATTGTTCGGGAAACAGCAACATATTGCTTACATAACACTATAAGGGTATGTGCAGTAGTAAAATAAAGCTACCTAATGAAAAAAAATACAGAGGCCTCAGAAATTGGAAAAGATAAAAGCAAAATGAGGGGCTTTATCAAAGTACATGTGCCACAAGCTGACATGTACAGAACATCCAGGTACAGAGCATTCTTAGATTTCCATAAAGGGAGGTGACAGAAACATATCAACACTACAATATTGCTTGGGTTCGCCCCAGCCTACATCGGTCATTTTGTTGTATTCCTCCTCTTGCTCACCACACTCATCCCAAAGTTTTATCTCCTAATTGCTCCAATTCTGTATTTCTTTCTGCTTTCCTCTACTAGTGTTTCTATCTTTTTGCTAAATCTCTAGATTAAAGTATCATGCCATTTTAAACTTCTCAAAAGATTTGGAAGACAAAAGCTGGCTCTATGACAGAGATCGCAAATTGTCAGCGTATCTCAATATAGTCCCATTTCAACAGCTCCCCCCCCCCCCGCCCCCGGTGATTTAAGGCCACAGTCGTGTCCCATGAGCTAGGGAGGAAGGATCACCCCCCAACAAAAAACCGCACAGTGCCAACAATGCTGGGCTTGGTAGTCTCAGTAAGGTAGCCCTGCCATAGTATTTCGAGGACAGCGATCGCTCAAATGGAGAAATCCTGAAACGTTCCCGTCCCCCGAAGTCAAATCTGGGTCCCGCACAGGTGGCTGCATGGCAAGTCATTCGCATTTCGATCCGGAGAGGCCCCGCCTGCTGCAGTGGCACCTCCCAAGCACCCACAAGATGCCTGCCCACACCCCGGCTTCTTCCCTCAACCTGCATGCCGGGCAACCCTCCAGGCTCCTGCCGGGCGTGGGGAGGAACCCACTGGGCCTCAGTCCCCAGCACACCAGGAGCAGGCACCAGCCAAGCCCGCCCTGGACAGCCAATCACGGGGGGGGGGGCCTGGGCAGAAAAACAGCCCCACCAATAGAACTGGGCTCTTGCAGCCCCATGGTCTCCCCCACTCCTCCCCTCCCCAATCGGAGAAGGGGGACAAGACACACCCCAGCCAATCAGAGTCCGGGGCAGAACCTCTCCCCCGCCCTAGAGCCTAACGGTCTCCCCAACATACACACAAAGACACCCCCGGCACCAGCCAATCAGAGGAGGGGGCGCGACCCCCCTCCCCCCCCGGATCCAAGGGAGACAGGGGTGCGAAGTCTCTGGCCAATCAGAACAAGGACCTCTCCACCGCACAGACTCCTCTCCCCTCGACAAAGCGTGAGGCGCAACAGCCCCCAGAGCTGGCCTGGCACCCAACGGTCACTCAGCCCCAACCACTCTGGGACTGGGAGGGGGGAAGAGGCAGAGAGGTTGCGCCGCATGGGCTGGGAGAGGAAGAAGACCGAAGCCGAGGGGAAGGGGAATGATCCAACCATGGGGGCAGGGGAAGATGAACGGGCCATACAGGGGCAAAATGCCCAGCGTGTTGGAGGGGGGGTAAAATGGCTCCGACACCCCCCCCCCGTTAATGAGGTGCCGGGGTCCGGACTGTACCATCCGGGAGGGGGGGAAGTTGGGTGGGGGCAGCCCCTTACCCCCCTGTCCGGGGCGGGTGGGGGATCCCGGTCGGGGAGGGGGGGAAGAAGCGGACTGTACCTCTCCTGCAAGTGGGGGGGAAATGACAGCGCCCTACTCCCCCCCACCCGCGGGAGCGAACGGTTTGTCCCGGCCCCAGCGCTAAGGAGCCGCCGGCTCCGGCGCCATCTTGGGTGCGACTAAAACAACAAGCCCAAATTCCTGGCATGTCTCCGCGGTGCCCCTGGGCCAGACTCCCCTCCCGGACCGTCCCATCGCGTTACCTGAAGGGGTCCCATGCGGATGCCGCGCCCCGGCCGCCGCCGCAGGCGCCGCCGCTGCCCCAAACCCCCCCACCTGTCCTCACCTCACAATGGTAGCTGCAGACCAGGAGGGGGGGCGGCCGCCCGGACCTCATTACCATAATCTGCCTGGCAACAGCTATCAGTGCCGCATGCTGATTGGCCAGGAATCCCGAGCCCGGGGAGACCGGGCAAACGCACCCCCCTCCCAAAAAAGCACCAAGCGGCCTGGTCCCCAGGGGGAAGGTGAAGCAAAGCCCCCCCCTCCCCCCAGTCCACAGGAAAGGGGGAACCCTTGCCCGGGCTTCCACCCCACCCCAGCACCACCCACCAATCACAGCGCCGCTCTCATCCAACCGCAGCTCCGCCGCGGGCCTGCTCGCCAATCACAGTGTTCCTCTCAGCGTGGTGCTCCGCCCTCTTGCTGTGGGAGGAGGTGAGGGGAGTAGAGCAGTGCCCCCTGTTGGCTAGATGGGGAGAAGGGAAGCCCAGCAACGCCCCCTGCTGGTGGGGGGAATGACCCAAGGGGTAAGGGGAGCAAATAGATGGGTACAGGGAGAGTTGGGCTGTCTAGCTCGGCAGTGACAGAGCAGGGCATGGAACCCAGGGGTCCTGACACCCAGCCCCTCAGCCTATTCTCTCTTCTCTAGGCCCCCCACTCCAGGACTCAGCCAGCCCTTCATCCTCCAGGTAAACTGAGTTCAGTATCATTTGCTGCATGCGTGCGTTTCAGGGATGGGACCTTCCATCCTGTGTCTCCATCTGCTCTGCCCAGGGGACATTTCTTGTAAGAGGGGGCTTCTGCCTGGTACTCTTGGTCTACATTTCCCCACCTTTCCCACTGCGCACTGGGGTGCAGCCCCCTGCCATTGAGAGGTGGCTGCACTTTTGAGTCAAAGGCATTCTTGTGCCTGCATCATATGTAATGGGTTTTTAGACCCTTTGAGATGAAGGCTGCTGTATAAATGTAAGGAATTATTATATTATAGACAGAAGAAAGCACTGGTGCACATGCTCTAGGGATGCTTTATGGAGGAAGGAACTAGATGACATAATTGATCCTTTCATCTTCACTGTATTATTCTGTAGGGGAAAAAATAAATTTAAAATCTAACCTAAACTCACTTTTTGTTTGAGAATGTTGGTTTTCTTTTTGTTGTTGTTTTTTGTGGGGGTGGTCAATTGGCTTCTGTTGTATAAGGACATTGATCCTAGTCCATTGACACTTTATATTTTTGTATAGCATCTTTAGCACTGATGTGAACACAAAATGCTTCACAGGTGTTTATAAAAAAATGTAAATACAAAATTATTAATCTAATGCACATTTTACTCTGAGTTTTGTCTAGCCTGGCTGAAAAAGGTGGTTTTTTTAAAACATTACCACTATCTGCACTCTCTCAAGATTCTTTGGGAAAGGATATTTGCAAATTATAAAAGAAACAGCAATTTGGTTTGTTTCTTCATAGACTCACTTAGAATTGGTATTCTAAAGTGAAAACTATAAAATGTGATTGGGGTAACTTCAGTACACAAGGAAATGCATATTCAATTGGGGGTGATCCTACCTGACTATTAGATAATGCCCTGATATACTCTGGAAACTCCTGCATTGTTTGTCTCTTTTACTGCTACTTTCTGTTCATGTGTTCTATAAGAAATTTGAGTTTTAAGTGTCATCTAAAAGAAATCAAGGATAATAATTGACATCGTTCAGAAACTTGACCTACACATTTGATATTCCAGTTTCTTTTGGGGTTACCACTGTTCTTTCTAAGGGGGGAAAAAGACTTTGTATTGGTTATGGGACAGAAAAATACTCTTTTTGCTAATTATCTTAGTGTTTATTTACCACATACCCAGGAAGTTTTCTATTTGGCAAGTTCTTTTTTTAAAAAGAATACTTCCTAGCAGCTTTCATTCTCATAATCTTCCAAATTGCTTTACAAATGATATATTTACAGCGCCACTGAAATGCTGCCGCCTTGTGAGCAGTTATATCCTCAGTAGAGTATGGCAGCCAACTGACAGAGCAGGGCAGTGGGGGAAGGGGAAATTTTGATCAAGGATGCAAAGGCAAAGCATTACTCTTACAAAAAGTGCCATAGAAACGCAATATCTTAGGAGAGCACACAGAGGACTGGATCCTCATCAGACATAAATTGATGGAGCATTATTGACTCAATAGAACTGATCTTCAGGTGTGGATCTAGTCCAGAACCTCTATTTTTAAGATGTATGATACTCAGTTTTTCTATGCGGGAAGGGCTAATGGGTATACACTGAAGTAGTCTCCTCAAATGTTGAATGTTCACTAGATTATTTAAAGTTAAAACCTACAGGGACACTGTCAATTTAAAAATCATATATGCACATTGCCTACCCTCTGTCAATAATTTCACCTGAGATTATTAAAACTAAAGTAGTTTTAAAAATTGAAGACAGTAGGATTACTTGCATGAGTAAAGGGAGCAAGATTTGGTCTGTTTTGCTTTTCTCCACTTATACTGTGTGCTTGCTTAGACAATTAAAAAGGTCATCTTTTTTTCCTTTATTATTATTATTGTCAGTTTCATACTTTCACACTGACATGATGCTGAAATGTTTGAGTGGCAAACACAGGAAGGGAATGTTTAAGAACAAGGAAAAACAGGTTCATTTTTCATTTTATTTTAATTTCATGAAAACATTTTAATCATACTAGTTTTGTAAAGAAAACAAATATTTTAAGCAAATCTGCATTTTAGGCCTATGGTTCCTGATAGTGCCGTTTTAGTGTTCTGGACTGGAGAATAGGAAAGTTGTTACTTAAATACACATATGCTACTGTGTTATATTTTCATGCAGACATGTCTTGGGTTATAACTTGGCACATAAGAATATGCAGCATTGGCTCCATTCTTTCCCTTCCTCCTGCACTGGCCACAATCCAAGGGTTATTTATGGGTATTTGCTTCCCTTTTTAGCGGAAGAGAACTATTGGGCCTAAGCATACAGTACATCATATGATATAATGGGCTGCCAAATGCAGAAAACCATGAGTCATCAACTCTTGTGTTTGAAATCAGAGGTAAAGCCTACATTTCCTTTCTTTTAATCCTTTCTGTTTCTGGTGTTTTGATGAAGAGCCCATTTATCTAGTGTCCTCATGTTCACACACAGATCCCAGAAAGAAAGGCCTTCATTGTCAAACCAATGTATTTTTCTAGGCACCCAGAATAAACTACATTAATTAATTCCCCATTTTCCTTAACTGTGTGGAATATTGGTGTAATCCTTGATCCTGAACTTTCCCCCACATCTCTGCATTATTACCTTGGTATACTGCTGCCTCAATAGTACTTCAGCTGAATTTCTTATCCATTCCTTCATCTTCTCCTGTCTGATCTATTGCAATTCCCTTCCCTGTGGCCTCTGCAAGTCTCTTAGATGCCTGGAGAGTGGTGCTCTCTGCCTTCTCAGATGTACAATACAGCCACATCCTTCTAGCAATTCTGCTTTCTTCTTTTTCATTTCAAAATCCAGTTAGAAAGTGATCTTGTGGCTTCTTTTTGGCCCATTGCCATGTATCAGCCTACTTCACAAAACTTGTGTGGCTGAACCCCGCTTGCTTATTGGCATACCGCTCACACAAAGCCGCTGTCAGTACAAGAACCTTCTCCTGTGCAACTCCAGCCATCTGGAGCAGCCTTTTCCTAATGCCTCCAGCTCATCAACTCTCCACCTCATTTCAAATCTAAGTTAAAGATACCTCTATTCTCCCCTGCCTATATCTCTGAATTCCCTTCTTTGCTATTATGTATTTGATTCTTTTTTGTGATACTGTCTAATTCTGTAAAGTATTGTGGGTTACAGATTATATAATCTGTATGGAGAACATTGATCTAATCTTGTAAATCCTTGTGATTTGTTACGTAAGTAGTCTTTACATTAGTAGCCTCATTGACGTCACTGGGACTACTCATATGCATGATGATTACTTACATGAGTCAGGGTTTGCAAATTGAACCATAAATCGGATTGTATATTCCATCACTAGTTTGTCACTCCCCTGCTGCCCCTCTGTGTCTGTCTATAACCTAAATAATTGGAAGATTGGAAAATTTCAACTCTATCTGAATTATTTACATATGACTGACCACCTCTGAACTGTTTGAATACACTGCACTGTTTTATACCGTAAGGGTAGAATACTAGATATAGTGGAGATGTTGGTATAAGATTAATAATTTAGAAAGAAGCCATCATAAATTTAGATTAAGGGGATCGTTGCATCAAAAGACCATACAAATAAACAAAGCTTTTCTCCTTTATTGGTTCTTTGTTTTTTCCAAACCAGTTCAATCTCTCATCGTCACAAACCAAGTTAGTCATATTTGTCATTCTCTATTAGAAAACTTAGAGTTATGCAGATGTGTGATATAATAGTGTCCACTTAATGCCCACAAAACTTCTACACTTTGTTTTACAGAAGACTTGTACATTTTTTTAAAAAAACCTGCACATCTAGACAGTTTTCAGATGAGCAAACCAGTTCCTCACTCCCATCTTTATTACTGCTGATGGCCACTTCACCTGGTGTACTCCACACACAGCCATAATTTTGCCCTCTAATATTTGCAAAAACGTATGCAAAGGTCAAAATAAGAAATGAGCAAGAAAGTCCAGTTCCCATTCAAGGGATCCATTTTCAGTACAAAAGTTGCAACATTACTTACGCCAAAAATGCATGTTAATTTCTAGACAGTATCAAACTAATACAAGCTTGGAGACTCCACGCTTATAGACACTATCATATAATCAGCACACTTCAGAACATCAGACAGATCATTCACAAAAAATATTCCAGTCAAGCACATCACCCTATGAGAATGTATAGAACTCTGACATAAATTAATACACTCTAAGGCAATGGGCCAGATCTTCAGCTCATGTAAATCACTTCAGTGGAGCTATGCTGATTTACGCCAACTGCGGATCTGGCTACATAATCCTTTCAAAAATCTCCATTGCATGCTTAATAAACAATATATCAAAGGTGTAGGGAAAAAGGTGAGTTTTACAGTTTCCCCTGAAGGTCTGCATTAACAAAGCCAAGCTCTGGTTACCAACTGGAGGAATGTGTTCAGTCAAGCATCCCCTCATGGAAAATGCCTTGCCACTAGCCTGCCAATATTTCTGTGGCTCCAATATAAAATTATAAAGCCTGCTGCCTAAGGTGGCATTTACGAAGTCCGCCTGGGGCTCAGGACCAGACAAAATTGCCAAGTGGGTTTTGTGTGTTATCTTGTTTTGATACTTCTGATAGGCGCCATCTTAAATTGTAAGCTCTTGCATGGCAGGGACCATTTTTTTGTTTAGAGTCTGTACAGCGCCCAATACAGTGGGTCCTAGGCCATGATTGGGGTTCCTGGGTGCTACCCCAATTTAAATAATAATACATTACATGGAGGGCACACAGGGTAGGGTGAATAAAAGAGTAGTGAAGTATTGGTGTTTGTATTTCAAGATTTTTTAATAACTGGAGCTTTTTCCAGAAAACTACAGTGAACAATTCAGCTTTTAATTCCAATTTAACTAAATTCTTTTGTCTGGCATTATTTATCAGTTTAGAGCATAGTTGTCCCTTGCCTAGGAAACTCTTCTATTTAAAATGTTTGGAACCCTGTTGGCCGATTTTTATATCAGCAGATCTGATTACATTCCTTCAGTGTTGATAGCGGCTATCTTTGTGGGAGCCACAAAAATCTGTTGTGATGTTTGTTCTGCAGAAGCAGTAGATTAATATTGTTCCCAATGAGAGCAGTTGTGTACAAAACGACGAAGGAAATAAAAGTCATGTTACTTTCAGCTCCATTAGAAAGACAGGGCTGGGTGAATCAAAACCTCAGCAATGAAACATTTTGAAGTTTCTGAATATGTTACAAATAAACAAGTTGAATTAACAAGGAAAACCTTAGTATTATACTACCTTAGTTAAAAATTTACTATATTGAAGTACTTTTAGTGTGTCCATCATTGTAGTATTTAGATTTATTCTATAAGAATATCTGTTAAATTAATTTTCTGCCAACTTTTTAGAAGTCCCTCTGACTATTTTGATATTTCCATGATTGTGAACAGTCTTGTCAATGAGAAATGTCAATTTTTAAGTTCTTCCCAGAATAACAGTAGGGAAAACTCCCACATTTTGACATTTGTTTTCATCCTGAATCAAACAAGTAGAAATATTGAAAAAATTTGCAGAATGATAAGTTCTGAAACATTTCAATTCAGAAATGAAAAATATGACATTTCTCAATTGAAATGTAATATTTTTATACTGGAAACTGAAATGTTGATTCAAAGTGAAATGTTTCATTTTGGAGTGGTGCTTTAGAATTTCTTTTCCTTTTCCTCTTCTTTTCAAGAATTGATGATTTCCCGTGGAAATTTTTTGGCCAGCTCTAGTTTTTAGCCACCAAGGAGCTGATCCTCTGAGAAGCATAGCACCTTTAATGCCCATTAACTTGAGTGGGAGCTGCAGATGCTTGGCACCTCACCAGGTCAGACCTTAATATAGTTGTATCCGTGCGTTTGCACTGGTGCAAACCCCTAGTATAGATATAATTTGTACTGCTGCAACACATCCCAGCTTCAGACCAGTGTAAACCATGCACCAGTGTAGCTACATTGATGGCTAAAAAAACACTGTAGACAAGGCTTTATTCACACAAAAGTCCCATTTTGAGGCAATGGTTGTCCGTGTAAAAGATCTCAGAATTTGACCACGGGTGTGACTGCCATCACCAAGCATTCAAACATCATGAGTCAGGCCCCTAAATATCATGAGGTTGATTTAAAGATCATGAGACAAAAAATAAAAATGGGGTTCCCTTTATTTACCTTTTGGCTTCTGAGGCTTTAGGGATCAAGTTTTCATGATTTTCTCCACATTGATGAGGGCTCGAAATGTATTATTTTTAAATGAAAGCTGAGATTCTCAACCTAGGTGCTGGGGTTTTAAAAAAACAAACTAATTATTGCAAAAGTTGGCAGCACCGCATATGTCATCTACATCTCACAGTATCCAGACTGCAGCTTCCTGTGTGAATTAACTGATCCTGCAATGAACTCAACAGCGGCAAACACCTGCATTCGCACAGAGCCCTACTGATTTAGGCCACCTTATGGATTATTGTCAAAACACTTTTACTGATTTATTCTTTGCACTTAAACGTGTTTGGCTATATCCTCTAAAAGATACTTGTCTTAGTAGAAGAGAATCTGATCTTGGTGAGTAGTTTAAGGGAATGAGATATTTTGCAACAAAACTGAGTTTGGGAAATGAATATATTCCACCCTACGTACAGACAGACACCGAAATGTTTTCCAAAGCAAATGCCTTAAAAAAAATAGTCGGTATTAAATGGAATGAATTTATAACAAATGCCAAGATCCGTCTGAGTTCAGCAACCCCGTGTCTCTGAAGATGTCCAGGAAAGAAGATGGGAATATTTGGGGCATGTGTTAAGAATGAAGCAAAAGTGTTTGCCATGACAGGTGTGCAACCAGAAGAACATGCAGAAGTGTCTGACTGAAAGACTCCCTCCTTCGAACACTACTTGGAGAGGAAGAATGTATGGGATTTAACACAGAGGAGATGCAAAGAGCAGCCCAGGATAGACAGGGCTGGTGGACCCTTGTTCGAAGCAATGTTTGATGGCAGAGGAACGTTTCAAATTCAGACCCTAGCAGCTAATTATACTAAAGATTAAAATGTGTTAATCTGGTTCCTGATCTCATCCTTCCCTTTTTTTCTTTGCTTTTTGGATTAGTTTATCAATAATTATATTTTTAGAAAATGTGGACATTCTGTTGTCATCAGAGTTCATTTCATGTCACTCAGATGCATCCAAGTGCTATATGATGTAGGCATGCCCAGAGTTCAGGCCAGTCTTGCACTGGAGGCTGGAGACCCTAAGGTCAGATGTTGTCTTCAAGGACGCAGATTTAGAATGCAAGTAATTATCCCTTCTTGCAACCTCAAGTGTGCTAGAGCTCAGCATTTCTCCACAATTATGGAATTGTAAATTGTTGCTTTGAACTTTTGTAATCCCAGTTTGCAATCACTGGAACAATTCAGGATTTATTAGATAAGTGCATGGAGGATAGGTCCATCAATGGCTGTTAGCCAAGACGGTCAGGAACGCAATCCTATGCTCT
Source organism: Eretmochelys imbricata (assembly GCF_965152235.1). Taxonomy (NCBI): domain Eukaryota; kingdom Metazoa; phylum Chordata; order Testudines; family Cheloniidae; genus Eretmochelys; species Eretmochelys imbricata. The sequence goes on along the minus strand of NC_135593.1, from coordinate 8,018,151 downwards.
GGGTGTCCGTAAGCCTCTCACTGCCAGAAGCTGGGACTGGATGACAGGGGATGGATCACTCAATAATTGCCCTGTTCTGTTTATTCCCTCTAAAGCATCTCGCACCGGCCACTGTCGGAAGACAGGATACTGTGCTAGCTGGACCACTGGTCTGACCCAGTATGGCTGTTCTTATTAGGATTTACTTATACAAGCCTGAGTTTATAGTTCACGGATGTTCAAACTTACAACCAACAATGTGGTGCAGTTCCAGCTGAAAGTGCTTATGTATCCTGCAGCACAGAACATGGATTTTATGAATATTGGATCATGGATTTTATGAATATTTTTGACATCTCAATGGAGCTGATTGCCCCTATCTCTAACTATGACACAAAGGCCTATTGGTGCCAGTTGGCAAAGGGTTCACTGCTCTATGTCAGCAACTCCTAACAGTCCTGACAAAGTCACTACATCTACCACACCATTTTCATAGTATCTATCCATAAAGAAAATCACATACGGTATCTAATCAAAGCTTATGTCAGATTGATCCTCATAATCATTGCAAGATATATGTATGGATGAAATTTAAGGAGCTGTGTATATGTACTGAAAGCTGGATGGACAAACAGGTTTTGCCAGACAAAGGGAAGTAGATTCACGTCTGCCTAGGTTCATATGTAGATTAAGCATTGGAACCCCATTTACATGCAGGGAGATGGGAAGTCAACAGGAAAAGAACCGCAGCAGAGGTGAAGAAAAGAGCTTTGTCTAGAGGTGCACTTCAGAAGTTTATTAGACTATAACTGGAGGACAGGGAATTGGGAAAGCACCCTGTTGTCCAACACTGAGGGAGGAAAAAGGACAGCACTTTATGCATCCATGAACGGTAGTTCCTGGGCATGTAGATTGAGAACACTGGGAGATTGTTTTAGGTGAGAAACTACTTTAGACAAGGATTGTAGCCTGTTACAGTTAAGTTTAAACTCTAAGGAGCATGTTATACTTTTTGTTTTCTATGTAGCCATTTCTGTTTCCATTATCTTTAGTATCTCTTATAGCTGAATCTTTGATCGTAAACTTATGATTATTTCTCTGTAAATATATCTCTATGCTGTTATGTTATAAAGGACCTGATTTTGAATTGTACCAATCAAGCTGTGTGTACACTGTTCTCTTAGGAACAGTAAACCTGGTAATTACAGGAGCTTTCAGAGGGGCTCAGGGATTGGGTTGCACCTATTATTAGCCTGTAAAGTAAAGTAAGGGCTGGCAGAGATTCGAGAAGATTGTCTGGGTGGCTGACAGATAGACTGGGGGTGGCGGGGAGCTTGACACCCACACCAGAAAACGTGTCCTCTCTTGCTGAAGCAGGGGGAGTAACAGGGTGATTCACATTTTTGGGCATACTGGAAGGAACCATCACCCTAACCCATTTTATAGTTTCTGTCAAATGAATCCAGATGCTTTACACTTTGGATCATGCATAACAATTAATCCTCCAATAAGTTCCTAATTACATTTTTGGAGGGGGGTGAGGGAGTGAGAGAACCTGGATTTGTGCAGGAAATGGCCTAACTTCATTATCATGCACATTGTGTAAAGAGTTGTCACTTTGGATGGGCTATCACCAGCAGGAGAGTGAATTTGTGTGGGGGGGTGGAGGGTGAGAAAACCTGGATTTGTGCTGGAAATGGCCTAACCTGACGATTACTTTAGATAAGCTATTACCAGCAGGACAGTGGGGTGGGAGGAGGTATTGTTTCATATTCTCTGTGTATATATAAAGTCTGCTGCAGTTTCCACGGTATGTATCTGATGAAGTGAGCTGTAGCTCACGAAAGCTCATGCTAAAATAAATTGGTTTGTCTCTAAGGTGCCACAAGTACTCCTTTTCTTATTCCTAATACTGTATTGCTTAGACTTTTCTTACGTATAGTTGGGCAATAGCAACACTGAATTCAAGGTTAAGACTCACTTACTGTTGAACAACCAGTTTTTCTAAGTGCTCAAAAATCCACATGCCTAGTCAGATTGTTTTAAAAATTGCTGTTCCTCACGCAGATCTGGGGTAGGGTTAGTGGTCTTAATTTGAGGTAATTTGAGCAAGGGGTTCTTGAGAGATAGCACTCCCCCTAAAATCATATGACATCAACATTTTTTGGTTCTTACAACTTCTTTTGGGCACAGCTGAAGCTTAAACTATGGCTCTAACCCTCCCCAAACTTATGCCACCTGTTTGGGATGGATTTCAGCTAATATCTGGAACCCAATATTAAAAAAAATATTCAGATTAAAAGTTGGATCTACTATGGGTCTTGAGTCAAGTTAACAGGCCAGAGAAGTTTCAGGGTGGTAACCGTGTTAGTCTGTATCAGCAAAAACAACGAGGAATCCTTGTGGCACCTTTGAGACTAACAAATTTATTTGGGCACAAGCTTTCATGGGCTAGAACCCACTTCATCAGATGTATGGAGTGAAAATACAGGAGCAGGTATAAATACATGAAAGGATGGGGGTTGCTTTACCAAGTGTGAGGTCAGTCGAACAAGATAAAATCAGTTAACAGCAGGATAGCAAGGGAGGAAAAATAACTTTTGAAATGGTAAGAGAATGGCCCCTTACAGACAGTTGACAGGAAGGTGTGAGTAACAGTAGGGAGAAATCAGTATTGGGGAAATTAAGTTTAGGTTTTGTAATGACCCAACCACTCCCAGTCTCTATTCAGGCCTAATCTGATGGTATCCAGTTTGCAAATTAATTCCAGTTCTGCAGCTTCACGTTGGAGTCTGGTTTTGAAGTTTTTTTGTTGAAGAATTGCCACTTGTAGGTCTGTTATTGAGTGACCAGAGAGATTGAAGTGTTCTCCTACTGGTTTTCTTGCAAGTCAGAGGGTTTGCAGGCAGCCTGATGTCAGAGTAAGTGAGTGTCTGTATGGGATATACTGTGTCCATTGAACCTAAGCAGCACCTATATACTATGAACTTGAGTCCTTTCCTAGGTAGCTTCTGAGAATATGTGTCACACAGATTAGGTGCTCTCTGTCTGTATTCAGCATGGCTCCTGGAAGTTTTGCCCTGAACCCAAAGCTGCTGGTTTAATATCTGGCATTTCAAAGTGCTCTATAATCCACATGCATTGGGACATTATCTTGAAAACTGGTGTGTTAGAACAGGTGCTGGTGTTGAGTTTGGGGTGCAAATTTGGGGTCACTTGATCTTTTGCTTCCCAATAGTCATCCCCTGATACTATGTGCTCTTTTAAGTGTTTAAAATCTATCTGATGTGTATAATGAATTTATCTTGAATATTGGTATGCCACAACAGGTGCAGGACTGGGTTTTTTTGGACATTCGGAGTCCTGTGGTCAAGAGTTTGGGGTGCATGCAGATGAATGAGAAAGTACAGTTCTGTGGGACACAACACTCCATATAAAATGGCACACTTACCTATTTCTGCCTATTGTAGGGCAGCCCTGACTGAAACATACCCTCAGTGGATCTCGCCAGCTCCAGGGACAGAGTTAAGGCTGTGTACTGTGACTCTGTATTTCCTGGTTTCCAGTGGTTTAAGTATTGGTGTATTCAATGTTTTGGAAGGACAGGAGGCACACACCATTAACTCTTAAAGAAATTTTTGGGAAGTGAATTATGTTATATTTAGTAATGTCAGTTCAGTCCCTGGGTTGGGAATAAGGATGAGGCAATCTGGAGATTCTAAACAAAAGCCATTTCTCTGCCTGGCTGCAATTTTGCTGATTGATTTTTTTTTATTTCTCTGTGCCACTGACTTGTCAGGTGGAAGGTAAATATTTCATAACTAATAATAAAAGAAATGCATTGTAAGTAGTCAAAATATTCTGATATCTACTTTTTAAAAGGCCCTGACTGATTCATTTGCCTGCATTGTCTCTGCACTGCAGCTATACAATTCATTGCTTTGGAAAGCTTGTAAAATAAAAAGCTTATGGCAGGGTTTAGGGGCAAATGAGGATTTAGTAACAGATTATTCTAATATAGGTGCTCTGTGGATAGTGCCATAAAAGAAGCTGCTCCAGGAGCAAATGGACTTTGAACCCAAGACTGCAGGTCTAGGGTAGAAATCCTGAACTAGAGAATGTTTTGGTAATTCTTATTCTTTGCTTGATGTATACAATTGTTCCTGAGAAGGGAACATGGCAAACTGGCCCTGTGTTTTTGTTTGTTTGGCTTATTGGTTTGTTAACCTACAGTGTTATATATCTGAAAGGCGGAGACAAAATATAGTCTTAATAGCTGTATTACCTAGCCAGATTTTGAAAAACAATTTTTATTTTCCTGTAGTCCTATATATACTGTGTAACATGGCAAGCAGTGCACTCTTTAGGTTCTAATTCCATTTAAACAAACAAGAAATGTTGAGCTTCCGTCCTACACAAGAATTAAAATTGGGCCTGATGGTCACATTGTATTGGATCATATTGGAAAAATATCACAGAGAATGTGTTTTCAATGCAAACTTAGCCAGGATGTTGCCCATAAGCATCCCTCCCATCTATATACGCAAACCTCTCACTTGAGTTTGGTGGTGCCTTCAATCCAGGCTAGCTGGTGTGGCAGCGGTGGGTGGGTTAGAGCCCAGGTTCCACTTTCACTCGGCTATATACATATATATATATTTAAAATGCTTTTACCATTGTTACTAATAATTCATGATTATTAAAACTGATTTTTTTTTTTTTTTTTAAGAATTTGATTTACTTTTCACCCTTTGGGGTTTTGTTTTGATGTTTACATTTTACTTAGCTTTGAAAAATAAAAATAAGCATGAGTTTTGGTTTTGTTTCTAGTTAATTTTCCGATTCTCTGGCACTTTGTGCTACCATGTCTAGCTTGCATACACTGCAGGGAAATTTAATACCTCAACAAAATGCTCTTTTCATTGAAATAAAAAAACTCCACCATGGTAAAAGCATATCAACAGCATAATTTAGGCCTAAACAACTTTACAGCAGTCCTTTAACATACACTAAATGGCTTTATTCACCTTGAAATTATAATAGCTTCATGCTCTTTTATCAGATTTTTCAACATCTGGCTGCTTGATTGATCTGCAATAAAAGAGCCCTCTACCACACAGAAGGTGAGGTGCTGTGACTATACATTACCAACCAGTGAATCATATAATTATTGAAAACCCATAGGCAAATATTTGAGACACAGTAAATAGGACAATTTAGCGTGCACGTCTGATTTCTTCATCTGTATTTAAAGAAGAAATTTCAGACTGGAACAAGCTTGAATGAAAGAGAAACCATTTATACAAAAAATAAACTAACTTGGTCATTATGCCATGTCTACACTAGTGACCTTAAAGAAGCTCAGCTGTAGTGATGCAGCTGCGCCGCTGTAAGATCTCCCATGTAGCCATTCTTTGCAGACGTCGACATTATCAAACCACCCCCAACAAGTGGCGGTAGCTGTGTTGGCAAGAGATTGTCTCCTACTGACATAGTGTTGTCCACACCAGCGCTTCTGTGGGCGTAACTTATTCCCTCAGGGGTGGGTTTTTTCTCCACACCCCTGAACGATATAAGTTATGCCGACAAAAGTGCTAGTGTAGACATAGCCAAGGGACGACCTGTGAGGAGATGGATGGATGGTTTGTGGCAGATCACTGGGAAGTCAGCTGCTGAGTGCTCAAAGTTAGCGATGGATCAAGAAGGCTTCCAAAAATTCTGCTTTGAGGTCACTGATATTCAGCTAATGGATAAATGGATTTACTTACTTATTATGACTTCTCAAATTCACCATTATGAGCTGAAACCTTCTCTGTAAGCATATGCCTGAAAAGCCACAGCCAGAAGAGGTGCAAGTGTCATGTCCTGGTTCTGGAACCCCAGAAACCTGCAGAGAGGATGCTCTGGGGGGCCCTCAGCAAGAATTAGGGGGACAGCATCCACAGATCTTAGCATGTATATGCCCTGACTCAGACCCATTCAGCCTGCGTTCCATGTCAATTATTCCCACTCCTGGCAGGAACAGTCTGACTGGGAATAGGGGATGCTTGATGCATTAGACAAACCTACTTCAGGCTTCACTGCAAAAATCAGATACGAGAGAATTGGCTGGAAGAGAGCAAGATCTTCCAGCTCATTGTCAGTGGGAGTTAAACACATAGAAACTAGAAATGCACTCAAACTATAAATTTTAGATCCAAGTGTGGATTTCAAATACCTCAGAGTTGGGGCTTTAAGATTTAATGCTTTGATTCAAGCCAGTTTCTAGCACTAAAGAGAGGAGAGAACCTCAATAGCTTAGATACTAAACAAATAGAATGTAAGTACCTCTTTGGGGAATACTTTTGCTATTAAGTGACAGGTTTCAGAGTAACAGCCGTGTTAGTCTGTATTCGCAAAAAGAAAAGGAGTACTTGTGGCATCTTAGAGACTAACCAATTTATCTGAGCATAAGCTTTCGTGAGCTGTAGCTCACGAAAGCTTATGCTCAGATAAGTTGGGTAGTCTCTAAGGTGCCACAAGTACTCCTTTTCTTTTCACTATTAACTAATTGTTCAGGTTTTGGGATCTGCAGGTATTATTTAGTCTGTGACTCTGCCAAGGGATCCGTTATGGGATTTAACGTTTTTCCCATTGAAGTGAACGGCGCTCTGCATGTGCACAAGGGTCCATGCTAGCAGAACCCATTGCCAGATGAGGGCCTTAGATACGAGCGGCAACTTTGGCCCAGATCCTGCCTTGCTTTAGGGTGTTTTTGAGTCAGGGTCTTATACAAATTAGTCTTAAAACTGGCTTCCCTTGCTACCCTCCAGTACAGTGAAATCGTTGGGTGGAGTGTTACTACAGTAGCTCATACTACCACCCACCACCCTCAGATGCCAGTGTGGGGACATGGCAATGGCATCCTGGCAAACCCCAGCTGCCACAGTGGCCCCTTGCCCATTGGCAGCAGCCACCATGATTAAAATAGCCTATAGACGCCTCTGGTTTATGCTGCAGAGCAGCCTGATGTCTTTCCTGAGCTGTGCAAATGTTCTCCAGCCACAGCTCAGGATCTGTGCCCTGTCTATAAAGCACCATCTTGGGGCTATCCAAATACTGTATACTTTCGTCACTCGATATTATTTGTTAATATTAGACTGCAATGGACATTTAGCTTGGTCATTCCTTTTTAGAAAAAAATTTCATTCACCTTATGCCAAATAAATCCATTTTTGGAGGCATGAATGGGATTAAAACTGTTGTGTGTATGTGTACAAACGTATCTTTTTGAAAGGGGTTGTATTAAAATGTGAGAATCAAATATATTTTCCAGGAGATGGAACAAATAGCAGATACAAGGACTCTAATTTAACTACTTAGAGACTGATCATGTGAACATTCTGAAGGCCCAATGACTTCAGTAGAAGACAGTGTCATTTAGCACACAGAGAGCTGGACCCAAAGTGTCTTTACAAGGGTGCAGATTTTTTTTTAAACATAATCTGGTTCAAGGGCATAAGTGTTTTCTGGCTTATTAGTATTGAGTTCTCTTATGTTTTATACTTGAAAAGCTAGCAATTACTGAAAGTGAAATGGAAGAATAAGATGGCAAATTTCCCTTCAGAAAAAATTAAGGAAATCTCACTGTCACTTCATTGTTGGATAGATACCTGTTTTGGAGAGCCTGTCATCTTTGAAGCTGAGATTGAGTGTGTGTATAGTAGGTAAAGGAGGCAAACAACTCTGGTAGCTGGTTTTATTTTCAGGCTATACATGCTGAATTTTTAAGTTCTCAAAAAAAGCAGAATATTTAAGTATGACTTCTTTTAACGAGAGGAATACTTGTGGCACCTTAGAAACTAACCAGTTATTTGAGCTGTAGCTCACGAAAGCTTATGCTCAAATAAATCGGTTAGTCTCTAAGGTGCCCCAAGTACTCCTTTTCTTTTTCCAAATACAGACTAACAGGGCTGTTACTCTGAAACCTGTCTTTAATGAGAGGGAGATTATTGCACTAATATATTTAAATGTGCTGATGTATAATTTTTACAGAGCAGACAACAGGGTCAAATTTCACCTTCATACAGCTGTCATGTGTATGTCTACACGTCAGTGAGGTTTCACCAAGGTGGATGTTGGGGCAGAATTTGGACTAAAGCAATGAGTTATGAGTAACTGTGTTTCAATATACTGCCACCTGTTGGTGAAGGTGCTTAAAATCTCGCTGAATAAAGATAATTAACTAGAAGTATCTGTACTCATGTAACCATGTTTCTTCATCCACACTACAGGGCTTTCTGAAATATATTTTAAATTCAGCTGTTAGATCCCAAATGGGGAATTAACTACCAGCTATTTGCATTTTAAAGGGAAAACCAAACCCCCCTAGGGCTCTACTTAAGACTTCCTTTGTGTAACTTACCAGATACTACATCTCAGCGTAGTCTGTAAGGATTCAAACTAATGACTGAGACAAGTGAGGAAAATTTAGAATCAGAATAATCCTTGTAAGTCTGTTTTAAAACTGCAGGTGTTATTGATATCTGTGTTAAAAATGCCAGCTTCCACTATAGCTTGTCTTTGTGCAATGGTATTCCTTTACTGCTCAGAAAACAGGGCCCCCAGTCTCAAGTGAATTGAGGATGTTGGAGGCATAGGGCTGCTGTATCTCATACACAGAGGAACACGGTAATAGGAAATCGTAAAACACTTCAGCAAAGAACCTAGCCACCTAAACTAGATACATTTTAAATTCAGTTCATGTCAAGGTAGGTGCAATAATAAGCAAGCTATCGGAGAAGCGGCTTGGGCTTTGGAGAAGCAGAGGCCTCCATGGGGGTGACCCCTCTTCTGCGACATCAGAATACTTCAGGAAAGAAATGAAGTCATCTGATTTCCCTTTAAGGCTCTAAGTTTGTGGATGTAAGCTGCAGGAGAACCACTTCTTCTGATGGAGATGCCAGGGTCCATTTCCTGGTCAGCTGTCTCAGTCTCTCCTGGCCAGCCTTACTTCTTCAGCATGAAGCACCTTCTCACTGGGTGTCATATTCAACTGAAACTCAGAACACCTGCATTTCATGTGATTACTAAGAGCATTTGTTCTTCTTTTCAGCCTTTAGGGCTTAAAGAATGCTAAAGTGTAGCTACTTTTAGGTTGTCATTTGGAAAGCCACTGTACAACAGGTGGAAGAAACCCACACAGGAGATTCATATTTTCTAGGACGTGACTATATTAACAGGGGTTCTATGCTAGTGATCCAGTTGCAAGACTGGGGCCTAACGCAGTACAAAACTGCTTGGCTCCTGCCAGAAATGTGATACCATTGCTAGCATAAAGGACTGAAAGCCAGGACTTGTGGGTTCTGTTCTTTGCACTCCCACTAACTCACAGTATACCTTGTGCAAATCACGTAACAGTGCAGATTCCCCATGAGAGGAATTGTGAGAAGTATTAATATGGCTACAGTATGAATGAATTTGAATTAGGAAGCTCCATACTCCCATCAAGGCTGCCAATTTAATGATTTTAACAGGATAAACAGCTTGATGACCATCAGAATGGGACAGTCAGAGATGTAGTCACTGATTCAGATCTCAAACCACGGTAAATCAGGAATAATTCCATTGATGGAGGTACATTGGTATAAAAACAGAATGAGAGAAAAATTAGCCCTAAATATCAGGTATAGGTGCAACTGATGCAGAGAACAAGACCTGTTAACAGAAAAGCTTTACAGTATCATGATGTTATGTCTGCTGGACTTTACTTGTTCTTATGTGTCATATTACCACTTAACACAACCTGCTGCTTATGAACCGAGTAACCACACCAACAAATGATGAAGAATGAAAGGGCAACCTCAGGGTGCTGTAAAAGAGCTTGTTAGTGTAAGTTAGTTCCATAATGGCTGACTGAATATGCCCTGAATCACACCTGATTTCCCCTCCCCCACCAAAAAAAAAAAAGGTAGGGTGGGGGGAGAAAAACCACTTAGTTTTTATTGTGCTGCAGATGATCTGACATCTTTACCAACAGGACAAGTTGAGGTTTTTCACATTCCATGTTGCTTATTTGCCATGTCATTTGTTTAGGTGATTTCAGTTTTAATCTACGAGTGAAAACTGAACTCTATTATGAATCAGATCACTGCCTTTGCTTCTAAGTAGTCCAAGCCATTTTTTATTTTCAGTTTCAGGTTTATTTTACTGCAGAAGGCAAATAAATGTACATTAATAAAGTTCAAATCTCTCCCATAAAATAACTTCTACATCAGTGCTCACCTTCCCATCATGTGTCAAGTCATTAACAATCCAACTGTAATATTTTACATTTATATAGAATATTTGGGCCAAATTCTGATCTGGGATAAATAGGTGCAATTTCACAGACTTCTGTGGAGTTACTCCTGCTTATACCAAGTCTGAATTTAGCCCTTTCATGCCGAATACAGTAATGGCATTCATCACTAGTGAAATACCATCTTCTTTTGGGTGGAAACTGACAGGCAGAAGTGCAAAGAGGATGAGCAATTATGTCCAAGGACACCATAGGAAATGCTTTCTGTGGAAGTGTCCATGAGATCTTTAATATCCATAGAAAATAGACTGGACTTGGTTTTTAAAGTCTCATAGGGAAGACTGGGATACAATAAACTTCTTGCTATTCAATTTATCTAGCTTGGGAAGACAAACAGTTCAGTTGACCCTTCTGATATCTAGACAGTTTGTTCCAAGTAGTCTAGGGGCTAATGATGCCTGCTCTTCACAGGTGAACTAGAAGAGAGAAAGGGTCCAACAGTCATTGTTGTTAGTTCTCGGATAACAGCCACAGCCGCTTATCATGCGGCTGCAGTTTAAAAAGTTAATGGAATGTTAGGAACCATTAGGAAAGGGATAGATAATAAAACCGAAAATATCACAATGCTGCTATATAAATCCATGGTACACCAACACCTGGAATACTGTGTGCAGTTCTGGTCACCCACATCTCAGAAAAGATATGTTGGAATTGGAGGAGGGTAACGAAAGTGATTTGGGGTATGGAACAGCTTCCATCGGAGGAGAGATAAAGAAGCCTGGGACTCTTCAGCTTCTAAAAAAGACAGTTAAGCAGGGACATATGAGAGAGACCTATGAAGTTATGAATGGTGTGGAGAAAAAAAAATTAATAGGGAAGTGTTGCCCTTTCACGCAAGGCGAACCGGAGTCACCCAATGAAGTTAATAGGCAGGTTTAAAAAAACCCTAAACAAAAGGAAGTATTGCGTCACACAACACAGTCATCCTGTGGAATTCATTGCCAAGGGATGTTGTGAAGGCAAGAAGAATAACTGGGTTCAAAAAATTAGATAAGTTCATGGAGGATAGGTCCATCAGTGGCTCTAAGTCAGAATGGGCAGGGATGCAGCCCCATACTCTGGATGTCTCTAAACCTCCAACTGCCAGAAGCTGGGACTGGATAACAGCAGATGGCTCACCCAATAATTGCCCTGTTCTGCTCATTCCCTCTGAAGTATCCAGTACAGCCACTATCGGAAGACAGGATATTGGGCTAGATGGACCATTGATCTGACCCAGTGTGGCCATTCATATGTTCACAGTGCATCCGCACAGCAGGCAGGCATAATCTGCTCCTCCATGCTCTGATCAACAAGGGAGGATGGGAGGCTAATACAACCTGCAGTGCAGACTGATCCCAGAGGCACCATTTCTAGGTCAGGCTATGTCCCCTGCATGCCAGGAAGAGTACTTTGTATAGCTTTTTGAAAGCATGTCAAGATTCATCCTGCACTTTGATCCTCCCAGTGCCCAGAAAGCACAATTCCTTTCAGGCTTTCTTTACTACTTTTGCAGCAGGGAGTTCTGGGCCTCCAAGCATGGAATCGTCTTCACTCAAGTCATGTGCAGGGGCCATCTCCATCCCTGGGTCCGGTACCATAGAGCAGTGTGATTTAGTCCAAGTGGGGAATCCTTTTATCTTTTCAGTCACCTCTTTGTCTTGGGATGCCTCCTTCCCTAAACAAGTACACTGTCTCATCAAGGTCTCCAGGGTCCCTGTTCTTATTCTGCAATTAGGAGATGATTGAAGAACCCTAGTCCTTCCACATTTCCAGGATGTTAAATAAGTATATCCATACTATTGAAAAGGGCAACACCTTTCTTCATATTGAAATGTTTGCCAGGCTCCTGCTAATTAAAGGATGCTTAAGCATGAGACACAATCCAGCTTCCGTTTGCCAGGGCCAATGTGGCGATGCTTCAGCTAATCCAAGACGCAAACTTCTCAACTTGCTTTAGTTTATTCTGGAGTCTACTTATGAAAGGATCAGAACAACATGGTCTCTTTATAAGAGTGTTCTACTATATGAGATAGGATCTGACTAGAATCCATCACTATAACAGACAAGATTTACATTGTGGCTTATGTTAAAAAATTGTTTAATTAAAATACCTGCTTAACATCGTTATGTGAAAGCCAGATTAATGGTACATGTTTATGTGCAGAATACAGAGCAGTAGAACTCAAATGCTAGGGATCCTGGAGATAACTCAAGATAGACTCCATGCCCCTTAAAGATTTGCAGCCCACTAGCCTGCACCACCAGCTCAGGGGAAAAACTCAGTGCCACATCCAAGTCTCTTTCAGGCCCTCCCCACAGGGCACCGTTTATTAACACCAGTACAAAACAGGCAAGACATTAAAACGAAGCAGTTCCTCTGCCCATCCTGGGCTACATCTCCCGGAGGCTTTTCCCTCTTGCCTCTCTTAGGACTAATAGGAAGATATACCCTTCCCATCAATCCCCCTCCTTTGGAGTCTGCTGCAGGAGCCCATCTCCCTCCTGCACAGTACCTTTCAACTGTGCTCTCAGCCCTTTGTACCTGACCCTTTCCCAGCTGGGTTTTGATACTAAACCCAGGGCTGGCTGGTCCCAGATTCCTGGCACGGAAAAGGGCTGTTACAATAGGCATGTGTGGAGGGACAGAAGGAGTTGTCACTACCGACAAATACAGCACTCTCTCCATTCTACCACATTACTTCCCCCCTCAGACCGCTGCATTGGCTTCCCTCTTCTCAGCAGCATCATCTTTCATGTCTTCATCCTTGTCTTCCAAGCACAGCTCCACCCCACTTACAATATGTATTTATTAGAGTTTCCTCCCTCATTCCCTAGGCTTCGTAAGAGTTCTTGTCCTTTGTACTCTAGTAGAATTATGCCATTTTTCATAGTTTAAGGCCTCATCCTTCATACTGCCCCTCAGTGCTTGGAGCAGCCCCTTGTTCCCCATACACCAGGAGCCCTCTCCTTCAACTGTGATTTAAAACCCACTTCCTCAGCAAAGCTTACTTCATTGCTGTCCTTACCAATGAAGTCTTTGCACCTTTTATCCCATGTATTGTCTTCATGACTTAGAAAGTAATCGCCTCAAGGGCAAGTTTGCGTTCTGACTCAGTATGAGCCTTAGACCTTTTCTGAGCAAGTTCCATTGCCAAATTCAAGTGATCACTGTCAAGTATGAGTGGTGACTTTCTACTGGAGTCTACTGTTTTTCAGTTAACTACCCACCCAAAGGCTATTGTGTAGCTAGACTTTGGATCAAGCTGTAGGGCCCAGATCCGCAAAGACATTTAGGCACCTAACTCCCAGTGATTTAGGAATGGAAGATAGGTGCCTAAATACCTTTGAGCACTTGGGCTTAGCTGACTTGTAAAGGCTATGTCTACACCACATCTCTTCACCAACCTTGTAATCTGGTTGACCCTAGGTACAGCTGCTGCCCATGTACAACACAGTTAATAAATTGTGGTAGCTAAGGCCCAGATTTTAAAAGTATTTAGATGTTGCTTCACTCAGCATTGCAATGCCTAATTGATTAGTAGCCTAAATCTCATTTTCAACAGTAATTTAGACACTTAATCTAAATTCCATCTACTGTCAATGGAATTTTGGCTTCTAAGTGCCTAAATCCCTTCTGAAAATGAGATTTAGGCATGGCATTGCAATGCTGAGCACAGCAGCTACATACCTTTAAAAATCTGGACCTAAGTGTATTTGAGCCTTGTCAGATGGTTTGGGTGGCACATGGTTTCCTCTGAAAGCAAGGTGTAAGGTTATAATTGCCACATGGTAGGACCCCCACTGTGTGCCTGTATAACCAGTTTGGCCAGTCCTTCCTCCCAGAGTGCATTACCCCACATGCTTCTGGTGCTGCTCTGCTTTCATGTCCTCAAAACACTTTATCCCCTGCTGAGGCATTATGGGATAGCTGCCCAGATTTTCCAGAAACACACACAAACACAAGCAGCAGAATAGGTGTGCCCAGATGCATGCATTTGATTGGTAGTTGCCTTTTGAAAAAAGCTGCTGTGTTTGAACACAGCTTGGCCATGTTTCTTGTAATTGGATCAGCTGAGCGTCATGAACTCTGTTAACAGAGTTTGAAGCCTGGATGGGACCAAAGGTGAAAGGCAAAAAGGCTTTTCACTCATTCTAACATCTACTGTAGTTGCCTTTGTTGGAAGAAAGTATTTTTACATGGTGTCTTTGCAAAGCTGCTTAGAGGACTGACAGCTGCAAGCATCTTTACACCTGCTAATTTTCCTTGTTTGGGTGGTATTTTAGCTCCTAAAAATCAGATTTGGCTCAGTTCTACCTCTGCAATTTCTAGCTTGCATGGAGCTATCATTCACCACTATTACAAATGACATAATCCCATTTAAATCTTCCATCAAGATTTTAATTAAAATCCCCATATAATACTACTATTTGAAGGCTAGTTCAATTACAACCTTTCAATTGCAGAGTTGAGGAGAGCAGAGGGAATATTCAAGGGCTTTCCGATTCTCAGACTCATTCTGCAAGGATGAGTCTGATTCTGACAAATGCTCTTGGCACAGCTTGCTGCTGCAAGTGCCTCTACTGGAACAAACCACAGGCCCCTCAACCTCTTCTGTTCTGCCCCCAAGGCATGTTAAGTCAATTGTTAAGGAAGATCTTTTCAGCCAGGAGTAGCCTCTTTCCTTTTAAACAGCTGTGCAGACTCACAAGTTGTAAACAACAGAGATGGTTCCACTAGAACCTTATTTACAGAAGAAACACAAACAAAGATTTTTCCTTTAAAATAGAAGCTAACTAAAGACACAGGGTGAGAGCGGCTGCTCTGACACAAGTACACTGAGTAAAATGCCCAGAGCAGCAAAAAAGTGGATTCTGAAAGGCCTGGATCCAATTGGAGAAAATTCCCCTGGCACAGAAACTAATCAATACAATAGCAGGTTGTTTTCCAACCCTGGCTCTCTCTTCCCTCCCCCTCCACAAAGGCCTGGTGTAGATGACTGTGCTGGGGATAGGAGAGGTATATCAGGGTTGGGCCACAGCACATAGCTGGGGTGACCAGATGTCCTTTTTTAAAGATACAGTCCTGTTTTTTGGAACTTTTTCTTATATAGGCATGTGATGGGGTTGGGACTCACCACCACAGCACCTCCTGTTGTGGATTCTTGGAATTAGCTCAGTCCATGTAGAGCAGCCTCCACTGGTGGTGTCCCATCCATCTCTTGCCCTTTGTTAGCATCTGGACCTGCATTGCTCCCTTCTTGCAGGGTCCTCTTCAGGACACTGCTCTGCAGCAGTGCCCCCTAGTCCACACTCACCCCTTTCCAAGGAGGAAGGGGGGGGTGTTATCAGCAGTTTTTCCCCTTCACCCCAGCCACAATGGCCAACCACACCCCAAAATCTAACCCCTTTTGGCAGGGGTCTGGTGCAGTCTGTAATGGCACCTCCTAACATCCAGGTGTAAGTGCAAGGGAGGGACCTAGGTCCACCCACTTCTCTGGGTCCCAAACCAGGGACCCTTTGGCAGCAGCATTCCTGCCTACCCTCCTTCTCTCCCTTTGTCCATCTCTCTCCCTGGGCCATTCCCCCTTCAGCCCCCTTGCACCAGCTAAGCCCTTTGCTCAGGGCCTGCAGCCTGGCAAGTAACAGGTTGGAGTTCCCATTTACTCTCCTCACACAGAAGACAGATCTTCACCCTCTAAAGACCTAGTAGAAACTACCTGCTGCTTGCCTGGGCAGCCTTTATATAGGGCCTAGCCTGGCCCTAATTGGCTGCCTCTTGCTCAGCCCTGATTGGCTCCCCACAGGCCCTACCTGATTAGCTGGCTGTCCATGAAGCCACTCTGGCCTGCTGTTGCCCAATCTGGCCTGGGGGTGGGGCACTGCCCCACCACACAGCGCCTATAACCCTCCACCCCCTGCCCAGTTTTTTCATAGTTGCTATCTGGTCACCCTACATATAGCAGTGCTTTGGTTCTGGGTGGCAGTACTGTCCATAGGTACTATAGGCAGCCCAGCCCCCAGGGCTGTCTGTGTTACAATAGAGATCACTCTGACCCCTGGAACAATCCGGAATAGCAGGGCACAAAGGTGGCTTTCCCCCACCGGTCCATGGGCTATGAGTTCTGTGGTGTACCCCTATGTACAGCACAGAATCTCACCTCTGATCTACAGAGAGTTTCTGCTACTATCATGACTAGACTAAAACAAAGTAGAGTTAAGAACTCTGTAGAAACTGTAGGCAATAACATATATAATAATTAATATTTTCACTTACAGAGAACCTTTCATCGGAGGTTTGGAAACATTAATTAAAGCTTCACTCACTCCTTTGAGGTAGACAGATATTACCTCCATATTACTCAGGGGCAAAATGAAGTAGAATTTGAGTGATTATCTCAAGGTCACAGTGACAGGGCCAAGAATTAGAACTTAAGTGTCTTGCCTCTCAGACCCTTGTTCTTACCATACAGTCATATGGTTGTCAATACAACAAACAGTTGGCCGGAATCTCATGCCGCCTCACTCATCTACTTTTCACAGAACTCCCTTTCACTTCCTGTTTTTACCCACTTCCCCGCCCGTTTCACAACTTTGACTTTATAAAGGAGACATTTTGCATGGGTGGGTCATGGTAATAGCAACTGTCCCTCCTTGAATTCTGGGCTTGCCAAGAGAACTGTAATACTGAGCTATAAATAATCATCCTCTTCACACTTACATTTCTTGATAAACTCAGCGAAGGCAATCATCGAAATCTGCACCTAACTGAGCTTTAGCAAAGTAACCCCAGAAGATGATAATGTCATCAGACTATTTTTATAGAGAGCATCTATTAATTTTATCACAAGCGATTTGGAAACTCTGTCCCCAAACTACTTCAACTGGGTGGGTTTTTAAGCAAAAGCTTTATTTTAAAAAATTCCTTCTCTCCTAGGAGTTCCAAACACAGCTTTTTGCACCACATGTCATTTGCAAACTGTTACACTCCATTCCTTTTTAATTAGGCTGCCAGATGGATATCTGGTCTTGTGATACTGAAATATCAGTTTATCATACCTACTGTCAAACCACCATGCTATACTTTTTAATGCATTTTGGGCTAATATTCTCCCCCTTCTAGCTAGGCTTGGTGCAAAGAGATTCTGCAGCTGCTGAAGGGAAAGTAATCCTCTGCACCGGGCGCTGGACAGGTAGTCAAATGGAAAACACTATTATGGCCCTTTCTAGACCTCCCCATTTATACCCGCCCATTCCACAAGAGGCAGTGGCTGATGGATCGTTGTAGTAGCAGATGTGTTGGCCCTCGGCTGCTCCTTCCCTGAACTACTCGTGTCCTGGACATGTAAAAAGGTCCTACACATGTTGGCCCTTAAATCTAGTCCCTGTGCAGCAGAACTGCACTAGTTTTGTTGCTTCTGGAGTCCTCTGTGCCTGCCTGGGAAAAGCAAGATTTGCCTGTTACAGCACATTTTGTTTTTGTTGTATCTCTGTTTCAATGGGAAATATGTCATGGGTCAGAAGCCCCAAAATGTGACTTATCTTTTGTTTCCCTGTGTAAATGTGATAATATGGCCATCTGGCTACTTTGGTTTCTGAGCTAGGGGATTGAGAGTTCAAGTCCCACACCAGGACTTCACCTGATACCTCCTGCTAACTCTGCAGCTCAGTGGTAGGAGGATGCTGTACTGGAAGAGGTAAGACGCTAAAATACAGTCCCTTTGCTCCCCTCTGGTGACCTTCCTGGTGGAAATTATAGAACTAAGGTGCTTTCCGGAAGGGTAGGATAACCTCACTGTCCTAGCTAAGAGTCCCTCTCTCAATAACCATATTCAAGATGTATAAGACTGTGGGTGAGTTACAACTGGATGAACAGATGCTGCCGTCTTTACGTGTACAGCTGCTACACTGCTATAATTTTGTAGCAGCAGTGTGGATGATCCAATGGACAGAGTATGGGCCTGGGAAGTAGGAATACCTGAGTTCTGTTCTCATCTCTGATACTGACTCCATGTGACCTGCACAAGTCCCTTAAGCCTAAATTTTCAGAAGGGTCCACAAATTTTAGGCCCCTCAGCCTTTGGATGCCCAACTGGAAACACCTGCAGGGTGATTTTCAAAGGTGCTGAGTACCCACACTCCAGTTGACTTAAATCTCTGCAGCAGCTCTGAAAATCAAGCTCTATCAGATCCCAAGTTGGGGACCCAAAAGTAGTGGACACTTGAAAACTGACACCTGAATTTCTCCTTGCCTTCTTTTCATCATCTGCAAAATTACTTACCTCAAAGGGGAGTGGTGAGGATTAATTAATGCTCATAAAGTGTTATATAAATATGAACGCTAAGTATTACTAGTTTGTTAATTTATATAGCACTTCAAGATAGCTTTGCTATGAGAGGCTGTACCCAATGATATATAAACAATGTGTTCTTGTGGAGCTGGGGAGAATGAAAAATATCTGAATGTTAACTTTGTAAAAGGGAAAAATGGAACTCAAAATATATTCAATTGAATCAAATACACCCATATTGTACATTAAAATGTATATACATTAAAATGTATTATTTTAAAGGAGTCAATTAATATTCCAGCTGGGTTTGGGTAAGTTTAAAAGAAGATTACAGATGCCAGAGGACTGCAGTAAAAGAGATTTAAAGGTTTTCAAGTACTGTAAAAAAAATGAGACTGTAATAAGTGACTAGTGGACCAGCTGGCCATTTTAATTAAAACTGGGCTGCTTATTGATCTGTATTACAGATTGTCCCCATTTACAACACTTCAGCAATCTTCCTTGCATCCATTTCAGAAAAAAAAATCACTTGTGATTGTATGTAAAGAATGTAAAAGTTAAAGAATATAAACAGTTTGTAATTTTATCTAATTGTCCAAAAATCTCAGGATTTTTCTGTTTGCTTTGTTTTTTGATGTAAGCACTCTTGCACATCTGGCTATGAAAATTATGGAGAATAAAATGTGTAAATTATAGCAGATGTTTCCTAATTTATTCCATGAAATAATTCTGATGGGTTTTTATACATGTTTTAAATAATGTTTGTTCTTTCAAAAGTAGAAATTGCTTCTGAAGTTATTCTGATGTATATTAAATTACATCTATTTTTTAATTACATTACAGAAAATATTTCTGCTTTAGGTAGTGGCATCTTTTAGATTTTGGGGGTGAAATCTTAGCCCCATTGAAATTAATGACTAACCATTGACTTCAGTGAGACTAGGATTTCACCCACTACATTTTGTTTAACTATCTTCTCCATCATTGTGAAAGCCAAACAACAAATAATAAATAAATAATAAATGGCTTACATCTATTCTATACAGTGTTTTTCTTTCTGAAGGACTCAAGTGTTTTACAAATTATATACATAGCGGAATCACATCAACTCCAATTTGCTACAACTGATTTTAAACATTTCCTGAAATGTTGCAACTCAAACATAACACCACAGAAGCTCTAAAAGTGAAACGATCAACAGCAATACAACTGATTTGACTGACCTTTTTTTTAAACTGAGAAAAGCAAAAATTAAAAAAGTGCTACAAATGTGACAAGTAAATAGGATTTTTAAAATTTGTTCAGTTTTAATCATCTGTATTAAGTGGCACAGGTAGAGAAATATGTCTGTTTACACTGATTATTTTTGAGTTGACAGTGTGCTCTTTTGTCATTTGCAATCATACCATTTCCTGGGTGAAGTGCAAAAAAAAAAAAAAAACGGGTCTGCAGCATACTACACAAAAGTGGGGATAGGTGACATCTGAGGGGCAAACATATTATTTTACAAAAATTGCTCTGAGATCTTTAATGTAGATATTATTCCCTTAAAAACAAAAAAACAAACAGACCCCCAAAGCAGTTTATTATATTGTCATCTTTTCCACTCACAGTTAGACCCAGATCCTCAGTGATATTTAGGCACCTAACTCTCATTGATTTCAATGGGCGTTTGCTGCCTAAATACTTTTGAGGATTTGGAGCTTAGTGCTTTCATTTTGTTTACACAGCACCTAACACGACGGAGCTCGGATTTGGAGTAGGGCTTTACTGCAATCCTGTTACTATTACTATTCAATTTTTGTCTCTCAAAAACATGGAGAGCTGATTTCACCATGCTGGGATTTGAATCTGTAATTGCAGAGTGTAGCATTCCAAACCTGCTGTTAATGTAAAACTGTATAGAGCAGTGTTGTAGCAAACATTTCAGAGTTATGCAACATTTAGTCTCTAAAAATAAATAACATGGTCCAAAAGGGTCTGAGTGGATTTTGTGGCCCTCTCCTTCCTTACAGGAGCATTGCAATAAGGCACACCAATTGTTCCATTTTATGAAATTTACTAATGAATAAATGGATTGTGGGATTGCTCTTTGGTTGTTTTATTTGCAAACCACTGTAGCTTCCTTCTGTCTCTTCTAGAGAGAGGTTCCTTTTTATGCTTTTTGTTATATCTTTTTGTTCTTCATTTTTAAAAAACCTGAGGAAGTCCAAACCAAAAACGTTGAAAACAGAAAACTAAGGTTGCAAAAGCATTCTGAGGCCAGGAAGGCTGCCCATCCAGCCTTAACTCTGCCCCTCTGATGCTCTTGAGTAATGCAGTACCACAGGTGGCAATTTCTTGCAGGGCTTAGGAAAGCGGTTGCTCACCGGACATCGTGCTTGGGCCTGGAAGTCAGAGACTAGCGGAGCCCTTCTCCCATCTCCCGAGTCCCCGCGCCAAGCCCAGCCCACGCCTGGGTAGCAGTGCATGGTGGCAGCTGGTGGGGCCGGCAGCCTGGGGCCACTCCCCGTGATTGGCTGGCGCTTGGGGGCGTGGTGCTGCACGGAGGGTGGGGCGCTCCCCGGTCTGATTGGCGGCGACTCGGAGTGATGGGCGTGGCTCCCTCCCTCGCAGGGTCTTTCTCTGGTCGCGGCTGCAGCTGGGGCGTGGCCGTGTCGTCGCTACGTCGCTGTGATTGGCCGGAGCGGGGACAGAGGCGTGGTTTCCCGGCTCCTCTCTCCGTGATTGGCGTGGGCGTGAGCGTGGGCGTGGCTTTGTGAGGCGGCTCCCCGCTGTCGCCGGACTCCGGGCGCTGAGGCCGCAGAAGCTGCTGGGCGGCGGCGGAGACGAGCGGGATGGCGGCGGGCGCAGGCCTGGGGCTGCGGCTGCTCCTGCTGCTGGCGCTCACGGGCCCCGCGGCCACGCTGGCCGGCTACATCGAGGTGCGGCCCGGCGCGCTGGGGGATTTCTGCGTGGGTGGGCCGGGGGTGCTCCCGCCGCAGAGCCCCCTCCCGCCTTGGCGCAGTGGCGGAGCCCGGCCGCCGCAGAGGCCGCGTGAAAGGCACCGAGGGCGGGGTGGGAAGGGGGATTTACCAGCCCACCGCCTGCTCCCCTCAGGTTGCCTGTTCTGACCCCGGGGGCTGTCCCATGGCGGCGGGGGGGGGAGAGCCCCCCACTTTCCGACCCCGGGGGAGGGGGGGGCCTTTCCCAGGGTGGCGGGGGGGGAGAGCCCCCCACTTTCCGACCCCGGGGGAGGGGGGGCCTTTCCCAGGGCGGCGGCGGCGGCGGGTGGGGGAGAGCCCCCCACTTTCCGACCCCGGGGGAGGGGGGGGCCTTTCCCAGGGCGGCGGCGGCGGCGGGTGGGGGAGAGCCCCCCACTTTCCGACCCCGGGGGAGGGGGGGGCCTTTCCCAGGGCGGCGGCGGCGGCGGGTGGGGGAGAGTCCCCCACTTTCCGACCCCGGGGGAGGGGGGGGCCTTTCCCGCGGCGGCGGCGGGTGGGGGAGAGCCCCCCACTTTCCGACCCCGGGGGAGGGGGGGCCTTTCCCAGGGCGGCGGCGGCGGCGGGTGGGGGAGAGCCCCCCACTTTCCGACCCCGGGGGAGGGGGGGCCTTTCCCAGGGCGGCGGCGGCGGCGGGTGGGGGAGAGCCCCCCACTTTCCGACCCCGGGAGGGAGGGGAGGCCCTTTCCCAGGGTGGCGGGGGAGGGGAGAGCCCCCCACTTTCCGACCCCGGGGGAGGGGGGGCGGTTGCTCTCTGGGATCCAAACGCTGTCACTGGTTTCTCAGCATGTTTTCCCTCTTGACTTCATATCTAGAGCTTTGGGTGACTTTGCCCCCACCCACCAATGCCCAGCTCCGGGATAACAGCTCAGGGTAAAACGAGACTGGGAAAGGAAGTTAACCCATCGCCCTGTTGGTGATAAAAGTCCTCTGGGGGTGGGATGGGGGGGCAGCTGGTGTCATGTTCCTCATACATAGGAGCTGAACTTGCCATTTCCAGTTTCGCAACCTGATTTGCTTCTGATAATTTTGTTCGCCTGGATTGTGTTACGTTTTTAGTGTCTCAGGCCATAGCATAGAAATGCTGGCATACCAGCAGGCATGTTTGGCTTGTGTTTGCCCATTTGTTACAGCTGTCCAGTATCAACTGGGTGTAATTGCCTTCCTAATTCGGTGGTCTGCAAATTGAGCTTAAGGAAAAGGTGTTACCCGTGTCCTTTTATTTCTTACATGTACAAAAAGGATTAATGCTATCCAAGGGCAGCACTTTTGTAAAAGAAAGCAATGAAATATTCATTGTCCGGCAGCTTTAGGTCGGAGATTGTTCAGCAAAGGTGGTCTCGGCTCTGTAGAATAAGAGGACATTTCGCCATCTTACCATGCTGTTACTAAAGCAGCAACAGAAATTTCTGATTTGAAAGCATAAGTGTGGCCGGAATTTCCCTTTTCCTGTGAAGACAATTTAGGATTTCTGGAGTATATAAAGCTGCTTGTTGCTGCATCAAAAGAATTGATGCTGTGATCTTGAGTTGGACGGGTATTGATGTAAACCTGTGCTAAGGAAACAAATTCTTATTTTCAGTTTGTTTCAACAATCGTGCTGCAGCATTAGGCTGGGAATGTCTTTTCCTGTCTAGTTACAGATTTCAGGGTTAACTAGCTGAATCCCTCTGTGGTACCTTTTTCCTCTACTCCACCTCCTCCTCCCCCCCCCATGAGAACTGACCTCTGCATTCTTGGCACTGTAACAAGTAATGTGAGGTTCTCAGATTGGTCTAGAAGCTTAGACTATTAGAGGGCAACTTCATAGGGAAAAGCCTCAGTTAAATGCATCCATTTGGTCAAGGCTTCATTATCCTCTTAATAGATTCTGAATAAATCTAAAATTTTCAACTATCCATTGCATTGTCTTTCAGATTAAAGCTTTATGCAAGTGCAGTGGGTTTGCATCTGATGACTAGGAAATATTTAAATGTCTTTTTTTTTCCCCCCCCAAATTGAGTAGAATACAAAGTGTTGGGTTTTTTTTAAGGCTTCCTTCCTTTTCCTTAAACACCAAACTTCTCTAATCTAACTAAGATCTCATGGTAGTTTAGGACTCTGTTTTCGACATAATCTGTCTACCAGGGTGAACTTTCAAAATAGGTAGTTAAGCACATGCTGATCATCACAAAGGTTCTAATTTAGTAATACATACATTAAATTGCTACATCCATCTTGCATTGATAGTGTTTTAGAGAGGGACAGACATGTTATGGATATTTCTGAATGGCCTGATTTGACACACGTAGTTTACTGTAAGACTGTAGCAGCCTTGATTAAGCAAAAGGGCCACAGGAGCACTGTACAAAAATCTGAAGCCCTGAGCTTTCTGTAATTACCAACTGACAATAAGATTGCGTTAAATGTTCCTCACAGATGTTCTGCAGAACTAATGTCGTCAGTGATTTTTTTTCCCCTTCCTGCACAGCTATCACTTAAAGAATGGCATTTCACCATTTATTTTGCACAAGTTACAGTTCTCTGTTAAAAATTACTACAGCTCTGATGTGACAAGGTGGTAGTCTGATGACAGGACATGATCGAAAAATCTGCCTTGGTGTTGTTTTGCCAGGGAGATAACTAAGACTGGCCTGAGGAATTTCAACTAAAGCCCAGATGAGATTACTTGGCACTGACTTGCCAGTGAAGAACCTTTAGTATTTCTCTGATAGTTGGATTAATATCCTGTATCCTGCACCTGTTAAAACCTCTGCCAACTTTGTAGGCCACTTCCTCCGTCATATCCTAGGCTAGCTCAGCTGCTTATATGCATCCCTGGTGAAAGATTTGTTTATGAGCTTGCACTACATGTGGTAAATGCCAACTGCTTTGTTGGAAAGCAAAAATAGCTTCAATTTTATTTCAAGGCCTTATTTACACTAGAAAAATTAGGATATGGAATTAGGGGGTATGAATGGTGGAGGCTACAGCTTGTGCATTTTTACCACTGTTATTTAAATGTACTCTGAGCAGGGTTAAACAACTCAGTTGGAATCCAATTGATGCTCCCGCTTCTACTGTTGTGATTACCTGTGGAGAATTGGAGCTGTGAAATGTTAGTGTAGACGAGAATTAAAACTGTTTTTGAGACCCTGGTGGTGAATTCAACACCAGTCTGCATTTTTATATTGTTCTCAATGCTGTAGTATGGGTGCCAGGTCATTTCTAGAATTTGCAGAACATCATGGTTTTGATAGTGTATAATTTAAGTTTAAAATTGGTTACTTGCAGTAGGAAAATGCATGATAGTGTGTGTGCTTCTTAGTTTAGGTGCTTTGGCATGTTCCCATTAGTTGAATTTTCTGTCACTTCAATATCTCAGATGCCATTCCCTGTCTGTTGTATGTCCAATAATCTGCAAACAAATTATTTTCTTTCCTTATTTCAGTGTGTGTTTTGTTGGGAAGTATCTGTATATGCAACTTCATACTGGACGGTGCATTCTGCAAAGACCTGTCAACTGGTGACAGTCAAACGTTCTCCCCTGCGCCCTATCATGTGTTGATGAAAGGTCCAGCTTGTGCAAGGTCCCTTCCAAATAAATTGGAATATGAACACACAACAGAAATGCTGATCCATTGGTGGTGGCAACTATCTAATGGTTTCTCTTGCATAGTGATGTGTTTCCAGATGACTTAAATTACTTGAAAAAAGAAAAGGAGGACTTGTGGCACCTTAGAGACTAACAAATTTGTTAGTCTCTAAGGTGCCACAAGTCCTCCTTTTCTTTTTGCGGATACAGAGTAACACGGCTGCTACTCTGGAACCTTAAATTACTTGAACTCACATGCTTCCTGCCTCTTGTTTGCAAAGTTTGCTTGGAGAGCTTCAAAAAGACACTGGACGTCAAGCTTAAAAACCATTCTAACTTAATCTTTATTTCAACTATCAACTCCTTCATTTCTCTTCTCAAGCTCTTTAAAGACATGAAGTTTCTGCTTTATTCACTTGACCTTTTATGTAATTGAGTCTGAAGTAATACAAATGTAATAAGATTTGAAAAATATAGGTTTATTTTTAATGGCCTTTTTAGATAGCTATTGTGGATGGTATGGCCCCTAGATAAGCAGTCTTGAACAACTACTAGGATTTTGGGTGAGGTATAAACCAGATCACCTTGAGGCAAAATTGTTTAGTCAATGTCATTATTTTTTGGTACGCTTCTGCATTTTCAAATATAGCTGTCTTGTACCATTGCTGCCAGCCTCAGTGACTTGTTCTTTTGACTCAAAATTACCACCCCCACATTAATTACAAGAAATTTCAGTTCTGTGAAATAACAGTTGTAACCATGGGTCTGTTAAATTTTGGGAACTGAAAGCAAGCTAGTTTTGTAGTTGTTTCATGCTGCATTTTATCAATCTCCATATGCAAACAATATGAGCATATCTAAAGACTTTGCCAGGTCTTAAACATAAGGTCCCTCTGATATGTATTTTACATATAAGGAAGAAAGACCAATAGAAAACATGCATAAGATACTGCAGGGAGGTGCTGTTACTCTTATTGCAAGTTAAAATGCTGGAGAGAGGTAAACCCCATTCTTTGGAGAATGTTTTCAGCTTTCCTGGAATTTAAGGTGTAGTTTTGAAACCTTACTTTCAGTGTGCGTTGTGTAAAGAATTCTGAATCAGTGTCTTCACACATTTGATCATTGATTGTTGTGTAATTTTGTAGGATATGGATTTATTCACTTTTTAAAAATACAGATTGTAATAGTAATGCTTAATTCCTTGCTTCTAAACATACGTAATAGGGCCAAAGCGTCTATTGCTGTATGTTGCCTCTGTCACGCTCAACACCCAGTAGTCCAAGGAAAGTTTGGTGTCTTAATCTTTTACTTTTGTAAACCTGTCTAATGTAATCTATATGCAGAGTTCTGTAAGGTTTATGGGCGAAATATCTTACAGGCAGAACTTATTTTGCCTGCAGCATCTTCAACAAATGTTTTATTAAAGGTTCAGACTTTGATCCTAGATACATGTAACTTGAAAATGCAAAAGGAGCATAACACTTTCCAGTTTCACATCAATTCTATAAAAACTGAGCCATTAACTCTAATGCTAGACTGAAACATTTTAAACTATCCTCCTCACGAACTGCTAAACTCTCTGAACATTAAAGTAGTCTTTGGCCTGTTCACCTTTATTCTTCTTTTGTGAGGGAAAACTAACTTTTACTAAAGATTTCAATTAATACTCTCTAGAAGAAATCATGGCATTTAATCTATAATGAGATATAGCTTGTAGTTGGGATGCTTTATACGCCTGTAGTGTTCTATAAATGATTCTGGTAAAATTTCACATCTAGTTCTAGAGTAACAGCCGTGTTAGTCTGTATTCGCGAAAAGGAGTACTTGTGGCACCTTAGAGACTAACCCATTTATTTGAGCATGAGCTTTCGTGAGCTACAGCTCACTTCATCGGATGCATACCGTGGAAACTGCAGCAGACTTTATATATAAGGATCCTGAGTTGTTTCCTTCTGAAATACATATTGTTGAATTTCCATGTATGTATGTGATGACTCATTTATCAGCCAGTAGTGACAAATTGATCATAGGCAAAGCATGAATGTTATAATTGGATTATCTTCAAGGGATACTGCGAACTTGATATCTAGTTGTGGCATAGTCCCAAATAATCTGGGAAAATAACCAAAAGTAAAAATTGATGAAGTAAAACTGAAAATGAGAAATTATTTTCACTGACAGTGATTGCTTTGGTTATCAAATAGTAAGGGGGGAAGAAGCAAGAGGGTGTCAGTTCGGAATGTCCCGTTAATAATGGACTAAAGCAGGCTTGTAGTGGGACTGGACACTTGCAGTTCTTCCTACAGTGCAAGGGACCTGAATGATGTTCATTGAATTAGGGCTTGTCTAAACTAGGATATAAGGGGTGTTTTTAAAAAGAGATTTGTACTTTCTCACAAAGGTAGAGGTGAACTCAAAGTGTCTTAATGGACTTTAAAACTAACAAATTTTAAAAATACTTCTTGAGTCTAATCAAGCTGTTAGAGGTGGAAAAGACTTTAAGCTCAGTCATTCTCTCCTTGAATTGTTTTGTAGGGGGATATCTACTGTGCCTCTGTCTTAAGTGAAAGGGTTTTCATGACTTCCAAGAGAATCTGGATCTGTTAGACAGTTTTCTGGTATTTTGCCCTTTTTTAAAATTTCAGTTGATCCCACATTGCCACCCCTACAAGCTTTAAAAATTTAACCTTTTTAATTTACTTCTCCATGCAAGTATAACATGTAACATGAAACCTAAGTGCTTGATATCCTCCAAGCAGTTACATGTGTAAATATCACTTATGCAGTGAGTGTTTGTTTGTAGGATCTGGCACTAAATGACTAATTCCTGTTGTGAGACTTAATAGTGTCTGCCATGGGACTGCATAATAGGCTGTTTCGCTATTGATTGAATATGGTTTATATACTTAACTATTCAAGTGCTTCAGCTGTAGTCCAACCTCACACAGGTACATGGTGAAAATCAATCTTTTTTTTGGAAGAAACTAGGCTGGAGTCATTTTAACTTCACATTGTCTGACTCCTGTAGTTGATATAAAATGGCAGCTTAGCTAGTTGAGCTAATGTTTGAGTTCAAAGAATTCAAATCTTCAGAATTGCATTCCAAAAGAAGGTGTTAAGTTTTGACTTTAGATGGGTGACCAAAATACTAATGGTTCTGTAAATGAAGCTAAACTAACTTTGGTAGCAACAAAAAGTACTCTAGAGTTTTATGTCATCAGGTATCCACAAGATCAGAAACTCATGCAACTAACAGGTTTCAGAGTAGCAGCCATATTAGTCTGTATTCGCAAAATGAAAAGGAGGACTTGTGGCACCTTAGAGACTAACCAATTTATTTGAGCATAAGCTTTCATGAGCTACAGCTCTACGAAAGCTTATGCTCAAATAAATTGGTTAGTCTCTAAGGTGCCACAAGTACTCCTTTTCTTCATACAGCTAAGCTGCTTACCAGCACCTCAGTTTGAAGCATTACATTGGACCTTTTAGATCTGTTCAGTTGGAGGAAAAATAAACACCCATTTGGAGACGTGGACCTGTGTATGCTTTCTGTGTAAAAAGGCATAGTTGCACCCTTTGCCTGTCAAGAGCACATTTACTTGCAATCAATTTTCATGCTGTCAGTGGTATAATATTTTTGTTTAAACTGAAGTAACTCAAACAGGAGTTCTCTCCTTCTGGTTTACTCATCTGTATGCTGCTTGTTTATATTTAGGTGCAAATGTTAAAATGTTATGCAATACAGCACCTGAACACTGGGGCAACATATTTCCCTTTTCACCTCTGATGGTGATAAAGGAAATCCAACAGCATTGTGTGACTCTAACTTGAGTGCCTTGAGGAAGGCAAGTGACCTTGAAACTTCTCTTGTAGTTGAACCTACTCCTAGGTATTGCGTGTGTAACCCTTCTGCCAGGCCAAGTTGATAGCAGCAAGGGTGGGGTGCAGTACACAGGGGTTCCCTCTCATCAAAGCAAATGCAAAACTGGCTCGAGCCCCCACCCAGTGACCTGGGAAAATCTTACACACCCCTGGGCGCCTCAAAGAGGCAATACTTCCCCTCTCGCAAGCAAGCACAGTCTCTCGGTGTAGCAGAGAAACTTTAATAACATGAGGTAAATGACATCAGCATTAAATTGGGGAAACACCGCAACTAGTATTCATTAACCAAACCATGAGCAAAGACCCACCCCAGCAAATTGGGCCACATCCTTTCCCTCTGGTTCTTGAGTCCCAGAACCCAAACGTCTCTTGAGTCCAGCAATCCACAAATCACCCGAAGTCCAAAAAGTCCAGCCCCAGAGTTCAAAAGTTCATCTGCAGAGTGTTACTCCCCATTCTGGGTAAAATGTGCCTGTGTGTGGGGGAAAGAGGTAAGGGGCACCTTACGTGTCCTGAAGCTGACTGCCCCACAGGGCTCTGTTCTGCTCCGCCGTCTCACGACCGGCTCCGCTCTGCACAGCTCGCCGTCTCACGAAAACTCCGCCGTCTCACGAACAGCTCTGCTCTGCACAGCTCACCTCACCGTCTCACAAACACTCCACCAGCCTATCCACAAACAGCACCACTGCACTCTAGATCTTCCGGCTCCCCACTACTTGACACAGTGCTCAGTGATTTCAGCTCTCAGTGATTTCAGCTCATAGTAGTGGGAGCCTTAGTGCTGGTGCACCATAAGGCCAAAGTGAATTCAGCACAGTACCTGTAACAAGACTGTTAATAGACCCAAAATTAGCTCTGACATTCCACAGTGGAGAGAGACAGAGGTGCAGTTGGTGTTTCAGGCCCTCACAAAGGGGCCCACACCACCAGGTACTAATACCTGTCTCAAGCCTCTCTCAATTCAGAGTTTTGGAACCCATGTCCCTTGCCTAGCGAGTGCTACTTAGTTGATGGTGAGTCCCTCAATCATAACAAAAGGCCAAGTACAGTTCAAAGCACAGTTCCCATAATCAGAGTAATAACAACAATTTATTCTTCCCACCCCAATAACAGAGACACTGGGGATCCCACAGCAGCCGAAGTGACCATTTGGGCAGTTATGGCCTCATTCGAGGCGGGGTGGGTGTGCCTGTGCAAATGAGATCAGCCCCTGAAGTTCTTTTCCACAACTTGCCACACCTCACTACCAGATGTCAGGGTGGAGCTCATCCTGACTCTGCTTACATGTGTAAGACCGAAGCCAAGCCTAGTACCTGAAGATGAATTTCTTTTGCCCATCCCAGGAGTGAGATCAGATACTGATCTCTGCTGGCAAAGTAGCAAAAATAGACTACTTAGAATTTTTTTTGTTCAGCTACCAGGAACTGGGTGTGTTGACAGAGTATAACTGCCTTACAATTTGAATAAAATTTTTCCTTATAAAATGCTTTTCTATTAGAAGCCAGAAAGTTTTGAGAGAGCATCTTTTGGGTGGGAACAGGAAAAAAGAAATATTCACATTTGTAGTCTTAGTTTTAGAGACTGCTGCAAAATGTAATATATAGATGAAAAATGAAAGCAAACTAAACTTGTTTGAACAACTAGTGTAACTTGCAAAGGTTCAAAGACTGGATAGGAAATTATCTCCAAACTGCTGTTGCAGCATGTTAGTGATTCAGTGTTAAACAAGTGATGTGATAAGATTTTGTTTGGTAAATGCTTTAGCTTGTGGAGGGCAGTTCTGGAGTAGATAATTGAGCAGTGTATGAACTGAGCATAAAACAGGAGATAAGTGTACAAAATATTTGGTAACTCTACATTTCATAATTTGTGGTCAGATGGTCTCTTCCTTGTTTGGTTCTAGTTTGAAAAGTGAGTGTAGAAAGGCAGTTCAATACAACTCCCTGCCCTGTGTGTTAATGGCTGGAAATAAGGAACTGAAGAAAACAATCTGAGTAAATAAAATGCAATACCACAATAGCAATAAAAAAAAAAATTGGGGGGGGGGGCGTTCACGTGATCAGCTTCCTCAGTCATAAAAGTGCTCATTTCTTATGAATAAAGCTACATTTATGTCATGGAAGTCACAGAATGTGTGACTTGCAGAAATCTCAGACATTTTCTGCTTCAGCCCCAGGGGCTGCGGGACTTTGGAGCTGGCAGCCAGCAGGGCTGTGGCAGGGTTCTGGCAACAGCCTCTCGTGGAGGGGTGGGGAGGGGAGTGCCTCGGGTGAGTGGCTGGGGATGTCCCGTTTTCTCTTTGGGGGAAATAGCTGCCCCTCCAGCTCCCAGCTGCTGTGGGCGGAGGGGGAACCATGGAGCTGCAGCAGCAAATGTCACAGACAGGTCATGCCTTCTGTGAATTTTTGTTCATTGCCCGTGACCTATCCATGTCTTTTACTAAAAATAACCATGACACAATCTTAGCCTGCCTTGTGAATAAGTGGACACTTATGAGACACCTTCACTTTGAGTTTTCATTTTATAGTCTGATACAAACTTACTTATTCCTACTGACCTCTGGAGTAAAGAAGTTGGGATTCTGATAGATCCTTGCTGACGGGAGCTTTAGGATTCATCTATGCCCAGTTACAATGCTACGGGTATGTCTACACTGGCAGTGATAGCGCCGCTCAGAGTGCTGAAGGGAAACCACTGTTGTGTGTTCACACTGTCAACTGCCTGCACAATAGTGTGTTCACACTTGCGACACTTGCAGCAGTATTCGGAGCGGTGTACTCTAAGCAGCTATCCCACAGATAATCTCTTCTGCTGCTAAGAGTTACAGGAAGGCAGAGGGAGCCGTGGGGCATCCTGGGTCCTGTCGCAATGCCCCATGATGCAATCCTAGCAATCCCTATGCTTCCATCAGCATTAGGCACCATCTTTCAACAGTTTATGTACTGCACACTCTGCTCTGCCTCTTTGGTCTCCAGGAATGGATCCCACACTGTTGACCAATATTTTGCTCATTCTTACTAACACATCACAAGTGGCAGTGGAGTTATTCCTTAAACTACAAAGGCAAGAGTAGTTCAACATTGATCTCGCCACGTGTAGTAACTATGACATGAGATTGCTTGTGACATTCACGGAGGTGCTGACCACAGTGGAACACTGCTTCTGGGCTCAGGAAACACCCACTGAGTGGTGGGATCACATCATGATGCACGTCTGGGATCATGAGCAGTGGCTGCAGAACTTCTGGATGAGGAAACCCACATACAGGGGACTGTGTGATGAGCTCACGCCAGCCCTGTGGCGCAAGGACACGAGCATGAGAGCTGCTCTGCTGTTGGAGAAGCGCTTGGCGATTACACTGTAGAAGCTGACAGCTCCAGACTGCTACCAATCTGTTGCTAACCGGTTCAGAGTGGAAAAGTCAATTGTTGGACTCAAGTTGATGGAAGCGTGCAGGGCCATTAATCGCATCCTGCTCCGAAAGACACTGACTCTGTACAACATGCATGACGTTGTGGATGGCTTTGCACTAATGGGCTTCCCTAACTGCGGGGGGCAATAGATGGCATGCATATTCCAATTCTGGCACCAGACCACCTAACCACCCAGTATGTTAATCGGAAGGGGTATTTCTGTATGCTTCTCGGGCTGGTCTGGAAAGGTGCATGAGACACACAACTTTTGGAACACTGGCCTGTTCAGGAAGCTGCAAGCAGGGATTTTCTTCCCAGTCTAGAAGATCACCATAGGGGAAGTCAAAATGCCCATTGTGATCCTGGGGGATCCTGCCTACTCCTTAATTCTGTGGCTTATGAAGCCATACACAGGGCACCTTGACCACATCAAGGAGTGGTGCAACAACAGGCTGAGCAAGTGCAGAATGACTGTGCTTTTGGCTGTTTAGAAAGCCTGCTGGTGCTGCCTACATGGGAGGCTGGACCTGGTGGGTGGCAATCTTCCTATGCTTATAGCCGCATGCTGTACGCTCAAGAATATTTGTGAGGGGAAGGGTGAAAGCTTCACTCGGGGCTGGACCGCTGAGGCTCAGTGCCTGGAGGCTGAATTTGAACAGCCAGAGACCAGGGCTATTAGGGGGGCACAGTGCAGGGCCATAAGGAACAGGGATCCTTTGATAGAGCAATTTGAAGCTGAAAGCCGCTAATATTTGTTTCTATGCTTGGGAGTGCAGTGCTTGTAATGCTAGGAGGTGATTGCGATTGGTGCAGATGACGCACTGTGAAGGTTGAAGAAAATTGCCTGGTGCTTTGCAGGGTTTTTTGCTTTCAGTTAATGGAATAAAGATTTGTTTTCAAACCAAACCATTCTTGTTAAACCAATAATGGGAGGAGGGAGACAAACAAAACACATCAGCACTGAGGTGGATGGGGGAAGGGAGGGTCCTAGGAGGAGGTGGGGTCCTGGGACAGTTAAAGATTGTGTATGTCCAGGTATCCTATCCAACTTTCTCCTTTGGAGTACAGTGCAGTGGGTACTGTACTTCAGCAGGGCTAAACTGCAAAGGGACGGGTGTTGAGTGCAGTGGGTACTAGGAGTCTGCAGTGCTGGAGTGTGACGGGGAAGGAGTGGAATGCAGCAGGTACAGACTGGAGCCAGGAGGTTGTTAAGAGTGTGCTGGCAGTGTCTGGGGGGTGCATGGGAAAGAGTTGAAGTGAGCTGTAGCTCACGAAAGCTTATGCTCAAATAAATTGGTTAGTCTCTAAGGTGCCACAAGTCCTCCTTTTCAGTTTTGTGACAGCAGCTGCAGGGGAGTGTGGGCGCGGAGCTGCTCAGTTGGCAGTGCTAGTAACACCTGGAGCCTGTCCGCTTGGCACTCCATAATGTTTAACAGCCACTCCATGGCTCCGTTCTGGTGTGCCACGTTCTCCTTTTGGGTCTGTTTTCTTGCTGTCCCACTACTCCTTCAATTCTTGTTTTTTGGCCACGGAGTGCATCATGACGTGACGTAGAAAGTCATCCTTAATTCTGTATGACCACTTTCTAATTCTGCACCACTGTTCAGCCAGCGATAACAAAGGGGGAGGCTGGGCTCCCAAGGTCATACCTGTGAAGCCAAAATGCAACATTTTACAGAAGCAGTATTGTTTGCAACACAGAGACCACTGATTCAGTGATTTAAAACACAGCCACTATTCACATACTTATCACTAACTGGTTGACCCCAGGCGAGCACAAGAGCCACAAGACTCCCAAAATGGTCAGTAATCATAGGGGCACGGGAAATCAGTGTTCCAGGACCGTACTGGACACATGCCCTCTTAAGGAGAGCCAGCACTGTATGAGGGGGGGCCTTATAATCATTCCTGTCCCCACATTTTCCATAGGCTTTGTTCATTATGGAAGATATCTCACTGCTGAGGGTGAGCAGGGAATCAAGAGAAGGTCTTCTCTAAGACTTCAGCTTCCACCTGGTCCTTATGCAGCTCCCCTGTGTGCCGCATGGTCCGTCCCATCTCCTCCCCCCCTGTGACAACAGAGTGATGTGGGAAAATTACCCTTAATGGGGCAAGCAACAAAGCAGCTCTGCCAAAGAACCGGTGGCAGCTGATTTGCTCAATATATCTGAGTTTCTTGGAGATCTGAGGCAGATTCCTGTGAAGTGAGGGAGTCAATCCATGCTCTGTTCTGCTGCTCAAACTAAGCATGTGATGGTACGAGCATCATAGAGACACACACCTGCTTTCTGCAACCTTCCTGCCCCCAACAACTTGCTTCAGCGATTCCCAAAATCAAAGCCACTTACCAGAGGCGGCCTCTCCTGTTTGCACTTCGCCAAGCTCTGACAGCTGTGACTAGCTAGCCGCCTCCTCCGGGATAGAGAAGAGCTCCTGGCTGCATGCATCTCTGACCTCCAGGTCGTCCTCTGCCTCTGGGTCCCCTTCTCCCTCCATATCCTCGTCCAAGATTTTCTCCCCCTGGCTCCGTCCACTCTCAGCTGGCATGCAAGCAACCGAAGTATCCGCATCAGAGGTGGGGTCACCACTAAGTATCCCATCCAGCTCTTTGTAGAATCGGCAGCTTCTGGGCACAGCACCGGAGCGGGGGTTTGCCTCCCACGCCTTGTGGTAGGCATTCCGCAGCTCCTTCACTTTGACCCTCCACTACAGTGTGTCCCAGTCATGACCTCTTTGTCATGCATCATGAAATCTGTCCGTAGGTATCACGATTCCTATGGCTGAAGCGCAGCTGGGACTGGACAGCCTCCTCTCCCTAAATGCTGATGAGGTCCAGCAGCTCGGCATTGCTCCAAGCGGGGGATCCCCTGGTGCATTGAGCAGTCATGGTCACCTGAAAAGATGCACTGAGACCACTGCAGAGCGAACAGGAAGGGGACTTCAAAATTCCCAAGGAATTTAAGGGGTGGGGCTCATGGTCAGTCACCTGAGGGCAGGGCAGTAGAGTTCAAACCAATGACCAGAGAGGTGAGAAGTTGCATTGTGGGACACCTCCTGGAGGCCAGTCGCAGCGCTGTAATCGACCAGGGTGTGTCTACTGGCAACGCGGCGCTGTAGCCCCAGCACGGAAAGCTGTACCCCTCTTGTCAGGGTGGGTGGTGGTGTTTTTTTTTTAAAACAGCACCGCGACTGTGCAGTTTCTGCACACTAAGTGGCTTGGCTTAGTGCGTACACCTCGGGAGTTACAACGCAGAAAGCTGCTTTACTGCGCAGAAACCTGATGGTGTCGACAAGGCCTAACACACTTACGGTACAGTTAAAATGTATAGTGTGGATGGGACCCAACCAGTCTTCAGTGTTGGTTTGCCCTAGGCATTGGCTCAGTTACAGCGACACATGTAAGTCCCTCCCATGCTACCAACTTTGAGGGGGCAACATTTTGTGACTCTGCTGCCTTGGTTACACTTTCTGACAAGGCTGGAGTCATAGTTCATCTTCTTTATTCTTGAAGCAGTTGATTTCCACTGCGGCTGATTTCCACCATGGCAATTGTAGGAGTCTTTATTTGGAAGCAACTGGCCATCTTGTCCAGTACAGTAAGGTCACTGGCCTGTAGCTTAGGCAGGATAGGTGAAAAGGGGCAACCGTACAAGGAAGTTTTTATACAAAACCTCTGATTAAGTCAGACTATCTCTTCCCCCTCTTTCCCTCCCACCAAAAAAAGTGACGACTACTGTTTCTGTAGTTTTCTGTTTCTGACTTATGATTGGGCCTACTTTTTCCTTCAGTTACTGTATTGTACAATAGAGCAAGATCTGATATTCAAGAAGTTGCTTACTGAGCACACTAATACCTAGATAGCTACTCCATTGCTGGTATTTAACTTGTTACTTGCTCATGAGTATAGCTAGAGCATGAAACCTATAAAACTATGTTCTGTAACAATTTTTGCTACACCATTCAGAAAATACCTACTCTTACATTGAAGTGAGTTAGATGTAAAACATTTTAAGATCTGTCCTACATTAAATTCAGAACCTTGATGCCTAAATCAAAGAAGCCAAATTTGTGCCTTTTAAAATAGTCTTTAGGCTCTTCCTTATATTCTCTTGCATTATTGTTTAGATCGAGCTCCCTGTCAAAGCTTTGTACCATTTCTGTTTCAGTGCTCTAGTGGATGAATCCCACTAATTGTCACGTCACGCTATACAGTGACAGCAGCAAAAAGAGAAACCTTAACGATACTATCTTTTACAATAAACATTATGCATTCATTGGAGATTTCAAGCGGATTTGAACTGTATATTTCGCAACAGAAGCTAGTCTCTGCTTTGATGTATGGCAGCAACTAGGAAAGCCCTTAATCACCAAATTCTGTTTTGGTTTTGGACTCGGCATGCTTTGTTGCCAGATCTGAATTAAAGAATAAGCTTTTTATCTGGACTTAGTAGCACCAATGTGAATGGGAAAAGATCACTTTAGGAGTACTTTTTTGGCACATTAATTTGTGCAGATTAATTTAACTGACTATAACTGGAGGTTGATGGCTAGCTGGTTACTAGTGCTGCATTAAGGGTATGATTCATAAAGAATTGGCTCTGGAATGGACACCCTCTTCTTCTCCTCCCCCCCCCCCCATGTAAATAACTGGAATAATTAAGGGCCATCTTAGTCTGAACAGGCTGCTAACAAGCTGCATTTTGTGTCAATAGTGGTGAGTAGAAAACATTCCCTTGAGATTAGAGGGACTTCAGTTCTGGGAAACTGATGGCTTAAGCTTTTATTTTAAAAGTAATGAGTTCCTAGCCCTCATTGTGAAGATGATCTCGCACATGTATTCCCAATGCTGTCTTTCCAAGTCTGCAAATGGAGTTCTATCCTCCAGTAATGGAACTGTCAACCACTAGCAAGTCATGGAGGCTGTTTTCTCAAAGATGACCCAGCACTGTGGAACCTGCTCCTAGAAGAGATCAATGTGACCAAGATCCTTGCTGCCTTCAGAACAAAATGTGCAACCCTCTAGATGGATAGGGTAGCAAGAGGGACTAAGACTCTGGTCCATTTCATTATTTCAAATCTGAACCCCACAGACACCGGCAAAGCTGGCCAAAACCTCATCCATTTCACTTGGGGGTGGGGGGTGCAGATGCTTCAGGATGGATTTGAGGGGAAGGGCATAGAGTATCAAACTCAGCTGTTACAATGGAAGTAAGAGGCAAGTGGTAGTAACAAGAAGCAATGAATGGGATGTATATATGACTGCTTCTCTTTTCCAGCAATGAAGGAGTTTTGGAGGAGTCCTTTGCATGTATATCATCTCCTTGCCATAGCATATGACAGATGGGTGTCCTGAGTGTGATCCAGCAACAGCACCCTGCTTGGAATTAGCAGTAGAGCTTCTTACCAGAGCCCCAGCTTTTGAGTTAACCTCTGTCTTAGGTGTTCAGCTTTTCAAGCCCTGAAAATTACGGGCTTTGTGTTTGTACCTTAGTGGCTATGTGGATGAATGACCCTCTCCTACTGCTGATCTGTACCTAGAGGTAAGTTACTCTAACCTTTTAGCTGCTGCTAGTGTGACTTGATGTCCTCTCTTCCCTCCCCCTTGATCCCTGTTGCTTTGTTCAAATGGCATCAGTCCTTGCTCAGTACCAAAGCTAGTCAGTAAGCGACTCTTCTGCTTAGGGTGACAGCCACCTTCACGCATGCAATCTACAAATAGCCAAGGCAGAAGGTGGATGTGGTGCTGGAGCATAGCCCTGATGCAGTATTGCATCCTGCATAGCTCTAGCTCAGAGACCCATATCTGACCCTACAGAGTTCTAGCTTTCTAAATCTCAGCCTAGTTTGCTTAAGATCTCCAGCCTTTGGCTACATGCTCTCGCCTAGCATTTATCTAGCTCTTCCATTATACATAGCCGATTGTACTCCATAGTTCAGAATATACTCCAGGCAGTAAGTAATAACTTCACACTTGGATTCTTCTGAGCAGCCGCTATCTGCAGTGCTTGGTTTCATTAGTGCTATTTCCTTGTGTGCATTAACTTTAGATTCTTTATATCTTGACAAAGTTCCCTTAAACATCTGTCTTGCCTCAGAACATTTTCTCAGGTTAAGAGAAACAGAATAGGCCCCGAGCAGCTCAAACCCCCACCCCATACCTTCCATATGGCAGTTGCATCCTGTTAATTCACTTGCTCATTTCAAATAAGGAGTACAGGACACTAATGCATGTCCACACAGTACAAATTGTTCATGTATATTGCTTGCAGTGTTAGTATAATTGACCTCAAGGGCACTGGAATACAGATTTGGAGAACATGATTTTGGTTAGCAGAGAGAATGCAAACAGCAACTAAATCACTTCCTTTAGAGAGACGTTGTGAAAACAACCCCTAAATCTTTGGTCCTTGGATTGCATTTATTTCAGTAAACAGAGGTAGCGGAAGACCAGTTGATACAAAGCTACTTAGTGGCTTTTACTGTTTAGTAGGCCTGGTGTCCTGACTGCAGCTGGATTTTTCACCTTGCCTGTAACTAATTTTGAGGAATCTCTTGGAGTTTAACTCCCATTTTTAAAAAAAGTGGCTTATTTTATTCATGCTTTTCTGCTATTGGGTGTAATGGTAGACTTGTGATTATTAAATCTTGTTTGATCGCATAACAGTGAGGACATAGCTGCCAGCTGGAGCTAACTGTATATTTAACTGTGAGACAAGTTTAATGCATGCAGCTGTTTATAGCTAAAGTTTGAACACCCATCGACTGTATGCACTTAGGCAGGCCTTGTTTAATAACATTCATAGCTACAACTTTAACTTGTAGGTATTGATTTGCCTATGGGCTGATACTCCTCCTGAACACTGCCTTCCTCTCCCCCGCCCCCCAAACTCCTGAATTTGGGCCCTTCACTTTTGGTGAGTGTTGAAAACTTCTCTAGTGGGCTGGTAGCTCAGTGTTCTAAGCACTTCGTGCTTTTACTGTATTGGAGTATTTCAGGCTTTTTCAGAGGTTTGCCTTGTGATAGTTGCTTTGGAATGAGATGAGGATTTCTGTGCTTTGGGAAAATATTTGTCATTAATAAGGTTAGACTGGCATCCCTCCAATAATGTACTTCTCTCATTGCGGAGTACATCCTCATATGTGAGGCAGAGGATAAAAATAGCATTTATTAAGACTCTTTTTAAGAGGCAAATCACAGAACATAGAGACTGGACGACTACAGTATATTCAGTCTACTGGAAAACTTCAGTTATAGGAAAACAAGTGCATGGACACAGCATCTTTCATCCTAAAGAATCCTAAATGACTTCAAACACCACTGAAATATGATCAACTGATGCAGAGCACACCACACAACAATTGTGGGAGGAAAAGCTCTTGTTCAGGGTCCATTGGGACCAACTCCTATTCTAAGCAGATACTTTGAAGTGGAGGATTATGTGCTATGTATGTACACTAAGGTCACCTCCAAAACACCTATATAAAGTAAAAAGGAGGGAAAGATGAAGGGCTGAATTGATCTTGCCGTG
Organism: Eretmochelys imbricata; assembly: GCF_965152235.1. Lineage (NCBI taxonomy): Eukaryota > Metazoa > Chordata > Testudines > Cheloniidae > Eretmochelys > Eretmochelys imbricata. The sequence goes on along the minus strand of NC_135593.1, from coordinate 7,978,184 downwards.
ATTTGGACTTGTGGTTCCAGACTATAGGTATTGATCTTCAGGCTGCTTGACTATTCCCATTGACTAGAGATCTTATTCTGACTACTTGAAGGAGCTTCCCGCCTCAACACAAGTTGTGGGGGTGGAGATGGATAGGGGGCTGTGTAACCTCAAAACTGTCAGCAATTCAGTATGTAGGAGATCTGGGTCAGAATTGTCTCATGGGTTTTATTTGTTTTTTTGGGTGTTTTTTAAGCAACTCCTACATGAAGGTAGCTGATTTATAGAAAACTTATGTGTACAGATACTTCTGTTGAGTGCAACACTGGTATCTAGACTTGAGATCCTGTCTAGAATTGCAGTGTAGGTTAACCTCTGAAGGACCCTATTCTCTTCTGCCTATTCAGCAGCTGTTACTTGATTAGTTTACTTTCCTCTCCATCTCCATGCTACTTTGTAATTTGAGTCTCCTTTGTGTGGGGAGGTCAGCATGTTTACATGGTGATCTTAGGATAGTTTGGTATGGACTCAGTCTAACATGTTATGGATTTCTATAATCTTGGGCCCTCTGAACATTCCCTGCCTCCAATCCCATATAGTTCAGTCAAAGGTAAATCTGTGTCCCTATTGATCATATCAGGTTGGGGCCATGAATGGAGGTACTCAAAAGTAGCTGAACTATGGTCTGCTAAGGGCCTTAAATGTTGGGCATAGGACCTTGCTTTTGCCTGCTTAAATAGAAGGTTATTGAAGCATGCAGGGCACCAGTGTGGTGATTTCTATCTTGTGGGCTGCTGTAATTTGTGTGGAATCATCTTGAGTGGCAGATCGGTTGCCTGTGAAAAGCATATTATGTTTCATGGGGCTAATCCACTGCAGTATTGCACTTGATTTCAGTGAGATTAATCTCTATGGCTGAGACACAGACACATTCATAAATGTGTCTGAAACATAAAAGGCCTCAGTGGACCATGTCTAGAGGCAGCTAATCAAAAAAGCCTCCCCTGGAGCCATAATTAGAAATTGACTTATGCAATGTTTCCATACTTTGACTTAGGAAAAAAATCTCTGATATTGCTCACCGGTTTCCTACCCACAGGTTGAAATGACCTATTGAGGATTGATTGATTCTAGTATTGATTCAAATCGGCACAGTATTGATGGGATTTGTGTGTTAAGTCAACACTTCTGGGGTCTGAGTTTTTTTAAATGCAAGGAAGTTCAAGCTTGTTCAGTTGTCCAGGACCCAGCTTGTTTTACTGCTTCTTGATCAAGGCAAGCTCATTCAAGTGCACACTTCTTACAAGAAGTGCCCCAATTGTTTTCTCAGCAACCTCATACCCACATTACCTCTAGCAAGAAGCATCTGAGCACCCAGAAAAATCTATACAGGAAAACAAAACCCTATGTTGGCCTTTTTTAGGATTGATTCCACAAAACTATTGGAGGCAGTTACCCACAATCCTCTCATTCAAAAGAGTTAATAAACTCCACCAGTATCTTCATGTTGAGACTTGTGTTTCTGTGGCTTGCTGGTACCTGAGCCTTGGGTTTAAAATCAGCTAAGCAACTTCAAAAGGAAGTTCTGTCTAGGGATAAAAGTTCTTTGGGGTTTAGATACTTTGGACCGGGTTCTAGAGGTCACTCTGGATTAGCCTGAAACAAGCTAGTTGCATACAGTCTTGGAAAGTGTTCATGCTTGCATTACTTCAACCACTTTTTGCAAAAACTAGCTGACTTCCTGCTTTATAGTAAAACTTCAGACCAATAATAGTCCAACTCTAAAGCTTTAAGGGCTTTACAAAGCTTTGTGTTTATTAGAATCCCTTTACCAAAGACTTGGACTACCAGCCATAAGGAGCTGAAGTAACTAACCACTAACCTAGTAGTAAAGACTGAGTTAGAACCTGGGGGGAAATCCTTCAAAGGAACCTCAAGGCTATTGTGTATCTGTACATATATTGGTTTCCTTCCTCTTGAAACAAGAAGTTGAATGCAAGAGTTGAAAACTGCTAGAAAGCTCATTGACAAAGATTAAAGGCAATTCTCCCATTTAGTTTTTGCAAAAAGAAAAGGAGGACTTGTGGCACCTTAGAGACTAACCCATTTATTTGAGCATAAGCTTTCGTGAGCTACAGCTCACTTCATCGGATGCATGAAGTGAGCTGTAGCTCACGAAAGCTTATGCTCAAATTGGTTAGTCTCTAAGGTGCCACAAATCCTCCTTTTCTTTTTGCAAATACAGACTAACACGGGTGTTACTCTGAAACCTGTCATTTAGTTTTTGATTTCACTTGGCAACACCACAGTCCAACCTAGTTCAATACACTTGAGCTATTAAACCCCGGTGCATTTAAAAAGCAGATGTGCATGTACAAAGTGCAAAAGTTGAATAATTTACTTAGATCAGATTTACACTTCAGTAGTGCTGCAATAATTACAAGAGCACTTGCTAAAGTCAGTTCAGGTAATTTGACTTTTTGGACCTAGTAAAACCAGTTAAACTGGCTAGGATCCAATCCCCTTTACTTAAATGCTATAAATTACTTAATTTTCTAATAGCATTAAACTGTTCTAAATAGAGATCTGCAGTTCCTTTTAGAGAAACTCTTCACAGCAATCAACAAAAATTTCAGAATGCTGGTCTAACCACAACATGGCAATTTAATAACTGAACAAAAATACAGACAAATTAGTGTTTCAGAAGTAAGCTGTTGCTAAATTAGTCCCCATTGCTTAGTGAAAGTTTGAGCTACCTAAATTGTAAGTTTTTGTGGGTTGGTTTGTTTGTTTTTTTTCCCTCAACGAAAATGGAGAGGGTGGGAGAGACTTCAGTTATTGTGATGTTTGGCTACATAGTCTTATCTGTTTACATTTAGCGACTAACTAGTAGGTCCTTATGATTTAGTTCTCCCTTCAATTCGTAGATTACTCAGTGTTTTATATTACAGCAAGGCCAGAAGCTCCAAACTAGACATTGTATGTACACATGCAAAGATGAAATCCTTGCCTCAGAGAGCTTACAGTCCGAGAAGGTAATGGTTTTAAGACTAGTTTAACTAGGTCTGAACATACCTATTTTTCACTGGCAAGTTCCAGTCAACATACTAAACTGGATAGTTAAATACTAGGATAGATTACTAGGGGAGGTTGTGGAATTTCCCTGTAATTGGAGACTTCTAAGAACAAGTTAGACAAACAACTGTTTGCAATGGTACAGGTATAGGTGGTCCTGCCTCAGTGTGAGGGGCTGGACCAGTTGACCTCCTGAGGTTCCTTCCAGCCCTACATTACTGATTCTATATTTAATCTTTACAGAATAATGCTAACCTGTGTCAAAAGAAGCCTTACTGTCGCTTTTCTCTCCTCCTATGCTCCGTGCGCACACTTATTTGCCATAAGAAGCACATTATTGTGCAGTAGGACTGGCAAATGAAAGGCAGCCAATTAGATTTCACAACTCTGGAAAAATGTTAATGAACACATCCAAATTAGATGGAAATATAAGTAACTTTCATGTGTGTGTATACACACTCACTCTGATAGGGAATAATCTGACTTGGAGCTATTTACTCACTAAAAAAATTAATGGATCACCGCCTGCTGATCTTAGTTTAATAACTGGCACACCACTAAATAGCGTTGCTGTGCTAAATAACTTTTAAAGCCCAAGGCAATTACAGTTCTTTAGGAATTCAGTTCTCCAGTGATGCGGAGGCAATATTGGCAACAAACACTGGACTGTCTCCCAGGTGGCTCAACAGACAGTGGGTCTTGCACACTTGCACAAAAGGTATGTGCCCCTTTCATATTGACATAGCACTGGCCAAGTACAAGATGTCATTCTTACTGAGTGTTGACAACATAATCGCAGATCACCACTCAGTGTTCAATTAGAAAGCAAGCCTTAGTTCAGCGTTCGTCTGCCTCTCCTGAGCTGTGCAAGTCAAACTGAAGCGGGGAATTTTTGCACCAAGATGAGATTTAGTAGCTGTCTCCATTCAGGGGGAAAAGCAAATAGTCTTGTGATTTATACGTTTCTAAGCACACCTGAAACAGCTCTAGTGGTAGTGCTTCACATCTGTGTGAACCTGTTGGTCTCACTCCTCTAGCCATTCATTACATGTGGTGGAAGCATCATGTTTGTCTCCAGTGCCTGAGATACCAGAGTGCCTCCTATTGCAATGCTAATGCTTATCTGATTAAGAGGAATGTGTCCAGTTGTCTGTGACGATGGCGGAATTGACATTCCTAGGGCACCTTTAGGGGTCTCCGAGCATGCAGAAGCATTTCAGAAACTGGTTTAAATCTGGGCTTGAAAATCTTACCAGACACCTAGAGGCTGATCCAAAAGATGGATGGGAAAGGGCACCCTGGCCAGCAGAAAGGCGCTGGTTAGAACCTGTCTGAGGGAAGGGAGGAAGTGCTTGGATTCCATTTCCGGTGCTGTACTTCGACTCTGCTGACGATTTTTTCTTTCACGCTAAATTCTGTCTTCTAGACATCAGAAATGTCAAACATTGCACCACTGTGTTTACTGGAAAGGATGACAAACATTGTCCCAATTCTCCCACACCATACTTTCTGAATACTTAAATAAGGAGTGTTAGTCTTTCTGCTCCTCAGCCTGTGGTTTCTGCTTGGTAGGAGAATAAAATTGTTACTCCCCAGCCCTATAAGACCATCTTCACCCTTGAATCCTTGCTCTTGCTCATAGGTCTTCTGAATGATGGTGGAGGGAAATTACATGCCTGCTTCACTGCAGCCTAGTGTGTTGAAAATAGCTGTTTTTACTCTGTTGCAGATTGCTAAAACTTTGAGCAGCAACAAAGGCACTGGAGTTGTCTGAGGATTTAGGAAGGCTGCACTGAGTGAGGTCATATTTGTAATGTCACCATAGCAACCGAAGTGCTAGGAACCTTTTTTATTGAAACAGTAGCTTTGAATGAAGCTGCTGGCCCCCCCGATCCTCAACTTACAAGAGGAAAGTCTCTCTTTCTCCTGATTTGTCACTGGAATAGGTCAAGTGGGTTTTCCCCCAAGCCCTGTTTCACAATGAGAAATAAAAATCGTTACTTGCTGTGGCTTAATAAATTCAGGCATGAATCACACTGAATCCTTTATTATGGCAACCTAGAAATAGCAGATGCATGCATTTCTAAAGCTCTTATCATGATAGCATCTACTCAAGGTGCCTGAAGTCAAAGGGTTTTCTGTGTAAACAACATGAGGTGCTGTCTAAAATGACAGTTTACATCAAGATTAGACACTGGCTGGAATAAATAGCAGGGGTGGGGTTCTGCATTTAGATTTAATTCTAATTAGCACCATCTCCAAACTCGGTAGAGAATAAGCACTATAAAAGACTGTCCCTCTCAGTGACATCTACCAGCTGCTGGCTATTTTCATAGGCCTGTAATTTATACAATTAACCTATGCTTTTAATAGCATTTTCAAGATTGCAGTATAAAGACAGCAGCAGTTTGGAGACTAGAAGACAGCCTTGCTTTTTCAGTCTTTTTTTTGGGGGGGGGGGTAACATGTTTAATTTTAGTCTGGATCAAGCATACACTTGGCAGAGCCTAAGGGCTGAGAGCAAAGAATAAAGTATCCCTGTTCTTAAGCAGTGGGCCTTTCTACATCAGGAGAATGTCATTAGCATAGTATGAAAAGCTGATGCTTTAAAAACCTATTGCTGCCTGTTTGATACCTCCACATTCTGATGCTTTAGATTTGGGTATTTCAAGGGGTTTACACTTCCAAAGGATTTGAATGTTTATTGCAAGGATTAGCTTGTTTAAAAACCTGTCTGAGAACACTGTCAATGTTGGGAGAGGGTTTGGAGGAGGGAAGGGGTCAACATGACCTGGAAGCAAACAGCTTTAATACATTCTAACATACCGAAGCATCTGTGCACACTGGAGGAAAACTGATGCTTCACCTGGCCTTCCATCTTAAACTAGTTGCAGAACTTCAGGGTGTCAAACCCATACTGACAAGTTCTGAAACAATTGCAGTATGCACACACAGCTATCCAGCCTAAGTACCGAATAAGTTCTTCCTAGGAGGTTAGCTTGAACTTCCAAATGGTTGGAATCAGTGTGCTGAACTTGGTCCTGCCTTCCTTCCTTCTCCTGTAAACCTCTGTACTTTCTTCCAAGCATCAAGGGCAGCAAGACAGAACACACCCTAAAAAGCACCTCAGTTTCATGCTTGCCGCCTTCAGATCTTTTTAGAGATTAAAAACTCATGTGCAGCACCACCCAACCCACAATACTTGAACTGATAAGGAATGTGGCTAAACTGAGTAACCACAAGTTCATACATTGGTAAACCCTATCCTACCAGCCACTACGCTTTCTGTCACATATTATCCCCTCACTTGTCTGTCAAGACCATCAGTTATGCTTTTAGCATGTTGAAGCATGGACATGTTGTTGCCTTTGTATTTCCTGTAAAGCACCTAACATGCTCATTAGCTCTTCAAAATAAACATTATTTTGGGCTGACTGTTCAGAGGGGCACTAATTACGTTAGCATTGGTAAAACAGGTATCCCCTTTCAGTTTTACCAGATGACTTGAACAAATCTGTGTGTTACCAAAGTCTCTTGTTGGTTTACATTGATATCCAAGTTACATTTACTAGTAAAAGGTGTGAAGACTTTCCCACAAATTATCTTTTGAGGTTTGTATTGGTGTGTGGTTTTGGGGAGTAGTTTTTTGCTTTGGAATAAGATTTATACATTATGGTTTATTTTATATCTGTTCCTGAGGTGGTAGAGAGCTCTCATTTTAGAAGAGGGAGGGTAAGTTATGCACCAGTGAACACATTCAATGCAGCCTTATCTAGCAGAGACATTTTAAGCTAGTGAATCATCAGTTAATCCATAAGAGAGCTTCAGCAGGTGGTTTAGCAGCCATTAATGCTATTCCCAGATTTGTGCTGCTATCAGTGAAGCCTGTACCCTAAGGAAATCGTAAGTCATCTTAACTTTCAGCTTGGTTAGTAATGGAAAAGCAAATGGCTTCACCTTTCAGAAGCTGCTTTACCCCAGAACACACTTGCTAAATGTAATAAGATGGCATTAAGTCAGTTGTGCGCCAGGGACCTTCTAGATTTTGTGGGGCATCTGTAGTCACTGAGTAAGATGGATGTCCAAAGATCTAAAACTGCTCTAGATCACTTTCCTTTTCAAGATAAAATTATACATAAAGTGATGATGATAATTCTGCAATCTCCATCTCCTTCTGCAGTGTTGCAGAAGAAAAGGGATACTGCTAAAAGGTTTGAACACACACACACACCCTTTCCTTGGAGTAGTCTCTGATTTCTGCTTTAATAGGGCTTTGGTTTATAAAACAAATGTAACCCATTCTCTCCAAGTGCACCAGTCAGAATAAGACCACATGGTTGGCTTCTCTAACAGATAATTCCTGTGGGAAAGCAATAATAGACTAATTACACAGATTGGTGAGATGAGGGGCTGGGGACTAATCCAGGCTGAGCCATTGGTTGTGACCTTGGGCAGGTCACTTGAATTTTTACTGTAGTTCAGCAGTAAAATAGGTCCTCTTTATGTACATGCTGCATATGACTTTTTTTTCTTGTAGGTAAAAAGCACTTCAGCAGCACAAGCCAGTAAGGTTATTTAAAAAGGGAGATGGTTCACTGCTTGCTTGTATTGTGGCAGTACGATATGAAGAAAACTTCAGCAGTTGTGAGTGTGAGGAAGATGGTGGCCTTATCAGTAAGTTGTATAGGATCTCCCAGAGTTGGAGTAGCGTTTGCTACCTCTCCACACAGCACACTTCACACTGTGTCCTTTAGGGTAGATCTGATGTAATCTTCACTGTCCTCCTGGTTACTCTTCAGCTCTGAAAGCCTGCAATTTTTGCCACTGAATCGAGTTACAGACAGCAGTTCTGAGTTGGGCAATATTTGTTCCGGGAATCTAGACTCTGCCTCTCTAGGGGAATTGTCGAGGATGCTGAAGGAACTTTGTTGTGCAGCCTTCAGCATGCAGCGAAGGCTATGCTCAACCATGGGTGTGGCTCAGTCGCCACTGGCTGAGACCAACTTACTTGGCCACTTACAGTACCAGTTTGCTTATCTGCCCTTTGCAGTTCATCTGCCCAATGACTCATAAATGCTTTAGTTTATTATGCTCAATAAATCGAGTAGGTGGGGAAATAGTTTTCCAAAGCCCCCAATTACCCCTCTAAACTAGAGTGAAAGGTCACAGGCTGACAAATCTCTGCCTCTCTAGAAAGGCAAAGCAGGATGCAGAAGCAGCAAATAATGTAGCAAGTCCTGAGTACTCCTCATATATTATGCACTATAACTGCAGCATATGAAAATATAAAGCAAGTTAGTGTCTTCAAACACGGTATCAAGCCTGTATATTGATGATAAAGCTGAGAGGGAATTTTAGTTTCAACTGCAGCTCCTGCATTCAGCTCCAATTAGCTGTTTGTACTGTATTCCCCATCACAAAAGTCAATAAAGGGACAAGCAGATGAAAATCTCCACCTCTTCCAGCAAGTTAAAGTAAGCCAAAGACTACTTTGCTACCATCTAAATTCACAAGCAAACACAGGCCAGTATTATCAGCTCACACCAGATCTGCCTGCAGACAGTAATTCTTCCTGTCTTGGACCCCTGCCCATGTGCATTATTATAATTATCAGCAATTCAAAAAAAATAAAGCAATAAAGCTAGGATGAGCTGCTAGCCGGTAGATTTACTGCCTGCTGCTTCAGGCATTGGTCTTCCTTGGTTCCAGCCACGAAGCCTGCTAAATAAAGGCAGGAAGAGCAACTAGGAAAAACAAAGCACGAAACACAATTGGAAGCACAAAACAAGTTCTCTGTTAACAAGAAGTTATAAATCCCACTAAAATTGGTGAAATTCAAGTATTATATTCATACAGTCAAGTATAAAAGCCCTCTGCTTTCTCCAGATTTCCCATTACAAAGTTGGCTTACTGAATGCTAGCCTGCCCTAAACAATCATTTCACAGGTGACATTAAATGCAATTGCATTTTGCAGCCATGTTGAATGCTCCAGGGCTCTTTTGGACCCTGCTGTATACATTGTGCTCTGGAAGGGTTCAATCCTAATCATCAACCCTGGTGTTCTGTTTTTTTCTAAAAGCTTCAGATTAAAGCCTCAAATCGGACTGAAACAGTTGAAGCTGTACCCAATAGAGGCATCTGTCCAGTTTTGTTCATAATCTTATCAAGGACCATCCTCCTGGAGAGCAGGGAATCACTCACATGCGCTCCAGCCATATGGGTGGCAGAAACATGCCAGTTGTAACTGTGCCAAAAACCAGATGAATCCATGTACAAACCGTTGATATATTGGTGCTACAAAGGAAGGGGGTAAAATATTTGGTATAAGAGATGAATACATGAGCCTTAAATTTTTTTGTTAAGAAAGCAATGTTTTCAATTCTGCTGAGCAGTGAATTTCATCTTTGCTTCAAAGGAATTGCTGGAATTCCCCAGTGCATTTAAGTGAGTTCATCTTGTATCCTCCCAATTAATGGATATTACATCACCATAGGAAGGGCTGCAGTTGTGACAACTCCCTTGTTAGACTCTAGACTAGAATAGGAAATACAATTTAAAAAAACTACTATAAATGTGGGATTTGTGGCTTACTTAATATAAGGTCTGTTGTATTTTGATTGAATAAATAGGCCCCAATAGTCAAAGATGTTAACATAACCCAGTCACTATCCAGTGTTCATTTTAAACAAGGTTTGGGGTGTTGTCATGCTGCTGGGGAAAGATTGTGAGCCAATCTCAAGGCAGACTGTCAGAGAACAAGGGCAGGCACCCCAAACTGGTGGCATATTTTTATTAGATTTCACCAAGTGAGTAACAAATGTTAACTCCTGGATCACTATACCAGTCTTACCATGGAGTCACAGACTGCCCTTTAGACCCTCCAGCCTATCTTGCCACCCAGACAAACTGAGCTTTGTGATAAATAAAAGGATATTAAAACCAAAATTCACACCACATCAGGTTTCTTCAATCCCAAAGGATCAGTCACTTATCCAGATCAGTTGGTACTTTGGATCTCACACCAAAGACAATGCTGACAAACCTTCAGTTAGTTTACTAGAGAACTATTAGCTAAGAAAAATAAACGAGTTATTGAGGGGTTAAAGCAGGTAAAGATTAACAGGTGAGTCAGAGTTTGTAGGTTCAAAATTATAGCAGAGATGTAGTAGTCTGTTTTCCCAAAAGTCTTTTCAGGAGCCCAGATGTTTCTGGTGATCTCCACTTTACATTTGGTACCTTCCTTGTAACAGTCCAAACAATCAGATAAAGGATCTTCCTTTGAATCATTACTTTAGTTGCTTCTCCAGACAACAGTCTGAACAGACTTCACCCACATGGGCCAGTGAATTTCCATTGTCAAACACAATGGCCCTTGCTTTGAAGTTAGCGCTCTTCTTTTTTTACTTTTCCAAGCCTCCAATTGCGTTTGGGCAATTTAACTACAGGGATATACACAATATAAAAGATAATATAGTAGCAAACAACCACCCTTCCTTAGTTTTCATGAAGCTCACACATCAAGTATGTTCTCATCTTAACACTAACACACCCTTTTGATCTAGGGTTAACTAATTACAGGGATATACATAAGGTAATGCAATAGCAATCAATAGGTTATAGATAAGTGAAGACAATGCCACTAACATTTCCTTTGAACGAAACTAACGCACTAATGAACTGGTCTGATTATGCTACAATACCTTTTGACATTCCTTTTGATCTCTATTGGCATATGAGTGAATTAACCTGCAGCCCTGTCCTGAGCTGGCAACAGGGTAGAGAGCATCACAGTGGTAAACAGAGCTCAGCCTGTTGAGTACCATGGCGCAAACACCACTACAAATCCTGATCTCTTATTAAAGATGCAGAAAAGAAGTAAAAACAAAGCATTTAAAATGTTAAGTATTCTATAAGGCTTTCACTTTAACAGCAGTCCTTGTTCACTTTCCTTTGGCTGGAGAAAAGTTTTCTAAAAGATGAAACAGCTCCAGCCCCTCTCAACTAACTTCTCTTTTCCCTAGAAAGGACAGTTATCACCATGTCTGGTACCATCCAAAAGGATGTCAAACAAGAAAATTTTTCCTTCTAAAACATCAGACAAACACAAGGAAGAAAAAAACAGTAAAGATAGAAAATGCCACTTCTCTGATGCTGACTTTCACTTGCAACATCATTGCTGGGGAAAACACAGGCCCAACACAGACTAATCAGTCACTCTGAGACCTGGCAAACTTGTACCAGCCTCTAGCTGTTTTAAGGCATTGCTTTTAACTGCTTCTCAAGTAACAGGCTGACAGCAGTGTTGCATAATAAGTAGTCTTGTCTGGCCGAGCCGAACTCTTAGAAGGAAAAAATGGGAGAGAGGAAAGAAATAAGATGGGGGAAGGAAAAGAATACATAGAGGCTAGACAATCTCACGTCCCAGGTGGTGGTTGGGATTTAGCTGGAGTCAGCAGAGGTGGGTGATGTCCTCCAGCTTCCTCTCTCTGGCCTGGTCTGATCAGGACACTTTTCATGATTAGGATGAAGAAGGTCCCAGGGGAATGATGGAGGTCGCAGTCATGATACTGAAGCTTGCTCCAGTAGCTAATTTTTTCTCCCCAGCCTTTCTCTAAGGGAGTGATGGGTGGAATAGCTCGTTCTCTCACTATTTTGTCCACCAATTAGACCTAGTTTCTGACAGTCTTTCTTCTCTCACTGTCCTGTTTACCAGGCATGAAATTAGTTATTGATATAGTCCTTGACTTATATCTGTAGTTGTTTTTGTTTGTACTAATTCACTGTCTCCCTTTTGCAGTTTTTCTGTCAACACTTACCTTGAAGTTTATTGTGACACTTTATAAACGTTCACTTACTTTTACCTTGTGTGCTTACCTGTAAAACAATTTGTAGGCCCAATTATTACACCAGGTCTATGCACCAACGTGGTGGAGAAGTTACCACATTGTGCTGCATACTCTGAAGTATGAGTCAAGCTCCATTGCGTGTACACTCTGACTTATCAGCAGTGTTACTGCCTTTGGGTTATGCTCTAGCTTAATTAAAGAGAAACTACAGTGATGGATTCCAATACCCTGAAGCTAAATGAAGATGTACCACACGCAAGCTGAAATTTCCAGACTCTTAATATCTGATGCTGTTTTGTATCACCGTAACAGTAATTGGTTCTGGTGCCTCAATGCTGCCATTCCCTGTAGGAAACCCAGTCTGTTGACCACACAAGCCAGGGCTATACACTTCCCTCTGAGGTGCTGAGTACCCTCAGTAGCCGTTAGTCTGTATATGATCTGTGGCCACTCAAGCCCTCATTATTAGGGCCCTACCAATTTTTGGTCCATTTTGATCAGTTTCATGATCATAGGATTTTTTAAAATTGTAAACTTTATGATTTTAGCTATTTAAATCTGAAATTTCATGGTGGTGTAGTTGTAGGGATCCTGACCCAAAAAGGGAGGGGTGTGAGGTGGGGGTGCAGTATTGCTACCCTTACTTCTGCACGGCTGTGGCCAGTGATGCACCCTTACTTCTGTGCTGCTGCCTGCAGAACTGGGCCCCCAGTCAGCAACCGCTACTCTCTGGCCATCCAGTTCTGAAGGCAGCAACGCAGAAGTAAGGATGGCATGGCATGGTATTGCCACGCTTCTATGCTGCTGCTAGCGAGTCACTGTCTTCAGAGCTGGGCACCTGGCCAGCAGCCACCGCTCTCCGTCCGCCCAGCTCTGAAGGCAATACAGAAGTAAGGGTGGCAATGCTGTGACTCCCTAAAATAACTTTGCAACCCTTTCCCCCCCGCCCAACTCCCTTTTGGGTTAGAATACACAGTTTGAGAAATGCTGGTCTCCCCTGTGAAATCTGTATAGTATAGGGTAAAAGCACACAAAAGACCAGATTTCACAAGGGGAGGAGAGAGACTGGGTTTCATGGTCTGTGACACGTTTTTCATGGCTTTGAATTTGGTATGGCCCTAGTCCTAATTTATGACCAGGGCTTTCCTTAGTAGTATACAAATGTTAGAGGCTGGAGTTTTTAGAGCAACTTCCTTCGACTAGAAAAATCTCCAGTGGTCTGATCCAATATGGCAAAATCTGTGTTCATCTAATGAGAGAGGGTGTTGCTCAGTTAATAGGTAAACTTGAAACAAACAAAGCTGTACTTTAGTTTTCCTACTCGCTGTACGTTTAAAAGGGGTGGATAAATTTGAACAATAGTGTAGTTCAGTTCTAAGATATGAAGTAATGGGATCTTTTGCCTCGGGGTGTCAGCTGATCATCTGTCAACTAGGAAAGAATCTTTCCTCCATGTACAGAACTGCAAAATCAGCTGTGTGGAGGTGTTTCTTCCCTTTTGAAGTGTTGGTTATTGGCCACCTAAAGGCCTAATATTGGGCTGGATGGAGGAGTGGACTACTCTGGTATACCAAATTGGAGGTTTCTATTGTGAAATCAGTTTTTCTTGGTACTAAAATCTTCATAAAACTAAATTTGTCACCTTATTCATTCAAATGCTAAACAGTCTGAAAGTACGGCAACTTACTGTTACATTAAAAATTAATTAGAAATTAAACCATTTTCCAACTTACTGGTTCAAGTAGTAATTGTAAAATAAACTTAATTTACCCGAATGAGAGCCTATGCATGCAGATCTTGTCCACTATATAATAGACCTGACAATGGGTCTGACTTCCAGTTGGGGCACACTGCAAATACAGAATGTTACACTTGATGTAACTTTAGTACCTTGATGCTGAATTTGAATCCAAGTGCTGTTTGAAAAGTGTAATCAAGAGCCAACAGTTTTCAAGAACAAATGCTCCAGATAAACTCTTTGAAAGCAGTATGCTGCATCAATAGATCTTGTTCAAGTCAAAAAAATCCAAGAGCTCCTTTTTGCTCTGGTTTTGTGGGACTGTAGTCTGGGACCTGCTGACTAATCTATCAGATGAGGATGATTGGACACCCACCTGTAACATTAATCTTTGAAAAGTCAGAATGGAGTTGAATTTGACTTTCTGCAGAAATCTTGCTGCTGGTAGAGGAACTCGCAGTTCCTATTTCAACAAACAAGGCATAATGACTTTCCTTTCACAAAGGGGAAACTCAGCCACACTTCTACTGTGATTAAAAAAATCCCTTGGACCGCTCATAGGTTTATACGTTTGCGAAGTAAAAGATAATTCCTCTGCTTTCCCCACTTCCTCAAAACAAAAAGTTGAAGCCTGCTGAAGAATTGAGACAGAAACCGGTTTGTAGTTCCCCCTGACACAATTATCTGAATTGAGGGTATGTTTACACTACAGAAACGATACCAGCATAGCTATGTTGCTGTAGCTATGTCAGCATAATCCTGTGTTTTACATGCTGCCTAAACCACACTGACAAAAGGGGTTTTCCGTCTGAACGCCATCTCCCCAAATGACAATAGCTGCTGTTACGCTGGAGACTAGGTTGGCATAGCTGTGTCAGTCCCAGGTATGGATTTTTTTTTACACCCCTGATGGACAGAGCTGTGTCAACCTAAATTAAGTGTAGACCAGACCGTAGTTTCTGAAATGGCTGAGAGCTCCTTCAGAACTGGCAAGAACAGAGGTTTGCATTCCACATGCTGAGTCCCCTTGTTTGGGATCCAAACTGCAATTTTGCAGGTGTAGGATTTTATCAGGTTTATCAAAACGAGTGTATTATTCTAATTACACTTGGACTCTGTCCACCCCTCACTTCCTCAGAAATCTGGAGGTGTCTGGAGAATGAAGGATTTCAGTGGCCTAAGTATGTGTATATAAATTGACTTTTTTACTAGTACGCTAAAGGGTTGACCATAATAGCATTATGTAATAGCCCTTTAAAGAACATGCTTTGGGGCCTGTTGCACGCTACCAACAGAGGCAGTGTTACCACAGAAGTGATATCCATGATGAGTTTAGAATCTCGCTAGTCCCAGGTTGGACAGCTAACCAACTCTGCTTTATTGCCATGAAACTCAATATCTACCAAGCGCCAGGAAAATAGATTCTGTACCAAAATAAATGTGTGCACTTCCTGTTTACTTCCCTTAAATGCACATGATATCTGTGCAAATGCTAGTGCAAATGGCACCCTACGGCATTATTTAGCTAGTAGGATCAGTCCAGTCTGATGTTGAATTACTACTACCTCGGCAAGTGACTTCAAACCAGTGGGGACACTACATACAGAATAGGCTGAAATGTGTAAAGGAAAAGCTTTCAGGGGGAGTCCTGTCAGGTCTGCTAGACTCTGCAGTGGAACACATTACTAGATATTTCAGTCCTTGAGTGGTGTCTGGAATTGGAACTTCGTGCCCCATTTTGTACATGGTACAGTTGGAGAAAGGACTTGGTAGTTGTCTGCACCAGGTGCAGTGGTGCATATTGGAGCTCTGGTGTTGCATTTGCTGTTAGAGGCTGGAATTGATCCAGTGAGGGTATTTTAAAAAAAAAAAAAAAATCCACAAGTTAGAGCTCACTGAAATGGGCATCAGGCCCACCTGGAGTTCTCTCCCTAAGCCGTTGCTTCTCCCACCATTTTCTGGCTCTGTCAATCAAAATTACTTCCTGTAGCTAAGCACTGTTGGCAAGGCTAACTTCAATCTGTAAAATCTTTCCCTTCCTGCCGGCATGCTGCCTGTGAATATTAACGGTGAAATCTGGCCACGCCAGCTTGAAATCACCATTTAGGTCTCAGTGGTATATTATAAGCCTCAATTTAATTTTATTAAATAATGCTATTTGAAGATCGATTATAATTGTCCCTTTAAAGAACAGGATGCTCAGAGGGAAGGGTATGACAGACTCTTTTGAAGCTGAACAGCAAAAAGCTCTACTTAGAGCCATGCTGCATATGCAGTAACAACTACCTGGTCAGTCTTGCTACAGTACTGTATAGCCGAGGAAGAGGAAGTGGCGTCTGCTGACACATTTAGTAATTGATAAGGCTTGGAAATGACGTGGAGAATGTCAACAATTATTTTGAAAAGATCAAGTTCAAGGGTCTCGCTCCAATCCTTCGGAAGAGCTCGCATCACCTGAATTGATGTCTGCTCCATCCCACCTATCTATGTATGCTTTACTAGGTAAGGGGGAGTTCTAATACCGCTCTAAATCCAAAGTACAATTCCAAGGGCCTTCTATTTTAGGGCTAAAACAGAAGCTGTTGGAAAGTAGGCCTTCAGGTTTCTGGAACCTAAGCAAGTTTGACCGTTGTACAGCAGCATTACAGAAAGCAGCTCAACGGTAATGAAGATGAGTTTTTCACTAAAAAGCAATATAGGTATTTAAATTGCTTGTCCCTGTGAGTGAGAGTGTGAATGCCTTGTTAATTTCTGGCCAGTACATCACAAGTGTTGGCAGAAATGGAAAGGGCCCAAAGAACAACAGATGGCTCTACTCTCAGAAGCTTTTCTATGCCTATAACAATTAAGACCATTCCACCTGGAGGTTGGTTGGGCACTCCTATACACGATTGCTCTACCGGTTTCCCAAGCTTAACTCATAGGCAGGTCGAGGAACTTAGTTAGCTAATTGAACCCAAATCCTCTGACCGGAGATGTTTTTTTTTAGAGGGAAAAAATAAGTTTATGGATTAAACACTTACAACCTTGGAAAGTGCACTAGAAACCTTTCTAAAACTAGGTTACAAAATTACACAGAAAGGGGAGGAGGGAGGGAAATCAAAGTCATCTAATAACCTAGAGAGCAAGCTGAGGATGCCTTCATAGCTATTACACAAACACCCCCAAATAACCTGGGGTTAAGAATCCTGTTATGGATGTTTATCCTATCTTCCGAATGGGAGAATAGCATTTAATGGCTTTTTTTACAATGGATATGCAAGACTGGCCCATCTCCAGTGTGCCTGGTTGCTTCTTCATTTTGAAGGTTGGCCGCCTACTTTGTAATGATCCTCTCTGTGGCTGGAGTCCCACAGCTGAATATCTGTACTACTTCCCTGTCCCAGAGTCAATTCAAATGCACCTAAAAGGTCTACCCAGTCGGGACCACCACTAATAAAAATGGATGTTGCTGTTTAACAGAGGAGAACAAAACCTATGAGAAAAATGCGTGCCTTCAACTTGCTGTCCACTATGCAACGTGGAACTGGTAATTCTCCTACACAAGTGCCAAAGCGTATGGCTAGGGAAGAAGTTACTCCCCTCAGCTCGCTCCCTCCCACAAGCTCCTCTTTTGTAAAATAGATCCCAGGAAGTGTTGACCTGAATTTTATGGGTTAGTTGTATGGCTCACCACTGATCGCATACCTAAGTTTTATAGGTTCTTGTCCATTTTCAGACTGCAGGGTCTGAGAACTCAAGCTTTCTGTATTGGGCGAGAACTCTTGGGGTGCTTGGCAGAAACACACTGAAGACAATACCAAATTGATAAAAGCTTCATTGAGATTAACAAAAGACAAATAAATGCTATGAAACTTATGACTGCAAAACAGTAAAAATTCCAAAACTCCTGGTGGTAACATTTATATTATAAGTACCTTAACCTGACATACTCACAGCCTTTCTTGAGGACCTAGTAATAAGAGGTGAAGGACCAGCCTTACTCCTGGCTTGCCCGATAACACGATGGTTCTTGCTTCCCCAATAGCTAGGAATGGTGAGTAGTTGTACTATACTACACAAGCTGAGCTGATAGCATGACAGAAAATAGGAGAACAAAAAAAAAAAAAATCTAAAGCTCCCTCAGATATCCTTACAAGGTGTTTTATAGGATCCTGATGCTGTGGAATTCAGATCCCAACCTACTACACCCAAATCTTATTTCCAAACCGTAAGAAATGTATGGGTACCCTTATTGTATAGGTTAGTGGATTGTGACACTTACTCTCTACATATTATCTCACTCCAAAAACTGCCAACCTAGGCTCTCTTGGCAACTGCCAGGATTGTGGTATACCCTGCGGTTGCAACCGGTTGCAGACGCCAGATAAACCTATTCAGTGTTGTGTGTAGTTCCTCCCTTTGGTTGCCCAAAGTTCAGGGACCATTCCTATCTGTGCCAAAGGTTGCCAGCTTTTATGCTGGTTTACTCTTAACTGATTATACGTCTAGCTATTCAGTGGATCTTACTGGATACAGGCCAGTAGGCTTCTTGCATTTCAGCAAAACTTACTCTATGTATAATTATTAGGAAGCACATATGTATCCTATGCTTCAACACATCCTAATTTTATAGGAATTAATACTGATAAAATATAAGAATCTTGTACGAAATGGATTAATTCAGAAAGAGAAACATTATTTGATATAGCTGGCTGGATTAGTAGGATATAATAGCTAACAAAATAATCCTATGGGCTACAGAAGCTACCTGGCCTTATAACCTAGTTGAACTCCCTTCAGACCAATCTTCAAAACTTTCCATGAAATGGAGAGCTCAGTGCTGGCAGGCTCTAGTATATTGTTATAAAACTACCTGAGGCCAAATAACAGTGTGGAGATGGTTCTTTTGTGTGTGTGTTTGGTTTTTTTTTTTATTTTTGCTCAGTTTTGTCAACAGAGTGCTTTCAAATGTGCGGCCTCTACTTCAGTCATACTGTGTTCTCTCATCAGAAGTAGGACAAGATACAAATGTGAAAATTAGTTAAACTTCTGCGATTGCTGGGAGTGGAGGGTGGTTGGTTGGTTGACTCTCATCTCTAAATCTTATCCACAGAGATTCTGCTTGGGATTGAAGACTGAAGACAACTTCTTGTGTACCATACAAGTTCATTAACTTGTTGGAGCAACTGTGCAATCCATGAAAACCTTCCATGTAGTTAAAAGTGATGCAATCAGCATCTTGAGCAAGTGACTAGTGTATTTGGCTGTGAATTAAGGTTTAGAATATTCCAAGTAACTATGGTAACAGCACTCCACTGATAAGCAAGCTATTTAAACAATCTGAGGAGGAAAGATCTTTGCCATAGTACCAAGGTGGTAATCTGGAAAGATAGCAAATATAAATGCATAGCATCAGGGTTCGAAGACAGGGTGGTCTTGATTTGTAGATATCTGTATTTGAACAAGGTGTATTTGCATACAGAAATTAGTGTGGATGGATTTAGTCTCCTACATCTTTCTGCCTATCAAGGTGGTATCAGGGCATCCCCTCACATACAGGTGCCTACTCGCATTTGCTATACTTGTTCTGAGGAAACCTCTTTCAAATACAGTATCCTGATACTGATCCATGTGACTTCCAGTTCCGTCAAACGTATCTAGTCCATGCACAACTTAAATACTACATTCTATTCTGGTGCTATGGTGTTAGCACTATGGTTAAAATTCCAGACACACCCCATCTCTAATTTCTGTTCTGCTATTGTTCATCTTTTTGTGAATTGTTGGATCCATTGGCTAGCATGGTCACCAAATAACGAGCTTTAATTAGGCACCTATGGAAAGCCAAACATAAATTTCAGTTCCTGCAACACAGTAAGTCTTGTGCACTAAAGAAATCATTTGAGCCAGGATGGGAGCAGGTGGGGTCGCGTCATGCGCTTATAAACCAGAAGGCAGTGCATCTTGTTGCATAGTATGGTGTCTCAGACATAAGCTGTGAGTCTTAACTGTAAGCGGGGTCCAATAAATCATTGGTTGCTTGTGGTAAACATGATACGTCAGGGGCATGGAGTAGATTTGCTGGTTTTATTTTAGATTTTTGTACTTTTGCCAGAACTGTGTGCGAGAGGAACCAGTCATGTCGTAAGTTGACTAAACAGTATTTTCCCCTGCTAATTGGTTTATCCTACAGTACGCCACTGTGGAACTGATGGGGTCTGACAGGCTAGCCCCATGAGCAGATTGACCTTTGCCTGAGCAGATAGGGGATTCACACTTACAGAATTCTGTATCCAAGCCTCTCGGTTCATACAAATGCATAGCAACAATAGTGCTAGAGAGTGGGAGAAGAGAGAGGTATAGGAACAGTCATACAGCTGCCTTGGACTTCTGCCACATCTCCCTTTTCAGCCCAAAAGAAGCTTAGAGCTTGTATCAAACTTCTCTCTTTATATGGATAAGGGACACTCTCTTCACTTTATATCTCATTATTGAATTCCTCCTTCACTGGTCAACAATGGTCTTGTCAGCAGGGGAACCTAATTGGTGTATTCCCATAGGATAATAAGCCATTACCTCCTTTTGTGATCATTTGTTCGTCTTGGTGTTCCTGAGTGTTTTCCTGGATATGTAGTTGGGATGTAGTAAGTCATTACAGCTGTGGTTTTTGTCAGTTCAATGGGATTTGGGTACCTAAGTCCCTTTATGCTTGTCTTGAAAATGCCAGCCGTCACCTCTCTAAAACAGAGATCATACCTGTGAGGTAGATGGGAGGGAGGATTAGTTCATGCTTTGTTTTGTCTGATCATGTATTTTGTACAATAAAGGAGCCCAGAGGAAAGGCTAAATCGAAGTGTAGAAGTGCCCTGGTTTAAATGGAAGAGGATGCTACCACAGTAAGGAAGGCCAGGACTTTCCAGAGTTTGCTTAGTAGTAGCAGAAATTCCCATGCTGGTCTTTGGACTCAGCACTCTGATATTCCGTTTTTTGAGTGATGTATGGTGTTTTGGCCATTGTGTTCAAATGCTCCATATGATCAGATGAAACATCCACTCTGGTACCCACGGTGGGGGTCCCTTCTGGGATAACCTAGATTACACTGAACTCATTAGCACTACAACTGGATTTTTTCCTCTCCCTTCTTGTCAACTGTTGAGAATAGCTCACTTCCAGCTTAATTTAATTGGCTCGTTAGCACTGACCCCCCCCCTTGGTAAGGCAACTCCCATCTTTTCATATGCTGTGTATTTATACCTCTCTACTGTATTTTCCACTCCATGCATCTGATGAAGTGGGTTTTAGCCCATGAAAGCTTATGCCCAAATAAATTCCTTAGTCTCTAAGGTGCCACGAGGGCTCCTTGTTGTTTTTGCTGATACAGACTGCCACTCTGAAACATGGAAGAGGAGTTGATCTTGGGTCCAACCAATTGAAGGCTAAGTGCTGTGCGTTTTCCTGGAAAGACAGATGCTCAGGTATTGCAGCGACGAGTGCAGTAGAAAAGCAGAGCTCTTGTGGTCATGCATCATTTAGCAGTAACCTGATAAGCGAGCTAGACTGGAGCTTTGCTCCCTGAGAAGGCTGACTTTCCTGGGCCAACTTCTATCCTGCCTATGTGTCATTTGGCGAAGTCATAACTCCTAGGCTTGTGGTTCTTACCTACCTACTCCCCATTGGGATGTGAGGAAAAATCTGCTGTTCAGTACCTAATAGCATATATGCTACTGGCCAGAGGCGGAGCCAAGTTTTGTGAGGCTCTGCCCCCCCCACCACCACTGAGCTTTCAAGACCAGAGAAGCTCAGTCCCCCAGGGCTGCAGTGGGGAGTGAGAGCTCCTCCAGCCTTGAGGCTGTGGCAGGGAGCCAGACAGCTCCCCCAGTCCAAGGTCACAGCCAGGGTCCAGGTGCTGCTGTGTGCCCCACCCCACCTAGTGCTTGTGTGCTGGGGGTGAAGCACCCATTTTTCTGGGGGCCCCAATTGGCTAATCCGCCCCGGCTACTGGCCCTGTCAACCAATCGGTGTAACTGCCCTGTGGAGTGCTTGGCAGGTATTGCTAGGCCCCTGTCCCTCTGGAGGAGGTTGCATTTTCTAGGGTGGTTACTTAGTGCTCTGGAATTGTGACCCCAGAATAGAATAGCAATTGAAGCTTCTCAACTACTGCCTTCCCTTACACCTCTAGGGGTATCAACGCTGCAACAAAACACCTATGGCTGACCCATGTCAGCTGACTCAAAGCATACAGGGCTTGGGCTTTGGGGTTTTAAAATTGCAATTTAGACATCCAGTCTCAGGAAACTGACAAGCATCTGTTCTGTCAACAAAAGAAGCTGGAACAAACCAATGAATTATATAGAGCAGATCTTATTTGCCATCTGCCACAGCACAGGCCCATAAGGTAACTAACAGGCACAGTCATCTACCCTACAGTTTTATAGCCCCACAGCCTGATCCCAGAGAGCCTGAGTTGCCTGACACAGGCCAGCTGTGAGTGTTTTATTGCAGTGTAGACATACCCTAAGTGTACAGGATGGTCCCGGGAGGGGTCATTCTTGGGGCCTTGCTCCATCTCTGCCTTCCATGAAAGAAACACAACCAAGTCATTTAAACCTTCTCCTTTCTTTTGAGACAGTGGCTAAGCTATAATTTTGAGCTCTTTCCCTTCTACATATTTAGTTAAATTTTGGATGTGTGGGGTCTCTTGTGAGACGGCAAATAAGATCTGCTCTGAATAGCAGTTCATTTGTGCCAGCTTGATTTGTTGATAGAATGGAAGCTTATCTGTTGCCAGTGTGTAAATTAAAACAGTTTTTAGAGATTGTTGAACAGGGCTAATGTTGAGCTATAGCAAGATCTGAAATGGTTTTTGTGTTAGCAGTGTTCTGTTCCTGGAATATGGATATTAACAGGGTTTGTATGGAGTGGAACCTGGTGCGGTCTTCCCTCCCATCGCCAGTCATCTGGTCTTCTGAAAAGATCTTAGCCAAAACTTGGCTTCCATGTTAGCCTGTTGTGTAGTTGCTGAAGCACGGACTTGGAAACATGGAGTCCACAGACATGAGTCCCCCAGACCCTTGTCTGTGCTATGCTGCTAAATTAATCTGAGTGATTGGCACCCAATTTAGCCTAGCTCAGGTGCGAGCAGCCCCACTGCAAAGGCCTACCTCAATTACTGTGTCTTCAGTGTTTCTGCATTCGCCTGTGTCTGTTTGGGGGGTATATCCCCATAGGTTTTTGTGCTGAGGACTGGTCTACACTACAAAGTTAGGTTGAATAAGCTGCCTTGCATTGACCTAGCTGTGCATGTGTCTACACTTAAACTTGTATTCACTGATGTAAGCTCTCCATTATGCTGACACAACACCACCACCTTCCCAAGAGTGTTGAGCCATGATTGATCTCTTGAAGTTGACACAGCATGAATGAGGAAGCTATTAACTATGTTGACCCTAACAGTCCTCCTGCAGTTGTCCCACAATGCTTGACACTGACTGCTCTGGTTGCGATTAGGAACTCTGCTGCCTGGGGGTAATGGGGACCAGAAGGCTCCCTCCTTCTTAAAGCCTTGCAAAGTCTTTTAATGCCTTTTTCTGATTGTCCAGCTTGGGGAGCACGCCTAGTAGCTCTCCATTGTTGTGCACAACTGCCCAGCCAATCATCCTAGCTACACAATCCAGGCACGCTCTGGCTTGGAGTACACAGATCTCCTGGGCCTGTGAGGAGAAGAGGCTGTGCAAGCCCAACTATAGACCAGCTGTAGAAACATGGTCATCTATGAGCAGATGGCAAGGGGGATGCAGGAGAGGGGGTACAACAGGGATCAGCTGCAGTGCCGTGTGAAAGTAAAGGAACTGTGGCAGACATACCGGGAGGCCAACAGTTGATCCAGTGCTGCAGCATGGTTAGTGATATTGAAAGCACCCGCTTGCTTGATTATACGCTTTGATAAACTCGTAAGATCAGTGACACAGTGTAATGAACATAAATGTGTGGCAGGCACAACAAAATTAATAGGTGCCTTGTTAGTGTTACATTCATAGATGTTCACCAAGCACCACACAATTTGTATCAGGCCCCCAAATTGCAGGAGCACAGCATACCACAAGGCATTACTGTGGCTCACTGATAAAGTGCTCTTTCAAAGCTTCTGAGCTGTATAGCTCCACACTGAGCTCTTCTGATAGCACTTGTATCTGACGGTTACAACTCAGCAGACAGCTGCTCCTCCACCTCCTTCTATCCCATTGACTTTTCTCCCCCCGTGCATCACAGATACTGTGCAGGGCACAGCAGGCAGCTATAGCCATTGTGATATTTTTTCACTGAGATCCAGTCTTGTGAGTAAACAGCAGTGCCCCTTCAATCTACCAAAAGCACATTCAACTGTCCTTCTGCACCTGCTGAACCGGTAGCTAAATCTTTCCTTGCTGCTGTTGAGGTGAATGGTGTACAGTACTGCTTATGAGCAAGAGGTAGGCTGGCTCCCCCAGGATCACTCTTGGCATTTCAACATTGCCAGTGGTAATCTGCCAGTCAGAAAGAATATTTGTTTGTAGCTTTATGAACAGTCCTACGCTCTTAAAGTTGAGCGTCACCCACCTTCCCTGACCAGCCAACATTGATGCTGAAGCATCCCCAGTGATCCCCCATCGCTTGAATAACCATACTAAAATAGTCTTTTCTGTTGATGTACTCTGGTAAAGTGGCGTGGTGTCAAAATAGGGATGTGCATGCCAACAGTCTCTCCCCGCTGCCGTTTGGGAACCCATTGCTGCAAATCCATTCCTAACACCTTGCCCATTGCCGAGACAGTCCTGCAGAGCAGGCACTGATGAATGGCCCTGCACACTTGCATGACAGTAGCACACCACAGTGGATTTTTCAACTCCAAAATGACTTCTGTCTGGCCGGTAGCAATAGTGTTGCAAGTTTCCACAATGCGATCGTTTCTCTGCTGTCAGTGCAACTCTTACTCTGATGTCCATGTGCTGGAGCGCTGGGATGAGCTCAGCATACAGATCAAGGGATGTGGCCTGGCACACCCAAAAGTTTGGCAGCCACTGCTCATCATCTCAAGCCTCCATTACAGTGCAACTCCCACCACTCACTGCTGGCTTCTCCCACCCAGAAGCGGTGCTCCACCGTTTGCAGCTGCTCCATGAACGCCACCAACAATCCTGAACTGTTCCTTGCTATGTCTCACAGCAATCTGACCTCCAGGAAACCATGTTCCTTGCAGCTTTTCTTGTGCATCTGCGAGTACCGGAGGGTCAGACATGCCACACTCATGACAATGGTGCAGAGCTCTGCAGGCTCCCTGCTTCTGTCAGAGATGGGGGACAGTGACCGGTTCTGAGTGGGTTTGTGGGATTTTGAAAATGTGTGGAAAATTTTGGGTTAGAGATGGTGTTATGGGCTGGAGAAAATGGCATGATGGGAACTTGACCCCGCAGTCTCAGTCACGCCTGCATGATTCATTTCTTCCCTATTATGCAATGCCAGAACTTCCCAAAAGACTATGCATTGGATGGTGGGGAGTTGCATGGTACCCAGGGTGCACTGCACTGTCCGTCAAAAGATTCACTCCTACTGAATACACACAGCGCTGACGCAAGGAGCGACGTATGCACGTGCACAAGCAATATGGTACCTGTGGCAGTTTTTTATAGTAATGTACCTTGTGTTGGCAATAGTTTACAGTGTAGATGTGCCTGGAGACGCTCCAGGGTTCTTTCCCTATCAGTTGTGGAATAATTTGACTGTCCTCTGGGGGGGATTATAGGAAGAACATAGGACTATCAGAACTCGAATGTTTTCTTTCTCTGGCTTGCATCCTAGCTGGTAAGTGGTCAGGTTCCAGACAGTTAAATCAGAGCCCCAGTTTTAACCTGTATCCCAGCTGTATAAGCTAGTGTGGGCTTAAAGCACCTCCAAACCAAGTCAGGGTTATTTGCATGGATGTGGGGTTGTGGTTAGTTGGGAAAAAAAAGTCTGGGTTAACTGTGCAGTGAAGATATACCCCAGTGGGCTAAGTGATTTGAGTAAATAGCAGCCAGTCCCTTATCTGTCTACTTGAGAGCAGCCTAACTCTCAAGAAATGTGTAAATATTGAGTTGACCTTATCTCCTAAATGCCAACAGTATGCTTGGTGCTATACAATTCTTGCCTCAAGGTGTGTTGCAATATCTTCTCTGGTAGTGATTCAGAAGGGCGGTGTGTGTGAGGGAGACTAGTCATGCAGGCTAGTTTCTCTAATTTAATATATAGCAATTGGTGGGTGCCTGCAGCATGATCCAGTTGAATTCTTCACTTGATCGTTCAATTGCCTGCTTTAAATTTACTCTTGTTGACACAGGTTAATAGGGACCTGCAGGCAATGGAATGTGAACAGTACAGTGTGTATGTGTATGCTTGGAAGGTTAAACATGCAGGGAAGGTTAGTGGCCTAAAGCCACAGTGTCGGCTACGGAAAAGGAGCCCTGAGGCAATAATGCTGCTTCTCTAATTGCTGCTAGTCCTCTTGACTGGAAACACTTATAAATCTCCATGTTGAATGCTTGAATTGCTTGAGAATTGGGAGTGGATTTTGTGGTCCACCTGCTTTAGCTTCATCACTTTACAAGGACTATTAAAAAAATATGCAGGATGTTGAATTTCCAATATAACTTTGGCCTGATCAAAACTCAGTTGCATGATGAGTCTGCCTAATCCCCTCCTCTTGGGCAGTGAGCAAGATTTCAGAAGAAGCAGCCTGAGCTTTCATTTCATTGATACACTTGCTGTGTGCCCAGAAGATGGGTTTGTACTGATATGTGCTGCAAGTTTCGTATCGTATGACTCCAATCTCAATTGGTGGTGGATGGAGTGGACAATGGAATTGGCATCAAGGTTGTGCCAATACAAATATCCATAGGAGTGCACTAAAGGAGGGAGGGGATGGCAGGCTTTGCAGAGTTCAATTTAGCAGCTATTTGGCTCTTGTACCATGTACTTATGGGGGCTGACTCTCTTCAGCTTCAAAAAAAAACACTGATTCAGAGTCACAACTCCTCCCCCCCCCCCAACGCCCATTCCATTTCTCAGCAACATCCATCTTGAGAAACATTCTGTTTAAAACTCAGAGCAGGCCTGAGCCAGTGGGTGGTCTTTCTGTTGGGATACACAGGAATGGTGTTGCTGTTGGGTGGGTTTCAAGGACTCTTGTTGGGTACTTCTAGCTGAGGACTTTCCCATGTTAACTGTTAATGTCACTTTTCCTATGTGTTGGTGTTTGGAGGTGAGCTCTTGAATCTCCCCAGAAGTCCTGTGCCCCAAAGTTTGTT
The DNA here is from genome assembly GCF_965152235.1 of Eretmochelys imbricata. NCBI lineage: Eukaryota > Metazoa > Chordata > Testudines > Cheloniidae > Eretmochelys > Eretmochelys imbricata. Next base: position 7,951,244 of record NC_135593.1, on the reverse strand, counting down.
CTGGAGTCTACAAATGACTTGTACTGTACTGGTCTTTAGTAAAGTATCTAATGCTGTGAAATGATAGAAGAAGGGTGGCTAGGCTTTAGAGAAGAAAACTTTTACCCCTTTTAAAGATGACTAAAACAATTCTAGTTCTCTGAAGCACGTGAAACTGACTGCTTCATATGAATAAACGTATCTTCATCTCTCTCTTCACAGGCACTTGCAGCAAATGCTGGAACAGGGTTTGCTGTGGCTGAGCCTCAGATTGCAATGTTCTGTGGGAAGCTAAATATGCATGTGAATATCCAGACTGGGAAATGGGAGCCTGATACTTCTGGGACCAAGAGCTGCTTTGGAAGAAAGGAAGAAATTCTACAATACTGTGAGGAGGTGAGGAGAGTCCGCTCTGGAGCGGAGCTTTAACTGCTTTCCAGATTACGCATTTCTTCTGGTAAACCATCACTTGAATTCCCCACCTAGTATGTTTGCTGGGTGAAAGCTCAGAAGACTTATTGTACCACTGCATGGCACTCTGTTTCCATAATTTGAACTTCAGTGTATAGTTGAAGACCAAAAAAAAATTCTGAGATCCTTTCCTCAGAGACTATCCGAGTATTGATTTAGGCTGGGATTTCCAAAGGAGCTGAAGTGAGCTAGGTAGTTAAGTCTCATTAAAATTCAATGGGACTTGGGTGCCTAATTCCACTGGGCTCCTTTGACCATTCTTGCCTTAAGCTTTATGACCAAAAACCAATATGTACACTTGAATTGGAATAATATGTGCAAAATAATGTCACCACTCTCACGATTCCAAGACAGCGTTTCATATCGACTCTAAATATTTGAAGTTCAGTCTTGTTATCCTTGGCATTACATTCAAGCTGACACAAAGCTGCTAAATATCAGGAAAAGTCTTTATGAAAACGTTGTTAGTGTTTGAAAGCTTTTTATTCTTTTTTAGACACTCCCATTCCCTCTCCAGTATGCTCTAGAAACTCAGCCTTGCAAAATCTATTTATCCACTTCATCTGAGATTAAGTGACCAGCAAATAACTCATAATTTTTTTAAATTTTACTTTTATTTCTTTTGGGAAGCATGATGCAGGGAGTAGAACAGACTGTGGCTGGGCTGGCAAACTTTCATGACTATTTAACAAACCTGATACAACTAGTACTGCATCTCATTTACGTAGCACTAACTAAATATATAAGCTAAGTGTCTAGACTTGTGGAGAACTTCAAGACATAGCAGTCATATTAATACGTTCTACACCTTTGTTTCCTTAACCCAATTAAACTGAATGAGCTTGTTTTAGCTTAGAGAACCAGTTTGCTTCATGTCTCTTCTCCCTTCCCCCCCCTCCCCCCCGATTCCTTATAAAGAGTCCTTTTTATTATGCCCCTTTGTGTTTTTGCCAGTGTTTTAGCATGTATGTATCTTGGTCTGTGTTTTTAGCATATGGGTTTTTTGAACAGATCTATCCAGAGCTTCAGATTACAAATGTGGTAGAGGCCAACCAACCAGTCAGCATTGACAACTGGTGTAAGAAAGGCAAGAAGCAGTGCAAGGGCCACACCCACATTGTTGTGCCCTACAAGTGTCTGGGTAAGTACTTAATGTGGAGCAGGCCTCTAATGAGGGAAGTAACTCGTTCAAACATTTTTTCCCTTAGGGATCAGAGGTCTCTGACCTGATTTGCTCAGAGAGGAAACCAGCCTTCTAAACTGACCTTTCGCATCAGATCCCTACTTTTGTGTTGAGGTTTCTCTAAAAATTATTTCTTATAAGGTGAAATTCTACACACTTTTTTCACCAGATCAACAACTGGATGACTCCTGTGTTGTGATAATAGTGCCTGGCATGGAAAAGAAATCCCCCTCCCCTCCCTTGTCTCTGCCATGGGCATAAAACCCAAAGGCTATTGTATTAGAGTATCACAAATGCTGGGCGCTTATATTCGGATACTATTTCTGTGAAGCTTTTAATATTTTGTTTCCTTGGAGACTCAAACACTCAGGTGTGTTCATATTCCCTGCTTTGGTCTTGGCAAGACATCTTTATTTTTTTAGGCTATTTATATCTAGCGGTTTCAAATGGTTCCTCTTTATCTAGAATTGCTGTGTAGATATTTGAGCTCAGGCTGGAGCCTGGTCTCTGGAACCCCATGAGGGGAGAGGGTCTCGGAGCCTGGACTCCAGCTCAGGCCCTAATGTCTGCCCAGCAATTTTTAACCCTGCAGCCTGAGCCCAGTGAGCCTAAGCCAGCTGACTCAGGCTATCCATGGTCATGCTGCAAGACTTAATCTAGTGGAGATTTACAAGCACTGGGGCAAATATTCCATAATGTAGACTGGATATGTTCTGTTCTTAAACTGTGCCCATCCTTCAGTAGAGGGGAGAACTTTAAACTTATAAGGGGTGGCAGGAGATGGAGACCAGCAACTCTCTAGTTGTTTGAGAAACTGAAGAATGGATGTGGCCTTCATTACTTGGCACCTGTTTTCAGATTGAGTGTTTTGACTTGCACACATCCCTGTGCAGAAGAAATGTTTTCTTAGGGTTCTGAAGTTGTTGGTATCATGAGGTAGCATAGGTACTGACTCCATGGGTACTCCCCTGGAGCACCTACAGGGAAAAAATGGTGGGTGCTTAGCTCCCACCCTCTGTGATGAGCTCTTTTGTGGTATGCAGGAGGAATGGGGAGCAGAGGTGGAAAGGGGCAGGGCAGGGGTGGGGCCTTGTAAGGGGTGGAGTGGGGGTGAGGCCTGGGGCAAAATCAGGAGGAAATACCCCACTACCCCCATTAGGAAGTCGGTGCTGATGAGTGGTATGGGATTGCTGCGAATTTGTGCATACCCAGCCATCGAGATTCCTTTTGCAAAGGACACGTTCAAGGTTACTTGGCTAAATATTTCAACTGTCTAGATCAAGTTGAAAGACTCTTCCCCTTGGAACTGGTGGACTTGAGTTCAGTTTTTAAACTAATCAGAGCATACTGTTAAGTTTTTGACCATCATGTAAATGTCCGACATGAGCTAATGCAGCCATTTTTGTTAGACTGTAAGTCTCGTGTGTGGGTGTTCATTTTATTTCTCATGGGTTTGTTGCTCCCAAACACCTGGGTTTTAAGGGGTTTTTTTCTAAGCAGACTAGGAGATTTGGGCATGTTTGGGTAAAATTACTGGAAGATGCATCTAAATTTGTTAGACTGACTAGAATCTCACCTGGAGCCTAGAATGTTAAACCTTCCCAGTCATAAGGTCTGCCAAGGTGAACTTTCTGCCTAATGATCTAGGAAGTGGTTATGCTGGATCTAGTCTGGCATATGATGATTAACTCAAACTGTAGTGGTGATTTAGGTTTAACTTTCTATAATCCTTGCTAATGCAGAAGTTACAAAAAATACCACAGGGCAAACTGTTCCAAGTTGGAAGTCTGTAGCTAAGGTTTTTGCCAAAAACACCAATACAGATTTGGTGGTTAGGTGTACATCAGAACACAACATAATCAGTTTGCCCTGAGCTTTACCGGGTTGTGTGGACTTCACGGCTTTTATTTTCCTGCTCTTAGCATTTTGGCTGGAGTATCCAAATCGGAAAATCGTTATAGCTGTGGCTGAGTTGCCCTGAACCTAGTTTCAAATGCTTGGTACCGAGCACATAGATTTTAATCTAAACTCTGAAACTGCCTCAACAGAGCTGACACAGTGAAGTGAGTTCGCTGTCATCTCCTCTGGCATAAGCAGAAAATGGCTAGGGAACCCTGTAATCATGGAAAATGCTCCTGGCTGCAAATAGCCAGGCTTCTGAAGCTTTTGGCAACCAGGAATAGCTTCTGCCATGTGACACTAATTGATTAAAATGGTTTAAAGACCATCATATATGCAATCCTTTCTTTGTGAGAAACTTGTTCAGTCTACTCCGCAGATTCCATGAGCAGCTGTTCATTGACATGCTTTATAAACGTGCATTCAGCGTAACCTGCAGGTTTTGGCTCGCGTATTTCATTGTTCAGCTTCTCCTACTTTTTGTTCTGAGCGCCAAGAATAGAACTAGAAGCTTTGTCTTAGAGCAGGTCTCTTAGCTGTTAGTCTGAACTGGGTCATTAAGATTTGTATAGCAACATAGATTCTTAATGGGGTCAATAATGAAGTTCACTGTTGAAGATTTTAGTGCTAGTCATCTCTTGAGTTTGAAGGTCAAACATGTATCTGACGGGACAAGAACTGTTGTTTGATAGAAACATTTGTTTTCCAGTGGGTGAGTTTGTAAGTGATGTCCTGCTGGTTCCAGAGAAGTGCAGATTCTTCCACAAGGAACGGATGGATGTGTGTGAAAGCCATCAGCACTGGCACACTGTGGCCAAAGAGGTAATGGGATTAACATGACTGTCATTGGATCCAGATACGAGATGTACTTATAGGGTCTCCTTTATTGTTACATCTGAACAATTAGTGTTCTCCTCTCAGCAGCTCCTGGGAAGTAGGAAAGTGCTATTATCCTCACTGTATGGATCTGGAACGTAGGCACTCCGTTAAATATTTCAGAACTCGAGACTCTTAAGTCTCCTTGGCTTTCAATGAGACATAGGCTCCTACATGTCAAGTCACTTGAAGGTTTTTACCCTAAGTCACTTGCCCAAGTTCACAATCCTAGTCTGTGACAGAGCTGGGAATTGAACTCTGGTCTCCCAGTTTAGCACCCTAACTACTGAACTATCCTTCCTCCCAGGGATGAGGATCAGAGTGACGGTGAGACATTATTTCATAGATGTAGCACTCCATTTCCCTAAATGGAAGGTCAAATTTTACATTATGGTGGTTGGAGCATGGAATTGAGTGCCCATTTTAGAGTAGTGAGAGACAGACTAGCTCCTGTATGAGTCTCCATTTTACAAGCATGTCCCACTTTGCCAGAATGAATAGAGCCCCATCTTTCTCTTTGGCTGATTTGATTTGGCAAGAATTACGTAAATTCCATGCACACTCAGCTGGTGGTGATTGGATGGAAATATCTAGATTTACAATATAGAGCATGTACTTGTATGAGACTAAACCACTTGGTTTTAGTGAAGATTGAAATGTATCAGCTTTGGAGCAGTAAAGATTATTCCCTTTTTTTCAAAGCTTTCAGGAAGCAAAGCTATTTTAAGAAATCTGAACCAGTAGACCACCTATTAATTAAGGGCCATCGTGCCAACTTCTAAGTGGTTGTTTCCAGCGAGTTCAATCATTTGCCTTCAACATGGAGTTGACAGCATCATCCAGTTTACAAGTTTGGGTTGTTCTTTTTTTCTATACTCTGGAAAGCAAAGGGAAATACAAAAGAGCTCCAATGTACCCAATAAAGCTTTTTGTTATTTCACTCATTGGTCAGGCCATAAAACCATATGCATACGCAGTTTCAAATAAACATGCAATTAAAGCATCTGCGTGCTGTTCATATTTGGCTTTGTACTGAATTGTCCAATTTCCAGCCAGAGCATGTTAAAATAAATTACCGTATATACTCGTTCATTAGCCTATTCATTTATAAGCCAACTCCCCCAGATGGATAGGTAAAAATAGTAAAAACTGTATGACCCTTTCATAAGCCGACCCTATATTTCAGGAGTTGGCAAACTTCTGCTCCTGGCCTGTCGGGTAAGCTGCTGGCAGGTCGGGACGTTTTGTTTACCTGGAGTGTTTGCAGGCATGGCCCCTCAGCTCCCAGTGGCTGTGGTTTGCCATTCCCAGCCAATGGGAGCTGTGGAAAGTGACTGGCTCCATGCCTGCAGATGCTCCAGGTAAACAAAACAACAGTGTGTTAAGTATTCAATTCAATGATTTCATAGTTTTAAAATCATCAAATTTTGGTGTAGACCCATTTATAAGCCGACCCTGCTCTTTGATGCATCGCTTTTTTACCAAAAATATTTGGCTTATGAACGTGTATATACAGTAGTCAATTTTTATGCCTTTAACTTCTTTTTAGAATGAGTAATGAAATAGTCAGCAAAAAAGGAGGGGAAAATGCGGCTCTAGCTCTGAAGTGTTGCCTTCCTGACGTGAAACTTTCTGTTCTTTGCCACTAAGGGTACATCTAAACTACAAAAACGAACACGGCAGCAAGTCTCAGGGCCCAGGTCAACTGACTTGAGCTTGCACCATGGGGCTAAAAATAGTGTAGATGTCCCTGCTTAAGCTGGAGCCTGGGCTCTGAAACCCAGTGAGAGGTGGGTCTGAGCCTGGGCTCCAGTCCAAGTGGGAACATTTGCTCTGCTGTTTCTAGCCCATAGCGCAAGCCTGAGTTAGTTGACCTGGACTCTGCAAAACAAAAAAGCCACAACAGCGAGTCTGTCTCGTTTACCCTAGAGCCTGGTTAATTACCTATAATTGAACACTTTATTGTCAGAAATAAACAGGCATTGGCTGGTCTTATTAGCCACTCTGAGACCTGGCAAACTTGAACCAGCATCAGGCTGCTTAGGGGACTGCTTTTAGTTACATCTCTGGTCAGACTTAGAGCAGTAATATACAGTATTGGCCAGCTAAACCAGGCTCTTATTAGACAGAAAACAAAAGCGGGGGGAGAGGAAAGCGAAGAAATGAAGTGGGGAAGGAAAAGGACATAAGGTTGAGCCAAGGGGGCTCAGTGTCTGACTTCCCAGATGGTATTTGGGATTGTGGAGGTGGTGGCGGTGAGGTCTCTTTCTGGCCTTGTCTAGTTGGGACATCTCTGTGGCTCAGAATGATGAAGGTACAAAGGTGTCATGCTGGATCCTGGGGTCCCAGGAGACACTGGGGGTGGCAGCCATGATGGTGAAGCTTGCTCCTTCCTTTTCTCCAGTCAGCAGTGTTGTGGTAGCCAGCGTTCTTCCCCCCCAGTCTTTCTGAGGACCCCCAAAAGGGCTTAGTAACCTATCACTTCATTGTATTGTCCAACAATGCTGCCTAAATTCCAACATACTGAATTTTGATTCATTGATTTCTGGTCCCACACTTCTCTTGTTAAGATCATGCCTGATAAACAGTCCTTGAATTGTATCAGGAAGCCTTTATGTAGGTCTTTGTCCTCCTTTGCACCTTTTCCCCATCAGCATTTAAGTGATTAGAACACTTCATAAATGTTTGTACTCACTGTTTCCACAACTGAGCTTACAATTAGGGTAAATTTGTAGGCCCAATTATTATAAGTGCTTTGGATTATCAACAGCAAGGAATATTAGATGCCAACAAAATAAAAATGCCCGTGACCTGTCTCCAATACAGCTTATGCCATTGGAATTACCACTGGCACTGCCTGAGTGGCAAAGGCTATTTAAACCTGCAGCATGAGGGGGGAGCAATTTAATGTGCTGCTTTAAGATACGACTTTTTAACTTCACCCCTGGCTTCCCTCTCAGGCTTGTTTGACAGAGGGGATGATCCTGCACAGTTATGGCATGCTGCTTCCCTGTGGGGTGGACCAGTTCCATGGCACAGAGTATGTATGCTGCCCTCAGACAAAAATTGTGGATGAAGCTCTTTCCAAAGAGGAAGAGGACGATGATGAGGATGAAGATGACTACGACCTTTATAAAAGGTAGAGCTTCTGATCACTCCGTAGAGTCTGGGTTAATGTCTTTTTTTACGTAGATTGTAAGTCCCTTGGGGCAGGGACAAACCTTTTTTCTGTTTGTACAGCGCCTAGCACAATGGGTTCCGGTCTGTGACTAGGGCCACTAGGTGCTACAGTAATGCAAGTAATGATGAGGCCACTGCCTCGTTGTTACCAGTGGCGATTCCCTCATGGGTGGGGATGGCAAAGAATACTTGTTCTGCTCCTGGATTCAGAGGAAGAGAAGTATGATGGAAGTGGAGAGGTCTTGCAGTGCACAGGCGGAAAAACGAATTCACAGCACTTCTCCGAAATGAGTGGAGCACCTCCATCCATAGCCACTCAAAAATGGCTGGCTGCTCTACCAGATGCTTGGCTCCAAATGCTGTAGCCTTTAGTTTAGGTAAGTAAGGGAAATTGGGGATAACGTTTTTTTAAAACCCCTTTGAGCTAGAGGCTTAAAGAAGCTATGGCTGTACTCCATGTACTCCGTATAGCTGTAATGAGAGAACTCCTGTACCTGCTGCTGATTGCGTGATCACCAGTCAGTATGTTTATACTCCTGTCTCTTGTGCTTCTAAGATGAAAAGAGAATCCTTATTCTTATACATCAAAGGCTGGCTGCAAAGTGATTAGCATAAACTTTCCCTTTTAATTGTATCCCTCTAGTGAGTTCCCGACAGAGCCAGATGTGGAAGACTTCACAGGAACAGCTGTGGAAGAGGATGAGGAGGAAGAGGATGAGGAAGAAGAGGAAGTGGTGGAAGACCGGGATTACTATTACGATAACTATAAAGTAGATGATTACAATGAAGAGACCCCTACTGAGTCCAGCAATGACAGGTCTCTGTCTGAAAAGGAAATAATCAGTGATATGAAAGGTAAGTCATACTCCACAGTGTACCTGACTCCTGGCTCCCTCAGGCTGGCTGTCCAGTTGATCTTGTAACCACTGCATCGGTGATAGTGCTTTCGATCCATCCAACAGATTCCACTGCAGAGGCCTTAATTGCCAAATCTATGATGAAACACAAGCATCAGCTTTTCTTTGATATGTTGAAGGTGACACTAACTCTCTAGAGCATGGCACATACGTTGCCAGTTGTTAGTAGTCTTGTTGGCAGAAAGCCCAGTGGCTGGCACATAAACAAGTACCTCCACCCAGGTGCAGTGTGGAGTCAGGAAACAGTACTTGCATAGCCTAATTTTAGGAGAGGCTATAGACCAGCTTGGGGCACTCGGCTGACTGGAATATCTCCCTAAGTTTGAGTAGCCAACTCTGATTTGTCTTTTCTCTAACATGGATTCCAGAAAACTCAGACTGTTGGGCCAGGGTCTCACCTGGTGTAAACTTTGAGTATAATGGAGCTACACTGATTTACACCAGCTCAGAATCTGGCCCCTTGTACCTTTAAACAAGATGTTTCCAGTAGATGCTTCCTTTCCTGCTCTATTTTAAGCAACCCAGCCGCTGCATGAAATCCTTCTCTTCCTTGAGAAACAACCCAGTCCAACCAAGCACACCTCTTTATCTAAATATTTGCTGTAGCTCTTGTCAGGAGCAGGTGCTATTGCAGCAGAGCATCTGCCAACTGTTGATTCCATGCTGTAAATTCTTATATTTTGAGTGTCTATCTGCAGAGGGAGGGGGCAAGAGTGAAATTCAATTAACTACTGATGACTGAGTCCCTGCTACCAGTTCGTGTCTTGTGGGTAAAACTCTTGCTGGTAATGTGCCAGTGTGCTGCAGATGATTTCACTGAAACAGTACTCTGATTGTATATGTGGGATTATCGGAGATCTGCTGATGTTAAAATAGGCTTGGAACAGGGTGAGCTGTGTAGCTGGCTAGCTTCTGAAAGGTGTCTCTTCCAGGGATGCCCAATTTATTTCCCTCTACAGTGCTTCTAAGAAACAAGGTTGCCTGCTGTAATGGTAGTCCAGTCCTCTTCAGAATGGTTAAATTGTTCCTCACCTATACAGCAGAGCTGCAATCCTGCAGCTAAACAGAGCCACTTGTGCTGACTGCTTACTGCAGAGATGTCCATGTCTGTATAAAATGCTGTAGCTGTAATAGTTGTCTTGAATTCTCCTGCTTTAGTCTCCAGGCTTTTTAAAACTCTAAAATCCAGCTGCTGCTAGCCTCCAGTGACATGTTCCATGTGCATAGCCTGCATTTTCCACTTGTTTTTATACCTGTGCAGCTCTGAATTCAAGCTTCTATCCAAATAAACTGCAATGGAATATGTCTTCCTTGTCAAATACCTCACGCAGCACTGAAAGGCTTTCTTTCCGTCGTATCTTAAGCATTTTAAACAGTGGCAGCTCTGTCCTTAGGGCACATGGGGTGTAGCCCCACAACCTCTGAAATTTATCCCAATTCAGTGCTCTGCTCCACCTATTTGGTTCAAAGAGAATAGCTCTTGCAGATGAAGGCTCCATGTTGGGCCAACTGCTCCAGTGTTCCAGACTGTGCATTGCTCGTGCTCTAAAGCAGTTGCAGCACTGGTCCGGTAGCCTGCTCTGAGGGGCACTTTCGAAAGTGCCCCTAACGAGCATGTTGTGGAGTGAGGCGAGGAGCAATGCCGCAGCAGGATTTCTCACCTCAAGCCAGCAGTGACTTGTAAATCGCTTAGCAAAGCCTGTACTCCTCACTAGCTGATGTTCTAACCCGTCTCCACACAGCTGTCTGCTCCCAGGAGGCGATGACAGGTCCCTGCCGGGCTGTGATGCCTCGTTGGTACTTCGACCTATACAAGAGAAAATGCATTCGCTTTATATATGGAGGCTGCGGAGGCAACAGGAACAATTTTGAGTCAGAGGAATATTGTATGGCTGTGTGTAAAAAGATGAGTAAGTCCTGCCTGCCACTGGCCCTTTTGCAGCAAGCCACTGTCCTGTCTGGCATTTGGTGTTTCCTCCTCCTTGTCTAGGTCAAGTGAGGATACATGTGTAGCCCGTCCTGTTGGTTCTGGTGTTTGCAGCAGTTCTGTCTGTCCTTTAGCAGCAATCTCCTCTTGTCTCTGTGCTTCTCTAGATTTTTAGGTTTAAGTTCCTTCCTACAGCTAGGGAAAACTGGCTTCTCAACATGCAAAGTATCTCTCCAACCTAAGCCCACACTTGGCCTGCAAACTTAATGAACACAGGGCTCAATTATCCTCTTCTAGATTTGTAGCAGGGACTGGGAAATGTTTTTAATCTCTATTCTTGTTATAAAATTACTCCATTTGTTCATTCACCCAGCTGCCTTCCCTAGTCAGAGTATCGTGTATCTGTTCAACCAATCACTCTGGCAATGTGAACTTAGTCAAAATTCTTCTGGTAGGAAGTTTTTCTTACTGGTGCACTTTGGAAAATCCTCACTAAAGTAATGCAGAATTCTGGTTCCCACCTTCTGCTCCACTAGAAATATGAAACATGATTTAATCCTTTGCATTTGATAGCTTGAGGTTGTTGGCATCAGTTTCTGCTGGCTTTTATGGCAGATGATAAAACTACCAAAAACATTTTAACCTCCTTATTAATCTTATTGTTGAACTCCTCCAGCACTTCCACTTCAGCTGCTGTAAAAGCCCTTTGAAAGGCTTTTTGTTTTATCTGGGGCTTGGCAGTCCGTCTATACAGCCATAATCCTGTTTACAAAATGAGCTTCATGCAAGTGCATTAGATTGGGCTGATCTGACTGAAGTGGTGACATAAAAGCTGCGGCTGTCAGGAGCTTTTTTGTACAAAAGTTTGTCCTGTCCCAGAGGGATTTGGGAATGGAAATTGAGGTCTCCATTTCGAGATGCTATGAGCAAGCCCAGGATACAACATGTATCTGGCCATGACACTTACATGCAGAAATAATGCCTGTTTTACAGTCTTGCCAATGTTTCACCTAATAATTTTCCCTATTGGACTGGGAGATTCTGCGTTCAGGTGCACACTGGGACTAAATCACCTATCCAATGCTGATGCTCAAGTGCAGGATGAAATGAGGCCTGTGCTGTTCGAGGTTTGCAGTCTCACATTCGATGTTAAGCAGAGGTCCTGCCTGCCTGTATTTTAAGGCAGGCTAATTTGATTTGAGATATTTGGTCCCATTTAAAAATAAGGGCTAACCCAGTATTCCTGTCATTCACCCTCTCCACACCCCCATTTCACCCTGCAAGATCTAATATCCAAGGTTGAGTGTGACTGAATATGCAGTAGCTGCCATGCTTGGTATGGTCCTTTGTGGTGTATGACTTCATATCCGGATTCTCCATGTAATTGCTCCTCTTGCCAAATTTGAATGCTTCAAGAAGATGGGAGACTTCCTTGCTTTCCAATTGATTGGACAAGTTGAGGTCGTCTTGCTGAACCTCCTCCTGTTGCTGTCTTGTCTCATTCCATTGCCTGTGAGTCCTGCTTGGTGCATCTGATAGGGCAAGTAGGATTGAGGTGTAAAAGCCCTTGCTCCATGGGAATGGGTTGCTCCTTTAATATTCTGTGGGGGATTCCCTGTTGTGATCATGGAGTTTGCTGATGCTGTGTTGAGCCTGTTTGTCAGTGAGCAGCTAATGCAGAAAATGTCCTATTCAGGCAGAGACAAACTGGCATGGCAAGGAAGAGAAAGTTCTGTGTTCTGCAGTCCTACCGTAGCTCCGTTGCTGCGTAACACTTGCCTCAGAATTAATGTAAAGGCTGGACAGATGCTGGTGGCCCCAGTGCATTACTGTGTGTGTTCGGAATGTTGTAACTTACTGATGTTGTTGTGCAGCAAATTGGCAATTTAATTATACCAAAATGAAGTCCTGGTAGGTAGTGGTTCAACACAGTTTGACAGAGGGTGAAGTCTGCAGATGTGAAGGTGCCTCTCCTTCCCCACCCCTTGCAACCATTATCACAATAGGCTAACCCAGGACTGTAGAAATTGTCTGAGCCACTCACTTTCTCTTTCCAGTTCCCCCTCCTCCTGTACCCACTGATGATGTGGATGTGTACTTTGAAACCCCAGCTGATGATAACGAGCATGCCCGCTTCCAGAAAGCAAAGGAGCAGCTGGAAGTGCGACACCACAACCGCATGGACCGGGTGAGTGTCTCAACCTCTCATTCATCTGAGCTGCACGATTGCTGCCTGTCTTCTACTATACAGATCAGTGGCTAGCCACGCTTCCCTTTACAATTACCTTCTGTGTTGCTTTTGTAACATGACCATGCAGCTTTGTGGTTTGCGGGTTTTGTTTTGTTTTTAGTATACCTCCTAGGTGTTGGGACAGAAGTCAGCAGGAGTAACAAACTGGCTGCCCTTTTGGGGTTAAATGCTAAGATTAGACCCTGGGTTGGTTAGAAACAGCTGTTGGTGATTATGGGTGTTCTGATACAGCTGTCTTGTTAGGCCTCTGATTCTAGTACAGCATTGCTAGGTATTCATCTCACCATGTGTGCATGTAAAAATGAGCTAGTCCAGAAATATGTACATGAAATAAGTTTCTGTGCCTTGCTGAACTGTGCTGCTCTTGCCTGCTTAGGTGAAAAAGGAATGGGAGGAAGCAGAATATCAAGCCAAGAATCTTCCTAAGGCAGAGAGGCAAACTCTCATTCAGGTAAGAGTTGAGACACCTTAAAAGGGGGAGCTGATTCTGTTCCCAGAGGTTCAGTGCTTGACATCTATCCTCGCCTGAGTAAGCTAGATAGCTTGTCAGTGTTCAAAGCCAAAGCACTGTGAGTGAAAAGCAGTCCGTCCCTTACTTGGATGAACGCCTAGTAGAGGGAGACTTGACTCAATTGCATCTTTTGGTCTGAAAACTGGAAATGGTGCTACGTACTACCAGTTTCCCCACCTCTACTAGCAGGAAAGTAGCAGGACCATCAGGCATGTCAGCAGCCCTGCCAAAAGGGAACTCTAAACCTCCTGCATTTGTTTTGCTCAGCTGTGCTTGCAAATGAACCCACAGCCCTATTCAGTCTGGCTCTGATGTTCTCTGTGGACACAGGCTTCCTATTTGTGCAGATCTAGTGAAAACCCATGAGGCTGAAAATAAATGGCTTCCTTGCAAACTGCTGAACTCCTGCTTTGCAGGAATGAAATCTCAGTGGAGACCTAGGGTTTGTGATGGGTATAGAATCTTCTGACAGTTGGCTGTTGTAAACTCACACTAGGCTAAGGACAGCTGTTACATTTTCTCTTACAGTAGGCTAAGGCCTCTTTCTCTAGTGTGGTCTGTTCACATGGTTTTGTAAATCCTCTCTGAAGCCTATATCTTCTCTCTACCAATTTTATTCCTAGTTTGGGAAATAGTTTTTCATGGTTTTTAATGGCACATACCGAAACTTAACATGGTGTTTCTACTCTGGTCCATCGTGGTGGTAATATACATAGCGTTGACAATGGTTTACTACTGCCAGGGAGCTCACTCTCTAATACTTTGAGCACCTATAGGTGAACAGATGCTAGATCTAGTGCCTTTCATAAAATTAAATTAATAGCCCTGCGAGGGAAGGAGATGGTATTATCCCCATTTTATACAAATAAGCAATAGGCGGATTCTTAAATCAAGTCCGTACTAGAGCTGAAATATGATCTGGATCATCTGATTCCAAACCAGTTGCTCTAGCTGCAAGACCCCCTGCCTTCTCCACAAACAGTTTAAATTGTTGTGAAGTACATTTGAAAGGCATATTGGACTATCATTTTAAACGGCACATTTGAAGTCAAAATCAGTCTTCTGTGTCCTTCTTTCCTTACTGTTAGATGCCTTGGGCAGGGAGTGTGGGATGCGACCATCTCGGTACACTCTAAGGAATTAGATTAGCAAGAGTAGGTGTTCTAGCTAGGTTCATTCCTCTCTGTTGCTCCAGTGCTGTAGCAAACTTACATAAGTTCTGTTTCTCTCCTTTCCAGCACTTCCAGGCAATGGTTAAATCTCTAGAGAAAGAGGCAGCCAGTGAGAAGCAGCAGCTTGTGGAGACTCACCTGGCTCGAGTGGAAGCTATGTTGAATGACCGCCGTCGGATTGCCTTGGAGAACTACTTGGCTGCCCTACAAGCTGACCCACCACGAGTGAGTTTGTGTTGGAGCATTTGAGAGTGGCATGAACGGTGACCACATGGGCTGAGGTGGGGAAGACTGGAATGAGCCTTGTGGGGGCATGGGTTAGCATGCTGTGAAAGCAGACTCTTAGAAAGCTGTGCCAAATCATGGTAACTGGTACCAAAGACCTATCAGCAGAGCATCTGAACTCATTAAGTGCTCTGCTTATTGTCTAGAAAACTGTACTTAGTTCTCTCTACCTTCATACTTCAGGCATAGCTGTTTGTATCCAATACATGTACTGTAAAAGGAGATTAGATGTTCTGTCAGTACTAAAACGGAGTAGACAATTTTAGATATATATATATATTTAGTGTAATTGTTGAATGGGATCCTGTTCTTTGTGCCACCAATTGAATTTTAACTCTTCTTAAATTCTGCAGCCCCACCGCATCCTCCAAGCCTTGAAGCGTTATGTCCGTGCCGAGAACAAGGACCGTCTGCACACTGTCCGCCATTATCAGCATGTCCTGGCAGTTGACCCAGAAAAGGCTGCACAGATGAAATCTCAGGTACAAAAGAATGTTTCTGTCAAGGGAACATTGTTACTCCAGGAGTGGTTCATGGAGACAGTCTCTAGAAAAGCCTTTCCCGGAATCTATCCCACCTCCATGCTAAATGACGGAGTACCTTAGGAGCTTGACATCTTTGTGTACTGAAGAGGAACTCTCATTTCCCATTTTGAATGCATGCTGGTTGTTGCTAAAGACGCTCTCCTTAGCACCTACCCGAATGTTAAATACTTACTGTTCAGATAGTACCCTGGAATAGTCTACAGTTTAGCCATGCATTATGCATAATATCTGGCCAGTTCAATCATTAAGTAGTTTCAGATGCAATATCTGCCCTTAAGCCCTTAGTTAACTTCTGTGGTTTTACATTCTAAAATTTCTTAGAGTAACACTGAAGGCCCAACCAAGATCAGAACCCTATTGTGCTAGATCCTGTAAGTGCATATAGTAAAAGACTGTCCCTGCTCCAAAAGGCTTACACAAGCTTAGATGAGACACGTGTGGGAGGGGGAAACAAGCACAGAGAGAAACTGACTTGCCAAAGGTCAGCGATAGAACTGAAAATGGAATCCAGGCTTCGTGAGCCCCAGTCCTGTGCCCTAGCCACTGGACCATGCTGCTGTTCCTCTTTCTAAAAAAGGCTTCTTTCCCCCGATGCTGTGTGAAACGCCCACACAAATGAAAGGGAACAGGCTGCATTGGGGAGATGGTGATACTGGTGACGCAGTATGCTGTCAAAGGCACAAAATAAAGAAACCAGTATCTTTCATTAGTGTCTCGAATAGTAACCTGAGGCTTTACCTGTAATAATGCAAGGCAAAATTTCAGAGAGAATTGTGGGCTTTGGGAGTGAGACTAGGACAGGGGCTTATCCCTAGATCTCCCCCACTGCAGTGCACAGCACTACTGTTAGTATTCAGAAGTTAATCGAAGTATCCTGTTTCCATTTGCAGGAGTTCTTTGGGTATCTGGTTTCACAAACTTCAGGTTGACTTGAGGTGCTGGTGATGGACTCTGAACTTTTGTCTTTAGAACTTTCTGCATCAAACTGTTCCCTGTCCGTTGGTTTACACACATTAGACAGGGTCCTGTAGTAAATACAACGCTCAGTGACTGGGAGCTGTCTCCTAATGAAGAATATCCAGTACTCTCGTCGGAGACAGCCCCGTATATCAAATACACCCCCCTCCCCCCGACTCCTTTGTTCTTGTGCTGCCAAAACCCCACAGTGGGGTATGTGAACTGTAAGCTTAAGCTAAGACCTAAACAGCCCTTAATTCATTCTGAAGCTTCAGTGTCAACAAATTGACATGCGAGGAATGTGGTAGTACAATTCAATTTGAATTCGCTTTACTTTTCAATGCACTTTCAGCTTCTCAGTCGATTTGCTTGATTGACAGGTGGCCACATGTAAAATTAAATTGCTTTCATCCCAGCTTTTAAAGGTCAGAGTCACTTCTGACTATAAAAGCAGGTCCATTCAACTCATTAATTTTCTTCAACATTTGGCCATCCATATTAATGGTCTCTCTAGTCCACGTGATCCCTGATCATGTAGCACCCTCTGTGGGTGAAGTGTGGAGTTAACGTTAAATTTAACATGAGCCTAATGGGTGAATTGAGGCTATGTACAATGTGACCCAATTTTCAAATGAGGGCAGCGAACTGCTGCATATAGGCATGTGGTGTATTGGGTTGAGAAGTGCATAAAATGCCCTGTGTCCTAATTTAGATGTCCTTGTTTGAAAATTGGGCTTACTGAGCAACATGTGCTGTCTCCGAACTTACACTTACTAATAGATAGATCTATTATGTGGGTGATGGGGGGAGCCCAGAATTCCACTAGAACAAAGTATACACCATGGTAGTTTTGTGGCTTGTAAAGCAGCAGCGTGACTAAGACCCTGTTCTGCCCAGAAGTTGTGTGTAGACTCAGCATTGTATTGCCAAAACCATGCTTTTTGTTTGGCTTGTAAACATTCTTGCCATCCTTTGGGTCTTCACTCACGTGCAGTCTGTTAGACCAGGGGCCCTGCCCTGTACACCTTGGCACACCTAGAGATCTCCACTGCCAAAGGGAGGCAGGATTTTCAGTTTACTACTTGTCTGCAGTTACATGAAACAGTATTTAATATTGACCATAGTTAATGTCTGTCAGCATCAATTTGTATGCTTCTGAGAAAAAACTGATTGCTGTAGGAAGTAGGATTCCTCCCTGGCCCCTGCTGCAATGTGCAAATGGCTTGTTGCTTTATGTGGAGGCTGCCTTCCTGTGGAGCATGATATAAGCCAGTGCCACAGTTGGGTTATCTGACTTGATGTACCAGTGAACTGTCTGATCTTATGGCAAACTCTGTGGTCCTGTTTCTGTAAGATGATGATACTACAGATGCATTACCTTCTGTGGTTCTTAAATTGGCCCTTTTGTGTTGTCAGGTGATGACACATCTCCATGTGATTGAGGAGAGGATGAATCAAAGCCTGTCTCTGCTCTACAAGGTACCGTACGTGGCTGAAGAAATCCAGGATGAGATCGGTTAGTACTTCTCTATGCTGGTGCTGATAAACTAGGACAGCTCCAAAAAAAACCCCACCAAGGCCACATTTCTCAGGGCAAAGTGAGATTGTCTGAGATTCAAATCACCAAGGCCTGATGAAATGCATCCTAGAATACTCAAGGAGCTGACTGAGGACATATCTGAGCCATTAGCAATTATCTTTGAAAAGTCATGGAAGATGGGAGACATTCCAGAAGACTGGAAAAGGGTAAATAAAGTGCCCACCTATACAAAGGGAAATAAGGAGAACCCGGGGAATTACAGACGAGTCAGCTTACCTTCTGTACCCAGAAAGATAATGGAGCAAATAATTAAGCAATCAATTTGCAAACACCTAGGAGATAAGGTGATAAGTAACAGTCAGCATGGATTTGTCAAAAACAAATCCTGTCAAACCAACCTGATAGCTTTCTTTGACAGGGTAAAAAGCTTTGTGGACGTATGGGGGGGAAGCGGTAGATGTGGTATATCTTGACTTCAGTAAGGCTTTTCATACGGTCTCACATGACCTCCTCATAAGCAAACTCGGAAATAGAATCTAGAGCTACTATAAGGTGGGTACATAACTGTTCGGAAAATCGTTCCCAGAGAGAGAATAGCTATCAGTGGTTCACAGTCATGTTGGAAGGGCATAACAAGTAGGGTCCCGCAGGGATCAGTTCTGGGTCCTGTTCTGTTCAATATCTTCAATGATTTAGATAATGGCATAGAGAGTACACTTATAAAGTTTGCGGACGATACCAAGATGGAGGGGTTACAAGTGCTTTGGAGGGTAGGATTAAAATTCAAAATGATCTGGAGAAATAGTCTGAAGTAAATAGGATGCAATTGAATAAGGACAAATGCGAAGTACTCTACTTGGGAAGGAACAATCAGTTGCACACATACAAAGTGGGAAATGACCGCCTAGGAAGGAGTACTGCAGAAAGGGGATCTGGGTGTCAGAGTGGATCACAAGCTAAATGAGTCAACAGTGTAACGCTGTTGCAAAAAAAGCGAACATCATTCTGGGATGTATTAGCAGGAGTATTGTAAGCAAGACACTACAAGTAATTCTTCTGCCCTACTCTGCACTGATTAGGCCTCAACTGGAGTATTGTGTCCGGTTGGGCACCACATTCCAGGAAAGATGTGGACAAATTGGAGAAAGTCCGGAGAAGAGCAACAAAAATGATGAAAGGTCTAGAAGACATGACCTATGAGGGAAGATTGAAAAAACTGGGTTTGTTTTTAGTCTGAAGAAGACTGAGAGGGGACATACTTTTTCAAGTACATAAAAGGTTGTTACAAGGAGGACAGAGAAATTATTGTTAACCTCTGAGGCTAGGACAAGAAGCAATGGACTTAAATGGCAGCAAGGGTGGTTTAGATTGGGCATTAGGAAAAACTTCCTGTCAGGGTGGTTAAGCACTGGAATAAATTGTCTAGGGAGGTGGTGGTGGAATCTCCATCACTGGGGATTTTTAAGAGCAGGTTGGACAAACACCTGTCAGGGATGGTCTAGATAATACTTAGTCCTGCCAAGAGTGCAGGGGTCTGGACTAGATGAGCTTTCGAGGTCCCTTCCAGTTCCGATTCTAGGCTCTAGTTCAACTACAAATGATTTGGCTGATGCCAGCATTGAATGGTAAAAATTCTCTGGCCTGTGCTATATAGGAGACTAGCTGTTGTAAAGGTCCCTTTTGGCTTTAAACTGTGAAGCTATAAAAGGCTACAACAATTTCACAGTAACTCTCAAGCCTCCTTTCTTCCCTGCCCTGGGGTAAAAAGGAGATCAGTGAGTACAAGCAGATCCCTGCCCTATAATTGGAATGTCAGACTGTCTCATTCACCCCCACCATACACTCCTTGTCACAAATGTCTCTTGGTTCAGATTGTACCACCTCCTCTAGCCAGTGTCTTTATTGACGGCCCAGGATGGAGATCCTCCTTCAGACTTAACACAGGTCTTAAGTCTGACAACCCACAGGAAGACCAGCTTCCCCCGCTGCCCCACACCAACTACATTTAAAGGATCATGCACCCCACTTTCTCCCCCAGCCGACTCAGTCTGTCTATATTTGATCCCTTTTATTCAAAGTCTACCACTCTTCCGTAAGCGCTCGGCTACTATACTGATGGGTACCAATATGAGAATTTAGATAGACATTGTAGGAAAATTCTAATCCTTAAACAGTGCAAGGTGTTGAAACAAAGGGACACAAATTGGCATGGTCTAAAGAACAAATCATTAGCTGGCTGAGCTATAATCCTAGTTCTGGTGTATTGTAGCTTCAAGGACCAGCTGCATGCTGCTGTTACACAGCACATTACCAAAATAGCAGGAGTTTTCTATAGGGCAAGGAGTAAGTTATTGCCTTTCTAAAACCCTGGCCATACAGAAGATGATGATTTGAACATTCTTTGAGAGAGGCTACGAAGCATTAGTTTCCCCCTGCAGACGTTCATGTTGCAGCCTCTTCAAACTAGTGTCTGTGTCCCTGTCCCTATAAAAGACAACCAGATGGCACAACTGCATTCTGAGGAGCAAAAATTGTTGTTCTTGAAGCAATGAGGAGTTCTAGCAACTGCGTTCAGTATAGGAAACAATTTCTTCCTCCTCTTACTCTTCTCCCTGGCTGCTTGTTCACCGTTACAGATGAACTGCTTCAGGAGCAGCGTACTGACATGGACCAGTTCACATCCTCCATCTCAGAGTCCCAGGTAGATGTCCGAGTCAGCTCTGAGGAAAGTGAAGAGATACCCCTCCAGGAGGGCAAACCCTTCCGTCCATTCCAGGTGAAGACCTTCCCAGCCTTGCCTGGAAACGAAGGTACGTAGAGCCAAAAGTGTGCATTTGTTTTAGGGAACCTGAACACATTCAGCTGAAATGGACATCAAAGCCCATGCAATACAGTGTGCTCTATCCCTCTGTGGACTTTCAGGGCTGAAGCATTTGCTGCAGAATTTCCCATGAGAGCACTACTGTCAGAGCTGCCTGTATGATATAAAACCTAAGCTGTCCATCTCATCAGAAGATGCTCTACTGGTTTGGGACAGAGCCAGTGCAGCTAGTAATCTGCAGTCCCTAATAGCTATCTTAGTTTGTCCTTGATTTTGATGCTGTTGGCCATTTCCGGAATTTTATTAATTTCCCTTTGCAGGGTATGCTAATTTTTTTTTTTTTTTGGTGCTGCTTGATTCTGGAATTCTTTCTCTAACCAAAATGCTCCAGTGTAACATTGAACTTTGTTACCAAAAACTGCTGTGGGGGAGTCTTTTTAATCAAAGGGTGTTGACAGCTGGCATTTGTGTGGCTTTTTAATATATTTTTTTAAAATGCCTGAACAGACTAAGCTATAACAAAGCTGTAAAATAAAAGCTTTATCCAGGGTCAGTCAGAAATCACGCAGAAGCCTTTTTCCCTTTCTCTCTTAATCTCCTTTTTCTGCTATTTTTGTTTTTGTTTTCCCTCCTGCTAGATCCTCAGCCGGATTTGTACCATCCAATGAAGAAAGGTTGGTTCTAAGCTGCTCCCTCAGTGTCTCCCATCACTCCCCTACCTTTAAAGTGTTTGGTAGCTTCATTTTTAGTTTCTCAATCTCACCTTCTTTTCACCTTCCTGCTCTGTGTAGATGACCAGGGCTGACTTAGCCATGCCCTGTTTTGCTAAAGAAACAGGTTAGTTTGATTGCATCAGTGACCTTTTTCCAGTCTATCACAGGAATTCTAGGAATGCATAATTAGTTTGCCCCCAAAAGCAATTTAGGTTCAGCAGTCCCCTTGGGAATTGTGTAGCAGTTCTCACCATCTTATTTTGAGAGATGTTTAGCACTGGTTCAAAGAAATTTGACAGCATGGAAGGTAAATCCAAATACAGTTTCATGTACTGTAGTGTCTGTTCCTCCTACCTGGTGACCGCACTAACACAGGAGTGAGCAACTCTGGAGAGAGGGTGAGGATTCGCTCTGGCACTCAGACAGTACCCAACAGGGCATGTATCTAGTGGGACCTAGTATCATGCAGGCAAATGATTCATTCATTCATTCACTCTGCTTTATAGTATCCTTTGCATCTTCCCTTTTTAACATCTAGAATGTCTTTGTACTGTGCTAGTTCTCAGTGTTCATCTATTTCTGCTTTTAGGTATACCAACATTGCTAGCTCTTGCTTAATTCATGCAGCAAAGGACTCTGGCTGAAGGGGGATTGACTGGGAGGTGGAGAACTGACAGTAAACAAATTGCTTTAATTTGTCAAATCCTTTGTTAAATACTGTAGAATCAGACCTAGCTTGTCTACTAGTCTGAGTGTGCCTTCTCTAGGAGAAGGCAAGTCTTGTAGTAACGTTTGTGTATGAAGACCCTTGCTATTTAGTCGTGCTCATGTAGCATGCTGGAAGGGATCCCATTTGCTTCAACCTGCTTTTGATTCTAAATTTGCTCCAAAATTTCCCAAGGTGAGAACTTTTTTTTATAACCGTTTAATAACGACACAAGTCACTGTTGTAGTCCAGAGGTTGGATAGCCTGCAACTCGTTTCACTTTTGAATATTTGTTTAACTGCAACTGAAGTGAGCTCCATTCGTGGTCTGGAACAATTGGCAGCTGACTGAATGTGGACACTGTACTTTCACATTGAATTCAAGAAGTGAGGAACAGGCTGATCTTTTCCCGTTTAAGTAAATAGCGAAGCTCCCACTGACTTCAGGGGCAGAGGATCAGGCCCTACATTCTCCCTCTTTCAGGATATTCCATAAAAAGCTGCTGTTTTCCAGGGATGTATATAATCTAATCAGCTGTATCTCTGAGCTCCAAGAAGCTTGGGCTATTGAACAGTGCACAGCACTATACCAAATGGCAATACTTGTCACAGCAGCTGAATTCCCAGCTTAGAGACAGCTATGTTGGCTCCTTAGAACTGGGCAAACAGCCACAGGCCAGGGTTGACAAGATGGTTCTCTAGAAACACTTTCGGTTAATATCTCCAGAAACTCTGAACTATTCACTTTCACAGTAAAGTGACCCACCTGTGCAGCCCTGGAAAGTGACAGGCAGCTGTGGTTGTGCCTAGAAACTAAATGTCTCCAAAGAAGCATATGGGGAAGGGGATGCAATAAAACCCCAGCAGCTCCTTCCTGGCGGAGCTGGAGTGAGACATTCGTTTCCTTGGCATTTTCAGGCAATAAAAGCTGTCATGGTGAAGGCTTGCCCTGGAGCCAACTCTCCTTTCCTCCCCCTCATCAGAGAACTTGCAACAACTCCATCAGCAGCTAATATAATGCATTAGCCAGGCTGCAAGCTCAGCAAGTGCCCAGAGGTGTGTTCAATCATTTAGAAGTACTGTATTAAGTGCTGTATGTAATATTTTCCCCAAATGCCCCACTCTGAAGCTGGAGGCTCAGCTGAGTTTGGATTGCAGCCCCATTGTCCCCTTTGCTTTGTCATAGGTGTTGTGAAGGACACTTGTTTTGCATACCCTGATATTTGATGCTCACCATCTCCCAAGTTGTTAGCTGTAGACCTAAGTTGTGTTGCATCAGCCTTTTCTGTTCTGATCTATTTATAAAAGCTCCAGATCAAACTGTTTATGCAGAGCAGCCTGTTGTTAGTTGATGTTCTCCTTTGCAGCCCACACTAGATTTCAGCCCAGTCATGGATGAGTGAGACTCTGATTCAAGGACTAGCTTATTTTCTCCCACCTTTCTCTGGGATTGATTGCTTTTGGGCCTGTGCCAGTGGTGGGACAACAGCTCATTACAGAGCTGTGCTGGGTGACCTTGCAACTCCTGTTCCTGAGGCACTTGCTGATGTGCTTGATCTTGACAGAGATGGTGCTGACCGTGCTGTTGTGTAAAGTGCTCCCTGTGCACTGTTAATGGAGAGGAGGGTATGTTCTACCTTCCTGGAGTCATGGTGATCCAGCAATGTTCTTCTCCGCTCCCTTTATTTGTTGCCATAACAGGGTTTTTGTAGCAGAATAGTTGTGGATTTACACTCAACACCTTTGTGTGCATCCTCTCCTCTCCAGTCACACCCACTGCATTTGTCTTCATCAACCAGGAAACGCCCAAATCGTTTCACTGTAGCTTAGCACCAGCTCCCCCTCCTGAAGCATAGCATGAAGAGGGGCTAGTACTTGGCAGCCTGCGCTCTGAATCTCACTCGCAGTGACAGCACTCCGGAGAGTAGGCAATCTTTCCTAGTTGCTGCTAAGGTCTGATGAATGGTGTCTGCCTACATCTAATGTAACACTTAACCTTTTTGGTGTAGGTTCTGGCATGGCTGATCTGGATGGACTGATTGGGGCTGAAGAGAAAGTGATTAACAGCAAGAACAAAGTGGATGAGAATGTGGTAAGCCCTCTGCCTGTATTTTCTAAAGCACAGCCTGACTTGGAGACTAAAGAACATTAGTGGCTTATTTCCATGCCTTTTTCCTGCTCATGGAATGTCAGTGTTTTCATTATCCATATGGTGCAGGGGAGTTGGTTTTTTCTGACTAACATAATTTCCTAATACTGTTTAGTGCTGCAAGTGTGGGAGGACAAGGGAAGGGGGAGATCCAGAGCCCCCAGTTGTAGAATGACTTGTTGAAGTGTCTGGTTTAAAAATGGCTTCCCTAGATAGAAAGCAGAGCTCTTTGATAGACAATGAAACCTGCTGAAAACCCACCTTTGTTAGGCAGCTGCCTGTCTTCAGACCACATCAAATGTACTGAGTGCTGTTCTGCTCCACCTCTACAATAAGACCACATCTACTAAGCAGCTGATGGTTTTGGCGATGTTTTTCAGTGGTTTAACAAGCTTTGCTGGCCACTGAAACTGAAAGCCAGTGACACGGTGCATACACTGTTTACTGTTGGTATTGGTTCGATCTTCAGTGGCATGAATGAGTTGAATTCTAGTTGCAGCCACCTTGCCCTCCTTCTTGGGTAAAATCAACACTGGGGTTTGACTTCTAAATTCATTTTAAAGCCAAGAGGATCGATTTATGTAACACAGCTGAAGTGCCCAAAGCAAATGTCTGCAGTTGAACCAAGGTCCTTGAGATAGTCTCAGCTTGGCCTCAGTTTAATTATTCCTGCATGTTGTGATGCTGGCACAGTGGCTGTAAATGGCTGATGGCTATCCCCTTCTTGTGAGAAGGTGGTGGGCATCTAGCAGAGTTGAGTGGCTGTTGACCCAGCCAAAGCACTCTGCTGCATTGTGCAGGAAAGGTCTCTTCTCCAGCCATGAGATCCTATGCCTGTTGTTCCTGGCTCCTTGTATAAAATGCCTTCGTGACTGTTTTCAGGTAATTGATGAAACCCTTGATGTGAAGGAAATGATTTTCAATGCAGAGCGAGTCGGTGGACTGGTGGATGAGCCGGTATGTATGTGGCCACCCAAAAAAGGGACTTAGCAGTTAGTGAATCCTAAAATCAATTTCAGCGTCTGGTGTTTCTGTGTGTCCACTTACTCTGAGATGTCTCTAAAGTTTTGGGAATGGCAGAACCCTGCTGATACCTTGCAGGGAGTGGCATTGCTCTGATTTCTTCCCTAGAACTACAGTTCTACGTAGCTACCAATAGAGAATGACACTGACTTGCTTAAAAATGCCTTGTGGGACCCGTAAGCAGCATGGGTCAGCATCTTGTGGGAAACCATTTGTTAGATTCCCTTTTTGCAAGGCAGGGAGAGGTTAAATATTCAGGTTTCAGAGTAACAGCCGTGTTAGTCTGTATTCGCAAAAAGAAAAGGAGGACTTGTGGCACCTTAGAGACTAACCAATTTATTTGAGCATAAGCTTTCATGAGTTACAGCTCACTTCATTGGATGCATACTGTGGAAACAGTTTCCACAGTACGCATCTGATGAAGTGAGTTTCAACAGCATGCATCCGATGAAGTGAGTTGTAGCTCACGAAAGCTTATGCTCAAATAAATTGATTAGTCTCTAAGGTGCCACAAGTCCTCCTTAAATATTCAGGGTGCCAAGCATAATCGCTCATGTCTTCATATCACAGATGGTTTAAGACCTTATTGGTGGCTACCTCCTAGGGTTGCATTTAAGTATCTCCTTCTCCTTCTCACCCCCTCCCCCCCTTCTCTGCAGGATAATGATAGCTCCCTTCGTGAGGACTTCAGTTTGAGCAGCAGTGCCCTCATCGGTCTCTTGGTGATTGCAGTTGCCATAGCCACAGTTATAGTAATCAGCTTGGTGATGCTAAGGAAGAGGCAGTATGGGACCATCAGCCATGGGATTGTGGAGGTGAGACACAGCTTCTGCTATACTAACTGAGCAGGGTAATTGTTAGCATTGAGTTAGTTTATGATGCTGACACCCCTTTGTGCAGTATCCTCAGATTTAAGCATCTCAGCTCCTACAGGGTTCTGGCTTATGTATTAGCATGCAGGTATTTTTTCATTAGTGTCTCATGCTGGGATCTACCACTTAACAGTGGTCTTCACTAATCACAAAGAATTGAGCTAGGCATCCGTGTCTGTCTGAAGATGGGATTTGGCATTAAATGAGCTTTCAAGCCTAAATCTTGAGCAAGGGAATAAGCAGGTCTGATGGATAGTAATTCACCCTCCACATAATGTAGCAGCTATTAAAGTGCATGGAGCTGGGAGGCAGCAGCAACTTGATTTTTATCCTAGCTGTAATGGTGACTTAGTGCAGCTGGGCTGCTTTACCTCTTCCTCCAGCATGTAAAGAGACATGATCTGTTTCACATTCATATTTGTACCATGCTGTTTAAGTGTCCTAAAGAAACATTCTTCTCTATCCACTGCTCAGTCTGATATGTGGGGCAGAGGGCAGGCAAGAGAAGGCCTTGGGAGCCAGACAGCTTCTGAATTTTTCACCACTTGCCAGGGAATAAACAACAAGCTGCCTCCAGTGGCTGATGGTATTTGTTGTATCTTGCCACCTGTAGTTCTAGCACCTTCCCAACAACCATAGTTGCGAAGAAGTTAGACCTGCAAATTGCTGTGGGGACTCCATTGAGTTTGGTAACTGTCTGGTCTCTTTTTAAGGTTGACCCAATGCTTACCCCAGAGGAGCGGCATCTGAACAAGATGCAGAACCATGGCTATGAGAACCCAACTTACAAATACCTGGAGCAGATGCAGATTTAAAGGATCTGAAAATGCAGCAGCCCTGACCGGCAAAGGGGCAGGGCAGGGAGGGCCAAAATGGTCCAGTGTTTTGGATCGACTCCTGACCAACAGTTGCTTCAAGGGGACTTCATCTTACATTCAGAACTCCTGGATCATTAAGACTATAATTACTACTGTAGAGATGCAATTTCCATTCTTTTAAATGGGTGAAGAAATGATAATATAACAATATATGATATATAAATCTTCTTAAATGGGACAAATGGATCTATTGCAGATATTTGACTGAGATGTAGTTTTTCTTTTTTAAAAAATTAATCTGAAAATCCCAGTTCTGTTGTGTTGTCGTCTGATACAAGCGCTATATATATAAATGGGAAATGTTGATTTTTATTTCTGATAGACCACTTGTATATTGAAGGTCATTTGTACCAGCCACATTGTATAAAGAAGACACTTGTGGCTCTTTGGTCATTTTGGCTTTTATATATAAAGCAGTATTCTTTTTTTTAAGTGAATTTTGCCAGAAGTTGCAAAGAGATTAAATAGGGTTAGGAGCTGTGAGAACATAACTAAGGGTGCAATTCAAAAAGATTAACGAACAGCTTTATAAAAATCCCCTGCTGCCTGCCAGTGATCTGTGCACTTCTGCAGCATAGTGGTGTGGTTTCTAGGAATCTAGACTCCCTGGAGGCAAGGAGTTAAAAGGCTTCTAGCATCTTTGTTTATAGCCATTCTAGTGGAATGTTAGAACATGGTTGTTCTGGAGTCTGCACATTCCCCTGATCTTCTCAATTCAGTCTTGCTCTACAGTTGGAAGTCTTTGATATTGAATTTAAATCCCGCCTTCTGATCCTCTAACCAGTCTCCTTCAGTGCCCATCTGGCATTAGCTGTGCCCTGTTGCTACTACTTTGTAACTTTCTCCAGTCTACCCTCCCCCTACCACATGGTAAGTAGTCTCCAAATGGAGGTTTTGGAGCTCTGCATCTCTTCCTAATGAGGCTGGGCTGTTCTGGAGTTGTGTGCATGCTCAGAATGCCCAAGCCTTGCAATAATCAAGCATTTGGGGAGCTGAATAACATGGGATTTTACTTCAAGTTGGGGATGTGGGAGAGAGATAGGAAATGGATACTGCCTATTTTACAGAAAACTGGATGCACAGACCCTGAGGAGAGCAGGGGCGGTGGGCGGGGGGGCGCGCACGGTGTTCCATTCACCATCATGTCTTTGTAATGCTTGTATAGTTGATGTTCATGCTCATGGCTTTTTTAAATCTGGAGGTTCTGGTAACCTGTGGTGTATTTTTTCTATTTTCCTGTGACTTTGTTTTACCCCCCTGCCCCCCCTTCCGTGTCTCTTCCCACTATGCACAGATTTAACTTAACCTGCAAACTCCTTAATGTGGTCTGTGGGGAATGTACAAAGTTTAAACACATCAATAAACACTTTAACTTCCAGATCGATTTCTTTCTTTATTCATGGGTGTTCGGGATCTTGTCTCTTCCCTCCTTGCCCTTGTCAAAGCCCAGGGGAGTTTTTCCCTTTTTTACACACCTACAACTCCAGTTCATAGTTAGTCCTTGAATGAAAGGACTGCTGCTCACTGTTACTGAGGGGGAAGTATTCTCCCTGCACCAGCACAAGGAACATTCATAGTGCACTCAGCTCTGCTAATCTTTGTGAAGAGAAGGGGACAATAGTGATGTAAACCAACCGTGAGGACTACTTTATAGCTGTCTCTCTTCAGGCTGCAGCTGTCTAACAAACCAGGTACTCCAGTGTCTGAGCCATGGCTTCTGTTCATGTTCAGATTGTTTCCAAAATGCATTCCAAGTTAGCTAGTTCTGATGCCAAATTCATTCCCTGGGTACAGGCTGATGCTGGCATGCTCCCTTAGAAGTGTCAGGACTACAGTGTTCTTCTTGGAGGGCTTGCTTATGTCCATTCCATATTAGGGGTGTGTGCACCTGGAATCCATGGGGGTTCAGCCTCCTTCCCCACTGTCAATTTCCAGCAAGAAGTAACAGGGGTGGGGGGGAACCAATGGCACCACTCCAGAGGGTGCTAGAACTGGTCCCCTAGAGACACTGCTAAGGGGAAAAACTTCCAGCAGCGGTGCATGGGGCAAGCACGCTCACTAATGTGTTGCTCATGTCTATTCCATATCTCAAACAGCAGTTATGGAAAAGATAAGTCTTCTAAAGCAAGCTGGCCAAGCCATTCTGGCTGCCAGCTCTCCACCCACCCCTCTAACTGGCAATGACAGATACAATCAGGGATTTTTATAGTACAATGATCTAGCTCTTACCTCTGCCCCAGGAGAGCTTAGTTCTAATGTTTGGTTTAAATGCATGCCAGCAGGTTATATTGCATACAAGAGCTATTGTAGGAAGGCTATGGCGTGGAAGTGAAGGGAGCTGGAGCCTCCACTCTCTGAATTCATTCTGGGATACAAAGACTGACAAGCCATTAAACCTCCTGTCTTAGTGTCAAACCTTTGACTTAGCACCTTTTAAATGTCTTCAGAATGCCACAAACAACGCAAAGTAAAAGTGCCTTTAAATCTATATAGCAGTCACCCTCTGTTTTAAGAATGTGACAGGCATTTTCTGCATGCCTCTCCCTTCCAAAATGTGTTTAAATGAATGGCCTACAGGGCTCTCAGCTTTCCTTGAGTTTTGTATGTTGCTGCTCTCACCCTTACCTCTCTGAATTGTGACCTCCATGCATGAACTCTACCTCTCCTGCATCATGCTAAAATAGCTTGTGGAGTCATTGCCATTCCCACATCTGGTTCCAAGATAGGATTTTAAGAGTTAATCTTTCTTGGACTCAGAGCACACCAGCTTCAATAGGTTTCAGTGGGGGGTCAGGGTGAGGGAGAAGAGATGATGCAAAGGTTAAAATACAGGGGCTAATATGACACCCCCTTAAAGAGAGGCTAGTCACTCAGAAGTGCCATGTTGTGAATAAATTATTCAGTCTATAGGAAAGAGCAGCTGCTGTCCTAAAACTCCTCCTCTTGGCTTGTCACAACTCATTTAAATGGTGAGTTTCACTTAAATAACATTGTAGCTCCTCATCCAAACCTTGTTTGACAGCTGGACCTTCACTATAATGGTCTGAAACACCCCCAAATGATGGGTGTTGACATCTGGATCTAGAGTTAGGGCTTAGGCTTCACCTCCAACAGGTCATAAAATATTATGCATCAGACTTGAATCCAGGTCTTATGTCTGTCTCATACTCAAAATGAATTGCTTATGATTTAGTTTCAGTGCACTGTCAAAGCTAATACTGTATTTAAACTTTTTTTATTAAGATCATTGGTAAGCCATCCACACCTGACCCAAGCATAAATTATCCTAACTGATTTCTGTTTAGGCTATGGCTTAAATTTCCTTATCTCCCAAGTGCAGTTGTGAAAGCTCCATCATCTTGAACTAGACTGCACAAAAGCCAGAACAACAACTTTGCACTCTCGACTGTAGGAGCAAGGACTACACCTGGAAGAGAACTTTTGTCCTAACACCGGTCTTGGGTGTTATATGCTCACTCCTAGCCAACACCATGAGACGCAGCAAAGTAGAAGATGGCATCCATCCTGACCTTGCTGTGCTAATCAAATATAGCAGAATCAGAACATATCCAAGAGCCACCTATCACAGCACAATCAAGAATTGGGTATTTAGAAGTAACTTTTTTTTGTAAGACTACATCTAATAGACAATTGAAGGAGCTTTCCCTTGGGAGTATCAAAGTACTTTACCTTGGCATTTATACCATATTCAGCATGGTCTCTGAGCACTCAAAATGTGGTTCTCTGCAATGTATGAAGTTGGAGATTTTTTTTTTTTAACACTAGAGTTGGGTAGGAAAGGGTTTTCCAATCCTGTGACTTTCATATCCATTTTCTTGACCCAAATTAGGATGAAAATTCAAATTTTTGTCAACCGAAAATCCCCCAAATTCACTTCGAGTCAAAAAATTGTTTAACTTTGACCACTTTAATTTTTTGCTATAATTAGCTGAAATTTTAAATTTCAAAGTCATTTTGAACCAAATTTTTCACGATTTAAAGCTCAAGTTGAAAAATTCATCTCAACCCTTTCCTACAACATGGTTTGGTTTTTTCTGGGTGAACAAACAATGTTCTGACTAGCTCTAGTTTTTATGTAGTTGAATGAACTGTTCCCTGTACATGCCAGAGGCCAATCTGCTCACTTTAGTGACTAATAAATGTGCTGCCTTATACTTCCCCTTAACCTAACAAGGGTATGGAAGAGGGGGCTGGAATCTAGCCCTTCTCATGCACCTTCAACAGAATCATTAAAGTTCCACTCAGATAACCAGAGTTGCACAGGGGCCAATCAATCAGGCAGAACAGGAGCTGCAGAATCTTTCTCCCTAGTGATGCTTAAGAAGGGAAGACCTCAGCATGCTTTAATATAACACAAGCATATTAAATACCTACCCAGACTGATTTCTCTTCACCCTTTTGCATGTTACTTGTGGATTTTGGGGTGGGGGAGAAACTAGCCATAGGTGTAGTTACTGCCCTGCCAGACCACTTTGCTTTATTCTGCTCCTAACTCCACTTCTGGTTTCTGCTACGTTGTAAATTCTTTGGAATGGGCGCTGTCTTATTGCATGTGTGAACGGTGCCTAAAATGACTGAGGGCCCTTAGCTACAGAGAATTATTTATAATAGTCTCAGCTCTCAGCCTAAAAATGAACAGCTGCCAGCTAGATCTAACTTACCTGTGAAGTGAGCATAGTTGGTGTGGAAATTCAAGAGATGACAGAGCCCTAGCATGCTTTTTATAGAGTCGCATTGCAGAGCAGAACTGCAGCAAATCCCTGTTTAGTCTTTCAGAAGAAGAAGAACCATCTGAGCTTCTTGTTCATACGCTCCTCTGATCTGTGGAGGAGGGATGCATAGGAACATGTGTCCACTCAATACAGCTGTAAAATGAATATTAAGGCACAATTAGCACAGCTTGTGTACTAGGTGAACAAGGGACATTCCCTCCTACACATTCACACACGTCTTGGAATCTTACCGCATTTGTACAGGAAAATGTAATATTCTGTCCTGATGCATGAGCTGGAAAGGTATGTATGTCACTGCACAATACCTCCCAAACTAGATTAACCTTTCCAGTGGATTTGGGCTGGCATGGTGCTCCCCTGCCACTTGATTGGTTTAACTGGTGGTTTTGCAACTGGGATGCATTTATATATTGCTGGTAGTGTTAAGCGAGTCAGGGCTGTTCTCCACTCTTATTTAAAGGATTTCTGCAATCCTAGAACATCAGCCAATAGGAAGCATTTGATCCATTTGTGTACATCTTCCTCTTTAACTGTTTGCATTAAGCATCTAAAGCACCTGCTTTAAGGTTTTATTCCTCTTTGGACACAGGTGTGTAACAGTGCCTGAAACCAATGGGCATGTAGCAAAGCAAGGCTAGACCCCTCCGGGCTAGATTCACAAACCAACTTCAGTATCATGATGTTAAATGACTGGGATGCACAAAGCCTGAGTTCAGTGCTTAAGGTCCCTGCCCACTGAATGGGAAGACCGCACCTCAGGTGGGGATTCACAAAAGCCAGCACACCAGATTGTACCTCACCTAAGCTAGCCAATGGCAGGTGCCAGCTAAGGGTGTGCACTAAGCCCCACCCCTATCTGAAATTGGGCTGCTGCAAGGCAAGCCCTTCGCTATTCTAGGCTGCAAACCCTCTCTTTTCAGAGTAACAGCCGTGTTAGTCTGTATTCGCAAAAAGAAAAGGAGTACTTGTGGCACCTTAGAGACTAACCAATTTATTTGAGCATGAGCTTTCGTGAGCTACAGCTCACTTCATCGGATGCATACCGTGGAAACTGCAGCAGACTTTATATACACACAGAGATCATAAAACAATACCTCCTCCCACCCCACTGTCCTGCTGGTAATAGCTTATCTAAAGTGATCATCAAGTTGGGCCATTTCCAGCACAAATCCAGGTTTTCTCACCCTCCACCCCCCCACACACAAACTCACTCTCCTGCTGGTAATAGCCCATCCAAAGTGACAACTCTCTACACAATGTGCATGATAATCAAGGTGGGCCATTTCCTGCACAAATCCAGGTTCTCTCACCCCCCTCCAAAAAACACACACACAAAGCCCGTTGCCAACTGTGCCCACATATCTATTCAGGGGACACCATCACAGGGCCCAATAACATCAGCCACACTATCAGAGGCTCGTTCACCTGCACATCCACCAATGTCATATATGCCATCATGTGCCAGCAATGCCCCTCTGCCATTTACATTGGTCAAACTGGACAGTCTCTACGTAAAAGAATAAATGGACACAAATCAGATGTCAAGAATTATAACATTCATAAACCAGTCGGAGAACACTTCAATCTCTCTGGTCACGCAATCACAGGCATGAAGGTCGCTATCTTAAAACAAAAAAACTTCAAATCCAGACTCTAGCGAGAAACTGCTGAATTGGAATTCATTTGCAAATTGGATACTATTAATTTAGGCTTAAATAGAGACTGGGAGTGGCTAAGTCATTATGCAAGGTAGCCTATTTCCCCTTGTTTTTTCCTACCCCCCCCCCCAGACATTCTGGTTAAACTTGGATTTAAACTTGGAGAGTGGTCAGTTTGGATGAGCTATTGCCAGCAGGAGAGTGAGTTTGTGTGTGTATGGGGGTGGGGGGGGGGGTGAGAAAACCTGGATTTGTGCTGGAAATGGCCCAACTTGATGATCACTTTAGATAAGCTATTACCAGCAGGACAGTGGGGTGGGAGGAGGTATTGTTTTATGATCTCTGTGTGTATATAAAGTCTGCTGCAGTTTCCACGGTATGCATCCGATGAAGTGAGCTGTAGCTCACGAAAGCTCATGCTCAAATAAATTGGTTAGTCTTTAACGTGCCACAAATACTCTTTTTCTTTTTGCAAACCCTCTCTTGGCATCAGGCACATATGCAGCTTTAGCAAGAAGCTTGAGGGGGAAGGAGACCTTCCTTGTAACTGGGTGCAGCGGTCAGGGTACTTACCTGGGATGTGGGACATCCTGCTTCAAGCTTTCCCCTTTCCTGCTGGAGAAAAGGGATTTGTCCTGGGATCTGCCACATCCCTGGTGAGTTCCCTGGGGCAGGCAGGGGTCTCCCTCAGTCTCCTGTCAAAGCTGTTCCCCTGTTGAGCAATAATGAAATAACTGAAACTGAGCACAAAACCATGAGTGATGCTTTAGCCTGCTGCTTAGAGCATGTATGCGGGAGGTGGGAGACCCAGGATCCAGCAGAACAGCTTCAGCAGCTCAGACTGCCCCATAGCCCAGGGGCTCTCACTCTTTTCCTTTCTGAGCTCCGCCCCTCTCCCTCCAACGTGCTCTTAAAAATTCCACAGCCCAGTTGTGCCACAACCGTTTTTCTGCATATAAACGCCAGGGCCGGTGTTAGAGGGTAACAAGGAGGGGAATTGCCTGGGGCCCCAAACTAAAGGGGGAACTGCAAAGCTAAGGTGCTCAGGCTTCAGCTTCAGCCCTGGGTGGTGAGACTCGGGGCCCCAGGCTACAGTTCCATGTGGCAGGGCTTTGGCTTTCTGCCCTGGGGCCTAGCGAGTCTAATGCCAGCCAAGCTTGGCAGACCCCACCTGGAGCCTTGGTTGAGGAGCACATTTGTTAGGGCCCGGACCTGAGAGGTGGCAGATCCCAGTTCAAATCCCTGCTGCCCTGCAGGTGGTAGGGGAACTTGAGCCGGGGGGGGGGGGTGTCTCACACACCCCTCATGAGTACCCAAACACCTGGGCTACAAGTTATGAGGTAGCAACTCCTCCTCTGTTTTGGGTCATCTCACCGATAGGGGCCCAATCCAGCAGACGAGGTCTGAATGTGCTTACCAGCACAGTCCCCACAGGGAAGAGTCAGAGGAGCAATCTCTCTTTCCCCATCCGTGCTGAGGGGCTGCAAGGTGCTTGCTCAGAAACAGGGGCACCTGCAGGGCGTGGGAGCAGGTGAGCAAGGTTTGGTGAATCCCAGCAGGGCCTAAGTCCTTTTGTGAATCCAGCCCACTGTCTAGGTGTGGGTGTGGGTGTGTGTGTGTATTGTGGGTCACTGAGTAGCACCATGGCTAGTTAGTATAATCCGTACACACCACATTATTCTCCCACTTTGCCCCCACTGCCCAGCTCATGCCAGAAAACAATGGCGTCATTGAAGACAACAATGAGGAGTTTCAGATTAACAGCCGTGTTAGTCTGTATTCGCAAAAAGAAAAGGAGGACTTGTGGCACCTTAGAGACTAACCAATTTATTTGAGCATAACCTTTTCACGAAAGCTTATGCTCAAATAAATTGGTTAGTCTCTAAGGTGCCACAAGTACTCCTTTTCTTTTAACAATGAGGAGAGTAGCCACATAGTGCCAGCAGACGCACCTGGTGCTGAGCATGATGTTTCCATCATCCGTCTGGTCCCCGTCCGGCCATTCCCATGGTGGGTAGAGCACAAATAAAATCTGTTAAAATAAAGTGGTATGTTATTTTCTGGAGAAAAGAACCTAACCTAGCCTCACGGGTATTTAGGCTCCTAACTTCCACTGGTTTAAACGAATGAGCATCTGGGTTTTGGTCTGCAAAGCAATCACACCTGTGTGTTTGGCATCAGCATCTCACCCATGACCGTTATTTTGTTGGCACAAATTCAGCTTTAGGATTTCACTGTACAGATCAAATGCTGGAAGCAGCTGGATGGGGAGAGAAGCCCTTGTTTGCAACACACAACAACTGTCAAACCTAGTCGTAAATAGTTACAAAGAGGATGTGAAGGGTAAGTGGAGTTAAATGTGGAAATCCTATATTGGGAAGTGTACAAATCTCACTAACCCCAACCCTTGGAAGCTAATAAATAATGTACTGGAGGGTGGGGACACGGGACTGCCTCCCCCCCTTTTGGCCCTAGCTCTCCAAGTTGTGGGAATAGGGAAGCTAATGTCTGGGAGGGGTCTGATCAACCACTGGTTTCACATCACTGATTCTGGCCTGGTCTAAGTGAAGGGAGCTTCCACAGGGCCTGCTCATCTCTCTGGGCCTGGACTTTGCCCAGAGGCCAGCTGGGAGCTTGGCCTTTGCCCTAGGATCCCTCCAGGCGAGTGTGTGGGGGACGAGCAATGCCCTTTACTGTTGGCATTTCTGAGAGGAGAAGCAAGGGCAGGTGCTGTCTTTCCAACCCGCCTCTGAGAGCCAAAAACCAATATTTCATAAGGGTAGCAGTTTTGAGGAGAAAATCCTTGACCTCAACAAAGAAACCAAGACAAATCTTAAAAAAACCCAGGGAAAGCACTTCTCCAAATGGAGACCTGGAGGCAGAGAATACAGGGAGCGTTCTTCCTAAGACGAGCCTGCCTCTTGTTGCCATGGGGATTACCCATTGTGAAGACTGACTGACAAGGGGGGGGATTCATCTAACATTAATTATTTTATATACTTTTATCCGGTCATGTCCTCCATCTCCCCCCAGAGTGCTCAACAGGGTCACAACCAGGATGATGTTACGGGAACAGAATGATTGACCTGCCAGAACCAGGATCCAGCATGAGGAGAGCATGGGTGCTGAAGAGCTGCAGGACAGGGGTGGCGTGGGATGAACACTTCCAGCCAAAGGCTGAGGGCATCACCGCACAGGGCAACGATCAACAGCAAGTGGACATGCTGCTACAGGGCGGAGCGGTTACAGACGTGAAAGTGGAAGAGGAAGTCTGCCAAAATTCAAACCCTGTTGTTCAAGTAATAATGTCACTGAGCTGGTGAATCACCATGGACTGGTTTCCAAGTGTGCATGGGGGTTGGGCTACCATAATGGTGTTGCTGTGTTTTTTCCCCCCCCAGTGCATGCATGTGCAAACTGCTCCTCAGGAAAGGTAAATGAGCATGCCACATGCTCAAGTGTGATGGAACAAATCATAGAGGGGATGGGTGCCCCCCCAGAGACAGTCTACTCGAGTTGTAGGGAAAGGGGTAACCAATCCTACATGCTAAGAAAAGCACCACCACCACATTATTTACTGTACCTGCAGCCATGTGGTTTGACTGTTTCCCCTCTATGTGAAAACCCCGTAGTGATACATTGGGTTACTAACCTTCAACAAACGTAGCCTGGGAGAATAGAAAGCGATCCAGCCCCCGGGGCTACTTGAGATGGAAATAGGTGAGCATGTCCACCTTGCCTGGGAATAGGAAGGAGAGGTACATAGTCGAATGCTGCCAGGTGTTCATGGGAACCCAGATACGCTCCTTCCCAGGGTACAGATGCAAATGGAGGCCAGTGAGGACAAACTGCTCAGCCAGCATGCCTAGGGATAGAGGCAAACTCAGGGTAGAGCAATAGTCTAGCTTTGGCAACTCCATGCCAGGACAGGGTGACAGAGGATTAATATCCATTAGCTCAAATGCATATACCATAGGTAGTGTTTCAAGGCACTTCATGGGTTGGGTTGGAAAGGAGGAAGGAAAGCATCGGTACTTTTCTCAGGCTCCACCCACTTAAGAGGTTTCTTGCTGTGAATGGTGTAGGTCTTTATAATATGGTCATTCCCCATCTGTCTTGCAAGTACTAATATTTAGGACACTTTACATGCCAGCATCCATGACAGAACTCGCCAGCATTGGCAAAGGATGCTAACAAACATGTGTTTTAAATACTCGTATTTATATGGAATGTAGGAACCTAGGTTCCATTGAACTTCATTGGGATTTAGGCTCCCAAATCATGTAGGGGCCCTTTTGAAAAATGTTATCCATAGTCTAAATTTTCAAAAGAGATTAGTGATTTTGAGTGCCTCTGTTTTCAGGTGAGATGAATAGGGCGCAGTTTTCAGAAAACAATGAGCCGTCTGAAAGAACAGGCCCCTTTAAGAGGCATTTTGAATCCATAGTTAGGCACTTAATGGGATGATTTTTGGAAGTGGCTGAAAATTATACTTAGATGCATGTTGAGAATAATTTTCTTAAGATTTACCATGACTCAGTTTCCACACAAGCATTCCTCTATTAATGTTGGTTGCATCCAAAATATCAATATAAGCATATACACCCTTATAGTGTATATCCTAGTAACAATACAGTTATAAGCATTGGCCAAATACTCATAACTGCATCGGGTCTGGGAGACACCTTCCCACCATGGCGTGACTCCAGAGGAGTAAGGCAAAGCTCTGACAAAGAATCCCTAGAAAGAATTGTTTTTATATACACTATAATGAACAAATGATGTCGTTACTAGACTTGAGCTAAAGTCAGCTGAAGCAGTTTTAGGGTTGCACTCTGCTATCTTCAAGGTTTTCCCCTTTTCTCACTTTGCCATATTTTTTCCAGCTACTGGACTAAGCATTTCTAATCAATAATTTACTGTACCGGTTGCCCAATTAACCATGTTTTTTTATTTCCCAAACCTTAAATAAGATAACACTGGTATTCCAAAGGGTCGCTACAAAGTTTAACACACACAATCCTGCTTTCTCGTGAGTCCATTTCTTTTGGTCACATGCTTTGGGCCCATTTCTCCTGGTCATAGCCAAAGTCAATTTAAAACCATATTTCACTCAGGCCAAATACGGACCATGTCCCTGCAGTGCACACAAATCCCATTGAAACTTCTTTTTGCTATCAATGAGATTTGTGCTCCATAAATCACTTTAGGAGCTTTTAAAAATTGCACTGTAATTATGGAACGATGGGCCTCTTCTTGAAAATTCTGGCCATGTGTTAGGTTGGGCACCCAAAAGCGGAGGCACCAAAAATGGCTACTCACTTTGAAAATGAATTATTATTATTATGGGTAAAATTTTCAACAGGACCTAAATAACTTAGCAGCCAAAGTCCCATTTTCAGAAAGGACTTAGGCACTGAGGAGCCGAAACTCAGTGCTCCTTTCATTTAGATGCTTTTGAAAATATTACGCTATATTTTATGCGCCCACACAAAATATCAATAGAATTAAAGTACCCCGACGTATGGCATTTTTTTAAGCAGGCCATGCTTGGGGAGTTTGAAGAGTTAGCAACAAGACATTTTTAAGATATCGGGATCCAGAGCCATACTGGACACCTTGAATCCAATATTTTACAGCACCTTTATAACATTATACCTAACACACAGGTTAAACAGTTTACTTCATACTTTCAGAAACACAATTTTGCATATAGCCTGAGAGGCACTATGAACACAGAGGCCCAACGCATTTTTTGCTATGCCAAGTCATAAGGGAAGGTGTAAATAAGACATTTAATGGAACCTTGACCACAACATTGAAGAATGGAGACACTAATTGTCCCTCTATAATACTAATACATACACAGGTGCCCTCTCCTGGTAAACTATGGGGCGTTATGGGTCAGTTTTGTATATTGCTGTGTCTCGGCATGTTTTTTGGTAGTAAACATTATGTTAGATTAACATGAATTTGCTTACTGGCAGCAGGCAAGAATTTAAGAAACTTACCCACAAAGGAGAAAATAAGTTTGCCAGCAGCGTCAACAAACTCCCGACTCTGGTAACACCTGTTTGTGCAGCAGGTTTTATTCAGTCTCATCAGCGGGTAGTTCAGAGACCACCACAATCCAAGCATAAGGATTAAAGCATCAGGAAGGGCGTGGCCACCAAAAATTCCTCAGCTCTACGCCAGCTCACTGGAAACCTGGACCTAAAAGGCAAAACCAGGCATTTCAATAGCTCCATGTACAGTAGTGCTGAGCAAATCATGGATTGATTTTTTTTTTTTTTGATTGAAGCTGACCCTGGGAATCCAGGGGAAAATAAAAATCCAGGGAAATTTGAACAAAAACCAGTTTTTTTTGCTATTTTTTGTCAAATCAAAAATCTTGAAAACATTTGATTTTGAATCAACTAAACCATTTCAAACAGATTTGAACAGAATTTTGGAGAGTTTTCTGTTTGTTTCCAGTTAATCAAAACGTTTTGAAATTAATCAAAATGAATTTGACAAAAATGCTCTTGATTTTTTTGGTCCAAAAAAAAAAAAAAAAAAAAAAAAAGTCATCAAAAAAAGGTCATCCAGGTCTACTGTTCAGAAGCCTTAATTTCTTGATTTCCAACGTTTGGCTTCTGACAGATAAAACCTTCAGAGCAAAAGAAAGGAAAATGCCTGAATAAGGTTAATTCTGCCCTTTAAAAACAAATCCTTTAGGAATAGGCGGGGCAGCATCACTAGGATTATAGACATTGTGAAAGGACAATGGGAATATGTTCTTGTGAGCTCTGTAATTAATGTTCTCCTTTATGATGTTCCCATGACTCTTACCGGAATCAGCAAAGTGATAAACACTGGATGGAAACATGCCCATTCCCTGTGGTAGCGCAAAGAATAAGGACTCAGGTAGGGTCCCCTCTAAGGAAATCCATCATGTCATTTAGGGTGAGAAAGGAACCATCTTTTTGTTGTGTGTTTGTACAGCGCCTAGCACAATGAGGTCCTGGTCCGTAACTGGGGCTCCTAAACGCTACAGTAATACAAATCATAAATAGCTTTATTCAAGTTGACCCCTCTTTAGGGGGCAGTTCTGGGAGAAGACAATACTCAAATGACAAGTGTCTGATTTTCTAATGTGATTGACATCATTAGCTGTGTTTTCTTCAGTTTATTGCTCTGTTGACATTTTTAACCAGGCGGAAACACGGGCCCAAAGTCAGGGTTTGCTGTAGGCAGCATTGTTTTGGCAAGTCAATTTTTTTCCTTTCAATTATTCTTCTTTCCACCAAAAGGGAAAGGATGGGAGGGGCCTGGGCAGCATAACCAATAAATACATCTGATCAAAACCAGCCAGAGAGACCCTGGGTAGTCCCTGTGCCCATCACGAGAGGCTGGAAGAGGCTGCCTGCCTCAGCTACACTGTTTAGATGGCAAGGCAAGCACCCGGTGTGTGAATGGGGTGTATGTGTGGGGTGGTCAGCCCCCTCACCCCAGTCTCTGAGAACTCCTCTTGAGTACTTATATGGATAAACAGCATATCCAAAGTTACAGCAGTTAGTACTAGGAAGAAGAGCATGGGAGTAGAGCTAAAACTTCATGTTTCTATGTACCCCCCTCTTACAGAATCTCTTGACCTCAAACCCCACACACTTTGGCTGAGGGCTATGTGCATATGAGTGAATTTTGAAATCAGGTGACTCTGCATAGGCATCACTGGCCTAATTAAATGGACTTCCCCAGGGATGTCTCACCACCCAGGCTCTTCACTCCAGATCCATCCTAAGGGCAAACAGTCCTGTCAAACAAACCTGGTTCTTCAGAAAGTCTCCAGCACATCCTTCGTAGCTATTAGTGCCAACTCCCTGGCCCTTCCCGTTCCCTTACAGGGCTTTCAGAACCAGCCCAGGACTTAGAGTCCCTTTTATATGGGAAGAGATTTACCAGTGCTGCCTTTGCCACTCTGGACACTTTTTCTCCAATGCAGAGACCTAGGCTGTCATAAATATAAAGGGAAGGGTGAACACCTTTAAATCCCTCCTGGCCAGAGGAAAAACACTTTCACCTCTAAAGGGTTAAGAAGCTAGGATAACCTCGCTGGCACCTGACCACAATGACCAATGAGGAGACAAGATACTTTCAAAGCTGGAGGTGGGGAGAAACAAAGGTTCTCCCTGTCTGTGTGATCCTTTTGCCGGGAACAGAAAAGGAATGGAGTCTTAGAACTTAGTAAGTAATCTAGCTAGATATGCGTTAGATTCTGTTTTGTTTAAATGACTGATAAAATAAGCTGTGCTGAAGGGAATGTATATTCCTGTTTTTGTGTCTTTTTGTAACTTAAGGTTTTGCCTAGAGGGATTCTCTATGTTTTGAATCTGATTACCCTGTAAGGTATTTACC
Source organism: Eretmochelys imbricata (assembly GCF_965152235.1). Lineage (NCBI taxonomy): Eukaryota > Metazoa > Chordata > Testudines > Cheloniidae > Eretmochelys > Eretmochelys imbricata. The sequence continues at coordinate 7,909,581 of NC_135593.1, read as the reverse complement.
ATCCTGATTTTACAGAGGTGATTCTTTTCCTTTTCTTCAATTAAAATTCTTCTTTTAAGAACCTGATTGCTTTTTCATTGTTCTTAAGATCCAAGGGTTTGGGTCTATGTTCACCGATGCAAATTGGTGAGGATTTTTATCAAGCCTTCCCCAGGAAAGGGGGTGTAGGGTTTGGGAGGATTTTTTGGGGAAAGACGTTTCCAAGCGGGCTCTTTCCCTGTTATATATTTGTTAGATGCTTGGTGGTGGCAGCAATAAAGTCCAAGGGCAAAAGGTAAAACAGTTTGTACTTTGGGGAAGTTTTAACCTAAGCCAGTAAAAATAAGCTTAGGGGGTTTTCCATGCAGGTCCCCACATCTGTACCCTAGAGTTCAGAGTGGGGAAGGAACCTTGACAGTAGGGAAAATAACTGAAATAATTTAAGTTATTTTCAGTTATTTCACTGGTGTCTGTGAAAAGCCAGCATGTGCGCTGTGAAGTTAGGCCATTCTGGATACCACAGCATCAGTTCAGTCCCTGTTTATGCATGTTTCATCTTTTCATCCTAGTTTCCATGTTCAGTCCAGAAAACAATAAATCTTGGTGTCCTTTAAGCAACATTTTTGGTATCTTTCTGAGGTTTTCATTGTCTTGATATCTTAGAAATATATCAGTGTTTGCTTTTGAAGTTTCTTTTGAGTTAGCCTTTGATTTTAATGCTCTGTGTGCTCTTTTGACTTCAGGATTTGGGACATCAGCTTCTCCGTTAACACAGTTTTCAACATGTTGTGGATAAAGATAAACATTAGGCTCCCCTTCCTCTTTCTAGTAGGTGGAAATTAAAATTTCTGATCCAGTCTTCCAGCTCATTGGATTCTAGCTTCAAAAAGTTGCCACCTTCCTTGGGCCTTTGAATATCTATTTCATTTCCTACTTCTGCTGTCTAAGCCATGGATTCCGCTTTAAGCTTTCTTTGCATTTGGGTTTGTATTAAATCTAATTTGTTATGGGGTTACAGAGACAGAAGATTTTTATCTCTGCAATACAGTTTGTCTTGATTCTGCCTCAAATTCTGAAGCATACTAATTATGTTGCGTATGTCTTCTCAGCCTGGTGCTTCTCCTGGTGCAATACTGGGGATCAGCTCAGAACCAGACAGAGGTTGCTTTATGAATTGTGTTTTTATGAAAGATACTTAATGGTGCCGCCTAATTTGCAGGTGTTTGCTTTTCCTGATGGTTCATCCACCTCTTTGGGTTTGCCAGAGGATGTTCTTTTTGTTTAAAAGTATTTGGGGCAGCTCATGTTTTGAGTGAATGCAGAGGCATGGTAGTATGTGTCTGCCCTAGTGCCTTCAGATATTATCCATAATTAGAACTGTAAAATATACATGATTAGATCTTAATTCAAAACACTGCTATACATAAGGCTTCAGATCTTGCCTACCTTACTCAGACAAACTGTGCCACTGAAGAGATTGAAATTTGGCCCAAATATTTTGAATAAATGGCCAAGTATTCAAACAGCAGTTGCTCGTGCTAGAGTTAAATTGTAGTTTTTGGCCATCCATTCTTTTATTTTAATGATCCTTTATGATGCAACTCACAAATTTACAGAGAAACCCTCTGTAAGCAGCACTTGCACGACAGTTACACCAACAAATTCCCATCTCTACATACCTACTAGTGAACAAATAGAATAAACTCACCTGAGGAACATTTCTCAGGCCTGATCTACAGCAATTATAGCCACTCAAGGGAGCTGGTTACAACACAATTCTTAATTTGTTGGGTAGCCAAAAGTTTATACATGTTCCCTAGCCTTGGACAGGCCCAAGTGTAGCCCTGTTAAGGAACACAACTAAGATCCCGTCTGCTTAGCATTGAAACTACATTATAATTGGGTCAGCGGATAACTGGGTTCTTGACTCGACTTTAGCTGTAGCATTGACAGCTTGGACACAAACAGTTACAGCTCTCAAGCCTGAATCCCATGCCTGCAAGCTGAACTTTGAAATGCCACCTTATAAAGCATATTGTATCATCTCCTGAATAAATGAATATTTAATACACCAGTCTTGTACTCTGTATAGGTAAACTCTACTGAATTAAGCTCCCTGTGGTCTGAATCACACACATGCCCCTCCATGAGTACAATTGGTCTTGGAAAGAAGATGAGCGTATCTGTGCTTTTAGAGTGAAATTCACCCTTGTGCAGAGGGCCTGCACAAGGCCTATGCACCGGGCCTGCACAAGGCCTATGCACCGTGTAAACTCTCAAAATGGGACTTAAGTGGGGCATAGGCCTTCTACTATTATTTATATTAAAGTAACGCCTACAGGCCCTAACTGAGATTGGGGCTCCATTGTGCTAGGTGCTGTACATACATCTAGGGACAGAATCCCTGCCCCAAAGAGCTGTCAATCAAGGCAAGATAGATAAATGGTGGGAGAAACGAAGTATCCACATTTACAGCTGGGGAATAGAGAGGCATAGAGAGACTTGCCCAAAGGCATGCAGGAAGGCAAGGTCAGGAACTGAACCCACATCTTTTGAGTTCCAAACTAGTATTTTATCTACAAGGCCCCTTTCTGCCTATTCATTGCTTAGGGGTATCTGGACATCCATAGAGTATGTGTGAAAAATATTTGCAAATCCTGAGCATTTTAATGAATTTTAGCATGAATAATCATATGTCTGAAAAACTCATACCAAAAAGTGGATTATTTGCTATTCACTTATTTGTCTTCTGATTAAAAGTTTCAGTCTTCAATTCAGAGAGCAGAAGCAAAAGCCAATAACTTAGATACCCGCCCCAGACACATACAATAGCAAACAGTTACTTTCAGAAACCAAGTATGTCCCCAGAAATCAGGAAGGATCCATTTGTAAATGATTTGGGAAAGGAGAGGGCATTCAAACATGCTTACAATTTGCAGGAACACCTGTACGTTGTCTTTTTACTTGAAAAATATCTTGCACTTAAAATTCCTCAAGATCTTTAGGAAAAAAAAAGTTGCTTGGATTTGTTGTCCTTACTCTTCATCTGATCCATCTAAAAGGACAGTGTAGGAGCAGGTGTCTAACTTAAATTTCTCGATTCCATTCTCTGTGCTTCTAGAGTTTCTCGTGCATCTCTTAAGGCAGCTGTAACAAACAAATGTTGACCAGGTGCAATTAAACAAATGCTGATGCACACCAGAAAGCATGAAATTCACTTCCCTTCCCTTCCGGTGTATAGGGCTGGCACAACGAACGGTGAGTCCTACTTTAAACTTCTTTCAAAGGGTAAAGTGGGTTTAAAATGGCGTATACGTTTTGCACTGACCCTCTTGCAGGGGGTTGAATTTCACCCACCATGGATAAATTCACCAAGGATTTACCTAGGGGCTCAAAACTCCCTTCTGCATTTTAAAGTAGTTTTTGGACTCTCACCACATTTGTCTAGGTAAACGTAATGTAATATGAAACGTGGGGCTCTTTGCTAGTATTTCCCCCATATGTCCCAAAATGACCATAGTCCAAAAGCTGTGACTTTTCGGTTAACTGCTTCAGTTCACAATTCCTCGCCAGAGATTTTTTTTTTTTTTCAGTGCAGCTAGGGCCAACCCTCCCAATATTCCATATAATCACACATATAAGACTGAACCTGGGATGCATTGAAGTATTGGCCAAGGTGAAGAGGGTTAAGCAATTCAATGGTATTCTCTGCTCTAATTATAAAGTATGTTTTCCTCATTGCCTTGTGTGATTGGCCTCAGAATTTCTATAAAAGCAGCAAACACTCAAAGCAAAACATAAGCCCCTCAGCGTATCATGGAACTGAAACCGCTCAGTACCGATTGTGTGTCAGTAACACAAGCCCTGGCTAGTTACTGTATAATACACAAAATATTCTGCCACCCTTGCCCAGCACCACCACCTACCAGTAAATGATGGTGTAGTTATAGACAGTGAAGAGAAAAGCCACTGCATCGTGCCAGAAGCAGCACACGGTGATAAACATGATGTTATCACGGTCAGTCTGGTCCCAGCCTGCCCCCCCCGCGCCCCCCCATGGTGGGTACAGCACAAACCCAATCTGGTTAGAACAAAATGATATATTATCTTTCATATACAGAACCCTTGTCAGCCCACCCAATGCCTATCATCCTTCCACCTCTTCCTCCTCCCATTACAATTAAAGGTGATGGATACTGCAGAAAGGCATTTTCACAAATATGCCATCAAGCTTTTAAATTAATTTCCTTCAACCATGCCCTTCCCTTTCCATAAATGTCCTGTGACCAAGATTTTCCTGGCATGCACGAACAAAGCCACATGCACGAGTGTTTCAGCAAAACAGAATTTAAAATTTGCATGGGCAAGTGTTCGTGTCGGGTGCGTTTGTGTCAGAGATTGAACCACCTCCACATCAGTGGCTACTTTTGAACACTTAAGTGTCAGCTCTGCATCAGGATGTGGCATCACTGATGGTCCCATTCCAAGTGCCCAAGGCACAACCACTACACAAATGGCTTTTCAGTTCCCTTGGGGGGGGCGGGGGAGGGAAAATAATTTACAGTGTTTCATTGCCCTCCACCTCAGTTAAAAAGGAAGGGAGGGGAATAAAAACACGAGCTGAGGAAAGGGATTTAGAAGAAAAAGGAATTAAATTGATACATTAAACCTATTTTTTGAGAAAGCTGCTGTTACTCCATTGTCATTTCTGCCCTGGCTTCACCAGTTACTGCTTCCAGTTAATAACAACAGAAAAAACTATACAGATGTCCCAAATGTTTTCTGACTGACTATCTCAAAGCACTTGCGGTTTTACAGATCGGGGTCTTCCCAGGACCTGAAGTACATTTATAATCAGTCGTAGCTATTTATCTAGATAGCTATGTGACTCGTACAGTGCTTGACTCCTTAAAATAAGAAGCGTCAGAACAAAGCGCTGGAACAAAAGTATTGGAAGTACACCATTCTGGCTCCCCAAAAGAGAGTGTTACCGCAGTGTTCCAGCAACAACCTGAGCGCTGGGCCCATGTCACTATAGCATCTGAGTGCCTGGTGAAAATTATATGCTATGAGACATTCATGATATTCCCCAGGACAATAACATGGTGATCAGACAATGCAATCACAGAATTAATCTTTTTATGATAGCTAATTACCACACAAATGCTTATTTGACTGCCCATTCATTCAATACCGCAACATACAGATAAGCATGAGCATTCTCAGCTGGAACAGCACTTATTCAGTAATACAAATACCACATGTGATTATTGCTTTCTGCTAAACCTGAAGGTAAATATATGAGAAATCTGCTATGGTCTAGAGAAGGAAGAATTACTACAGTCATGCAATTTAAGTAAACCTGATAATGCTCCCTGAAATTTATACCCTGAATGGAGGGAAGGGATAGCAATCTCCGAGAGCTTGATATAGACAGCTTGATATAGACATAAGCCAAAAGTACTTGGTCAGGACAAATGACCTGCCAGAACCAGGATCCCTGGGTGAGGACCATGCTAACACTGAAGAGCTCCAGGATGGGGTGATCTCCTATGAACACTTCCAGCAGACAGCAGATGGCAGTGCTAAATATACTGATGAGCAGTAGAAAGTGGATGTGTTGATCCAGCCCAGAGAGGTGCAGGACATGAAAGTAGAAGACACAACCTGCCAAAATTCAAACTATGTAATTCTGCTTCATTGTTCCTCTTCTAGCCAATCAGCCACCACAGGCCCCTGGAACTTGGGCTGCAATTAACGAAGTATACTTGTCATAATTCTGTGATCTGTGGATTTGGAACTCTTCATGGACAGGACTACTTTACATGTCTGTAGAGCATCTTCGAATTAGATAGGTCTGATTAATGTAGTTACACCAGAGGGGTGCTCTTCTGAGATTTTCTCCTTGATTTCTGGGGGTGGGAGGGGAAGAAAGAGAACTACCTCTCTCCCCACAGTATCAATGAAAGAGCCCATATAGTTGGACCTGTTCTGCACTATGTAACAGCTAATCTATTTCAGCCCAGAGGCGGATTTGTTTCACTGGTGGGTGAAGTGATTCTTGTAACTATAATGGGTCAAATTCTGAAGTCCTTATATCAACAAAACTCCATTTTCCTTGACCCCCAATAAGAACTCAGTAAAAACTGAGGAAGGACTTCAGGATTTGGCACGAAGTGTGGGAAGTTGTGTGACTTTTGGAGTGGGTGAGATAATTTTCTAAACAATGAATTATTTAATTACCCTGAATAAAATTTACCAACTTGAATGGAGTCATTCCAGGGAGGATCACTGTGTCTGTTCCAGTTCTAGGAAAGGCGATTCCAACCTGTAATTACTATTTTAAAACTAGACAGATTATTGTGGTTTTGGGTGGCAGAAGATCCATGGTGTTTCATCCCGTTAGTGCATGCATGGATGCAATTTTTACTCAATTTTCATCGGGGAGGAGGAAATTGTTCCCCCTACTCTTCCCCCAACCTTCAGCCCACACCTGGGAGGAGGAAGGGAGGCAGAATGGAATCTGAGGCTGCTTTATCCATCCCTCATCGCTGGCTGGCTCTTTAGCAGATCAGCTAGGCAGAGGGGGGGCCACTGAAGTTGAAACTTGCTGCTCCTAGGACCACTCTATTCCCTCCTACTGGGCAGGCAGGAGGCTGCTTTCTGGTGCTGGATCAGCTGTTCACCTCCCAGCCCTAGCTCTGAGCAGAGAGCAGGGGCATCCCAGCCAGCTTGGGGGGGGGGGGGGGAAAATGAGCTAGCTGCAGCAACCCCCTCCTCCTTCATGAAGTAGAGTGTGGTATGGGAGAGGTGAGTCCATCCCTGAAAAATCATGAGATTTTTTTTAAATCACTATTTTTAAGACAAAGTAATAAACTTGGGATTCTTTTTACTTGTCTTCTGAGCCTTTAGGGTTCACTCCCTTCATGTTTTCAAAAACTTTTTTCTGAAAGCACAAGAGGTAAAAACTTAACTAATTAGTTAATTAGTAGCAGTAGTTAAATGAAAGCTGGGAGTCTCTTGCAATAGCACGATGCCAACGCCTGGAGCTTTAAGAAGAAAAGAGTAGACACTTGATAAAATCACAAGAGAGTTGGCCAGGCTGGAGTTGCTGGGCGTGGGACAAAGAGGCTCAGGGAGATTTGGGGAGGAGATGTGTCTGAGGTGGGGGGGAGGGGGAAAAGAGAGCTTGGCATTGGGGAGGATGAGGTGTGGGGCAAGAGGGACTGGAAATCTGGAAGGCAGAGTGAGGGAGGGGATGTTTGGGGAGAGCACTATTCAGAGCCAGAGGAGGAGTCACTAGGGACTTTGTTATTGTGATATATTTCAAGTGGGAGGTGCTCAGATACTGCCCTGAGGGCTGATTATACAACATGCCAAGAGAGATCATCACATGCCAATGGCTTCTGTGGAGCTTTGGGGGACTGTGATTCCAGAGCTTAAAGAGATCTGAAAAAAGTGTGTGTGTGTGGGGGGGGGGGGGGGGGGGGGTCTGTCATAACCTGGGAGCAGCTACTTTGGTAAGACAGCACTTAAAAGGTGAAAGTGAGCCCCTCAGGGAACGTCTACAGTGCAGCTGGGAGCCAGCCTCCCAACCCAGGGAGACAGACTCCTATTAGCTCGAGAGCCCGAGCTCCAGCTTGCGCTGGCAACATCCATGCTGTTCTACTCAGTGCCTTAGCTCAAGCCCCCCTAGCACAATCCGTGTACCCAGGCTGGGAGGCTCGCTTCCTGCTGCAGTGTAGACATACCTCAGTGACCCTGGTCATTTTAATTTATTGGGAGGGGGTGTCAGAGACTCCCTGCCACACACACAAAGTACCATGGGTCTCCCAACCCATAACTTTGATGACAAAATATCTCCACTGGGTTAGTGCCATTCCAGATAGATCTGGCAGGGCTGGAGTGTCAGGCTTCGGGGAACACCGCACTTGGCGAGGTTTGCATCCTCCTCCTCCTCACCTCACTCCTAAGATTATAAGCGGGAGCAGAGGTTAACTTAGTTCTACCAACAAATCTCCTTTAGAGGTAACCCGTCCCTCTGCTACTATGGGTATGTCTACACTGGAGATGTAGGTGTAATTTCCAGCTCAGATAGACATACCCATGTTTTTAATAGCAGTGTCGCTGTGCCTTCATGGGCAGTGGGACTGCTTAGCCGTCTGATTATAATCCTGTCCGAGACCCTAGGTATGCACTCAGGGCAGCTAGCCCATCCTGCTGCCTATGAAGCCATGGCTACACTGCTATTTTTAGCATGCTTGCTTGATCAGAGCTAGCATGGACATGTCTACCCAAGCTGAAAATTACACCTTCAACTCCAGTGGAGACACACTCTGAGTACTTTACTAACTGCCACCTTGCAAAGCGATGGACCAGCACAGCATTCCACCTCAAGGAACCTCCAGCCAGCAATCCAACCATCTGGACCAAGAAACTGACCTAAGTGTTTACCCTCCTTGAGAATACATAGAGTGCAGCAGAAATGGCAAAAGGTCTCAGGGAAGCAGTGATCAGAGTACTTTGCATACTTACATTAAGTGGTATGGTTAGCGTAAACAGAGCAAAGGGACGTGATGATATAAAAATAGCATGGACATCAAAAGTTATGTAAACTGAAGCCTGAGCTTGCATATTGTACAGGTTATGTAAGACACAATGCTTACTCTTAGTTAGATGGTTAGTTAATGTGCAAAGTAATAAATATGCTAGAGTATAAGGACATAGTTGGAGACTCTTAGGAGAAATCCACCATGACCTGCCTATGCCTCAGGAAAAAGTAATTGATCAATGCCTCTTTCTGTGTGTCTGCCATTCATTGCTTTTATCATAATTGGGAGAAGAAGAAAAAAAATCAAGCCAGCAGCCTGTGCCTTATTTGAGAGAGCGCACAGATGTTGTGGAGTTGGCCAAGACAGTGCATCCTGCTCTCGGGCAAAGGAGGACGACAGAGAATAACAGCTAGTAGTTGTGGCAGATCTAAGCTGAAATGAAGGTTAAATGCAGAGGGGGAAGCATTACCTACGCATTAGAAGGTTGACACCAAACAAAATCCGGCAAGTGCTAATGATGGCAGATTTGCGGGGGTTAATGTAGTAGACAAAGCATATTATCTGAATCTGTTTCATTGACCCAAACTTCAAGAGTACACATCAGGGTCTTTCTTCTCATGTCTCTGGAACCACTCCCAGGGCTGGGGAAATCCCTTGCCGAATCCAAGAGTCAGGAAGGGCACATACTATGTTACAGGAAGAGAATCTTCACTCTGTTGGAAAAATGTCACAGATGCTGCTTTGACCTAAAAAGTTGCCAAACCTGAAACCCAGCCCTCTTACAGAGCAGCTATTAGTGAAATATGATCTCTTCCGTAAACTGAGTAAACTCACATTTTTAAGGTACGATTCTTCTAGACCCCCTTGCCCGGCTAGTAGGACTCCCTCACTGTACAGAGCTGGAAGAACAATTTGATAACACAGGTCTGCTGACCACAGAACCATACCTAATCCACTAGCCCACAGTGGTTTTGAAGCAAGAATTTTTACACCCCCTACTCTTTGTCTCCCTCCCCTGTAAAATAGAGATAATGGTATTTTCCATAGGCATTAGCTAAAAATATGCAAGATTTTAGCTGCCCATGCTTCTGCTTGCCCTCCCTTGTGCTTGCCCCGATGATGAGTATTTTTAAGAAACACTTCAATTAAATAGGATGTTGCCCCCAGATAATTATGGTATAATTATTACCTTAAGGTAGGAACCTGAGAGGCTTTTGCCTATGCCTCTGACAACACATGGCAATCAGAGTGTGCTAGGAGGCAGATACTACAAGCATGCCTATATGGCATCTGAGAGACAAGGTGGATGAGGTAATATATTTGATTGGACCAACTTCTACTGGTGGGCGAGACAAGCTTTCAAGCTTACACAGAGCTTCAGCTGAGTGATATCTGCAAACTTACCATTACCACAAACCCCCTCCATCCCCCCACAAAGAATTAGTCAGACACTCAGTGAACTGGATTTGAAGATCCCCTTCTATTGACTTGTTTCCCCATCACTGTGACAGGTATTTGATAGCAAACAGCTTAGCCTTATATCGGTGTTACTAACCTTCAATAAACAGCGCCATGAAGCGATCCAGCCCCTGGGGTACCCAGAACTGGAAATAGGTGAGCACATCCACTATGCCGGAGATCCCGAAGAACAACTACATGGTTGTGTGTTGCCAGGTGGTTAGCATCACCCATTTGTGGGCCTCCTTATCGTAGAGATGTAGGTAAGGGCCACCAGGTGCAAACATCTCACCGAGCATTCCTTAACAACAGAGGCAAACAATGAGTTGGGCCTTCTTCCAAGTGAGGGCATGTTGGAAGGGAGAACGTATTCAAGGTTAGAGCAACTTTAACAATGCATTGAGAAATCTATTTAGTATCATCAGTCAGTGTTTGCAGGGCTGCCCAGGGGAGGGGGAGGAGCAAAGGGAGCACTTTTTGCCCCTGGACCCCCATTTGAGAGGGCCCCAAACTGCAATGCCATGCATCAGATCATAATGCCTGCAGCAAGGAGCAGGCCCTAGTCCCACAGGGCAGGAGCTGCCACTGTGAGGTGAGTGCAGGGCAGACTCGCTTTCCAATCCTACTCCCACTCCTCCTCAGTGGTCATTTTTTGGAAGGGTAGGAGGCTTCAGTTCCAGATTTTGCCCTGGCCCTCCTTCTTCCCTCCAAAACCCCTCTGTTGTTTTGTTTGAGCTGATGCTTCTGAATGTGAAAGACAAATAGCAGTGGCAAAAGCCAGGCATAGTGCAGCCAGATGCTGTGTGAGCTTCCCTCCCACCCCAGCTCTGCCTACATCCTGCTATCTCAAACTGCAGCAAAATCCTACAATTCCAGTCTTGGGTTTCTACACATAGGGTCGAGAATGCATCTTAGTTATAATTTGCTACTCCAGCCGTGGGCCTTTTCAAAAGGCCCAGAAAGGATGGTCATGTATCTATGGAATTGGATTGGGGGAAAAAAAGAGAATTTGTACAGAGAGTCTAGCACACTATGGCTCTGGTCCATGACTGGGGCTTCTAGGCACTGCCATAACACAAATGAATAATAGATACGAATTCAACTCCTGGCACTGCCACAGACTTCCTATGTGACCTTGGGCAAGTCACTGAACCTCTCCGAGCCTCAACTGCCCTGTCTGTATAATGGGAAACTACTTCAAATTGATGCTGTGAGGGTAAATCCATCCAAATAAATCCAGATATTATTGTGATGGGTGAGATATACATCTGCTAGATAAAACCTGGCACAAGTGGCAGTCTGTCTATTATATGCTCAACAGCTCACTATAGACTGGAATGAGACCAAACTTGTTTGAACACGACTCAGGATTCTAGAGATGACAGATTTCACACTAAACCATCTCTAAGCCACCCAGTCTCCTACCTGTACTCCCCACTCACTCTGTTTTGTTTTGGATCATGCCCCTGTTCATTGGGTATTAAAGAGTATTGATTTCTGGCTACTTCACAGTTGACTCACTCCTCTGCCTCTTCTTGAGCCCACATAATCCTGCCATTTTCCTGCCCCACACAAGGGATAAGGAAACAAGTTAAATTAAGAACACTCCTGCCTGGGTTGGCGAGGATGTGCTATGGTGTTATTGTGGGGATGACAAACTATATCACTGGAATTACAGCCTTAGAAATTAAAGGTTTCAGAGTAGCAGCCGTGTTAGTCTGTATTCGCAAAAAGAAAAAGGAGTACTTGTGGCACCTTAGCGACTAAATTTGTTAGTCTCTAAGGTGCCACAAGTACTCCTTTTCTTTTTTCAGAAATTAAAGTATTTATATTCAGTGGTCACACAAGATCAAGGGCACAGCAGGACCAAAACCTTGCATGATGTAGAAATTTTAGGACACCTGCATTCCCTAAAAATGTTACTTCTCTGGACACAACCTCCCATGCCGGGGAAAAGGGGGAAACCACAGAGAAGAATCTTGCTGAAATCACTCATGCGCCAGCGACAGCCCGGTCTGAGTCCAAGCAAGTGTGTGTGTCTGGATGATTTATATAATAACTAACTCTTGTCAGCAATTATTGTTGGATTTGTGAGCGGCTGCTGGGTGTGGGTTGGTGGACTGTGATAAACAGGAGGTCAGATTAGATGATACTGTGGTTTCTTCTGGCTTTAAACTGTATGACACATGGATTCGTTTGAATTATTCATTGAGAGCGAGGTAATCCCAGAAGCTGCAAACGAGATGATAATTGTCCTTACCCAGCAGAGCCCAGAAAGCTTTGGCCATCCCTCTAGGAGCTCCAGTCTCTGGAAGCACAGGTTTGTGCGGACAGAGGGCTTCATCTTCTGATTGAAGTATTTCAGCGGGCATTTCACAGCCCACCAGAGCCCCAAGAGCAGGAAGAAAGTTCCTGGAAGGGTGTGTCCTTGGAAAGTTCCCATCACAGAGACAACTCTCAGGACACCTGGATCTATGAGGCAAACAGCTTATGTAAGAACCCTAGAAGCATGAAGTGACTATTTATATTTGGGTTTTATACTGCTGCCCATTGCCATAGTCGTCTGAGCTCCTAATGGTAAAATGTTTTATGAGGCATCTTGTTAAAACATTGGCAGCCCCTCACTCCTCTTCCAACATTTTTCCAGGGTGAAATGATTCACATCCTCCCATCCTTAAAAAAATCTCTATGTAATCTATTGAAAGTCATGAGTCTGACTGCCCAAAAATTAGGAGATTATTTTAAACAAGAAATAGATTTTTTTTTTAAAAGAAGTGATAAATTGGGGTTATTTTTATTTGCCTTTTGGTATCCAAATCCTTTAGGGTGCATTCAGTTCACATTTTCATGCTTTTTTCTGCAACCATAAGGACTAGAAACTTATTTTGTTTTTGTTTTTTAAATGAAAGCTGAGATTCTTCCATAGTCACATACTTCCAAGAGCTGGAACCTTAAGAAAAACATGAAATATCACAAGATTCATGACAAAATTGCAAGAGATAGGAAGACTACATTCATAAACCCATCACACTCTTGTTCTTTAACTGATACATGTGATCATGGCTTGACTTTTAACAAAAATGTACCAATCCAAGGCAGTAGGCACAGATGAAATTTAGTTAAAAATAATTAAATTCAAATGTAGTCAGGGTCCATAATTAAAGCCTTCCCAAAGCCAGCAAAACAGGAAAGCAGAAAGACAAGAGTATTGTAATCAAATACCTTTGATCAAAACTAGGAATGGGTGAAGTTGTTCCATCTAATTTCACACACACCTTGAATGGCGTGAGTTCAAGAGGTCAGCTCCATCTCAAATCCACTCTAGAAGCGAAGGGATGAGTTAAGAGAGAAAGATACAGTGAAGGAGAAGGTGGGAAAAGAGCAGATTGCGGACCACATTAAAGAAATGCAAACAACAAATGCATGAGAAAACAGAGCAAACGGGGAGAAAGACAAAATCCTAATGGAAACGACACATTATCTAAAAAGCACCCACTAGTGGCAGCTGATGGTGGGGACGGTCCGCTTTTCCACACAGCCCAAGTTTTCCGTCAGCTAGAAAGCCATGAAAAATTGAATCAGCTTTGGAATAAAGGTGGGATTTTCCCATTTGTTTTTTAATAGTAGAAGGTGGGGGGAAGGAAAGGTTTGTGAACTCAAACTAGCTTTACAAGCCTAAAATAACATCCTGAGTTGGGAACAAACAAGGACTGAAATTTCCTAGGGGAGTGGGGAGATTTAATTATTGGGTTCACTGTACCTAATTACCACCACTTCATGCAGACTTACGTAGGGGTCTCCTTTTCTCCAGATCCTTTCCTGGCAAAAAATAATCCTGACAACAGCACAAACCCTGATGCTTCTGAGAGGTCTCCAGTCTCCTTAAAGAAAGCATATGTCTCCTTGCTCTTGTGAGTACTTCTAGGCTGATAGCCCTAGCCCTTTAAATAGACACGGACATTCCCCTTTCGAGTTGGAGGTTAATGGTGGGAAAATTTCTCCTATGCTTTCTGCGCCAGATGCTCACTTCCTAGCCTAGCTCTTGCAGCGATCAAGGTGCCGCCGTGTCTGTAACGATCTGGATTTGAGCAACAGCAGCAGAAGCACATGCAGGTGAGGCTGTGAAAGAACACCGCAAAAAAAAGACTCCATACTGCACCCAACCTCACCCACACCACTCAACCCACACAGTTGTTGGGATCTGTTGCTTGGGGCTCATTTTACTAACCTCTTTCCCAGTTTAAAAAAAGGTAGTCCTCTGCTGCCAGTTTCGCAGAGGCCTCCAACTGCTCTTCCACACTGGCCTAAACCACACCAAAGAGTGACACTATTTATCACAACATTTCCCAAAGTGTGGGGTGTCTCCCCCTAGGGGTGGGACATAAAGGAGTACCCGGGGTGGGGTGGGGTACAGAAGATGTATAAAGTGTTATGCCCAAACCTTTAACACCATGAGGTGTAGGGAGAGAGAGGTGCAATTCATTTCATTTTTCCAATGGCACTCAGGGTTCATGTGTTTGGGAAATGCTGCTTTGTGGTAATTTTTTTTTTTTTTTTAGCTTCCAGATAAACGTAAACGTGGTGCTGCAAAGAAAATTAACGAGCATGAGGCATGAGAAACCACCATGGAGGGTCTTCAGTATCCAGGAATGTAGCAATTTAAAGTGATTGGTTGTTTTGTTTATATTAAAAGAGAAACGATGACAATGAGAGAATCACACCACAGGTAGGCCTGGTTCTGGAAAGACCAAACAATTAAAGAATCAAGACAAAGCCAGAAACACATGTTCACTGGACATGGGCACAGCAGTGACAATGGAATTTGCCAAACTCAGGACGTTCTGATTGTTACACTTCACGGCGAAGAGATAGGTTAGGTAAAAACATAAAATACTCTTGCTAGAAGGTTACAATGTAACATGACTTTATTTCTTAGAATTCAGAACAACTCACAAGAACCCAAAACACAGAGAGAGACCTCCCAACAGTCTTGGGTTTCATGGCACAGACCTACTTTGACCCCCAAAACCCTCCGTCCCAGTTGAAGCAGAACATTTTCTGCATACAGGGCTGCCTGGTGGGGAGGAGCAGTTTGTCTCAGACCATCCCTTTAGAGAGGGCCCCCAAAATGAGTGGCATTGCAACCTGATGCATGGGGTCTCAGTGCCACTCATGTTTGGCCTGACCTCCATTCTGTCTATGGAGGGACAGCTTGGCCAAATCTGAGTGGTGGTCACAATCCCCATGTGCTAGGTCGCAATGCCAATCAAATTTGGTCAGTCCATCCTTCCATCTACGGAGGGGCGGATGTTCCAAGCCCGAGTGGTACTGCATCTCACTTTAGCCTCTTGAAACAATGGGAGATATGGAGAAAGCAGGCTGCTCCTTAAAACAGAGGCACAACCCACCTCACCTTAATCTAAGATAGCTGGCTGCAAACTGTCGGTCTCTGATTTCGTGCTTCTGTACAGAGCCCCCTGCCTGCAAGCAGGACCAGGAAAATGCTTGAGAATATGAAATGAAAGATCACAATTTTAACATGGTTTTCAATACACCATATTGATGTATCTTGGTTTTTAGTAAGGTTTTTGACACAGTTCCATATGACATTCTTATAAGCAAACTAAGGAAATGTTGTTCAGATGAAATTACTAGAAGGTAGGTGCACAACTGGTTGAAAAACCGTGCTCAAAAAATAGTTATCAATGGTACGCTGTCAGACTGGGAGGGCGTATCTAGTGGGGTCTCACAGGGGACTGTCCTGGGTCTGGTACTATTCAGTATTTTCATTAATGGACTTGGATAATGGAGTGGAGAGAATTTTTATAAAATTTGTGGATGACACCACGCTGGGAAGTGTTGCAAGCATTTTGGAGGACAGGATCAGAATTCAAAATCATCTTGGCAAATTGGAGAATTGATCTGAAATCAACGAGATGAAATTCAATAAAGACAACTGCAAAGTACTTCACTTAGAAGGAAAAAAATCAAATGCACAACTACAAAATGGAGAATAACTGGCTAGGTGGTTGTATTGCTGAAAAGAATCTGGGGGTTACAGTGGGTCACAAATTGAATATGCGTCAACAATGTGATGCAATTGCAAAAAAGGCTAAAATTCTGAGGTGTGTTAACAGGAGTGTCGTATGTCTGACATGGGAGGTAATTGTCCTGCTCTACTTAGCATTGATAAGACCTCAGCTCGAGTACTATGTAGAGTTCTGGGTACCACCTTTCAGAAAAGATGTGGACAAATTGGAGAGCATCCAGAGGAGAGTAACAAAAAAGATAAAAGGTTTAGAAAACCTGACCTATGAGGAAAGGTTAAAAAAAAATCTGGGCATGTTTAGTCTTAAGAAAAGAAGACTGAAGGGGGAACCTGATAACAGTCTTCAAATATTTTAAGGGCAGTGTCATAAATATAAAGGGAAGGGTAAACACCTTTAAAATCCCTCCTGGCCAGAGGAAAAATCCTTTCACCTGTAAAGGGTTAAGAAGCTAAAGGTAACCTTGCTAGCACCTGACCAAAATGACCAATGAGGAGACAAGATACTTTCAAAAGCTGGGAGGAGGGAGAAAAACAAAGGGTCTGTGTCTGTCTGTGTGATGCTTTTGCCGGGGACAGAACAGGAATGGAGTCTTAGAACTTAGTAAGTAATCTAGCTAGGTATGTGTTAGATTATGATTTCTTCAAATGGCTGAGAAAATAGCTGTGCTGAATAGAATGAATATTCCTGTCTGTCTGTCTTTTTTGTAACTTAAGGTTTTGCCTAGATGGATTTTCTATGTTTTGAATCTAATTACCCTGTAAGGTATTTACCATCCTGATTTTACAGAGGTGATTCTACAGAACGTGCCCCCATCTCACAGAACCTAGCACAATGGGGCCCTGGTGCATGACTGAGGTTCCTAGATGCTACCAGCATAGAAATATTGAACTGCATTTTAAGACCTAGCATCATAGATTTACCTTCTAAAGTAATGTATAATGGCATTAATTGTAAGCCAACCAAATTTTAGATACAATGAAAAAAATAGGCATAATATATGAAAATTATTTGATCAGTATAAATACAATTTATCTTTTATTAGTAAAAATCAACGTTCAAAGGATCCATATAATCAATAAAATATCATGTAAATACTTTGCCTTGGTACTAGGGTGACCTGACAGTTACAAAAATCAGGACGGGGCGGGGGGCAATAGGACCCTATATAAGAAAAAAGACCCCAAAATCGGGACTGTCCCTATAAAATTGGGACATCTGGTCACCCTACTTTGTACCCAGATATTTTATTTGTTTATAATGGCAGATATAGTGGTAAATTTATGCATTTTGAAATAATATTCTATTTCACATATTCTGAAAGTATATTTAGAATAAAATTATTTGCTCAAGCTCTGATGAACCTGAAGTTTAACGAGAATGCATTCACCTAGGAATAGAGTGCAGTGGACAAGAATTAAATGTAACTGTTGGAGGAGCTTTTAAGTCAAAAAGTTATACTGTTATTTTGATCAGATCTGATTTTAGACTGCCACATCTCTGCTGATATTTTGTAAAATCCTGCAGAGACCCGCCAGGTTCATATTAACATATCTGGGTAATGATTTCATATCTAATGTTAGAACAAAACAGCTTGTAAGAGGGACTATAAAAGGCAGCCCTTTTTCACATCCGTCCATACTAAATAAAGTAAATAAATAAATAAAGGCAACTAAACTAACCAACCAAATAAGGCTATAAAATTTATAGCCAATTTTGTTATATTTCCTGGGCTTTCCTAGAAACATTCAGTATCTCATTATGACTCACAGTTAGCAATTTAGACATGATGGGCATAGGTTTATCATTTTCCCGCCTTTTTCAGCCAGATCTGACAGACGCTGTGGGGGCAGCTGAAGGCCCAATTTAAGCACTTCAGGGAGGAATTTCTGAAGCAAACAAATAATATTTTCCCCTTCAGTGGTGCCTGGTAGGAGATCTATTTTCTAGGTTATTCTGCTTCTCTTCATATTTGTCCATTCTTTTTCAGTGAGATAAATTTCACCCCTAAACTCATTAGTTTACACAGCAGTTTGTTATTCGTTTTCTATATAAGCCAGATGAGATTGAATACTGAAGGCCTCTCTAGAAAGGACAAAAATAACCTTTGAAATCATCTCCAATCTCTGTCAGATATTTTCAGTGCTGCTATGTCTTGAGTTAGACTCTGCAGGTCAGTGAGCCAGACTGGATCATTTGTTGGCCCTTTTAAACTCACGAATCTCTCTTTAATTACCCATATTTTATCCGGTCAGTTAAGATTTAGCTTTTGAGAGAGAAACTTTTTGTCAATTTGTCCAAAAGATATTAATTTAGAATAAACTTGTGGGTGAGGAGTAAGGACATCCAACATCAGGCAGCCATCTTGCCAGGTACCATAAAACATGCTCCCACCTTTGTGCAATAATTTTTATTATAAAACACACAAGGTTACGTTGTGAAACCATCCATAAGTTACACTCATCACATTTCCTTCTCTACATCCCGATTAGTGACAAAAAGAGAGAGACGAAGATATTCATCTGAAGAATGTTCCTCAGACCCCATTTATGGCACAATTATAACCACTCAGGGCACACGCTTACAAACACAATTTTTAAATTTGTTGCGTAGATGTGACCTTGACCACACATTCTTTACCCAGGCTTGAATGGATCCAACTTTAGCCTTGCTAATAAAACAGATAAGTTCCCATCAAAATGACAAGTTGGAAACACTTTCTAGCTGGGTCACTGGACAACTGTATTTTAATCAGATCTTGACTCAGCTGCAGCTGTAGTGTTGACAGGTCATTTGGGGATGTAGTCCACATTACGCTGGACACAACCACTTTGTGACTTGCCTGCTGTATGTGCAAACTAACCTTTGCATTTCTACCTGAACAATGTACTGAAGCACATTATACTAGTGATTCTCAACTGGGGGTATGCAAGAGGTTTGCCAGGGGGTACATCAACTCATCTAGATATTTGCCTAGTTTTACAAAAGGCTACATAAAAAGCACTAGCGAAGTCAGTACAAACTAAAATTTCCTACAATGACTTGTTTATATTGCTCTCTATACTGAATTGTAAGTACAATATTTATATTCCAATTGATTTCATAATTATATGGTAAAAACGAGGAAGTCAGCAGTTTTTCATTAATAATGTATGTGTCACTTCTGCATTTTTATGTCTGATTTTGTAAGCAAGTAGATTTTAAGGGAA
The DNA here is from genome assembly GCF_965152235.1 of Eretmochelys imbricata. Classification (NCBI taxonomy): domain Eukaryota; kingdom Metazoa; phylum Chordata; order Testudines; family Cheloniidae; genus Eretmochelys; species Eretmochelys imbricata. The sequence continues at coordinate 7,890,336 of NC_135593.1, read as the reverse complement.
GCGAAACTTGGGGGACGCAAGACAAATCAGACTCCTGAAAGTGGTACAATCGTCTGGAAAGGTTGAGAGCCGCTGCATTCTACAACAGTGATTTATACAACACTGATTCCTTGAACACCCACGAATCTAGCATTTCCTGGTGCCTGAGTGACAGGTGCGCTCCCAATGAGAACAATTTGCAATGTTAAGCATTTCAGTGCTTTTATTCGTATAGCACCTATTAGTTTAGAGTACACTAATGTAAAATGCCAGCTGCGCCCTTTTGCTTGCTTGCTGAGCAATGGCAAGAGCAAAAAAGAAGCTGTGTCAAAATTTCAAATACCTGTCCATTTTTCAGAACTGAATTGAGGGCAACGTAAGGAGATGCTAAAAGACGCTGGCTCTATGGCTAACAATCTACAGAGGTGAATATTAAAACAGTCACAATTCAGTAGTGCCAGTCATAAAACAAACCCCCTGACTCACAAATAAATACTGTCATAAAAAAATTGTGATTCCTGTTGAATCATGTTATTCAATGTGAAGTATTCAGGAAACCACTGTGTATTTGTGATGCGTTCACAACCCTCCAAATCTTCCAAAATTATAACAGGAATGAGTATTTGTCCACAAAATTCATCCCCTTAAATGTATTATTTACTGTTCAACTAGTTATTGATTATTCTCTTGTTTAAAAAGCTTCAGTCATCAAGTCAGGGAGCAGAAACAAAACTGTGCAACCAAGACAACCAACCATACAATAGCAAATAGCCGAAACAAAATCACAGACTGAAAATTAATCTTCCAAACTACTCAGTGAATACTTACTAAAAACCAAATTTGATTTTTAAAAAATAATTCTGACAAATAATTTCAATGTTTATTTTAAGCATTTTTATTTACATTTTCACAGTTGCACAAAATATTGTGTTTTAAGCTTTTTAAAAATTATTTTTAGCAGTTAAATTTTCACAGTTGTGGGAAATATTATGCCAGACACTGGGTGGGGAGGCCAGACAATTATTTAACAACAGCAGACATGGAGATTCAAAATGTTAAAGCTTTATCACCGTTAAAAACACACTATTAACATGACATGTCAAAATATATAAAATAAATATCCTTAAATCAAACTCTAATCCGTTTTCAAGCAGTATTTTTCTTAGTTTACCTCTCTGTAAACTTCAGTCATCCTTCATGAAACTGCTTTTCCCCCATCAGTTTGTATGTGTGTAGTGAAATCAACTTTTACTGATAAATATCTAATCCTTCCAAGTCTAAACATATTCTGACAGAAGAGGCTCAGTGTTATGTTTTGGCACACACACAGAGAATTAGATTTAAAAAAACCCAGTTATACTCTTCCTGGAAGGTTGCAACATAACACTACTTTATTTCCTAGAATTGAGAACAACAACAACAACAACAACATGCAAGAATCTAAAAACAGAAGGAAAGAAAAACAGGCTGCTCCCTACCACAGGGAGGCACAACTCACCCCACCTTGCTTTAAGTGAGCTCTTTTCAAACTGACTCTTCTGTTCTGCTTTGCTATAGAATCTTCTACCCTGCAAGCAGGGCCTAGAACACCCCTCACCGCTGATGCTCCGACAGGGATAGCTTGCAATTCCAGCACAGTCCTCAATACAGCACACCTAGTTCATGAATTATTCATTAACCAGGGATTGGATCCTGCCAACTGCTGAGTACTCTGGCTGCATCCAATGAAACATTTAGGCATGTGACCAACTTTAAGGCCATAAATATTCCATTGATTTTGATCAGATTACTCTCACATGCTTAATGTTGAGCATGTGCTTAAATGTTTTACTGGGTGGAGCCAGTGAGCTCAGCACCTTGCAGTACTGAGCCTCAAAAAAGGGGCTTAAATTCATGCTGAATATTGGACAAAATTTTCACACATAGAGGCTTCAAGTTAGACACTGAATTGCATATTTAGGCACCCAAGTGGCCTAATATGTCAAGATGCAGCAAGAGGTGCTACAGATGTATCTGAAAGCCCCCAAATCAGCTACTTCTTAAACAGCAGCACCAATAACAGGAGTAGAGAAAGGCAAAAAAATTTCAGTGCATACTAAATTTGCCAAAGAATGCATTTTTCAGGGCACCAAAATTATCTGTGAATTTAGGTCAAATCTGGCAAATAGTTTTGGTTAGAAAAAAAAATCTGGAAAAAGCATCTCCAGTTTTTAAATAAACCATTTTGTCATTTTTTAAAAAATGACTTTAAAATGAAATGGCAATTTGAATTCACATTCAAAACATTTCATTTGACCAAACAATTTGTTTGTTTTTGTTTTCTCCGTTTGGCAAGAAAAACTAAAAACCTTCACTTTCAGTTAGAAGCTAAACAGTATTTTTTTCAGCTCAGCAACTGAACTAAAATAAACAAACAATTTTTCACTCAGCTATAGTCGGGAGTAAGGAGAAGATTTTCAAGGACAGAAAATGCACTGGTATTTCCATTGAAAAAAAGACGGGAAAAGAAGTTGAAGTGCTTGAAGACATCAAAGCTACCTTGAAGCAGTAAATGTAGGCCAGAAGGATCTGAAATAGGGATGGGGGATCTTCTGAGACAGGCTTGAGCAATGACTAAATACAGAGAGCAAGGCTAAGAGGAGGGAACTGTTTCTTGACCATAACATTAGAATCAGTGATTTCTGTATGTGGAACTGCCGAGGTGCAGATTTGTCCATCTCTGTTCAAGGTTAACAGGACGTTTTGTACAATTTGTAAATAACTGGATGACCTAGAGAAGACAACAACTGGGATGTATGCTTTCAGCAGCAGTAAATCAATGCTATTCCCCGCTCTTCTTGCAAGTTTTGTATCTTCTGGCTTGCTTTTTCAGATTGCCCTCAGATTTTCAATAAGCAGCTACCCTCAAATAATGTCCAAATCTACGTATTTTGTTGCCTTGCATCCAGCGAAGATACGGAACTCAGCTAACCGCTCTCGCTGTACCGGTCTAAGGGAATTTAGAGAGCTTTCTACCTATTGTGGCTCACTGTCACAAACCCTGGCTAGTTTCTGTAATATACACACATCCAACAATTCTTCCCCGGCCTAGCCTCACCACATACCAGTAAACAATGGCGTAGTTTGTGGCAACGAGGAGGAGAGCACCCACATAGTGCCAGCTGAAGCACATGGTGATGAACATGATGTTTCCATGGTCAGTGCTGTCCCAGGCTGGCCCACCCCAAGGTGGGTACAGCAGAAACCCAATCTGGTTGGAATGAAGGGATACATTATCTTCCAGAGAAGGAAGCAGGTCAACTCAGCTAACTGCTCACGTGCTGAGCGAGACCCTGGGGCTTTGTTTGCATCACTTTGCCCAGTTGTGGTGGGTGGAGAGGCATGCCTTCAGGGAAGGGGAGTAAAACATACGCAGCTTGCATTGTAGTTTCACTCTTTTCTGTGGTATGACTTCAAGCGGCTTGTGCCATGCATAGTAGGCAGGTCAACAGCTCTTTGTGTTGAACGCTGCAGAAAGGTCTTGTAGTAGGAACATGCAAATACTGCCTGTATCCATAGCCACAAGGAGGGTCACATGCCTCTAACAAATCCCCCCAGCTCCATACATTAATTAGCAGTCTGGATAGGCTGACAGATAAGCACCACCTAATTGAATCTTCTTGCTTGGTTCATTTTCTCTTCTCTCTGTTCCCACTCCGAAGTGTATAGAATCATGGAAAGCAGAGGTAGAAAAGGCCTACCTAGCCCCAGCACATTGAGTTCATGCACCCGAGCTTGTGCAGGAATGAGCCCTGTAGCACAATTTTCAGTGATTCCTCCAGCATGAGTGGCACTTCCTTTATGAGACTATTCCATAGCAAGAGCTCCCAGCCTGGAAATTTCCCCAGATATTTAGAGTGGCAGGGGATGGAGAGGAGTGCTGAGCTAAATTTCAGAAATGTTTAGGATGGAAAAAAAAAATTAAGACAAGTTTTTTTCCTTCTTGGTGCATTAGCTCAAGGTGTGTGTAAACATGCCTTTTTAAAATACTACTTTTATTTGTAGACACATGTACTTGAAAATTATATAATTAAATTATACTGTACACAAAAAACAATGAAATATACCATATTAACAGACGAAAGAGAATGATGACCTTCCTGTATATCTCCCAGTACTCTAGCTGTAATCCAGGGGTTTTGGTCAAACCCATTTCAGGGTAGTTCATGAAATGCCAGTCTACGGTTTCGAACTCTACAGTTCAATGCTAAATCTCAATTCGATTCGGAAATTGGATTAGCTGAAGGGGGTGCAAGTAGCTTAGCCAACCACGTAGATATGAGATTCCAAATGCCAACTTGCTCATGCAGTGTAGTCATAACATTAGAATGTCTACACCCAGTATCTATAGTATTATTTTAAAAAGGAAAAAAAAATTAGCACACTTTTCAGCTCTAAAGGGCATCTGCAGGGATGGGGGGGCGGGGAGAGAAAATTCTTACACCTTAGTTCTGTACATATTGCATAATGGAACATTGTGCACACTTTCCTCCCACCTTAGATACCCCATTGTAAAGTCTCAACTTTATTTAAAATGGCAAATAAAAATCTCATCTTAAGTGCTTTAAACAAGGTGGACAACCCTCAGGAAAGCAGAGAAGTCAGCCAAGTCCTCACTTTTCATCCAACCCATCCTCTGGGAGAAGGACGGGTTCAGGGCTTTGGTTGGTTTTCCGTAAACAAAACCCACAGTCGAGTTCGACATCGATATTTCCGAAGTTTGCCTGACATGCCTTTCTGTACCTGCATTAAAAAAAAAAAGAAAATAAAAATATTAATGTGCACACTGGCCTGATGATGAAACATTGATCTAATTAGTAACTGATTTGTGTAAAGTCACTAGGCTTTTTGTTATCTTTGTTACATTAAAAACTGTTCAACTCTTTGTAACATGGGATCCTTCACCATCATTTCTCCCATAAGAACATTTAATTTAGGCATATGCTTTTAGTCTGGTTATGTTAACCTGGTATATTCAGCTAGAAGACTGTTTGTGTCCTAAAAGCCCACTGCTACCAGTGTCAACGATGAGAGAATCAATTAAATATTTTCAAGCAACAACAATTAAGTTATTATGGAAGCACCCACCGTAAAAACACGTTGTTACCCATCAAACAGCAGCAGCTTTAGGTGCTTATTTGTTCTGATTCTCTCCTGCACTTGATACGTACAGGTCACTCCCATTGGTACTAATCTGAATTCTGTGCACACAGCGAAATGTGAACAGGTTAATCAGCATAGCACTGCAGTGCTATTAAAAATAGTTCTAATTATTGCACAAACTATCAGCCACTGACAAATAATGACTAGTTACTGTAAAGTAGACACAAATTGTTGTCTAGTCCTGGCATGCCACTGCCCTGCCCCACCACATACCAAGAAGAAAAAACAGAATTGGCTGCTGTGACGAGAAGAGCAGCTGCGTAATGCCAGAAGAAGCACATGGTGAGGAATTTGAAGTTTCCATGGTCAGTCTGGTCCCAGCCTGGCCCTCCCCGCGGTGGGGACAGCACAAACCCAATCTGGTTAGAAGAAAAAAATAAGGAACCATTTTACAGAGAAAGACAGGTATCAGCCCCTCTAGCACATCTCGGTTATTATGGCAACATCCACCCATTGACTAGAAGCAGAATGCTCTTGGCTCACTATCAAACCACTGCCTGCACCAGTTCTCCCTGCTTGCAACAACCTCTTGACTTGACAAACTTTTTTAAACAGGGGGATTTGTTAATGTTACATCAGTCTCTAACTCTTCAGATGCCAGAAATGAATACGCTCACCTTTACAATTCTGAACAGAAGGACGGACGCTGGGCAAACCTCAACCTCACCACCCCTCCCCTCCCCCAAACCCTTCTCCTGAGCACTAGAATTTGTCTAGTCCACGGTGCTGGACACAAGAAGATTAGAGAGGTTTCCTAGACAAGAAATATTATATAGAGTGGTTAAAACAAACGCTTTGGAGTCAGACGACATGATTCTGTGTTTGAGCTCATTAGCAAAGCCTCACAACACTGTTTTAAAGGCAGGTGAATGCTACGACCATGGGGGGGGGACGGGGACACCCAATTCAAGATTTTGTTATACTTGCAGTGGTCAATATTGCATATATACTCAATTCTCCATATAGTAGCTGCAGTGCAAGAGAAGAGCATAAAACCTATGGCTTATGTGGTGAAATATTCAGGGCAATCTACAGAATCCAGAGATTAAATCCTTTTGACAATGACCTAAAATGCCTTAAAGAATTTTTTATTGGTCTTACCATGTCCTTTCCCCACAAAGCGAAACTGTACTACAAGAGCTGCTAAGCAATACAAACACAGATGGACATTCCTTCCCAAAGTAGGAGCTAAGTGATTTTTAAAGATCCAATGGGCAAAATTCACCCCTGGAGTAAATCCACTGAAGGTAATAGAGAATTTGGCCCAAATGTGTCATTACCAAATATTATCTGGAAGAATGAACAGCTATATAGTTACATGGTATTTACTAAGAAACACCCAACAAGATCACCAATAATTAAAGGATACTAACCATTGGTCTATAATGAGTAATGTTAGCTCTTTGGGGCTGTCTTTTTGTTCTGTGTTGGTACAGCACCTAACAGAATGGGGTCCTGCTCCATGACAGGGGCTCCTAGGTGCCGTCACAAAACAAACAATAACATCACTGCCTTCTCTCCTTTCCCTGTCCCCTCCAAACCTAAAGTTCAGCTGAAAGTATCAGATCAGAACAACTGACCTGCCAGAACCAGGATCCCTGGAGAATGAAAAAACTGGTTCTGAAGAACTCCAGGATGGTGTGATCCCGCAGGAACACTTCCATCAGGGCACAAAAGGCTCCGCCAAATATAGCGATGAGCAGCAAGGAGTGGAGGTGCTGATCCAGAGCAGTATTACTGTAGTCATGGAAACAGAACAAGAAACCTGCCAAAAATCAAACCACATTACATAATAATTAAATTGTATCAAGACAGTGAGTGAAGAGGATCATCAGTGACCATAGGAAGCGTGGGTTGCATTTAATGCAATAGATAGATACATTTTTTTCTGCTTTATGCATATGCAACTACCTGCCCATTAGGCAAAGACGGATATTTGAATTTTATGGGACAAATCAGGTGAGAGCTCCCCACTCTGATAATCTTCAATCATGGGGAGCGGCAAGGAGGACAAAACATTACACCCCATAGCACCAAGCTTAAAAAATTGCACCCCAAGACTATCTGCTTCCTCCAGCAAGGCAGAGCTTAAAGCTTCTTTTGCCCTAGTCTATAGTGTCTGCCCGATAGGGCATCAGATGGGTGCGTCTGCAGTACCCACTCCCTGTCCAAAACAGGAAGCAGCAATAAGAGTCAGTCCAAGTCTCGGAGCAGAACAATGAGCTTTATACTGAAATGTCTTCCCTGCCAAGGATCAAGCCAAGGAAAAGAAGCTCCATTTCGGTCACTGCACATCACCATAAGTCACCACGAGAAGGATCAGGTCCTAACACACAATCAACCTCCTCCCCCATAATCACACAGGGCCATAGGAGAGGGGAAGGAGCTTCCTCTCCCTAAACCACCACTGCCATCTAGTGGCTGTAAAATATGCATAGCCTCCAAATATCCAACTCATCACTGCAGGCAGGGCCCTATGCACGCCTGTTTCCCATGCCTCCAAAGCTGGTTCTGCCTTTCTGGTTATTAGAGCAAAGTTTGGTTCCCCTCTTTAGCGGTCACGTAGCGGACATCTACAATTGCTATGGCTGCCTTTGTTGTCCGCACAATATGGCTGAGTTGGGATGTTGCACCACCAAAAACAAAGGGCCTTGGGACTGTTTCACTGCCCTGCTGGACGCATGTAATTAGAACCAGGAAAAATGCTCACAACAACAAGAACACAAAACCTCACAGAACTTGCCAGGATTCATTGCAGGTTCAAACCTTGGGGCACGTGCATTGAGAGCTTCAATTGAGGCTCTGAGACTTTTCACATGAACCTGGGCACCACCCACAGTTTCATATCCAATCCCATCAAAATGCGATCCAGTGACTCATGAAGCAGTTTATTAGATCTCCAGCTATGTTCTCTCAACCAAGTTTCTGTCATCTGAAAAGTTCAAGTCAGCCAAATAGTTCAGCCCTTTTGTCATTACTTACTACTCACCTTCAGTAAACATAGCCACAGACAGCAAGAGGCGATCCAGTCCCAGAGACAGCTTGAGCGGGGAATAGGAGAGAACATCCACAATGCCCGAGAGGCCATAAAAGAGGTACATGGTCATGTACTGCCAGTTAGTCAGCTTCTCCCAGCTGTGGGTCTCCCCACTGTAGAGACCCATGTGGGGGCCATCGGGGACAAACTGCTCAGCCAGCATCCCTAGACAGCAGAGGCAAATACAGATGATGTTTTTTTCCTTCTAAATGAGGATAGGATGCAGAATATCATCCAGGCTGAAGAGAATGAGAAGTCCCAATGGAGTTTGTTTAGGATCACCTATTGGAGACACTTCCTGGTATGCAATTCATAAAGCATGCTTGTAGGGTGGTGTAGGGTTTGCCTGGTTGTTTTTGAGGATGCTGTAAGACTTCTATATAAAATGCTAAAATGAAGGCCACTAAGGCATCTGAAAACAGAATCATCCATTTTCTGCCACGGGGCAAGTCCACAGAATCTCTGATGAGAGAATACTTGCAGAATGGGAATGGCAGGTTTTTCATGGGCCATTGGGCTACTTGGGAAAGTAGTAGTGACTAATAGTCCATCCTTACCTGCTACAGCAAGGAAAGCTTTGGCTGCCCCTTCGAGGATATCCAGTTTTTGGATCCAGCGGCTTGCCTGACTGTCTGCATTCAGCGTCCGGCTCAAGTATTTTAGTGGGTATTTCACAGACCACCCGAGCCCAAAGACCAGGAAGAAAGTGCCCCTAAGGGCATTGCCTTTGAAGCTTGACATCACTGAGCCAACTTGCTGGATACCTGGGCCTGAAAGGATAACAATGTTCAAAGTCACCCTGTCATTGATCACCCTGACAACAGGATGACTCAGAGGAGCCTTGCCTCTCTAGATGCAGTGTCTTGGAGTCTGCAGTGTTGTCACACCAAGGCACTTGGCTTCCTGTGAAATCCCAATGCACATCTCTGTCCTTATAACAGAGTGGTAATCAACAGTGATTAGAAAAGAAATACAGAAAGAGCCACGATACCACTGGAGGAGAAGGGGGAAGGATTTGCATAATAAATGGATTGCCCATGGCAGGGGCTTTTTAATGCTATGGGAAATCATAGTACTGGAAGGGACCTCAAGAGGTCATCTAATCCAGTCCCCTGCACTCGTGGCAGGACTAATTATTTAGACCATTCCCTTGATAATATTTACAGAAGAGCAAGGCAGCCAGATGCTTTTTAAATGGGAAGGAAGCAAAGTTATTGCTGGCAAAAAGCAAGTAGGTAAGATTTTTAGGAACATTAACTCCCTTCAGGCAAAGTAATTAATAGGGTGCGAGTCCAGCCAGCCAGGTTGGATGTGATTTCTTAATCGCTCCAGAGAACTTTGGCTTCATTAAAACTTGAATACTGAACAACCGAGATAAACAAATGAGATTCCTATAAAGTTAAGATGACCAGACATCCCAGGTTTTGGGGAACAGCCTAGAATCCCACGTACAAAAATGCAAGGATCACAGAGCACATATGGAAAATGTAACAATGACTACATTGGCACGTCCATGCATGATTCTCACATCAAGCATGTGAGATGCATTGACACCAGACTTAGAGATTGAATCTTCAGAAACAAGGAGTCAGTTAATGTCTGAGGGCATTGTTTTCTGTGTTGGACTCACAGAGCAAGGCCAGAGGTGGGAACCAGTTGACATAAAGCAAAACAAACAAAAATCAAAACAGAAGAAGTTGAGATCCAATGAGCATTTCTGGCCATGGGAAACTGTACACTTTGATGAATATTAACTGGCACTCAAAATCTAGCAAGAGGTCCAAGAAACTCGTGCAGCGAGCACAGGAATGCACAAGGAGTTATCATTCAAATGCTTGCTACAAAATTCTCATGCTGTGCTTTAAATAAATAGTCTCTTGGGACAGTCTCATTTCCTCTTAGTACCCTCCTGCTACTTAAACCTTCCTTTTGCCGTTTTGTACCCTTCCATTCTTCTTCATGCATTCTCCTGTGTCATTCTTGCACTGGGAAACACGTCCCCTTTTGTGCCACACAAACCTTCCTCTCTTTCATCAGATCTTTATCACTCTCCTTCCACTAAGACTAATAATAACCTACCAAAAAGAGAGACAGACACTGTACTCTGATGATATTGAACCTTTCCTGTTTATATCATATGTTAGTGTCCAGTTTATACTGTGAACCCCTTGGGGCAGTGATTATCCTTATGGAATGTTTGTAGAGTCCTGAGCACATGGGCTGTCAGAATCTAGATCGACAACACCTTGGCACATTTTCTAAGTCCTCCCATGCTTGGAGTAATTAGGTGTGCAATTCAAAATTAAGATAGGGTGTGGTATGGATAGGTACTGGAGATTAGGGATGAGGACGGCTTTACAAAACCTCAAAAGATTGGGTTTGTGTTTTGCAAAACCCAAGTCAGGACAGATTGGCTCTGGCCTCATTTTCTCCAAGTGGAGTTGATTAAAATAAGTGATTCTGGTTTTGGATCATCTTTACACCTATATGCTCAGATAAAAGCATTATCCTTTATGCCACCAGGGCCTACCTTTCATTCTTACTTAGAACATCTATGTACAATGAGTTATGATGGGTCTCAGTTTAAAAAGTAACACCTAAAAAAGTCCCCATTGACACGGCACAGGAACACCCATATATTTCTCATCACGGACAGAGGTTAATAGTAGGGTATCTTGGAAATCAATACTAGAACTAATTGTATTCTGTGGTCCAGCTGGCATAAATGGTCATAGCTCCCTTGACCCAAATGGAGCTGTGTTAATTTATGCCTGTTGATGATCTAGCCCGGTAGACACATTTATCAGTAACTTGGCATATGGAGTGAATGGGGAGGTAGCAAAAGCTGCTGTGAAATATTTAGGTTGGAGAAGGATTGTGAAGAATGACAAAATGAATTTAAAAACCTTAATGGGCAGCCAGAATGGCAAAATAAAATGTAAAATAGTAAGTGTGAATTAATGGACACAGAAAGGAATGTTTTAAGCCACTCAGAGTAGTTGGTCTGAATGAGATTATCTCGCATGCAGAGGATTGCGGTGTTATTGAAGATGGCCATGTCTTTTAACAACTCTGTGCACTGAGCAATCTATGTATTGCCATAAGTGAACAAGATGCTTTGCAGAGTAATAGGAAGACAACGTCTCCATCTCAAAGAGCTTACATTCCAAATTAGACAGATAATTATAGACAATGGGTCAGGAGTGTGGGGAAGGGGAAAACACCTGGAGAGGGGAGGAGAAAAAAAGAGTCACTTTTTTTGAGAAGACTGTATTTTCATTCTTGCAGGACATGTACACTGTAGGTGTTTGTTTTGCATTTGTGTTTCCCCAAATATAATTAGGGGTCAGAGAGGAAATGGATTGCACCTGAGGGGAGATAAGTGGCAGAAGCTAAGACAAAGGAAGTGACTTTTAGAGAGGGATCTGAAAGCAGAGAGTCTATTAAACACAATGTGTGTCATATGTAAAATTATATGTAAGCTCTTTGGGGGCAGGAACTACGTCTTATTTGTTCATTAACACACTTTGCATAATTTTAGGTACTGTACCTATAATAAATACAACCCTTTCTGGACTCTGAACTCACCATTTTGACAAATAATAGTTTAGAGGCACACCAGTTGGAAAGACAGGGTTTTTTTTTTGTTTGTTTGTTTTTTTTAAGAATTATTATGGTTAGCACCGAGGTCAGACACTTTCAAATTACTAAAAACAAATAAACACAGTATCTTTCAACCAGCCCCATGGCACTAACTGTGAAACCTACTTCATCACATCTCCTGCTTTATCAGCTGTGTAATTTAGATATAGATCCATGGGGAAAATGGACTAAATTCTAAGCAAGTTGTAGTTTAGAAACAAACCCAGATCAGCTGCAAAGAATCAAAAACTTGGCTCATATTTTACAGTGAACTAATCTGCATTCCAATAGACTGGGAATATGGCTTTGATCAGAAGGTATCGTTATCTGAGTTTCCCTTCTCTCTGTTCTGGCAGACTGCAATGCTTTTGAGATTTTGAGGTCACTTGCCTGATAGTCATATAAGACACCTGCATTATCACCCTAAAGAGCATTTCATCGTTGCATTGACTGCTGTGTTCAGTCTCCCCGTGTTCTGTTTTTTAGCTCTTCAGCTCCAAACCCTGATCTCTTTTATATGCCTTCTCCCCTATCTCAAATACCCCAGGACCCGTTCACCTAACAGAGATGGGTTCAGCTTATTGCTTACTTCATAACAGGGCACTGGTGCAACAGTCTGTGCAGAGAAATGTGCTTTGTTGCATTTTAAATTAATCAGGGCTTTACAACCTCTTCCCCCAATGGGAAAGATAGGTGCCTGTGTGGGAGGAGAAGCGATAGACGGGACAATATGAACAGCAGTTATTTCTAGAGAGGAGTTTGGACCAATCCCCTAAGATCTGAGCAGCCCTTAACTTCATCTGTGGAAGGGGCCTGAAATACTGACAGTGTCTTGGAACCTGCCCCAGCTGTGTTGATAAATACCAGCCTAAGCCACAAAGCCCTTTGGCCAAGCTCTAGAGCTCAAGTGGGCCCATTTAGTCATGAACATTCACAGGGCATTGCAAATCCCTTTCCAATTTGGCAAGGTTCACGTCCCCTTTCCCAAGAACAGGGTTTCATTTGCATGGGAGGAGGGGACACGGCTGTTATCCCTGCGAATAGCTGGATGTGCACGTACCCATGACTCTTGGTTCCACAAGTGCCTGCTCTCTGCTCAGAAGGATTCCAGTCAGCCCATCGGGGGACGCGGCAATGTGAATTTTTGGTGACCCATCACAGCACTTATAATGAGAACCGCCATGGTAAATAATTCACATACATTCATAAAAAGAAAAAGCAAACAATCAGAGCCTGCTTGTGGATAATTTGCCAAGAGGAGAAAGAGAGCTCCTCAGCTGGTTGACTGCCATGCACACACACCTGGAAGCATCTGCTTTCTGGATGTTGAGCTGCTGGCTGACCTTGCCCAGTGGTTAGGCTGGTGGAGGGGATCCCTGAGGAAGGAGGGACCTTCAGCTCAGCATAGCCTTCCAACATCCTCCAAAAACCAATCGCTGGAAGATCCTTTTCACTAAAGATCACTAAGTTTAAGAGCCAGACAGTGACTCTTTTGGGGGGTGGGGTGGGGAAAAAGAGGGGTTAACCATGGGAACTTGAAAAGACCTCCTGAGCATCTCTTCATCCCAACAGCATGAAACGTATTCCCAGCTTGTTCCCCCTTGCATCTAGATCACCCTTCCTTCCAGCTCCCTAGACCTTAGAAAACTCAGAAAGCCAGGTTCACACACAGACCATTCAGCATCTCCCCATGGAAGGGAGGAGGAAGGGGAATTTACCTGTGCTGTCTGCACTGCCTGCTTCCTTCCTGCTGCAGAGGTGAGGTGCACCTGTTCCCACTCGCACTCCAGATGTGAGCAGCAGCAGCGGTAAGAAGAAGTGAGATGGAAGTCCCAGATAAGGGGAGGAGTAGAGCAGGGAGGTGACTCTCCATCCGGATGCTCCACCCTAAACATCTTCAAACCAGATCAGAAAAGGTCTGAGTCAACCAGTTTTCACAATGATTGACACCTGTTTGCTGCTGTATTTCCCAAGGAAAGTTAACGTTCTTCTATCATTTCACCATAAAATTAAAAAACAAACAAACCCAACACTAAATTTTTGTTCTTGTGATAACCTGGCTTACTCAGGTTACATCATATTCAGGTTTTGATGACTGAAGATAGCCTGGTCAGTATTCTGACTAGTCAAGTTTGTTGCAGTTCAAAGGGATGGGAGAACTCAGTAGCCTTACAAGTTGGAAGCTCGCAAAACTTTTCGGGCCTGAATTCTCAGTTACATTAATGCCCCATCACATGGCTTTGACAGTGTGAAGCAGGTGTAACTGCCAGAGGGGTGCAAGGGGGTGGGGGTAGGAGTTAATATAACTGAGAATTCAGGCCATGGGTTTCGTAAGTTGAAGCAGAGAACTTGTGAAATCTCCCTCCGTCATAAAACACTCATTCATTTCTATGAAGATTCAATTATAAAGTCCTCTTAATCTATCTATAAGCACTCACTTCTTTCATCTAACATTCCGCCACTAACCCTCCACTGAGCAGCTGCTCAGTATCATCATACCCACATTAAACAAAAGATGACAAGTTAATATAGCTACTTAAACAATTGCAAAGGTCTCATGAGTGTAACATCACAAGTAAATACAAAGTGCTCCTTTAAGCTCCTTTCTGACCCCTCAAAGTCTTTATGGGCTGCATATAGAAAAGGTTGTGAGCTCCTCAGGGCAAGAACCTGGTCTTATTTTCTACTTACAGAGCATCACACCCCTCTATGGTGTTTTAATACAAAGCAGCGTGGTAATATGCTTTTCATGCTTTTGTTTAGGACCAAAAGTAAGATCTAACCAGAGACCAGGAGGCTTACATACGAGCTGGCTGCTGAAGCGTACTGCATCTGCGTGCCATGTATTAGTACATTTTTCAATGCAATCCAAGTACAGATGGCCAGGGAAGCCTCCCACCCAATGTAAAATACCCAAAGCAATACTTCACTACTAACACTACGCCATCTCCTACCAATGGCCTAGCCTGTAGCTATCACCTCAGATAGCTTTGGAACGAGAGCAATACGTCTCAGGTTCTGAGGAAGCACCTCTCTCCCCCAAGTGCTGGTTCCATTATTAGTGGTCTGTGTTTACCACAGGAGCCTATTCTCACTGGGGTGCGGGTGGTGGCAGACAAAGGTGAGGGTAACATCACAGAAGTTGGTCCAATAGAAGATGTTACCTCACCCACCTTGTCCCTCTAATATCCTGGGTCTCACGTGGCTACACCGCCACTGCAAACCACGACGGTGAGGACAGCCCAGGAAGCGATAGCCTCTGTCACTTCACCGCCGCACCAGCGTACAGGGACACTAGCGTGGTCAGCACCCCAGTTGCTAAGCAACACAGCTGGGAGATGGAAAGCATTCACTTCTGCTTTCATGACAGTTGACAGGCACTAGCATCAGCGGAGGCCATCCGGGACTAGTCAAGGAAATCCAGTTGGTGAGGCTGGAAGAGGTGCGAGTGGAGGGCTGGGAAGGAGAGACTTGGAGCTGTCGAGCTGGGTGGAGAGGACAGCAAACACCGCTGAAGCAAGTATCCTACCCAAGAGGAAAGGCGGAAGCGGTGGCAGGTGCCTCTGGCAAACAACAGCAGTGGAAAGCGGCCTCGCAAAGACTGGAGTCCCACATCTTCCAGTCTCTCTCTACTCCCAGATGTGAGGAAAAGACGTGAGGGGGACAGTTCCGGCCACAATGAATTCTCTGCACAAGGGAGGCCGGCCAGCTCTTTTAGCCTGAACTGGAGAGAAACCCAGCATGGCAGAGTGAGGCAGGTGAAAACAAGGGAGGATTTAACAAGAAGCCTGAAAGAAAAAGGACCCCATCCCTCACCCCGCATGTGGTTTCACCCAGGCTTAGTCTTTAAGACCCTGAGAGAGAGCTGGCCTGGCATCCCCAGTGCAGAGAAAATACAACAGAGAGACTCGGGTGTGGAGGGGGATCCTCTCTCAGCCCTGCTGTTTGGCACCAGAGGCCTGCCAGTTTTACCTCAGAGGTGCCTCAACCTCCCTTGGGGCCTGAACACCACAAACAGGGCAGCTGCCCATTACCACCGATCAACGTCGCTATCAGTGACACCGTGCCCGGTGGTGGCAGCGAGACTGCCTGGGGAGAGCTCTATTCCTATCCCCGCCTTACGCTTCTTGAGGGACACTGAGCAAGTCACAGCCTCCCTGGGCCTCAATTCTATAGATAATATAACCTAGCTCTTGCACAGTGCTTTTCCAGCAGTGATCTCAAAGCATTTTTACAAAGGAAGGTCACGATGAATGGACTCGGATTCCAAGGCCAGAGGGGACCACTCTGATCATCTGGTCTAACCTCCTGTACAACACAGGCCGGAGAACTGCCCCAGAATAATTTCTAGAGCAGAGCTTTTTGGGGGGGAAAAAAAAAAAAAAAAAAAACAACAAACCAATCTTGACTGGAAAATTGCCAGTGATGGAGAATCCCTTATGGCCCTTGATAGGTTGCCCCAGTGCTGAATTGCCCTCACTGTTAAAAAATTTATGCCTTATTTCCAGCCTGAATTTGTCTAGCTTTAACTTCCCGCCAGCAATATACATTTCTCTGCTAAATTGAAGAGCCAGGACTATAACCCAGGTCTCTCCTGAGTCCCGATCCTGTCTCGCACTTCCTTAGTGCCTTCCAGCTGCCAATCTCATGCCCGTTTAAAAAAAAAAATTAAATTAAGCCTCAACCTCCCCTCCCTGGAAAGCAGGTAGGACCTAAGCCCATTTCACAGGTGGTAAAATTGAGGTTGAGCCACTATTAGGGAAATGTAAGTGGAAGGCCTAACAGCTGGGAGGAAAGGAGATGCAATAAGCAGCAGCCAGCTGCCAGATTGACACTTTCAGGCTTAAGGGGCTTTTCTCTGCCAAATGTAGAGGGCCAGTGATGAGCAAAACATGCTAGGATAGGTTTCCGTAAAAGGGTGACTCTACAATAGTGTGTTTCAATCAGCTGTAAAGACAGGAAGTGGCCAAGTTTCCACTTTCCTTTGTGGGAAAGGGACCTGACTGAAGGACTTTCCCAGGCTGGGGCAAGGCATAGGAAATAGCTCCATTTTTTAAAAAACAAAAAGGATGTTTTTATAATAAAAACCAAAAAGTGAAGTTCTGACAACAGCTTGGTAACATGAGGTGGACAATACCGCCACTATATTGCACCTGGAGATATTAATGCACATGTCCCTGGTCCTAGACTGGTCAGTAACAGAACTGGGAATTGAGAAGCCAGAGGCTGAATTCACCACTGGTGTGAGCGGCCGCACGTCCACTGGAGTTTTATGCCGAGCTCAATTCTCCTCCCCAGCCTACCTTTGTGAGATGACCATACTTGAAGTTAATGAAAAAAAATTGTGATCACGTTTGCCTACTTCACAGGGGAATGGGGAGGCTGATTTAATTAAAGGTTTAATTAAAGGTTAATTAAATGGCTTGAGTTCGGGAGATGGAAGGATGCTAGGGAAGTGTGAATTATTATTGCTCACACAGGCCTGTCAAACAGGCAATATAATTGGTGAAACAAGTGGTATAAGCGTGGGCAGGACTTGTTCAGCTTCCTACACTTTGATTTCAATCTTGCATAAAAGAGGCAGTGAAGGCAGGTGGTGGTGGATCCTATCTTTAGTTGAGGCATGAAATGAGTCCTGCATGGACTTTCTGTAGTAATATTAGACTTGTTGCAGTATTGTCTTCAGGTGGAGCAACAACAGGTTTCCAACTTAAATTGCCTTTTGTTTTTGGTTAATACTGTTAAGATTAAGAAAGTGAGTCAGACTTAATGTTACTGATATTATCTTAAGATGATCAACAACATCCTCCTACCCGATATTATCAGATTACTCATGTCCGCAACAGGCACCTGTGGTAGCAACACCAGCCACTGCTCTGGAATGTGATCTTACAGCAACTCCAAAGTACGTCTACAAGAGTCTAAAGTGGGGAGCGGGGAAAGGATATTATCACATGAATTAAAGTCTGTGTCTGCCTTCTCTGGAAGGATAAATTAGCTACATAGATGTTCCCATCAGAGAGGGAAATCAGGCCATGTATACACTACAAAATTATGCCAACTTAACTTATGTTGGCGTACAGCTACCGCTGTTATTAAATCACTTGTGCGTGAGCACACTTGGCTCCTTGTGTCGACCATGCGTGTCCTCACCAGGAGCTCTTGTATCGATTATATTGTCAGCGTGGGGGATACGGGGGCAGCTCCTGAAAGCCAGTAACAGTCAATGTAAACAACACAGTGTTTACACTGATACTGCATCAACCTAATAACTTTGATTGTGACTCTACGCCACTTGGGAAGGTGGGGTCACTAAATCAGCGTAGAGAGGCACTTATGTCAGCAGGAGCCAGATTTAAATGAAGACACTTCCACAGCTAGTTCGACACAAGGCAGCTCACGTCAACTTAACCGTGCAGTGTAGACCAGGCCTCAGAAATAAGAAAGCAGACAAAATGTGGCTAATGTGGGTTTGTGTCTTAGTATATTTTAAATCAACCGTAAACAAATAGTTGAGCATAAGATTTCAAAGTAAGTGGCTGATGTTAGCATTTAAACTGTGGAAATCAGTTAGTTCACTATTTACTTTAGTCATGTTTTGGGAATGGTATAAACAATGCAGGCTGGATAAAGTTGTTTTGATTTGCACTGTATTAGTTCCTTTCTGCAATAGCAGACCTGTGGCAGGGGAAACACCTGTAGGAATGCCTCCCCTTAGCTTTTGACCAATATCAGCTTCTGAGGTCCTGGATGTGATTAGGGAGATTAAGGTTCTGGATTGCGATTTGGATCCATGTTTTGGAGAGGTTTATCATTGAGAGACTGACCATCAAACATTGCCTTATCAAAGGGGAGATTAACAGCATGAACAATCAGACTCATGCTCCAGGAAACATCTCTTAATGTGGACAGTTTTACTAGGGATCTCCTTGTCTTTAATCTTACCATTTTTGGAGAAGACGGAGAAGGCTGTAGTGATGTCAGGTCTGCTTCATTTGGAGTCCTCAGATTTCCTTGATCCTCTACAGTCCAGAATTGGACCTGCATATAGTACAGTCCAGAATTGGACCTGCACTAGTCAGTGGTTGATCATCTTCTGACAGAGATCAAAATATCTGTGCTGGTTTCTTCAGGCCCATTAGCTGCCTTTCACAATGACAACATGTCTTCAGGGGCAAGTGGAGTCTCTCTGCAGGCTAGGCTAGATGGAGTCCAGTGAGTGGTGTTGTTTTTTCCTAAAACTTCCCATCAAGAGGAAAGTGCTACACCCCTCCCCCCATTTCCAGTTTATACTAAGACTAGGGAAAATTGTGAGACAGATGGTTCGGGCTTGAGTGCTATTGTGATTGCTGCCAACTTGGCCAAAACACCAGGGACTGAACCAGAGGTAAAAACATGAGCTGCTACAACTTGAATAAAGAGCTAAGCCTCTCCCTTTCTGCAGACTGGGCAGAGTGGGATCTGTAACACATGCTTACCAGTGAGGTACACTATTGTATGCTAGGACATTCATCCCATCTACGTCTCCAGGTCATTGGATTCATGCAATGTGGTGTCACTCAGCTTTGTCAATAATTGTGTAGAGGATGGAGCTTGGAAGAAAGTGATCTGTTAGGAGGCTCAGTCCAGAGAAGACAAAGTTAATTTCAGCAGGCATGGAAATAACAGTAAAAAAAGAGAGAGAGAGAGAGAGAGAGAGAGGAAATATTAGCCCCTTTAACTGAGATGGGGTTGGGACAGGGAGCTCATCTTTTTTAAAAAAACCCTATTGGTTGCATTTTGCAACCACAGGGGTCTGGCTGAATCAGTTAGCTGCTTCTGGATGTCCAGAGAAGGGGGTAGGGAAAAAGAAAAGCACCTTTGGCCATTGTTTTGGCTTTTTGTGCCGAGCAGAACTCGAGAGGGTCTTTTCAATATACTAGATTATTTCAAAGTGGGCCCATAGTTGAAATAAAATTTTCCACTCTCCTCGGAAAGTTAGAAATCCCTTTTGAGATGCTGTCTAACAGGCAGTAGATGAGATTGCATATTTTCTTTCTCCCATTGCTAATTCCTCCCTCCCACTCTCCCAGTCACTAGATGTGATGATACTTTGGAAGAAACATGCTTCACAGAGAGAAAACAAGTTAGCAAGCATTATACTGATGAATCTTAAGACATTTTTAGAACTGGGGAGTCAATGAGGCAGAAGAGAAGTTATTCCAGATGGTAGGAACAGCAGAGGAAAAAGAAGCACTTTGCTACAATTGTGACCAGATTGCGATAAAGGATAGAAAAAGATGCTGGATGAGAACAGGGAGTGACAGAAAAAGCAATTTATTTGATCGACAGCAGCATGCATGGCCCTGAAGAACTGTAAAAAGACCATTCTCACTTTTTAAGGAGCTCTCACAAAGAGCGGAGTAAATCCAATGAATGTTTCAAAAACCAAGATCAATTTTGATCTTGATCCTATCTTATGAAAATAGAATTCAATCATTTCTTTTGGGAGAGGAGAGATGCAAGGTGATCATCATCTAAATTCTTGAGACATTAGTGCACTATACACCACCATCTTCTCTTCCAACCTCTGCTGCCACCACGTGGTCATTTAATTTTTAAATTTTTTTAAATAAGCAGAAACATTCTGCAGTGTCACCTCAGTTCTACATATTATTCAATTAAGCTTATTTTCACCCCTTTGCAATTTAGGTAATTCATCTTGTCCCCATTTGGATATTGGCTTGCTTATGATTAGAGAAGAAACAAAATTCTGAAAGATGCTCACAGCAAGTTTTGTATCATTGTAAGGGGGAACGAATGATGTAGCTCATTTAGGTAAAACATTCCAGACACATTACTGCAGGGGGAAATGGTTTCTACAAAATGTCTATTGTATAAAATAGTTCAAATCCTTGCAGCTTACAGTTAAGGCTCTTGTCAACTGGATTAATTGGGAGGAGATGCTGTTTCTTGATTCTTTACACATCAATTCATTCATGCTTCTCCTAGTATTCAAGAATGCAAAATAAAGCTGTTCAGTGGAAAGAAGAAAAAAAATGAGAGAGAGTAGTAAAGCTAGCATTCAGGTAAAGGTATGCGGTTAGTTTTTGCGACTTTGTTAATTAGCAATAAGGTTTCGATTCTAGACTCTTTAGACAGCATTCAAGTCTTCTCACCATGTGCACACAAGCTCAATAGGACATTAACATGCAAGCCATGCCTCCCCTGGGTGCATAAACATACATCCACAGATAGATATAATTTGAGCCTATTGTAAAATAAATAGGTGGTTCCGTTAAGCCAGGACAAAAACAAAATCAATTTTCATTCTACTCCTAACAGTTATTAAAACACACTGTAGTCTGTGACGGCAGAGCATCATTCATATCCAAGGATATAAGAATTTGAACTTTGGATGTTTGCAACGCAAATATTTTTTTAAAATTCTCCCTCAGCCTCCCCACAACCAGTGTCAGACCATTTCTATCTGAACTAGGGAGCGGCATTTCCAGCGTCCCTCTGGATCTAATTATCTGGCAAAGGCAGGTTGAAGAAAGCATAGAGCTTGGTCAGCAAGTTCTCTTAATGCCCTTGGCAGACGTTTCTCTCTGTTGTGTCAGAAGGGACCAGACACATAGCAGCTGCTGGTATAGGCAACAACTGAAAGTTCATTACAGTATCCTACTCACAGGGAAAATGACTTTCTGCCTATCCCTATGGCAGCCCGGAAACAGACTCCTCGTTCTCTCAGAGCTAGATGGAGGCACACAGGTTGGTGACAGAAAAGTCAGATTATAAGAGAGACAAATGCCCCAATAATAAAATAATGTAAGCCTCAGGGCCTGAAGATTCAGAGGGATGAAACTCTGCTCCCTCTAGAGAAGGGGAAAAACTATCATTATTTACATTAATTATAATGTTGCTTACCCATAATTCCACCTGAGTTTTGTTTCTGTGGTTGGAACTTAAGTTTTGATTTTATATATAAAAGGTTATTGCTGTATTCATTAAAGGACTCAAGCATTTGCAATATATGCCTCGGCAGGAGCAGGTGAGCCTGACCTTATGGGTAGTGAACTTGGGTTTTGGCAACAAAACTCAAGTTCAACAAGGAAGTGGGGGCAGAACCCTTTTCCTGGAGACTAGAATCACTATCCCAGCAAGCAGGGACTCTGTCCAAGGCTCTGGTTTTACTCTGAGTTCCCCACCTGGAGATTCTGTGACCTGTAAATTTGCTGAACTGGGTCAGAGCCGACCAACAGCATCACAGAGCTGATTTCCCAGCAATGCCTGAACAGACTCACAGGGACTCACTGCTCAGCAACCCAGCAGACAGCTGCAGAGCAGATTTCACAGCACTCCCACCCACCAGGCTGGCACAAGCAGAGTGGATATTATGGAACTGGACCAGATAGCTCCATATCTGCAGTGGGACCTGGCTCAGCAGCTCTTTCAGAGGACTATATGGCACCTTAAAAAAAAACAAAAACAAAAACAAAAACACACCACACAACCCTCCCCTCCCCCCAATCAATCATTGCTTGAGATCAGGAATGGGATTTAAGAAGCAGGAGAAAGGAACATGTCCCAAAAGCAACATTCATTGGGCAGGACAGCTAGACTCTAAATCAGCCTGTGCAGCACTGGAATGGGACACACATATTTGTCCTATCCAACCTTCAGGAGTATGGTTTACATCTGTCAAAAACCTGAAGTTGCATTCAGATTGCCTCAGACTCTGGGATATCCATTAGGGACCTTGTTGTTCCAATCTACTTTACCTGGGAGGCTTTTCATACTCTGGTGATAGGCAGCAGTACAAAACCTGAAGACAGACAGGCCAAAGAGTAAGAAGGTAATGTTTAGTACCTTCTGTGCAATACTCAGATTATAAACTGATGAATTACGGACACCTGGTCAAGTAGGATTTTTATTTCCTATCATTTCAGTCTTTGTAAGGCTTGCCTCAAAAATATAAAAAAAGACTTAAGCTGATAGACGTAGTACAAAATTTCAATAGCGTACAATTGAACAATGACAGTGCACATTCTTTGGCATAGGCCTGTGCTCTTCCTGCTTGGGGTGACCCTTCCGAATCCTTCACTCCACAAGGTGTCACTGGAGTTATTGAAGCCCAGTCTGGAGGTTTCTCCAACTTCGATTATCACAGGTCAGCCCTCCATTCACTCTGAAAATGTACCTGGGAGGTTCTGGTCCATCACTATGGCGGCAGCATAGACCCGAGATCCCATAAGCCAAACTGTCCTGACATTTGAATTTCTGCATTTGATTTTGCCATTAAAGAAATCACTCAGAAGTAGGATATTTCAGATCCAAAGGACTTCAGGGAATTTACAGGAGAGCAGAGATCACATTTTGAGTCTGCCCATAATGTTCAGCAGTAAAATTGCAGGATTTTCCTTCTTGATATTCCAATATAAATATTACTCGGATTAAAAAAAAATTGATTCTCATAATCTTTAGGAAATAAAAGATATCAGCCAAGGTGCACCGTCATTCCTCATCCGATCCATTTAAGAGGGCAACATGGGAGCTTTTGTCACTTTTCTGCTTCCGAACCTCAAGTCCAATATCTATTTCTCCATTGTTTCTCTTACATCTTTGAATGCAGCTGTAACACACAAACAATAATAGTCATGGTTACGGAAACCGCCACCCACCAGTGCTGCTCTGCATGCCACTAATATTAGGGTGGCAGGATTATATACATGGGTAAGAATTTGCTTGCATGGGTTGCAGTGATTTGTGTTATTCTGTGATGTTGAATGATTTCTCTACTCTCCCCTGCATCAGGTTTTTCATGTGCTGTGACCCACGAACCAGGTGCTGAGGAGGAATGAAGGCGAAGCCTGGCTGAGCTGCATGAACACCGGTAAGCAGCAACGCCCCCGCCTTCCCGAATCAATTCCCTGTCAAAAGGGACCCCACCAGCCAGAATAGACTTTCTGGCACTGAGCCTCACGACTTCTGGAAAGACCCCAGCCTCATGTGCTATGAACTATGATATTAGGCACAATATAGGGAGATGGGGGCTGTATAGGGTGTGTCGCCTCTCTGTAAGAAGCACCTTACCCTGTGTCTGGGAGGAAGAGATCCCTCCCCATCTATCCTGGAATGACACCCCCACCACATGCTGAAAAGGCAGATTTCACCTCTTACCCCAGCGAGCCCCTTGTTTGATACTCCTGGAGAGTGCCCTCAAAAGGAAGACCCCACTATACACACACAACACACACAGTGCTCTAGGCATTATTTGGGGTTGTTCTGTGGCCTGTGTTATACAGGGGGGCAGACCAGATGATCACAATGGTCCACTCTTGTCTTGAAATTGATCAGTCTCCTAATGCCAACTATCTAGTGCTGCAGAGGGATTACAGGCATTGCATGGGGCTGGAATAGCAGGCCTGGTAATTCTGTAGCAGCTCCTCGGGCCATTCCCTGCAGAGGGATTGGCATGTGCCTATCGCTAACTTGTACAGAGAGAGCGACATCTGGATGGCAGTGCTTGTGATGCCAGAGGCTGATGGCTTCAGGGAACTGATCCATACCAGGCAGAGACAAGGCTGCCTTGTGCTAAGGGCAGGTGGCGGCAAGGTGACACACAGCCCTGGATACCCCTGGCGAGCATCACACTTGCACGTTCCAAACACTGCATTTAATGTAGCTACTGCAGGGCTGGCTGTGCAAGGGCAAGATGCTCAGACAAAATGGGCTTGTCCAGCGTGGCTGTATTAGCTTGGTGCAGCCATTAGCGGGATACGATATTCCATACGTAAGTACAGATGGGATATGGTCACCTCAGCTGTGATACAGTGAAATATTTCTCTGCATGTATGGGGAGACATGGGAGGAAGAATGCTCCTGGGTTTCAGCACAGGGCTGGAAGTCAAGAGACCATGTTCTATTACAGAGCTCAGCCACAAATGTTGAGTGTGACAGCAGACACGTCATTAAGGGGTAAGTTTTCAGAAAGATGTTCCTCCTGTCGTAGGCACAAATTGTACTCACAGTGGTGTAAACAACCGCTTTTGTGCTCCTGGTATTGAGGCCAAATTGGAGTGTTCCAGATCTCTAAGTATTTGAGTGCAGGCAAAATCTGAGGGTTAGATAGTTCACATGGGCATATTTTAAAAGGTATTTAGAGGCCTATGGATGCTAATAGGCATCCAATGGGATTTTCAAAGACACTTAGACACCTGTCTGCATCTTTAGGCACCAATATACCTTTACAAATCTGGCCCCAAACCTATTTTGTAGGCATAAAAATATATCTGCAAATAGCAGCTGTGAAAAGGGAAGCCAGGTCTCAGCTAGGTTGAAAAAAAATATATATCCCTTAATCTCTTGTGGCTGTTTCTCAGTGTTGCCAACTCTCATGATTTTATCACAGGTCTTGTGATAATTCATGTTTTTCTTTAAGCCCCAGCTGCTGGAGTGAATATATGAGATTCCCATCTTTAAAAAAAAAAAAAAAAAAAAAAAAGTTTCTAGCCTGTGACACTTTGGGCAACTCATGTTTCTCTGTGCACAAGTTCCCCCCCTGTAAAATGGAGATGAAAGTACTTCCCTATCTCACCGAAGCGTTGTCTGGATAAAGACAGACTGTGCGGCACTCAGGTATTATAGTGCTGGGGCCATACAAAGACCTAAGACAGACGGATAGCCCTTCTGATTGCATGGACAGCTGACCCTGTTGTACCAGGAAAGCTCAGAGACCAGGAAGCCTTAAAAAGAACCCCAACTTTATTTAACTTTTGAAATAATGAGATTTTTAAAGCTAAATTATGATTTTCTCAAGGCTAAGTCCTTTTTATATTTTTTAATATTTAGGGTTGGTATTATTTTGCTCTGCCTTCTAGACAAAGGTGCTGTGAATCTAGATGTCATTGCCGTTTTAAAGTGCTTTGAAATCCTTAGAACAAAATCGACATCACAATGCCAAGTGCTACATATTCCCAACAATACTTTGACTGTTGTTTCTTCTATACATTTTTTTAAAAATTAAACCTTCACTTTCAATTGTCAGCCAGCACCCAGTGCAAAGAAATAAAAATGGTTAAGACTTCAAGAAGCAACTTTAGAGGCTTGCTGACATTGCTTTGAATCTGTGCATCTGGCAAGTGAAGGATACGCCTCTCGGCGTGCCCTGAAATTTAAAGACGTTTGATGCCACTAAGACTTTGTATTGCAGGTCATGATATGAGCCATTATACATTATGCTCCAATTGTTTCCCCTTCTTCCCCTGCCCTCCCACCACTAACATACCAGTAAGTGAGAGCGTAGTTGGCAATCATGATGAGAATAGCAGCCGCGTAGTGCCAGAAGAAGCACATGGTGACAAACATGATGTTGTCATGGTCATCCTCATTCCAGGCTGGGCCTCCCCATGGTGGGAACAACACAAACCCAATCTGGTTAGAATAAAATGATTTGTTAGCTTTGAGGGGAAAAGAAAAAAAATAGGTGGATGCCTAACCCTCCAACCTCTAATATCACTTTACTTCACCCTCATTATTACAATGCTTCACTCACTAATGGCGTGACCTGACCCCCACTCATGCACAATGCTGAACTTGTGGCTCAAGCTCTGACTGGGACTCAGCAGACCTGAGTTCAAGTCCCATCTTTGCCACAAACTTGCTATGTGACCTTGGGTAACTCACTTAAAATCTTTGTTCCTCAGTTTCCCCATCTGCAAAATCTGCAAAATGATCCGTGGTCATAGTAAAGGACCTGGGGCTAGTAGGTTTTCAGGACAAATTGTTCATAGATGGGTTTTGGAGCACTTACCAAGTAAACCCTGAAAGATAATCCTTCAGTGACAACTGATTTGAATGTACAGTGATGTACATCCCTCCCCCACACCACATTTCCCCACCCCCAATGCCTAGTCTTAGAACAAATCTGAAGGTGTTGAACCAGAACTGACCTGCCAGAACCAGGTTCCCTGCAGGATGGTGAGGCTAGCCCTGAAGAGCTCCAAGACAATGTTGTCGCGGAGGAAGACTTCCAACAGGATGCTGAAGGCCCCACCGAACACGGCAATGAGCAGCAGGGAGTGGATGTGCTTATCTAGCATGGGGCGGTGAAGGACGTGATAATAAAAGAGAAAACCTGTCGAAATTCATACCAAATTCAGAGTGGCATCATTAGTAAGGAACATATAGATTTTGCATTGCAGTTTTCATCAAAAAAATAAATAAAAAATCTCGAAGCGCTGGGCAAAAGGAGGCGATCACCATTCCATTATCTCCATTTTACAGATGGGGAAACTGAAGCACATGGAAGCGAAGCAATTTGCCCAAGGTCACCCAGGAGAGCAGTGGCAGACTGGAAATCAAACCCAGGTCCCCATCCTGTGATAGTTGCTGGTTCACACATCACCAGCAAAACTAATAGGTTTCAGCTGCAGATCTCTGCAGAAAGCCCGCTGTTCCCCTGCTCCCACTGCACACGGGCATTCACACACTCATGAGTTTATGGCACTGGCAGGCAGAAAGAAATCTTGGCATATTAACTGAGCCAAACTGCCGTGGAACCTCATCAGGCCAGCTTTCCCAATTATAGCCTGTATGTCAAGGCAACAAGAAGTTGTCTCAAAGCCTTTGAGCTGAGCGTACGGACGACTGAAGCAAAGGAAAAGAGAATGGCACAGCAATCCCTGTTTGAAGGTGCTAGGTCAACTCCCATCACCACCAGCAGTCCGTCCCCTCACTACTGAGTTTTTGCTCTCTATTGTACTTCATTAGTTTAACCCTCACTATTTCCTCCAGGAGTTTGCAAATGGAGATTAGCATGGACAGTGTCCTTTTAAATCCTAAGCCTTTGCAAACGATCATGTCTGAATATCCATGTCAAAAGTCATTGATATCTATTCTCTCCCCCCACACACACACACTCTCTCTGTTCTGCATTCTTTAAAGTCATGGGAACAGGAGGAGGAAAAGAATCTCGAGATGTTCCTAGACACAGTGGATTCACTACCAACAGGAGCTCCATTCGCACATGGCCATTGGCTTGCCCTGTTCAAGTCAAGTGAAGCCTGAAATCCTAGTTCAAGATGTGTTGACTTGAAGCCAGTGCATAGGCCACTTGGATTGGACAGGTGAGATGAAAGCAGGCAAGACCAACGCTGCCTACAGTGGAATTATTTGCTCTCTGGGGGTACACATGACACAAAGACAAAACTCTATAGATGTGAGGCAAGAGTAGCATCTACCAGCTGTTTGTGGTAACAAGGGAACTCAGCCTGCTGCTTCATACCACAAAACCATCGTCATCTGAGGAATCCATGCCAGCCTATGGCAAGTATTGTATGGTTTTAAAGCCTGTTAGTAATCATGAGGCAGTTGCTATTGAAATAATGGCAGGATCTTTAGCTTTGTCGGTGTCAGTTACATTATACTCCCTTATCTCTACACAAAGAGCTCACCTGCCTGATATTCATTGCTGGGCATCAGAAAGGCCCTTGCTCTAGTGACAGTGCAAGAAGTGACTGGCCTACTCCTTGTTGTGATAATAGTGTGACACATCCTGATCCCAGCTCTAAAGCCATGCCCTGACCAGCACTTCCAGATTCTGGCCACTTAATTTCAGTCTTCAACTCTATCTACTTCCATATGACGTGAATTCAGCTAGGAAACCTGAAATCTCCTGTGGTCTTCAAACCTCCTCATAGTCAGAGACACAAAGAAATCCCTTTCACTGCAGAAAAAAGTTCTGGTACAATAAAGCCAGATTGAGGTCTCCTCTGATTTAGACGTGGTGGTTGCCCTTCACATCTCACTAGAGGTGGATGTTAAGTAACACCCCATGCCCCAATTCATCCCAACTTTGCTGAAGTTCAGAAGTTGGCAAGATCCAGTGTCTCTCAGCAACTCACCATTAATTATTCTTTCATGATACTTCCTGTGTTTTGTATCTATGAGATCCCCAAACTTTCTTCCTGAACCCAGCTGCTTCCAGCAACATCTGGAGATGTTTCCAGCCATTTCAGAATCCAATTAACAGAGTTTATTCCAGTGATATTTTGTGTAGTTTCTCCAGACTCTTAACTGTTTTTCCTCAGCACATTAGCAGGTTTTACAATCTAATTATCCTCCTAGTGGTAGACATTCAAAGCTGTCTAGTGCATCTATGTCCCCAACTCCCATTAGGTTCAGTGGATATCTGTCAAAATCCTCTGAGCAGCTTTGGGAATCTCAGCCCTAGCTGTTTGCCATCAGGCTACTAACCTTCAACAAACACAGCCACCGACAGCATAAGACGATCCAGTCCAAGGGGCACCTTGAGCGGGGAGTAAGTGAGCACATCCACCACACCTGAGAGTCCATAGAACAGGTACATGGTCGTGTGCTGCCAGTTCATCAACTTCACCCAGCTGCGTTCCTCGCCACTGTAGAGATACAAGTGGGGGCCATCGGGAACAAACTGCTCAGCCAGCATTCCTGGACAGAGACAAATACAGGGTTACATGTCCTTCCTTTTAAGGGAGGAAATTAAAAAAATTAAAAAAATTTTAAATTAAAATTAAAATTAAAAAAAGAGGGAAATCCAAAACCAAGAAAAGGAAATACCTTTTTCATACAATCTGTGATTAGACTGTGGAACTCACTGCCACAGGAAATCACTAAGAACAGGAATGTAACAAGATGCAAAAAGGGAATGGATATTTATATGGATATCAAGTTATCATAATTAGTGACAACAACATTTTTGGAAGGGAGATTAAAGCTTGTGCTTTACAGCTTAAACCAATCTCTGTTAGAGACCAAGGTGAGACCTATCTTGGGGACATATTATTACAGATCTGGCTACTGCAGAGTTCTTGCACTATTCTCTGGCTCATCTGGTTCTGACTACTGTTAGAGACAGACACTAGACAAGATGTACCCGTGGTCTGATCCAGTCTGGCAATGTCTATGAGGAACAGATTTGAAGACAGAACATTCTCCAGGCTGGAGAGAATGAAAAAGGCCCAGTAGAGTTTCTCTCTGTTTGCCAGAAGCTGGGAATGGCCAACAGGGGATGGATCACTTGATGATTACCAGCTCTGTTCATTTCCTCTGGGGCACCTGGCATTGGCCACTGATACTGGGCTAGATGGACCTTTGGTGTGACCCAGTATGGCCGTGTTTATGTTCTTATGCTTCACATCACCCAATGGAGACACTTGGTGGTGTGCAGTTCATTGGGCCTTGTTTATATATTGTACCTGTAGGATCAAATTTACCCTTACTTTTATGAAATTAAGGGGCTGTAGGGTGGGTGAAAAGGTCAGACAATAATTGTAGCATGGTGAATTGTCTTGGGTGGTTGGGGATGCACTGTGTTCTAATCCTTACCTATCAGGGCAAAGATGATTTTGACCACTCCTTCAATGACATCCAGGCGTTGGAAACAGTGGTTTCTATGGGACTTTTTATTCACCTTCTCGCTGAAGTACCTCAGGGGGTATTTCACAGACCACCAGAGGCCAAAGAGCAGGAAGAAACTGCCTGGGAGAGCATGACCTTTGAAATTTGCCATCACAATCCACCTGCTGGTGCTAAAAGACAAGGAAATAAAAGAAGAGGCGTACTTGTGGCACCTTAGAGATTAACAAATTTAACAAATTTCACCTTAGAGATTAACAAATTTATTTGAGCATAAGCTTTCGTGAGCTACAGCTCACTTCATCGGATGGATAAAAAAAGACCATTGAGAGAAGGGCTTTTACAATCTCCCTAACAATGCAAATAAGCCTTGCCCATGGGACATGACCATGGCTAGCTCAGGAAGAGAGCTCTGTTTTCACATCTATTTCAAGATCATTTTACAACCCAAATATTTGCTTTTCACATTGTCATTTTAAGAGGCAGTGGCATAGCAGATACATTACGCAGATTCCCCATCGTCCAAGCGCAGTCACTAACCGGTAACCCCATGCCCTGCCAGCAGTGCCCCTACCAGAGAAGAGAAGAATGCTTCCCTCTGGCTGAGCTACCAGGACTAGGCTAATCTTTACTCAGATACTGATCACACCACACTGTATATCATGATCAGTGATGCAGAGCCATTTGTGGAGGGATTTTGGCCCCTGTGACTCTGGACCCAAGAGGAAAAGAATCCTCTTTGAAACCGACCAATATCCCTTCAGAGGAAGCATTAAAAACAAAACAAAACAGAGTTAGAGTTAGAATGGACCTTCTATACATGTAGCATGGGCAGAGATTAGCATGAAACTATCTAGAGGCTCCACCAGGGTATATTGGACCTGTGAGCTCTGAATAGCTGTGGACCGCGAAGTACTGTACAGGTCCAGATGAGCTTTGTGGCGTACGTGCACCTGTGCGGGTGATGGAGCAAGTGCATCGCTGCAAGAGGAAAAAGCATGCAAGAAGTTGAAACAAGCCATCTTGTTGGTAGCCCTGGGAATCCACAGCACATCCAAACTGCCTGGCAGGCAATGCAGTCTCGATGTCACTCCTCACTGTATTGTGTCTTAAGGACAAGAGAAGCATCTCACCATTTCGCTAGTCTGTGTTTGAACTTGAAATAGTTCTTGAAGCCTATTTTGAAGGATGGCTTGCGGGCAAGGATGAAGCTCTAGGATGGAGCTGCCAAATTAGTAGGGTACTGTGGCAGATTTGCAAAAGCTTCAAAGGGGAAACGCACAGGGGTAAGAAAAGAATGACAATGCATTCACTGGCATTAAACCCTTCCAGACAACAATTCATCCAAACCCATTGCCTCTGATACAGTTTGTGGCTTTTGCAAATAACCAAATAAGAACAGAGCAGGCAGGGCAGCTACACAAAAGACCTATTCAGAGTAGAAACACAGAGTCACTTTTGTGGTGCAAGCTCTTCCCAACGCTGGCAAGAAAATAAATCTAAATACAGAAGCCACCGGTTCACTGTGCAATATGAGCCAGTGAAGGAGGCCATTACAAACATTATTTGTTTAAGACCAAACGCTGATGATTTTCATGGTGTGTGAAGAACTACCGTCCCTGGATGCTGTACAGAGATTTTTAATTTAAAGAAATAATCTGTTTCCCAAAGCTCAAATCTTCAACAAGAGAAGTCAGCTGGGTGCCAGCTACCATTGCTTCCTCTGGGCCATAGCATATTTTACATGGCTCTGGATATTCAGCTTCTACGCGCTCATGTGCTGCACACTCCCCTATGGTTCTTCGTATAGCTCCAGGCAATTACTGCTTGACTGAAATGCTACACTCTCTGTGGGTGAAAAGTGCTATATAAGAATTGGGTATTAATATACTGTACCCACAGCCCAGTGTGCACGTGGCTGGACTTGGACAGTGAAGAAAGCTCAGATATCAGTGCATGGACTCTCCCTGGTTCTGCACAACTTCACTAACTTACATTTCTATGGTATGTTTTATGGTAAAGATGCCCCAAGTGTTTCACAAAAAGATAAGCCTGTACCCTTGCAGGGAGATCACTTTGCCTACCAGAGAAGTGTAGCCACCTCAGGGGAAGAATATGCCAACTTTAACAGTGCAAGGCAACAGTGAATAGTTTGGGGAAGGAACTGCAGCAGTCATAACCATTTGACATATGACTGCCATTGGGCTCTCTCCTGGCTATGAGGAGGTCTTTCCAAAGTGGGTTTGTGTTGTTAATTGCTTCTTCTTTCTAATCCACCCATCACTATATTTCCCCTTTCTCCTTCCCTTGACATAGGTCAATTACAAGAGCAAGACATCTCAGGTTTTGCATCAATGCTTGACAGGGTATGTATCCTATGTATTTCAGGCAGAGCAAAGGCTGATCAGAAGGAGTGGCACAGACCTAGCTAGGAGGGTGGGAGAAGGAGGGAACATTGAGGAATGATTCACTGGGTGGGTGGGTGGCTGACCGACAGGCAGGGCTAGCCCTGTGCTGCATGAATGACCTTACACCTACTCTGGAAGTGGTGAGCCATTTCTGGAACGGTTGCAATGGAGCAGCCCACCAGCAATCTAAACAGAGACCTGAGCTCATGTCTTCAGTGTTCCATGCTTTATGGTGGCTGCTGATCCAATTTCAGGTCCATTTCAAGCTTTTGCCCTTATCTATAGAGCTCTAAATTGGCTAGAAAAATGTGGCTGTGTCAGGGACTGTCTCTGTCTAGTCACACCCCACCATGGCCACTTAGTTCAATGCAATAGTACGGCTGATGGAGCCTGGGCTCCAATTAACTTTCTCAGCAAAGGCCCCCAAACTGTTGAAATTGCGGACACCAGAGAGCAAGCTAAGCCTGAATCTTGCATCCTTCAAGGTACATTGCAAGACTCATCGGTTTCCTTGGGTCTTCTAATGTACAAGCTGCAGATTGACCGCAACGATTTACTTCTGGAAGTAACCACCTAGGACTTCTGTTAAGTAAATGACTCTAAACAGAAGGGACAGAGCAGGTCTTTACATGGAAGAAACAGATGTTACACAATGGCAGACATGTGAAAATGATGGAGCTCTGAGAAATGCCAGCTGTAGTGCAATCAGGGTGTGAGATTGCTCCACTGTTCCTTCCCTCTGCCTCCATCCAGGGAGGGAGCAGAAAGGTGAATACTACATGGGAGGGGCTCATTTCACAACTACCCACACCCTGCCCTGGAGGCATTTGGCATTGACCTCAGCACGGCAATGAGGCCATCCTGACACACCTGCTTTTATTGGCTCCCTGGAATAATCAGGATTAGTCAGTGGCCACAAAGAGACATGAAGATCTGCCAGATGCCAGTGGGAGTACAGGGCCAGCAACTTTTCTGTTACAAAAGAAAGGAAGATGCTGGCTGAAAGCAGCCTGAGGAGAGATGGCCTATGGGGAAGATACAGAGATGGGTCCTTCCTATAAAAAGGCACTGGCCACTAACTCCTCCTGCTGATGGGTGAACTTCAAAATGGTCCAGAGCCTCAGCAGACCCAAGGGATTTAACAAGGCTGGACTGACCCCTTGCAGGAATGGCCTCATGTTATTCTGAGCTTTGGCTCTTAATCCTTGATGAGTGGAACTAGGAAGTACAGAGGTGAGGTTACATGTTTAATTTAAACCTTCCAAAAGGTATAGATCACTTCTTATTTGGCCTGGTTGCTGTATTTCAAAACAGTCACCCTGGGTCCTCCACACAACCCAGACCAGCTCATGAAGCCCATCTGTCACTTATAATCCCAAACCTGTTACCCATTTCCCCCCTCCTTGTACGTCTCTTCTGTCACAGTTTCAGGGCAAATGCACCAGTATTCCCCCTCCACTGTCCTTTGAGGCTTCCCGGTTAAAATTTCCGGTTCCCAGCAGTCATCTCTCTGGGGCAGAGACCCGAGTCTCACTGACTCCTGACAAGGGATTTTAAGACTGCACAGCTCCCTGGATTGGCACTGTGATATCCCCAGCAAGCCAGACTGCCTAACCAGGCCAGCATCTGCGCTTTTCTTTCTCTCCAAATGCTACAACCAGTATATAACCCGCAGTCACAGCTCCATCTAAGCAAGCACTTTTATTCTTCAGATAAAAGCTCCGAAGAGAAAATGTATTAGAAGAAGTTCCTACTTTCATGCTAAAAAGCTTACCAAAGGTCACACCAACCTCCAACCTTGGGCTTTGGTAGATTTAAGTCCTTCAAAACCCACAACTGGGTTTTCCCTGCTGGTTACAAGTTTATATCAGTCTTGAATTCAGAACCAGAACAAAAACTGGGCAGATCAGCTGTTTCTTTATGCAGTTTGGGCCTTTGATCTTGGCCTCAAGTAACAGGTAATCAGCAGACAAAGACCCTCTCCTCAGGCTAAAGCTTTAAAAGACTAGATTTTTGCATGACTAGAGTTGGGTAATTTGCATTAACCTCTCCCTAGGGATGCCCCAGGAAATCCACTTCATACTTATTGTCTCAAAAGTCCATACTCGTCTGGCACATTTTCAAGATAGTCTTTTGAACTCCCATTTCTTACATCAGGCACATCTCCCCCCTGGAGAGGTTAAATACAATCCCTGCCCACAACACAAATTTACTGCAATTAGTTTTTTCAAGGATATTGCAAGAAATTGCCATATCTAGCACATCTTCTTGCCAGTCTCCCCCTTCAGCAAATAAGCATCTGGAATTGCCTTCAAACTTCCCCTTATTGGTGCAGCTTCGACCCACCCATCCTTTACCTTCCATCTTCCCTACTCAGCTGCAATAGCTCCTCCCTGCCATTTTCTAACCACATGCAAGATACCCCTCAAATCTTGCACCAATGCTGCTTAATAAGCTGCTGTGCTGAACTTCCTACAGAAGAGGAGGCCTGAAATCTCCACTGCAATGAACTGGTCCTTCTACAAATGTTGCATCACAGGCATCCTTACTATTGACTAGTTTTAGTGGGGAGGGAGAGAAAGAGTAATATTTCCATGATGAAACACACCAACTCAGTTTATTATGAATCATGTGGTCTTTTGTTAATTACCTGAAAGTGTTCAAAAAACAGCTGGGTATTTGTGAGAATGTTTGCCAATACCAAAAGTTTTGTGAATTTTAGCACTACTTATTCACTCAGAAATTCATAACAGCGTCATTCCACAATTAAAAATGGTCATCTGATCTGGAAGCAAAAGCATGACATGACTGATAAAGTGTTTTTAAGACAGCACATCAACTGAAAATGATTTGTCCAAGTGGCGCAGTGAACATCCTGATGTAGTCTAAGAAAATCAGATTTAGCCCATGAACACTAGCCAAGCAACAGGTTAAATGTATAATTAATTTTATTTGTAAGATATAGTTTAGCTAGTTCAACACCCTGCATCAAGATCCTAACCCGGCACAGAAAAGTGTGCAATTCAGAATTCATTTGAAAATGGAGAGGATAGGTTAAGAAGAAAACTGATTTCAGAGGTCAGCTTCTATTTGTGTCTGGCATGGCAAGTTCTGACTAGGTGCAAAACAAAAGACCAAGAGGATTGTTAGGAACAGAGGAAGAATGAGCGCAAAGTTGTGAATAGGAAGGTCACTGGTCTTTAAGGTAAAGACAAGTCTGAACTTGGTGGATGAGTGGAAGGTAGTGAAGAGATGCAAAGAGACACTAGCAGTCAGAGCATTGGGAGGGCGGAGTGGGGAGAGAGACGATTTTGACAGCACCATTTTGGATAGACTCGAGTGGGCACAAAATGGGATGTGGAGAGTCCAGAGAAGAGGCAGTTGCAGCAGTCAAAGCAAGAGACGGACAAGAGTTGGGGTTATAGGAACAGAGAGGGAAAGAGGATTTCAAAAGACGGAATGCAGTACAGTAAGATTTAGGAATAAAAAAAGAAAGGTGTAAAACAGATCCCTCAGTTTATATAGGAGTGACAGGAAGGATAATACAGTTACAGATCTTGAGTGACACTCTGATGTATGACCATGCTTTATTGTATAGCACCACAGTTTCAATATCACAGAATGAACTTTTCACCTGTTAACATAGAGAACAGCAGGTTGAGAGTCCCAGTGTTTCACTTAATCATGGAGCACACGCACATCCAGTTACATAGGTGAATCAGGGGATTGGTTTCCTAGGAGAATTGTAGCAATTAAATACAGTATGTTCCTGTTTGCCTCTTGCTAGTTTGCTTAACAAGGTGAAGAAACTGTTAGCTATTTGATCTAGCCTTGAGCATATGTCAGGAAGACCATCTGGCATAATTACAGATCAGCTGTGCCAGGATGATCAATTAGGCTTTTTTAATTAATAGCTGAAGCTGAAACTCAATGCACCCAAATGTTTCTCTTCTGTTTATTAGTCTCTCTCTCAAAAAGAGACTTACATTTAATAGTAAGCAGCAGCCATATATATCTTGCTGCTTTGAATTAGTTTATTTAAATAGCAAGCAATGATGAGATGGGGCTGAACTGCAGAGTTCAGAGCTGGATCTGACCTTGCAACTCACCATTCCCATCCCCTCAGCTCACCAACTCCACAGGGATTTTCACACAAAATACCATCAGTATAGGCTCACCAAGGCACTGACTGGAAAGTTCCCAGCAGCCTGGCTCCATCAGAGCTGTGTTGCTATGGAGCTGGGTAGTGGGGCCTAGGAGGCAGTGCAGAAACACAGACCCTCTGTGCAGAGAGCGCTAAGCACCAGCAGAGGACTCAACGTCCTCATATTTTAGGGCCCTTTCCACTCCACTACTCAATAGGGACAGGGACCACCTTTTCGTTCTGTGTTTATACAGCGCCTGGCACAATGGGGTCCTGGTTCATGACTGAGGCTCATATGTGCTACGGTAATACAAACACCAACCAACCAACATGGCCAAAAATCCACAATATCCTTCTAAAGATTCTGGTCCCATGTGGGTTTCCCATCATGTAGAGGATGTCTGGGGCTAAGATTTTAAAATAGTTGCATCACTGTAGGGCTTTGACTGGCTGAGACTTTGTTTAAATGGCAAAGTTGCACTGGCTTAGTTTAAATTGGTTTTTAAATTAATTTAATTAAACCTGTGGTGTTCAATGCTTAAGGTGCTTCCAGGAGCAATTCTTTATTCCATATCTGGTTCCAACGGGCTGGGCATAGAAATGTAGGGCTGGAAGGGACCTCCAGAGATCGTCAAGTCCAGCCCCCCACGCTGAGGCAGGACCAAGTAAATCTAGACCAACCTGTTCTTAAAAATTTCCAGTCACGGAGATTCCACAACCTCTCTTGGAAGCCTACTCCAGCTCTTTACCTACCCTTATAGTTGGAAAGATTTTCCTAATATCTAACCTAAATCTCCCTTGGCAAGTCCATTATTTCTTGTCCTAGCTACAGTGGACATGGAGAACAACTGATCACCATCTTCTTCTTAACAGCCCTTAACATATTTGAAGACTTATCAGATCCTCCCTCAGTCTTCTTAGGACTAAAGATGCCCAGTTTTTAAAATCTTTCCTCATAGGTCAGGTTTTCTAAACCTTTTATCATTTTTGTTGCTCTTCTCTGGACTCTCTCCAATTTGCTGACATCTTTCCTAAAGTGTGGCACCCAGAATTGGACACAGTACTCCAACTGAGGTGAACAAGAGCTTCACAGCACCCTGTCTAGATTATCTTTCTGGAAAGCCCTGCCCTTAATGCCACAAAACCAGTGCAAATCCCCACATGGACGCTTATTTCAGTTTAACTTAAACGTGTCCCCAATCAACTTAAGGTAGAGCAAAATACGCCACCCTTACACCAAACTAAAGGCATTCACACAGAGCCTTGCACTGGTTTAAATCATCGCCTTCAGTTAAACCAGTGATATTTTCTCACGTAGACGAGCCTTGAGCGTTATGGTCATTGTTCAGTGCTGGCTCTAGTTTTCTTACTGTTTATTGTACAGTTACTTCTTCAGCTGACGAGGTAGAGGACTTTTCTTCCATTGCTGAGGTCCTGGGCTCCATTCCTACAAAACCACCAGATAGGAGCTACCAATAAAGATATATTGCTATCCCTGCAAGTAGCTCTTATACGAGGATATTTACTCATAGAATGGAACTAGCCCATACAATAAAATACTATTGTCCTGCATATTTGACAGCAACGTTGTGGCTAGCTGTTACGAAAGCAATGAAAGACTGCCTCACTCCACGGCTGAAGGGAAGAGATTATTGGCAAATGAGTACATTTGCATTTTGTGTTTAATGAGCCAAACACAGAATCCTTTACCATCAATATTGGTACAATCCAACAGTTTTATGTATTAGGCACGTTATTTCCTTGGAGACACACCAACCACCTACCCAAATTGCTATAAAGAGGCCACATACATATACACTATGCAGATGGCTGAAAATATAAGCTTTCTGGGTAAATAGATGACCACACAATAAGCCTGTATGAGAGCTCTAGCAGCTGGACATTAATGGAAATTAAAGGTGTGCCCCATAAAATGGGTGCTGCCAGAACGTTATCACCTCATCATAATTAATAGATGCACAGACACGTCAAGGCATGGAACGTTAAGGCCACATCCTCTGCCCTGTTAAACAGGCTGCACACAACCTGTTCCAGAATCAAAATGCATTTGCAGGAGAGTAGAAAATGATCTTCAGTGTATTTTTAAGCGTACCAAGATAGGACTAACATTTCCCCATGTGACTGACCCACCCTGAGACTAACAGAATGATCATGTGTCCTGACTCATCCTGCCCAGCACAGAACAGCTTGCAGTGTTTCTGTGCCAATGTCAACAGAGACTCAGGTAAGCACAAAAAAAGCAATAGGCTGTCAAGCATTTCCGTGAAGAGTCTTGCTCTGATTACTCTGGAGCAGGGAATAGGGCAGAGTAACCTGTCTGGAATATGTAACCACTGGGAATACAAACGTGCCTGCATGCACTTGTCTCTGCTGTTAACTTGTACCTTTTCTCTTCGTTCACCTTTTGCCTATTGTCTAAATCCTAGTGCTCCATGGTCTGAGTTATTTGTTTGTAAAGTCCCAAGCACAACAGAGCCCTGATCCTTGTCTGGGGTCCTTCGCACTACCACGTTAGACATAAGCCAAAACAGCCCAATGACTTCAGATGGAGTTGTGGGTGCTCAATATCTCCTGAGAAACAGGCCCAAGGCATCCCACCTTGAGCACCCAAAATTAGAGGCTGCTTTTTCAGAAATTGCCTTGCCCTAACTTGATTTCCTCCTTACTCCATTAGTCAGTTCACCTGCTTGTTCCATCGCATACCTGATTCTCCACGCACTTTAATTACCGAACTTTGCTCTACTGCCTGTTTATTACAGTATCGTGCTATTAGTCGCCTTAATCATTGACCTGGGGCTTCTATTCTGATCACTTTCACAACTCAGTTTGTTTCTTGTGCTGTTGCTAATTCCCCGTTCTCCCAAGGAATTAGCAGTGTCTGGACATAGCCAGCTGCTGCTCACCCCTGCTTCTGAATGCACCCCTTCTGGGTCAGTCTCTTCCTGCACCTCCTCTTTCTCCAGCTGCCCTCCTTTTCTTCTATTCCCACCACCAGTTCCACTTTCTCTGCCCTTCCCCATCTCCCACCTCCTTGCTCTGCCACTCAGTTCTACATCCACCCCCTCTTCTGCCACCACCAGAGTCAATTGCCCCAATTCTGCCCATCTCCTTTATCTCCCCCCTCCTGACACCTTGATCCCTCTGGCCCCTCACCCTTCCATTTCACTCCACACTCCTGATCACTTTAGAACACTCGTCCCATCTCAAGATAGATCACTCAGGCAAACATCTAATCTTTTATTGCCCCCTCCCCCCGCCTGCCATTTAGTGAAATGCAGACCCTTCTCCTCCTACCCAGCACTGTCATGCAGCAGCTTCAGCTTTCCCCAGGGTCATTAGGCTTCTCTCCTGCTTCTTCCAATTCACCAGAACTGCCTCAGAGGACCTCTTCATGGCCAAGTTTGGAGCCTCTGGAGCTTTCCAAGGCTCTCATCTGTTTTACTGGACCGCTGCACATATCCTCCTGGAATCAGTTCCCTTTATCCTGTCAATAACACTTCATCTTGCACAATCTGGTTCCTGGCTGTGTACAGTGAAAAATAAAGTCCAAAGTCCAGTATGCCACTGTAGCAAATAGCTTACAGAGACCCACTCCGCACCCTCCCATCTCACTCAAAATACAAAAATCACGCACATAGGTTCACACACAGACCATGCCCTACAGAAGAACCACACTGGTGTTGATGGGAGGTACCATGTCGGGTTGAGAACAGTGCCTATGGCTCTTGCGTGCGTGCATGGCATTAGAAGGATCATTTTAGCAGTCTTAAGGGAACTGCTGGCCACTTAATTCAAGTGAATTACAGGCAGTCTTCCAACCTCAACATGAATTTAGCTCACTCATACATTTCACTAGCAAAAGCTGCAGGAAAGTCTCAGAAAGGATTTGTATGTCCGTCCTGCCACTCTTGGTGCAAGTGCATCTCTTGCAACAAACACCCAGTTTGATTCAGCTTCTAAAGTAAAGCCAGCCAAACCTTGGTGTTAGTGGACTATTTCAACTCCTGCTCACCTGAATGTGTATAGCAATACTGCGCTGTTCACATCTGTTCTAAACATTCAGTAATTAGACTTGGTAGTAACTGACCCAGCAGTGTAATTGGACAAATAAGCCAGTTCACTTATCTGGTCAGATACTGTGGAGTCCTCAAGGTTTCTCTATGTATATTTAGATCTTGCTCAGCTTTTATAGA
Organism: Eretmochelys imbricata; assembly: GCF_965152235.1. NCBI lineage: Eukaryota > Metazoa > Chordata > Testudines > Cheloniidae > Eretmochelys > Eretmochelys imbricata. Next base: position 7,849,332 of record NC_135593.1, on the reverse strand, counting down.
ATAATGGCCCCCTGAATCAACACTATTCACTCCTGGTTCTAGTTCTGAAATACATCTGGAACATTTAACTAGAGATCCTTTGATCTATGGGGGGACCCAAAGCTCAATAAGGCCTCCCATTCTCTCACAATTTCATTCCCCTCAAGCAAGTGCTTTACTAGGGGAGAGGGTATGATTTCCAAGAGCCTCTCAATTCTTTACCTGCAAACTTGTTCAAAGGTGGGTGGGAAAGATTAGAAATAAAAGGGAAAGTTTGAATTTCTGTAGGTGCATGGTTTGAAGCCATGCAGATGGCAGTGACTTCTATTGCTGGTGATTAATTGCCAGCAGCTTAACAGAAAAAGAACTAAATCCCTTTTATATGAGAGCTGCTCACCCTTTCTCTGCCCCCAGAAATGAGTACACTTTTATTATTTACATACTGAACAAATCTGAGTGCAAGTGTATGACAGGATTGCATGTGATGGTAGTGGGCAGAGCTCAACAGCCCTGAGGTTCACTTTCCATTTAGGTCTTATGTTCCTAAGAACTCATGGTTCACAGTTTCAGCCAGACATCTGCAAAGGTCAGGAAGAGATTCCTTTCCCCCCCACTGTATTCTGGGATTTAAAACAAACAAAAACAAACCCACCTTCCTCTGAAGCATCAGGAATAGTAACAGCTGGAGATGGGACAGAGGTGGCACTGGGCATTCTGCCTCTCAGGTGGTTGGCTGGTTTGTTCTTGCTTACATGCTTGGGGTCTAACTGATAACCATATGTGGGGTTGGGAAGGAATTTTTCCCCAGGTCAGATTGACAGTGAGCTTGTTTTGTTTTAAACCTCCCTCTGCAGCATGTGGGTGTAGGTCACTTGCCAGGATCATCTGGGTAAGCTCACTTAATGACCTTGGGCAGTGATGTGCCTCAGCCCCTCCTACTCTCTGCCTGTGGCACCTAATGGTCTAGTCTTCTGTGGGCTGTAATATTTTGGCCTAGTTTCAGTGGTTGGGTGTAATGTGCAGGTGCTGGGTAGTGTTGGTGGCCTGTGATGTACAGGAGGTCAGACTAGATGAACTGGTGATCCCTTCTGGCCTTAAACTCTGACAAGTCAACAGATATTCTATAGGAAAAATGGTCAATAACTTGTGCCAGTTCTAGGGGTTATTTTTTGTTCACGGGTTTACGAACAGCTCACTGGATGAGCAGTCAACTGGAAAAGAATAGTGTCACTCCCCCCGCCCCCGAGCTCCATCCATAAACCAAGTTGCATCCACTGGAGAGGTGACTGAGATGCCACTCACCACAGATCTTGGTAACGGGATCATCCCACTGCTTTTTTGCATGCTTCGAGCTACAGTGAAGTAATTAATGTTGAAAGGACATTCTCATCAGTCCTCAGAGCTAATAACCCATTGGGATGGGTGGCAGCATTTCACACTTTTTGGGGCTGCTGTCCCAGGCTGCCTGCAGGCTCTGGAAGACATCACTGTATGTGTTACTCCTAGATGGCATTTGAAAAGTTAGGTGAAAGCTAAGATTCTAGAGCAAAGATGGCAGCTTCCAGCCAAAAGGCCCTAGCTCACAAACCAGCTCTGTTTGGCCTCTGCTTTATAAGAGGCAGCTACACATGGCAAGCTCACTTGCTTCATTTATTGCAAGCCCCCAGTGGCCAGTGCAATGTTATTCCCTACTTCCAGCCCCTGAAGGATACTGCTCCTCTTCCCACAGCCATCAGGGAGTGGCAACACTAGGGCAGCTGAGGTAGAAGAGGCCTTCCTTCCCCATGTAGTTTCTATACTCCAGATGTTCTCACCAAGTGTCTGGTTCCTCTCTGTCAGAGTATAGTGAAACCTCATAGGCTGGGATGCTCTCAGCGTTTTCCTCAGGAATTGAAATTAGGGGGAGTGTTTAAAAATACATGGGGAGGAGTAAGGACTGATGAGGCATGAGACCATTAGGGTGAAGGTAGGTAGTATGGCACCATAGTAAAAACTGAAAAATGGTTCACAACCATTTTATTAGATTTAACTCACGTTTTTAAAATCTCACAAATTAAAGTTGGCTACACAAGCCTAGTATGAAGCACTATGTCTACCTTCATCTTGGTTTCCTGTTGTAATTTTGCACAACTCTGTTAATGAACTTCTTGAATGCAGTGCATTCATTTTTGGTGGCTTCTCATGTGTCCAGTACTTCCAGTCCTTCATGATATGGTCATGATCATGCAGAAAGCGACTTCTTTCAGAACAAAATTCTATTCAATGAGGAAAAAGAACACTCAGCTATAGCCGTCGTGACTGGGACTAGAAAGAGATGAATTCCTACTTCTTTCATCCCAGGAAACATAGCACAAAAATTAGGTTGAACCACTAGTGATGATAAAGAAGTTGAAGTTAAATCTACACTTGTTCATTGTATGATATTCCACTCTGTGTTCAAATTCTCTATTCTGTCCTGGTCACATGGTAGCCCCATTGCAGGGAGTGCCTCACTCCACTCAACTGTCAGTGTTTTGTAAGACAGGCATCTGTAAAAGCTACGTAGAGGTTGATAGAATCCAGAAGTTGGTGTTGTAGACATGTAAGAATCAAGTCTGTGTATTTTACTTTTTCAGCTGGCTTATACTAACTCCTTAAATGAAGTGCCCTAATTAGTCAACTTCTGAACTGAAGTCTTTGCTTCTTCCAGTGCGTTTTCAATAGATATCTGATTGATACAAATGTAGTTTCCATTGCTGGACAGAGATCTACTACTATTGTAGAAGATGCCTGGATGGCATTGTATAATGACCCAAGTGGTTTCAACAGTGGATTTACGAGAGAATGGCAATTGTCTTCTCTGAAGTTAGTAGCAAAAGGAGTCCACCAGCCTAACTACTGAGATCCGTCCCATCTCGGTAGTTTCCAAAGCCAATAATAATGGTTGAAGTAATTTTAAGACAATAGCCAAGGATCACTCATGAGAAAGCCAGCGGGTTTTCCCAGGTTGGACTAATTTGAACTTCAGTCCCAGTGTATCATCTATATTTTCCAAGATGACTTTTGGACTTTTTCCTTTTGGACTCTTTTTTTTTTTTTTTTTTCTCGCCAGCAAGAGTATGAGGATGATATTAAATGCCTTTGAAGATTCTGTAGCTCGTACTAGTAGGAGTAGACAGCCTCTGTAGTTTGAATAGGAGAGTTTAGAGTTACACTTTTCTCTGAGCAAGCTTTGTACTTCACTATGTCTTCCAGAGAAGTTTGCAGCTCCATCAAATGCACAAGCAGCCATCTCTCTGAAGTTCAATTTACAAGCATTTAACTCTAAGACGTGTGTTGTCAGAGTTTTAGCCATGTGTCTTCTATAACCTGAACATCTAGAAATTCATCTACTGGCCTACGACTGTCATCACGATAATATATGCAGTGACTTAATACTTGACACCTATTTGCATTGATTCATTCATCAGCCATGTATGCACATTTTCTGAATGTGGTGAGAGAGTTCTTCACTTTTTCAACTGCGGAGTCTTTCACTGTTGCACCACATGCTTCTAACCATGTCAGCTGAGTTTCTTGCAGAAAGAGAGTGAGCATTTGCTGGTCTTTGGTCAGAAGCATTATCCAACTTTAGAATTAACAAATGACAATGCACTTCACATTGGCCTCCAGTGTGTAGAGCGTGGTATCTCTTGCTTAAAGAGAAAGTATGATGTGACAGCCATGTTTGTTTGAATAAATTGTGTCTCCAGCATTTTTAACAACCTTGTTAAGTACTTCTAAAATTGGCTGTGACAATGACTGGCTTATAAGGCTTTCTGCATCTCCATGCAATCTAGAGGATTTGTGTTTTGCAGCCTTTTCACATAGTTTGTCAGCATTGGCTTTGCTGATCGGTCTGGCAATCCAAGCTCCTCCACTTTTATTATATAAATCCATGGTATGCTCACATCTTGAATACTGCATGCAGTTCTGGTCACCCCATCTCAAAAAAGATGTACTGGAATTGGAAAAAGTACAGAGAAGGGTAACTAAAATGATTAGGGGTGTGGAACAACTTTCATAGGAGGAGAGATTAAAAAGACTGGGACTTTTCAGCTTGGAAAAGAGAGGACTAAGAGGAGATATGACTTGACTGGTGTGGAGAAAGTGAATAAGCTCCTTCACATAACACAAGAACTAGGGGTCACCCAATGAAATTAATAGGCAGCAAGTTTAAAAACAGACAAAAGGAAGTATTTCTTAAAACACAATACAGAGTCAACCTGTGGAACTTTTTGCCAGGGGATATTGTGAAGGCCAAAACTATTACTGGGTTCAAAAAAGAACGAGATACTCATGAAGGATATGTCCATCAATGGCTATTAGCCAGGATGGGTAGGGATGCAACATCTTGCCCTGAGAGCCTCTGCTTGCCAGAAGCTGGGAATGCACAACAGAGGATGAATCACTCAGTAATTGCCTTGTTCTGTTAATTCCCTTTGAAGCACCTGGCATTGGCCACTATTGGAAGACAGGGTACTGGACTAGATGGACCATTGGTCTAACCCAATATGGCTGTTCTTATGTTAAAATTAATTATAATAAAAATGTTTATTACAGAAACTCCCCAAGATAATGATCTCTCAAGATAGCACCTTTTTTTAAAAAAAAAAAATCTTTGCTTACTAGGAAATGTATATTTATATGAAAGTTTCTTAGTCACAAATCTAGCATTCTGGAGCAAAGTCACTAAAATGTAGTCCAACAAACAAATGTTCCTTTCACATGCCCCTCTCATCTCCCTCTACTGCATCCCACTCATAGTTATTGTCCTTGGTCAGTGAAGACCTGGAGTTCAGAGGTGCTTTCACATGAGTTCACCTCCCATCCTGGGAGAAGGCATCATGCTTGGTCGTCCAGCTGCTCACCACTCGCTCTGGTCACTCACTCTGGCTGCTGCTGTTTGTTGTCCCACCATTCACTCCACTGCTGATGGCCCTGTACCATCACCTTCTGCTGCCACTGTGACCTCTGCGAGTTGTCTCTTGAAGTTCTGCCTAGCACTCAGTGATTTCAGCTCTCAGTGGGAGAGCCACACAGTGAGTGCAGGCTGGACTGTCATTTCTACAGAAATGCTGTCCTGCAGCAGGTCTAAGCACTTAGACCTGATTATTAGTGATTTCAGCTCTAGTGATGACTTAAAAAAAAACAAAGACTCTCTATGGAGCCTGTCAAGGTTCCTTCCCCACTCTGAACTCTAGGGTACAGATGTGGGGACCTGCATGAAAACCTCCTAAGCTTACTTTTACCAGCTTAGGTTAAAACTTCCCCAAGGTACAAACTATTTTACCTTTTGCCCTTGTACTTTATTGCTGCCACCACCAAACGTGTAACCGGTGTATTACTTGGAAAGAGTCCGTTTGGAAACGTCTCTTACACCCCCTTTCCTGGGCTTGATAAAAATCCTCACCAATTTGCATAGGTGAACACAGACCCAAACCCTTGGATCTTAAGAACAAGGAAAAAGCAATCAGATTCTTAAAAGAAGAATTTTAATAGACGAAAAAGTAAAAAGAATCACCTCTATAAAATCAGGATGGTAAATACCTTACAGGGTAATCAGATTCAAGACATAGAGAATCCCTCTAGGCAAAACCTTAAGTTACAAAAAGACACAAAAACAGTAATCTACATTCTATTCAGCACAGCTGATTTTCTCAGCCATTTAAAGAAATCAGAATCTAACATCTATCTAGCTAGATTACTTACTAAATTCTAAGATTCCATTCCTTTTCTGTCCCCGGCAAAAGCATCACACAGACCGAGAAAGTCTTTGTTTCTCCCTCCCCCCAGCTTTTGAAAGTATCTTGTCTCCTCATTGGTCATTTTGGTCAGGTGCCAGTGTGGTTATCCTAGCTTCTTAACCCTTTGCAGGTGAAAGGGTTTTTCCTCTGGCCAGGAGGGATTTAAAGGTGTTTACCCTTCCCTTTATATTTATAACATAGCCTAATAAGCTCTATCTTTAAATAGGGGAGAGGGGCAAGTCAAATAGTGCCTGTGACTCTTAGGCACAGCCCACACCACCAAGCAAAACCCCGTCCCACGCCACCCACCTCTCCCCACTGGGATCTGCCATCCAAACCTCTTGCTTCATAAGTGCAGTTCACTTGAGGGGTGACCAATGCTTAATTTGTAATGAAAGAGGAGCCGGGACTCAAGCAAGGTTTTTACTTTCCTAACTAATGTGGCAAGCCCGGAGCTATGTACTGCCAAGCCTAGAGGTGCCAGGGCTCAGTCCTGGCAAAAATTAAGCCTTGAGGGTGACCCCTTCAATCAGGGCAGGCTAAGTACAGTTCTGCTGCCCTTTACTCAAACAACAACAACATTTCTTGACCCGCACATTCAATACCAAAATGTGGGGGTCATGGACCTGGGGATTACAGTGGATGAGAAGCTGGATATGAGTCAGCAGGGTGCCCTTGTTGCCAAGAAGGCCAACGGTATATTAGATGTATTAGTAGGAACATTGCCAGCAGATCGAGGGAAGTGATTATTCCCCTCTATTCGGCACTGGTGAGGCCACACCTAGAGTATTGCGTCCAGTTTTGGTCCCCTCACTACAGAAGGGATGTGGACAATTTGGAGAGAGTCCAGCGGAGGGCAACGAAAATTATTAGGGGGCTGGGGCACATGACTTACGAGGAGAGGCTGAGGGAACTGGGATTATTTAGTCTGCAGAAGAGAAGAGTGAGGGGGGAATTTGATAGCAGCCTTCAACTGCCTGAAGGGGGGTTCCAAAGAGGATGGAGCTCGGCTGTTCTCAGTGGTAGCAGATGACAGAACAAGGAACAATGGTCTCAACTTGCAGTGGTGGCGGTCTAGGCTGGATATTAGGAAACACTATTTCACTAGAAGGGTGGTGAAGCACTGGAATAGGTTACCTAAGGAGGTGGTGGAATCTCCATCCTTACAGGTTTTTAAGGCCCGGCTTGACAAAGCCCTGGCTGGGATGATTTAGTTGGTGTTGGTCTGCTTTGAGCAGGGGATTGGACTGAATGACTTCCTGAGGACTCTTCCAACCCTAATCTTCTATGATTCTAAAATTATTTGTAACCCAACACCAGCCAAAATTGATCACTTGGGCAGCACAGCTCTGTCTGCTGGATACCTAGGCAGAGTAGGTGAGTTCATATAAATAATCTGGTCCTGAATCCTTCCCCTGGCTCATCACTAGCTGTCAGGGGAGAGCTCATTCAGACCTTGCTTACAAATCATAATTTGAAATTATAATGTTGGCCAACATTACCGAAATGAATGTGCCAGCATTGTCAGAAAACACAGCAGCTGTGTGAAGAAGCTAGTCTTTGTTCATACTTTTCAAACCTATTTTACTTTTTCAGGTACAAGTATTTTATCATACACTGTACAGGCTTTTTAAATGGGAATTGAAACATGAATACAAATTCACATTTCCAACCAATGATGAAATTGGAATCACTGCATTTAACTAGTTGACCACTTTGGGGTGGGGGGGAGGAAGAGTTGGGGAAAGTCAGGCAGGATTTACACCACCACTGGGCAGCAGGGGGGTGTAGGGAAATCCCTGGATGCTCTAGGATGGAGGGTGGAAAGGTGCTTCCACTGAACCTTCATACAGTGGGACAATATGTGGGGGAGGAGACAGAGACAAATGGTGAGAATATGTCCCCCAACTCTTATAAAGAGAACAAAAAGATGATAAAAGGAACCAACAAGAGATGTGTGGAGAAAGCTACTCTCACAAACTTAAGTTGTTCCTAAACTTGTTTCCTTCTCTTGCCCCATTCACCCATTACCGGTCTCGAAATCCTCCTTGTGCAACATCAAATTTAAATGTTGGCATGATGCTGTATTTGTCTGCAAATTCTCACACACCCCTATAATCATATAAACACTTCAACCTCTCCCCTTGGGAATCTATTTGCTTGTTTGTTAGTGCTCCCTGTCAGGCTAAACTTCCCCTTTGCAGAATTTCATGCTATTAATCACACGTTTTCGTATATCCCTTTCCTCCAGCTGCACCCAGGGAGAATTGTGATGGTTTTGAACAGTTGTTATTAAACTAATTAGGCTGATGAAAAAAATCTGCAAGACCAGTGGAGCAACTTTCCTTCATTCTACAGTTACTTCTGAAAATTTCCAGTCTTCGGTTAAAAAAAACAAAAAGACCTAATGAATCAAATTAATTATATAATTGACACCTAAAATGCCTGAAAGTCACTTTTGGGGGAACGGGGTGCGCACATGCAGCCTGCTCATAGATGCTACCCTAGAAATTCAAGCTGTTAGCAATTTTCTTCCATCAGCATTTGAGATCAGTACATAGGGTTTTGTACTGTATCAGACGTTGTACCTTATGCTAGAAAAGAGATTGGTTACCAATTTTAATAGATGACGGGGATGACTTTTTACCCTTCCTTATTGTTCCTATCAGAATTTTTGCTGAAGCAAGTCTGCCACTGGTATCAAGCTTTGATAAGAGTTATTTCTGGACTCTGATCTTGCTGCTATTCTTTGCTCTAGAAGCATTTGTTTATTTTTCACTTACTGTAAAAGAATAAAACATTTCTGGACAATGCTACAGAGAGTGTGCCTGAGGGCAAATGCATTTCAGGCCAGCAGCTCAACAACATATGGATCTCATCTAGATTTTGTTCTAGGCTTTAGAAGAAAAGGCTCTGTCTCATTAGTTTGGTTGAAGACAGAGCAGAAGAATCAGGATTAAAGAAAGATAATCATAAAGCTACATTAGTCCGGTGACAGAGCAAGATCCTCAACAAGTCCAAGGACCAAGTGGCCAAGGACATAAAGTATCATTTTACACATAATGTCATTGAAAGTTGGTCTTTTCCTCTCCTGCTTCCAAAGCTTTCAATTGCCATTAGCCTGATGTACCTTAGTGCAGCCGACTCACATTGTTTAGAGGTTTCCTTCTTGTAAGTTATTGGCTGCCAGGCTCCTAGATCTTTAACCACTAGGCTCCCTGATCAGTTTGCTACCACGACATACGCGGTGTGGTCACCGTTCCACCTCCCCAGGTTAGCGAGAGCAAACGCAAACCAAACACTCCCCAGCCCAGGGACCCCTCTGTGACATCGGTCTGTAGAGAAAGAAGGAAGTGCAGGGCTCACACACACAGGCAGAGTCACCATCAGAGCAACCACACCACAGGGCTCTGCCTTGTCGTGCTTGCTCTTTTATTTGCTGCTTTCTGAAACCCAAGGAGAAGAATGGAGGGGGCTTGTGCTGGAGACTGGGACATTGGGGTGGATCCCGGGGGGGAACCCCCGTCCCTCCATAGGGAAAACTATCACTTTGGGGGGGAAGGGAAGGGCAGGGCGGGCCAGGGCACTAGCATGAGACTCACCTGAGCAAAGCCTTCCCCCATCACCGCGATACACACCCTCCTACTCACGGAACTGTATCCCGGAGCTTCTACCTGACCCAGGCTGCTTAGAGAGCGGAGCGGAGCGCAGCCCTCTTGGGTGGGGGAATAAGAGAGAGGGGTTCGGCTCCGCTCCTCTAAATATGGAGAAAATTCCCAACCCAGGAGACCCCCTTTCTTCATTCTCCAGTCCCCGGCAGACTAATAAGGGGAGTAGTCTCTAAACACTAAGCATAAAACCTGCAGGTACCTAGCTCTCCCCTCCCCAGCTCTCAGTCCGCTCACCCGCAGAACTTTACCTGCTGCTCCAGCCCCAAGCGCACCTGTCGCTCTCTGGATACAGGTGAGCGGCTGACGCAGAGCAAGCAGGCACAGGTGAGGGAGGGAACTGAGGAGGCACAAGGCTCCGCCCCATTCTCCCGAGCCCAAACCTCTGGGGAGGAAAAAAAAGGAAACCCCTTCTAGTCAATGGGGTCCCCGCTTTTAATTAGTGTTATGGCTGGAGTTTTCATAAGAAGCTGGGAGAATTTTCCTTTACCCAAATTTCCTAATATTTACACTTACTTCTAACATTCTGCCTGTGTATTTCCTCTGTCCTGTGCTGTTGATTTGCACTTTGTTTTCTATGTCTGGAAGCAGCCTGGCAAGTCCCTTGGCACAAGTTTAGGGTGATGGTCTTATAGCTTCTGCGTCACATTCCTTTTTACTTAAAACAAAATACAGAAGAGAGGGGTGGAAATAAACGCTTGCTTTATTATGTTATAAAGCACTGGAAAGATCCTGATGTTCTGAGCTCGCAGGCATCCCAGAGCGGGAGGTCCTGAACCTCTGAAAGTTCAGCCATGTATTTTAAATCATGAATATCTTGCACATTCTAATTTGCTTCCAAGGCTTTGTTACTTTTCAGTTATTACAGGAGTCTGTGGTTTTGTGACACATGTTCTTTAAATAAAAAAAGACATTTTTGGTAAACAAATAAGGGTGAAATCTTGGGATCATTGAAGTCAATGGGAGTTTTGCTATTAACTTCAATGGCACGAGGATTTCACCCCAGATCTCTATTTTTTTTCTTATAATTCAAAAGACTGAATTACCAGGCTCCCACATGGATTATCTTGAGGTCCTTAGCTATGAGAACGGGTTCAGATTCACCATTGCCCTGTACTTTGTGTAAAAATCTACACCAGTCAAAAGTGAATGTAAACCACTATCATTCTGAATACAGAACAGCAGTGAACAGGGCCCCTATCCTTTGGATAGAACCCAGCACACCAATTTTGGTGTGCAATAAGGAAAGCATAGGGACAACAGGGATAAAAGGAAGGATGGATGGATCGATGGGAGAATTTTTGAGTCAAAAGACTAGGTATGTCAGAGTTGGGAAAGTTATATTAAGATAATATTAAAAATGGTACACCTTATTTAATATTATGATAAATGATCTTCCAAAATGAATAAATCCTGGCATAGGTATCATTCTATTGGCAGATGATTGTGCTTTATGGATTTGGAGCAGGAATATTGAGGTGTCATAAAAGAGAATCAACAAAGCGTTACTATAGATTTCAAACTGAGGAAATGCCTCGGGTTTCAAGTTGTCCATTGCTAAAATCAAAGACTGATCTTTACTAAAAGGAAAGCTGCAAAGGAATACAAATTGTATCTGTGTGGAGAACAAACAGATATAGCTAAAAGGTGTTTAAATTCTTAGCGGGGAATATTTGACACTAAGTTACTTTGGAAGGATCATATAGACTGTTAAAGATAAATGGGCAGCTATCCTAGAAAACAGAGTTCATTCATAATAATACTGTGTACTTACAAAGTCTTTCATTCCAGGTTCTCAAAGTACTTTACAAAGGTTAAATAATTAACCCACACAACACCCTTGGGAGAGAGATAAATAGTATTATCCCTATTGGTAACAGTGGTACTTGAAAACCCTTGTGCTGGCAGACACAGCTGTAATTCACTTTCACATATCAGTGCACAGATACTGTATCACTGCTTGCAAACCTACCTGCCTCAGGGAATTTGCAGCAAGGAAGTAGACATTATCATTTAGATGCAGTAAGGGAATTTAAATATTTCTGCCTCATTCCATAAATGAACTCTCAGTTCAGTACAGGCCTGGCACCTTCCCACTCACACGTCTTTTTCAAGAAGAAGGGAGGAAATTATTAAAATGTAATAGCTTTCTTTTTTGGTATCTTACACTGTTGACACAGGTGATGTTGTAAAATGTGAGATGCAAGCCCATTGGCTGTTTCTACTCTGAAACATAGGTACCGTTCAAACCAGCAGTAGAAGCTTTCTGCACGAGTGGATATAAATGTCTCATATAGACAGCTGCCATGATGTTGAGTGGTATTGTGGGCAAACCAAGCAGGCTTTATCCAGGTGAAGCAATCCAAATTTTACTTAAAGGAAGACTAAGTGGCAGGAATATCTTCTCTCTTAATTGTTGCTCACATCCATGCAGTTTCTCCTGTTAAGTGACCTGTAATATCCCAGTGGCCTCCTGATGTCTTCACTCGAGCCCTTGCAAGAGCTGGGTGAACAAAAAAAATTCACAATAGGTAATTTGTTAGTTGCACTACAGTAATGCACAGAAGCTTTGATCAGGATCAGAACCCCTTCATGTAAATCCCTATATAAACATACAGTTAGAGACAGTAGAACTTAAAATCTAAGTTGAAGAAAAGACACAAGTGAGTTTAAAACAAATGGTGAGAGAGGACACAGGAAAGAAATACAAAACCAAATAATTTAGTTGAACGGGTTGCCTCTATTTGAAAATTGTGCATGAACAAATCTGGATTCTCCTATATATGTTGTTCCAAATCATGCATCAAAGCACTTCAATAAATAACTTCAGTTCTGCAGCTTATTTGCTAAGAGTTCACTGTGGGTGTTTAAAATTCAAGCTCTTTTGATTGGACATATAGGTCGTATAGTATGTTTCTGTTCCCTAACTTGCTTGTGATGGTGAATTCAAACAATTTACGTTTGGTGAATATTCTGCTTTGTGTATTTAAAATCTCCTGTTTCCACAAACATGGCTGCTGGAAAACTAAAATATTTGTGGAAAGCAAATACAAAGTGGCGGTGATCACAGCTGAAACAAATTGCAAAGTTGTTTCATTTTATTTAGTAAGTAATGTGAAGGAAGAATGTGCTCATGCTGAAACAGTTAGAATACTCCCTCTGCCCTTTTGGAAAGTCCTGTAGCTATTAATGGAGTTCAAGACAAAAATTGTCAAATATTGTGGAAGTTCCACATTACTCTTCAGACAAATCTGCATTTTACAAGTCAAAAGCTGGCAGCTATGGGCCATTAAGCAAACTCAGCCTGCCTTATGGAAGTCAGGCTGAGTGTTCTCCAGTTCTATTCTGGTTCATTTACTGTGCCCATCATGGTATGTGATTGCCTTCCACAGTGCACTAAATAATGTGACTTTTAACAGCTGTTGTGTAGTGGTTTTCCTCTGTCTCTTCCTCTCCACAAGAAGAAAATTATACATGTATCCAACAGGAATATATACACTTCTGTGTGTTTTTATCAGTGAAGGCTTAGCCAAAGATGTTCCTGTTATCCTTGGTATGGAAGATGGTGAGGTTTGTGGTAGTTCTTTGTTCCTGCCGATTTGTTCCACAGTCTGGAATTGGTTTCCAAGATGGCTTTGCCTCCTGCACAAAAAAGGCTTCTTTGCAATAAATAGTCCTACTGAACCAGAGGAGCTGAGTTCTTGACCATTTCCGGAGTTTTACATAACTTTCCAGGTGTCCTGGGTCCAGACCATTGAATGTCTTGAAGATAGGAAAAAAGGCCTTGAATTTGACACGCTCTAGGGAAAGAACTTACTTCACCAGCAGCAATAAGGATTCTGCAAGTAGGTCTTAGAAGATAATAGTGTTGATGACGGAGGTGGAATAGAAGCAATTCGCCCACCGATGGCTGCTTTGGAACTGCAGTGCTAACAGGAATTGTTTTGTGCAGTGAAGTTGATAGATACAATGACCAGTTCTGTTGAGCAAGAAAGTATCGTATTTTGGATTGCAACTGAATTGTAAAATGTAGTTGTCGCGCCATGGGGAAACTTTGAAACAGACACACTTGATTCTCTATTTCCATTCACTTCTTTAATCCTGTTTTTATGTAACTTTACATCACATTTATGTTACTCTCTGCCTGTTCCGAAATTAGATTTCTGTGACATAAAAATTCCTTTGCTTAGCAAGCAGGCCAGGGGTGATATGACTACAGTGATATCTGAGGGCAGCCAAGCAGATTAACTCTTGAAGGATAAAAATTCCAATTTCAAACGTGTCCTTAGTACTAAACAACATGGTAATCAGAGAAAGAGAATAGCAAGATTGTCTCCAGTTTTCCCCAAGAGGCCTTAGATGCTGTGTAAAAGTCAGGTTTAGACAAGACCCAGATTTTGGGTAGATAAATCAAAATTAGAGCTGACTGAAATTCTCAAATTAAGGTATATATGTGGGGGAATGGTGCCGGTTCGTTAAAAAAGGCCTTTTTAAAAAGAATTTTCTCTCTTCTCCCAAATTTTTCTATCCTTCAACAAAATGGAAAAAGGAAACATTTTTGTTTGCAGGTTTTCACCTTTGTTAGTGGTAAAATGGAAAGGAGAAGGGAACAAAAAATAAGGGGGTAATTAAACCCCAAATGTCACATATTTTTCTGAAATATTTTAAATAAACAAACACCCCCGCTCCCCATGGAACAGAACCAATTTCAAAACTTTCCATAAAAATTCTTTACCATATTTTGACCAGTGGAAACCAAAATGACCTCTATTTTCTCCCACTGCTGTGGAATCCTTGTCCTTTCCTTTAGGATGAGTACAGTTGAAAAAGGACATACTGGCTCTAAAAGACAGTTCCCAAGCTCTCGGGCCTCCCGAGGCCTCTATGGATGAGGCTAAGAACCTTAAGTGACTGATGGGGTGGCCTGAAAATCCTCAAGCATCTTTGCAAGGTCTGCAAAGCCGAGCTTTGTTGAAGAGCAGTTGGGTGGAGAATTCATTTTAAGCATACTCTGGTCTGTATCATTAATTTGTAAAAGTGTTTATAATGTTTCCAGATGGTCCATTAATATTTTTGATAGTCCAATTAAAAATCCAAAGAGAGAGGGCACATCAAAGTCACTGTCTCATTCAGGGCTCTTATCTTCTACAGAAAGTTAAATTAAACCTGCACAGTGGCTAGTGTCTGGATTTTTCTGTTCACAGCTGCTCATGGCTCCTGTCTACTGACATTAGAGTCTTATACTAATTATCAGGTATATGAGGCTTAGAATTCTCTATGTGTAGGGGTTAGAGCATTGCAGAGTTCCAGTTTTGCTACTATTTGTATTGTGGTAACGCCTAAAATCCCCACTCATGGCTCAGGACCCCATTTGCTAGGGGCTGTGCAAATACAGAATGAAAAGATGGTCTCATTCACAAAGAGCTTACAGTCTAGATATCTCATCGGAAGCTTTGAATTTTGTCTCATGGGAAAATCACGCAAGCTAAATCAGAAAGGAAAACAATTTTCTTCCGAGTCTTGTGGTGGTGCCAGCTTCTACTGTCTTGGTCTGAGTCTTCCAATATTTGGTGCCTTTTTTAAAACCCCAGTTCCTGGAGTCAGGTGACTTCAAGAATCTCTCCTTTCTTTCTCTTTTTTTTTTTTTTTTAAAAAAACATAAGTTCTAGCTGTTGCTGAGAAAAGCTTTGAAAATATGCAAACCTAATGCCTAATATGCAAACCACAGCAGGCAAATAAAGAGCACTCCAAATGTGTATTTCTTTTAAAATCTCAAGATTTTTAAGCCAATCCCATGAATCTGGGAGTGGGGAGCCTGATCCAGTGGATGCTGGGGAGGCAAGGCTACTTGGACCTGATAGAAACCAGAGCTGAGATTCTGTGCTGGGCCTCTGACCGTATGTCAACAACTGTGATTTAAAACCCAAGGCAAAGAATCTCAGAGCCTGGGTCTACAGGCTTGGGGTCGTGCTATGGCATGAAAAACAGTAATGTAGATGCTGCTTGCCCTTCTGGGGTCTATATAAGTCCTCCCCCAAAAAGAAGAGGAGTGCTTTTCTTTATGATCTGGGCCTTGCTTCATCTTTCTGCTAGGCAGGAGAGTGGGGAGAAAAACAGCCTTCTGGCCAAGTGAACATTTAAACATGAAAACCCTCAGTCATTTGCTTTTTGAAAATTGGGTTAAAATGTTTGTTTTTTATTTTGCTGGTGATTTTTTCCTTTGCACAGCTTGAATGAGGGTTGTGAGTTTACCGAGTCACTTGCTATAAATATGCATGTTAAGCAATGAGATTCTTCCATGAGTCTGATCAGGGGGTATTTGTATTGCCCTAGCACCTAAGTCCCCAATAAGATCAAGGCCTCATTGGAAGAGGTAATCTTGCTGTGTACAGAAAAGTGGTAGGTATGATGTTACTTGCATAGGAGTGACTATGCTAATGAGATACTACTTTGGAAGATTGCTGCACTTTCCAGCTGAGTATCTCGTCACTAAACATTCGTCAAACTTCACAGTCCATAGGAAGTAGCTAAATACTTTCAGCTAGAAGGTTCTACCGTTGGGCAAAGTGCTTGTTTTAATGTTATTTATTTATTTATTATTGGGTACAAAATGGAAAAGCGCCAATCCTTTTGCTGGATAAATGAGCTTGGGTTCGAAAGCTAGGAAGGCCAAACCCCCATGGGTTGTGGTTTTTGGTCTCCCTGCCCTTTCCTACAGTCATGCATTCCCATCCCCACACTCTCAGCAGTAGTTCTCAGCAAAGCAATGAGTGGAGCCAGGGCACAGCTCTGTGGCAAGGAAGAGGAATGTCTGTTTCATAATCCCATTATATGTTCTGGTTCTTGCTGTTTGGCAGGACCTTTGCTTACAAAGAAGGCAAAGTTTGTCTGGAAGTTTGCTGATCCCTAAGTATGTGACCCTTCATAAACAACTTGTATTACAAATTTAGTTCCTAACCCTTCATGGAATGAAAGTGGCTGTACCAAGGAAAAGTTGTGAGTTTTTCGTGTGCCCCTCTCCTGAAGTCTTTAGTTATTTTGGGGGGTGATGTGGATGGGGATTCTCTCTCTCTCTCTCTTTCTTGCTTTCCAATGCTTTCCCTGTCGTCCTAGCTTCCTGCTGCCAGTTTATATCTTAGTGGAATCTAATCTGAACTCCCTCCCCTTCTTACCATGTGGGGCGAGGTGATGCCAACAAATAAACATGGGTGCTATTCTAGGGCTGGAACACAGCAGACCCTTATAGAAGGGGTAAGAAAAAGCAGTTTATTCCAACCGCCTTAGGCTGCTGCTCTCAAAGCCAGCCGTCTAGTCAGCGTTCAGCTCTTCAGAGCACTTTAACACAGAGATTTGAGCTGAGGGTGTATTTGCGGTCTGCATTTGGAGGAAAGCATGTGTGGGTTGGTAGAATTGAAAGTGAACCTAGTTATGTTAGTGCCAAGTTAGGAACACTAGATGGTGCTGTGGGGTTACAAAAATACCTTAGCCGTCTGTAACATCAAAGTAGGCTACCACATCAGAATGGGCTGGTGCTGATAATGTGAATATTGGGGCTGGGGAATAGACAGATATGCAGGGATAGAGCCTGATCTTAGCTACTCTGGGTTTACCACTGGTCTGAGATCAGAGTCTGGCCGCTTATTCCGATGAAAAGCATCTTTCAGATAATTTTTCCTACTGAAGTTGTGACCAATATGTCTCTCCTTGAACACTATTCACTTACAGCTGCCTTTCATCCCAGGGAGCTTTAGAAACACTGCTTTCCTCCCCACCTTCTCCCCTCACTCCACCTTGCAATACCCTGGGATGTGGTCATTGCTGTCCCTATTTTACTCAGAGGGAAACTGAGGCACAAGGAGAGGAAGCAATTTACCCAGCATCACACAGTGAGTCTGCAACCAAGCTGGGATTCATGTCAAGATTCCTGCTTCCCAGTCTCCTGTCCCAGCCCAGCTCCAGAAGTGGCCACTCAGCCAGTTTCCTACCTGAGAGAGGCTGCCAGGATTACAAGGAGATACCTAGGAAGCATTTTGAGCTGATCCTGCTGATGTCAGAAGCACAGGGTTTACTGTTAGGAAGGAGCTGGGACATTTCCCCCTAAAGTTGACCAGGAAACACAGGCAAAACTCCTCCCCTCATGTTCTCCTCATAGAACATGGCATGGTGGGCCTGGAGTTGGAAGAAAGAGGAGCACCTGGCTGGTACCTCCGGTGACTGAGGGATGAGAAGGGAAGCTAGGATGTGGTCTCTGAGATGCATTCAGGAGTGACAGTGAATAAACGTTCCTCATCTACCTTCCAGAAGAGAAACTCACTCCCCACACCCGCCACCCACACATACACAATCTGTACAGATCCCTGCGTTAGACCATCACGTTACTGCATTCGCGATGGGCTTGTCCTGCTCTCTCCATGTTCTGGGGGAAGGTCACCAGCTATTGAGCTAGGATGGATAATGATGATTCCACAGGTTCCAAACCTCTTTCGTTCACACATGTTGAACAAGGTTATATTTAAGCTAGCTGCTGCCTGCCACCACTGCGGAGTGTTGCAAAAGTGAGGTTATAAAGTGCTGACCAAGGGAATTGGATTGTGCATGCGTGAAAGCTCCCCCCATCACTTCTGCTTGGCATAGCAGGCATGCGGTATGCATGGGAGGCATGTAAGTACTGCTTGAGCTCAGTGAGGATCAGGCTTACGCATGTCTCTTTAGAGAAATCCATTCTTTGCCCATGTCCCATTCATTTTCTTCCCCATGCTCATGAGAGTAAGGGAACTGATGAGCAGGAGGCTTGAGACAAGAACTAACCAGAGGACCGCAGTTCTGTTTTGTGCCAACTTTTGAGGTTTTAAAATTTTGTTTTTGTTCCGCATTGGAATGAAACCAAAACCTTTGGAATGTTGTCATAAAAATGTAGTTGTGTCGAAATGTCTGTTTTCAGCTCAAAGCCTGCTCTGTTTGATTCAGGAAGGCTATGTGTCTGTATAGCCTGGTTAGGGCACTGGTGTGGGATGCGGGGGACACAGCTGCAAATCTGTGCTCTGCCTGATTCAGAGCAGCGTTTTTCATCCCAGATTACTGAACGCAGCAGGTCAGAGACTTGCTGCTGGGTTCCCCACATCCCCGGCCAGTGCCCACCAGGCTATAGAGTGTGAGAGAATGCCTCTCCGCCAGAAACCTTCCTGGTGAAAAGTTCATCAAAGCTGATACATCTCTGCAAAATATGCTAGCTTCAACATCAAGTAATTTGGTTGAAAATGTTCCAGCCAGCTCTGCTTGAGACTTATGACTCCTCAGTGCCGGTGTCATTCACATAGCACTTAACCTTCACCGTGCCTACACATAGATTCTGCTTACACTTGTGTTGAAGGTTACACCTTGTGCCACACACCAGATTAGTGCTTGCAGCAGCAGGGCCTTTGGAAATATTAACAGCTTTTAACATGTTGTAATGCAGGATCACATACGCTGCATTACTGGTGGCATAGAGAGAGGGGTTGCCGTTTGCTGGACATCAGCATATCTGTAGCCAGTCAAGGACTGGCTAGATGAAAAATGACATCTATCCAGAAAGTACGATGTAGCAGAGTTCTACCCGATTTAGGCCTTTGGCTTCTAGTAAGGAGCTACATCCTCTATAAAACACCTGACCACCCGCTTCTGTGATACTGTTAGGGTGTCCCTCTTCTTAAACAAATACCAGATCACTCCCCACAGTTATATGGTCTATTATGTATGCTTCCTTCCTCCTATTTCTCACATACAATGCTATTTTTTTAAACAAAGGCTTCTACATGAAGTTCTAATTCTTCTATATATGTAAGAATGAAAATGCCCATGGTATAAATATACCCGAACCCCGTGTGCATTTCCTTGAATGCTGGAATATTCAGGTGCCTGATACAGATAAGCCAGAACCAGAAAATCAGATCCAAACTTTCCTTTGGAGAAATTTATGCTGCGGCCAGATTTAGCAGCACGAGCTCTATAAAGGACTCAACCAGACTGTCCTCTGATGGAAATTATGATTCAGATGCAAACTTTTCAGCTTCAGCCTCTGCACAGGCTCCGAAGAGCCAGGATGCACCAACTTAACAAAACCCAGATCCAATCCACCACCAAGTCAATGGGAGTTTTGCCTGCTCGATTGGGCCCAAAATTTATATTCTTTGTTTATTTTCCAGTCAGCACACGTGTCTCTGGGCACTGCCTGAGCTTTGCACATTGATGGAATTTAAAGCACACAGTGAAATGTGTTTTTTAAGTTGCCTTAAGAGAGATGCTGTGTGTCAGGGTAGGGAGCACTAGGCCTTTAAAAAGAAGGTGGTGGGCAAACAGAGCTCTTATATTCTTTAGACTTAGTGACTTCTTAAGGGCTATAACTGACTCTACTTCCACTGCATCCATTGCTGCCCCGATAAGAAATAAGGGGCTTGCTGATTAGGCTGAGAAACGGGAACCCGTCCTTGCTACTGACCCCCCTCTGCCTGCCATGCCATTGCATTGTCCGAGAGCTCGGGTTACCCAGCGGGTCCGTAAACAGTGTCTAAAATAATTGCGCAGTTGTCACCACTGCAAAGAGGGACTATTTTAAAACGCTGGCTTAGCCCGAAGGGCCAAGGGGATTCAAGCCAGGCCCAGCTGTCCGAGCCCGACGCAAATGGAGGCTTCAAAGTGCCTCAGCGCCATTCTGTACTGGCCAGAGAGCTGGGAGGTGGGGGCTGCATGAGGGGGAGGACGGGCAGAGAGAGCCTACACGCTAATGGTGTTTTGTCGAATTGTTTCAAGAACAATTCCTGGGGCTCGGGAGATTTAGGAAGCAGCTGTTAGGAACCCGCTGGAGGATGATGGAGAAGAGGGAGGAGTGCAGGGGGGGGGGGCTGCTGATTAACAGGAGGGCTAATGTCTTATCACATGATTGCCTCCCACACCTTAAATTGTTTAATAGACGGGCAGACACACTGCTGTCAGCTGAGCTGCTTTGAAGGTGGAGAAGGATGCACAGAGCAAGGGGTGGAGGTGCCCCCCAGCTGGGCCAGCGAGGGGAGGCAGGCCGGGGGGAGCAAGCCGTGAAGAGCATGGGACAAGATCCAGTGATCAAGACTCTGTAAAGGGTCCTGACAGAGAGCATCAGAATCCCAAAAAGCTGAGGAGCCGGCAGCTGGGGAAGGAGAAGCTGTGAGTCTGAGAAGGCTGGGAAATGCCCGAAAAGAGATAAGCACATCTGCTTTCTGCACAGCTCTCAATCCAGCCAGGTTACGGGCCACGTCACTCTGCTTAATTCTGCTCTTCTCTCCTATTGCCCAGAGCCTGCAGCTCTTATGTGCATGGGTAGGCCCCAGGGGCCAGGGTTAGTCTCTGTGTAACTGCAGTGACTCCAGTGGGACAAAGGCATTGCCTATTTTGACTGCACTAGAGGGAGGAATTTGGCCAGTGGTTTAAGTGGATTGAAACAGGAGGGGGTGCTCTCACTGCACCATTAAAGGAGGATGGGGAGCCCTTCTTGGTGAAATCAGGGTTGGGGAACTCTTTCTCCACTTCCAGCAGGGGAGGAGGAGCTGCACTGTCCTTGCTCCCCAGTATTTTAACCCCTATACCAGGTCCATTGAGCCCTCCCCTACAGTGAGCAAGGGCGGCTGGATCGAGTGCACTGTCGACCCCAGCACACGGACGTCAGGCACGTCACATTTCACATTTTAGTACGACCCACTTCAGGGCTGAGATCAGAAGAGTCAGAGGTAGAAGCAGCCGAGTGGGTAGTCCAATGCCTTCCTCCCCCGTGGGCCAGCGGAGAGCGGCTCTCTTCAGAACTTCACCCAGCCTCATTCTAAATAGCTCAAGCAGCAGCTGCGGAATTTCACCCTACAGCCAATTTCCCTCTGAGGTCCACACCTCAAAATTAACTCATTACCACCCCTCCAAACCCTCTTTGGGTAATTTTTCCAGGGCAAATCCTGCCTCTCTTCAATGGCTTTAGAAACACACACACACACACACACACACACCAAAGAACTATACCAATCATGCTGCCTTGGGGAAAGGTGGATTCGGGAAGCCTGATCAGCAGGTCTATATTGGCCCATGGCGAGCGTTCCTTCCTTGTCCCTGCAGAAAGGAGTTTGGGGAGGTGTTGCTGTTATGTCAAACCACTGGCCATTGCAACCAGTAGGGCAGTCGGACAGTTGTAGAAGCTCAGGACTGCACCCTGGCCTACATGGGGAACTCCTGCAAGCACAGTAGAAACCATCTCCTTCTTCCCTCACCCTGGCACCAAGCCCAGTGACTCAGGCATGGTGCATGAGCAGGTCTTGATGCATAGCTAGTTTTCCTCCATCTCGAGTTCCAGATTTCGAATCAAGCCAACACCTCCAGCAACTCGGGAATCTCTCAGCAGCCCGCCCTGCAATTCGCATGGCTCTGGCTGCACAAACCTGAACAACAGAACTCTGTTTGCTACAGGGGAGACACTGACATATCTTCGGGCCATGCCTGAGCTGCTGTTGAAAGGCAAATCCTGCAGGACGACCTGCTTGCAGGAGGTTTGGAAAAGAAACCATCATTCTCATGACAGAAAACCGGGTGACTCCCAAAGGGTTTGTGTGGTCACAGAGACTGAGGCTGTGGTAACTAATCCGGGGGTCCCACCCTCTGGTGCACAGGGGAACAGAAATGTTATCCCCAGTGTCCACTCAGACAAAAGGTCTCGTCATCACTTGACTATCAGGATCAAGGTTACCTCTTTTGGACCCTGGTCCTGAGATGTGCTGAGCATCCACAATTTCTATCAACTTCATTGGGAGATGGAGAGTCAGTGATATTCATGCTAAAGAAGAGAGAGGACTCGGCTGTCGGGAATGCCAAAGGGATTCATATTGAGGCTGCTGGACGCCGCCACGGGGTCCATGGTTCTCTCTGGCTCCCAGAATGACACAGACAGGTGTCACCACAAGCTTCACACTAAACCCAGGCCTGAGGCATCATTCTCTCATGTTTTCAGCATAGCAATATTAGAACAAAGGGTAACTCAGTCGTAAACTTGCTCTCTTTGGCTAGTTTCGAGGAGATGAGCTAGACCGTCTGGCACTTTTCAGAAGAGCAGGGGTCATGGATAGATGCCCACAGGAGAGGGCATTCTTCATTCTCCCGGCTTTTGTCTGAACATTCTTACCTGCTTGAAAGTAAGAAAAGAAAAATGAAGGGAAACCAAATGGGAGCCAGGAGCTCCCTTTCTCACCCTGCAAGAGCTCAAAGATGGGATACATACAGCATTTGACAAAGACTCAAATTAGGGGATGCAAAACAGTTACTGATGTAGGAAACTGCTGCAGGATCCCTTCCTGTACTACTAGGAACTCTAGCTTCTCAGTTCTGCGGGTCCTTCTTTCCAATGTCAATTATTTCCCACAGTGAAAGTGAGAGGACAGTAGATGTGTGCTGAGCACTGAGAGCTTTAGGACTAAAATGAGGGACCTTTAAGAGAGCATTTAGCATCTGGAAGAGAATTAGGGCTTGTCTACACTTAAAACACTGCAGTGTCACAATTGTAGTGCTTCAGTGAAGATGCTACCTAAAGCGATGGGAGGGGTTCTCCTGTCAGGCATAAGTAATCCACCTCCCCAAGACGGGGGAGTTAAATCAGTTTAACTGCGTTGCTCAGGGGTGTGGATTTTTCACACCCTTCACAGATGTAGCTATAGTGACCTGTTCCTAGTGTAGATCAGGCCTGCGATGCAGCACGCCACAGCCAGTTGCCAAATGGCCACTTTAGAGCAGCAGTTGCTTTTCTCTGACAAATTGAAAGGGTCACCCCCCAGAAAGGCATGCTGAGAAAACGTTTCTATATAGGGACAGCTCTATCCTAGAGAGGGTTAGCAGGGAACAAGCAGTTATGTGAAGAAAGATGTTATTGGGGAAATGGCAGCTTCTGCGAAGCACCACTGTATCACATCATTTCAATGGGATGTGTTATTCTTAATTGCCTCTTAAAAAAGTTGGTGTAAGGTTTGCCTTGAATAGCCAGTATCCAACCCCTGGTTGGCTGCATTTCACTGGTGAATGGGCAAGCAGTTTTGTACCCTGGTCTTGCAACATTTAGCAAGTGGGCAGACCACTGATCCTGCAAGGACACAACACTCTGTTTACAGGTTACATGTTATAAGATAGGGCCACAGTTGTAAAGAGACTTAGTGTCCTTGGGTTGCAAGGTGCTAGGTACATGTGATAAAACAAGGCATACTCTCAATTAGGCTCATGCAACCTCAACAAAGACAATGGAGTTGTAAGGGTCTAAGAGTAGAATTTGACCCCAAGTAAGTTATTAACCTCAGAGCAGATTCTAAACACACACTGAAATGGACCCTTTGCTTTGGGGATAAAAATCCTGAATTTTTTGTTTACTGAAAACCCAGTTCCTGGTAAATAAAAAAAATTGTTGACAATGATTTTGTGGGGGAAATCGCTCAATAAAATTGTCACTAAAATCATCTTGAGAATAAAAAATGTTGAAAAATATTTAATATTCAAAAATTTTCCAACAGCTTAATTTGTTTTTTTTCCTGACATTTCAGGGTCCCTTGTACATCTGAGAAGGAGTGTGGTAGGTTAGAGAGTGACTTGACCAATGCTGAGTGTGTGACGTCTTCTTATCTGGCCAGTTCAGAGTATGTGGGACCAATACCCACATTTGACCCTTTGGGACTATCATGTCTTTACCTGTGGCCCTGCCATGTACAGCATGAGAAAACTGCTTCCTCTTGTCCCTCATTCCGACCCAACAGTGGCTAACACCTGCTGCGTCAGAAGAAGAAGGGGAAAAAATAACGCTAGTGCCCTTAGTTAATTGTACATTGGAGACGGTGAAATCCTGGTCCCATTGAAGTCAGTGACAAAGCTCCGACTGACTAGAGTGGGGCCAGGATTTTACTTCAAGCCAATACATTCTGGAGCAGTGTAATGGGGTGTACTCTGTACACTAGCCCTGTCAGAGCTAAGTTAGGCCAGGTGGGCCCAATCAGCCAATTAGGCTGCAAGCAGGGGAGTCTGAGGCTACTAGGAGGCCACTGATTGGAAACAGGCTCACCTGTGCAGGAACAGGCAGCGGCTGTTGCTGGGAAAGACTGCAGGGAAGTAGGCTGCAGTCGCTCCTTGGGTGGAGGGAGTTGGAGGCTGAAAACTCAGAGAGGCTGGGAGCTGCCAGTGATGTAGGAAGAAGCTCTGGGAGACAGCAGCAAGTGGTAGGACTGCGGCTGCTTGTTATAGGGTCCCTGGGCTGGAACCCAGTTTGTAGAGGGTGGGCCTGGGTTCCCCTACCAACCACTGGGGAGTAGCAAAGGCATTGGAGTGGACAGCAGGTCTGGAAAAGCTGTGAATTCCCCAGAAGGGGAGGATTTTAGTGACCTGGCTGGAGGGCCAAACCAGGAAGAGAAAACTGCAGCTCCAGGACTGAGCAGGACAGCAGATCGAGACAAGACACCCCTCGAGGGAGAGCGCAAGTCTGGCAGAACTAATTCCCAAGATGGCCAGCAGGAGTCGCTGCAAGTGGTGAATATGCCCCATGACAAGCCGTAATTGTGTTTCACCAGCCTTTCCTCATGCATCCGTGAGCATTATTCTCTCCTGGGTCAGGCTGAGGAGAGGTCATTGGGGGCCTGCACGCATCTTCATAGATGGGCACATCATGTGGTCACTGTCACCTCTATGCAAAGAGGGTGTTGAATGTCAGCCTGGCAGCACTTTACTTCACTTTGCAGAGGTACTCAGGGCAGGATCAGGTCTTGAGTCTTAGCTTTGGTTGGAAGGAGAAGAGAAAGCTCAGTCGGGTCAGTGCACTCCTAATAATCACAATGTTTAACGTCTCATTTCTGAGACTTAGCAAGCACAGTGACAGCACAATCATGTCTCTGCTAGAGCTGCTGCCACAGACTGATATTCGCCATTAAGAGGTGATTTTTAAAAACGCTTCCTTCTCTGTAAGATCTGATCCTTAAACAGCTCCAGTGTTTGCTGGATCCTACTGGGACAGAGAACTCAACTATTACCTACGTTCAAGGGCCAATCCAGTCCCTTCTGTCTGGCTTGAGGAGTTGGTTTGGGTACTTTGGAGAGGAATCCTTCCTCCTCAGGGTGCAAATTCACTCCTGTGCCCTGCAGAGGTCAGCTTTACGCTTCCCATGTGGCTCCCGCTAGCTCTCTCTGGCCCTTCAAGGAAGAACAGCCGTGATTCCTCTGTATAGGGACCTTCTGCAGCCATGGAGAGAAAAGACGGATTTTCTCCTTTATAGATTAAAATCTAATTCTGAGCCCAGTGATGAGATCCACCAAGACTTGAAGCTGGTGAGTTTTCAGGACAGACACCTGCTGCCTCTTCCTGCTTTGTATCTGCTGGACCCCTTGCCAGGACAGCACTTCCTGGCCTTTAGCTCCAACTGGCTGGTGCATTTGATCTTTCCCAGTAAGATCTGATGGAACACGAGTCGCCCTGTACCACAGTGACCAAAAACTCCTCCCAGGGTGAAATCTCAGTAAAGGAGGGTGTTAATCTTCACCAGCAAAAAGATGACAGCTGCTCCTTAGGCAGCAGACTGAGGGGCTGATCCCCAATAGCAGCCAGGATGGTGGCTGTAGCTTTTTGAACTTGTTCGTGCATTCCTTTCCTTCCGTGGGCATGTCCTAAAACACATTTGCCCTGTGCGGGGGTGGGGCCTTTCAGTTGGCACTTGATGGTACCATAACCAGGTAAAGGGCAAGCAGTAGAAATAAAAAGCATTTCTGGCTTCCTTCACTAATATACACACTGAAAACAGCTGGAACTGGGCATCTCATCCTACTACAACAGCCCCCTTCAGGCTGAAAGATTCCAGAGCGCGCCGTCAATTATGCATACAGGAAGCATTCTCCTCACTCTGCACCAGCCACTGAAAAGCGGCCACCTCTGGAGCAGAAGGAAGAAGCAAGTTAGCCGTGCACTGTGTCATGGCTCTGGTTTTAGAGCTCCTTCAGGGCTTGCCTACCACATGGCCATCCTTCTTGTAGGGAATTTGCAAACCACTTTGGATAAAACAAAAGCCAAGCCAAAGCGCTGTAAAAGCAAACTGTACTCGAACCTTTGCTTTGCTGTGCATGTTTTTCTTCTCACACAAACTGGTTTTCACCAGGACTATAAACAAATATCACAAGTGTAGGCTGATCTGGCTGCATTTGCATCCTGGCTCAAACAAGGACTTAGCAGAAGTCTGTTTTAGATGCTTAGCCAACTCTCCGAGGTTTGCCCTCCAGCTGGTTAGAGTCCCCCGCTCTCACTTTTAAGTCCCACATACCCTTGTTTACTGCTGAAGGCCCTTTTTCTCCTCAGCCACTCATCCCTAGCAAGACTGCCTTGCTCACAGCCACCCCTCTATGCTTCTCATTCATTAGCACTAATCAACAGCCAGATCTCAGCCAACCAGTTGCAGATTCTGCAGTCATGATGGTAGGCGATGACATGTTGGTGAGAAGTGACAGCTTGACTGGGTCAGGCTCACAGGAGCACTACAAATAGCAAGAGAAAGTCTTTTAATCCCAACAAGAGTTTCTAAGCCAGGACATGGGAAGTGCCCAGGAAGAAAGCAGGGGCTCTGTATGAGCAGAGGGTGAGGAACTTTCCCTGTGAAGAACATTTCAAAATCATGGGTGGCCAATGACCTGGCTTTTGGGGGAGGCTAGCCCCCAGCCCCTCCCCTGATGCCTGAGGCCCCGCCCCTCCTGCTCACCTGCTGCCCCTGTCCCCCACAGAAGCCCAGAGCACCCCCGCTGCAGCCCCCAGACCCAGCGCCAGGTGGCCAGGCAGGGTGGCCTCAGTGCCCCCAGCCCTGATGCGCCAGGTGGCCGCTCCCAGCCCCGGAGAACCAGGCGGCTGCCCCCAAGGGGAAATACCCCTTCCCCTCACCCCCCAAAATGCTTGTGTTAAAGGAGGAAAAATGCTGGAAGACAAATCCAGAACCCAGTCTTGGGAGTATGTGGCCCCTTATGTTCAGGGAACCATTAAATTCTCAGTTTTGTTAAATGTAGTCTTTTCCAAATTCTTATTCTCCTCTCCAACATTAATCCAGTGTGATGACCTGTGATTACAGGAACAATACTTAGTAGCAGTATTAATTTTTCCACTGTGGTTCTATGGCTTTACAGAGCCCATTCACACTTCCCTACAATTTCCACATGTGGCTGTCATTTGCTGAAAGTCCAGCAAGACTGTATATCTTTTTAGACAATATCTTTTCCACCTTCTGGATGGACTTTAAAAGATCTCACCCTCCTTTGCTAGAGTAAACTCAACCAGGCCACTACTGCAGTGAACTTGAATTGTATCTGGCAGCTAAGTGTTACTACCATGGGTCTGAGCTCTACAGGATGGCAGCACAGCATCAGGATTGTGAATGTAGGTAGGGGAGGGACTCATTGGAAGGGGACAGGACACCACTGGGAGGAGACATCCTTAAGAAAGTCTCACTCAGCCCGGGGGAGCCCCCTCCAGACATGTTCACTTGGGCTCTGACCTCCACCTCCTCCTGTCAAGATGCCCTGAACATGTAAGAGGAAAGAGAAAGTGAACCCACAGAGTTTCACTTCACTAGCTTTCATGGGAAGAGTTTAACTGAAGAGAAAAACCAAAGCCCATTTATCAAGTTAGCAGCACATTGCCTCAAGCCACCATTTTGCTGCATTACAATGGGCAGATTTGCAGGTGTAGTAGATGTGAGAGGGGAAGGAAAGTTGAGAGTCAAGGATGAGCCTCAACTACAGAGAGCAGAAGAAAAGTCGGTGGTAAGGAGGGGGACAATTGTTCTTGATGAGAGTCGTCTTGCCCTACAGACTCTCTTGAAGACATTTAGCTGAAGGAAGTTGAAATGAAGCCACAAACTTCTTTGGTCAAGACAAGCAGAGAAGATGGCCACAGTGGAGTTATTAAAGGTTTCCAGACTACAATGCAATGATCATCTCTGTCTGAGTGGAAGATAGACGTGAAGGTAGAAGTCAGGGAACCAAGAGAAAAGGTAGATTATTAAGAGTACAAGGCAGAACAATTAACCTGGTGAGAGACCCTTTGAGCAAGAAAGACTCTAGTGCAGAGAGACTGCTTTGATAGGGAAGCATGGAACTATGCAAGAAGGAACAAGAATGCTTGCACTGCTATAGAAGCTAGCTGGTAGAAAGCAATAATTCCATAGCAAAAATGAAGGAAAGCAGTGAATGAGTCATCCACTGTAGAGAGAAAGTATTCATTAACTTCCTGCTCAAAATTTAAAGACACACACACACACACACACACGTTGAGCTGCAACATTGTTTAATTCAATATGGACAAATTCTATTCTCAGTGACACTGGTTTAAACCCAGAGCAATTGCCCTGATTCCATATTCATGTGTGTAACTGAGAAATTGGCTGATTTGACATCAATGGAATTGCACAGGATGTAAGAGCAGGCTTTGGCCCTAATGGGACAAATTAATCACTGGAGTAACTCCATTGACTTCAGTGGATTAACACGGGGGGGGTGAATTTAGCTAAACAATGTCTGTAAGGGAGATAGAGTATCAAAACCATCTGCAACTATTTGGAGTGTGTAAACACCAAGGAAGGAGCCAGGGTTAATGAGGAGGAATGGGATGAAGTTATGCAAAGGGAATTGTAGGCCAGTCATCAGAGCAGGTTTCCTAATGAGGAGATCTGTTAGGCTGTGGTATAGTCCCCCAAGGGATCTGATTATTATTATAATTAATTAATTATTTGTATAACAATAGTGCCAACTCAGATCAGGGCCCCATGGTGCTAGGCATTGTACAGATAGTAAAAGAGCACCCCTATCACAAAGAGCTTCCACTCTAAATAGACAAGGAGGAACAGAGAGGTGAAATGACCCACCCAAATTCACCCAGAAAGTCAGTGATGGAACTGGGAATAGAACCCAGGCTTCCTGAGCAGTGATCCATCCACTAGACAACACTGCGTGCCTGGGAGCCCCTGTTTAAAATAGAGTAGGACGAAGCAGGGAAGACCGCACACTGTAGTTTGAATGTAGGTAGGGGAGGGACTTATTGTAAGGGGACAGGACATCACTGGAAGGAGACATCCTTAGGAAAGTCTCACTCAGCCCAGGGGAGCCCCCTGCAGACATGTTCACTTGGGCTCTGACCTCAACCTCCTCCTGTCAAGATACCCTGGACATGAAAGAGGAAAGAGAAAGTGAACCCACAGAGTTTCACTTTACTAGCTTTCATGGTAAGAGTTTAACTGGAGAGAAAGACCAAAGCCCCTTTATCAAGTTATCAGCATATTGCCTCAAGCCACCATTTTGCTGCATCACAACAGTCAGATTTGCAGGTGAAGCAGATGTGAGAAGGGAAGAAAAGTCCTGCATTGGCCAGGGATCTACTAGGTGGTCTCTAACATCCAAGAATTAATGAAACTAATGAACTCTTCATGACACATTTACCATTTTTTCACCAGCTCTACCTAGGACCAGATGACTTTAAATTAAGCGTGGATGCCTTTCTGGAAGATGCTTTAGCCAAACACAAGTTATTAGCCTCAATACAGAGAGGAAATTCTCTGGCCTGTGTTATACAGAAGGACATAGTGGATGAGCTAATGGTGCCTTCTGACCTTAAAATATCTGACTGAATCTATGACCTCCCTGGCTGATCCTAGACAGAGCAGTGAGGGTACTTCAGGGCCACAGAGAGCCAACAGCTCTGTCCCTCCCCTTTGAAAGTACCCATGGTTTAACCCTACCTCCTCCCCAAGCAGCCTTCTCTTCAGGAACGGCCAGGAGCAATGTTTCTGTAGCTGCGCTGGTCATCTTCCTTGATTCTAGTGCTGTCTGTTACCGAACAACCCTAGTCAGGTGTTTGTGCAGCTGCGCGCAAAGATTGACTTGCAATGCGAATTAGACGCAAGTGTCTCAGTCACTTCTGGAAAATGGGACTTGGCTTCTAAAGGCTTGTCTACATGGGAGGTTAGTGCACGGCAAGCCAGGGTGTGAATCTACAACACACCGGCTTGATGTATAGTAACGTCCCATGTAGACAAGCCTGCAGTCACACAGGCACTTTTGAAAACTTTACCATTCAGTGGGGTTTACTCTGGATTCACATGGACACAACTCAGAGAGGGCTGAAATGGGGATAAGCATGTGTAGATTGATGCCTGAAATGGGGGCACCTTCCAATCAATTTTAGCAAGGGTTTTTAATAACAATGGGCCAGATTCTGCTCTCTGCTACAGCTGGTGTGAATCCAGAGCACCACTAGTGAAGTCAGTGGGTAAATTTTCAAAAGCATGTAAGTCATTTAAGTGCCTTTGAAAATATTACCAGTAGAGTTACACTGGTGGAAGTGAGATGGGGAATATGAGCTCTTGTCTTTCACGGTTATGCATCTTTCCAGGAACATGGCGCATACTATAAATAAAAAAACCCTTTAAGTCTGTAGGCTGATATTGTCAAAGCCTTATGGGCGATTTAGAGGCCTGATTCCCATTCATTTTAGTGGGCCTCAAAATCCTTTAGGCATCTCTGATAATCTCAGCTATAATGCCTTCAGTCTTTTGCCTAAAGAGAAACACGCTGGTTTTCCTTCCCCTCCCACCTTCCCTTTCCGAGGCTTTTCCTCCTATTTTAAGTATCACTGGATCCCGCCTGGGGAACAGAAAGTAAGCAAAGCCAAGGCAGGGTACTTGACTAGGAGGTGGTCACTAGGAGCTTTGGAATGTGTGTGCCTTTGGAGCGGAAGGTGGGGATATACATGCCTGCTAAAGAAAAAGTGATCTTCCAATTACTTACAAGCAAGAGGTTCTCTGAATATTTTTGTGCTCTGCAGAGGTCACAGAGAGTTGAGTACTCAGTAACTCAGCTTGCCAGGTGGAGCCCTGCACAGCAAGCCTGGAAGCTATCCCCAGCATGCGACAGAGTGGCGTCAGCTGACTCTGTCTGATCTGATTCCTGCTCTCCCATCAGCAAATGCCACAAACTTGGCATGAGTGAGTTTTGCTTTATTTTAAATGCACACAGAGGAGCAGGACATGTTGAAAAGTGGGTTAGGAGAGGAGGTGGTGGGGGATGCTTCAAATAAGCCGCAGTGCTATTGGGTCCCGCGGGGGGCAGTGAAATGGGATCTGCAGTGCGGCTACTGTACCATCTATGGATTTTGTTCACCTGGCTTCACAAACTGTGTCCAAGGGTATTTTGAAAATGCTGGGTGGAGACTTGGAATAAGTCAGGGATCAGGGGCTCTCTTAGGGGCAGGGTTAAGGGGCTGGGGTAGGGGCCTGTTTCCCCTTTTCTTGCTGTGGAAAGTAACGTTAACAGTTGTGTAGTTAAAAAAGGAATGAACACAGGACAACCCCAACTCGCGTGTATCATTACAGCCTGGGACTCTGTCTCTACAGGAGATGTCTTCTTCTTCGCTCTTAAAGCAGGGGCAGAACTACAGGCAAGTGCCTCAAAGTTCAGATCCAGATCTGAAACGCTCTCAGACATTTGGATGGGAGGGGTTGGATCTGGACTTTAGCCCATCTTTATTCTCACATAGTTTGGGTATCCAATAGTTTGTATCTTCTTGTTCCATCTGCTGATCTGCCTTCTGAAGCTTTTCTCTTTTCAGCTGGTAATTAGAGAAAAGATTAACCAAAGCAGACAAGTTAAGAATAATCCAAAGATCTTCCAAAATTCAAGCCAAAACCCCTCCTCCAGCTCCCCCCCACCTTTTTGTACCCTACTCCTCCCCCCCTAAATTTGAAAAGGTCGGGATAATTTATTTTTTTTCTGCTTGCGTCTGCACCAACAGCTGCTCTTGGGCATCAGATTCAGAAGACCAGGAAAGGCTGTTTGTGCTGCATCTGGCTCAACAGTAAGCAGGACATACTGGAAGAAAATCTCATCAGAGAGCCTGTTCTCTTGACAGTTCGAATGAGGGTTAGGCCAGGCATGAATTATCACCTGGGTAGCAAGGTGACTGAGCACTTCGTGTGTTAGACAGTGAGACCAGTGCTGTGTTGTATTCTTGTGCTATCTCTGTCTGTTGTATGCACCTGTTGTCTCTTGTCTTGGACTGTGATCTTGTAATAAAGGCTCCTTATCTTTTAGCATCCTCTTGTGGTGGGGCAGGGAGCTACAGCAGCCTGGTTCTGTCCTCCCTTCTGCCATCATACCCAACTCTGCTTTGCCAAGTCCATGTCAAGGACAGAACCCCCTCCTGGCCTGGTCCTCAATAGTCTGTCTCTTCTAGTGTAATGGGGAAGCTTTAAGGGCTAATCAGCCCTAGTTCTCCAGGGTTAACGAGAGTAATCTCTAAGAGGCCACTTGCTGGAGTAGGTAGGGGAACTCAGGTCCACCCATGTGACTGGGTTCCAGCTCAGGGCGCTTGTTTGGGACAGCCAGAACCAGTCTTTCTCCATCCCTTGCTGTTCCCTGAGCTACTTCCTACCTCTCTGTAGTGTCCCCAGCTTCTCTTTTCTCCCCTCCCTTGCTGGGTTGGTTGGCTTGGCAGCTTTTCACCAGCCTCCTGGAAGAATCCTCAACCTGCAGTCCCTCAGTCTCTCTGACAACTGCCCCACCCTCCTGCCTTGCACCCCTTTTATTCTCACCACTGCTGTGGGGCTGCCAATCAGCTCTGGCTGAGCATCCAGGCAGCTAATTGGTTAGTCCTTTGGCCGCTGAGCCAGCAAGATGTATATAGACCCCAGGACAGGTCTCTTTGGGGCAGGGACCATCTTTTAGTTCTGTGTTTGCTCAGCACGTAGCACAATGAGGCTCTGATCCAAGACATGGGGCCCTGCGGACTACCATAATACAAAATAAATCACAACAACAAAGCGATCTGAAATGTTGGGTACTTTTCTGGACTCACTCGCTGAACCGTTTGAGGTTCCCTCATTGCAACAAGGGAGATTTAGATTGGATATTAGGAAAGTCTTTCAACTATAAGCACTGTAACATGTTAGCGAGGGAGTTTGTCTAGCCAGTTCCTAAAAACTTCCAAGGATGGGGATTCCACAAACACCGGTCAGAGATGCTCTAGGTATACTTGGTGCTGCCTCAGAATGGGCAGGATGGACAAGATAACCTCTTGACGTCCCTGCCAACCCTACATCTCTGTGATTACATTGCTCACACTCTCTCTCTGAACGACCACTTCACTCCACCGAGACTGCAGTTGTTCCACATATTGCATCTGTTTAGCCTCCCACTTATTGCTGGCAGCATATCCCAGCCTGGCAGCTTTCTGCCCACATCCGAAACACATCCCATTTCTGTGGACTAGCCCCTAATTCAACCAACACAGGAGACCCGTCACTCATCCATGCATTTCTTATGCCTCAGAGAAATCCAAAAAACATTAGGCACTATATTTAACCCTCAGCCTCAATAAAAATATGCTGCCCTGGACAGCCTGACCGGAGCTGGGGATTGTCACCTTTCACAACCCCCAGTAATTGTTTACCTCATCACTATAAATAAACAGGGGAGGCTTTTTTTTATTTGCTTGTAACATTTCAGCTCGAGCTTTTTAAAGTCATGCACCAAGACTGACTCCACTCCACTACTGCCCTGTGGATACAGAAAATGTAATGGAATATAACTCACCATGCCGCCTTGTGAGAATAAAGCTAGGGCACCTTGTGCTCTGATTCTGTCAAACCAGCTAGGCTGAATTAGTACTTGGGTAGAAGAGCTCCAACAAACCCTTCTGTGGAGCAGAAAGCAACATTGGCAGGTCTATGTGGGGGCGATCTAGTCTTGCCGTCAGTACGGAGCCACAAGCCTGAACTTAATGCAAAGACTGGAGACTCATACTGGCAAAAATGCAAGGAACATGCATTTGTGATGAAAGGATCAACTCATTCAGGGTTTCATACAAGGACTTATGCATAATCAAGGACACTTTTGCATGTTCTATGTAGTGTCCTGGCATCTCGATCGTCCATGCATTTTCCTTGCACTTTTGCAGAATGGGAGGCCTTTGGAAATCACAGTGAGGCCAAAGTGGGCAGAAATGATGGCAGCCCACCAGGGAAATTGTAGCTAGGAAAAGGTGGTGTCTGAGAAGAGCTTGACACTGGGACCCTTGGAAGATCAACCCAGTGATCCCTGGAGCCGGAGCCAGGCAGGATTCATCTTTCAACAGCTGTAAGCCATTTATTAGTCAGGTTTTAATGTTTCTGCAAAAGCCAAGTTGTGGGGGAAAGACAAATGTGAAAAAAAATTGTGTTAATTACCAGTCCATTTATATGACGCAAAGCTGACCCGGTCTGTCATCTCTTCCCCCTGAGTAGCTGTTCGTCGTGTCTCACATTTTCATAACAGGCTCCCAGTGGGGCCTGTGTTTCTTTGAATTGCTATGGAGACAGCAGCTGCAGCTGACTTCTCCTGTTAGAAGGAACCGCCAGCACTTCAGAAACCATTTTGGAAGCATTTGTCTCAACAGCTTCTGATAATCTCTCTTTCATTTGTAATTATTTTATCACCCAGGCACTCCGACACCACAACGGTTCCCTCCCAGCCCAGCCCTCCACCACGAGGGCACTTCAGACACCTCAGTGCTATCCTTGTAGAGATAGCAAGCCTTGGGGGCGATGGGGGGGGGCACTCTTGTAAGGAACACAGTGGGCTTCAAACAAGACCCAGTCTGCTCTAGGCTGTTCTGTGAGGGGCTGGGGCTATTGAATTAGGCTAAGCTATGAAGCTGAGAGCCTTTGAGGTAGGCCGCACCATCTAGGCCAAGAATAATTGAACAAATAGTTTATCGGGATAACCAACAGCTGTAGAGAACAGGCGATTTCCAGAGGATTAGGGGAGAGCTGTGAAAGGGAACTCTCACGGGAGGTTTAAAACCCTCATCTTGAATTCTACCAGCCAAGAACATATGTTGGAGCCTTTGACTTTGTTTTTAAGTAACTTTTCCCCCTCCCCTTTTGAAATGATTCTGTAAAACACTGATAAGAATTTGAACTAATTCAAGAATAAGGCAGAAAAATGGTTTGTCTTAGCAGAGCTGAATTATTTAGAGGTAGTTGATTTCTAAAAAGGAGTTTTCTTCTAGAGCTTATTTGAATTTGATCTAATCCAAGTAGTATTATTGTACAATTTTTTGGCAATTCCATTTCTTGGGCTTTGATTTTCTGGGAGGTGGCCTAGTTTTAGTGAATAAGGCATTGGGCTAGGAGTCTGGAGACCTGGGTGAGCTGTGAGAACTTGGGGAATGCTATTTCTCTGTTCCTTGGTTTCCCCATTTGTCAAGCGAGGATCTGGCACAGCATACAAATGTGACACCCTTCACATTACAGCCAGCAAAAGCTCTCTTTTCCTATTGGCAAAAGAGCATAAACAACCATAGCTAAGATACTTACACCCCTAGACCATTTCCTTGCAGGGATGCTGTGGGTCAGAATGAGAATCCAGAGAGAGAACAGGTGACCATTTGGGTAGCAGCAATGAAAGTTTTCCCTACACACTGCCCTATTGATGTCTCAATCCTGAATGGGAGAGACTGTGTCTAGAAGAGTCATGTCAGTCCTTGACCATTCCACTGAGATGGAAAACCACGGTGCCAGTTTTAGGGGTGGGTTTTGTGATGAGTACACCGAATCACTGGAAAATGGACTGAGACCACTAAGCCATTGGACCCCTGTAAAATGGGAATTGCTAGTAATCCCTGTGCTATAAGGGCCTGGAATAGAATCAAGGAACTAGAGGACCTATATTGCTGTTATCAACCCCCTGGAATAATCCAGTGTCTCTAAAGAACCCCTAAATTTCATCTGCTTGTAATTTGCTACAAAGCTTTCACTTAGTCTGAAACCTTGCATCTCTAGTCTTAGCGTGCCAGGACGCACAAGGCCCCAGAAGCAGCAGGAGAACCACTGTGGTACCAATCAACATCTGTTTAGGAAGGCCACGGAAAGACCGTGTGCTACAGCGTATTGTGGTGACTCATGGCAGCATAAGAGGGCATTTTAATGGCCACTCAGGGGAGGTGCATGGTTAAGGAGTCTATCAGCCAAAAATCACAATTTAGGGGAAACTTCTCTAGCAGCTAATCAGTTGCTTTGCAGCTTAGATCCATGGTGGGGGATGACTCCATCCCTCCAGCTCCGACCCAGACCTATCTCCCAAAGCCCATCAGCTCTAACTTTCGCTTTTCACCAAATCCACAGCCTTGAGCAGCAGGAAGTGGTTCAGAAATGCCAACTTAAACTTTATTTACAACTACACTTCAGAGCAAGGAGCTGAAGACTGGGAGCCATAAATTCTCCAGCAGCTTCTATAACTTCTCCCTTCCGGAACTCTCATGAAAAAAAGTTTCAGCCCATCTGTCAAGGTTAAAAACATGCAGAGAGAAGCGAACCACAATTTACTTTCCATCTGGCTTAAACTGTGTCTCCTTCGCTCTTCACAACATTTAGAATCCAAACATTTTATCAGTCTTTAAAGAAAACATTCTGTTTGCTTTAAGATTTGCAGAAAAGTTCAGGTCCATTCCTCCCATTCTTATTTCAACCAAATGGGATCACCCAGCTCTAGCTAATGTGCTTCCGACCTTCAGAAACCATGTCTGATTTCTGTCAATTAGTTAAAATACTAATGGACAGGCAGATTGCCACAGAAATGTAGGGCTGGAAAGGACCTCAAGTGGTCATCTGATCCAAACCCCACCCACCTGGCCCTTGTCATGCAGGATTAAGTAAGTGGAATGCTTTCTTCCATCTTCAGCTGGCTAGACATTTCAGCCCTTTCTTCCAGGACGAGGCCCAGCCATGGTGATCTATGTTTTAGCCTTCTCCAGGTGAGACATTGCAACTCACTCTGTCTGGGACTGAATTCATTTGCCCTGGGATGGTTGAAGCTGGTGCAGCCGGCAGCAGAGCAAAGGTCAATGCAAACTTGTCACACCCACAGATTGTGAACTCCACTGCCTCTCTATTCACTTCAGAATGAAATTCCGAGTCTTGGTCCTAATCTGAAAAAGCATTTACAGGTCAGCTCCCAGACTACTGCACGGGGCAGCACAGCATGGGGAGGAGGTGGCCAGCCCTCTGTGAAGGAAGAAGTGGTTCGGGACTATTTAGAAAAACTGGATGTGCACAAGTCCATGGGGCCGGATGCGTTGCATCCAAGAGTGCTAAAGGAATTGGTGGATGTGATTGCAGAGCCATTGGCCATTATCTTTGAAAACTCATGGCGATCGGGGGAAGTCCCGGAAGACTGGAAAAAGGCTAATGTAGTGCCCATCTTTAAAAAAGGGAAGAAGGAGAATCCTGGGAACTACAGGCCAGTCAGCCTCACCTCAGTCCCCAGAAAAATCATGGAGCAGGTCCTCAAGGAATCAATTCTGAAGCACTTAGATGAGAGGAAAGTGATCAGGAACAGTCAGCATGGATTCACCAAGGGAAAGTCATGCCTGACTAATCTAATTGCCTTCTATGATGAGATAACTGGTTCTGTGGATGAAGGGAAAGTAGTGGACGCGTTATTCCTCGACTTTAGCAAAGCTTTTCACACGGTCTCCCACAGTATTCTTGTCAGCACATTAAAGTAGTATGGGCTGGATGGATGCACTACAAGGTGGGTAGAAAGTTGGCTAGATTGTCAGGCTCAACGGGTAGTGATCAATGGCTCCATGTCTAGTTGGCAGTCGGTGTCAAGTGGAGTGCCCCAAGGGGTCGGTCCTGGGGCCGGTTTTGTTCAATATCTTCATTAATGATCTGGAGGATGGTGTAGATTGCACTCTCAGCAAATTTGCGGATGATACTAAACTGGGAGGAGTGGTAGATACGCTGGAGGGCAGGGATAGGATACAGAGGGACCTAGACAAATTGGAGGATTGGGCCAAAAGAAATCTGATGAGGTTCAACAAGGACAAGCGCAGAGTCTTGCACTTAGGACAGAAGAACCCAATGCACCGCTACAGACTAGGGACCGAATGGCTAGGCAGCAGTTCTGTGGAAAAGGACCTAGGGGTGACAGTGGACGAGAAGCTGGATATGAGTCAACAGTGTGCCCTTGTTGCCAAGAAGGCCAATGGCATTTTGGGGTGTATAAGTAGGGGCATAGCCAGCAGATTGAGGGACATGATCGTTCCCCTCTATTTGACATTGGTGAGGCCTCATCTGGAGTACTGTGTCCAGTTTTGGGCCCCACACTACAAGAAGGATGTGGAGAAATTGGAGAGAGTCCAGCGAAGGGCAACAAAAATGATTAGGGGACTGGAACACATGAGTTATGAGGAGAGGCTGAGGGAACTGGGATTATTTAGTCTATGGAAGAGAAGAATGAGGGGGGATTTAATAGCTGCTTTTAACTACTTGAAAGGTGGATCCAAAGAGGATGGATCTAGACTATTCTCAGTGATAGCAGATGACAGGACAAGGAGTAATGGTCTCAAGTTGCAGTGGGGGAGGTTTAGGTTGGATATTAGGAAAAACTTTTTCACTAGGAGGGTGGTGAAACACTGGAATGCGTTGCCTAGGGAGGTGGTGGAATCTCCTTCCTTAGGAGTTTTTAAGGTCAGGCTTGACAAAGCCCTGGCTGGGATGATTTAGTTGGGATTGGTCCTGCTCTGGGCAGAGGGTTGAACTAGATGGCCTCCAGAGGTCCCTTCCAACTGTTATTCTATGACTGGGACCTGGCTATCTCTGGGTTCTCATCACGCTGAACTAGCCTCCAAGTCAGCTGTACTTCACAGACTATTAGGTGCTGGGCAGAGTGCTCTCAGACAGGGGACCCACGGTGTGGAAATTCTTGCTGAAACAGTTCTGATTAGTGGTGTTCAGACTGAGGTGTAATCCCAGCAACAAAACCCAAAAAATAAAATCCGGCACCTTCACCCACCCATGCAACCTGGGGAGATGCTATTTATTCTGGATCTGCAGTAGTGGTGTAGCCCTGAGACCCACAGGGCATTAGGCACACAAGGTGGGGGAGGTAATCTCTTTTATTGAACCAACTTCTGTTGGTCAGAGAGACAAATTTTCAAGCTACGCAGAGCTCCTCTTCAGGATTCTTATTCTGGAGTCTTCCAATTTCTTGCAGCAACTTAGCTATCATGGAGCAGATCTTCATGTGGCATAAATTATCATAGCTGCACTGTGTTCAATGGAGCTACAACAATTTACACCAGCTGAGAATCTTAGTTGGATTTGGAGAGTGTAATGGAGTGGACTCACCCGGTGGCACCTCCTGCTGGTCATCCTTGGGAATTAGCTCACCAGCCTCCGGAGCGCTCTCTGCCATCTGGTGATCCCCCTCTCACTGGCCCCCATGTCCCTCCCAGACCCAGTTCCCTTTTGTCTGGTGTGCTGCCCCTCTGGCAGTAACCCCTCAGTCTCAGGGTCTCCCCACCCAGGAGAACCCCCCACCCACTATCCCCACTTCTGGCTACTGCCAGTCCTCACTTAGCCCCGCTCCCTGGGCAGACTGCAGTGTATCAGCCACTCATCACAGGTGAAGGGGTTTGGACCCGCTGCCTCTGCCTACCCATGGGCTGCCCGCTACAACCCCAGTACCTACTTGGCCTTACTCTTGGCCTGAGGGTTTCCAGGCCAGAGCTCCCCAGCCCTGCTCTACCTCAGGTACTCTCTCAAGCTCCCTAGCAACCAAGCCCTTCTCCCACCAAAGGCAGAGAGAGAGAGAGACTACTCCTGGATGCCCGGGCCTTCTTATACAGGCCAGCTGTGGCCTGATTGGGGCGTGGCCCAGCTGCGGCCACTTCCCCAATCAGCCCAGCTTCTAGTCCACAGCCCCAGCCCTCTCTGGGGCTGTTCTAAGCCCCTCAGGGTAGGAGCAGGTGTCTACCCTGCTACAGAGAGACAGAGTTAATTGTCTGATTTACTCTACTTTTAGACAACTAGTCCTCTGCATGGGCACAGATTGGGGCATCTCTACAACTGCATCACCAAAGCTGAGTCCATCCAGTGCTGTTCTACCTGACTCAGTCATTCCCAGATTCCTTGTTGAGAAAGATCTTTTAGCCCCTACCCTGGCTAGTCTAGGACTGTGCCCTATTGTCCGGGCTAGTGTTAAATGTGCCGCGTGATGGGGCTGCCTCCACTCCTCTTCCTAATATCTCTCATTGTAGGAAGCTCACAGATATACTTAGACTAAACTGTCCTTTTCTTACTTTAATGCTCTGGAATCCAGTCCATATGAGACTTCTGCTTGATCCAAATATCTAAATATAAGAGCCCGATCCTGTTAGGTGCCGATTACCTCCCAATATGGAAGCGGTGGGTGCTCAGTACTTTGCAGGAGCCATTTAGGCCTAGATCCTCAAAGGTAGCTGTCTCACTCCCATTGAAATCAGTGAAAGTTAGTCACCTTAATACCTTTTGAGGATCTGGGCCTAAATACCCTAACAGGACTGAGCCCTAACTCACTTTCTAAAGCAGAAGTGGAGGCTAATTCCAATAAGAGACAGGGATTAAACTTTAAACCAGTGGTTCTATCAGACTTGTGGATATGGGAAGGAACCAGCGGTTAAAGGCAAAATAAAAGAAACTTTCAAGTTATAAACAGACAGGACCTTAGCAAAAGGAGCTTAATTTGCTGATGTTTTAATATACCGTTCAATCATTCCACTCAATGGAGAGAGACCTTAAATCGAATCTCAGCGCTAGAAAATGCATTACTTACTGTTGAATTGATGTCACTGCCAAAGAATTTTCTCTTGGCTTAAGCTGTCTGCTGCAACATGCCAATGGCACGTTTGAGACATTTACATATTTGTAAAGTGAAATTCCTTTTATCTGTCCTGCGCTCATTTCCCTCCCTCCTGTCCTAGCTTTCATTTATTCAATTTTAGGCACAAAATGAAACATTACAGTTGAATACAGAAGAGCACTGCCCTTTGCTTAAGCATTTGTGCAGTCAGTGTGTGGAACACATACACAAAGATACCCCAGCACAAAGACACAGCAAATGGGCTTTGCACAGGGAACCGCATGGGACTCGAAGAAAATAGAATTCACCGCCCAACCTGCATGGGACATGCTGCTAGGCCAGACCCATGACCAAATGAATTGGTGGCTTCCTGTAGACAGATACGGTCACAGTTAAAATGTAAGCTCCTTGCACCAGGGATTTGGTCTGAACTCGCTGCAAAATTTAGAAGTGTCTCCAAGGTGTGTTGGTTCGAATTCATCTGTGACCGATGAAAAAGCTAATTAGTCATAAAATGCATCATCTCCGTTGGTGCTAAGTAGCTCTCACCTTACTGGCACTTTCAGCCAAGAGGCCAAGAATTAAATTGGCCACAGAGATTGATTGCCATTCTCTCCTATAAGGTGGCTGATCCAGTCATCGTCAAGGTGCATTGCCAGGATGGTATGCAGCGTAATACTACATTCTATGGGTGGCATAACTGAGATCACTTATTCACTGGCACTTTAAAAACTCCCACACTCCAATCTGGGTCTATGCTGATTATGTGCTATGTATGTATCCTGTGAACCTTGTAACCGATACTTATAATTTCTCATAACTCAAGCCTGACCCCAAATGTACAGTACCTTCCCTCTTAACTTGTGTAAATTTGATTTTAAACCTTAGTTTTAATAATATTTTACTTGCAGTATATTATTCAGCCATTAGATGTCTCTGTGTGCTGTACAGCATTCCAGACAGGATATGGTCCCTGGTAAACAAGGGAGACAAAGATGGAACTCAAGCTGTGTGGAAGCCTGCTGGCTGTCCATAGTTATCACTGTTTTCTGTTTAAGGAGGACTGTGATCCCATAT
Organism: Eretmochelys imbricata; assembly: GCF_965152235.1. Taxonomy (NCBI): domain Eukaryota; kingdom Metazoa; phylum Chordata; order Testudines; family Cheloniidae; genus Eretmochelys; species Eretmochelys imbricata. The sequence goes on along the minus strand of NC_135593.1, from coordinate 7,807,154 downwards.
ATCATGACATGCAGGAGGTCTGCCTTTGTTATTGGCACTTTTCACCAATAACAAATAAACTAAAAACCCCTAAATTCAGAGGACAAATGATGTACGTAACAAACCTACAAATGCATCCATAATTAAATACATGTTGGAGTGATAGCTCCCGGCATGGACTAAGGCAGATCATCAAAAGCCTACACATGTAGATTGCAGAGTGCCCTCCACTTTCACCTGAGCATGCCTCACAGGACCAGGTCCTAAACTTTGTTTGTTTGTATCTTTTGCTTCCTTTTCTTTCCTGGTTCTGGCACCCAAGCCTGAGCTATGTTTGCTGCTTTCCCCTCTACCCTTTATCTGCTTTCCAAAAGCGGATGGGAATGGAGCCAAGCCACAGGTTGTGGTTTTCATTATCATGAGGCTTTGAGAATAAGACCTGATTATCGGCTCTTGCCCAGCTGGCCGTGCCCTTGAATTTTGGCTCCCTTCCCTGCCTCTTTCTGCCTCTATGCCCATAATTGCTTCGCTCACCTTGAAAGCAGAGAACCTGCCTTTCACTGTCTTGATCTAACAGTGCCTACAGCCCTTTTGCTAGTGGTTTCAATTATCTTCATCGCAGCACCACTGACCTCATATCAGCAGCCCCGAGTAGACAGACTAACCCTAGCAGGGCTCAAGATAACATGCTGAAAATAGTGTGGACATTGTGGTTCAGGGTGGAGGTTGGAGGTCTCAAGCCTAGGGGGTTGGCCTTACTCCAGCACAAGCCACAACATCCACATGGGTATTTTTAGTGCACTACCCAGGCTGGGAGGCTTGCACCTAGCTGCAGTGTAGACAGACCCATAGGGAACAATGCTGAGCTGGCACATTAAGGGCTAGATGACCTAGCAGACACTCCTCAGATCTCATGTCCGTGAGTCAGCTTGTTATGGGAAAGGTGCAGGTTTTGAATGTTACAACCCCATGATGGTCCAGCCCTTTACTTTCTGCCTTTTGGGATCTGCCACACCCTGTTGGCAATAAGAACAAAACAGAGACTCCTGAGCTGTGTATGCACAAGGGCCTGGGAGTGGGATAGAGTTCGCTAAAACATTGTGTGAGCCGCTGCCATACATTAATGATCTCCCCTAGGGTTCCTGGTGCTATGTCTTCTTGCTCAATTGAACTTCCGTGTTGTCTCAAGTGTCCCAGCCCTGGGCCAAGACCTTCTGAGCATTGACTTACAGACACATGCCGGCCTGCCTCTCATTCCTGGAATGCACCAACCAGGGTGTGAATCCCTTGGATAGGAAACACTGGAATTCTAACCCCTGTCCCTCTGACCCCGCACCCCTAGTGGCTCAAGGTCTCTCAATTATTTCTGTCTCCAGGCCCTCTATTCCCTTCTTGCTGTGCTGGGGGAGAACTTGGGGGAAAGAATGGGCTGAAGGGGTTGAGAGAAATGTGCTTCACTTCAAACAGAGAGGCACCCATGCCTCCTGACCACTGTATTTTATTCTATTCTATAGAGGCTTTTGAACTGCGCTCATCAGCATAGTATCTGAGTGCCTGCCGGTTGTGCATAAGGCAGCGTGACTATACCTCTGTCCTGTGTCATTTGTTCTGTCATCCCCTCCCCAGAGGGAGAAGCATGTGCAGCGAAGCATCTTGTTTTGGTAATGTGTGCCTTTGGTTTTTTTTAATAAATATAAATATACCTGTTATGTGTTGTAAGAGAAGGCAAGGTCAAAGAAATGCACCTTGCACTTGGATTGGAAATAGTGAGGTTTGTGATGGTCCTTAGTTCATCTGACCATGTAGCTGTTGCCCGCGGTCTTTGTCCTGGAGATTTAAAATATCTTTTACATATCCTGGGGCCAAGCTAGGGAGCGCTTTGACGATAAGGACTGAGACCTGACCACTCCAATCCCTGACCCTTTTATCTCCGTGGGTGAATTACACTGAGATGTGGATCGGTGGACAAATACTGCTCTGGGACCTTTACCCTAGCCAGACACCGGGATCTGTACCACTGCAACAGCTCAAGACCATTTTGGTGTGTACTGCTGCAGTGCCACTAGGCTGCACTGCAGTAACAATTTGGGAGTCTGCTGTGGTGCTGTAATGAACTTAGACGGGGATTTGTCCCACTTCAGTCTGCACTAGTGTGATGTGTGCAGTGTGTACACAGTGGCAGTCAGCGTCACTGTACTGAGATCTGTCCTGGACATGGAATCCCATACAATGCGGGGTAGTCCTTGCAGCACTTCCAGGCTGGGATCTATTTAAATAGAATTACATCAGAGACAGCTTTGGCCTGTTGTGTTAGTTAGATGCTTGTTCTAGAACCTGCCTGCACAGATCAGTCATTTAAATTTTGGAGACCTGGTTTTCCTCTCCCTGATTTCAGTGGAATTACTTCTAATTAACACTGAAGTAAGTGAGAGGAGAATCAGTCCCTTGAAATCCAATGTCCTAACAAGTGACATAGCAAATGAATTTCCTCTAATCTCCTAGATACTTTGGGCCTGATTCTCAGTGCTTCCATCCCTGCACTTGAATCAAAAATAGAGCTGTGGGAAGGGGAAGGTAGCCTGACACCACCTTTTCATTCCTTCTATTCGGTGGGCCTCATAACCAGCCACAGCTCCCGTGCTCTTCATCTGGGTGAGTGCTTAGTATGTTTGAAAACCATATCCAAGATGACACAAGTTGGTCGCATGAACACTGAAACACCAAGACCCAGCGGTGGCTGCTATTGAAAAGTTTGCCCTATCGGTTTCCCCTCCTCTGCAGGAAAGCATCCTTTGGAGTGAAATCCAAATACCTCCAAAGATGTTGCAGGCCCACAAGCCCTGGAGGGATTATATGAGAGGGATAATGCTGAACAATGAGCCAGGTTCTTTTAAGCTTGAAATTGTAGCCCATAGCATGTGAATTTCAGGCTCAGAAAGACCCACTTGATTCCCCCTGCCAAGTTGACATACTTTTGTCTCACTCCCTAATGGAAACAGCTGGATTATGTGAGCCAAAAAAAAAAAAAAAAAATCATTTAAAGCAGCAGTGAGCCCTGCTTTGAAATATTTCCCTGGTAATATGCTTTGTCAAGCTAAATTCTGTCTGGGGTAAGTGACCCACCCAGAGTTTTGTCTGTTTCCTTACTGAGCCCAAAAGAGTCAAAGCATTTGAGCCTTGCGGCCAGAATTGGCTCCCAGGCTTTAAGAGGAGGCTTTCTTAAATCGACAGGGGAAGAGTGGGCAATTTTTCTTGCCGACGCTTCGTGGAAAACACCCTGACCAGGGGAAGAGGGGGAGGTTCTCCAGTGCAGATCGGGAAGATCAAAGGTATTGTCAGCTGCAAGGATCTCACCTTCCACATCCCAGCATGCCCTCCAATGACCTCTGCTCAAGGGGCTCTGCACCTTCCGGGGCGGAGGCGGGGGGAACATGCCACTATCACACAGTCCCTTTGCACCAGCTATTATGTATAGTATTTAGATCGAGATAGTACAGCTAGTGGTTAAGGGCAGTGGCCTAGCACTCAGGAAAGCTGGGTTCTGTTCCTGGCTCTGGTGCTGGGTGACCTTGGGCAAGTCACTTCCCTCCCAGTGTCTCAGTTTTCCCCATCTGTGAAATGGGGATAATCATGCTGACCTCCTTTATAAGAGCTTCATGTTGTTATTATATGGCCCGCATCACAATCTCTACTGCATTTACCCTGACAACACCCCTATGGGGTAGGGAAGTGCTGTTGTCCCCATTGTACAGATGGGGAACTGAGGCATAGAGAAACTAAATGACTTGCCCAAGGACACATAGGAAGCCTGTGGCAAAACAGGGCATGAACTCAAGTTCCCCAAAGTGGCATCCTAACCACTCGGCAATTCTGGGGTACACAGGTGCAAATGGGCCACAGGTCATCTACGAATTAGGCCCCAAATGCTGCTTGCTGGCCTAAATTCATTCCTGCTGTAAGTCCATTGACTCCAGTGAAGTTACATCAGAAATGAATTTGGTCCCTGCACTGAGTGGAATTGCCTCACACCCAGTTTGTTTGCTGTGCTTGATTCACTCCCATGAAAGTCCAATCCAAATCCCAGCATCTGCTTCTCCAAGCTGCACTTCTCCCATTCCCCTTCAGAAGAGCATATGATACCCAATCTGAGGCTGCACAGCGTGGGCTGAGAGGAAAGAACAAAGGAAACAGCTGATATCTAATAAGACTTCTAACATTCTTGGGTTATTATGATACCTGGCCAGGCTGACATAATAGGAGACAAGGAGTTTGCTTGTAATTCAGTCTGGTTTTTATAACCCCCTTTGACCTTTAAAAGGACTTAACAGATCTGTCTTCACCCAGGTCAGTTTCCAAGTATTCTGAGCTCCAAGGCCCAGTGACTCATGGCCATTAGATGGACTCAGTCTGGGGTCGTAATTGTGAGTGTTAGTGGACTTTTGGACTCCCGGACTTTCAGCACAGCACTTAAGCAATTGAGCTCAATGGGACTTTAGAATCTCATGCTTAAAATTAAGGATATGCTCTGCTGAATAGTGACGGTGTGCTGAATCGGAGCCATTTATCAGCATTGGTCTGAGAAGGCTACCTGACTCATGACTGGGATAGCAGGCATTTGTGACAGCTGGGATCTTCTGAAACATTTTGTCCCATCTTTAAGAATTACAAATGCTGGCTAGTCTTTCTTTGCCAAACCTAGTGGTGCTGGAAGTAGGGGTGATGGGGGTGCTGCTGCGCACCCCTAGCTTGAAGTAGTAATAACAAACAACAAATACATGGTTTCCATCATCAGCTCCCCCGCTATAAAAATTGTTCCAGCACCGCTGGCCAAACCTCTGACTCCCATCTCCAATTTCACAACCTCTGTGAGTCTATCTTTTACCTCCCTTGCTGCACGTACAAATGCTCCTCTCTTCCACACAGATGCACACCTGCAGGAAAAGTTGGCATGCTCTCCTTTCAAGCTGTCACTGAGTCAAATAGTTTGAGTCTATTAATGACAGATAAATTAATTGCAGAGAATATGAATGACTTAATATTTTGTGTGTTAAAAATATTTTTTTTAAATTGTGTCATTGTATAATTCATATTCCAGACTATTTGATGAGCAGTCAGAGCCCAAAGGTTTCTCCACACACACATGCTGGTCTCTGCCTCCAAAGGTAGTCCCACTTTCCCATTTCACCGCGTTACTTAGGAGCTAGTGGTTTCAAATGCCAAAGCCTAGAGCCAATCCTTTATGGAAAGGTCCCATAGAATTTAATAGCACTGAAACCAATACGGTTTTGTGGTTATAACTAGGATTGTCATAGGAATCTAACCATGCCTAAATCCCACTGAAAGTCAATGGCCATTGGGTGCCTAACTCACTTAGGCCAATTTGAAAATCCCTGCCTAAAATGGCAGATTCAGACTGGGGATATTTGGGTTCAATTCCTGACCCTGCTACTGATTTCTTATATGATCATAGGCAAGCCCCCAGGGTAAAATTTTCAAAAGTCTAAGTGATTTAGGAGTCTAAGTTCCATTTTCAAATGTGATTTATGGCCTTAAAAGCCTAACTTTCTTTGAAAGTCAAAGGGACTTGGGACCAGATTTTCAAAGCATTTAGGTGACTAATTGCCATCAATTCACAATCAATGGGAGCCAAATAACTTTGAAGATCTGGGCCTAGCTGCCTAAAGATGCAGATAGGCATCTAGTGGGATTTTCGAAGTGCCTAAGTGAGACAGGTGCCTAATTCCCATTGAAATCAGTAGCGGGGGGAAAATTTAAAAAATAAAGTCTAAAGATCAAATTGAATCATGGAAGCTGACTGAACTACGGTAAAATGAATCAACCAATGGCTTCAAAGTGCACAAGAGGACTGGTAAAACTGTGGCCATTCTCTTATTTTGTGAAAATCTGTGTCCACAAAATGTTGTGAATGGGCTTCATTTTACATCAAAAGATGCAAAAATTGATGATGTTGCGTATTTTGATCAGAAAATTGATCATTTATAATGAAAACTCTTTTGCACTTCTCAAGTAATTTACAGCCATGTCTACACTTGGCGCTCAGGGTGTGCGATTCCCAGTTTGCATAGACATACTCATGCTAGCTCTCATTGGATCAGTGTGCTAAAAATAGTAGCATTCCTGGGCCTTGGTGAGTGGAGGCATGGAGTCACCAGGCTGTGAGCACAAACCCACCCAGACCTGATGAGCGCTTGCACAAGGATGCCTAGACAAGCTGAGAATCACACCCCCAGCTCCAAGTGTAGACATAGCCTATGTCTTGTCTACCTAAAATCCTCTCGCACTTTCAATTAGGCGAGAGTCTACACTCTCTGTGCAATCCTTTTGTGTAGCATTGCTGTGAACTGTTGGTGCATTTCACCCCAGCGGTGGCTACCCTTCAGTGACGGATAAAGTGATTCCTGAGCATAGAGCTTGTTGAGGGCTTTGAGATCTTACGTAAATGTGAGATAATTACCCTCCTGAGCGTCTATGCATGATTTGGTAATGTAATACTCCTCTGAATCATGCATCTGATCTCTGACGGAGGAGAGCTTTGCCATGCTCTTCAAGCCTCCAAGCCTGGCTCATCTGAGTGTACTTATTTATTACCCTAAGCTTTGTAAGTTATTTACTTAGAATCACTAAATCAGAGTCAACATCCTGAAAGTCTATAAAGGCACCTTACCTGGACTTGGCAAAGCAATGCCCTTTTCTTTGTGGGAACTGTTATTAAGAGAACTTGCACTAGGGGCCTTGATGCTGCAGACACCTTATAAACGGAGCATTCAAGAGCTTAAAAATCTTGCAAATGCATCCAAAAAGAAAAAAAAACAACAAAAAACCCCACAATCTCTCAGCAAATCAAATCTCCGGAGTGACTGCCCTTAGCTAATATATACAGGGCTCTCCCTTACATGTTGCCACCTGTCAACGATTAGCATGGCCTCTATATGTGTGCAATACTGTATGTAACCTAGTCAGTGTGTATGTATCCAAACCATAGAGGATGTGAGTATTACAGCCTCCTGCTACAGAGATTCGGTCTTTACCATAAAGTCTTGTGCTTCTAGTTCTTGGTTCATTTTCCTATGTTGGGCAAGATGCGGATCACACAACAGTTTATGCACAAATGATAATGAGCAAATATTACATGTGCAAATGATCTGTGTGTGAAATTTTGCAAGGCCAGAATGAAATCTGGTCACCGGAGAGAGAGAGAGTAGTAATAAGATAGTTAATGGGTGAGATACTCCTGTGATATTATCCAACAAGCAATAATTACATTATTTAAATTTAAATGAGAGGATTTTGTAAATTGAGGACATTTAGGAGTAAGTATACATGTCTCTTTGATTCCTGTAATACCTGCTACCCTTAATGGAACTTAGATGCAATCACTAAGCAGAGAACACCGCACAGTTTAAACTGCTGGCTATTTTTCCTGTGGCAGGTTGCAGAGAATTCTAATGAAAGTGTTTCAAGATCATTTACACATTATAATCCTTTTGCTTTACTAACCTCTGTTGTTCTTTGCTTTTGTCAATATCACCAGTTCCCAGTTTTAGATTCCTGTTTGCTTCCTGGATAAGACAAGCTAAGGCCAATTCAGCAAAGCACGTAAGCACATTAAGTCTCATAGACTTCATTAAGCATGTGCCTAAGGGCTTGTCTACATATGGAGTTCTTCTGGAATAGCTATTCCAAAACAACTATTCCGAACAACTCCATGTGTGAACGTACTCATTCCGGAGTAAGTGTGTCCATTCAGGGAGTTATTCCAGAATAATTCTTGCACATTTAATTCAGACCCACCCTTAATCCAAATTAGCTTTCAAGTGTAGTTAAACCCTAAGTAATTTGCTAACTCAGGGTCTAAATAAGTGATCCTACAGCACTGATGTCAAGGGCAGCTGCCCCATTGACTTCAATGGCAGTAAGATCAAGCTCCTAATGAATAAGCATATCTGTTTTCCATATATTAATCCTTAAAGGAGGGGTGTTTGGTAGTTTGAGAACTTCCAGGATGCTTTCAGGAATGCTGCCTAGTGGCCAGAGCAGGGATTCAGAGCCAGGAAGCCTGGATTCTGTTTATTCTTATTCTGCCGATTCTGCTGGTAACACTTAACTTGAATTTGGACAAAGATTTGAAATCTAATGACCTAAATAACAGACACAAAGCAAATGAGTTTCATGTAAAGAGCCACCTTATTGTTATTTACACAGTGCCAATTGTGTGGGGGACACTTGACAGACAGTAAGATGAGGTGCAGGGGTGCTGGAACAATTTGTATAGTGAGGGTGCTGAGAGCCATTGAACCAAACTGTAAACCCTGTCTATGATGGAAACCCCTTCAAGCCAGGGGGTGCTGCCACCGTACCCCTAGTTCCAGAAACTATGATGAGGTCCCTGGCCTAAACAGCTCCCACAGACTGAGACAAGATTATAGTATCTGTGTTCCTACGAGGTGACAGACTGTGTTGTTTTGTGCAGTGTTGTTGAAAGGTTAGAACAGCATGCTGAACACTCTTTGGTTCCTTTCCTGACTTCACCTCTCTCTCTTTGTTTTACAGATGGGGAAAATGAGGCAGAAATTCTACCTCCCAAGAAGGTTAGTTATTGGGCCAAATAGTGCAGTGTTAAATGTGGAGTACTTCAGCTGAAGTCAGTGGCATTACTCTGAATGTGCACTGGCATAAAAGAGAGCAGGATGGGTAATGCACTATGTACATTTCCAGAATGTATTGTTAGTTACACACAGATATTTTGCTGTCCTTACTGTTTATTGGGCACTTACTTTTAATGCAATGTAATTATTTAATTAAGAAAATAAAAGGTTCATCCCTCTTACTATTCAGCTTGCATAATGTCAATAGTAAACAAGTCAGAAATGACAGAGACAACACTAAAGCCAAATCCAATACAAATCAAACAAACCCAAGGCTCTAGTTTCTTCTCGTTAAGAGCAGTTTGCACTGGTGGACCTTCTGGGGCAGGCAAGCAGGGTGGTTGCCCTGGGCATCATCTACCATCTACCACTGCACTGCTCCTTTCCCCGCCTACCCCCTTTCTCTTTGGCTGGCTGTTTTTGCTCTACTGATTGGCTGGCTGGTTTTGGTGTGGGGTGGGGGGACAAAAATGTTTTCTGCTTTGGTCAGCAAACATCAAGGGCCGCTCCTGGGAACCTCACTGTCTTCAGTGGAGTCACTCCTGATTTAAACCAAAGTGAGAGGAGTATCAGACCCATTGGATTCAATGGCATTACTCCTGATTTACACTGGAGTGAGTAAAAATGTGTCTCTGGGCCCCCATGTTTAGAACTGTTCCACCTTAATGAAAAATAAATAAATAAAACGAATGCCCCACAATCAAAAGAAGAGCTGAGCCAAGTGAAGTAAATCTGGGAATTGTGCTGTTTGCCTGCTCTACAGACATTCTCTCGATAAAAGTGACTTTTGATAATTGCTAGAAAAGAGCCGAGGCAAATTTGGGAGAGAAAAAAAAAATCCATGACATAATGTCGTTTGGCACTCATCCACCAAGCTGGCTGCCCTGTGGCTGTGTCATTTGTGTGTGCCATTCCAAAGGGTGTTTCACAATCCGTTTTGTTTTAAGTAAAAGGCAGAAAGGAAGATTTTGATGGTATTTTGGGGTTTCTTTCCATGGATGGCTCTTTATTCATGAGAAAAACAAACGGCAGTTCTCAAATCAGTTCATCCTCTTCGATGACTGTGAAGTCCAGAGCCCTCATTAGCATGGAGCCATGGAAAAAGGGGAGGGGGGTTCATTAGTGGAATTTTAATTAAATGGATACTCGTCAATAATAATAATAATAATTAATAATTGAAGAAAAATTCACAAAGCGAAGTCCAATGAGTAATGCAATGGTTTTGCACTGTCCTCTCACTTCTGCTGCATATTAATTTGCAAAAGACAATTACCAGGACACCACTGTGAGGTTTGCATTGCAACGAGGCTCTAAAGACCAGTGGGATAATGTTATGGGGCCCTACCCTGCACTGGGTAATGCTAGCATTGGTTGCATCCATGTAGAGAGTCCTGTTGGCTTTAATTAACAATACGGGATTGAGCTCCTAGGACCTTAATATCCAATGTCTGCAAGCTGAAGCTAGACAAATTCAGACTAGAAATCAGGTGCACATTTTTAACAAAAAAGGTGATTAACCATTGCAACACCTTACTGAAGGATGTGGTGCATTCTCCATCACTTGAAGTCTTTACATCCAGATTGGACATCTCTTTCTAAAAGGTATGTTCTTATTCAACCAGGAGCTTAATGCAGAAATCACAGAGTGAAATTCTCTGGCCTGTAATATGGAGGTCAGACTAGATGATCATAACGGTTCCTTCCGGCCTTAAACTCCATGAATATATGAATGTATATATTAGTCTATTAATAAACCCTGAATTAAAGGGGTGTCTTCACATTCATGGGTTTTGTTGCCCTCTTTTAGGTCTATGTTTTGTTGTTCTCAAGGCTGTAAACCTATATAACCTTTGCTACCCAATAAGGCCCTACCAGAACTCCCACATCACTTACAACTCACCAGCCAGAGTGCTATCCTCTCTTCCTATCACATGGTTCTGTCTGAGTTTGGGGCTGGTTTGCAATGTCAGATGCTGTCTGGCCCTACCTGCTTTGTTCCTCTTCTGAATGGAAAGGGGAAACTCCAGCTCTCCCTTGCAGATTCATGATGTAGGACAGGGACCATGTCTGATCTCTCTCTGCAGTGCCAAGCACACCTCTGGCACCATATCCATAAAATAAAAATTACTACTAATAATGCAGGGGTTTCACTGTAACAACCTGCATGGAACTTGGAAGGAGGAGCACAAGTTGCAGGAGGGGGGCATTTGGAGGTGGCACCAGAAAGTCAGTCTGTGTGCACATGGCTAGAATGCTGGCTGCAGTGGCGGCATCTTGTATTTCTCTTAATAAAGAGCCCGTTTAGTTTTACAGCCATGGAGTCCTTTCATAGACTCAAAGAAATTTAAGACTGGAAGGGACCTTAAGAGGTTATCAAGTCCAGCCCCCTGAGCTGAGGCAGGACCATGTTATTACCCAGCTGGCAGGACCTGAAACATTCACAGAAGGAAGCAGAGCAAGCAGAGCAGGGGATGGCATAGCCTGGGAGACCGTGTCCGTAATCAGACATTAATTATTCGATATGCATGATGGGCGATAGGGGAGCCAGGTGATAGCTGAGGAGGAAGCTGGATTGGACCTGGCATACATACCAAGTGAGATAGGGCTCTGGAAAATCTGGGGCCGCTTAGGGTCCTGATGCGGGACCACTGCAGTCACTTCAGAGGCAGAGACAGCTTAAACCTCCATTTAAGCAGATTAATGCTGTGTCCTGAGGAGGAACTTCTGCCTTAGGGATGCATTGAGTGGCACAGCAGGTAAGCTCACATTCAGACACCCTGGTTATAGACACAGTATAAATACCTAGAAGATGAAGCTCCCTGGCAGGGAAACAGTGGGAGAATCCAGCTGAATATGTGATTACCCAAGTGAGGAGAGATTGTAAGTTAGGAAAAATGTGACTTTTTTAGGGATGTGATCCTGTTTCTGTCAATGTCAATGGGAGTTTGGCCCTGACATGTGCAGAGGGTAATTTAGAATGTGATACTTTACACCCTAACCTTCCAGCCTCCCCCGTCACAGCCCTTCGGCTCAGAATCTAGCTGGGCCATGCAAGCCCATGCTTTCCATTTGAATGTATAGCTTGTAGGGCTGTTTGTACAAGAGTGCCTGGTAGGGATGGTAGCAGATTACAAATCAAAGGAAAGGAATTTGCTCCAGAAGTTTGATTTGCAGGGATAGCTCATGCTGAAGCCTTCATCAGAAATAATTAAACAAAGCCACACATTAAGAAAATGCTTGTACTTGCTGGCTACCATAGGCAGATCTGGCTCCCAGCTCACTCTGGGTTAACTCTTTCATGCACAGTATGTTTGTGAATGCACAGCTATTGACTCTGCTACAAGCAGCAATGCAATGTCAATGCTGTCAACAACATACCCAGTGTGTTTTATTTAAGAAGGGGAGCATGGGGAGCAAGCTCTCCCTCCAAGCTTTGCACAGGGGAAGGGATTGAAGAAGAATGATTTATTGGCTAGCGGGGGGTATCAGGACCCCCTGTCTTGAGGCCATTGGAGCGAGCTAGAAGGAGAAGCGAAGATCAGTTGGGACATCATCCCACAGAGTGGAGCCTGGAGATAGAATGAAGAGATTCTGGAATGCAAGAAGGAAGCATCTTTTAGTAGGACCAACTGCTGGTCCTGTTGCTGACTACAGGGAAATTAGGATGCGGCCTAAAGAGAACAAACAAGGAAGAAAAGGATTGTGCTCATGGTGCTGCTGTGTGAATTTTAATGGAATTAATGTGCCCAGAGAATCAAAGATGTTAACATGACTACGCTAGGGTGTGTACCCCCAAACAAGCCATGAAAGGGTTAAAGTGGGCCTGAGCGGCTGATTATGCTATCTGGATGCACCTGGAAGATGGACCAGGCTTAATTAAAAATGAAGCCCAGGAGGGGAAGGAGTTGGGTGGTGATTATTGAGGGAAATAGATATCAGAAGAACTCTGCTGTCACTCTCTGGGTACTAGGGAGTGGAGAGACTGGCAGGGTTGAGGTGGAACCTAGCAGGGGGAGTTGGCCCTTGAATAGAGAAGTCTGGGAGAAAGCCTGGAGAGATCTGGAGCAGCCATTGTGGTGGAGTAAACTCTGGTGGTGAGGAGTCCTGATAAAAAGGCAGGATCTGGGCTTCGGAGCAGAGTCCTAGGAGGTGTTTAACAGAGGAACTGTGTAATGGAACCTCAAGAGGGATGAGAGGAAAATCCCAAGAAAGGCAGAAGTTGGGTTAAGTTTATACTTTTGGTTTGGGTTTTATTGAGGGATTCCAAGGGAGATGGTCCTCGCCCTCAGAAAGGGTGAGCTTAGAGAGGTTGTGGGAGCAGCCTGCTGACAGTAGCAAGAAGTCCAGGGTCCGGGAGGCAGCTGCAAGGAGTCTGACGGAGCAGACTGTGGTTGCTGGTTATAGGTTCCCTGAACTGGAATCCAGTGTAGTGACCCTGGGTTCCCCAACTGGCCACTGGAGAAGGTGCAGGGAGGCTCCAGAAATGGGGGGAAAGGATGGCTGAGAGCCTGGAGAGAAAGAAGTGAGGACCACAAGGCCTAGAGCTGGGGCCAGAGACCTGTTGTAAGGACCTTAGACTATTATTTGTTGGGCTTTCTGTTACCCCAGAATGGGTGGGACTAGAGTGTGATCTGGCTGAAAGACCAAGTCTTGAGAAGACCCAGATCATCCTGGGACCAGAGCAACCCATCAGGAACGTTTCAGAGTAACAGCCGTGTTAGTCTGTAGTCTCTAAGGTGCCACAAGTACTCCATCAGGAACGGGCACTAGAGATAAAGGAGCGGCTATGCCACATCCAGCCACAAGGGGGCGCACCAGCAATGGTGAGTCAACTCTTCTGCAATGACCCTGTATAACACTGAACAAGTCAACATGGCTCAGAGTTTTGAGTATAGAGACCTCAGCCTGCTGATCCACATGGCAAACACACCATTAAAATCATGTGATCCTTTTATTAAAGATACAGGAAAAAAATAAATACAGTTAAAGCATTTCGTAGATTTCAAGGCCAGAAGGGACCATTATGATCATTTAGTCTGACCTCCAGTTTAACACAGGACAGAGAACTTCCCCAAATAATTCCTTTTGAACTAGAACAGAGCTTATAGAAGCATCCTGTCTTGATTTAAAAGTTGCCAGTGATGGAGAATCAACCACAACACTTGCTAAGTTGTTCAAGTGGTTAAATTGCCCTCACTGTTAAAAAATGTTTAGCTTCGCCTTCCAGCTGTTTGCAATATAAATTCTTAAGCAAGGCTTTTATTTTTAAAATAGACCTCATTCCCTTTCCCTTTAGGGAGTTTTTATAAGGAAAATCCTCTGTGTGATACCATTCAGATGGTATTAAAGATTATATTAACTGTCCTTTTTGTGAGGAGAAAGAGGAAAAAGTGAGTGAGTGGGCTGGATCTGTTGTTGTGCAAGTCCAAACCCTTTTCCCTGAAAACAAAACCAGACAAACACATAACAGGGGAGAGAAAGAAACCACAAAGATAGCAGCTCCTGTCTCTGGTACTGACATCTAACTTGCCACCTTGGGGTTTGTCTATGCGTGCAGCAAGCCAGGGTGTGACACTACCCTTCAATACACAAACCCTGCTACAGTGTACTCAAATTTCCATGTGGGGCTTTGACATATTCCCATTTCCAGTTGGACTCACACAACGGAATGGTCTCTGTCATTGCTGAGTGGCCTGAAAGGTTCATGGCTGTGTTGGACAGAGTCAGCGTAGAAATGGGAGTGACGGTAGAGAGGTCATTCTGGAATGGCTTTTGCTTGAAACATACCCTGCCAGTGAACCAAAAGAGAGCTTAAAACTGAAAGGCTCATCTGAGATTGCATGAAGGACTTTAGATTGTCTCGCTCCTTTCTTCCATGGTTAAATGTGTCGTCATGCTTGGTGCTTCATTAGGGTTGACATTCTAGAGACAAATGTGTCAATAACTGAGAGTCTTCCAAGAATAGTATGGGGACAATAGATAAATCACAGTTAATTAACCATGAGGTACCTCCCTGAGGGTGGAGTTCAACATACCAACCCTTCCTGTTTGTCACCTGAATCCTCTGGCTTGTGTTCAAAGGCAACAGAGGGGCAGTGTGGCCCAGGTGACCAGTCGCCTTACCTTCCCAGCTCTGCTACTGACTTACTGTGTGGTCTTTTGGGCAAGTCATTTAACCTTTCAGTGACTCTGTTTACCAGTCTGCATACTAACGATGATAATAGTTACCTCACCAGGGAGTGGGGAGGCTTAATTATACCCAGACGGATGTGTGCTATATAAGAACAACGTGTTGTTATTACTAAATCTTCCTGGAGGTGCCTGCAATGTCTTGGGTTTGTTCATACTCCAGGTTTTGCACCATGGGCATGAGAAAGATTAGGAGAAGCATGTTTAAGCAGGGGCAAGAATGTTGGGCCAAATACCTTCAGGTTACAATGAAATGGATGATGGAAAAACAAATTAATTTTTTTACAACAGGAGAAATAGCCAAAGTATTAAGAAACATTAATTATTTATTGAACTGCTACCTCTGCAAAAAGGGAGGGGGGAAAGTACATATCACTCAGTACGCAGTGAGATAGTAACTCTGATAATCCGAGCTCCAGCTTTGACAGTGTTCCTTGCACAGAGGTTCATTAAAATATAATCAGAGAAAGTGTAAAAAGTACTTCGGGGTGGCAGGAAAAACAAATCAGTCTCTGTAAAGTTGTGGATTCGGTTTAGAGTCTGATCCACAGGGCCAGATTCTGATCTCAGTTACAACTGCAGTGAGGGCTGTAAATCACTGTAGCCCTATGAAAGCCAAATGAGCTCTGCTGATTTACATAATCTGGAGGTCTGAGCATAAATCTCAAGGAAGAGCAGCGGAATCACTCTAGAGCTTTATAGTGGGGGGTTGGCACCTAACTCCCAGCGGGAGTGCCTACCCTATGTGATTTCTCAAATCCAACTCTTAGTGTCTAAACCACTGCCCACTGAGATACTCCCAATGACTTCTGGGGGTTTGGGGTCGGGCCATTTTTAACAGTTCATGGGGGGCTCAGGACTGTGAGTCACTTTGTTATTCCCCTGTCTCCACTGACAGAGAGACTTGCTGGTGCTGAACTGGGTTTCAGCTCCCTGCCACCACCAGCCTCTTAGCCACCCAAACAAACTCCTCTGGGCTATGCCAGCCCTTCCTTTGCCTTGAAGATTAACGATAGCCGCGTCTCTTTGAAGCATTCCCCCAGTGGCATCTAGCCACTTATTCACTGAACGCTCACAGAAATACCAGGTCTGCTGTCCCCAAAGGAACAATCTACATACCAGCACGAATGATTCAGCTCAGGATTGGATCCTTGTAGAACACCACAGCACTGAGTTATCTTTATAATGCAAACAATATGTTTATTAACAAAGTTTCGCCATTCAAGAAATAGAAAGGATAATGGAAACAAAAGGATTACATATAAAACAAAAATCATCACACAATTTTTAGAGACTGCACTTAACAGGCTAACCTTCTGTCTGAAGTTTAACTTACCCCAAAAAACCTTTGCAGGATTTCAACCAAGCCTTGTTGAGCTCCCGTTTTCATGAATGTTTGTTTTCTGTTTACTTCCTAGGAGCTGGATAAGAGGGTGTCTCCTTTGCTCCTATATATATACTCCCCCAAAGTTCGTTGTCTTTGCATAAGCCAGACTAACCCCCATGGCTTGTTTTTTCCTGTGTGCTCCTTTCTTCCGTTGGCTTACAAAGCTCAGTTTACTTTTCATCCGAAAGATACACATCTTACTTCCTGTCTGGAAAAAAACCTGTTTTCCTCTTTGGTGGGTGTCAGACTATAAACATATTTTCAGTACTTATACACAACCCCTTAAAAACCATCTGTACATACATTTTGCAATGATTATGAGGATCAGTATGACCTCACATGGCCCTCTTCGGTGCACTAGAATGCACATGCCAGACTGAGAAGATACCTATAACTTCTATGCACCCCTTCTGTGCCCTTTTGCAAGCTGGTTCTTGGGTCACACTCTTACATTAGTATAAAAGATTCTGGCCCACACTGATGCACACTGAAGAGGAGACATGCACTATTTGGGTGTCCTGATTATTGAAGGACAAGAAGCACCAGCAGGTTGTATGCATGAACCTTTCCTCTGATTTCAGTGTTCATGGGTTTCATGGCCCTTTGCCCTCCCATCCACAAGTTTCATTGTGAGTTTGGGATGAAACCTAATATCTTAAAAGGAAACTCAGTCAAAACAGCTGAATTTCACCCAGTTTTGCCTGAAAATGGCAAAACTGTTAATCTTACATGGGTTGAGAGGGGCCTGGAGAGGTTGGAGACTGGTAGCTTGACTAGAAAGGGGCCTGAGTTGTGAGATTTGGATCCAGATTCTGATCCAAACCCCAAGCTCAGGGTGTGCTTTGGATCTGGGTTTCCAGTTCAGGTGCAACACAGAAACAGGGCCAAGATTCTGGGGTCTGGAGTTTTGGTTTGGTTTCATCTCTAATTTTTAGCCAGGACTTTCGAATGTCTGAAGAGTCTGTATCCCAAGAGTCCATCGCATGCTATTCAGTGGCCCCAGCCCTTGTTGGCACAGGTCTTTGGGAACTTTAATGAATTCTGTGTACAGATGGCCCTGGGAGCAGCTGCACTTTGAGGGACTTTAGGTTTGGAACTGGATTTTGCAGCTTGGCCCCATCTCTGATGGAGAGCAGGCACGTTCCATTAAGTAGAAAGCTACTTTCTTGATCATCAAGACTTGGGCTTTCCTGCAAGATGCTCCCAGTAATCAGGGAAACATTACCACCAGGAGAGAGGTGGGCGTGGTGAGTTGCACACAGGTCTGAGAGGCAGCCTTGAGTTCTCACATCAGCTCGGAGCCACCTCCCACTATAGCTCTGAGCAGTTCTCTTGAGTCCAAATCATGCTCTAACATAGGTTATTTTTTCCTGAAGGAAAAGCCACAGATAAACAGAGATTTGAGTGGCCCTCTGTGTTGCTGCTCCAGCTCCCCCGCTCCTGCCTCCTGGCAGCAAGGCTCCAGTGGGAAGATTCCCCAATGACTATGCAGAGTAGCAGCAGGAAATGTCCAGACACTTCTTGTGGCCGCATGACCTCCAGATAGGATGTCCATGTGGATGTGGATGGCTGTTCCTCCTACCAGGCTGTCATCACATCTTTGGTCTGACAGGTTTTCAAGCTCTCAACACAGGGCAGCAGAAAACTGGTCTCAGTTTCAACATCTACAAAATGGGATAATGATGCTTTCTTGCCTACTTCCCAAGGGGTTGCGAGGATTAATTATCATTAGACAATGTCTGCAAAGCTCTTTGAACACTGATCATAGAAATGTAGGGCTGGAAAGGACCTCAAGAAGTTATCAAGTCCAGCCCCCTGCGCTGAGACAGGACCAAATAAAAGTAGACCATTCCTTACAGGTGTTTGTCCAACCTGTTCTTTAAAACATCCAATGATGGAAATTCCACAACCTCCCTTAGAACCCTATTCCAGAGTTTAACTACCCTCACAGTTAGAAAGTTTTTCCTAATATCTAGCTTAAATCTCCCTTACTACAAATTAAGCCCATTACTTCTTGTCCTACCTTCATTGGATATGGAGAACAATTGATCACTGTCCTCTTTATAACAGCCCTTAACATATTTGAAGACTGTTGTCAGGACACACAAACACACACCAGTCTTCTTTTCTCACTGTTAAATATGCCCAGTTTTTTTAACCTTTCCTCAGAGATCAGGATTTCTAAACCGTTTATCATTTTTGTTGCTCTCCTCTGGACGCTCTCCAATTTATCCACATCTTTCCTGAAGTGCAGTGCCCAGAGCTGGACACAGTACTCCAGCTGAGGTCTTGCCATTGCTGAGTAGAGCAGGACAATTACTTCCCATGTCTTACCTATGACATTCCTGTTAAACACCCCAGAATGATATTAGCTCTTTTTCCCATCTGCATCATATTGTTGACTCATATTCAATTTGTGATCCACTCTAACCCTCCAGATCCTTTTCAGCAGTACTGCGATCTAGTCCATTAAGTAGTTGTGCATTTGATCTTTCCTTCCTAAGTGTAGTATTTTGCTTTTCTTTATTGAATTTCATCTTGTTGATTTCAGACCAACTCTCTCAATTGCCGAGGTTGATTTGAATTCTAATCCTGTCCTCCAAAGTGCTTGTAACCCCTCCCATCTTGCTGTCATTCACAGATTTGATAAGCATCATCTCCACTCCGTCATTCATGTCATTATTGAAAATATTGAATAGTACTGGACCCAGGACTGACCCCTGAGGGATGCCATAGGATACATCCTCTCGGTTTGACAGTGAACCTATTAAAAACTAATCTTTGAGTATAATCTTACAACCAATTATGGACTCATCTTATATCATAATAAACCACATATACCTACTTTGCATATGAGACTGTCGTGTGGGAATACATCAAAAGCCTTACTAAAATCAAGATATATCACATCTACTGCTTCCCTCACTTCCCCGCATCCACCACACCAGTAACCCAATCAAAGAAGGAAATTAGGTTGGTTTGGTATGATTTGTTGTTGACAAATCCATGCTGGCTATTCCTGATAACCTTATTATCCTCTAGGTACTTACAAATTGTTTACTAATTTGTTCTGGTATCTTTCCAGGTATCAAAGTTGGTTTGAGTCGTCTATAATTCCCAGGGTCCTCTTGGTTCCCCTTTTTAAAAATAGGTACTACGGTTGCCCTTCTGTAGTCCTTTGGGACCTCACTGATCCTCCATGAGTTCTCAACGATCATCGCTAATGGTTCGGGTTCCAAAGTTGCTTCAGCTAGTTCCTTAAGTACCCTAGGATTAATTTCATCAGGTCCTACCAACTTGAATACATCTAAATTATCTAAATTTGAAATACATCTAAATTATCTAAATTTGAAATACGTCTAAATTATTTAAATATTCTAAATATCCTGTTCTTTTCCCTTATTTTGGCTTGTGTTCTTTTCTCCCCTTTTTGTTACTATTAATTGTGTTGTCTGGTCACCATTAACCTTTTTAGTGAAGACAAGCAAAATAAGCATTAAACACCTCAGCCTTCTTTATGTCATCAGTTACTAGCTCTCTTTCCCTGCTAAGGAGAGGACCTACACTTTCCTTCTTCTTTCTCTTGTTCCTAATGTATTTGAAGAACCTCTTATTGCTTTTTGTGCCCCTTGCTAGCTGTAACTCATCGTGTACCATAGTCTTTCTGATTTTGTCCCTACACGCTTGTGCTGTTCTTTTGCACTCCTCCTTAGCAATTCATCCGTGTCTCCACTTTTTGTAGGATTCTTTTTTGATTTTCAGATAATTAAAAAGCTTCTGCTGGACCAATATTGGCCTCTTACTATTCTTCCTGTCTTTCCTTTGCATCAGAACAGTTTCCAGTTGTGCCTTGAAAACTGTCACGTGACAAGTGATAAATGGGAAGAATTATTCTTTTTGGCTAATGTCTGCAGCAACACCTAGCTCCTAAGGTTGCAGACAGCACCAAGCCTCTCACTTCTCTGAATAATCAAGAGAGTGTCTGCTTCAATATTTGACTATTGGCTTATCTAGATCTTGCAGCCTTTGTTCCTTTACTCTCCACTGCAGCTGGAGGTATCAGGGCACAGCGGTTCCACAGGGACCCAGCCGTGCTGGATGAGCATGTTAGCTGGGTAGTTCTGGTTCGACTGCCAGCAGGGGAATGGTTAACAATGTTGGCCCATCAGTGGGCGTTACTAAGCTTCAAAGCTACCATCCCCTGGGCCGTACTCCCGTTGGTGTCCTTGTCCCAGCATGTCTCAGCTATTGAGCCAGTGCCTGGGGTCTAGCCGAGCTGCACACATTGCAGCTTGGAGGAGGACCAGGGGAGGGGTGCACGAGGGTAGCATAACACTCACATTTGCACTCCCCCAATCCTGAGCCTGTTGCATGCAGGATCGGTGCCCTGCGGTAAGGTAGCTTTAAGTTACATCAGCTGCCAGTAAACCCAAGAAACTGATTGCAGCAGCCAGGCTACCTCCACAGCCACATGCTCTCCCTCCCCACTCCCCCCGCCCTTTCCATACCCCCTTCAGCAGCAGCAGAGAAGGGTGGCAAGGGCTCCTGCATTAAATCTGTGCCACTGAAGGTTGGCTATGCAGGTTTCAGGGTGACCACTCCTTCAGGTAGGGTCTGGCCCTGTGGCGGCACTCCAGATTTACACCAGCAAAACTGAGGTCAAAATCTAGTCCCAGCCTATAGATCCCTGTAGGCCACCCTGTCAATCACCTCTGCATCTGCCCCATCCCATTGCCTCATGCAAGAGGGGCTTGCAGGATCGACAAAGAGCACGGATAAGAGAAGGAGAACACTGGCCAATGCAAACGTTCACGTTTACAGCAGCAGCACTGTGTGACTTGGTTTGCAACCAGGTCCTCAGGAGAACAATCAATGCAACTGGTATGGCTAGACAAGCAGCCTGCCCCCAAACACAGCAGGAAGCTGAGGTGCCAGGGATTGGGTAAAGTGGAGCAGATATGAGCAGCAGGCCTGGGCACGACTCCAGGAGACTCGACTGAGCAGCTTTTAACCCCAGGATGGCCTCGCGCCCATCAGGGCTACGTACAGCATGTGGCAAGTCTTCACGTTCCCATAAGAACTGGAAAATCTCCGGCTGGTGATTTTCTTTTCTGGTGGGGGCAGAAGGGGAGGATGACATTCCACCCAGCAGGAAATCACAGCTGTGTTCCCTACAGATGGATCAGAACCAAACCCTTGGATACAAAATCTCCTGAACTTCATGGGAATCTAGTTCCAGGTGCAGCTTTTGCAATGTTGCCATCTGGGGAGATTGATCTGCATCAATCAAAGCTGGCTAGCTCCACAATGAGCTGACCCAAATCCCCTGAGTCCAGCCACTCTCTATCTTCTGAGTGTTCCAACTGTGCAGCTCTGACTTTCTGTACTTGCCCCTAGGCAAAAGTTCATAATTTTCCCTGCAAGAGCCTCCTTGGATGATGAGTTATTCGGAGCACAGTCCATCCTTTGGACTGTTTGGAGAGAACTTGCACATAGGCCCAGATCCTCAAAGGTATTTAGGTGCCTAACTCTCATTAGGCATTAGGTGCCTAAATACCTCTACGGATCTTGGCCATAGTGTGCCACTGCCATAAATAATGATAGTAGTGTTATCCCTTTGGTCCGTGCAGTTAGTCAGTATTCAGGGTCTTGCAGGGTTCCTTCCATTAGGATGAGAAATCAATTTTACGAGTCCGGTATATTCTGGGGTAACCTTGTGCATTTGCAAAACCGTGTATGAAAACTCCTGTTTCCCTGAGCAGGAAAAACAAACAGGCAGTTTCCTGGCTCAGAAATCCCCGAGTCTGTCCTTTGAGCAAGCTCTGTGCCCAAGAAGCAATCTCTGCTTCTTTTCTGGGTCATTCTCACGATTGCTCCTCCAGGCTTTCTGCCTCCAGTATATAGCTTAGCCCCTGTGATTGGGTTAGCTCTGTTCAGGCCTGGCCATGCAATCCAGTGCCCTAGACAATAGCCTCTGTCTGCAGCTGTTCTACTGCATACAGAAACTTGCACCTTCCAGTGAGCCTGAAAGAGAGTGTTTGGCCTAGCCATTTCCTGTAACAAGGTCTTTGGATTCAAGACCCTCTTGAGGACAGCCAATAGCACCTTTCAGAATAATAATAAATAAATAATAATAATAATAATTAATAAACAATACATATTACAAATAATCATGCATCCTTCACCCTCTTATTTAAATTGCAAATACTATTTCTTTCACCTTTAAAAATGGCCTTATATTTTTCTGCACAAAAAATAGAGACTAAAAATGACATGTTTTGCAATGTGGACAAAAGTCAAGTAATTAATGTGAAACCAGGGATGGATTTGGCCCCTTGATTTTATTCCCAATTCTGCTGCTCACTCACTCCAGGATTCTGGGCAGATAATTTAATCTCTCTGTGCCTCAGTTTCCCCATCTGTAAAATTGGGAACCTAGGTTGCCTCCTTTCCAGGAGCTTATAAACCACTTTGAGATCTTCAGATGAAAGAGATACATAAGTGCAAAGGATTGAAAGGGAGGCAATACAAGGTGGTAGTTGGGTTCAGATGGATGAGTCTAGATTAGCACAGAGGTTTGAGTGCTGGGACTCCACATCTCCAGGCAGCTCAGAGGGGTTGTGGGAAGATTGGCTGAAGTAACTGCTGCGCACTTTGCCTACAATGGCTTACAGGTTTTCTGTGCCTTTGCAATGGCATAAGAAATCATGCACGGTTATCTACATTTCTGCCTCGGAAACATGTTGCTCTCTGTCTTTGCCCCTGAAGCCAAAGCACCGCTGCAAAAGCCACAGGGCAAGTAAGCAATTGGATTGGGTTCCTTGACTGTCGCCTGCACGCGCTGACCAGATTTTCAAGTGGAAAAACTGAGAAAGCTGTAGCAGGGAGGGAGCAGTGCAGGGGCAGGGGGGCTGTCAGGGTGGGGTGCACAAGAGGCAGCTAAGAGAGAGAGGAAGGGGGCTCATACTGATGGCGGGGCAGGAGAGAAAGTGATATGGCAAACTATTCAATCAGATCCTCAGCTGGTGTAAATCCAAGGGCAGCTCCACATGATCTTATCTCTCCTCCCCTTCCTGCTATTGTTTGTCTCTCGCTTGCAGCATCCCCTTCCAGATTAGATCGGGAACTCCTCGGGGCAGGGACCGGATGGCCCATATTTTCAGATGTGGCTACTAAGCGAGAGGCACAGAGCAGCCACAATTCCAAGTGAAGTCCACTGAAGTTTTTGGATGCTCCAGTTTGCTTGGGCTAGCAAATAACTTTGCAGTCATGACTGCTTGCTCACCCCTGGACTGATTCAAAGCCCAGTGAAGTCAATGGAAAGACTTCCATCGAATAACAGGGGCATTGCATTAGGCCCCTGAGGCATGCAGAAAACCCTCAAGAAGCTTGCTGGCTGGTGAGAACAGGCAGAGGGGCATCAATCTCTTCTCCCTGCCTCCCATCTGGGGCAGGACTAGGTTTCCAGAGTCTCCCCTGAAGAGAGATACATGGCCTTTGATACCGAGGCACAATCCTGGGGTTTCTAAAGAAGGAGAGCGAGACAAAAGTTTGATTCATAAAAGTTTGAACACAAAAAATAATAATAAAAATGCCTGGAGGTGATTTCATAACGTCAGTACGTAATGTTGTCAGTTATGTAGGCTTATTTTATTTCACTAAAATGCAGGTGGTGAGCTACACCTCCTCACAGGTGCTTTTCCAATTATCTCTATGTTTTCTAGGTGAATTAATGGCCAGCCGCCAAACGTCCCTGCCACTAGCAACAGACTAATCACAGCTAATCCAGAGGACTCATCATGCTCCTTGTTAAAGCACCTAGAGTCTATTTTATTTATTACCTTTTGAAAGATCTCCTTTTGCCTCGGAAAAACAGGGGGACTATTTTACATGGAGGCCATAAATACCTTATAGCTGCTTGAATGTCAATCACTTATTACCATTATGAAACAGCAGATGCATATCTAAGTCTGCATTTGTTAAATGTTTTCTTTTAATAATCAGCTGGAATCTGTGTAATGAGTGAGGTTATGCAATGGCCTGCTTTATTAGCTTGTAAGAGAGACATCTCTTTTTCAGCATTGTTAATTAGAGGCATCTGATCATTACAAATATATTTATTGAGTTGTGTTATTAAAATTGGGTGAGCTTATGAAAGTGCTAGGCTGCCTAGAGTCATGCATCCTGTAGGCAGTAATTATGCAAGATATCCTCCCCACACACCTATGTCTGCCAGTGCACTTTAGTGTTAGCATGCAGCCTTTCTGCTACTCTAGTCCTGATTAGTGTGTGCATGTTTGGAGGGTAGCAGGAAGGAAAGGGAGTTGGGCTATAGGAATAAATATCCCTAGGGTCTGGGCAGAAACTAACACACTCATTTTTATGTGGGGCTTAGTCTAGGATTTCAGATCAATCTGCCCCACCCTAGTGTCAAATCTGGGTTAAAGCTGGGGCTCTGATTCTACAGCCCCTTCTTCAAAAGCAAAAATTCCAGGGAAGACTGAAACTTTTCGGGATGAATTTTCATACTTTGTTTTGGGTTCAGCACAGAGTTTGTGACTTTTGGTCATGGGGCAGGTCCTTTGGGTCAGAGGAATACATATGCTAAGCAATATGCAGAGAACTCCCAGCTCAGAATGGCAGATTGGTCTCAATAAAGATGCAAGAGGTTGGCTTTTCCCTTGATCCAAGAAGGTTTATAGCCCTTCCAAACTCTTGGGTTTTTGTTTTAAATCCTACGGCAGCGGTGTCCAATACATTCGCCACTAGCCACATGTGGCTAATAGGCTATTGAATTGTGGCTAATGCATGTGGCTTTTTTTATAATGTGGCTTTTTTAAAATGTAGCTAATAAGAAAAATTCAAAACCACAAGTGTGGCTAGCAGTGTGGCTAGCATCGAATTTCTATTGGACACCACTGTCCTACGGTATCTATATTGTTAGGTCTTTGGGACAGGGAACTTACGTTCCTAGATAAGTCTGTAAAGCACCAAGCATGCATATGGCACTCTCCAATATCATTGTGCAAAATCTACACTCAGTTTTTACTGGGGGTAGGATTTTCAAAAGTGACATAGGCATGTTGGAGCCTAAATGTCATTGAAAGTCTATGGGATTTAGGGTCTGAAGGCCCACGTCATCAAAAGTTGTTAGGCACCTAACTTCCATTGAAATCAATGAGTTAGGCACTTAAATACTTTAGAAAAGCCTCCCCTTGGTGCTTTTGAAAATGTACCCTATGTTCTTACTCAGGCTCAATGAAGAGGATGAGAATTTTGCCAGAATAAGATCTGACAAGAAACTGCGTCATGTCTTGGCCCAATAACTTCAGACACCTGCTCAGCCTCCAAGTGCAATTCCATGGTAGCTGTTGCACTAACCCAGAAGTGCACATGCGGGAACATGTGTTGTTTGGACTGCGTTGCCTTGAACACTGTTCTTCAGAGTGTGTGAAAAAGACCTAATGAAATGTGACTCAGAAATAACTGACAAGTGCCAGCCTCACCTTCATATTGTTTCATCAAAATGGGAAAGAAGGCAAGGGAAGGAAAAAAAAATATCGACCTCCTCCATAATATCCGTTGTTCCAACTTGTCTGTGGCTTGCGGATGGAGTGAAATGTTGACACAAAGTTGACATCTCTGCTTGATTTATGGAAAGCTTGAATTGGGGAGAATATTAAATGTTATAAATCAATGGGGAACATCCATAAGCCCAAAGTGCTTGTTGTAAACAATACGAAACACTGGCCTAATTTTTTTTTAGGTGTAATTTATGATGAGCAATTCCTTCTAAATGAGAGAATTTAAAAGGAAAAAAAAACACTTGGAAGTCTATCGTAAATTTGATCGGATTACCCAAGCCAGATTGGTGGTTTTCAGTGCTAGAAGCTTTCATGGGAGCTAACTCATCTTGTATGGATCCATAATAACTTCTTTAGCATCGTTCCACTCTGAGGGTCAAAAAGCCAACAACCAGTGTGAAGGAAGAATTGTGTTTCAAGGTCAGAGCAGATGACAGGGCACCAAGGCTCCTGGGCCCCACTCCCAGTTCCTTCACTGATTCACAGTGTGAGCTACTTCACCTTAGCATGCCCGACCGCAAAATCAGTATGTTACGACTTCCTACTTTTGATGGATGGTGTGTGGTCAATTTAATTAAATGTTGTGCAAAGAAGCTTCTGTAACACCTTGGATGAAAACTGCTATGTAAGTCCAGTGTATTATTGCAATATATTATTCCTCAGACACACACCCTGGAGCAGCTAGAGAGCAAAGAAAAAGCTAAGCTAATTTTAAATATCAGTGTCAGAATTGTGGCGAGTCTAACATACACTCAGGGCAACAAACCCCAAAGGGCTATTCCTGCAGCCACGAATATCCAGAGCACAGCAGCCTTCTGGCTGTGCCCTGTTAGCCCAACGTTATACCAGAGCTGCTAGAGTCCTTACATTGGCTCTTTGCCACATAGAAAATCTCCCTACACCAAAAGGGATTCTTCAGTAGCCCTTTTATACTGCCAGCATAAGAGACTGTAGAGCAATGGAGACCTGGCCCCTGGTCTATTGTGCTGCAGTGTTTATACACATAGCACTCTTTATTCTTCTAGCATGGTGAGTGATTTTCTGTTTGTTTGCACACAGCTGTCATCACTGCAGCCACATGCAGTTTGATTTCTTCCAACAATGTTGAAAGGAATAGTTATTTAGGGTAACTTTTTCAAAAGTGCCTAAGTCCCATCAACTTTCAACGGGCCTTGGGCTCCCGAATGCCTAAGTCACTTTTGAAAATGGGACTCGGGCCCCCAAGTGAGTTAGGTGCTTTCATAAATGTTACCTTTCCCCATGATGTATTTTAGATCCAGGGGCAGGCAACTGGTTTTGGTTCCATTGCAATTTTCCTTCCAAAACATTTTTCCTAATAAAATAATTAAAGAACCACTGGCATGGTGTATTGTTTGCCACAAAGACCCAGACCGTCAAATATATTTAGGCACCTAAGTCCCATTGAAATCAATAGGAGTTAGGTGTCTAAATACCATTGAAAAGCCAGGCCAAAGTGAATTCCAAGCCCAAAGCAAAGATGTTCCAGGGAAAGCACTAGAAGAGCTTTCATGCTATGTTCTGTGGCCCACTAAACCTCACATACAAGGGTCTATTTTGCTTCGTTGCCTCGTGAAAGCCTCCAGGTCAGACCTGTCAGCCCTGGGATGGCCTCAGCAAAGTGATGATACGAGGTTTGTTTTTTCATCCAATTGTTCACTTGAAAGCTTCGGGGATGCATGAACACCTAACGCTCTTTGATGCTGCAAAACTTGTAGGAACAGGGGAACTGCCAGGCAAACCCTGGGTTTGGGCTGTATTTTCCCTGAGGATGATTCCAGATCAAAAGCAAAACATTGATTCTTCCTAACATAGCATGCACAATCCAGCATGGGAATGGGAAGCATTTATCAATAGAGGAAAGCCTGAATAGACCATGGATGCTGCCTGCATCCCTAGATTCCACTGCGGCCATTAGATAGACTTCAGGCTCTACAGATATTTTAGCTGGCATGCAGGAAGGACTGGGTGAAGCCACATGAACTCCCTTATATCCCAGACACTAAGATCCCTGCTGTAGCTGGGGAAAGGAAGAGCACTCTGAGTATAGGCTGTAGCAATATCTTCTGCTCTGATCAGGTCAGATTTGTGCTCAGACATAACAGTGAAGGGTGTGCAGATACAGAGGATACTTTCAGCAGATGTCACAATGATGGATCAAGATCAGCCTCCCCTCTTGGTGATGGGGAAAGAAGACAAATGTGTTGATCAAGATCACACAGTGACTCAGTGGCAGAGCTAGTAATTGAACCCAGAAGTCCTGATTCCCACTCCCCTCCTCTAACCATTAGACAACACTCCATCCCAAAATCTTGGCTGAGAGCCCTTCAAGGAAAACCTACATGCTGTGGGTCATGGGGCTGGGCAGAGAGCAGATGGCAATTTTCTCCCCAAGTCAAAAATGATGTAGTTTCCCAAATAGGTGTTAGAGAGCAATCTGCTGTTGGAGATGCTATCCCCTGGGCAATATGTCAAAACCCAGTCGAGGCTGCTAGTTGACAATTAAAGATCCCATGACCTTGTTTTTTGCAAGAGTAGGAGGACAAGCCCTACCCTGATGTCCTCACCAAATTCCAGTCTAGGTAATTAAATCTTGCCTCCCTAATTTTCCCCTACCTGCAGCTTCAGTATAATATTGTCATGTCCTATGCTAAATTGTTACTGATATTTATACGCAGCAGCACCCAGGAGATCAGGGCCCCATTGTACTAGGCTCTGTACATATACATAGTAAGGGATGGTCCCTGCCTGATGAATTTACAGTCTAAATGGACAATACAGAATGGGAGAAAAGAAGTGTTCTTATTACTATGCTCATTTTACAGATGGGAAACAGAGACACAGAGAGATTATGTGATTTCCCCAAGGTGATCTAGGAAGTCCGTGGCGGAGTCTGGAATCAAATCTAAATGTGAGTTCCTCAATGAATGTCCTTCATTTTCATATGAAACACCTTTCTGTGCATGTGCTAATACTGTCTGTTTATAGAAAGCTTTTCATTTTCATCGTGCTTAACCAACATGATGGTATCACACTTTGGGATGTAAGGCTCTCCATAAAAATATTCACCTCCCTAAATCACAGGGATGCTCTGAGACTTTGATTAATTAATGTTTGCAAAGCACCATCGAAGTGCACGGTATTATTAAAGTTATTATTGGCACCCAAATGAACACGCCAACTCTCTTCGCTTTACAGCTCATTACCCAGCATGCTCTTTCACAACTGTGCTATTGTTGTTCCGTCTGAAGCAAAGAGAGGTGCTTAGCATGCTGATTTGCATGCCAGTAATACCCAGAATGCTCCTCCAGCTCACAGCTCTTTCATTAGCAGGGAGTGATGATTGAGCTCTCAGAGAGCACTGACAGGTAAGAGGGCTGCTTCTGCGCAGGGTGCCTCCCTAGAAATCTCTGCTTCCATAGAGGGGAAGATCTCTCCTTACAGGTAGATCTGTGACGTGTGGCAGCTGGCAAAATAAAATGGAGAGATGGAAAGGAAGCTTACTAAAATAATCAAAGTCTAAAAGAATGTTCCCTACTGAGGCACCTCCAAAAGCTAATTATAGATAACGTGCTCGCGCACACACACAATGTAGAGATTAAGGCAATCCAGGGCCCTTGTCACATGCCATATGGGGCTCCAACAGCACTATCCTCAGACCCCAGCTGCACGCTTCTTTGGGGTGGCAGAGGTTTTCAGAGTTAAGATTAAAGGTGCCATTTACGGCTCTTGGAGGTTTGTGCTTGTAGTTTGCACATGCATCTATTTTACGGTGCAGTTTTGTCATGTCCATCTCTAAGTACCAGATTTCACTCCTGAATCAGATAGTCGGTGGTTAGGGTCTTGGTCCTGGGATCTGCAAACACTGAGCACTGGACCTGTGCAGCACAACTCTGACTCAAATGGGGCCCCACACGTTCTATTTGCAAGTACAAAAATGAAGGCTCAGTTAATACTCTGCTGAATATCTGGCCCTACAAACTCTTCAGGGCCTGATCCTCAGCTGGTGTATATCGGTATAGTGCCGTTGATTTCAATGGAGATACACTCATTTATACCAGCTAAGGATCTGTCCCTATGTAATTAACTTGATAATGTATATTGCAAAGTTAAGGTTAAGAGTTCCTGTAACCAACTCTGACTAAAGATTTCTTTCGCCAGGAAAGTTTGGGTGGTGGATGAAAGAGTTCCTTGTGAGATCCATTAGCAATTACACACTTGGAGTTGTAGGCTATCACTTTACACACACACACACACACACACACACACACACACACACACCAGTGGGGAGGTAATTGTAACCTTTTCAGTGTGTCAAAAGAAAAAGAAATCTGTTTCCATTTTATCTCAAGGAAAAGAATTGAGACAGCAAATGGCATGCAAGGTAAATCAGATTGCACAACGAAATTTGCTTTTCTGGTAAGTGCTTAAAGAATGTTTTGAAAGAGGTGAAATATGATCCATCTATTGGTTAATACACTTTTATTGACTCTAAATCCACCCTCTCAATTACATTTACCAACAGCATTTGCCAGTGCAGCATTAGGAATAATCCCCATAATCCCTTGCCCCATTATATTGTAGCAATGATACAGTGTGTAGCCAAACCCCTTCAGGCTGTGATCTTGTCAGCTCTCATACACGAAGCAAGACTGGGCTGGGCTAGTACTCAGGTGGGAAGCCTCCAAGGAAAATACAAGGTACTAAAGGAAGTGGTGTGGGTGGTGCTCTTCCCTCTGAGTCAGTCTTGAGCCATCCGTCCTAGCATGCTACGCTGCAAAAGGTACCCTCTTTCCCATGGGGTTCTTGTTCATAGCCTAGCTATTTGTAGTGAATGGGGAGAATAGGGTTATTCTGTCCAAATGCCAGTGTGGGTAATCACATTCTGTCTACCTAAATTCTTACTGGGGAAGCCTGTCAGCCTCTGCAAGCAATAAACATGGACATCTCAGTAGAAAATAGGGACACGCTTCAGTAAATTGAAATGCACTGGACTTGGAGAGCTTTCATAAAGCACTTTGGTGGCTTCTAACTGTCCACATATATTGTTCAAATGTAGGAAATGAAGAGGGAATATTGATTGGGAAGGACCCATGCCTTGCTCCAAACCACTCCCACACCCACATCATCCCTGCTCAGTATGTTTCAGTCCTTGGTGCTCACTTGTTTTTGAGTGTCCCTCCAAACTGTTCTTTCTGATGCCTGCAAGACACCCAGCTCATTGCATCTTCACGAGGTGATCCAAACACTGCTCCTTTTCCAGTGGCTTCCAGAGTTTGCAGCTGGGATTTTCAAAAATAAAAAGCCTGAAGGAGTTAGGCACCCAACTCCCATTGACATGGAGGTTCCAGCTCACTGCTGTTTCATAGTAGCTGGCTGAATAATGTGGGGGATTACTGACAAGTAGATTATTCATCCAGTGATAGAAACAGGCACAAATAACATATACATATGACCAATACAGTTTGATCATTGATGGAGATGGTCAAGTAGAAAATTATCTGTCAATAATTTGCTGGAGCACTGAGAGAAGATATTTGGCAAATAAACTATTCGCACATAGTTATAGCCAGGTATAAAAGCCTTGTTGTTTCAGACATGCTGGGCCCAGATCTCCATTGTACTACTAAGGACTGAGTGAAGAGAGGAATCTTAGAGCTGCACTTGGCAGCAGTTCCTTCAACTCTCTTCCCACATCTGTTTCTTCAGCTCTAGGCATCAAGAGCCAGATTTTTAAAAGTATTTAGGTGCCTAAAGATGCAGATCAGAGCCCAGTGGGATTTTCAAACTCACACAGGCACCTGACTCTGTCTTAACAGCGATAGGCACTTAATTTGAGTAGGTGCTCTTGAAAAAAATCCTGTGCCTAAATCCCTTTCTAAATCAGGCCCCAACTGCCTACAGTCATAGCAGAATTTATTCTTCCTCTAGAAGAGAAAAGGACAGGTGGGGCTGAGTCTCCACCCTTCCCCAGATAAGCTGCAGATATATTTCTTTTGGAACACTTGACTCTGAGCCTTGAAGCTCTATAGCCATGTGATCAAAGCCCATACCCTTCTCTGCCACCAGGAGGGAAGCAGCCATGCCCCCCTCCTCCCCTGTGCATGCTGGGGACATGTTTACAGAACTCAGGTTCCTCCAGGACAATCATGGAGAACCAATGTGTCCTCCCCTCAGTTCCCAAATTGGGCTAACAGACGGTGGGACCACACAGCTCAGGGCTGTTACGTCACCACATCCCAATGTGCGATAGTTGCAAATGTGACAGCCACTGCTTTGGTCAACACACCAGGGATTAAACCAGGGACCTCCAGAACTAAGCACATGAGCTGCTCAAGCTCTGTAGGAGGAGCTCTAACAGGCTTGGATACCCTGTGAATTTGGCACAGAGGGGAATATGTGACAGACACTCACTAGTGGGTTAAACAAACTTCAAGCCCAATGCATCCATTCATGCTGTTCACCAGTAAACACACAGAAATCCCCTGGGACTGACAGCACTCACCTTGCGACGATCTTAATCACCATCTATAACTTTCACCGTAAACTCTCACTTTTATATTTAACTTTGCCTTCGAAGGCAGCATCCCACACTGGCCCTGTGACTCACCTACTTGATTTCTCTGCATTTGGCATGGATTACCCAGGGAAGAGACAGAGAGAAAGAGCTTGGTTGTCACCATCTAATCATAATGGGAAATCCAGTTACTATTTATCTCAGAAGTTACTTAATAATGTACTTGATGCATGAAGGATTATCTCCAAATATAATTAAATACAGAGCGCTATGTGAACAATGATAAGGATCCCATTCAAATGGGTGAGAAGGAAGGTAATTAAGATTAAAGCTGCTATTCTGCCAGCTTTTAGTCTAGGCCTTTCAGAACTTTCCATGCTGCAGGTGATGTCTCAGCACATCTGCCTGGAGGGAAGTGGGATTGGGCAGCAGAAATAAGTGAGTAATAATCACTTCACTCAGTGGTGTTGTACCAAGGTTGGATTTGTCCCAGCTTTTCTTTTTTTTTCCCACTGGCAGTGCACAAAAATCCACAGCACAGTGTGGAGTGGTGATTTCTGTAACCATGGAGTAGCATAATTTAGCCATGGGATGTAAATTACATAGTTCTGGAGAAAAGCAATTTAATAGTGTTAGATGCCTTGTGCAGCCCTGTAGCAGAGGATAACAGTCTACTATTACTGCTAGTCAGGGAGTTATTCTTTTGGTTCACGTTGGAGAAGTCTGTACTGCAGTGCTGAACGTTCAAACCCTGCTGATGACCTATGCTGGAGGTCATTATATATCCAAGCCGGTGGCTGAGTATCTGAGGCGGGGTTGGTAACTGCCAACAAACATGCTAGAGGATGGTATACACAGCCTTCTGTCCTGACACCTAAAGAGCCTCTGGCTCCTTACCTCTCCCGCTGGAGCAGCAAAGTGAAACTTAAAAGTTGCAGTGGGTTTGACATCCCCGCTGTACTCATGGAGCAGAGTAAAACTGACTAGTTTTTCTCTGTTTCATTTTGTGGCTCCATCTGCACATAGAAACAAAGGTGCAGTAGAAGTAAAGGAAACAGAGCAGATGAGTGAGGAAGAAAGGAAGTGACCAGGATAAAAAAAGAGGGGAGAAGAAAGGGATGCTAATAGAAAATAAGAGAGACGAGAACTCAGCACAAGGCTCTGGAATGCACAATCAAGGAGACTCAGACACACCACCACATTTCTTGGTAGCAGTGTTTTCAACTCTCATAATATTGTCACAAGTCTTGTGATATTTAGTGTTTTTCTTAAAGTCCCAGCTCCTGGAGTCATGTGATTATTGTTATTTATATTGCAGTAGTACCTAGGAGCCTCAGTCATGGACCAGGACCCCATTGTGCTAGGCACTGTACAAATGCAGAACAAAAAGATGGGTTCCTGCTCCAAATAGCTTACAATTGACATATAAAACAAGAGACAGACAGATGGAGGCGCACAAGGGAACAATGAAAATGTGAGAATCTCAGTTTTCATTTTAAAAAAAGTTTCTAGCCCTCATGAGTGCAGATAAAAGTCTGAGAACGTGACCCCTAAAGACTCAAGAACCAGGGGGCAAACAAAAAGAGCCCAAATTTATTTTTAAAATCTCATTATTTTTAAGACAAACTCATGATTTTTGAATGCTTAGCGTTGGCGATGCTGCCTTAGCGAGTGGACAGGCTGCAAGTACATTAACTCTTACCCACTGCCCCAACTCTCATACTGTATCCAAAATGTCAGTGGAATGACCCGCCCGAATGATAGCATCACACTCCAGAGTCATAAATCAAGGTGGGTAATGAACCCAGAAGACAAGCTCCATTCAGATACAGGATGCACGTATCCTCCCTCTCCCCCCAAAGCCTTATCAAAGCCCAGTGGAATGTTCACCTTTTCCTCACCCAGCGACTGCAATCAAAGCTGAAAGAATAACCACAAAATGAGGCTAATGTTTAAACTGCCCCAGGCAAGACGAGCAGTAAGCAAGCAACAGCTTTCGCTCCGAACAACCTATTAAGAAACAAAACAAAGTTATAACAGGTGAGGGAGAAAATATTTATTTGCTTTTTTCAAAGCCATTTTCCCTTCCAGCCAAATAACATTAATCCCAGTGGGGCCCTGACAGTCATCCTGGAAACCACACAATGCTTAAGTGTTCCTATCTGCCCTGAGGCAAGAGGAACGGTGGAGCAGCTCTGAAGAACCAGAATGAGAAAATAAATAAATAAATCAAAAGGGACTACGGGGAAATATATTGATGTCAGTATTTCTACGAGTCCAATCTGTCCGTGCTGTCAAAACAATCTCCATGGTGGTTAGGCCACTCTAGACTGACTGACAGAACAGCTCTTTGATAAAAAATTATTTAACCTCTCCGCCTTCAGGAGGTTTCCACCTATCCAGCTAATCTCACACAGGGCAGCTTTGTGATTGCAAAAGGTGACTGTAAAGAATTCACCTTTCCTGGCAACACTTTCAGGTTCCCATGTAAGCGTATTGTCAAGATGGAGCAGGGCAGAGTGGCCTATCTCCTAGAAACTGCCTCCAGATTAGAGAGAGGAAGGGGGAGAATTTCAGAAGCACAAATGTGGGAGTCAGGCTCCCGACTCTGACTGGCCTAACCAAAGTGCTTGAAGCATTTAACTGAGATTCAGGAGAGCTGGATTAGTCTGTGGAAGAGAAGAATGAGGGGGGATTTGATAGCTACTTTCAACTACCTCAAAGGGGGTTCCAAAGAGGATGGATCTAGACTGTTCTCAGTGGTAGCAGATGACAGAACGAGGAGTAATGGTCTCAAGTTACAGTGGGAGAGGTTTAGGTTGGATATTAGGAAAAACTTTTTCACTAGGAGGATGGTGAAACACTGGAATGCGTTACCTAGGGAGGTGGTGGAATCTCCTTCCTTAGATATTTTTAAGGTCAAGCTTGACAAAGCCCTGGCTGGGATGATTTAATTGGGGATTAATTGGTCCTGCTTTGAGCAGGGGGTTGGACTAGATGACCTCCTGAGGTCCCTTCCAACCCTGGTATTCTATGATTCTATGAATGGCTACATTGCATTGAAGGTGTGATTGCAACATACCCCATAGACTCACTCTGTGTCCTTGGACATGTGACATAATGTCTCTGTGCCTTATGAGGAGAGATTAATAAGACTGGGACTGTTCAGCTTGGAAAAGACACGACTAAGCGGGGATATGATAGAGGTCTATAAAATCATGACTGGTGTGGAGAAAGTAAATATGGAAGTGTTATTTACTCCTTATCATAACACAAGAACTAGGGGTCACCAAATGAAATTAATAGACAGCAAGGTTAAAACAAACAAAAGGAAATATTTATTCACACAATGCAGTCAACCTGTGGAACTCTTTGCCAGAGGATGTTGTGAAGGGTTCAAGACTATATCAGGGTTCAAAAAAGAACTAGATAATTTCATGGAGGATAGGTCCATCAATGGCTATTAGCCAAGATGGGCAGGATGGTGTCCCTAGCCTCTGTTTGCCAGAAGCTGGGAATGGGTGACAGGGGATGTTCTGTTCATTCCCTCTGGGGCATCTGGCATTGGCCACTGTTGGAAGACAGGATACTGGGCTAGATGGACCTTTGGTCTGATCCAGTATGGCCATTATGTTCTTAGTTCTCCATTTGTAAACTAGGGACAATAATAACATCTTGTCTATTTAGATTGTAAGCTCCTCAGAGCAGGGACCGTCTCTTACTGTATGTGTGCACTGTGCATAGCACAGTCTGTCCCTGATCTTGGCTGAGGAGCCAAAGTAGCACTCTAGTACAAATAATGCTGATTGCCGTACTGGATCAGAGCAGTGCCCCGTCTAAAGATGTGTACAACACAAGCAGTCCTGATGTGGTAGTGGACATTAATGACAGCTTGGAAAACAGACGACTTTCTCCTTTGAGATCTCAGTTCCTAACACCTCATCAAAAGGCTATAGGTATCTTCGCAACATCCTCTGTGGTAAAGATTGTTGCAAAGAAATCATTCCTCACTGAATGAGCCTGTGAAACCAATGGAGCTACCTCAGGGTTGAGTTAGCTCCACATTTGAAATTCTGGTTCTACTGACGTCGCTGACTTTAACTTTAATGAGGCCAGGATTTCATCCTGCATGTCAAATCATCATCATCATTATCATCATGGCAAATCCCTTGCAGATCAATTTCTAGCCAGGTCTTTAGGTAGTCTGTCCGGATGTTCAGTCTGTGTCCACCACTGGTGATTTTATCATGCTACCAAAGCTTTCGGCAACAACATGACTGCCAGCTGCATAACAGCATTCCTTGGTAAATGCTTTTTGTAATATGCTGGTCTTCCATGCTAATAACATGTCTGTGCCATGAAAGCTGCCAAAACCAAACCAGTGCTGATGAAGGCAATTGTTGGGGTCAGCCGCAAACATCCTCACTGCTGATCTTGTCCAGCCTCTGAATCTGGAGCAACTGACCAAGATGACGAGAACTGAAGACATCAATCCAGTGTTCTCCAGCCTTCCTCAGTGCCCATGCTTCACTGCCATGCAACAGAGTTGGCACAATCATAGTTATATAACCTACATATCAAGTAGCAGGACATAACTTAGACTGTGCATTGACCCATTTCATTCAGATTTAATTTCAGAAAGGGGAACTACAGAAAAACGAGGAAGTTAGTTCAACAGAAATTAAAAGGGGACAGTGCCAAAAATCAAATCCCTGCAAGCTGCATGGAATCTTTTTAAAGACACCATAATAGAGGCTCAATATAAATGTATACCCCAAATTAAAAAACATAGTAAGAGCAGCAAAAAAACCATGGCTAAACAACAAGTAAAAGAAGCAGTTGGGGCAAAAAAAAAGGCATCATTTAAAAAGTGGAAGTTAAATCCTATTGAGGAATATAGAAAGGAGCATAAACTCAGGCAAGTGAAATGTAAAAATGTAGTTAGGAAGGCCAAAAATCTTTTTGAAGAACAGCTAACCAAAAACTCAAAAAGTAACAGGAAAAAAAGTTTTAAGTACATCAGAAGCAGGAAGCCTGCTAAACGACCTGTGGGGCCACTGGACGATTGAGATACTAAAGGAGCACTCAAGGAAGATAAGGCCATTGCTAACTAAATGAAACTAAATGAATTCTTTGCATCAGTACTCACAGCTGAGGATGTGAGGGAGATTCCCAAACCTGAGCCATTCTTTTTTGGTGGCAAATCTGTGGAACTGTCCCAGATTGAGGTGTCATTAGAAGAGGTTTTGGAACAAATTGACAAATTAAACAGTAATAAGTCACCAGGATCAGATGGTATTCACCAAGTTCTGAAGGAATTCAAATGTGAAATTGCAGAACTACTAACTGTGTTTCTTTAAAGGGAAATCACGCTTCACCAATCTACTATAATTCTTTGAGGGGGTCAACAAGCATGTGGACAAGCGGGATCCAGCGGATATAGTGTACTTAGATTTTCAGAAAGCCTTTGACAAGGTCCCTCACCAAAGGTTCTTAAGCAAAGTAAGCTGTCATGGGATAAGAGGGAAGGTCCTCTCATAGATCAGTAACTGGTTAAAAGATAGGAAACAAAGGGTAGGAATAAATGGTCAGTTCTCAGAATGGAGAGAGGTAAATAGTGGTGTCCCTCAAGGATCTGTACTGGGACCAGTCCTATTCAACATATTCAGAAATGATCTCGAAAAAGGGATAAACAGTGAGGTGGCAAAATTTGCCAATGGTACAAAACTATTCAAGATAGTTAAGTCCAAAGCAGACTGCAAAGAGTTACAAAGGGATCTCACAAAACTGGGTGTACCTAGCCTCTGTTTTCCAGAAGCTGGGAATGGGCAACAGGGGATGGATCACTTGATGATTACCTGGTCTGTTCATTCCCTCCGGGGCACCTGGAATTGGCAACTGTTGGAAGACAGGACACTGGGCTAGATGGACCCTTGGTCTGACCCAGTATGGCCGTTCTTATGTTTTTATGACACCTCTTAGACTCATAAGAACATAAGACTCTCTGGGGCTGATGCTTTTGACATATGTCACTAGATGCATTGTTTCTCCTTGTAGGCAGTTTTGATGTGTGAAGTCACACAGTATTCATGACCTTCCTGCCAGTTTGCAAGTCCAGAGCATTTGCAATGCCAGAGAGCTATGGTACAATAAATGACTATGCTCTTTGGCTACATGTAGAAGGAACAAAAAACAAAAGTAGAAGCAACAGTGGGCATCTGCTACTCACCAGGAAAGGAGAAAAAACCAGGAATGAACAGTTCCCATGAGGGCATCTTGCTCATGGAATATTTTAATTACATTGGTATCTGGGGTGTGTGTGGAGGTATAATTGAAAGGAGAGCTGTTGTCATTCTGTTCCGCATCTAATTAGAGAAGAGTTTCCCTGCCTGGGGCAAAAGGAGTTGTGAGGCAGCTGCCATTTTGTTTTTCAGTTCCAATGTGTGTTACAGATTGACTCGTTGTATGCTCTTTCACTCTCTGTCTCTTATGGAGACTTTATATTCGTTCTTTCTTCCTTTGTTGTTTTCCTTAATATGAAATAAAAGTCACCTGGAGGGAGAAATCTATGCTTTGCTCTTTGTATCTGGAAAATATAAGTAACAAACACACTCCAACAAGCTTCAGAGAGGATCCTAATTTACACAGAATATAATGTTATAGTCCAGAAAACTGAGAATCTAATCTGAGCAGAAGCCATCTACTTCTTCACAATAGGAATGGACTTATTAAGAAAATGTGGTTGTTACCAACCACCACAGACACTAAATTTAACCAAGTAAGGAATAGATTGTAATTCTGGGGTAGTGCCTGTATTTGTATTTGTACAGTGCCTAGCACAAAGAGGCACTGGTCCTGATTGAGCCCTTTGGGCACTACTGTAATACCAATAGCAAATCATAATGGCATCACTGATCGCAGCAATACAAGTATATTAGATTTCAAGAGGGCACAGATTATGGGAATTGAAGCTTCTAGTCAACAAAAGCTAGAGTGTGTTGCAGAGAAAGGATGGGCCTTATGGTTAACACCCTGGTCTAAGATTCAAGAGATCTCGTTTCAACTTCTGACTCTGCCACAGTGGCACTGTGTGACTTTGGTCAAGTCATTTAATCTCTGTGCCTCAGTTCCCCGTCTGTAAATGGGGGTAATAATCCTTCCTTTATCCTTGTGACACAAATTCTATTGGTGTGACCTTTGGCAAGTCCCCGGATTCCTGTCCCACCCTTTGTCTCTCTCAGCTATTTAGATTGTAAGCTCTTTGAGGCAGGGCTATCTCTTTTTATGTCTGTGTACAGAGTTTAGCACAATGGGACCCTAGCTCAGTTGGGGCCTATTGGTGCTATTTTAATGCAAATAATAATAGTTTTTTTTCTCTTTGTTTGGATTTAAAATAATAAAAAATCAACTATCCACAGCTCTAGGTGCCCTAACATAATTAATAACACAATAAAATAAAATCCCAGTGGCATTCAGTAATCACTCCAAACAGGAACTCGACCAGCCAGATACACACACCACCTCCTGTCCATCCCTCCATTGTTATAAGACGCATACCCTCATTATTATTATTAATTATTTGTACTGCAGCCCTACGAGCCCTAGTCATAGATCA
Organism: Eretmochelys imbricata; assembly: GCF_965152235.1. Classification (NCBI taxonomy): domain Eukaryota; kingdom Metazoa; phylum Chordata; order Testudines; family Cheloniidae; genus Eretmochelys; species Eretmochelys imbricata. The sequence goes on along the minus strand of NC_135593.1, from coordinate 7,767,199 downwards.
GGACGCCGTTGTGCTAGGTACTGTACAAACATGGAAAAAAGATGTTCCCTGCTTCAAAGAGTTTATAATCTAAGTATAAAACAAAAGACAATAGATGGACACAGACAGACTGATGGAAGTACAAGAAAACTATGAGACAATATTAGCATGAGAGGCAGTGGTCACAGCAGCCTAACTGTGGTCAAGTTGTCAGCCCGCTCCATAAACCCTATCAAACAAATGTCTTGTGCATTTTGTATTAAGGTCTAACAGTGAGGAATAATGTAGGGGAATCCTGTAGGAACCATTATTAATGGGACACAGATTAAGGATTACACCTAAAGAGAACAATGCAAGGAAAAAGAGAAGGATGAGAAGCTTCACAAGGAACTGTTCAAAGGTGCTATCAAACTTCTATTGCTATCAAAATACAAGCACAGGTGTGTGTGTCTTATCTGATTTTGGAGCGGTCCATCTGGGAGATGGAATATCTTTGCCACAACCACATGGATCTGAGTGGAGGGCAAGTTGCACTGACCAAAAAGCTTTAAATGACTCAGGATCTTCCCACTGGAGATAACACCTGCCTCGTCATGCCACCCCCTTGAAACTGAGCTCAATAGAAGCACCCAGGCTGGAGTCCTGTTGGCATGACCGACAGGGGATTACTTGCAGGACATTTTCTTTCCGGGGCCTGCTGCTTTGGAACCTGCTCCTTCACATGAGCTTCAGGCTACTTCAGCATTCAAAAAGTAGGGGTGAGGATGAGGGTGAGGCAAAGTTGGAGACTTGCTGGAGTGGGAGTGGAATTTGAGTTTTTTAAAGTGGCTTAGCTCACCAGAGGTGGGTTATCTTAAAGTATACTACTGCATATAAGGTGTGTGTGTTTTAGGACATCTAGATCAGTGAATAGATAGGGGTCTTTTTCTAGCATTAACATAAATCTCGATAAATATATTTGCAAGAATTTAAAGAATTAAATTTGTAAGGAGAAAATTCAGTATGAAGTTAAGCTTCCTCCAACTGGGAGCTGTGCTAGCTGGAAATGTATTTACAATGGCTTAACAGTGGTGTAATAGATATGTGAGTAAAGAGATGCCTTTTAGGACGGTTTAATCTTTAATAAATTACAGTTCATTGGCATTTAAATAGCATATAATAAGAGTCTGGATACATAATAACTGACTGGCAACTTAGGAGCTTTCATTCCTGTCTTAAAAGCCTTGGGACAAGAAAGCTGCTGTGTCCAGGACAGTGTTTAAGCACATGCTTAACTGTAATCATGTACTTAGTTCCTGTAAAAGCCAAGAACACTTAAGCATGTACTTAAGTGCTGTCCTGAACCTGGATGGATTTAAACGTGATTAATTGCTTTCCCAAATTAGACACTTACCTAAGAGACAAAAATTGGCCATAGTCATGCTGACTCATAACCGGAGAGCTGGTCAGAACCCAGAATTCCTGTTACGGGGGATATGCCAACATTTTGCTTGGAAAACATCCAGGCAACATTTTGTTTTGCCCCTCTCGATTTGTTTCGATAAAGTCAAAACATTTCATTTTTGCTATAATACAATATAATATACAGCTAACAAGCTGCCTGCCCACCCACTGGCCGGCTGGGGAGTCAGGCAGCTGTCCAAGCAGCCATGTAGCCAGGGAGCTGTGCAACTGGCCTGCCTGGTTTCCATTGACAGCGCCCATGGAATCAACACATTCCCACAAAATATATTGAATCATCATTTTCTGATGGAACCCTGTTCTGTCAGAACATTTTTGACCAGCTTTTTGTAATAATGATACATAGGAGTCAAATCGCTTTTTATTCATAGATTGCAAAGCACTTTACAAAGGAATATAAATGATGGTATCGACATATTTTGTTTAACAACACCCACGTTTTCTGTCAATGAAAAATTTCAAGCATGTTATCAAACATTTCTGGGAGGCTGAGGTGGAAAGAAAGGCACATTTTTTGTGCGAACTTAAAATGTTTGACAATTGCTTCCAAAAAGTAGTGGTTGTTATTGTTTAAAAAGGCCATTTTTGATGAGAAAAATTTTTCATTGAAAAAAATATCAACCAATTCTAAAAATCCCCATGGAACAAGAGCTCCTTTTTCTGTTCATCTCTTTGTGGACTCTGGAACATATTCCTTTCTCCCTACTCCGTGCAGCAATCAGAAAACAAATGAGGGTAGATAGTTGTGGCTGTTTGCTGCCCTGAACGCACACTTGCTAAGGGAGTGTTTTGCATTCATTAATCCACTCCAGAGGCTCTCTTTCAGAGGAGGGGGGGATTTACTGTTGCCAGGAAGAAGCCTGTGAAGGGGGTTGAGGATTTGGGATGTGTCATTCAAAGATGGAGAGCCAAACGTACATCCCACCATCTTGGCCATCTTGAATTAAGGAATCTGGTTTAAATCAGCACCCACATTACTCAGTGTAGCATCCTGGGTGTTCACAGGAAGTGAAAACACCTCAGGGCAGAGAGACAGCAAAACAGCTAGGTGCCATTTAAGTCCCATAAGGCCTAGCCACCAATTAAGCCCTGTTTTGAGGCCTTAAATGGGATTAAAGAGGTCCATGGACCTTGTGCTGGACCCTCTGCACTGGGTAGAGTTTCGCTTGAGGTGAGCAACACTTAAGACTCAACCAAATTTTTAGTTGCATTTCTAATGTAAGCTCTTGACTAAAATTCACAGACATTTATGAAACTCATGCTGGTGGCAGCCGTCTTGATGAAAAGTTCTATCACTTGTGACACTGGCTGAATGGGAGCTCGATGTTAAGAGATTATAAACAGGTTTCTAGACCATTTTAATTCTTGGGAAACTTGCCTGTTTCCATGTGGTTAAGGTACCTATATTTCCCATCAGTGATCCAGCAAGCTCATCCACTTACAGGCTTCTGGTTTGCCAGCCATTGCCTTTCTTGGCATCTCACTCCCTTCTAAGTAGGGTATTTCTAGGCTGCCCCATTCCCTGCCTTCATTGTGTTATTCCCGGCAGAGACAGGCTGCCCAAGAATACCTGCTTGTTTTCCCTGCAGAGACAGTTAACAGATGTAATTGGTAGTTATAAAATACCATACCACTCTTTTTTATGCCAGACTATTTTATTCTTAAAGTAAAAGCACTACAGAAAAAACATTAAAAACAATTAAAAACATACATACATGCTAATAAGCTTACCAGGGTTCACCCCAACTCCAATATGGGTCCTTCAATTCCCACCCAAGGGATTTCCTTTGTGGTCACAAATTTATCATATCTTCAGCTCCGAACAACCATCCAGTCTTACTGAGCCTCAGGGGTCCCAGTTCTTCCAACCCTACCTTAAGGATTGGGGCCCCCCATGGGCCATATATTCTGTCTGGTTGCTGGAATAGGAAGAGCCAATTTAAAATCAGGCTACTTAATTGAAAAATCCTTTCTTTGTCTGTTGGTCCCTGGAGATTCCAGTTTGAACTAAAACAATGAGGAGTCCTTGTGTCACCTTAGAGACTAACAAATTTATTTGTGCATAAGCTTTCATGGGCTAAAACCCACTTAATCAGATGCATGGAGTGGAACATACAGTAGGGAGGTATAAATACACAGTATATGAAAAGATGGGAGTTGCCTTACCTAGTGGGGGATAAGTGCTAACGAGTCAATTCAATTAAGGTGGAAGTGGGCTATTCTCAACAGTTGACAAGAAGGGGTGGAAATCACTTTTGTCAGGCTAATGAGGCCAATGTAATCAAGGTGGTCCATTTCAAACAGTTAACAAAAAGGTGTGAGTATCAGCAGGGGGAAATTAGTTTTTGTAGTAACCCATCCACTCCCAGTATTTAGTCAGGCCTAATTTGGTGGTATCCAGTTTGCAAATTAATTCCAGTTCTGCAGTTTCTCATTGGAGTCTGTTCTTGAAGTTTTTTTGTTGACGAATTGCCACTTTTAAGTCTGTTATTGAGTGTCCAGGGAGATTGAAGTGTTCTCCTACTGGTTTTTTTTTTAATGTTATAATTCCTGATGTCAGATTTGTGTCCATTTATTCTTTTGTGTAGAGACTGTCTGGTTTGGCCAATGTACATGGCAGAGGGGCATTGCTGGCACATGATGGCATATATCACATTGGTAGATGTGCAGGTGAATGAGCCCCTGATGGTGTGGCTGATGTGGTTAAGTCCTATGATGGGGTCCCTTGAATAGATATGCAGACAGAGTTGGCACTGGGATTTGTTGCAGGGTTGGGTTCCTGAGTTAGTGTTTTTGTTGTGTGGTGTGTAGTTGCTGGTGAGTATTTGCTTCAGGTTGGGGGCTGTCTGTAACTGAGGACTGGCCTATCTCCCAAGGTCTGTGAGAGTGAGGGGTTGTCCTTCAGGATGGGTTGTAGATCCTCGATGATGTGCTGGAGAGGTTTTAGAGGTATTTATACCTCCCTACTCTATGTTCCACTCCATGCATCTGATGAAATGGGTTTTAGCCCATGAAAGCTTGTGCCCAAATAAATTTGTCAGTCCCTAAGGTGCCACAAGGACTCCTCGTTGTTTTTGTTGATACAGACTAACACAGCTACCACTCTGAAACCTGTCAGTTTGAACTAGTTACACGTGCAGATCTCTGGGGGTAACTTCAAAGGGTTGATAACAGAGGAATTACATTAGCATCTCCCTCCTCTTAGAGAAGGTACATATAATTCTACAGTAACAGATACACAACTGCATTTTTAATACATTGGGTCCCCAAAAGTATTAAACCTAGTTCAGTAAGGCTTGGCTTAATTGAATAACATTCATTCAGGAAACTGTCAGTCTGTCACAGCTAACAACTGCTTTCTAGGGCTCTTTGGAGAGAGAGATAAAAGCTGCGCTCAAGAGAACGGCCCCATGTGAAATAGCAGAGTTCTGGGGCTCAGAATTGATATGCATTGACAACGTGGTATGTGGAAAGCTAGCCCAGGGCCACAGTGTTCTGGTGTGTCACAGGCCATGTCTACACTACGGGCACTACAGTGGCACAGGTTTGGCCCCAGAGCTATGCCACTGTATTGCCATAGCGTAGGTGCTTCAACAGAAGTGGCTTTTCCATCGCTGTAGGAACTTCACCTCCCCAAGCAATGGTCGGTAGGTCGACAGCAGCATTCTTCCATTGATTTAGTTGCACCTACACCGGGGATTAGATCAGCCTAGCTACAACTCTCAGGGGGTGTGGATTTTTCACATCCCTGAGTGCCATCGCTATGGCAACCTAACATTTATGTGTAGACCAGACCTGAGACTTAAAGGGCTGGAGTGTCTTCAACAACTTGACTCATGTAAGGGCCTTTTGCCGTAGTAGGTTACTGCTCCTCATTCTGGGTCAGTTGTGCTGTCTGGCACTTTGGGGAGATGGAGCCATCACTCCACCCACTCCCTTCCCCTTTCCATCCACTTCCTGCCCACCTACGTGGGGGTGGGAATACCAGGCACACCTCATACTTTTCCATGCCTGCAAGGGAAATGCCTCAAAAGATAAATAACTCAAACAAAACAACATTTACCTGCTACCTTCAGGATAGCTAGCAAAATTTGTTCTCCAGATAAGGATTTGGGAGTTAAGTGCCTGGGCATTTTTGAAAACCCCACTAGGTCCCTATCTGCATCTTTAGGCATCTGAACACCTTTAAAAACATGGTGCTTTGTTCATATCTTTGCGAAACACACGTTCTGGGTCTGATTCTTCAGTGCCCTTCAGCTTGTGTCATTTGCACCAGCATAAAGTGCAGGCAAAGTAGATGTTAAACAGCCATTCTGATGTAAATGTTTCATACCCACTTCACACTCTGGTGTAAGTGACACCAGAGCAGCAGAGAATTGGGCCTATTGAGTCAAATTCATCATTACTCATCTGCATATTTGAGCATGTGATGAATTCATGGGAGATAACTCTGCTTGCCAGTTAATTAATCCACTATTACAGGAGCAATGAAGATATAATGACCAGTCTTAATCCCCTTGCAATAACATTACGTACCATATTACAAAAATAGCCATCTGTTGGTGTGCAACAAAAATGTTTAGAGCTCAGTGATTACTGGTTGCTAGAGCTATATCCGCTGTTGATATTTTATTAGCCACAATCTGATATGTCATCCAACTTGTACATTTGATCTAAACCTGAAATATTATTTTGCACCCATAATTAAAAGCATTTATTAAAATGCTTAGTTCACATATGATTTATAAGTTCCATTTAATTACTTTGCAATCCTGATTTATCACCTCTGCCTGGTAGGTACTAAGTGTTTTTAAATCAGTTAATATGCTGTGGTCTTGGTACATCTTATGGGTGTGGGGGGGAAAATGGCTAGCGGAAGATAAACTGAGCATTTCTGGCACTTGAATCTAAAAAAGATAATACTCTGATCTGATATGGGATAAAGTATAATGCAACAACTGTTTACAGAGTGTTCTTTATTAATGATCCTCATGTTTTTTTGGATGAAGATTTAATGAATTAGTTAGTTAGGCCCTTAACTGACGGGACACTAAACCACATGAAACTTTAATTATAGGAGCAGTTCAGAACTGGACTGTGGACTGCTCACATGCTTAAAGTTAGGCACATACTTAAGTGCTTTGCTGAATTGCGACTTTTGTAAAAAACAAAAGCAAGCATCTAGGAAACTGAACTGCTTTCAAACAACCCCAAACATGATGGAGGGAACAGGTGTCTATCCACAAAAGATACTGGAGGAGGGGATTCCTTGCAAAATGGCTGCCTAGAGAGAAAAGACTTTAGAGTCTTTTATTAATCAGCTGAACCACCCAGTTCTGTATTTCCCCACTGATTTTACAGTGATATTCACCCCTGTACAGAGGCACCAGCACAAAGACCAGGCACCATTACATCCCATGTAGGCTTTATTTAGAAAACTTAAGTACTCGATGCACAAAACTCCCATTGACTTCAATGGAGCCAGGAGTTCATTTGATATTTTTCGCTGCTTGTTTCTTTAAAAAAAAAAGAAAAAGAAAAAGAAAGGCTTTTACAGCTAAGATGACAAATGTGCATTTTGGACAAAAATATTTCCAAAGCAACTGTGTTTATATAATGTGTTATGTTGCACAATTCTTTAGCTTTGACAGCTTAAGAGTTTCTATAGATGAATTAATATTTTAAAAATTGTCTAAATAACCCAAAGATATAAGGGATCGTTTACTATCTGACTGCCCATACAGTGAGCACAACCAAAAAACATTTAGAAAAGACAAGAAAAGGTTTGTTCTGTGTTACTTTGTCTCCAACTGTTTGGGTTAAGTAAACCCACTCCCTTTCCACTTTGATGGACTTTAGGAAGTTGAAAATATACACACACACACACATTGTCTTTCTACCTGGCATGTCTATATGAATATGGGGCTTGGAGCCAAAATCAACTAGATAAAATCTTTCAGGAACTTTTACAATGTCACATACTTATGCAAATTGGCAGAGTGTTTATAGCAACAGCCACTGCAACAAAACTCTGAGGTTTCAATTAGGCAAGCAAGCCCGGCGGATCAAGCAAGAGTGTGTGTGTGAGAGAGAGAGAGAGGTATAGACACTCCAAAGGGATGTGCAATTCATTGTCAATGAAGTTTGTACATCCTGAGATCAGATCAGCAGCTTTGACTACAGCTTTCTCCTGAGGAGGAGCTGGATGTGCTGTGCGAGAGAGAGAAAGAGACAGGAAGTTCAGAGCTGTAGCTAGAAGAAGTGACTGGACATCCTGGTTTGTATGCAGTGTAGTTATAGCCATGTTGGTCCCAGGGTATTGGAGAGACAAGGTGGGTGAGGTAATATCTTTTATAGGGACAAACTTCTGTTGGTGAGAGAGACAACCTTTCAAGCCAGTGGCTCTCACTAAAAAGAAGTTGGTCCCTTAAAAGATATTACCTTGCTCCCTTTGGGACTCCTGGGTTCTTTTTCTCCCAGCCTGACTTGCCATGTGACCTTGAGCTACTTTATCTCATTGTGCCTCAGTTTATTTATCAGTAAAATGGAGGTAAATAACATTTATCTACCTCTTAGAGGGAGTTGTGAAGTGTTTGGAAAGTAATTAGAGATATTCAAATGGAAGATACTGTAGAAGAAGAAAGAATTTGTGTGTATGTATGTGTGTGTAGTGCCACCTGGGCTTGTCTACACTTGGAAATTTACTAGGATAGCTATCCCAAAATAAGTGACTCCACATGGGGGTTTATAGCAAACTAACTGTTTGAGAATAATTATTCTGGAATTTTTATTGGTCAACTTCTAAGTGTAGACAAGCCCTACATGATGGCAGGAGAATTTGAGGGTATTTTGTTTGTTTGTTTTTCCAGGGGGTGGAATCTATGCAGTTCCTCATTATCTCAGGGAGTTCTTTCTAGGTATGGGATTGGTTATTTATTATCTCTGCACTGCTGAGCATGATGGACACCAGTCTGGTTGTGGTTGTTAGGAGCTACTGCAAAATAAATGTTAAATAATACTAATGGTTACAATCAAATAGAAAACAACTTGAACCACAAATCATTCAAGAGGTTCAACATCAGTAATATTTCCAACCCAAACATTTTCCCACCAAAAATGGGGTTTCATCAAAAGCCAGGTTTTTTCCACGGGAAAGTGCCTTTGATGAGATAGTTCCATTTTTCAAAGGGATTTTTTGAAAAGAAACTAAAGAGAATTTTTGCTTTGAAATTTTCATTTCGGTTTGGATTTTGAAAGAATGAACAATTTTAGAAATTTCAAATTTTTGTTTGTTCCCCATTTCCCTTTTTGAATGAAATAAAATTAAAGATGTCTCCCTTCAGGGGAATGGGGTGGGATTTACACTTCTTCCTTTTTTCCTTTTTCCACTCACTCACTTTTCAAAAGTTGAGTAAGTTTTGAAAAGTTACAGTGTGGGGAAAAAAGGATTTAAAATAATCCAATAATCCTGGACAGTATTCCTGTTATTGCACGGGGGGGGGGGGGCAAATGAAATTGAAATTTCAAGATTTTTAAATGGAAAAAGACAGAAATTTTTTTGAAAAAAAATTCTATTTCAAACCCTGCAAAGTGGAAAAAACTTGGAAATTTCAAAATATTTCACAAAATTATTTTTCTGTTTTTTACCAGCTCAAAAAAGCATGTTACTTGTTAATTACCTTTTCCATGCTTCTCCTTTTGGGGCTAATTCATGAGAAATGCTGTCTTTGCCATAAAAATTCTAATTAATTAGGGCACAATTTTGCTTTCATATACTATAAACTGGATTCACTGTTGCCTGCTAATTCTTCCCTGCGTTGCACATTGTATTGTCACTTAAACCTGTGCAAAATGAGTGTGAAGTACAACCATTTTATATCCTCTTTGCACTATATAAATGAGGACACAGGCTTAATTCTAATTTATGATACAGCCCCTTTACACCACTCTGATGGCATAAAGGGGCCTTAATGTGAGTGTAGCTTTAACTCTTATGTTGAGGCCTCCTTATACTGCATTAATGAGTAAATAAGATTCAAGCCCATCATGTTTCACACTCACTTTGCACCACTGTAAAAGTCTGCAGAAGGGGCAACAGAAAATCAAAGTCCCAAGTCAGCAGTGGCATTTTAATTGGAGGGAGGGATGGAATACAAAGCATGAGAGACTGGCAACCACATCAGAGATTTATTGTTTTAAATCTCAAGAATAAAAATAAATAAATGACAAAAGCATCATGTCCCATGTGCTTGACTGAGGGACGGCTAGCTTGGCTTCCCCACCTGGTGGAAAACTGCTCCTGGACCGTCCCAGGGTCCTATTACTTATGTGGAGAACATTGCTCAAGCCAACGCGTTTTTCATTTCCAACCTCTTGGGATTTCAAAGGAACAATCACAGGGGTGAAAAAGGAAGCCCCACCCAGCTTTGTATTTAGCTTGGATACCATACAGAGTATATTATCGAGTGACTGTGAAATAGGCTCATCACACAGTAGTACCCAACGATGTGCCGTTTTATATGTTGATTAATTACTGGGTTATAGATGTAGCTACATAAAAAATTATCTTTGTCTATTGTTTGTACCATACTAGTTCCAGCCAAGAGAGGAGAATGATAACAAGCTGAATTGCCAGTTTCCCCTGTGCTGAAAAGATACTTGTAAATATCGCCAGGAAAATGTCTTGTTAAGGTTACTTTTTTAAAGGAATTGAAAATATTAAGCCAAGACATACTCTGCTGAGGGAACTGTATCATAAAATTGATTTTAAAAAATTAGTAAATTTCTACTAACTCAAGGTGACAACATCTCTTTTGGGAGGATAAGAGAAAGTGACCAATGTCAGGACCGGGTTATAAATCCCACCATCCTGACTGGCATGAAATTTCTAGTGCTGTCAGCCCTGAGCAGTAAAAAATCATGTTTCACTGATGCAAATAATGAGATTGGCTGAAAAATCATGAGATATCTGAAAATAATAAATGTTGCGTTCTTTTGATTTCCTTCTGATTTTCTGAGCCTTTAGGGTGGTCAGACTTTCAACCTTTTCCCTGCCACTTCAAGGATTAGAAGCTGCCTATTTTTTATTGTTACATGAATACTGAGAGTCTTATATAATCACGTGATTCCAGGAGCTGGGGCTTTATGAAAAAATAGCACGAGGCCCAAAATAAAAATCTCAAGAGCTGGCAGCACTGAATTTCCCATTGCAATCAATGGAAGTCTTGGCCAAGTAAGGTTTGGCTATATATAACCATCTGCTCCATTTCAAGTCGGTTCGCTCATTCCTGGAATCCCTCCCAGTGTTCCAACCTCATCCTGAAGTGTCTTGTGCTGGTCCTGCTAGGGGGAAGGTGAGAGAGTTTAACATCTCAATTGAAAATCCATGTGTGCCTCATTCACTCTGCAGTTGCCACTGCAGGATGTAATTAATGTATGAATCATAAAGCCTTCTTGAATTCTGTCAAGGAAATCAACAAATTCCCAGAAGGATTCTGATTCTCAGCTAAAGTTTGGGGTCTCTCACCCACTCCATTTTTTTCACATTATTCCTTTTGGCTCAGGGGTTCTAATTACTCCTTTTTTTTTTTTTAATAATCCTGAAATATTTGAGTGACAGATCTTTTATTAAAATATTATTTATTATTACTATTATTATTATAAAGCACCCAAGTGTGGGCAGGATCAGAGTTCTGATCAAGCTTTCCATGCCTAAGGGAAAGCAGCCCTTTTTTTTTGGCTCAGGTCCAGCCTCTGAAGAACACAGGCTTGGAACGTGGGGCTTGATATGGGAGAATCTAGAGACGAAATTGATGCTCACATTGCTACAGACACGCATTTCCTTTGAGGCACGAGCTGGCCTTGCACTTAAAAAAATAATAATAAATGAAAAGAGACAGCATGATCTAGTGGGTAGCCCACTAGACTGGGATTCACGAGAGCCCAGTCTATTCCTTGTCCTGCAGTGTGACCTTAGATCAGGTAATTTCCCTTCTGGTGTCTCTGTTTCTTCTCCCATCCTTTGTCTCATCTATTTAAATTGGAAACTCTTTGGGACAGTGTGTGTTTGTACAGTACCTAGCAGCTAGCACAGTGGGGCTCTGATCTTTTGACATAGAAATCACTGATGAAATTCTATGCGAGACAATGGATTAGATGGTCATAGTGGTTTCTTCTGGCCATAAAAAAAAATCTATCAATCTTCATTGGGGTATCTAGGTGCTACCATGATACAACTAATTAACAATAATAAAAATAATAAAGCAGCGTTCTGCAGAAATGGCCCTAAAAAGTGTGGTAATAGGATTGCAAACTGTGAGATTTGAACACTACTGTACCATACTGCCATGTTTTTATGGGGATGAGCAACACTAGGGCTGGGTCGAAAATTTTCTGTCAAAACTGTTGTTCTGTGGAAAAGTGGGTTTTGACGAAATTTTTTTTCATAAAAGTGTCTGTGTTGGGGGAAACTTTCATTACTTCAATGTTCAAAATATTTAATTCAAAACCCAAAATATTTTTGTTCAATATTACTCTGCAGTGCCTCACAGAAGTTGTATTTCTGGCACCTTATGCTTCCAGTCTCCTCTGTGGGCCTGACTCTCTGACTGGACTACATCTCCCAGAATTCACCATGGCCTAGGACTTCTATGACACACCCTCTCACCTCCTCAAGAGAGGAGAAAGCGGGTGTATCATGAGAGATGTGTCCAACATGAAGACCAGAGACCTCAGCCCATACAGAAGAGTGGGAGCATAAGGCACCCAAAATACAACTTTCAGGAGATGGAACAGCACCATTTTGAACTGAAGTATTTTTGTTTCAGGCTGAAATAATTCAGTGTTTGATAGTTTGCCAAAAAAATCAAAATTTTCTTCAAAATTTTTTACAAAAATTAAAAAAACATTTTTGTCAAAGGCCCAGGAAATCCAATATCTCCTGTCTATTCCAAGCCGGAGCATGTCTAGAGTATGTAGCCAGCATGGTCAGCTGGGCAGTTGCATCCAACAGAGGAGAGCTACTAGGTGTGTGCGCCAAGCTGGACAACCAGGAAAAGGCATTTCAAAACTCTGCAGAGCTTTAAAAAGCGGGGCAGCCTGCCCAGTCCCTGTGACACCTGGGTTGTGGGATTCACAAACGTGACCAGAATGGTCAGTGTCAGGAATTGTGGGAAAGCCTCTGCAGGACTTTTTAGAGTCGACATAGATAATGCAGTGAGTACATTCATGTTGTGTTGACTTCACTAGATTAACCATGACTCAATGCCACCTGAAGAGGTGGTGTTACTTTGTCACTGTAATGGGATACTTACATTGGTGAGAGACAAATTTAAGTGTTGACAAATGTACAGCTATGTCGACTCAAGGTGGCTTACATCGACATAACTTTGTAGTGGAGACCAGGCCTTTGATGGAGCTCCACTAAACCCTGCAGGGTTTCATACATTCACAGTGTGAAATCCTGGTCCTATTGAAGTCAATGGCAAAACACCCACTGACCTCAATAGGGCTAGGATTTCACCCTTAGATTTTAAGACCAGAAAGGACCATTATGATCATGTAGTCTGACCAAAAGGGACCATTATGATCATATAGTCTGACCTCCTGCATAACATGGGCCATAGAATTTTTCCCAATAACTCCTGCATCAAGATAACAATTTTATTTGAGCCCACGAAAGCTTATGCTCAAATAAATTTGTTAGTCTCTGAGGTGCCACAAGTCCTCCTCATTCTTTCTGCTGATACAGACTAACACGACTACCACTCTGAAACCTGCATCAAGATTGTATCTTCTGACTGAGCTAGAGCCTAGGTGATTGAGGTCAGCTAGGATCGTATATGGCAGCTAGAGGAGCATATTGCAAAGTGCAGCCAAGAGAATGTGAGCCGGAGTAGAATGAGGCAGCGAAGGTGGCGGCCTAGAGTGATTACTTGCAGACCTTACTCAAACCAGCCTCACAGCCTGAATCCTAGCCCCAGAAAGGGCAGTCTGCTTGGCATACGCTCTTAGCTGAGACCCTCACTGCTGTGCTGTATTGGACCATGAATAGGAAAGCAGAATAAATTAACCTGGGTTGCTCACTTCTCCCACAGGACGGGTTTAATGTTTGAGTCTCTTTCCCAGCTGCTGCCAATCTCTCAGGAGATGAGGTCTTGAGAATCCAGCATTTCCTTTCCTTGGCAAAAGATAGGGACAGAGATTTCCCACTGGCATGCAGGGACAGGACTCCAGTCAATACTCCAGGCTACACCTCGCCCCCTCCCAGCCTTCCCAATGCTTGTGTGTGTCAGACATCAGCACAGAACCGCTCTGCTAAGTACTTCTAAGCAGTCGTGTTCAAGCGTTTTTCCAAAACAGAATGATTATCAGGGATCTCACGTGGTACTTCTTTCTGAGCTGGATAGTTTGTATTTATTGCAAAATTCATCCTTTTCCCCCAGGCATTTGAAAACAGGGTGTGCATGAGGGGAGAAGGAGATGAGTTTGTAATTGCTTGGCCAACCAATAGGGGGTTATATTAAACTGCACTATTGCACTTAGGGAATTATCTGTGATTAGGGCTGGTGGAAAATTTTCCATTGAAACTGCTTTGACCGATAATTTGGTTTTCACAGGAAGTCAGCAAACGTTTTCACAGGAAGTCTCTGCTTCCTTTGGTAGGTTTTTCTGTGTTTTGGCTGCAAACTTTTTGGATTTTTGATAAAAAGTTTAAATTTTCGGGGGGGGCAGGGTGGAGGGAGAAAATGGTTTCCAACCAGCTCATTTCTGTGATTAATTTTTAAGTTATGTCAAGGGCACCTAGAGCCTATGGATAGGTTCCCTCTTCACCATTGTTCTTAATCTAAATAAATACATGTATTTGTTCATGATGGGCAAGAGAGATAGGTGCCGGGAGAAGCTGAAGAAGAAAGGGTAGGGAAAGATGCTGGGAAGGCAGTGGGCTCGCAGCTCTCTGTGGTGGCTTCCTCTGAGTTTGGAAAGGGCTGAGCACATGCTGGACACTTACACGAAATAACTAATAATAAAGGCAGGGCACTCTGCACCTATTTAAGGATATCATGGGAAAAGGCAGAAAGCCAGGAGTGGAAGAAAGAGACAAAGGGGTCAGTGAGGAGACAAGATAGCAAGAAGCGGGTTTGTGGAATGACTTGAGAGCGGAGATGTAGCGGCAATGGAGCTGGGCAGAGCTTAAATGTAAAGACAAGGAGGTTGCCCACAATATGTGGAGCTTGTGAAGGGATTTGAGGAGGGGTGATATGGAGGGCATTAGCAGAACCGTATGCAATGGGGGGGCGGGGTTGAGTCCTAGAGGGAGACTTGGGGAGAAGGAGGGATGAAAAGAGTAGGGACAGGAAGAAAGTAGAGATGAAAGAAGGGAGGCAATGGTTTGAAATTTTCTAGAGAGCCCCTGAAATGTACATCTGAACCCTGCACCTGTAACACCCTCAACTGCATAGGACATCAGGAGGGTTTGGGCTAGGGACGTCCAGTATCAGAAACACAGACTGCTACCACTGGAGCAACTCCATTAGCAGTCAGTAGTAGTAGACTATTATCCTCCAGGGGAACCAGCCACCGAGAGGGGACATGTCACTTGCTTTGCCAACATGTTGCAAGCACTTGACGTTTCTCCCCAGAGCACTCTGGGAAATCTACTTTTGCCCTCAATTCCGCCGTCCTTCTCTTGAGCATCTGCAGTCACTCTCTGGCATCGATGGCTTGAGGTTACTGCAGGCAGCAGCTGCTGCTTACGTGTAAACCTAGAGGAGTGAAGCATTCATTTAGTAATGTGTCTAGTTATTTGAACACCCTATGCCAAAGAAAGGGGGAGAGGGAGACAGAGAAAAAACAGGCAGCTTCACAAGCTGATGTTTGTGTTCAGAAAAACAAAACACCTTTTGTGCTACCTGCACAGAGACTCCTCCCTCATCTTTATGGATTTCTACCCCAGGCAATAGTTAAAAAGCCTTGCACTTCTACCAGCAAAACACTAACTACCGAGCCATCAATCGTCACCCTAATGTATCATTTGCTGCCGGAGAAAAATTAATGGTTTGCTCCATATGTGTCAGAGAGAGACTCTCAGGAGTGGACTCCTGGAAGGGGGCTTATTCTCACAGGCAGAGCTCTTACCCTTCCTCTATATGAATGGGTATGGTCCAGTGATTAAGGCATTAACTTTGTATGCAGGAAATCTAGGGTCAACTCTCCACTCTGCCACAGATTTCCTATATACCCATGGCCACATTACTTAAGGTAAAATCTTCAAAAGCATCCAAAGGACTTAGACGCCCAAGTCCCATTTTTAATAAGGATTGAGGCCTATTGTAATCAGGTGGCTGAAACAACAGTATTAGCACCCAACGTATAGGCACATGTAGCAGCTGAACCATGTGGCCCAAGGGGTTTCAGATGCAGACACTTGGGCTTCAACTGGTGGAATTATCTTGGTCTATATGTGTGTGAAAGGGAGAGAGAGACACCCAGCATAGGTGAAGCAGAAAGAGAAAGCCAAGCAGACAGTAACAGAAAGCTAAGAGAAAAAGTTTTTTGGGTACAGAGAGCTGCTTGGAAAGGCAGGCTCGGGACAGCAAACAAAGCAATGTTGAAAGCAAAGCAATCCTGAAGCACTTACACGAGAGGAAAGTGATCAGGAACAGTCAGCATGGATTCACCAAGGGAAGATCATGCCTGACTAATCTAATCGCCTTCTATGATGAGATTACTGGTTCTGTGGATGAAGGGAAAGCCATGGATGTATTGTTTCTTGACTTTAGCAAAGCTTTTGACACGGTCTCCCACAGTATTCTTGTCAGCAAGTTAAAGAAGTATGGGCTGGATGAATGCATTATAAGGTGGGTAGAAAGTTGGCTAGATTGTCGGGCTCAGCGGGTAGTGATCAATGGCTCCATGTCTACTTGGCAGCCAGTATCAAGTGGAGTGCCCCAAGGGTCAGTCCTGGGACCGGTTTTGTTCAATATCTTCATAAATGATCTGGAGGATGGTGTGGATTGCACTCTCAGCAAATTTGCGGATGATACTAAACTGGGAGGAGTGGTAGATATGCTGGAGGGCAGGGATAGGATACAGAGGGACCTAGACAAATTGGAGGATTGGGCTAAAAGAAATCTGATGAGGTTCAACAAGGATAAGGGCAGGGTCCTGCACTTAGGACGGAAGAACCCAATGCACCGCTACAGACTAGGGACCGAATGGCTAGGCAGCAGTTCTGTGGAAAAGGACCTAGGGGTGACAGTGGACAAGAAGCTGGATATGAGTCAACAGTGTGCCCTTGTTACCAAGAAGGCCAATGGCATTTTGGGATGTATAAGTAGGGGCATAGCTAGCAGATCGAGGGATGTGATCGTTCCCCTCTATGCGACATTTGTGAGGCCTCATCTGGAGTACTGTGTCCAGTTTTGGGCCCCGCACTACAAGAAGGATGTGGATAAATTGGAGAGAGTCCAGCGAAGGGCAACAAAAATGATTAGGGGTCTGGAACGCATGACTTATGAGGAGAGGCTGAGGGAACTGGGATTGTTTAGTCTGCAGAAGAGGAGAATGAGGGGGGATTTGATAGCTGCTTTCAACTACCTGAGAGGTGGTTCCAAAGAGGATAGTTCTAGACTATTCTCAGTGGTGGAAGAGGACAGGACAAGGAGTAATGGTCTCAAGTTGCAGTGGGGGAGGTTTAGGTTGGATATTAGGAAAAACTTTTTCACTAGGAGGGTGGTGAAACACTGGAATCTCCTTCCTTAGAAGTTTTTAAGGTCAGGCTTGACAAAGCCCTGGCTGGGATGATTTAGTTGGGGATTGGTCCTGCTTTGAGCAGGGGGTTGGACTAGATGATCTCCTGAGGTCCCTTCCAACCTTGATATTCTATGATTCCTGCTGTATGAGTCCTCTTGTGTTCAGGGAAACAGGACTTTGTACATTCTTTGTAAATAAAGAAATACCTATCACGCATTTCTCCTACAAGACCCCAGATTTTTGGCTAGTGTGGCAAGGCACCTTCTCCGTCTCACCAGCCTCAGCTGTTTTTAACCTTGGTGAGACAGTCTTGGGGTAAAACAGCACCTCTAGGCTGCACCGGGGCAGTCTGCTCCTTCTCTCAGCCAGTCTTTTAGGTTGGTTTTTCTCCCGAAGGGAAGGGAAGGGAAGGGAATGCAGCCTCCCCTCCTGGTGAGGCTTGCTGTTCCTCACCTACTAGCAGCTTGTCTCCCCCCTCCCCCCAGGGAGGGTTTAAAAAGGTCTCATGCAGCCCTTAGTTGGAATCAGCTGATCCTAACTGCCCTCAGGTAACTCCCTCTCATCTGATCCTAACTGATCTCTGGTAACCCCTTCTCAGCTGAACCTGATTGACCTGTAGTCACCCTTCCTCAGTTGATAGGGAGGAGGGCTTTTTACCCTTCTGGGACTGTTTTCTACCTCACCCTTGCAGCTGTCTGTCCTGGGTTTATCACACTAGTCAGTTGGGTCAGAAGGGAATCAGTGGAAGGTAGGTACCTAAATACCTTTGAAGATCTGGGCTTTAGGAACTTAAGTTTCAGTTAAGGCCAGTGGGATTAAGGCTGGTTGGAAATTTTCCAGCAAAACTTAGTTTCATTGAAAAATGCTGATTAACTCAAGCCAAATGGTTTGCACTCAAGCCAAATGTTTGTTGAAACTCAGGCAGATTTCTTCAGACAGTTTACAGGGCTCTGAGTGTTGCTAGGCCCCAAGCTCTGTGGCAGCAGTCCTGGGAGGCCTAGCTGGAAACTACCTACACTACAATCATACCTTTATTTGCCATGTAGACGCACCCTAACATAAAGAGTTCCTCCCATTTCACTAGAGCTTCCCGAGTCTGGGTGCCTTTGAACCCTGGCAGGGTACAAGTAGTGGGTAGGAGGGAACATATATGTTTCTGAACAAATTCTTGTGTCATCACTTTGACAGAACCTCTCTGCAATGAAAACCCCCCCAGGCACAAGATGGCCTAACCTGAGAGTTCAAGGAAGAGAGTTTTCCCCCTGGGCAGGCAGGAGCAATAATCTCTGCAAAGGAAACAAATGTCAGTCCTACGTGTGGAAGGTTGGATGAGAAGAGTACGTAGCTTTGCAGCCCCTCTGATTAGCAGCTGACATGTTAAGGAGGGAACCTTTATGCCCTGCAATTCTGGCACAATTTTACTTGAATGCCAGTGCAGGGAATTTAAGGGTTGGAAGCCGTAGGCAGTAGTGGCAGGGGGGAGAATTGGGACTAAAGGAATGGTAGCATTTTATAACAGTGTTACCAGGTGCAAGCCAGACCCATAACTGGGAAAACGTCATTGGTTTTTCTGGCTCTGAGTGGCAGGCAAAGGCACGACTACACACAGGCACTTGTTTCTCTCCCCTCCTTCAACAACCACCACTGTCCTTATTTTGGTTTTCTTCCCTCCACCACTTCCCAGCTATGCCTTTCCAAACCTTCGCCACCTTTCTCCTCTCCTCCCGACCGCTCTCCTTACCTTCCATCCTTCTTGCTGCAGCCATCCACTATCTCCCCATTATGCTCTATCCCAATATCCCAAAACAACCTCCTTTCTCTGGCCTCTTTCTCTTCTCCTCCTCAGATGAGCTCCTTGAGCAGAGGAAGTAGGTTAGATGGAGAAATCCCATATCCTTCCCTTCATCATGGTTTTCCAGACTCATAGGCAGCCAAGAAGCAGTAATATGTACTGGTCAATGTCTGGGTATCAAATGTTGTGAGTGCTCACTCACCCACTTATATAGAGACAGCTATCAGTGCATCATAACAGAGTAGGGCAGGATATCACTGGAACCTGGTGTGTGTGGAGAATAACTGGGGGTTAAATCCCTGTTTGGGGCTGTAGACATGGAAAATATATTTGGAAAATTGTATATTTGTTGGAAATGAAACTGTATGAGATACATCCTCTGTGTAAATCGGCATAGCTTCATTGACTTCAACGGAACAGATGACTGGCTAGTCAAACCGCAGGATCTCGGGGTTAGAGTGGATCACAAATTGAAGATGAGCCAATGATGTGATGCAGTTGAGAAAAAGGCTAATATCATTCTGGGGCATATTAACAAGAGAGTTGAATGTAAGATGTAGGAAGTCATTGTCCCTCTACCACTCAGCTGTGGTGAGGCCTCAGTTGGAGTAGTGTGTTCACGCTTTTGGAAAGATGTGGATAATTGTAGAGCGTGCAGAGGAGAGAAACAAAAATGATCAACTATTTAGAAAACCTGACTTATGAGGAAAGGTTAAAAAAATAGGTTTGTTTGGTCTTGAGAAAAGAAGACAAAGGAGGGACCTGGCAACAGTCTTCACATATGTTCAGGGCTGCTATAAAGAGAACGGTGATGAATTGTTCTCCATGCCCACTGAAGGTAAGGCAAGAAGTAATGGAAGCTGCACCGGGGGGGATTTAGGTTAGATATTAGGAAAAACTTTCCAACTAGAAGGGTAATTCCGCTCTGTAACAGGCTTCTAAGGGAGGTTGTGGAACCCCTATCACTGGAGGTTTTTAAGAACAGGTGGACAACCACCTGTCAGGGATAGTCTAGGTTTATGTGGTCCTGCCTCAGTGCAAGGGGCTGGATTTGATGACCTTTCATGGTCCCTTCCGGGCCTACATTTCTATGACTCTTTGAACAGAAGTGATCTGCCCTAGGTTGCAGGGTGACTGGTCTACAGAGCACAGTCACGTCTGTCGTCTGCTCTATCCATGAGATAATATTGCACCTGAGCATTCACAGGGTCCAGCCTTGCATTTCTTGACACAATCTCCCAGTGAAATCAGCTGGGTGCACAAAGAGGTGGCCTGTACATTAGGAGAATCCTGGCTCTAGGGTAATGTTGTAATACACTGTCTTGGTGACTGTAAGCATTTCTTCTGGTAGTGGCTGGTTGCAGTGTCTACAATATCCACGCAGCCCGTGGCAGCCTGCGTCAACAGGCTTGGATTAGCAGGGCACTAGTGCACTAAGACCTGGTCTACACTAGGACTTTAGGTCGAATTTAGCAGCGTTAAATCAATGTAAACCTGCACCCATCCATACGATGAAGCCCTTTATTTCGACTTAAAGGGCTCTTAAAATCAATTTCCTTACTCCACCCCTGACAAGTGGATTAGCGCTTAAATCAGCCTTGCTGGGTCGAATTTGGGGTACTGTGGACACAATTCGAAGGTATTGGCCTCCGGGAGCTATCCCAGAGTGGTCCATTGTGACCGCTCTGGACAGCACTCTCAACTCAGATGCACTGGCCAGGTAGACAGGAAAAGAACCGCGAACTTTTTAATCTCATTTCCTGTTTGGCCAGCGTGGCAAGCTGCAGGTGACCATGCAGAGCTCATCAGCAGAGGTGACCATGATGGAGTCCCAGAATCACAAAAGAGCTCCAGCATGGACTGAACGGGAGGTACGGGATCTGATCGCTGTATGGGGAGAGGAATCCGTGCTATCAGAACTCGAAATGCCAAAACCTTTGTCAAAATCTCCCAGGGCATGAAGGACAGAGGCCATAACAGGGACCCGAAGCAGTGCCATGTGAAACTTAAGGAGCTGAGGCAAGCCTACCAGAAAACCAGATAGGCGAATGGCCGCTCTGGGTCAGAGCCCCAAACATGCCGCTTCTATGATGAGCTGCATGCCATTTTAGGGGGTTCAGCCAGCACTACCCCAGCCGTGTTGTTTGACTCCTTCAATGGAGATGGAGGCAACACGGAAGCAGGTTTTGGGGACGAAGAAGATGATGATGAGGAGGAGGTTGTAGATAGCTCACAGCAAGCAAGCGGAGAAACCGGTTTTCCCGACAGCCAGGAACTGTTTCTCACCCTGGACCTGGAGCCAGTACCCCCCGAACCCACCCAAGGCTGCTTCCTGGACCCGGCAGGCGGAGAAGGGACCTCCGGTGAGTGTACCTTTTAAAATACTATACATGGTTTAAAAGCAAGCATGTGAAAGGATTACTTTGTCCTGGCATTCGCGGCTCTCCTGGATGTACTCCCAAAGCCTTTGCAAAAGGTTTCTGGGGAGGGCAGCCTTATTGCGTCCTCCATGGTAGGACACTTTACCACTCCAGGCCAGTAACACGTACTCGGAAATCATTGTACAACAAAGCATTGCAGTGTATGTTTGCTGGTGTTCAAACAACATCCGTTCTTTATCTCTCTGTGTTATCCTCAGGAGAGTGAGATATCATTCATGGTCACCTGGTTGAAATAGGGTGCTTTTCTTCAGGGAATACTCAGAGGAGCCCGTTCCTGCTGGGCTGTTTACCTGTGGCTGAACAGAAATGTTCCCCGCTGTTAGCCGCGGGGAGGAGGGAGGGTTGAGGGGGTAGCCACGTGGTGGGGGAGGCAAAATGCGACCTTGTAACGGAAGCACATGTGCTATGTATGTAATGTTAACAGCAAGGTTTACCCTGAAAGAGTGTAGCCACTGTTTTATAAAATGTGTTTTTTTAAATACCGCTGTCCCTTTTTTTTTTTTCTCCACCATCTGCATGTGTTTCAATGATCACAGGATCTTCTCCTTCCCAGAGGCTAGTGAAGATTAGAAAGAAAAAAAAAACGCACTCGTGATGAAATGTTCTCTGAGCTCATGCTGTCCTCCCACACTGACAGAGCACAGACGAATCCGTGGAGGCAAATAATGTCAGAGTACAGGAAAGCACAAAATGATCAGGAGGAGAGGTGGCGGGCTGAAGAGAGTAAGTGGCAGGCTGAAGACAGGGCTGAAGCTCAAATGTGGCAGCAGTGTGATGAGAGGAGGCAGGATTCAATGCTGAGGCTGCTGGAGGACCAAACCAGTATGCTCCAGTGTATGGTTGAGCTGCAGCAAAGGCAGCTGGAGCACAGACTGCCACTACAGCCCCTGTGTAACCAACCACCCTCCTCCCCAAGTTCCATAGCCTCCACACCCAGATGCCCAAGAACGCGGTGAGGGGGCCACCGGCCAACCAGCCACTCCGCCACAGAGGATTGCCCCAAAAAAAGAAGGCTGGCATTCAATAAATTTTAAAGTTGTAAACTTTTGAAGGGCTGTGTGGCAATTTCCTTCCCTCCTCCACTACCCCTCCTGGGCTACCTTGGTAGTTATCCCCCTATTTGTGTGATGAATGAATAAAGAATGCATGAATGTGAAGGAACAATGACTTTATTGCCTCTGCAAGCAATGATTAAAGGGAGGAGAGGAGGGTGGTTAGCTTGCAGGGAAGTAGAGTGAACCAAGGGGCAGGGGGTTTCATCAAGGAGAAACAAAGAGAACTTTCACACCGTAGCCTGGCCAGTCATGAAACTGTTTTCAAAGCTTCTCTGATGCGTACCGCGCCCTCCTGTACTCTTCTAACCGCCCTGGTGCGCGTAACCAGCAGCCAGGCGATTTGCCTCAATCTCCCACCCTGCCATAAACGTCTCCCCCTTACTCTCACAGATATTGTGGAGCACACAGCAAGCAGTAATAACAGTGGGAATATTGGTTTCGCTGAGGTCTAAGCGAGTCAGTAAACTGCGCCAGCGCACCTTTAAACGTCCAAATGCACATTCTACCACCATTCTCCACTTGCTCAGCCTGTTGTTGAACAGCTCCTGACTAATGTCCAGGCTGCCTGTGTACGGCTTCATGAGCCATGGCATTAAGGGGTAGGCTGGGTCCCCAAGGATACATATAGGCATTTCAACGTCCCCAACGGTTATTTTCTGGTCTGGGAATAAAGTCCCTTCCTGCAGCTTTTGAAACAGACCAGAGTTCCTGAAGATGCGAGCATCATATACCTTTCCCGGCCATCCCACGTTGATGTTGGTGAAACGTCCCTTGTGATCCACCAGTGCTTGCAGCACTATTGAAAAGTACCCCTTGCGGTTTATGTACTCGCCGGCTTGGTGCTCCGGTGCCAAGATAGGGATATGGGTTCCGTCTACGGCCCCACCACAGTTAGGGAATCCCATTGCAGCAAAGCCATCCACTATGACCTGCACATTTCCCAGGGTCACTACCCTTGATATCAGCAGATCTTTGATTGCATGGGCTACTTGCATCACAGCAGCTCCAACAGTAGATTTGCCCACTCCAAATTGATTCCCAACTGACCGGTAGCTGTCTGGCGTTGCAAGCTTCCACAGGGCTATTGCCACTCGCTTCTCAACTGTGAGGGCTGCTCTCATATTGGTATTCATGCGCCTCAGGGCAGGGGAAAGCAAGTCACAAAGTTCCATGAAAGTGCCCCTACGCATGCGAAAGTTTCGCAGCCACTGGGAATCGTCCCAGATCTGCAACACTATGGGGTCCCACCAGTCTGTGCTTGTTTCCCGAGCCCAGAATCGGCGTTCCACAGCATGAACCTGCCCCATTAGCACCATGATGCATGCATTGGCAGGGCCCATGCTTTCAGAGAAATCTGTGTCCGTGTCCTGATCACTCACGTGACCGCGCTGACATCGCCTCCTCGCCCGGTGTCGCTTTGCCAGGTTCTGGTGCTGCATATACTGCTGGATAATGCGTGTGGTGTTTAATGTGCTCCTAATTGCCAAAGTGAGCTGAGCGGCCTCCATGCTTGCCTTGGTATGGCGTCCGCACAGAAAAAAGGCGCAGAACGATTGTCTGCTGTTGCGCTGACGGAGGGAGGGGCGACTGGCGACATGGCTTACAGGGTTGGCTTCAGGGAGCTAAAATCAACAAAGGGGGTGGCTTTACATCAAGGAGTATTTCAGGCAGGACTTCACGGAGGGTTCCAATGAGAAATGGTGCACCTAAGTTATTGTTCTTATTGGAACAATGAGGTTAGTCTGGCCTCTGATTGATACATGGCTAGATTTACCTTGCTGCACCTTCTCTGTGAGTGACTGCAGTGTGACCTAGAGGAATGAGTCCCCTAGACGGGGGGGGGAGGGGGGGGAGCAAATGAGTACAAAACAAATCTGGTCTATTTCTTGTTTTGATCCACTCCATCTATCTTTTACATCTTTGGCTGGCAGCAGACGGTGCAGAAGGACTGCATGCCATCCACATCTCATGGCTGCCCGGCAGAAGATGATGCAATAGGACTGCTAGCAATCCGTATCGCCTGCCTGCTCACCATAAGACAGTTCAATAGGACTGACTGCAGGACTAAAGAGAATGACCTGGTCGAGTCACTCCAAATTTAGTCCCTGTGCCCATGTCTGCCCAGGCGCTCCTGGCCAATGTGGCCAGGAGCACCTCGGACATGACGAGGACGGCTACCAGTCGTACTGTACCATCTGCTGCCACAAGGCAATGGGTTGCTGCTACTGTGTAACAATGCAGTACCACGTCTGCCAGCACCCAGGAGACATAGGGTGACGGTTACCTGAGCAGGCTTTATGCTTGCCGTGGTATGGCGTCTGCACAGGTAACTCAGGAAAAAAGGCGCCAAACGATTGTCTGCCCTTGCTTTCACGGAGGGAAGGAGGGAACGGGGGCCTGACGATATGTACCCAGAACCACCCGCGACAATGTTTTAGCCCCATCAGGCATTGGGATCTCAACCCAGAATTCCAATGGGCAGCGGAGACTGCGGGAACTGTGGGATAGCTACCCACAGTGCAACACTCCGGAAGTCGACTCTAGCCTCGGTACTGTGGAAGCACTCCGCCGAGTTAATGCACTTAATGCACTTAGAGCATTTTCTGTGGGGACACACACACTCGAATATATAAAACCGATTTCTAAAAAAACGACTTCTATAAATTCGACCTGATTTCGTAGTGTAGACATATCCTAACGATAGTTGTGTAGGCAGGGCTTTGAAGTCCTGTTTCAGGCTGGAACTCAGGCTCTGAAGTCTAGGGAGGGGAGTGGGTTTCAGAGCCCAAGCTCCAGTCCGAACCACAACTTCAAAGTTCTGCGTACACAGCTATTTCAGATTGCTAGCGTGAGCTTCACCACGCTGGGAGGCACGCTGCCATGGGCTGTGTAGACACACCCAGGGAGACTACACCTACCATTTACCAAGAGCTGCCAGAGCTCTCATTGAGCACAAGTGGCAGGAGCTTATGGCTTTGGTGTTGAAGGGTCCCAATTCAATCCGTGCTGACCACAGTTATGTCTCTATGTATGCAGCAACAGGGTGCTACACTATAATGTGGGATGAGAGTTATCCAACCTCAGCAGAATCTAACAGCTTGTGTGAGATGCAGCCTTTGGCTTGCATCTCTAGGCCAGAGGGTAAGGATTTGGATGTAATTATTTTCCTGACTCCTTTCCTCACTTGTTTTACAGGGACAAATAAAACGCCATGGTGTTTAATCCCTGGGAATAAAGGTTTAACATTACCAAGAGGAAGGAGCCTGGAGAGCATTATTTAATTTGTATATGTGCTCTCCACCTTTTCCTTTCTTTCTCATCTCTTTTTGTGTGGTCTGATAGACAGCAGGTGGGAGAGGCCTGGATTGGCACTGCCAGGTCTGATCAGGGCTGGTGTGAAAAAGCCCATTGTAATGGCTGAGCTATTCCTCTGTCCTCTCTCCCCTCCAGAGTTTATGGAACAAGTTGCTGTACTGGTTAAGAACCTGGTTTGGCTTTCCCACGTGTCTACTTGTAATCAAAGGCTCCCATGATTCCCCAGTGTCAGCCCCTCTCTCCAGGTATCCTCACAGTGTAATTGTACCAGGGAGCAAGCCAGGCTGCAGATGACCCAGTGCAAAGAACCTTTGCTACCCAAACTTACATCTCTGAACAGGGGCCAGCCACAGCTGCAGGCAGCCCTTGCAGTGCATGAGTGCATGCACGTCTCCAGACTGGTGTTACCCAAAGGAGGTGAGATGAAGAAGACACCGTGGCCTGCTTGTCTCCACCCTCCATACAATGAGTCAGCACAGAGGGACACACAATGTTCCCTATCAAAAGATGGCAGACATACCACTCCATTTAGCTGGTAAGTCCTTTGTGGCAGGGTCTGTCTCTTGCTGTGTGTCGATCCAGCCACCCCTCTGTCACAGGCTAACACTGGTCCTTTAACAGGGAGCAGAGCCAGACCTTTAAAACAGGGCTCCTAGGTTTAGAGAAGAAGAGAGAGCCAGTGAGGGGAAGTGACTAAGAGCCAGTCAAGCAAGGGGCAGAGAGAGTGGACATGGGGCTCTCCCTGCCTGCTCCCTGGGACTATGGCAGTCCTGGTCTCCAAGCCTCTCTGTTCCCCTAGGAAGGGAAGCAATGGGAACTGTGTTGGAAACAGTAGTAACAGGAACCATTTGTAATGCTATGCCCAAGATAAACTTCCTTTGTGCATCCCCATCCAGATCTTGGGGCTGGCCAGGGGTTAGACTTGTCCCTGACATAGCTTAGAACAGGCCTCAGGCTGCTCTAAATTATGCCAGCTGCCCACAGCCTCCAGCAGCCAGGATGGTCATAAAGGCCTCCCTGGCAACACCTCCCTTTCTCCTGGTCAGACCGCTGGCTTTGGAGACCAAAAGGGGAGAGATGAAGGAGCTGCTACAATGCCCTTGCACCCCTGCACAGAGTGATATCCTCCACTAGCTGGGTAAGACAGCTCTTCAGCTGCTTCACAGAAGCTGAACCAACACCAAGTAGCCTTCCAAAGACTGCAGATCTCACCCTGTGTTCTAAAGGGGAAAGACTCCATATTGTCTGTGAATCTTGGATCTCTTAGGGCCAGATTCTCAGCCACTGTAAATGGATCCATGCTGGTTGACACCAGGAGAACATGGGACTCTAATATATACTTTGCAGTGGATAATGCTGTGTATGTGACTGTCATTTGAACCCAGCTGTTTTACCTGAGAACAAATTTCAAATCATCAAGTACGACAGGTGAGAAGAGTGATGGCTGTTTTCTTTTCACCCCCACCAAAAAAACCTGTCATTTTTTTCATTTTTTTTTTTTTTAAGTGAGAAAATATTTCTGCCAGGTGCTCGACAGAACAAGTGTTTCCTGGAGTGGTTTACACTGTATCACCATCCTGTTTGACCTTATTTTTCATGCTAGGCAGGTAGCAACACTGCACTGTGTCGATAATACTGCACATGTAAGACAAGACTGCACTGGGGATAGTATCCTGGAGTTGGTATCAACACAAAGAGGAGGATTCAGATTGAATTCAATCAAAATATCGATAATAGCTATTCAAATAATAACTAAAATAAAATAATAGTTAGAGTTAAATTACTTGTAAAGCACTTTCAGGATGAAAGAAATCCCACAAAGTTTGCATCAGATTATTATTGTCGTCTTTACGTGATGCCTTTGGAGAGCACGCCACATATTATCTTTTAAATCAGTTTAACTCATAAATTAATTAATGGGGTTACTCGTTAGATCTAAGGAAACTCAGTCTGCATTCTATGTGCGAGTGCTGTACATTTGGGGAGGATATGCTGTACTTTTCGTACACAACAAAGAGGTTGAATCCTTGCTTTATGTGCAAAGTGGAACTCAGCCTTAACTATGAAGCTGTGACTCGCACTTCCCTAATAATTATGTATATGTTAAGCACCAAGGGTGTGCTGTGCAAGGTGTGGCTATAAAGACAGACCCCGGGCCCAGGTTCTTAAGACCTGATTCTCATGTACATTAACAAGATCCCCACTTTTCACAGCAACAGTGGGCATAGTGTAATTTAGAAGCCGCCTCCTGCAGTCTAAGAGCTTGTCTTCACACAAAAGTTGCACTGGTTTAACTAATGTCTGATTTCGTTAAACAGAGCATACACCTGTCTGGACATTCTTCAATCTATGTAATTGATTTTAAGGCCAGAAGGGACCATTATGATTATCTAGTCTTTCCTCCTGCATGGTGCAGCCCACAGAATTTCATCCTGGAACTCTGATTCTGGTTTTTTGTTGGTTAAGCTTAAGTAGGCAAAGAACTGAGTTCAGCGAAATCAAAATAAATCAGGTATAAATTGGTTTGAGGGCCCACATGGGGTTTTACCCTGGGTGAACAAAATCAGTGGGAGTTAGGCACCTAAATACCTTTAAAAATCTGGTCCCTGGTCTTTAACTATACATACTATTTTTTCCCACAGGACATCTGCCTCATTCAGTGCACAGGTGTTTAAGGAATGAATCAGTGTTGTGTGACGAATGAAACTGTTGGTAGCATCACTGCCTCATTTGTGGTAAAATTTGGAAGGGTCTGCATTTGTACAGTGATTGTAGAATAGAATCCCGATCCATGAATAGGGCTCCTACGTGCGACAATAGTACAAAGAATAAATAATAATATTAATAGAGAACCAGGCAGTGGACTGCAGGAAGTGAAAGTCACCTGAGAATTAGCCAGCAAACGATACTCCTCATTGTATTCTAACTGGATATGCGGCATCTCAGTATAACAGTGATGTGATGCGATCACTAGAAATGCTTAGAAACTAGATGCAAAGATAGATCATTTTAAAAGTAGACTAGACAAAACATCAGAAAACGTACTGTATGGAATAATTTTGTTTTGATCACTAGATAAATTGATGCATCATTTTCTATTATTC
Source organism: Eretmochelys imbricata (assembly GCF_965152235.1). NCBI lineage: Eukaryota > Metazoa > Chordata > Testudines > Cheloniidae > Eretmochelys > Eretmochelys imbricata. Next base: position 7,738,299 of record NC_135593.1, on the reverse strand, counting down.
CAACTGATGCTATGGAAGTAGAATAGTGTGTGTGTGCTTTCGCTCTCTCTCTTCATCTCTCAGCTCCTTTCCCAAAGAATTCCTCTTATTATTGAATGCCTGCTAATAGAGACAGAAGGGTATGAAGAAGCAGAAAGACAGGAGAAATATTGGTATTGGGACCTCTGATTAGACAGCACTCTGAAGTTGAATGTTATCCATGCCTCATGCACTATAAATTCATGCACGATGACACCATGTAAAGGACCTTAAATCCTTCTCACTTTAATTTTTGCATTCTGCTACCTCTATTTATAAAGCAAAATTGTTTGCAAGGAATGCTGGGTAACTGCATGCACATATTGCCAAGGCCAGATTAAGACTAACATTGCATTGCAGCAATTCCAAATGCTGCCAGCTGAGAACTTTTACGTGTGGCATGCCAGGCCATGCTGAGCAGAACTGGGCTGGCAATCCCTAGTCAAGCACTTAAACAGTTCCTCCCTGCTGTGTGCTGCTAAAGACATCCTACCTTCCAACCAAACTCAGTGTAAAGAATTTGTCAACTCCAGGGATTATAGGAAAAGTCCGAGCATCTCAGATTAACAGTGGTTCTCAAACTTATTTACTGGTGACCCCTTTCACATAGCAAGCCTCTGAGTGCGATCCCCCTTATAAATTAAAAACACTTTTTAATATATTTAACACCATTATAAAGGCAAAGCGGGGTTTGGGGTGGAGGTTGATAGCTCGCGACCCCCCCATGTTGACGAAGTGGGACTGTTCTTAATGGTTCCTCTGAATAGTGTGGGGACATGGAGTGAAGAGCAGACTGTCTGCAGGACACACAGCTCACACAGCTTCCACCTTCCTGGGTCTGACCTCAGAGCATTTGGCATCCTCTGCCCCTCCATGCGCTTCCCCCAGCGAGTCCACCCAGGCAGGCTCCTGGGGAAGCCAGAGGGTCCTGCACCCCAACTCCGCAGTCAGATATGACTCTCAGCCAGCCAGTAAAACACAGGTTTATTAGACGACAGGAACATGGTCTAACACGGAACTTGTAGGTGCAGAGAACAGGACCCCTCAGCTGGGTCCATTTTGGGGGGCAGTGAGCCAGACAACCACATCTGTACTTCACTCCATGTCCCCAGCCAGCCTCAAACTGAAACTCCCTCCAGCCCCTCCTCCTCTGGGCTTTGTCCCTTTCCCGGGCCAGGAGGTCACCTGATTCCTTTGTTCTCCAACCCTTTAGCTCTCACCTTGCAGGGGGGAAGGGCCCAGGCCATCAGTTGCCAGGAAACAGGGTGTCGGCCATTCTCTGTGTCCAGACCCCTGCACACACCTGCCCTCTAGGGCTCTGCAATGATCATACACCCTTACCCCACCACCTAGATACTGAAGAACTGCATAGGGGAAACTGAGGCACCCCCACACTATTCAGAGGAACCATTAAGAACAGTCCCACTTCTTCACATCATGTAATAACCACGCGACCCCCTGAGGGGTCCCGACCCCCAGTTTGAGAACTCTGGATTAATGGGTCACTGTGTTCCCAAAAGCATTATTTGATTTTCACAGATTATAAAGCCAGAAGAGACCATTGTGATCATCTAGTTTGACCTCCTGCTTATCATAGGCCAGAGAACTTCCCTGAATTAATTCCTGTTTGAACTACAGCCTGTCTTTTAGAAAAACATTCCATCTTTGATTTTCAAAATTGCTAGTAATGGAGAATGTACCACAGTTCTTGGTAAAATGTTCCACTGTTAAATTACCCTCCCTGTTAAAAAAAACGGGGCCTTATTTCTAGTCTGAAGACACGCACTCATCACTCTTCCACTCTGATCAATGGAGAAAGTCATCTGGGGTTTGAAATCATTTTAAAAAAATATTTCCATTTCTTCCTCCATTACACAGAATTAAAAAAAAATTAATTTAATTTAAAAAAGCCCCAGCCATTACTTCTCTAGATCTTGCCAAACTTCATTTTTTGTTGCCTCTTCTGTATCTGTACCAAAAGTTAATTAACTCCATTGAGAATGGGACTGGTGCACAAATAAAGTTATTTTGACACAAGAAGGGATTGTGCCCTATAAATAGAAGCTGTTATACAGACACAGCCATATTAATTTCAGCTCCATTCAGAAACCCAGTAAGGGAAGGGGGAATATTTCTGTTTGCCAAATGGAATAATAATAATAGCAATGATTTATTATTAATTCATTAGGCAAACATAGATTTCTCTCCTCTTCCACTCATTTTTCTAAAAAATGGAACTGAACATAACAGGACTATTAACAATCTCTTTAACAACCTCTTCTATTTTTAATATGCAGCCTGTTATTGTGCCAATCTGTAGCTCTTGCAAAAGCCAGGATAAAATTAGAACCTTATTCATAATAATCAGCCCAGCAATCTGACAGCATTTAGGGTCTGAGTCTGCTATCACTTACAGAGGTCTCAATCAGGAGTTACAATGGTATTACACCTGTGTAAGAGAGGCATCTATAGCATCCAAAGGCTCTCAAGAAGCTATCCATACAAGGATTGTATCACCCATCTTTGAAATGCAGAAATCTCCAGGGTAGAACACAGCAACAAAGAAGTAACACATTTGGGCCAAGTAGAAGCAATAGACTGTAGAACTCATTGCCACAGGATGCCAAACATTTAGCAAGATCCAAAGAGTAATTGGATATTTACAGGGATAACAAGAATATCCAGGGTTGTTATAGTGAATGCAAAGATTTTTTTTTTTAAGGAATACAAAACCTTATGCTTCTGAGTTAAGCAAACTACTAGAGGTTAGGCTGAAGCCTTCAAGGAAGGAATTTATTCCACATCTGCCTATTGTGAAGTTTCTTGCACCTTCCTCTGGTAGTGGAGTGGCCCTGTCACAGGGAGGATACTAGATGGTGAAAGGACTGATCCAGTCTGGCAATTTCTCTGTTCCTAAATTGCACAGTATTTTTGGGCAAGAAGTGAAGAATACCACTTCCATTCTAAGCACCAGGTGGAATTTAGATAGGTGGAACGAATGAGTGTTAGAATTTGGCCCAGAGAAACATACCTACTAGTGCTAAAAGTACCATGAGATCATTAACTACTATGAACTCTCAGGACTTTGGCTTCAAACCCCACCCAAAAGGCAGCACAGCACTCCTTAACATTCCAGGACATTGATTCAGTCTGGTTCAAAGGGAAGCCACCCACTTTCACAGACACCGCCTTGTGCAGTAGCTCTTGGGTTTATCTTGGTCTCCCACCCAAGCACCACCCATCTGAACTCTAGTTTATAAGCTCTGATGAGATCTCAGCCTAATGGTGTACATCTACAAACAAAAACTGAGGATAAAATCTGTCTGTCTGAATGCATTAAGGAAATATAAAGGTCACATGGTTTCTTTACGTGCCACTTAAAGCAAAACTGTCAATTCTGGCAAGCCTCATTTTTTACATACCATAAAAACAATAAAAAATCAGATAGAGAAAGGGATGCATCTAGCAACCAAAACCAGAGCAAGGTGCTGGGGATGGAGTCAGCTAGCATGTAAATTGTAGCAACTTTCAGCTAAGAAACCATAGCACGGCTTCTACTGACTCAGGGCCAAATTCATCCTGGGGGTAATCTCAGTGGAGTTACACCAAGGATGAATCTGGGGTTCAGGAAATAGGAAGCCTTCCTTTCGCTCAGCTGGTAAAACTATTGTCATCTTATTCCAGAGTCACAGCCTCTGTTTCTGGTGAGGGATAAGTTAGTCTCTCTCTCTCTCTCTCTCTCTCACACACACAGTGCCTCCAATCACAATTTGCAGTTCTGCTCATTGGCTAATTTTATTGCCAGTGTGTTTTTAACAATGACCTTGAACCATGGCCTTGCTCCGACCTTCATATTGGTGTGACCAAACCAAAATGCAGTTTCCGTGCAAGAGGAGTGAGCTCTGTTTGCACATGGCTCATTGATACACAGGTGTGCACTACTCAAAAATTAGCACTTGCGATTATACAGTAATTTTCTGCTGGGACCACCAGATGCCAGTGCCAGTTCACATAGGAAAAAGCCACTGAAGTCAACAGAAAGACACCCATTGACTTCAATAGTCTTTGGACCACACTCTTGTGGTGCTAGTGAACCAGTCCAATAAAACAGTAGTGGGAGGGCCTGACCTGTGATAACTGAGATTAAAACAGTGAGTAAGTCTGAGCCCAAAAGAGTTTGGTATCCTGGAAAAGTGCTTGAATCAAAACACCCCCAAACATCCAGGGCTTTGAAATCAAACCCAGAATCCATATCCAAATCTCATGAATGGCCCTGGGGTAACATTTTCAAAAGAATCTAAGTGACTTAGGAGCCCAAGTAACAAAGACTTTCAATGGCACTTAATGTGCTAAGACCCAGATCCTCAAAGATAATTAGGTGCCTAATTCTCATTAAAGAGAAGTCAGTGGGTGTTAGGCACCTAAATACTTTTGAGGATATGGGCCTAAGTGACATAGGTTCCTTTGAAAATGTCACCCCTTTCCTTTACAGTAGGTTGAGCCAAAACCACGAACTCCAACTACCCCCAAACTGTTGCACATTCAAAATCCAGATCCAGATCTGAATTCTGTAGCTTGTTCCCAATCTCTAAATTTTACTCTCCTCTGCACCTGCTGATTTTGCCTGGAATTGCAGGTGGTAAAATACTACCAGAAAGGTTGTTGTCATACTTCCACTCACATTAAAACCATAGACATTCAGGAAAACTTATGAGCAGGCCTGAGTTGGTGGGATTTCTAGCCTGGTTCTCATGCCAAAGACTTTCAATCAAATTAATATAAGCACCTGAAAAATTTGCTTCTATCCTAACAGAATGTTGTCCAGAGGTCAGAGCAGGAAACTGGGAGTCAGAGCTCCTGCGTTCTATGCCAAGCTCTACCATTGAGTTTCTCAGTGATTTTAGGCAAGTCAATTAATCTCTCTGTGCCTCAGTTTCTCCAGCTGTAAAATGGATGTTTCACCTACCTCACAAGGGTACGGTGCAACTTAATTAATGTCTGTAAAGCACTTCATGAGCCAAGGGTATGGAGGCCTTGTTTTCATTGATTTCATACTGTAAGGAGAGCAGAATTAAAGCTGATTGCTACTGAGAAGCCCTTGTGTCTTATCTTCCTCCATCAGATTGTGTTTCTAAGGTATGTTATGAAATGAGGCCCCATGGGAGCTAATGGTGTCTATTTAAATCTCTCAAATACCTACATGCAAATATACCAAGCAGGCAAGGATTAACTCTAAATCTGACCATATTAGTCAAGAGGCTTTGCATGGTGATTTGGAATTGCTGGGAGAGAAAAAATATAAAAGTGTTATTTTTGTCAACTTTACAATACAACTTGATCCCCCATGTATAATGAGCTGTAAGCCTGGCAATATCCCAGGATCAGGTAAAGAGAAAACTTTCACCAGGGAAAAAAGCAGTGGAATTCATAGGGTCATGGCATCATAGAAGTTGGAGATGGGAAATCTTAGGCCATCTCCTTTACTCACCACTTGGCCAATTCAGGGTTGTTCCTTACAGACTGTTCCCGAAGGCTCTGCCCAGTCCTTTTTAAATGGGCTTCCAGCAAGAAATGTTGCATTTCTACAGCGGTTTTCATCCTATGGGGTCCCAAAGTACTTTACAAATTATAGCAGAGCGTTTCAAAACTGTCTAAGAGATTTGCTCACCCAATTCCCATCAAAATCTCAGCTGGTATGTATATCCCACTGTTAAACTGCTGCTACCTCGGGGGTACCCAGGTGCTGAATTAGAACACCATTATGTAACAATATACCTTCCCTGGAATATTGTGTTCACTTCTGGTCACACCATCTCAAACAGCATATAGGAGAAATAGGCAACAGGAATCATTCGAGGCCTGGAAAAGCTCTCCTAGGAAGAGAGATTGCAAAGATTGGGATTATTTACCTAAGAGAGGAGATGAATAAAACAGGACATGATAAAAGTGTACAGAATAATGGATGGTATATCAGGATCTTCTCCTCATCCTCCTCTTATAATACAAGAACAAATTGAAAGGGACAAAATTTAAAATGAATAAAAGGAAATGCTATTTCACACAATGGTTAATTAGCCTATGGAACTCACAACCACAAGATATTATTGAAGCCAAGAGTTTACAAGGATTCATAAAAAGGATTGGACATTTCCATGGATGACAAGAACATTCCAGGTTATAATAGTAAATATTAAAACAAAAAGCAAGAGTTCTGGAAGGCATGCAAACTCTCTTGCTTCAGGACATAAGCCAACCTCTAAATCAGGAATCTCAAACTCAAATCACCATGAGGGCTACATGAGGACTAGTACATTGGCCTGAGGGCCACATCACTGATGCCTTTTCATACAAAGATACAAAAGCCCCCCCCCACTCCATCCCTTCCATGAGGCCCCGCCCTGCCCCACCTTTTCCCACCCCTGCCCTGCCCCCATTCCAACCCCTTCCCCAAAGTCCCTGCCCCAACTCTACCCACTCCCTGCCCCTATTCCAACCCCTTCCCCAAATCCCCAGCCCAGCCCCGCCTCTTCTCTGCCTCCTCCCCTGAGTGTGCTGCGTACCCACTCCTCCCTGCTTCCTCCTTGAAAGTCCTAAGCGCTGCCAAATAGCTGTTTGGTGGTGAGAAGCGTTGGAAGGTAGACAGAGGAGCGGGGACACAGCGCGCTCGGGGGGGGTGGAGGCGGAGTGGAACAGGGAGTGAGGGGAGCTATGGCGGGCCGCAGGAAATAACTCTGCAGGCCATGTGTTTGAGACCCCTGCTCTAAATATTGGGGGTTAGAAGGAAACTTTCCCTAAAGTTACTCCATAACTTCCTGCTGCAGGGTTTCTTGCGTCTTCCTCTGAAGCAGCTGGTGCTGACTACCATTGGAGTCCAGATACTGGGCGAGAAGGATCACTGCGTTGATCCAGTACCTTAATTCCTATGTTTCTGATACCTTGCACAACAGTCAAGGAGGAGAAATGGTGGCCAAAGACACTGGAGTAAACTTCTGCTCTAATGAAAATTGCAAGTGTTTTATGCCCATGGAGAATATACATGGTTTCTGTTAACACATCTCCAAAACAGCCACATCAGATCATCATTCTAAGGCATTTTATGGAAATTATTATTAGGAGAAGTATGATGGTAATGCCCAAAGGCCCAATTGACACTGGGCCCCATTGTGCTTGGCACTGTACAAAAGTAGTTGAGGCAGTCACTGACCCCAAAAAGCTCACAATCCAACTAGACAATAGGTGGGAGAAAGGAAATATTATTATCCCCTTTCGATAGGTGAGGAACTGTGGTACAAAGAGGTTAAATGATCTATGCAAGGTCAAATATAAATGCTGGGGCAGACGTAAGACCTGAACTCAGGTCTCTTGCAGGCAGGCTTATTGCTTTACTTGCCAGACTTTGTGTCATTTTCTAACAACTTCACTGCCTTGAACTGATTGTTGGTGGCAGCAACAGTGGGATGAATAGGGGTGCAGGCCTCATACTTTATTTGAGAGCATGATTGCGTGACTGAAAATATATTTTTCACAGCCCTTATTAGCAGATGCATGATTCCCTGTCTACTGATATTTTTAGATCCCATGCTTGCTAGCAGCTAAAATCAAGGCATGCGCTCTAGACAGAGTATCACTGCAGACAAAGTGACATTACATTTGATGTTTGAGGATAAAATTAAAGAAAACTCTCAGCGTCCTCCTCACATTCCTATATTTAAGGAGAAATACAGCCGAGTTTCGGTTGGTCTTGGCCTCCTCGCTGACCTGGGTCAGTAAATTTTTCCCCCTTTTAGTGTTTAAATAGTTTGTCAGTGAATGATCCCATTCATAAAGTGCTGGTGATGACAGTTCTGCAAAGCTAAATGGCACTTATCTGTGCACCTAATAAATCTGCAACAAAAATAAACAGAGGGGAAAAGGAAAAAAATTAACAAAGCCAGAGAGCTAAAAAAAAAATAATTTGTAGGTATGCAAGGAGATTGTCGTTTAAACTGACTGCAGTAGTGTTGTTCAGATTTACTCCAACTTCCTGTCCCTTCTTGGCTGAAAAGGGAAAGGGTTGGGTTGATACTTGGAATTTTGCTGTCAGTTATACTTTGTGTAAATTTGGAGTAACTCCATTGCTCCAATAGCTCTCGCTCTAGCTGGGTTCTTGTCTGGGTACCCATTGCCATTGTGTCTGATTTGCAATGATGTAACTGAGCTCAAAATTGGCCCAAGATATCGGTTTGTGGATTGCAGTCATGCTTGCAAGTTCATATTTTGTTCATTAAGGATTAGAGCCAGCTGCTTGGAAGGTTACTGAGATAAGTGGGGCATAACATACTTTGTACTTCCTTGTGTCCTGAAGAATCACAAACAACCCCGTTGAATTGCCAAAACTACATTCACAGAGTTGGAGCTTGTGCAGTGCTGGCTTGCTGTTGAGATAACATAATGGTGGATCCTTATGTCTCTTTCCCAATAGCCGACCAAGATTTCTTCCTAATGCTCAGGAGAGCATTTTTCATCCTGTCTGATGTAACCATGGATCCTCCCATTGTTCTTATGAATATGTGATCCACTGCTGAATCCTATTAAATCCTTGACTCCAATAATATCACGTGGCATTGAGTTTCACAGGCTAATTTGCCAGGTGACGTGAGGTTTTACACTCAACTCAATGGCATTTCTCTGTCTATCTGTCTGCAATGCAATAATGTTTGAATGCCGCACCCCATCAATTCCAAAATTTCAGGGACCGTTCTAGGCATCAGTGGACAGAACCATATTGATTTTGGTTAAAATTGGAACTGGGAGGGGGAAATGAGGGACTCATGGATCCCCTGGCATCTGGTTGCTTTCTATAGATCAAAAAAGGAGAGGATGGCAGCCATTAAAAGTTTCAAGCATAACAATACCTCCCTCCATTCAGTTCTGCTCTTCCTCCAATACAGATTTAAAATATTGACATTATGAATGAAATATTTGCCTGACAGAAAGAAAAGAAATAAGAATGGTAGGGTGAAGAGTGGGGCCCATGAGTGGAATGGGGGTGCATACAGGTCACCTGGTATGGGGCGGGGGAGAATAGGGGAAGCTGTTATGATGGGAGAAGGAATGGAGAGGCACATAAAGACACTGGAATGGGAGGAACAGGGGATGGGTGACACAGAATCCTTGGCAGGAGGAAGAATGGAGGAATCTGGTATGGGGGGGGAGGGGGAACTGGGTGCATGGAGGAAAAGAGGGCATTAGGGGAATGGAGGAATGGGGCACACAGAGCCCTGGCCATGCAAGGAAAGGGGGAATGGAGGGCATGAGTGAAATGGGAGGCCACACAGACCCCTTCCATGGGGGAAAGAGGGGCATTCAGAACCCCTAATGGGGAAAATGGGGGGTCCTTACATTGGAAAATGGGGAGAAATGTGGGAATGGGAGGCCCAAAGAGCCCTGGCATGGGGGTGTGCGGTAGGGTGTATAAACCCCACTCTAGGTAGCCACGGGTTAACAGGGGCCTGAGTTTAATTAGGCTACTGGGTAGCACCTGGAGGGGTGTCAGGCATAATTGGTGATCAAACCCAGTTGGGGTGAAGCTGGGTGTTCATGAAGGAAGAAGCATAGGGGAGGGGAAAAGCTGCTTGAGGAGGCCTATGGGGAGACCTGTGTGAGAGGTAGCAGGGCTGAGAGTGGTCTGGAGCTAGAACCAGAGGGTCCCAAGTCAGGAGGAGGCCAGGGGTAATGAAGCTTGGAGTAGGGTTGCCACCCTGTCCAGGCTTTCCCAGGATCATCCCTTTTCTGAGGTAGCTGTCCAAGGAAACCTGTAAGGTGCTCAAAACACACAGCCAGCTGTCCAGTCTTACAGGCCCAGGACCATCCTGCATGTCCTGTCTTTTTTTACCTCAGGGGAGGCTACCGCCAGCTTGGGGCTAGAGGCTGGTTGTCCTCAGGCGGGAGGAAGCTGGAGGCAGTGAACTCAAGAGGCAGTGATGGTAAAGCCTAAGGGGCATTCAGATTCAGATTGGAGGGTCTGCAGGGAAGAGGGAAAAGCTTTTCAGTCACTATCAGGGCACTAGAAAGTGAAGATCCCTGACAGGCACCTGACTGGAACAAGCTGCTGCGATTAACCCTGTGGGGAGAAGCCCAGGCGATGTTGCTCATTACAGAGAGCCCAGGAACGGGCTTGGAAAAAGGCCTGAAGAAAGGCTAATGTTAAGGAGGCAGCGGCAAGGTGTCTGGCTGAACAGACCTTGGCAGCTCATCCTAGGGTCTCTGGGCTGGAACCTGTGTGGCGGGAGAGCCTGGGTTTCCCAACCAGCCACTGGGGAAAGTGGGACAAGCACAATTCAGAGCCCAGAGGGAAGAGTGTAAGAACCACTGGGCCTCAAGTCAGCAGTGGTAGGCCTGACAAAAGGTCTTGGAATTATTCACTGAACTCTTGTTTGTTGGCCTCTCAGTTACCTGGAAGACTTGTGGAACTAAAAGGTGACCTGGCCGAGGGGCTGAGTTGCAAGAAGAGGCAGGCCGCCAGAGGACTGGAGTGACTGTTGGTAGGGGACGCCAGACAACAAAGAGCTGCCACATCATGTCCAGCCACGAGGGGTACACGAGTGGTGAGTCCACCCTTCCACAGCGGGAGAAATGGGGCAATGGTATGGTGGGGCAAGGGATACATAGAGCCCCTGATATGTTCCAGAGGGGCAAATATTATGTTTTAGTTTTACAATGTTGAGACAAATTAAGCAAATATTTGGAGAACTCACAACGGGGCACCTCCTTTGCAGGAGGGAGAGAATTGTTTTTATTAGACTAATAAGCTTGTTTTGATACAAAGGATTAAACATTGAGACAGCACCTGTCACATGCACAGATGCGGCTTTTGGTTGGTTGGGGTGTTTTTGTTTATTAAAAGCCATCTGAATATGAATGGTGCTCTGCACAAGTGCCAGACTCCAGCCACACAGATCCAATTGCAGGATTGGGACCATAGTTAGGAATAGAACTAGTTGCAAATTTTTGAGCAAAGGTTTTCTTTGTTGAAAAATAACCCTTTAAAAAATATTATTTTTTTTGTCAAAAATTGTTGACATTTGGAATTTTTGCTTTTATTTTTGTTAAACAAATAAATAAAAACCCTCCTTTCAATATCTTTTCTGAAATAAAATCACTGTTGAAAACATTATAAAACCCCTAAAAGCTGGGGGTTTGGTCAACAAAAATGTTCAATAACCCATTTGGAAAACTCTTTCCATAATGCTTTCAATAAAAATTGGGGGATTTTTTTTTAAATCATCATATATTTTGAAAAAGCAAAACATGGGTTCCTTTCAAACTCTTAATAACATCTTTGAATGTTTTGTGTGAGAATGGGTTTTCATTTCTCAACCATATTTTTTTTTAAAATATCTTAATTTTACCTTAAAAAACAAGGGTTTGAATTAGTTAGTTATTTTGATTTCAATCTAAAAGAGTATCCAAACCATCCAGAGCTCTAGGTGCCTTTGAAGGACATTGATAACTTGGAGAGGGTTCAGAGAAGAGCCGGGAGAATGGTTAGAGGATTAGAAAACGTGACTTCTAGTAATAGACTCAAGGAACTCAATCTATTTATCTTGACAAAGAGAAGGTTAAGGGGTGACTTTATTGCAGTTTATAATTATCTGCGTGGGGAACAAATATTTAATAATGGCCCCTTCAGTCAAGCAGAGAAACATATAACCCAATGCAACAGCTGGAAGTTGAAGCTAGATGAATTCAGACTGGAAATAAAGCATAGATTTTTAATGGTGAGGGTAATTAACCATTGGAACAGTTTACCAAGGGTCATGGTGGATTCTCCATCACTGACTATCTTTAAGTCAAGATGGGATGTTTTTCTGCTGCAAGAGACACTACAGTATTGCCATTATATTACACTTTGTTAAAAAGTATCTCATGGGTTATAATGCAGATCACATTTCTGAAAGTGTCCGCTGACCCGTCACTCTACTTCTGGCTGTCATGGGAAAGGGCTCAGATTAGAATTTTTTTTCCCATTGAATGGACTTCTATGCAAATATTCAACCCCTTTCATATTTAAACAGGGATGGACTAACTAACTGGGTGAAATAAGGTAAAATCAGACTTGAGCCATCACCAATTATATGAACCAAAACTTTCTTTTCCAAGTTTGGAAAAGCGTTCGATTTCTATTGTGATTCTTGCACTGCTTTACATTCCGTGGGTTTAGATTAGTCTGGAACCAGAAACAACGAGAAAATCTGTTCTTGGTCTTTTTCTGACTCTGAGTGTGGAACGGGGATGTACCAGGTAATCCCACAAGAAAGCTTGCTCTGATGAGATTTGAAGATAGAGGCCTGGCTGAGTTTAGAAAGACTAATCATCCAAATACCAAACATTTTTGTCGTCTTGTCCCCACCCCTGGCTGCTAAGAACACCTCACTCGTGTACCCACAAAAAGGAAAGAGACCAAACTGATGAACAGTAAACATGGTGTTCAGCAGGCAGAATGGTCCTGGGGATTGAGAAGAGTACAAGGAGCCAGGCTTATCCTTGGACTACTCAGATTGTAGGTTCCTTGGAGTAGGGACCGTCTTTGTGTTCTGGGCCTGGGCTGCCTTCACTTGTGTACCTGCTGCAAAGGCCCCTCTGAGGCTTTGGAGGGGTGCAGAATCTCCAAGGCACAGGGCTACCCAACCCAAACCCAACCCTGCCCCACCCCAGCCCACAATACCCCAGAATGCGCCTTGCTCAGGGGGTGGAGCTGAGCGGGCCCTCTCTTTGCCGGTCATAGAGATCCCACTGCACCAGGGGAATTCCAAGCAGTGGCCTAGGCCTGTAGACCGGCCCATTTGTTTCAGCCTGTCTGCGCAAAGGGGCCACAGGTCAACAATGATACAGGGTTGCCAATTTTAGTTGGACATATTCCTAGAGGTTTCCTGGAGGTTTCATCACACGACAGAATCTTACTTAAAGATTCATCTTTAATTCTTGGAGACTCCAGGACAATCCTGGAGGATGAATGAGGCCCCAGGGCTCCTAAGTTCTATCCCTAGTTCTGCTGACTTGCTCTGTGATGGTAGACAAGTCACTTCACCTCTCCAGGCCTCCATTTGTTAATGAGGAAACTATTACAATAAATTGGCTCTGTGTGTAATGGGGAAAGGGGATGCTCTGGCAACATTCTGTATAACTATCCACTCCCCTTCCTCCTGCACCTTTTCAGAAAGCATTGCACAGAGCTATTGGATGTAAACCCCCGACAAATAGATGTTAATAGCCCCCACACAATTTCAAAGAGAGACACCATACACTTCCTCAGTAAAACAAACATGTAGTACACCCAAAACAACTGTAAATGATATAAAATATTGTAAACAGCGTTTGGAATCCTATGAATAACTTTTCAACAAAAGCAGTAAAACCAGTAAATCTTTGGTGTGCCTTGTGCAGATGTTCCCCCTTTTGTTTCTGTTCCAAACATTCAAATGTAAGGTTTCAGCATCACATGGTCTATGCTTCAGCACACACATCCGAACACATCGCCTCTGATCTTCTCTCAGAGGTGACTGCTCAGTCTTTATGGCCAGACCATAGTACCTAGGGTGTGTCACCTGGACCCGCCACGCTTGAAGCAGTGTCTCAGTCCTTTCACACACCCCAGAACCCCGTCAGCAAACAAACAGGCTGGGGATCCTCATAGCTAGCAGCATTCCAGCCCTGGGGTCAATAGCTGACTAGTCCTCACAATTGCTTGTGAAACAGAATCTGTGCCAGTGTCCAAAGCGGTGCACAGATTGGGATGAGCATATAAAAGATCCACTTCTGGATCTCTATAAGGCTCTCACCCTGTAGGGCACCATCTTCTCCCACATAAACCCAGCCAAGTCAGACAAGAATTCACAAATCCTCCCCTCGTTAAGTGCTGCCCCATTCTCTCTCTCTCTCTCTCTGAGGCAGAATCCCACTTCAGAGCCCTTAGCGGATAGCTCAGTGTGAGTTCCACAGGGTCTGTTGCCTCTAGAGGAGACAAATGCTTCTCCCCCCAGCTCTTCCTACAGGTCCATAAAATACTCCATGGTGGACCAAACATTATTCTAATGGAGAGCTCCCCTGGTAAATAAACCTGGAAGAACGCTGACCTGTATCCAAAGTGGGGCAGGGAGTGGGATCCAGCCGTCACAGCAGGCACATCGCTTGGTCCTGTGTTGATCAGCTGATGAGTCCACAGGGCTGCCTGTCTTTAATTCCTGTTCTCGAAGTTGCTGTGCTACTCTCTGCAGAGAGAGAGAATATCCAGCTAACATCCATGTTTCCTCCCCACTGTTTCTCACCCCCTCCCCTAGAGAAACAAAGTCAAATTCTGCAGCCTAAAGCACGTGGGGTACAGGTGCACATCCACTGACTCCGAATTGCTCATCTGTGTGTCACAGGCCTTATACTGCTATTGAAGATTTTCCTTTAGCTCAAATGTCAGGGGCCCGCATTTTGGAACAGGAAGATGACAGTTCTGTCGGTGCCGCCATGAAGCTCCCAGTGCATGTAACATTGTGTTGACAGCTATGAGAGCATAAATGGCCATGAACTCATTACTACCCGTCCTACTGGACATGAGTGTTAGCTAATGTTTGGGAAGGACTTTAGTAGACCTGGAAAGTGGGGGGTGCGATTTTGTCTCGGGTGTGTTGGTTTCTTTTACTTCATGGACATATGGGAAGCATTCACCCAAAGGTTGCTGCGGCCAGCGCCTGCACTCTGGCATTCCCACCAGCCTTCTTCTCTCAGAAACACCTTTGTCTAATGAATTTTTTAAAACATTCTTGCTAACCACAGGAAGCCAAACAAAAAGCTGAGTCAGCCCCGGACCACCTGAGGTTGGGAGTAGCTCCCTAGTATTTGTTGAGCCACTCACCCTCCTCCTGCCCTAGGTTGTTTGACAAAAAAAAAAGGAAAATCAGTGGTTCCAGCAGATAATGGATGTGCTGGAACAGACTGGACGGGGGTTAGCTCACTTCGTTCGACTGGCAACAACCTAGCAGCATACCTTTCTAGCTTGGCCTGGGCAGATCACAGCAGTCGCAGGAGGCCTCCTTTGTAGCAAGTACTGCTATGCGACCGCATTATTGTTCCAGTGATTCAGATAAGCATGCTGCTGTAGCAGTGTGGCAGGGGCTTCGGATAGCATTCCTGCTCATAGCAGGCACCTGCTTGAGAGGAAAGAGGGATTCCTCTTGGTTTAGTAAGAAATATCTTCTGAAGATGCCCCAAAACACCCTGGGTTAGGTTTCAAACCTCCCCCCCACCCCGAACTTTCACTTCTACTAGACTATGGTGTGAATATATAGTGATCCCAACTCTCTTTTGAAGTCTGGGGTGTTCTAATTAATTTCTGATTTATGCCTTTCAAGCTCATCACCAGTTTTGCCCTTATCCAAAATGGCTGCTATTTCCATTACTGCCAGTGGGACTCTTCCCTTAGTAAGATGGCTGCCATGTCCCTTTGAGTTTGAGGCGGTCCTGGGCAAAAAATGGATACCACCTCCATCCAGCCCTTCTAATAGAGCTAACGCCAAGTTGCCTTCAAGGAAGATGATGGCCCCTTAACACCCTGTGAGAGAGTCAGGCAAGGGGCAGGATAATGTGGAGGTGCCATCAATGGAGCTGTTGGATCAGCAAGGAGAGGGAATGCAACAGGGAAGTATAGGAAATCCAAGAAATGTAGACAGCACGAGGCAGACTGAGGAGAGTGTAGGGAAATGAGGCACACTGAGGGAGTGCAATGGAACATGGTGGTGGCAGAGAGGGGAAAGCATGGGGGGAAAGGGATGGAAATATTCTGGGGCAAGAGGGAGGCGGGAGACTGGGCAAGCATGTTCGGTGAGGAGTGATCCTGCATTGGCAGGATGATGGAGCGGGTGTTCTAACAGGTCTCCTTCTCCCTTTGATATCTATGATTCTATGAGATTTTTGGCAGTGTTGTACCCACATATAGTCTTGATTCAGCCTTGAACCCAAACCCTGAATTCTAACCTAAATCTGATCTAGATCTGAAATGACTTGACCAATGTTACCCAGCAGGCCACTTGCAGAGTGAGGAATAGAGCTCACGTCTCCTGAGTTCCAGTCTATCCAGTAGGCCACAGTGCCTCTCATACTGGGTCTTGATGAAGGTGGGATCTCTGAATATTAGGGTCTGATCGAAGCCCATTGAAATCAATAGAAAGACTCCCATCAATGTTCATGGGTTTTGTATCAGCTGAGCAAATACTGAACAGTAATTTAGGCAAAAGTAGTTTAAAGTTTATAAACTACCTGGCTTTGACAGTGTTCTCTCCTCTTTTGATTTGAGTTTGTTTTCTATGAACTTTCTAGAGGTCGAGTTCGCTGGCAGGAAGGATGGTGGAAATGACTGATTTTAAGTGAATATCAGAATATTTGTAGAGTAAATGTTGAACTCGTAAATATAAATCACCCTGGAAAGCTAGATGCAAAGAATGATGCTCATCCAAAAGAAGAACAGAAACTCTGAGTGATTTATGGATGCATTCAAAAATAACCAGTGCAGTTAAACATTAAATACCCACAGCAAATAATTCACAGTGATTAGAGCTGGATTAAGATTTTTCCCACTGAAAAATGGCATTTTGTCAAAAACAATTTAGAAGGGGGCAGGGAATGTCATTTTCTACGCTATTAATTTTTCAATAGGAAATTTCAAAGCCAAACAAATTTTTGTTTTGTTTTAAATTGACGTTTTCGTTTTGTTATAGGTTTTTGAAAACTGAATTTTTTTTAAAACTTCAGATTTTTTATATTTTTGTCCCCCTCTCCTTTTATTTTTATTTTTTTGATGGGCTCATTTTTTTTTCTTTCTTTCTTTCAATTTCCCTTTTTCCACTGTCACATTTAAAAACGTCCTGAACTTTGAGAAGTTAGACTGAGGAAAGGAAAACTTTAAAAACAAACCGCCCTGAACGTTTTTTCATGGCATGGCGCTGAGTGGCAAAAAAATAAAGGGTGGACAATGAAATTTCAAAATTTTAGAAATTCAGCATTTTTAAAAAAAAGTTTTGAAAAAAAGGAAAAATTGTTCTATTTCCAACTTTGCAAAATGGAAATAACTGACATTTTTGTGAAGTTGTTGTTATCAGCTCCACAAAGGATTTGCACATCAAAAATAATTTAGCAAAAGATTTTGAATTCCAAATAAACTTGACAAACTGCTAGACATGTACAGACACTTGGCAAATAGAAAGGTGAAATTCATTAGGTAAACTATTCACAACAAATTATGTTCCTAATTCTAGTCCGCACAGAAAATGATTGGATTTGAGACATTTGAATACATTTCATTTACAAAATTTTGAATCTATGGCTACTAGGAAGTCATAGATTTTTAAGGCCAGAAGGGACCAGTGTGATAATCTAGTCGGACCTCCTGCATAACACATGTCATAGGACTTCCATGTAGTAAGAACACCAGAATAAGTCATTACTTGTGATTGAACTAGAGCATATGTTTGAAAAACACCCAGTTTTTATTTAACTTCCAGGGATTCACCACAACATATTGTGCCTATATTCTAGCTGATAGGACAGATACCAGACTTCTGGCCTTCCACTCTTATACTCATTCCTTTTCTTTTGCATCGCCGAGTGTTTGGTGACTTTGTGGAATGGGCACCTGTTCAAAAATTTTGAAAAATTTCAGCACAATCCCTAAAGTAGGAAGGATATCTGTGATTAAGACACAAGGTTACAAGTTAGGAGATCAAAAGTAATACCCTCATCCTTTTCTGCCATATAAAAGGGGAGGAGAGGTGTAAAGGGGCCCTAAATGCCATATCTGTCTGGTGGAGGATCCTCCCAGCACAGGAACGTGAAGACAGCTGTAAAGCTTCCCCCTAACTCCCCGAGGACCACCTTGGTCCTGACGCTGCCTCTGCTGACACTGCCTGACTCTGTCTGTGCTAGTGTGACACACAGAAGAAATCCTCTGGATTTGGAAGAGAAATGACACGGAGTCTTATTTATATATTTAATTTTTAATTAAAAAATAAAGGTTATTTTAATACATCTCTTGCAGCCTTCGGGCAAAATGCACCCTCAACAAGACTTTAGGAAACACGATGCATATCTAGTCTTGGCACACAGGTCTTAAAAACAAATGCGAACTTTCTTCAGCCGCTTCTTAACTCCATTACTTTCCCCTAACCCTGAAAACATTTAAATGCTTCTTGGGGGGGGAAAAAAAAATACAAACCCTACAATAATTAGAAATGGGTCTGAAGCAAAAATCCCAGTTCTGGAGCAGCTTGAAATCCAAACTGTGATCTCAATCCAGATTTTACCCAGTGGCCTTTACCTTTATAAAGGTTTGCCCCACAACCCAGATCTGATCACCTCAAACCTCCAGGAGAGATCTGAAATCTGAACCATGACCTGGGTCTGAATCTTGCACCTATCTTTATAATGGGCTGAACCAAAACCCTAGGTCTGTGCATCCTCCAAAAAACTGTTTCGCTTGGGCCCATGCCTAACAGAAATAAGTGCTGGTTAAATGAGAAATCGTGCTGTAAAAGTTCCCCTGTTCCTGGCAGTCACTGCCTTGAGGCCAGACTAAGTGCTCTGTCCATTTCTACCTTAAAAGGCAAAGATACGGCCAAGCGAACACACCGAACCCTCCAAGATGGTCATATCACTACACAACCACCTCCCACGGCATGAAAGGAACCCTGGGCTTTTCCTGATTCTCCAGGCTGTCTCACATTTCTAGACACAGTTTCTTCTGGAAGATAGCAGTAAAGTACTCAGGCCCCCTTGTTATCTGCAGGAAGGACTTACACATGCTGTTGGGAAGGGAAAGACTATCACCATATGCATTGGGTTTCTTTGTTCCACGGTGGCCCATGCTGGTTGATTCCCAATGGCACAAAGTGCACAAGCTCCTGACTTATACACAAGGTCTTTTTGTTTTATTTATTTATTTATGTTTTTTTTCTCTTTCCTTTTTCTGTGGTTTTTTTTTCTTTTTTTCTTTTTTTTTTTTTCTGTTTTTCCTCTTTTAACTTGAGGGCGTCGTCTCCTCTGGGGAGGGCTCCACTGTGTGCTCCAGAGACTTTCCTGTCTCCAGGGAGACTTCAGGCTTCTCCTCTGTCAATTCAGGCTCTTCTGGGGCCTGAGATGTCTCGAATATCTGCCTCTGAACTTGGCTGTTCATCTTTTCCTCTGCCTCAATCTCTTCTGAGGTGGGGATGGAGTTTTTCTTGGGGCGGCCTTTGGGCTTTGTCGGAGCTTCCTGTCCACCTTTCAGTACCTGGAACAAAGATAATAAGTGTTTGGACCATTCTGAACTGCAGTGGTGTCTGCCATCCAAGTTCCTGATGGTACTTTTAACATTAGGATGAAATCTATCCCTGTTCAAGAGCGGGCCCAAGGTTTAGGCACCCTTACCTCCTACTCCGGACTCAAGTAGAACTTAAGTGATGCGTAGGCCTTGTGGGGCTTAAATGGGGCTTAATTAATTTAAATGGAGGCAAGTACAAACCCAGAAAACATTAATATCTCAGACTTTACGTAGGGTCCTGAGTTCAAGGCGGGTTGTAAAGGGGTCTCAGTATAGGGTTGCCAACTTCCTGATCCAACAAAACCAAACACCCTTGCACCGCCTCTTCTCCAAGGCCCCACCCTGCTCATTCCATCTTCCCCCCTCCCTCTGTCGCTCGCTCTCCTGCATCCTCACTCACTTGCTCATTTTCACCAGGCTGGGGAGGACTTGGGAGGGACCCAACTCTCAATACAGCACACGTACAGGCTTGTCCAAAATTCAGCTCCCTTACTGAGATTTTCTTTTCATTCTTAGCTTAAGTAACAACAATCAAACCTCCGCCTGAGTTTCCAAAGTGAGTTTTTTTCCTCCCTTCAGCTCTCTCTTATCTCTTAGAGACTCAATTCTTTTTACTCCTGCTTTGGAACTAATGAGACCCACCTGGTCTTCCTACCAGGATGAGTCAGCAAAATAGCTCTGCCACCTCTATTATCTCCATTTTGCATACAGTGGAACTGGGGCAAAGAGGGGAAGCAACTTGCCTAAGGTCATGCAGTGAGTCAGTGACGGAACCAGAATGGAACTCATGGGACCTGACTGCCCTTCCTTTCCTCTAATACAATACAGGACAGACACAGTGTTGTCATTATTGTAGCTGGAGTGATGTACTGGGCAAGTGGGCATTCTAGATGTTTTTTGAAGGACAGGGAGGAGGCTTGGTGTACACTAACTGAGAAACTGCATGTAAAGGCTTGAAGTTGGGAGTGCATGAAGGAGATAAAGGGAAAAGTCAGGAGAGAAATGTGGGCAGACCATAGGGAGCAGGAGCAGGTGTACAGGAAGAGTTGGAGGCAGGGTCAGAGTTAAAGACAGCTTTAAAAGTGAGAAGCAGGGACATCACTTATCAAAGCTGGACTTAGCTTCATTGAGTTGAAGTCTCTTTATGATCCAGGTGCACCCCCAATTCCCACAAGCAATAAAGACCCCAGGGTTGCCAAAAAATGAAAAGGGAGAAATTTCTGCTCCTCCCCCTTTTGTCCCTTTGCTTTGAATCCGCACTGCTATCCATGGCCAGTCTTACCCAACATACATTCAGCCATGTGAGCTTTTGAGCAACCAGTTAGCAGTAACAAACTGAACTTTAAAATTCTGGACCAGATCCTCAGCTGGTGTAAATCAGCATAGCTTCATCGGCAGAATTTATGCCAAAGACTTCCAAATGTACACCCAGATTTACTCCAGCTCAGGATTCATCTCTCTGACATTAGATTGGAGGCCTGGTTGGGAACCTTTTGATCTCTTACCATTTTCTTCCACTTCATCCTGCGGTTCTGGTACCAAGTCTTCACCTGGAGCTGAGTCAGCCCCAGTGACTGGGCAAGGTCCAGCCTAGAAGACAAGAGATACAGAGACTTGACAAAGGAAATGAGTCCAGATGCACTGCAGTAGCCAATCCCTGATTGTATCCTGTAGAGAGAATGGGGGGCTCACATACAGTGAAGTAAATTCCAGAAAAAGATCGCTATCAGCTTCTCCTAACTCGTCTTTTCTCTCCAGTTCAGAGGAGAATTACAAATCAGTATAAACAGTCATGATCCAAATTTAGGATCCAAAGAAGTATGGTCTTATGGAGGAAGCAAGAATGGTTTTGTGGTTATGACGCAGAATAGGGAGATTGGAAGAGATGGAAACAGACCAGCTATCCTATGTGTTTTGTTGGGCAAGTGAACGAAGACAAAAGTTCAGTCATCCAGCTGGAGACAACTTGGCCCTGACATTCAGCACCTCTGAAAATCAGGCCTTAGGTGTCTCAAGACAGCACCCAAGAATTCACACCCAAAATCAGAGGCCATCTTTGAAAATTTTGGCTGTCTTTATTGTGCTTCACTTTCTCTATATATAGACTGGAGATAAGGATGCTTTCTAACCTCAAAAAGGTGTTGTGTGTCTGAATTTATTAATTTGCTGATATTACAGTGATGAGAGCTCTAGAAATGCCTATAAATAAATTTGTGTGTGTTGGGCCTTCCGGGGAGCTACAGTAGACAGCACAAATGCTTATCCTAACTTATCCGGGCCAAACCTCCAAATCTGTAATGGTTCCTTTATGACTATTAATCTATTTATTTCTTTACAAAGCCTGAGATCTGGAGATCCTGGGCCAAATTCATCCCTGATGAAATTCCTTTATTTGTCACTTAAGTGAGAACAAATCTCGACCTAGTGGTGCAGTGGAGCTGCATTCAGGATGAATTTGGCCTTATGTGATTCAGAAATTCTAAGTAGAGCTGGGCAAATGTTCTGCAACAATGTGAAGCCATGCAAAACTCAGATGGGTTCAGGTGCAAACATGGAGTTGCATCTAAACATATTTTAGGTCCTGTGAACTTTCTTTTTGTAGCCCCTGAAACAACATGTTGTATTTGAGCATGAGCTTTCGTGAGCTACAGCTCACTTCATCAGTTCTGATGAAGTGAGCTGTAGCTCACGAAAGCTCATGCTCAAATAAACTGGTTAGTCTCTAAGGTGCCACAAGTACTCCTTTTCTTTTTGCGAATACAGACTAACACGGCTGTTACTCTGAAACCTGTCAACATGTTGTATGTCCCTGAAACAACTTTGGAAACACGTTTTCCAAAGCTGAGTTTTTCATAACAAAAGTTGTGATCCAACTGGATAGATAGTGGGGACAGTCACACACACCTATATTCAAATACCCTAACAAACAAACCCGCACGTGCTTTCCCCACTTTGGGACCCCTTTGCAGTTAAAGGGGCTGATTCTCCATCACCTTATATCACTCACCATACTGAATAGCTGGGGTATTGAAGTCAAAGGAGCTACATGGATGAGTTTGGGAGATCAGAATCAAGCCCACAGGTTCCAGACATTATCCCATCTGCACTCCTTGGCTTCTAATTAGCCATGCGACTAAGTAGCTCACCATGCCCCTCAATGTAGCCCCCGTCAAAGGACACAAGAGTGAGTGCACATCTCAATCCATGCCCTTGCCACTGCGTTACCAACTCATGAGCTCACATGGGAAATATGTCTGTTTGACGAACTCCTGCCAGGAAGCCTGTGTCTTGTCACACCTAGATTACCTGTAACCTTTACAACCTCTCTCCATGTGCATTAGCCTAGGAAACCAAAGAAACAAATAGAGAGAGAGAGAGAAAGGAAGAGCTAGGGGAGCAGAGATTGCTCATCAGCCTTGGTCATGTACAAAGTCAAGAAACCTTCATGTCTCTAATTAATTCAGCAGCCAAGACTGCTTTGATTGATGGTGTCACTCAGCTGGTCACATGAGGCAGTGCTGAGCCAGTCAGCACAACACCTGAGCCTTAGGGGATAGAGAATCATGCCAAATGGGCCAGATATCAAAAGAGCCCAGCATGCTGGGTACTGAGCTCTTTCAAAAAAACCATGGCGTAGGAGTCACTATGGGAGCTAGTTAAAATTTGACCCCATTTAGATGCTTAGATGGGAGTTGCACTCATTTGAAAACCTGTCCTTGATTGTGGGTCCTAAGTGTTTGAAAATCTGGCCCAATGTGACCTGTGCTTTGGTGACATGCGTCATCAGATGAAAAAAATAGGCATATAGCTTAGAGGCAGGCTTGGCAGAATTCCATATGTATTTTTTTTCTTTTGACAGATAATATTTATTTGTAAGCTTTTTGTATTGTTAATCAATTTAAATTTGCACAGTTGCAGAAAATTATGGGGGGGGAGGGCCAGGCAAAAGGGGGCAGTCACACAATAATAATTTAAATGACAGATGTTGTCAAGATTCAAAAAGCTAAAGCTTTATAAATGTCAAGATCACGTCAAAATATACAAAGTAAAATGTCCTGAATCAAACAATAAAAAGTTCTCTAGCAGGATTTTTCTTACTTTGTCTATCTGTAAATTTTGTTTATTATCTATGGCGGGGGGTGGGGTGGGGGGGATTTAGTCAGTTTGTGTGTGTACAGTGAAAACAACATTCACTGACTGATAAAAATCTAATCCTTCCAACCTTAGGCCTTAAAAATTGTTTAAACTAGGGGTTGGTGACACATGGGGTTTAAGGTTTTGTGAACCTCTCAAACACTTTCTTTAGGTTTGCAAAGCTACTCTGTGTTGGCAACCTTTTCTCCTGTAATTTAAACCAACAATTTTTTCCCCACACACCCCAACACATGGGTAATTCAAGTTCTTTAAAACAAACCAAAAAAACCCCTCCTTTTCTTTTTTCGCTAACGAGAGGCACGTGTAACGCGTTTGGCACAGAATAAACCCAAAAAGTTAGGCTGACATGATATGTAAATCTCAAATCACTTTGTAAATAGTAATACACCAAGCTTCAGAACTCCTTACATGAGGTAAGTCAGTAGTTACAAAAAGGGAAACTGAGGCACAGAGCGGTGTGGCAATTTGTCCAAGATTACCATACAACACATTAGAAACAGAGCCTGAAACAAAATTCAAGTGTCCTGGCTTCCACACCAATGAGGTGTCCATTGGAAAACACTTCACAGAGCCACATTGCCTCAAAGGGTAGTCTCAGATCTCCTTTGTGAGGGTTCCAGACAAACAGCAGTCAAACAAGCCTAATTCAGTATAACTAGAGCTGATCAGGAAACCCAGACACTTCTCCCCCTCTTTTTTTTTTTATTACTTTTTCTATCTTTTTTCCACTGGGAAAATTGGGGGGGTGGAGTAAAAAGTATGTGAAATGGGAATGAAAACAAATTTCACACTTTTTTCCAACTGAAAACAAATTGGAAAATAGTGAAAAAGTACATGAACATTTTAGAAAACAGTTAAAAATGTGAAAAGTGGGTTTTTTCCTCACTTTCATTTGCCTTTTTTTACCTTTGCTCCCTTTTTCTAATGTAAAAAAAAAAAGAGAGAGAAATGGGTAAAACTTCCCCAATCCAAAAGCTGAAAATGAACAGCTGAAATGTTTTATTTCCCAAACCTGAAAGGAAACTACATTTTAAGTGAAAATGAACATGTCATTTAGACATACATTGATTCAAAATGAAACAAATATGTTCATTCAACTTAAAATGTTACTGTTTTAGGGGTCACCAAATGAAATGAATAGGCAGCAAGTTTAAAACAAACAAAAGGAAGCGTTTCTTCACACAACGCACAATCAACCTGTGGAACTCTTTATGAGGATGTTGTGAAGGCCAAGACTATAACAGGGTTCAAAAAAGAACTAGATAAGTTCATGGAGGATAGGCCAATCAATGGCTATTAGCCAGGATGGGCAAGGATGGTGTCCCTAGCCTCCGTTTGCCAGAAGCTGGGAATGGGCGACAGGGGATGGAACACTTGATGATTCCCTGCTCTGTTCATTCCCTCTGGGGCACCTGGCATTGGCCACTGTTGGAAGACAGGATACTGGGCTATATGGACCTTTGGTCTGACTCAATATGGCCATTCTTATGTCATTTTTGTTTTAGTTTTTGGAAAACAAAACACACTGATTTCAAAATGAATATTTGGGGGTTACGTTTTCCAGTCAGAAATCGGAACAATTAATTAAAATTTCCCTGTGGAAAATTTCAGTTTCACCAAAACCATATTTTCCAAAGGGGAAATTGTAAGGTATAAACGTCTCAACCAGCTCTAAATATAAACATAAACAGTATTGGTCAAGAGACACTCAGGGAGAGATTGTGACCTTCCCTACTGGTGGCTGCAGTGAGGCTGTTGCTCAGCAAACCCAGCTCCCCATTACACCTCTTGTTTATGGGCTAGTCACAGTCACGGTCCTCTATGTTCCCTGAGGGCAAAGACTGCTCCAGTCCAGTGCTCATAGTGGAACTAGCTTCTCTAGAGGGGTTGGGTGATGGGCAGGTTTCTGCCTACACACCCACACCCACACCTGCACTAGCCAGTGGAACTGAGCCAGCATGGGAGAGGGAAAACACGCTGTGCCCTTTCAAAGGGTGAAGCAGAGGGAAATGCTTTGCTCTCTATTCCTTGCATGTATCTCTCTGCATAAATACATGCTGCTATGCACATGTATTGAGCCCTCTCTTTATATAATGCGCGCGGTATGTGGTTTCCATTCATTCATTCTATTCAGGTCACCTTTGATCCTGGGAAAAGTTAGCCTTAATCGAATCCGGTCTTCTGCCCAAGTCCTCCACCAATGGCAAAGTCATCTTTCTCAGTCCAGAAGACATCACAGTTCAACTAGAGAGAGCTCAGCACCACAACGGCTGAGCAGCCCTTCTGCTACCTCTGCTTTTTCCACTTTAAGGAACGTTTTTGTCCTGTGTCTTTTTAAAGTAGTCGTGATAGGCAATGCCATGGGAGACACTCTCCCCTCAGTGCAGAAAGCCCTTGCTAGTCACGGCCAAAGTGTCCTCCAACCAGCCCTTGCCATGCATCACTATGCCCTGATCCATTTGAAATGAATAGAAGTAAACTAGGGAGGAGCCAGATATAGTTTCCAGGATGCTGGCTGTCCCCTCGCCTTGGAAAAGCTACTGTAGTTCAGAGACAGTCTTTAGTATTTAAAGACAATGTTAAAGGTACCCGATGAAGCAGTGTGTAAATGGAGATCACGTTTCTTTACGGGAGTCACACATGCACTTTGCTCTGGGGTCAATGACTGCACTTAGTGCTAGCCACTGGAGAATCAGGCCCCCGATGTGCGACTTACACAACCATATACATCACTGCTGACAGTTCAGCCTAGAGGTCTGGGGATTTGTTTATAAACAAACTAGGGAAATGCAACCGAGATGGAGCTACTATAAGATGGGTAAAACACTTGTTGGAAAACCATTCCCAGAGAGTAGTTATCAGTGGTTCACAGTCATGCTGGAAGGGCATGAGTGGGGTCCCGCAGGGACTGGTTCTGGGTCCAGTTCTGTTCAATATCTTCATCAATGATTTAGATAATGGCGTAGAGAGTACACTTATAATGTTTGTGGATGATACCAAGGTGGGAGGGGTTGCAAGTGCTTTGGAGGATAGGATTAAAATTCAAAATGATCTGGACAGACTGGAGAAATGGTCTGAAGTAAATAGGATGAAATTCAATAAGGACAAATGCAAAGTACTTCATTTAGGAAGGAACAAATCAGTTGCACACATACAAAATGGGAAATGACTGCCTCAGAAGGAGTACTACGGAAAGGGAACTGGGGATCATAGTGGATCACAAACTTAATGAGTCAACAGTGTAGCACTGTTGCAAAAAAAGCGAACATCATTCTGGGATGTATTAGCAGGAGTGTTGTAAGCAAAACACGAGAAGTAATTCTTCCGCTCTACTCCACGTTGATTAGGCCTCAACTGGAACATTGTGTCCAGTTCTGGGCATCACATTTCTGGAAAGATGTGGACAAACTGGAAAAAGTCCAGGGAAGAGCAACAAAAATGATTAAAGGTCTAGGAAACATGACCTATGAGGGAAGATTGAAAAAATTGGGTTTGTTTAGTCTGGAGAAGAGAAGACTGAGAGGGGACATGAAAACAGTTTTCAGGTACATAAAAGGTTGATAAAGGGGGAGGGAAAAGAATTATTCTTCTTAACCTCTGAGGATAGGACAAGAAGCAATGGGCTTAAATGGCAGCAAAGGAGGTTTAGGATGGACATTAGGAAAAACTTCCTAAATGTCAGGGTGGTTAAACACCGGAATAAATTGCCTAGAGGGGTTGTGGAATCTCCATCACTGGAGACTTTTAAGAGCAGGTTGGACAAACACCTGTCAGGAATGGTCTAGAGCAGTGGTTCCCAAACTTGTTCTGCCGCTTGTGCAGGGAAAGCCCTTGGCGGGCCGGGCCGGTCTGTTTACCTGCCGCGTCTGCAGGTTCGGCCGATCGCGGCTCCCAGTGGCCGCGGTTCGCTGCTCCAGGCCAATGGGAGCTGCTGAAAGCGGCAGCCAGTATGTCCCTCGGCCCATGCCGCTTCCAGCAGCTCCCATTGGCCTGGAGCAGCGAACCGCAGCCACTGGGAGCCGCGATCGGCCGAACCTGCAGACGCGGCAGGTAAACAAACCGGCCTGGCCCGCCAAGGGCTTTCCCTGCACAAGCGGCGGAACAAGTTTGGGAACCACTGCTCTAGATAATACTTAATTCTGCCATGAGTGTAGGGGACTGGACTAGATGACCTCTTGAGGTCCCTTCCAGTTCTATGAGTCTGTGATTTCACTCACCTGCTCAAGGCTGCACTGGGCCCTATATTCTCCTCTGTGAGCTCAGAGTTTTACCTACGTTTCCTCTGGTTTTCTGAGAGTCATGTATGTAAATCCCCTGTAGATGGCTCGGTCTCATAGGGTACACCTACACAGCAAGCAAGATTCTGCAGCCGCAAGTCTCAGAGCCCAGGTTTACAGACTCAGGTTTACACTACAGCACAAAAAATATCTGTGTAGACATTCGGGCTCCAGCTCTGAAGCCTACCCCCATTCCTAGAGCTCAGGCTCCACACAGATATTTTTAGCGCTGTAGCATGAGCCCGGATTTGCAACTCACAGTTGCAGGCTTCTTCCCTAAGGGTCATGGCCCTGCAGCCACTTTCCCAGCCTTACCCCCAGTCACACCCCAATCCCGTTCCTCTGACCTGTCTGGCGTGGACAGATACTTCTGCTTTTGGAATTTCTTCTCCAGCCCCATCAGCTGGAGTTCTGTGAAGATGGTCCGGCTTCGGCGAGGCTTTTTCAACCGCGGGGTGGGCTGCTCCCCTTCTGACTCGCTGCTGGCATGAGTTTCGCTGGCTGGTGTCTCCGCGCTGGTGGCTCCCAAGGAGGAGTGGGGTGACAGTGCTCGGGAGCTGGGAGCTGCAGGGACAAGGTGAGGGACCACAGAGGGCTGCCGGGTGATGACGGAGATGAGAGGATATGCCCTCAGAGATGGGGACCCTAGGAGGGAGGAAGCAGAGAAGGGAAGTACAGTTCAGTGGCAGAATTGTTTAGTGGATAGTGCCCTGGACTGGGAGTCAGGAGACCTGGTTTTCATTCCTGGCTCTGCTGCTAACCTTCTGTGTGACCTTCTTTAGCAAGACACTTCCCCTCTTTGGGCTTCTGTTTCTTCCCTTCCCGCCCCCCGCCCCCCCCAGCCCCCCGCTTCGTCTGTCTCATCTATTCACATTGTAAGACCCTTGAGGCAAGGAGTGTCTTCTACTGTGTGTTTGCCGAGTTGCCCTCTCTAGGTGCGACTGTAATACAACTAATAAATAATCTATTCAGTCATGAGCAGAGCGGGGCCAAACGTTTCAGATGAGTAGAGTCTAATTAGCTCAAAAAAATGCAGTTGGAGATGACCCAAAACTATTTGCAAATTCAAATCAAACTGGGCAAACAGATTTAGCCAAAACAATCAGGGGGGAGGTTTGGTTTTTTTTTTACATCTGAAACGTTTCATTTCGACACTTTCAAAAATGAAACATTTTGATTTTTCATTTCAAAACAAGATTTAATTTCTAAATTTAATTAGATCTATTTAAATAAAAAGGTTAAAAAAAAATCCAAAAACTAAAACATAAAAAAAACAAAATATTGTCTTGGGTCGACCCGATATGATGATTTTTTTCTTGGATTGTTAGGTTCAGCCACCAAACCGAAAAAAACAATTGTTTGCTCAGTTCTAGCCGTGAGTGATCTATGCAGTAGAGGTGGTTCAGTTTACCATGTAGTTTCGCTGAGAGATGAAATCAAACCAAACTTTATGCCCATCAGTCGTTTAATCTGTGCAACTTTCCTTCTCTGTCAGCACCGAACGAATCCCTAGAAATGGGCCCACACTGAACCATCAGGGTTGTACTAACCCTCAGAACTAGGAAGACGTTCAGCTCTGGCTCAAGCACCAATCTTTGTGGCTCGGGGGCCATTCTGGAACATCAAATCCAAACATGCCCAAACGCTCGTGGAAGTTCTGATTCCGACCCAGGCTTCCCAACCCAGGCTTGAGTCTACTTCAGCAGCATCCCAGGTCCTAAGCCCTATAAATCAGGCATCCTCTTACACCTTTGTACAGTGAAACTGGACCAATTTGTGGGGAATGTGTGTTTCATTGTGATGCGATAGGAACAAGAAATGTTGGGTCACGAATCCTGGATTCGATTCACTGCTTTACAGCTGACTTACTGTGTGATCTTGGGCAAGTCACATCATTTTTCTGTGCCTCAGTTTCCCCATTAGTAACACTGGAATAATAATCCTTACCTCAGAGCTAAGACTTACCTAAGGTTTAATTAATGATTGTAAAGTGCTTTGAGATCTTTAGACAAATGGTGCTCTAGAAAGGCCAGGTATGAGTACCATCATTGGGCCAGATTGTGAACCTCTTACTGCTACTGATGAGCACCTGTTTACACAAGCAGTTCTGTGGATCTCATTGGGCCTAGTATGAGCAACTGTTCACCATTGAAAGTAAGGGGCTGACCATCTGGCTCAGAGAATGAGCAATCACGTTACAAATGCTGTTAAAAGCCTGTGAGTTTCTCTCTTTCTGGATAAATTATCCTTTCAGAATCTCATTGTTCATGCAACCAGGATTAGATTCTATTATTGTCCTCTGAGCTAGAGGACAGGGGTGTCAGACGTAATCAGTCATGCTCCCCATGGTGAGTAGCGCAGAGCAAGCCAAAGAATAAGCCTGCACTTAGCAGCTCGATAATCAAAAATTACATAATCATGGTGAAGTCTTAAAAAAGGGCAGTTCTAAGAAAGATGGCTGAATTTAGTCATATCTGACTAAATGATTGCAGTGCTATCCAAACCCCTCCAGTAGCTGCAGCGATCTACAAAACCCAGCTGATTGCTGTGATCTCTACCACTATTTTTCCCTTCACATCAAAACTTTATTCAATTTCAAACAAAAACAAAACCTGAAATCCAAGAGAAGACAAGACAAGAATTTACCAACAACCATTAACTGGTGTAATAGGAAAAAACAGTGATGTTTTGTTTCTATGGATCCTTTGGCACCTCGTGACAACGGTGATTTACAAATCCGCCAGCTCGCTGGGCCAAATTCTGCCCCAATTTACCCCCCCAATGGCTGTACAAAGAGTAAGTTTAGGTACAACTCAGCCCTTCACTTTCCAGTGCCCAGTGTCTTGAATTCTGCCTTCACTGATACTTCCGCAGCCTCATTGACACCAGCTGGGTTGCATGGGAGTAACTTAGGGCAGAACCTCGCCCACTGCATTGGAACCATCTCGCCAGGAGACCGCTGCCATTTCTTTCTCTGCCACTGTGGTTTATGAACGGCGATGTGCTCGCCCCCAGCCTGCAGCCTCCTTTGTGCCAGTTACACCAGGGCAAACAAGCTGCAGGGCCCCCCACTTGGAGAATACCCCCAATTCAGGAGGCCCTCTGCAGGAACCATGGGGCCAACTCTACCCCTGCCCTGCCTGGCAGGAAGTCCTGGCACAGGGGATGATATTGGGTGGGACCAAACATGTTGACATGTTGGTGGAGTGGCTGGGTGGCAGTCCTAAGCCTTGTCCTGCTGCTATGATCCATGGGGGCCATAGCAGCTGGGCTATAATAGGGCAGCCTCAAGGGCCCCTACCAGCCCCCATCAGGCCCAGGATAGGGAGAGGGCAAGCACAATCCCTTGTGCCAACACAGGAATGGATATGGCCCACTCTATCTCCTACTCCAATATCAGGAGATCTTGGTTAACAGCTTCCTAACCCTGGTACAGAGCTCAAGACCTCCCTGCTCTGCTGCAGGGCTCACACTCCAAATCTTTTCTCATAGCCCAAAATACCATTCCTATTCTTGCACATAAGTGGCTTTTGGCCACAGCCAGACATCTCACTGATACTTTCTCCCTTACACCCCTGCGTGTTTCCAGTGTAGCAGGGAAGAAAACACAAGATTGTTAAAGAGCAATAGATCACCCAAGCTCAGAAACTTCTGAAGGGCTCCAGCTGATTGAAACCTTGAGAGGGAAGCATTTTTACAAGGGACTGGCCTGTAGGAAGCTTAGCAAAGGGTATTTTATAGCAGAGCAATCAGCATTCTTCTTTGGGTTAGGGGTGGCACATGGGGCTGCACAGTGGGAGAACTAGAACAGCTTCCAGAGCTAGGAAAAACTCAGACATCAGGGATTGTTCTTTAGACTGCCGAAAGCTACTTATGTAAGAGGAATATGTAGAGGGGAAAGGGGAATCTCCTTCCTTGTACCATGATCACTGGCCTATGTGTATGTTTATTATTGTAGTGTTAGGTGTGCAGAGTAAGACACAATTGATGAATGCTGGGAAGCACAAGGAACCAGATTTCACGAGAAATGGTTCCAGATTTTCAAGTACTCAGTCCCCTCAACTGGGACCATATTTCTAAGTGCTTAACTCCCATTTAAGCCCCTAAATAAGAGATGTATTTTCCAAAGTGTTCAGCACCCAGCAGATCCTGTTGTGACACATCTAGCCAGATTTTCAAAAGAGCTCAGCACCTTTTTATTTTGGTCTCTATACAGAAGCACGCACTTACTTTGGAAAATCTGGTCTGTTACCCATGAGTGCTGTGTTGCAAGTCAGGATTTGCTATTGTCAGGCTGCTCAAGAGTGCTAGGCAGTAAGCAGCTTGTTAGAGCCATTGGCTCTAACTATTTTCTATTCATTTATTATTTAGGAATATTAAAAAAAACTGTAGATCAAATATTGGGCCAAACAATTGTAGCAGCATCTCTTTAATTGACCATTATTAGTAATAATAGTAAATAATAATTTATTATTTGTATTTCCATAGCCTCTAGGGGTCCTATTCATAGTCCAGGAACCCATTGTGCTAGGTGCTGTACAAACATAGCACAAAAAGATGGTCTCTGCCCCAATGAAAGCTTCATGTTTAAGCTTCTTTCTAGGTATACTCAGTCCTGTCTTGGCATGGGGAATGGGCTAGATGAACTCTTGAGGTCCTTTCCAGCCCTACATTTCTATAATTCAGTGAAGATGCCTCATCTTCACTCCAGCACCTGACAAGGTTTCTCAGATTTCTCATCCCTAGTTCTGAAGGAATAAGGAGAATTTGCCATGCAGGATGTTTGAGAGATACAGCAAGGAGAGCACTCAGAAAGATACTTGGGATCTGAGACTACCTTACACTGTCTGAGGGAAGGTTACAGTTACAGAAATGAGCCAAAGTCTATGATCCTTGGTCTCCTCTTTCACTGGTTTAAATCAGGGATAGCAGCATTGTAGCCAGCAGAGTGACATGGTTGAGACTTTCAAAGGAGCCTTAGAGAGTTAGGCACCCAACTCCCAAAATCCCAGCCATACAGGTGTAAGTGAGGCGTTGAGGAGGCCCCATGGGTCTGACTACCTAGATACATTTATAGAGCATTGATCACTGAGAAATCTAGGCTCTAGATCATAAAGTAAAAAGCTAGGGTACAAACTGATCTGAATCTAGATACCTCAAAGATTGGGGGTGTTTGGATACAAAGCCCTTCCTGTTCTGTCTAGATATACCATTGATAATGTTTCAGTCACTATTGTGTCTAGATTCCATTTGCACAATTCAAATCCAAACACAGTTCTGGATTTCAAACACCCTAAGTTTGGATCCAGATATAGATTCTGAACATCCCAGAGTTCAACAGTGCTTGGATCCTTCTCTAGACAGACACAGTAATTGTGGAAATGAAGCAATTTCTTAATCTACAACAAATTAAATATTGGCAAATGGCTCCGTCTGCTCAGTGCTGTCATGACTTGCTCAGTCTCAAACGTAAAGGAGCTGAGACAGCTGTTTTTCCACTCGGTAGCTCTGTCTTACTGAACAGTTTCAGTTGGATACAGACTATAAACTTTCCCATATCACTGTACCCAACACCAACAATAGTTGGACTGTCCCTGAAGTGACCAGATGTTAAGGCTGATTTATCCACGGGTTGTCATATAATAATAATACTTTGAATTTCTATAGCACTTTTCGTCTGAGCATTTCCAAGTGTTTTTAAAAGAAATCAGTCAAGCCTCACAGTGTCCCTATGAGATGAATGACTAATATTGTGCCCATTTTACTGGTGAATAAATGAGCCAGAGTGAGGTTAACTGACTTGCTCAAAGCCACATACTGCCTCCGTGGCAGGGCCAGGAATAGAACCCAGGAGTCCTGGTTCCAAGTTAGAGGCATGTAAAATATTCATAACAAAATACAAAAAGGCTCAGAATTCAGAAGGATATTTTGTGGGGAGTTTTCATCATGAACACCAAGAAAACACCAGGAAAATCATCCCATTTCCCCAAAAGGATTTAATCCAGAATGAGACTTTTTACCAGTCAAATCAGGCTCATTCTGAGGTATAACTCAGATCCATATGGCAGTAACCCTGATTTGCTCCAGCAGCATGTTACATCCACTTCCCACAGACGTGAACACAAAGTGCAAGCCAATGGAGAATCAAGTTCCCCTGAGCCGTTTCTGAGCCCAGATGTGCTAACAGGAACTGAAAACACTTGCTTTTCATGAGACCGACCTGAAGTCCGCTCCAACCATCTGTTGGAAGGTTTTGATTAAACTTCTTATGACCACTGGACATGACACAATATATACCACCACAACCCCCACTGGATCACATTTCAAAAGTTTAATGAAAATTAAATACTTCAAACAAATCTTTTTTTTAACTTCTTCCTTCCACCTCTGGGCTCTGTGCGATCTATGCTGCATACCTTTGACACAGACAAATAGAAACTAGGGGAGAAAAGGGAAAGCACTATTTAATTGCACTGTGACTGCCGGCAATGGCAGAACAGTTTCTCCTCCTGGGCAAAGTCAGCTAATTCTGTTTTGGAAAGAAAGAAGAAGGAAGGAAAGATTTATGGATCAGCTCCCCTTGGCAGGTTAGCTCAGCTTGGAGGCAGAATGAGATCTCACTCAGAACACGCTGCAGCGAAAGGTAAATAAAAGAAGAAAATGAACTTACGACACAGGAAAGTCTATAAATCTGCACCGTCCTAAGTGTCAAAACAAAAGGAAACCAAAGAGGAGTTTAGTTCATTTTCCAAATGAAACGTCAGCTTCAGACTGCGGTGAAAGTGAAGGCGGCCTGAAGGAAGAAAAGATCTAGCCTCAAAGAGAAGAAAAGAAACCTTAAATATGGAGCTGAGCAGAAAATGGGGAATTTTCATCAAAAAACTGAAAAGAGAACAATAAAATTAGTTTTCAGCAACCAAAAATTTTGGCTGTCATTTTTCATTTTTCTAACAAAAATATTGAAACATGTTCTAAGAAAGCCAATACTTTCCACAAAAATGTCTGTTTAATCAAAAATCCAATTTTTTGTTAAAAAAATTGCTGGTAATTTTTTTGGACCAGGGTTGCTTAGAAATAAGGAAAGATAAATCATTTGCATAATCGCTCAGGGGTTGCCTAATTCTGCTCCCACTGAAATCAAGCAGAGTTTTACACCTGGCTTCAATGGGAGCAGGATTACGCCAATGCTGAGTGCTTCTGAAAATCCCACTGAGTCTGTTAGTGCTGGAGCAAACAGGCAGTGGGTGAAATTCACCCTGGGGCAGAGGACCAGCACAAAGCCTGTGGTCTAGTTATGTCACTCCTCAGGCCAGATCCTCAGCTCATGCACATCAGCATCCAAGTCATTTTACACCAGCTGAGGATCTGGCCTTTAAGCGAGATCTAGGTGGTACGTAGTCCTTGTACCTGCTCTCTGCACAAAGGTGAATTTCACTGCAAGGGCATTTATTATTCACAGGCCACACCCTCAGCTGGTGTAAATTAGTGAAGCTCTGTTGAAGTGGGAGGTGAGGATCTGTCCCAACAGGAGTAGTAACCCTGATTTGCTCCAGCAGCCAGAAAGCTAGTGCAAACCTTAGTGCAGGGTCTTAGTGCAGGGTCCCTGGAAAGCAAACCCCCAGGAGGAGAGGATGTCATAGCATAGTTTCTTTCTTGCACTGCAGGGGCTAGTGCTGTCCAAGAACCGGTCAGTACTGGGGAGGGAGGTAGTATGATCAAGGCAGCATAGGACTTGCGGCTTCACCATCCCCCTAAGCAGCCTCTGTCAACAGGCCTTCTATGGAGCCACAGACATAACCTAAAGCACCCGCTTTCCCCCCCAGCAGAAATCAAGATGGAGGGCAGCAATGATAACACCTTCCCGCGGGCTGACCCTCTCCCTTCAGCCTCGTTGGCATGGGGAGCAAGCATGTATCCCTCCCTGCTCCAGCCACACTGGAGCTGGCTGCAGAACTATCCATAGATGCCTCCTTCTTTCAGAGAGCACTTGTGTGCATTCTCCCCTCTCGCGGTGTGCCACGGCAGCCCAAGGCTTCAGCAGGCACACGATGCCCCACTTCCCCAGGAGGACATTTCCTATAGCACCGGGCAGGGCTCATTTAGTCCTTCATCAGCCTTTTCATAGGTACCCATGGCTGGTTCTCTCTGTCCAAATGCACCTGTCGCACTGGCGATAACGCTGTGTGTCAGGGCAGGATGGCAGTCAGGCAGCAACAGGCTGGGCAATGTGCCCACACAGCTCACGGAACTGCTATCTTCCTGCCGACACAGCAGAAATCTCCTGCTGTTTGCTCTAGCCCCCCTGAATTCTGTCTTATCTACTCCCAGCTCTGATGTCACATTTTTATAGGCCCTCTCCTTCATGACCCATATTCAAATGTACAAGGAAACCTAAGTTCTCATATTAGGACCAGCACACTCTGTAATTATGTATTATGTAATCAGGGTAGCATCCAATATTTGCCAAGCGATTTCCAAATGCTGGAGAAAGACGGTGTTCAGAGGGGGTCACAATCTCCGCACAGACACATATTCAGAGGCAAGGAGAAAGAGGAATGACAATAATGTATATAATTGCCTGTTGTCTGGCTCTCTGGCCAAGATCACCTGTTGCACCAAATAGGCAATAGATTTAATAATTTTATTAAGATGATGTTGAAGTAAAAAGAAAACGGTACAGAGTTTAAGTACAGAAGTTTCTAGTTATCAGGGAATAAGGTACAGATTATCAAGGGGTGCAAAATTCAGTTTAGGAACAGGTGGCGTAAGGAATTATCTGCTATCTCCCCGATTGGGGGTAAAAGTTTAACGGGTCAAAGTACGGACATTGAGATATGGGAGTATGTTGTTCATATAACGGCTGTGTTCAGGTGTGGAGTATCATGATACTGCAAGTCAATACACATACTCACAAATAAGCTTGGTTCACGGTAAGGAGCATGGGAGAAGCAGGTGTTTAAGAGGGGTCTGAATGTGAACAGCAGTGTTGCCAATTCATGCAATCTTATCGCAAGTCTCACGACATGCGCTAAAAGCAAAGGAGGACTTGTGGCATCTTAGAGACTAACCAGTTTATTTCAGCATAAGCTACATGCGCTGTTTCTCTTAGAGCTCAAGCTCCCACCGTCAGAGTTTGGTTACTACCTTGGAATTTCAGATTTCATTTAGAAATAAAACTTAAGGTGCCAGCCCTTGTGGTGGCAGAGAAAAGCTGGAAAACATGTACCCTAAATGCTCTGACAATGGAAGGCAAATAAAAAGATCCCAAAATGTACTGTCTATTTTTTTAAAATCTCTTGATAGTTCCTAGCCTCACAATATGCTACAGATTCTGGAGCACCATCTATTAGGACCTTGTCTATTAACGAGCTATTTCCACATATATAGACACAGAGCACTCCCATCACAGAAGGAGGCACTGAGGTGAAAATTCATTTGGAAGTTAAAGTTAGTGCAGGACACAGCAGGCTGCTAATGGTGCAGAATTTCTTGCCGGGAGCATAGGCAACTGGTGCTCCAAGATCTGCACTGGCTGCCTATGCATTTCGGGGCAGAGAGTAAACCATTGGTATTGAACTAGAAAGCTCTAACTATCTTCAGACCTTCCTACCTGCAGCAGCAGCTCTCTCACTGTGCCGTACTGCCACAACAGATTAGCAGGGATACAAGAACTGGGTCCTCCACTCAGTATAAATGTGAAGGGGCTTCCGCAGAGAGCATTCCTTGCCAGGCCCCTTTTCTTTGGGACGTATTCCCCACTGTGGTCTGCGATAGCATGTATCTGTCAATCTTCAGGGCATAGCAGAATACTCATCATTTTAGAAGTGCTGCTCAAGAAGTAGAAACTGTTGGGGGTGATCTATAGGGGGATTTGCTTTATGGCTGTGTTGCTGGTTATTTAGTTGTTATGCTAGGGTATGGAGATGCTGTCAGTTTCTTTGGAGATTAGTATATTTTAGAAAAAAGAACAGGAGTACTTGTGGCACCTTAGAGACTAACAAATTTATTAGAGCGTAAGCTTTCGTGGGCTACAGCTCACTTCATCGGATGCATAGAATGGAACATATAGTTAAGAATATATATATACAGAGAAGGTGGAAGTTGCCATACAAATTGTAAGAGGCTAATTCATTAAGATGAGCTATTATCAGCAGGAGAAAAAAACTTTTGTAGTGACAATCAAGATGGCCCATTTAGACAGTTGACAAGAAGGTGTGAGGACACTTAACATGGGGAAATAGATGCAATATGTGTAATGACCCAGCCACTCCCAGTCTCTATTCAAACCCAAGTTAATGGTATCTAGTTTGCATATTAGTTCAAGCTCAGCAGTTTCTCATTGGAGTCTGTTTTTAAAGCTTATGCTGTAATACATTTGTTAGTCTCTAAGGTGCCACAAGTTCTCCTGTTCTTTTTGCGGATACAGACTAACACAGCTGCTACTCTGAAACCTGTCAGTATATTTTAGGTTTCAGAGTAGCAGCCGTGTTAGTCTGTATCCGCAAAAAGAAAAGGAGGACTTGTGGCACCTTAGAGACTAACAAATTTATTTGAGCATAAGCTTTCGTGAGCTACAGCTCACTTCATCGGATGCATTCAGTGGAAAATACAGTGGGGAGATTTATATACACAGAGAACATGAAACAATGGGTGTTACCATACACACTGTAAGGAGAGGTTTCAGAGCAACAGCCGTGTTAGTCTGTATTCGCAAAAAGAAAAGGAGTACTTGTGGAACCTTAGAGACTAACACATTTATTTGAGCATAAGCTTTCGTGAGCTACAGCTCACTTCATCGGATGCATACTGTGGAAAATACAGAAGATGTTTTTATACACACAGACCATGAAAAAATGGGTGTTTATCACAACAAAAGGTTTTCTCTCCCCCCACCCCACTCTCCTGCTGGTAATAGCTTATCTAAAGTGATCACTCTCCTTACAATGTGTATGATAATCAAGGTGGGCCATTTCCAGCACAAATCCAGGTTTTATTCCCCCCCACACCAAACCCACTCTGCTGTTGGTAACAGCTTATCTAAAGTGATCACTCTCTTTACAATGTGTATGATAATCAAGGTGGGCCATTTCCAGCACAAATCCAGGTTTTCTCCCCACCCCACTCTCCTGTTGGTAATAGCTTATCTAAAGTGATCACTCTCCTTACAATGTGTATGATAATCAAGGTGGGCCATTTCCAGCACAAATCCAGGGTTTAACAAGAACGTCTGAGGAACAGTGGGGGGGAGAGAGGGGAAGGAATAAACAAGGGGAAATAGGTTACTTTTTATAATGAATCAACCATTCCCAGTCTCTATTCAAGCCTAAGTTAATTGTATCCAATTTGCAAATTAATTCCAATTCAGTAGTCTCTCGTTGGAGTCTGTTTTCGAAGTTTTTTTGTTGAAGGATAGTCACTTTGAGATCAGAAATCGCGTGGCCAGAGAGATTGAAGTGTTCTCCGACTGGTTTATGAATGTTATAATTCTTGACATCTGATTTGTGCCCATTTATTCTTTTACGTAGAGACTGTCCAGTTTGCCCAATGTACATGGCAGAGGGGCATTGCTGGCACATGATGGCATATATCACATTGGTAGATGTGCAGGTGAATGAGCCTCTGATAGTGTGGCTGATGTTATTAAGCCCTGTGATGGAAATGGCCCACCTTGATTATCATACACATTGTAAGGAGAGTGATCACTTTAGATAAGCTATTACCAACAGGAGAGTGGGGTGGGGAGAAAACCTGGATTTGTGCTGGAAATGGCCCACCTTGATTATCATACACATTGTAAGGAGAGTGATCACTTTAGATAAGTTATTACCAGCAGGAGAGTGGGGCGGGGGGAGAGAAAACCTTTTGTAGTGATAAACACCCATTTTTTCATGGTCTGTGTGTATAAAAACATCTTCTGTATTTTCCACAGTATGCATCCGATGAAGTGAGCTGTAGCTCACGAAAGCTTATGCTCAAATAAACTGGTTAGTCTCTAAGGTGTCACAAGTCCTCCTTTTCTTTTTACTGTAAGGAGAGTGATCAATTAAGATGAGCTAATACCAGCGGGGCGGGGGGGGGGGGCGAGAAAACCTTTTGTAGTGATAATCAATTACCAGCAGTTGACAAGAACGTCTGAGGAACAGTGGGGGGGGGGGAATAAACATGGGGAAATAGTTTTACTTTGTGTAATGACCCATCCACGCCCAGTCTCTATTCAAGCCTAAGTTAATTGTATCCAGTTTGCAAATTAATTCCAATTCAGCAGTTTCTCCTTGGACTCTGTTTTTGAAGTCTTTTTGTTGTAATATTGCGACTTTTAGGTCTGTAATCGCGTGACCAGAGAGATTGAAGTGTTCTCCGACTGGTTTATGAATGTTATAATTCTTGACATCTGATTTGTGTCCATTTATTCTTTTACGTAGAGCAGTTTGCCCAATGTACATGGCAGAGGGGCATTGCTGGCACATGATGGCATATATCACATTGG
Organism: Eretmochelys imbricata; assembly: GCF_965152235.1. Taxonomy (NCBI): domain Eukaryota; kingdom Metazoa; phylum Chordata; order Testudines; family Cheloniidae; genus Eretmochelys; species Eretmochelys imbricata. The sequence continues at coordinate 7,698,044 of NC_135593.1, read as the reverse complement.
TAGATGTACAGGTGAACGAGCCTCTGATAGTGTGGCTGATGTGATTAGGCCCTATGATGGTGTCCCCTGAATAGATATTGGTGTCCCCCCGCTCTCCTGCTGGTATTAGCTCATCTTAAGTGATCACTCTCCTTACAGTGTGTATGATAACACCCATTGTTTCATGTTCTCTGTGTATATAAATCTCCCCACTGTATTTTCCACTGAATGCACCCGATGAAGTGAGCTGTAGCTCACGAAAGCTTATGCTCAAATAAATTTGTTAGTCTCTAAGGTGCCACAAGTACTTCTAGTATATTGTAGGTGATTGTCAGAGGTGCTCAGATCGGCACCTCTTCTTGATTCATAAAGCTAAGCAAAGAAACACCTGCCACCCAGGCTTCTGTTAGGTTGCTTGTACAGCCATGAATTGCAATGGATATTCCCAGTTTTGCCAGTTCACACAATTTTATCACAAGTCTCAGGATATTTGGCATTTTACTTAAAGGCCCAGCTCCTGGAGTTGTGGGACGGCATGGGAATCTCAGCTTTCGGTTTTTTTGAAAGGTATGTTTTGAACTCTTATGGTTGCAGAGAAAAGCTATAAAAAGTGACCCAAATGCACCCAAAAGTCTCAAAATTCAAAGGGCAAATAAAACAGCATGTATTATTTCTTTTTAAAATATCTCCTGATTTTTAAGACAAATTTCATTATTTGAGGGGGGTCCAGGTTCATGCTTTTTGAACCTTTGGATTAGCGATACTGGATTCCATGGGGTTGGATGCAATGCATCCAAGGATGCTGAGGGAGTTGGCTGATATGATTGCAGAGCCATTGACCATTATCTATGAAAACTGTGGGCGATCGGGGAAGGTCCCAGACCATTGGAAAAAGGCAAATATAGTGCCCATCTTTTAAAAAGGGAAGAAGGAGAATCCAGGGAACTACAGACTGGTCAGTCACTGGAAAAATCATGGAGCAGGTCCTCAAGGAATCCATTTTGAAGCGCTTAGAGGAGAGGAAGGTGATCAGGAACAGTCAACATGGATTCACCAAGGGCAAGTCACGCCTGACCAACCTGATTGCCTTCTATGATGAGATAACTGGCTCTGTGGATGTGGGGAAAGCAGTGGACATGGTATACGTTGACTTTAACAAAGCTTTTGATGGAGGTGGTGGAATCTCCATCCTTAGAGGTTTTTAAGGCCCAGCTTGACAAAGCCCTGGCTGGGATGATTTAGTTGGGGTTGGTCCTGCTTTGAGTAGGGGGTTGGACTAGATGACCTCCTGAGGTCTCTTTCAACCCTAATCTTCTATGATTCTACGATTCCAGTCTCTTCTACCCCCGCACAGCACAGGGACAGATTTAAGACTCCTCCATGGCTTTGCCAAAAGCCCCACGGAAGAATCAGAGCTACCCCCTGCCAGGGGGAGGAAATTCCTACCAGGTCCAATACCTGGTGGAGCTACTTCCCACAGCAAACCAACCTAGCTTCTCTAGCCAGTGCATTGTGTGAGCAGAGCCCAGACTTTCCCCATTCCCCATCCACTCCTACCCAGTTGTGTGAGGATAGAACAGAACAGCCCTATGAAGGCTACTCTCCTCCCGCTCTGGGCAGCTGTAACCCATGATCTGCTACCCATGTGCCATTGTGCAAACCAGATGGGAATCTGGTCCTGACATAGCCATAGTGACATGTATCTATCTGTGTCTACATAAGTATTTTCAAGGTACCTGTCACCCTGCTCGGCAACCAAAGTCTGCACAAAATTATACTGGAAGAAAACTTTTAGGGGATGCTTTAAGGTGATGACTTAAGACACTGACTCTCCTCTCACTCATTCCGGTTCTACTGGAGTATCAGACAATTGTCATGGCGGGGCAGTAGTGTAAATCCAGCCTGGTCTACAGTTAAAATTTAGATTGAAATTGCTAGGTTGCTCAGGGATGTGAAAAAGTCACATGCCTGAGAGACCTAACCCCCAGTATGCTCAGCTGACAGAAGAATGCTTCTGTCGATCTAGCTACCGCTGCTGAGGGAGGCGGATTACCTACAGCAATGGAAAAACTCCTTCTGACAATATAGAAAGCAGCCACCCTACTGCAACCTATCTACACTCTCATAACTCGTAGCGTACATGTGGCCTAAGAGGAGGATCAGGTCTTCATGCAGTTGCTACCATTGACCAAACCTGCTGATGGTAGGTATTATCCCTGTGCTACATGGGCAATCTTCTGTCATGTTCGGAACAGACTCTCACAGATGCTTGATCAGACAGCAGCAGCTGCTGCGGCGTCCAAAAACCCGCAGTAATTATTTTAAGTTTTCCCCAGGATGCCATATCTTTCCCCCTTAGTTTCAGCAAGCAGATATTTGTGCCAAAACCAGGCAGAGTTAAAGGGTTCCCATCAGGTTTTTTAATAACAGCAACAATGTTACACACAGAGATTCCAGCAAACATGAGGAATAATTAAGATATTCAAGCTTTTCTGGGGCTAACTGGATCCCTCAAAATATTCACCAGTATGAACCAGGAAATTACAATAATGGAGGATAGGGGGCCAGATTCTCAGCTGGGGTAAGTCAGTGTAGGTCAACTGAAGTAATTGGATCGGCTGAGGATCTGGCCCAAACAGTGCACAGCGCAGCACAGAAACAAAGAGTCAAGTCTATCCCTAGTTTCAAACCATGAGCCTGAGTAGATTTACATCAGGGATGAACTTACTCCAGTGGTTGCATCTGTGGTGTAGAGAGGGTGCAGCTGTTGTTACCATTGTTTCACCTAACAGGGTTAGATGATACAATGGTAGACGTACCTGAGTCTCTGTGTGTCTCATCTCCAGCACAGTGCAGTTTCTGCCAGCGGAGCTGCACCTGTTGGGAATTAGAGGGCCAAACAAAATCTAGTGAAGACGGGGCTCATGATGGGTAAATCACACTTGCTGGGTGTACACTTACTTGGTTCAGAAGTCAGCCATGAAACAGTTAATATTAATGATGAGTGATCAAGGTTTGAGATCTGAATAACCCAGAACTTAGGAACAGTTTGGATTTTGATCCAGACCTGCATTTTTCAGCTGACTCCCATCTGTATAATGGACTGAACTGAAACTCTGGATCCAAATCCTCTGACCAGACTTTGGAATCAGATCTCAGCTTTACAGCTCAGGCCCGTCTCTAGTTATTATGTATTAAACAGGGATTCTGAAGAGGAGTCTACTTTGTTCCAGGCCTGCACCTCGTTACAATTCCTATACTCGGGATCAGTACATGGGAGCACAGTCACTTGGATGATCAAAGAGAGGCCTCATAGCCAGGATTTTTAATTGGCTCTCTGTTTTTTGGTTGCACACAAAGGCCTGCTGTAGCCAAGCCGAAGTTTCTGTACATATGCAGTGGCAAAGGGCACTCCTGGAACATTCTGAAAGTTTCCAAAAATAGCCCCAAGACTCAGCCAAAGGTCACAGAGCCACGGGAATCATCAGTCTCACGGAGGCTGGAGGGAAACGTGCAGCAGTTAGTGCTCAGATAGAAGCATAGAATCATTCCTGATGGTGCCAGAGAATCATTTTCATCAAGGTTCCTCACTGGGTGCACAGTCCAACAGCTCCCCATTGGAGTTCACAGGTACAGCTTGCACCGTATTCAGTTTCCATTTCAGTCCATTGAGCTTTACTAGCCTGACAAGGAAGACGAGTGTTGCCAAAGTTAAATGCAATCCAATCAAGTATCAAAGGGCTTCTCAGTAACCAGTGGTTTCTCTCCTTTGGGAGAAATCCTGATTCCCATTGAAATCAATGGCAATGTCCCCATTGACTTCAATGGAGCCAGGATTTCACCTCGTGTGTCCTGAGCTGGAGGAAAATGGGAAGAAAACAAACATTTGTGGCAATTTCTCTTTAAAATGCCCATTTTCAGCTGTTGAGATTTTCTGACCAAGAGCCCTATTCTCTGTTGCCCTGCACCTTGTGTAGTGATTTATACACCTCCAATGTGGGGTATAAAAATGCTATCAGATGGAATATGTGGTATTTTACACCCACTTTGCACTGGGGTAAATGACAACACAGGGTGCAAGACACAGGAGAATTAGGGGCCAGCTCTACAGTGTGTTGCCTTGACAATATTCATGGCTGTTATTGTTCATTTCTCATAAGTTGCAGGTTGCCACATATTCTGAAGCTATTGAGGAAGGAGACAAGGAAGGAAAAGTATGGATATACTAGTATCCAGCTATCTTAGGCTTCCGACAGTAATAGTCACTGTAGAGTCTCACAGCTGAAAGTAGTTGACTAAGTAAGAAGTAAAGATCACAGTTTTTAAAAGCAGATTTCAATTTTGTGTCAGTAGTTTTGCACCTGGAATCAATTGCAAGCAGAAGACTAACTATCCCAATTTGTGTAAATATTAGTTGTTGTTGTTATCATAATAATACCTAGCAATTAAACATTGCTTTTCATCAACGTGCTTCACAGAGATTAAATGCAAATAAATAAACCCATAAAAATCAACTGCATATACATTTATCTACTAGGCATAGGACTTAGTGACAAATTCAGATCCAGTTCCATAGCTGAACGTTTCCAAAGTTCTGGAGGGTTTGGGTTTGGCCCAATTTAGGAGATAACCCGCACATGAAATTTCCCCAAAGTTTGGAGCTGTTGAGAGCCAGGGCTTTGATTCAGGCCCATCCCCATTAGCAACCTGTCAACTCAATGTTTCTCTATCATGGTTACATAATAATACTAATTAATAAGTGTGAATGTATTGAGGCACCCATGCCTGAAGGCCTTTGGAGGCCTTAACAAAAACTAACCAGAAGGATAATTAATACTTATTTGCTAATAATTACATTTAATATTTATGCCATGCTTTTTAAATCTTCAAGACACTGCACAGACATTAACTAATTAGCCCAGAACGTGGGACAAGTCTAAGAAACTCCCAGAGCAAGAGCTCAGCTAGGTGACTGCAGCAAAGGTAACTGAGTATAAAACCCTGCATTAGATAGCTAATCCCCCTGCATCTAACTCTACTTTAATATACACAATCCAAAAATCCATAAAGGTCTTGAATGCAGAGCCCTGATGGATGCCAGTAACTCTTGCCTATAATAATAATAATGCTTTGTACTTCTGTACTATTCAGGAAGCAGTATGGGCGGGGCACCGAACAGGAGCTGGAGGGGGTCAGAAGATCCACCTCTGCCATTGACCTTGGGCAACTCATTTAACTGCTCTGTGCCTCAGTTTCCCAATCTCAGAGGATGATAGTGCTTAGCCACATTTTTAAAGTGTTTTAAGGTCTAAGGATAGAAAAAGCACGATGTAGGTGCTAAGTAATGTTATTGCTATGTTTAGCATCTTCTATCCCAGACTCCCTGTCAAGTTGGAGAGCGTTCCAGAGCCCTGTTCTACCCGCATTGGAGAAGAGCATTTATAAATAAAGGAGGATTTTTTTTTCAAAGTAGCTTTTAAGAAAACCATCAGGTTGGCTCTCAAGAAATCCTGTGTAGCAAATGTCACAGCACGAGTGATTCTGGACTAACCATTTCTAAGGAAAATACACACTGCTTTCCTAATTAATCTACCCTGCTTCATATATTCAAGCCACAATCTCTGCCTTGGAAGGACAGGCCCCTTTATGATAATCTATACTCCATAGCTGCGTATGGATCCAATCCTGAAAGGTGCTGAGCACCATCTTAGAGGAGGTGTGTGCTGTTTCTTTAAATCTGTAGCAGGAGACAGCACAGGTGAGGTGGGTGGGGAAAGGTTCTCGGCAGAAGCTGTACAGGAAAGCAGTGAGAGGGAGAGAGAGAGAGGCAGAATAGTTTTAAAGGTGACACTATTTTCTTTATTCTAATAAAGTCTCTTGATCAGTCTTAGAAGAAAGTGACTCTTTCTGGGATTCTTTACAATTGGCACATGGCACTTTCAAATCCCATGGACTTAATTGGGAACGGGGGTGGTGCTCACAACCCTAAGAGGGTCGCCCATTATGTCCCCTAGAAAGAAGAATGGGCCTGAAGCCATGTCGTTTGGAACCAGTTCCAAATGAGCTGCGGGTTTAGGTATGAGCTCCTATTCCAGACCTTTCGCGTTTGGACTCTGAGGGAGTTTTAAGGCCAGGGTATGTCAGTCCCAGAGAAATACATATAAGCACATCTCTGTAAACCACAGCATTTGGACAACGCAGGAAAGTTACTGGGATACAAGCCATCAGTCCATTTACTGTATCTGTCGAGCCCTGCACAGATACAAAATTTGTATCCAATCTGCAAACATGGCTGTGGATATCCACAGATTTGCAGGGCTCTATATGTCTGCATTGAGGGACCTTTCAGCTCCAGCAAGTTAACTTCAATTTAAAGATCATTCTCTTGAACGAAGTCACGCTAAATGTTCTGGCCAACTATTTCATCCATTACCAATAATAAAATCCTGCTCTAGCTTTCAGAGTTTTATGGACCAAGTTCAGTAAATCAAAGTAGCCAAAAGATTACAGAATCAAATGCTTAAAAGCGGTGAAATGATTTGCAAACAGCATCTGGTCTTGTTTATTGGGGGTGAGGAAGGGAATATTGCATGGAGGAGATACAGCTCTCGGTGTACTCAAGATTAGCCCACAGCAACCGTCTGTCTTACACAGATGACAGTTAGATGAAAAGAAACCTCAGCGCATTGAGGAAGAATTTGGAAACCCAGGTTCAATCCTCCTGCTCTGCCACAGACTGTCTGGATGATGCTGGGCAAGTCACTTCATCTTTCTGTCCCTCTGTACAATGGGGATAATGCTTCCCCATTAAAACGATTGTGAGGCATTCGTCTACAACAGAAACAGGTTCCACTCAGCTCTGTTCAGACTCAGGAATCTGCCAGTGCACTCGCGCGAGGCCATCAAAACAAGGACTGCCCACTTGCACCATAATAAGGGTTTGAATCTGCACCTTTTGCTCCTTCAGTGCAAGTGTGTGTGCAGATGGTTTTACTTTGGAATAAAGCGCCCCTTTATATTTAGCTTGAGTTGGTGAAGCTCTTTTATTCTGACAGAACCGTGGCCCTGTAATAGTTTATATACTAGATCTGAGAGGGTTAAGTTGGGCCTGAGTGGCCAGTTAACCCAGCTGGGTGAGCCTGGCCTAATTAAAGATGGAGCTGGACAGTGACTATAATGAAGGGAAGCACAGATTAGAAGGAGGCTGCCGGGACAGAGGGAAAGGATGCTACAGTCCCTTTCCAGGCATTTGAGAGAGCAGCAGGGTCATAGAAGAAGCCCTGGGGACCCTCTCTTGAGTAGCAAAGTCTGGCAAGAGGCCAGGAGAGACATGGAGCAGCCATGGGAAGTAGAACAAGCTCCAGTGATGAGGATTCCTGATAAAATGGCAGGATCTGGACTCCTAGGGAGAGAGCCCTGTGAGGCATTCAACTGAAGAACAGAGCAAGGGGAACTTCAGAGGTAGGAAAGGTCAAACCTAGGGAGGGCAGAAGTTGGGTTAAGTTTATACTTTTGGTTTGGGGGTTTATTGGGGGATTCCAGGGGAGAGCCTGCGAGCTGTGGCCCTGAAAGAAGGGTGAAACTTCAAGGGGTTGTGGGAGAGGCCTGCTGACAGGTTGTGGTACGGGGGTAGCAGCACAGGGTCTGATGGAGCAGGCCTGAGCTGCTGGTTTATAGGGTCCCTAGACTGGAACCAAGTGTAGTGGGAGGCCCTGAGAAGGGGATAAAGGGCAGTTGAAAGTCCTGAGAGGAGGGGTACAGTGACCCCAGAGTTGAGGGCTGAAGACTGGACATAAGAATTGGGACAGTTATTTGCTTGGACTTTTTGTCACCCTGGGAGAGGTGGGATTCAGGCTGGAGGGCTGAGTCACAAGAAGAAGCAGACCGCTGCAGGGAAGAAGCGACCACCAACAGAAGGTGCTAGAGGAGGAGAGACTGTTAGGCCATGCCCAGCTGCAAGGGGAGCACATCCTGTGGTGAGTTCTCCCTTGCACGGGCCCATTGTCCCTAAGTGAGGCGGAAAGTAGTCTGGTAGGTTTACTGATTGAAAAGCAACACTCTGAAGTGCCCCTAGAAACACATGTTTGAAAGGCAGGTCAACTCCCACTTTGGATGGCATTGTTTGTGTCTAAATTACATGCATCATGCTGTGTGTGCGTAAATCAATCAGTCCTTTATTTCCTGTTCTGTTAATTGTTATCACAACAGCCATAAGCAAACACTAACTTTGGACAGCTGACTAGCAGCTCACACAAAAGCACTCTTCAGCTTTCATAAGCCCACTCTTGTCTTTCGTGCCAACACAAAGCTGGCCATAAATGTCACTCTCTCTTCCTGCTTCAGAGGCATAAACCAAATTGGTGAGTGACACAAGGGAAGAAATAGAGTTTAATTATTGCTAAACAGAGATCCATTTAATATTGGCTTGACAGGCCTTGTGCAAAATGCTTTTATCTTCTGGGCCAGTGACCAGTTTTTAATTCTTGCTTTCTTGGAAGAAACCCCACTTTCTGTGAATGAAATGAAAGGAGCATTTCAACAGGTGCCAGTGTAAATCTGCTAGAGATGTGCTGAGTTTTGGTTAAAACTTTGCCTGTTATTATCTCAAATGTTGTCCTGTTATAATCTCTCTCCAACCCAAAAACTCCAAGCAAAGGTGTCTCCTGAGCTGCATATGTGATTCTTTGATCTCGGATCTGCCCTAAGAGAGAGAACACCCGTCTCCGTTTCCTCTCTGGGACAAAAATAAACTCGGTGGGCAATTTGACTGAACAGCTGCACACACAATGCAATTTAGAAGGATGCAAATGATACACCAGCGAGTTTTGTCCAACCTTCTCATCCTTTGTGTTTGACAATTAGAACAGAGACAAATCCCTCATGGCTGGATAATGAAGGAACAACATACAGCAGGGATAAAGATACTCATACTGCCAACAGCAGTGTTATTCAAAGAAGTCCAGAGCATGCATGCTGGAATCCATAGCCACGTGGAGTACAGACTGGGGCCAGACTCCATGAGCTCAGGGATTTCATCCAGTCCTGACATTTGTTGTTGATGATGATGTTGTCAGTTTTGTGTTTCCTTTAAATGTTATGTGATGTGTTCAGAACAAATAGATTCAAGCTGTAGATTCTACTGTAGATTCTACTGTAACAAGCCCATGACTACCCAGGAAGCTTCAAACCCACAGGCCTCAGCTATTTGAATGAAAAGAAACTCTCCCCTAGCTGTCAGCAGTATAAGACCTATGACATATGGATGAGCTATTTTCATTTCATCCGATAAGAGCAGTAGTACACACATGTACATGCTCATTTTGATCATACACCAACAAAATAGACTTAAGTCATATAAAAAATCTCATTTTTCAGATGGCTAAAATTTATTAATATCAAATTCATCAAAATCTACTGTTGTAACATGGCTTCTAGCACTGATGAAAATTTTAGCACCAAAACACAGGCCTGTACCATTTCAGTGAAAGGAGGTAACATTTTTGTAGCAGTAGCAGGCTATTATCCTCTATGTAGACCGGCCAGTAAAGGGCACATGACACACATAGGCCCTGATCCTGAAAAACTTATGTATACTTGCCAGAAGCTGGGACGGGATGACAGGGAATGGCTCACTAGACAATTGTGCTGTTCTGTGAAGCAGTAGGTAAACCTATGGCTCTATAGAGAACTAAATATTAATGACAAAGTGTATAAGCAAAAAAAGAAATAGAAAACAGCGTATTACTGTAGCTATATAGTTTAATCTGGTTCTGAGAAGCCCCATGATAGATTAGGGTGGTCTGGTAGTTCAGGTACAAGTTTGGAAAGAGAAAGACCTGGTGGTATTCCTGGCTCTGCCACAGGTTTCCCTGTGTGACCTCAACCAAGTCTCTAAACCTCCCTGTGCCTCTACATTCTCCATGTGTAAAATAAGGATGGTACCTACTACACCAGGGTGCTTGTAAAAATCCTGTGAGATCCTCAAATGGAAGGCACTAAGGGAAGATATTCTTATCCCACAGTTTGCTACGCCCATTTCCGCATACGTAAATTGCACGAACATCACACTGAGAATTCTCGTGTGTCATATGATTATGAAATTCCTTAGTGTCCCATTAATATATATGCTAATAATCAAGCAATCTCTGTATTCCACCTCCAATAATAGGCACTTATGCTGTGCGAAATTTTCAAACCAAAGTAACACTTTGTGCATATCTATAATTTTCAAATTGAGAAAGAAAGCAGCATACTTAGCCAAGCATCAACCACCTCTCCCATATTCTATGGCATGATCATTTTTTAAAGGCATAAATCCAAAGCAAATATTTTGACACTTCTCAAACAGATTTCTCAGGTCCGGATGGAACTCTGAAAGATCTAGTGTTCTGGCAGTTTCCTGCTGCACTCTGAAAATTGGGAGTTCCTTTGCATTGCCGGAGCCCTTACTACACTTTCAAAGATTCAGCTTAACAGGTGATATGACCCACTTGTAATTTCAATCACTGACCAGGTCAGACAACTCCTCGGAGTTTATTGTTATGTCTTGAGAACAGCTGATATGTTATTAGACAATAATCAGAGAAGCATAGAAATGTAGGGTTGGAAGGGACCTCGAGAAGTCATCTAGTCTATCCCCTGCACTGCTGCAAGACCAAGTATATCTATAGACCATCCTTGACAGATGATAGTTTAACCTGTTCTTAAAAACCTGTAGTGATGGGGATTCCACAACCTCCCTTGGGAGTCTATTGTAGAGCTTAACTACCCTTCTAGTTAGAAAGTTTTTCCTAATATCTAATTTAAATCTCCCTTGCTGCAGATTAAGCCCCTTATTTCCTCTTCTAATTTCAGTGGACACAGGGAATAACTGATCACCATCCTCTTCATAAGAGCCCTCAACATAGTTGAAGACTTATCAGGTTCCCCCCTCAGTCTTCTTTTCTCAAGACTAAACATACCCAGTTTTTTAACCTTTCCTCACAGATTAGGTTTTCTAAACCTTTTATCATTTTTATTGCTCTCCTTTGGACTCTTCAATTTTTTCCAAAGTGTGGCACCCAGAATTGGACTCAGTACTCCAGCTGAGGCCCCACCAGTGCCAAATAGAGCCGGACAATTACCACCCGTGTCTTACATTTGGCATTCCTTCTAATATGCCCCAGAATGATATTAGCCATTTTTGCAACTGCACCGCAGCGTTGGCTCATTCAATCTGTGATCTGCTACAACTCCCAGGATGGGAATCCTTTCCAGCTGTACTGCCACCTAGGCAGTTATTCCCCACTTTGTAGTTGTTCATTTGATTTTTTTTCCTAAGTGAAATACTTTGCACTTGTCTTTATTGAATTTCATCTTGTTGATTTCAGACCAATTCTCCAATTTGTCAAGGTCCTTTAGAATTCTAATCCTGTCCTGCAAAGTGCTTGCAACCCCTCCCAGCTTAGTGTCATCATAGATTTTATAAGCATAACCTCCACTCCATTATCCAAGTCATTAATGAAAATATGTAATAGTACATAATGCAGAATACATCCCTGTGGAACCCCACTAGATACATCCTCTCCGTTTGACAGCAAATGATGTGGAAGTTCCAGGATTTCTTGGCTTGCCTTTTGCATGTCTGTGATAACCAGGCATTTCATTCAGAGCCTGATCCAGACACCACAAAAGTCAATGGGATTATTTCTGTTGATTTCAATGGGTTTCAGATCAGGCTCCATTGAGAGGCAGGTTCTCCCTATCGAGGAGCTGATTACCCTCTCATTTACACCAGTTTTGCACCATTGTAACTCCATTAATGGGGCTGCTTCGTATTTATACTGGTACAAATGAAAGGAGAATTAGGCCCTGGAAGTCAACCTGCACATGGAAGAAATATCAAGCTAGTAAATTGTGACCTTTTCATGGGTTCTTTGTGATGCACAAAGTTGGTCTGAAATGTGGATTTGTTGCTGTTGGTTTGGGGGCTCTTACATTTCAATTCCCTTGAGAAATATCAGCCACAATATGTGTAGTCCTCCCGTCATATCTTTCCTAGAGGACTTCGGGAAGCTAATGGTTTGATGCACCAGCTTAGCTAAAAACCAGTTTTTAAATCAGTTTAGTTAAAACTGTTCAAAGCGCTCGCGTGGAGGCTCAAACTGATTTAAGAGTTTCCAAATGCATTTTGCATCATTTGATTTAAGAGTGTCCACACAGGGTTCTTCCATTGGTATAACTAAATCAGTTTAAAATAGGGCTGTCAAGCAATTGAAAAAGCTAATTGTGATTAATCGCACAATTAAAAAAATTAATCACAATTAATCACCCAATTAATTGCACTGTTAAACAACAATAGAATACATTTAAATATTTTTGGATGTTTTCTACATTTTCAAATATATTTATTTAAATCATAACACAGAATACAAAGTGTACAGTGCTCAGTTTATATTTATTTTTATTACAAATATTTGCACTGGAAAAAACAAAAGCAATAGTATTTTTCAATTAATCTAATACAAGTACTGTAGTGCTATCTCTTTATCATGAAACTTGAATTTACAAATGTAGCATTATTTAAAAAAAACCTGCATTCAAAAATAAAATTTGTAAAACTTTAGAGCCTACAAGTTCACTCAATCCTATTTCTTGTTCAGCCAATCGCTCAGACAGACAAATAAGTTTGTTTACATTTGCTGGAGATAATGCTGCCCAATTCTTGTTCACAATGTCACCTGAAAGTGAGAACAGATGTTCACATGGCACTGTTGTAGCCCGCGTCACAAGATATTTACGTGCCAGATGTGCTAAAGATTCATATGTTCCTTTATGCTTCAACCACCATTCCAGAGGACATGCATCCATGCTGATGACAGGTTCTGCTCGATAACAATCCAAAGCAGTGTGGACCGACACATGTTCATTTTCATTATCTTAGTCAGATGCCACCAGCAGAAGATTGGTTTTCTTTTTTGGTGGTTTGGGTTCTGTAGTTTCCACATCAGAGTGTTGCTCTTTTAAGACTTCTGAAAGCATGCTCCACACTTAGTCCCTCTCAGATTTTGGAAGGCACTTCAGATACTTAAACCTTGGGTCGAGTGCTGTAGCTATCTTTAGAAATTTCACATTGGTTCCTTGCACTTTGTCAAAGCTGCAGTAAAAAAGTGTTCTTAAAACAAACAACACGTACGGGTTCATCGTCCGAGACTTCTATAACATGAAATATATGACAGAATGCGGGTAAAACAGAGCAGGGGACATACAATTCTCACCCAAGGAGTTCAATCACAAATTTAATTAACACATGATTTTTTTAACGAGCGTCATCAGCATGGAAGCATGTCCTTTGGAATGGTGGCTGAAGCATGAAGGGGCATACGAATGTTTAGCAAATCTGGCACTTAAATACCTTGCAATGCCAGCTACAACAGTGCCATGCGAATACCGGTTCTCACTTCCAGGTGACATTGTAAATAAGAAGTGGGCAGCATTATATCCCGTAAATGTAATCAAACTTGTTTGTCTTCGTGATTGGCTGAACAAGACTGTGTTGACTTGTAGGCTCTAAATTTTTACATTGTTTTGTTTTTGAGTGCAGTTATGTAACAACAACAAAAATCTACATTTGTAAGTTGCACTTTCATGATAAAGAGATTGCACTACATTACCTGTATAAAGTGAATCGAAAAAATACTATTGTTTGTTTATAATTTTTAGAGTGCAAATATTTGTAATCAAAAATAATAATATAAACTGAGCACTGTACACATATTCTGTGTTGTAATTGAACTCAATATATTTGAAAATGTAGAAACAATCCAAAATTATTTAATAAATTTCAATTGGTATTCTAATGCTTAACAGTGCAATTAAAACTACGATTAATCATGATTAATTTTTTTAATCACAATTAATTTTTTTAGTTAATCGCGTGAGTTAACTGCAATTAATTGACAGCCCTAATTTAGAAATATATCTTTCGTTAAGTTTGTGCAACATTGAATATAGATAGGGTGAAATCCTGGGAGGTTTGCCATTGATTGCAATGAGGTCAGGATTTTACCCAAAGGTTCAAACGTGTTCTGGGGACTCTCACAGTCATTCATTGAAGGGATGAGGATGTAAAACTCTTAAAAAGCAGTCTTTCCTCCCAGAGCTTGTCTACACCCAAGTCGGAACTGAACTAAGTAAATCAGTTATGATTCACCCTCTCAGTTATTTCGGTGCAAATGTATGTGGGAATACACTTATTTCAGATTAAGAGGGTCCTATTTCAATTTAACTCAAGTCAGCAAAAGATCAATTTAAAATAAATCAAAATAAAACACTCCTAATCCAAAATAAGAGTCTTGCCCTGAAATTACTAATGTTACAAATCACATATTAGTGATTTTGGTTCCAGTTCTTCCCTAACATGGTCTTAGCAAAAAAATAAAACAAGCAAAAAGCTTTAAAGAGCCTGACCACGAATGATTTCTCTTCTAAATCAAATTCATTCATGATGTCATAATCTTACTAGTTCTCCAGTGGTCCATATAGATTTCTGGGGTAGACACAAGGTGAATTTCTAATGTAAAAACAAGCCTACGTTAAAAAATAAATTATTGGAGGTCTTAGACAATGTAAGGAAGGAAAACAGTGCACATGATCAATTATGTCCTCCTCTTTAGAAGATTATCTTTAATTAAATTATTTACACAGGAAACAAATAACTCTATGTGATATTAACATCTAATTTCTAGCACTGCCATGATAAGAAGCCTGCACCCTTAAATGGCTTCTACAACAATAAACCATATCACCCATCATCAACATGTTGCAAAGCAGTCATTAATCACAGGAGCAACCTACTTATTACTGGTATCCAATCACTGGTAATATAAACACTTATAAAACAGGGGCGCCTTTCATAATTCCCTGCCCTTCTCTCTCAATAATTTAAGAGGATTAACCCTTTTACAATGAGGGATGGGCTCACTGGTTTTGCCTAATTCCAGATCCACTCTACATCACAGGTTCAAAAGTTTGACTTGAACTCGAATGTCATCGGGTTAACGTTCCACTTAGGAGACTGAAAAAAAAGGATCAGAGAGAGAGAATGCAGCAAAAAGATATCTTGTAATAGGTAGCAGAGAGTAGACAGAGTGAAAAGCAAATGAAAGGTTAACAGGATAAAAGGACCAGAGGAGAGGAATGAGAAACTCAGTGAAAGAATAAATACAGTGTACATACTGTCTGTGCGCTCCTGCATGTATCAGCATAACTTTCGGAGAGGGCTGGTCTATCCTTTCTACATGGCACAGGTGCCTCTCTGGCTATTAAATTAGTTAGTTTAGTTGAATCACCTTTCTGAAGAAAATGGTGACATTAACTTGAACTAATGTTGCAAACCCAGATAGTAATAATACTTTGTATTTCTCTAGCACAGTGTTTCCCAGACTTCTTCCACTGCTCGTGCAGGGAAAGCCCCTGGCGGGCCAGGCCAGTTTGTTTACCAGCTGCGTCCGCAGGTTCGGCTGATTGCGGCTCCCCGTGGCTGCGGTTCGCAGCTCCAGGCCAATGGGGGCTGCGGGAAGCAGCGCGGGCCGAGGGACATACTGGCCGCCACTTCCCGCAGCTCCCATTGGCCTGGAGCAGCGAACCGCGGGCACTGGGAGCCGCGATCGGCCGAACCTGCGGACGCGGCAGGTAAACAAACCGGCCCAGCCTGCCAGGGGCTTTCCCTGCACGAGCAGCGGAACAAGTTTGAGAACCACTGCTCTGGCACTTCACTTCAAAATCCTTTATAAAGGTGGGTAAGTGCTGGTCTCATTTTACTGATGGGGAAACTGAGGCATGGTGAAGGAAGTAATTTGCTGAAGATTACACAGTGAGTCAGTGGCAGAATTGAGGAAAGAGTTCAGAGCTCCAAACCTTCAGCCCTCTCTTATATAGTTCTCAAAACTCTGTGAAGTTCACTGATCTCCATTCACAAGAGTGGCATATTCCAAGCTGCCAGCTTAGCAGGATCTTTCTGTATACCTATACTGACACAATTCCTTCTCTCCTTACCCCCCGCCCCAAACTCCCATTGACTTCAGTGAGTAATGGGGGGGAGAGTTGAGTCAAGAAGAATTTGGGTGTACAGTCTACAGCATCCAATGAGTTGAATTGACCCTTCAAACATCTGTGCTAACTAAGTCTTTATTTTGATTGACTTGTTGTTGTAAGATGCCAGAAGCTTGGATGGAGAATGCTTGGGTAGAGCAAAAATAGATTAAGTAAATGAAGGAGGAGACAGAGCGATCACTGTGCACTTTTGAGTCAAGTCTCAAAGCACAAAATGCTCCAGCTCTAACTGGAGTAGTAGCTCTCCAGACACATATATTAAGGCCTGGTCTACACTTAAGATTTACATCTATATAACTGCCTCACTCAGGGCACCCTGAGCAATGTAGCTATGCTGGCCTGGCCCCCAGTGTAGATGCAGCTAGGTCAATGGAAGAAGGCTTCCTTCGACCTACCTACCATCACACGGGAAGATGGTGTTACTACACTGATGGGGGGAAAAAACCTTCCCTCCATGTAGGTACTGTAGCTATGCTGGTATAGTCCCCTAATGTAGACATGGCCTCAGTTGATCATAAGATGGACAAGTGTTTCCAGTTTTAGAACCAGTTGTTGGAGGTGAATGATCTGTGATGGGTTAAGAATAGCTAAATAATAATGCCTATTTCTTATAGCACTTTTCATCAGTATATCTCAAAGCACTTCACATTTTTTAACGTATTTATCCTGACAACACCCCCTGAGGTAGGGAAGCATCCACAGATAAGGAACTGAGACCCAGAGGCTGAGTGACATGCCCCAGGTCACATAGGAATACCATGGCAGAGCAGAGAATTGAACCTGGATTGCTCATATCCTAAGCAAATACCCTAAGCTCTGGACTATCCTTCCCTGAGCACAGGTGAAAAAGCCAACATTTTGAGAAAAATATATTTAACAACACATTGCACCTTAAACTGTCCTACACACCAGAAGCCAAAAATTAACTCTAGACTTCTTCTGTTTTTTTTTTTTTTTTAAACTAAGTAATAAAATAAAGAGAATAATTCAGTGCCAAGAGAAGCTATTCAACTGCAGCTTTTTTCATCTATAAAAACTACACAAGTGAAGCCTCTTATAGCAATGTCATTTTTTTCATAGAACAACTTCCCTCTAAGCAGATGTTTTGTGTAATTCAAATTACAACTGGTACATTGCAATGCATGGAAACATTCTGGGGCTTTCATTGTTCGCCATGGTCAATGGAGTTTTTCTGTATGTGAATTCATCATAAGCAGGTTCCATTACGTGTGTGTGTGTGAGAGAGAGAGAGAGAGAATATGAATGAATAGATAAAACATTATATTTATCTATTTTTTTAACCTGGCATCAAGGTTAACATCACCAGTGAGTTAACACCAGTCATGTCTACAAGTTCAGTATGTATGAATACGTAATAACATTCAGTTTTATATATTACTTTTAATCAGCAGATCTCAAAGCAGTTTACAAACCAAGGGTAAGTATAATCATGTCCACATACACAGGGGAAATTGAGACACAGAGAGCAAAAGAACACAGAGAGATCTATTACAGGAATAGAACCCAAGTCTTCTTACATGTGGTACAAAGCCATACAATATGGACTGCTTTTGGACTGCTTTTGGTGTAGTGACTTAGAGTACATATAGAGAATTAAAATGCAAATATTTTTTAAGTTGGAATGTGTAACATGGAAAGCACTTATCACTGCATTAACTCTCTGGGTGGTGTGGAATTCCATTTTTCTTGACAAAGGGAGACAGGGGTGTGTCTTTTTTGCACTGTTACGCGTGTATTTATAAAATTGCAATGAGTGTTTTGTAAAACACTTGTGAGACCACTTAAGTGGGCTTGTCCCTTATGGAACTGCACTGAAAACAGAATGCAGATGTAAAAGGAAAGATGAAATCACAATTCAACTATTTGATAGAGCAAAAGAAGATGATATGTGATGTCTCATAGGAAGCAGTTTCCTAAATCGCCAAACCCATAATACAGCCAATTTACCTGGCTAAACAATGTTGCAGAACTTAAAGGCTATTGTGCTAACTGGGCTCTCAATTTCTAAGCAGCTTCCCATTTATTTCAGTGGAAAGTCTCATTTAAAAAGAAAATAAAAGACCTGAGATGGTCCTAAAAGAACCTCAATCCATTTAGTCAGTATTTTTCACTCACATCCTTAGTTGTATTTTAAAATGAGCGGAAGGCCACAATGACTACAGAGTTAGATAGCCTGATCTTCAGAGGTCCTGAGCTCCCGATTTGCTAGGAATGTGGGTGGCTCAGTATTTCTGAAAGTCAGGCCGTAATTAGTCCCGCTAGCCATTGGGCTTTTTCCTTTTTATGAAAGGGAAGGGAAATATCTGGGAATGTTTGCAAAATATAATCAAAATCTAACTGCTGCTTGTCATTTGCACCTGCTCCTACGGGGCAGTAGTAGAAGGTGAACACAGCCGTTAGACAGGTTTCAGAGGAGCAGCCGTGTTAGTCTGTATTCACAAAAAGAAAAGGAGTACTTGTGGCAACTTAGTCTCTAAGGTGCCACTAGTACTCCTTTTCTTACAGCCATTAGAAACATTCTGGACCACAGTCTCATTTACACTAATGCTCCTTTGCACTGCTCTGGAATTTCCATCCACTTTAAGACCCTTTTACACAGCCGGAGCAATGTAAAGCGACCTTAGTGAAAATGGGAATCGGGCCCTTCATCTTTCATTTTGACACAGCTGTTTACAAAGTGTGACAATAAAACAGGCCCCAACACCAAACCCTGCAGAATTCCTTTCAATGTTTGGCATAGAGTAAAAGGCCTCCTGTCTATGGAAGGACAAATATAGTGCAATCAGATAGATAAGAATGAGCCCTACTCATTCCCACTTATACAGTCACAATCCACAATGTCCAAAGTTTTTGACTGATCGACGGAGACAGCACTAGGAACACAACCCCATGAGCACAGCCTGTCCCTCAGAACAAACACAAGCATGGGGACACTAGACTTGTCAGCATTCAAGTGCTATAAATAGACACATTTGGGAACATACCTTTGAATTCTGCAGAAAATAATTACATTCGGAGAAATTTTGGGAAGCACTGAATATAAAAAGGATCAATATTTTGGATTTTAAAAAAACCAGGAACTCTCTCTCCTACTTAAAGGCCCACAACATGAAATAGAGAAAGTCAGGGTTAAAAGTAATAATTTACAAAGCAAATACCCTGACCTTTGTTGCTGATAACTCCTTACAAGAATCCTAGAAATGTAGGGTTTGAAGGCAACTTGAGAGGTCATCTAGTCTATTCCCCCATCCCAAGGTAGAACCAATTAAACCTATATTATTAAACCTGAAAGAATTTACAAGCTTACCTCATTTTTTATCATGTATGTTGTGTACCTTTTGTACTTTGTGCTTCACTCAGCTCAGACAACGGAAACAAACTATAATCCTTATCATGCTGGAACCTGATTTGCAAATGCTTAAGCATAACTTTACTCACATGAGTAGTCCCTTTAACACAATGGCCTTACATGAGTAAAGTCACATGCAAGTAGGTGTGCAGGGTTGGGCCCTTTCTAAGTTATTCTCTAGTCAACTTCACTTGCTTGTTCTGGTGTGATTTTCAACAATATAGGCTTTGATAGATAGAAACATAGTTATAACGTTACTTGTTATAACATTGTTTAACAACAGCCAAGTGCTGCAACATTTGCTTCCAAGCACTGTGAGAGATGTCTAAATCAAACAACAAAATGGGTCCATTAAAATTTAAAAAAATAAATCTATCAGTCTGAGCCTTCATAAAAACTTTTGTTGTAACATGACTTAAATATAGGTGCTAAACTACCTTATAATGTGACTTAAGTCTTTACAATGAAAGCATGATTCAAATTGACTCATTGAGGCACTGATCCAACTCATATTTTATTGACTTCAGTAGGAGTGGAATGGAGTCATTCTTAATAAAACAATCCATCAATTGTTCTTCACCCATATCCCAAACTCTGTTCCATCATTAATTATTGTTCTAGAATGTATTGCAATGAAGCAAAACCAACTATTCCAATTCTGACACAGTCCCCTACTACTCAATGGCCAAATTTGCTATTAGAGAGAGCAGGTGGGCGAGACAATATCTTTTACTTCATTTTGGGAAGTCAGGCAAGCTTTAGATCTTGCACAGAGCTCTTCTTCAGATCCGTGTAAACTCCAAAACTTGTGTCTCTCACCAACAGAAGTTGGTCCAATAATAGATATACCTCACCCACCTTCTCTCTCTCTAATATCCTGGGACCAACACAGCTACACCAACACTTCAAGCTTCACTGTTATCAAGTGATCTAAAACAAATCTTCTCGTGAAAAGCAAGTAAAAAGGACATCAGTCTGCAATTATCTACAGTTCCTTCTATCACCCTCCTGCTTTATAGACTATTTCAAATATCAAGTATTCCAGCATTCAGCCCTCAGAAAATAAAAAGCATTGCAACTGTTGAGGTCTAATGGGAGTTTTGAACAAAAACAGATGGAAGGATAAAGACAGGTGTGTTTGTAAAATATTCATGGAAACGCTCGGCAATAAAACAGGAGATTATTCATTATTATTCTAGGTTTCAGTGAGATTTTTCACATCTTTTATTGCTTGCTTTTATATATTTCAATATAGCTTTGTGGCTACATTTTAAGCTCTTCCATATAAGTACATTAGTACAATGAATCATATCTAGGGATCAACCTTATTAATCTTAAAAGATCTCCTAAGTAACCACAAACATTTCTTTGCCTTGCAGAACACCTCTCTCAAGCCACCCATCCTTGTGTGTTTACTTAAAAGAGGTTTTATTATATATGTGTAGTATACAGGGAATAGGCTCCTGTATGCCTAAAGAGATAGAATCCTGTTCCCTCTTCTGCTTTAATAATGAGGATTAAAGCTGATCAGGATTTTTTGGATGAATCCACTGAAATCAAGGGATTTGCCTCATTTGAGGATATGGCCCTGAGTAACATATTGTTTTTGCCATGCGTAATCTGGAGTATAAATGTTCTATTAATATATGGATCCCTAAAATGCAGGGCTTCTCCTCCAAAACAGCAGTGTGAGTGAAGTACTGTACTTGGACTAGGTTTATATTGAAAGCTCTCTCTTATTTTGAAAGAAATCTATAAATAGTGTAAGAACACTACATGACATACCCAGAAAATGTAGGAGCTGATAGTTCAAGTTTTTACTTGGATGAGCAGTCCCATTAAAATCAGTCAACTGATTACATGAGTCAAAAATACGAATGCGGTAAAGTTCTGCAAACTAGAATACACACACACACACACAGCGCAATTGTTAGGGTGTTTTCCAAGCCTCAGAGACAAAAACATTTGAAATTTTTCCATCAAAACTTTTTCCGTGAAAAAAATGTCTCTTTTTCAATGAAACAAAAGTTTTGCTGAAAATGTCCGTTTTTGTCCCCGCAAAATGGGCTTTCATAAAAAAAAACCTTGAAACCCGAAAATAAGCCTTTTTGTTAGTTTGCGGATTGTGGTTTTTAGACCCATAACATTTCAAAGAAAAGCTGACAGAAACATTTTTTTCAATCAACATTTTTCCAGAGGAGAAAAAACAAATCATTTCCCAGCCATCTCTAATAATGGACACGATCCTGGTATCCCAGAAAACCGGTCATTGACTTCACTGAGAGCAAATTCCCTTACTGCAATATATATACATACACCGCACAGCTATGCAGAGGTACATATAGAATAAATGTTGTTATGCTCTAAAAGAAAATAATTTGGGGTAGATAACTTAGCAAGATTCTGAATTGTCATCTCATGTTCGAGGTAGAGGGGAATCGTCACAAGGAAGCAAGTATATTTCTTCAAAAATAAACAGCTTGGCCCTCCTGCTGCTACAGCTTACACTTTACGCTGGTATAACTTCACTGACTTTATTGGAGTTGCTCCTGATTTACACAAGGGAAGCTGAGAGCAAAATCAAACCCTTTGTGTGACCCCTGGTCTATATTAAACTCAGGTTCCACCTAAGTACTTAAATGGCCTCCTCACCATAGCATGTTATTGATTACCCAGAGTTCCTTAGAGCTGCATTCTGTCCATTAGGGATAGTGGAAAGGATTCAGTTAATAAATGAAAATGGACGGTAAAATGAGGGGAAGAAGAAAAATATTAAATATTTACTTTGTGAGCCCAGATCGTAATACTAGAATTTTTCAAAGATGCCACTAAAATGAAACTTTTTAGTCAATTTCACATTGACCCACAAGAAGCTTCCCAGCAAGACCCTGCTCAGTTGCTAGGAACTGAAGCACACTCAGAATAAAAGCCATCCGGAGGCAGAAATACACAACAGGAATCCACCTCTGGTGTTTTCCTGGATGCAAACACTTACAAGACCTCAGGATAATGTGCTATACTTAAGCCTGCTCTGAAACACGTTCTTCACACTCAGACAACATGTGTGAACGATGAAGCACACAGTTCCATGAAAACATTCCTATCAGGCCTGGAAACTAAAAGCAAAGCAAACGAGGGACAGTCATCTGTATCTATGTTGAACGGTATGGGTGGATATCAGTTGAGGTCATTTCCATGAGACCTACTCCTGCTCTCCCTTATACCACTGTATTGTAGTGTATTCCATCAATTTAGACCTGCTTTCCTCTGGTGTACATGTTAGCAGAATCAGGCCCTATGTCCTGTTTCTAGCTAATTCACTTAAAGCAGGTAAGGATCGACAGCCCTTAGTGAAACCGGTACCTCCCTACACTTGTATATGCTACCAGCCTCCACAACCCAGCTGGAGGGACTCTTCATGTTTTCCCTTTGATGGGAAGGTTGTTTTTTATACACTCTGAAGACCCATGGTCCGACCCAGAGTACACCCCAGACTCTCATGGAAATCAGGGAACGATTGGGGCTGTGCAAGGAAATCAGGGTCCAGTCCCTTTGTGGGCCAGATTCTGCTGTCACTTACACCCATGCAGCCCCTCTGAGTAGAACCGAATGCTTGTATCCAAATGTACAGAAATCAAGGAGGCTGCACAATAGTAACCATGAGCAGAGTTTGGCCCCCCTCTCAACACACATCAGCACTGGTTAATAAACATGTACAATGAATACATCTAGTAATCTTTTTGCAGTGTCCAGCTGCTAATTGTCAAGGGCCCATTCCACACATCATATTTCTACTGTATATTGCCTCCAATAGCATATAACCATAGCTCACTTATACATTTTTCAATGAGGACAAAAGACACAAAAGTATCTGAAGGTCATCACAGATTCCGGAACCCTTCTCTATCGTCCAAGCCCCCTAAATTAACCCCCACCACGGCCGATGGCCGCGTCCTTCCTGAATTCAAAACTTTTGAGATGTTCATTCTGTGGTGCCTGCTTTTTACGGATGCCCACAAAACACCACCACTAATAATTAATAAAATACTATGTGCCGTATCACACCATCAGTTTTCCAACAGAGTGCTCCATTGATTCCAATGGGTGTTCTATTTAAAAATCCCTGGTACATAGGGTGACCAGATAGCAAATGTGAAAAATGAGGGACAGTTTTTCGGGAGGACAGGGGGTTATAGTTGCATAATAAGACAAAGCCCCTAATATCAGGACATCTGGTCACCCTACTGGCACATGATTCTAAGGTAATGCACTGAAAATACCCTTGGGTGGGCTCAGGTAGTACTCAGTCAAGTTTTTAAGCAAACGTGTTGTCCAAGTGAAAATCTTGGCTTACTTATGTCTGTGCTTATTTTTCACACAGTGATACAAAAGTGATATAGTATAGGGCTCCTTTGTAATGCTGAATCATACTTAACCGCAACTGGACTGAACTTTGATTGCTTCCCGTGTTGTGGTCCTATTTCCTCTTCCCTTGATGTGTTTGCCACTGTTTTATGCCAGGCAGTTTTCCCTTTTGTTAGTTACTTTATTCATTATTATTAGCAATGGGCTAAAGCTACAAAATTCAGGTTTGGATTCAAATGTTAGAAACCCCAAAATTTGGAGTTGTTCAGATCTGGGATTTTCTGTTCGGTTTCAGTAGAAAGAGAAGGGTCATTTGCAATATGCAGACCCCCGATTCAGCTTTGAATCTCAGACACCATCAAAGACTGAGTGTATTCAGGTCTGAGACATTGGCTCAGGCCCTTCTTTAAATATTTAATTATTGTTATCATTAGCCAACTCTTTATTTTCTTTCATGTGTCATATTTTGGCATTTGCCACCTTATAAATTATTTTTTCTGCTGCAGATATACAGAACACATAGGACAAAGTCTAGGCACCTGAAGCACACCAAGATCTTTAAAATTATTATTATTAGATCAGTTAGGGACTGATCCTCAGTCATTATAGGTTGACACAACTCCACTGAAGTCGACAGAGTTATGCCGATTTACACTAGCTGAGGATCTGGCTTTTCTTTGGTATAATAATTGCATCAGTACTTTTTCCTGCCAAACTTTGATTTATGCTAGACAGGAAGATGTTTGTCTTTTGAGATTCTGACAAAGCTCAAGTTTTTGTTAGGTTATGACTGAAAGGCAGAACAATGTGTGCGTGGATGGTTCGGAGGAGAGTCTTATGGCAAAGTCTAGCCTTTATGATTTTCTCAAGAAAAATTACAATGTTTGGATATGCTGATATATCTCACTGTATATTAACATGGATGTATCATACAGTCTCCCTACATTGTAAAGTATTTCTTCAAGTGCCTTACTAATATTAGGAATATTTAGGAACTATTTTTAGGATTATCTTAATAAAAGATCCAGAGTGATCTGGAGACTTATACTTGAGAAATAATTATTCATATTTTTTCCAGGGTTACTGTTTTCTTTTGAATTTTGTCTTTACTGTTTGACATCAATCAATAGGATTTTATTTGCCGTTGTAACTGAAACTGACAGATAAAATGGTTTTTAAAAAGAGAGACTTGTTTTCTTGTTTGCATCACTGTACAAGAAGAAAGTGACAGCAGTATCAGTTCCTGTTCGCAGAACCTTTTATAGATGTTGAACTCGATAGAATCTGATGAAGTCTGCACCTGCTGCTGTTTTGGGGCTATATTAAAAAAATTGATGATTTTGGCCTCTCTCTCTGGTTTTTAGTTCCGGACAGATAAAGTTGTGTTATACTCCTGTGATGGCAATTCAATCCCAGTTGAAGATGCATGACTGACAGGAGCTTTGGTGTACTCAGGTGTAAATTAGTCTGGTAGAAGGTATTACCCACAACTTTACATTTGTATTATTTAACTGGATTAATACAGCTGTTATGTTTCAGATCATAGGCTATGGATGGAAGGGGATCTCATTTTTCTCCACACTTTGATACACATGCTGTATCCATTCCCCTTTCCTTTCCCACAGTTCCCTGCTCTCCCCCAGGAGCTCCGTAACAGTATCCCTTCAATTAAAAGGAAAAGGTCTGGCTAAACATTAACCCAACACAATTGGTTTCCACCCTGATTTTCAATTGTGTCCCAGATCAAATTCAAAGTGGAGTTAGCTTGTCCATTTCTTAGGCTTTTTCAACCCAGACCACATGGGATTTCATATTGCTCTGCAGTCATTGGTCTTAAAACTGAGCTGTGTTAAGACATAAGAAATCTACGTTCACCGTGTGGTTTCCTAAAAGTTGACAAGCCTGACAGAAGTTCAGGAATATCAAATATTTGCTGCGTAAGCCCACAACTTCCCATAGGATCCAACATTTACAGATGCCCTGTAGTTTAATCCACATACCAAAAAGAGAGAGAAAAGAAAACAGTAGCCCAAAAAGCTTTAACCTGGGCCTCTCCCTATCTCCCTTAGGGAAAGATGTCAAACAACTATTCAAGTTTCCAATAGGTTTTACATTAGAGAGTCATATTTCTCAAATCTCAGGTAAAAAAAAATATATATATATGTATATATATATATATAACTGAGTCATGTTTCTACTGAAATCAGCGGAAAGTATCATTTCAGTGGGAGCAGAATAAAGCTAGGAAAGTCACCTTTGGAAGCATGCTGTTCCATTGGTATCTATCAAGGAGGATAACTAGGAGAGGATTAACATTTTCAAAAGGGCCGAAGGAGATTTAGGAGTTTAAGGCCTTCGCTATACACAAAAGTTGTAGCACTTCTACTATTCTGATATAGCTAAAATGGTACAACTCCCATCAATGTGGATGCAGTTATAGAAGTGCTTATACTAGAATAGCATTCCCATATGGGCAGGCAAATAAACTATACCAGCGAAAGGCACCTTGTTACCACTATAACTGCGTCCACGCTAGGGGTTGTATCAGTGTAACTACTTCAATTAAAAAAATAAAATAAAAGCGTACCCCTAACTGAAATAGTTATCCTGATACAAAAACTGTGTGTAGACCAAGCTTCTAAGTCATCAGGGCATTTTGAAAATTTTTCTCAAGTTCTGCTGAGCAACAGTACAGATGTTGTGGGAGATGGAATACATAGAGTAGGCAAACACAATGAATGCCCTGCAATGTCAGCTCTGATGAACTGAAATGGAGCCCTGACACAAGGCTCTTGGGGTTCTTTTATATTCAACAAACCCAGTGAATGTAAATAGTTTAGAAGCTGCGTAGAGCAAATACTATTTGTTTTTATTACTATTTAACATCAGGGACTCCAGAGATAACATTTTGTTTTTAAGTATCCAGTGCCCTGGCTTTTATTTTTCAAAGGATCCAACTTATTTTGAAGGGACCAATTCCAGGAAAACACAATGAAGTTACAGGTTGGCCCTAGAAACTGATACATCTTTGATTTCCAAACACTTACAGTATACATCACCCCAAGAGCTAACCGGGTGTCAAGTTTAATGAGTGAAATCAAGATTAAAAAAAAAAAGCCAATAAACAGGATAGGATTAATACAGTTTCATTCAAGCATATTTTTGTTTACTTAAGATAAATATTATGCATTTTGATAATGGATTCCTACTCAGTTGGAAGTGATGTCTGAAGGCTTCTCTGACCTTCAAATCATACAATAACAAAACCCCCAAAATAGAAAACTTTAAACAATAGAACTACAGCAATTAATAAGTCAGGTTAGTTAGTTAGTTGCTACATAATATGCAGAGGCCATTTAAATGAATGAACAGGGATATTCTTACAGTCCGAGATATCAGAGTCCAAGAAGCTAGCATCAGAGAGCTATTAACAACCATCTGAAAAATATTCCTCTTTATTAGGAATATATAATTTTTGGCATCTGATTATGGTGGATCTTAACCATCACATATAGTTGAACCTGGCTAACTGTTTTGTGCTAAGTTATATACTTGTAGGGCCTTCTCATTGCTTTTTATCAACAAATGTCAGGCATTTACATTTCTGCAGAAAATGTATGGACATCATAATGGGTCTCTTTTATAGTGAGGTTATTCCCCCTGCCCCTCCCAATTTTACGCTGGGCATGATCCAAACCCAACAGGAGTCTTTCCATGGACTTCAACAGGCTTAGGTTCAGAGATGTGAACATCCCCCTCAATCAGAACTTCAGTCTGCCCCTTTTGGATACGTTGAAACGATTCAGAACTTTCATTCTCCTTCTCTAGCACACTCTGCAGGGTGAGCTCATTCTGTGCTAACTCTACTGCACATGTTAAATATTTAACTCTTGACCGTAGGCAAAAGAAAAATGTTTTCCCTTTGGTTTCCAGTGCTTCTAAGAGCTCTCTTCCGATCAGAAAAGGGCAATGTTGGATACCTGTGCTGCTTAGACATAAGACATTTTATATCATCAACCTGAAAGGGGACCTCAAACAAATTTTTTGGCCTATCTCCCTTAGCCAGCTTAGAGAGTAAATGCATCAAAATGTAAAAAGACAGCCAAGCAGTAGGGCAAATGCCATAGTGCGACCTTTTCTTTTGAAATGTTTGGTGTGGACTGTAGGTGATTATTTGATTTGCTTTATGTTTTTTTTTTCTTTCATCTTTATTTTATTTATGGGTTTAACTCCATTTCTTGGCCAATGACAGAATTTCCTCTCTTTTATAATAAAAGGATGCACATGACCTAAATTTTTAACTGTAGCTATTGTTAAGAATTACACCTGAGAGGACACGCACACAACCGGTGGCTTACAGGTTGAAAGTGTGGACTATTGTAGCCTCTTCTCTTATGGTTTTAATCCCACCAGCAAATCCCTCCCAGTGCTTCTCAACCAATGAAACTTTATGAAGCATATTCCAGTAGAAACCAGAATCTTCAGTCAACCCAGTCATGGTATAAATCAGATGGATTTGGGGCTATTAACAGAATCCCTAGTGGAAATTCAATGAACTACTAAACACAGAAAGTAACAGGGTTTAAATAATTAGAACATGTGTGTCATGATAGCATCATCCATGATCAGCTGCTAAGTCAGTTCATTTGACTATGAATTATTATCTCAACCTTGCAAAACCAATGTTTTCCATAGCTGGCATGGAATCACCCATAAAAATACACTCAACCTTCCCACGGGCTTGATGATAACGTAACAGCTAAAGACCGTTTATTCATCCATCAAAACTAAATCAGAAGCGCTTACCCCAGATAAGCAGCTAAGAATTGTTTTATAATGCTGAGCTATTTTTACAGCCCTGTAAATTATTGGGTTCTTGCCCCTCTGAAAGTCTTGGAGCATTTTTGGTAACCTACTGTCTTTTATGGTACTTCCCCTCTATGTAAAATAGAATTTTCCTACAGTGAAAATAGAAAAATCTTTACTCCGAGTGGAAGGTTTGTCTGGTCCAATTCCTGCATGACTGGAGTTAACGGGTGTTTTGCCATTGACTCCAATATGGGCAGGATTGGCCCTCCGTAAGGATTTGCAGCCTGCACTCTGCTGTGCATTGGAGCCATTGGGGACTTTCATTCCACTTTTGCTATTGACGGAGTTTCACTAGCTAAACTGTAGCAGAGGATTAGCTGCAAAAAATCCCTTGCCAGTGGGATCTTGATTAATAACTATCCCTTCCACCAGAAGTATGTCATCGGTTGGTTAAAAACCAAGCAGGAATCAATATGAGGAAATTTATTATGAATAGGAACTGCACTATAATCACCCTCCCTCCAAAAGCAGGTATAATTGGCATTTTCTACAGTATTGGTCTCCAGCACCTTTCCTGACATTTAATGAATAATATTTTCAAATTGGGGTATCGAGGCAGGGGGAGCTGTAGATCTTGCATGAACGAAATAAGTCCCGATTTTTAAAAAAAATTAAAAATCTGTGTGTCAGACTGATGTCACTTAAATCAAGTTTTACACCAGTATAATTTCATTCACACCAGTGAGGTTCCTCTTCATTTACTCCCAGGTAATTGAGAGAGGAATCAGGGGCCAAACTGTGGGGCATCAATCTGTAAGCAGCACTCCTCACTGATTTCAGCAGAGACTTCTTGTATTTTCAGGTTCAGAACATTCCATGTATTTTTCACATCCGCATCACCAGGAAT
The DNA here is from genome assembly GCF_965152235.1 of Eretmochelys imbricata. NCBI lineage: Eukaryota > Metazoa > Chordata > Testudines > Cheloniidae > Eretmochelys > Eretmochelys imbricata. The sequence goes on along the minus strand of NC_135593.1, from coordinate 7,668,522 downwards.
TGGTCCTTTAGAAACATTTTTTGAAATAACTTTGATTTTTTTAAAAAAATTATCATTTTTATCATTAGAAACATTTATAACTTTGGAGACTCTACTAAAAGCGTGTGGGGAGGACACAGAGTTTTGGGGAGAATAAAAGTCTGCTGAGCCATCTAACTGCTTAGCAGTCTTGCAAACTTCACAGTGTCTTAGCTAGGAGAAAACTTTTCTGCCTATAATGTATCAGAAGAGTGGCATTTATTTTGGGTGCACGCCTAACAAACTGTATCAGACTAATTTGTTTTCAAAAGCACATATGGCTCTGATTCTGTAAATCACTTCCACTGAAGGCATCCATCAGTTGAAGTGAGTGGGCTCCACAACCGTTCAGGGGTCTACTAGTGCAAATCTGTATATAGGATCCAGCCCTGTGTTTGTAACATGAACAGAATGTTTTCCATTTTCCCATTTGGTACGTCCTAACTTATTCCAAAGCTAATGGGAGATTTGGGTATCCAAATAATGCAAGATCAAGCCATTGAACAACAGTGGAACTATTATTACTAGGGCTATTAATTATTATTATTAATAATTATTATTTATTCGTGTTCCCACTGATGTCACTGACAATTTTATAAGTGACTTTATGAGTCTTGATCAGGGCTTTAATCCATCTCGTAGGGGGTATATATGTTCTGGATTCCCCCCCCCCTCCATTTATTTGTGGATGTTCCAGAGAGAGCTGAAGCTGGGTCTGTTGTAAATAGGGAAGTAAATAGGGTGTCACTGGATATTGAGCAAACCACAGAAAAATACAGAGAGTAGAGGAAAGATGCATGGACTGGCTGAGGAGTTTGTGAACGTTTTGGCCAGAGAGGAGATAGTTTAGGGGAAAGGGTTTCCCTTAGCTTCTCCGCTACAAATATGTCATTGTGCATGCAGAGTCCACACTGGGAAACAGAGCTACTTTATTGCCCCACCACCCCACACACACAAAAAGGGCTTTGCTTGCAAATCTTTTCTGTGCCCTCTCAGCTCCCCACCACATACTGGCTTGTGCCAATCCCAGGCTAAACCCTAGTGCCCAGGGTTCTTGCAGAGACAAAAATCCCTTCCCTTGTGGTGGCTGGGTGCTGCAAAATCCCAGGGAGCTTGGTGCCAGGGTCAGACACACACACTCACCCCCCAGATCCACCTTCCTGGGAGGTAGATGCAGAAGGGGAAGGGCGCGGGGAAGAGATGAGAAAATTCAAGCTCTTACCAGTACAGGAGTGCAGAGGTTTGGGTCTGACGATGAGGGAAGGGCAGACAGAGTAAAGGGAAAGTTTCTCAAAGTAATCGCAGGTCTCCTTGGATAGGATCTCATCGATCATGAAAGTCTTGTAGCGCCTCCTGGCTGCCTTGAGCTGCCCGGGGGACGCGAGCCTCAGCTCGCCATGGCAGTGCATGGTGGAAGCCGCCGCGGGTTCAGCCTCCTTCCCCGAAGAGCGGCCCAGGCTTTAGGACGCCGGGGGGAGGACCTCTCTCTCTCTCCGGGGAGCGGAGAGGGTCCCGGGGAGCGGAGCAGGGCTGCCAAAGGGGGGCCCGCACCCCAGGCGCGGTCTCTGCGGCTGGCCTGGCTTTGCAGGGGCGAGGGAGCGCTCTCCAGCGTGCGCTCGCTCGGCTGCTATATAAACCTCCCGATAAGCATCTCGCCGAGCCCTTTTTAGGACACTTCAGCTGTCAATCAGGGCAGCCTCCGGCTTCTCCTGCGCTCATCCCCTGCGCTCCATGCTTCCCCCAGCTCGCGGCTGGGAGGATCCCGGGCGCACGGGCGCGCTCGCTCTATTTTAAGCGACCGGGGTGTGTTTTCAATTCGGCTTTGCCTTCTCATGCTGGAAAGGTTCCAGGGTGACTTCCCCCCAGCACCACCACTCCTCCCTCCACTTAGTTTGAGGCTTGAAAATTCAAGTAGCAATGTGGTCCATCAGGAAGTTATTAAGCACTTTGGAACAATTGTATTCCGAGAGCAAATACACACCAGCGCTCTGAAATGTGTTGCAGAGAGAGAGAGTGAAGCTTCCTTCGCTTCAGAACAATTAACTACCCACTTCTCTGCCTTTGCACGAACTGTCTAAGAAATACTCGTTGGGGTGGGGCGGGGGGAGATGTACTTGTGGGTTTATATCTGTGCACACGCCAACCCACAGATGAGTATTTCTTTACCGACAGTTCGTGTAAAGGGAGAAAAAATAGAAAGTAGTTAAGTGGTCTGAAGCTAATAGAGCTTTAAAAATGGCTAAACCATCAAGGAATTTGCTGTTTTTGCGGCCAAGGGCTTGGAATATTACGCAGAGAAAACTAGAGATGTTCCGTATTGTAAACACTTTCTTCACCAATGCAGCATTAGTCGCTAGTGGGTTGTTTTCAGATGAGTTTCTGCCTGGCCATTTTCTCTCCGCTGTTTATTGGAGAGCTTTGTGATCTTCGGAAATGCAGGTTTCCCCCCTACTGAACACCTCGCTCCGGAGTATAAAGCTCACACAGATTAAAATGGAAAGAGAGTCTTGGCAAATAGCGTCACTTTCATTGCTTGCAAGTGTTTTGCAGAAATTATTTTTTAATGTTCCATAATTGTTCTTCTTAAGTGCTGCTCATTTTCTCGTCTCCTTTTAAGCAATCATGTGTCAATTTCGTTTAATTCTAAAGATTATTAATTTTTCTTTGTTGTTTAATTTCAAATCCCTCTGGGCTTTCGTGCAATTTTCCTGCGCTTTGCAGAAGCCAAACCTTTCCTGGTGACTTAGCTCTGATTTTCATTTCTCTGGTTTATGTTCACACTGTGTCAATTCTTCCCGACGTGCAGGGAGAATCATTCTTGAGACAGGGATTTGTATTGCTTTGAGAAATGATCCCACGCCTCGTTTTGAACAGGAATTTTTCAGCACAAGAATTGTTTGAATTACTTTTGACATCAATTGTTGGTTGATTCTGGTCTATCCCTCATTAACTAAATCGCGTCAATCGACTCTACGATGCAAACAATTGTTAAATTAATTAAGAAAGTAGCTATATACTGAATTTCTCTCAGTATAGATTTATTATTAGATGTAATAAATACATTAATATATTCCCCAAAACCGTATTGCTCCCTTTTTTATTTTCAAAGTAACGTTGACCTCTAAGGGAACAAACCATCTATTTTAATTTTTAGAAAGTTGAGAAATTATCGATTTCGTGTTTGTTTGGAAAGTACTGTGTTTGAAAGAGAAAAAACAATCTGGTCAGAGTCTTTAGCATGGAGTTTGTTTTGGTAACTTTTTGTCTGCTGTGGTTCCAGTTTAAAAACATATATGGGAATCCTATTCAGACTGTCTTCCGTTTGATCAGTATTTCTTTTTCCATTGCAAATAGTTTGGTTTTACTGTCTGTTTTGAGAACCATAAAAACAACATGTATATCCTTTCTAAACACGGTCAAAAATGGGAAGAGCAAGCTCAGGGAAACAGGCGACCTAATTTTGATGTTTTCTTCAAAGATAGAGCAATTTTTTAAACGTATGGAAAGATGGCTGTTTTAAAAACCCCCAATCAGCAATTTTTATAAATCGGGGGAGAGAGAACACCATTCATCTTAAAGAAAAGGAGGACTTGGGGCACCTTAGAGACTAACCCATTTATTTGAGCATAAGCTTTCGTGAGCAACAGCTCACTTCATCGGATGCATTCAGTAGAAAATACAGTGAGGAGATTTATATACACAGAACATGAAAAAATGGGTGTGTATATAAATCTCCTCACTGTATTTTCCACTGAATGCATCCGATGAAGTGAGCTGTAGCTCACGAAAGCTTATGCTCAAATAAATTGGTTAGTCTCTAAGGTGCCACAAGTCCGCCTTTGCTTTTTGCGAATGCAGACTAACACGGCTGCTCCTCTGAAACCTGCCATTACTCTTGTTCCTTAAAAGTGATGAGGAACGCATCAATGTTTAAAATAAATAGTATTTTATTTACTTTGCTTGGAACGTACTTAGTTTATTTTTTTTATTTTTATTTATTTAGCTGCTGGGAAATTAAAGGTGATTCCAGTAAACAGGAATTTCACTAAAAGGGGAAGGGATGAGTTCAAAAAATTGTTTTTATTTTTAAATTGAAGAAGAACTGTTTAAATTGCTAAACCACCCCCCAAAACCTCGAGAGATTAGATTAATTTATAGTAATAACAGCAATACTCAGTTTGTAAATCGAAAAACAAACAGATAACACGAGTCATGGAAATAAAATAGCTCAGGATGACTCACAGGGTCATAATAAAATAGCGAACGTTTGCTGATCATAAGTAAATAAAGTCCTAAAGAAGTCAGGGGGTTTGCCTCCTGAAACGGGAAAACCCCACAATATAGGAAAGGGAATGGGGTCATGATACTTCCTTGCGTTTGCTGTGCGTTCTGTGTTTGTTGCTGGTAGCTGGAGACGGGCAATTTCCCCTTGCATTTCAGAGTGCATTGCTGGAGTGAAATGTCAGCTTCCCTTAAAGCTGACAAGACACAGCAAAGCAATCTATGACATCTGCTAATTTTAGGGTGCAGGACAGATGCTGAGTGTGAAACAGCCTTTCATGAAATTGGCAAGCTGCAAAGCAGAAATCTATTTCAGTGGAGCTGTCCCTCTTTATACCCAGCTGATTCAAGGACTTGGGTCCTTTATTGTCCGGTTTATTTCACTCCTGCATCTGAAAGTCTGGTTCCTGGTAGATCTGGCGCGGACACTTCCGTCTTCAGCAGGTTCTCATCAGCCACTCCAGGAGCCGCAAACTCCCCTGCTAGATCCCAGGGCGAGCTGAATTGGCAGACGGGATCAGTTCTCTGAAGTGTCCAAACGAACTTTGTTAATAATGAGAATTTTTTTAAAAAAAAGAAAAGAAAAAAGGCTAGAGCAATAAGATGGGTTATGTGGAATGAAACACACGCTGGCTGTCAATCATAAAAGGAGTGCTTTGGTCAGGAATAATCAGGGGTTTTGTTTCCAACATTAATGAAGTGGCTGGAAAAGCAAACATCTGCCAAAGAGACTCAAACCCCCCACAGCTGTTGGAGCCACCAAGCCTCTCCTGAAACAGGGCTGCCTGTCTGGTAACTCCTTCTCTCCTCTTATTGCTTCACTCCCAAGAAATGGGGTTGGAGGGGGAGGAGAAGGAAGGTGAAATGCATGCGAGAGGGGAGGGAATTGGCTGTAATTTGAGTGTGGGGGGCAGGATGGATACCTGTACTCTACAAAGGGCAGATCAGCCTGAGGTATAACAGTAACTGGTCTGGACTTCTGCATGTGCCCTTTTACTGCTGGGAGAAAGGACGAGGTGGGGGGGAAGAGAGAAGAGTGTGAGTGTATAAAAATCCAGGAACTTGATCCTGCAGCCCCTCGTCTCCCATGGGAATTTTGTTTGTGCAAGGACAGAATCAGAAATCAGGGAAGAAATTGGCAAGAAGCTAAGCAAGACCATCTGCTTAGGGTCTTTCATGATGAAGACAAGAGAACTCATCCCTGTGACAGGGGAACACAAGCAAATTGTGCAAACAACAGTCACCCACCTCCAGAAAGACACTTTGAGTGGAGAGAGGACGAGTGGCCTCATACTGCCAGCTGTAGCAGGCATGGGTTCTGTCTCCAGCTCCGGTGCCAGCTTGTTGTTTGACCTCAATCCAGTTGTAGGACTTTTTGGACAACACGGATGGCCTGACTCACTGTTGGCCTGTGCCTTCATTTACATCTGTGCAGAGCAGGCATCAAATAATAATACCAAGCTCTTAGATAGCACTTTTCATCCGTAGATCTCACAGCAGTTGGCAAAGTAAAACAGAATTCTTAGCCCCATTTTACAAATGCTACCTAGTCAGAATGCACTGGCTTTGCACAGCTGTGAATGACTGCAGGAGGTGCAGCCCCGAGAACCTTGAGTAACTCTGGCACTGCTGGAAGAGTTCATTTTAGACAGTGCACAGGAGCTCTGAGAAGGGTTAGATGCTGCATCGTGTCTACTCTAGGACTTCCCCTATTTGCCAACGCTGGTGCAGCAGCACAGGGGAAAAGGTTGCTTTCTCCCTGCCCCTGCCATGGCTCGTCAGTCCCAAAGGGCCCGTCAAAGCAGCTCCCTTCACCAGCACAAAATCCACACAGAGAGAACAATCTGGAAGGCAAATAGCATTTTGCCACCTGTCTGGTTCACCTCAAAAGCACCTGAGCCAGGGGTAGTCTATTTTTGGCAAAGTCCAAATTTCTTGGGCAAGGTCCAGATTCCAGAGAAAATAATAATTAAAAGTAGTAAATAAAAAGATTTGGGGGTCCATTCAAAAGCATCTGGTAGTCTGTATTTGGCCCCAGGTCTACCCATTGACTACCCCTGATTCTGAGCCAAAAAAACACATCACTTCTTGCCCTGCACTCTTTGCTGTTCCAAGGGCATCTCCAGAAGATCCCATGCTGCTATTTTTTTAAGTCTCTGAATTTCTTTCCCTCTATTTCCAGTTCAACTCCTTTTGTGGGGAAAGTGACAGACGCATCAGTTTGCAGGATTATGATTTCAGGGATGCTCTATTTTCAGTCTTCTCATTAAAACCTGGATGAGGGGTAGAGAGAAGAGAAGGAGGAAGAAGGTTCTCTCAATATATGATTGGTGGGGCAAACAGCTGGGTAGGCAAACCACTGGAAATTGCTGCACTAGCCCCTGGCTGTGGATTTAGCACATCTGTTGGCTTCACTCACTCCACCTCACGCTGTGCCCAGAGAGATCAGGAGAAGGATTTGCCTTACATGACGTTCTTCACAGTTTCTGCTTTCCTCACTGTCCTAAGACTGGTGTGAAGTGCCAGTCGTAGCTATTCTGCATGTCAAGTCCTATTTCTATGTTTGGATGTCTAGGCTGGTACACTTTTCTTCCTGTACATCCCCACTTCCCCAGCCCTGGTTTATACGTCCTGATTCTGGGCTCATAGCAGTTGCAAGAAAAAAAAACCACACACAATTGTTTACCTGCCAAAAGGAGGCCTACATTTCTTGGCATATACTCAGGTGTACATCGTGTCTATACAACACCCATTAAAAAATCTGCACCACCCCATAAACATCTCAAATTCTGCCAGTGATCCTGCCACACGCCTGGTACAGATTTATTCTATCCGGTTTGGTGTGTTCCTTGGTGTCCTATATAATAGCAAGGCACACCCACTGCTGAGCTTGTGGAGTACAAAATAATGCAGTCTAGGAGAGCTTGCATTCCAAGGAGTCCAGTCTGGCCACTGCTGAAGCTGAAGGCAAAACTCCCTTTGATTTCAATGGGAGCAGGCCCTAAAGCAAGGGAAGCTGTTAAGTTAGCGTGTCCATGTTCCTACTGGAATGGACTACGTGCTACCTGGAAAGGAACTAAACCATGCAGAATTGATCATATTACAGTTGGCCCAAAATTTGCCTATTATAAAAATAAATCAGTTAAATTGGAGATTCATTGTGGGCTCATGACCCCAAGCCTATTGCAGAAAGAACAAGATTGTGCCGTTTACACATCCCTACTTGGAGGCAGCATAGTCCAGGGGCCCAAGCACTGCACTAGAAGCCAGGAGACCTGGGGTCTGCATGTGACCCTGGGCAAGTCATTTCCCCTGTCTGTGCCTCAGTTTCTCCATGTGTGGAAAGTGGCCAGTGCTTTGAACTTCCCTTTTGAAGTGCCTTGAGATCTGCACATGAAGCACTCTATGTAAGAGCATAGTGCTGCTAGGGTGATCCTGTCCAGTTGACACATTCAGGGCCAGATTCTGATGTTACACCAGTGGAAATGCAGAGTGGAATTAAATGATTGAGAGATTAGAATCAGGTTCTCCTTCTGAAGGTTTTCTTCCCGTCATATCACCAAGTAGAAGCCAGCGACACATCTATAAAGAAATGTGCCATGAGCTCTAATAATAATAAATACTTTGAAATATTAGTGCTTTAAACAGAAAGCTATTAATGGCCTTTGGGAACAGCACGTAATTAAGCATCTCTTCACCATTGTCAGGTGAGTATTATTATCCACAAGTTCTAGGTGATTAACCTGAATCACAGAAAGGCTAAGTGACTTGGCCAAAGTCAGTGGCAGGCTAGGAAACAGAACCCCAGAGTCCTCCCCAGCTCCAATCTCACAGCAATAAAAGTGAAGAAAATAGCTTAAGCCTCGGTTTATCTAACCACTCCCTTTAAGTAGCGGTCATTATCTCAGACCTGTCTAATGATATACTTCCGTGCTGTGGCCTTCAGGCCCGTTCCTGAATGCCTTGTGAATTCACTTCTAATGAAGCCAATGGGAACTGGAGCAGCACAAGCACTGAGCCATTGCATTCTGCTCTGGGTAATCATTCAAATGAGCTTCCATTTGAAACACTGGAAAGTTTGTTTGGGAGTGGGAGAAGGGGTAGAAGGATGGTGTATCTGAAATCAGACTAGCTGGAAACTTGGCCCAGAGACTCTCACTCTGGCTGTGGCTAGATTTTGAGAGGCTCAGAGAGCATAATATACTTGACAGATTCAGGGGCCTTTGTGCAGCGCTAGAGTAAGAAAAACTCCAATAAAAGAGCTGGATTTTGAACAACATTCTGCAGCCAGGAAAAATGCTTCGTATACCTGGTCGTTTTTAAGCTTCGGGAAATCCAGGTTCTGCTGTACATGAAGGAGCCGGCTGTGTGTATTTTATATCAGTGTTGTTGTAGCTGGGTTGGTCCCAGGATATTAGAGGGACAAGGTAGGGCGGGGTAAGGAGCAGGGTGCGGGAAGGATGGTAGACATTCCCTTGAGGCATGAAGCTCCTTCGAAGGGCTTGGTGTAGTGACTCATGGTCCAGGGGAGGTCAGGCTGCTGGTCAAGAGAAGGGAAGAAAAATCTATGGCTCCCAACTTTAAGTGGGATACTATTGCTTACTAGGACCCAAGGCATAATGCAGGAATCTAGAAATCTTTTCAACTCTGGCAGATACGGCTCATTCCGGTTTCATTTAGTGAAAAGTGTTTACATCAAAAGTCTAGTCCTGCACCATGTGGGGATAACCCTGCCTCCACAGAAAGAGCATTCAGTATCAATGAGGTACAGTGAGAGGTCAGACATAACTCAATTGCCACTGAACATGATTAGGACATTAAAATACATGTAGCTGTTAAGACCCTGGTGCCATTGGTTAAGCCCAGGAGCTTTCACTGTGTTATATTGAGCTAAGGGTTGGTGTATTACACTAAACAACTGGTAGGCAATTCCAAGCCCCATGTGCTTAAGGAGCATCCTCAAACATAATTCCCCTGTCTCCTTGATTTCCCATTGGTCTCCACTGTCCATAACCTTGGCATTACCCTTGACCCTGAACTTTTCCTCTTGTCTGCCTTTCCTGGGCGTGCAGACCTGCCTATGGCCACCACTGGAACATGGCTATGCTGTCTCCGCACCACCTCTTGTGAAAGCCTCATCTCGGCTTCCATCTCTTCATGCCTGGGCCATTGCAACATCCTTTCCTATTGCCACTGTGGGTCTCAGGCATGCCTAGGCTGGGGATTAACCCCGATTCCAGCCAATAGGAGCCAGCAACCAATTTCCAGCATGGGTTAGCTCAAATGGTACAAATTGGACCTGGCCCTATCTGCAACAGGTATCAGCAGTTACTCTTTGCTTTTGAAACCCTCCATGGACCTGCTCCATCTTTATCTTTTTCTCCTATCCTCTCACGTAGCCCCAGCTTCCCCTTCCTTCCCACAGTCCCCACGTCACTGGGGCGAGAGCAGCTCTTGACAGCCAAAAGTCCCGATACCTGCCTAGTCTACCAGTAAGTTCAAATCCACCTGAGCACATGCCTCTCCTCCTTTGCCCGAGCCTCTTCCGTTCCTCTCCCTCTCTGCTACCGATTCCTAGATTTGCTAATATTTCTAGCAGTGGTGCCCAGGGGTTAAAGCAAACTGAAACAGGAAGGGATGCTTTCAGCCAAGGAGGAGGGGAGCCTGGGGGTGTGCAGGGATAGGAGCGGGAACTCCATCCTACTTTTAGGAGAGGAGAAGCAGAATTCTCCCTTGCTACTCCTGACTTATGCCCTTGGAGGCACCGATTAGGGATTGGGCCCCATTGAGCTAGGACGGTTCCTGTCCCCAAGAGGCTGACAGTCCATACAAGAGCTCATAATACCTACAGTCTGTGCTTAACCCATAACTTTATTTTTTTTTTTAAACTCTATAAAGGAATTTGAGGATATTAGCCATTATGACTAATAACTATTTGTATAGCCGTGGCACCTAGGAGCCGCAGTATTGGACTAGGACCCTGTTGTGCGAGGCGCTGTACAAACACAAGAACAAAAAAATGGTCCTTACCCCAAAGGGCTTACAATCTAGGAAAGATGTGGAGCAAAGTGACAACATACTATTCTGTACTGGAAGGAAGGCAGAAAGAAAGAGCAAGAACTTAAGGTCCTGTCATTGCAAGGAGCATCACCAATCCAAGGGTTAAAATCTGGCACTTCCATCTCTTTGCTTTGCTATTCGGCACTCTTCTTTGCCCTGCCAGTAGATAAATACAATACTTCTACGCTAGCTTTGGGATGGGGGTTCTCAAGGTGAGGTTTATGGGCCATTTCTGGGTGGTACAAGGAGTCACTTCTGTCAAATAGAGAAGAATCTCTAAGGAATGATGCTTTTGTTAGTCATAGCCTATTGCAGGGATCTCAAAGGGTTCCCAGCAGCTCTTTTGACCCAATAGACTTTAAGCCTCCACCACCACCACCTCTGCCAGTCCCTCTTTATGTTGCCCAGCTGCTTCATGTCTTTCTTTGCTCATGGAGAAATCCAGGGGCAATCAAATTTGCACACAGCACCAAAACCAGAAGGTAGCCACAAATGCACAAGAGAACAGAAGCAGATTGAAAAGTGACTAGGTCAGATCAGAGCAATTCAGCCCTAATGAAAGGAAAGGCCAGCACCTGGAAAGCTGAAAGAAACATCCCAGAAGCCACACAGGATGTTGTGGGGGGGGGGGGTGACGACAGAGTAGGCAAACTCATCATGCTAAAGCAAATTTATTTCCAGCTCAATATTGTGTTGATAAGAAGTGTAACAACTTCCTCAACCCCCTGCCCCTCTGGCAATCAGCAGGGTTTGAATCCAGACCTTTCATCCCTCAAGCTCAGACTGCTCTCATTTCAGCCAAAGAAGGAATTATTAGTTGACAGCAGTAGTAAGCTTTTATCCCCTATGTGGACTAGGGCAGGACAGAACACAGTTTACGAATGTGTAGTTACTACAGGGAAGGTGCAAGATTGGGGTTGGATGGGAAGATGGTCCATGAGGGAACATCAATTTTGAATATGGGTAACATAAATTAGGACGTTTAAGTTATGAGGCAAGATTCTTTTCTACCTTGCACCTTGTGTCATCATTTGCAAAGTGGTGTAACAAGCTACCAGCAGTCTGAGTTTTCCACCCACTTCAGACAGATGTAAATGATGACACAGTCAGCTGCTGTTTCCACTGAAGTTAGTGGAAAGCTCCCATGGACTTCAAGAAGCTCAGGATTAGGATCTGGGACCAAATCTTCAGCTGATGTAAATTGGTTTCAACGGAACTACATCAATTTAGGTCACCTGAGGATCTGGCCTATGGCCCATAACAGACTGAAGTTTGAGAAACATTAGAGCCAGCTAGATTTGTTTGGCTAAATTCTGCTGTGAGCAGAACCAGTATAAATGCCAGATTAGCTCCATGGACTTCTGTGCAGGGCTTTGGAGCTTTGCTCCGGCTCCGCTCCAGATCCAGACAAAAACCTGCAGCTCCACTGCTCCAGAGCTGCTCTGCGCTCTAGCTCCGGGCTCTGCTCTAAAGCCCTGCTTCTGTGGACTCGCTCTGGATTTATGTCAGGGGCAGAATTTGTCCATGTCTAAATTTTAACAGATTTACACTAGGGTGACAAGATAGGAAGTGTGAAAAATCAGGACACTCCCCCCCCCGGATGTTGGGTGGGAGGGGGGGAATAGTTGCATCTATAAGACAAAACCCCAAATATTAGGACATCTGGTCACCCTAATTTACACACAAACCAAAAAGCACAAAATAGCCAGGGTATGGATTTTTAAAGCTTTGGTGGTAAACCAGAGACTGCTGTTCGGGAAAGGCAAGGAGATGACTATGGGGTTTCATATACCTAATTGTTTTCAGCAGAACTGGTAATGCCACATTGCCGCATGATATTCCTGTTTGTATGTACGAATGTTTCTCTTGTGGTCACAGGGGAGATTGTTTGAAGAGAGGCACTCCTTAAAACTGGATTAGTGTTTTCATTTTCATGCTGAAAGCCCGGCTGTCATTTTGTTTCAGTGTGAAAACACACACGGGCCAGATCCTCAGCTGGTATAAATCGGGTTGGTTCCATGGAGCCGTGCCAATTTATACTGGCTGAGGGTTTGGTCCTTATACTGATACACCTGTGCATATGAAACCTGCTTGTATTAGATGTACAAGTGCTGGGGCTGCCTTCTGTTCCTCTTTAAAAGGGACCCTGAGAACCTGAAAACCATTGGCTCCATTATCTGCCAAGTGTGTGGGAAATGCTCTCTTTCAGGTTCAGTATGATTATTTCTTTGTATCGTGGCAGCACCTAGGAGCCTCAAGCATGAACCAGGACATCATTGGGCTAGGAGCTGCACGAATGCCAAGCAAAAAGATGGTCCTGACCCAAAGAGCTTGCTTATAGCCCCACTTTGCAGAGGTATAAATGATGCCCCAGAATGTAAGGTGGTGGAGAATCAGGTCTCTGGTGTAGTTGCCTCTGGGGCATATAGAAAAGAGGCTGTGATCAGATACTCATTCAAAAAGACACTCAGGTCACCAGTCCTTGGGCTTTCCTTAGCTGTTCACACTGTACCAAGAACCCTGGGAAAGGGACAGGGTGAAGAAGAAAGGACCTAACATCCAAGCAGCTTGCAAATCTGAGCAATGGAAACCTGTCCTCAGTGACTCTGGCTCTCCAAGAATACTAGAGAACAGCTTACAATTAAATAGAGCCTGATTCTCAGCTAGTGTAAATCAGCCTAGCTCCACTGATGTCAATGGGTCTATGTCAATTTAGACCAGCTGAGGATCTGGCCCATGTTTATTAATGAATTGCTCCCAAAGCAAAAGCATCACTAGCTTTGCTGTGGCCGATGCTAGGTGCAATGCCGAGACATTAACAAGCCAATAATTAAAATGTTAAGTTCAAGAGAAGGCTGTTTGTGGAACACATGGTGATGTGAGAGTGGTTAGAACAGCCAACACCATAGAAACCCAGTTGCTAGATGGCATGTCAGGGAAACAAATATCCCCTTGGTCCAATCCCCCATCCCCAGATGCCATCCAACCCCAGTTCAAACATTCAGACGGGTCCGCTGTGTTTTTCTAACCAATTGACTCTCCCCTTCACAAATGTTGGATGGGAGACCAGCAGGTTAAAGACAAGCGGCAAAACTCTTCCATAAAAGTCCATCAGACAGACACATTAACCCCTGTAATCCCTTCCTGTGGTTTAGGAGACGCCACCCAGATTTATTAATTAAACCCTGTTACCCAGTGGCCGCTGTCAATTAAGCATTTCCTTGTAACGGGTATAACGAGGGCTCATTCATTAGCAGATATTTCCATTACATTTAAGGTGATGAGTCTCTCTACTGCTTTGATCCCTCCTGCCTCACACCAGCAAACCAAGGGGCAAAACCTTTGTGTTATGGATTAAGATTGAAAGGAAAAGCAGGGAAGAAGAGAGGAGAACACAGACAGAGAGAACAAAGCCAAGTCACTGCTTTGAACAGGCCTGTGAGAATTGGTACTAAATAGTCGGACGTGGTCTTTGAGAAGAAATGCGGCATAGAATTGGGCTGGGATGCAGGGACCCTGGCTCTGTGGTGGACTTACTGTGTGACCCCGGGCAAGTCTTCATGTCTCTGTGCATTTGTTTCCCCTGCATCCCTTTGTCTGTTTAGATCACATGGGGGCAGAAATTGACTATCTGTATCCATTGCACTCAGCACCATGGTACCCCAATATTGGCTGATGCCTCTCTGATGGCCACAGCTTTGTTGTTTGGGTGGAGAGCAAGGATAGAGAGGAAGTAGAAGAAACCCTGTTCCTGCAGAAAAGAGCCAGAAACTCAGCACGTGGGGGCCCCAATCTGAGCTCAGCCCCAGGTGCTGCCAATTGCCAAAATACAAAATGATTCTTTATATGTATTGCTGTGCTTGTCCCTAGCATGTTTTGGGATCCACGGAGCAAACACTATAAAAATATTAGAGAATTTCCATGAGTTCCTAGTTTGCTTGTGCAATTACTTCTTTTGCCTGCACAAAGTTTGCAAGGGCCGTTTGCACCCACATTTCAAATTCCTCACCCTCAGCTGTCTGGCTCTGCACAGCTTCGCCCCTGGCCCACACCCTGTTTCTCATCCCTTCCCCCAACTCAGGCCCTATGCTCTGCCAGTTCTGCTTCCCTTCTCCCACAAGGGCCTGCAAACTTACTCCCATGCTGCCCTCTGTGCCTGGACACACACCCCAGCCCCGATCTTATGTGACAGGCTACCTCCATTTCCTCCTTCAAAGCCTCCTCAAACCCAGTTTTCCACACAGTCCCTCAGGCGTATCTAAAGGAGATGCTTTAGCTCAGCCAGAAATTTTGGGATTCTTATGTACTAATAATGGCAGTTTGGTCCAGCCAAGTTGAGGGCTCCATCTGGCAATGACTTCTCAGCCATTGCCAATTCCTCCTCTATGGCCTTCACTGGGATATTTGCTTAATTAAGGAAAGACTGAAGAATTTGACTCACTGTGACTTGTCCAAAGCCTCACAGTGATTCTGCTGCATGGACAATGGGAGAAGATGAAGCAGAGATCTGCTCTGGAGCTCAGGGAGGAGAATTTTGCCTTTGGGGATAGTCTCTATCGGTGTTCGTATAGTCCCTAGCACCACAAGGCCCCAATCTTGAATGGGGCTTTTGGTCATAACTGTAAATAATTATTGTTATTTCTACTACTACTTGAAATAATTATTAAAAACAATTGACTCTGAAATCATAGAATCAAACAATGGCAGGCTGGAAGGGACCTCAAGAAGTCATGAAGTCCAGCCCCCCTGCACTGAGTCAGAACCTAATAAACCTAGGCTATCCCTGAAAGGTGTTTGTCCAATTCAGTTTTTAAAAACCTTGTAGCAAGGCAACAACTCACCGGTGCAGCACCTCCTGCTGGTCATCTGGGAATTAGCTCTTTCCAGCATATGGAACACCCTCTGCAGGCCAGCATCTCAGCTGCCGCTGGCCCCCCTTGTTCCTCCCAGACCCCAGTGCTTCTTTACCTTGGGGTGCTGCCCCCTGGTAGTGCCCCTTTGTCTCTGGGTTCTGCCCACTGCAGTAACCCACAAATCTGGGTCTCCCCACCCAAGGGAACCCCCCCAACCCTCTATCCCTACCTTGCCTCAGTGGCTACGGCCAGTCATCATCATCTAGCCACCGCTCACTGGGGCAGACTGCAGTCTGTAATGGTCACTCATCATTGGCAAGAGGTTAGGACCTGCTGCCTTTGCCTATCCCTAGCTCCCCCAGTACCTTTTCATCAGCCTTGCACAAGGCCTGCAGGGTTTACCAGGCTAGAGCTCCCAGCTCCCTTTACCCTTCCCCAGCACTGCTGTACTTCAAGTACCTTACTCTCAAGCAGCTAGCCCTTCCCACTCCAGAGCTAGAATGAGACTCCTCTAGCTTCTAGCCCACAGCTCTCTTATAAGGGCCAACTGGGCCCTGATTAAGCCAGCCACACCTGTGGTCAGTTACATAGTCAGCTTCCCCCAGCTGTTCTTTATCCCTTTCCCTGCTGCAGCCCTCTCCAGGGCTGCTTTTAACCCCTTCAGGGCTGGAGCGGGGTGACCATCCCGCTACAAACCTCCAATGATGGCACTTCCACAACCTCCCTTGGAAGCCTACTGCAGAGCTTAACTACCCTTAGAGTTAGAAAGTTTTTCCTAATATCTAACCTAAATCTCCTTTGCTGCAGATTAAGCCCATTACTTCTTGTCCTTGCTTCAGTGGCATGGAGAACAGTGGATCACCGTTCTCTTTGTAACAGCCCTTGACGTATTTGAACACTGTTACCAAGTCCCCCCTCAGTCTTCTGTTCTCAAGACTAAACATGCCCCGTTTTTTAAACCTTTCCTCATAGGTCAGGTTTTCTGAACCTTTTGTCATTTCTGTTGCTCTTCTCTGGACTCCCTCCAATTTCTCCATATCTTTCCAAAACTGTGGCATCCAGACACCGCTCTTCCTCCCACCTCTTCTGTTCCTCAGAACAAGTGTATATAGTCTTGATGTATAACGCAGCACTGCCTCCCTTTTTATCCTGCCTGTCCTTCCTGAACAGGCTGTCCCCTCTGTGCCAATATTCTGCTCTGTGGCAATAGAGGTCTCCAAGCAGCAAAGAAAGTAAAGCACCTTATTCCCAAACATCTCTGGTTACAGAACAAGGGGAAGCTCTTTGGAGCAGAGACCATTTTTTTTGTTCTGTGTTAACACAGAACCTAGAACACTGAGGTGCTGGTCCATATGGAGGCTTCTAGGGCTTAGCACAATACAATAAATAAATAACAATAACAGAAACATTGGTATCTGTAGTACAAGCAAGGCAGACAGAGCCATCAATGGCCTAGATTCTGTGTATGTAAATCTGGAGTAAATTACTTGAAATTGTTGGGCTCACTCCAGGGTGGCCCGGGTGGAAATGAAATCCAAAGCTGGCCCAATGGCTGCTACATTTAACAAGGACAAAAGTGGAAGGAAAATTAACACGGGACTCGATTCCTCATACACACACACCAGTGTAACTCCAGTGGCTTGAATGGGGTTACTCCCAATGTCCATTGATTGAGGCTTGGAAGTGAGTTAGGCTCATTCCTTCTGACTCCACTGGTGCATTTAAGAATCATTATCTGCTTCCCCACTGTCAACACACACCCCCAGGATTAGATGAATAGATTCCTAGATGTTAAGGCCAGAAGGGATCATTGTGATCATCTAATCTGACTTCCTGCTCAACACAGGCCAGAGAACCTCATCCAGTAATTTCTTCCTCAGCACGAGTGGCTAAATATGCATTTGAGTCCAGCCATGTTGCCAACTCTTGTGATTTCATCACAAGTCTCCTGATATTTTCATGCTTATCTTAAAGCCCCACCTTCTGGAATCAGGTGATGACATGAGTGTCTCAGATATCATATTTTAAGTAAGTTTCTAGCCCTCATGACTGCAGAGAAAACTTTGAAAAGGTGAAGACTACAACACCAGGAGACAAAAAGAACCCAAAAGTTATTTTTTAAAAGCTCATATTTTTAAAGTCAATTTCATTATTTCTTTGGGTTTGACACAACAAAGCAGGGATCCTTCAAAGTGGCTGCCTCAGGAGAAAGGGGGAGGAATTAGCCTGCTAGAAGCCTTCAGTAATTCTCTTAGTGCATCTCTCACCAGCTGTGCTCACTGTCTCTGGAGGATGGAACCACAGCTCTATCTGCTGGCAGAACTTCCAACCTGCAACTCTAATTTTTTAAACTAGTCATTTTGGTTTTGATGTAGGCTGGCAGACCTCCGCAGGCTTAAGACAGAATAATGTGCCATCTTTGCCCCTCTCTTTCTCTGGCCCTGAGCCGAGCATGTCTGAGCTAGACCAGAAAATCTGGGCCAGTGTGTTCATCGAGCCATTTTGCATTACACGCTAACCGTGGAAAATCAAAATCTGTTCACAGATAATTCACAAATTGCTCAAAGGGCTAAGTTGATCCAGTAACTTCATGGTCAGGAGTATTTCACCTAGATAAAGTATGAAAATAATCACAGTCACAGTGATGCTATGAACCTCTCAGCCAAGGATCTCAAAGAGCTTCAAAGTTCACAGCAGCCTCTATAGGCAGGGAAGCCTTCTATAGCAGGGCAAACAGAGGCCCCAGGAAGGGAAGTGACTTGCCCAGCATCACACAGCAGGTCAATGGCAGAGCCGGGATAGAGCCCAGACTGCATGATTCCCAGTCCTATGTATTAGGTACAAAACTGTCTCTCCCTGTTCTCTCTCCCCACCGGGCTTGTGGACAGTACAAGAGCTGGACGAGCCAACCTTACACACCCACATCAAGAAATGGGGCTCAGGTGGAACAGTGAAGGCTAAAAGAGTCCTGTGGAGAAGATTTAAATCAGATGTTCCCCTCCCACACACCCACAGCTCTTCTGCGGCCTGTCTGAGTGACGGATCCGTTACTGCAGTCATGGAAAAGATGACCTTATCAAATCAAAATCACTGGGAAAAAAAGACAGTGCCATCTGGCCACTTCTGACATAGCTGCATACCATTCTGTCAGGGTCTAATGCATATTGTACGCTCATCCTTCCCCATGCATTCCTAGGACATTTCTAATCATAACTGTGAATGGCATCCCGCCGGGCTTTTCCAGGATCACGTTCCTGTCTTTACAAATGGCCAATCCTGTGCTCCTACTATGTACCAAAGCCCCTCAGAACTCAGTTGAAGTGTACCCTGCCTCATTAGGATCAGACCAAAGTACTAGTTAATAATGTCTTCATGACTGTGTAAAATAGACTTTTCACTCATTATTGTACCCATTTTCCTAATGTCATCCCAGCAAGATAGTAGCAGAGCAGGTTAGAGACCCCCAAGAGTCCTGGTTCCCAGTCCTCGCTCTGCCTGTTTTCCCATATTGACATATGTCTATAATTAAGCATGAAAAGCAAAAATAAAGTTATTTTTAAACATCCTCTGGGACAGGGTATATAAACCCCATACCAGAATGGAAGGGGTTAAAGAGCAGCAAGCGGCTCAAGTAGTCCCACTCTGCTACACCTATGCTGGTTATTAGGCCTGGGAGGTGGACTTATGAGGAGGAAAGCCCACCTGTAGGAGGCTGGGCGGGATGGTGAATAGACAGCTTGTGGCTCTGTGGGGTAAGAAGCCTGGATGAGGGCTAAGAGCTGTATGAAGACTACAGCCTGCCAGAGCTCCTTTCTAGGAAGGTGTGCTTGGCCAAGTCTATTGGTTTGGCTGGAGTCTAGGAACCTGTTAGGTGTTGCAGCTGGGAGCCTGTCTGCAAAGAAGTGGGCTAAAAGCTGAGCCCAACTGGGCTGAAGATTCTTTGGTTTCCAGTTTCTGTTGGACTGGCATTAAGGGACTCTGTTACCCTGGAAGGGGTTGAAATCTCTGAAATGGCTTGACTAGGGAGGTTAAGCTCTCTACAGCTGCAATGGGCTGAAGACCATGTGGGGAAACCAAGGCAGCTGCATTGCAAGGCCCTGAGGGGATGTGCTGTGATGGCGTTTCTGCCACACGTTGTCATCTTTTTGTGTGTTCATATAACTCAAAGTGGATTCAGTTTGGTAACTAGCAAGTTAGCATCTGGCCAATCAAATCTATCACTATGCATACCTATCTATCTAGTCTAAGGTGTTTCTAGAGCACCCATCACCATCATACCAACGGCTGCATAACATCTAATTACTGATATATGTGAGAAGGAATTGCTTTGCTGCCAGGTTAGGGAGAAAAAAATGAAGTCTCTGCTAAGTTAAGAGTCCGAAGGCTGTGTATTGTGCATGTGCAGAACATAAAGCTTCTTTATCTCTCTGTTGCACTGAGGTGTGCATGTAGGTCTGTGTAATGGGTACGTAATGCAATACAAAGCTATTATTGCATCAGGATTTATGGTGACACTTTCCACCACAAGAGACCATGAATCACTAAAACCTGCATGATGGAATTGCCAGGTAGTGGCTTATGTTTGCGTATTTGTTGTTTGCTATCTTATGTTTGCTTAATGGCTTTCCCATCACCACAAACACAGATGGATTTATTCTCACAACACCCCGGGGAGGTGGGCTGCATCAGTCTCACCATGTTACCGATTGGGAAACTGAGGCACAGAAGAAGTGATGTGATTTTCTCAAGGTTGCACAGTGATTTTTGGGACAGAGCTGGAAAAAAACCCTGGTATCTTGAGTCAAAGTCTAGTGCCTTGATCACACGACCCACCTTTTCCCCTAATGATAAGGTGAGAACTTTGTTCCATTTGAAGCATTTCTCATTTTACTCTCTCTAAGCCAATGGGCAGATTCCCTAGTCAGGCCAGTCCAAATAAAGCCCAAATCCTTAAGTCAGTGTCTACATCCTTTCCCTTGGGGAATATTTCATTAAATAACAGAAGATGCGAAAGGCTCACAGTAATACAAAAGGCCTTAACAACAAACTTCTGTGCTCCCTAACCTGGGAGGAGGGAAGGGTAGGGCTGGGAAGTGTCCTTCACCCACTAGGTAGCTCTTTATAGCTACTATGGAGAGCAACTTCCCTGACCCTGGATCACTCCTGTCTGCTACCCCTGCGTAAGAGGCTGGAAGCCTTTTGTACTGACTTCCTGTAACTGACATGCTTCGTATGCCCTCTGATGACAGCTCCCTGTTCTAAAGGTGCCAATGCTCATAACAAGGCTCATGGGGTATCTTTCATGTGCCCTAAGGCCCAGTTACGCTCAATGTCTCCTAGAGCTGCTGGGGAGTGGAGCCCAGCCTTGATGCCAGCCCTTAGGTTCGGCATGTACTTTCTTCCGCAGCTGGCCATGACACACCTGAGTCTGGGCTTGAGTCCCAGGGAGCACTAACCGAGGGCTGTAACTGCTGTTATGATCCCCACCAGGAAGGGGAAAAGCATCTTTCCCCACCTGTACAACACCTGTGGAGAGCCAGCCAAGGAGCTCCCAGGTTACTAAAGCAGCGATGACCTTGTACTCACACTTTGCTCACCTATTGCATCGCTCATTGAAGGACCTCAAAGCACTTGGCTAACTTTAATACAGCCTCATCACCCTATTGTAGCATTGGTGCTCTTGGCAGAGCTAGGAATAGAACCTAGAAATCCTGACTCAATGGTGGTTCCCACACACACACAATTGCATTCAAGGTGTGCTTCTAAGCCGTTCTAGTTAACCCAGTTCAAAACCCTGTGTGGACTCTTAATTTGATTTAAACCTGGCTTGTCTCAAGTTAGCTTGTGTCAGTGAATTTACAGACAACAGCTAAACCAGTTTCACGCTGATATGTGTTTCCACAAATAGGCTTGCACCAGTTTAACTAAATATGTTTTTAAAACAATTTGACTTAAAGCAGTGCAACTCCTGTGTGTAGGACAAGGCTTCCCAGTCATCTGTCTTACTATGTCCCACTTCTTCCCAGGGACTCAGGAACACAACTCAGGAGTCCTGAATCCAAATCCCCTGGTTTAATTATTACAGCACAGAACCTGCCTGCCAAGCAGTAGCAATCAAGTCATAGGTTGTGGGGGAAAGGGGTGCGGGGGCGGGGGCAGAGGTTAAGGTCAGAAAGGGACCATTAGATCCTTTAGCCTGACCTCCTCTACAACATGGGCCAT
This sequence comes from Eretmochelys imbricata, assembly GCF_965152235.1. Lineage (NCBI taxonomy): Eukaryota > Metazoa > Chordata > Testudines > Cheloniidae > Eretmochelys > Eretmochelys imbricata. The sequence continues at coordinate 7,647,088 of NC_135593.1, read as the reverse complement.
AGAATTTTATCCAATTAACCCTGCGTTTGTGTTAGACAAAAGCATATCTTCCTGCAAGACACCCAAACTTCATTTGAAAACGTCAAGAGATGGAGAATCCACCACTTCCCTTTGCAATTTGTTCCAGTGCTTAATCACCCTGACTGTGAAATGTGTGCCTTATTTCTCATTTGAATTTGTCTCTCTTCAACTTCTGACTGCTTGCCATTAGATCCCTACTTCTGTCCTTAATGATTTGTCCGCTGATTTCTTGAAAATTTACTTGATCTGGTTGAAAAACATGGCGGATTTTTTTACAGCATTTCTCACAAAGAATCAGTCCCTTTTTTTCTTGGAAAAATCAAAATTTGGAATGTTTGGACAAGCTATAAAAATGTACTTTTTTAAAAAATAAAAACACTCGAAACCCCGTTTGGAGCTTCCAGCTGCCCATCCCAAGTCTCAGCCCTCTGAGGCTAATGCAGGGTAACATCTGTCCTCTGCAGGGTTCAGTGCCATTGCATGGGCTAGTGGGAACACAGACCAAATACAGCACACAGGTGAGCTTCCAACTTGCAAAGAACACTGACTGTGAAATCCATTTCACAAGGAAGAGTCCACCAGATGGCAGTGTATCAATGGGGGAGCCTTTAGCAGGCTGGTAGCCCACAGAAGCCTTTATTACTGCAACATGAATAAAGCCGTCATCTCAGACCAAGGATGCATTGCAAAAAGATTCCTAACTGCATAAACAAGCTGCCAAAATATCTCCTAAATCTGTAGGATTAGCCTATCTATAAAGCCGTTAGCTGGAGATTTGTATCATGAGGGGCATAACCACTGTTGCACCTAGCTCCCCTTTTTCTTCATCATCTTTCCTCTGTCACCTTAGTATATTTGTATTAGGGTAGCACTCAACCAGGACCAGAGCCCAGTTGTGCCGGGCACTGAACAACCATGCAGTACAAGACAGTCCTTGCGTCAAGGAGTTTACAGATGCTCCTTCTTTTCCCCTGCATTTCCCCCAACTCCAACAGCCCCTGTGCCTTCTGCCACTGCCCAGTGAATAGCTAATTGTTGGATGCTGGAATCGTGACATTAGTGGTAACTCTGTTAAGATTCACACAGTTCAATGCAAAGAGTGCTTTTTTGCTTTTTTTTTTAGTTCAGTATATTGGCTAGCCCATGTCATGCAAAATGCTCAGATACAATGGTGACGGAAATAGACAGGGTGCACATGATTGATGCCACTCTGATTCCTTTCCTCCCCCTCCTCTTATTTTCCCTCCCTTATTTGCTATTTTGTATGTCTCAAAAGCATGCTATGTACTCTGTACATGTTTTAAAATAGAGACAGAACTTAGCCTGGAAGTGCTTAGACACAAAAGGTGCCTCCTAATAATACTTGGCGCTTTGATCGTGCTTTATATGTTCAAAGCACCATACAGAACATAACTAATGAATCCTTAAAAATACATCCCATGAAGTAGCTGGACAAGCATTCTTCTTCTTAGGTGGCATCTCCATTATGAGCTTTGTAACCAGGGTAGCCCATTCTGTGGGATCCTCTGCTAATCTCTTTGTGAATGAATTGTCCTCTTGGTCCATGTAGGATACAGCATCATCCATCCAATATCGTCTTGTTCTGCCTTGTGTTCTTCTGCCATCAACTTTCCCTTCTAGCACCTGCCAACATGCATCTCTTGCTGAACCACTTCAAATAAACATGATTTATTTCCATTTTACAGATGGGGAAACTGAGAGGAGAAGTGACTTGTCCAAGAGCACACAGGAAATCAGCAGAAGAATCAGGTTTAAAATTTGGGTCCTCTTGAGCCCTCACTTCATATTCAGCTCTCTAGCCCACATGCTTTGTGCTTTCCTTCTCCACAGGTCTTCTCAAGTAGGCCCACAAGCCCACAACCGTCATTAAATCTCTCCTTCAGAAAAAACTTCTACCATGAGAAGTGAGCCAATAGACTAGGCACCTTCCGCTACTGAAACAACCATGTAGCCATATTGCTGTAACCCATTGTCCTTTTTCTTTCAGTTCCATCCCTGCCATTCTGCTGTCTCTTCATGCCTCAGTCACAGCATAATATTGGTGGGCTGTAAAGCAGTGCAATAATACTCATTAAAAAGGCGCAAGAGAGAGGAAGTGACACATGGTTTTTTTGTATGGTTGATAGGGAATCAGGGCCAAATTCTGGCCCAGATCCTCAAAGGTATTTAGGCTCCGATTGAAATCAATGGAAGTCAAGCACCTACATACCTTTTGAGGATCTAGGCCTTTGTCGTGGCCTTCAGTGTTTGGCATATAGGGAATTGCTGATCAAAGGTGGATATTGAAGAGAGATGTTGGCCATGAGGTAGGAATCCTGGGGTGGAATTCTCCAGCCTGCGTTAGGCAGGAGGTCAGACAAAATGGTCGTAACAGTTTCTCCTGGCCTCAGAAATCTGTCAATCTGAGGTGCTGCCCTAAGCCCCAGTCATATGAGTTACCCCACCAAGCCTCTCTTATTCCAATCACATCATAGTTCCTTGACTGTGTCAGGACTTCCAATTCTTCCTGCTTGTTTCCCAGGCTTCTTGCATTCGTGTACAGACACCTAAGATAACTAGCCAATTGTCCTACTTTCTCAATATGAATCAGGAGGCCCGCCCTGTTGCACCCTCCTCCTTGTGTTTCCTCCTGGGATCCTACTTCCCCACTTACCACTGGGCTTAAGTCACCATCCCCCGGCGAACCTAGTTTAAAGCCCCCCTCACTAGGTTAGCAAGCCTGCCTGCGAAAATGCTCTTCCCTCTCTTCGTTAGGTGGATCCCAACCCTTCCTAGCAATCCTTCTTCCTGGAACAACATCCCATGGTCAAAGAATCCAAAGCCCTCCCTCCAACACCACTTGCACAACCAAGCATTTACCTCTACAGTTCGATGGTCCCTGTCTGGGCCTTTTCCTTCAACAGGGAGCTTGGCTGCTGGTGGGTGCAGAACACCCCCCAATTTTTCCCCGTGGAGCACCCACGGAGTCGGCACCTATGGCTGGGATAACTTAAAGCAGCAGCGACAAGCTGTCAAGGAAAACAGCACGTATTTAACTATGATGGGTCCTTCTGCCCTGTCCTTTGCCACTGAAAATCTGTCATCAGCCATTTGCTCGCCTCCTGCCCAGTTCCTTGCGCTCTGACCCTGCATGCTGCTGCTCAGACGTAGCAGTGGTGACAATCCAGGGGGTACGTGTGCTCTTTCCTCCCTCGCCAGTCTCAAGTACAAGCAAGCAGCGGGGTGAGGTTTCCATTTAAACAGGAGGAAGAATGGCAGCTGCAACCGAAAGGGAAATGTCTGGATTCCTCAGCGGGGCGTGGAGTGATATCCCACTGTATTCTCAAGCCAAACATCCCCACGCCAAGTACCACTGGAACCTTCATCCTAGCACATCAGGCTGTTCCCTGGAGGGTGGGGACATCCACCAGGATGTGGAATCACCTCCCCAGCAGCTGTAGGGTTAACATCGTCTGAACCATCCTTGAGAAGGAAGGAAAGACAAACATGCTCCTGAGGGATTTCCACCTGGGGGCTCCCCCTGCTTCCTTGGTACCTTACGCAGCTGCTTCTTTTGACCATCCAGGGGGCCAGCTCTGCATGGAGGACATTCACTTTTATCTCCCCCTGTTCTGTCCCTTTCATTCCCATGCTTGCTCTGGAAATGAAAGAGTTAAGCAGATTTTTCTGTTGCGTGCTTTCGTCTGGGCACAACCAGGGGACTTGGGGTTCTTGCTCACTACCCTGACACATGCCTTCAAGGCTGAACTTCCTCTGGAACCGTTTGCATCTTCCCCTTCCGCTTCCAGCAGCTCCTCTTGGGTCAGGGTTTTGATCCAGGATGGATGCGGTAAGAGCCAGAGAGGCTGATGCCCGTGCTCAGGTGGCCATTGTAGTGGTGGATGATTTTAGTACTTGCCAAGCAAACAGGACCCACCAGACGCTGAGCACAACACAGCGAGGAAAACACAGAAATGGCAAAGTCTGGGGAGGGCAGTGGGGATAGGAAAGTGCCTTGGATTCAAGACGAAGGAGGGCACTGAGGACACCCGCAGCCCAGGAGAAGAAATTCAGAGATGCAGAAAAGAGGAGAAATTGTGTGAGCTGGACTGGATTCCAAAGGATGCCTCTTAGAACTCAGCTCACACTGCAACAAACAGCCAGATGGCTGTGTATGCTAGAGAGACCCCATTGGGAAAGGAAATGGGAGGGAGAGAAGGGGAACAGGGTCAATTCGACATGGCTATCCATTCCCAGAGGAAGAGGAAAAGGAAATGCAGATGATGAGTTGTCTTCATGGTCTCAACAGTAGCTGAGCCAACGCAAGAGCAGGGGACAGAAAAAACAGAAGATTGTCTTTGGCTCTCTCTTGATCTGTGTATTTTTCTCTCTGGCTCTTGCTCCCTGTAGCATGGTCTCATGGTCTGGAAGTTCTACATTTTCTCTGCAAAGATTCTGGAGCCCTGAAGTGCAGAGCCCTTTATGGGACCAGAGTCAGCCAAGGCGTTTGCCAGCCCCAATACCAACAGTCCAAGCAGCCATCCCTGGGGGATGGTATTGCAACACTCATAGTGGGCTGACTGTGATAAATCACTTTCTGGCACAGCCCCTGGGGTGCAGCTTTTGCCACGATCAGAAATATTGATTCTTCTATTTGCTTTTCCTTCGGCGACTAGCCCTGTCACCTCTTTGCCCGGTTCATTTGGGACATTCTCCTCTTGAAAAGATCAAGGTCTATAAAAGCCATTGTGTATGCATGCACTACTGCCCTCAATTCTGATTCCATCCAATAAACTGTGGGTCCCACCATCTTTATTGCTAGTTCTACCATAAGTGATCATGGAGATTTTGGTTTTTGCTCAGATTGTAGGGGTCTGGGCTTCTGCAGCAGGAGAATCTGAGTTCTATCCATGCTGCTGCCGTGAAATAGCAGCCGACATGTGTGACAACTGTGGTGTTGTGAGTGGCTGTGGATTTGTAACATCCTCTTATATTTCTATAGAATTTTTCATCCCAAAGGATCTCAAAGTGCTTTTCGAACTCTCTCTCTATATTACTAGCAAAATGCAGCCACTTCTGGTATGGAGGGTACCTAGTGCACAGCACAATGCACAACATGGGGTGGGGAGGACAATTTTGGGTGGCAACAAGATAACCCTATATGCTTATGCAAAGTGCCTTATGGGATCTTTAATTCCCAGGCAGAGTAGCCAGTAGCTCATTCATCTGAAAGGCCCCTTAGTAGAAAACTAGCAGAGCTGAATTGGTGGGAATTTTCTCTTGAGGGGTGGGTGAGTGTCCATGTGAACAGAAAATGCAGTTTCCGTACAATCAAAATTTTCCATGGGCAAATTTGTTCACCCTGCTGAACTGATGTAGTGCCTCATGGGAAATGTAGTCTGGCCAGAGAGCCTGGCCCATAGCGAAGAATGGGGCCTAAGGTATTTGAACGACAGTCCCAATGAGGTGCCATGGCTGATCAAGCAGACATAGATTAATGTCACATTGACTTGAAGCAAAACATTTTGGTTTGGGAATATGAGAATATGGTTTTTGTAAAGGGAAATCATGCCTCACCAATCTACTAAAATTCTTTGAGGGGGTCAACAAGCATGTGGACAAGGGTGATCTTCAGAAAGCCTTTGACAACGTCCCTCACCAAAGGCTCTTAAGCAAAGTAAGCTGTCACAGGATAAGAGGGAAGGTTCTCTTATGGATTGGTAACTGGTTAAAAGATAGGAAACAAAGGGAAGGAATAAATAGTCTGTTTTCAGAAAGGAGAGTGGTAAATAGTGGTGTCCCCAAGGGGTCTGTACTGGGACAAGTCCTATTCAACATATTCATAAATGATCTGGAAAAAGGAGTAAATAGTAAGGTGGCAAAATTCATGGATGATACAAAACTACTCAAGATAGTTAAGTCCAAAGCAGACTGCGAAGAGTTACAAAGGGATCTCACAAACCTGGGTGACTGGGCAACAAAATGGCAGATGAAATTCTATGTTGATAAATGCAAAGTAATGCACATTGGAAAACATAATCCCAACTATACAAATACAATGTTGGGGTCTAAATTAGCTTTTATCACTCAAGAAAGAGATCTTGGAGTCATTGAGGATAGTTCTCTGAAAACATACACTCAATCATGCAGCAGCAGTAAAAAAGCAAACAGACTGTTGGGAATCATTAAGAAAAGGATAGATAGTAAGACAGAAAATATCATATTGCCTCTTTATAAATCCATGGTATGCCCACACCTTGAATACTGCGTGCAGATGTGGTCGCCCCATCTCAAAAAACATATATCGGAATTGGAAAAGGTACAGAAAAGGCCAACAAAAATGAGTAAGGGTATGGAACAGCTTCCTTATGAGGAGAGATTAATAAAACTGAGACTTTTCAGCTTGGAAAAGAGATGACCAAGGGGGGAATATGATAGAAGTCTATAAAATCATGACTGGTGTGGTGAATGTGAATAAGGAAGTGTTATTTACTCCTTCTCATAACAAAAGTACTAGGGGTCACCAAATGAAATTAATAGGCAGCAGGTTTAAAACAAACAAAAGGAAGTGTTTCTTCACACAACGTACAGTCAACCTGTGGAACTCCTTGCCAGAGGATGTTGTGAAGGCCAGGACTATAACAGGGTTCAAAAAAGAACTAGATAAATACATGGAGGATAAGTCCATCAATGGCTATTAGCCAAGATGGGCAGGGATGGTGTCCCTAGCCTCTGTTCGCTAGAAGCTGGGAATGGGTGACGGGGATGATTACTTGTTCTGTTCATTCCCTCTGGGGCACCTGGCATTGGCCATTGTCGGAAGACAGGATACTGGGCTAAATGAACCTTTGGTCTGACCTAGTATGGCTGTTCTTATGTTCTTATGAGAATGTTTCATTTCGATTGGAAACACTGAAATGTTTCAAATAAAATATTTTCAGAACTTTGAGTTCGGCAAAAGATTTTCCTCTTTCAACTTTTGTGCCGAACTTGGAACAAAATACATTTTGATATATTAGAATTTTCCATAGAGTGGAAATGTGGGGTTGTTGTTTTTTTTACCAGCTGTAAAAACTAGTGACCTGCTTATAGAGTCAAATAAGACAGAGCCTGCATGTCAGGGGGAGAGAATGGATATGGGTTCCAGCGTGGTCTAGTGGCTGAAGCAGTGGGCTGTGGGAATCAGGATGTGGAGTACCATTCGTGACTCAGTCAGTACTTACCATTTGACCTTGGGAAAAACATGTCACCTCTCTGTGCTTTAGTTTTCCCCATCTGTTTAAGTGTGGGGAGGGGAAGCGGGAAATAATACTGTGACCTTACCTTTGTAGGGCTTTGAGAACTTTGATGAAAATCACTAAATCCGTTCAAAGAACTATTATTAAATTAATCAGAAGGCTAGATGTGCTAATAGCCTCTCTTCGTGCTAACATACTGCATAACCAGGTCCTTTGGAAGCTTCAGCTCTCCAAGCAACTGAGAAGGTAGGAAGTGTTAAAGCATGCTAAAGCAGGAGAGCTTTTCTTTCTCATTTTGGCTGTCTCTCTCTCTCATTCAAGGCTCTCTTTGTGGTTTGGTTTGTAGCCGTGATGTGTCGAATATGGATTCTTTCTATCTATTCAAGTAGAATCTACAGCAGACAAGTTCACACCAGAGGCAAGAGAGATGAGAGTTCTTTTTTCTCCCCATCAGCCAGCCATGCATAAAGAGACTTGATCCCACAGTGCTGCAGGCAGCAGCAAGGGCAAAATCAGGATTACCTAGTAACCCCATCCAGCTGGCGGGAAGCATCGCGCTATTTTGTTTTCCTTTGACACATTCTCCTCCATTAAGGTTTAGTCTTTTATCTGTTCAAGAGCATAGTGTCCTCAATTTAAAATGAAATGACTGTGCGGAGTATGTGTGTGTGAGAGAGAAAACTAGGTTAACACAAAGGAAAATGCATAGTTAAAAATCACAAAACAATCTGGTGATGAAAAAGTGATGTTTCCCACTGCACTGATGGTCCAGAGGCCAGCTGGCGTAAACCAGTGTGGCTCCATTAACTTTAACCCCATGTGCAGGGCACCTGCATTTCACGCTAGTTAGAGTTGATGTGAGGGCTCTCAACAGAACTTGTTCCCAGCCCCCAGCATGGGGAAACAGGTCATGACTGAGCCAGAGTGCACTGCACTATGACTGTTCTCCGCTTCCTTGGGCCCTGAGGCTGCTCTAACGTACCTAGGGATCAGGTAGGTGTCTGCACAGCCCCAGGATACAGGGGCTGTCTTTGTCCCATATGTACCTCGCCAAAACCCAAGTGTAAGAACAAAGTAACTGCTAAGCCTTAAGGCAAGGAAATGTTGTTTTAATGGGTATGCCACACACCTGAAGTGGGGCTGGGGAGGAGGAGCAATTGAATGGAAGTTGGGGAGACACTGTGTTCTGTTGCACTGCGTGGAGAATGAAAGAAATCTCTGTGTTTTTTATAAACATCATGTGCACTTCAGTTTACTTGTGAGATATTATCCTGTCTGGCTGCATGTAGTTAGATTAAAAGAGGTTGCAAGGGGGAAACCAACAGGGAATGAAACAGTGGCAAGCAAAGATAAGGTACTATCACAGAGAATGCCACCAGTCCAAACAATGAGGCAAGCTATTAATTGGGAAACATCCCTGGCCTGACTCCAAGTAGACTGGTGAAATTTATTCTTCCCAGGCTGAGATCAGAAGGAATGCTAAAACCTTAAAGATGCTAGCTGTCCTAGACAGAATGAGTGGGTTGTTAGTAATGGCTGCAGATGCATGTCTAACTGAGAGAGACAAAGGATCATGCAGGAGCAGTGTGGGCTGCATCTCCCACCCCAGAGATGAAGGTAACTGGGGTGAATAGATCTTAGCAAAGCATGCAAGGAAAGAGTAAGGTTTAGGGAAGACAAAATATGCACATAGACCTATATTGTTTTTACCCTTTACTCTGCATCCTGTGTACCTTTAGCTGAATAAATAATGCTTTGTTTTGAATAAGCTGTTTTCTGAGTCACTTCAATCAGCCATTGGTCACAGGTCCCTGGAGGAAATGGGTTTATAGTTGCCAAGCATAATTGGGCCTGTTGTGTTAATATGGCTGGGAAACAGGGGTTGCCACCCAGAGATCAAGTCCAAGAGAGGTTGGACCGTGGGGTTGGACCCCTTTGAGAGGGGTGCAGGAAGCCAGGCCTGACCCTGCAGACTGCTCTAAAGAGGGACTGAAAAGGGTCTAAAGCATAGTTTGCCCTGTAACCATGACAAATGGCATTAGGCTTTGTGGATGCTGGGCCACAGAAGAAACCTGCTGAGGCTGTGTAGCTGTGTGTTTATGCCAGCGGGAGCGTAAGTGGAAGGAGAGGAATGCTGGTGAGGGGGGGAATGGTAGGGGATAGCGAGAATGAGACAGCAGTTTGCAGGGTGGGGATGACCATACCGATGGGAGTATGTGAGAGAAGTGGGGTGTGGTTATGTCCGGGAGATATGTGTGGGTGGCAGGGGAGACGCTGCTGGGGAGGCAAACAGAGTAGCTTGGTGGCTGGAATTATTACAGCACTGTGTGCGTGTTGGGAGGGTAGATGGATGGGAAATCAGGGGGGACTGGAGATATCAGAATGGGTGCATTGTCACAGAAGCTGTTGGCTTGTGAGTGTGTGTAAAATGGAGAGATATCAGGGTGTGTGTGGGGCCCCCGGGGAGGATTTCGGTATTGGCACAATGTGAAGGAGGGAGATATTAGGGCGGGTGTCCTTTAGGGAGCGTTGGAGATATCTGAGATCTTTTCCTCCCCTCCAATCAATTCTTTAGCATCGCCATTTAAAAATTACTTCCCCGTTTTATTCATTCTTATCCTCTTTTCGGAAGGAGATTAAAGTTTGACAATTGAGAAAATTCTTGTGGCTGTATCGCTGTCTCTGGGCACTGAATGAAAGAGCACAGTAGGTTCTGGGGCCTCGACACTCTGTCTCCAGAGAGAGAGGTGTTTTTCCTGTTCTTTTGAACGATGCCTTGATTTGAATCTGTAGATCTGTTTCTCACTCATTTGAGAACAAGCTGAGCAGGCTGGGGAGAGTCCCAAGGAGCTAGAGACAGGGAGCAGTGTGATTGACTACCACTAGATTCCTTGTCAAAGACTAGATTTCTCCTGTATTCACTTGGGATCTCATGATCTTCAGCACCATTACGGGTCTGCCAAGATGGTTTCAGGATCCGGTCAGCCCAGAGTGGCTGTTAGTGGGAAAGAAGGATGATTTTATGGTTAGGGTGCTGATGAAGACTCAGGAGATCTGGGTTTAATTCCTAGCTCTGCCACAAGCTTTCTCTGAGACCTTGGGCAAGTCACTTAATCACGTCGTGTCTCAATTCCCTATCTGTAAAATAGGAATAATGACACTCCATTTTGTCTATTTAGACTGTAAGCTTTTCAGGACAAGGATTGTCACATGCTTTTGTACAGTTCCTAGCACAATGGAGCTACAGTCTTGGTTGGGTCTCTAGGCACCGTCATAATATGAATAATAGTCTTTGGTGTGGGGCTGGAAGTGTGAAACACAGCTCTTTGCTACGATAATATCCCCTCCATCAGTCAAGCCGTTCCTTGCCCCTGTGAGAACAGAAGTCCTCCCTGCTGTATCTGATTGGATTCCAGGTGCCCTAGAGGGATTAGGCGTTGAAACATTCTGCCCAGAATGGTTTAGCAGAAGCATCTAACAATCTTTTATCCACAAAGATTGGTGCCTAGCCACACACACACACACACTGGGTCTCATCCTACCAGGTTACCGGGGGTGACAGAAGATCAAAGGCTGATGAAGAGGCGAGTGAGGTAGTTGGAGCATTCATGGTGGAAGCCTTGCTCTGAATCAGATTTATTGCAGCACTGGATATTTTTACATTCCTAGGCTGTGACAGTGACAGAGGCAAAGAAACAAATCTTCTCCCTCTGCCAGAGCATCAGCAAAGTCTCGTCCTGCAGACCTCTTCAGGTTGTATGGACTTCTGAATCTGACTTGCCTTAACTCCTCCACCCAATCACGTTTTTGAAGCTGTGAGTAAATGCCCGTTCCTTTTGCTGATGACAACTGATAGTTCCCAAGATGCATTGTCAGGGTATAAACTCACTGCTTTACAGAGTCTCATCCTATTTGCTGAAGGAAGTTTGAGGTATTATCATAATTGGTTTATTTGTGTTGTGGTAGCATCTTGGAGACCCAGTCATGGACCACGATTCCATTGTGTTGGCACCATCCAAACACAGAACAAAAGATGGTCCCAACCCTAAAGTGCTGTATCCAGTGGTGAGTGAGTCACTACTTATGAGCCAGGTAGCCTAGCGCTGACCCAGCACTGTGGTCACTAAGGTATGGATTTGATTGGGGGAGATGGGTGCCCAATAGCTTAATTAGGCAGGAGGCTGATGAGCTAATGAATGAAAGCAATCAACCTGTCAGCTGGGAACAGTTAACGGACAGGAAGGAAGTGCAAGGGGGGAGACTGGCAAGGGTCAGGGGGATACAGGATCCGAGGATGGTGAGATCTTGCTCTTTTCTTCCCTGGAGAGTGGGCTAAAGGGGAAGATTGCTTCCAATTGTATATTACTGCAAAAGGCTGTACTGGTGAACTGTTGGAGGGGACCCAATAAATAACACAGTGGTGCTTATAAACTCTGAAGCATCCACTCTGTGGTGGTCCACAGGGCGGAGAAGAGAGCCTGTTACATCCCTGATCATGTTTTAATGGATTGCCAGCAGAATTTTGCATCAGTGGACAGGCTGAGTTTGTTCTTCCTCTCTGAGAGATTCCCATAGCCCATGGGTAAAGTCCACAGTGGGGCTGCTGGATGTTGTTGATGAAGACTAAGCAGGTGCGAGGCCAGAGAGTGTGATCACAGAGCACCAAACCTCTGAATGGGGCACCTTGCTGATTCTTAGGAGAAGAAAACAAAGGGATGAGAGGAGGAAGAAGAGTCTCCAAAATAACATCCTCCTAAAAAAAATCAGAGAGAAAGAGAGAAGACGCATTGGCTGCAGATGGAGCTATAAGACGTTTAGAAAACAAACTCAGGAATACTGTAATATGTCACATTGTGAGGTATAAAATTACTACATTTTGTGACTTGACAAAATGTCTGGGTCGAAAAAAATATCAGACCTCCTAGGTACCAGGACAAAAACCAGTGCCGGGGGAGCCAAGCCTCAAAATGGAAACATTGCAGGGCTGTAATGCCCATTAACATGGGCAAGGCTTGGGCTGGGGCCGGTGCAAGAATACTGCTTGGTAGTGAAGGCGATGGAAACACAAATGCTGCACATGGGCAGAAGGGCCCTGATCCAAACCCCCCTGAAGACAATAGGTATTTTCCTGTTGACTTCAATGGGCTTTGGATCAGGCCCAGTGTGCTCAATCCTGCAAGGTGCTGAGCCCTCAGGCCCAGATCCTCGGTGGTATTTAGGTGCCTAACTCCTACTGCAATCAATAGGTATTAGGTACCTAAATGCCTGTGAGAATCTGGGCCTGAGAGCCACCAACTCCCATTTACTTTATAGGAATTAAAGGATCATCTGCCTTGTAGAATCAGGCTCTAGTTGCATTTTATTATGTCTAAGACTTTCCTGTTCCAGCTGAAGTCAGTGGAATTACATGGACAAAATCTGGCTAATAAAACATACATAACACACACAGTGTACGTACTTACACTTGGCTTGCAGCCTGAAATATGTTAGTGATCCAGTTAGACCACGCACCCCGCATATGATGTTCCTGTAATGAAATGACAACATCTCCACCCTCGCAAGGCAGCTGGCTGGGAGTGTTTCTGTTAGGAACTAATAATACTACTTTGCACATATGTAGCATCTTTAATCCAAGAGTCACAAAGCACTTAATAAACAACAGTTAATTAACCTTCCCAGTGGCTCACTGGGGTAAGTAAGGCATCTGTATAAGGATTAATTTTCCCAGCATCAAAATGCATCAGGTATTTAACAGCAGTTTGCACAGTGACAACACCAATGGCAGAAGCGTCCTAAATTCTGGATTAAAACTGCAGGGGGGATGCCAAGAGAGGTTGTGGAATCTCCATCACTGGAGGTTTTTAACAGCAGGTTAGACAAACACCTGTCAGGGATGGTGTAGATAATACTTAGTCCTGCCATGAGTGCAGGGGACTGGACTAGATGACCTCTCAAGGTCCCTTCCAGGCCTATGATTCTATGAAAATGAACGTAACTCAACTGGAAATGGGCCAGGATCCCTGGGCAACCATCCTTACTCTTGAGAAAAAGATCTTCCATAGGCAGGGCCTTTTTATTACATCATCCTAAAGAAAGCATCTCCAGGAGCACAGTGTCCTCTCGCATCTTGCAGGGTTCAATATTACTGTAGAGCAGCAGTAGTCAAAAAGCAGACTGCAGGCCAAATCCGCACCGCCAGATGCTTCTGAAGGGAGCCTGAAATGTATTTATTAACTTTAACTTATTATTAAAATTATTATTTTCTCTGGAGTCTGGACCTTAACTTAACCTTGACCAAGAAATTTGGACCTTGACAAAAAATAATTGACTCCCCCTGCTGTAAAGAGTAAAATGCCATCTCTTGTATCCCCAGTACGACTTTCTGCAGCATGTCTATACCACAGCAGCCCAACTATCGTCCTGCAGCTGTGCGGTGAGATTAGGTCAAACTAACCGCAGCACACAGAGCACATTTTTTCACAGACTTCAATGATGTAGCTACGTCTGTCTAATTTTTAGGTGTAGACCAGGCCTTAGAAATCTCCCATCCATGATCTGATCCATACTGACACTATTTAGGCCACGTCTACAGGTGTTACAGCAGTACATCTAGGGCACAGTAGGCCGCTGTAGCACTGGAGTGTAGACACGTCCTGCAGCAACAGAAGGGGTCTTTCTGTTGCTGTAGTAATGGCACCTCCCCAAGGAACGGTAAGCAGGTTGACAGAAGCATTTTTCTGTTGACTTAGCTGCATCTACACCGGGGGTTAGGTCAGCATAGCTGCAGCATTCAAAGATGCGAATTTTTCACACCCCTGTGTACCATAGCTATGTCCACCTAACTCTTCAGTGTAGATCAGGCCACAGTTTGCAAGTTCAGAGCATGAAGTTTCAGGATCAGTTGGCCAAGTGTTTCAAAAGAGACTAACCATTTTGGGTGCCCAATTTGAGGCATCTTAAAAAGAAATGATTTCCAGAAGATACTTAGCCTCTCCCTCTGAAATTCAGGCTCTGTCAAGATATCTCAAATTGGGCCAACACCAGAGACACAAAACATTGTGGTTTCTTGTGGCCCGAAGGCGCCATGAATCCAAATAATTCCACTGGGAATTGTGCAATTTAATCTTTTCTGTGTCATGTGGCTTTGGAACCATCATAGTCTTTATGGAAATCTTTTTTTTTTTTTTTTTTTGGAGTTCCAGTTGTTGAAAAACATTCCTACATTCCTATTTCTTTATTACCAGGAACAACAAAATAAAAGTCATCAGCCTGGATTTTAGAGGTAATGCCATGGGGCAAGACAGAGTTTGGCCCCAGCAGTTCTCTCTCATGCCCTGGGCTACTGGGTGGCTGGGAATACAATGGAGGTGTTTTGCTCAGCAGCTGCAAGGGAATGGGAGAAGAGGAGGAGCTGAGATCTTGGAACAGCTTCAGTGGGTGGGAAGCTAGACTGGAGCTTAGGAGAACTGGGGTCTGTTCCTGATTCTGCAACTCACCTGCTGTGTAACCTTGGGAACGTCATTTCACCTCCCTGTGCCTCTGTTTTCCCTCCTACCCTTTGTCTGCCTTGTCTACTCAGCTTGTAAACTCTTTCGGACAGAAGTGGTCTCTTGTTATATGCTTAGCATTATGGGTCTTTGATCTTGGTTGAGGCATCTAGGATGTGGCAACTTGAAGTTGCCTGGGTAGAGTAGGATGGAGAAAATGGATAGAGAGGGTGCTAGAGAACCCCAGTTCCTGCAAATAATATTATTATAAAGTTTCCTTTGAGTGTAACATAAACCAAGAGGAATCAAGAATGATGTGAAGGTTGGCAGTGCATCCTGGCCTTTAATACATCCTGCTGTGCCCAGGTATTCCAGTACATGAAGCCAGTATAATCAGCCATGCTCAACCACAGGGCAATGTTAGGAGAGAAGGGTACCCCTTTAACTCCTTTAACCACCCCTCTGCTTTTGCCATGGGACTGGGAGCCTAGAAACTCAGGGTCTATACTCTGTATAGCACTTAGCCCTTCTGTGCCCCCCATCTATTGCTGTTCTAAAATGGGTGTAGTAACATTCGCCAACCTCACAGGGGATGCCATGAGGTTTAAACTGAGGCCTGCAAAGAGCTTTGAGATCTTCAGATGAAAAGCACCAATGTGACTTGTAAAGTCTTATTCATTTATTAGACCTAGGGGAGTTCTGCTGTTAGGCAGATGACTGCCCTTGTCATACTACTGTAAAGGGAAGGCCCCTTGATGTGAAATGTTTATTATTAGAATTTCTTTTTAATGGTCTCGTTTAGGGGATCATTTTGGTGGTACTTAGATTTTCCATTATTGGTTTGTATGAATGGCTGTCTCTTATCTCCCCTCTTTCTAGTGCTGCATTAGTTTCTTTCCAAGCCCTTTATACCTCTCTCTAGCAGTAATAGTTCCCTGGTTTCCCCCTGCAATTATGACATTTTATTCCAAGACCAAGATACAGAAAGATAATTTGTTCTTTTGCAGCTCTTTCATCTGCATATGCTGCTTAAGGCAGCCATGCAGATTTAAAAAGTTTGACAGTTTCAAGGTAGAACAATAATAATCTCAAGACTCTCCATTCACACAGTAGTTTTCATGCGAGCATCTCAGAGTTGGTCATAGACGTTAATTAAGCCTTACAACACCCCTTGTGGTAGGTCAGTATCATTAGCCTTATTTTGCAAACAGGGAAACTGAGACACATAGCAGGGAAAGTGATGTGCCCAAGATCATGCAATATGTCAGTGGCAGAGCCAGGAATTGAATCCTAAACACTAATTTTGCCCTGTTTCTTGTCACTATTTAATGAAAAGATTATTGCTGTAGTATAGAGTTGATGGGGAGTGGCTGCACATTCCCTCTCCCTACCTGCCCTCTTACCTCCTACCCTTCCAATCCCATATGCACACCTAACATCAAATACCAAGCAACTACCCTGACCAAACACTACTGGAGTATTCTACAGTATCTGTCCAAAATGCTAGAATTTGCAATGTCTCTCCAATGATACTGCAGGGCACTGGACCACTTCTGTAGATGGCTGCAGATCTGGAGGTTTTCCAGGTAGTTGTGTACCAAACACTCAGCAACTTGCAGTAATATCTAAACCCGGGGACAAATCCTCAATGGGAGTAAACTGACATCGCTCCATTAACTCCAAAGGCATTGTGCTGATTGTCACCCACTGAAGATCTGCCTCCAAGATTTGAAAAGGGATTGGATATTTGTGTGGATATAAATAATCTCCAGAGTTGTTACAATTAATAATAAAACTTCTGGCAGGGATAGTAAACCTTATGCTTCAGGTTTTAAGCCAATCTCGATTACATATAAGGATGCGACCTAATGTTGGATGCAGATTAAATCACATCTACCCACTGCAGACTTCTTACATTTTCTGCTGATGCCTTTGGTGTTGGCCAATGAGAGACAGGACACTGGACTAGGGGGACCTCGGGTCTGATCTAATATGACACACCTGTCCACATTAGCTTAAAGCACAGCCTTGAGCCTGGGAGAGTAGAAAGAGGACTGTCAATGCTTGGACCTCTAGGGAATGTCACCAGCACAGCAGGAGCTGCAGAGAGCCCAAAGCAAAAGCACTCACACTCATCTGGGCTTGTACTGCCCTAGATCCGTCACTGCAAAGGCAGCGGAAAGGAATCTTGCCTCCTAGGATCAAAAGGCCGGGAACCCAGCAGCAGTAACTTTAACTGCAAGGGCAACCACTGCTTGAAGGCTTTAACATGCTTCATATACGAATCCCTCCTGAACATAAAACAAATGAGTGGCACAACATGTGTTGTTAATTAAAGGTTTTCAATGTGCCACGCCTGCTACACGCCTCACCAACTGCCCCAGTCAGCACTTCTGTGGGGGCTTGGCATAGGGCTGCAGACCATTCTGCTGCCTCTGGCACCAGAGCCCAGTCATTTAGATGGCCACTCAACCAGCACTTAACCCACTGTTAAGAGACATCCACATCTTGTTTCAGTTTATCAGACAGCTTGCTCATGTTAAGAAACACTTGATACAGCAGCGTTCTGCCAAAGGATTCAGAGATTCCAGTTGCTGGCTAAAGGAGGATTGCGGGACCCAGACTAATGGGGGAAACATATTGGCATTGCTCAGCTGGTTGTGAAGTTGTGGGGAATGCAGCTATGCTACCACAACAAAGGAGTATAGCTGTATTGTGCGGCAATGGTCCAAACCTGCAGGTAATAGGAAAATTGTTACAGCACTTAAATATATACTCTGTGGGTGAAAAGTGCCTCTCTTGTTAGGAGATAGAACTCTTGCAGATTAACAGAATTTCCTGCAGCTACCAATAGGGCCTTTGTCTGGCCATATTAAGTCTCATGGAGATGTACAGGAAATATGGCTAGCAGTGTTATCCAGTGGCTAGAGTGGGTTATTGAGGCCTATATTATGATCTATTCAGACTCACTCACTGGACGTGTCACTTAGGACCTGGTTTTCTCTGAGAACTGTCACAACACTAGGATTTTATATCCTTTCAGCAAAAGAAAATCAGTTCTTTTAACCTCCCCATCCCTCATTAACATTAAGCTCATGCTAGAGGAAAATAATGGGGTAATAAATGTGGATAATCGCAGCCACCTGCCAATGTAAAGGAAGGGCACTGTATAAGTGTAAAATTTTCTATTTATATATAAAAATGGGTATGGCCATCTTTTTATTGTGTGTTTACAGCACCTAGCATAGGGGTTCTCAAACTGGGGGTCAGGACCTCTCAGGGGGTCACAAGGTTCTTATATGGAGGGTTGCAAGCTGTCAGGCTCCATCCCAAACCCTGCTTTGCCTCCAGCATTTATAATGGCATTAAATATATAAAAAGTGTTTTTAGTTTATAAGGCGGGGTCGTATTCAGAGGCTCTCTAGGTGAAAGGGGTCACCACTAAAAAAGTTTGAGAACCACTGGCCTAGCACAATGGGGCAGTGACCCTTAAATTGCAACCTCCAGGTTGGCTGCAATGTAAAAAATAGTAATCATGATTGTAATTCATCAGTAAAATATGTGCACGGTCCCTTCTGTGATAAAGAGGATAGCCTCCTGCTTTTGCTCTCTGCTAATGAAGTTAATCTTTTAGGTCAAGGGCTAGTGTTGCAGGCTTCAGAGGCTGAGGGTTCAATCCCTACTTGCAATCTAACCAGGAATTTGTTATTATTTAAAAGAATTGGGAATATACCATATAACAGGAACAACTCAAATAGAAAAAAAATGTTTCTGGGGCATTGGCTCTTCCTCAGCAGTGGCGACAATCACAGGGGATGGCAGGAAGGTTTCTACAAGGGTGGTCATGTTACAGTATAGCAAAGGCAGGATAAAGAATAATTCTGCAACAGGGGAGATCCACCTCTCTCCATTTGCTGCAGATTGGTGGATGGGTGTGGTGACCCCACTCAATTTGAAAGTCTCTTGCTTAAGTGACTAGAGAAATTGGATCCCTTTGATGCTATTTGTTCTTACCTTCCTTAATCTCTGTTAGTCATAATTATTTTTTTAAATTCTGTGATGCATCTGACCTACTTCCAGCCTCTGTAGCCTGCTGCTCTTCTTAATTCTTTCCGCTGTATCTGTATTTTTTCCTTTTTTCTTTCTTTTTCTTTTTGCATTTGAAAGAAAATCAATACAACGATGTTAAAAAAAAACCATAAAATCCTCAGACAAACCAGGAAATGCTTTGATTCTTACTGTGCAGTGAACTGTGAAGATCTCACTCTGATGGGATTTCTTCTCTTTGATAGGCCCAGCCACTGATCTTAATCAGTCCCTCGATGATGCTCACCAAACTAGAATTTGTCAAAGTACTTGAACCACCAGCTTCTGCCAGCGACCTGCAAACCGCAAGTAATAGCAGTAGAGGTTTATTTTAGATCCTCTTGGCAAAAAAAGATTTTAAAAGTTCCAGAGCTCAAGCAGGAATGAAACCACTTGGATGATTGTAAATAGGGGCTGATGGACCATCTCAGAGAAACTAGAACCCACTCAGAACACCTTCCAGAGCTTTAGATGGACAAGAAGGGGGTCCAGTGGTTAGGGCACTAGCTGAAGGCTTGAGAGGCCAGGCTTCATGCCCCTGTTCTCCCACAGGGCCTTCCTGCATGGCCTTAGTAAAATCACTTAGGGTGCAGGGACACAGACACTTAAGTCCAACATTTAGGTGCCAGTGGCATTCACAAAACCCCTGCTCAGCTACCGCCTAACTCTGTAGTTGCCCAAATTTCTCCTGGTAAAGTCCCTGAAGTGTGTACATTTCTGCTGGTGAGGCAGCTGTGCATATGGCCAGTCCTGACACCACTGAGAAAGCTCAATGCCTAACTCATGCCTAAGCCCCATCAGGCTTCACAATCCCTGCCTGTCCTCACCTGCGGGGTCTGATCCGGTCAACTGGCTCAGAGGTTTCCTTAGACAAATGTCTACCAGGCTGGGCCCTGCACAAAACACAGCCAGGGAAAGGGATAGTTCCCTTATGGCCTATATCGTGGTGGTTTGAGCACTCACCCTGGATATGGCAGTGCTGGTTCAAATCCCCACTCAGCCTGCTGGGGAATAGGAATTTAAACCCAGATCACTGGGCTTTGGGATATTCTTGGGTGGGTTTCTCGCAGTCTGTCCCATTGAAGCTGTTCCATTTTGTATACATTAACTATAATCAGAGTAGGGAATGGCACTCATACATCCTCAGTGAGTACGCTGACCCCTGGGTTCTAGAGTCACTCTCTGGCCCAACGTATATTTATTTCTATGAAGTGGAACAGCTTCAACAGGAGAGTGAAAGAGATCTACTCCAGAATACCCCAGCAGTTAAGACACTCTCCTTGGAGGTAGGGGGCCTGGGTTCGAGCCCTGCTCTGTGTTAGGCAGAGTAGGGATTCAAACCCGGATCTCGACTGTCCTGGGTGAGCGCACTAGCCCGTTGCATGGTGAGGGGGATAGCACCTTGCTTTTTCTTGAGAAAGCACTGACTTTGCTTCGGTGCATACTTCCAAGAGAGGGTCCAGAGCTGTGAATCCTGAGTGGAGGGAGGCACCTCCCTCTGGCCCAGACTTGGGTGCCAAAGGGTTTGTTGACAGTGCAAAAAACCAGCTGTGCAGACATAGGTGCTGGAACTAGGGGTCCTGCCACGCCCCCGGCCTGAAGTAGTAATAACCCAAATACATGGTTTCTGCCTTTAGCACCTCCACTATAAAAATTGTTCCAGCACCTCTGTGTGCAGATGTTCTCACTCGGGCTGGAGACCTCACCCCCTTCACCAGGTTTCAGAGCCTGGACTCCAGCTCAAGCAGGAATGTCTATGCTGCTATTTTTAGCCTGAGTGAGTTGACCTGGGCTCTGGGACTCTCTGCCACTGGGTTTTTGAAGTATAGATGTATCCTTACTCCCTTTGATGAGTGGGGCTTAGGCCAACACCCCTCCCCTCCACTGGTACCATTGCCTCCTGGCTAGCTTAGGCAGCTATTGTGTGGGGAACCTGGGTGCCCAACTTGGATGTAAAAAGAAAAGGAGTACTTGTGGCACCTTAGAGACTAACAAACTTGGTTGTGAATTCCACTTGCTGGCAGGACACCTAAAAGTTAGGCACTGCAGTGCTCAGCCTAAGTCCCCCTCGTGAATCCCACCCTTAACGTATCTGAGTCTCAGTTCCTCATCTGTAAAATGGGGATAGTAGTTTTTCCCGGTCTCCCAAGAGTGTTGTGAGGAGAAATACATGAAAGATTGTGACGTATTCAGATACCACTGTAATGGGGGCCGTCTACTTTTAGATAAAAGAACATTATCTGGGCTTCAACAGGAAAAAATGTTAGTGTTTTCCCTCAATTGTTTTTCATTTCTGCAGCGACTCTGCAGAGGTCAGAAGTAGAAGTAGCTACTTCAGGAAGAAAGGCCATTCCTACCTGATTTCTGACCCAACAGAGACAGAAAGACATGGTGATCTCAGCTCCAATTTCTCATGGGGGTGATAGCCATCTCACAGGCTTTGCATATCCTGTTCTGAATCACACACACTCTGTTTTTTAACCTGATGCTGCAAGTTATCTCATTACATAACTGTTTTGCTGGCCTATTTCTAGAAGTTGCCAGCTTCCGCTGTAAGCTATCCCGATCTTGTGAAACGTCCATCCAGTCCAGTTCTGCTGACCTGAAAGGAGACAGGCACCTTCTAGTAGAGTGTGGTGTGAGATGATTATAGTGCCATAAAGGAGAACTAATGAATTATAAATACAGTGGAAATTAACATAGGCCAGAACGTAATAACTTAGGCTAGAAATGGGTCAAGCCACTGGGTCCAGCACTCTCATCAGCTGTGAAAAGTGCGGTGGAATCTCTGACAGTATTTTTAAAGGAATCAGTGAACCTGATTCTCCTCCAAACAACAACATATGTCAACTCCATTTACTTCAGCCACAGGACTCTGGATTTACCCTAGTGTAAGGGTGTCAGGAGAATCAGACCCCAGTGTTCACCAAACAAATTGCTGTGAGCCAAACAGGCAAAGGGATCATACAAATGAAAGGCCTCCGTATCTGGTACAAGTACATAAAGCAGTTTGGGAAACAGATTTACCATGTACTTAGAGGTAAATTGCAATAACGGCAGGTCCCATGACAGCTGGAGAGCTCAGAAACAAACACATTTCCTGTGCAATAAACCAAGGTGTAATACATAAACGGAGAAACTAATTTAAAGAGAGAACCATCCTTGCATCAAAATAATTGTTCTTTTAACCCTTCATTGACATCCACAGAAAGGCTGGAGCAAAGCAGGAATTGAACCTCTCTCTCCCCCTCAGTCAGGGCTAGCTGTCTAACTGCTGGATCATCCTTCCTCCCTAAGTCTACTCTTGCAGTCTTTCCCCTCAATATCTGTAAGACAAAAAGAGAGAGAATGGGAAACTGAGTTGGTATTACGTATAAACCTTTATGTGTCAGAGACCAGGTATTTCTCCTGCACCCTTGCAGCCTGGTCTTGGTAATATAATGTGGATCCTTTCACCTCTAGGTTGTCCATTTGAATTCAGCTGAACAGTGATGGAAAGATGTCCTCTTTCTGATGGCCATGTGGTAGCTTATATGCAATGAGTTTGCTGGGTTTCAGTCTAGGTAACCACTACGTAAAAACCACCACTATAGCTAGCACTGTTTGCAGCCTTGTTAGCCGTCTCAGAAAAAAGCCGAGGGCTGAAGGGCCCATGGGGACTGAATGTCCTCCTTCCTCATGATCCCTTCTGCTGCTCAAGCGGTAGGTGTTCTGTGGATACAAGTGAAGTTTCATTCTCTGGAGCTGTTAATCTTGCATCTGTCAGAGGGACTAAGTTAACAAAACACGATAATGAAAAGATAAAAAGTGCCTTAGAATAAATGAGATAAAAGCTCCTCTTCACTGAGCTTATATGTGTAATAGATTCCATGACATGTAATAATTTGCTGATAAAAAGGATTAGCCATCCCAGGTTGATACACAATCTAATAAACGTTTGCTGGAAATCTAAGTCCTAAATCTGCCTGATGCAATAATAAAGAGTGATTCAGTCAGACAGAGACATCCTTAATTTTTAGATGTGACATTTTGCTTGGCGTTGGATAGGGTGGCTGCAAAGGGCGACGGTGGGGGACAAAAATGTACGGTGCAAACCAAACTAATTCCAGACCAGATTGCCAGACAGCAAGGGCTCTGTCTGATTCCTGATGGGCTGGAAGACATAGGAAGAGGGCCATGTGAAGGGAGAGTAGGAAGAAGTTGCTTGCAGATTCCTTGGTTTATTTTTAGTTCAGCATCTGTCTTCAGAGACTGGTGTTCATGTGGCGCATTTACAGAACGTACACAGATCCTTCCCCTCTCCCATCATAGCCTAGTCTCCTTTTATCATAATGATCTCCTTGTACAGTGTTACCCTTTCCTAAGGCTGTCTTTTCTTACTCGATAATGCCGTTGTGCGTGACACCTGTACATTGGGCACCTGTTAAGCCTGTAAGATCGCTGACTGTGGATTCAGTGCACAGAGAGCAATTTACCACATTGTCTTTAAGGAAGGGCGAGCATGCTGGGGGGCTACTGAATAAGAGAAGCAAAGGCTCTGTCTCATGTGTCTGACCCTCTGGGTTCTGAGGATTCTCTCATCCATAACTGTTTTGTACTTAGATCCAGCAATGCAGTCAGATTTGTACTGTAAAGTAAGATTGTGCCGGATGTCACACAGCTCTGCTCTGGGGGCCATGTGGGGGTGTCTGGCCCCCAGGAGTGCACTGGGTATGTGTATGCTGCAATTAAATACCCCAGCTGGCCCGGGTCAGATGACTTGGGCTCAGGGTGTGGGGCAGTAAAATTGTGGTATAGCTCTGGGACCCCATAAGCGGGGAGAGCCCCATAGCCCAAGCCCCATGTGCCCACGTCAGCTGACCCAGGCCAGCCACAGATGTTTGATTGCAATGTGGACATACCCTGGGCTCTGGCATCTGACCTCTACTGGACTCGTGCTCTGGGAGTCTACCAAAAGTATCCCACTATCGCATGGGCTGACTTTCTTAGTTCTCTGGACAGCCAAGTTTCCCCCACGCTGCACTAGGAACAAAGGGCTATAGCAGCCTCTTTTTGGGAGGGCACTAGGAAGTCTGGGATGCAGGTGGTTGTACTTGGCCCCACATAATGCCGTGTAGATGCTGGAGCCCCAGGTTAGGACCCAGGGTTCAACAATTCCTAACCTGGGGTTACATATGAGTGTAGATGCTCAAGCCCTCGGTTAACAAACCCAGGGTCTGCCAACTCAAGTGCTAACTCGGGGCTTACATTGCAGTGTAGACATGCCCTGAGACTCTAGCTTTGACCCTGGGCTCCAATTCCTGACTACTGATGCCTGCTCTAACCACTAGACATGACAGCCCATGCCCCAGTCACTAGCACTTGTCTTGCTGCTAGTCCATCCTCTTGTATGTTATGTTCTGTAGGAACAAAAAGCTGAAACATACCATAGCAGATACACAATAGAGACCGAATGGCTATGTGCAAAGCAGTGGTGATCAGGCAAATTGGATAGGGGTATCCTGCCCTGGAGAACCTGCTGCTCTTCAACTTGTCTCATTTCAAATTCATATTTATTGCTGGCTTTTCTATTCACCCATTCTTTGTACCATTTTATCTGCCTAGCTTTGTGTGATGTATATCAGTGTCTCCGCTGAGCAGAGTTGCCCCTCATCCATTCAGAGCCTTTGGCGTAGCTAATCCAGAAGGAAAGAACTCTGACACATGTCAGCAATAGCCCTGCTTTATTTGCAAGCAACTCGAATATTCCCGTACTGGGTCCTGTGCAGCTTTGCAGATTCATATCCATTCTGAAGTGCAAGACGTGCTGTTCCAATCCTGCTCACCTCCTCCCAGGTCAGTCTTCGTCTGGAAACACTCAATCCCTCCTCCCCTTACACACGTACACTTCTCTGTAAATGCAACTCTGTTACAATCTTTGCCAGGAACAGAGCTCTGCTAAAGCCCTTCAGTCCTCACTGGCAATACTTGCTATGGGGCCTATTTCGAGTGTTTGCCACTAAGTCCAAAGCATAAACCTTGAGCCTCCTTTCTATCTATTCTCTAGCTACAGTTTGTATTAAGGTTTGCAGTTTAAAGCTTTGAGCCTTATTTCTAGCTACAGACTTAAACTCTACATACAGTGCTTAACGTGAAATAATATCTACAGTGGGCTTAAAAAAAAGCTGTTGGCCAAAACCTGTGGGCCGCTGAAATCAACAGAAGTTTTGCCATAGACTTCAGGGTGATTATAAATTGATCCTAAGTGCAGTAACAGTCTGTATTAAGATTTACAGGGTTTAAAAAATACAGTAGTAAGCATTTAACTTTATTTCTGTCAAGATAAGTGCTAAGCTTTGAACTTTCCTACAGTTTTCAGCTTTGCAATACCATAGTCTGTCTGTATTAAGCTTTGTAGGGCTGAGAAAGTTTGTTAGAGTTTATCTTCAGCCTGTATTAAAGGGGGCTTAACGTGGGTGATGTTAATTTAAATAGATTTCTATATTTATAGGATTATTAAATATGTTTTTACCATAGCATCTTTTATAAGATTAAGCAAAGAAAATCCCACCATCTAATTCAGATTAATGGGAAACTCGCACCGGGTTGATATTTTGTCCCAAATGAATGTTTTGGTGAGAGTTTATACAGAAGAACTATCAGTTATTTTGGGAATTAGAATAAATTAATTCATAATATGTAAGAATTTGTCTCCCTCCTTCCACCCCACCCCCCCAAAAAAAGGCTATAGAAGGCCTTTGTTTTGTCACCATTATTTTTGTGATGTGGACAAGTACTCATTATCGGACATGGCTACCAAACCCATTTGCACTCATGAAATACACCAGGAATTTTAAATAGGAATTGTCATAACAGATCAGACTAGTGGTCCATTTAATCCAGCATGTCGTCCATAACAGTGGCAAGAACGGCTGACTTAATGGAAGATACAAGAAACTTCATAATGGACAATTATGAAATAACTACCCATAGGGGAAGTTTCTTCCCAACCCCATCAGTTAATGGTTGACTTATGCCCCAAAGCATGAGGTTTAAATAGCCCTTCTAATAATAATAATAATAATAATTTGATCCTATTATATAACTGTGGATGTTTTCATTCTCCATATAAATGTCCAGGGATTTCTGTACCTTGTTAAGCTCTGGGATGCAATATCTTGTGGCAGTGAATTCCACTGATTAATTATCTATTATCTCTGATATGCATTGACTTCACATCCTTCAGCTTTGATATATGTATACAACAGGGCAAAGTCTCCTCTCAGATACACCTATGTAGAGGCAGAGTAAGCCCACTGACTTCCAATATGCAAGATCAAACACCCTTGAACTTTTGGGAAGTTCAGATCTAAACTGCACATCTCTGGTTACCAGCAGCTGCTATCAGGTTTTTTCTACCCCCGCATTTCACAGACCATTAGCTAACAAGGAAGAAATTTAACAAGAGCTGGAAAAGTAAGCCCTGTTCTACTCTTCTTCCATGCAAGATCAATTTCATGGAATAATAAAACAGTGTAAAGGTTACCTCATGGTGACCAGGTTCTAGTGGACATCCATCAAAATGTTGCTGCTGTCCTCTCCCATTGCAAATCTCCCCACCACAGAGCTAAGGGAGTCAGCAATGTGGTCACTGAATGCCAGCCAAATTGGAGTCACATGACTCACAGATGTCCTGCCCCCGGTCCCTTAAGTCATTTCAATTTAGGGAATGCCACAGATATACTGTGCATCTCCTCCTCCTCCTTCGTGGGTGCTGCTCTGATCTTTCTGCTGCTTGCTGCTGTCCTGAGTCCCCATCTGACTATGTAGCCCCAATCCCACTAGTGCTGCCTCACCTGTCTCTTGGTTTAATTTATTTTTATTACTTCCTGAACTCATAATTATTTATTTTCTATTGTGCTGTAAGGGAAAAAAATTGGCTGTGATGTGTGTTGCACAGAACATAAGGTATGGAGTTGTTAAGTGTCTGGCATCACACATTACACTCATGCAGTCCAGTTGAAAAGTCACACATCCAACTGGGTGCCAAGGATAGGTTGCAATTGCTGCTGGTGGCCACCAGAAGTCAGCGTGGCACCTGCTCTGCAGGCCACCACATGGCATCTCAGTCTCCCCTGTCACTGCACCTCCATCGTGGGGTAGCAGTTGTGCCAGGAGGGGGAGCAGGTGGCTGGGGCCAGGGGGAAGAGATGGAGAGGCTGACAGTGGTGCCAGGCAACTCTAGCTTCCCTTCAGCGAGCCAGCTACCCAAGCCCCCTGCTCCCTCCCACCTCTCCAGGTCCACCCACCCCCCAGTTTTACACCCCAGACAGCTCTTTCCACAGTAGGGCTACCCCCGCTGAGGTACAAATAACATTCTGGGTTCATGCAACTGGACAGCTGGCAGTGTGCACTGAGCACCCTTACAGGTTTCCCAGGACAGCTACCTCAAAAAGGGACAATCCTGGGAAACTCTGGACAGGTGGCAACCCTACTCCAGCCCCCGACCTAACATCGCTTTGAGATCCCCTGCTTCCCGCTCAGCTACCCAGAGCAGTATCCCCAGCCATTCCACAGACAACTATCCAGCACTCCCAGACTGCCTCTAGCAGTTCCAGACTCCCACCATCACCCCTAGACATACCCCAACACTCACTGTCCCACCCCAGCATCCCTCCCACCTTCTCCAGCGTCAGTTGCTTTTTTTGTTTCTGTGCCACTTCATCCTGGTTTCCACTAATTAGAGATTGGTTTATAAGCCTGAAATTTTGTATCCCTTTCAAAATCTCTAACTACTGGAGACCAGGATGAGACTGGATTTGGGGGAAGATTATCCCATATCCGCTGCTGTTGGGTACTTGCGCCTTCTTCTGAAGCATCTGGTACTGGCCACTGTCAGATCAGATATTGGACTAGGTGGACCTCAGGGTTTATCCAGTCTGGCAATTTGTATGTTTCTGCCACGGCTTGTGACAGGGTGTGTTGACTATAAACTGAATATTATGGTCATATGCGAATTATTCACAGAAATGCAAAGCAGCAGTGTGCGTAATGTGTGTGAACTGTCACAAAAAGGATCTGCTCAAAACTTGGCAGCTATGAAGTCAAGGCAGAATGTGGTTCCCCTGCCTCTGAACTGCACCTTATAGTGCCTTGGAAATGAATTTCCAGTGAAATGACTATTCAGTGCATTCAGTGGGCTCCCTGCAATCATGGCCAGCCTTAGGCAAGTGCCAAGTGTGCAGCTGTACAGAGAGACATGCTTTTGGGGGACCCCTCCCCTCTCACATTTAGGACCTTGCACACTGGATGGTCCACCCCACCCTCTACCTTTAAAGATGAACATTGGGAGCTAACACCTTTGTATTTACCTAAATCGTCTCTACTTTCCTTCTCGTTGTGTAAACTCTTCTGTCTTCCCCAAAGATAGATGTCCTTCCCTCAATTGTTAAAACCCACATGTCCTAGTGACAAGCATCCCTGACCTGCCCAGGTACCTCAGCCCATACATGGCTGTGCTATGAAGGATATGGACATCTTCATGGTGCCCAGATGTCCTAATGCATGCATGGATTCCCAGAACCTGGAGCCAGCTTTGTATACAGCAAATACAGAAATGTCTATTACATTACTTTGGCCTTGAGCGCTTGTTTAATGTAAGACAAGTCACAAGTTGACCTTAAACTCAAAGGAACTGCTCAGGGCCCTGAATCTTCAAGGGCCCTGCTGACAGATAAGTCATTGGCTGGCCTAAACACACCACTTGGTAATCAGACCAAAGATTGAGGTAACTCTCCACCTATGCTGCTCCTGGTGAATGCTTGAACAGTTGATTGTACAATCTTTTGTCTTTGGCAGCTGAGGAGCTTGGCTCAGATTAGAGCCACACAAATTGCAAGCCTGGCCCTGGGAGCCTAAAGGAAATTCAGAGAGAACAATCTAAAAAAAGCACTACTGAAAGAAACGAATAGTTCCAACGGAACCCCCATTTAAACTATCCTCCTAGATCACAATGCCTGAGCGTGCATGCTTGAAGTTCACTTTCTCCGAGGAACATCCATGTGATTAACCCAACTAGTCACTTGATTCCATAGATGCTTTATGCCAGTATAGCTTCAGGAGCATTTATGTGACCATAAAAGCCGTCAAAGTTAATCTATTCCAAGCATGACATCATGTTTGCATGTGATTGGGAAGAAAAATAAGCCTGAAAAACTGGAAGAATTCTATTCAGTGGGCTGAGTTCTAGTTGGGATGGGTTTGGTCGTTTAAGGAGACTGAGCGAAACAAAATGTTAGGCCTTTATT
The DNA here is from genome assembly GCF_965152235.1 of Eretmochelys imbricata. Taxonomy (NCBI): domain Eukaryota; kingdom Metazoa; phylum Chordata; order Testudines; family Cheloniidae; genus Eretmochelys; species Eretmochelys imbricata. The sequence continues at coordinate 7,617,970 of NC_135593.1, read as the reverse complement.
CTATATATATTTACCCATGTGCTTAACTTTATACCTGTGTGTAGTCCCAGAGACTACTCACGTACAACAAACACCTGTGTAAAAATATGTGTTTGCAGAATCAGGGACTCAATGTCCCTTCGTTCCGTGGTCACCCTTACAAACGTTTCAATTGTCTTTTATAACTAAACAGCATTGACACAGTCTTCTTAGTAGAGGTAATACATTCATCCAATTTTTCTTTCAATTAGTTATTCTGACTTGTAAGGGACTGCGGAAGACTTGGTGATGGCCTAGCTAGGGAAGAACGCTTTCTCGTGCCGACGGTCATTGTAGGACACAGAGAACCGGCTGTAACCAGCCCTTGGCCGGTGTCAACTGCCGCACAGGGCCCTGTGCCAGTTAGAGGAAAACCCCTCAGGAAAGCACCTAATTGTATATTCATGATATGTTAATGTGTAGTGCTTTTTTATTGCTTGTTGTCCACCCCTTTGTCGGACTCCATCCCAGGCATTGCTCCAGTGCACTGGGCTCTCCGCCTCTGTGACAGCAACGCTTGAAGTCCCCATTGCGGGTGTGTCACTTACCTTCAATAAAGCCAATAACTTGCTACTTTGCTGCGTGTAGGCCTTGTTCTTCCAGAGCACTCCTGATAGGCCTTTAGTGCCCAGAACACTCTTTTTTTGTATTTTGGAAGGGTTTATGAATCATCCCAAATTAGTCCAGCTGGTGGCAAATATATTCAGTATTTGCTGGACATTTTGAACAAATCATTTTTAGACAATGAGCTTTTTATGAACTGTTCCCTTAGATCATTTATTGTCGAATTCTGCTGTAAATTACTCTCAATTTATTTCTTTGCAAATCCACGTAAGTTAACGGGGTTATTCTAGATGCACACTTAAGTAAAGGAGAGCAGAATATTGCCCATTGTATTTAAGGTAAGACACATTTCAGGACCTTAAGGACTTCATAGTAGTGCTTTAAAATATTGAACTATCCCTGCAGACACAGTTTCCATCAATCTGTGTCTGTGAGGACTGCAATCTGCCTGCAGGATTTCAATTTGCCAACAACACGGCATGGCACAGCTTCCAGTCTGATGAGTCTGTTATTAACAACCCACCTGTTCATCACTTGTAGTACCTGATTATATTGTGCAACAGCAATATGTTATGGCATTATCTGTGAGCACACTCCTGAATTCTGCTTAATTGAGATGGGGCTCCACCACTAGAAATACAGTACTGCAAATAGTTGTTTCTGGGAAGGACTGTGTTATCTGCAATCGATGGTGAGACATGTAGGATGCTGTCATCACCGAAAGAAGACTATGGGTTCGGTTAGTGCAATAATTGTTCTGTCTGTGGGTACCTCTTAATCTCATAGGAATATGTGTAACAAATTTTAAGAGGGCCAAAGTGAATTAGGAGCCAAATCTCATTGAAACTTAGGCTCTTATGGGCTAGATATGTAAAAGTATTTAAGATTTATCCCTTGGGAGTGAAGCACCTAGGTGCTTTTGAAATCCCACTAGATGCCTATTTGCATCTTTAAGTGTGATACTTTTAAAAATCTGGGTTTCTTTTGAAAAATGTCGTCCATATTTATAATATCTCTAATTAGGAATAGCAGAAGTTTCTGAACACAGAATGTTCACTACATGATACAAGTAAGCCAGGTGACCAGTAAAAAGGGCAAACAGCGCAAAATTTAGATTTAGTTTAAAAAAGAAACAAAAACCAAAACCAATATACATATTTTAACTTACACTGGAAACAGTTTAAATAACAAGCTACCCCCAAACAAACATTCTGATCTCCCGCCTTATGTGTTTATTTTTCTTAGAACATATCTAGACCTCTCATCATTGTACTATCTAGGCCTGGGATGAAATGGCAACCCTCACATTGACTTCAATGGGGTCAGGCTTTCACCCTTGATATCTAGGGACTTGTCTATTACACATTGAACTAAAGGTGTGTTTTTCAGCTGACGTAGCAAAATCAATGCAAGTTTGTGTGTACACACTCTTATTTCTATTAAAGAGTTATTTGTTTTGGTTTATGTAGATTAAAGTAAATGCAGTAAACTGCCCAAATTGAAATAACAGTGTCTGGGTGCAAACCTGCATTATTTAATTAAAAAAAAATAATGTATGTGTAGATAAACTCTAGGATCCCTATGTAGTTTTTGTAGTCCACATAAAAGCAGGATACATCTCAGCCCTGAACTAAAACAACATAAAACAATTCTGGCCATCCAGGGAAATAGGACATATTCTCCCCTAACATCTTAAGTGCTTAGTTATAATGATGCGATACCAAGTTCTGTCTGTTAACTGGCCCTTGTGAATTACTCCCTGCGAACTGCTTACAGATTGATTTATTTCACTGAGTCTTGGCTTGCTTTCCTCCTACTATTGGAATAATAGACTATTAATAGCCCTATGCTACTTCCTCCTTGCAGCATTTACTTGTATAACTCGATGTAGATTTTGTATACCTAATTGGCTTCTCAGTCGTGTACGTTCCTTCAACTACCCCTTTGACACAAAAATAAATGATTATAATGAACATTAAATTACTTGGAGCAGTCTCTTAAGACTGTAGGTTACCTAGTAGGGGTGTTCTCTTCAGGTTTCAGTGAACTTTGTACTTCTAAAGCACTTTCCATATAAGGATTTCAAGGCACTTTGAACAAATATTAATTAAATTAAGTTCCCCAACAGTTCATGAGTCCCGTCTTAAACCTGTGAAACTGAAGCACAGAGAAGTGAAGTGACCTGCCTGGGGTCACATAAGTAGACTCTAGCAAAGGGTTATTTCTCCTTTCTTCCAATACTATGGATAATTATAAAATCAATCTCCCTCTACTAAATGGGGCTAATACTTGCTCATCCATCTCTTGTCTATGGAGTGCTGTGAGATTCTGAGATGAATCGATAGCAATATTATAGAGTAGCAGCCCATTTCCCCCATTCTTCCCTTCCCCTCTCTCATTCCTTTTCTTTTTCTCTTTCGCCTGTTTTCTTTGTTATGGTTTGACTTTTATTTTGTAAACAGTATGCACTAATTCTTGACAGTGATTGCACCGTCCTCTTATATTCAGTGATGGGGAAGGAATCTCCAAATTAAGTGTTTTTTCCCTCATGTCATTCAGTTATATCCATCATCTCATTCTCAGTAACAATTATTGAGAGGGAGAAGAGGGACAAAGAGTGTGAAACAGAACTATTTGGCACATTACACACATTAAGACACAACCAAGACAGCTTCATCTAAGAGTATTGGTTAGATTGCTCTTAGCCAGCCAACAACATAAGTTATGACTTTCCACAATTTCTCCCAGCAACGTGTGACCTCCCTTCTTCCTGTCAACACTGCTGGTAGAAAAATAACATCTGTTCTACCCAGGTAAGATCATTTCTTTCCTTTCCATAATCTTGCTTCTTAATGGGAAAGAAAAACCTTGTAGCTGATGAACCTTGTGGCAAAACTGGGTCTGTGACAAGCCATGTTATCCTCAAAGAGGTCTCTTGTGACAAGGGGACCGAATTCTCACTCATGATAATATAATTATGGATCACCTTTCTCCAAGGTACTGGAAAGACAGCAGACATTCAGATCTGTCAGAGTAATGGAAGTGGCACTTTGTCCTGCCTTTGGACAAAGATCTCTCTGAAACTAGTATGCTGTTGAGGTGAACAACACTGAGTGACCTTTAGGTTTGGATTGTAAGGGGTAGACAAGCCCTCGAGACAGCACAGCTAGAAGCTGTGATTGGCAAGGGGTGAAGCAGTTCATGTCAGTCCTTTCCACTGAGGGAGCTAGGTGCAAGGACTTTGCACTCTTTTTTCCACTCAGCCTGCCAGCATTCCCAGGCCCAGCCATGGCCCTTTTCAGCTGTTGGACAAATGACCACACTGAAGGACATAATGAACACTAACCAAAGGCAACACTTTAGGTTGGAATAAGGGATTTCCGCCCCCTCCCCCTCTGCTGTTTGGAAAAAGCAAAACTGCTTCAGACTTTTTAAAAAATAAAGACAGTGCAAGCCACAATATGCAGTTTTGTGGGAGGGAGCTAAAGAGAGGAAATGCAGCAGGAACTCTCAGGATATAGAGTCCATTGAGCCAAGACCTTTCTTTGATCTCCAGTTTTCTCAGGCCACTTTCCCATGTGTAGTCTCACCATTTGTTTTCAGTTATGCAGACATAATGAAAAATATTCTGATTGGGAGCAGCAGCAAAAGCATCTGGCAACATCACTGAGTTATTCATTCTAAAGACATGAGGAAATGACAGAGTCTACATATGAGAAAACTCTTTTGAGACTATGCTAATGTTGACGCTGTCTAATAAACAGGAGTGCAGGGCTGCATGGATTTTGGGGTGGTCACAATATTAACAATGTACATTTGCAGCACCCTTCTTCAAAGCACTTGAAGTAGGTAATGGATAAAAAGGAATCATCTCACACACCATGGAAATGCATTCCCCTCTGCACAGGCTCACTTGGTCCAGACTTAGGCCTGGTCTACACTCGGGGTGGAGATTGAGCTAAGTTAAGCAACTTCAGCTACATGAATAATGTAGCTGAAGTCGACATACTTAGATCTACTTCCTGCGACATAATTAGATCTACTTCCTGCGCCTCTCGCTCTGGTGGAGTACCGGAGTCAACGGGAGAGCGCTCGGCAGTCGATAAATCGACCCCCACTGGATCAATCGCTGCCCATCGATCCAGCGGGTAATGTAGGCAAGCCCTTAGGGTCATAACATTAGCAACAGTTTAGACTTTGACTTTCCCGCAGGCTACTAGCAGAAGTCCAAACCAGCTGGCCACTGCATATTGGATCAAAGCATCACTTTTATGGGTCTTCTGGGTCCTGGGACATCTGTACTCCAGTTACAAACATTACAGACCACTTGAAGGATCCTAATGACATTTATCTGAGTTTCCATTAGTGGGGGTGGCCATTTCAGATGTGACATTCTCATGATGGCCATGGCAACCCCCTTTGAATGCTGGAGAACCTGCAATAGTTAATATTTGGTGTGTTATTATTTGACTGGATGTATAAAAACATTCATCTAATCAACAAACCAGATTACACTGATGAGCTTAATTCACACCTGCCTATTGGGTGGAACGCAACAGGTGTTAACAGCTCAGCTTTTGGCAGGACGTGGGGAACAAACTCATGCTCAAAAAATCCAAGAGCAACTTTAGGTGGATGGAATGTAGTTAATTGGGAATTCAACCGGGGCACCAATACGCCTTCTCTTATTAAAAATTACCCATGGCATCTTCTGTAGCTATGAAATGTTAGGATCTTGGCTCTTCCAAAATACACCACTTCCAGTTGCACAGTATTCCAGTGCAGCCTGTTAGGGCACTGATGTAGTATTCAGAGGGAAAGGACTTTATTGAATCAACACAACCACTTCTTGCAGAGCCCCAAGTTTTCACTGGAGATGACCTATCCAAGTAGGCTTGACCTCAGCCTATTTAGCGGGTTACATTTGACATGATCACCCTAGAAACAGGCTATAGCACAAACCACTGTCCCAAACTTTTGAAAGCGGAGCTTCCATTTAGGAAAAGGAAACCAATCACACTTCCCCTTGCAAACCTGCCATCTTAATTTTTATGTCTGTTGCACCCCACCTCAGATAGTCCTTTGCTTGCACCTCCCCACCCACATGCCACATACCTTGGGAAACTCTAATGTAGGTCTTCATAATATATTTCCTCTTCTTTGATGAGCAGTTTAACCCATTTAAAATATCACAATGGAGATCTCAGAGCTATTGTTTCAGGCTCCATGTAAACTCAGACAGTCATTGTACCATTTACACTCACATCACATTTTGAAAGTTGTCTTTGCAAGCATAAAGGCTAAAGACATGCTTTTCTTTCATTTAAATTGAAGCTGACTCCACAGAGCAGCCAAGGGCCATCTGCGAGCACTCCACTAGTCCTTCGCATCCCCACCTCCCCAATATGTTGGGAAACCAGGGCATAGTTTATCCCACTATAGTATTAGATAGCTGACCATATATATTCTTAAACTGTCCCACTGTCAAGAGGCACTGGCAAGAGAATGCTGAATTTCAACACTGAAAAAAACAAAAAAACAAGACCGTATAAAATCCAACCCGGGGAATATTCTCTCAATGGTCCATAAAACGGCATTTCCTGGGCTATTTATAACTTGGCAGAATTTGATTTTAAATTTTTTTTTTTGTAATTTTGACCATTAATATTAATTTTTATTTTCAAACATTTATTTTTATTCTTAACCATTTTAATTTTCACAGTTGTAGGAAATTAAGAAGGGGTTAGGATTAGCGTTGAGGTTAGGGCAACGCTGACAGCAGAATTACAAGGAGCTGCCCCTGCTTGGTCAAGGGGCCCGAACACCCAGCAACAATGTACAGGTGAGGCTGTGGTCCTGACCCAGTGAAGCAGAGACTCCTGGCCTGGGCTGCGAGGAGGAGAAAGAATCCCCAGCCATGGGGAAGGTCACTCTGCTGCTGAACGACTCCTTGCCGGGGACAGCCCTTGCACTCCTCACCAGGGAGCGAGTGGGGACGTGACAGTGGAGATGCAGAAGGCTCCCTGTGTGCCCATTGGGCCAGTGACACAAGATCCCTACAGGCGCTAGGTGTGGGGTAGGCTGTACTTGCTGACTGCTATTGATGGTTTTTTTGGGTTGATTTCTATGTGAGGTGACACTGACCTTTATTGGTAATTTAATTTAAAATCAAATCCTGCCAAGCGTAGCTATTTAACTTGCATGCTTGCAATTCAAATTGAACAAATCCCCATCCCCCACTTCACCTCTGTATGTACTGAAAGGCAAAATAATTACCACAGCTTCTATAAGGACTGTCCAGTGCAAGGTACTGTGTGCACTATTCACAATAGGCCCATGCTTTTGGGTCAGTGCTAGAGATGAGTGCTATACAAGGACTTGTCTGCAATAGTGCTCTTCGGCAGTAAATATGTACCAAGGACCAGAATTTTAAAGGTATGTAAGTGCCTAGAAGAATTTCCAAAAGCACCTACAAAAACCCCACAAGGCACCTAAATACCTTTAAAAAATCTGGCCCCTAACGCTTAAAGATCAGTACCAAATGAAGAGGTGGCAAGATTGTGAACGTAAATCTTTACTGCAGCACTCCAGGAATTTTTATTTAATAAAATACTTGCCTCCCATTAATTTTGCATTGAGCTGGAAGATATCTAGGGCAGAGAGGAGGAATTAATGCATTTGTTTAATATTAAATCAGGCTGACCTTTATGACTAGACTGACCCTGGGGTTTATGGCTACATTTCTTCGATAACTAGGTGGAAGGCATTTTACTTCAAGGTTTCATTGTAACTCTGGTGCAAGTAGTAAAACTAGGGATTAATGGCTCATAATTCAGAGAAAACAACTGCCAAATGATGGACCTATTTTCTGATGTCATTTATACAAGTTTTATACTGGTGTAACTTCTTACATTTTATGGATTTACACCAGTTGTAAGATCTGAATCAGCCCCTTTGTGATAGGGGGAACAGTACACCCCATCTCTGACAGCAAAACAAACAAAAACAAGCAAATCCCCAAACATCCCATAGTGCCAGATTTTTAGGTATTTAGCAGCCACAAAGGGGTAAGAGTTTCCAAAGTGCTCAGTAATCAGTGTGTCAAACTCTTTTGCAAACTTGTCTTATTTCTCTTCCTCATGAACTAAGGGAGATCATCTCTTGTGTATTCAAAACAGCAGCAGCCCAGGCACTCATACACCAATAACAGGTACCAGTTTATAATGTGTATTACTGTAGTGCTAGGTGCTGTACAAAGAGAGATCAAAAAGACAGTCCCTGTCCCAAGAGGCTTACACTTTAAGTATGAGACAAGATGGATATAAACACATGGGGGAAACAATTAGACAACTTTGGTCATCATGATAGGCGGTCTTCTCTTTACACATGATAGGCGGTCTTTCTCTTCTCTTAGTGGCCCAGCTTAGCAGCGCTCTCAGGCACAAAAACGCCCATTGTTGTCCACTCCCACCCTCACTCAAATCCTGGGGCTGACCCCCAGCACCTCCACCCCCAAACCACCCCCTGTTGCCCAGCCCAAGCCTCACAAAAACAAACAGTCCCTCCCATATACCCCCCCCAGTGCCCAGCCCGTCCCATACACACCCCCAACACCCCAGTGCCCAACCCCCTCCCAGAGTCCATACAGCCCCCCACATTCCCAGTGCCCAGCTCCCCCTACAGCCCCCTCCACAACTCCCCCCCCATAGTGCCCGGCTCCTCCCATACAGCCCCCCAACACCACAGTGCCCAGCCCCCTCCCAGTGCCCATACAGCCTCCCACTCCCAGTGCCCAGCTCACCATACAGCCCCCAGCAACTCTCACCCCATAGTGCCCAGTTTCTCCCACACAGCCCCCATCACCCCAGTGCCCATACAGCCCCCCAACACCTAGTGGCCAGCCCCTCCCACACAACCCCCCACCTTCCCAGTGCCCGCTCCCCATACAGCCCCCACACAACTACTCCCCGTAGTGCCCCCACACAACTACTCCCCATAGAGCCCAGCTCGTCCCACACAGCCCCCCACCTTCCCAGTGCCCAGCTCCACATACAGCCCCCACACAACTGCCCCCCATAGTGCCCAGCTCCTCCCATACAGCCCCCATCACCCCAGTGCCCACACAGACCCCCAACACCCTAGTGCCCAGCCCCTCTCACACAGCCCCCCACATTCCCAGTGCCCAGCTCCCACACAACTACCTCCCATAGTGCCCGGCTCCTCCCATTCAGCCCCCCAACACCCTAGTGCCCAGCTCCTCCCACACAGCCTCCCACCTTCCCAGTGCCCAGCTCCCCATACAGCCCCCGCACAACTACTCCCCATAGTGCCCAGCTCCTCCCACACAGCCCCCCACCTTCCCAGTGCTCAGCTCCCCATACAGCCCCCCACCGTCCCAGTGCCCAGCTCCCCATACAGCCCCCCACGGTCCCAGTGCCCAGCTCCCCATACAGCCCCCACACAACTACTCCCCCATAATGCCCAGCTCCTCCCATACAGTCCCCCACACCCTAGTGCCCAGCCCCCTCCCAGTGCCCATACAGCCCCCCCACACCCTCCCACACAGCCCCCCCACCTTCCCAGTGCCCAGCTCCCCCTACAGTCCCCACACAACTGCCCCCCCCCATAGTGCCCGGCTCCTCTCATACAGCCCCGCAGCCCCCCAGTGCCCAGCCCCCTCCCTCTCCCACAGAGATCCCCCATCTCCGCAGCGCCCGGCCCCCCAGCCCGGCTCCGCACCTCCCGCGAGGGCGGGGCGGGGCTCCCGGCCCGGAGTGCGCGTGGGCGCCCCCCCCTCCTGCCCTGGCGCGGCCGCTCGCCGCCCGGACGGTCCCCCAGGCAGCGCGCGGAGCCGCCGGCCCAGCTCGCTCACCCCCCCCCCCCCAACGCCTCAGGGGTCCAGCCCGCGCGGAGCCCGCCCGGCCGGGGCGGCAGGATGCGGTGCGCCGGGGGCCCGGCCAGGCCCGGCCGCTAGGCGGGCGGAGCGCGGCCCGGGCGCCGCGGCGGGGCGAGGTAAGCGGGCAGGGGCGGTGGCGGGAGGGGGTGTCTCCCGGGCAGCCTGCGCGAGGCGCCGGTCGGGAGCTGGGGCGCGGGGCCCGCGCGCAGCCCGGCTTGGCGCCCCCCGCGCCTGGGAGCCCTGAAAGGGGCCGTGGGCCGCGGGCCGCTCCCGCTGCTGGGTGCCCGGGGTAGGAGTCCCGGCGCTGTCGCCCCGCTTTAGGTCAGGCGGGACTAGAAATCCTGCATTGTTCCAGGGTCGCGCCGGCAGAGCCCGCCTGTGAGGCGCAGCGCTGGTTGCCGTGAGGAAAGGGGCAGGAGTCGCTGAATTTTTGTTGGCCTCTGCCTGGCTCATTCGTGTGCAGCGAGCAGGAGTAGAAGGAAAGTCCCTGCCCTGGCAAGCTGCAGTCTGCCATTCTCGGGCTAGAATTTATGCTTTGGAGGTAAGAAAAAGCGACTTCCCTTTTTACTAGGGCTTCCGCGCGATTCTCCTGCCGTGAATCAGTGCTCTTTGCCGTGGCTCAGTGATAAGCTTTTACTGAATTCTAGCTTGTTTTTGTGTTTTCCCCAAGTGTTTGCCCTGTTGACTCTGGGTAATGTCAATATTTCTTTTGTTATTTATAAATAAATCTGAACGTTCAGGCACAGCTAGTGCATTGTATACTCTTTTCTGTTTGTAAAAAAAAAACAAAACAAAAACAAAGTTTGTTTTGTATTTATCTTCAACTCCTGGCTCTTGCTTTTGAGTCTTTCTGTCTAGTCCCCATCGCGGGCTCCTCAGTAAGCAGATTTCAGAGGAGCAGCCGTGTTAGTCTGTATCCGCAAAAAGAAAAGGAGGACTTGTGGCACCTTAGAGACTAACCAATTTATTTGAGCATAAGCTTTCGTGAGCTACAGCTCACTTCATCGGATGCAACTCACATTTGATGAAGTGAGCTGTAGCTCAGGAAAGCTTATGCTCAAATAAATTGGTTAGTCTCTAAGGTGCCACAAGTCCTCCTTTTCTTTTTTCAGTAAGCAGAGGAGCAGCATCTCTAGATGCAATAAAATTTTAAACCCCAGGAGATTATTTGTTAAGAAAGGGATAATTGGGATTTCAAAGTGCATGCGTTTAATGATAATGCTTTTTAAACATTGGAAACACAGCATTGTACTCTTTGGCTAACATGCAGCTTCTATGATGCGTTTCTACATAGCTCTTCCTTTTTTTATTGTTTAAAGTGTCCTTTGTGATATTTTTAAATTGGTTTCTTCTGAGAGTTTTTTTAGTTCTTTTCAGCTGCATTCAACATCCACAAACTTTCTTGGATTATTAGGGCATTTTATAGTCAAGATCTGTGCTATGAAAAACACATGATATGGAACTACACTAAATGGGCATCTCACTGTTCACACGCACAAATTTTTGAGAGAGAGCGTGTTAAATCAGTAGGCATTCCTTAGTTAGCTTTCATATTGAATTTGAAGCACTTCTACTGACTTTAGTATTTGAGGAAAAAAATAGAAATTTTGGGCTCAGTCATTGAAGGTGCTGGGTTGAGTTGGGCAATTGCTTCTGTCTGAGCATAAAGGAAATTGGGAGTTTAATTGCTGTTGAGACCTCTATGGAGCATTTTCAAGGCTGTCAGCGTGTTCTGATTCTTTCCCTGGCTTTGGCACTTACCCAGACTTAAAGTCCTGTCTCCTTCCGCTTTTGCTCGGAGCCCTGCTCCATTGCATCAAACTGAACATATGTGCTGATACTTATAGACTACAATAATTTTTCTTCCTTCCCCATTTCTTACCCCCTCCTTTCCATCTGAGCCAGTGCAACAAAACAGCACTTTGGACAGAGACTCAGGAGGCCTTAGCTGGGGATATGAGCCCAGTTTACTGTAATGGCTAATATTGTGTATGCTGGGAGTGCTATTAAGTGGAATGAAGGAAATGGCAAGTAGAAAGTTCTCTTAAGTTATATAACTGTTGAATTTTTATAGAAGAAAGTTAAAAATAAATTGTATTTTCCAGTGTGGTAAGAACATTCTTCTTTCACTGATACAGGCTCCTGAGCTTGGGCTTCCAAGGCTGTTGTAACAATGCCTATTCAAAATGTTCAAATCATGGTAGTGGACTTGAGGATTGAGCATGGGATAAATGCATCCATTTTCTTAGGATAGACACAGACCTCCTAACATGCTTATTTAGTATCATACAATTTATTTCCTTCCACACAGATGTCTTTTTATTCCAGTTTTGCAAATATGTGCTTGCTCCCCCTAGGCAATTTATTTTGACTAATAATATGTCAAATATTTTGAGTAATATGTCATACACTTTTTTTTTTTATTGTACTCATTATAGTAAGCAAGTTGATTTTGAGCCTGGGCTGCTAAATTTTCATGACCGTTTTCCAATGCCATTTTATGCTATATCACAATCTACTCTTGTCTGTTTGATGGATTTATAAAGTTTGAACATATTGTAACCATCTGGAAGAATCAAAAATTATTCCTTTGAGGGTATTTAATGATTGGGAAGCTAAAAGGAGAAAAATAGAGTGACAGTCTTGCAGTATGCATTGTAGAAGACCTAGTGTTTGGAGGCAATTACATAATTAAAACAATAATGCGGTGTACATAATGTACTGGAATATTGCTGCATTGACAGAAGCAAATTAGTTTAACTGAATTAACTTGCAGTTCAATATTGCAGCATGCTCTCTTGATATGAAAACTGTGTGCTCAAAATAAAGTTGCTGGTCAAGTGTTTGAAGTTGCCAGTGAAATTTGAGAATGATCTGCACAGTTGTCACGTGGGCACCTATCTTAATCCGAATGGCCACTAACCTTTACCTTTATGCATGTTGTTAACAAGACATTGAAGTATAATATGTCACCTGAAAATGGATCATAAACTGTAACTGTCCTTCCTGGATTTTAGATTTGAGGTTTCCTGTGATGGGAAGTAGGCATAAATACAATTGTCCTTGAACATCCGGGAAAAAAACAACCTGACTGTGACAGCAGTTAGGTTGTGGAATAGACTCCCAAGGAAAGTGGTGGAATCTCTTTGCTTGGGACATCTTATGTCTTTGCTTGGATAAAGCACTAATAGGGAACAGTCCTTCATTGGCTGTTATCCCTGGTGCTCATATAGCACAGACATATTTGAGAAGCAAATATTTTGCCATTTGAATGCACTAGATTGCACCAAATGTCAAAACGTATCATGGGAGAGGATCCCCGTGACTTTCCTCTCCATTTCAAAATATGCAAGTTGGACACTATGTTATGCTTTCAGTATATTCAGCGTATCTTTCAGGAACCAAGGTATAATATTTCCAAAAATATGTGTTTGGTAGGTGGTGCTCCCTTCTTGCTTATGGTCATGAGAGAGAGTTTGTTTAAAGGAGAAAAATATGAATAGACTCCAATCCTCATCAAACAAGTGCCCCGAGGTTGCTGGTTTCATTGTGAATGGGGGGACTATTTTAATTGCAGATGCCTGCTAAAATATTGGCAGCACATCGTGTGTAATAGTTCCTTTCCATCTCCACTGTTCGTGAGGTTTGTAAGAGTTATTGCTCTCGGTTGTTAGTTACGAGACATTTAAGATGATTCAAGGTCTGCCAGCACACTGCTGAGTAATGGAGAGGTATAAAATGGTGGAAGGTTTAAAGAGACATTAGTAAATTTTTCTTTTAAAAACCTGAGGGGATTTTCTTTTAAAAACTTGAGTGGTTCATGTGGGCCTATAACCGTGTGGCATCAGCCAGGGATAATGTGGACATGTGCTTTATAAGCTTCCTCACACAGCTGTACCCCTCTACCTCAATCCTGACTCTTAGTACTCCCTTCTATTCCAGTCGTGGGACTTGAGTGAGCTGAGGCAGTCATAATGTGTTATTGCTTATTTGGTAATTTTATTATGGACTTGAATGGGGTGGGGGCTGGGATGAATTCCACCAAATTCATATTTCCCCACATGACCTAAGTAAGAACTTGAACTCTGCATCAGTAACTATATGCTAACCCAGAGCTCTACTTGGTTGAAATTATTCATTTGTACTATTAACATTTAAAATGTTTAAAGTAGGTAATTGAGAGAGGTGAAAACAAATAGGTGTCTTTTGATTGTTCTTGATGTGTTAGGCAGAACCAGTAAAATGACTTAATTATTGTGGAGGAAAAAATCAATTTTAAATACTCATGATAAGTGGAGGAGTAGGAAGGCAGAGGGGAGCGAGCATTGTTCAGTTCATGGGGCATTGTACTGCTAGTCGGGAGACCTGGATTTTATTCCTACCTCTGCCAGCGACTGCTTGTGTTCCTGCCTCGGTTTCTCCATCTGAAAATTGACAGTGCTATTTACCCAGCTTTGTAAAGCACTATAAGAGGTATAGATGAAAAAACTTGTGTGTGTGTGTGAAAATTAATATAAAGTTTGAGCAGAATTTTTATTTCCAAGAGATAAAATTTCAGTTAATAGAAAAGTCTGAGTTTTACTTATTAAAGCTTTAAGTTTTGCGTGTTACAGAAACTTTTATACATGGTGTAAGCCCCTTGTTAGCTGGCGCCTACGCGAGTGCAGAGATCCACCCTCATGGACTAGGTTACCACATTCGGTCAGTCACTGGTTGGTTGTGGGACTATTACCAGACCTTTTTGAGTTTTATTTAAGTTGCTTTCTCTGCTGCTGGGATCCATGTGTACTTTACTAGACCATCATATCATATTCATAGTACATTTTGTGTTGTAATATGTTTCATCCTTGAGAAGTGAGTATGAAGTAAATACAAACTGCCCTTTCAGCTAGTTACCAAATTGGATTTACTTCACCAGTGGTGGACAGAAGATAATCATGTTTAAGCTTGTGTTGACTTTTTCAATCTGATTTTCTCCGGGAAGAAAAATTATTACCTAGTCATAAAATGCATTGTTAATTAGCTACTGATTGTTTAAGTTGATAAACACTGTAATCAACCAAATACATTCTCCATATATACTGTACTTGTGTGCTTATTCGTGTATCTAGTTTGTTTAAGCACAGCAGTAACTACTAAGAGGTTAATGAATGAGGTAGAATTGATATTATTTTGAATATTCACATATTAACCATAGGTATAGGTATTATGTGCTCACTCAAAATTTACTATTGTTGGGCAAGATTCTCATTTCAGTTATGCAGGTGTATGTGTGAAGTAGCTATGTATTTGCAGTGGTGAAATTGAGATCAGAAACTATCCCTGTGGCTTTCATAGACAAATAATAATTTTATTGCTTTAGCTTATTTTAAAAACCCACATTTGTATTCCTGTCTGGCTTCTGTGGCTGCATAGGCTGTGGCTTCTGACCAGCTCATCTTATTGTTGGCGGTTTGTGGTAGGACTGCTAACTGAAACAACATTTCAACATACATTACTGATCAATGAACTGCTGTGTTGCTCAGTATATTGTCTTTGCAGCTTCTCTGTTACGGTTACATTAAAAACAATTAAAAATGATCATTCTTTTGTAGCTGTTACAGTAATGTTAGAAACTGGAAGATTAGGGATCTGAGTGTCACTTCAAAGAGCTGAATTCTGTTTCAGGTTCTGCCACTAATACATTCTAAGAGACGTTGGGCAAAATCACTTTGCCTCTCTTTAACGCAGTTTCCTCATCTATAAAGAAGACAGATAATGATCTATATCTACCTTTTTGTAAAGTGCTTTGAGATATATGGAAGAAAAATGCTATGCTGTGTGTTTTATTATTATATACTAATTGGCAAATCGAAGTAATCAGTCTTGTTAAAAGGTTTCAGAGTAACAGTCGTGTTAGTCTGTATTCGCAAAAAGAAAAGGAGTACTTGTGGCACCTTAGAGACTAACCAGTTTATCTGAGCATGAGCTTTCGTGAGCTACAGCTCACTTCATCGGATGCATACCGTGGAAACTGCAGAAAACATTATATACACACAGGGTCTCTGTGTGTAATAATGTTTTCTGCAGTTTCCACGGTATGCATCCGATGAAGTGAGCTGTAGCTCACGAAAGCTCATGCTCAGATAAATTGGTTAGTCTCTAAGGTGCCACAAGTACTCCTTTTCTTTTAGTCTTGTTAAAAGTTACACTTAGTTGTATTAGCTTGTTACGAGCAGTTTTGATATTCCCTCCTGAGGAGAACTGTGTTTAATCTTCTGTGTAGCTCGTTATTGGAGTTATATTGATAACTTGCTAAACAAATCTCTTAAGTTTTAAAGTTAACTTTTCTATTGGATTGTAAAGATTTCTGGGGCTCACTTAAGCAAGATACTTAGGGCTCATCTACGCAGACAGCACTGCAGCTTGTCTGGTGAGGATGTGCTATGCCAACAGGAGAGAACTCTCTCCTGTTGGCATAATAAAACCACCTCCATGAGTGGCAGTAGCTGTATTAGTGGGGGCAGCTCTCCTGACAACATAGCACTGTCCACACCAGTTCGTATGTCAGTGTAACTTGTATCGCTTAGGGGGGTGGTTTATTCGCACCCCTGAGCGATACAAGTTATGCCGACATAAACTGTACTGTAGACATAGCCTTAGACTTTAAATTGCCTTGATTAGCAGAGCAAATTGCCTCATAGAATGCTTGCTGCTAATCAAGAAGCAGTTTTCTCTAATTTATTTTGCTATGTTATCTGAAAATGATCAGATGAATTCTTCAGTCACTGTGCCATATCGCAGTCACATGGGAGCACACTGGAAAAATAGACACAGTGCTCAGTGTTAGAGAAGAAGTTGGATGTCTTTTGGCACCAGCGTGAAAACAAGACAGAGGCAGCAGGATTTTGGAGACGGAACTGGTTTGATTCTTTCAACTGGAGCTGTCGCATTGCAGGCTGACGTCACGCAAGGGGAGGAGAAGAGAGAAAAAAATACAGGCAAAGCAGGTAGGAGAAGAAAACAATATGGATATAGAAGGCAGCCTGTGAGGGGAGGGGAAGGAACTTATTTAATTTAGGAAAAACTCACTGGGAAGAGACTTTGGGGAAGTTAGGACCAAATTTTCAAAGTCTTATTTCATCACCTAAAATGCAGTTAATCTCCTGGTGGGATTTTCAGAAGTGTCTAGGTGCCTTCATTTCAATAGGATTTGGGTGCTTAATTGCTTTTAAAAATCCCACTAGGAGCTTATCTAATAAATGAAAATCTGGCCGCTACTGTTTCCTGGAAGTGAGATGTATGTTTCGTTATGTAAGTATAAACATTGGTCACATCAACCTGGTGCTGGAAAAAAAAGATGTGACTGCCCTAGGCCAGGTCTGCTCTAGGGCACTTTGCCCGTTCCTAGTGTAGACTCCGTTTATACCAGCAGAACAGTGATTTTTGCCAGCATAGCTTATTCTACGTCCCCCCCCCCGCCCCAAGTGAAACAAGCTATACTGGCAAATGTTTAGTTTTGCCAGTATAACTGCATCTATACTGGGTGCTTTTACTGACATATCTATGTCGGTCAAAGATCACATCTCTTCACACCCTTGAGCAACATTTGTATGCCAGCGGAATTCTATAGCGCTGATGTAGCCTCAGTCAAAAGGTGACTTGATCGTGTCCTACTGAAGTTCTTGGGAGGTTTTTTTGTTAACTAAAGTGGGAATGGAAGCAGGGTTGCAGTGAGGAAAATGTACTTAAGACAGTGTTCAGAAAGGGTTTGTCTGCTTGTTGGTAGAGCCCTTGTATGTTTGCTGGGCTTTACCCTTTTACTCTTTTGATTATGAATGCCTGCCTTTGATTTCACAATAGCTAATCTATAATGCTGTATTTTTAAAATTGCTTTGATATCTTTTGTGTTGTACTTCTTGGGAGATGCATGTCTAGAGAGTTGACTCACCTCTGCTAGGAACAACTAGTCTTTTTAAAAGTGTAGTCTGAATATATATTGTTTTTAAATTCAGGAAGCTTTTTCTTTTACTTAAAATGGCAGTTAAAAAAATTCTATTAGACTCTTAAAAAAACAAACAAACAAAAACGAGGAGTTCTTAGTCTCTAAGGTGTCACAAGGACTCCTCATTGTTTTGCTGATACAGGCTTAACACGGCTACCACTCTGAAACCTATTAGACTCTAGAAACTATTGGGTAAACTTGTTTTTTCCTTTTAAAAAAAAAACATTTAAAATTGCAATTGAAATGACTGACAGTATATTTCAAAATATTGTTAAAACTTCCGTACCTGGAACTGAGGAAGTGTGATTATAGTTGAGCAACTTCTTGCAATAACTTGCAAAATGTTGTTTTGAGTTACACTATTTATATACAGGATTTTTCCTTTCTAGAATAAGTTTGTGTGTATGCATATATGTGTATGTGTGTGTGTATAGAATGCTTATGTTTTAAGACAATTGAATTTTTTAAAAATATTGCAAATACACTATTTAAAAAGTCACCATCACAGACTTGTCACTTTATTTTTTTACTCTAAAACAAGTGAGATTTATGGTATAAAAATATGAATGAGTGAACAATAATTTAAAAAAATGTGTTCAGGAAAAAGAGCATTTCTTAAACACCATGATGTTAAGTATTTCTTAAAAAATAATCTACAATAGATTCTTCCTGCACATTTATGTTCACGTAGAAGTGTAATATGTGTTCTTGCAGTTGACTCAATAAACAATAATTGATTTTATTTCATAGAGTATTCTGATGATTTATTGCTGAAGTGTAAATGAGATTCCAGAGTCCTTCAGTTGATTGATGCACATGCAAGCCTCAGATGTAAAGTTCAGTCATTGTAACTGCTGCAGCTTATTTCATTGAAGAAACAGGAACAAAAGTTTGTTTGTAACTGCCATTAGAATTGAGTACAAAGGCTCCAGTGACCTTTGAACCTTTGTGGCTGTGCATCTGAAGGAGGATTGTTAACGAATGGGAAAAGCTGCCAGGAGACCAGAGATCTGCTTTTCCTGCGACTTTCTATAGCACTGTTCAATGATCTTATATTAAGAAAAAAAAATCTGTTAATTGGATGA
Source organism: Eretmochelys imbricata (assembly GCF_965152235.1). NCBI lineage: Eukaryota > Metazoa > Chordata > Testudines > Cheloniidae > Eretmochelys > Eretmochelys imbricata. The sequence continues at coordinate 7,599,423 of NC_135593.1, read as the reverse complement.
AATTCTTACTTGGTTTTCATACAAAGTCAGTACCAACCACACCCTGATTTGATATTGACATATAAAAGCACTGTCCTTTAAAATGGTTTCTTCTGTTGCGGGGAAGAGTAAAACAAATGGCTACACTTTTGTCTGCTTTAAAAGAAGTTTTGAAGATGGTTACATTCCTAATATTCCCACTTTATTTTTTTGCATGTTTTTTTTTTGCTCAAGTCCTGGTCATGGAAACTTTTTTTCCCCTTGTATATTTAGCTCATGCTAATTTCTTAGCTATTTTACTTTCTCTAATATGGTTATCACTCATAACCAGCCAGTGTAAACAGGAATATTTGGAAAAAAGAAAAGGAGTACTTGTGGCACCTTAGAGACTAACCAATTTATTTGAACATGAGCTTTCGTGAGCTACAGCTCACTTCATCGGATGCATACCGTGGAAACTGCAGCAGACTTTATATACACACAGAGATCATAAAACAATTCCTCCTCCCACCCCACTGTCCTGCTGGTAATAGCTTATCTAAAGTGATCATCAAGTTGGGCCATTTCCAGCACAAATCCAGGTTTTCTCACCCTCCACCCCTCCCCCCCCCCAAACTCACTCTCCTGCTGGTAATAGCCCATCCAAAGTGACAACTCTCTACACAATGTGCATGATAATCAAGGTGGGCCATTTCCTGCACAAATCCAGGTTCTCTCACCCCCTCAGCCCCCTCCAAAAAACACACACACAAACTCACTATCCTGCTGGTAATAGCTCATCCAAAGTGACCACTCTCCCTACAATGTGCATGATAATCAAGGTGGGCCATTTCCTGCACAAATCCAGGTTCTCTCACCCCCTCACCCCCCTCCAAAAAACACACACACAAGCTCACTATCCTGCTGGTAATAGCTCATCCAAAGTGACCACTCTCCCTACAATGTGCATGATAATCAAGGTGGGCCATTTCCAGCACAAATCCAGGTTTTCTCACCCCCCACCCCCATACACACACAAACTCACTCTCCTGCTGGCAATAGCTCATCCAAACTGACCGCTCTCCAAGTCTAAATCCAAGTTTAACCAGAACAGTCTGGGGGCGGGGGGGTGAGAAAACCTGGATTTGTGCTGGAAATGGCCACCTTGAGTATCATGCACATTGTTGGGAGAGTGGTCACTTTGGATGAGCTATTACCAGCAGGATAGTGAGTTTGTGTGTGTGTTTTTTGGAGGGGTTTGAGGGGGTGAGAGAACCTGGATTTGTGCAGGAAATGGCCCACCTTGATTATCATACACATTTTAAAGAGAGTGGTCACTTTGGATGGTCTATTACCAGCAGGAGAGTGAGTTTTTGTGTGTGTGTGGGGGGCGGGGGGTGGAGGGTGAGAGAACCTGGATTTGTGCTGGAAATGGCCCAACTTGATGATCACTTTAGGTAAGCTATTACCAGCAGGAGAGTGGGGTGGGAGGAGGTATTGTTTTATGATCTCTGTGTGTATATAAAGTCTGCTGCAGTTTCCACGGTATGCATCAGATGAAGTGAGCTGTAGCTCACGAAAGCTCATGCTCAAATAAATTGGTTAGTCTCTAAGGTGCCACAAGTACTCCTTTTCTTTTTGCGAATACAGACTAACACGGCTGTTACTCTGAAAGGAATATTTGGTGTTCTGATTTCATCACTACCTTTCTATACCAAGGGTGGGCTGGCTTATTGGCTGTGTCCTGTCTCCAGCAAGTGGAAGCAGTATCTTGGCTGGCTGTAAGAGGTAATTTGTAGACTACACAAAGGTAAAATATGTCATACAGGCTTCAGGGTAGTATGGGCTATGTTGGGGCAATAGGAGCTTCTTTTATCGCTTATTCATGCAGAGCAAGACCATCCCCTTTGTGCAAGAGTGTAGGGTTTGAGTAAGGAACTTTTAGAAAGACAGGCTTTGAGTTAATGTACTGTGTGTTTTTCATTTTTGATTGCTCACTTGTAGTTCTTGGCGTATGTTTGCGTGTGTACACGTACGCATGTGTGTATAATTTATCCACCTTCTTCAGAAGAAATATTTGATTTTTCCTGGGTTGTTCAGATATGGGGAGGAGGGGTACGATTACCCCCGTCAGCCTTTGAGGGATGGAGAGCAGTTCAGCTCCAAAACCCATGGCTCTCGAGATCTGCAGGAGGCCGGATCTGTCTGAGTGGGGGCAGTGTGCTGGTTCTGGGGTCCTCTGCCCATTCCCTGCATTCCCCCAGAGTATAGCTCCATCAGAGGGTGACTGCATTAGTTCACAGGGGTGTGGCTCCCAGGCAACTGCAGCTAGATTGGCCCTGAACGTTATCAGTCGGGTATTTTTTTGCAATTTGAATCAGTCACCAAGAAACTATTAATTGTATCCTCGCCATGCTGCAGAAATCTGACAAAAGAACAGGAGTGGCAGGCAGAAATATTATAAACAGATCAGCATTACAAGCACTGGTCCCTGTTATTGCTTCAGATGTAGTGAATTGCATTTAGTTCATGGGCACAAGTTGTTGGGAATTTTCCGACCGGTTGCTCCTCGAAGGTGTGGACGGAACTTTGAATGGTAATTTGGAGAAAGTATTTAACATCTGTGGATTTGCATGATGATTGCCTCACCATGCTTGTCCTCTTTTAGCAGGATTAAAAAAAAAAAAAAGGACTAGGCAATGCTGTGGTTAACAAGAACATCCAGAGTTGCTATAAGAAATTATTTTGAAAGTCCTAGGCTTATGGAATGGATATAAAGTCTCTTGTTCTAGGGCATAAGTCAACCTCTAACTATTGGGATTTGGAGGCTACTTTCCCTGGGGGTAGGTTATCCAATAATTGGCCATTTCTTCCACCTTCCTCTGAAGCACTTGTTAATGGTCAGCATTGGTGAGACTGTACTGGATTAGGTGGACCATTGCTCTGTGTAGCCCTTCAAATCCGTGGACCATTTTTGTGGATCATGGATCTGATGCAGATACACATTTTGTATCTGTGCCGGGCTCTATTGATCTGACCCAATATGGCAGTTCCTTTGTTGAATAAGAAACAACTCACCAAATGATAACCAAGGATCCAAGATTCTATCTTATCAACTGACCTTTACAAATGCCAGAGGCAGGGGCTGGATTTTACAGCATGTGCAGAAAGCTATTTCCAGACCCTGACATACCAAGACAAGAGGGTCAATTCCAGAAGCTACCTTCTTGATAAACCGGAGAAGCAGGTGCTTGAAGTTTTCCCAGCAGGAAGTGACTTGAAAACAGAAACTTTAACTGGTATACATTTGATTAGAAAACCTGCTAGACAAGTACAAAACAAGTCAAATCAAAACCTGAATGAAACAAGCAAACAAAATAAATTGGACGTATATCAGATAAGAACTGACAATATGCTAAGTGAAATAAAAGGTTCCTGCAATTTGCCCTGAAATTTTGCAAATCCATCTGGACTGCAGTGGGGAATAAATCTCAAAGGTGGTACTTCAGCTGAGAGTGCCATGAGCCGTATGAACATCTGCCACATGAACTGCATAAAAAAAGGTCCTTAGGATTCTTGGTTAACTCTGTGTGGTAAATGTTACATTACTCCAATGAGTTGTCTGAGGTTACCGTTTTGCACCTTCCAGAACATCTTTACCGAGCCCAGAAGGTAGCTTTTTCATTGCATCACCCACTTCCATCTAATGTGTTCCCTGCTTCCATCAAACACCAAGTTTCATTTTTTTTTTTTAATGCATGGTTAAATTTTAAGAATTAAAGTGGAAATGAAAAATTAGAGACCTCTGGTTTAAAAATTGTCAACTCTTATTGCTAGTAACCACGTGTGTGGAGGGGGGAGACCATATAGCTGCTAAATATAACACATTTTTCTCTTGAAAGTGTTCTAAAAAGTACAAAAGTTCACATTCTGGTATCTCCTTTAATAAGAAAATGTCACACAGATCATTGAAGAACCTTGTGATGTGGCAAGTAGGAGCTCAGGTAATTGGAATACTTTTTGGCCCTGAGCCTATCAGGTTCCAAGTACTTCCTGTGAGGAAGTTGAGGGTATCCAGTGTGTCTGATGAAGTGCTCAGCACCTGGATGGATTGGGGCCTGTGAGAGCAATATGTGTATAGACTAATATTTCTATCTTATTTATTTTGTGCATTATTACATTCCATTTCTGAGATGCTAGGGAGCTTGATTCCTTTGTACAGTTGTTTGTCTCTATTTAAATAAGGTCAGGTAAACATGCTGATGGTAGGGATATCAGGACGGCTTTGTGTTTTGTGCTTTGTGTGGAGTGCATTTTGTTTTGATGCTTTTAATCTCACATATTCTTGGAGCAATATTGTCAGGGTACAGCTCTCCAGTGTCTGATTGGAGGTTTTAGGAAAAGAAATATAGTTTAACCAGGGTAGTATTTCTGATTTTAAAAATCTTCTATAATACTGTGGTAATTACTTGCTGGGAAGGAGGTGAAGACTAGCGAAATGTATTGGTGAGTTATTTTTCCACTAAGATTCTAACAGTGGAAGCTTCTGATATGTTTAGACCTGTAGATCAGCTAAGTTCTGGCAGGTGAGGTTGGGAGGAAAATAAGTAGGTCCAAAATAAGAGTGATCTTTGTTTCCCCGTTCCATACTAACCATGCCTGCCTCTTGTAACTAAACCATGTGTAGTCTGCTAATTGAAGATCGTCTATGCAAAACCAATATTGGTAAATTTCCTGTTTGAACAAGGTTTTTTAAATTGCGGGAAAAGAGAAAAAGAGCCTCTTAGAGTGGCCATGGAAGAATCCAAAATAAGAATTCAGATCCTCATTTTGGCAAAGCACTTCAGTCCATATTTAAATTTTAGCATATGAATAATCCCTTTTGACTTGAGTGGGACTACTTGTGTACTTTAAGTATGGGCTGAAGGGCTTTGCTGAACCGGAGCCTCACTATCCGATAAGGAAAGCTTACCCTGGAAAAGAAACAAAAACAAAACAAAAAATATTGCTTGTGTTTCTTGGAGCGTTTTAAAATTCATCTTGAGGCATGTGTTTAAAGTTATCACCTCAGGTACAAAAAAGGGGATATCTGGGATGATCCCGAGCCCAAAAAACTAGATAGCTAGCAGTGTGTGTTGAGCATCCTTATGAATTTCCCAGGACAGCTACCTCAAAAAAGGGTCTACCCTGGAAAAACCTGGACAGGTAACAACCCTAGATGGGTGTAGAAATATTGATGGGGTATTGGTAACTTAAAAATTGCAGTTAGTAAATCCATAGCTTTATGGAGCACATGTCCTTTCTTACGGGGTCCCATGTAATGTTGCCTTTAGACACCAGAAGTGTGGTAGGTAAATATTATCCCCATTTTGTAGATGAGGAAACTATAACACCGATTTGCCAAGGACCAAGTTGCAGGTTTTTGCTGGGATGGTTGCTCAGAAGTTCCTGGCAGCTAGTGCTGTGACTAGTTCATTGACTGAAATCTCTCATTTAACTTGAGAAGAAATATAGCTCCAAATGCTTAAGAAAATATGTGTGTGTGTGTGCGCAAAAGTAGGTATGTGACTTGCATATATGTTTAGCACTCATGGTTACGCAGATTGACGTTTCTCTTGTGCATAGCTCTGTGTGTGTGTGCGCGTGCACGTTTCATGCAGTTCTGAAAACCTGGGCCACAGCAGCTGGATTACCTGATTAGCAAATGCATGGAGCATCTACTAATGGCTTGGAATCTGAAGAACCCGCACTATATTATATATTATTGTATTATTTAATGTGCAGTTGGAGACATGAAGAGCCTTGCAATTCAGTTTAACGAATACTTGCTAGTGTAATATCCAGTTAAAATAAGAGGGAGAGCAAGAAATGATATAGCTGTTCAATTTTCAGAGTTGCTTCTAGGTAATCAGCTGTTAATTTGCACTGTACACCAGAGATGTGGGGGACCTGCAATCTGCTTGGGGAGTATGAAGTAGGAATAACAGGACAGGCCTAACAAAGAAAATAACAGAACGCCACTAGCCGTCACCTTCAGCCCCCAACTAAAACCCCTCCAACGCATTATTAAGGATCTACAACCTATCCTAAAGGATGACCCAACACTCTCACAAATCTTGGGAGACAGGCCAGTCCTTGCCTACAGACAGCCCCGCAACCTGAAGCAAATACTCACCAACAACCACATACCACACAACAGAACCACTAACCCAGGAACTTATCCTTGCAACAAAGCCCGTTGCCAATTGTGCCCACATATCTATTCAGGGGACACCATCACAGGGCCTAATAACATCAGCCACACTATCAGAGGCTCGTTCACCTGCACATCCACCAATGTGATTTATGCCATCATGTGCCAGCAATGCCCCTCTGCCATGTACATTGGTCAAACTGGACAGTCTCTACATAAAAGAATAAATGGACACAAATCAGATGTCAAGAATTATAACATTCATAAACCAGTCGGAGAACACTTCAATCTCTCTGGTCACGCAATCACAGACATGAAGGTCGCTATCTTAAAACAAAAAAACTTCAAATCCAGACTCCAGCGAGAAACTGCTGAATTGGAATTCATTTGCAAATTGGATACTATTAATTTAGGCTTAAATAGAGACTGGGAGTGGCTAAGTCATTATGCAAGGTAGCCTATTTCCTCTTGTTTTTTCCTCCCCCCCCCAGATGTTCTGGTTTAACTTGGATTTAAACTTGGAGAGTGGTCAGTTTGGACGAGCTATTACCAGCAGGAGAGTGAGTCTGTGTGTGTATGGGGGTGGGTTTTTGGAGGGGGGTGAGGGAGTGAGAGAACCTGGATTTGTGCAGGAAATGGCCTAACTTCATTATCATGCACATTGTGTAAAGAGTTGTCACTTTGGATGGGCTATCACCAGCAGGAGAGTGAATTTGTGTGGGGGGGTGGAGGGTGAGAAAACCTGGATTTGTGCTGGAAATGGCCTAACCTGACGATTACTTTAGATAAGCTATTACCAGCAGGACAGTGGGGTGGGAGGAGGTATTGTTTCATATTCTCTGTGTATATATAAAGTCTGCTGCAGTTTCCACGGTATGTATCTGATGAAGTGAGCTGTAGCTCACGAAAGCTCATGCTAAAATAAATTGGTTAGTCTCTAAGGTGCCACAAGTACTCCTTTTCTTTTTGAGAATAAAAATAAGAGTGTTCAGTCCATCTGGAGAGATGACTCATCAGTGAATAGTATTTAAAGGCAGTGATCATTGTAAATAACTTTGTGCTGTCGGTGTCTGGAAGAGAACAGTTTAACTTCTTAAACAAGGGTATTTTTCACAAGCAAAAGGAAGAGAAGTATTCTTGTATAATATCATTGGGTGTTTGTTGCTCCTGAAAGTGAGGGACTGAAAGCACTGGCTAGGGTCAGAAATACTGTGGATGTGCTATGGAAATATTTTCTGCTTCTCCCCGCAAGCTCTGCCCCAGCAGGCCGAGACCAAAGTGTGTCATATTCTTTAAAGGCTGGAACTAGACACGCATCCCAACACGCTCTGGGACACTCAAAAGTATTTAATAGCAATAGATATACACAATAAATATACAAAACTCACTTTTGTTAGTGCTCTCACCTGTATCTTGAAACTAATTCCAGGGGCAATTCCAGCCTTGGTGTAAGGATGTGCAAACTCCAGCTAGAAGTTGCATCTGTTTAGGCTAGGACTGAATTGGGTACTAGGTCTCCAAGATAGAAAGTTGGCAAGCAGGACATCTACTTCAGCTCTCGCTCTGTTGAATTATGAACTTGTTTTAATAATCACTTCTTATATATAAACTGCAGTGTCAACACGTTGGACAAAGCCTTTCACAGATGCGAGAAATGCCTGTTATGTTTAACCTTCGTGGCCTTGTCCTTGTGGAGAGACTTGGCTAACCACATGATGCCTCCAGCACTATGTAGGTGAAGTGCTAAAGAGGCCTTCACCTTGCTGTGATTCCAGAGCAGCTAATCATTTGGTACACATGGGCTCTGCAGATTGCTCTGTAGTGCTTTGTGGTTTTTCCCCCTTTGGTTATAAATGAAATGCAGTTTCATTTGGTATAGGTTGGCTCAAGGACAAAATGGTAATTTGACCATTTGTTTTGGGTAAAGAGGCAAATGATGTTCCCATCTGGGAGCTGTAGCAATGACATTCAAAGGTTCTGAACTAGCTGATTTTTTCCCTTGTTTTATATTGCTTTATTGAGATCCATAGCCCGCAAACATGGTTGGGAATAACTCATTGGAAAAATGAATTGCAAGCGTAAGTCTGACTACTTGTACATCTTTCCACATCTATGATGGCAGTATTCAGCTTTGTGCAACTCATTTTGGGTATGTGTACATGGCAATTAGACACCCACAGCTGGCCCATGCCACTGACTTGGGCTTGGACTGCAGGGCTGTTTAATTGTGGTGTAGACTTCTGGGCTTGGGCCGTAGTCCAAGCTCTGGACCCTGCACTCAAGCCCGAGCCTGGAAGTCTACACTTCAATTAAACAGCCCCTTAAGCTGAGCCCCACGAATCTGAGTCAGCTGCCATGGGCCAGCTGTGGGTGTCTAATTGCAGTGTAGACGTACCTTTAATGTGTGCAAAAATGTACATACAAATTTTTGCTGGTGACACTTGCACCTGCCAAAGTGCTGCCTGCCTTCTGAAAATGTATTCCTTGGTGTTGCTAGGTGAGAAACTTCATTTGTTCTGTACTTGAACTTCACAAGCCTAGACCTGCATGACCCTGCGATGAGTGTCTCATTAGATGTAGGTTTTATTTCACTTTATATATAAAAGAGATTACTGATACGTCACACTCCTACCCAAAAGCTTTTCTGAAATGAGGAAATATGCATTTGACGTGTGTGTGTGTGTAAAGTGAAGAAAACAAATACATTTTCAAAATGCTCTTGTTCTAAACTTGCTGGATAGTACACCAATTTTTATCTGCTGTACAAAAGACTAGACAGTAATTAGGTTTTAAGGTGAAATTTGAAAGATCTTTGCGATGACCATTCAAAATGCCAGTGCAGTGGAATTGTTCTTTTATTCCAGAGGGTTGCATATACTAAATTCAGACAGCCTATCTTATTTTTAAAGGTTAAGAGATGAACATTTAATTTTGGGGCAAATGTTGCCTTTTTCTTCTGTAGCTATGGACAACTCAGGTTAAGTGCAAATTCACCACATAGGGAGAGGAGTCAAAGATTTTGAAGTCCCCACTCGGGTCCATATCGCCATACCCACCTTGTAGCTGGTTAGATGCATGAGGAGAAGGCCTGCATCCAGCTTTGAATCTGCTCTATGAGGGCTGGTTCAGCTGAAGTACCCTCAGCTACCGCTCCTGTGGTGGGAAATTGTCTCAAATGATCTGTGGGGCAAGCAATAGCAGGTTGCTTTAAAACTGCTAACAGTTTAGATCTGGTTATCTCTGTAACTGTCTGGAGTTTTGAAATTAGCTTCATGTTATTTTTGAAGCTGAGAATCTGGACCAGATGGTTAAGCTAGTAATGTTAAATGATCATTAGAACTCTTTAACATTATTTAAATCACATACACCACAGACCAAAAGCTATATATGTTACTGCAATTGTTCTCAAGCTTTTCAGGTTCTAGACCACTTTTTGAAATACAGATGCTCTTGTACTTCAGGTCTTGTTCCAAGTTGTTCAGGTTTCTTTGGTTAGGCTCTGATCCAGCAAAGCACTTGAGTCCTTTCGTAATTTTATGATGTGAGTATTAAGGACTAAGTTGCCCAGGGCATTAATTGGACTGCTCACACACTTACTTACGCGCATACTCAACTGCTCTACTGCAGTGAGTCTTCATTTTATGTGATCTACAGTCCCAAGCATGTTGGTGCTCAATAAATAACCTCCCATTCCTGATCTTACATCTTCCCTGTGACAGCTGTTGCGTGTGTTTTCATGAAATAATATGATGAGAGTATTAAGGAGACGAAATAATCTCTCGGTAGTGCTGTGGGGTATTGGATGTTTCATTAGGTTCTATTGCCACTGTACGTTGGTGCTGTTCTTCCCTTCCTTGCATCCAAAATCATATATCTTTTTAGGACTGAATCCTAATATCCAGGCCTTTATTAGGGCCGTTGCCTGCAACTGCTCTGCTGCTTTAATGTTGCCAAGACACATTGCATCTTGGCACTCTCCTTCTATGTTGGCTACTCCTATTTGGCTTTACTATAGTTTAAATTTGTTCATAATTGAACACGCACTCCCAACGAATGTGTAGGAATACTACATGGTAGCAGCAGGACACCTTGTGAAAAGTGTTTCGCTTGTTAGGAACATATGCCCATCAACGTGGGCTAAATTCTGTGACATATGGCAGTGGTTCCCAAACTTTTTACTTAGGTGACCCACCAACTGCATTTTATCTTATTTCCCTTCCCCGCCCCCCCCCCCTTTTTCTTTTAACCCATCATGAAGTATATGCACCCTCCGACCTGGCATTGCAACCCTAATCCCAGCCTGTTGCAGAGAAGAGGCCTAGGGGAGGGTTGGGGTGTAGAGCAAGTTTGCCCTTTACTCACCCCGTAGGGAGAACCCCTGTCCCACAGGGTGGCTGGGCCTGGCTCCCTGCTCTGAGCATTGTGACCTGGAGTTTGGTGTTGCAGCACCACTCAGATTGGGCCTGGCCGCCACTCTGTCGAGATGGAGGGGTGGCCAGGCCAAGTCTGAGTGGTGCTGCAACCCCATGTGGCAGATTGCAATGTCCAGAGTGGGGAGCCGGGGCCAACCCCCTGGGACAGGAGCTGCCATTGCAGGGTGAGTGTGAGGAGGGCTCACTTTCCAAACCTCTTCTTCGCCCCCCTCACTCACCATTGCTTCCCTTCCTCACCTGGCTGGGAAAAGTGTATATTTGTCTACCTGCATGTGAGCAGTAGCTGATATCTTCCAACAACATCCTGGCCAAATCTGTTTACATTTTACTTTTGTGTTTGTCTGACCTGCTTGTGATCCATTTTGTTGGTATTTCAGATACCTTATGGTAGTTGAAGGGTCCTCGATTCTTAAGAGTGGCTAGAAGCTATTTTAGGGCAGTATAAAGTTTCCTTATCTTTAACTGCTTCCTTCAAGGTCCTATGTCTGATTGTCTTTTATTTTCACCAACTGGAAATATGGGCTGGGAAGATAATCTGTACATTTATTGGGAAAAATAAATAATCATGAAACAAAGTTTTAAGAAATGCTGGGTTTCTGAAGGTTAAGATAGATTGGGTTAGTGGAGCTTCTGGAAAAACTGAGATTGGGGATTGTTTGGTTTTTTATTATTCCCTAGACACATGAACAATCACGATTTAAAAGCATCAGAACAAAACAAGAAAAGATCAAATATTGTTCCTATCAAAGACTGACACTAAAACAACGTAAGAAAGGCCCTTGGGTCAGACCAATGGTCCATCTAGCCCAGTATCCTGTCGTCCAACAGTGGCTATGGCCAGATGCTTCAGAGGGAATGAACAGAACAGGGCAATTGTCTCGTGATCCATTCTCTGTCGTCCAGTCCTAGCTTCTGGCAGTCAGAGGTTTAGGGACAGCCGGAGCATGGAGTTGCAACCCTGACCATTGATAGCCATTGATGGACCTATCCTGCATGAACTTATCTAATTCTTTTTTGAACCCAGTTATACTTTTGGCCTTCACAACATCTACTTGCAGTGAGTGCCACAGGTTGACTGTGCGTTGTGTGAAGAAATACTTCCTTATGTTTATTTTAAACTTGCTGTCTATTAATTTCATTGGGTTGACCCCTAGTTCTTGTGATATGTGAGTGGTAAATCACACTTCTTCATTCACTTTCTTCACAATTTTATAGAGCTCTGTGATATACCCCCTTAGGTGTGTCTCTTTCAATCTGAACAGCCCCAGTCTTTTTAATATCCCCTCATATGGAAGCTGTTCCGTAGTCCTAATCATTTGTGTTGCCCTTCTCTGTGCTTTTTCCAATTCTAATATATCTTTTTTTGAGATGGGGCAATCAGAACTGCACACAGTATTTAAGATGTGGGTATACAGTGGATTTATGGCATCATATCATAATGACTTTCCTGGCCTGGGTAAAATCTTACCCACCTTCCTCAGAAAAAAGTTTGACTAAATAGATGCACATTTTAACATGTATAGAGGATCAGCTAAGTCTGGCTCATTCAGACCAAGGGGAGGAAGTAAATTCCAGAGCAGAAGCCCCCAGCCCCCGCTGAGAACACTGCCTCTAGCCTCATTAATTACACATCTTGTGACAGTCAGCTCTGCTGTTTAGTCTGATCTCAACTCTCAGGTCAGAGTATGGAGAGGTGGATCTTGAGGATCTCCAGGATACGGACCATAAGGGTTTTAATGGGATTGCACCTTGAAATAAACTGGGAACCAGTGCAGTCTCTAGAGCACTGGTGTGATATGCCCCCATCTGACATGCTGCTAAGAAACGGGCATTGCAGTTTCCCGTTCTTGGGGAAAGGTTCATTGGGCAACGCTTGGTACAGAGCATATATCACAGTGATTGAGTTATGGCATTGGGAGGATAACAAGGAAAGTGCTGTGAGAATACAATTTCAGCTCTATTACAATCCCACTGTAGAGCCAGAAAACATCTGACTGGTGAGAATGAAAGCTGGATTTCACCCTGCGAAGTTAGGGTTTTACTTTGGAAGTCACATTTCTCTAATGCATACTATAATCCTTCTGTACCAAGAATAGACTAACAGCACCTGAATAGCTTAAGAAATTGCCTAGGGGGACCTGGCTGTTTAGCCTGATTCTGTTGTCACTTACCCTACTGTAAATTGGGAGCAAGCCCATTGAAGTGTGTTGAATACATGCTGGTATAAAACTGCTGAGAGATCAGGATTGGCCCCCTTACTTTTATATCTAGCTCATTGGTTCCCTGTAGTTGGCTGACCAGACTTCTAACGAGTGCTTCGTTTTAAGAGACAAGAATAAGTGTTCATCTTTTCTATTTTATCTTCATTTCATTGAACAAAATGATGGTGGTCTAGTTTAAAGTAATAGGTTAAAAAAAACCCTTCATGTGTTAAACATAATGGTGGCAGTAGATAGATCCAAGGTGAATTTGTAAAGGGTCCCCACCCACCTCTCAGAATATATTGGAGGGCAATGCGGGTCTTGTCTGGGCTTTTAAGGCAAACAGTAAGAAATGCCTGGAGATGGGCTTCGTTGTTTTTTGTCTTTCACTCAGATTGTAAGCTCTTTGAGTCAGAGATTTTCTTCTTCTTCTGTTTGTACAGTAACTAGAACGATGGGACCATGGTTCGTAACGGGGAATCTACAGCAATACAAATAATAAGTCAGATACACAGATGTGGGTGCCTCTGGGTATCCCACATTCCAAAATTAAGCCAATCACAACATACAGGCGAAATAAAATAAAACTGAGCCGATGGAATTTATGAGTTAAGTGACTTACATATTTAAAGCCAAGTCTTGCAGATTTTCCTCAGGTGGAGCTTCTGTTGGCTTTGGGGGTTTTACCGGAGAACAAACTGTGTTACTTAGACCAGTGTTTTTCAAGTTCAGGTTGTGACCCGGTACTGGGTGCAGCATGTAATGCACTGGGTCACTCTGGTCAGCACCGTCGACTGGGATGTTAAAAGTCCAGTCGGTAGTGCTGCCCAGCCAAGGCAGGCTAGTGCCTACCTGTTCCAACACCGAGCTGCGCCCCAGAAGCAGTGCAGCTTCTATTGCTCCCCCGCCCTGAGCACTGGCTCCGCACTCCATTTGGCTGGGAACCGGCCAATGGGAATGGTGTGGGGGGAAGGGTGCCTGTGGGCGAGAGCCACACGGAGCTGCTTGCATGCCTCCGCCTCGGAGCTGGACCTGCTGCTGGTGACTTCTGGGGCTCAGCACAGTCTGTGGTGCCAGGACAGACAGGAAACATGCCTCTGGACCCCGGCTGTGCAGCTGACCGGGAGCCACCGGCGGTAAGTCCGTGCCCCATGCCCTGATCCCCTGCCCCAGCCCTGATCCCCACCAAACCCCTCATCCCTGGCCCCACTCCAGAGACTGCACCCCCAGCCCAGAGCCCTGACCCCCTCCTGCACCCAAACCCCCTGCCCCAGCACAGCGCCCCTTCCCGCACCCTGAACTCCTCATCCCTGGCCCCACCCCACAGCCCTTACCCCCACTCCTCAGCCCTGAGCCCCTTCCACACCCCAAACTCTCATCCCCAGCTCCATTGGATCGTGGGCATCAACAATTTTCTTCAACTGGGTCCTCAGAATAAAAGTTTGAAAACCACTGACTTGGACTCTATGCTCTTTGGAGAGAGAGACTTGTCCAGTGGTTAGAACACTAGCCTGCGGTTTATATGACCTGGTTTCAACTCCATTCTCCACCAGAAGCTTTCTGTGTGACCTGCGGCAAGTTGCTTAGTCTTTCTCCATCTGTAAAATGGGGATAATAGTACTTTGCCACCTCACAGGGGTGTTGTGAGGATCAGTGTATTTAAAAAAAAAAAAAGTGTAAGGTACCCAGATACTACTGTAATGATGGCAATATAAGTGCCATCAGTTATGTGTGTACAGTGCTTAGCATAATGTGGCCCTAAGCCTCTAGATCAAGGATTCTCAAACTGGGGGTCGGGACCCCTCAGGGGGTCGTGAGGTTATTACGTGGGGGGGTCACAAGCTGTCAGCCTCCACCCCAAACACCGCTTTGCCTCCAGCTTTTATAATGGTGTTAAATATATAAACCAGTGTTTTTAATTTATAAGGGGGCGTCACACTCAGAGGCTTGCTATGTGAAAGAGGTCACCAGTACAATAGTTTGAGAACCACTGCTCTAGATGCTACTGTGATACAAATAATAATAGACTGCCGACTTTTTCTCTTATTGAGAAGAAGGGAATGAAGTAAATAATTGAAAAATGTTTAATGTTTTATAGACCTGGGTAAAGATCAGAGGGTGCAAAACTGAGAAATCATAGAGATTTGTCATTTTTTATTCACAAACCTGAATATATTAAAATCCTTCTTGAAATAAGGAGAGAGAGTTTGAATAAAGGACACTGTCAGATATGGAAACCACCCAGGTGACAGCCCCTGAGCCTTTTTACGGTTTTAAAGACATTCAAGCAAAACCTTAGAACCAGATTTCTCCTTACACCTAGATGAGTGGGTGATTTCAGCTTCCCGTGCCAAACACAAACAAATGGAGACTTCTTTCATGGGTGGAAAGGAGACCCACACAGTTAAGGAGGATGTCACTTTAAGGAATTAGAAAATAAAGTTTATATAAGTGGGAGCCTCTGTTTTTCACCCTCCCTCCAAGGGGCAGATGCAGTCATTTTGATAAAGCATAAGGAAATTTAGTGTGACAGAACAGGAGCCCTGAGACAGAAAATGTCAGGGGGGTCAGGAAGGTGATGGGGGCTCTAACAGATGAGTGCCTTAGCCCACTACATCACCTTTGACCCCGTCTTTAGGGCATTTCGCCATCTATTTCTAAACTCTAGCACTTCATCAGTGCCACATAGTGAAAAACAGCAAAGATGAATATTCTATTCAAGGCCTTTGTTTTCCCCCTCATGTGTGCTATGCTCCCAAGAAATCACATGACGTGATGAGGGTTGTCA
Organism: Eretmochelys imbricata; assembly: GCF_965152235.1. Lineage (NCBI taxonomy): Eukaryota > Metazoa > Chordata > Testudines > Cheloniidae > Eretmochelys > Eretmochelys imbricata. Next base: position 7,583,850 of record NC_135593.1, on the reverse strand, counting down.
AGTCAACATGTGAGTAAGCATCTCATCTCCAGTATCTCTGACAGCCACCTGACACTGCCATTCGTTTCCTAATATTAGCGGTAAAATTCCTAATTTTGAAATGGGTTACTACTAGGTCAGGGTCTGCTCCGCAAGTAATGAAAGCTCTCTTGAATTTAGCCACCATAGGTTTTCATGTCACAATGGAACATTGTTTATGACGTTTTTTGTGTATTTCAACCAAGTCTGCTTAACAGCAGCTGCTGTCTGAAGTGGCAGAAGGCATTCTGGTTTTGATCTAGGAATGTGGACTCATTTCTCACCCTGCTGACCTCATGGCCAGGATATATACAAAAGGGACCTTGCTTATTTAAGGAATGGATTTGGCATATTGTTCCCTTGATCTAAGGGTCCTTAAGTTTTGGTTTAATAATTTTATGATGTCAGGTTGAGATTTTCAAAGCTGTCTAGGGGGTTTAGACAGACATTTTCCAAGAAAATATATACAAAAAGTCTAAAATTTTCCATTAAAACTTATGGAAGATGTATCTTCATCCCATAGACACTGTCTTAAAATCTAAACCCAAGTCTATGCCAAGAATCATTCCTCACCCTTGTTCATAATAATGATAGAAGCAGGACTGTCTTTTGGTCTTGCATATTTAAAGTTGTCCGTCTAAATGGGGTTCTGTTGTGAATCCTGTTACATGTTGTGTTTTTCTAGGGTTTGTCTTTCCAGTCTCACTATAATTTTGTCCTGTTGTATGGTTGCCAAGTGACACCTTTGACTTGGATTAGATTCAGAGACATTGTAATATTATGAAATGCCTCAATTAGTTTTATCTCTGTACTTAATCACACACTCCCAACGTTTTTGGGGCACTTTGATCACTGTCAACCCCGCAAACATACCTGCTACTATGATAAAATAAATAGTGCACAGGCTTCGCACTATTTTCCACTACAGTATTCTCCATAACCACCCACACAGTCACCAACCTGCTCCCTCCCCAAATGCTAGAGGACAAAGATGATATTTGTAATATGTCCAGAAAGTTATTTAAGGGGGACATGGGAGTTCCATGGTGAAGGGACCTTCCCACAGATGGCCTTAGAATCATAGAAGATTAGGGTTGGAGGAGACCTCAGGAGGTCATCTAGTCCAATCTTTTGCTCAAAGCAGGACCAATATTCACTAAATCATCCCAGCCAGGGCTTTGTCAAACCGGGCCTTAAAAACCTCTAAGGATGGCGATTCCACCACCTCCCTAGGTAACCCATTCTAGTGCTTCACCACCCTCCTAGCGAAATAGGCTTGTTGTAAACTGAAAGTGCAATGTAGCTCAGGAGGGAAAATTCATCCCTCTGTTGAGGACCAGTACAAGCCTTATTTGCCACTTTGAGTCCCACTGACGTCATGTTTTCGTCACTTCTGTGTGATAAAAATGGTACCTAGATTTTGTGCTTGCCCTCCAGGCAGGGGTGAATTCCAGCCAAGGACGAGGCTTTCTCCCAGGTGACCAGCATGGTTGCTAAACCTCCTATGTCTTTATGGAGTACTGTTCCAGGTCAGATACGTTTTATGAAAGCACGCACCGACTCACTTATTTTAAAGGAGGATTAAGGTGTATGAAGTGACAGAGAGAAGGTTTTGTGTGAAACTGAGCATGCTCTGATGCTTACCCTTTTGGTTTGTCCAACATATTTAGACTTTTTTTCCCCTCCACCTGCTTCGTTCTTTTTCTGGAAATCTTTTATCTCCCAGAAATCTCCTTTTTGGAACATAAAGGTTACAATAAAACATTTTGATCTTTTCTAATGTAGTGAAAATTACCTTCAAAGCTGGTTGGTGAACTGCAAGTTTTCGTGGGTGGGTGGGGGGGGGGGTGTATGTGTGTGTGTGCGCGCGCGTGTGTGTGATAAACAGATGACACCCCCCCCCCCCAGTGTAGAATCAGGAGATGAAATGAACGGATTCTGGAACTAAATCTCTCTGAAGTTGCATTAATAAAGCTTGATGTCCATCCTCTGGAGGAAGTGTTGACAGAACAGATGAGGGTTTAACCTCCTTTGATGTATGAGAGAGATGAGATCTCTTCAAAATTATTGTTGCTTTAAATAGCTCCAAAGGTTACTGTGAAGAGAAATGAGCAGACAGTGTGAATAAATGTGGAGACAAATCTGTTGAGGAACTTCACATTTAAACTGACCCACAACTGATTTTCCTCTGTTAACTTTACCTAATTTTACAGTAAGATTGGTGAATGGGAAAAAGGTATATACAGAAAAAAATTAAGCAGCACTCCATATGAAAATAGTTATTTTAAAAGGAAATGTGCTGCTGTAGATGAAAATCTATGAGGACTTATTTTTTTTGTTGAAAGGGCTGATGTAGGTTGAAATTTTGGTGCTTAGGAAGAATTGTGTGGAAAACATTTTCTTAAACTGACCTCTTATTTCAGGTTTCAGTAATACTGTTTCCCCCCCCCCCCCACAACCCCCAATACATGCTGGTGAAGAAAACTGGGTGAAACTGATAGAAAAACTGGTTATATTTCTCAATTTCCGTCTTGTGGCAGTTCCTGCTAGATTAAAGAATCTACTCAAATTAGGTAAATTGCCATATGGTAACATTTTACTGTGTTTAAAAACGAAATGCACTTGTGTTCTACCTAACCTTGCATTTGTTTCTAATACCAATATCATCTCCAGCAAAGTGAATCCCGTTTATCTGATCAATTTTGAGAAATAATATTCTGCAATCTTTTTGGAAAATAAGACAATAAGCTATAATTATGCAAAAGTCTTATTTACATAAAAATGTTCAGCAGGCACATTCAATGTTTGTCTGTAAAATGCCATTCTAAAAGTTAAGTGCATTAAAATGTTGGGGCAATAGACTTGTGCAGTAATTTCATTTACTGCTTTTTAAACTACCCTGCCTGTTTGAAAAAGGAATTTCAAACAGATTACCTGGAATAATTTGCACAGTACCAGCATAAACGAACTATTTACCCATTGATTTAATCACACTGATTTAATTTGGGGGGCAGATTGCTCTAAATGGAAAGTTTGCAGGCTGTTTTTGCATGTAAAACAGCCAAGTAATTGCACAGGAGGCATTGTGCCTGATTCTCCGTTAACTTCAGTGGGATTATTTTTGATCTACACCTATTTCATTGAGATTAGAATTTGGCTCAGTGTTCTTTGTGCAATGCAATTTTTAGTAGGATTTTGCAGCACTTGGATTTGAGTTTCCATAAAATCTTCAAAGGGTGCTGATCTGGCCAAATTATTATTATTATTATAAAGGTCTCAGTTTACTCCTTTTCATGGAATCCGCCTCGACTTTCAACGTGATCTAAAATAATATAACACCAATACGAATATTTAGCTTAAATATCAAACCTCTTCCTATGAAGCCTATACTGATGGCTAGCTTTCACATCTACTCCCATCATTTTTTAAAATTAATTTTAAGTTGTTTTGGGGAGAGCGGAGTGGAACTCTGAATAAGCAATATTGATGGGATTTTTTGGACTACAGGTTTTCTACTCAATTAAAATAAAAAGCAAAAGGCGTAGGTTATTGTTTATACCTTGCTCACAAGAGTTTATAAAGCTGTAGCTAATTGAATGGTAAGACACTCTACTGACTAAAATATAATTGTCACAGTAGCAGGAAATAGGGCAGCTGCACTGTAGAGAGGAGAATTAACCTTGTAGATGTTCTGTTGGATAGCTCTCTGTTTTTGTGATTGTATGATACATTCTGTGGAGGAGCTGAGCTGCCATTTGGACTCTTTAAGGGCCAAGTCTTGGTCTGTAAGTACAGAGCCAGAGTGAATAGGCTTTGTGTGTGGGAGCATCCATGGGGTTGTATGACATTTAACGCTGTGGTGAGGTTCCTAAGCTGCTATAAATTGTCACTGCTCCATTTTACTTCAACAGAGAAGTGGCAGTTATGTCAGCTGAGGATCTTCCTCTGTATCCTTAGGTTTCAGAGTAGCAGTCATGTTAATCTGTATCCGCAAAAAGAAAAGGAGGACTTGTGGCACCTTAGAGACTAACCAATTTATTTGAGCATAAGCTTTCGTGAGCTACAGCTTACTTCATCGGATGCATTCAGTGGCTAAATTTAGGGTGTTGAAAGCCACGCAGCTGCTGCTGTGGTTTGCTGTCCATGTACTTCCTTTGCCACCAATGTTTTATCGAGCCTGTTAGCATAGTTGTGGACTTTCTGACCATACTCTCCCAATAATCCCACTGCACAGCCCCTTTTCCTGCACCTTGAATAGTGGAATCATAGCAGTTCTACTATGTTTAGTGTCTTCCATGCCCACAGATGCTGTGGGGAGGCAGGATTTGGCCATATAAACGATGATATTATTTATCATTAGTTGTATTGCACTAGCTCAGTGGTTTTCAACCTTTTCTCATTGGCAGACCCCTAAACATTTTGAATGGAGATGCTAACCCCTTTGGAAATCTCAGACATAGTCTGAGAACCCCAGGCTGAAAGCCACTAGCACCTAGGGGTTCCAACCTCGTTGTGTTATGCACTGTACAACCATAACAGCAAGACGGTCCCTGTCTCGAAGAGATACTGTATAACAGCAGTTTCTACATAAATGTAGTTGTAAAGAAGCACTCTGGGTGGTGGTGGTGGTGATGGTTGTTGTGGTTCCCCCGCCCCAAAATCTTGTCTGAGGTTGAAGCGTAAATTCTCTATTGACTCCTTATAAAATTCCAACTTTCTTGTAGCTGTGGGTGGGCCAGGTTGTTTCCTGGCTACTCTTCCTGAGAATCACAATCCTGTGTGAAGATGGAAGCACTTGCACTCCATCTCTTTCTGCCTTTGTAGAAACCAAATTGTTTCTATGACTGCTGATACCTTACTTCTGAATAACCTGCCTACACTGTGATTTTTTTTTTTTAAATCCTCAGAGAGAGATGTTAATTTTCAGTGAAGTACTACTTAAAATAGTACAGGCTGGTAGGTTAGGCCTACATTTGTTCTACCTTTAATATTACATTTCTGTTAGGAATTCAGCTCCCCAGCTCACCCCACTTTAGTTTCCAAGGGTGAGAATAGACTTAGCCATAAGTGAGGGGAAGGGCATAACTGTGTTGCCCTAGGAACAGCCCAGAAGAGGGAATTGTGATTCAGAGAGTCAGTTTCTCATGCTTTTCCATTCTTGCTATGGAGGAAATTGTTACCCTTTACAGTTTACTCTCCTCCTTTCTCTCCCCTTGTCACCCGCCAAACCCCTGGTTAGCTACCCTCTAGACCAGTGCTTCTCAAGCTGATGTGGGGGACTGGCAATTTTTTTTCCCAATGTGCGTGCAGACTGGCAGCCGATGGCTCGCGGACCGGCACCGGTCTGCGGACCACCACTTCGAGTAGCACTGCCCTAGACAATGAGTGTAGAGGTGGGGCCAGAGCTGAGCCCACTTGCTCACAGGGGGAAGAAACTGGAGAATGGGGGATGTGCTCTGCATCAGATCCACGTGATCTTGGCCAAGAAGGAAGGTAAAGTTAGAAAAAGGCACAATCTGACCCTAAATATCTATTTTTTTGAAAAGTTTGTTTTCCAGTGAAAGGTATTTGCTCGTTAACTGCTACAGCAGAAACTGAGCAGTCTCTGATTGTTTGCTCCCACGTTCTAAGACCTTGGGCAAGTTAGCTCGTTGAGTCAGTTTCCCCATGTGTAAAATGGGATCCTTGTACCTACAAGCTCAAAGAAGCGTTAAGGTGTATTTATTGTTTTGTGTGCGCGCAGATGCGCGCCTTGCATCACTCAGAGATCCTGGGATAAAAAGTCCTAAGTGGTGTTATCTCCAAGACTTAACAGATTCCTTAAGGAGACCTTGATAGAAATATCCTATAGCACTTAATGGGGGTGAAACAGATTTTTATAGAAATTAAATAGGGTTCTGTAGAAATTACTATGAGAACCTATATAATATAATAGAGGAACAGTTTCCTTCCTATAGAATGTTTAAGGAGTACTGCATATAGAATTTCATAGAGAATTACATGCCTGCTGCAGAATCCTTTTGGGTTGGTTTAAAAATCCCATACAAAGATTCACATTCTCTGTTAAATTGTACAGGGCTTATTCATTGGCAGGAATCAGTCATTGAGGATGTGTACAATCAAGAAAATAAAAGGGAGCAAGGATGGTTTCAAATCCGGCAGAGGAAAAAAAATACTACGTTTGCCAAATGCAACAGGACAATTAGTAGGTTAGCATTTCTCTCCTGTTTACCTCTCTGCTGGGGATTCCTTCTCCATTTTTAGCTTTGCTGCTTTTGGCTTGTCTTTGCAATATTGGCTCTCTAGCCTTGATGGACTGAATACAGTTCCTCTTTCAGTCTCTGCCTGAAGTGCTCCCAGACCTGCTGCCACCAGAGGTTGAGTCAGAGACAAGTGTGTCTTCAGGACTGTGAAAAGAGTATTGTAAAAGCTGCTTTAAAAAATAAAACAAAACTATTTAAAGAGAATAATCGGTTCTTGCTTTAAAACAGTTTCTAATTAATGTCAGTTGTAGAAAAGAGAATTTAAATTGTGGGATGATTTACATAGAGATGGTTCTGAACCCAAACCCCTGGTGCATCACTCAACTGGAAAGAAATCTGGATCTAGATCCAATTCCATGGCTAACCTCTAATTCAGAATAGGCCTGTAGAGAGTCTTCCAACAGAGAAGAGACAGGAATTGGTTGTAATAAATATCAGTGGGATTCTTACTGAGGCTGCTGGACACAGACAGACTCTGTGGTTCTGGCTTGCTTGCTCCTACACCAAGGCAGAATCAGCTACCCAGTGTCACCATACAGGGTTTCCTGAAGTCCTGGCTTGGACGAGTCAAATGTGGAATGGACTGAAGGAAACCTTGGATCCAAGAAAAAAGAAAAGGAGGACTTGTGGCACCTTAGAGACTAACCAATTTATTTGAGCATAAGCTTTCGTGGGCTACAGCTCACTTCATCGGATGCATTCAGTGGAAAATACAGCGGGGAGATTTATATACACAGAGAACATGAAACAATGGGTGTTACCATACACGCTGTAATGAGAGTGATCAGGTAAGGTGAGCTATTACCGGGGGGGGGGGGGGGGCAGGAACCTTTTCCAGTAATTGGTAAATGGTCCAGTAAGGTGGGCCATTTCCAGTAATTGACAAGAACGTCTGAGGAACAGCGGGGGGGAGGAGAGGAGATAAACTCCTTTTCTTTTTGCGAATACAGACTAACACTGCTACTCTGAAACATGGGGAAATAGTTTTACTTTGTGTAATGACCCATCCACTCCCAGTCTTTATTCAAGCCTAAGTTAATTGTATCCAGTTTGCAAATTAATTCCAATTCAGCAGTCTCTCGTTGGAGTCTGTTTTTGAAGTTTTTTTTGTTGAAGAATTGCCACTTTTAGGTCTGTAATCGAGTGACCAAAGAGACTGAAGTGTTCTCCGACTGGTTTTTGAATGTTCTAATTCTTGATGTCTGATTCGTGAAGGCCAGATCTGAACTTGTTGGCTTGGACCCATCTCTATGTAATGTAGATTAATACCCACACTGACAAATTTAATTTTATGTCATGATATTGGTAAAAAGAAAATTCCCTGGTTATTCAGGGCAGTAGTGCAAAATTGCATTTGAGTAACATAATATAGCATTTTAGGATCTGGGGGAAAACATTTGCACATCTTGTGGGCTTGAGAGGGCTGAACTGAACCTCAGATATGATAGTCATCCATGCAGAATCTTAAATATTTTGGCTCTTCTGAAATCAGTGTGTAAAGGCAAGAGAGGAAGCGTGTAACATGTGATGTGATTGCTGAAATATAATTTCTCAACTTCAAAAACATAATTCCTGTTTTCACAATGATGCTCTGTTGTTAAAAGTTTAAAGATTAAGTAAATATGCGAAAAAAGCACTTAAAGGAGAAATATGTTTTACTTTAAGTTTTTAGGAGCTCATAAAAGTTTCTTTTGTTTCATTTTACTTCGTTCTAGATTTGGTTTTAAAGCTTTTCTTGTGGGAAACACACAAAGCCATGCAGTTATTTTTGGTTAACTTTCACTTAGTGCTCTTGTTGCTTGTCACTGCAAAAACTGGCCACTCAGTTTCCTTCAAAGATTGAAACAGGAGTATTGTACTTAGACGGTAAGCTCTCTGAGCCAGTGTCCACCATTTTGTTCTTTGTAAAGCACCTCAGACAGTGGGGGCTTAGTTAATGAATGGGGCTCCAAGATGCTACTGGATACAAATAATAACTGGAGTACCTTTTATCTCACACAAACTGAATTTGTTGGTGCATCCTCTTGTATTTCTTGTATCAGAATTAATGGGAATAGACATTGCAACATGGCCAATAGGTTATAAGAAGATATTATTCAAGGATTTCTACCGATGTGGGTCATTGATCTTCTTACAGGCAGTGTCTGATAACATTTTGCTAATATGCTTTATTTATTGCTTCATAAAATGGAACTAGATAAGGTCAGTGACTGAAACTGACATTGGTGAGAAGTATATTGACTATTTCCTTCCGGGTGAAAGTAGCTAAAATTATATTACTACTGGGGGGATTCCAATTGCTGAGTAGTGCACAGGGTATTTGCATATTAAGGCAAATGATTAATTTTCAGTGCAATTGTTTGTCTACAATTAAATGCGCTTTGTGACACTGATTTTCTGAATTCACTCTTTTGGAGGAAATAATTTCCATCCTTGAAAGTTAAACTGTTATAATAATAAACAAAATCCTTCCTGCAAATATTTATTTTTATTGCTCTGAGTGACCCTTTAATTTTTTCCTAGAGGAGAATTTTTTTCAATTTGAAATCTGTAGTAGGGCAGGCAGATTTCTGATTAACAAAAAGAATTGAATGTATACGCCATGTCTAATTCCATTATGTGATGTACTCCTTTGCAAAGTGTCACATTGTGACAGTCATACAAGTGTATTTTAAAAGCAGGCTATTATTATGAATCCTTCCCCCTCTTTTTTGGTTTGATCAGTCTTGCCACACACGTGGGGTATTTGGTTGGTTGGCTTTCATTTCCAACAGCAGGGTTTTTATAGAAAAATCTTTCTTTTAATGAGTTCAATGTGATGTAAAGGTGTTGCTTGGTTGCCTTCTGCTGCAGTTGATATTCAACATTATCACTGTGTAACAAACCGATGGTTTCTGATAGCGTATAGGTTTCTATTAGAAGCCCAGAAATAACTAGTGAGGGGGAGGGAATAGAGCTGACCGGCAGAGAAAAGCAGCATAGGTCAAATGCTCTTATTGTTGTTTCTTTCCAGGCTTCTGATAAAATGAACAGCCTCATCATTGGCTTCTTCAGCAGATATGCAAGAAAGATATTCTTTTGCATCCTTGAGAGCCTAATTCGTGTTTAAATCAGTAGAGTCTGCCGGCTGCATCTCTCCACTAAGCTTTTTAATGTTGAAGAGAACAAAAAAGTTTGCCCAGCCATTGTGAGTCAGTGTTAATTCTCTCTCTGGTTTCAGAGTAGCAGCCGTGTTAGTCTGTATTCGCAAAAAGAAAAGGAGTACTAGTGGCACCTTAGAGACTAACCAATTTATTTGAGCATAAGCTTCCATGAGCTACAGCTCACTTCATCGGATGCATTCAGTGGAAAATACTCTCTCATGCCAATCATCATAGTAAGTAGTGTGATTTAGAGTGATAGTATAGGATCTAGCTGAAACATTGTAGTAATCGCAGTGTTGCAAAGTATTCCATGAGATTTAAAATAAATAAATGTTTTATTATTTTTATTTACCTTCTGTTTTTTGAGCCTTAGGGTGTCCTTGAGTCATGTTTTCAAGCTTTTCTCCACAAATATGAGAGCTAAAAATCTTTTTTTTTAAACTTAGATTATTATATAATCACAAGATTCTAGGAGCTGGGCTTTAAGGAAAAAACCAGACATCATGAGACTTGCAATAAAATGATGAGAGCTGACCACATTATAATCTAGTCACAATTGGCGTGATTCAGTGCTTCTGAACTTGCTTCCCCTAGCGTAGATCAAAAGTAAATCCACTGAAGTCAGTAGAGTTACTCTGTGGTTGTACCAGAGTAAGTGAGATCAGAATAAGGCCTGTAGTAACCAGTTACTGCTGCAAAAAGTTAGTGTAACTATTTGCAGAATTGACCATTCTATAACTAATTCAAAATGCACACAATTTTTAAATCTTGGGAATTAAACTTTGTTTTTGTCAGGAATGCAGAGTGCTAAGAGACGTGAAAGGCAGCACTGCTTTCTAAGATGTTTGGAGCGGTGGTAGCACAGTTCAACAAAATGAGACAAGGAGCAAAGGGCCTATCTTACTGGAGCCCCTTTTTGTTTTAACAGTACGCTTTTTTCTAAAACTGTCTCCAAAGTATTGGATGTCCTAGGTGGACCTTGATGTGTCAGATAAGACAGAAGAATAGCACAGAGAGAGATTCCCTAGCCATCTATTGTATTTATTATGAGTCGGGCCCTTTGTTTTCAATTTTTATTTAATTTAATTTTCCCAGGAATTTATAAGTGTTTTTACCACAACAAAAAACAGGTGAAAATCAGTGCGAAAAACTATTAATAATTTTTCTGGGTAAATATTGGGGTTTATTTTGGTGGATGGAAAGATGGGGAAAAAATATTCCCAGTGGATTAATGCTTTGAATTCCGCTCATCAATGTGGTTTGCTGCAGAACTAGAACAGAATTAGAAACACAATGCCACCTCTGAGTTTAAGAAAACAGTATATCTCTAGTCCCCAAATAAAACTTTTTATTTGAATAAACAGTTTATTGTTCTAGACTTAGAGCTATTAGCCTGTAAATATTTACATTTAATAATTGGGCCATACCATTTGCAGCGCATACACTCAGCTTCATCCTTCTATCCCGTTTTTGTTTTTTTAAAACTTTTGAATACTTCCTTGTGTTCTGAAATGTATTCTGATACAGATTTTCGTTTTCTTCCTATTTTAGTGTGTCAAATCTTTAAACCATTATCTGCTAACAGTTTGAAATGTGTACATGGTGAGTGTGAGATTTATCAGTATGTTCAGATGTGCATGCACTTCAGAGCTTGCATGCTGCCTGTTTGTTATTGTGTGTATCTTCTAGAGCCTAGACTAATACATAGCCTTACTTCAACATGCAGCTTTGCATATACACACAGACTAATGTATTATCGTAATACATGTATCTCCTGCAATGTATTGTATTTCCCTAATAAAAACAAGTTGTTTATTTTGTATATTTGACTGATACAAAAGTAGGATGAAAATCAGAAAAAACTAAACAATACTTTTAGTAAAACTCAGGAATTTTTGATGGTTTAAACTGAAAAGAAAGGGGGTCAATTATGAGCTACGTATCATCACCACCACCACCACCCTCTAGTATTTTCATCAGCAGATTTCAAAGCACTTTACAAAAGAGGTCAGTATCACCACCTGATTTTACAGATGTGGAAACTGAGGCATAGAGAGGGGAAGTGACTTATCCAAAGTCACCCAGCAGGCCAGTAGCAGCAGGCCAGTAACCCCCTGCCCCTTATCCAGAGTCCAGGTCTTCCAAGTCCTAGTCCTGTGCTCCAGCCGTTAGACCACAATACCTCTGCATCATTAGCTATCTGTCATACTTATATGACTCCCATTACTGCAGTATCAGAGCACCTCGCAATCTTTAATATATTTATCCTCAAGAGCTCCTGTGACATAGGGAAGTACTATTGTCCCCATTTTACAGATGGGGAACTGATGCACATGGAGGCTAAATGACTGGCCCAAGGCCACACAGGTATCTGTTTCACAATAGAGAGTTGAACCCAAGTCTGTTGACTCCTAAGCTACTTCCTTGGCCACTGGAGCATCCTTCCTCTCTAATCTTCCTTACACTCTTATTCTGGTTTTTAATATGCCAGCTCAGTTGTGGTAGCATATTGGTGGGAGCTACTGTTGCTCCCCTAGAAACTGATCAATCCACAGTGAAACTAGGATTATTTCCATTGATTTGAATATGCATGGAATTTGGATCTTGGATAAAAGTTCTCTAAAAGTGCTGCATGCCGTTAGCTCCCCTTGACTTGGAAGAGAGTTGAAGGACCCCAGCACTTAACAGGCATCAATGTTTCACCTTGCAGGATCAAGCCCTGAAACAGCAACAGTAGTAGCAGTGATGTTTTACCAGCTTCCACGCTGAAGATCAGAATGGAAGATCAGCTGCTTTCCTCAAAAGCTTGGGAAAAAATAATGAAAATAATCACGAAGATTAAGATTTTTTCAGAATTTGAGGAGTAATTTTGGACGCCTAGCTTAAGACATTTTAAAGGGGCCTGATTGTGAGGAGGTTCTGAGAGCTTACTTTAAGAAGAGTTGACAGTTTGCAAATGCTTGGCTGCAATTAATGAATTTGGAAAATAACTTTTTATATTTTTCTTTATAGTTACATGGTATATTTCTGCAAAATGACCATTCCATTTTGGGCCATTGTTTTCATATATGTTTAACGTATTTGAAAAGAGAGCTTTCATGTGATGGCATGTTGCTTGGCCTTTAGTAGAGTGAGTATGGTAGAACAGGAAATAATAGGATAGAAAATAAAACCATCACAGTGAAGTCTTTACGATAAAATAATTTCCTGTTGTGTGCTCCCTCGAGTGACCAAAGAGATTGAAGTATTCTCCGACTGGTTTTTTAATGTTCTAATTCTTGACATCTGATTTGTGTCCATTTATTCTTTTACGTTGAGACTGTCCAGTTTGACCAACGTACATGGCAGAGGGGCATTGCTGGCACATGATGGCATATATCACATTGGTAGATGTGCAGGTGAACAAGCCTCTGATAGTGTGGCTGATGTGATTAGGCCCTGTGATGGTGTCCCCTGAATAGATATGTGGACACAGTTGGCAACGGGCTTTGTTGCAAGGATAGGTTCCTGGGTTAGTGTTTTTGTTGTGTGGTGTGTGGTTGCTGGTGAGTATTTGCTTCAGGTTGGGGGGCTGTCTGTAAGCAAGGACTGGCCTGTCTCCCAAGATCTGTGAGAGTGATGGGTCGTCCTTCAGGATAGGTTGTAGATCCTTGTTGATGCTTTGGAGAGGTTTTAGTTGGGGGCTGAAGGTGATGGCTAGTGGCGTTCTGTTATTTTCTTTGTTGGGCCTGTCCTGTAGTAGGTAACTTATGGGTACTCTTTTGGCTCTGTCAGTCTGGTTCAAAAACCAGTCTGAGAACACTTCAATCTCTTTGGTCACTCGATTACAGACCTAAAAGTGGCAATTCTTCAACAAAAAAACTTCAAAAACAGACTCCAATGAGAGACTGCTGAATTGGAATTAATTTGCAAACTGGATACAATTAACTTAGGCTTGAATAAAGACTGGGAGTGGATCGGTTTCAGAGTAACAGCCGTGTTAGTCTGTATTCGCAAAAAGAAAAGGAGTACTTGTGGCACCTTAGAGACTAACCAGTTTATTTGAGCATGAGCTTTCGTGAGCTACAGCTCACTTCATCAGATACTTCATCAGTATCTGATGAAGTGAGCTGTAGCTCACGAAAGCTCATGCTCAAATAAACTGGTTAGTCTCTAAGGTGCCACAAGTACTCCTTTTCTTTTTGGGAGTGGATGTGTCATTACACAAAGTAAAACTATTTCCCCCTGTTTATTTCCCCCCCTACTGTTCTTGTCAACTGCTGGAAATGGCCCACCTTGGTTATCACTACAAAAGGTCTGTCCCCGCCCCCCCCCCCCCCCGGCTCTCCTGCTGGTAATAGCTCACCTTTCCTGATCGCTGTTGTTACAGTCTGTATGGTAACACCCACTGTTTAATGTTCTTTGTGTATATAAAATCTCCCCACTGTATTTTCCACTGTATGCATCCGATGAAGTGAGCTGTAGCTCACAAAAGCTTATGCTCAAATAAATTTGTTTGTCTCTAAGATGCCACAAGTACTCCTTTTCTTTTTTCATTATAAAGCTGTTTGTGATAAGGTTGTGACGACAGGCTGGTGTATTTTTCTCCAATCTCCATTAAAGTTCATTGTGAACACTTTAAGTCTGCACTTTGGTATAATTTGTACATTCCTTGGCTTTGAAAAACAGCTCAATGGGAGAACAAGCTGTACTTAAGTCAGGGGTGGGCAAACTTTTTGGCCCGAGGGCCACATCGGGGTTGCAAAACTGTATGGAGAGCCGGGTAGGGAAGGCTGTGCCTCCCCAAACACCCCGCCCCCCCATCTGACCCCTCCCACTTCCTACCCCCTGACTGCCCCCCTCAGAACCTCTGATCCATCCAACCTCCTGCTCCCCCGGGACCCCACCCCCTATCCAACCCTCCCTGCTCCCTGACCACCCCCCCCCCCGGTACCCACCCCCTATGCAACCCCCTCCCCGCTCCCTGTCCCCTGACTGCCCCGACCCCTATCCAGACCCCCACCCCCTGACAGGCCCCCGGGACTCCGATGCTTATCCAACCCTGCTCTGTTTCTCGTCCCCTGACCGCCCCCTCCTCTCCCTTCACCAGAACCTCTGCCCCATCCAACCACCCTCTGCTCCCTGTCCCCTGATTGCCCCCCGGGACCCCCTGCCCCCTTACCATGCTGCTCAGAGCAGCATGTCTGGCAGCTGCACCGCCCTGTCGGAGCCAGACACACTACCGTGCTGCCCCACAGGAGTGCGCAGCCCTGCCACCCGGAGTGCTGCTTGTGCAGTGGCATAGCTGCGGGGGAAGGAGGACAGCAGGGGAGGGGCCGTGGGCTAGCTTCCCTGGCCAGGAGCTCAAGGGCCGGGCAGGACAGTCCCACGTGCTGTAGGTTGCCCACATCTTACTTAAGTCAACGGCAGTTCAGAAAAAAACCCTTGTAATCAGAGCATTGCTTATAAATCTGATACTGTAACTCAATAGCTGTTACTAATGGGCAGTCTTATCAAAGAAAGCTTGTAGTCCATATATGCATAGTTTAGTTATATTTATATTTAGTGAGTAGTCCCTTCCAAGACTTTTATGGTCCAGGCCAGGCCATAGGGAGTTCATGTTTGGCAGCACAACCTTTGTTTAGCTAGTGTGGGAACTAGAGAGCCAGAGAGAACCACAAGGTCTGTCTGTATCCAGCAGCCTCAGTGAAGAATAATAACCTTGATATTCATTCCTCCTGACTTCTGTCTCTTATATGCTGTGTGAGACACCACAATAGTCATATATCAGTGTGTATTTTTTAAACTCAATGGCTACAAATTACTGAATTTCTTGTTTGTTGCATGTATTGCACCTGAGTCTTTATTATTATTTGTATTACCATAGTGCCTAGGAAGCACCAGTCAAGGGCCAGGACACTATTGTGCTAGATACCATGTACACACAGAACAGAAAGACCTCTGCCCCCAACTTAGTGTACAATGTAAGTATAAGACGAAAGACAACGGATGGATGCAGACAGATGGGGGAGTACGAGGAAACAATGAGACAGTATTGGTCAGCGTGATCTGCAGTGGTCTCACCATGCCAGCAGCCTAGTTTGTCAATTGTTTTGTAGGAATCATGGCTAAGGAGAGATTCAAAGCAGAGTAATGAGGTAGCTTTGTGGATATTTATGGGAGCGCCTCACAAGCGTGGGAGACAGCCACGGGAGAAAGCAAAAAGATTGTTGTTTGAAAATTTAACCAGTGGGTGAGGGAGGCTGGCTTCATGAGCCATTAACATCCTGATAGCAATTGAGAGATATAGGGTGGGGATAGATCATGAAGGGTCTTGAAAGTGAAGAGAAGCAGCTTATGCTTGATGCCATAGCCGCCAACTTTCCCCTGTGCCAGTGGGTGCTTGCGCCCTCTGCCCCGACTCCACCCCTTCCCTGCTCCGCCCCCATTCCAACCCCTTCCCCAAAGTCCCTGCCCCATCTCTGCCCCTATTGGGCCCTTTCCCCAAATCCCTGCCCTGGCTCCGCCTCCTCCTTGAGCACACCACGTTCCCCCTCCTCCCCTCTCCCTGCCAGTGTGAAACAGCTGTTTCGTGGCGGCAAGCGCTGGAAGCTTGGGGAGAAGCCGATGCGGCGTGCTCAGGGGAGGCGGCAGGGTGGGGAGCTGCTGGTGGGTGCCGAGCACCCACCAATTTTTCCCTGTAAGTGCTCCAGCCCCGGAGCACCCATGGAGTCGGCACCTATACTTGATGCCATTGAGAATGGGGAGCCAGTGGAGGGAGTCCAAAGGGGGGAGGGGGTCACGTAAAAGCTAGGAAAATGATCTCTGCATCAGCATCCTGAATGGAGATGAGCAGGGCAAGATGCGTGTGGGTGGCTGTGGTGAGAGGGAGAGAGAGAACTGGAGTTGAAATCGTAGAGGAAGGCTATTGGGTAGGTGTTGGTGGGTAGTAGATGACCCCAGGGTGGGAAGGGGAAGAGAGACGAGGCAGATGTGATGCTGTTTAAAAGAGGGGAAAGATTAGGAAGAGGGAGAAGGAGCTGGAAGCAGTGGAAGCAGGAACACGCCTCCACAATAGTATAATTCAGGGCGGAGAGCGTGAGAGAAGGAGAGGCCTCCATAGGAGAGGCAGCTGCGGAGGAACTGCCAGATGAAGGGATCTAGATCTCTGTTGGTACGTCTGTGCTGCATTGCTGTGAGACCCGGGCTTGTGGACTCGGTGTTTCCAAGCCTGCACGTGGGCATCCTTGACCCATTGTAAACCATGGTTTACAGCCTTGCTAAAGCATCCATACTGCACTGTGCAGACCTCCTGAGTTGGGTCTGCAGCTTGACCTACATCCATACTACAAAATGACAGGGTTTTGGTCTGGGTCAGTGGGACTTGGGCACTGGCTTCTTTCCTCCCCGCCACCCCCCAGGTGCTTGCTGATCCAAGTCAGACTGATTTGTGTGTGGACGGAAGTGGGCTTGGGCTCAAATCTGAGCTTAGTGTGCAGTGTAGACATACCCTATGAGAGCCAGGAGAGAGAACAGGCAAGTATGAAGAGGTTGTATGTAGCTGAGAGCGTTTCAGGGAAAAGGGAGGGGAAGGTAGGTGATGTGCCTCGGATTAGAAACGGTGGCATAAGAGACATGGAGGTGAGTGGGGAGGGGGCAGATGGGGAAAGGGAGGGGATGAAGGGAGGGTCATGGGTGAGGTAAACATCACCAGAGGTGGAGAGGAGGATGCAGACTTGGAACCTAGATTCATGCTGGTGAGAGAAGTGGGGAGATTGGGATGGAGAGCCACCAGGAGTGGGGAGGAGGAGGATGGATGCTGTGATGAGGAAGGGGAATGGTAAGAGCTATGGGTAAGTGGCCAGTGGCCAAGTTCAACAGGGCTACTTTCTCTGCCCTTTGGACCACCACTAACAAGCTGAACGCTTTCCAGGTTTGTAAACAGCAGTGCGTTGTTTATTAGGTCCGCTCCACCAGTTCATCTGGATAGCTTTTTGCAGCAACATACAAATGGACATAAACTTTTTCCTTAGCCACCTCTCCAGGGAGCGAGAGGGGAAGATCATTTCATCCTGCTGGACTGATTGGCTTAATAAGGCAGGGGGCTAAGGAAAGCAATGAACACCCATCTCCCAATTAAGTCCACTTCAGCAGGGGGAATAGCTGGTCCTTAGAGCACATCTACACTGCAGTAAAAGACGTGTGGCATGGCTGAGGCTGGTCTAGTCAGCTGACTCGGGCTGTGTGGCTATAAAGTTGAAGTATAAACATTTGGGCTCAGACTGGAGTCTGGGCTCTGAGACCCCGTGAGTGGGAGAGGGTCTCAGTCCCTGCACTCCAGCCCAAGTCGAACATCCACACTGCAATTTTATAGCCCCGCAGTTTGAGCTCTGTGAGTCTGAGTCAGCTGACCTGGGCTCTGAAACTTGGTGCCATGGATTTTTTTTATCGCAGTGTAGATTTACCTGTACTGACCAGAATGCTGTGTCAGCACTAGGCTCCTTGCTCTCTGTCAAAACGAGGTTACCAAGAAACCCTCAAAAACCACCCTAGGAAGGGTCTGAAGGCCTGTTCCTGGCTCCTGCTTAGAGGTGGCTGGGAAGTGCCCCCATTACAGGCAGAGCCCTCCAGTCATATTCGCTGTCTGAATTTGTAGCATTTTGCATCCGTTTTGTGCTTACTTAGCATTGGTGTAAATGGCTACAAAAGGTGCATGGCAAAACAGACTCTGGCCTCTGTTGACTAGATTGAACAAACAAAATGTCCACTGAAGTACAGTGCTGAGTATTCATGATCTTTTCCTCTACGGTGTGAATCCATCTATTGTCATTTGGCATCAAATCTCTTAATTGCAGTTATCTGGATGGTTCACTGAAGCCCTTGTGATAGTTTGTTTCTTAATTGGTTTCATTAAATTAAAAGTAAACGGTACAGGTAATTTACTAGAAGCATAGTCAAATCTGTAAAATCCCATGCATGAACCAGCAGTAGTTTGAGACCCCTTTCTTTTCAGGACGCAATCTCAGCTGCCATGTCAGGGCAGTGCTGCACTGGCCTGCACTCTGTACACTTTAGTGGGATTACATTGTAGGTCAGTGGTGACTGTGATGGGTTTGGTCCCTTTGGAGTGCCACCTGATGTGCTGGGATGCCACTCAGTCAGCGTATTCTGCCAGCCTGGGTCCCTTTTACCTGGCCTTGCTGGGCTAGGCTCATAAACCTCTTCCCGCCAAACACACAGAGAGACAGAGATCCGCTCTGGGAAGCTTCAGCCTTAAGGGCTTGCTCCAACACTCTGGTGCCCACTCCCTTTAAGGGGCACAAACCCAAAGGGTTTATGCAATTTGCCCCCTCCCTCAATGTGGAGGGAGATATGCACAACTTCTTGCCCCCCCAGTTAGAAATTACATAAACTGGGTCATATTATAAACAAGAAATAAAAGTATCACTATAAAAGGTGAATTTTAAGTGAATGTAAGAAATAATAGAACAAAACAGATTACTGGCCAAATAAAACAACATATGCAAGCTAAGCTCAATATACTTAAGAAGCAGGTTACAAAATGTAAATTCTCACCCTAAATGTTATTTTAGGAAGGTTGCAAAATTTCTGTGATTCAGAGTTCCAGTTATATTGCCTTAAAGACTGGACCCCCGCCTCAGTGTGGACTCTCCCCCTACCCCCCCCCCCCCCCGCCTTCCCTTCAGGTGACTTTAGCAGTCTTTCTTCTTGTGCAGACGGCTATGGAGAGGAGGAGCCCTGTTTGCCTTCCTCCCCACCCTTAAATAGGATTTACATAAGGTGACAATCAGATGTTTCCCAAACTTGACACCCCCCCCTTCCCTTGCAGTGGAAAGTTAACAAGAAATCCCAGGTAATGTTCAGGTTTCAGAGTAGCAGCCGTGTTAATCTGTATCCGCAAAAAGAAAAGGAGGACTTGTGGCACCTTAGAGACTAACCAATTTATTTGAGCATAAGCTTTCATGAGCTACAACCCACTTCATCAGATATTCATTGGAATGCATCCGATGAAGTGGGCTGTAGCTCAGGAAAGCTTATGCTCAAATAAATTTGTTAGTCTCTAAGGTGCCACAAGTCCTCCTTTTCTTTTTGCAGGTAATTTTCAGTATCAGGTGACAAGACCACCTGATTCTGTAGTATCACAGCATCCATGAGTCAGTCTCCTTGGATTTCTGTGCTGTAATATGTGGGATGGGAATAAATGGGACTTCCTTCATGCTTATTTTATAATATAATGAATCAGATACTTTTTAATTTAAAAAGGAAAACCTGAGTCTTGAACTTGCTCTTCATCCATATCCAGACCACTTATCCATAAGCTTAAACAGCTATGTAGCAAAGTGCTTATCTATTGAGGTAAACAGTCATTTCAGAAAAAATAAGTATAATGTGGTGGGGGGATGGAGGGAAACAAAGACATTCTCACAGCTAGACAACTTATATTGTTAATGTTAGGTTAACATAAAGAATTCAGGTACAAAACAAGTCAGGAAATTCTTACTTTAGGTGCCTCCATTGTTTCGACCTTCTGTCCCCTCCTTCGCTACCCGCCCTCTATACGCAGGCTGGAGAGCCCTTGCAGTACCAGAGTTTCTCCTTACCCCTGCCCGTCCTTTATTTGTACCCTCAAGGTTTCCTTTTGCCTCTGGCTGCTCTTGCAATATAGAATGGTGATCACCACATATGTCCTCAAACACCTTTTTCCTTGCTTCAGAACATCTCTTCTTTTATAGATCAAAGCTCTGCTCCTAACACTTACATCCCATGAGTTTACTGGAGAAGTACTTGCCCTGTGATGTTGAAGGTGATGAAATGGTCAAGGAATGTTGCTGGAAGAATCCACTTAGCACATGATTAGAAGGGCACAGCTCCCAAATGTGGTTGTGTAGCACTTTGTGTACACACAGACTCCCAAGTATAAGCACTGAAATTTTGTTTTGGTGGCTGTAGATCTAGCATTGTTGGTCTCTGCCTCTTTTATTTTTAAATTATACTATAGCGGAGTATGGGAGAAGTTCTCAATATTTTTAAGGGCAATTTTTTTGAGGCCTATAGAGTTTGACTGTGTCCCTTTAAATGTAGATTATCGGAGTTGAAAATCCCTGGGTTTTGGCTGAATCTTCTCTTTAGAGGCTTGTGTATTTAAGAAGAGGTCACCACTTGAGCGTGAGAAAAAGGGTTTATTGAATTGCAAAAGAGCGTACTTGTCTCTGTGAATTCCTTTGAGAGCAGGCATACATGATGTGTAATGCTGTTCTGAATGGGCTCCATGCATTTGGCAAGTACAAATGGAAACAGATAATGGAGCTAGAATATTGTACTTTTAGGGCCAAGTTCTGAGGTGTTTGGCTCATTTGAAGTCAATAGGATTCCTCTCATGAGGAAAGGTGAGTAGGATTTGGCTCATAATAAACAGTTTTCTACATTGAACATTTTTCGATCATTCATAATTTCCATGCAAAATCTCTTATTAAAGGTTCTAGCGATAAAATGCTTTGACTGACTAAGATTACGTCCTCAGCTGCTGTAAACTAACACAGCTCCATTGGAGTCAGTGGAGCTATGCTCATTCATACCTACTGAGAATGATGTTGTATGATTGCTTCTCTATTTTGGATGATTGCCTTTTATTTTCCATAAAATATTTCACCAACAGTCAGTGATGGGGATATAGCAAAATATTCCAGTAATGGTCTTGTAGTTTTGTAAGGTATGTTAATTGAAAATGAAGTGTATGATCACCTTAGTTACAAAAATAACTGTCTTTAGCATTAGAGAAAAAACATATATTCACCTGGGAACCTTCAAAGTTGTTATAACATTTAAAGCCCAATCTTGCTCCCACTGAAGTTGGGTAGCAAAATTTCTGTTGATTTTAGTAGATTGTAATGTGCTGACAGAAAAGAAGCTCAAATTGTTGTTTGTAAAGTATTTCCTTTCCTCTCTGGCTCCCTCTCATCTTCTGTTAGTGAGAGTGAAATGGCTTCACTTTTGAGGTGGAGAAGGGAGTTTAAGATTTTGATCACATGTCTTCTCCAGCTGCAAATATATATGTGTTAGGATTAATAGTAACTTTCCCTTTTTGATTTACTGAGAACAGTTACGTTTTCTGCCTTGATCTCCAGTACTCACCAGAATTGTTGGTTTAAAATAAAACCCCAAGGAACAGCCATATACTCAAGCTCTTCTCTGCTTTTGTTTTAATCATTAATACATCAAAATATACAAACGATCATACGAGTGTATCTGGGGAAATAGAGCCTAGAGGTTTAGAAATAAAATAGTTCTGTGCATTAGCTGAAATGGAAAACCTGAGCTGTACAATTTTATAATCTCTGTATGGCATGCTTTCTGCCTCTTAAGAACTTCAAAAGATACAGAGGCATCGTCACTATTGACAACCTAATCAAATCATCCTAGTAAGTGCTGGTCTTTGAAAGGCTTTATCTAATTAGGCTGGTGTACAGAAACAACATTAATAAAGCATTCCAGCCAAGTCAAGCATCTTTTAAAATAATGGCAAAGTGCTATGAAATATCAATACTGTTGTGGGGAAGCAGGTGAACTATGAATCTGGCGCAGTGAAAACATATTCTGGAGTGTAAATAAAATCATGGAATAATGGAGGGCTGGAAAGGTCATCTAGTCCACCCTCTCTACCCCCTTCGCTGAGATAGGACTAAGTATACCTAATCCATTCCTGACAGGTGATTGTCTAACCTGTTCTTAAATACCTTGAATGATGGTGTTCCATAACCTCCCTTGGTATAACATGCTCCGGTACTTAACTTTCTAACTGTAAGGATAGTTTTCCCTAATCTGTCCTAAATCTTCATGTTTCAGATTAAGCCCATTACTTCTTGTCCTACCTTCAGTGAACACGGAGAAAAATTGATCACCATTTATAACAGCCTTTAACGTATTTGAAGACCCTCCCAGTTGTCTTTTGTCTATACTAAACATGCCCAGTTCTTTTAACCTTCATAGGTTGGGGTTTCTAAACCTTTTATTATTATTATTATTATTTTTTGCTCTTCTCTGGACTCTCTCCAATTTGTCCACATCGTTCCTAAAGTGTGGCACCCAAAACTGGATGCGGTAGTCCAGCTGAGGCCTCACCAGTGCCGAGTAGAGCGGATCAGTTACCTCCCATGTTTTGCAAGTGACACTGTTGTTAATACACTGCAAAATGATACTAGCCCTTTCTGCAATTTGTGATCCCCTATAGCCCCCAGATCCTAGCCAGTTATTCCCCGGTCTAATACTTTGCATTTACCTTTATTGAATTTCATCTTGTTGATTTCAGACCAATTCACCAATTTATCAAGGTCCTTTAGAATTCTAATCCTGTCCCCCAAAGTGCTTGCATCCCCCTCCGAGGTTAGTGTTATCCGCAAATGTTATAATCACACTCTCTGCTCCATTATCCACTGAAAATATTGAATAGTGCCAGACCCTGCAGAACCCTGCAGGCTCCCTGTAGATGCATTCTATAATTATAATATAATATACTGTTGTTCTGAAGTGTTCTAAAAGTGGAACACCATTACATTATTTTGCAAGGAACTTAAATTTTGCAGTCCCTCAGGCCACATGACCCACTTGAATGCTTGGATGTGAAACTCCTGACAGTCATTAGACCTGTGGAGGCTTTCTAGTTCTTGAAAAATATTCCAGTTATGTAAGAAAGATGCTACCATAGTTCTCATAGATACAGAAGCATTTTTTTTCTCTTCTGGTCGAGCAAAATCTTACAAACGCTTTCTGACTATCTTGTTAGTTCAGTGTTACACTAATAAAACTTTGCTGTAACATACGTACACTCAGAAGAATCAGTTTAAAGATGACTTCATAAAAAGTGTGAAGTCCTTCACTTCCCTTTCCAACTCGGTCAAGCAGAACTAAGTTCCTTTAGGGAAACTGAGAACTGCTTTTACTATGATGAGGTAGGTATATTTTAATTTATATTTTTTAGGTGAAATCAAATAGGAATGAATGTTGAACTGGAGTAATCCTTTTGGACTTCATCTACTTCTGATTTGCTAAATGGTTAAAATAAATTATGAGAATTGTAATGGTAGACAGCAGTTGCCACAAACAAAGTACAAATAAAATGTGGGAATTGCTTTTGCAAAAATACATTTCCAGATTAACAAAATCTCTTTCCCACCCCTACCTCTTCCTAGACTTACGTTTAAGTTTATTTTGTTTAACTGAATAGCATCATTTTTGTTTTATCTGCCAAATATTATCCAGAAGTTGCTATTGACCCTTCACTGAAACTTTGATATTTAGTTAAAAAGCAGTACTGAATTTTATGTATAAAATAATGTTTAGAAAATTTCTCCCTAGAGCAAAATTGTTAACAATCTGTCTCTCAAATCGCTTCCCCCGGCTTACTCTAGAATAGAAATCTTTTGGTTTCAAGGAACCAAAATCTTTTGCTGTATTTACAATGACATGATCTTAAAAACAAACCATCAAAACCATCAAACAAGTATCTTTTGGGTGAAAAACATTTTGCCTCAAAACTATGGGGAAATTAAGTTTATAAATTAGTGCAGTGATGGCATATTTTGCCTGGTAACTACTAATTTTCAACAAGAATGAGTCTGAAAGAATGATTATTCTCTAAACTTTTATGGAAAGGCTGAAATTGTCCTTATTTTAAATAAAATAACGTGTCCTGAAATGTATTTTCTCTCACTGAGGTATTGGAATTTAATGGTACTGTAAATTAAGTGATAATTGCCAGTCATGTACAGAGTCCAATATTTTAAAACCCTTTAATATTGGCCCATGAATAATTTAACAAGATAAGGTCTATTCACTTCCATTAGCATCAAACAATCGCCAGGTGATGAGCTTAATGTTTGATGAAAGGAAAGAAACTTGTCGGACTGAATGCTAAGAATAAATATTTTAGCTCTTTGAAATACCTGTTGCATTTATTTGAACTCTGGGTACATGCTTGCATTAAGTTCGGTTTTCTGCTATGCTGAACCATTTTAATTATTACACTTGAATATAGACTTCAACATTTTCTGCTGAGGGGAGCTTGGAACATTACTCCAATGTGACAATGTTCTGAGTTCCATTGCCTATTAATATTAATCTAGTTCAGTGCAGTGATGCGTACTGTAACTGAAACCACATGAGTAATCCTGTTAGAAGCAGGGGGATTGTCCGAGCAGGGCACTTGGAAATAAAATGTGGTATCTGATCTGCTTTTGTGTGAGTAAGTTGCTGTATGTAGAACAAAGGCTGAAGTTTTTAACCCTTTGTAGGCATCATTATCATGATTTCTGAGGTAATGGCTATAATGTTCAAACTTGAGGGTGGAGCCCGAATGTCGGCACCTACATCCATATATCTGCTTGCATTCCCATTGTATTCTGTTTTTAGAGATAATAAATTGCAGCCTGTTTGCATACTATGCTCTGTACTGAAATACAAAGAGCAGTTATTAAACATCTCTCTGAGCAGATATGTATTTAACTTTTATGCAGTGTTAAAAATTAAGTGTTTTTACTATAGTAAAAATACCTGAGGCACAGAATCGTAGAAGATTAGGGTGGGAAGAGACCTCAGGAGGTCATCTAGTCCAACCCCCTGTTCAAAGCAGGACCCACCTCAACTAAATCATCCCAGCCAGGGCTTTGTCAAGCCAGGCTTTAAAAACCTCCAAGGATGGAGATTCCATCACCTTCCTAGGTAACCCATTCCAGTGCTTCACCACTCTCCTAGTGAAGTAGTTTTTCCTAATATCCAACCTAGATCTCCCCCACTGCAACTTGAGACAATTGCTCCTTGTTCTGTCATCTACCACCACGGAGAACAGCCGAGCTGCATCCTCTTTGGAACTCCCCCTTCAGGTAGTTGAAGGCCGCTATTGAATCCTCCCTCACTCTTCTCTTCTGCAGACTAAATAAACCCAGTTCCCTCAGCATCTTCTCATAAGTCATGTGCCCCAGCCTTCTAATAATTTTTGTTGCCTTCCGCTGGACTCTCTCCAATTTGTTCACATCCTTTCTGTAGCGGGGGCCCCAAAACTGGATGTAGTACTCCAGGTGTGGCCTCACCAGTGCTGAATAGAGGGGAATAATCACTTTCCTAGATCTGCTGGCAATTCTCCTACTAATGCAGACCAATATGCCCTTAGCTTTCTTGGCCACAAAGGCACACTGTTGACTCATATCCAGCTTCTCGTCCACTGTAATCCCCAGGTCCTTTTCTGCAGAACTGCCACTTAGCCAGTCGGTCCCCAGCCTATAGCAGTGTATGGGATTCTTCCGTCTATCTGTGCTACGAAATCAGATTTCTCCGTTCATGGCAAGGTTCGTGTTTTTACATCCACTTTGCACAGGTATAAGTGATTTCATATGGTGCAAGGCTGGGGAATCAGCCCCTTCGTGCCATCTTCCACACCATCCTTTTTGCATCAAATGCCCTCCCTACTCAAGCCTGCCAACCTCCTTTCTTATTTCAGATTCCTTCATAAGATTCCTTCCCTCCACAGCACCCATAAAAAGGTAAATCACAATCATAAATAATAATAAAGTAATCCAGCCTTTCCATATTCTGACTTTTCCAGTGTGATTGATCTACTCTATCTTGTTTGTTAGAATGTAAGGTCTTTGGGAAAGACTCCGTGTATTTTGTGTCTTCTATAGTAGTGAGCGCATTGTTAGGGTTTTAATAAATACTAATGAGCTATAGCCATGCATATTTTTTATACCTTACTTGTAATCATTCACTGAAATCTGTCTACTTTTGTCCTTTTAATGCAGGAGATGGTATGATGGGATAACATGATTTTGGTAATTAATTGATCTTGGACTATTAATGGTAAATAGGCCCAATGTTCTGTGATAGGATGTTAGATGGTGTGGGATCTGAGAATTCTACAGAGAATTCTTTCCTGGGTATCTGGCTGATGAGTCTTGCCCACATGCTCAGGGTTCAGCTGATCGCCATATTTGGGGTCGGGAAGGAATTTTCCTCCAGGGCAGATTGACAGAGGCCCTGGGGGTTTTTCTCCTTCCCCTGCAGTGTGGGGCATGGGTCACTTGCTGGAGGATTCTCTGCACCTTGAAGTCTTTAAACCATGATTTGAGGACTTCAATAGCTCAGACATAGGTGAGAGGTTTATTGCAGGCGTGGGTGGGTGAGATTCTGTGGCCTGCGTTGTGCAGGAGGTCAGACTGGATGATCATAATGGTATGTTCTGACCTTAAAAGTCTATGAGTAGCAAATGACACTGTTTTGTGACTTAAATCTGCTTCCAGAAAATATGCCTCAACAAATCTGTACTTATAAATAAGGAAGATTTTACTTGTGAAAGCATTGGCCTGGAAGTCAGATAATAGGGGTTATATTCTGGACCTGGCCATTGACTTGCTTTGTGACCTTAGGAAAGTCACTTATCTCCTCTGTGCTTTAGTATTCTCATCTGTCAATCCGGCAGGGTGGTGGGAGGGTGAGGTTGTTAGGCTCATTTCATTCATATCTGCAAAGGGTTTTGAGATCCTCAAATGGAAGGTGATACATATTATTATAATATTTATTTTATGATATATGTAAAATGTTAATATTTTAAAAAGGCTTTTATCCACAGCACTGGTGAAGCCTGCACGTAATTTCTAATAGTTTAAGAGTGGCACTTTGATTGAACGTTGAAGCTATTACTACCAGCAGTACGTGGGCAGTAAAATGGAAGTGCTTTGCATGATGTAATGCTTTATCACTGATTTTATGCCTGCGTTTAAGATGGAGTTTCTTTGTATTTCCTTCCTCCGCTGTATCATTAGCTATAGTGTTGGAAGTAGCATAATTAAGCAACAGGAGGTATGTAGAATGCTCTGAGATTATCAATAACTATTACTGTACCTTGTTGGAAGGAATGTATCAAGTGCTGCATGTACTTTGTTCCCAGTTTTGTACTGGCTGTGATTCAGTGTGGCTGCCTGTTATGCTCCGTAGTATCAGGGTGTAAGTGCATGGGCAAATTTCACAATGACACAGGTGTTAGTTGAGCATATCTTCTGGATCTACAATCCAGACTATCCAGTTTTTCTGTAATTGTGTGATGGTTATCTTCATCTTTCTTTCTTCGCTGCTCCCTAGTGGCTACGTCTGTCCTCAGCGTAGCAGGAATGGGATGTATTGTGATCAAAAGATTACAGAAGAAGAAATGGTAAGCTAAGCTGTGTCCTATCTTGTTTCCCTGAGGATATATTTTCAATAGTTTTGGAGTAGAAAGAAGTCCCGAAGGAAACGGATGCCTCCACATTAGAACATTGGGAATTTGTAGCTTCCCGATACTAAACTGCAGTTTTGAGGCATTTGTCTTTCTGCTTGCTAGACACAGCAATCCAAACAGCATTGATGTCAAGTTATTGAGTTTGGTGAGAATTATGGAAAAGGGTGCGGAGGCACAATTCTGTTCCCAGCCTGCAGAAGTAACCAAAGCAGTGAGGGCAGAGTTCATGGGCCAGAGCCCACCTGGTGTAAATCATTGTAGCTCTGTGGTCTTTAGTAGAGAGATACCAGTTAGCACCGGCTGAGGCCCTGGTACTGTGTATTTCTGGATGGAATATATAGCCCTTTACTCTGATGCAAAGATCGCTACCTAAGTCTTTCACCATAAAGAATACCATGTGGATACATTAATATTTAGTGCATGCATAGTTATACATTCTGCATAATGTGATGATTCTGATGAATTTGTAATCTAAAGGCATGCAGACTGGGAAAGGTACTTTTTGTTTGTTTAAAAATTGAAATAAATGGAGAATAATTAAGTTCAGGAGAACATGTGACATTTTTTCTACTATGTAGAAGTGAAGTTAGAAAAGGGGAGTTTTTCTAGTGCTGAACTAGGAATATTTTATCCCCAGAGGCATGTTGAACATTTCGGATGGAGTTATTAATCATTTTAACAGCCACTGGGATTTGATTGGATTATTGTATCTATGATTATTCCTGATGAGTCATAGGGTTGAAAATGTTGCCTTTTGGACAACTCTGAATATTCATTTCAAGTTTGAATTAACTTCTAAAATCAGTAAGATCAGAAAGAGGTTAATAATGTGTTTGGCTTAAAAAGTAATAAAAATGCCTTAGGACTTCCTTTTTTAGGATAACTGCTAGACTTGAATACAGGTACGTGAGATACATACAACATGTGAGGCCGTGGATAGGAAACAAGGCTGGATATCTAAAGATCAGTCTATTCATAGTTCTGCCCACTAACTCAGTCTGAGCCTGGGAAAGTTAATTAAGTACTTTGTGGCTTATTTTATCCTGCTATAAAATGGAAATAAAAATATTTATCCATCTTTGGAAAGCACTGTGAGATCTACCACTTAAGTGGTATTCAGCCGAGTTTGGTGTGTAAATAACATGCAAAACAGGAAGGAAGATAACATAGGATCCTTGCCTCCGAAGACAGAAGATGTTTGTTTAAATTGCTGTATAAATACACTCCAGGAGCCATTTATTATTTTATTCTAGACATTAAACTTTCAGAATCTTTAAATCCATTTATTTCATTTCAGTGATTTTTGCTTAAAATAACCAATTCTTAATTGGGGCATTCATTTGCATATGGTACCTAGTGATCAGAAACTTCTGTCCTAAAATTCTAATTGGCCTTGCTTTTTAAGAACAAATTTCTCTAGTTTGCTTTCCCTCTTTCTTTCCCTTTATGAAGCATATGGATGAACTATGGCTTTTCACTCTTCAGTCTCTGACTGTAATGCTCCTATTGACCGTAGCAAGTCTTTTTTCAGATTGAGTTGGAATTGTATAATCTTAACATCTCATGGTGCATATTTTGACCCATTTTTTTTGGCATCTGTTTACAGAAAAGTGTGAACTTTTTAATTTGACTACCTCACTGCCCTCTGCACTTAAAATTGGTACTCCTCCCCAGATTTTACATTTTCTGAATCCTCTAATTTAAAAATTAAATGCATTTTCTTATTTTTGCTACAGAAATTCACATTCTTTCACAGAGTAATTATAAACCTTGAACGCTTGTGGTGGGGGAGAGGAGAATGAAATTGGTCACAAATATCTCTTCTCCCCACGCACAAGGGAGAGGAAAAATTACTAGGTAGGGCTTAAAGAGAAGAGTTTCTCAAGTACCAGTAGCATTGTAAGTACAACTTGTATATCACTCTGCAGAAGAGCCCATCAGCTTTGAAAAGTGTTAAGTGGTAAGTTTTCTTTTGCAAAGCTGAAATTCACAATCAAACAAATAATCAACGAGAGATGCTGCTGAATTTGATTTGAGAGAAGCTGCGTTTGGTTAATCCTCAGAAGTTTTTTTGCAATGGGGAAAAAATTTTTTTTGTGTAGTGCACCCGCTGACAATCAGAATTTCATTGCTGTTGACCTCCTGGCTATCCATCACTGTGAGGTTTAGGTCATTGCTGTTGACAGCTCCTTCTCTTCTACCTATAAAAGTCTTTTGTTACTAGCATGTTATGCTACTTCATGGCTGCTATGGTAACAGATGGGAGAAGACGCTGCACTTGCATACTAAAGCTTAACAGCACAGATGCAGAGTGTAGTTGTGAATCTAGCTGAGGGGAAAGAGTTCACCAACCCACCAGTGATACTGGGAAATGAATCACCAGTGAAGACCTGAGTAGGGAGGGATTTCGTATTTCCTTACTCAGAAACATGTGTTGAATCAGATTTAGGCTGTTAGAAGTGGAGAGCATGACAGACTGCAGCCCTGACGTACCATAAAATTAGAGGTTCCCCAAAAGTGAGACGCTTTCCCAGAGCCACCCCCTCACCAGGTTTCAGACCCTGGACTCCAGCCTGAGCTCAAACACAACTGTTTTTAGCCCTGTAGCATTAACCTCAGGAGCACAAATCACTTGACCCAGGCTCTTTGACTTGCTGCTGCAGGCCTTTTTTTGCAGTGTAGTTATACCCTTAGTGACATGGGAACTTTTGAAACTCCTAACCAAAATCACAAGTGAAATGTAGAGGTGGGTTGGGGGGCAGAAAGAACAAAGTGAAAGGAGGGTGGAATGCAGTGAGCTGGAGGCGGAGATGAGGGGTTAATGAAGATGAGAGTTTTACAGAGAGCCTGGGAGGGTGAGAAAAAGCACATTGACCTTCTGGTGGAAGAGGAGATTGGTGATTTCCAGTGAGAGGAAGAGCTGGTCAGAGATGTAAAAAAGGAAGATTTTGTTAGTTGCATTTGGATGGAGTGAATGAGAGAGGTGGAAGAGGGGAGAACTGGAGTTGTGGAAGATAGTGGAGGAAGTAATTAGAGCTTTGACTGGTGTGTTGATTGTGGAGAGAGGAAGAAATGAACACATTTAGAGAAACTGCTGAAATTGCTCATTGTCTTCAAAATTTATAAAAGTAGTGAATGTGAATGTTTCCATGTGTACTCTAAAAGGGAATCCTGATGTCCTCTCACTCTGAAAGCAAAGGGACAGCGACTTATTGGGCTCATCTCTGCCATAGCTTTTCTCATTTTTTTTCTTTTTATAATTAGAAAGATAAAATTAAACTGCATAATTCAGTCCTTCAAATGACTTGATCATTGTTCTTCCTGCCTGTAATTGGGAGTGCGTCTGTAGGAGATTGCTAGGTTAGGATTGGACTGAGTGTTAGTAGATGAGAGAACAAATAACGTGACAGATGTGTTGTCTTGCTTAACGCACTAATAAAAGGCGTTCAGATACTACCGTGATAAGTGTGGTATAAAAATCTGTATGCCATAAATAAATAAAAGGAAAAGGCATGCAGGAGAGAGCAACCTGCCCTAAAAATATTGTTTCATGCACTCTTCAAATTTGGAAGAATTTCAAAAATAAAGTACAAAAACTAAGGATGCATGTCAGCTTCCATGTTTTGGCTTGAATTTATTTAGTCATAACTCTGCACCCTCAGCCATTCTCAGCAGATCAATATATTTTGTTAGCCTTAGACATTTTTGTTCCTTTCAGGAATCAGAATAAATATTTGTCATTGTTAAAGGATTTGTCATGTTAAATGATGTACTTAAAAATAATCTGCTGTATAAATTAACCTGTTAGATTATTACAACTGAAATTCTAAATTAGTTTACTCTGTTTGTGATTGTTTCCCCATCTGTATTTCACTCTGTATAAAGACACGGGTCTATTCATAGCATAGACATCTTTGCTTCCTGGTTCTAATACGCTTGTGTAGTATTGTCAGTGGAGGTGGGAACCCCTTGTTAAAATTCTGCCACTGAATTGAAAGAGTTTAGAATGATTTTCCCACCTGTGGTGGAATGACCCCCTTTCTGGGTATCACTAAACCAACCCTATAACAGATGACTTTCTCTCTGTGGTTAATAAAAGAAAAATACTTCTGAAGATATTTCTGAACCCTCAAACTATTCACCCATACCCTAGCCAAATATTGATCCTGTTGATTTGAATGGGAATGGGATTGATCCCTACAGATTATTTTTGGTATTTTGGTATTTATCTTTTCATTTCAACATCCAACTGATGACGATTACAATCTGCACCTGATCTAAGGCCATATCTACACTACCACTTATCAGCAAAACTTATGTTGCTCAGGGGTGTGAAAAAACCACCCCCTTCTCGGGCAACATAAGTTTTGCCAGCATAAGCGCTTGTGTGCACAGCTCTCCCACCAACATAGCCACCGCCATGTGTTGAGTTGGTTTTATTATGCCGACAGGAGAGCTGTCTCATGTCGACATAGGGTGGCTACTTGAGCAATCTTACAGCGGCGCAGCTGCAGTGGTGCAGCTGTGCTGCTGTAAATTCGCTAGTGTAGACATGGCCTAAGGCAGGAGCGAGATAGAGAAAAAGAAAAATACTTCTGAAGATATTTTTGCCTCTGGAATAATCTAAATTGTACAAAATGGCAGGTATTTTCTAAAAGAGCTATCTTCACCTCCCTTCCCCATTAAAATGATACAAGTGGAGCACTCAACTTGCAGGCCCAGTAAACTTGTGATGCTCTGCATTCTGCTCCACGCTGGTGATTTCATGGTGGAAGGGCTCCTTTTTCATTCCCAAAGCTCCAGAATCATACAGGAAGCTGAAATTGGTGACTCTTTGCAGAGCAGACCCATACCTTGCATCAGGAAATTGATTTCTTTGTTTGGGTACACAGGTTCCCGTAAGAGCCTTGAGCAGCACTATCAAGAGAGTGTGCAGAAGCAACAGAGTGCTCCAGAACAGTTGATGAGCTTCAGCAGAAGAATTGGCAATGCTGGCTATTTCTGGAAGGAATTTGATATGGTTCTTCAGTATTATGGTCTGATCGTGTTCCTATTAGTTCCTGGTATCCAGTGTTTGTTTACAGATGGCAGAATATTGAAGATCACTGCATGTGCATGTAGCCTAAGACATTAAAAGGTTTTCCTCTGACTACATTAATTGAAATGAAAGATTCAGCTCATTAAACAAATCCTTATTCCCTTTGATTTTCACCCTCAACATAATCTTGAAACTAGACTCTTGAATGTCAGAATTACTCACGATTGTGCATTATGGAAGGGCGTATCAAGTGGTGTCCCACAGGGGGCTCAGTTCTGGGTTCAGTTCAGTGCAATACCTTCATCAGTGATTTAGATAATGGTATAGAGAGTACACATAAAGTTTGCAGACGATACCAAGCTGGGAGCGGTTGCAAGTGCTTTGGAGGATAGGATTAAAATTCAAAATGATCTGGACAAACTGCAGAAGTGGTCTGAAGTAAATAGGATGAAATTCAATAAAGACAAACGCAAAGTACTCCACTTAGGAAGGAACAGTCAGTTGCACACCTACATAATTGGAAACGACTGCCTAGAAAGGAGTACT
This sequence comes from Eretmochelys imbricata, assembly GCF_965152235.1. Lineage (NCBI taxonomy): Eukaryota > Metazoa > Chordata > Testudines > Cheloniidae > Eretmochelys > Eretmochelys imbricata. Next base: position 7,550,580 of record NC_135593.1, on the reverse strand, counting down.
GTGGAAAGGGATTTGGCGGTGATAGTGGACCACAAGATAAATATGAGTCAATAGTATAACATTATTGTAAAAAAAGCAAACACCATCCTCATGAGTGTTGTAAGCAAGACACAAGAAGTAATTTTTCCACTCTACTCCACTCAACTGGAGTATTGTGTCCCGTTCTGGGCACCACATTTCAGGACAGATGTGGACAAATTGGAGAAAGTCCAGAGATGAGCAACAAAAATTATTAAAGGTCTAGAAAACATAACCCATAACCTCTATGAGGGAAGAATGAAAAAAATTGGGTTTGTTTAGTCTGGAGAAGAGAAGACTGAGGGGGGACATAACCGTTTTCAAGTATATAAAAGTTGTTACAAGGGGGAGGGAGAAGAATTGTTCTCTTTAATCTCTGAGGATAGGACAAGAAGCAATGGACTTAAATTGCAGCAAGGGTGGTTTAGATTGGACATTAGGAAAAGCTTCCTAACTATCAGGGTAGCTAAGCACTGGAATAAATTGCCTAGGGAGTTGTGGAATCTCTGTCATTGAGGATTTTTAAGAGCAGGTTGGACAAACACCTGTCAGGGATGGTGTAGATATGAGTGCAGGGGACTGGACTAGAAGACCTCTTGAGCTCCCTTATGGTGCTATGATTCTATGATTATTTTGTATTAATATGATACATTATTGTGGGTGTACGTGATATTTTTCAATGCAAGTGACAGCCGCTGTCCTCAGGATTTTATCATCTAAGGCTTTGAACCTGGAAACACTCAGCACGTGTAATTTTACTCATGTGAATAGTCCCATTACAATCAATTGAGACTGTTCATGGAAGTGAAGTTCTGTTCATATCTAGTTGTTTGTATGACTTGGGGGCTAAATGATTCTGGCTGTAGTCAATTCAAATAATACTGAGAGTCTCCTTGTGGTTTTTTCAGTCTGTTCTCAGTTTCTGTTAAAGCATGAGGTTCCATGATGTGTTCAGATGGTTTTAATTAGTGGTTTAGTTAGCCAATATGATCCAGTCTAGAAGTGTTACGTAATTGAGCAATATCATCTTATGTAGATAGTCAAAACATTGGATTGATCTTTTTATCATGAAAATAAAATTCTAGGGCTCTAACCCTTGGGAAAGATATTAGTAAACTGTTTCCAATACTGGGACCTATTCAGTGTCCTGTAATCTAATTCTGTGGTTGATCCTAGTCTCTCCTATAAGTCTCTGTAACCTTTGTAGAGGGAATCAAAATATAAATGATTAATTTTTCCAAAGAATGCTATCTTACCATGATGGCCAAGTGTGATTAGTTCAGAAATGCCTTCCAGCTTTAAAGTGTCCTGTGTACATCAGGCTGTTGTTTTTCACAGACTATGCTGGGCATTTCAATTCTATTGATGCATTTCTTTGACGAAAGCTGCAAGGGGAATAAAGATCGGCACCCCATGAAGCCATTCCTTTGACAGTAATTTCAATGAGGAAGAGACATGGAAATATGTAAACCGTTCTTGTTGCACTCCTAAAACTGAAACTTTGTGGCCTTTCTTGTTTGCCATATTTGATTCTCTAATTCTGTTGCACTTGTTTTGGTGCTAGATTTTTTTCTCATTTTGAGCCTGATCCTGCCAACTTCCAAGTACCTGACTTCAGTGGGAGTTGAAGGTGCTGGTGAGTTTAGGTTTTTTGTTTATGGCAAACTAGTCATGCCAAATGTTGAGCCCATCTTGGGAGAATCAAACCCTTTTATGGTCAGCATTTTGCAGGATTGGGTCCTTTGTTCTGGAGAATGACTGTGTATTGTGCTAGGTGTGGGCTAGCAATTTGAACTCAGGACCCTTGTAGCCTGGGGCAAATTACTTGAACTTTCTGTGCTTCAGTTTTCCCATCTGTAAAATGGGCATGAGAATACTTCCCTATCTTACAGGGGTGCTGAGAAGATTTATTCATATTTGTAAGCTACTTTACATATGAACAGTGCTGTGAAAGCCCTAGGTGGTATTAGTTGCCTTATCAAGACAGAATTTTCTTTATCTACAAGCATCATTAAGAAGATTACCTTGAGCATTGGTGACAAACAGAGCTAAAGAGAAGAAATTATTTTTGTTTCTGCTTTCTTTCAGAATTTTTCTTTTCCACTTCATCCTGCAGGATCAGAAGCTTTTTGTTTTGTTTTTTCCCCCTTCCAGTGTGGAATTATTTTGTGTTAAAGAAATTGGGTTAATTTTAACTGACATTCAGTTGCTTTGTGGGTTTGAAACAAAAATGTTTCTGTTTAACTTGCAGAATTCTCCACATTAAAATACAAGCTAAAGAAATCAACTAATATTTTTTAAAGGATGCCTAGGATGCCACACTAAGTAATGGTGCTTTAATTATATGGATGGGGAAGAAGGTTAATTCAAGACTATTCGCTTTATAAAAGATGCAGCAACTTTTGGACCTGGTCCTTTGGAGGAAGGACTCAACACCCACTTACTTCACTGAATGTTGAGGGGCCTTTTGACATCACAGAATCAAGCTGACTGTGTCTGCCTTTGATTTAAATGAAGCCTAGTAACCCTCTCAGGAATGCGGTTTAAGCATGAGGGCAAAATTAGTGTGGATAAAGCTAACCTCTTTAACATCTCAGCTGTTCTCTTAGATCAGAAGCCCACTGAAGTTGACAGGAGACTATCCACCCTGGATCTGGCCCGTAGGATCTCTTGAACTGAAAATGAAGCTGATGATTGAAAGGACTTCAGTGAGGAGAGTACTAAGCCCACCAGGGCTGTCCTTAGGATTTATGAGGCCCTATGCAGTAATATTTAAACTGGTGCCCCTATGATGGAGCCCGGGCTCGCATGTGCATTTTAGATAAGAGTGGTCTTTTGAAGGATTTATTTAAAAAACTATATGTCTGAAGATCCAAGCATTTAAGGCTAACGATGTGCAGATTGTGAATGTAAAAATCTATGCAAGCATTTTTAGAGATGCGATTTTATAATCTTCTGCAACACACTAATGAAATATTTTTAAAGCAAATTTTAAACTGAGGTCCTATAGACTAACATGTTCTGAGTAAATATTACAGTAACACACAACTGTTTTGGTCAGTACATTCAGAAACTGACAGTATATACCTGGGGGTTGGCAAATGCCTGTTAAGTGGCTTACTCTGAAACTTATCACTTGAGTGGCTCTTTAACAGTTTCAATGTTGTGCTAATAGGGCTGGCCAGCTGCAAGGCTTTTCACTTTTAAGTACTGGATCCCCTCTGGAGGAAGATTCACCAGGCTGCAGCAGTCAGCTGTGGTAGTAGTCTGCAGGAAGGGTCAGATTAGAACAGGGATAGGAAGAGGCGGGAGGGTGGACACTAAGACCCAGGGATGCCCCAAATTTTCAGGTGCCCTCTGCAGCCGCGTTTGCTGTGTATACCTAAGGGCACATCGTCACTGGCTTGTGTAGCTGCTGCACAACGCTGAGAGAGAGCTTTCCCAGTGCTCTAAAAAACCAGCTTCCACGAGGAGTGTAGCTGGTGCACTGTCTACACTAGCACGTTACAGTGCTGAAACTTGCAGCGCTCTGGGAGGGGTGTGTTTTTTCATACCCCTGAGCAAGAAAGTTGCAGTGCTGTAAAGTGCCAGTGTTGACAAGCCCTTAGGAGGGCGCTGAAGCCCACCTTTTAATTGAAGGATATTCTGTAGCCAATTGCTGAAGGCTCTTGAATAGTTTAGTGAGGATTTCTGGGTGAAGAGAAGGCCCTTTTTATGTCTCTAGCTATGAGTAGTCCATAATCTTGAACGATGAAGGCCAGCTTGCCTCCCCAGGAGTCGCTGGAGGACAGACAGCTATAGATTATTTAAAAGCCAAGATATCCTCTAATGAAGTTTGTATCCGCCGCTCCTGATTTGTCAGAAGTCCCAGGATGCATAACTTCATGTTGACCCACTTCTGAAATCGAACCTCAAAAACCACATTTCATGTGACTGCCGTGGCTTACAGTTATTTGTGCTACTGTAGCAAAATTAAAATATCCATCTCTGTTAATGAGCAGCTCTGTGTCCTTCTTGAAGCACTGAGATTCTCTTCAATTCTCCAGGTTTTACCCTCTCCTCCCCACCTGATCCCTGGAGGGCCTGTAGCATAGCCACTATCTTCTATCAGAAGTAATTTTTTTTGGAACTCGTGAACCTGGCTCCTTAATCAGCCAGAGGGGCCTCTCCTGGTTGATGAGAGGCCCTCTCTCCCCCTAGGTGTTCAGCGTGTTGAAACTTTAGTCCTTCTGGTCCCTGCTGGCTCAGGAATGAAAAATCCTTTTCTACCAAAACTTATGAAAAATGGATGATAGTTAATGTTTGACATCTATGCACATAACTTTTAAGGGAAAAGGGTGGGGAGGGGGGAATCAAAGCTGGAACATAACAGCTGCCCTTAATTTAGCACAGTATAGAATCTATTTATCTCTTGTACTTTCTTTCCTAAGCAGTTTAATGAAGCGGAAGTTTAATGGACCTGGAAGCCTGAATTTTTAAAACACTTTATCGTAATAGGCAGTGAACCAGCGATTACTGAACTTGTTAGCCGTCTGATTCCTTTGGGGTTACAGTCATCTAATCAGTATTTCCTGCACATAAGACTGAGATGCGCTTCTGGTAACTCTTCATCTTGAACAAGTTAGGAGTGAGGTAATAAGAAGACTAGGAAGGCACCGTAGTCCAGTGGCGCAGGCATCAGCCCATGAGTCAAGGTTCTACTACTTTACCTGCCACTGGAATTCTGTGTGACTGCCCTGTGCTCAGTTTCGTGAAAGCTTATGCTCAGATAAATTTGTTAGTCTCTAAGGTGCCACAAGTACTCCTTTTCTTTTTACATATTCAGCACTGGCTTAAGACTTTGGCATTGTGGCTGCCCACTCCAGTTTGACACTAGTGCCCCTTAATTTGGATAAGCTAGATGTACAGTATGTAAAGCAATGCATGTTATGAAGACAATGGAGCCGCTCCTATTTATTTTTTCCCAATGCTGGAAAAGGAGCACTCGAAATTAAAAGGTAACAAAGCTTAAATGGATAAGGAAATAACATTTTGTGCCAGCAGGCATAATTAATGTGGGGAATTTGCTGTTGCATGGTGTTCCTGAGAATGGTAGTTTAGAATGGGGTTATCAGTGATTCTTTAGCTTTTAACAAAGGTGGGCCACATCTTAATAGAGAGAGACTGTCTTGTGGACACACTGCCCTCTGATTGAATTTTCCCTCACGTAACATCCAGTGGCAGTTGCACGAGTAATTATTCAACATACAAAAGTAGTGTTAGGAAAGTACTGAATGCTTTTTCTTAGCAGCTTTTTATGCAATTTAGTATCTGGAAATTCGGATGAAGTGCCAGCACCATGTAACCTGGGAATCACCATCAAAACCACAGACTGGGAACTTATGGACAAAAGGGAAGGAAGAGAAGATATATGAAATAGCCAGAAGCTATTGGTCAGAAGCTTAAATGTAATGGAGGTTGATGGCAGAGAAATGGGAGTAATGCATAAATTACACTTCTGGTAGGGTGGTTAATTATCAGAGAAACAAGTTTCTTGATCTTACTGGTTCTCTAGTCTAGTGCACACCAAACAGAGCAATAAACGTGGGAATAAAAGTGGATTGCTTGTTTATGATGCTTGTTGATTATGGTGTGTGCCCTTTGGGCTCGTTTCCAAAACTAAGCAATAACAGAAGAATTATTTTGTATACAGTGCTCCAAAATTAAATTAGGTGCAAATAAAAACACAAGGGTATTGGTCCTGCATTTTCTTCTGTGGAAGCAGACTGCTCTCTTGTCATGTTGGGCTGGGCATGAGTGCAGTGGTCCATCTGTGTGAATTGCCATGCAGGAGTGTGGCCATGGTCCCTACTTTGAGAAGCTTACATGCTAATTTTAGGCAAAACAGGTGAATGGGAGGGGGAAGCAGAAGGGTTACAGAAAGATCACATGAAAGCTCACTTACGGAGTGCATCCATCTTTTATCCAGTGACCTCTGTGCTGTACAGATATTAAGTCACACAGCCCTGCTCTGAAATACTGTAGGAAATTGTTATTGTGTCCAGTATGGAGATAGGGAAACAAGAAAGGTTAAGGGCCTCGCTTCCAGAAGTGCTGAGCATCTAAAATGCCAGTGGAAGTCCGTGGGGATTGTGGGTGCTTCGTAAAACGTGCCTGCAGTGAGTTGCCTAGTGTCAAACAGGAAGTCAATGGTAGAGCCGGGACTAGAACCAAGGAACCTTAACTCACAGTCCTGTGCTCTGTTCATTTAAACCATGCTTCCTCTAGTATGTAGGATGTAATTACAGTGTTAACAGTAATGTTTTGGGCTAGAAAACATGAATTTCCTGCTTTGCAGCATTTTTCATTTGACTCTTCTTTGGAGTAAATATCTTAACAGAAGAATTATACCCATGACTCTTACCTCGGCCACTGTTGTGACTTCACTCTTGCCACTTTAATCTCTAGAGAAGTAGCTGTTTACTAGTGATTTTTTGGGGAGGCTGTGGTGGGTGGTGAACTTCCACTGTTAGGTGCTATGTTGGTGATCAGAGGAGTTTTCTGGGAGTTGAGAGCTAACTCCTGACTCTCCCAACTACCAGAAACCCTCTATGTCCCCAACCCTGTTCCTATGGGGTGTCAGTATTAGAACTTGGATGTGCCTGAGTGGTACATGGTCAGTTCCTATGCTCCACGCTTGCATCTCTGGTGTGACCTGCCTCTCTAGCAGTTCTTTTTTAGGCTAGACACCAGCACTTACGAGGTGAGGCCAGGTCAGCAGTGCAGGTTGGTGCATGTGGGAATGAGTGATCTGGCAGGGAGAATGAATCAGCCATTTGAAGACCGGAATGTGGGTGTGTTAAGGAGATGAGAGAGGCTTTATTTGGAGAGGGAGGCTTGGTCTTGTCTTTGAGATGGGGGGAGACAGTCTGAAGTTTCTTGATCGTCTAAGAGTTGAGAGGGAAGCAAAAGGTACAAGCTCAAAACGAGATATAATATGACCGAAATTCAAAGGATTCCCATTAAGTTTCTGTTGAATTTGTGACCCTGTCACCTGATTTTTCAAAGGCGGTGAGCACCCACGGCCCCTATGACTTCGCTTGGAGTTCCGGCTGCTGGGCTCCTCTGAAACTCTGCCCCAAAAGAGTGAAATAGATAGTCTTTTCTAGCATTTCCAAAGGGGCTTGACAAAATCAGAACTAAGTAATACTTAGTTTATTCAAACTGTATGAAATGTAGGTAGACAACCCAGTGCCTTTAATAACCATTTGTTTTCTATAGAATGACAATAAAGTTATTGTAGGTTCTTTGATGTCATTGACCTTAAATATTAGAAGATGAAAGCTATAGAGAAGCAATTTTGTATACTACAGTACAAGCATTGTTTATTGTCTGCATACAAAGGCATTTCCCTTTACCTGGAGATTGCTTGAAATAAGCATATGACAACAGGTCTTGAAGATCCTACAAAGATTAGGCTTGATGAACTTGGGAAAAATTAATTTTCTGTCTGAATGTGTTTGCAAATTCTTTTTTTAAGAGATGCTGTAAGGCTGACTCTCTTGAGAAACTGTAGCAGAGTGGTACGGTTCCGACATCTTTTAAGCAACCTGAATGAGATTGCTGATTCCCAGTGCTCAGGTGGGCTTGTTGTAGGGTCTTAAATGTGTTTTTTTTTTTTTTTGGTACTGCTAAGAATGTAGCCTCTTTATACCATTTATTTTTGGAGTTCTGTTTCTCAGACAGGAGCTACTGTATCTACCAACAAGTAGTAAGACAAGGTGTTCTTACTGAAGCATGCACACTATGAGGCACAAGAATTTTCCTTGAGCAAACCATATATAAATCAAATGGAACATGCTCTTGCACATACACTGGGCCTACAAGAATAATAATGACCATCTGGGAGGGCATTAATTCTCGGCAAATAACTACAGGCTGGATGGAGTTAGGACTCACCAATTGCCTGGAAATGCTTCATCCCAATGATCATTATTACTGCTATAAGATATGAAAACATTGGGATCAAAACTTCTGAACACTGACACTGACCTTGAAAAGGTTACTGGTCTTGCTTTTGAACAGGTCCACCAAAGTGTTTCTAACCTTGGCAGATAGTGGGATATGGTGCCATAAAATCACACTGTATTGATTACTATTTTGGTTCTTCTCTCACTATTCTGATTTTGACATAACTGTGTCTATCAGTTTTGTGGGCTCTGTTAGAAACCAATGCTTTGTATCTGAAAACCTGGAATCCCAGATTACAAATGATGTAAAGCATTAATCCTTAACTCTAGCGGCTAGTGAGATACTAATTAATAAAATTAACGAGATTGTTAGATTTCCAGTACCGTGAGATGTTCATACGTAGATCTGGTGTTTCATGAGATACTGGACCTTGAAGATATCCCTGGTCTGTTGTACTGCTAGTACTTTGATTGGCTGTTGTGGTTAGATGTTGACAGATGTTTGTCTGTGTGTGTGTGTTCCCGCTGTGTGCTGCCCCAGCCCAGCGCAGACAGCTGGCACAGCAGTCCTTGAGCAAACCGCCCAATGACCACAAGATCCATTAAAGGAGGAGGGCACCCAACCGAGTTTATTGTCGATGAAGAGCGTACTGGTATCCCCCAGACTCTACCGGACCAGTAATGTGTGCCCATAACAATGGACCAGCTCAGTGAATGGCAGGACTTTCCGTTCCTCCCTAGGCTACACAAAGATACTCCCTCTGAGATGCATCATTATATCCCGATACAAAAAAGTTAGTACTGCCTCTTTGACATAGTTAGTTACTGCCCCCTGACTTGGCTAGTTATTACCAATTACCTTGTACATGTTGGTTCAATCAAACCATCTTTACTACGTACTGTCATCCTGATCTTATCTTCTAGGAGGAGTCAGTGTGTTCTTGTTATCCTTGGGGAATGTTTTTGTACCATTCTTGATATTGGGATGTTTCGGTACCAATTGATATCGGGATGTGTTTGTGAGTATTCTGTGACTAGCACTTCTTAGGAATATGTGCTTTTGCAATATCAGCCCTGTTCTTGCCAGATTCTGTGGGCAGGTCCTGCCTCATACCAGGCCTCTGATGCAAGGGCTTATGTTTCAGGCTCTCTTCCTACTACAGGTGTGATCCAGGAGGCAATATCAAGTCTCAGTCCTTGGATTGGTGACATTTTCAATCTCTGAAATGTAAAGAGAAAAATAAGTAATGGGCTTTTGTGCTGGAAAGTTGTTGCATTATTGCCATGGGTAGAGCTCTGTTTTTCCAGTACAGGTATTTTGGTCTTTATGGGAAAGTCCTGTAGAATTTAATGGACAATTGTATCACTGCTATAGAATTCTGTAGGATGGTAGAAAGTTCTATGGACATGATGTTCTGTATTAATTTCTCTAGGTCCTCAGAGTGATTTCTTTAACAAAAATATACAAGGACTTCCCATAAAAAGATTAACAAATCTCATGCATAGTATGTACTTGTTACCTTTTAAAAGACCTGTTTGTGTTTTGTCAGCCTTTTATCGTGATCTCTGTATTTATTTTGTTCAAATTCCTGATTATGTAGGATCCTAGTGATGACTTCATCTTTCTTCACTTCTGTAAGACTCTTTCATTAGCATGGCTCAGTCCTATATTTGATTATTACCAAATAGAGGATTTACTGCTATGAGTAATACCCATGAAGCCAGTGGCACCACTCATGGGGGTGAGCCCTGTTCCCAGTTGTGTGTGTTGCAACATCACACTCTAATCAACAGGAAAGCAAGATTACATTCTCAAGATTCTGCTAGACTTGGCAATTTGGGTAAATGTATGGGACACAGCTGGAGAACCATTGAAAGTCTTGCCAGAAACAGATAGTGTAGGAGCTTCATTGCTGCCCTAATGGGAGCATGATGATGATGTATGGGGAGGTAAGTGTTTTAAAAAATCCCATAGTTATTGTAGAACGGACAATATTTCAACATCTGTCAGTTATAAAACAAGGGGAAAAAAAGAAAAGGAGATGAGCTGTAACCTGCCTCAGGAAAAAAGATTTTTAAAAAGGCTGATCAAATGCATCCAATATACAATACATCTAGAGGCTGTCAACTTGTTAAATGCAAATATCAGATAACTTCAATGCGATGTAAAATAGAAGCCTTTGAGCTTCCATCTGTTTCTATTCTTTCTCTTAAATGTTTAATGTCTCATATTTTGTTTTTACTTTTTTTGTAATACCCTCCTGAAAAACATTTTCCTTTGCTCACTTTGGGTGAAATTCATCCCAATGCAGCAGTACTTAAGTGGTGCATAGGCCAGGTACTGGCAGTCTGTACGCAGGTAGATTTCACCTTAACTTTTATATATGTGTCAAACTTGTTTCTCTTGCCTACTTCTGGACTTCTAATGGAGCTGAAGCTAATGTGGCTCTGTCCTTGTTTGGACAGGCAGCATTGTCTAGTGTTTAGCACAGGTGACTTGGGAGTCAGGAGTCCTGAGTTCTTTTCCTAGCTCTACTACTGTATGACTTTAGTCTTGTGTAGAAAGGGGAAAATGACACAAACAAAGCGCTGTGGAGCCATTTTTCTAAATGATGGTTACTGTCACTGAAAATAACCTTGTACAGTCAATTTTCAGGGTTTGGATTTTGTATGTGTATGTATAAGGGTTCCCTGCCCTGTTGTTGCAATTATAGTCTTGCTTCTCCTGTCCCCAAGCACCCACAGCCCCTTGAACAAAATAATAGTGTGGTGAGAAAAATAGTGCATTGTACAAACCATAGTGGGTCTTGGTGTCTCCCCCTAGCTGTTGGGAAGATCTTTGTAATACCAGAAAAAGACAGGTAGGAGAGCCCTTTAATAAACGTATTGCAACAACCAGTTTTCATTTGAGAGGAAAGATTCCAGCGTTTGTATGCATTGGAGGGAGGAGAAAGGAAGATTAATGTAATTGTAAAAATATACTTTTAGAATCTGCTCCAGCCAAACACTTTAAACATGCGAGTAACCCCATTGGCATCTGTGGACTACTCACATGCTTAAAGTTAAGCATGTGCTTACGTGCTTGGCTGAATAAAGGCTTTAAAGTCTAGTAACTTGTGAGGTGCCAAGGATCCAAGTGTTAGGGCTGTATTTCCATCAGTTTGGTTAAGTGGATCATTAAGCATCAGGTGTTTATTTCTTCTAATATTAAATTTGTTCACGATTTGCAGAATTATTACATCAAGTAAGCATTTAAAATGAGTATATCGGTGTTTCTATTTTAATCTTCATGAAGGGATGTGAGTTGCTGGTCTCTGGGGAAAGGAATCTTTGCCAGGCCTTGCCCACTACTGCTTCACTGGGGGCTTGTCTACACGGCTAGTTAGTGCACGGCAAACCAGGGTGTGACTCTACAGTGCACTAGCTTGCTGAGCACTAAACTCACCGTGTGAACCCTGTTGCTACTCGCTAAGAAGCTCCATAGTAGGTCTTGATATACTCCTCTTTCACAATATAACAACTCCCATTTCACACGGGTGTACAGGAAAGCGTACCATGGAACTTGTAGTGTGTGGTAGTGTGGTCCGCGCAGCAAGCTGATGCTCAGCAAGCTGGTATGTTTCTGGATCTTGAGCCAAATCTCACTGTCTGCTCCAACTGCTTTTATTATTTCTGGTTTCAGAGTAGCAGCCGTGTTAGTCTGTATTCGCAAAAAGAAAAGGAGGACTTGTGGCACCTTAGAGACTAACCCATTTATTTGCGCATAAGCTTTCGTGAGCTACAGCTCATTTCATCGGATGCATCAGATAAATTGGTTAGTCTCTAAGGTGCCACAAGTACTCCTTTTCTTTTTATTATTTCTGTAGATCTTACTTTTGGGATTCCTTTATGGTTGTCTCATAGATATTGGGGTTTCCCACCCTGAGAAATTGGCAACAGTATTCCCAAACACTGTTTGGAACTCAAACATGCACCACCACACTACTATTTAGCTAGGTAACATATATAGCATCCATCGTCATGTGGTGTCTGATCACCTTGAAAACATTAATTAATTTATTCTCCGTGTCTTGAGAAACTGGGAAGTATTATCACCCAGATAGGAAAATGAGGCACAGATTTTATTTAGCGCGTGCCTAGTCGTTGAGCCAAGCGATGGCCTCTTCAGTGGCGTGATGCCGTTCTTCTAGGCCACTGCTGAACCTAGTCAGCAGGCATTCCTCGACAATGTGTGTGATCGTCTGTGCTGCGCCACAGCTGAACAAAGGGCTGTCACGAAGGCCCCAGCGATACTGGTTGGCTGCACAGAGACCTTGCCAGGTCCGGAACCTGTTCAACAGGGGCCATTGGCAATAGGGCAAAACCAGGCGGGCAAACTGTGGGGTCGGCGACGAGGGACTGGTTGGGGATTATAACAGATATCCATTCCTCTCACCAGAGTGTTTCCGCCCTAACATCCTGGCATGGCAGATGAGACCATAATGGGAGACGTGACGGCAAACGTGCAGCTGGTTTAAAAAGGTCATTGTGCAGTGGCAGGCTTGAGTTGGTGCATACTTTTTTCAGTAACTTGCCAGTGGCAACCTCTCACCTAAAATGAGATGGGGCAATATTGCTCAGAACTGGAAGCCATGGGAGTGGAGTCGGACGCAGGGTGCTGGAGGTGATATGCATGGTGGCATGTAACTGCGTATCCACCAGTTTCGTGTGTGACGATCAACTCCAAACGGGTGCGCAGTCCTGCGCCACTGAGTACGAGGTGGCAAGAGCTGACATCCCCAAAGTTGGAGCATGAGCACCCCATGATGAACCTGCCAGGCACAGAGAGACAGTATTTCTTGTCTAAGGAAGTGTGTCACAGAGCTAGGAAATGAACTCTGATCTTCTAAGTCTTAGTCCAGTGCTTAAAGAGTGAGATCATTCTTTCTTTTCTCTACACATCAGCAAGCCTATGCTCAGTTGCGTAGCTATCCAGCACTGGTTTGTTCAAACTGGGATGTGCAGGATTTTCTTTAGATTTCCCTACTTTCCCTTGTGACAAAACCCATCCTTATATAGGATGGATTCCACAAGCTATGGGCTATGCATGTTTTAGCAAGGTGCTTACTCTATAAAAATAATTTTGAAATTGATTCAGGTGGAGTTAGGAGCATACAGTAGCCTTCATCATGGAGATGTATAACAGATGACTTTGCAACATTGAGGTGTGTTGTCATACAAAAGAATAGCTATCCGTGGAGTCAACAAGCTGGAACTAGGTAACATCTGTCTGTCCAGAAACAAAAGTAGAGAATCTTTTGAGGTTAATATTTTTAACTTGCTCATAAGCAATTTAAAAAATGAGGTGGAGGTGAGGAGTGGTTGCGTGACGCTGGTTAAGGTTTGTACAGTACCAGTGTGTGATCAACTTGCCAAGTCTCTTTCAATCAACAGAGGCGACAAAACAAGAAACTATCCTGAAAAAATAATCCTGCAAATAAATCATCATTTATAGTAACTGAGAGTTGGTCGCTGTCTTAATGGAACTTAATTTCAAATTTAGAAAGCTTCAGGTAACGTGGAAATGAAGGCTCCTGAAGAGTTGTTTCTTCTCTAACAATTACAAGGCCACGAAGATAAATCTGTACTCACAAAACTAGACTGATAGGACTGGCTTTTTTTAGGATAGTTGAACGCATTTTGCAGAGAAGATGAACTAACAAATCCTAAACAGCGTTTCAATCTGTTAATCTTTCTATTGGCATGCTTTGTCCAATCACAGACTAAAAGTGTGTTAGGACAAGAAAAAAAAATTAACGATCTGCACATCTGCAAGCTGTATGCTACTACAAGATAAAAACGGATTGATGAGTGACAGTAACTCCTGCAGTCCAGAGTTAAGGCCTAGTGTCCTACAAGCGCTATGTGCATCAGGGAGTGCCTGCAAGATTGGGTCCTCGGTGTATAAAGTTAGAACCCAGTTCTGCAAAGAGAACACTACAGGCAGACCCCCTGCACCTCACCAAAAGCCTGCTGAGGTCAACAGGACTCAGTGTGGGCACAGAGACCTGCCCACACGCTTCTCTTTGCAGGATTAGGGCCTTAGCTTTTTGGCCACACCACAATTTGCCAACCACAAGTGATCAAAAATCATGAGTCAGGCCCCCCAAAATCATGATATAGATAGATAAAAAGAATACCAGAATAGGACATTATTTACTTATATATATTTATCCGAGTGAGCAGAATGTTTGCATTTTCCTCTTGTGGTGAAGAGGATTCTTGATTTGGAAGCCGTTTTAAACTGTAGCAAAGATTAGGAGCTAGGTCAGGTTTTATATGGATCTGCTTTTTGTCCAGGCATAGCAGCAAACAGATGTTCAGACAGGAAAAGCAACCTTTCCTTCGCATCAGATGCAATTATAAAAGGTGGTCCTTTCTGATATTGTACAGAATTAATGTTTTTTGGGTTGGCGAAGAGACGTTCAAGAAGGTCAGGTGAAGGAAAAAAAAAAGTCTGCTCTAAAAAAATTTGTGTTCTTATCATTCTTTCCTTAGTTTTTCATTTTCCATCAAGGTTTTTTGATAAACCATTTCATTGAATTTCTTTTACATGGACCTCCCTGAGGTGGGTGGGCTGGTCAGTTTATTTATTTATTTATTTTTGAATAACTACCTTGTTGGGTAAGATTGTAGACTACTGAGATATTGACATTGTCATAGTAACTAGAACTGCAGCACTGGCTGGCAGCCAGAAATCCTGGTGAATCATGGCTTGAACGTGGGTGTCTCTGCAAATGGAATAACTTCTGATTCTTACAATAGGATGAATCAACGAAGTAGTGTTCTTTGAGATACTTTGAACAGCTTATTTCCCTTCCCCTTGGTGCCCCCATTTTTATTGCCTTCATTTTAAAACTAGGATGTTAAAACCATCTATTTCCTCCATGTTTGAGCAGTAAATACACTATTGTGCAGAAAATGTTGCAAGGAATATTTTTTCTATTGCAATTGAAAGATTAATTAAGAAAATAAATGATAAAAGCTTCCAACCGGAATTTTGAAATTGACTAATTTGACTTCAGTTACCTTTGTAACTTTAGAACAGTTTCCTGTGCTGTACATTTGCATGTGGTGTTACATAGGACACCGGCATGTGATAATTGCAAGCCATATTTTTACAGTGCTTCCACCCTTTTTGCAAATGCTGTTTGTGCCCACAATTCCACTGTTGGTTCTGTGTATCAGCAATTAAAAGTATAACTCTTAACACTTGACTGGCCAAGGACTTGACTCTGGACACACACACATAATTTACATGCTGGGATTGCTCAAGGTGTAATTTGCACCCTCACCAAAATGAGGCTGGGGTAGAGGGTCCCTTTTAAAAATCTGCTCCTCTAGGCTTCATTCTGTGGTAGTGTAACCGAGTTAGTTGGCTGACTGATCGTTGTTTGGCTCATCTACAGAACCCCTAAAGGGTTTGTGGTTTCGTTTATGGGGAAAGGCCATCCATCTCTGGAACTAATTCTGAGAGAATATTTGGGTGGGGGTGGGGGTGTGTGAGAGAGAGCGAGAGAGAGAGCTTCATGCGTGGGCGGGGGGAGAGACTGTACCAACAAAACTGGCAGCAGGAGGAGAGCTGTCTTTGTACCAGGGCTTTGGAGCAGAGTCTGGAACTCGAGTGCAGAGCAGCTCCGGAGCAGTGGAGCTGCAGGTTTTTGCCTGGAGCAGAGCTGGAGCACAGCTCCAAAGCCCTGCTTTGTACCTTCTTTCAGTAATACATGGATGTGGTTTTGTTGTGTAACTGAACTTATGCTGGTGTGATTATTCTGGGTACTCTGCTTTGGTAACTCGCCAATAAGTAGACTGCAAGCTTGTATAACAGTACCAAGGCTCATGTTAAGGATACAAGTTGGTGGTAAGTCTTAGATATAAGGGACACAAGGACAATACTGCAGAAAGCTTAAAATATTGTTTAATTTTTTAAAATTGTAAATACTTTCTGCAGTCTCAGCTTCTTGAGTTACTATGTCAGCTATCAATTTGCAATAATAAAAAGCAAGATCATATGATCGTGTGGAAGAGGTAAAATGAGGGAACTATATTCCAACCCATGAGGGAGAATGGGAAGAATGTTTAACACCTGTTCACATCATACATTCAGAAGTCTCTATGCTTAATTATCTTATAGATACTTGAGAGAAGCTGTATATTTTACTTTTCTAAACATATATACAGTAATTTGTGAAAACTTCAATGGTTTGGATACATCTTTTTAAAATTACTTTAACGCTGAAAGTAAGGGATGCATTTACAGCATATATTCATGCAGTCTAAGGGCCAATCCTGCAAATGCTGATTCACATGGGTAATCCCTACTTGCATAAGGAATACTCACTGAATGACTATAAGGGTTGGCAGAATGAGGTTGTAAATTTGCATTAAAGACCTGATCCGAATCCCATTGAAGTTTATAGGACTCTCTCCATTGACTTCAATGGGATTTGGATCAGGCTCTAAGAACTCCATGCTGCATCAATGGGAGCTTTTCTAGCAATTTGAATGGGAACAGGACTGAGCCCTAAATTCATTAGCTTGAGTGAACTGTCAGTGGGTCTCCGTGAGTTTTATTCTGTGGATTTGATGGATGGCTTTTGCTAGGGAAGGAAGAGGTCAGGGAGGCTCTGAAAAGTAAAGTCTGTAGCTTCAATAAATTGCTTTTAGATCACGTTAATCAGGAAGGGAATTTGTGGTTTATCTGCTCTATTTTCAGCTGCTGTCACTGAGGTTGAAGAATTACATTGTCATGTTTTCAGGCTTTCAGAGGCTGTGTGGGTAAGATGAAATTAAGACAGAACTACTTACTTAAAAAGCTTTGAAAGAAAACCTCACTGAGATTAAAACTTTCCATTGATATGAGTTTCCTATAGGGATATCTAGGAGCAAATGTGCTTTTCCATTCAATATAAAATCACTGTTTTGCACTAATTAAAACTTACAGTGAACTCCTTTTTTATATTTATTAGCTTTGTTGTTGTAAGTTTTTAAAAGGACTTAGTTTAAAAGTCACAGTCCTCTGAGCTTTCTTTAACCTGCCATTGTTACAACACGTAAGATTTTTCCTGTATCGTTTGTTTTTTCTGCTCTGTGCATTTGACAGCATGGAGGGTGAGAAAACCTGGATTTGTGCTGGAAATGGCCTAACCTGACGATTACTTTAGATAAGCTATTACCAGCAGGACAGTGGGGTGGGAGGAGGTATTGTTTCATATTCTCTGTGTGTATATATAAAGTCTGCTGCAGTTTCCACGGTATGTATCTGATGAAGTGAGCTGTAGCTCACGAAAGCTCATGCTCAAATAAATTGGTTAGTCTCTAAGGTGCCACAAGTACTCCTTTTCTTTTGACAGCACTTTGTGCATAGTCATTTTCATGATTTCTTTTACATAGTCCGTCAGTTTTGCCTGTTTGTTTTTGTGGGGTTTTTCCCACAAGCAACAGGGAAGAGGACAAATGAAAAAAAAAACAAAACAAAAAAAAAAAAGAAGGAAAATGTGATTGGCAGGGAAACTTGGGGGTAAGCATAGAACCTGGAATGACTTCCAACTTTTTTAAAAAATTGCCTTATTTTCTTTATATGGTAAAGACCCATTGGGCCCTGTTATTTTTATTATGGTAAAGGCCCCCATTGAGGATCCATTGCGCTAAGCGCTGTACAGACAGATAGTAAGAGATTGCAAATTCTATGGGGCAGGAACAGTCTAAGTAGACAAGAGAAACTTTAGAGGCACAGAAATATGAAGTGACCTCCCTGAGGTCACACAGCAGATCATTTGCAGGGCTGGGAATAGATCTCACGTATCCTGGGACTTAATACAGTGCTTTGTCCATTGGAACAAATAGGTTCTCTAGGGCTATGTCTACACCACAACCTATGCTGTCATATTTTATGTCGCTGAGGGGTGGGACTAAACCATCCCCCGTGCGACAGACGTTACACTGACATAAGCGCTTGTGTGCACAGCGCTGTTGGTGGGAGAGATTCTCCTGCCAACATTACTTCTGCTGCTCACAGAGGTGGGTTTTTTATGCTGGAGAGAACTCTCCCATCGCCGTTGCAGGGCTGCGTGTATTTCAGACCCTGGCTATGTGGTGAGCTGCTTGGCAGAGACTGTGGAGCTTCTCTTTACTGGTTTCAGAGTAACAGCCGTGTTAGTCTGTATTCGCAAAAAGAAAAGGAGGACTTGTGGCACCTTAGAGACTAACCAATTTATTTGAGCATAAGCTTTCGTGAGCTACAGCTCCTTTTCTTCTCTTTACTCTGTACCACAGTTTTGGGGGAGTCCTTAGTGGTTTTAAGCACTGCTTGCCCCATTTAAAAAAAAAACCCAACACTCTTAAGTTTTACAATTTTAAAAAAATCAAGTAGAATAAATGCAGATGTGTTGAAGACTTTATTGATCTATATAGTTGACACCCTATTTTAACTGTGATACTTGGTGAATGAAGGGTAGAGTGAGCTGCCCTGTGTGATTGCCTTGTTAAAGGTGCCAAACTACGACAGTGAATAGTATCGGTTCGCTAAAGACCAAATCCTAGTCCCACTGAAGTCATTGAAAGTTTTTTGTCATGAACTTCAGTGGAACCAGGATTTGACTGTAAATGATGCAGGAGAAGTCCAATAAAAGATAGCAGACCCAACCTGCTTTCTGTTTCAAGTGTAAACCTGGAGAGGAGAGTCTAAACATTAAAAGATTAGCCCACATCATAATATTCCTATAATTCTTCTATAATGCCTTCTATCTGAGAATCTCTAAGTGCTTTATAAACATTAGGGGTTATACCGTACAACTCTGCTCTCTTACAGCCCTCCTTTACGTGGTTATTTTGTGTTAACAGAGGTGTAAAGAGGTTTTGTAACTTGCTCAAGTTCACACCACAACCTGTTGGCAGAATCCAGACTTCTGTCTCCCAGTGCCATGTTTTAACCACTAGAGTATGTTGTATTTCATTGCTGTCACTTCCTCATTTGTACTTGGCATTCTGTATTTGACAGTTTAACAAAGCAGAACAGGAAAAGGCTTGATTTTCAGATTGTACCTTTTTCTGATCAAGTAGCATATTACACTCCGGGACTGCATAATTCATCTCACTTAGAGCCTGATCCTGCAGTCACCATTCATGTTGGGTTGTACTTTACTCTATGAGTGGTCTCATGAAATCAGTGGAGCCTTCATTCACAGAGTCAGATACTATTCAGCATCACTAATAATAGCAAAACTGAGCCCTTTGGGATAGGGACCATGTATTTCTTCCATGCCAAGTACACTGATGGCTCTCATCAAGTAATAAATAACTGCAATTTTAGTCTTCATTAAAAATGTTTAAATTCAGCACAAGGAAGAAGACTGAAAGCAGCTCATGTGTTTTTGTTTTCTTTGGCGGGGGATGTTGATTTATTATTTGATTTCTCTCCAGACTCTCTCCCGGAGAAACCGCTTGTGTTTTCTTCCGCTTTGCAGCGCGTGTTCCTAGGTTCATTGAAAAGAAGGTAGTTAGTTGAAATCTGGTCCTTTTTGGAAAAATTGTAATGAGACCCTTGAATATCAACCACCTCAATCCCATGCTCCTCCGGCATTGTGGCAGCTTTGAGAGAGTGGTATATTTGTCAATTTGCATGTGAAATTTGATAAGTTGTTCCAGCTGTCACCTACTTGTGAATAATGAGATGAGGACCACCTGGCTGTAGATCTATATAAAAAGTACTTGTTCTTGGTTATTTCACACTGCCCAATAAAATTCACGGAATTGTCTGGAGCAGTGCTACTCAAAGTAGTGATCCGCGGACCGGCACTGGTCCGCGAGCCATCGGCTGCCGGTCTGCGCGCACATTGGGAAAAAAAATTGCTGGTCCCCCACATCAGATAGCTTGAGAAGCACTGGTCTAGATGACTCATTTCACTTGTCCTTTAAGCAGGTATGCACTAGCTCAGAGCCATGATGAGCAGTAAAGAACCATAGATTCATAGAATATCAGGGTTGGAAGGGACCTCAGGAGGTCATCTAGTCCAACCCCCTGCTCAAAGCAGGACCAATCCCCAACTAAATCATATCCCCAAACATAATCAGGAATGGTTTTTCTTCATCCTAACTCTTCCTTTGCCCCCCTAGATACCTGCCCAAACTGGCAAGCTATGTGGGTCATCTGGGGAGGAAAACAGAGTTGCATTTTTGTGTGTTTCATTGACGGAGAGCTTGTGGGATGGGGACAGAATGGAAAATGTGGGAAGAGCATTACACTGTAAATACGGTCTCTGGTTATGGGCACCTGATGTACATGCCTTCCTGCCACCCCATAACATAATATGTTACTATTTTCTAGTAGTCTTAATGAGATAACTGGGATTTTAATACACTCATCTCATATGAAATCCTCAGTTTCTAGAGCTGAAATGTCTTCTTTTTGCCAGAAGTGCTGTAAATTCATGGCTGCATGTCAACTTTTGGAGTAGCTGCTCCATTGATCAGTGTTTTCAGTGACATCCTGTCACTCAAGATGTTTTGATATTTGCATTTGAGATTGTTGCCGCTGAAGTTGTTTATCCCTTGGACATTTGTAACAGGTTTTTTAATGCCGTCCTGTGCTCCAAACCTGTGGTGTAATACCGCTCTTGAGAAATAATACTTTTAAGCCCATGTTCCAGCTGTGTATGAATGAAGCATTGACATCACAGGTTCAGATGGGCAATAGACTCGACACGGATTTATTTACTACACAGCTGTAGCGGTACTGAGAATGTGTGGAGAAACAAGAAATTCGTTATGCATTGCATCAAAACATGCTCTATTGGAAGGTCTCTCTTGGGCCAAACCTTGGTGTGCTTTTCTGCCTCCCCCCACACCCCCTTTTTTTTTTAAAAGAAACAAAAGAGCAAATTTTATTCCAGAACACAATTGTCTCATTATATGCTGATGCTGGCACACTTACAACATTCACAAGTGAGAGATTAGGTGCGGGAGACAGTGGAAAATGAAAACTGCATAGTTTTTGTGCATTTTCAAAAGCATCTTTCTCTCCAAAGTGCACTGCAATGCTTCTTCTCCAGCGTGAGTTATTCTGTGTGGATTTTGCCTCCTCCCCTGTAAATATTATTTCTTTTCACCATTTTTTTCCACTTTAATAAAATAATAGGTGTTCGTGTTGGAGTGAATATGTAATAACCAGGATTAATGCCAACCTCTGAATCTATAATTCCTTTTCTGTCTCAGGCTATAAGTTATTGAAAGCCTTTTGCTTTCCAGGCTGTCAGGAGCTGGTACCTTTATGGAGGTAAAAAGAAAAGGAGTACTTGTGGCACCTTAGAGACTAACCAATTTATTTGAGCATGAGCTTTCGTGAGCTACAGCTCACTTCATCGGATGCATACCGTGGAAACTGCAGAAGACATTATATACACAGAGACCATGAAACAATACCTCCTCCCACCCCACTCTCCTGCTGGTAATAGCTTATCTAAAGTGATCATCAAGTTGGGCCATTTCCAGCACAAATCCAGGTTTTCTCACCCTCCCCCCCCCCCCCCCCCCAAACTCACTCTCCTGCTGGTAATAGCCCATCCAAAGTGACCACTCTCTTTAAAATGTGTATGATAATCAAGGTGGGCCATTTCCAGCACAAATCCAGGTTTTCTCACCCCCCACCCGCCTCCAAAAACCACACACACAAACTCACTCTCCTGCTGGTAATAGCTTATCCAAAGTGACCACTCTCCTCACAATGTATATGAAAATCAAGGTGGGATTTTCAATCAAGCAGGAGAGTGAGTTTTTGTGTGTGTGTTTTTTTGAAAAAAAAAAGGGGGGGTGGGGGGGGTGAGAGAACCTGTATTTGTGCTGGAAATGGCCCACCTTGATTTTCATACACATTGTGAGGAGAGTGGTCACTTTGGATAAGCTATTACCAGCAGGAGAGTGAGTTTGTGTGTGTGGTTTTTGGAGGGGGGTGGGGGGGTGAGAAAACCTGGATTTGTGCTGGAAATGGCCCACCTTGATTATCATACACATTGTAAAGAGAGTGGTCACTTTGGATGGGCTATTACCAGCAGGAGAGTGAGTTTGTGTGTGGGGGGGCGGAAGGTGAGAAAACCTGGATTTGTGCTGGAAATGGCCCAACTTGATGATCACTTTAGATAAGCTATTACCAGCAGGAGAGTGGGGTGGGAGGAGGTATTGTTTCATGGTCTCTGTGTATATAACGTCTTCTGCAGTTTCCACGGTATGCATCCGATGAAGTGAGCTGTAGCTCACGAAAGCTCATGCTCAAATAAATTGGTTAGTCTCTAAGGTGCCACAAGTCCTCCTTTTCTTTTTGCGTATACAGACTAACACGGCTGTTACTCTGAAACCTGTCTTTATGGAGGTAGTTAATGCAAAGGAGAAGAATTTCGTATGTCACTCATATAGTGTCCCCTCTGACCTATATAGAGCCGTGCTCTAGCTAGGCGCTCCACATTGGGGAATTCAGCGGGGCTTAGCGTGATTGCACAGATCCTTGCATCAGGATCTCATGGCAAGATCAGGATCTGCAATGAGAACCACTCCCTGCTGACTTTAATGGGGCTTTGTATTCACACAAGAGGGCATGAGGATCTTTATGACACTACCCCCCATATTCGTGATAGTAATATTATTGATATGATTATGATGCATTTTGTACAAGATGGGCTATGTAAAGCATCATTGGAAAAGTTATGATTGACTGAATATGATTCTTATTTGTATGCATGTATCTTTTTTGTATCTGAAGTTATGAATATTGACTATGGATCTGTATTTCAAATGGGCTTACTCTGCAAAACACCCACAGCCAGCCTTTCAGGTACAACAGTGAAGAAGCCAAACAGTGCTAATGGCTCATCAGCGAAGACAGTGGGCTGTGGAATAGCTTAGCCTTCCTGTGGATGTTTTGGCCAACCTATAAGTAATGTCTGCTACGACTCTGTGAGGGCATCTGACCAGACCACATGTCTCTAGACTCCATTTTGGGTACCTGTATTTTTCCAAAAAGAAAAGGAGTACTTGTGGCACCTTAGAGACTAACCAATTTATTTGAGCATAAGCTTTCGTGAGCTACAGCTCACGTCATCGGATGACGTGAGCTGTAGCTCACGAAAGCTTATGCTCAAATAAATGTGTTAGTCTCTAAGGTTCCACAAGTACTCCTTTTCTTTTTGCGAATACAGACTAACACGGCTGTTTCTCTGAAACCTGTATTTTTTCCACAAACTGGGCTGGGAACTGTTTTTGGAACAAAGGGTTCCGCCATATGCTAAAGCTATAGAAGGCAGGGAGTGACATCATCTGTTGTTTTTCATTACCCCACAACTCAACACCTAAGAGAAGCGCCTAAGGAAAAGGATTTGGAACAGGGATGGGGAGCCCAAGCTGCAAAGCAAGTGCCGCTTGTGCCTTGAGAATCTGCAGGCCTGCTTGTATCATCAGTCAGGGAGAGAAATTGCTAATTCATATTAGGGCTGTCAAGCGATTAAAAAAAATGAATTGCAATTTAAAAAAATGAATTGCGATTAATCAGTTTTAATCGCACTGTTACACAATGGAATACCCATTGAAATTTATTTACTCTTTTTGTATGTTTTTCTACATTTTCAACTATATTGATTTCAGTCACAACACAGAATACAAAGTGTACAGTGCTCACTTTATATTATTATTTTAATCATTTTTCAGTAAAAATATTTGTAATAAACAAAAAAAAGTATTTTTCAATTTACCTCATTTAAGTACCATAATGCAATCTCTTTAATGTGAAAGTGCAACATACAAATGTAGATTTTTGTTTGTTTGTTACATAACAGCACTCAAAAACATAACAATGTAAAACTATAGAGCCTACAAGTCCACTCAGTCCTACTTCTTATTTAGCCAATTGCTAAGACAAACAAGTTTGTTTACGTTTTTGGGAGATAATGCTGCCCGCTTCTTATTTATAATGTCGCCTGAAACTGAGAACAGGCGTTTGTTTGGCACTTTTGTAGCCGGCATTGCAAGGTATTTATGTGCCAGATATGCTAAACGTTTGTATGCCTCTTCATGCTTTGGTTACCATTCCAGAGGACATGCTTCCATGCTGATGACTCTCTTTAAAAAAAAGTAATGCATTAATTAAATTTTGACTATATTCCTTGGGGGAAAATAATGTGTCTCCTGCTCTGTTTTACCCACATTCTGTGATATATGTAATGTTATAGCTGTCTCAGATGATGACCCAGCACATGTTGTTCGTTTTAAGAAGGTACCTATGTGAGATTTCTAAAGATAGCTACAGCACTCAACCCAAGGTTTAAGAATCTGAAGTGCCTTCCAAAATCTGAGAGGGACGAGGTGCGGAGCATGCTTTCAGAAGTCTTAAAAGAGCAAGACTCCAGTGTCGAAACTACAGAACCCGAACCATCAAAAAAGAAAATCAACCTTCTGCTGGTGGCATCTGACTCAGATGATGAAAGTGAACATGTGTCGGTCTGCACTGCTTTGGATCATTATTGAGCAGAGCCTGTCATCAGCATGGACGCGTGTCCTCTGGAATGGTGGTTGAAGATGAAGGGAAATATGAATCTTTAGCACATCTGGCACGTAAATATCTTGCAGTGCCGGCTACAACAGTGCCATGCGAACGTCTGTTCTCATTTTCAGGTGACATTGTAAACAAGAAGCAGGCAGCATTATCTCCTGCAAATGTAAACAAAGTTGTCTGAGTGACTGGCTGAACAAGAACTAGGACTGAGTGGACTTGTAGCCTCTGAAGTTTTACACTGTTTTTTATTTTTGAATGCAGTTATTTTTTGTACAGAATTGTACATTTGTAAGGTCAACTTTCATGATGAAGAGAGTGCATTACAGTATTTTTATGGGGTGAATTGAAAAATACTATTTCTTTTGTTTGATCATTTTTATAGTGAAAATATTAGTAATAAAAATAATATAAAGTAAGCACTGTACACTTTGTATTCTGTGTTGTAATTGAAATCAATATATTTGAAAATATAGGAGAACATCCAAAAATAGTTAATAAATTTCAATTGGTATTCTGTTATTTAACAGTGTGATTAAAACTGCGATTAATCGCTATTAATTTTTTAAATTGCGATTAATTTTTTGAGTTAATTGCATGAGTTAACTGATTAATCGACAGCCCTAATTCATTCTTTCTAGTATTTTAGGTTTAGTTTGCGGTTTTGTTTATTTACTAGGTAATCTGCTTTCATCTGTTTGCTGTCACTTATAATCAGTTAAAATCTATCTTTTTATTGTTAATAAACTTGTTTTATATTTTGACCTAAACCAATATGCCTTTAAGTGAAGTGTCTGGGGAAAAATCTCAGCTTGGTTACCACAAGTGTACCTATTCCTCTCCACATTGAGGGAGGGTTGGACATATTAATGAGCTTACACTGTACAGATATCTGTGCAGTGCAAGACTGTATAATTTTGGGTTTATATTCCAGAGGGGAGTGTGTGCCTGTTGCTGGGAAACTGGCTGTTATCTGCTGTTTGCACTCAGGTAGCCCTGCTGTTGTTTTGGGTGATAACAGGGCCTGGGAGAGGCTGGCTGTGTCCCCAACTCAACTGTGTGTCTTAGAGGTGTGCCACGGTTCCCACAGCTCCCAGACTGCACTCCAAGGGTGACAACGCTGTTCAGAGTAAAATATCTTTCCTGCTTTTACCTTTTAAAAGAGAACTTTCTCCAGTGTGTTTTCTGAGAACCGAAATGCAGATCAAAGCAAAGTCATTTAAACCGATTGTGCTGCTTTAGTACTGAAGTCCTCCTTTCCGTCAATGGCAGGGAAGGGAAAATCTTGTGGTTAATATGCAGAACTGGGAATCAGGAGGTTTGAATTCTAGTCCTGGTTCTGCCACAGACTCAATATGTGACCTTGGCAGAATTGCATAGGGCCAAACAATGCTTGATCCAGCACAGGTGTGCTAGAGTGAGGAGAGGGCCTTTTGCCCTTGTGTAGCGGCTGTCAAAAAAGCTAACAGAATGTTAGGAGCCATTAGGAACGGGATAGATAGGAAGACAGAAAATATCATAAGTCCATTATATAAATCCATGATACCCCACACCTTGAATATTGTGTGCAGTTCTGGTCACTTTATCTCAAAAAAGATATATTAGGATTGGAAAAAGAACAGAGAAGGGCAACAAAAATTATTAAGGGTATGGAACAACTTCTGTAGGAGGAGAGATTAAAAAGACTGGAACTTTTCTGCTTGGAAAAGAGATGACTAAGAGGGGATACAATAGAGGTCTATAAAATCATGACTGGTGTGTATAAAAGTGAATAAGGACGTATTGTTTACTCCTTCACACAACACAAGAACCAGGGGTCACCCCATGAGATTAATAGGCAGCAGGTTTAAAACAAAAGGAAGTACTTCTTCACACAGTGCACAGTCACCTGTGGAACTCGTTCCCGGGGATGTTGTGAAAGCCAAAAATATAACTGGGTTCAAAAAAAGAATTAGGTAAATTCATGGAGGACGTGCCTATCAATGGGTATTAGCCAAGATGGTCAGTGATGCAACCTCATGCTCTGGGTGTCCCTAGCCTCTGATTTCCAGAAGCTGGGAGTAGATGGCAGAGGATGGATCCCTTGACGATCATTCTGTTCATTCCCTCTGAAGCACCTGGCATTGTCCACAGTCTTGGAGCTCCTGTCTTTGAGCTTTCTGCCTTAGTTTCCCTATCTGTAAGAAATGGGGACAATAACATATTCCAGCTTCACTTTGGTATTGCAAAATGCTTCCAGGTCCTTGGATTGAGGGAGCCAGGGAAGGGCAACTTATTCATATATTTCTAAGCAAACATTTCAGTGTGGGGGTTCTGTACGTTTGGGAGGTTTTTTGGTATTTATTAGTGGGAGGTAAATGGATAAAATTTCCATGATTCATATGGGCAGCTCATTAGCTTTTTTTGGTGGTTGTATTTTGTGAATGGTGGATTTTAACTGCCTGCTCCAGTTTGGGAGAGGGAATTGATCTGTTTAGGAATTTTGACTGCACTTTGAGAAAGTTTGCCACTGTGTATCTACCACCCTTTTGAAAATCCTGTCCATCATAGCTGCAGTGGTCAGCTCCTATGGAAGACATATTCTAGACACAGATTGCTGTGGGTTAGTTATTAACTCGGGCACCATAATAAAAGTACAGAGTTGATCTAGTGGATTTTACTTGTGTCCTGGAGGGGGTGTGAGAATATTTAACACGCCTACACATGAAATGGATTTTGTACTTGCCAGAGGGGACATCTCTAAGGGATAATGCCTGAGCTGAATGCTATTTTGACTCAGAGAGAAGGGGCCACACAGTGAATGTATGTGCATTTTTCTACTTGGGCTTGTTAATACTGCGCTTTAAACACTGCAGATGAGAGCAAAACTAATAATCATTTTTACTCTGACAGTGTAAAGATATAGTAAACAAAAGATACAATTGGGGTGATTTTACTTCTTTCCTGCAAACCTTAGATATATCTGATTAACATGTCTTGCAAAAAGTAAGCAAACCAGTTTAACTGCATAAAACATTATAGGGTAGGGAACAGAGATGGGCTGATGAGAACACTTGGTAGATTTCACAGTTAAGCTGAAGGACAGTATCATGAGGCATAAGTTGAATCGTCTTGTCCCTTGATAACCGTCTGAGAGAACATAACAGATGTTCTGGAAAGAACTTATATGCAGAGAATTTCTGCGAAGTTGTTTTTGTGCCTAGGCTGCTGGACTCGGAGTTCTCTTGATTCAGCTGTTCACAGCTTAAAGAGAATGCATCTTTTCCTGAATGTGAAAGCCCTGCTTTCTGGGTTTAGGCTGTGGTGATTAAGTTGAACATTGTTGGGCTTTTTTATTAGCCTGAATCTTATATTCTCACCTTCAGCTCCATCTGGTACGTACTGAAGGACTTGAGTGATGCCCATTCCTTTTGTTGGCCCTCTGCAGAGGGGTGAACTTCTCAGTTGGGTAGAAAGATGAGCACTGCATCCTGCGGAACATTGGGGTAGAAAATTCCAGAAGTGAGGACGAGGTGCCTCCAGTCCCCAGCCTTTCAAACCCAGACAGCGATCAGCAGAGTCACTCTGGCTACATCTCTCTAAGGTATTTATCTGGTCTCTGTTACTGAAGTAACAGAGAATCTCACAATTTTTAATATGCTTATCCTCACAACACCCCTGTGCAATAGAGAACTGTTGTTATTATCCATGTTGTACAGATGAGGAGCAGAAGCACACAGTGAGCGTTTAAGGTCACAGAGGAAATCTGGTGGACGAGGGAATTGAACGAAGTTCTCCAAAGTCCCAGGCTAGCATGCTAACTACAGGACCATGCTTCCCCTTTGGGCCTGTTATGATGGCTTATAGGGGGAGAGAGGCTGTCTCTTAAGACACAGAGGATACAGGGCTTTTACAATTAATACAAACAACCTGAATTGAAGTCACAAGCAAACAAGACAGTGTAGCCTTTGTGGAACTGGTGCAATGGGCTCCTGATGGCTAAGACTGCTTAATGTTAATAGTACTTAGCACTTTAAAAGTGTTTCATACATAGCTCTCCAAACCCTTAAAAGGTGGATAGATATGATTATCCCTATTTTACAGATAGGAAAATTAAGTTGCAGGGAGATAAGTAATTTGCTTAGTAATCAATCCTAATTTTTCTCCTCTCTAGCTTTTTACTTTTGCTGAACTGTGGAAGCTTTTTCCTTGTAGTCAAATGTGAGAGGATTAAATGGGAGTACAAGGGCTGGGAAGCACTGGACTTGGATTGGTGCTGCTGCATATGTCTCCATGTAAAAAGAGAACATATTTTCAAGTCACAACTTATGCAGGTGAATTATGGTGAAAAAAACAAATCAGCAAGGAAGGACACTGTTTTGTTTCCCCCTCCCACTTTCCTGAACTATGTAACAGGTTAGTAGAGTGCATCCGATTATCCTTTGTCCTCCCAAAGCATACTGTAAAGGATATCCTGAAGGAAGTGGAGGTGGAATGTATACGTGAGTTTGGAGCCCTTTATTCAGGAGCAACAGCAGGTTCTGAGTCAGGTATTGGAACACCCAAGACAGCTTGGCAGAGATGAATGTATGGATTACTAACAGTAAAAGGCTTTTTAAGTGGGTGTTAGCCTCTGATTGTTTTTAATTTTTCAGTAATGGTTCTTGGAAATTTATTGTGATCGTCCTAAATATTGCTAAAGAGAACATATTCATGGGTAAATACAATGAGGTTTCCTTTAGCTGGGTTTGAGCCAGGAACCAGTGGGGGTGAGAATAGGTGGGGTTACTCTACTGTGCCTCGAAATCTGATCCCAAGATTAACTGCCACTTGGCTAGCATGTAAATTGCTAAAAGCATTTCCTGAATTGTTACACTAAATTATGAGGAACCCTGGGTGACTGTAGGCTGTTACATAAATACCAACAATTGCTCTGTTTGATACTGGGCAAATTTAACAAAGTACTAAATATGGGGCAACATTTTATTTTAACCTTCTAGACCCAAGGTTTTCATGTGGGTTTTTGTCATCGTTTTGAGTGAAATCTTCGGGCCAAGTGGAAATGGCACAAGGAATCTTCTTTACTGTGAAGCTTTGAAAAAGCTGCTCAATTTCTAGGAACTGGGCTAAAATCCTGGTTCCAGTGACTTCAGTGGGGCCAGGTTTTCACTGTGGAATGCCTTTCAGAGATTATTTAACATTCATTATAGCGCTCCTGCTCCATATTTGGTAATGATACTTTAGGGTCTGTTGGGGGGGGGCAGGGGGGGCAGGGAAGAGAAGGGAAAGAAGTCAGAGAAAAGCAGCCTATCGCACAGCCAGCAGCCCCCATATCTCAGACAGAAACAATTAGTGTAGCATGAACAATGTATGAGACGTTACATGCATGGTTTATTTTTATATAATATAAAAATAATAATAAAATATAATCTTAGTTTGGAGAAAGATCTCCTCAAACCTTTACATTCTTAAACTAAAAAGATGTCTCTCTTTAAACTCCTAGGTAAAATTGTAATACAAAGTTTAGTTAAAGTGAGTGAATCCTAGCAATTCAAAACTTACATGTCATTGTAAATTTTCCATGTAGGTGCATTTCATGTTTTAAAATCTTGCTTATGCTCACAAGGTGGGAAATTTTCAGAACCTTTTCTTTTTGAATTGCATAGTATGTTTTGAATTGCATGTTTTAAGCTAAAATGGCTGAAATCTTGATGATGATTAAAGGTGATGCTGTTACTTCAATGGGACCAGTCATGGTAGAAGGCACTGTGCTCAGTAGCATTTGCGGTATCTAGCCCAGATTTAGTAAGCCCAAACATTTTGTATTAGATTGCAAAGTCCATCTGTTTTTTATTCCTTCCTGTAAAGCCAAATGCTTCAGTATTTTGATTCCTCAAAAAGATAGCCCAGCATTCAGAACATTCTTTAATAACAAACCAGTGTGTGCTTATACTTGAGGGTCTGGTGAATATGTTTGATGAATAAAATAGATTTCAGTTTTAAGCTTTTACATGGAGGAGTTAAAGAGCAGGAATGATTCTGCAAATATACTGTCATTGTTACTTTTAAGAGGAACTGTGTACCTTACTTTAAAAGGATGTTTATGAAGGTGAATTTGTTTTGCATCATTTAGCCGCAAACTCAGCGACATGGTTAGTGTGTCTTAGGCAAAATAAAAAAAAATGAGAGCAGTTGAAAACCACAGATCTGGTTCAGTTTATAAGAACATATCATTTTTCTGTGGTGTCTAAGAAGGGAGCCTTTCTGGTGATCTACTTCATGTTTAAACGTTAGTGATACTTCTTCTGTTTTTCACGTGGCTGCTCTCTAAAATCTGAATTATCTCTGCATCTGTATGACATGCAGAAGTACATAATATAGAAAAATACACTGATGAAGAAGATCTGGTTTCAATGAGGGGGCAATTTGGTTGTTTTTATTTTTAAGAGTTGCGAATGTATAATGGGCTAGCAAGATAAAATTGTTTTGGTTTTCCTTAATCCAGATAAGAAGTGGGTAGCCACACTTCAGTAAAAACCACAGTATCCTATTCAGTAGTCTGAAAGTCAAAACTGTGCATGACACTGTAGGATTCAATGTAATGGCAGCTTTTTAATCATTACTGTCTTTATTCTGACAGGTTTTAGAGTAGCAGCTGTGTTAGTCTGTATTTGCAAAAAGAAAAGAAGTACTTGTGGCACCTTAGAGACTAACCAGTTTATTTGAGCATGAGCTTTTGTGAGCTACAGCATCTGATGTATCCAATGAAGTGAGCTGTAGCTCACAAAAGCTTATGCTCAAATAAATGTGTTAGTCTCTAAGGTGCCACAAGTTCTCCTTTTCTTTTATCTTTATTCTGTGCTTTTATTTTAAAGGAGAAGCTACTAGTTTGCCAAAACTGTCCTCTGTCTTACCAGTGGTTCTTATCAAGTGGCAATCTACATTTCTAACAAAATTTTAAAACTAGCCTTCTGGTTTTGGGGTGGGAAGAGGTGAGGGGGATTAGTAGAAACACAAATCCCACTTTCCAGTAGGGGGAAGATTAACCTTTAGGATTTATAATCTAGGTTGTAAATCAGACAGAATTTAAACTAGTCCCCACCAGAACAACAACAAAAATTGCAGATCAGAATGTATATTAGAAAAAGGTGACGAAAACCTGACTTTTGCTACCATTTCTTCCACTGTTGGGTAAACAATTGATATTTCATTTTGGAACAACACAGTGGCTTCTTCCGGGAGACAGAGAGATCTGACTTTTATCACTGAGTAGGCCCATAATGTTTATGCTTGGTTTTCAAACTTCTAAAAACTGTTCTGACACTGCAATATCTAATAGAAAGGATTGAACGTTGAGCACCACCAGAGTGCAACAGGCCAGTTATAAAGTAGCCCTCCTCACCCTGACTGTTTCAATCCCATTGAACGTTACGTTTCACATGCACACAATGCGCCTTGTGAACTGTTCCTGGATTATACCCCCTCCTCCCCATCCCTCCATCCTCCCCCGGGTCTCTGTGGAATGGCATCTTTTAGAGAAGTAAGTTCCAACCCTTTTTTTGTTGGAGTCTCAGTTGCAGTGGTTTGTCGGATGGGGATCCCGGACTTCCCGTCTCACCTGCATAACCGAGACCGTAACATCTGGTTAAACCTAGAGTATATATTTTGGAAAGATATCTGATGGTTAATTCCCTGTAGTTTCTGTTTTGTTCGGTTCCATTTTTCCTCTTTTGTTATTTTCTGTATCTTTTTGATCTCATGGTATTTTTTTCTTGCTGTTTTCCCCCTCGCTGGGTCCCCACCCATCAGAAGGCAATATGTATGCTTAGGATGATGATGGAGCAGGGAGATGGATGCTCCATGGTGGCATCAAGAAGCCAGGCCCCCACATGCACTGTGGCTGAGCTGAGTGGCTTGGGAGCAGAGAAGAAGCTGGGCCAGATGGTGGGCTGTTGACAGAGCCCTAGCGCACTTCAGTTAGCTTCAACAGGAGCTGCTCTGGGGAGAGGGAGTGGGAGGAAGATGGGTGAGAGGTGGGGCAGGGGTCTTCTATTTATTTTTGCCTCGCCAGTCTGTGCACTAAACCTTTTCAGACTTGCTATCCGTTAAAGTCGTTTTTGCTCCAGTCGCACCCAGACTTCACAGTATTATTCATGGGACACACATGGCAAAAGTCTGACGTTACTTATGTGACTTCTGAAGCAGATCCAGTCCCCCTACCCCAATCACTCAATTATTTATCCACAGGGCAGCAGCTTCAACAAGAGAGATTGAGGGAATGCAAGCACTGGAATATTCCCTAGCCCAGTGGTTCATGTACTTATCTGATTGTTGGCAGATCCCAGTTCAAATTCTTTCTCCCGCTCAGGTGGAGGAGGGACTTCAATTGGGGGTGTCCCACATCCCAGATGAGTAACCTGTTCAATGGGCTAAAAGTTATGAGGGACCCCCTCTCGCCAAGTTTTTTTGGCTAAAATGGCATTGGTGCGTAACCTCCCTGCAGCCTGTACTTTGCTATCTTTGAGAGACAGGTGGGGCTTAGCACACCCTCCAGTTGTTGGCATCTCCCAATGTATTGGCTAGTTTAGAAAGCTCCCTGTCTAGCATGCTGGCTTTTGTGGTTCACGGTCTAAGGTACCTGTCTCTCCCCATTCTTTCTACAGGAGCTTAGGTGCGAACTGAGCATCACTGTCCTTAACACCGTTTGTGCACCCAGGCCTAAGTGACTTGCCCGAGTTCGCATAGGTGAATCAGTGGCAGAGCCAGGAGTACAGCTCAAGTCTGACTCCTGGTTCATTGTGTAATCTGCTAGACCGTTGCTGGTGTTAATGTATAGTAACTGAAGAAAATACAATATTTTTTCTTTTAATTATTGATGTATTGACTGTATAATTTTGCATTTTTAATATAATGCCGTCATCTGAAGAGTTTTTTACAAATTAAAAAGCAAAATAAATTCTGAGTTATCACTTTGCTGCAGCATTAATCTACGGGAAAAGCTAGGTTGTGTCAAAGAAAACAATTATTAAAACACAAATATTTCCATTAAGGGAAATACAGATGTCTCAAAGCTGAAAAACCTTATTTTTGTTTTTAAGATTTGCCCCAGCATGAAAGTCTCTTTAAAGCTGTGATCCATGATTTGGAACTCAGAGAGAGGAGGGGAGCTTTTGTAGTTTTTTTTTTTTTTTTTTTTGTTCGTTTGTTTTTAGTATTTCAACTTAAAAACATCAATAACAATAATAAAAAAAGATTCTTAGTTAAATGGAAAAAAAAAAAAACTCAAGAAATCGCCCAGCTTTCCATTCTGGATGAGTTAATTCATGTATTAAATTGAAATCTGTACAAATTACTATTAATTATAATCATACTGGAGTGAAACCTAAATTAGGTCAAATGTCTTATCAAATAAAACACGCTGAAAATTATTTGATTTGCTTGGATGGGCTTGCAAGATATTCTGCGGTGTTTCAGCCTCGCTAGACTTCTGTTCTTTCAAGTCAGGCTCTGATGTTTTTCTTTATGCATTTTGTTCTTGTGCTTTGTGGTGGGCCAATTCTCAGTGGATGGCACATTGGCTAATTTCCATGTCGAAACCAAGAGCCATGTTTAAATGTTCTAGGCTGAATGCTCTCTGTATATTTGAGACTTAAGCTACTCAAGCAAACTGAGGTTTTCGATAGCGATTTGTGCTGTCTCCCTCTTGGAGTTCAGACAGCATACCGTAGGGGAACCACCTTTTCCAGAATTTAGTTAGTGATAATGAGGCACCTGCCTTAGTGAGTCAGCAGAACCCCAGTGATCCTCTCTCAGCAGGATTCACATCTTCTAGTGGGGCGTGGGGTTCTTCAGGCAGATGTACAGTTAGTTGTGTACTTTTGTTGTACTTCGTAGTATTCATTACACCTTTTTATTTTCTGAAAAATATGATTCCAGATGCTATTTTTGGGAACGTTCATCCATGGCCAATGAACCACTTCTATTGCACAAGAAACAAAGGCAAACACTTATGAGTTTGAGCTAAATCTAGTTCTGTATCTAGCAACATATCGATTGTGTTTGGTTTCAAATAAATACAAACATATCATATGTATATGCAGAGTAAATAATGCCTGCCCGTGTCCCCAGGCAATTCTGCATCACATACCATTGTATCTACCTCTGTATAAATCCCCATATGCAAACTACTTGGGGATTTAGTGTTACACAAAAGTATGCATGTGTACCTCTCTGCATTTTTTAGAATAATACTGCAGAAGGTATAGGATGACCATATTTTTGCAAAGGGAAAACTGGACACTGTATAAGGCTGGCCTGAGGCTCAGTACCCGCCCCCCCGGCATGTGGCCCAAGCCCTTCCTGCCTCTCGCCCTCGTGGGACCGGCCCGAGCCCCCCGTTGCCTACCCGCACAGCATCAGCCTGAGGCCCCTGTCTTCCCCCATCCCTGCATGGGCCCGGGCCTGAGACCTCCCTGCCACCTGCTCATTTGGGGCTAGCCCAGCTCGAGCTGCTGGCCCAAGCTCTCCCCCGCGTATGGAGCTGGCGTTGCTGCTCTCCCTCCTGCCTCCCCCCCCGTCCAATTCCTTTGCACCCTGCTAGGAATGTAACTGATTGGCAAGAGCAAACGGGGCAAATGCCCACTTTTGCCAAAAAGTCAGGACATCTGGAAATGACTCTGAAAATGGCCAGATGGGTTTCTGTGTTGAATGTATCTTTTTGATTTCCACATCAAATGTTCTCAGTGTAAATATGCTCCAAGTAAAACCGAGTTTGGTTTCTTCCCCACACCTTGCCCTCCACAATTGGCCCTGCAGATTCAGCGAGGGCCTTGAGAACCAAGGCGTGTTCTTTCTGATCGGTGCAACCTCAACAGCAATAAAGAGTCTTCAGACGAGCTTCAGGTAACCCTGTTCTCCTAAAAATCTGTCCTCAGTGACTCTAGTGCAGCTCCTAGTGTTGCTCTTGGTGGATTTTGTCCATTTGTAATTGATTGAAACATCCGTCAACAGTTCTGTTGATGATGCCCAAGATGCAGCATTAATAAAGCAGCACAGGCTTGGTTTTGTCACTAAAGTGAGCAGATCTGACTCTAGGGAACAGCTCTGAGTCAGAAGGTGCCATTTGTACACAGTTGTTTTTTTAGACTAAAGCTTCAGTTTAAAAAAACCCTCCTTTCCTAAGTCTATTACAGTCCTGTAGCTGCGGAACTCACAGTGTAACACACTGTAACCCTGAAGGAAACTGTTCACAAGTGGTAAAATTCATCCTGCTGCCGCATAAGGCCCTGCATACCAATTAAACCTTCATGAGGGGCTTAAATAGAACATAGGGGTTTGTGCGTTCTGTCTGTACTGAGTTGAATTTTGCTCAGTTGTGCTAGCTGAAAATTCCCTACCCGAGTCTTAGAGAATGGTAAGACCAGAGGATTAATTGGATCATATGCTTTCTAATTTGTATAGGAAATCTCTAAGGAGACTCTAGCTTTAAAATGAAAAACAAACAACTCAGCTTTTCTTTCAATAATTTTAAGAAACATTGTCCACTAGTGTCCTGCACAGTGAAAGGTTACAGGTGTGTCTTTTATTCAAGCCTAGCAAAGCTGTTAGGAAAATGCGCCATCCACCCTTTGCAGTGATGAATGGAAATAATGAAAGAGAATATTTTACTTGCATAACAAAAATTAAAATAAAATGATCGTACTTGCGCACTCACTTGCTTTGTTCCTCCCAGATTCAGTTCATACAGTTTCAAAACCACTGAAAATCAGGCATTTATTATGTTTGCTTCCAGTGTGGAGATTTTGCTGTTGAACTGATTATCACTTCCAGTACTAGACTTGGAGAGAAGGCCATTGTATTCCTTTCCTTGCTGGAAACAGTTTACATTATCAGCTAGTTTACATTACGATGTGGTTCTCTTAAAGCTTCAGTGGAGAGGGGGCTTCCTAAATTTGGTTTGCTTAAAGTGTTCTTTTTACCTCCATATTTGTCAGATGTGGTTTAAGGAGACCCTTAGGGAAACGAAATGGTGCAAGGTACTGCATTTTCAAACTAATGATGCTGAGGACTGTAAATGATAAGAATCCTCGTAGGTCTATGAGACTACACAAATTGAGGTCCCAACCCTGCAAAGACTTAGGCATGTGGTTAACTTTAAGATCACAAATAGTCCCACTGCTCTTGAAAGGTGAATACTCACATGCTTAAATTTCTTTGCAGGCTTGGGGGCTTTAAGTATTCCATGGTTGGTTTCAAATAAATAAATAAATTAAGGTTATAATCCTACAAAAAGAAAAGGAGTACTTGTGGCACCTTAGAAACTAACAAATTTATTTGAGCATAAGCTTTCGTGAGCTACAGCTCACTTCACGAAAGCTTATGCTCAAATAAATTTGTTAGTCTCTAAAGTGCCACAAGTACTCCTTTTCTTTTTGCGGATACAGACTAACATGGCTGCTACTCTGAAACCTGTCATAATCCTACAAGTAATTTCTGATATGAGCAATCCTAGAGATGTCAATGGGACTGCCTTTGTTAGTAAGGTTTTTAAGGTCAGGCTTGACAAAGCCCTGGCTGGGATGATTTAGCTGGGGTTTGGTCCTGCTTTGAGCAGGGGGTTGACTAGATGACCTCCTGATATTTTCCTCCTGACCCCTCCAACCCTGATATTTTCTGATTCTATGATTCTGTGAAGGATTGAGCCCCCCTTTTTGTGCTTTGAATTTCTTCTGCCATTCTTCCAGCTGTTTGTAGGTCACAGAGAACTGGCCCCATATTTTATAGAGAACACAGTCTGGGAAGTGAGCACCTGATGAGACAACTGGTTCAAGAGAAGTGTTGCTTGTAAAAAAAGAAATAATTCATGGCTTTTAAAGCCAAATCTTAACACCCCTGCCGGGCTCCTTTCGCTGTGAGTAATGGAGAGGATTAGTCAGCACCATCTAATTAGGCAGCAGCAAAATAAAATGATTGTTTAAGGGAAGAAAGGCAAAGTCAGTTTTCTTTCATGGGGCTTAACTGTTGAAACCAAGTGCAACAAGGGCATTTTGACCAGAGTGGTATATGAGCCATCAGAACAAGTACAGGGCAAGCTTTAGTTAAATGGGTTTTGCAGCTGATAAAGGGAGTCCAGAGTGATGCGTATCCCTTGGCTCTTAAGAAGCTTTGCAGGCAGCTTATGTGAAATCACTGGGCTGGATCAGTCCTCCTTGTGTTTTGTGTGGGTCTCTGGGAAAGAAAGTGCGCCCCTGGGTCTTGGGCATTGCCTATACTGGTGAATTGGAAGCAATTGTTCCTATTCCTCCTCCCACCAATGTTTCCCACAGAGGAATGCTGCTGATGAGCCCTCCCTTGTCATCAGCAAGGGATGTGGGGTGACTTTGCTTCTATTCTGTTCTGTACATGGTGCATATCCTTATTTCCATATCCAGTTGTCTTTATGGCTGTGTGCTACACCATTTGATGTCAAAGTAGCTAGCTGTTTGAGGGCTACCAGGATGATCCGCTTGCCAGGCGGTATTGCTGAGCAAGCAGACTACTGCATTCTGAACAAGGACACATTTCAGGGTGTGTGTGTTTGTTCCCAGGGTTATAGGACATGGCAGTAATGCAAGTTGGAGGTCAGAGTGTGGATCGCTGTGAGAAGCTCTATTTGTGTCAGTATTGGGCATAGTCTTCTGGTGAGGAGGAAGAAAGTGTGTGGAGCAGCAGTTGTTACTTGAGTTTCCAGTGTCAGGCACCCTTCATGAAAATACATGTTTAAAAAATACTTAAGTTACGTGTGTGACGGGTTGGTCACAGAAACCCCCCTTGGGACTGCCTCTAAACCCGTTTTCCCTGGAAGCTTGGGACTTCAGTGCCCGGCCTGGTTGTGCCAGACACACTAGCCTGCTACAAACACAGACCCAGGTCTGAACCACATCCCCCAAAAGCTGCAGGCTTAACTGAAAACAGCTTAAGAAGTGCTCCTGTCTCCAACACCCAGATACCCAGTTCCCAATGGGATCCAAACCCCAAATAAATCCGTTTTACTTTCTGTAAAGCTTATACAGGGTAAACTCATAAATTGTTTGCCCTCTATAACACTGATAGAGAGGTATGAACAGCTGTTTGCTCCCCCAGGTATTAATACTTTCTCTGGGTTAATTAATAAGTAAAGTGATTTTTATTAAATATAAAAAGTAGGATTTAAGTGGTTCCAAGTAATGACAGACAGAACAAAGTAAATTACCAAGCAAAATAAAAAATGCAATTCTAAGCCTAATACAGTAAGAAACTAAATGCAGGTAAATCTCACCCTCAGAGATGTTCTAATAAGCTTCTTTCACAGACTAGCCTTCCTCCTAGTCTGGATCCAGCAATCACTCACACCCCTGTAGTTGCTGTCTTTTCTTCCAGTTTCTTTCAGGCATCTCTTTGAGGTGGAGAGGCTATCTCTTGAGCCAGCTGAAGACAAGATGGAGGGGTCTCCCCAGGCCTTATATAGTCTCTTTTGTGGGTGGAAACCCCTTGTGTTTTCCTATGCAGCATCACAGCCACAAGATGGAGTTTTGGAGTCAAGTCACATGTCCATGCATGTTGCAGAGTAGCAGCTGTGTTAGTCTGTGTTCACAAAAAGAAAAGGAGTACTTGTGGCACCTTAGAGACTAACAAATTTATTTGAGCATAAGCTTTCGTGAGCTATAGCTGAATGCATCTGATGAAGTGAGCTGTAGCTCACGAAAGCTTATGCTCAAATAAATTTGTTAGTCTCTAAGGTGCCACAAGTCCTCCTTTTCTTTTTATGTCCATGCATGACTCGGGTCCCCACAGGCCGACGCCATTGCCCACATGTTAGCTTGACTATTCCCAGGAAAGCTCAGATGTGGATTGGCGTCTCTCAAAGTCCATTGTCAGCTGAAGTGTTTCTTGACTGGGCACTTACTGAGAATAGTCTTTTCTCAAGAAGCTGACCAAATGCTTCAGTGAGGCTACTTAAAATCAAACAAGTACGTAGCCTATATTCATAATCTTGAATACAAAAATGATATACACGTACAGGCAGCATAATTATAACTAACAAACTACAACCTTTCCATAGACACCCCACTTGGCCTCCTCTGTGCAAGACCAGGGGCAACAATGATCTACACAGTCACAAGTTCCTGTCAATAACATCACAGTGTGTTCTTCCTGAACAGGGATACTTTTCTGAATCAGGACCTCAGGGAGGAGTTTTGACATTGGCTTCATGTTTTAGGTGTAGGATTAGGTTGGTTCTTGTTTCATCCCCGGTGGTTCACCCAAGCCTCTTTATTGCTTAAGAATCTTAAGTGATTAAAAACTTTTCCCTAGGTGTAACTGCTTGCAAAGTTCAGAAAATGGCAGGTGGAAAGATTGGATAAAGGGGGAAAAAAAACCCCTCAGTTGCTTATTTTTGAGTATCTCTTAATCTTCTCCTTCCTCCACTTACATTTTTAAAACATAGTTGCATCATTAAATAGTCTCACTTTAATTACTATGACTGTCGTATTTGAGCTGCAAAGTGCTAGCTTGCAGTGTGTTGTCAGGACTGAAAGGCGGTACATGTTTTGGTTGAAGGAAAGGTTCGCTCATGAGAACTAGAGAAGTGCTCTCTCTCTCTCTCTCTCTCTCTCTCTCTGGCCAATTGTGAATTCTTAAGAATTTCTCTAGTTCCTTATATATTTAATGTTAAAAAACTTCCAAGTCTGTAAATGACAGAATGTGATATTAAGAGAATGAAGACACATCTTGACCCTAGTTACCATTCTGCACACATTTTATTATAGTTTTCACGATGGATGATGTAGAGATTCAGATAAAGTACAGATTTAGAACTGCATTTGTTTGCCATTTGAGGGGGGCGTAAGAATGAATAAGATGCCCACACAGAGACAGATCATTAATCAAACCCAAAAGAAAAATGAGACTTGA
Source organism: Eretmochelys imbricata (assembly GCF_965152235.1). NCBI lineage: Eukaryota > Metazoa > Chordata > Testudines > Cheloniidae > Eretmochelys > Eretmochelys imbricata. The sequence continues at coordinate 7,510,131 of NC_135593.1, read as the reverse complement.
ATAAAATAATGTTTGCTTAGCAAACCTTGGCATGACTTGACCACTGTTATAATTAGTAATTAAATGGAATGGTTAAGGCCTCACTGAACACATGAGAAAAGAATGGTCTTCTGTGTGCAGTGAAACTGATTATTAGTTTCTAGAGGTAAAATACACCTTCACTAGCTTAGTTATTTCTCCTCATTTCCTTCCCAAGATGATAAATAGTTATGGGGAAATTCTCAGTAGGATAAAGAGAAAACAATTAAGTATATTTACCTTCAGCCACTGCAAACAAAGTTAGATTGCCCAGACCATTTTAGGTACCCAACTTCAGCCCAAGTTCTTATTCGTGTAGGGAACTTCACTGACACGATCATACGTCCCTTGAGCCCTGACTGCAATTCCACTTCCGCTACAGGGAAGCTCCTTGGTATCCATTTGCTGCATTGAGGGGAGTGGAAATAAAATCCATGTCTTGCTGCAGAGCTGATGGGCATCTGTTGTGGTGAAGGAGTTAATGAAAAGCAAAGGCAGTGCTGCCATGGACTCACTGCAGCCCTTGGATGGGGACACGGAGAAACTTTTTCCCATGCTAAGCTGTGTTGAGGGGGGGAGAGACTGGGGTTCCAGGTGCACAAGTGAGAAGGCTGCTGGAAGGGATCTATGAGAGAAGCAAAGTGGGGAGGCAGGGGAGCTTAGTTCTTGGCTTTTACCTTTAGGTACGCCGGAAAGACTGAATCTGGAGGTGCTTCATCATCATCATTCCTGTCAGGTTCACCATCTGCAAAATACTTTTATCTTTCACAGTCCATGGAGTACCAAAGTAGATTAGATGCAACATTTTTCCAGACTTTAGAAGGGAGGTCTCTTGGGATGTGTCTACCCAGGTCTCCAGGCAAACTGTACTGCCTCTCTGGCATTTTTTTCTTTTAAAAGAATGTCTTCAGTACAAAAACAGCATCACTTAAAAAGCAGTGGGACTACAGTTGTTAAAAACAAAACCAAACCAGAAAACCCCCCCAAAAAAGTAACTATTCCGCTTGCCTGACCGTGGGTGATGCCTCTGAAATTGCTGCACTTCAGAACAGGACTTGGATTTTCTTATTTCCATACACTGCACCTGTACTGTGCATATGGCAGTAAAAAGATGAATCAGGATGAGAGGTTAGCAGATCCAGTGGTTTCTCCTCCCTCCCCCAATGATCCTGAAGTGCTAATTGAACATCCTTCTTAGGTAGCTGGGTGTCTTACAATGCCCTATTTCCAATCGCAAGAAGTCACAAACAAACACCTTGTGAAAGACCCGACACAGAAGATCCAAGGCTTCAATCTTCTGCTAAGCTCTTTGGCAATCTTAAGCCGCATCTGCACAAACCATGGCAGATGCAGATACTTGCTGCACAAATGGAAAATTAAAGAGTCTCCAGTGTGCGACTGTGGTCCAGAATGGACCATGCAACATATAACAACTCAGTGCCCGATTCACAAATATGAAGGAGGCAGCACAGCAATACACGCCGCTACTCCAGACACAATTATCTGGCTTAACCACCTGAATGTAAAGTTGCTGTACATCTACATCAGCCATGCAAAGAAGAATTTCCAACATTTTGAGATGAATATTTGAAGGGGCCCTGTTTCCATTTGATCATAGAATCATAGAATCTCAGGGTTGGAAGGGACCTCAGGAGGTCATCTAGTCCAACCCCCTGCTCAAGCAGGACCAATCCCCAATTTTTGCCCCCGATCCCTAAATGGCCCCCTCAAGGATTGAACTCACAACCCTGGGTTTAGCAGGCCAGTGCTCAAACCACTGAGCTATCCCTCCCCCCATGATCATCTCTGTGGTCATGGTTACAGGACAAACTGTGCTGTAGACCCCCTTTTAGTGCACTCCTTTGGGGATAGGCCGTACTATCTTTATTCCCTTCTGGGTGGTAGCCCCTGGGGTCCAACCAGGTTAACGCAGCAGGCTCAGCTGGTTTTGGAATCTGTGAGCCCTTTCACTTGGGGGTCCTGTGACCAATGAGCTGATTAAAGTGACTCAACAAACCACTTCAGAACAAAGCATTATTTATTCACTCATCCAAAGGTACAAAGCATGAAGAGCAGAGGGGTAAAAACCGTGAAGTAGGTATGCATATTTTCCCTTACCTAGCTCTTAATCTTTCCTTGAAAGCTTTGTTATCTCACATCTTGATTACTGCAACATTCTTCTCTCTGGCCTTGACAAATGCAATCTTACTCCACTCAAATCCATTCAGAATGCTTCTGCAAAGATCAATTTCCTAGCCAGTTGCCTTGACTGTGTAACCTCTCTTTGCATCCCTCCACTGGTTCCCCCTTCTCTGTTGTATCAAACATAAGCTGCTTATATTCACTTTCAAGGCCCTTCACCGTCAATCCCTGCTGTATCTACCATTTCTCATTTGCTTTTGAGCTCTCAGCCCTCACCTCTGATTGGCTCATGATGCCAGCCTCCATTGTCCACTTCTTAAGTTTTTAGACAAGCGCTTTCGTGTGGTTTCTCATGCTGCCTCTCACACTTGGGAGGAGCTCCCTGTAAACAGCCACAAAATTACATCTTTATCGTCCTTCAGATTCTTCCTCAAAACTCTCTAAGGTGCCACAAGTACTCCTTTTCTTCTTTGATCCTAGGCTTAGCTTTGGGAAGAGTAAACCATTAGCCTGGAAGGAAACTTCTTCCCAATTGATAGCTTAGTTACTGTAATGTCAACTCCCTTGAAGCTGTTGACCCCAGGTGTCTTATCTTTGCTATTGTTTCATTTCCTGTGTGTTTCCCCCTTACAGCTTCCTTTTGATTTAGCTCTGCATTCAGACAGGATAATACCACACAAGCTGAGGTGCATGTGATTGTTAGAAAAAATACATGTAGCTCCCTCATTATCCATAATGAAGGCGGAAGAGCAGAAATATATAAGCAGTCATGAGGTGAGTCACACACACACACACACATATATATATATATATATATATATATAAATAAATAGTATTGCTGAGAACATAGGATAATCTGAGTTGTGCTGTTGCAGAGCAGAGGAGAAAATGCTTTGGAAGGAGAAAAAGGCTACTTGTTAGAATGGTCACATCATTGTAAACGTCTGTCCTTTAAGGATGCTACCAAGGGTCCTTGCCATGTCCCCATTATCCCTGCAGTGAAGAATCATTCAAAATTATAAGTAATACAGTTGTTAACCCACAAGAATGTCAGTGGATGGGGGATTGTGGGATAATTTCTGAGGGATCCTCTCCTGGCTCCCTCTTGTTTTGAAGCATTTGCTTGTATATGTAAAACATAACAGTGATGGATAATTTAGTCCCTGGAGTATTACCAAGATAGCAAATACCTGGAAGTATCTGGTGCTGCTGCCATTTAGTCCAGTTCTGTTTTAGGCTATGGCTACACTGGCACTTCACAGTGCTGCAACTTTCTCGCTCAGAAAAAACACCCCTCTGAGTGCAGCAAGTTACAGCGCTGTAAAGCGCCAGTGTAAACAGTGCCCCAGTGCTGGGAGCCAATCCCCTCGTGGAGGTGGAGTACCAGGAGCGCTGGGAGACCTCTCTCCCAGATCTGGCACGCGACCACATTCGCACTTCAAAGCGCTGCTGCGGGAGCGCTTTGAAGTTTTGAGCGTAGCCATGCCCTTAAACTTTGGAGGCCTGATTCGCTGGCATGGCAAGTGCCTCTGGAGAGGTGCTGGGCTCCTGCATCTTGCAGTGACATCTGTGATAGTTGTGGGTGCTGAGCACCTCTGCAATTCAGGCCTGGGGTTTCTGTCGAGTTCAGGGGTGCAATCCAGGCCAGTGAGGGGTTGTCATCTCTTACCCTGTAACCTTTATGTGCTTTAAAAGTTTTGCTACTGTAACTCCCTACCTGGGATGTTCACAGTCAGCAACAAGCATGCGCTGAGTGTCTGTGTATAACTTTAGAGTAGTTGGGAAAATATTTAGAAAGGTGATCATATTCTATTAAATTTTTCATAAGGGCCTACTTTTCAGTTTTCCAGTATTTTACACTTGTACTTAACAGACACAATCTCAAGAAAGCGTAGACTTTTCCTACATCAAATAGAGTTTTTGCTGTGCTCTGGGTGTTCCTAAGCCTCTGACTGTGAGATGCTGGGACTGGATGACGGGATGGATCACTTGATAATCGCTCTGCTCTGTTCATTCCCTCTGAAGCATCTGGTGTTGGCTACTGTTGGAAGACAGGATACTAGGCTAGATGGACCATTGGTCTGACCCAGTGTAGCCATTCTTATATTCTTATGCTTTCAAGGTCAACATAAAAATGAGAATCTCTAGCACATGAATAACTGTGCTTTTGTGGTAGCAATAACTTATAGTTCCCTTCTGCTTAGTTTGCCAGGAAATTTTTCACCACATCATCTTTTTGTTCATGTAATTTTTGTATCTATAGAAGTCTTTTTTCCTGTGTATTCGGAAAACCAGATTCCATCTTCATAAGTATTAGACCAGTAACTGCATCTCTGATTTCTTTATGACATACCGAGCTGCCTCCTCAGTATGTTGAAACTTAGTGCTTAAGGCACTTTTTAAAATTAGCAGAAGTAAGATTAATTGCTAGGGATAATTAAAAACTTCCATGTTCATGAGATCTTTGGGTGAAATGAGAAATATTGTTTTAAAAATAGAAAACCTCTTCCATAAGTTTTCTTCAGTAAAGGTTTATCCCAAATTTAAAACTCAAGGTTAGGCAGAAAATTGATGTCCCAAGAATTATAAGATGTTCAGGCTCATCTGTCACAAATAATATTTCTATTTTAAACAATAAAATGCTTCAGAAGGATCTTCTTAAGGGTATCACTCTCACTTTGGGTGCAAGAGTCCCAGGTGAGAGGTACGAGAATGATTGGAGATCTGGAAAATCTGCCTTACAGTGACATATACAAACCTCAATCTTTCTAGTTTATCCAGGAGAAGGTTAAGAAATGATTTGATCACTGTCCTACTTACCAGCTACCTACATGGGGAGAAGGTCTATGGTAATAGACGGCTCTTTAAATCTTGCAGACAAAGGCATAACAAGTCCCAGTTCTAGAAGTGGAAGTGTGGACAAATTGAGACTAATGATGAATTGCAAATTTTTAACAGTGAGGGTAATTAACTATTGGAAAAACTGACCTAGATGTGGTGGATTCTCCAACACCTAAAGTCTTTAAATCAAGCTTGACATCGTTCTAAAAGATACATTCCAGCAGAACCAGAAATTATGGCCTGGTTCAGGAATCACTGGGTGTGACAACGTGGCCAGTGCTATGCAGATGGCCAGAGAGTGTGATCATAATGATTTCTCATGGCCTTAAAATATGATGATTCTTTGCATCTTTTATGATTTGCTGAATTAAAATTAAAAATTTTCAGATTAAGGCAAAACTGCACTTGGGGGTCTGATCAGTGTTATAACTTCGTCAAAAAAGCGTCCAATAAAATGGTTCTTTTTAGCACTGTTGTCAGAAGGGAAATGAGAGTAAACCATCCATAGCCTGTTGTGTTCAGGCTGTAGTTCAGTGGGTCTCTTGAAGACTGACCATATCTGCTTGTTTAGGATGCAGAATAATATCCCTTTTTCCTTAGGAAATAGCCACTGGAGATGGGATTGAAGGGAGGGGAAGGGAAGGATTTTTGGTGTGCCTATATGAATTGGTGGTGGAGGTATTCAGCTTCCCAGACCCACTGATTCTAAGACCCTCTAGGGAAGGGATGCTTCAGTCCTATGGGGGTGCGGGCTGGGCTTCTGTGCTGCTCCTCTGGTCCTTTCCTTTGTCAGCATGAATCACAGAAGATTAGGATTGTAAATTCATCCTCAGGAGTTCATTCAGTCCAACCCCCTGCTCAAAGCAGGACCAACACCAACTAAATCATCCCAGCCAGGGCTTTGTCAAACCGGGCCTTAAAAACCTCTAAGGACGGAGATTCCACCAGCTCCCTAGGTAACCCATTCCAGTGCTTCACCACCCTCCTAGTGAAACAGTTTTTCCTAATATCTAGACCTTCCCCACGCAACTTGAGACCATTGCTCCTTGTTCAGTCATCTGCCACCACTGAAAACAGCCTAGCTCCATCCTCTTTGGAACCCCCCTTCAGGTAGTTGAAGGCTGCGATCAAATCCCCCCTCACTCTTCTCTTCTGCAGACTAAACAAGCCCAGTTCCCTCAGCCTCTCCTCATAAGTCATGTGCTCCAGCCCCCTAATCATTTTCGTTGCCCTCTGCTAGACTCTCTTCAATTTGTCTACATCCTTTCTGTAGTGGGGGCCCCAAAACTGGACGCAATACTCCAGATGTGGCCTCACCAGTGCCAAATAGGGGGGAATAATCACTTCCCTCGATCTGCTGGCAGTGCTCTTACTAATGCAGCCAAATATGCTGTTAGCCTTCTTGGCAACAAGGGTACACTGTTGACTCATATCCAACTTCTCATCCACTGTAATCTCCAGGTTCTTTTCTGCAGAACTGCCACTTAGCCCGTCAGTCCCCGGAGGTTTCCCAAGGTGCCCTCCACTTCAGAGATTGAAAGATGGTTCCCTTACTTCTGGACCAGTACAGATTTTTGTTCAGGTTTTGGAATTGCAGTGCAAACCCTAATATAAGGTTCAATAAGTCTAGACCAAATTACTTTTGGAAGTTTATCCTTTTTCCCCAGATTGTGGGGACAGGGTGGGTTTCAAGCTTGGGGAAAAATGAACTACACATACCTGTTAGACCAGCATGTAAGGGCACTTTAAGACCTACGATGAGAAGTGCCATGTAATTACTAGATATTAGAGCTAGTCAGAAAACCTTATTCCACCTATCAAATTTCTTGGTAATTTTAATAATCAGATAGGAAATTCATGATGAAACCTCCAAAACCTGTGCTGGTCAGCATGTATATGTGCACTTCTTACTTCTGTGGGATGGGATCAAATTAGTTCAATTCGTGTCACAGACCCTATACAGCTAACAGTTCAGAGATTCTCCTTGAGCTTAAGTGGCCTGAATCTGAGCTCTAATCCTGATGTCACTATGAAGTTATGAACAGTCATGGTATGTGTGCCTTCATGACAACTGAAGTGCCAGGTAGCCACAGATTTGTTACAATATTAAAATCTTTGAAGACTCACCTACTAATTGATTCAGTATTTAAAGTGTCCATTTTAAAAGATAGTACTTTAGATGTCCTGTTAGAGGAGCTATTGGAAAAACAACTGGAACACAGTCCTAAAGCCATGAAGGAGAAATTGTCTCAAGACTTACTGCTGGCTTTGCCACCTGCTATCTTCAAAGTAAGCAAGGAAAAAATGCTCAGCGAAATTCGCCTGTGTGCAAAGGGGCCAATACAAGTATGATGCACCACTAATACCACCAAATGGGGCTTACCTGGGATGTAAATAGTGCATTTGCCTTGTGCTGGCCGACCGGCCTGAGCAAATTTCACTTGTGAAGAAGATACGGTGTACGGGGAGGAAGTACCCTGGGTCTGTCACATTTTCACCCAAAAAAGAGTTAGCCTACTCAGTATTGTCACCCCCAGCATTTAAAAATCACGAGAAAGGCCTCGGATAATCATTAGCTTACCTTAAATCTTTTTTTTTAATTAATATATTTTCCATTGGTCCCAGGATATTAGAGACACAAGGTGGGTGAGTAATATCTTTCGTTGTACCAACTTCAGTTTTTGTAAATTGGTCCAATAAAAATACTGCCTTACCCACATGGTTTAATACATGGATTTTTTTCTTTTTGGTCTTCTGGTTGTGAGCCGTGAGGATGTAAATGGGAAATGTTTTCAAGTCTGGAACTAAGGGCTAGATTTTTGTTTTTTTTTTTTTAAAATGTAAACTGAGATTGTCACCCAATCATATGAATACAGCAGCTGGGGCTTAGAGAGGGGAAAAAAATCAAATATCATGAGGCTTGTGCTCCAGTCGCGATAGTTAGCAACACAGCCTACTCCTCCATCCCACACTCATCGGAAAAGACAACAAGCCAACATGGCCAATTTTTAAAATCACTGTGTTTGCTTTCTATTCCTTTGTAAGGTTTGTGGTTTTATTTTTCTCCCTTTAAAAAAAATATAGAGGTGCCCCTGTAATATTTAAAAACAAACTTCAGTCAGCAAGGGTGTCAACCCAAATTCTAGTGTCATTGACTCAATAAAAAGCTGAATTGCTGCAGTGGCTCCATAACTGAAACGTCCACTGTCTGCAAGACTGGCCAAGTCTGCTTTCGTTTTCACACAATACAGAAGCGCAGGTTTGATTTATCAAACAATGTCAGATTGGTTTAGCAACAACTCAGCACATATTAATTAAAAAAGAGTTGGAGGACATTCGGACTAAAGTGGTTGCTGTGGAGAATGGCTTCAAAAGCTGGTATTTTTGACAGCATTGTAGACAAGTTCTACGATTAGGTCAGAAAATCTACCAAACTAGGCAACATAGGTATATATATTCCTAAGAATATTTGGAACTATTTTACTTCATTCCTCGTGTGGCAGTTCAGAACAGAAGAAGATTCCTCCTCAAAAGATTTCTACTTGACTTTCAGAACATGCAATATCTTTTAATGACGTATTTTCGTGCTCTAACTTTACCTGCGTTGGTTCCTCCATTTCACGTCAGACAATGGACTCAGTGTTCTTCAAAACATATCTGTTCAAAGCCTTAAGCTACTGCATATTAAATTTTGCAGAAAAATTCTACTTTGGCCCCAGGCCTAACCTACCACTTTTGAAATTGATCTGTTTTATAGTTTTCTTTGAGGGCTGGGAAAGAGAAAACAAATTTGTGTTTAGAATGGAAACTGTTGCAGTCTTAACTATGACTGCCATCACTCCATAATTCATCAAAGCTGTGTTTGTGTTGTTTATTTAGAAATATGCATACCACAACAGACCACTGTTCAGTCAGTATCCTGATTCTAATCCTGTTCTTCCCATGACGACTATAGTGACTCTTATTACACCAGATCCTGAAGTTTTTACTTAACCCTTACTGGGGTAGAAGACTTGTTGAAAATAATGGAAACTTTGCTTACATGAAACCTAGGTTGTAAGTAAAATAGACCTACTGTTCAAAAATAATAGTTTGGTATCCTTAGCAAATGATAAGAGGCTTGTCATCAGGTAAGCCATGGACATGGGGGTGGGGCGGGAGGGAAAGGAAGGCAAAAATGTGATAGGTATTTATTACTTGAATAGACTCACCTGGTAGCATTCAGTCACATTTCCCCATGCCCCAAGTTGTAGTGCTCAGCATGCTCAGAATCTTTTCCTTCTGAGGTGCCTAAATTCTCTTTAGGTAGGCAAAACGCTGGCCTGTCATATCTGAAGTCCACAAGTTCTAGTACCTACTTCCTCTGATGTTGCCTCTTCTAGCATATCTTTTCCTGGCATTGCCTCTCCTCACATTGATTGAATAAGAAGAGCCTGTATTTATATGCTTCCAGACTCCTCCCACTCCCAGCATGCTTTGCTAAAAGGATACTAATAGCTTGGGCTGCCCTCCTCCTCTTCATTAGTAGCAGAAAATCGTCTGGGAGAGGGCAGTGCTATATCGAGACAGACAGATTTTCTAAAGCCTGCTTCCTGGTAAGTCCAGGTTTGGGTTTTTCCTTGTTCCCATATGATAGGGTACTCCTGTCACAGTGTTGGAAGAAAAAGCGGCTAGAATAAGGAAGACAGATAGTGACCAGTGAATATTTTCTTTAAATCTTGGTTAAAACTACATGGTAGTAATAGCTTTTTACATGGTTTTAAAATGTATTTTTTGGTAAGTAACGGTTACTTTGAACATTATTTCTCCCTTCACAAGGAGCTAAATGAAGATTATGAAAATGAAATGAACATTTAGATGCATTCCCTTGAATAATACAGTTGGTAATTGGATACACAGTTTACTAGCACTCAAACACTGGATATTTAGCACTAACAGAATTTGAATTAAATTAGCCATGAATTTTCTTTTGAACTGTAAAAAACAATGTTTTCAATTAAGTTTTTCTCTGTCAGTTTAAGACTATGGAATGGTCTCTTGATCTTGATTTAATTAAAAAACAAACAAACCAACCCCAGGCCTCCTTGTGCCAAGCTTTGGTTAGATATTTAAAACAAATTCTTGAGCAGAAGCTGTTCTTTTAACAGGGCTCAGAGTGAAATTCAGAATCCTGTTAACTGGAGTTGGGTGTGGGTGTGACTGGTGAAATAAGTGAAGAATGCACTGTGAAAAGCAGTGCTTGAACTTTCCTTACTTTTGACTACTTTGGTTTTTGAAATAATCCAGGGCAATAGATGGTAAATCCTCTCTCCTTCTGTAAAAGTTGGCTGCAAGTTAGTGTCGTTGTGATTTATAAATTGATGGTCTTCCACAAGTGATTAATAATATGAAATGCACTAAAATGTGTCTTGCATGTTCCTGCGGTCAGTAGGATGCTCATCCGGATCTAGGTTTGTTAAACATTAACTTCAAAAGTGCATATGCTCCTAGGACAGGCAGTCTGACTATTACTGATGTTTCATGTCTGACATTGTGTGTGTGTGGACTCTTTCTTAATAGAAAATATTCAGTGCTCAGCAGGGTGAAATTATCAGGAAACTCCAGGTAACTAGTGTGTTTAACCCCACCTAATATTTCCAATGGACTCATCACCAGGGAATTGTTCACATTGTTTGTTCTGTGATGGGAGTATGAACCTGTTTAGTAATTGCATACTACAGGGTTGTGTTCAAAGCACTGTACAAACAAGCTTCATAACACTCCTCTGATTGATAGATTGTTAAACCATTTGCTAGCAGTGACCAAGCCTTTGTATCTTGAACACCACAGTTATCTGCCTATTGTACTGTTTAAGGTAAGTGGATAACTATGGTACTATGGATTCTAGTGTAGTCACTTTTAGTATTCAGCTCTTCAGAGGCTGCGCCTTATGATGACACCTATTCTGAGCAAATTTCAGAGTAGCAGCCGTGTTAGTCTCTATCCGCAAAAAGAAAAGGAGTACTTGTGGCACCTTAGAGACTAACAAATTTATTGGTGTGTGATTCTCAGCTTGCATACACATACAAAAGAAATCTGATGAGTTTCAACAAGGACAAGTGCAGAGTTCTGCACTTAGGACGGAAGAATCCCATGCACCGCTACAGGCTGGGGACCGACTGGCTAAGCAGCAGTTCTTCAGAAAAGCCTGGAGATTACAGTGGACAAGAAGTGGATATGAGTCAGCAGTGTGCCCTTGTTGCCAAGAAGGCTAACAGCATATTGGGCTGCATTAGTAGGAGCATTGCCAGCAGATCGAGGGAAGTAACTATTCCCCTCTATTTGGCACTGGTGAGGCCACATCTGGAGTATTCTATCCAGTTTTGGGGCCCCCACTACAGAAAGGATGTGGACAAATTGGAGAGAGTCTAGCAGAGGGCAACGAAAATGATTAGGGGGCTGGGGCACATGATTTATGAGGAGAGACTGAGGGAACTGGGCTTATTTAGTCTACAGAAGAGAAGAGTGAGGGGGGATTTGATAGCAGCCTTCAACTACCTGAAGGGGGGATCCAAAGAGGATGGAGCTGGGTTGTTCTCAGTGGTGGCAGATGACAGAACAAGGTGCAATGGTCTCAAGTTGCAGTGGGGGAGGTCTAGGTTGGATATTAGGAAACACTATTTCACTAGGAGGGTGGTGAAGCCCTGGAATGGGTTCCCTAGGGAGGTGGTGGAACCTCCATCCTTAGAGGTTTTTAAGGCCCGGCTTGACAAAGCCCTGGCTGGGATGATTTAGTTGGGGATTGGTCCTGCTTTGAGCAGGGGGTTGGGCTCGATGACCTCCTGAGGTCTGTTCCAACTCTAATCTTCTGTGATTTTTCTACATGGAACTTGGGTGAATATACAGAGTAGTGTAGCCGTGGTAGCCCGGTTAGTGACAGCCGCTGCTTACCAACCTGCCTGAACCCTGTGCGGACACCGCCTCTGCCTGTGCCGCCGTTGCAAGTCGGCTAGCTCTGTGCAAGCCAGGAATCCCTCCCCTCGCTCGTAGACGCAGCCCACGTGCAGAGCCCGGCACGGACACGCAGCTTCCCCCCGCATCTGGTCCCTGCTCCATAAACATGATCCGTGGATGTCCACATATTTTCAGGGCTCCACCCATGTGTTTGTACAGTACCCAACGCAGTGGAACCCCCGTCTCCGTTGGGGCCTGTCAAGGCTTTTGTAATGCCAATAAATGCTCGGTTCCTTAGACCACATATGAAAGGAGAAATGTGGCTTCTCCTTCTCTTAAGTTTTTATTGCCCCAAAAGTATTTTTTCATTTTCTTAAGGCAGCAAATGTCAGTCCATAAATTCAGACCTTAGGTTTTAGATTTTCGTTTTTACTTTGAGCTGTTGATACATATATAGTCCAAGAGGAGTTTCCAAATTTCTTTTCATGTTTTTGTGTTGACAAGTGTAAGTTCTCTTTTGAAAAATAATGTACATTTGGTAAATATGATTACGATAACATCTTTCCATAAAATTACAACTTTCTGTGTGCCAGGGGCATGATTCACTAATCTGGTACGTAGCACTTGTCACTTAGTAGCCTGACTCTCTTATTTCTTTTTATAGAATTAGACTTGGGAACATGGTGAATCATATTTTTACAGCTAGACATTAAAAATGCAAGTCTTCAGACCTCTTAAAAATAAAACCTGTCACATTCTTCTCCTTGGAAAAAATCATCCTGCTGTGGAGAGGAGCAATATTCACCTCTGTCAATGATAAACAGCACTTCTGTGAAATAAATGCTTGTTTGCTTCCCATACACATGTGCAGAGTATAGCTGCGTAAGGCTAAGTGCATACACAGTGACATGTATCTTTTGTGCAGCCATAAATACTTGGGAAGTAAAGGAGAAAACAAAATAACATTCTAGACTTTAAAAAGGTATGTTATAATGCAGGGCCAAGTTATGTCCAAACCCTAGCTCACAGACCTAGCCTGTGTGTTTGTAGAGTACCGAGCAGAGGGACCCCACTCTCAGTTGAGGCCTCTCAAGGCTTCTGTAATACAAATAAATAGTTGTGCTTGCCCTACTGCATATTATGTGTAGAAGTGGATAGAAGTTGTTCCCAACCATCCAAGTGTTTTTTTGTTTGGTTTGGTTTGGTTTGTTTTTTTTTGCCGGAAGTAGGCATAATGCAAAAGCAGAATCCCTCTGTTCATAAATCAGGGGAAAAGAAAATGTTCTCTTCTCTCCCTTTGGATTGTGTGCCCATTCCACCATCTTCTCTGCCCAGGACTCTGGGCAACAGCCCCTTCTCTGACTGGTAACTCCTGAACAACTGTAGGTTTTCACTGCCTCCCTAGCAATGCTGTTTCTCAGTTCTGTTGACAATCCCATCAGCTGCTGGTTGGATAAAGAGAATCTTGACATTATTTGCTGTGCTGCTGATGAATGAAAAGCAGTAATATTTCACACCAATGGGAGATGAGGGGGGCAGCACTACAAGCTTGTCACTCTCTGAATGGCAGACGCAGTGATGGGCAGATGAAATGGGATGGGTTCCACACACACAGGTAGCTAGCAATTGCTTATCACTTTCTGTGAGCAAATTACACCTGCCATCAGACTCCAGAGGGGACATGTCTGGGTTAAGGTGGTGGTATGGTCACTGTTTTACCCCACTGCACGCTGGCAAGTTGCAGGCGGGCTGGACTGGGAGTGGAAACATGTGCGCTACCTGCTGAAAATATGTATTAAGTGTTGTTGCTGAGCATGCTCAGCCCAGGGCCCCTGGAGACGTGCCTGCTGGGATCCCCATGGGATCCACTTTCAGATACTTTGCAGTTCAACTACCTCACCTCTCAAGCATGACTCCAGCTCTCATTGTCATAATTGGGCCTTTAGTGTAGTTAACTTAGTGTCAAATCCTTCTCCTTTTACAGAGATCATGATTTAAAATGCAATTGCCGAGACAAGCTGGGTCTTATTTCTGTGTCCTTGTGATTGCTGTGAATAGTGTATCTATTGTTGGAGGTGTGTATTCTGGGGTACTTTTGATTCTCGTTTTCACATAGTTTACCTATGCCCCAGTTAATATTTGCATGAATTATGTATGGAACTCTTGGACAGGGTTGCTTTGTCTTCAACCGCTCCTTGGACTTTAGTGCAGAAGATGACCTGTTTTTCAGCTGAGTGTGTCTCTGATGATGCTAATGTTTCTGTCCTATTAAATGTACATAATGTTAAATGATTCTTAGTTCAAGTTGAATGCAAACATTCTTCCATTGGCTGTGAAAAATATCTGTGTGTTCCTGATTTGGTTTGTATTAATTTTCAGAAAATAGAGTGAGTTTTCTATAGGGCTCACCTATTTTATTTTCCACTGAATGCATCCGATGAAGTGAGCTGTAACTCACGAAAGCTTATGCTCAAATAAATTTGTTAGTCTCTAAGGTGCCACAAGTACTCCTTTTATTTTACCTTCTAAGGCCAAAAAGAAAACCTTCTTGTTACTGTACATATCTACTTACAGTGGGAGAGACTGGGAAGTCTGTATTTCTCTCTGCCACCAATGAGTTTTTCTGCCAGTAGAGAAAAAAAAAAAAAGAAATGATTTTGTAGCAGCATAATCCGGTGTATAGAGGACTGGGGTGGGTGTCAGGAGACCTGGGTACTGTTCCCAGCTTTAACAATAACTTGATGTGTGACCTTGGACAAGTCACTCCATTCTCCATCCCTCTGTTTCCTGTCTCCCTTTGTCTTGTGTTGTCTAGGCAGTTTGTAAATTTGTTCGGGCGGGGTTTGTCTCTTAATTTTAGGGTGACCAGATAGCAAGTGTGAAAAATTGGTACCGGATGGGGGAGTAATAGGCATCTATATAAGAAAAAGCCCTGAATATTGGGACTGCCCTTATAAAATTGGGACATCTGGTCACCCTATGTAATGTGTTTCTCCAGTGCCTAGCACAGGGGGGCTTTGATACCGGTTTGGATTGCTCGACATCACCATGATGCAAATAATGTTTTTAATTGGGAAAATACATATATCCTGGTTTAAGTGAATCTAGTTGAGGGTAGGACTCAACAGTGTTTTCTGCAGATGCCAAAACCCATTTGTTTTCTTCCTCTGTTCTCCCAAATACCATTTTCATGGTTGGCGCACCCTGAGGCCATGTACTCATGGCCATGGAATAGATGAAAGACCTGATATTGTTAGGCAGTCAGAAGAACCTGAGAAATCCCTTTCCCTACACCCCAAATAGCTGGGGTCTTAAGCTAAAAGCTTGAGTTTAGGCAGGTATAGTGCTCGGCAAGACACCGCAACATTGTATCAGGTTGTACCACTTCACTTCGATTCATGACGAATTCGGAAATGGCTTGATTCATGCCAACAGTAGACTTCAGGCGGTAATGAAAGGAAGTCTAAGCCAAGAGAGGTCAGTTTAACCAGGGAGTTGGCTTTAGAGAGAACACTCCTCCTCCCCCCTCCCCATATGTTGAATGTTACTGGGGTATAAACAAATAGTGCTGGTCCACTTTCGTTTTTTTATTTAAGGGCATCTGTCTACAGTCTAATGTAGCTTTTTTTCCAATGGTAACATATATTCCTGTAGTGTTCTCAAGTCTTTGATTTCAAAGACGTGTTTAATACTGCTGTGAAAGACCCATTTTCTTTCATGATGGAGTAAAGAACGCTACGGTGTGTTAGACAGCAATAGAACCTCTCTGTTATACGTTTTTCATTTCGTAATTCTTACCCTACAGAGGTCTCTTCTTAGCATCGTCTCTTGCTTGCTCTGGGAACAATAAAAAGTCCAAAATTAAAAAACAATACCCTATTTTATCTTTAACTCAATATCAGCAATTAGATTGCGTTAGCCATTTGTATTCTAAAGAGTAGTGCTACTAAAAACAACCGTGTAGCAGAAATCAGGGCATGAAGCAAAGGCTCGTTCTTTCTGTAGCTGTGAAATCCTCAATTAGTTCCAATTACTGGTGAAATGTGGTAAATACATTTTCCAAGTTTGTGTTTAATGTTACCTATGGATTTCTGCATGTTTGTAAATGGTACCTAGTAGGGATGAAAGAGGGTGGATATATTTGTTTCTTAATTGCTGATTTAACATCTTTCATGCCCATTAAACTGATTAAATTTAATCAGGAAACAACCTATTGGCCTTGTGGGGGCTGTTTCAACTTTATCTGTTAGATCTTTGTTGTCTTTTTTCAGTGATGAAGGTTCAGGAGCTGAAGGATCAGTAGGGCCTTGAAATCTAAGGACCCAGTGCTATGAGTTGTTGAGTTTCTGTGGCTATTAACTGAACTATTTTGGAGGCAACCTATTAACAGATTTCATGGCACGCTGAGTTTATTTTTCTAGCGTCAGTTCTTTGGTTTCTTAAATACTTGTAATATAGTTTTACCCACCTCAGCACCCACTGTGTGTTGTTTATTCTAGACCTTGGGCCTTGAAAACAATGCTTGACTTTTAACTTCCAGACCTCACTGCTGACTTCCTTTTAAGTGTCCGATATCGTAATGTGCACCTGCTCTTGTTGGGGTGCTCTTGTCCTCTCTCCACACAAGGGCTGATGGAAGATTTTCATTAAATAGCTTTTTTTGCTTTTTTAAATAATTTTTTTTTGTGAGTTCATATTTTTTCCTATAGTGTGAAATGTTCAGATTTTTGACAAAATGAGAAATTAGTTTCTATTTCAGTCCCATGGAATTGAAATGAAAAACGTTAAGTTTTTGTTTTTTTCCTCCCTTTCTCTTTTTCTTATTTCTAGGGGGAAAATGGGGAAACACTTCATTTGGGGGAGTGAGATGCTTCTGATTCTATTTGATTCTACTCCAGATGAAAATGTTTTGCTTTGAATAGTTTTGTCAAAACATCTGATTTTTTTTTTCATTCCAAAATTTTTCAGAGAAAATAATTGTTGTTGTTTGAGCCAGCCCTGCTCTACACATCTGGGAATTTGTCTTGGTCAGTGCTACCATCTGGAGACTTGCTGGAAATCCATCCTTCCAATCCACAATGCACATTAACATAGGCTTCTACCGACGGTGCTCAGACTGGGTACCTATGTACATGGTTATACAATTTCCCCACTTCTCTCAGTTGCTGGAAATACATAATCACAAACATACAGGTATTTACGTGCTTATGGTCTAGATTTTCAGTGGCAGCGGGGATTAGTCTTCTGCTTTGAAAGTGAAGCCATTAGCTAGGATTTAAATTTCAGGTACATTCCCAGGTAAAAGTGAATTGATCATTGTCTGCTGCTTCATGGCTGTTACGTACTGTATGTGAATAAGGTAAATTTCCCTTTTTAACCACTGACGCCAATGTAAAAAATATTGAAATATCATCAGCTGATGTCTGCTATTGGCGACATTGATTCATCATCTGGGAAGACATGTTTACTGGGTGATGGCAATCATAGTTACAGAAGAGGCTTTTAGAAAAAAATTCATATGAAATTGGTGTATGTACATATTAAAATTAAAACTTGCACGCCAGTGGAAAAAGAAATCGCAATAGAGGTAGGCACAAGGCATTGGCACCACTTGTGGAAACAAGATGTACATTTTTAACAGCAAGAGTAATTAACCATTGGAACAACTTACCAAGGATTCTCCACCACTGACCTTTTTAAAATCACAATTGGATGTTTTTCACAAAGATCTGCTCTAGGAATCCATTTTTGGGAAGTTCTTTGGTTTAGCTTATATAGGCGGTCAGACTAGATGATCACAGTTGTCCCTTCTGGTCTTGGAATATATCAGTGAGACTGTCAGCCTTACTTTAGAAAGTCACCTATGTTCATTTTTTGGAGTGTGT
Organism: Eretmochelys imbricata; assembly: GCF_965152235.1. Lineage (NCBI taxonomy): Eukaryota > Metazoa > Chordata > Testudines > Cheloniidae > Eretmochelys > Eretmochelys imbricata. The sequence continues at coordinate 7,492,312 of NC_135593.1, read as the reverse complement.
GTTTTTTCTCGCTTTCTTCCCCCTTCTACCGCCCCTTTCTTTCTGGTTAGGAGTGTTTCACTTTGTGCTCAGTGTAGGGTGTTACATGTAATTGTGTTTTCACTTGATATCTCTTTCATGTAAGGTCATACTTTGCTAATATCACTAATCTACCCTAATAGAGGGTGTTAGATTACTCACATTGGTAGACCCGTGAGGGCGTGGCAGCAGTGTAGGAAGAGTACTGCTTCTTCCAGCCAATTGTAAGTGCAGGGTCTTTGTGTATTACTGAGTGCCAGGTTACATGGTGTTGCTGTATTGGGTTTGGGAGGAAGGATGGGCTTGTGGTTAAGGTGTTTGACATGAGAGTCAGAACTGCTGGGTTCTGTTCCCAGCTCTACAACAGACTCACTGTGTGATCTTGCACAAGACATTTTACTTCTCTGAGACTGTTTCTCCATCTGCAAAATAGGGATAGTGCTCAGTTCAGATGTGTGTTGGGAGGCCTAACTCATGGCTTGTGAGGAGCTCAGGTACTGACTGTCTCCTCCCCATAAAAATGCCAGTACATGAAGAATCCACAGTGGCGCTTCTCCTGACACACCCGCAGAATCTGAATGGCCTCTTCTTCAGCAAGCCCTAAAATCCATTTTAAGTATGGGTTTGTGAAGTGTGAACTAGTGAGGGTCTCTGCTGTGTTTGGATTGAGATCAGTACCTTTTAGCGTTTTAAGGGTGTTAACAGCGTTTGTGTGTCTCTAGACAAATACAGGAGTTGGTATGGTTTTAAATCTAGAATTTGCAGTTAGTAGGAACAATTCCCTGAGTTCCGTTTAATTATCCAATGATCTAACTGGGGCAAAGTTTTCCATCATGAAAATCCCTACAAGGCAACACAGTGTTCTAGGGGGAGAGCATGTCCCTAACTGGCAGGGGGATCAACACAGGACTTCAGTAACGTTCCATGCGCCCCACCTAGGAGTGCTGTAGTAGCAGTGTTCTTACCCATGGGAGTAGGGGATTGCGTGTTACTTTCTATTGACTCACTTCTTCCGCCTCATGAGTAGCTTTGATAAGCTCTGGATGCTGCTGCTATCCTCTGTCAGAACAAAGGATGGTGAGCCATAGGTGAGGGAGGCGGGGACTAAAGGTAGAAGATCTGGTTGAATGGGTTCAGAACCCATTTCACCACCTCTTGGGATGAAAGCATCCCGATCTCTATGTGCAAATTTGTGGGAAACGATATTGTAGCTAAGTTTAATTTTATTTTCAGAATACAGTGACTAAGCCATACTGTGGATTATTTAATTACTAAGTCACATTTCTTAAAGATGTTTTGGAGGAGAGTGTGAAAAGCTATGCAGAGCCAGTAAATTTTTTTCTTGGAAAAAACTGCATTTTTAATGAGCCTTTCTTGCACAAAACTGAAAAATGTCTAAAAATAATGCTCCTGAAATAAGACTTTTTATATGGAATTACAGCCCTGAGCAAATGTTTATGCGTTTTTCATAAGCTCTGGAAAATAGGATTTATGAGTCTCAGTAAAACCTTATTTATATTGTCACAAGATTCTCAACTGAAATTATGCATTCTATTTTTATAAATCCATGTATATGGACACTATGTGGGGAGTGTGTGGGTAATACATGTATATACTCATTGAAATATGCTCACTCAGATTTCACCACCCTTTGTGTTAATATTTTTCTGGTTTCCTGGGTACCAAAACACCTGTCAGTTTTGTCTTCTTGTCTGTCCTGGTTACTTAAACCCAGGGGTTTGTGTGGTATTTTTGAGAGGGATTACCAATGCTTCGGCACCGGTGAGGCCACACCTGGAGTTGTGTCCAGTTTTGGTCCCCCACTACAGAAGGGATGTGGACAAATTGGAGAGAGTCCAGTCCTTATTGGGGAAAGCCCCTGGTTATATTTGAGACCTGCTTGAGCCCTGGTTGTCATCTCTGTATTTAAACCAGCACTTCTAGGTCTCTGTTCTGCCCATGGTGCATTGGCACATGCAGTATCTCATAAAATTAACTACTGTGCTGGTGCACAAGTGACTTTGCAGGATTCACAGTGATGTGCTTTGCTTATAGGACAGAATCCCCAGAATCTTATTAACAAAAATCTCAGGGAACCATCTGTTAAATCTTTCTTAATAGCTGTTTCTGCTTAATCTGAAGCATTCTGGGCAAGTGTGTGTGATGGTAAGGAAGACAGTTTTGCATTAATAAGGACCTTGGCTACTTGACTTAACTTTCAGCGGGGAGTAGATTTACATTTTATTTGTCTATAAAGTGCCTTTGATTCAAAGCACTGGCTACAGGTGGTCCCAAGTGAGAACAAGACACCAATTTTGTAACAAAAAAGACGAGATTTGCTTCACTAGGAGTAACAGTGTTTGGGAGAGGAAAACACAAGTTTTGAAATGATGAAGTATGTTGTAGAGATGGAAAGAAGAATTTTGAGGCTTGGGGAGAGAGAGAGAAGTAGATATTTAGGAATGGGAATGAACAGTAAAATAATAGTGAGATGAAAGGTATAAACAGGAAAGTAGAGAGTAGTAAGAATTATGGCATGAAATGAAAGACTGAGAATTTTAAAAAGCAAGTGCAGTTGGGTAGGAATCCAGTGAGGTGTGTAGCAAAGAGAAGGAAGATGTGAACAGTGAGGCAAAATGAAGATCAGATGGGCTGCCCAGTTTTTGCCAATTGAAGTGGCTGAAGATGAGATTTTTGAACTCCAGCGTAGGTAGATATTGCAGCAGGGTGGGGTTTTGTTTTCTTTTGTGGGTGAAGATTTAGGTGCTCATCCTGCAGTTGGATCCATACAGAATCCAACTGAAATCAGTGATGCCTCACGCAGGCACAAGGGTCCACCTTCGCAGATCCAATTGCAGGCTCAATGCCTTAGTTCGTATAAGCTCTTCAGGGCAGGGTCTTTTGTCCTTTCTTTCTTTCTTTTTTTTTTTTTAATGTTATTTAATCTCTGGGAAGCACCATGCAATGTTATGGGACTATATCAATGGTGGTGGTGGTTGCTGCTATTTATTATGTATTTTATGTGTTTTATCATAGTCATGGACCTGGATCCTGTTGTGATTATATCATCAGTTAATACTAATTAAAGATTTTTAATGTATTGAAATGGGGGAACTTTTGGATCCATGAGATATTTTAGACAATAGTATCCATGAGATTGAGCATTGAATATAGAGGCAAGACATGTAGAATAGTTTTATTAGTAATGGCTAAAATTTATTTCAGTGGGTCAAATATTGGAGTCCTAGTTGGTTAATGTGTGAACAACAACAGCATTTTGCTGGTGTCTGTGTGCCAGAAAAAACAAAAACTAAAAAACAAACCAACCAACCCTCAAACACCTGTATATCTGGGTGAATGTTGCATTATAACCAAATGGGAGCTGCCTCATCATGGGATATTGCTGTCCCAAGTGTGAGAGATGGGAGGGGTCCAGGGGAATGCGCTAAAAATGGTTTGAGCCCTACCTGAAGCTGAACCCGCACAGGACAGAGGTAATTCTGATGGGCAGAGAAAATCACACTGAAGAGTTTGCATCCACGATGCACTCTCCTTATGGCTGAAGGTTACACACTCTCATTAGTCAGTTGAGTCTGTCGTTTAAGAATGCCCCTGGATTCCTCACTGATATGAAGCTCTCACAGAGCAGTGTGTATGAGTAATGCTTTCTACTATCTTCAGGTGGCAATAAGACTCCATCTCATCCTGGTGGATGCTGATTTGGCCTCAGTTATATATGCCTTTGTCGACTTCCATCTGGACTACAGCGATATAGTATACCTGGGCTTAAAGCCCTTTGTCCTTAGGAAATGCCACTTGATACAGGACGCTGTAGTGTGTCTCCTCAGCAACACGAGCGGCTGCAAATGAATCACACTTGTCCTCCACTCTACACAGGCTTCCTGTAGACTATCAAGTCAAATTGAAGGTTTCAGTCCTTTTCTTCAGGGCGCTCAATGATCTGGACCAAGCACATATAAATGATCTCATCTCCAGGGTGAGAACCTGGTTGACAGCTCCACTCCTCTGGCACAATGGAACTTTGTAATCTAAGGGTAAAGCTCGTCTGTGCAGGAGACAGAACCTTCTTGGGAGCTGGTGCAAGATTCTGGAATAAACTCCCACAAGAACTAAGGATCATCACAAACCTGACCATCTTCCACTCCATGGGGCACTTCTCCAACCTGCCTTCGCTGGTATAAACACAAAGCAGCTTGTATGTTAAAAAAACAAAAAAACCCCCCAACTTTCCCTGAAAAACAAAACCCTACCCAAACAAACCCCTTACACCGCACGTAGAATTCTCCTTCTGGGGAGAGGATGAGAGAGAGAACAAACCACATGTGACAGATGTTAGTCATGTCACTTAATGTACTACTGGAAGGTGCTTAGATACTACAATGGTGAGAACTAGTGTGAGAGCCTGTATGGAATAGAATGGCACAACATGGGCTCTATTAGGTGTTCTTCAGCGCCACTGAAACTGCAGTGTGCAGTTCCCTGGTATTCACATGCCAGAATGCACAATGCTTCTGAAACCCTAGTGGCAGAAGTGCTCTCTCTGGGGCATGCGTATTGGGGAAGCTGCAGAGAGCGCTTGGGATGATCAGAGTTGAGACAGAGCAGAGGGCCTGCTGAGTTCAGCCCTCCTTTCCCCTGGTTTCAGTTGCTCTCCTCTGCCGCTTCCTACTGCTCAGCTCCCCCTCTGGTTCCAGACTCCATTCAACTCTACCCCACCCCACTGCTCGCCTTGCCCCAGTTCTAGATTTCCCTCTGCCACCTCCTTCCAGCTTTCTCTCCACCCCACCCCCATCCGTTCCCCAACTTCTACGCTACGCACAGTTATTGATCAAAGATCGAATTAGGCCATTGGTGCCCATTTCTGGCCATTAATGGAATAAAACCGAGGTTAGAAAAGTTACCTGCAAAATACCAACACTGCCATGCTTCCCCCCGGCCCTGAAAGCCACACATTTAATTTACATTGGCACACAGAGAAACCAGTTCTGCTCTCCCTTTCCCTTGTACTTCATTCTTTGGAGGGCAGCTTGTTGCTGCCGCAGCAGCTGCCTGACAGCCTTCCCCTCCTCCCCGCTCTCTTCTTCACCACCTGCTCCTGAGGGCCGAGGGGAGGTGGCTGCTGCCTGACCCTGGCTTTCCCGTCTTTCTAGGGAGAGAAAAAACTAGCAGCGCTTTGGGGTTTCTGTTTCCACATCTCACTGTCCTTTCTAGGAAAGGGTTGTCTTCTCCTCTCAGCCCTCTAGCGGATCTTAAATCTTTTTCTTGCTCACGGCAAGTGGGTTTCTCAAGCCTTGATAGAAAGATTTTGAAGAAAAGCCAGCGTAAGGAACAAAATACTCCTCATTTTTAAAGGTCCATTTCTGGTCATATGATTGCTTGGTGTTTAGATCTGAAGTAAAGCTGCATTATTACTATGATAACACAGAATTGTCATTGTGCTAATTAGAGAGACTTCTATGAGGCAAATGTATTTCAAACATACACTCTGTTTTTGCTCCCTGTTAGGTAGGATAAAGAAAAATGAATCCTTGTCTTCAGTTCCCTAGAGGGCAGGTGGCTGAGACATTTTATAGTACTAAGCAGGTGGATACCACAGACGCTCCTTGAACACAGTATTACAAAACACACAAGTATAGACCTGTACCAAACGGCTGCTTATTCAGACAGTATTGCTGGGAGAGAAAAGTAGTGTGGAAATAATATAATTAGTCATCTAGTTAGTGTCTACTTTACAAGGCTTGGTCTCTCTCTGCCCTGGAATACTGTTTCAGCAGCAAAATGTTACAGTAGCTGTTTCTTCAAAGCCCCACTGATGGTTGTGGCAGGGAAGAGTGTACTCTTCCTTTGACAATTCAAGTCAAACGCCTGGTGTAGGATCAGTAACCGAACTGGCTACCTGCTAACTCTACTTCCATGTGCTGGTTTTAGTCCAGCTAAACTAGATATTTGTTGTTTTAGCTGCTTGTTATATTTTTGGGAAGTATGGTTTTTAACGTGTATTTTTTCTCTTTTAAAACACTTTCACTTGCGGCCAGATTGTGGCTCCACAGCCTCGTTCAGCTTTGCCGTGCTGCAGAGGCCGAGCATCTCAGCGGAAGCTCTCACAAGCTGTATGCCTCAGGCAAGCGTGATGCCTCCAGGACTGCAGCTGTTGCTACAACCATTGTAAGGATTTAAGTACGTGCTGTCTGGCTGAGAGGGACCCGACCTCCAGGCCAGTTAGGGGTGATATGTGTGATCCCACACTTACTCTGCCCACCTAGAGGAGAGGCATTTGTGTGTCTAGCACAGCGTTTCTCAGATGTGGCCACCAGGGGCTTTTCTTATAACCACAGTCTCCTGGATGGTGATTGTGGGGGGAGGCGCAAAGCGCAGACCCTTCCCTAGGGCATTGGTTGGGCCCTGCTTTCCTCTGTAGGAACAGGCAGCAGGCGTGGTTGTGGTGGCGGGTGGCAGGCTCCAGCCATGTGGCTTCAGACTCCATTCCCTGGCTGTGCAATGGCGGGCTCTGGCTCAGAGCTCACCTCCCCCCCCATCACTCCTGGCCTCTGCTGCCTCCCCCAGTGCCCCATTGCCCCTGGCCCCCTCTGCCTCCGTACCTACTTCCCCCCCATCCTGGGCTTAATTTGTACCTGGGCTTGCCGGGGCTGAGTAAGTCTGCTGTGAAAAGTGATATTTGTATGTTTGTTAATATCACTTTTCACAGCAGACTTAGTAGCTAGCAAGTTTTTTTTTAAACGCAACCGAAAAAAGACAAGAACGTGCAAAGCACCTTATTTGTGTTTCTGTTCTGTTTAGGTCCAGTAAAGAACAGAGACAACTGTAGATTATATTGAGTCTGCAAAAAAAAAAAAAAAACAACAACAAAAAACAAAAAAACCCTACATAAATAAATTACAACGATTTGGATGTGTGTGTGTGCATTTCCACCCGCCCTTCCCCCCAGCTAATTTAGTATTTTAGGAAAAATGTCAGAGCGGCCATCAGCCAGAGTTGGTGGCTGAACTCTGAGGCCACTGAAAAATTTGTTGTGAGAACTCTCTAGCACCAGCTAGATTTGTGAACTCCTTTGTCCTTTTTGGGCCTCATGCTCACAATGGTACCGAGTGTGCTCAATTACCACTGACTTCTTGTGGAGTCAGGCCCCACGAGTGCAAGGGTGAAGGGGAGCCTCCTGATGTCCTTCATTACATGTTCATTGTTCCATTATGCACCCAAGCAGGGTTAAGCATATTCTGGTCTAGGTGTTTAGAAGGGTTGGTGGGTTTATTTACCTACTCTTTTATTTAGATTTATTAATGGTTTCTTTTGTTTTTTCAACAAAATCTGTGAGACACTGATAGACATCAGTGAGTTTGCTTATTGTATCATAGAGGTGATGGAGACTATACCAGGAGATCTACCGAGGGGATACTTGTCTTGGTGGAGTAAAAATAGAGAGTGGGAAATGGCTTTTGAAGGTGATTAATTGCTGAAGTGAGTGATGATGGCAAAAGCCGAATGCTCTGGGCATCGTTCTTATTATATGCCAAGATGGGAGAAGATCCAGAAATTCAAACCCTCTTTTGAAGAGAGCTGAAAGCTTTATGCTGCTGCTTGCTCAACATTTGCATTGTCTTTGGGCTGTGGGTATGGCTTATGTGCATTATTGAAGGTTGGGGCTAAAATGTAATCATCCAAAGGAGTGGCTGGCATGGTAATGAAGTGAGGTGGTTGGACTCAGTCCGTGTCAATCAGAATTTCAATGTAGCTTGTCAGAGGATAACTTTTTTTCTCTCCCTGTAATGCCAGTAGTTGAAATCCTTCCATTGTCATGTTTTAGGGGGCGTGAGAGACTGAATAGACCATGAAAGACTATGTGCTTTTAGCATGGTTCGAAATAGGTAAAATGTGCTGTTATATACTCTCATAAGAGAGGTATTTTGTACCTCTGTCACCCGATGCCGGTGAAATTTCCTTTGATGTTCTAGACTACTAAATAGATTTTCTTGGAAATATTTAGCTTACATCTGTTTTGGCCGGCCAATTTATTGTCATGTTTTGTGAAACTGCTCCCGTGTATATTAAGTGATGGCAAAGCTAAAATCGAAACTGGAATGTGGAATCAGAGAAAGCTCTACTTAAAACATTTTTTAATATTCTATTCTGAAAATTGAAATATTTTCCCATTAAATTTGGTTTTCTTTCGGTATCAAAAGCAGTCTTACATTATCTTGCCAGGCATACATTATTAATTACAATCCATTTTTAATTTAATGAAAAATTATGCAAAGAGCAAAGCAGGAAGCTTGTCTTTCAGCATTCTGCTCATTTGTTGCCTAGATAACCTCAGTGATTGCTCGAGGTTAAATTTAAAATTTGGCAGTCTAGCTCTGGGTTTGTATCTTTTTAAATGGAGCAAGATTTAAACTCATGGAAATTATCTAAGGAGAGTGGATGTATTGGCAAAGATGACAAATGCTATTCAGAATTGATAATCCCATTCTTCATGAAGATGACAGGTTCTGTTTTTAAGAATGAATTCTGTTTGTGATAGGAGCCTTGGTTCAGCCCTTCTCCCTCCCCCCAACAGTTATTGAAGTGGTATAAAGATGAATCGATATGGAACTCAGGGAACTAACATTGTTGGGAGATACAAACCCAGAAGTTGGGTTGAGTGGGGCTGCCGGAAAACCGTTTTCTGGGTTGGAGATGAGTTCTTACATTTGATGCTTTCTCCCCCTTAGGATTAAAATATGAATGGTTTCCCAATCTGTTGCTAATTTAACAGCAAGTCACAGCCTGCAGTTAGTTACATAATTCTGATCCTTTCTTGAGTTTCACATAATACAATCTAAATATGCCCTTTGAATGTAGCACAGCGGTGTGGTCAGAGTTAATATTGTAAATACTTAGCTCTTGATGGTGCTTTTCATCCATAGATCTCAAAGCGCATGACAAAGGAAGTCAATATTTTTTTTTAGAGATGGGGAAACTGTGGTACACAGAGTGTCAAGTGACTTTCCCAGTGTCACCCAGCAGATTAGTGGCAGTTAAGAATAAAAACCACGTCTTCTGAGTCACAGTTCAGTGCTGTAGCCGCTGCTTCATGCTGCCTCCCAACAAATCACAATTTGGGATACTTCTTTGAAGCCTCCATAGGCAAAAAGCTTAGCTTTGTTTTGCCACCACTGGGTAATTATTTCAGCACAAATGTAGGTGAAAAACAGTTGGCCTGCAGCCAAGGCTTTGTCTGTACTGGAAAAATTACCCATTGCAATGGGGATAGCTGCACCAATGCAGAATGTAGTTTAACTTCATGAATACATAAAGGCAGACAGAATTCAGGAATTGGAGTTTGCAACCTGGCTTTCCCAGAAATGTTTTGCAGACCAGTCTATTGTCATACTCTGTCCTCCTAGCATGAAAAGGGACATTAAGGTATAATCTTGTATGCTCTATGGTATGTTGAATGGCCAGATGCTACCATTATGGAATTTCAGACTGCCATGTACTTGGAATCTCTTCTCAATATGTGTGCTCGTGTTAGTTGGCAGGAGCCCCTGAAAGTGTCTTTGCAAGGATATGTTTGCTAAAAGTTCTATGACTGCTGCCACCACAGTTTCAACTCTATTAGTCGGAGATTCAGAGATTATAAAGCCAGAAGGGACCGTTGTGATAATCTAGTCTGACATCCTGCATAACACAGGCCATAGGATTTCCCTGAATTTAATTACTGTTTGAACTAGAGCATAAATTTTAGAAGAACATCCATTCTTGATTTAAAAACTGCCAGCGATGGAGAATCCACCGCAAGTCTTGGTAAATTTTTCCAATAGTTAGTTACCCTCAATTACTAATTAGCATAATATTTCTAGTCTGAATTTGTCTAGCTTCAACTTCCAGCCATTAGATTTTGTTATACCTTTATTTGGTAGATCGAAAAGCCCTTTATCATCAAATGTTTGTTCCTCAGGTAGCTACTTCTAGACCATGGTCACATCATCTCTTACCCTTCTCTTGGTTAAGTTAAACAGCTTGAGATCCTGGAGTCTATCATTATGAGGCATGTTTTCCAATCCTTTAATTATTTGTGGCTCTTCTCTGAATCATCTCCAGCTTATCAGTATCCTTCTTGAACTGTGGACAGCGGAACTGGGCATAGATTTCGTATAGTGGTTGTACCAGTTCCAGATGCAGAGATAATATAATCTCCCTGTTCCAACTGGATATTCCCTGTTCATACATCCAAGGATTGCATTAGCCCTTTTGGCCACAGAGTCGCACTGGGAGCTCATGTTCAGCTGATTAGCCACTATGACCCCCAAGTCTTTTTCTGGATCGCCACTGTTCAGGCTAGAGTCCCTGTTACCCTGTAAGTATGGCTTGCATTGTTTGTTCCTAGATGTATAACTTTATATTTGGCCATATTAAAACACACATTGTTGGCTTGTGCCCAGTTTGCCAGAAGAACGCTCTATCAGTGACCTGTCCTCTTCATTATTGGCCAGTCCCCTACGCTTTGTGTCGTCTGCAAACTTTATCAATGCTGATTTTGTTTTCTAATTTAGGTCATCGATAAAAGTGCTGCGTGTTATAGACCAGGAACCAGTCTCTGTGGAACCTCAGTAAAAACACACCCATTTGATGATGATTCCCCATTTACAGTTATGTTTTGAGACTTGTCATCTAGCTTGTTTTCAAGCCATTTCATGTCTCACATGTTATTTTGTTTCTGCTTTCCCAATCAAAATGTTGTGTGGTACTACATCAAACGCCTTATAGAAGTCTAAGTATATTACATCAACATTATTGCCTGTAATGACCAAATTTGTCATCTTATCAGAAAAAGATATCAAGTTAGTTTGACAGGATTTATTTTCCATAAGCCTATATTGATTGGCAATAAATATATTCCCCTTCTTGAATTCTTGAATGAGTCAGTCCCATACTGGCCATTCTGTCGTTTTGCCTGGGATCGATGTCAGGGTGACAGGCCTATAATTACCAGATCAACCCATTTCCCCTTTTAAAATATTGGCACAAATTAGCTTTCTTCCTGTCTTCTGGAACTTCCCCAGTCTTCCCAGTGATACTGAAAATCAACATGAATGGTTCAGAGAGTTCCTTGGACAGCTCTTTTAAAACTCTCAAATTCAGGTTATCTGCTGATTTAGCAGTGTAATGATGCAAATGTTGATATAGATTGGCTTTGGCTGACATTTTAAGCAGTGGCCTCTAACCTTGTGCAGAGCAGGCCTTCACAATGTGGTGCCTAAAAGGCTAGCAGCCACTGACATCTTGTCTGTAGTTGCAACACTGCCATCAGGGGACCTTATCCTATGGTAGCAACAGTGGGGAGTTCTAATAACTATGTATTGTTGACAAAGGTATTTGAATACCTGCTGGCTGTTACTATAACTTATCACTTCATAAAATACACGTTAGTTTTCTTTGCATAGTTAAAAGGGGCCAAATTTGAGTGGCACTGTAACCCTGTGCAGGAGATTGCAATGGCCAGAAATGGGAGCTGGGTCCAGCCCTGTGGGACAGGAACTGCCACTGTGGAATGAGTGCCGGGTGGGCTTGCTTTCCAACCATTCTCCCTCTGTACTGGGCCTGTGACCCATCTGCAACTTTCCCATAACCCGCTGTTTGGGAAACGCTGACCTAGGAGACTTGGATTCCATTTCTGGCTCTGTCACAACTTGCTGTGTGACTCTGGGCAAATCTCGTCACCTTTGCTGTATGCCTTTTCTCCCTCCCAGCCATTGTCCATCTTGTCTAATTAGGTTGCAAGTGCTTTGGGGCAAAAACTCTTCTTCTTAAAGGGTTTGCACAGTGTTTAGCACAATGGGGTCCTAATCTCATCTGAGGTCTCTAGGTGATATCATCATAGAAACTTTTTTCCCCTTTCTGCAATAGCGACATGTACATTACAATGAGTACAAGCTGCCCAAGGATCCTAGCTTTCTGAATACTGATAAGTAGGTCCTTAATATACACTCCTCACCTAAGAGGTAGCTAAGCAACAGATGGGATTTGTGTGAACGTTCTAAAGTTCATTAGAATATTTAATCATTTTGAAAAGACTCCATTCTTGAAAACTTGAAATCTGGCTCCCCCGCCACACCCCAAAAGAGATCACTCATCACCACCTTATCTCATCCCATACAGTCTGTGAAACCATTTATCCTACGTCTTCAGCTGAGCTTGGTGAGGTATATCTGTGTTTGGATGTAATGCAATAACTTCTAAACACTATGTCACATCCATCCTAAAATTTCAGGGAATGCTCTAGGGCTCAGTGGGAAGAATCCTATTCATTTGGGGAAAATTGGAATACCAGAAGAGGGCAAGTGGGGCCACATGGACGGAACCCCCTTCAAGCACCTCTGCAATTGTCTGTAGATCAAAGAACTGGCTGATGGCCCCAAGTAATACTTTCCAGTGTAACAATACCCCCTATCTCATCTCTGCCCATCCTCCTAATGGACTTTAACATGTTGACACACGGGATGACTTATCTCCTGGACAGAATGAAGATAAATAATAATGGTGAAGGACGGTGGGGCACACAGCACTCGTAGCTTGAGGGTGTTGGGGGGTGGGGGGTTGCAGAGAGTCCCTGAAATAGAAGGGGATGGTAGGGAGCATGTGGGCGATGCAAGGAGCCCTGATGTGTGCAATGAAGCAACAAAGTGTGTAGCTCCCTAGTCTAGGACTCTTATTTGCATTTACATCACATGTCCGTTTTTTTCCTCTCCTACGCATCCTTTGTTTCCCCAGTGGAGTCAGGATTAGCCTATCCCACTTGTGCATACTTGCTTTGGTGAGCAAAAATACATTCGTGTTGGTCAGACTCTGGAAGAAAGGGCCCTAAGAACAATAATCGGGCTCTCTAGGCACTGAACCAGTCTAACCAGTTTCATTGTTTTTCCCTGCGGCTGTTCACCTCTGCCAAACCTTGCCAATCGACTAGCCTCCATTATTCCTGCAACCTATTGAACTAATGCTTAAGAAGACCATGCTTAGGTATTAGGATTATTAAAGAAATATATTGCTATTCATTTACACAACACTTTGCAAACATCAGTCAATCTTGCTGATCTTTACAACTGAGCGTAATGCTTATTTCCACTAATAGTCCTGTTGAAATGGTTGCATCGGGACTATACTCTGTGATCAGATCTATGATCAGTAATAAGTATTTTCAAACCATCAGATTCATAAATAAGACTTATTTCCTTCCCCAAAGAGCCTAGAATGGAAGGGCTTGGACCTGCAAAAAAATAAATAAATTGTAAGGACTGCTCATGTGAGTATAGTTACTTGTGTCTTTGTGGCATTAGGGTTCTTAGATGCTAAATAATTACTCTTCTTACACAGTAGTTTGACTTGGCTCCCAAGTACCATGATGGCAGTTGTATTAAAATGCCTAGATGAATGATGAGCACCAGTGCCCCCCCGTACATTGAAACAACCCTGAATTTATTTTTTGGTGGCAACAAAAAGGTGATACAACTTACAAGAAAGGGCCCAGAAATGTCCATGGAAGTAGCTGCTAGCAGCATGAGGATTCAGAGGTGCCTGTTTATGAGCGTTCTAGCAGTATTCATTACTTGGCTCATACTCTGCTCAGGCTTTTCATTGCAAGATTTGATCTCCTTCTATGTTGCCCTGTAGTTGACTTTGAAGTTTAATCTGTATTTAAATAGGTGAGATTCCAAGAAGCCATTCAAACAGGTTGTTTGAAACAGACTGGGGATGCTGTAGTTTCTTTGGTTTCCAGCTAATAATTTAAGGGGCACTTGTGGTGTTAGATTATCTTCTTGTCTTTTTATGAATATTAGCTGTCTGTAGTAAGGGTGATAAAAATATAGAGGGTGAAATCCTGGCTCCATTGAAGGCAATGGTCAAACTCCCGTTTTATCTAGAGTACCTTCTCAGTCATTTCTAAATTGCATAACCCAGGAATGCGTAGGCTCCCACAGGGATGTTTGGAGGGCTTTTAACCCACGGTGGTGATAGGTGTGTGTGTGTGTTTTTTTGTTTGGTCTGTATATCCTTCATCTTTCTAAACTTCCGATGACTATCATGGAGTACAGTGACCCTTGGGCACCTCTGTGATTAAAATACTGCCAAATAAAATCACGTTACCTCCTCTAGAAGACTCTGGGGCATATTCTGGTCAAGTTTTCAAAGCAGCAGTAGGATTTAGAAAAGATGCCTGATCTTTGTTCCATTGTGGAGAGCAAATTTTAGGGTTAATCAAGTGTTTTGCAACGTGCAAGGAGCTGGGTGCTATATGATTGGATCTATTTCATTCTCTATGCAAATGAAATATTCTGGTGCATGCCAGGTGTTATAATTCAGATATCATGGGAGATGATGCCCTCTGAGCATTCTGGTGGCTTTGCTTACCTGACATATGTTGTAAGCGCCTTCCTTAGGGCCAGTTTCTGTCACAGGGATGTTTTGTCACTGTCACTGTTCACACTGAGTAACATCATACTCACTGTCTGTGAACAGTTCTGTCACTGTTCACCTTAAGTAACATCGTACACTGTGACTAATCCCATTGAAATCAATGGGGCTAGTCACCAAGTGTTAACTGGCATGAGTAAGAGAGGCAGAATATAGCCCTTAGATTGTAAACTTTGCTTGGAAGAGGACATGTCTTTGTATGTGGTGTGTACAGCCCTGGCACAATCAATGTTTGCTCCTGATTGGACCTTCTTGTTGCTGATGCAATGTAAACACTGAATATTCGTTAAAGTAATGGCTTGCAGTTTTGACCCAGGGTCTTAACTGATGATAGTAATAGTACGAGGAATTCACAGCATTTTACAGAGTTAGGAATCAGTCTTCACTTTGTACTGCTGGGGAAAGATTAAACAACTTGACCAAGATCACACAGGAAGTTAGTGACAAAGTCAGGATCACATCCCAACTCTCCAAAGTCTCAGGGCAGGTGTACACTGGAAAAGCTGCACCACTGCAGTTCTTTAGTGAAGACGCTATTACGCCGATGAAGAGCTTCTCCCCTCGGTGTCGTTAATCCACCCCGCGAGAGGCGGTAGCTTTGTTGACAGGAGAAGCTCTCCTGTGGACATAATGCTGTCTACCCAGGGGGCTATCACTGTGTTGCTCGGGGGTGTGGATTTTTCACACCCTTGAGCGATATAGTTATACCGATATATTTGTACTGTAGAGCTGTCCTCAGTCCTAGTCAATAAACAGACCATGCTGCCTCTCATATATATTTAATCGCCTGTTAGAAGATCACTTTCCCGAAGACGAATGGTCTGTCGTCACTCTTTTGAGTGGATTTGCAAGTTAGGCTCTGAATTAAACTGATGTTTGCAAGCTACCTACTTTATGGTTCAGTGTTCAATTGATAAATGTAACAAAACTTTGCTTGTCCACAGTTCCTTAAATTTAGGACGTCAAAGTGCTTTACCAGTGTCAATGAATGAAGCCTCAGAGGAAGCAAGTAAATATCCCCCAAACAGAATGGCAGAGAAGTTATGTCAGAGTGTGGCAGAGCTGCGGATAAAATCCAAATTTCATAACTTTTAGTCCTAGTTGGCCATTTTCTGCAAAGTTATTAAAATTATTTAGGAATCAGAATGTCCAACCCAGGTAAGCACGTCCCTGCCTGGGTGCTACATGGCACAGAAACTGTCTGTTAGCCTTCCTGCTTCAGCTTGGAAAGGGTTACAGCTGGAAATGCCTGTATCAGCCTCAGCAAAACATGAATTGGTATTAGTGAGCAAAGAAAGAATGGGAACCCAGGCTTGCAAGCTGCTTTGTACTTCTCATTGCTGATTTTTCCTTCCGATGTTTTGGGAGGTGCTTGCACACAGCTGACATTTCTGAGCCCGCCTGAGGTGGAAAGCAGTCTGTATGTACTGTATCATTAAAGAAGGGGAAACAACCTCAGTTTTTAGCCCTTTCTTTCTGCCTCCTCCGCGTTCTTCTCTCACTGCCTTTAGCCGGCTGCTCCTGCAGAGTGAGCGTGTGTTTGCGTGCGTGCGCGCAACATGGAGGGAGGGACTGGAGCTGCTGCTGCTTTTACCAATATCTATACAGCTGCTTCCATTGCAGGGACGCTAGGAACTGGAAGCAATCTTGATGAATCCGAAAGGTCAGTACTATCAATAAATCACCCACAGATATATACTCCTGAAAGAAGCTTTTTTTTTAACCCTCCTCTCATAAAAAGAATATTAGGCAGATATTTTAGCTGCTGCAAGGAACAGAATCGTTTCAAGCTGTGTCTTAGCCAACAATGTCTAATAAAAAATTAGAGCATGACAGTGTTTTTTAAAAAAGCAGGCATGTCATTATCACTTAGATAATGCAAGTTTCTTAAAAAATATATAGAGAGAGCCTAAATTTAAGACTATCCAGATTTTAAGTTACAGGATATTGGTATGGAAGAAGGGTAAATTATGTCATGCAGTCAGATTTTTATTATAGATTATACTACCATATAAAAAGTAGTTGGGTATAATAATTTGGTATTTCTTCATTGCTCACCCTTTATATGATCGTCTCTTCTGAAGCTTTTTCCAGTAAAATTGGTATCAAATGTAGGAATTAGTGTAATTGAAACTTGCATTTATTTAATCTAAAAATAAAATGTTTTGTGTGATGCTGTCTTAAATAGGGTAAAATACATAATCCTTACTGTGGCTGTATTAAAAGAGCAATAGTCATGGTGTTCTCAGTGTACTTTTAATGCTTTTCTTGGTTAACGAACTGCCTTTGCCACTGTATGGTTTTAGAAACCCAGCGTTGGAGGTCCAGGTTATCATGTGATTAAAATTCTTGTGGAATGAGGCAGTGCTGATGATCTTCAGGGCGAATCTTCTCCTTCACCCTTGGCTTTATACAGTGGCTGATATGAAATAAGCCTATTGCTGTTCCAGTCCAATTGGGTTTTTGTACTTCTGGGCTAAGAGCACATAAATATTTTCTTGTGGAGAAAGAGGGGTGGAAAGGCAGTTTTATTTAAAACTTGCCTTCTCTGGCATGGCTGTCACCTCCTACCTGGTTTGCAGATTGTTTTGCAAAACCAAAAGTTATTTACGAACATAGCTCCAGGAAGCAGAAGACTCAGACTCTCCTATTTCAATGTATGATGCATATAAATTAAGTTTAGCTATTTTATGCTGACTCCACCCACTTGGGTTTACACAGCCGTAGGGGTGCAGTGGATAATTCCTACTAGTGTTGCAAAGGAACCCAAATAAATCCAGATTTCTTTGAATTTGTTTTCTGGAACTCTTAATGTGGTCTCCACACAGTATTTGAACCATCCAGGAACTAAAATACCAGGAGAAGACTGGATGTTGTATAACATTGGCCCCATTATAGGCTCCCTTATTCACTTATATAGAAAAGCCTGGCAAAAGCCTAAACACAAATACCAGAGATAAAAGTACTAGAACCCCCACACTTCCTAATTTCCATTGGCCATGTAATAATAAATATGCAATACTTTACGTATTCCAGGTTGCTGCGCCCACACCAATGTGCAGGGTTTTGTGAATAGGAACGTCATGGGATTTTCTTGTTTGGTGTGAATTCCTTAGGAAATGCACATGTTACGTGCATAGCTTTATGTACTAAGTGAGGCGGCCATTGTTTGCAAGCAGATAACAGTGTTACGTTATGATATACTGTTTCCATTGCTTAAGGTGCAAGAATGTGGTTATTTGCTGGAGATCTGTTTTTCCTTGTAGAGAATGTGCAGCATTCGTCTAAATGGATTCCAAATTTCAGGGTTGTCTATAGGTGAAATCTGTTTTAATTCCAGGCGTGCTAGCCTTTTTTCCCTCTGTTGTGCAAATAGTCCAAGATATGATGGAATTAGCGTTTTTGGCTCTCCTGCATCCTGCTTTTCAGAGTATAGATAAAAATTTGCATTGATTTTTGGTCAGGATTCAATTTGAAAGGATTATGGGAATATATTTAACTTTTTGCACTGCTCATCCTGTGCTCCTGATGCTGACATTTTGTTTTGCTGTAGTGTTGGTTAGGGAATTCTGATGGTTGGTACAGAGACATGATGCTAAATAGTGCAAACTCAAGGCCTAATCCTCCCTGACCTTACTTGTGTAAGGAGGAGGGTATTTTTGCCCAAGTCAGGACTGCAGGATAGGGTCCAGATGTAGCAATTGTTTTGAATATTTTCTTTCTTTTAGGTGTAAACTTGGTGCTGGTAAGAGTGGAGCAGCTATTAAAAGATGGCCAGATGTAGTGCAGGCAACGATTGCCCAAGTTTCTCTCTTGCAACAAAGCTGTATGCTTTATTTCTGACTTGCAACACCTCACACTAATGCCAGTCTTTGGCATTTCATGTTATATATGTGCCAAGTTGTGGGATGCTTTGTGTGATGTGGCCTTGCGTACATGAAGACCTACCCTGAGACCGCTGAGCTCGCTTTTATTTGTGACCTGAACATGTCCTCTGCTCCTCCTTACTTTATTTTCTTGCATTTAACTGGTGAGAAGTACCTACACATTCTTCTGAATTTCCCCTCTCAGGATCTTTATGCTTCTCTTGGAAAAAGTATTTCAATATCATCACTAGTAAAAACAAATATTGAAAGAGAGGGTAACTTACTATCGTTATGGATCAGTAACGTGAAACGTATACCTTTTCAGTGTGTGTGTGTGTGTGTGTCTGCTTTAACATTTTTTGGCAGTCAAATGTATACTTTTTGCAGTGAACAATCAAATGGTTGTCTTTATGTGGGTTAAAAATTCCACTTTAATGTAGAGAATAAAGAAAACTAGTAATTTAAAACAAAATTACGAGTTTACCAATTTAGAATTTTTCCTTTATTAAACTGTGTTGTTTCATTACATCTGAAAAATTTAGAGAAACACAGGTGTTGGCTTACGGGAGTAGAGCATGATATTCCAGTATCTATCTCTGAGAATGGCCAGTGATAGATATTTTAAAGGAAGGTATAAATCTCCAAGCTTTCACCTATATTTGCACCCAGTTTTACAGCACTTGTATCACAAAAGGAAATTTCTTCCTGATCCCAACTAATGATAGGTTTAAAGACATGAGGACTGATAGCTCTTGTGCCTTTTTACTAGCTAGTGAGAGCAGATGCTATTCTTATTCATAGGTCTCTAATCCTTGTTTTAAATCTTACTAATCCATTTGCTTCAATATCCTGCACTAGTGAGTTCCATGGATAAATTATAGGTTTGTACTCAACTATTTCCCTTCTGCTGTTTTAAATGTATTGCTAAAATATCAAAGGACCTCTTGTTTCTGCATTGTAAATAGGAGTGGCTGCCTGGTGAGCCCTGTCTACTATCCATTAATTTCGGTATCTCTAACTACTGTTATTATTGATTTATGTAGTATACAGTTCATTGCAAACACAGAGTAGAACTCTACCCTGAATAGTTTGTAATCTGATACAGACAAAACCTGATGTGGGAAAGAAGATCAGGTAAGGATGTGTGTGTGTAGAAACTATTGTGAAGGAGAACAGGACAGGATGGATTCCTAATAGAGGTGGAGTTTAAAATTATATATAAGAGAGCTGTTTGGGACATTAACTTTTCCTTCATGAAAAATTTGACAAAAACAAGAATTCCAGTGAAAATGATGTTTTTACATTTTTTTGGTTGAGAAGCTAAAAACAGAATTTTTCAGTTGTTGAAAATAAAAAAATAATAACTTTCCCCCTAATTTTTGGCAACAAACATTTTGTTTTGGCCAATCAAGCTAAAATTTTGGTTTTCCTGAAAATTTTCACTTGACTGTTTAAAACATCATTTTTTGGGTGCCAAAACCCAAAAACTTTGAAAATGTTTCAGTTTTCAACAAGTACCTGCCAAAATAATCTCAAGTGGATGTTTCCTGCAGATAATACCATGTTAAGAAAATAGAAATTTTCTGTTGCAAAAACTTTTCCAAAGAAAATTGTCAGCCGACTCTAATACTTGAAGGAGAGAAGGAGACCACTTGGCGTACAGGAAGTGAGAAGGTGCTTCAAATATAGTGGGCAGGGAAGGTTCAGAACAGAGAGTGGAAGAGAGATCTAAAGAGAGAGGACTAGGAGGAATGTAAGGAGCGGAAGGGTAAATAGGAGAAGGCAAGATCAGAGATGCAAAGAGGTGGTGAAGGAACTATTGGAAAGTAAGATGATTGGGGTGTCGAGCGGGTTAGTGAGAAGCAGGAAGAAGTAGGTTTCAGAGTAGCAGCCGTGTTAATCTGTATTCGCAAAAAGAAAAGGAGGACTTGTGGCACCTTAGAGACTAACAAATTTATTTGAGCATAAGCTTTCGTGAGCTACAGCTCACGCTCACTAAAGCTTATGCTCAAATAAATTTGTTAGTCTCTAAGGTGCCACAAGTACTCCTTTTCTTTTTAGAAAGAAGTAGGCGAGGGTGAGCTAGAAAAGGAGGAGGTCACAATAATGAAGGTGAGAAATTACCCAAGGTATGTGCAGAGGATTGGGCTGCTGGCACAGAGCGGAAAGGATACATCTGACTGGTAATAGATATAGGCGGAAGTAACAGAGCATGGCAGGAGCTGGGATGTGGGAGAAAGGGTAAAGAGTCTGAACTCAGCTTCTCCAGTGAACACCACAGTTAAAAGTTTGTTTGCAGTTAAGTCCAATTCATTACTTCTCTTTGTGCCTTTTAAACAGGCCTCTAGTTGTGCTGGAATGCTCTGGGATGCTGTTTTGGCACTTTTTTGGGATCCACAACAGCATTCTGGTGGTTCTGGTGTGCCCACTTACCGGAAGTGTGTTCCATCACTTCTTTTTGGACCGGAGCACTGGTTTTAAAATTACATAATGAGGCTGGCTATCCTGAAAGGTAGCTGAGAACTGATCGAAGACCTATCTTTCTGTACTGCTTTCTTTCCTCTTCCTCTTTTCCTTCCAGGCTTTGTCATTCACCTTTCTTGTTGGGAAGGAGAAGTAAAATGGCATTGCTCAGAGACATCACCACAGCTTTCCTTTTAAGCAGACACTTGCCCTATATTTCATCTGTAATACTGTGTCCTTTCAGTGGGCTGAGGGCAGAAGGCACTAAATAGAGGGAGGTAGTTGTCCTGGTTGGTAGCAGAACATCTAGCACAGTATGATCTCCATTCAGTTAGTTGGGCCCAGAATAGCATGTAGTTGCATGATCTGTGTTGCGTTATCATCTTGGTTTCCACTTTGCCATACCAGGATAGAGAATTGCGTAGTCCTGCTCTGCTGGTAGAGAGCACTCTTGTCTTGAAGAATTCCCTTTTATTAAGCAGCATGGTTGGGTAAACTTGTGAAGCATCCTGAAGATAAGTATGCATTACTGCTTGTTGGATTACATGTATTTACAAGTACTGTAGGTTCAGTTGAATACTCCCTGGAGGATTAAAATCTCTGGCTAATCAAATTTAGAGAAGGAAATTAAACCTTTTAACATGACACTTGTCATAACATTAAAAAACGAAAAAGCCCTCTTTACAGCAGCATGCTGATTGTTTCACATCACATTTTGTTTTTTAATTAAGACAATTCAAGCTGGAGGCAGTTTTACCTGGGTGATCTGAAATGTTCCTTTGCTTTTGCTGAGATAAGATGATGGCTTTGATGGACATTGAGCTCTCTCTTGCTCTCTCACGCATACAATATTCGTGGTTTAGTTTCTCTTAGCAAGTGAATTCAATGCAATGTCTAATCCCACTGGAATATACTGCTCTGTGATGGACACAGCTCTATTTTCGTGACTGTCCACTTGATCTGAATCTCTGGGTGCAGTTTGTTTTCGTAAACCGAATGTGACATACTAATGGACTCCAGCAACACGTGTTTCCTTTTTTTCATTATTTATTGTATGGTAATTTTCCTACTCACAATGCTGCTGGATAGTCAGTGGTTTTTCAACTCCTTCCCCCTCCCCAAGGGCTAAATTAGTGCTAAAAACCTTGCTCAGGACTGGAAAGTAGCTGATGAAATTTCAGCCCTGACTCAGTAAAAAAACAAAACAAAACAAAAAACCACAAACATGCAAAATTGTTTCAACTTCTGGTGGCCTTTCTTCAATTGTGGTATTGTGTGTGTTTTGTCTTTAAAAAGTGAAATGTGACAAGAGCTTACTCATATCACCTTTTGGTGCAGCTCTGTCCCAGCATGCACAGAAGAGGAACATACCACCATTACCAAATTGTCCCCAGATAGATATGGTAGAGGACAGCTGGTGTTATCCCTGCACTGCTTGGTGGCTGCCTCCCCGCCCTTTAGTTTTGTGTCTTCTGGGTAGTGAGGCTGGTCTACACTTAAAACTTAGGTCAACATAGTTACAGTGCTCGGGGAAGTGAAAAATCCACCCCCCTGCGTGCTATAGCTGAGTTGACATAGTCCTCATTGTAGATGCAGTTAGGTACAGGTAAGAATGCTTCCGTGGACCAAACTACTATGGTTTGGGGAGGTGGAGTTCCCACAGCAATGGAGAAGCCCCTTCAGTCACTGTAGTTTGTGTCTACTGGGTTACAGTGGCATAGTTGTGCCGCCCATAGCGTAGACCTGGCCTGTTAAATTGAATGTGTCTGCAAAATTTCTCAAGTACAAGTGCTGTGAGCCTGATTAGTGAGTATAGGTAGATGTCTAAATTATATTTTCCTTTGCTTATAAAATACACCCATGATGGATTGATTGTGAGTGCAAACTGGGGGCTGTATTTAAAAAAAAAAATGGCATTATGTAATTTTAGAAATGAATGCTTTACCCTGTTCAGTGGTCACGGTGAGGCAATGTTATGCGTTCCCATGGTTTCTTGAACCAGTGCCTGGTAGCTTCTTTGAGACATTACTATGGTACATATTTGGAAAAATTCTGAACATTTCTTTGTCAGACCTATTTGTATGCCTGTCATTAGCTCCCAGCCTCCTTTATTTAAGGTGCTGATGTTCTGCTTTTTAATTAGTTTCCCCCATTCTCCAGTGGGGTATTTCCTTTTGGGAAAATGGCAGTTTGCCAACTCTTAAGTGGCACCTGGTAGCTGGGTGAAGCTCATGCTTCATAGATAGTGGATAGGGAGACTTGTACTTAGGGCTTGTCTACACTTAAAACATTGTAGCATTTCAGCATAGACACTACCTACGCTGACAGGAGAGTTTCTTCCTTTGCAGATAGGTAATCCGCCTCCCCAAGAGGTGGTAGGTAGGTCGATGGGAGAATTAGGTTGGTTTAACTGCGTCGTTCAGTGGTGTGGATTTTTCACACCCATGAGTGAAGTAGTTATACCAATCTACTTTGCTAGTGTAGACCAGGTCTTAGTGCGAATCATTTCCAGTAATTCCATATATGGACACTATTATTCTGCAGCGAAGGTGCCTTGTTTGTATTAAGTGTAACTCCTTTGAAAGTTAAATTAGTGGGTTAAGCTGAACAGGAGCAAGGCACTGTTATTCTGGAATAAGAATGTCTACACA
The DNA here is from genome assembly GCF_965152235.1 of Eretmochelys imbricata. Taxonomy (NCBI): domain Eukaryota; kingdom Metazoa; phylum Chordata; order Testudines; family Cheloniidae; genus Eretmochelys; species Eretmochelys imbricata. The sequence continues at coordinate 7,468,827 of NC_135593.1, read as the reverse complement.
TGGATTTATTCAGGAATAGCTGTTTCTGAAGAGCTCTAGGTAAGCCCTGACTGCAGCTCAATGAACTGCATCAGACATCCACAGACTGACCTTGGACATGGCTACGCTTGCAGATGTAGAGCGCTTTGAGTTAAACCAGCCTTCAGAGAGCGCAGTAGGAAAAGCGCTGCAGTCTGTCCACACTGACAGCTTCAAGCACACTGGAGTGGTCACATTTGCGGCACTTACAGCGGCATTGGGAGCGGTGCATTATGGGCAGCTATCCCAGCATGCAAATGACTGCAACATGCTTTTAAAATGGGGGTGGTGGTGGAGTGTGACAGGGAGTGTGTTGTGTGTATGTGGGGGGAGAGAGAGAGTGAGTTTTTGGGGGGGGAGAGAGTGAGTTTTTGAGGGGCTGAGAGCATGTCAGCATGCTGTTCTCTAAGTTCAAACAGCAGCAGACACCCCCACCCCCACTCCCCCGCCTCTCTCTCATGCACAGCATTCCACACTAATAGTTGCTTTGTCTTGGAGCAGATAAATAGCCGGCTGTCAGAAACAGAGCTTTCAAAGGGCATATCCACATTCCTGCAGCAATTCAAAAACAATGACAAGAGTGGCCACTTGACGTAAGGGGATTATGGGATGTTTCTGGAGGCTGATCAGAGCGCAGTAATGCAACACGTCGTTCCCCCGTGCGTTTCAGCCAAGACACAGCAAGCGTTAATCTTCTCGCCGAGGTGGAGTACCAGGAGCGCTCTAGCTGTGACCATCTTTTTTGTTGGCCTTACTCCCTGGAAATCTCACTCAAGTCATTTTAAGGATAGAATCAAGTTATTTCTGCATATGACTAGAATTTAAAAATCTGAAGTTTATTTTCTTCAGTGTTCCATTTTTCAATACAGAATGAAATCCCTCTTTACCCTCCCCCACCCCAAATTTGACGGATTCTCCATCTCTCATGGTGACTGATTTTAAACTTACATAGATGAAAAGTTCTATCTGCAGGCAATTTAGCTTTGTTGCCAAGTTTTAATCCATTATTTGGAACTGCAGTTAGTAATTGTATACTAAAATATTTTTTACAGTTAAAACATTAATAATTTTTTTCTTATATATGGATTTTATTACAGTATGAAATACAGTACTCAGAACTCTGCAAGTTAAGCAAAATGGCTGTTTTCTGCTACAAATTGTTATTTGTCTAATGGTCATGCCTAAAAGCACCAACTGATGTCATTGGGCTAGATATTGTACTTACGTGTAGTGCAGGGGTGGGCTAACTTTTTGGCCCGACGGCCACATTGGCGTTGCGAAACTGTATGGAGGGCCGGGTAGGGAAGGCTGTGCCTCCCCAAAGAGCCTGGGCTCCGCGCCCTATCTGCCCCCTCCACTTCCCGCCCCCCTCAGAACCCCCGACCCATCCAATGCTCCTTGTCCCCTGACCACCCCATCCCAACCCCCCCTTCTCCCTGTCCCCTGACTGCCCCGACCCCTATTCACACCCCTGCCTCCAGACAGGTGTTCCCCCCTCCCCCCGGAACTCCCACGCCTATCCAAACCCCCCTGTCTGCCCCCTCAGAACCTCCACCCCATCCAACCGCCCTCTGCTTCCTCTTCCCTGACTGCCCCCCGGGACCCCTTGCCCCTTATCCAACCCCCCCGCCCCATGCTGCTAAGAGCAGCAAAGCCCTGCCGCCCGGCCAGAGCTGGCCAGAGCTAGCCACGCTGCCGCCACGCTGCCTGGCAGGAGCGGCGGGCCAGAGCACTGGGGTCGCGTCGCACTGAGGCTGCAGGGGAGAGGGGACGGTGCGGGAGGGGCCGAGGGCTAGCCTCCCCGGCCGGGAGCTCTGGGGCTGGGCAGGACACATCGAGCCCGCAGGCCGTAGTTTGTCCACCTTTGGTGTAGTGAGATATAGTTCCTGACCTGAAGAACTTACAGTCCAAATAGACAAGTCACTGAGTGGGAGAAAGGAAGTATCAGTATCTCCATTTTACAGATGAGTAACTGAGGCACAGAGATTGTGACTTGCCCAGGGTCATAGACGAATTGTGTGGTAGAACTGGGAACTGAACCCAGATATCCTGAGTCCCAGTCCCGTGCCTTAATTGCAAAACCATCCTTCATACATATTTGACTAGATTCAGATCTCTATTACACCAATATACACTTAATCCAGTGTAACTCCACTAACTTCAATAGGTATTCTGTGTGCTGGGCACCTCTAAAAACCAGATCATCTTCAGGTGTCAACATCTGAAATTTTGACCTGGCAGGGCAGGTGGAATTCTAAAACTTCAGGCCCGTCAGCTACCGTGATGGTTTTTAAAATTCCCTTCAAGGGTTATAAAACTCAGTTCCTTATGCTCAAATAAACTGGTTAGTCTCTAAGGTGCCACAAATACTCCTTTTCTTTTTGCGAATACAGACTGACACGGCTGTTACTCTGAAACCAGTTCCTTGAGTGTAGTGTTCCATTGTGGGCTTATTTTTTGGCAAGGGGGTATTGGTGCAAAGATAATTATTATCTGAAGTATTTTCAGATGAGTCAACATGCCATAGGGTTTAGTGTGGGAATGTATCGTTGACCACACTTAGAACAAAGAAACAAATAACTAAATGATGGAAAATAATAATAATTATAATCCCCCCCCAAAACAGTGACAATGGAGTAGCTTGAGAACCTTTTGGCTGCTTGTTCTGCATGAAAGAATATATATAGCCATGCCAGCTGGAAGGCAGCTGCTCTTCAAATCTGGCACCACGCTCTGGGTCATGTCAAAGTACATCTTGTCGCTGCAGTCCACTCTGATCTGGTGCACTGCAAGGCAGCTTTCAGTGGAGGTTTTACACAGGTAGAAACTGGCATGACTCCAGTTGTGTGTGATTTTTTTTTTTGGGTCAATTTTGGGCTTGTTTTGTGGAAAATTGAATTTTTCTGTGAAGCGACATGTGGGTCCAAAAAGCACCTAAGTGGGAAAACATATCCTGAATCTCTGAAGTTGAAACAGATAGAGGTTATTTGAATCCCTCAGTGGGAGAATCAGTCTTTAGAAATTAACAGTGATTCCATTTCCACCAAAGTCTGTGGCCCACTATTGACCTGTTACCCAAAGCTGATTCCTACCATCTAACAGGCAGAAGTTGACTAGCACCGCTATGAAGCGTTTGTCATGTCTTAGTGATTTTTCTGTTCAGTGTTTGCAGATGAAAGGTACTACACCTCTCCCCTGATATACCGTGTTATAGGTGAAACCGCGTTATATCGAACTTGCTTTGGCCTCGAGCATTTCCATTATTAATAGTCACTTCCCGCCCCCTGACTGATCCCTCAGAACTCCCGACCCATCCAACCCCCCCCGCTCTTTGTCCTACCGCCTCCAGAGACCTCCCTCCCCTAACCACCCCTCCCCTATATAAACCCCCCTGCTCCTTGTCCCCTGACCTCCCCCTTCAGAGACCCTCCCGTCCCTAATCACCCCCAGGACCCCACCCTCTACCCAACCCTCTTGCTCCCTGTCCCCTGACTGCCCCGCCCCCATCCACCCCCACTCCCCCAGGCCCCTGACAGGGCCCCCAGGACTCCCACGCCCTATCCAACGCCCCCGTTTCCCTGTCCCCTGACTGCACCGCCCCCAGAACCTCCGAACCATCCAACCCACTCTGTCCCCTGACTGCCCCGAGACCCTCGGCCCCTTATCCAACACTTCAGCCCTGGCCCGGCACCCTTAACACGCCGCTCAGAGCAGCATGTCGGAGCCAGACACACTGATGCACTGATCTGCTGGAGCGCGCAGCCCCGCCTCCCAGAGCGCTGCTTTACCGCATTATATCTGAATTCGTGTTATATTGGGTCGTGTTATATCGGGGTAGAGGTATATATAAATGCAAGCTTCATTAATTTCATTAGCAACCACTTTTTAAGACAGGACATTAGGTTACGTTGGGGAATTCCACTTGCATGCATCTTAAATATTTTTTGCTTCCTTCAGTCAGTACTAAATAGGTCACAAATACACTTAGGTTCTAAAATGATTTTTATTAGTGATGCTAAATTGCCAGGTGTTTCATAAAAGCCTGAGATGGAAATTGGCTTGATAAACCAATATTTTGTTTTCCTGTGGTTTGAGTCTTTATGCTTAGCATGTCTTGAAAGATACCGTGGTACATATTTATAACAAACTGCTTCTGTTCATTTTCAGTTACCTGTTACGTTGTGTGGCAGTGGAGGCTGTTGCTCAGCCTAGTTGAACTACGCTCATTTGTCTTTCTACTGTTCGCCTTAGCAGCTTTGGTTCTCCATAAATGAGTAGGGTGTTCTGAAAAATAATGCTACCAAACCGCCATCAGGGATCAGATTGGAGGGGGGCTGGGGTGGAGGGAAGAGCTGTAATATTGTGGTGGTAAATAATCCATGTGTTTTACAGTTTTTATTTTCCTGACATCTGCTTTCTTGGCTGTTGCCCAGACTTTGGCCCTCTTTTCATGTACAAGTGTTGCACAGATGAATGAGATGCAGCCATGTCAAAGGGAAACAGGCCTCTCTTAAAAGTGATGAAAAGATGTCAGACACATACATACCATACCTTTTTAAGGACATATATATACAAAATATGAGTGAACTGAAAGAAAATACCCATGCGTTTGACTTGTTTCCTCTCCTTGCTTTCTCTGTTACTTTTTGGGGAAGGGGAATTTTGGGTTTTGTTCAGTTAAAATAGTACAAGTACTTTAGCTAATGTATTTGTCTTGGCATGCTGGGGCAGGGGAATAATTTTAAAAGGTTGATATTGATTTGAGATTTACATCTAAATTGTGGTATATGCTTATACTTCGGTGCTTTTTGTTTAATTTTCCTTGAATTTTTTGTTTGTTTGTTTTTGATTTCAGGGAGGTCTTAGTTCCTTCCTGTATGTGCTGACACTGATCACGGCACGTGCTAAAGTGATGAAAGTAAAATGTGATACCAGCTTCCCTTCCTTGGGGGGAGGGAGGAGATGATTCATGATTTTATGCTGATTCACAATCCCATGCTGTGAGTAAAATGAGGATAAGCCTCTCTGTCAGGTAGCTGTGTAAAATGCTTTGGGATCCTCAGTAGAAGGTTCTGTGTAAGGCCAAAAAATGGCATCATTAAATGTTAACATGGCTAGACAAATTCTCATGAATCAGAGATTATTGAAGGGAAGATTTTACAGGGGTAGAGTCCAGCTCTTTAATTCCGGACTCTCTGTATCTCTCTCCAGTCTTATAATTCCCACCCTGGGTATGCAGAAGTGTGGCACTCAGTGTTAGCCTAGTTTCGCTCCCGTTAGTGGGAGTTTCCCCTTTCTGTAGTTGCCTAAACATTCTTTTTAGGAAGGCAGCTGATTTGGTTGCTGTGTGGGGTTTTATCATCAACTCCAGTGGGAGCAATTAGGTCAGTGGTGAATGCTTTTTAAAATTCCATCTGTAGCATATACACGTTGACTGGGAAGGCAAATATCCTCTTGGGGCTTCCCAACTGAGACTAAGGACTCTGTGCACAATCCCCCAGGAGACCAGCAGTCTCATCTGAAGTAAATGAAGGTCGCCCATGGTTTCTTTTCATCTATAGTATTGATGATCTCAGGCATTAAAAAAAGCCATGAATTAGGACCCAAAAATCATTGCATTACTATTTTTTAATTGTAGAATTTGCATTCTTTTTATTTGTCTTCTAGTTTTTGAATCTTTAGGGTGCACTCAGGTCATGTTTTCAAGCTTTTCTCCACAACCAGAAGGGTGTGTGTGGGGGTGTCTCTCTCTCTCTCTCACACACACTCTCTCTCTCTCACACACATACACACACTCTCTCACTCTCACTCTCACACTCACACACATCACCTGACTCCAGGAGCTGAGGCTTTTAGAAAAATGCCAAATATTGTGGGACTCGCAATAAAATAATGAAATCCACCCCTTGAGAAACAACAAATAAGATTAACAATCTTGTTCCAGTTTATTTATTTTTCTTTATTTCTCTTTAGCAGCCAATGGAAGACAAGATGTCTCTTGGGCTAGTACTGTAGGCTGTGCAAATTAGATTTCATATCAGATTACTGCTAACAAAATATTGACATTGGATATAGAATTGATTACAAATACCCATTGTGATTAAAAATATTTTGTTGAACAGCAGCAGACGTTTACACAGACTTTGAAATTAAAATATGGCTTCTTTTTGAATCAAGTTGTTGTTCTTTATAAGATGAAATTTCTGATGAGTCTCTTATGGCCCACAAGGAAATACGAGATAATCCCATTTTTCTTTTCTTTCTCACACATACACACGTCATTCTGGCATTGTGCTAGAAAATGCATTACCAGAGACTGACATCTCCAGAAGTTGAAAGTCATTCTGAGGGGTTGTCTACATATGGAAATAGCCCGAAATAACTATTGCATATCTGAAGAAGAGCTGTGTGTAAGCTTGAAACGTGCCTCTCTCACCAACAGAAGTTGGCCCAACAAAAGATATTACTTCACCCGCCATGTCTCTAGTTATCCCTCAGGAGCTCCCTGTGTGGACACTCTTATGCCGCTTTTGGAAGGAGATTAAGTGCAAAAAGTCTCTCTCAGTGCGAAATAAGAGTGTCCATATGAAGAGCTAGTGTAGAATACCTATTGCACTTTAAATTCACACCTTAGCCTATTTCGCATAGCTTCCCTGTGTAGACAAGCCCTAAGAAACTGCAAACTGCTATGTAATGGAAGAAAATGTTTATGCATCTACAGGCAGAATTTCACAAAATGGCATTGCATATTTGGGGTTTATGGAAAGAACTTATTTGGCAGTTTACCCTGATGCTTACTTAGTGATGGAATCCACACAACCACCAGACCAGCCACCTTCCTGACAAGAAAGGCTAGGAATATTGCAAATAATGAACAGATGTTGCTGGCTGGACCTGGCTGGTTAAAACAAAACCCTTTGGAAATTTTGGATTTGTTCATTCACCTATTCATTCTTGGGAACCTGAGTTAAATCGTAGTGCACACTGCACCAAGGTGTGTGAAAATTGCAGGATTTTTATTAACCCAACACACACTTGTATAAAATAAGTAATGTTGAAATGCAAAGTTGAAGAAAACCAATGAGGAGAATGCTCAACCGTGTGGAGCAACAACCCAGGTGCGTGTGCTAGACGTTCATTTGCAGAGATTGGATTAATTTAGGCACCCTGGTGTCACTATGAACCAAAGTTGAAGGGGTTGCAAACATCCTGCCCATCCCATACTGCTAAATGAGGGTGGGGAGTTTCAGGTAGATGGGAGTAAAATAGCGGCAGTGTCCTGATAATGAGAACTCTTGAATTAGCATATCAGTAGAGCTGAAGTGCGTGCCTCATTAACGGTCAGTACTAGGGGGAACCAATATTATGGGCAGGTGCAGGAACATGGTGCTTCGCGATTTGCTGAGAGTCAGAAAGCCCTTTAGCTGTAATAATGTGCCCCCAGATCACGTACAAGGAGCTTGACCAAAGTAACATGGTGAGTTGGTTGCAGAGCTGCTAATCTTGAGCTCCACTCCCATGCTTTGTTCGGTTGATCTTGCTTCTTTCTTATATTATTTTGTATTTGCTTACAGCAGAACTTACTGTGCTCAGGAGAAAAATAAAATGATATAATTTTATGAGCACATCCAGAGGCTTCTATATTTATTATAAAACAAGAGCGGGGAGAAAGTACTTACTATGTAATGGTAATGGAAGGCAGTATCAATCTTTGTCCAACTAAGAGGCAAGATGATATGCCAAGAAAAGAAAATGTGCTTCTTGACGAAACTTGCTCTCCCCTGTAGGGTTTTCATAATTTGGTGATGAGATGGCAGCAGATGACCTAAAAGTGAAGGATGGTATTGTTCACTTATTCATTAAAGAGAAAAGTAAAGCGTGACACGGATGGGTGGTGTTAATGGAGTTGGAGGCCTTTTTAAATTTTGCTTGAAAAGCTTTTAAAATTAGCCTTGAGAATACTAGGAAATTCACGCTAATTAACGCTGAGAGTTCTCTTGCAAAACTTGTCACTAAATCTTGCGTTTAATGTAAGATTCTGTGGATAATTATCTGATTAACATGATAAATTGCAGAGATTAGGTAAGAACAGAGCAATAGCATCTTCATTCATGTTCCATTAAAGGAAAGCTGCAGTAGATAGCTCAATATTTTCTAAATAAGAACCGAATGGTTAAACTTGAGTTTTCAAAACAGGTTTGTTTGTTTTTTTAAATACTTGTCATGGGGCCAAATTGTTCCTTTGTGTGGAAAGACCCAGGTAGGAGATAGGAAACTCATGTTTAGTTTCTGCCAGCTCTGCGTAGGCTGAGAGTACCTTATTCTGTGAGTTGCACATTAAAATCACGGGGAATATTCATGGAGGTAAGTACTATTCAGAAAGAGTTGAAGATGACACTCATCCTCTCTCAATGGGGGTTCTGCCACTGACTTTCCAGCAGGTTATTCTGTATGTGTATGTACACAGGAGTGAACAGGAGGTGTCGTGGCGGGGGAGGGGCAGAAGATATCTGTCAAACAGTCAGGAGATACAGTCCCAGGTCATAGGTTGCTAGATTTTAAGGCCAAAGGGAAGCATTATGATTGTCTGGTCTGACTCTCCTGCAATAACACAGGCTGAAGAATCTCACCCAATAATTTTTCACCAGGCTGAAGTGCCTTTTTGGGAGAGCCAATTTGCTGGAGGCCTAGGCTATCCGCTTAACTGGGCCACACAGACTGAGCTTCCTCTGTGCATAGCTGTCCCCAGGCCCTCTAAAGGGAAGGAGAGTCCATAACATAGAAAGGGGATGTGCATAAGGAAATACAACCACCTTCCCGTGTGGACCCTAGAGTGTTCTGCACGGGGGACAATTTGGGAATGGTGGTACGTTCGTCTTCTGTGCATGGTGGGACAGAGCTGCACAGGAACGTCCCCAAGGAAACTATCTGGCCTACGGTACCAGTAGCTCCATTCAGTGCTGTTTGATGTATCTCAGGGTGGCAGTTTGCAGTGGGGGAGATGTCACCTGGGTGATCCAGCTTTGTATTTCCCTGAAAGAGACCATGTTTCCTGATGCACGGGGGAAGTGAGAATATTTAAGACTCATTAGAATCCTTTGGAAATCAGCCATTTCAGAGTTGTTTCTTTTTCAAAGATAACTTTCAAACAAGATATTACATTAACCGTTTAAAAAAAAAAATCAAGGACTTAAAATTTACCTTAAAAACTACAACTTTGAGACCACGTCTACATTAGGGAAACTTTCTAAATGTTTCCCACCCTTGCTAACATCTTGCTAGCATGAGTGTAGATAAGTCACCGGTTACCTCCACCATTTTAAGCACAGTCACTTGATATACTCTCTCTCTGCCTTTAACGCTGCTCAGTGTTAAAAAATACTGGTGTATGTGTACATTGGGGGTCCCAATAATGCTAACACGGGAGTAGAACAACAATTTTTACAATGAGAAATTTTTGGACAATGGGTATAACTTTCAAAAGGGACTCAGACATACAGAAGTGTAAGTCCCATTGACTTTCAGTGAAACCTAGGTCTTAAAGGCCTAAATTCTTTTTGAAAATTGGGGACTTAACATAAGAACGGCCATACAGGGTCAGACGAATGGTACATCTAGCCCAGTATCCTGTCTTCCAACAGTGGCCAATGCCAGGTGCTTCAGAGGGAATGAACAGAACAGGCAATCTTTGAGGCTAGGGACACCCAGAGCATGGGGTTGCATCCCTGACCATCTTGGGTAATAGCCATTGATGGATCTATACTCCATTAGCTTATCTAGTTCTTTTTTGTACCCTCAAAAAGAAAAGGAGTACTTGTGGCACCTTAGAGATAACACATTTATTTGAGCATAAGCTTTCGTGAGCTACAGCTCACTTCACCTTTTTGTACCTTGTTATAGTTTTGGACATCACAACATCTCCTGGCAATTTAGTCTTCTAAGTCACTTGGGTAAAAATTTCAAAGTTTCCTAGCATCCTTAGTGTAAATAGCTTGAAATAGTCTAATTTCCATTGATTTCTAATGGGTCTTGAATTTCCTCTGTCAGCCTGATGCACTCCCCTTTGGTTATTGATAATTCTTTTTTTGGGGGTTCTATTTCAGGCTCTTCATTTTTCTCTAGAGCGGTTTTCCTCTCTTTTGTAATCAGATTTAGTGTTTAGAATCTCTTTTATATTACACTAGGGTTTTTCCTTTGACTGGCTTGAGACCTGCTGACAGGATGAGTTTTCTTTTCATAGCATTATGGTAATGAGCCTAACAATTCAGGGAATGAGTGGCAGTTGACTCACTTTCCAGGAGATTTTGTTGGCTGTTGGGCTGCTTTGTAAGCATTATTCTTAGCAGAAATCTTTTGCAAGTGCTGTTTATCACACCAGTTTGTTCCCTAGAAGATACATTATATTTCTACTTTCTATCACTTCATTTCACTATCTTTTTAACTTTTCTTTTTTGAGCTCTTCTTGTTGGTGGAGTTCGGTATGTACAGCATTTTTTTTAAGCCATTACAGCTCCTCTGACCCTTTTTAGGTCTTCAAAAATAAAATAAAAAAAAAAAACAGATCTGTGCCGTAAAATTATGGCACAAACCTGTTTTCTTCTTTTATGCACTTTGCTAGATCACTCAGCTTTTTTATATTTTGTTCGTAAAGGCATTTTATGACCGACAGTGTGACTCGGGACAATTAAAAGTTTTCAGAGAAATATTCCCACCTCTGACATGAGTCAGTGTGGATTGAACAGAAATACTAGCTTCACTTTAGTCGTTGTGGGAAAACAGTTGAATTGCTGTATGCTACCGTTCAGACAGCTCTCTAGTAGCTCTCTGTTTGCAACAACATTTGCCTCTCACCTCTCATTATTTTTTACAGGCTGCCCCCAAAGGGAAAATTTGCACTTCTGCATTACGTCAGTGCTGCTCTTGTGTGCAATCAGATTATCAGCATGAAGTTGAAAGAGAGGAGTTGTTGGTCAAATCTTATGCAAAGGAGACTGCTCTATGTGAGAGAAGGGAGTGTGCTTTAATGGTAATTAGGAAAGGACTCCTGGGTTCCTTCTATTCCAGACTCTGATTCGGCAGAGGGAAGGGGAGGGTTAAATCATTAATCTCTTCTTGTGCAGCATTTCCCCTGTCTACTAAATAGGGATACCAATACTTACTTATCTAAGGCTATGTCTACATTACTACTATGCAACTCCAGCTACACGAATAACGTAGTTGCAGTCGACATACCTTAGGTTGAGTTACTGCGGGGTCTACTAGCCAGGACTGCTGAGCCTTGAGGATTACACCGCCAGAGGAGGGCAAGGAGCATTTCCACCTATTCTGTTCATTGGGAAAATGCAGAAGGAAGGGAAGCTTTAGTTTGGGCCTGTTACTCAACAGAGGACCCCCACTGGAGAAGGCTTCAGCAGGAATGTGAGGAATTGGCTGGTTATTTTGCTGCTCTGACAACACCCCCTCTCTTGCTTGATGCCTCAGGAGAAAGGAGACCACTGCATCCTTCTTCTGCTGCAACCCTGTTGTCGGCTTGTGCTCTGATTTGTGCCAGCTCCTTTGCACTAGTGCATGTCTCCTCTGTGCACTCATCTAACTGCTCTCAAATGGCTTCTGTGGTTGCAGCTTCAGCTGCTGTATCTTCCTAGCCCATTATTCCTCATTCAAAGCTTTCTCTGTGTAGAAAAATGCATTGTAAATGCAGTGCAGAAGCACTGGTGAACAAGAGCTTAACTCCAGCTCAGTTTCCTCTGTTTACTTGCTCAGGTATTGAGAGAAGGGCAGTAAGGGCTGCTTGGGAGACAGAGGTCCAGCTGCTCACACAGGAGTCCATAGGGCTGGGTTGAATCCCAAGCTGGGAACTATTTCTGTTTATCTTCATTTATTTTACTTTCTTGTGATAAATACTGTCGGTTGGGGAAGACCATGCTGTCTGCAGCTGGCTTTCTTACTACTGAGTCATTCCACCACCCTTCACTTACTTCTATGCTTGGTTTCCTGGAGTCTTTAATCAGTTTGCATCATGCACCTTTTCTGTTCCCTTATACATGTAGTATAATTGCAAATGTCTCTGCACAGCCAATCCCCCTTTGATGATCTCTTTGGTATCTGTATTTATTTGGGTTGAGTGGGGCATGCAGTGGTGGCAGACAGTGGCCTGTTCTCAGTAAGTTATTATTCCTGTAATCATTTTAAAATTATTTTTTCTGGCATTCCCCACGCAGAAGTAGCTTATTGATGCAAATGAATTCTCTTGGGGGAGAAGGAAATGCAAAAATCCTTTTGCTGGAGCTTTTTCATATTCCACCATTGCCACCTACATACGTAATTAAACATCTTTTATACCTTTTCCCTCATGAACGCTTGTCAAGGTGAGCATCCTATTGTTCTTACCGTCACTCTTGCATAGTTTGTGAATATGCAGTTCACCTTTTTTTTCTTAAAACCCGGTTGGAGTTTGGCAAGTAATTCAGGGGCACTTTCTTTGCCTGCCTGTGATTTAAAATTATGGGGCTTGCAGAAGAACTTAATGGTTTAAAGCACTCTGATTAACACTTCTGTTTAATGATGGGTGAAAATTCCTGGTTAATACTTTTTCATGGTGTAATTTAAAAAGCTTTTGGTTTTCGTCATTCTTTTCTGGAATGTCTGAATTATTCACAGTACGCTTAAAAAAAAATCCCCCAAATACCACACACCTTCACCTTTACTCAAATGTGTAGCTTTTTTCTTGGAGCTAATCAAACAATACAGAGATGCTTCGCGGATTCTGGAAATTATGGTCTTTGGCAATTAGTAGGCATTTGATGGCCACAGAGCTAGATGAGTGTCCTTGGGATAAATGGAAGATATTTCACGATGTTCACATAGATTTCTTCATGAAACCGCCATGGATGTGGTTGACTGTAAAAGGAAAGTCTGTAGCGCAGTTCATTTGTGGCCTTAGGGAGGCAAAGGTGAATATCTTCTTTTCAGCTACTTGCTATATAAAATATGTATAATATTGATTATTTGGCAAATGCTTCTTGAAAATCAAGAATGCTCTTTGTGGATAAAGAAAAGGAGTACTTGTGGCACCTTAGAGACTAACCAATTTATTTGAGCATAAGCTTTTGTGAGCTACAGTTCACTTCATCGGATGCATACTGTAGAAAGTGTAACCACAGTATGCATCCGATGAAGTGAGCTGTAGCTCACAAAAGCTTATGCTCAAATAAATTGGTTAGTCTCTAAGGTGCCACAAGTACTCCTTTTCTTTTTGCGAATACAGACTAACATGGCTGTTACTCTGAAACCTTTGTGGATAAGGCTCTCACAGAGACTCTGGGTTCAATTCTGCCTCTGCTACAGACCTCCTTTCTGATCTTGGACCAGTCACTGGATCTTTCTGTACTTCAGTTCCCTATGTGTAAAATGGAGGATAAATATTTCCTCCTCTCATCTTTTGTCTGTCTTGTCTATTTAGCTAGTCCTTGCCTCAAAGATCTTACGATCTCCTACCATGTGTAAGGGCAGTGCTTAGCACAGCTGGGATCCAATCTCAATTTGGGCCTCTCCATGCCACATTGAATTTCAAAGCATGCTTTAGATTGCGAGCCCTTCGGGGCAGGACTTTCATGTTTATACCTTTCAATAAAATTCCTATCACAAAATGAATACTGTACAAATGTAGTAGTAGTAAATAATTGTAATAATAAAAGACTTATGATAAGGTAACGCCCTTATCCATTTTGGAAGACCTAGAATGCTCAGACACAAAGGCAACAACTTCCTGTTGAAGCTAAGTTAATTCCATGGGGGAAAAAATGCTTTTGCTTTTCCTCCTTCCACCTCCAAACAAAAAGCCAAGCTGCCAAGCCACTGCTACCACCACCACCCCCAATGCTCTGGCTTACAATGCAACAAACCAACTCCCCAAAAACCCTACAAATGGTCTTTAGAGTTAGATTTTGTTTTATGATGCAACTATCCCTTTGGTGTGTCTGCCCCCCCAAAATCTAAATTAGATTGAAGCTTTCGGTAACTGTTCTTCTCCTATTCCCTAACAGCAGGGATCCATTCATAGCAGACATGCATGCCAGCTCCAGTGTTTTGTAACACAAATGCGTGTGTGGGTGTTGAAGGCGAAATGATTGGATAGTAGTGGTTGCAGCTGTGCCCTTGAGAACATTAGACAAGTGTTTCTCTTTTAAAATAGATTTAACAATCAAAAATTATTCCAGCAGGACAAAGTAATTGCTGTTTGATTCTCTGAGGGGCTGTTGATACTGGGATATTCGTAGTGGTGTAGCTATTATTCTGTATTGGTGTAACATAGGAGTTGCACCAGTAATCACACTGGGGCAGCGTATTTTGCAGTGGGTCAGCATGGTTTTGTTAGGGGATTTCACCAGTGCAGGTGCATTGGTACAAATTTTCCTGACATAGACCAGTCCTTACACTACGGCTTTGTCCTTGTTAGGTTAAAACATTGAGGTTAGGTTGGAATTAGCTAACAGTTATTAGCTGACGCTGACACTTCCGCGCCCTTTTGCCAAGGGTAGGCGCAAGTTAACACTTTTTCTTCATTTAGCTGGTCAAGGTCAATGTGTGTGCATGATTCTTTAACACTGAGGAGTTTTAGTAGGTTTCAGAGTAGCAGCCATGTTAGTCTGTATCCGCAAAAAGACCAGGAGTTCTTGTGGCACCTTAGAGACTAACAAATTTATTAGAGCATAAGCTTTCGTGAGCTACAGCTCGCTTCATCGGATGCATAGAATGGAACATATAGTAAGATACACACACACGCAAGTTGGAAGTTGCCATACAAACTGTGAGAGGCTAATTATTTAAGATGAGCTATTATCAGCAGGAGAAAAAAACTTTTGTAGTGATAATCAAGATGACCCATTTAGACAGTTGACAAGAAGGTGTGAGGATACTTAACTTAAGGAAATAGATTCAATATGTGTAATGACCCAGCCACTCCCAGTCTCTGTTCAAACCCAAGTTAATGGTATCTAGTTTGCATATTAATTCAAGCTCAGCAGTTTCTCGTTGGAGTGATAATTTTCAGATGTGGAGAGAGCCAGATAGTGTTTTCCTTATCCAGCAGCAGAGACGCAAAATTCTGCTGCTTTTAGCTTCTCTAGACTCATATAGACACCAGACTTTAAGGCCAGAAGGGACCATTATGATCATCTCTGACCTCCTGCATATTGCAGGCCACAGAACCTCACCCACCCTCTCCTGTAATGGGCCCCTAACCGCTGGCTGAGTTACTGATGTCCTCAAATGGTTTAAACCTCAGCAACGTGCTCAGCATCACACAAAAGTCCCCAAATGCAGACAGTTCCTGCCCCCCAGAGCATTCTAAGTAAGACAGACACCAAGCATTTTCCCACCTTAATT
Source organism: Eretmochelys imbricata (assembly GCF_965152235.1). Lineage (NCBI taxonomy): Eukaryota > Metazoa > Chordata > Testudines > Cheloniidae > Eretmochelys > Eretmochelys imbricata. Next base: position 7,453,422 of record NC_135593.1, on the reverse strand, counting down.
ATTTAGTGGCAAATTTTCAAAACAACTGAGCGCTTCATAGCTCCTAGTGAGGCACCTTAACTAAGCAGGGGTATTTTCAAAGGCTTAGCACATAGCAGCTGCTGTTGCTGGCAATAAGAGCTGAGATTTTTAAAAAATCTGGCCACAGTACTCTAGGGGCCTAAATGGAAGTTGAGTTCTTTGAAAATTTGGGTCCACTTATGGATGCTGAGCCTTCCCTGGGATTTGAAGTATAAAAAGGCACTTGTACACAAGCTCTCAGGGCCCTTACTTTAAAGTCAATCCATATAGAACAAGGAAACCTGGAGAGAATTACTAGTATTTTTTAACTCTATATATTAGAATATTAACTAACTTCTTATGGGCATTATTTCAGTAGAACCTGCCCTACATTTAAATGAAAGCTCTAAAAAAGAATGTCTGAGCTATCTTCCTTCCCTGTACAAAATGATCTTCGAGAGAGGTCTCTTTTGCAGATTGCCTAGTGTACACCAGTATCAGTGACCTCTTGCTTTAAGAGAGCGCCTAGAGGAATTATGGTGGCTGTCATGAAAGCTGTGATTGTTCGGTATGCCACCTTCTTCTAGCTTTGTGCATTAGGCCCAAGCTGACAGCAGTTTTATTTCAGTGTTCGTGAAAGTGATTTCTGCCACCACTGAACTGGCATTTATCCCATCCAGGAATGTGCACTATGCAGTGTGAGAAAATCCCAAAGATATCACCTTCTGTTTCTGCACGGTCTTCCAGACTCTGGTTCCTTTAACGTATTCTTTTAAAGCAGAGATTGAGACGTCACCTTTTGTTGTTAAGGGCTCTAATGCAGTTTTCTCAGATCTTTTGTGGATGAGAGTGGTGGAGCGAGGGGAGAATGTCATAATCATGGTTTAACCTGGGTACGTACCAGGCTAAAATGTGGTTCACTAAGGTGGTGTCTATGCTAGCCTTTTATGCTCTATAATTACACACTGTGCTGCAATAATGGTGGCAAGGGTGGGAATGCCGGTGTAAATAGGATGCCTGTGACCACCGACATTTAAACCACCATGCTGTCCCGGATGCTACTGACATAGACAAACCACATGGTGGTAAAAAAGCCGGAGATCTTTCTGTGCAACAGCCTTCAACGTTGGTTCCACCAGTTGTTGCAATGGGTTGATGACAGGTTCTAAATTTGCTAGTGAATAGGGGGCCTGCATGATTGTCATATTTGTTTTTTTTTCCTCACCACCTCCAGGCATGAAAAAATGGCATGGTTAGCCATAACCCTGACAGAGAGACAAGGTGGGTGCGGTAATATATTTTATTGGACCAACTTCTGTTGGTGAGAGAGACCAGCTTTCGAGCTACACAGAGCTCTTCCTCCAGTCCGGGAGAGGTACTCACAGTTAAATATAAGGTCAAACAGATAGTTTAGCATAAGTAGCTAAAACATATTCTAAGGGGCCATTCAAAGTGAAGTGGCCCATTAACACCCCTGTAATCATAGGACAAAAAGGGCGGTTAGTGGGTTACAGATTGCTGTAATAAACAATAAGTCCAGTCTCTTTATTAAGACATGATTTTTAGAGTCTAGCAAAGTTACGAATTTAAGCTCCTAGGCTCATTATTTGAAAGTGTCATGCAGGTTTCCTTTGAGGATGAGGGCTGAGAGGTCAGATGTGGAGTGATCTCTTCGTGAATTTTGTGAAAAGATTTCAGAGTAGCAGCCGTGTTAGTCTGTATTCGCAAAAAGAAAAGGAGTACTTGTGGCACCTTGATGCATCCGATGAAGTGAGCTGTAGCTCACGAAAGCTTATGCTCAAATAAATTTGTTAGTCTCTAAGGTGCCACAAGTACTCCTTTTCTTTTTGTGAAAAGAGTTTCACCCACAGGTGATATGGTGATTTTGACTTTTATCATTTTCCTGTGTGAGTTCATTCGCTAACACGCTTTGTTGTCCTATGACTGCAGGGGTATTAATGGGCCACTTCACCATGAATGGTCCTTTTAGAATATGTGCTAACTACTTATCTTAAACTATCTGCTCGACTTTGTATTTAACTGTGACACTTGGAGTACCTTTCCAAAACCCGAAGAAGAGCTCTGTGTAGCTCGAAAGCTTGTCTCTCTCACCAATAGAAGTTGGTCCAGTAAAAGATATTACCTCACCCATCTTGTCTCTCTAATATTCTGAGACTGACGTGGCTACAACAAGGCTTATAACCATGATACACAGACTAGTCTAAACATGGCTATTTTTGTAGTGTAGATGGGGGCTTCTCTGCATAAAGGTATGATCAGTTAAACAGTTGACCCTGTATGAATGAATGAGAGTCAGCTAGAGAGAGGCTTTTTCTGCTGAACTGGCTAGCTGACTGAGCATGTTTTAAGTGTTGTCTCATGTTAGGAACAGTAATTGTCACTGTATGGCATGCAAGGCTAATTGTAACTGATTGCACTTGGTTATTCGGAGTGTTGAAAGCATCTTTTCTCAGTTCGCTTTTGGGAAGACTAAATCTGTTGTCATAGTTTTGCATTGCCGTCAAAATGTTTAGTAAACTTTTCAAAGTAGAGATGGGCCTGAATTAATTTCCTGTAGCCCAGTTCAGGTCAGAGTTTGCTATTTGAACACACCTTGGACCAAATCTGAATTTCCCCAAATTTAAGGCAGTTTGGATTCAGATTCTTCTTATTTTGTATTAAGATAGCACCTGAAGGCCACAATAGCGATCAGAACACCTTTGTGCTACATGCTGTATGGACACATAGTAAGAGAGAGTCCCTGCCCTTAAGAGTTTACAGTCTCAACAAACAAGACAAGGGGTAGGGAAGAGAGTAGTAATAACCTCATTTTATAGAAGGGGAACTAAGGCACAGGATAGATTATCATAGAATCCTAGAATCTCAGGGTTGGAAGGGACCTCAGGAGGTCATCTAGTCCAACCCCCTGCTCAAAGCAGGACCAATCCCCAATTTTTGCCCCAGATCCCTAAATGGCCCCCTCAAGGATTGAACTCACAACCCTGGGTTTAGCAGGCCAATGCTCAAACCACTGAGCTATCCCTCCCCCATAATGATTAATTGACTTGTCCAAAGCTGCTCGGAAAGTCTGTGGCAGAGGCAAGAATTAAAACCAAAAGGCAGCTCTTTAGCTGGTGCAAATTACCTCAACCTCAACACTTGACTCAGATCTCCTGAGTCCCAGCCTAGTGCCTTAACAACTAGACCGTCTTTCCTTGTTTCAAATCCCCAGTGCTCAGTTGTACTGTTTTAGTGTGAGCCCATCCCAAATTTAGAGGCTCCTCACATAAAAAATTGACCTTTTGTTATGTTGGGCTTCAATCCTGCAAACATGGATGATTTCAATGGGTCTATTCATGGTAGTAAAATTAAGCATGTATGTAAGTGGATTGGGGCCAGAATGATGATTTGTGCTTTGGAAGTTCTAAGGGAACAGTGTGGGGTGACAACTTATATATATATAACAAAGGTCATATATATAAAAAATCTTGACCTTTGTTACTCCACAAGGCCTTAGATCATTAAAACTGAATTGTAAATATCTATTATATTTTTCACCATTAGTGCAGTTGTACCTTTTGCACTACTTTCAACACTCACAGTGAAATGCACTAGCGAGCTTCACTTGGTACGTTCATTTTCTCTCTGACTTAAATGAATCTGAGTTCAGCAAAGCATTTATGTGCAAACATCAGTGCTTTGCTGAAGAGGGAAGTACTGTTGAATTGGGACCTAACGGAACAACAGTGTGAGAGATTAAAAACAGTAAACAAAGCTGCCAAACCTAGGAGAGGTGAAGATTAGAATCCATAATGGACAGCTCTATTGAATCTCGGCCACTTTGGCTCTTTCATATCATGATGATGTATTGATTATAGCTATGTCTACACTACAGACCTTACAGTGGCACAGCTGAACTGCCGCAGCTATGCCTGCTGTAAGGTCTCCTGTGTAGCCGCTCTATGCTGACAGGAGAGAGCTCTCCTGTCGACATAATTAAACCACCCCTAACAAGCAGCGGTAGCTGTGTCTGTGGGAGAGCGTCTCTCGTCGACATAGTATTGTCCACACTGGTGCTTTTGTTGGCGAAACTGATCTCACTCAGAGGTGTGGTTTTTCTACATGCCTGATGGACAAAAGTGCTAATGTAGTCATAGCCTATTTTAGATGGGGAAGTGAATCTGTTGCTTTGGGATTAAGATTACGTTCTTAAATGCAACTTTAAAATGAGGAGTGGTGGCTTTGTTTTTATTTTTATTGTCTGGTTGTTTTTTTTTTTTTTTTACCTAGTGGACTTGAAAGGCATCTCTTGAAAATTGGCCATTTGACACCTTGAAGGTACTTGCAACCTGATCAGTGGTGTCAAGGTCCTTCTGGCAGAACTGTTTTAGCTGACTGAACAAAGTGAGTCACCTTGACAGCCAGTCCAAGTGTATTTACATCTGAAAACATATGAAGTGCCATCCAGCATTGGAATGTGTGTTTTTGGTTTCATTTTTTTTGTCAAGTAGGGGTCACAAGGGATTCAGTGGAATAAAGTGTATGTGTGGAAAGGGAGTGTACGTATACCTGGAAAATGTGTAAGACCATTACAACGCTGAACTGTTGCTGCTGTACAACCTTAGATTGTATTTTAGCAAAAAGCATTGCTATCGAACGGTAGAAGTTGCCCATAACTACTGAACTCTGAGTGATCCAGTCTTTCCAGTGCCGCTTTTTTTAATGGCAGCATAGAAACTGCCTTTTAAATATTCATGCAAATTAATAAACACTTTAGGCAAATTGATAGATACCTTTGAGTCCCAAAGTTCAACTGAAACTTGGATGTGCAGAACATTTAACTAGGTTGGTTGCATCGCAGCCTGTATTAAAAGCTTGTCGAGAGAATGATCAAGGTTTCAGAGGGCGAGGAAACAATATGTTGATTAAATGCTGCAGTAGTGCTCGTTTACTAAGTGCAGTCAGTCACAGGGTATATTAACAATGGTAGGAATGACCTATTCACCGTGGCATTTTCTAAAATTAATTAGAGTGCCATTACTAGTCTTCAAAAGGGTTTATTTAAAGCTGCTCATTTTTCTTTTTAACAGCTGTTCTTTTCTAAGGTTTTACAGTCCCAAACGAAAAGCGAATGCTGGACAAATAAGACATGCTTTTCCTTTTACAGGAGAGAGATGTTTTCTTGTGACAATCGGTTTATAGGGAATCTCACCCTTTTAACAGGTAGTGATGCATATGAAGTGAGAATGATCCATTGTTTTAGATTACACTGAACAACCAAAAATAAGAACGTGCTTAAAGCCTGGTTCTTGAAACTTTCACTTAGGGTTTGTCTCCACTGGCACTTTGTGGGAAAAACTGTTGTCATTCAGGGGCGTTAAGAAAAACCCTCCCCCGCCCCCATCGACAAAAGTTTTACCTATGAAAAGCGCCCGTGTGAACAGCACTGTGTTGGCAGGAGCACTCTCCTGCTGACATAGCCGCTGCCACTTGTGGGGGGTGAAAGCCATGTTGCTAAAAGCTTCATAGTGTAGCCATAGCCTTAGATATGCGATCCTTAAAACTAACTAAATAAAAAGAAGCCCTACCTTTTCTTTCTTAATGCCCTCACAAATGCGTGATCTCCAACTCATGGTTGATTTCCAGAGTATACGCAGTTTACTGTTCTGAATTTTGGAATTTGCATATATGGGAGATCTGAAATTTCCAACACTAAGTTTTTTTTTTTTCCCCATGGTAGTACTATGGCTCTTATTTTAAAACATTTATTTGTGAAAAAATTCTAGAAGTACAACAGACTTCTGTTTTCCAGTACATAGTAGTGGTAATGATAGAAATAATGCTTGTATTCATCTAAAGCTACAAAAGTGTGGAAGTATCAATATCCCTATAAGACAGAGGGAGAAAACGATGCACAGAGTGGTTTGTATAATTGCGTTTTGATTTCTGATCCCTAATATTTGGCCCATAGCAGTACTTTTTTTCATTGGCTTTCATTTCTTTAGAAAGCCACTTTTTGTTATAAAGAAATGAATTTGTGTACAAGACCTGGGGTTGTAGTTTGCAACTTTGTAGAGCATAAAAACAACCAAATTAAATAAAACAAAAATGCAACTGAAACAATTTCTTATGCCAGTTTCTCATTTTATATTTGACGATGAAATACGTCTGTTGTTTGTTTGCCCTACCTACATAGGGGGATGCACTGGAACAATTCTGCATTGGCAGGGAGATGGATTAGCTGACCTACTCGGTCTTTTCCATCTCCAGCTTGCACAATTTCTCGAGACAGACTTCAACATTCTATTTCACATAATGCAGACAGACATAATGTAATCAGTAAAGTGTTGACAATGCTGATTTAAAACACTTGAAATGAATTAGTCTTCAAGGTCAGGAGTCTGAGCCTTCAATTCCCATCTCTTGTTTCACTTTTTCAGAAGCTATTGTGTTGGCTCTGCTTTCCAGAATGCATGATTGTTCCCAGTAGACTCACTGTACTAGCCTTAGTTTTGTGGGGCAGAGGCGACTCAGGCGTGTTTGCTTGAAGAAACATTTGTGTTTCCCCAATTAGTGGCTGTCTTGGGTCTGGAATAAAGACAAGTTGAGTACTTTCTAGTTTTCTGTTTAGCTGCTTTGAGAATTGCACCAGCATCACACACATCATGCTATAGTTGTAGTTTTCCAGTTTTTTCTTTTCCAACTTTCCTCTTCCTGGAGATAAGTTACAAGCATTTGACTTGAAGAGATTTCTTTTCACTGTATATAGTCTATTTTGCATTAACATCTCCCTAATTTTTACACTCTCACCCGCCATGTTGGTCAGCCAGCCCAGAACCCTGATGTTACTGTATCATTGCTCATTTACCCAATATTCCAAATACGTTTTGTTTGCCCATGTTATAGTTTGACTCCTGTGATCAGGCGAATGAGAGGCATGGTCTGAGCAAAGGTCTGAAACCCAGGAGCTTTTGAGTTGTGATTGTGTCTCTGGCATGAACTCCCTGTGTACCCTTGCACAGGTCACTGTATCTCTTAGTGCCTTCATTTTTCCATCTGTACAATGGAAATAATACTTACTTTCCCCGCATAGGTGGTAAAAGGATTAATAAGTTAACATTTGCAAAGCTCTGGGAAGTGCTAAATTCATTTGGTTTCACTGCTTTTAATTTTGTGTTGTCAGTCTGCTTGTTAATCCCTTCCATACAGTTCTGTTCTTGGTCCTGAATTTGTAGGAGGCAGTGGTGTTTGTAGCGACTCCACTGTTTTTATGTTGCCGTTAGGTTTGGCTATGGAAAGGGAGTACCGGTCATTTGAGGGGATGTGTTGTGTGAGATCTTGTGCTGCCTGGTTGCAGTGACCCACAGTGGTAGTGTGTTAGCAACGCATTGCTTTCTTACCCTCGTGTTACTGACTCCTGCAGCTGTAGTACAAGATCAAAAAGCCCCTCTAGGTTAGGGTGACCAGATTTTAAAGCTCTTAAGTTTGGGCAACCAAGGTGCCTTAATTATTACTATCCTCTGGTGTTGAAGGTTAATGGAAGGTTTTGGGAGCTGAGAAGGACACATGGTGTTTCTGGCTGGTTGTGGTGGTAGATGTCCACTCATACCTTCTTTCCCTGGCAGTGGCTTTGCAACCTCCTGCCCTCAACAGTCGCCATGACCTTCCTTGATCCCTATATTAAAGGATCTTAAACCCCAACAGCTTCTCCAATAAAGTCTCGTAGCACCTCCCCTGCTCAATTGTGCACTCAGTGTATTGTGGTATTGCAAATCCCACTCTTGTGCTGTCTGGTGTGCTCGAGGGTTTGGAGAACTCTTGGCTCCAGCATGAGTTGGATCAGGCACAAGTTGAAGAGGGATGAAGCTCCAGTGCAAATCAGAGGCAACTATGGGCCTTAAGGTAAGGAAAAAGCCTGATGGGGAGAATTTGGCCCACTGCCCATTTATGTTTAAACTGTCATATTTGGCCTCCTGAACTGAACTAACCTTCAGGTTTGGATTGCTGCAAAGCCCTAGGTTGCTGGTTCGCCTGTAGTGCAGTCCTGATGGCTGAAATAAACTCAAGCCTCAGCTGTGACCGGCACAGTGCCCTGTTAATGCCAGTCCTGGGATGCCTCACAACTCTGCCAATGTGCCTCACTCCTGTCTTGCAGGACCCACTGCTATTCTAGCCCTGGACCCCTGTTCTGCCAGTTTACCTTCATCCTAATCTGCAACACCCGTGCTATTCTGTTTTAGCCCTCTCTTGAGTAGTGTCTGTCAACTGTGCCAAATTACATACTGCATTTGTTGTGTGGATGGACATCTCCAATGAGCAAGGGAGAGCAATCAGAAGGAAGTGAAAGTATGCTTCCAGCAAGCAGTGCAAAGCAAATTCCTTAACACACCATGCTTCTTAGCCCCCTGGTCAAGAATACACTATCTAGGCCTACTGTACTGTCCACCTGAACAGTGCCAGTTCCAATTCTAATTGAGTAGCGTTTGAAGGCTACTGGTCTTCAGCATCACTTTGTATTGGCAGAGACCTTATTAAAGGAGGATTCCTTGGGTAGTAATAACATCTCAGGAAACATCACTATCAGTAGAGTTGTAAATCCACTTGGATCATAAATTCCCCAGTGCTGGGGGCAATGCTTTCTCATTAGGTGGAGAAGTCTCAGGCACGACAATGGTGCGGTGTAAATACTAAATACAATAATAAATCAGTTTTCAGCAATTCTCACCCCCTAGATTGAGGTCAGAGAGAAAAGTCACTGGAGGGGAAAACAGCATGGATGGCTGAAATGCTTAATGTCTCCTTGGGGGAGCATAACCCAAAGTTCAGGCATGGCATTTAATTAAAAAAAAAAAATACAGCCACCAAAGAATGAGTATCTGTCAAACAGACAATTAACTGTCTGATGTGAGGAGCCTAACTTTCCAAATGTATAATGCTTCTATGCTAGCACAGAGCTTCCAAACCATCGAACACCTAGGAGGCAATTTGTCATCTCCCTGGGAAAGGAGTGCCATCAATCTGAATGTTGCCAGCATGCAGTGGTCCATGACCACAATTATCATACATCTCAGCCTACCAAGGTCCACGTGTGTGACAAAGACTAGAGTGTGGATATTCTATTAGGAGACTTAAAATGCTGTGGGATTTCTACCACTAGTTTAAATGACTCTCTAACTCCAGTTTCATTAATCTTTGTTTCTGATGTAAATAATTTGCAACATCAAGAATGAAGGGTCACCTTATTTGTGCGCAGCGTAGATAGGGCCAAGGACCGCCTCAACATGAGGGGCATTTAAGGTGCATGATGATTTGCCACCCAGTGGAAGTAGTGTTTGCAGTATTTCCTGTAGGAAATTAAAGCAATACTGCCAACTCCGACGCAGTTTCTGTCTTGCCTTTCTGTTTTTTAGAGCATCTGTCATCATGGTATCTAAGTGCTTATTGGCTTGTAAGATTCTAAGAGTTAGATCCTCGGCGGGTATAATTTGGCATAGCTCTTTTGAAGTCAGTGGAACTACACTGATTTTTACTGGCTGAGGATCTGGCCTCAAGTATGAAGTAAATTAGGCCTTGTCTACACTACAGAGTTTTGTTGACGCTCAGAAAGCATGATTATAAAAACTGGTATTGCATTGTCACACTCACTCCCTCTGTCAGCAGAGTGCATCCACACTTGGGGCACTAGCATCAACAGTGTGAGCAGTGCACTGTCGGTACTTATCCCACAGTCCAGCTCGACACCTTCTGCCCACTAGGTCTTGTGGGAAAGTGGAGCAGATCGTGGCGCATCTTGGGACTGGGCTCATTGTCCTGTGATGCATTGCTTTCTGTCCCAGCATTCCTTGGGCTTCTGGCTTTCTTTTGCGGCATTTTTCAGTGGCCCTTCTTTGCTGTGCAGCCTGGCATCTTTGTGAGAAGGGATGGATCGCGCACTGCTCTCCTATGCTCTTTTAACTGTCATGAAGACATTGCGAATGGCAGTGCAGTTAATCGCAAAGTTCCTAACTGAAGAAGACTTCCAGTTGCCTGACATGCGTTGTGATATGGATAGGAGAAACTTTAGATGGCTTTTGGCATTCACAGAACAGCTGCAGAGGGTGGACCATTGTTTTGGGCTCGGGAAACAAGCACTGAATGGTGAGATCATATCGTCATGCAGGTGTGGGATGATGAGCAGTGGCTACAGAACTTTTGGCTACGGAAAACCACCTTCCTGGAACTGTGTCTGGAGCGCGCCCCAGCACTGTGGTGCAAGGACACCAGAATGAGAGCTGCTCTATCGGTAGACAAGCGTGTAGCAATCACTGTGTGGAAGCGGGTGACTCCAGACTGCTACTGGTTGGTCGTGAATCAATTTTGAGTTGGGAAGTTGATAGCTGGGGCTGTGTTAATGCAAGTGGGCAGGGCAATTTATTGCATTCTGCTATGAAGGACCGTGACTCTGGGAAATGTGCATGAAATAGTGGATGGCTTTGCAGAAATGGGTTTCCCTAACTGTGGGTGGGCGATAGATGACGCACACATTCCAATTTTGGCACCAGACCACCTTGCGACAGAGTACATCAATAGGAAGGGGTACTTCTCCATGGTGTTGCAGGCTCTTGTGGATCACTTTAGGCATTTCACTGGCAGCTTCTTGCTCACCGGAGAGCCACTGCTGAGACTGGCTAAACACCTCCGAAGCGGTGAAGAGTTCCTGGCTGCCTGGCCCACTGGGTGACCCCGCTGGGAGCTTCACTTAGTTGTCTAACTCCACCTCTTCATCAATGAGTTCATCCTCTGGGTTAGGTCCTCTTTCCGCTGCCTCCAAGCCCGCCAAAGTGTCCACGGCTCTTGGCAGTGGAGGTGGGGTTGCCACTGAGGATAGCACCCAGATAGAACTGGCAGGTCTCAGGTGCAGCGCTCATTTGCCTCCCTTGCCTTCTGGTGTGCATGCCTCAGCTCCTTTATCTTTGCTGTGCACTGCAGCGTGTCCTGATCATAGCCCTTTTCTCACAAGCCTCGAGAAATCTCCCCGTAGGTATCCCAGTTCCTCTGGCTCAAGTGCAGCCGTGACTGCACAGCCTCCTTTCCCCATATGCTGAGCAGGTGGTCCAAGTGGGACCATGGTCACCTGGGAAAATGTGATGAGACCTCCCCCGGCCAAGCAAACAAGAAACGGAATTTCAAAAATTTCCAGGGCTTCTTAGGGGGAGGGACAGATGGTTGCTCACCTGGCTGCAGGGCAGTAGAGTTCAAACTGCTGGCCAGAGCGGTCACGATGGGCATTGTGGGACACCTCTTGGAGGCCAATTAAAGTGATAAAATCAAGCGTGGTGTTTACATTGGCACTTCATCAACTAAAGTGTTGCAAAAAAAGGCTTGTTTTTTGTCTGGGTGGTTTTATGTTGTCGCCAGAACAGGGCATTTTGGCCGCCAAAAGTCGGATCGCAATATGTACGCATCCACTGTTTTGTTGACACTTAGTAAGGCAAATCCCTTTAGATTCTCACGTGCATCCTGAGCAAGAGCAGGAGCCAGCGAAACATGATTGTTACCCGTTTTCAGAAAAGCAAGGCCTTGTCTACACTAGAAGGTTGTAGGTCTCTAACTATACTGGTGTACTAAAAGTAGTACAATCCCGACTAGTGTGGATGCAGTTATATCAGTATAAAGATGCTTTATATTGTATAGCTGTTATGGTGTAAGACACCTCTATACCGGTATAACTGCATCTCCAGTGGGCTTGTACTGACATAACTGTGTCTGTAAACAATCGCACCCCAAACTGATGACACAGTTACATTGGTAGAAAAACTGTGTCTAGACCAGGCCTTAGAGTAACAAGAGTGACAAGACTCTCACCAGTACTGTTTCAGTTCACGTTTTGATCCAGGCAACATCTGTAGGGGGAGCCCAGGACATACAGATGTAATCATGAAAAGGAGAATAGTTAGACAGAAAACTTGGTCAATGTAAAGAAGATCTCATGACGATAGCATGTTGCTGTGTAGATGTGTGTGCTGCAGTAGCATCTAACCCTTGGGCATGCAGCATAGTAAGAGATCCCTGCCCGGAGAATATTGCAGCTGTTAAATTGGAGTGTTTAATTCCTCATTGGGAGAAATGGAAATGCAGTATTTGATGGGATCAGCAAATTAGATTTGAGGATCCCGAAAAGGGCATCACAATGTTTTTTCTGATACTGGTGTTAATGTGACATGAAATGTATCCAGCTGTAATTTGAAATTGATAAACTCACCCTACCAGAAATCTTTAAGGTTACCAGAAATAGGTGCAAATGCAAGCTGTGAATTTAGAAAAATATTCTGTAAATATTTGTTCCAGTACATTTGATTCTCAATTTACAATGAAGAAGGGTTCATTCATCTGAAGAGAGATTGCTTAATGGCCTTCTACACGGACAGAACTTTTTTATTAATGTAATGGTGCCAGATTGCATTTGAAGGGCGTTCAGAGATACTAAAGAGACTAAGAAATGCCATTTTAAATAGTAAAGGTATTTGTTTTCATTATGGGTAAATGCCCTTTTATGTTTTGATGCATTTGAGGCTCCTGTGAGGGTATGAGGGAGACTTTTTGTTTTGTATTTAATATCTACAATATGTCTGTGTTAAATATTTTATGTAAAATAACCCTGAGACTTAATTTGTTCCCCCCTGTGTGTAAGAAATCTGTGGAAGGGAACAAGCTAATCAGCCTTCCTATTCACATTTCTGATATATGGCAGGTAAGATGTTCAGATTGTGCTAGGTATTCTTAGGCTGTAGTGTAGACATAACCTATGTCAGCATAATTTATGTTGCTCGGATGTGAATAAACAACCCCCCTGAGTGACATAATCTACACCAACGTATGGGGCTCATGTGCAAGTGATGCCTGACCAACCTGATTGCCTTCTGTGATGAGATAACTGGCTCTGTGGATATGGGGAAAGCGGTGAACGTGATATACCTTGACTTTAGCAAAGCTTTTGATATGGTCTCCCATAGTATTCTTGCCAGCAAGTTAAAGTAGTATGAATTGGATGAATGGACTATAAGGTGGAAAGAAAGCTGGCTAGATCGTTGGGCTCAATGGGTAGTGATCAACGGCTCGATGTCTAGTTGGCAGCCGGTATCAAGCAGAGTGCCCCAGGGGTCGTTCCTGGGGCTGGTTTTGTTCAACATCTTCATTAATGATCTGGATGATGGGATTAATTGCGCCCTCAGCAAGTTCACGGATGACACTGAGCTGTGGGGAGAGGTAGATATGCTTGTGAGTAGGGATAGGGTCCAGAGTGACCTAGACAAATGGGAGGATTGGGCCAAAAGAAAACTGATGAGGTTCAACACGGACAAGTGCAGAGTCCTGCACTTAGGGCAGAAGAATCCCATGCACCGCTACAGGATGGGGACCGACTGGCTAAGCAGCAGTTCTGCAGAAAAGGACCTGGGGATTACAGTGGACGAGAAGCTGGTTATGAGTCAACAGTGTGTCCTTGTTACCAAGAAGGCTAATGGCATATTAGGCTGCATTAGTAGGAGCATTGCCAGCAGATCGAGGGAAGTGATTATTCCCCTCTATTCGGCACTGGTGAGGCCATATCTGGAGTATTGTGTCCAGCTTTGGGCTTCCCCACTACAGAAAGGATGTGAACAAATTGGAGAGGGTCCAGCGGAGGGCAATGAAAATGAATAGGCGACTGGGGCACATGACTTATGAAGAGAGGTTGAGGGTACTGGTCTTATGTAATCTGCAGAAGAGAAGAGTGAGGGGGGATTTGATAGCAGCCTTCAACTACCTGAAGGGGGGGATTGCAAAGAGGATGGAGCGAGGCTGTTCTCAGTGGTGGCAGATGACAGAACAAGGAGCAGTGGTCTCAAGTTGCAGTGGGGGAGGTCTAGGTTGGATATTAGGAAAAAGCATTTCACTGGGAGGGTGGTGAAGCGCTGGAATGGGTTACCTAGGGAGGTGGTGGAATCTCCATTTTTAGAGGTTTTTAAGACCCAGCTTGACAAAGCCCTGGCTGGGATGATTTAGTTGGGGTTGGTCCTGCTTGGAGCAGGGGGTTGGACTAGATGACCTCCTGAGGTCTCTTCCAACCCTAATCTTCTGTGATTCTGTGTGCACAGCGCTGTGTCGGTGGGAGAAGCTCTCTTGCCGACATAGCTTTTGCCGTTCTCAGAGGTGATTTTATTATGCCAACATGAGAGCTCTCTTGTCGGTATAGCGTGTCTTCTCCAGATGAGCTGCAGCAGTGCAGTTGTAGCACTATATGTGTGGACATGACCTGAACAAAAAAATCCCTGTTTCATGGGACCAGGACTCCCATGGGATGGGGTCAGGAAAAGTTATGGGGTCTGTGGACCACTAGGAAACCTCCCAACTCTAATATATGCAGGGCCCTTTGTTTTCAGTTTTTATTTTATTTAATTTTTCCCAGGAATTTTCAGTGTTCTTTACCACAGCAACAAAAACATGTGAAAATCAGTGAAAAAAACTATTAATAATTTTTCTGGGTAAATATTGGGATTTATTTTGGTGGATGGAAAGACGGGGGGAAAAGTATTCAGTAAATTAATGCTTTGAATTCCGCTCATCAGTGTGGTTTGTTGCACAGCTAAAACAGAACTCAAAACACAATGCCACCTCCTGAGTTTAAGAAAACAACGTATCTCTAGTCCCCAAATAAAACTTTTCATTTGAATAGAATGTTTACTGATGTAGACTTTGAACTGTTAGTCTATAAATATTTACATTTTTAATAATTAGGCCACACCATTTGCAGTTCATACACTCAACTTCATCCTTTTTTCCTGTTTTTGTTTTTTAAAACTTTTGAATACTTCCTTGCGTTCTGAAATGTATTCTGATACAGATTTTTGTTTTCTTTCCATTTTAGGTGTCAAATCTTTAAACCATTATCTGCAAAGACTAATGTATTATCGTAATACATGTATCTCCTGCAATGTATTGTATTTTCCTAATAAAACAAGTTATTTTTTATATGTTTGAATGATACAAAAGTAGGGTGAAAATCAGAAAAAAATGAATGATACTTTTGGTAAAGCCTGGGAATTTTTGGGTAAAAATTGGTTAAAACTGAAAATGAAGGGGCATACAGATGCGCCATGGTACATTTCCCCTTACCCCCCCCCCCCCCCATGCTCCCTTCATCTCCTGCAACAGTAGCATGACAGGCTCCCAGCTGAATTGAAATTGGCATGTGACTATAGCGTGTGCTTTATAACCTCTCTGGGAGGACTCTTGGAGAGGCCAGAGTCTGCTACTGTGGAAGTCAATGGCAAAACACCATTTGAAAGTGTGGAGGATGAGCTGAGGCTGGATGAGGAGAAACTACTTCTTCTCTGTGCAGCCTTCAGTCCATAGACATGTTTAGGTTAATTTTCCCCTGCTCCGCCTAGGTCAAATGCCATGTTCCCTTTCTTCACATGGACATGTGGGGGTTTTACACAGACTTTGGAGGCAGGGAGAGTATCTGGAGTAGTGCCCTCCTCCTCTGACCATGGCTTTTTCTCTCCTTTGTGCTGCTTAGTGGGATGAGGGAGGGAAGAGACATAGGGACTATTCTGCTTAATCCAGGCCAAATTTGCGGGGGGGAGGAGGAAAAAGCCATGCGGCATGAGAAAGTAGGAGTCGGAACAATCATCCCCTTGCACGTGGCATTTTCGATCTTCAGTCAGCCTCTCTTTCAGAGATGTGACTTCAGAGCAGTTTTTGTTAAAATACTGAAGAATAAGGAAAGATATAAAATGTGTATAGTTTTCTGAGAAACTAACTCTTTCAATTTCTGGGGGCAATTGTGTTTAGTGTTTGGCCTAATTGCATGCTACTTGCTTGAATCTTGAGGTGTCCTGGAGGACAACTCTGGCAAATACCAAAATCAATTGTTTGTTTAAAATGTATAATTGGGAAGCCATAACCACTCTTACCCCTTCATGAGCTGAGAGAGGCCAGAACAGCTTTTTTTAGTGAATACATTAGATGTATTTCAAATTCTTAGGGGGGATGGGATGGGAAAAATTTATTGCTGGGCAGGGAGTCTCTGGTTTGTATGCACAATAAGGCATCTTTAAAAAACGATACTAGCTGCCTAATAAACAGGAATGGCTCCTGTGGAGCTGTTCTAGTTTGTCATGGGACATAATTAAGGTTGTGGGAGAGCTCCTGGGAAACTTGCAGGAAAGCGTGATTGCCGATTTGCAGGCTTATTTTTAGAATATACTGTATGGGGCACAAGTCTCTTCCCATTAGAGAATGGTAGAACTCCCAATGGTAGAACTCCCAGCGACTTGCCTGTGGTCAGGAGCAGGCATATAGCTTATACAGTGTGCGTGCATTTTATTATCCATCATCTGTAAATCCACTTCCCCATTTTATAGTCTTTGTATGAACTTACTGTAAATTTAATTCCACACGTTGCACAACGACTAATAATCTTGTCAGGACTGTATTTTTGGTCACTGAGATCAGGAAACCAGAGGGCTGGGCCTCCTGCCAGCTCCTAAATGACACAAAGTGCGTAGTGTCATGCCAACAGGAATGTTTTTCTCTCTGTCCACCTGGAACTATCCCGTCATAAATCCTTGTGAAAGAAACAGCCAGACCTACAGTGATGTGCTCCGGGTTCACTCCTAGCTCGTGGGGTGTATGCAATAATTAAAGGATGGGGTAAGTGAGCTCACTACAGCTTGAGGTCTTGAGCAACCAGTGAGAACTCATACAGATGGGTCCGTTGACTCATTCTGCTTCCAAGGTTCAGTGACCTGCTACTATAACAATGTAGGTTGGTGGGTTTGGAGGGAAATTACGAGTTAAGCTCTCCTAAATGCTGTGTGTGTTAGTTACAGTGGGAGAATATATTCAGTTTTTGTAGACTGGCTGTTTGGTCAAAGTTCCCCACTGATTCCTGTGAGTCTTTATATACCCAATTTGGTTCCTTCACTATCCTGAGAAATTCCCTAACACCTGTGATTTTTCAAGGTAAAATTACCATTTACTGCCTGCCTGCAAACTTCATTAAAATGTTTGAGCAAAATGTGCAAAACCTGCCATGCTTAGCCACTGGAGGAACCTGTCCTTGGTCTCATATTGCAGGTGAAATCTCAGGTATGCAAAAATACAAAAACAAAAAAAAACCTCAACCTTTTTTGGCAGGAGAGTTATCATACTAAGAAACCAGCTGTATGATAAGAAATCAAAGGTGGGAATTGCCATCAGGTATGAGGAATAGTGTAGTAAACACATTTGTAATCTGAAGTGATCATAAAGGTGTAAATTCTTACTTACAAACATCTATTCAGTATTTTGCTTGTTTTTAATGGTGAGATGACAAAATGCAGGTATGAAGCTAAGTATAAAATTACCCAAAAAAGTCTACAAACAAGGCCACCCTATTGCTAGAGGTATTAGTCATGCTCTCCTTACCTCTTGTATATAGTACGCAATCCACTAGTATGATGTGTGAAGTGTGCCGCAAAACATATGTGCAAACTTTGGAATGTGTGCGTTTAATAGATCTAGATCTGAGGCCAGTGTTTAATTAGCCATCTCCTCTGGCTTCTTCTCTGGCTCCATGTCTGGCAGTTGTGATTATGGAACAGTTTATGGGGCTTTGTGTAAGGTGGCTATTGCTTCTGAGATGTTTTGTCCTCCAGGATACCTTTTTATATGGTCTCACTTCTGAAGCGAGGAATTTCCCCCTCATAAACTTGGGTCTGGGGGCGTGAGAAGGACAATGGAAGAGAAGATGAGATCCCACAGATATTCACAAAGATCCCCGTCCAGAGCCTAGATGCAAAATACAGCTAACCTTTAAGTCTTACCACTGCTCCAGCTGTATTGTGTCTGGGTTGTTGGCAACTCTGATAGAGGAAACCAAGGTTTATATCGCATAACTGGTACATGGTGTGTGGCAAGAGGGCAAATAATTGAGCTTTATTCCATGTTTGATATGCTGTGGAAGCCAGCACTAGTCTAAGGCATTGGTATCTTTGTGTGGTGCATAGACCAGAAGTTTAAATGGAGATTTCATACATGTAGCAAACCCAGTTGTTCTGTACTCTGCATCTGCTCTTACCATCCATTGTAAAATAAATGCAGTGTATGCCACCCTGCTTTTATATGCATTTGATGAATCTCTCAGAATTTGTCAGCCGCATTTTCCATTATCCTGTATCTGCATTGTCTTGCAATGTACACCAGTGCAAAATGCTACCAAATCAGAATGGGAATGATTTACACTCTTTGCTCTGGGTGTAAATAGCTACGTAAGGTGCAGGGCAATGGAATATGTCCATGTGTATGGCACATTGCTGTGTATTTATGCAAAGCTCCTATACAATGGGTTTCCTTTGTTGAATCAAAAACTAGTTTGCCCAAGTGTCGGGGCCATAGCAGCTGTAGAATTAGATTATAAAAGTAGATTGCAATTACTGAATCTGACTATTGATAGCATACATTTATTTGACTATTTTTCTTTTTATGGAATTGTAACTAAAATGTTGGTTATTTGCATTCTCTGCTTAATTGATCTGCATTGCAAAATCACTATTTATGGAGTGCTTCACGTTTTCAACTATATACATACATATGCCTTTTACAGCTTTATAGTTTAAGTTTTTACTGTACGAAGCTAGCAATTAAGATTGGTGATCTGTTCAGGAAAAAGGTGGAACATCACTAGCAAATCTTTCGTAATGCTTACTTAGCAACATTTTAAAGAATTGCAAAGTGCATAGCAATGCTATGTAAAGGCTTTCAGTATAGTTATTCCTTTAGTCAAACTGGATGATTCATCATAGCTAACATTTGGCTCACCCTTCGTTCCTTTGGGTTCATGTATGTGCTGTGCTGATTAATGAAATGGTTTGCCTAAATAAATAAGTATATGGCAGTCTATTATTAAAGATTAGCTTTGAATTGTGCATGTTGTTAATGAAGCTGGGATGGATCACACCAGATACTCAGCAGGATTTAGTGCTTTAGATCTTTGCTGCTGTCCCCTGCAAAGTGTCGTTTATATGGCCTGCTTAACTTCGTTCATAACAATAGAGATGCCTTAGAGGTGAACTGGGAAGCTTTTGTAAGCACTTTTTTTTTTTCAGAAGATTTGAGCTCCCAGCCACGTCCATAAAGGTTTCTGTGTTGGAATACAAATAAATTGTGTAAGGTGTTTGAAAATCAGATCCTCCTTACCTGCAGAAATTTTTAGCCTGAGAAATTTAGGTGCTGAGCACCCCGCAAATACTATTGAAATGAGTGTGAGTCAAGGGCACTCTGCACCACACAGGGTAAGGAAAAACACTGCAACAACTGATGACCCAGACCTTGTACTATCAGGGTCTTGATATACTAACCTTGCAGGCATGCAAGGGCCATCTTTTTTCCCCCTCAAGAATTTGGGGAAAAAGTGGGGCAGGAGATGGTGCTAGAAGTGATTGTTGACAGCTATTGTTATTCATGTGGTTAATTTTGCTTGTCTGGCCAGTCTGTTGAATTCATTGAATCTGCTCAATGTGTTAGAAGATTTTAATTTTTTGTTTCATTTTTTTTTAAAAGTTTTTTCAAGTGTCCAGTGATTAGGATGAAGGCTTAAAAAAAAATCAAAATAAACCAATAATTAAAAGTTGGTTTGGGAATGCAAATTTCCAAACTAGATTACGTTCTTGAGCTGCTGGTATTCTCAGGGGGAAAGAAAAAAAGAAAAAAAACCCACGAATACCAGATATTTAAAAGCCTTCGCATTTTGATTTGAGAGAGTATTTCGTACATGCAGCACCAATGTGAAGCCATAAGTAAGCTTTGCTAGGAATTTGTAAGCAAGAAACAAGCATGTCTGTCTTTTTCTCTCTAGAATGATGAAGTCCTCTGTACATACAGAAGAGGATGACTTTGTTCCAGAGCTTCAGAGAAGCATTCATCCCCGAGAGAGGCCGGATTGGGAAGAGACTCTCAGTGCTATGGTAAAGCATTGTTATATTTTATATATGCCTTGCTTTCTGTCCTGATCAGTGTTAGAATGATCTGCCCATTGATTCTTTTATAGTTATAGATTTTGATGTGATGTTCTTCTATTTCAAATCATTACGCTGATTACACAGGAGTCTGAAGAATAGTGGGATGCATTCCTTCCTCTTGCAATTCACTGATGGGGGAGAAACACACGCATGGAGGTTCTGTCCTATTAATACATGCCCCTAAGCAGGCCTAGTAATCAATTAAATGGTCCATAATGTCACAGTGATTTTCAGTCTGCATTAACCTCTTATTCAGCAACTATCTCCAGTACGAGGGGAACATCTAGTAAAAACATGCTCTTCAAAGCACACAGTGTTGCACAGAGAAGATTAGCAATATGTTGGCTGTGCCTACATAAATAAAACATTGGCTTCAAAACTAAACCCCCACAGTGAATAGAACAGTGGAAAATTAACCAGCTAGTGCATGTTTCCATGCTCCGTGAAGTCAATGGAAAGCAGGCGTTGAGTTGGGCCATGACAGTTGTGGCCTGATTTTTCAAATGAGCTGAGCACCTTGAGCTCAGGTTGACTCGAGTGAGAGCTGGGATTGCTCAGTTTTGGAAATCAGGCTGTTACTCTGTTAGCAATTTCAGTGGACTTCCTTACTTGGTGGCCTCGTTAAGTGATCTTAGGTCACAGCACCATGGCCTGACTTCTGTTAGCGTCAGGCTAGCTGGAACTTGTGGTGTATGTTCATTTTATAATTTCTAATGTGAACCAAATTGCCTTATTAACCAACGAGACTGGTGGGAAAATTCTACTCCAGTGACTGAGATATTGATTCTCTGTGTGTGGGATGGGTTTTTAATCCCCTGCTTCAGAAGAGCTGGGTGCAATACCCTTCCAAGTAAACACCTGGTAGTAAAAAATTCACTGTCTTCATTTGTGATCAGTAAATATTTTGTGCTTTTGTTGTGTCCCCTTTGGATTTGCAGGGCTCATTTTGCATGAGTGTCAAGGTGGGACTCTTTACCAACAATGGCAAAGATAGGCAGGTCAATATTTTAAAAGTAAGCCTCGTGCCCCAATCATTTTCTTACTTTTTGGTCAGATGATTCTGACTCAACCGTGTCACTTATGCACCTTCCTAATGCCTGAATTGTTTTTTCTGGAGGAGTCACTGCTTTTTGTCTTCAGCAATGTTATTGCTGGCAGGATAAATATTCTTTGTCTTCTGATTTTTCTCTTCTCTTCCTACTGTGTCTGACATCATTCTCTCTCCTTTCCTTCCCTCTGCATGCTCCTCCCCCCATAGCATGCTTCAAGCATTAGATGGTAGCAGAAATTCTGATGTCTAATAAGTTCTATTAGCAGTACATATCTAATGCTAATAGAGCTTCTTGCTGTCCCTGCTGAGACAGCATGCCATGCTGTCTAGGGGCTGGGGGAATTTCCATTATTGCACAGGGAGCGTGTATCTAAATCCCACACTTTGAAATGAACAGTGGGCTTAGAATTATATTAACTCCTCCCCTGCCACACTGGGGTGGGTGTCCTTGGCTTTTCCTGTGTTTGTGATCAGGACGTTCAAACAATGATCTTTCAGGGTATTCCTCCATGTAAGGAATCCTAAGGCACTGACAGTGCTGGTTGAATACTTCGGTAACGCTGCATTGGAAACACGGTTTCAGTTGCTTCTGCGGCGGTCTTGCAAGTATATCCATTATATGTTCCAGGCCAACAACCCAATGAAGGTCAGGACTCTAAATCCAGTGGGCTCTTCTTAAAAACTAGGACCTTTTGTCACTTGAAAAGATTTCTTAAGGTTTTCTTGGTCTGTCTTTGTGGCAGGGTAGAGTCATCATACTCCCTACAGAAGCTCTGAGTAACAATGGAGTTGTCCCGCCATAAGTTATAACCCTGTCACATATGCAGCAGTATTTATACCGCAATACCTTTCCAAATGACCTTTAGAGCAAGGACATTGGATACCCTGGATTCATTCTTTGCCTGACAGTGAGAAAGCATACTTTTCAACATCACTTAGTTTCACAGAGCCAACAAGCCTTGTTGAGGCTCAATTCAGGTGAAACACAGTGCTGCTTATGAAGCCATATAAGAATCAGACAGAGTAATCAAGCAGGGCATTTTGAATTCAAAAACATATTTGCTAGAAGAATTTGAAGAAGGTATACCTACATGGATCACTAAAGCATGAAAGGTGATTTGATATCTGATGGTGTTAAATGGGGGGGGTATTTTGTGTTGACTGTTCTTTTACATAACGTTCAGAAAACGTACAGATAGCAAGTGTATGTAGAAAATGAGTTACCATCTACCTCCTAGTGGGGTTGTATCTTCATTTTACAGATGGGGAAACCAGCAAAGAGAGCACCATGCACACTTAATATGATGATATTTTGTTCCAAAGTTTATTTTCAAGCAAAACCAATAACGTTTTGGGTTCATCGGTGTTTGTGTCCCCTATTGCTTCCCTGTGTTGCTTTGTCTGTTTGTGACTCTTTACCTCCCATCCATCCTTTGTTAATTCTACCTGTCTCCAATCATTCCCTCCTGGATTGTTTTTCCTCTATATGTCTCCTTTTCTTGTCTGTACCTCATACTGCTCCTTCACTGTAACTTAGCGGGTAGCTGCATAGGTACACCATTGATACTGCATGTATGAGAACCAGGTCTACTCCTAATCCATCTTGTTCAGCAAGCAGTACGTGCTTGTGTCCTTTGCTAGCATCATGCTTCTGAGTGCTTCCTAAGATTCAAGAGCTTGGTAGTCTTTGGTTGGGCAACTCATTGCCTGTAACCTATAGATGTGTCTCTTGACTGCAGATCTCCAGTTCATTCATCAGTGGTCCTATTGACTTCCATGGGACTGTTCATGTGCCTACTTATACATGGGCTTAAATGCTTTGGATTGGGGCCTAACTAGGCAATGGAGAGGCTGCAACAGCTGGCAAATGATTGAGTACTGAAATTTATCTTTCATGTTAATTCACTATTTCTTTTATCAGTAGATCTTTTTTTTAATCCACTCTGTTTCCTAGTTTATAATTTCTTTGAGGTGCTATCCAGGTGTTGGAATATTTTTGTTTTGTTTTATTTTCTATTTAAGAATTGCATATGTAAGGAGAGACATGAAGGGAATAGTTTTTTTAAAAAAAGTATAAACAGGAACCATAAAGTGAGGAGCTTATGTAAAATTATTTTTTGCTGCCTAGGGACATGATCCTGTTCCCATTAAAGTCAATAGAAGCTTGGCAGTTGATGTCAGGGCTTGAGGTAATAAGACAGGTGAAGACGTTTGGTTTTTTTTAAATATATACCCTGTTTAACCTGTGCTCCATCTGAGAGTGGCAAGTTTCCAGAAAATGTTGCTTCTGATTCTTTTCTTGTTCTAGTGTCTCTCTTGTATGTACAGTTCTCTGATACAGGGAATAACTGTCATTTTCTAATGATGAATCTGAACGATTAGCCATTTGAATGGAAAAATGAATTAGCAAGTAGTTGTGAGTTTGGGCCACTGTGATGCTTCAGGAAATGATTAAAAATCCTGTAGAAATAGCCTGTAAATTCTGTAGGGATTGTCTGCCTAATGTCACCAAGAACACCACCCCAGGCTCTCTCCCCCCTCTGGGCCCCCCCTCCCCCATTCTTGAGTAAACACCTTCCCCAGACAAACACTCCAGATGCCCTCCATTTCCTCTACTTTTTTCCCCTGCAGGAGAGCTTCAGGATCACATACCTTGCAGGAAAGGAAGGAGAATATGGATGTCAGTTGTGGGAAGGTGGAGAAAGAGAGTGACTTCAGGCCAGGCAGCCAATAATCTTGTCGCAATTTGTGTCCTGCAGCTAAAAACTCAGGAGAATTGGGTTGAAAACGTTGGGCCTCCTGGAGTGAAATTCAGAAAACGCATTTAGCTGCTCGCAAGACGTTTCCAGTGGCCCAAGTCCTGAGCCTAAGGAAATTGGATGTGGTTGAAGTTTTCATTGCCGTGTTTTTCCAGAGGTGGAGTTGGCTCAATTAGAAAATTAAAAGTTAACATTACTCATGACATCAGTGGGTTGGGTTTCATTGTTCCCTTGAGCACACCAGGTAGGCTCCACATAGGGGAGCAGGGTCCACCCACCTGGAACAACTTGCAGGATCAGAGCCTCAAGCAGTTTTACTCTTAGAACCAATATGGCCCTTAATGCATTCACCACTGATTCGCTCCTTAGAACCTGTCCTCCTAGACAGCCAGAGATTCAAGTGTCTGTAACAAATACCATTTGAGAAGGATGATGATGAAAATTTGGCTCTGGCATTTCCCGCTTTATTGCGCTGCCAGGTGTGATGCAACCTGGAACAGACATACGAGGCAACTGAAGCTGAAATGTCCAGTCTTGGATTTGTATTCATGGTGTAATTTCAACCTGATGATCACCTGAATAAATTGTAGACAGGTAGAAGCAGTTTCAGTTACTCATGTTTACTCTGTTCAGTGTATAAATTCCCTTTTCCAATGTTCCTCCCCAATTTCATCTTAATGGTCAAAGCATATAGAGAGAGGAGTTCATGTTTTCAGGGTGTTTGATTTAGATGTCCTGAATTGTAGATTTCTGTCGTCTGTTTAGACTGTGCCATTTACCATATATTATATCTTTCCAGGTAATATATTAAGCCTGGGATTTCCCCCTTTGCTCTCTTTCTTTTTTTTGGAAAACATGTCCTGTGAGGAAAGATTGAAAGAATTGGGCATGTTAGTTTAGGATAGTGATGACTGACAGGAGACCCGGATGTCTTCAAAATATGATAAAAAGGACAGTGATGGATTGCTCTTCACGTCCACTGAGGGTAAGACAAAAAGTAATCAGCTTCGTTTGCAGCAAGGGACATTTAGGTTAGATGTTAAAAAAAACTAGAGGGATAGTTAAGCACTGGATACCAAGGGAGGTTTTGGAATCTCTACCATTGGAAGGTTTTAAGAACAGGTTAGACAAACACCTGCCAGCGATGGTCTTCCAGGTTTACTTGGTCCTGCCTCTGCATCGGGGGCAGGGGGTGGATTATATGACCTCTTGGAGTCCTTTCCAACCCTTCGTTTCTCTGATTCTTTCACTGCATTCCTATCAGCCATTCAGTTTGCTGACTCCTCCAATAGCTGATTCCTTGTTTTATGCACGAGAAGCTTGTACTTTCATAAATTAAGATTTATTTTTGGTTAGTATCTGCAGAGGTCACAAATGGCAGGTTTTGCTGTTTCTTAATTTAGCCCATGGATAATGGAAGCGCTAATGGATGGCTGTTCTTTGGGAGTAGTACTGATCTTTTTTTTTTTTCACCCCACGGCTTTCAGGGGTAAACAGCTGGCACAGATATATGCAGGACTTTGTCATTGTAAGCAAATTATGCATTCCGCCCAGGTAAGCAAATGCTGACCCTAGCAGCAATACTGAGGGCTTGGAAGGTGCTGTCAAAATGGGTCTGCAGTGCTCATCCATTCGTGTGTCGGACTGTGCTGTTTGCGTTTGTGCATGCATTCTTTTCTCTTGGAATAATTCACGTATTTATTTGCACTAAGATGATCACAATGGTTTTTTTTCCCCCTTTCCTGCCAGAAAGTAATCATAAGCACTTATAGAGTGCTTTATGTTTTCAAAACGCTGGACTAATGCATAATAAATAACAAATGGTCTCTGTATGTGTTTGTAGATTGCGAAGAGGTGGTGGCTTGAGATGCTGTGAACACTAAAAAGAGCAGGAACTGTCTATTTTTAGGGCACCCATCGCCATAAGTATAAGTTAATTTAGAGCACTCAGATACGTGCTCCATCTTTCACTGGAAATTGTTTTATCTATCTTTCACAATACAGTAGAATCTCAGAGTTACAAACATAAGAGTTACGAACTGACCAGTCACCCACACACCTCATTTGGAACCTGAAGTATGCACTCAGGCAGCAGCAAAAAAACCAAACCAAAACAAAAAAACCCCAAAAATCTAATAGTCAGTACTGTGTTAAATCTAAACTACTAATAAAAAGGGAAAGCAGCAGTTTTCTTCTGCATAGTAAAAAGTTTCAAAGCTGTTTTAAGTCAACGTTCAGTTGCAAACTTCTGAAAAACAACCATAATGTTTTGTTCAGAGATATGAACATTTTAGAGTTGCAAACCACCTCCATTCCAGAGGTGTTCATAACTCTGAGGTTCTACTATAGATCTCAAAAAGCAGTTGTCAGACTTCATGTTTGAATAGAAAGGTAAATGTTTTGGGTTGCAGGTTGGGCTGGTTTGCAGCCTTTTGTGGTCATTTCACAAAGAGTTTGAAGTCCTGCAAGGTAAATATGAGAGCCCAGCTGAATGAGACCTAGCAATAGGTTGACCAGGTGTCCAGTTTTCGACCAGAACGCCCGGTTGAAAAGGGACCTTGGCGGCTCCACTCAGCACCGCTGACCGGGCTGTTAAAAGTGCAGTCGCCGGTGCTGCAGAGCTCAGGCAGGCTAGTCCCTACCTGTCCTGGCTGGCACTGCGCTGTACCCTGGAAGTGGCTATCAGGTCCAGCTCCTAGGCAGAGGGGCCATGAGGCTCAGCAGGCTGTTCCTGCCTGCTCTGAACACCAGCTCCACACTCCCATTGGCCGGAAGCTGGGGGGCGGTGCCTGCAGGTGAGAGCTGTGTGCGCAGAGCCGCCTGCCACACCTCCGCTTAGGAGCCAGAACTGGGGGCCACTTCTGAGCCACAGTGCGGTCCGTGATGCCAGGACAGGCAGGAAGCCTGCCTTAGCCTCCCTGCTGCGCTGCTGACTGGGAGCTGCCAGAGGTAACCCCGCCCCCCAAACCCCTGCCCCAACCCTGAGCCCTCCAAACCCGGAACCCCCTCCTGCGCCCCAAACCCCTCATCCCCACCCCCCGCTGGAGCCCTCACCCCCTCCCGCACCCCAAGCCCCGTCCCAGCCTGCAGCCCCCTTCTGCACCCTGAACCCCTCATTTCTGGCCGCACTCCAGTTAGAGCCCTCACTCCCTCCTGTACCCAAACCCCCTGCCCCAGCCCAGTGAAAGTGAGTGAGGGTGGGGGAAAGTGAGTGTCTGAGGAAGGGGGAATGGAGTGGGGGCGCGGGCAGGGTCTTGGGGAAGGGGGTGGGGCTTCCAAGAAGGGGTGGGGCTAGGATGTTCGGTTTTGTGGGATTAGAAAGTTGGCAACCCTACGAGGATGAAAGAGTTTCTGTGTGTTGGATTTTGTCAGCGGGGATGTTGTTACTTGTTTTGGCTGTATGTTTAGAATATTAGAGCTATTTGTTAGTATTATCAGGGCATAAATTTTTGAAAGCAAATGATGTAATTAAACTCTGAGAGTCTTGTTCTCAAAATAAAGAGAAAACATTTCTCAGTGGATATTTCACATGCAGATTGAGGTTAGGATTTCTGTAGTGCTATCAGGGGGCTAGCCACTAAAAGGGGATCACTCTGGTGTTTTTGTCCAATAAGCCTTTCATCTAGAACAAGGAAAGTATATGTGTATGTGATATGCTGGTGCAGTGGGGTATACAAACTCTACACTGCCCAGGAAAAGGGGTAAGGAGCAACTGTGGATTCAACCAGTCTCATCTAGCTTCATTTGCAATAAGTGTCAGCAGGGCAAAAATTCTCATAGAATATTTACTGGAGCCTCCCACATCTTCTCTCTTCCTTCGTCCCCCCGGCCAATATGTATAAAAACTCCAGGGCCCAGCAGGATTGCAAGGGTGTACTTGGGGCTCCAGGCTTCAGCCGCTGGGCTAGGAGAGGGAGCACGGGGTTTCTGCTTGAGGCAGGATGGTGGGGTGGTTGAGCTTGGGGCTTCTGCCCGATGGGGAAGCAGGGCTCTGGGCTTCAACTGCAGGCTTTACTACCGCAGGGGGGGGGTGTGTGCGCTGCCCTCCAGGTTTGAAAATATGTACTTTCCCTTCTCTGTGCTTTTGAAAAGGCTTAATTTCTCTGTGCATAGTACTTTGCTTAGTTTAAAACAGTCTGTGAAATAAAAATGACTTTCGCCCAGCATGGAGCATCCCTGGGAGTCTCTGATAATTGGCACAATCATTTAATTGGCACATAGGCTTCCACTGGAGTTTGACAATTAAAAGGATTCAATTATACCAGAATGGAAACTGTAACTTGGGCAGTAGGTATTAATTTATAACAGTCATTTCATTTTAATTTGCAAAGCTGGAGAACTAATATTGTTTGTTCTTTATACACACTGAAAACAGAGCAAACCCATCTTGCAGTGCAATTTTACACAAAGAGGAAAACTTACCAGTCATCTAGGATTCCCTTGCATCCTTAGTATGTTGTGGTATGCTGAGTAGTGAGGAGCTCAGGATTTACCCTACACATATTGTTTGAATGCACTCAGACTTTTCCAAGATGTGTACCCACAGGAGCTGCCTGCCTTCTTCATATGTGCTCTCAAGCCCAAAGCTTAGCAATTAGTAATGATTAATAATAATTTACAGTCAGCCTGGAAGTAGTTTAACTTAAGGTTTTCCTGCTGACATGGGCAGGATTGTTGTTAAGAAGAAGAATTTGTCTTGGAGATGACTGCTAATGTGAAATGCTTTGAAAGGGAGGGGGTAAAAAGGAAGGAATTAAGGAATGTGATTAAGGAATGTAGCAGTTACCTTTAAACGGGGTATTAAAGTTCTGCCAGAAATGTTTTTCTTTTTCAGATGTCTTTCTCATCTGTCTTATTGCTGATGTGCTGATCACCTCTGTTTTGTCATTTGTGTGGATCTTTGCACCTAGAAATAAGCACAGATGGGTTTAGGCTGGCCATTCAAGGTCTTTTGCCCTCATGGACACGTGCTACAGTAAGCCCATGGTGCGCCAGTGTCTGTCTTGGAATGAACAACGGTGCACTGCAGTAAATGCAGTCTCTTGCAGTGTGAGATAGTTTGTTCATGCGTTTGCATAACAGCACCAGCAACTCTTCCCTTTAATTTTAAAGAGGCAAATAAATAAACAAATGATGGTACTGCAGCTGAAATTTTGAATGCACGCTTATAATTCAAAGCTAAGGTTGCCACAGCACTGATAATCCTCTGCCACACTGCGTACAAAGGCATAAAGGTGTTTTAATGTGCATTGTGCAAAATGTGCCTACGCTATGGTACTGTATATATACTGCTCTGCTAAACGGCATGCATAATTTCCATATTAACTGTAATTTGGCAAGAAGGGCCAAGTTATGATTAATGTGGGAACTGCAGCTCTGAATTTCATGATGTTTGTGTATGCAGCGTAGCTGTAGCATGGTCAGTCCAGGGTATTAGAGAGACGAGATGGGTGACATAATATCTTTTATTGGACCAGCTCTCACCAACAGAAGTGGTCCAGTAAAAGATACTACCTCAGCCACCTTGATCTTATAATGTTTGTGTGTTAGAATCTTTGCATTAAAATACAGACCCTTTCATAGGTCTCTGTTGTATATTGAGCATCTTATGGTTGCTCTCTTTGTCTCAGCCCACTTTCTTACTGGTGAAAACAACAACAGATAATACCACCTGAGTTGGGACACGTCCGTCATGATTCGAGGTGCAAAGGGTGGGATTAACGTTGGAGAATGAACTATCTTCTCACCTTTCCAGATGGTCCCTCTTTAGGTAGTTTGTAATGCTGCAGTGTGGGAAATGCTGCAGTTATCTAAGAAGCTGTGCGTCCTTGCTAGGTAAGACTCTAGATTTCTAGGGCTGTCAATCAGTTTTCACCAGCACTAGATTGCTTAGAAGAAAAAAAAAAAATGTATGTGGGAGCTGAAGAAATTGGCTTTTTTATAAGGAACCTTTTTAAAAATCAACATCCTTTGACAAATCATGAAAAGCTGGTGTTTAACTTTCTCTTCTTTATTTTCAAAACCTAGGGATGGATCTTAATTGCAGTTCAACTGGGGTGGGGAAGTTCAGCATTTCATAATGGCTTCAAGCTTGAATATTCTATTTAGCACTTGAAATACATCCAGAGAGTGCAGAAAGAGGCTGAGAGCTGTTTCTGAATCACTGTTAATATGTTTGCAGCATTTATTTAAAAAAAAAAAAATCAGTAAACCACTCTTGGTGGGAAGAATTCATTCTCCAGCATGATTCAACAGCAGTCAGTTGTGAAGCAATTAATTAGCCACTGAAAGTTATGGAGATCTTTAGTTTGAACTGTTGTCCAGTACATTCAGTTTAATACTCCCTTGCTAGGTTTTTGCCAGTCATTGTGGTGGTAGTGTAATTTTGCATGGTGGTACATATTGTAAAGTGGGCAAGCTGTCTTGGTAGGTGTTAGTACAGATAATGTAGTTGTGGAGCATTTTGAGCACAATCCTGGGGATAACTTTCATGTAATAGCCATAATTTCTGGGTGTTAGTCATAGAGTTGTAGTAACGAAGTTTGCATGGATTGTGCTGCTAGGCTTTTCCATTCATCAGGGTTTTTAAGCTTCTTGATCAGAGTCACCCTGCAGACCAAGGTGTGTCTCATTTAGTTCCTTTACCCAGGTCTGGATTAAGGCATAGGTACTACACGTCCCACGTCCGGAGGTGTTCTGAAATAATAGCTCAGTGAGGTGTGAACTGCCCCTTGCATCTGAGTGGAGTGCTAACTCTCAAGAACCCATGCTCTAGGGGAGCCTAGCAATATCGCCCGCCAGAGGACTCTGTGTGTGTGGCCGCAGTGGGGTCCATCTCATGGTCTGCTCAGGATTCCCTTAAAAGTCCAGCCCTGCCCCTTTACCTTTGGCTTTCCAAATAGTCACTTCCCAAGTGGAAATCAGACCATTGGCCTTCATATATAAAGTGTGGGATTTTCAAAAGGGCTCAGAGTTCACCTAATGCTGCTGCTGTTGGACTCGGTGGTAAAAATCCCACTAATTTCAAAGTGCTGAGCACTTTTGAAAATCTCAGCCTAAAGACCTCATTTTAATCTTGTATTGGTGTATCAGAAGAATAGTGAAATCTGGTTTACACTGGTGTAAGTGAGATCAGAATTAGGGCATCTGAGTCAAATTTTACTTAAAATTATTCCAGTGCAAATCTGGAGTAACTCCAGTGGTTTAAATGGAGTTACTCTAGGGATATATCAATGTACCTCAGAACAGATTTGGTCCTAAGATTATTTTGTCCTATCTCAATGGAGTCATCTTGTTCTCAGACACTCATACTACAAGCTGGCCATGCATTCTCACAATTGTCTTGTTGATCATTCTGTTTCAAACAAGCTGAGAGCTGTAGAGAAGGGGAACTTTTGGTTCTGCATTTCCTCTTGATCTGGTATGTGGCCTAAGCTGCAAACAAGAAATTACTGCTCTGCTTGAAAGCCTCTAGAGGGACTACTTGGCGAACCAAAAATTGTAACTATTAATTCTTAGTTTGTGGTACAGCATTTTTCCTTTTGTTTGTATGTGGTCAGCTGGGTAATACTGGTTACTGAAACTGGATATGATATACTGTATTACAGCTATGTACATTTTAGGGCTGGCCTGGTTTTACCTCAGCCTCTTGGTGCTGTAGTCTAAACGTGTGGGAGATGCATGGTCGAAAAGGTCCAGGATTTAAAACTCTTCCCATCTAGTCGCTGCAGGAGAGAATGAAAATTTCCTGGGAGGATTAAGGGGCTAAACTATCAGTTTCTGCAAAATCCCCCAGCTTTCATTTAAACAAACAAATGAACAAAATGTTGCTAACTGCCTTCCTGATTCTGCTGACACCACTACAGCCTCTGTTGCTGCTCTTAATTCACTGCTGCATGGGAAAGCCAAAAGTTAATTAAACTCTGGTGAGTTTAACTTCTGCTGTTCAGAACCTTGTGGATGGTTAACGGCATGTTGTTGGTGTGTATATAACTTACGTTGCTGTGACATTGAGGTGTGCGAAACAAGTGGATCTTACACCAGTTGTGCATTCAGAATCTACTTAAAGTGCCTGCAACTCCCATGGAAGTCAAAATCAGGGCCCAGTTTTGCTCTCAGTGACAGAAGCATATGACAGAGCTGAGTATAAATTGCTTTTTGTTCTGCCTTCCCAGCTTCTGCCCCTTCTCTCCCCCCACTCCATGTCCAAATCACTTTGTTTGTAGACACACCGTTTATGACCATCTTACTTATTGTCATTTACATCATCACTGAATATGGCCAAGGGACCTTCACTAAAGTTGCACCTGCTGGTTCCGAGCTGACTTCAAGCCAGTAATTTTGATTTTTTTTCCATGTAAAAGAAATGTATTTCAGCACAATAACCCAAAGCCTCCCTTGTTCTTTTGTATTTAAACTGCAGTAAATCAATAGACTATGGAAATCGTGCCTCTTAACAGCGTTGATTTTTTTTTAAAGCAAGCAAGAAAGTAACTGAAATCAAGGCGTGATGTTCACTGGATATTTTGTTCCCTGTGGTTTGTTTTCAGATACATTCTGTAAGCTGTACAGAAGACTTTAATCCTGGCTGCCTTTCCCACGCATATTGTATGTGAGGTTTTTGTTCCTTAAAGTACATTCCTTAGCCAATATACTGTTAAGTAGGGCAGTGCACTGTATGCAGCTCCTTGTGTTGAGCTCGTCTTTGTGAATGTAATAAGGGGCTCTCACTGTAGCCTCTCCAGAGCAGTGTCAAATCCAACCTTAAGGCTCCCAGGTAGTTATCATGCTCATGTTGTCATTAGGAGCTAAGCACTCATTTGGCTTGATGCATCTGTTGTGTGTCTCTTAAAAAAACAAACCTCACCTATGAAATAACAGACAGGAAATGCAAGTGTGGGACTTCTGTGGTGGTTCTTCCCAGCAAGTACAGATGAGGGACTTAAATTTTGTGTAAGTCTTATGCTGGCTGTCTGTACAAGGATGAATTTCACATACCATGCGGAGGTTTCTGTGTTCAAGGTGCTGCAGCGTGTGTCACTCTGTGTGACAGGCTCCATTTCCAGGACTTGTATTACGTACTATCCTTAGGCCCAGGGGGCTGGATCCTTGCTTTTAGTGACATATATGCAGGGCAGATCAATATATACTGCAAACGCCAGAAAAGTGAGAGATGAATAACCAGGAGTGAGCGTGAGCTACATTTTTCTTTACCTGTAGAGGTACATGAGGCCGATAAATGGATGACCCAACTCCTCCTCCAAGATTCCACTGCTGCTCTGAAGATAGAAGCATCCCTTAAAATTTGCCTGCTCATGACAGTATTTAAAAGCCTATCTTTGGAGAGGAGATGCTAGGAATAGAAAAATGCACCCTGTGTAGTCCTTGAAATAGAATAATTCACTGTAAATTACACCATGCAGTAATTATTGGCTAAAAAAATTCAACCACAGTGACAAAGAATGTGAAAAATGCAGTTGAACGTTCTAAACTCCAAAAATAATACAAATCAAAAGCTTTTTTTTCTTTTTTTAAATCTTGGTTTCTGGGTGCTGGAATTGACAATGTTCAGAGTCGATGCACCGTACTGACAGCAAGCACCGCCCCTTCTCTCACTAGCTCTTTTCTATCATATTTCTCTCATCTGTCACGAGCTATAGAAGAGGCGCAGGCAACTGAATTGCTCTCTTTATTCTCTTGAGCAAAAGGGTTGTCCCATTGTGTAGGGATAGCTGTCCACAAATAAATAGTAATATTTGCACTTCTCCAGTGCCTTTCATCCAAGAATCGAATGACCAGATGTCCCAATTTTATAGGGACAGTCCTGATATTTGGAGCTTTGTCATATATAGGCGTCTCTCTCTCTCTCACACACGCACACACGTATGTCCTGATTTTTCACAATGTCTGGTCACCCTATCCAAGAATCTCAAAAGTATGTAGAGACTTCAGTGACTGCGACCCTACAACATCCTTGTGAGGTCTCTCAGTTTTACTGCCATTTTACACAGGAGGAAATGAAGAGAGACAGAGATGAAGTGACTTGCCCAAGGTGATGTAGTAATTGTGTGACAGAGCTGAGGACAGATCCCACGTCTCCCTGAATCACCAGTCTTGTGTCTTAATCAGCGAGACTACACATCCTCCAATTAAAATGACAAGAATTTCTTGCTGTGCTTTAAAAAACACAAGAAACATGCGGCTTCCCAGTGTGACATAACTAGACCTTTTCATGCCTTTGTGCAGTGGGGATCAAAGAACTCTGCATTGGGTGAGGAACAAGGAGAAGATTTAATAATACTGATTTTTTTTTTGGTACAATAACTTCTTTTTTGGTAACATTTTGACAGAGTTCACAGTCCTTTATTCATTCCTGAAAAACGCCTCTGTGACCTGCACCAAGTTCTCACAGCTATTTCTCTGCACGGAGTGGCATGAGTTGCTATAATTAAAGAATATATCAGGACCTTCAATCCTTACTTGCTGTATCTGGAATGTGAAATGTATTTAATCCTTTCTAACGGCAGTGTGGGGCCCCAATCTTTTCTGTGTGAGGGTGCACTAGATTACACAATGATGCTCTTGTATCAGAAGAGAGCTCTTGGTTTTGCATAGCCGTAGATGATTGTTCAGTGTTCAACTGCTGCACTCTGCTGATCAGGCCATAAATAGCATCTAAATCCAGTACATTTTTGCAAACAGACTCAAGTTGGAAATCCAGTTTTTTCCCCCTTTTGGAAGCTGTTAATCGAATAATGTACCACTTAGATTTTGTTTTCAAGCTGAGAATTTTAACCTGCCTAAAGGATTTGAATTTCCTATTAATTTTTATTGGGTGTACAAATCTCATAGGCAATCTTGAAAACGTCACTCTGAAAGTATTGAAATGCACCTACTGTGATATTTAACTGCATATGCAAAAATTTCTTATAAAACCATATACAGTACTTACATCCAGCAATTTAAACAGTGTCAGCTGATCATAAAGAACTCCCAAATACTTGTATTCATGTCAAACAGTGCTACTGTATGCAAGAGACTTCAGTAACATATGCAATTATTTTGTCCAGTTTCTATACTCTCTGTCCAGTTCAAACAAAGGGCCCAATTCTGCAGCCCTCATTTACCTTCAAGGGTGCTGCGCTGGCAAGTAAATACTGCAGGATTGGGCCAACAGTTTCTGTTGGGGTTAAACCCCCCACCCCTTTTTTTTTTTTTTTTTTTTACTAAATACATAACAAGTTTGTTATTGTTAACGTTGGGTTTTTAACAGGGTGGTTTTATTTTATTTCATGTATTGTGATCAGGATGTTTTTGGTATCATCTGAAGGAGGGGTAACAAGAACTTTGTTTTCAAGGAGGCTGGGTGGTTTCAAGGCTAGGGAGTAGGTTAGAATCTGAGCTGAACAATCGTCCTAACTTCATTGCATCTCAGGCACACTATCTGTGTATCTAGCAAGTGATACGAACAGGGAGAGATTGATGGTACTAGTCTTTTATCTCTGAGTGACCGGTGGATATTTGTAGAACATTTTTTGAAAACAAAAAGTGGCAATCACTGTAAATACTCCACATGGCACTGGTATCAAGCCAGCTTTGGTTTGTATTTATTACCTTCTAAAGGATGCTGAGTTGCCATTGAGTTCTGTGTGGACAAGTGTCTGCTTCAGAAAGAAACCCCATCATGGTCCACAGCGACAGGCCCCCTTTTAGCCCTTTCAGTAAAGCCGGGTAGTATTTTCTCATAAAAACCCTGTTTTTGATGAAAAATGGCTTTTTGACCAAAATGAAATTTTCCATCTTCAGCCATGTTTTTAATGAAAAGGTAAAAGCGAAAAAAATGAAAATATTTTGTAGAAAATTAAGGGGAAACATTCTTTCAAAAATCCCCATCAGAAGCAATTGATATTTTTGACTAGCTCCTAACTTTTAGCAAAGATGCCAAGGATTGAAAAAACCCGGCAGCTGGACCACCCTTCAGACCCATAGAGGCAGTCAGCTCCCTCCAAACCGGATTTGAGACATATTGACTGGGAGGGAGGAAGCTTGTACATGGCTACCTAGTATCCATTCTGTAGGGGTAACCTTCATTCCTGCGCAGAGGATCAGCTCCAAGTGGTACATAGGGCTTGCAGTGAGCTCTGCGCAGGTGGGAGTAGCTCCATGGAACTCAGTGGGACTAAGAACGTGTGTTGTTGCAGGATTCAGACTTGACATTGCAAGTTCAGACTGTAAAAGAAAAAGTGGGGACAAAGATTCTGATAACAGGATGGCACGGTTACTTGGTTGTCAAAGTAGACTAACGTTTGGAGGTAATATTTACGATTTTCTTTGAAGAACATGCGTCACAATTCCACCTTGAGGTTACACTGTGCACAGCAGAGTGCGGACTGTGGGAGGAGCAAATCTCAGGAAACTGGTTGCGGCTCCCTGATTCTCTGCTAAGCCCCAGAGTGGCGTAGAGTAGCCTTGGAGACAATCTGCCCTAGGCACCAATGAAGCAGCTGAGGATTCCTGGAGTGCTTTGTGCTCCAACCTTTCTGCTTACCCTGCCCCTCCGCACCTCAACGCACGCTTGCGCCAGAGTCTGCAGGGAAAGAGATGTAGGAGCTGCCTCTGTCCATACTGGGCACTCCCATATGTTAGGGAGGGCTTTGACTCCCTTTGTGCCACCTTGTTTACTGTTACAACTACTGGAACACTTTTATCGGACTGTTCTCTAATTTTACTTGCATTAGCAAATCGGGCGTCTTGACTTCTGTGCTTGAAAGGAACGTTTTCTAATAAACCCAGTCAGGTTTGTTTTGAGCGAGAACTCTTTCATGCTCTGGTATGCTGTGAACTTGTTGGATTTAAATTATTTATGCCTGAGAGGTTTTGTGTCATTTAAATTTCACTTCAGCTACACTAAATAACGATTGCAGATATCAAGGCCAAACATTTCAAACCTGGGTGCTGAAAACAAGGCAACTCAGGAAGTGAATATTACAGGTGCTGGGACCCCACAGTGCCTCCTGAATTTAGCAGTAATGTTTTCCAGTGCACCTAAGTGTTAAAGTCTCATTGACTTCCAGTGGGACTTAAGCGTCTAAATCACATAGGTTAGCCTTTTGAAAAGCATCTCTATGCCTAAATATGGCCTTTGGGTACCTTAAGTTAGGCATCCAAAGTTTGAAAATATTGGCCCAGTTGTTTATGGTGAATGTATGGGTTTTGAGCGTATGAATGACTTATGCCATGTGAATATGTTAGTTCTGGCTTTAACTTAAAAAACATTATTGATTAAAATAAGAATTCCCTTTTGTGAAAAATTTCAAAGTGTTGGCTTTTGTTCTGCATCAGGATGAAACTGAGACCTCAAAAATTGTTGCAGGAGGGTGGGGGGCAAGGGGAAAGAAGCACATTCCATTCTCCCTCCCCCCAGCCCAACAGCTACATGGTTAGGGCAATTGCTTGGAATAGGGGGGCCTCAGGTTCAAGTCCCTGCTTTGTCTGCTGTATCCCAGGTGAGGGAAGTTCCCTAACCATCAAGTTGTGGTAGCTCTCTCAATCTCTCCTGTTGTATATAAATAATTAACTATTTATTGGGCCAGAGAGAAGAGGCAGGCAGAGCAGGGGCTTGCACTTGGGCTGGCCACATAGGAGCCGAGCGCCTCAACCACTTGGGCTATTGGCAGTTCTCGCGGGGTCTCTGTGTTTGTGACCAGAAATTCCATCCTTGACTCAACCCCTCCCCCCCCACTCTCCTGCTGAGTGGGTTTGTGGGGGGGTGTGTGTGTGTGTGTGTGAGAAAACCTGGATTTGTGCTGGAAATAGCCCAACTTGATTATCATACACATTGTAAGGAGAGTGATCACTTTAGATAAGCTATTACCAGCAGGAGAGTGGGGTGGGAGGAGGTATTTTTTCATGCTTTGTGTGTATATAAAAAGATCTTCTACACTTTCCACAGTATGCATCCGATGAAGTGAGCTGTAGCTCACGAAAGCTTATGCTCAAATAAATTGGTTAGTCTCTAAGGTGCCACAAGTACTCCTTCTCTTGTTGTGGGAAAGCTTGCTTCAAAACCCATTGAAGTCAATAGACTGGGCTTTGGATCAGGCCCTAACTTGTTTACCAGGTTTTGGACGAATGCAGATTGAAATAGCACTGACATTTAGCCTTGAGAATTGGAGTAAATCATTTGCATAAGCAGATTTATTATGCAGTTACTAGTTTTCCACGGGACACCGATGCATAAAAAATAAGGAACGAAAAGTAGCAGCTGCCTAGGGTCGCCAGCTAATTTTCAAATGTAAATAATTCAGCTGTTTCAAAATGATATTTAAAAACAAATTACTGTGACAAGGAGCACAAAAGATGACAAATCCTTTGTAATGGATTTTGTTTATATTTGGAGAGAAAAATAATTTAGGGACGATTTCCATGGAAGATTTCAGAACAAGTGTAAACTGATAATGGGAACTTCAATGTGTGCATGTTTGGGATGGAAAGTAATTGCGTTTAGTTGGGAGGCAAACAGTTATATAATTGCAATAAGTATGTGTTAGTTATTATTTATCTCAGTTTTTCTTCTTTCATCAACCAAACTTTCTTTTTTTCTGTTAGTACTTCCAGTAATGACTTCTGACTCGGATGAGAACCAGCATCCCACTAATGCTTCCTGATTTAAGATTTCTCAGTGAGCCCACTGGATTGCTTTTCTGCAGCAAGCGCTTGATTTTAACATTTGTCTCATTGTGGACCATCTAAATTAATAAACACTGATGGGATAGAGAGAGGCATGGATCTTTTCCTAGTATGATTTGGACATAATTCAGTTGGGAAGGGAGAGAACAAGATGAGTTTTCCAAAGATAAATGCTGGTTCTGAAGTGTTCTGCGCTGTGCACTTTGCCTACTCCACTTTGAGTCCGACATGGGGTGAGCTTTATCTACTGCTGTCATTTGGCTCTGAGCACATCTTTTCCTGTCAGTTTCACTTACCTGGTTTCACATGGCACCAGCTTCCGCTGCAAATGGGAAATGGAAAATTATTTTTCATGCCACAGAAGTTCTTTTCCATGGAAATCGAGACAGGCAATCTATTTCAGGCTCTACCTAAAATATGCTCACAGGAGGGGCACATTTATTGCTGTAGGTAGTTACTGCATTATGTATTAAGAGCTACAACATATATTACATTGGCTGTCTTCTTAACACTGGTTTCAGAGTAGCAACCGTGTTAGTCTGTATTCGCAAAAAGAAAAGGAGTACTTGTGGCATCTTAGAGACTAACCAATTTATTTGAGCATAAGCTTTCGTGAGCTACAGCTCACTTCATCTGATGCTGTAGCTCACGAAAGCTTATGCTCAAATAAATTGGTTAGTCTCTAAGGTTCCACAAGTACTCCTTCTTAAAACTGGAATTCACAATGAGACCATCCAGTGTTTTATTAATGCTATTGACCAAATTAATTGTCTATGAACGCAGATAGGTCAGGGATTGCTTTATTTAAGGAATTAAATATTGTATGTGTTTTTCTGCAACACGTACTGAATGTTTTACGCATAGACTCTTTGTGAGGCAATGGTGTTAAAATATTGCTTAGGCTATCAAAAGCCCAATTATGAGAAGGGTTGAATGTCCTCAGCTCCAGTTTAAATCAATAGTGCCGAAAGGTGGAGGAGGCATCATTCTTAATTGCAGTAACCCTTTTCTTTCCAGGGCAGTGCTTAATGCAACTAGAGTGGAATTCGACTCTGTGCAGAGAACCCGTACACTACTTAAGTCCTACGTAAGCCCTCAGGGATTTCACCTCTGTTGCTTAAAGTCCTTATCTTTTTTCACAGACCTCTTATTTAAAAAAGAAACCAAGTAATGAATGGTGGATACTTCTCAATAATCATTTTTCAGCTGTTTGCGGAAGCAATTGGATTTTATCCCCCTGGTCAGAGATGATTGATTGCTTGAAGGGGACAAGAAGGATCCCCTTTCCCACATCCCATTTATGGTACTGCACAATTTGACAAAGTGCTTCATGGAGGTTGCCTGCTTTTCGCTGAAGCTTCAGGTGTTGGCGAATGGTAGCTGCAGGGTACTGTGCGAGGGGAGGCCACTAACCTGATCTGTAATGGCAACACCAATGTTACTGTGTAGATTTGTCTGAAACTGAGTCTTGGCATGTATATGTTTCAGTGGTGAGTACCTCTGAAATGCATGTACGATCATTGCAAGTTTCATATATCATATAGTGTGCTGTTACCTTGAATTATAATGGTCTCTTTGGGGCAAAGGCCATGTCTTTTTCCATGTTTGTAAATCACAGTGTACACTTACTCTCTATTAAACCTAATAACTTCTGGCAGCTGTTCAGTTCTGGTCAGAGACCTCTCTGCAGACAAGTTTAGGAACATAAGAATGGCATTCTGGAGCAGAGCACTGGTCCATCTACTCCCAACATTGGTGATGTGTTTTACTCAGCCTTCTCATTGTTCTTGCCTTATGAGAGAAGGTACAT
Organism: Eretmochelys imbricata; assembly: GCF_965152235.1. NCBI lineage: Eukaryota > Metazoa > Chordata > Testudines > Cheloniidae > Eretmochelys > Eretmochelys imbricata. The sequence goes on along the minus strand of NC_135593.1, from coordinate 7,413,093 downwards.
TGGAGTGCCCGCATTGCCACCTCTATGCCATCCATTGTTTTGGACACCACTCATGTTTTATAGTTTTGTATGTGAAGCAGGAAATACTGTATCTGATCTCTGCATTCTGCACTGTGCTCGCTCCACTGCTCTTGCCATGGTCATTAATGAGCCGCTCCCGGACAAGACCAAGGATCATTGCTTTGTCCTTGCCATCCTCTGCCTGTCTGCTAACTTGGACATAATTGGTTCCCTCCACATCCCATTATGGGCCCAGCCTAAAACCCATGAAAGTAAATTGAAACACTCCCACTGGTGTGTACTTATATAGACCTCATCACTGTAGTACCTCACAGGTTTTAATGCATTTATCCTCACAACACTTTTGAAGTACGGCATTGCTATTATTTCCATTTTACAGATGGAAACCTAAGGCACAGAGGGGCTAAGTGATTGGCCTGAGGTCACACAGGAAGTCTCTGGCAGAGCAGGGAATTGAACCCAAGTTTCTCAAGTCCTAGGCTGGTGCCCTAACCTGTGGACCATTGTGCCTCTCTTATATAGATATGTAGCAAATTCTGTATGTAACCGTGAGCACCACTCAGGCCTGATTCTCCTCACACTTACACATATATTTTTCTCAAAAAGAAAAGGAGGACTTGTGGCACCTTAAAGACTAACAAATTTATTTGAGCATAAGCTTTCGTGAGCTACAGCTCACTTCATCGGATGCATTCAGGCATTTTCTGTGACCTTCAGTGGAGATACTCCCAATTTAGCCTGCTGTAAGTGAGGAGGAAAACTGGGCTTCTTGTGACCTTTGCTGTTGCAGCCCAGGTCCTAGCATTGTATATTGCCATCCATCACTATGTTACATCCTTATTTATATGGGAAGCTGCTCAGGGCAGGGACATGTTAAATGGACTGTAAGGTTTTGTGTATGTCTATACCACTTCATTGATTTTTCTCCAGTGAAAATAATTTTTAAAGCCTTAAAAGGGCTTCGGGTACACCAAAGCCGTGGATGCCAAACCTCCTGAATTATGGCATATTTCCAGTCAATCTGGATTTTGCGAAAGGGACCCATCTCTATTAAGTAGCCAAGGTGGGAATTTCTCTCCTTGATAGACTGCAATGCATACAGGAACTATCACGGGGAAAAAATATGCACACAGGTTTAATTAAAGCTGCAGTATCCCATTTGCCCATGGCTTGGCACATAAACAGTCTTCCCTATAATGAGAATAAAAAGGTTAAGATGAAACAGTAATACACAGAATGATATAGACAGGTACAATACTTGATTTTATTTTTATCTGTTAAATGTAAAGAGAACAAGAGAAGAAAACTGGAGTGTAAGGTTGAAAGAGAATTTGGTTCTCTGGTCACACTAAAAATAATTCCAGTTTCTCCTGAACTCATTGGAACTCCTTAATGTCTGTCTAGCATCTAACACTAAAACATGAAGAAAATCTATTTAAAAATGTATTGACAGTTATTGCAGTAAAATGTCACAGCCCTGTTTCCTATGTAAATTTCTGGACCAATGAACATCCTTATGGAGGACTTTCTGAGCACCAGGTCTGTGGGTTAAATGTTTTTTATCCTGAGATGTTTCAAATGATCAAAGCCACAGCACATAAACATGAAATTCTTCCCCAGGTGAACAACTTTGTGCCTCAGTGCTATACATTTGTATCTTACTGACATATAAATTAAATAGAAATCCCACCTACAAACATACCTCTTGATCTGTTGGGGGGTATAAAAGATCATTTATATGGTATTAGAAATCATGTAAAATGGGCAAACCATTATGGAAAATAGCTCAGTTAAAACCAAATGATTTTAATTCCTATATGTATGTACCAAGGAAGCTCTTAATTATTCCAGTGTAAGATATGTGATATATCAAGAATTTATGAGGTAACTTGGGTCTTAAATAACATTAAATTTTTTTGAGGGAGGCTAAGATAAGAACTGAATGGCACAGATACAACTCACATTTATCCGTGTGAGTGGAGCAAAATATTACATGTCCATTTCACTCTTTCTTTTCAGGACTGAAACGCCATTAGATGACAGAGTAGGAAAATTAAGTGTCTGGAATGGGTATGGATAAAAGATTATGCACGTTAAAGCCACCACATAAATTGAAAGCTTCTGCCACCCACAAAATGACAGATGTAAATTTTGTGATGCCTTTTCATTGTGTCTTTTATTATTGATTCATGTTTTTTTTTTTAAATTATATTTGTTTGCTTAGGCCCAGCTTGTTTAAATATTTCAAATAATTCTTCCATATTTAGGCACATAAGTAGCTAACCTGATTTTCAACAGTCCTGGGTATCCAGCAGCTTCAGCAGTGTTGAAAGTCAAGATGCTTAATTAGGAGCCTAAATGGTGGTCTTGGAAGCCTAAAGTTAAGTTACTAGTTTTGAAAATCTCTTCCTTTTTCTTCTTATTCTTTGGGTGTATAATGTATTGGCTCTCCCAGTAATTAGTGAGAATTATCAAGGTTTTATTGTAGGTAAGCAGCTAACCATATTTTAGGTTGGAATCCATGGATTCAGTATTTCTGTGCTGCAAGTTACTAAAGTATATCTTGCATACATATGTGAGACGTGCACAGACAGTGCATGTATTTATCTAGTGTTGGAGGCACCAATATGTAGCGTGCGATCAAATCTAACGTTTCTCTTTCCTTTTTTTTTTTTGGTGTGTGTAGGCGAGAGGTGCAGATATCCCTGAGATTCCAGGGGAGCTGCCTCTTCGGACGTGCGGCAGCACAGCGAGCATGAAAATGAAGAATGTGAAAAAGTAAGAGCAATGGGCTTATTTTGTTTGAGAGTTAATTCTGTAGCTTTTCTGTCCTCTGTGCTCCCAGTCCTAGTGTCTGTGATTCTAGCTGTGCTCAAGACTGTCATAGTGCAGTGGAGCCCCAATGCATCCAGAAGCCAGGCTGTAAGCACTAAAGGATTTCTGGTAGTCTCCTTATCAGAGCAGCGTAGACCTGCTGCCTGGGAAAAGCAAAACGGCCAGTCGGCATGCTCTAAATATTAAAGCTTGGGATGGATGAAGCTTATAGAGGTGGAGGTTTTGTAAACCTTACACGCTTGCTTTTGGGGAGAAGGGTCGCAAAGCTAGTTTGAATTTTGAATCTCACTCTTGCTGTAATTTAAACTGTGGGGTTTTCCCCCAAAGATGATTCATAAAAAATAAATTAAAAAAAAAAGGCTAAAGGCAAGCCTGTGCAAGGTATAAGTGTAGTAGTTCCCCTATGCTCCTGACACAGAAGGAAAGCTAAACTGGGACAAGTGGATGACCTTTATTTTTTCATTAGAATTTTTCTGTCAGTGTGTCTGCTCTGTTTTTCAGGGTTGGTTTTTTTTTTTTCAGTTTTCACGCTATTTTTTCCTATGGACTGTGTTTTCTCTCTGCCCTCGTTCTGTTCCCTTTTTGTGCTCATTTGCAGAATTCAACCCAATGATGTGTGAATGGGGTCCAAATTAGTCAAAAATGACTTGGCCCATCCATATTTAAAGTGCTGGCAGAAGGTCCACAGCTACTGGCATTGGTCTGTGCATTCAGAGCAATGATGCTCTATCATGCTCTGATGCTGTTAGGGAAAATGGCTCTTTGTTCTATTGCTGAGCAGCTAGATGCTGTATCTCACTTCCCACTTATATTCCCGTGGGAAGAGTGAGCCAGATAAAGACAATCTCATTGGCTCACAACCAGAAGTATTTATAGGAGTCTGCAGCAGCTTCAGGAGAAGGAAGATTCTGTTGCAGAACCAGAGCATCTCCCTGTCAGCCATTGCTGTAGTTGGGGATGCTTGGAAATGATTGTCTCACTGCTGAATTTTAAAAGGCCAAAGGATAAATAGCATTTGTTCTGCACCCTCAGATCCATCAACCCAGAACTGATGGGCTGTGATGCCTTTCACAGGTAAAATTTGACTTTCATGTGTCTCTTATGTCAGGTTGTTTACAGATTAATTTCCCCAGTGCAAGTACAGGTGGAACAGCTTGTCCCTGCATCCTTCCCAGTAGACACTGGCCTTGGTGGTGACGGAATGCATGTGTTTCCCTGAAAAGACAATGATAAATGTCACTTGGCAGTTTAGTTTACCTCCCTCACCAAATCCCTTTCCTCACTGCTTTAGTGCATCAAAATAGCAGCACTTTATGTTCCTTAGCTTCAGGATGATGGATTGTCTTGGTCAGGCGCTTAAATGTAGATGGTCTAGTCGCATTTCATCATGACATGCAATTCTGACAATTGTTTCAGTGATGTGCATCTTATGGGTTGCTTTTTGATGTACTTCAGGTTATCCTTTACCAAGGGCCACTTCCCGAAGATGGCGGAGTGTGCACATTTCCATTATGAGAATGTGGACTTTGGCAACATACAGGTAAGTTTCAGATTTCTTTTACATACAAAATTGGGTTGTGTTTGTCTGACTAGCTAGCTAATCTGAGCAAAACACTTCATAGAGCTCCAGATAGGTTTGCTTAGTTTGTTAGAGTGTCTGATAATAGGAAGTTGAAGCAGAAAGGGTCCCTTTTTGGGGAGCTGGTTTGATAAACTGGGCCAATTTATGCCCTCAGTTACACTTGTGCACTCCCTTGAAGTAAACGATAGTATATATTGCACCTGGGTGAGTTGATGGCAGTGGCTGTAAAGACTGCAATTGGCACAGAACTTAAATTTTTACGCACAGGTTATTTAATAATGAGGGTGTTTCTTTTTCGTGTGTGTGTGTACATATGTATGTGTGAGAATAAGGATTTGTGCGCCTATTAATGTAGAGTAGTATATGTTGTAAGAATAGATTTGAATTCAGGTTTCCCTGTTCTGTTCACATGACCCTAGACCCGGGTCTTATATTCCAGCAGCTCTGCCCTCCTTAAGGCAGAATACAACAAGGGACTGTCAGTCAGGTTGAGTTCCAGTCGGTTTGCGATGCCGGTTTACCTTCCTCTGTGAATCTGTAGTTCTCTCCAGGCAGAACCCCCCTTTATTGAGTTGTACCCGAGACTTGTCCTGGACCAAGAAACACTATCAGAGACTCATAAATGGTACAAGCTTTGTCCTCTGTCTTCAGAGACAGAAAGCATCATTAATGCCTTCAGCATGTGCCGGCCAGAGAAGCAGCCTTATAGCTGGAGGGAGGGTAGAATCCCCAGGCCACAACCCTTTGACATCTAAACCATTTTCTTTCATTTAGGGTAATTTGTATAACGGCGTACCTTGAGAGTTGTGGTTCTGTTTATGTGCGTCTTCTGAGCCATCGCTGTGGAATGTTCTGACTGCTAAGGAGTGTTGTGACAGCAGTCGAGTCCCATGTGGGATTTGATTTCTCAAAGGCAGCTGCTGTCAGGTCACAGGGTTGTCCCAGTATCGTTGGTTAGAGGGAGAAGGTGAAACAGCCTTGCAGGAGATGACTTGTATAAAAATAAGTCAACAACGTTCAGGATTTATTGTTGTTATTAGCACCTTTAGGCCTCCGCTGAGTTCAGAGCCCCATTGTGCAAGACACTATATATGCAGACAGTAGACCTAACAGTCTAAACAGAAAAAACAGGCAATGAGTTGGAGAGGATACAGGCAAGAGGTGAAGTGACTTGCCCATGGTTACAGTGGCAAATCAACGATAGAACCCATAACTTCTGAATTCCATATCAGTACCCTCTCCCCTCGACCATACCCACTCTCCATACTATAAGGGTACGCCATCTCCATTCTCATTGGTCAGTAGGAAATGTACCAACAGGAGCAGGATCCAGTCCTTGTACTGCATTGTAGTTCTGGAAAAGTGTGGCTAACTCTGCATTCCTACCTGTGCCTCCTTTTATTTTTTCAGAAGTGACCCTATTAATCTTTTAGTTATTATAAAAAAGGTTTTATAATGGAGTAGCTGCTAAATACATCTCTCTCCCTCTATAGATTTATATTTTACTGCATTGTGCATTCCTCCGAGAATTTTCTTTCGCTTTTGTCATTCAGAGATAGTGAGTATCATAGAATCATAGAATATCAGGGTTGGAAGGGACCTCAGGAGGTCATCTAGTCCAACCCCCTGCTCAAAAGCAGGACCCATACCCAATTAAATCATCCCAGCAAGGGCTTTGTCAAGCCTGACCTTAAAAACTTCTAAGGAAGGAGATTCCACCACCTCCCTAGGTACTCCCTGAGTACTTAGTCTTCACAATGCATAATGCATGTACTTGCGTGAAATTGCATCCTGTTGCATATTATTTTTGCTTAAAATATTTTGAAGACAATTGATGGAATTGCATTTGTGGTTGAAATATATATTGACTTTTTCTAATGCTGCAGGCTCAGTTACAAGACTGATGGCAGGGAGATGCCATCACAGTGTGAAGTCAGATTGATGTCAGTACAAATTTTCTTCACATTGTTCTTCCAATGAATCTGAATCCTGATCTGGGGTAAAATTTTCCAAAATGAGACTTAGGGCTTATCTACATGTGGAATTTAGAAAAGTTAATCTGAATTCACTAAAGGTGTGAATTGAAAGTGGATTGGATAAACAGAATTAAATCTCTGTGTGGATGCTTTGATTTAGAATTAAAGTGGCCTTAATTTTGTTTAATTCACTTTGGAAGTGAATTGAGCTAAATTGATTTGAGGTCACTTTAATTATGAATCAGAATGCCCACAAAGGGACTAAATGCAGTTTAACTAATCCACTTTAAATTCAAACCTTTAGTTGATTTGGGTGAACTTTTCTGAGTATCCTTGTGTAGCCGTGTCCTTAGGCTCCTAAGTGCCTACATTATTTTTGAAAATGGGACTTTGGATCCCATAATGTAGGCACTTGTGAAAATTTCCCCCCTAGGTTCTTATTTAGAAAACAGTTAAGCACATGCATAACTTAACAGTGGGACTACTCATATGCTTAATGTTAAGCATGTGGTTCAGTGCTTCGCTGAATTGGGGCCCTAATTACCTGCCCTATTCCTCTAATTCCTAGTTTCTGCTGAACAGTGACTACTAGTCAAGTCAAGTTGTGCAGTGATTTTGTAATGTGAGCAAAAACACACTCAGGCACAGGTTGAGATTCATTGCTCTTGTGAACTAAACCACATTTGAGCCCAGGTCTCTAGCTATGAAAGATTAGGGGCATTATGATGCTTCCTTGGTAGCAGAAGACTGAGTATTAAAAGGCCAAAGAAGAAAAACAAATTAAAACCGTTAGTACAGCATGAATATAGTTCCCTGCAGTAGAGAATAGCATTGGATAGGGCTCACGTATCTTAAGTGGTGCATTTGTGCTAATAAATTGAACTAGACGAGACAATAAGAGTAGGCTGGAATGACATACTTTTAAATGATAGTTTGACACCTAATAGCAAATTACTAACTTTAATCTGAAGGGGTAGTGGGTGTAATTCCCTTTGAAGAACTATTCACTCTTAAAAATTTGCATAATAGACAGGCAGTATTTTATGGCGACATCAGTAATTATATAAAGGGGTCTAATAACAGTTTGGCCAGCTTTCAAATTGATTTTTAATGTTTATGTCATCTGTGATAGGGGTTTGGTGGAGCAATGGGACTTGACAGCTTGAAAATTCACTTCCAGAAACTCGCTCCTCGATCAGTCTCATGAAATGGGTGAAAATGGATTTGTTCTCTTTTTACCATAGTGCTGGATTAACCAAACCATGCTCATTTCTGCATGATTTTCCTGTTAAGAGAGACCCAGGAGTGATATATCTGGGGTGTTGAATGTCAGTGATGAGGTGCTTGGGCAGAGCTGTATCTGGCAATAGTGCTAAACATTGATTGCCTGGGTGGTGCTGGTCAGCATTAAAGAACTGCATGTGGTACTGGATATATCTACTGGGTTTCAGGGATTTAGATGTTCAGCCCCCAATGAAATTAATGGGTGTTGGATGCTGCAGTATCCAAGGAAATTTTTCTAAATCATGGCCTGAAAAGGGTTTTTAAAAACTTTTCTTGCTACTTTCCATGGAACACAAACCAAGTGAAATTTATTATACAAATGATGACGAATTCTTCTGAGGACTGAGTCACTAGAGGGCAGTAGAGCTGACGGTTCATGTAGTCAGTAAATCCAAACAAGGTGCCACAACTTATTGTTACTGAAGAACAAGCTGCATCAGTTTATTATAAAGTGTTACACAATCCATAAACCCATTTATTATTTATATGTCCAGCCAGTGCCCCAGCTCAGAGAGTTCTATGACCCCAAGAATCTAGTTGCTGGATGAGTTGCCTTACCATAGTACTGATAGACCAGGTCCCATTGTGCTAACACAGTACAAACACACCAGCTCTGTTCTGTCATTGTGGCCTGATAGCTTTTACACGTGGTTTATTTAAGCATGTTCCTCTGTGGCTGGATTATCATGTTGTGTCCCAAAGGCTGCATGGATTAATGGACTGAGCACAGCCCTGGGTCCCAGAAACTTTTGAGTTCTAATCCTGATTCGATTACTTGCTTACTTTGGCCTCGAGAATGTTAATTTAACCTCTCTCTGCCTCAGTTTCCCCATGTATAAATAGGGATAACACTTCCCTACCTCACGAGGATGTACTGAAGCTTAATTTATTAAGGTTTGTACAGAGCTTTGAAAACATAAAGTACGATACGAATGTTAACTATTGTCATCTTACCAATCCACTGAAGAACAGAAGGTTCCATTAGTCAGCAGTAAATGAATAAAGGGCCTCTGAAGCATTGCCTTGCTTACTAACATTTATATTTTTTTCCGCACTGAAGCTGTGCAGCAAATGCATATTCAGTCTTGATTTGAGGCACTGAAATGAATGGTGGAAAAATCCTTTCTCAAAGACTTGCGCTATCATTAAAAAAAAAAACCCCACAAATCTTTCTGCAAGATTGCTGTAAGGAAAATGTTAGCTCACCAGGCAACTAATGGAATTTATTGGTGCACCCAGTTGGGATCAAAACTTTCGTAATGGGATGCGCTTTGTTGATCTCAACATTGTAAAGAATTCACTGGTATATTGAGGAAATAAATTATATTTAGTATTGGATGTATCCTTCAGGTTTGCATCATTGAATTTTTAATTATATGCTGAAAGGTCAGGCTCTGCATGATAAATTTTTTAAAATCTAACAATGGGTGAGCTTTCACAAGTCTGACTGGTTTTGGTATGGGGAGGAGGGAAGATATATGTAATGCAGCCCTGTCTGCAGAACATACCTTCTACACCAAATGTTATTATGCGGCAGTCAGAATGTGGTGACTCAGTGTCATTAGACTGGACTGTAATCTTCCCCCTCCCCTGCTTAGCTCCTTTTCCCTTTCCATCCTTCTTGTTCTCTGTCTGGTAATTGTGATGTGGGGCCTTGCACATGGTCCACAGTCCCTCACAATTCAGTGGATGTCACATGGTGAAAAGACTAGCAGGTCTCCTAGCCAACACTGTTTATAGTATTAGACAGGCAGTTGTGGAAAACACTGAGCTGTGAGTCAGAAGACCTGTGTATTATTCCTAGCTCTTCCACTGACTGACTGTGTGACCTTGGGCAAATCATTTAGAACCCGTCAAGCAAAACGCTTTAGTGTACACTCATTTTTAAAGGTACACCAGTAGTAGAACGTTTAGGGGGTGGCCATTTTCAAGAGCTGACTTAACCAAAATTGCCCTGTCACTTACCCTGTTCACAACCACTCCACTTTCCCGCATCACTTTATCTAAAACTGTACCAACTCCACTTCTCCAAAAAAGCACCTGAAGTCCATTTCTAAAAGTGACTTCGGACTCATTGACCCCAGGTAAAACCTAAGGCTTGACTACACACAAAACTGTACAGTTTTAAACAATTAATACTGTAGTGCGGCATAGTCCTTCTAAGGTGGATGCAGGCATACTAGAGGAAAGGTAAGTCTATCAATATAGTATATTCTCGTAAGGCAGGGAGAGGCAGAGATAATGGGCACTGGAGGTAGCTTTAATTCTTTTAGAAATAAAATTCAAGTTTATTCTTGATTTTTCATACTCTTTGGTTGAGTGTGCATTAGAACTGCAATATGAACAGCTGAGGAGCATAATGGTTAGCTGGTCACATTTTTTGTTCTTTCCAGAGTCCAGTGGGATGGAATAAAGGGTTATGATCATTCTTTTTCCTCAGGCGCCCTATCATTTGACAGATTACCCCTTCAGGCCATATGTTCTGTGTGAATATTTATGTACCAGCACAATGACTAACTGACTAAAACCCCAAAAGGGATAGCTGTCTGAGGAGGACCGGATTGCTGCGCATGGAAGGTCCACTCTCTGTCATCCATCAACCCCTGGCATTGCAAGTGGTATGAGTGTATTATAAGTGTATGATCAGGGGTAGAGGAAGTACTTGAACTCAGAATCACTTCCGCCGGTCTAGGCAGCAGCTGCTAGGAATCCCTATTATATGTTGAGCAGATTTGCTGCAGAATGCCTTCAGCAAGCTGAGACTTTGCAGCCAAGAAGACACACCATGTTTCTGCTGTGGCTGTAGTTGGAGCCTGTAAGCGTCTTTTCCTGGTGTGTCTTAGGAAGCAGACCCTTGTAGAGATCAGCTTGGTTCTCTTTGTGCCTTTCATGAGCAAAGCCTGTTGTTAAGGGGTTTTCTTTGTTTTTTGTTTTTAAATAATGTTCAAGGGGGGAAAAAATCTCCAAAGAGCCTGTGAAAGATTCAAAAAGAAGCACAAATGTTAGGCTTGAAATTCCCTGTTAACCTTACAAGCACAAAACAGCCTCTCTCTTCCTTCCCTTCCATAAAGAGAAAAGGGGATATGCACAGTAGAAATCACTCAAACAACCATAATTCTGCCCTATATCGTTGCCCACAGGAGACAGTAAGCCTGGGAATTTGCTTTAGGTTTTTAAAAAAATATTTGAGAGGCTGAGAAGCAAGAATCCCTGTTGAGTTTGCAAGCTGTGCACGGGTGAGTCCTGCTACAGTACTTACCAGCCTGCCTTCCAACTGCAAACGGGATTTCCTGTCCCCAGACTAGATACCACCTTCCGCCCTCACCTTGCCTCTCATCTTCACTCTGGTGCTCTACTCTGTTTCTTCCAGACCAGAGTCTCCTGTCCCTTCCACATGCTTTCTTCCCTTCTCAGTCACCCCCAGTGGAGGCCATTGGAGACTTTGCAAGGTCTTCTTTGACAGCCTAGGAAATGAAGAACAGCAGAGCTCATACTGAATGTGGAAGTGCTTCTAATAACTAAATAATTCTGCCAGTGACTCTCCCAAAATTGGCACCAGCTCTTGCCAACATCAACAGATTTTTTTTTTTAATGGATTTCTAGGCCAGGCTTTTGATGCCAAAAAAGTTAGGAAAATATTCAAGTAGTAAGTTCACCTCAGGTTGTGGATCCTTGTATTTCCCACATGACTTATGCAATTTGCCACAAACACCTCAGAAAAAGTCTATGCGGGAGTAAGATCACACCTGTGAAATTTCAGCCAGATTGGTTTTCTTCCAGCAAATTGGGGAAAAATCAAACTCGAACTTATGAAGGAAGGGTAATTTAAATCTTAACTGTGCAATGATTGATGTTTCTCCATAATACAATAAAATTGTTGATCGTACCTGTACTTACTGTTCTGGGGAGCAATGCAAATTGACATGTTAGGATCTTCGTCCCTCTCTAGCGGTTTGTCCCCATAAGAGGTTCACAGAATCTCTAACTTCTGGAAGAGTTAGTCCTTTAGTCAAGCCACAGTAGCTCATACTTCTAACTCTGAAGATATTAGGTTCAAATGCTGCTGAAGGCCCAAATGGAGCCGGATAGGTTAACATTTTTTATATAGCCTTTTACAATTATATCCTTCCACCAGAAGGAGACAATCAAGTCCCTTCTGTTGTTGTGCATGTGTAAATCATATTGCTAGAAATCGGGTTAAATGGAATATGTGGGTCAGATTCTCCAGTGGGGTGGAGCTGACCTCACTGTTGTACTGGAGTAATTCAGAGCAGAATATGGCCATCTTTAAAAGAAGTAGAGGGTATTTCTACTCTGCAGTTAAAGATATAGTACTGAAGTGTATATGAATGACCAATTACATTCTGTTCTGGGTTTTCTTTTGAAACCTGAGTGTGTTTCCAGCTGCCTAGCCTTCTCTCTAAACGTACTGTCTACAGCACCTCCTCCCAAACTGACAGATCCTGGAACCAAAGTGCTGCAAAACCTGTTTTTCTTTCTCTTTGTAAAAGAGGAATGCAGTTTTCACCAATACTAAATTGAATGTTGTATGTTGCTATTGAATTATCTCTCATAGGAGTGGTTCTCTCTGTTACCTTCACTTGGGATTCAGTGCCTATATCTGATCCCAAATATCCCCTTCACTTTTGCCCAAGTTATCTTTAAGTTTAAATTGAATCATGATGCAGTGTAACCCACTAAAATTGATCACAAGTGAACAAGGAAACTTTAGCTATTGATTCATATGACCATTATTCTTCCATCTCTTGCCATGAATAAGATAAGATCATCGGCTAAATACTACACATCATGAGCCTAAGTGGCTAGGTTTTTGATGTGCATCTGAATGTTCCCAGAGGATCAGAAGGTGATTTCAAACAGAGTTTGGGCCCACCTTTAATAAATACCTATATTTCTGATGCCCATGTTCCTGTTACACTTGGTTTGGGTACTTGCAGTTGGTGGTGGCTGAGTATAACAAATATTTAGAAACAGACATTTTCTTGGAAAAATACTGCCAGACTTATTAAGCATGCCAGACTTTTTTTTATAAGATGTTTTATAGGCATATTTAAGACATCTAATCTTTCTTCCAAGTATTTGTATTAGGGCTGTCGATTAATCGCAGTTAACTCGTGATTAACTCAAAAAATTTAATCGTGATTCAAAAAAATTAATCGCGATTAATCGCAGTTTTAATTGCACTGTTAAACAATAGAATACCAATTGAAATTTATAAGACATTGGATTTTTTCTACATTTTCATGTGTATTGTGTTCTATTTTATAACTGAAATCAAAGTGTATATTTCTGATTATAAATATTTGTACTGTAAAAATGATAAACAAAAGAAATAGTATTTTTCAGTTCACCTCATACAAGTACAGTAGTGCAGTCTCTGTCCTGAAAATGCAACTTACAAGTGTAGATTTTTTTTCTGGTTACATAACTGCACTCAAAACCAAAACAATGTAAAACTTCAGAGCCTACAAGTCCACTCAGTCCTACTTCTTTTTCAGCCAATCACTAAGAGACAAACAAATTTGTTTACATTTGCAGGAGATAATGCTGCCCTCTTCTTATTTACAATGTTACCTGAAATTGAGAACAGGCATTTGCTTGGCACATTTTGTAGCTGGCATTGCAAGGTATTTACCTGCCAGATATGCTAAACAGAAGTCTTAAAAGAGCCAACAGTCTGATGTGGAAACTGAAAATGAACATGCATCGGTCTGTACTGCTTTGGATTGTTATCGAGCAGAACCAGTCATCTGCATGGACCCATGTCCCCTGGAATGGTGGTTGAAGCATGAAGGGACATATGAATGGTTAGTGCATCTGACACGTAAGTATCTTGCAATGCCGGCTACAACAGTGCCATGCGAATGCCTTTTCTCACTTTCAGGAAACAAGACATGGGCAGCATTATCTCCCGCAAGTGTAAACAAACTTGTTCGTTTGAGCGATTGGCTGAACAAGAAAGAGGACTGAGTGGACTTGCAGCCTCTAAAATTTTACATTGTTTTATTTTTGAATGCAGTTTTTTTGGTACATAATTCTACATTTGTAAGTTCAACTTTCATGATAAAGCACTTGCACTACAGTACTTTTATTAGGTGAATTGAAAAATGCTGCTTTTTTTTTATAGTGCAAATACTTGTAATCAAAAATAAATATAAGGTATTCTGTGTTGTAATTGAAATCAATATATTTGAAAATGTAGAAAACATCCAAAAATATTTAAATAAATGGTATCCTATGAATGTTTAACAGTGTGATTAATTGCGATAAATTTTTTAAATCGCTTGACAGCCATAATTTGTATCAGGGGAGAATTGAACCCATGCTTGTTTCCTAAATCTGGGACACTTTGGTGAATCTTGTACCTTTCATTAATTGACTTAATTTGAATCTGCTGTACATGGGTGTGCTCCTGCTTTCATTGATAACCTAGAAAATGCTATGCATGCAAAGAGCTGGGTGAAATTTTTCAAACTTGGGTGCCTAAAATTTAGGATCTAAATCCATGTATTGGGCCCCGGATGCTTCAGATGTGCAGAACACCTACAACTCAGATTGGTGTCAGTGAAATCTGAGTGCTTCGTATCTCTTTGCAAATTAGGTCATTTTTATTTAGGTGCCTAACTTTTGGAAGCCAAGGTTGAAAAATTTGGCCTGCAACATGTGTACAACTTCTTTTCTTTGACCACCGAAGATATGTGGAACTCACTTGAGCAGTTCTGGTTTTTTTCAGCATGTAGTGGCTATTCAATGACCTGAGTAAATCTTGAGAACAACTAATGATGGAACTAGCCCAGCGATTAACTTTGGCAATGACCTACAATATTTGCCATCATCATAAATCATCGTTAGTGGCATGTCACAGAAATAAATAAATATATAAAAAGTTTTAATTAGCAACTGGAGCATAGAAGTGTTGGAAAATTGTTCTTCGCTAAAGGTTAATGACCTGGAAAAACAGAAAAATGTATAATTAAAATATATTTAAAAAATATTTATAAAAAACCCACATACGCCAGAAAAGTAATCCTTATTTCATAATGTTACATAGTTTGAGAGGCAATTAAACTTTTACATTTTTATAAACAATAAGTCACTCTGTTAAGAAGAACATTAAAAATACATTGAGTGACACTGTTTTAAAAATATGCCAAGGTGATATGTTTTTAATGTCTAACAAACTTTCTATAGATGTGATCCCTGGCTTTTATAGAAGCAGGTAATATTTTTATTCTCCAGTGGAGGTTTGACATGCTGGTGGATGTATTAGCTGTTAACTCAGACATCATTTGGAACATTTGCATTGTGTGTTTACTTTACCTGCTTGCATAAAAGACAGTTTATTTAGTAGTTCTTATGTTCCAGAAATTCTGGTTTTAATGACACAGTTGGCAGCTGAGGGGCCAGCCAGTTAATGCTCCTCTTAATTAGCTTTAGATTTTCAGTGGTATGTAGGTACCTTATAGTACGCTTCTTGCTCAAGAAATCTGGATAACAAATCGCCTAATTCTGCAGATTTTGTTCATATGAGTAACTGCATTGACTTCATTGGGACTACTTGCTGGGGTAAGAGTTATTCATGTAAATAAGGATTACCAGATTGGGTCCATAGGCTGGAACTCTGGGGAAATTATTGACTAGCTTTCGCAGTATGATCTACTTTCTAGGTTGTTTTCACTTTTAAAAGGCAGCAGTTTTCCCCCACTCAACAATGTCCTAATCCATTTTCTCGGATGTGTCAATCAAACATTGGATTGTGGTGTCACTGTACAAACTGGGGAGAGGGAGGGCCTTTTGAATACCAAGAAGAGAGCTGCTCTTTGTGCACACATCTTGATAATCTGCACCATACAGCAAGAAAATGCAGAGAAAGAGTCACATGAGGCTGAAAGGCCGTATTTATATATTGTACATTAAAATGTTTGCAGGTATGCCATGGGTAGGGCCCCACCAAATACACGGCCATGAAAAACAGGTCACGGACCGTGAAATCTGGTTTCCCCCTGTGAAATCTCGTCTTTTGTATGCTTTTACCCTATACTATACATATATATTATATATTATACAATACCATACCATGCCACCCTTTACTTCTGCACTGCTGCCTTCAGAGCTGGGTGGCCGGAGAGCGGCGGCTGCTGACTGAGGGCTCAGCTCTGCTGTCAGCAGCGCAGAAGTAAGGGTGCCAATACCTTACCATGCCATCCTTACTTCTGTGCTGCTGCAGGCATGGCTCTGCCATCAGAGCTGGGCTCCCGGCCAGCAGCCGCTGCTCTCCGGCCACCCAGCTCTGAAGGTAACAACCCACCAGCAGCAGCGCACAAGTCAGGGTAGCAGTACTGCAACTCCCCTTACAATAACCTTGCGACGTCCCCCCCCCCACACACACACAAGCTCCTTTTTGAGTCAGGACCCCTATAATTGTAACACCATGAAATTTCAGATTTAAAGGACCGTGAAATTGACCAAAATGGACCGTGAATTTGGTAGGGCGGTAGCCATGGGGGAATCTCTCTCCATGGCACAGCTATGAATGGCTGTCTTGACAGCTTCACATGTCAGAGAGGTTGTTAGAAGATCTTCAGAGTTGAGCTCCAGGGTTTTGTTTTAGCTCTTAGAGATAAGGAAGTGGACAGAACTTCTCAGGGTTCCTGGGTGTTGATATATGGGTTTTTGATTTGGGCCCTTTTCTAGATTTAAAATGAAACGCGCCCATGACCATGGAGCTACATGCTGGAGGTATTCTTGCAAGTCTGCAGACTTTGATGTTTTCTTTGTTTTAAATATGATCTGCTTTGTTCCCTGATGTGGCAGTGTGCATAGGATGCGAAGGCTCCTGTTTCCGGATTGTTCCTGCATGAAGGCTGTGACCTTAAAAGCCTAAGGGACTTAAGTATTGAGAGGCAGCTTTGATCTCTGTTATAGATTCCACAAGTATCAATTATCGCTCTTCCTTGCTCACTCTTACTTCTCCTTTTACTCCTGGCCATTATGCCATCAAGTACTTAAAATTCAGGTTGCCTTCGTGGCGCTAGAGACATTTGAAGCTGAACGCTCCCATTACACACTGGCTGGAAGTACAGTTTAGCAACACATTCAGGACTTGTGTCTGTTGCTCATATTGATGCAATATTTAAACTGAAATGTGTGATGCTACCTCTGCAGGACTCTCCGTCTTCAAGCTTTACTCTGCTAAAGCATTGCTCTTCTCTAATTTCTAACTGCACTAAAGCCCACATAACACATCCCTTGCTCCTGATGAGCAAGCTTCTTGGGGTTTTTTCCTCTCCTCCTTCACCCAATTAACAGAACTTTAATAAACAGCTAATGGCCTATCAAAGTGGCATACATGTTTTCAGCACACAAGATCTGTCATCTCACCACATTGACAGACTTGACGGTTCCCTTGAAAGTTCTTCAGTTCCCCAGATGACTTTTACGGAAAGCTGATTTGGATAGGTTGAGTAAGAGCCTGAATTTGATGTGGTCAGGGACTGAGGTTAACATGCGTACCTTCTGAAAAGCACCAAAGGGTTTCTATTGATTCTCAGTGGTTAGGACATAGGGTTTTTTAAGCCTCATTCAAAGACTCCAGCAACAGAGTAACCCTCTGCATCACCATACTGAGGTGATGCCAGTAATACTTCAAAAGGAAGAATGTTACCTAATGAATCACCAACCAACCCCAGGAGTAAAGAGCTATTGAAATAAAAATACAAAATGGCATATGCTTCAAAATCTATATGTTCATAATCCGTGTGCCTGCCTTAAAATTAACTTTATTGGGTGAATGATAACGCTTATTCATGTGGTTATAAAGTAGATGATCTATCAGAAAACCACATTTTCAGGCAGTCTTTATGGTCTTGTCTTGCCAGTTTGTGTTTAGACATTAATAAAATTCCTTCCAACTTGCTGTTACATTCACTACATCTGCATAGCTGTTGTGTGGGGCTTTAATACTGCCTTTTTTATTGCAAATATTAAACTTCAAAAGGGTCAAACTTTTACAAGCTGACTTAAAAATGATTGTGGGCTAAGTTCTTATTTACCAAATTTCAGTTTGGAGTGATTTTTTTTTTCTTTTTAAACCTTAGTTTTACAGTTTGAGGTCTGATTCCCTGAAAATAGGACTTTATATTGGACGTGCTAGCACAAAAGTAATATATTGTCGATGTGGTGAGCCCAGTAATAACTAATTACCGGAACAGCTTGAGGAGCAAGCATGAGGGAGCGGAAGCCTGGAGGTCAGAAAGGTTTAGGTAAGAGAGCTGTGAGTTTCAACATGATGGGGCGCTCTGATAAGGTAGCAATGGGGACCATAGGGTTACTTGGATGCGGGAGGGCAGGAGGGAAGAGGAGTGCAGGTTGCAGCAGAATCTCCTTCATGAGCTGCCTGCTGTCTATCTTGTTTTGTGGTTTGAGGTTGGATTTAATATTACAGGTTTTTGACCAGTTTATAGTGACCCCTGGTGCTACTGTACTCACTTTGAATTATTAATGCATATGCATTTTCACCATATTGTTAGAGCTGTAACTAATGCTTTGAATACGCCCCATACTAGTTTTTGTCTGTCCCTTGGTTTTTACTTCTCCTGGTGTGGAGTCTTTGCATCCTGTTTTGAGCTCTTGCGAAACCCCTTCCCCTGTATACTCTGAGTCAGCAGCCATGTGGCTGCTTTCCTCTTAATTCCAGTTTAGCGGGACTGAATGGAGCTTCCTTTAGCACCCGTTGGGTGCAGTTCTTTAATCAGACAGAGATGGTTTCTGCGGGTCAGGACAAAGCATTCCCTCTTCCCTGAGCATGCTGCTTCTACATCTCCAAACTCTGGGAGTTTAGAAACCAGGACTGGAAATCAAAATAAAGGTTCTTAAGCCAGCAGGCTAGTTCTTTTTTTCTTGTTTACGACTGAATGAGTGATATGCTGCCACTCTCTTCCCCACGGAGGCAGATAGAGTGTAGCTGCACTGGCAGGAATGTGTTTGTTTCTCTAGGTATTTACACTGCATCTATCACTGTGATTTTGAGTGCCTTCCATGTTTAAAGGTGACCTGGAAAGTAGAAAAAAATGGGTTTGTGTCCTGTTTTGCTCTTTCTGCTTGTTTTTATGTAAGAAACTCCGGTCTTGTTCAACTTGGAACTCCATATTGCAGGAGGCAAGAGGCTGAATACTGAGCACTTGAGAGATGAGGAGATTTTTGATCAGGCTATTTAGAACTCTTTTCTTTTTGTTCGCCCCCTTTTAACTGAAACATCTAAGAAACGTTTGGCAGAAATTACATCTTTGTTAAAGACTCAGCACCCCAACCCCTCCACTTAAGCGGTGAAAGAGCTCTTCAACTAGCTCTGAGGCACCCAACTCCTCCAGTAAAACCCTGGAAGGGTCAGGCTTGATGTTCCTGATATTTTGAAGCTTCAAAAAAAAAAAAAAAAAGGGCAGAAAAATAAAACCTAACCTCTAAAAACAACAACAAAAAGAGCCAATCCTTCTTAGTGAATCAAAAAAGAAAAAAAGGACAGAAAAATATTTTTCAGGTCATCTTTAAAGAATAAAATATCTTTATTTTTTCCACCTTATTGTTCCATAATCTGAGTCCCTGACAGATGTTAATCAGATGGCTTAATGTGCTCAGATATCGTGGTAATGAGCATGATATAAGAACCTGCGTTGACTAGAACAGAATAGAAGACTTGAGTCTCAACTTAGCATCTGTGGGAGAGACCCGGTCTGGTAACTTTAAAGCATGTGTCCCAAGGAGATTTTTTCCCCACCTGATTTCTAATCATTTTTCTAAAGCTACATGATTGCGAGCAGCTGGGGCACCCACAGCTCCCAGTCACTGCTGCCAGTGGCTTCAGAGGGACACCGGAGCTGCTCAGTGGCTGCGGGCGGAGAGGCCCCCCCCTGCAGCTCCCTTGCCGTCATGAGCAGTTGGCTACCCCACACCTCCCAGCCACTGGCAACAGCAGAGGGACCCTGGAGCTGATCGGCAGCGGGGGGGCGGAGGAGGCCCCCGCAGCTCCCCAGACTCTGAAGCTGGCAGGGACACCCCTCCCCCTCTCCCAGCTCCCAGCCTGGCAGGGTGGTGGGGGACCCCTCCCATCCACTGAGCAATGGGGTCCCTGCAGCTCCCAGGCGCTGCAGGGGGTGGGGGGAAGTAGGGTGCTAGATCCTCCCTCCCCTTTTTGTCAGAGATGTTTTTAGTAAAAGTCAGGGACAGGTTACGGCTTCCGTGACTTTTTATTTATGGCCCATGACCTGTCCCTGACTTTTACTAAAAATATCCATGATAAAATCGTAGCCTTACTCATGAGTAAGTCATATAGAAACTCTTATTAACAGGGATATTGTTAAATTAAAATCAGGTCCCTTCGTGCGTCATTCTTTTTATAACGGGGGATAGTCCTTCCTTCTCCAAAATGATGCCATGTCCTTCACTGCCTGCTGTGCTGCTGGAAATTCACCATGAGAACTGTGATATTTTTAAGATTAATTATCCATAATTCCAGTTCTAGTCCAGAGAGACCAAAAAATGATAGCAGCTTCTAATTAAGGCTGGTTTTGAAGCCTGCTAATTAGTAGCCTACCTAACTGCATCCTAAGCCTTACCACCTGTGGATGTGATCTTGTCAAATGTCAGAGGTGAAGCAGGGTTGGACTTGGTCAGTACTTGAATTGGGTACCACAGGGTCTGATGCTGTTAATTTCCATAGGTGATGATCTTCCCTCTAGTTAATGCTCAACCAATGCCCGAGCATGTTGCAGCTGGACGTAATGGCCAAGGTTTTCAAAAGCGTGTAGTGGTTTGGATTGCGGTTTGCCAACTTGAGACACCTTAAAGAGGTCCGATTTTCAGAAAGTGTGGAGCAGCCACCCTCTGAAGATCAGGCCATTGTAAGGTATCTCAAGTTGGGCCCTCAAAATCACTGGTCACTTTTGGAAATCTTGGCCAGTTTCTTTTGAACAGATGATATAAATCAGAGACCCCAATCAGTGTGTTAGTTGAAGATCCTCAACCCGACTCTCATTTACGTTAAGGCTCCTTTACAGTAAATTACGTTACCCATCCTAAACTGGTTAGCGTTGATGTGAGTTGTTAGACAGATTTTGTGAAATGCCACAGATGTGGCTGCCTTTTGGGGGTAAGTGAAGTGATTCCTGTATACAGTGAAATTAGATATCTCAAAGGTATATGAAAGTGGCGTTTTTGCCCTTTCTTGCTTCTCTCTGATGTATATGAAAGGTGGTGTTTTGGAGTGTTTTAATTCTTATGTGAAATCTCAAGTTTTGCTGAAGGACTCATTAGAGGTCTCAGATGTGGATTGTGAGCCTTCTCATCCCATACTTGAAGGGGCAGTAATGCTGAATCTTTAACAATGACATTCTTCCTCCCAAGTTATTCTCAACCGTGTTCGTTAACTCCCTCCCCCCAAAAATGTTTTAAACAATCTGAATAAATCTCACTTTCCTCTCCCAATCAGGTTTCACTTCTGTGAAGTTTGTCATAAAGATGCTATTTCTTCAGTCATCCAAAGATCTGAATATCTATGGTGATTTAAAATAAAGAGAGAGAGAAGGAAAATATATTTTTTTTTAAACAGAGCACACACACACACACCTTTAACAGCCTTCTTTACACACCATAAAGTACCAAAAAGGGATCAATCCAGGCAAATTTTTATTTTTTCTCTGTAGCTCATTTTTAAACAACCATCTAAAGGGATGAGCCAAATCTTGTTGGCTGGCGCAGTTGTGTTTTTACTAAAAAAAAAAATTGAATAAAATTCTGGAAACCTGGGGGATACTTCAAAGTAGCTGCTAAAGATGTGGTGGGGGAAGGGCTGGTATAGGTGGTCCTCAGTGAAGGATTCACGCTGTGTGTAGCTTGTGAATTGCTTAGAGCACATTCAGGATGAAACAGCTTCTGTCAGCATAAGTTATTGTAGTAATAGTATTCTAAACTCCACTGTCAACAAAACATGCCTTTGAATTCAACACATTACGGCTGTAGCAGTAGACTTCATATAATGCTTACACTGTGTCTCCTGTATGCTCACTCTCTGAAGTACAACAGTCATAAATTGGCTTAAGAGACTTCTATAATATTGGAATACACACAGGTCAGTGGCTGAATATAGTCAGGTCTACACATAGGCGTGTAGTTCTTTTATGTCTGCCACACAGATGGATGTACATTTGTGTATGCTTTCCGGCTGAGATTTACAAAGTACCTGAAATTAGTGGGAAATGGCCATCCACGTCCCCAAGATGGCTTTGAAAATCTCAGCCTGTACAAGTGGTACATAAATAGGCTTGGCAGAATTTGATGTTTATTTTTAGGCATTTTTTTCTATTTTTATGAGTTAATTTTGCACAACCATGAAAAATTATCAGGTTTAAACATTTTTTTTTTATTTTAAATTTCACAGCTATGGGAAATTATGGGAGGGGTTCAGACAACAGGGGGATCAGACAATAGTTATTCAGTGACAGTAGACATTGAGATTAAAAAAGGTAAGCTTTATGACTGTTAAAACACACATCGTCAAGATCATGTGCAGTGTAAACAGCCTTAAATCAGACTCAAATAAGTCCTCAAGCAGCATGTTTCTCCACGGCAGTACTGTTATTTATTTGTTGTTATGGTAACATCTGTGCCCCCGGTCAAGGCTCAGGCCGACCTTTGTGCTAGGAGCTGCACATATTTATAACTAAAAGGCAGTCCCTGCCTCAAAGAACTTGCAGTTTAGTTAGGATGCATGTCACATGCAAGGCTATGAGCTGGGAGAAAAGTATAAGAGAATGTGATCATGGTTTAGATGTGGTTTGTGTCTGAGCTTCATTTTACCTGCATGGAGAAGAATTGGGCAAAATTCAGCACTGTGAAACCAGTGTAAATTCAGAGTAATTCCGTTGACTTCAGTGATGTACCTCGAGATTTACACTGTTATAACCGAGAGCAGAGTCTGGTCTGCTGTGTGCCTTACAAGATATCCATCCACACACAAACATTTTACGTATGTAAGTTTAATCACTTTGGAAATATCAGGATGTAGAGCATTCAGTTTTTACTCAAGACGTACTCCCACTGACTTCAATGGAAGAGCCAGTATGACATATTACAAAGATTCTTATGCGTTTCTGGAGATCATGCTACATAGGGGCAGGAATATACCAAAAACTCTTTTTTGTAGAAAGCTCGATTCTGCAATACCTTGACACTGCTTGTGTAAAACCTATAAGACCGAGACTTACATATTCACCCTGACCTTTATGTTGTAATACAAAGTCCTCTTTCCCTGCACTGCCTAGTACCTTAATGAAGTGACATCTCTGAACATTAAAGATGAAGAAGAAAAGATTGGAACTGAATATTTTATTCTTCTGCCTTTGAGTGTCTTAGTGGAATTTCCAAGAGCAAAAATCAAAACAGAGCTTCTGATCAGACCATAACCTTTTATAACCACAGGTCGTCCTTTTTGTAGCTGTTTAAATTCTTGCTTTGAAGCCAGATATTTATGGGTTTGACACTTAGATTAAAGAGAATGGGTCAGATGGATGCTTGCTTTTGGAAGACGGTTTATCAGTTGACTATTTCCACATAATCCAATATATTATGCTTTTTCCTTGGCAAAGTTTCCTTAATACTGCTATTTCTTAGGGTTTTCCTTTTTCCAGCATGTCCTTTACTGTGTCTCATACAGAATGTATCCTTCTTTTTTTTTGCTGTTTATAGCTGCAAAACTGTTTATTCCCCCCCCACCTTGAATTTCAGAGTATATACAGTATAGTGTTTTCGCCACATGAGATAAATAGTTTGTGTCAAGGCAAGTAATGGGGTGACGTGTGCACGCCCTTGTTTGCTAGGGATTACAATGTCATGATTTCTTGTTGGCATTTGTGTCTGAGTATGTAATGTGTATTTACATAAACCCATGGAAAAACACCCATGTTAACCAAGTGTTTATGCTCTCCAGTGACAGGAAATGTCAAAGTTTAGGTCTCATGACCCCTAGTGCACCATGATACAGTCTGTATTTATATGATCACATGCTATTTCTCAAATAATGTAGCATCAGGCATTTTTCTCTACTGCCCTTTGGATCCCTGCATTAGCAGGTCTGCAGCTGTCTACAGGGACCTAGCAGAGCTTCTCTCTTAGCCCCGTGTGCACCTAACACAGTGCCATATTGTGGAGCCCTCGTTTGCCCAAGGCCAAGACTATAACAGGATTAAAAAAGGAACTAGATAAATTCATGGAGAATAGGTCCATCAATGGCTATTAGCCAGGATGGGCAGGGATGGTGTCCCTAGCCTCTGTTTGCCAGAAGCTGGGAATGGGCGACAGGATGGATCACTTGGCGATTACATGTTCTGTTCATTCCTTCTGGGGCACCTGGCATTGGCCACTGTTGGAAGACAGGATACTGGGCTAGATGGGCCTTTGGTCTGACCCAGTATAGCCATTCTTATGTTCTAGCAAGCATTTACCCACACAGATAATCCAACTGAAGTCAGTGGGGTTGTTTGCATAATCAGAGTTCCCTGGGGGTGAGTGAAGGCTTCCCATTCTGGTCCAAAGCCAAGAGGAGCCCTTCTTTTAACTCCTTTGTACCTTACAGAGGAGCTCTTTCTCAAACTTCAGTGTCCATGCCTAGACGCAAGGCAATGCAGTTAGTTAATATTTAAGGGAATGCTTTGGAGTGCCCAGATATAGAGAGCTTAGTTCCAGTATTGACAATCCCATAGGTTCAAGAATCATGAGTCAGGCCTCTAAATAAATAAATAAATAAATAAACAAACAATGAGATTAGTTTAAAAATCATGGGATTTTTTTAAAATTGCCTGCTGGTTTCCTTTGTGGCAGCAGTTCTCAAACTGGGACCCCAAGGTGGGTCGCGACCCTGTTTTAATGGGGTCACTAGGGCTGGTTTAGACTTGCCGGGGCCCGGGGCCAAAGCCCGAAACCTTCAGCAGGGCTCAGGTTACAGGTGCAGCTTGGACAGGCTTGGGCTTTGGTCCCCACTCCTGCGGTACTGGTCGTAATTTTTGTTGTCAGAAGTGGGTCACGGTGCAATGAAGTTCGAGAACCCCTGCCTTAGGGTAGTGTTTTTCAAACTGTGGGCCACGACCCAGTATGGGTCAGGGCATGTCAGGGACTGGGTCGCGGTGGTTCTGGTCAGCACTGCCGACTGGGTCGTTAAAAGTCCCGTTGGTGGTGCTGCTGAGCTAAGAACAGGCTAGTGCCTACCTTTTTTGACACTGCATTGTGCCCTGGAAGCAGCCAGCAGCAGGTCCGGCTTCTAGGCAGGTGTGCGACGGAGCTCCACGCGCTGCCCTTGCCCTGAGCACCAGCTCCGCACACTGGTTCCCGGCCAATGGGAACTGGGGGTGGGGCGCGGGCGCGTGGGCAAGAGTTGCACAAAGCTGCTTGCGTGCCTCTGCTTAGGAACCGGACCTGCTGCTGGCCACTGCTGGGGTGCAGCGCGGTCTGCGGTGCCAGGACAGGCGGGAAGCCTGCTTCTGCACTCCAGCTGCGCCACTGACCAGAAGTCGCCAGAGGTAAGTCCACAGCCCAAGCCTCTGCCGCAGCCCTGAGCACCCCCGAAACGTGGAACCCCTTCCTGCACTCCAAACCCCTCATCCCCAGCCCCAGCCCAGAGCCTGCACCTCCAGCCCAGAGCCCTGACCCCTTCTGGAACCCCAGCCCTGAGCCCCCCCCCAACCTGGAACCCCTTCCTGCACTCCAAACCCCTCATCCCTGCCCCAGCCCAGAGCCCCCTTCCACACCCTGAACCCCACAGCCTTCACCCCCGCATCCCAGCCCTCTGCCCCAGCCCGTAGCCCCTCCCACACCCCAAACCCCTCATCCTCAGCTCCTTTGGGTCACAGGCATCACGTTTTCTTCAACTGGGTCCCCAGAAAAAAAGTTTGAAAATCACTGACTTAGGGTATCTTGTGTTATATTTTCAAGCTTTTCTTTGCAACCATGAGAGCTAGATTATAAATTTTTAATAAAAGCTGAGATTCTTGTAATCACATGACATGTAGAGCTGGGGCTCTAGAAAACTATCACATGCTGTGTACAATTGGCCACATTGTATGTAAGGGCCATTCCATATTATGCCACCCGTACTCTCTCTGCTGGTTTCCAGTCTGGACCAAAGTATCAGACTTTCACAATTTAAGAACACAAGAAAGTTCAGTTCAAATGGAACATCTAGTTTTCAGCAAAGTCCTTTTTAATTTTTTTAACTGAGTTTCTTCCATGGGTTGGCTTAACCAACCCTGAAGACAAGCAAATCACTCAACTCCGTGTCCAGTAGTGGCTTGGCTGGAATAGAACTCAGGATGCTCCATGGTACCAGGACTTTCAGCATCTCTGTCTTTTGTAATTTCCGAGACAAATTCTAGCATCAGCTGTAGCGGTATAAGTCCAGAGTGACCCTTTTAAAATCGATAGTTACTCCAAATTGGTACAAGTGCATCTGAGAACAGAACTTAGCCTTCACTCTCTTCCTTTCTCTCTTTCTCGCTCTCTTATTCCTTTTTTAAAAAACAATTACTGTGCAGCATTACCATAATTACTGTAAATGTGCTAATAGGCATAACTATAACCACGCAGTGTATTCTGTAATAACGTCTTTTCATGTATTGAGGCTAATTTCTTCAAATGATAGAAGTGCTGTAAATGTCATTGGATGGGTTTTATCATAAATACACAAAGGCCTCACGAGAACATCTAATTGCATTGTGTAACTATGTAATTATGACATCATGTAAAATCTCTTACAGAGATATAGCAGAGGGAGAAAAAGTGTGCAGCAACTGGGAGACTTTTCAACTGCCGTGTCAGCTGATTTGTCTCCATCCTAAAACTAGCATAAATGTCTAACTTGCATTGTAAACGAACACTTGATTTTTAAGATATAAGCGGCTTGATCTTCAGAGGTACTAAATCCCCCAATTCCGGTTACAGTCAACAGGAACTGAATGTTGTTGGGACTGGAGCTCTTAAAAATGAGCGGTGCTTTCTGCAGGAAATTTTAATTCTTCCGTGGAAATTCAAATACCGAAATATTTTTGTTTTTGTTTTGTTTTGTTTTATTTCAGAAATAAATAAAAATTTTCCATAGAAAGCAGACACGTGTTATGGAAAAAAAAATGGTTTTCTTGGAAAACTTTCAATCAGCCCTGTCTGTATAAGCGCATTTGAAAATCGGATCCATTTCAAAAGCTTCAGTGGGCCTTCGTATGGATGCAGTGGGTCTGAGCTAGCCAATCCGAATGCATGTTCAGGGCCTAATATTAGGCATGGTGCTATGAGTGAGGGTGACAAGCGGTAGGTAGCAAATTGGGTGATGAGGGAAATGGGTTGTAGCCAGACATAACGTGGTTACTTCTTGGTGGTATAATATATTCCATCTTCTGTTTATAATTTAACTGCTGTAGCAATCAAAATTCATAAACAGTCCATTAATGCCTCAGTATGTTTAGTTGAAAAACATAAGCTGACACACGCAAAAAAGGAAAAGTACTTGAAAATAAGTGACTTTTTTATCTGTGAATGAATCTCTTTTCATTCATTTTTATCTGTCAGCATTAATACAAAATTTTTTTTTAAACCAAACGCTTTGTAGCCTGTGAATAACGAACTGTCTAAAAAGCCATAAATTCCACACCATTAGGGTCTGATCTGACATTTACAAATGTAAGGTTTCAGAGTAACAGCCGTGTTAGTCTGTATTCGCAAAAAGAAAAGGAGTACTTGTGGCACCTTAGAGACTAACCAATTTATTTGAGCAAGAGCTTTCGAAAGCTCATGCTCAAATAAATTGGTTAGTCTCTAAGGTGCCACAAGTACTCCTTTTCTTTTTACAAATGTAAGTAAGTGACTTTGCCTGTTGACTTAAGTCGAGTTACTCATGTGTGGAAGTATTATCAGGAAGAGGTTCTTATGGAGCATCACAGCTATAGCAAGAAGTTCGTTCAACATAAACCCTGCTATTTTCTGCTTCCTGTTGTGTGTCCCTAGCACGCATTACAAAACGAGAAGAGAGAGCCTTGCTTGGCACATGAGGCTGAGTTTACTTATGACTTTATTTTGTCTAGCAATGCACTGTGCTGATGAACGGATAGTCTGGGTCCCAAATCTGTCGATTAAGGATGATGAATCATCTTTGTGTTTCCTATGTAAATGTTATCACTCTGCTATTAATGGCTGAAATAACCAGTGCAGGAAGCATTTGGGTAGGCTGTTGGAAATCTTGTTTAATGGTTTAAAAAGAAAGCTGGAGGGGAGACAGAATTTCTCAAGGTACGTGTTGTATTGTCTCTGAGCTTGGAGTTTGAGCAGGGGCTTTGTGCTCTGCCCTTCTCTGACCATTTTCACAGGTGTTCTCTCTTAGCATAGAAGCAATGAGACAGAGCTAGTCTTGCCCCCTAGAGACCGCTGGAAGAGAGAGCCCTGAGATTTCTTTCAGTCTTTTTACTTGACTTAATTTCTTTCTGGCTGTGAAGAAGACTAGAGCCATATTAGTAGTTTTCAGGGTCTCTTGGTGTCTGAGACAAAACGTCTATTACAGGGGTGTGTTTAAAAAAAAACAGGAAGAAAGATTCTCGCAATCTGGCTGGGCTGGTAGTGATATCAACAAGATATGCAAAGTTCAGGGACCAGTTTTTGGCAACATTGCCTATTGGGGTCTCATCCAAAGCCTATTAAACTCATTGGGAATCTTTCCATTGATTTCATTGGTTTTGATGAGGCCCTGAATGCATGCGGCATGGCGGAAGGAACACAGAGCTGGAATTGAGGAGGTCCTCAGTTCTAAGTCAAGCCCTCCCACTGACTCACTGCATGGGCTTGGGCAAGTCACTTGACTTCTGTCTCAATATCCCCAACTTTAAAATTGGTGTCCAGCTCACAGGGGTGATACGGGGATTCATTAGGTAATAATGATGGTGCAGTGCTGTCAACATGTCAAGTCCTGTATACCTATGAAGTGTGATTATTTTGGTATTTCATTCAACTTTGCTTTCCTCTAATTCTTCAGGCCAAACTGAGTCTTGAACTCCACTTGTGCAGTCCCACTGTTGTCGGATTATTCTTTCAGTCACACCTCTACCTGTAGGAAAACAGGTCTTGGCGACGGGGAGAGGCAGAGGGCACAATTTGCCCTGCAGATTCTCTGATAGTGATAGCCCAGCTGGACGTCCAGAGCACAGGGCAAATATGTGGTGTTGGAAGTGTGTGTATGTGTGTGGAGACACAGGAAATATGGGGCTCTTATGCGATTTTCACATATTCATGTTTTAGGGTAGAATTGCAATTCAGCCCTACCCTGGCAGGTGTAAGTGGCAAAACCAGCCAAGGAGTAGGGAGAGGGAAGGGACAACACAGGCCCACTTTTAAGAGTTAGGGAAGCCTGTTACTGACTGATATAAAGGCATGATTCCCATGAGTTGCTGCTGAGGTTATGGTAGCAGCCAGCATATTGCTGCTTAGAAATAGGAAGGATAAGTGAGCCCACCCCACATGACCGAGAAAAGGACAGGCACCATAAAGCCAGACGTTTTAATCTCGTTGCTCTCATTTGTCCTGCATGCTGCTTTAGCAGGGAAAGTCTTCGTGTTCTTTCCTTTTTTCAGG
This sequence comes from Eretmochelys imbricata, assembly GCF_965152235.1. Taxonomy (NCBI): domain Eukaryota; kingdom Metazoa; phylum Chordata; order Testudines; family Cheloniidae; genus Eretmochelys; species Eretmochelys imbricata. Next base: position 7,383,723 of record NC_135593.1, on the reverse strand, counting down.
ACAGCAATTAGTCCATGCCTTCCCCCTCCCAACCCCATAAAAGGTGTGGGGAGAACACTCCCATCCAGTCTCTTCCACATTTTGTCGCTTGCTGGAGTTTCTGTATAGAAATTGGTGCCATGATATGAAACACATGGCAGCTGTGCACAGTGCCTGAGAGCTCAGTTGTTCATCTTCTACAGAAAGTTGCTCTCTGAGGTGGGAAATGCTGGTGTCCACAGGCACACAGGCCCTCCTGAAGTTTGGCAAAGTTATAAGCCCCCCGCCACTCTGGAGTCATGGGAAGGAGTGGAGTAAATCCCCTGTTGGGTGGTGGAAAGGAGTAAATTATCCCTCCTCCCCTTTTCATAGGAATGAATCATAGAATCTCAGGGTTGGAAGGGACCTCAGGAGGTCATCTAGTCCAACCCCCTGCTCAAAGCAGGGCCAATCCCCAATTTTTGCCCCAGATCCCTAAATGGCCCCCTCAAGGATTGAACTCCCAACCCTGGGTTTAGCAGGCCAATGCTCAAATCACTGAGCTATCCCTCCCCCAACCTTTATCTTCCTCCACCTCCCCTCTCCATTGGCAGTGGGAGAAGTAGGTGTTCAACCATGTTGTGAAGTAACAGTGGGGATGGGGAAGAGGTTTCTCCTGGCGTCTCTGTTAATACTGAGACCAGCCTCCAACTGTCTCTTCTAGGCTCCTTTCACATTTAGGGCCTCGTCCTGCAAACCCTCCCTTAGATACGTGTGGGTTGCATATATTTGTGCAAGATGTGTTAATTTTGATCAAAGATTGTGTCTAATGCATCCAAGAACCTTAATTTTCCTTCCAAAACAGAACAGAATGTTTATTTTAATCTATATTTATTTGGTCCAGTAAACGATATTACCTCACCCACCTTGTCTCTCATTTTTATCTGAATTTTGACAAATTCTGACACTTTGGAACCAAAGCAAAGGAAATGGTTGACACTTTCCGTTTGAAATGAACAAAGAGGAAGACCAAGAGTGGCCATGGTGAGTTTGTTTCTCAGTGTGTTAGTGGACAGGGAAGGTCTGTCTCATGGTGCTAGGCACATTACTGTGTGCTCGGTAGAGCCGCTAGCACAACGTAGTCCTAGGTGCTACCACTATCCAATGAATTAATAATAAATAATAACTTTAAAGCAAACCCCAAAACTTACACCAAAACAAGTTAAAAAATATCTCCCCCGTGCTGAGGGGTAGTTGGTGGCTGTGGAGGAAAAAGAAATATGTAGGGAAGGTGGTGATGGAGGGAGAAGTGACTGCACCCATTGGCCAGCCCAGAGCAATAGGAGAGGAGAAGCCAGATTTGCCTTCTTGAAAGCAATTTGGCAGGAGGGGGACTTTGGCAGAGGGCAGGAGACAGAGACTGCGCTCAGAGAGCCATCGCTGGAGGAGTCAGCCAGTGCTACAAAGGATCCAAGGAGCCGTCAGCCCCCCCGGCAACATGAGACCAATATTATGACTATATTAATGTCCTGTAAGCACTTTGGGGCAGGGACCATCTTTTCCCATCAGTTCATGCTCGTGATTATGTATTAATTAGTACTTGTATTTCAGTAGCTCCTTGGAGTCCCAGTCGTTGAGTAGGGTCCCATTGTGTTAGCCGTTGTGCAAGCACAGAATCAAAGAAAGTACTTGGCACAATGAGGCTCCAATCCGTGACTTTGGGTATGTCTACACTGGCAGAGTGACAACGCTGGCAGCTACAGCGCCGCTCAGAGAGCGCTGAAGGGAAATGCCGGAGGAGAATGTATATATCTCCCGGGTGGGAGGAGGTATTGTTTCATGGTCTCTGTGTATATATAATGTCTTCTGCAGTTTCCACAGTATGCATCCGATGAAATGAGCTGTAGCTCACAAAAGCTCATGCTCAAATAAATTGGTTAGTCTCTAAGGTGCCACAAGTACTCCTTTTCAGTTAGCATTTACTGGCTTTCTTTTTTTGAGTATGGAGTTTCTCAATGGGGGTAAACAATTACTGATTATATTTTGCTGGCATATAAAATATGCCCCTTTTTTAAAGTGATCGTCAGAAAAAATAAAGTCGTCTCGTTCTTGGCCCACTCCAGTGGCTGCTATATGCAAATAGTTCAGAATGCTGGAATAACTTTAAAAATGATTGCTTTTGTGTGATGACTAGACTATTGCATTCATACAAATAAATTGGCAACAACTAAAATAAGTAGCCTGTCTTGTCCAGAGAGAGACAGAGGCTGAAAAAAAGGATGCTTTCTTTGTGGTGAAACCACTTAGGAAAAAAAAAAAATCTAGCTCTTAATGTGTGTCTTTGTTTTTGCCCCAAACCACCAAGTGGCTGGTTCCTTTCATAGCTCTGTCTCCATTGTCATGACACTGTAAATATTTGATCAGTTGTACTCAGCACCTCTTTTGCTAAGAAATAAGAATACATGAGCAAGGAGATAAACTTTTTTTTGCAAAATGTTAGATGAGTTTGCAGAGAAAACAAGTCATCTAATATTCCAGGGCTGTGCTCTGTAGCACAGCACCATCTAGTGTTCAAATCTCTGAAGAGACTAGAAGCTGAACAGCCATCATGTATTTCTCCTTAGCATCTGGTTGGTAGCTGTTTTCAATTTAGTGTCTTACATATATCTCTTTGGTAGGCTGCGTTGAGGAGCCTCTAATTTGGGTCCTGCTCTCTGTTTCCAAAACTCCCTCTCTGAACTAGATTTAAGAATATGTTGTGCTCTTTTGTGGGTGAAGTGGCAATTTATTCAACTTGGGTACGCTTTTTCTCCTGCTCATTGGAGGATTTTGCATCATTATATGGTCATTCATTACCAATGTTAGATAAAATTTGATAAGTAAAATTATTTTTTTATCCAATCAAGATGATTTTAAGAAGCAGTGCCATTGGATTCCCTTTCCTAGAACTGCATAAATAGATATGCCTGCAACTATTGTTCTAGCAAGCAAGACAATGATGAGATTGGGAATACATTTTATACTGGCGTAATCTACAAAGTTAATATCTGGATTTCCAAACTCTCCATCCTCTACCTTTGAGGATGGTTGGGTTCATCCTAAAGATAAGACCACCCTGTAATCCATATCTGGGTTCCCAAACCTCCCAGAATTTGGAGGTATTTCAATCTGATTTTTTTGATTCAGGCCTATCTCTTAATTTATATGAGGCATAAGGAACACTTTTCAGGTCTGGTGCTATCATCCTTCAATTTTGTATATGTCTCTTTGTTAATTTCTTATATGGAATATAAGGGACCTATGTCACTTTTGTGCCAGTGGGATAAAACAAGAGTTCTCTACTCTTTTCATTCTGCAGAGTACTTCACATGAAAGATGTTCTCAGACCCAACTCCCCTTCAAACACCCCTCACTTTCCACTGCTTGATTCCCAAGCTATTTAAAAATCTGCACATCATCAGAAGGGGTGGCACAGCTCCCTAGCTAGAACTGGGACCTAAGTCTGAGAATCGCGGCAAGAGAAGATTAATTTCTGAATAATCTCATTTTATTTTCTGTTTAATTGGTAAACCAGACTTAATAGGATGTGAAATGGAGCTAGCGAGTTATAACACCAGAGACCTTTATTTACATCTGCATTTATCAATTGCAGCCCCTACCAAAAATACAGGATACAAACTGAGGGTGCAGTTCTTGTCTTTAAGGTGATTCATGCATTGTTGCAAATCTTGAAAAATCTTCCATTGTGCAGAAGTGTTCAAGGGCAATAGCTCTTCTTCTAAAATTTAGCCAAGGGCAGGATGAAACCCTGAAGCAAAGATTCCGGAATCCTATCAGAACACTGAAGACACCAAATGATGCTATGGAAACCCATCGTTACATTGAATTAGTTTCCCTTTGAACAGTAACATGGAAAATATTTTCTTTTCCCTTTTTGAGCATAGTCTGTGGTGAAATGAATAACACGCAAGAGCAGGCATGTGTACTTCATATATCAAAGTGCCTAGTTTCCACATGTCTGGTATTATATTCACCAGGGTCAATTAACTAGTGACTAAAGATGGTTTCCTTTGGAGACAGACTGGGGTTTTTGGCTGCTAGTTTTTCTTCAATGGTAGGCATCAGAATTTTATGGAAATACGTGTCGGAAACACTGTTTATTATGTAGCTGAAAAAGGTTTCCAATTAACTGCCTCAGCCCATTAAGCCATTTAAAAAAGAAGTCCCCTTGTTGTTATGTTGCTGATATTATTATAAGTAATGGAAGATTCCTTGCAGAAGTGCATTTATATCCATTTCTGGTGAGTTTTCCTGGTAGCTCACAAGGCTGATTTAGTTTGTGTTCCTGAAGACTCCAGTGCAAATGTTAGTAGCCTGTGGACTCAAGTGGGAGATTTATGGATTCTGATGGTGCTGCTTGAAAATTGGTCTCCATAGTGATGAGGAAGGTGATTGACCTAGGAAAGGCTCTTAGTGGGGGGAAGGGTAGGGGAGGAAGCTTTTTGCATCAGTCCTGTAAGACCCTCACAATGGAAAGATGCAGGCTGGAAGTGTCAAAAGCATCTTCTGTGCCAGGTTCATAAAAAAAAAAAATAAAGCTTACAGTTTATTAGAGGTAGGCTTCTATCAGTCATATGACAATGGGAGAAATATTTCAGTGATTTTAGCTGTGTAATATAAGTAATAAAAATGTTTCTCCAAAGTGTCTCTTTAGACTTAGACAACTCCCTACATCAGAGAAAGCCAATCCGCTGGAACACTGCCTTCTGAAAACGCTACCCTCTAGTAAAATCACGGGAAACTGTTTGCTTTTTGGAGTGGAAGCAGGCTATTGGGTGGATCTATCCATTCAGCCCATGGACAGCCTTCCCTGGCCCCAAAACAGGTCCAGCCATATGACCTGTTGCTCATTTATTCATTTTGTCGCAGTGATGCCCACATAATGCAAAACACAGAAGACACCGTCCCTGCCCCAAGAGTTAAGGTTAGAGTGACCCAAGTACTTCTTGATGCCAACTGGCGGAGGAACCAGTGCCACAAGTACTCCTTTTCTTTTTTAGGAATGCCCTGAGTTCACCAAAAAGAGTCATGTCATGTAAGGTCTCTGTTCCAAACGTGTGTCACACTGGTCATCATCATCTTATTTGTGAGATGTATGTATGGAAAATATGTAAGGAGTTATGTCTGTATGCAGAAAATTGTGTTCTCTAGGCTGTGTAGTTAAAGGTAGGACGCTCAAAGGTAGCATATCTCGAGACAAACTTCTTCAGATGGAGGTGGGAGACACTTCTCCTCATGGTGGACCATTGTGTAGTGTGTGTCTCACAATAGGCATCTGTTAGCCTACTGAGTCAAATGCTAATGAAGAGTTTGTGGAGCCTTCAGAAGAAAATTAACAGGATGAGACAAACAACAAGGGAGGAGGGAACCCTGCTTTTCAGGTGAAGATCAAAAGATCTAGTCTGGTATAGCTGGTTTGCAGATGAACCACCCTCCTTCCAGGTATCGTTCAGCCTGTGAGGACAAGCCGCCATTGGGCTTGATCTTATGAAAGGGGGATCTCAGCCAACCTGTCTGAAAACGCTGGGAAAAGGACTTGACGTAAACTACCCTGTAGGAGACAGGGAATGTCTTGTGAGTTAAGTTTAGGCTCTAACAAGCGTGTTATGAGTTTGGTTTTTTTACATGTAACCATTTGTTTAAAGTATTCTTACTTTCTATCATTTGAATCTCTCTGCTGTGATAAGGAACTTGTTCTTGTTTTCACTATCACTCTAAGTGCTGTGTGTGTTAAGTAGAGTGGTGATCGTGAGTTAAAATTAGTAAGCTGGTGTGTGCTGTTCCTTTGGGCATACTGAATCTGTGAGTGTTCAGTGGAACAGGGGCTGGGCACTGCAGAGACACTCTTGGGGTGCTGGCGTGTGCCTATCACTAACTTGTACAGAGAAAGCAAAGTCTTCGGAGGCCTGGAAGGCAGCTTTTGTGTTGCCAGAGGCTGGTGGAGTCAGGGAGCTGATAGACAGCAGGCACAGACAAGACTTTCTCACACTAAGAGCAGATGGTAGGTGAGGTGCCTCAACAACCTTGGGTACTCCTGGGGACCATCACAGGTACACTTACAATAAGTCCAAACAGCTTTGGGTAAGAAATGCACAGTTAAGGCAACCAAACAACCTTATCTCTACCCTGTAGTCATGCTATGTGGGGAGCAAAAATATGGCAAAAAAATCCAATGTGTCTTTAAAAATCAGTTTAAATCTTTTTTTCAGACCTCAAACTTTACAATCCCTTAATTTTAATCCTGTGGTTATTGATTGACATCAGTACAGGGCAGAGTTAAGGTTGAATGGGTGACTAATGCATTTCTTACCTTAACATATTTGGATTTCTTTTAAGTGTAACCCTAACTTTGAATTCCTTGCATTTGTAGTGTTTGGTGTTGGGATAATTGCAGATCCTTGCAATATTTTTTTTTAACCTGTCAATTACTGATACATACTCTGAAATTTAACTCCATTTTAATAGAGTTGTGATTTTTTGTTTTGTTTTTTTGGTTTGGAGGTATAGTTTGGGGCTGAGAGAAAGGATTGTGATTTACAAGCATAGTGTCAGCATGATGGTGGACACATGTGGTGTTGGTTCCACATTTTGTTTGGTATTCCTAAACTATCACTAGCTGCGCTCTCCTACCTACTGACTGGAGATCTTAAAGTTCAGCAACCTCTTCCTTCACTGTCCAGCATTTGTTCTCTCTTTGTGGTAGAACCGTAGATCCATCAGTTCAATCCCTTGTCTAATCTCTGTGTGATAGAATACTTTCTCCTTCCTCTCCCCACTGGATTTCTCTGTTTCAGGAGTTTCATAATTTTTTCACAGCATGGGCCTACCTTCCTAGAGAGAGTCTCCTGGACACTTGACTTCAAAGAGCACCACAACCCCACCAGCCTCCTCCTTTGTGATTACCTACCATGCCTATGGCAATTTACTTACGTGGAAGAGTATCCTTAGGAAAGTAGTGAATACATTTTCAGTGGTCTTTAATGCAGTGTAGCAGCTGGCAACAAAGAGAAGAAACTAGCATCATGTGACCAGCCCACTCTCAACATATCACCAGTGGTCCAAGAACCATGGTTTGAGGAACATTTGGTTTATTTAACCTGTCAAAGCTCTTTATGGAAGACCCACCTATTCAATCCAGTTTCTAATCTATATCACACCCATCACTGACTGAGTGCTGCCAGGATTATAAAAACATACAGTTCTGTTAAGACTGTTGGTGTGCCAAAAAAGTGCGTGTGTGTGTGTGCATCTGGTTTATTTTTAAACCTCTTTCCTCTGTAGTCAAGGTGTTTATCCTCTTCCAAACCTGCAGTCAGTGGAGTTTGTATAGCACACAGCTGGTGGTTTTCTCTTCAGAACGTGAGCATTAGCCATCCATTTTAGCAAAAAAGTGTCCTGGGGCCACCTATGAGCTTGGTTGACATGTGTTATCAGAATGCCAGATTCCTCCACCATGCTATGTGTTCGTAAGGCTTTCCATCACAGCAATTCAGAATATAAGTGTGTGTTCCAGACCTGCATTAACAAGCAACTAATGTAGTTCAATTTCTTTTCTTTTTGCATGTGTGTAGGGGAGGGAAATCAATCAGCTTGCTATTATTTTTAATTAAACTGTCTTGTCAGTAGATGCCAAGATGAAAAGCATATTAAGAAAGTTGGTTTAGTTTTAGTTGATTAAATTAAATTGTCAGCTAAAGTCTGACAAATGGGAGATGGCATTAGTAAGATAATAGACCTGCTTGGCTATATGTACTGGTTTGAACTATCTTGTGTGTGTGTGTGTACCGCTACCTTCCCCTGGGTGTAATCGGGAATGCCCAAAGGTGTGTTGAAAGCTCTGTACTGCAAAGAGCTAATGGAGAGTCTCACCGACCACAGGTTGAAAACCACTGTCCTAGGTGGTCACAGTTTTGTCACAGTCTATGTAGTATTACATGCTGGATTTGGACTCGGAAGACTTGGGTTCGATTCTTGACTCAGCCACAGATTTCCTGTGTGACCTTGGACACTTAATCTACCCCATACCTCAGTTTCTCATCTGCAAAATGGAGATAGTACCTCCCTGCCATGCTGTGGCATTGTGAGGATAAAATCCAATAATGAAATATAGTGCCCATCTTTAAAAAAGGGAAGATGGAGAACCTGGGGAACTACAGACCTGTCACCTCACCTCAGTCCCTGGAAAAATCATGGAGCAGGTCCGCAAGGAAACCATTTTGAAGCGCTTGGAGGAGAGGAAGGTGATCAGGAACGGTCAACATGGATTCACCAAGGGCGAGCCAAGCCTGACCAACCTGATTGATTGTCTTCTATGATGAGATAACTGGCTCTGTGGTGATGGGGGAAGAAGTGGATGTGATATATCTTGACTTTAGCAAAGCTTTTGATACGATCTCCCGCAGTATTCTTGCCAGCAAGTTAAAGAACTATGGACTGGATGAATGGACTATAAGGTGGATAGAAAGCTGGCTAGATTGTTGGGCTCAACAGGTAGTGATCAATGGCTTGATGTCTAGTTGGCAGCCGGTATCAAGCAGAGTGCCCCAGGGGTCAGTCCTGTGGCTAGTTTTGTTCAACATCTTTATTAATGATCTGGATGATGGGATTAATTGCACCCTGAGCAAGTTTGCAGATGACACGAAGCTGTGGGGAGAGGTAGATACGCTGGAGGGTAGGGATTGGGTCCAGACTGATACCTCCTGAAGTCTCTTCCAACCCTGATATTCTATGATTCTGTGAATGTGAGCAACTCAGGTACTGTGATGAAAAGAAGGGGTGCCTAAAGATTCCTGAAATGTGCACTGATATTAATATATATTTGTATGTTAACATGTGTACAGTAATACAAATCAACAGTGCTACAGAATATGAAACAACCGTCTGAAGATTCCATTGCTGTCAACACTACTTTGTGTTTGGATGCAGTGAGTTCTTACAAAGTTGATAGCCCTTAGTCGAGGGTAGGAATGCCGGGGGTTGTGCCCCTGTCAGCATAATGCTGAGATTGCTCTAGTGTTGCTGCGACCTGCATTGTTTGTTGGTAATAGTCTCCTGAGTCAGGGTTAGAGCTGCAAAATGTCATCACATCACTTGGTGATCACATTTTGCCACACTGTTATCACCGCATCACATTACTGTCGAGCTCCAGTATGTGGTAATTCTGGCTGCAGAGACCATGTGCTTAGCGCATGGTTGAGAGCAGGAGGGTTTTGCATTTTAATCTTTAAGGAGTAGGTTGTGAATGATGGAAAAAAGAGAGCCTCCTCGTCATGGGTGCGTGCGTGTGTGTGTGTGTAAGTAAGAGAAAGAGGGTGGGAGGTGTTGAAGGGAGGAGAGCCTCAGACTCCTAAAGGGATGTGTAAAAACCCTGAGATACAGTTTGTTACAGTGCTCACCATTAAATACCCAGCACCTACACACTACGGTACTTGAGATCCTGTAGTTATTTTCTATTCTTACATAAGAAATTACTTTTAGAGTCTGAGATCCCTGGGGCCTGGTTCTCATTTGCTCTAAGGCCTCTTTATACCACTCTGGCAGTGTAAAGGGGCCTTAGTGCAAATGAGAATCAGATCTTACCGCGTGCATGGGTGTGTGCAGTAACTGTTTACTGATGGCTGCTTGTACCTGCAGGGTATAATCAGAGTAGTATATGAGAGTCATGTTATTTGCCTAATTGGGAAAAGGTTCCATTTTTGTTGGTTTACTGTTTTTTGGGGTTTTTTGCTAGCTAGAGGGGAAAATGTGTGGAATTAGTTATAGGAATAGAGGTGAATGGGTGATATGGTCAGGTATGTATTCTTTTCAATTTTACTGATTAACTCAGAGCACTGATTGTCATAGCATTCATATTTCCACTCTGACCAGAGAGATTTCTCTTCACTACTTTCTGCTACAATCTCCCCTTGCAGTTGAGAGGCCAGTCTACAAATCATTATAAGAGGCAGCAGTTCTGCATGAGGAATTACTTTTTAATTTTATCAGGGAGGACCAGATGCACTGGAGTGAGACACATAGGGGAACTGAGAATCAGCTTCACGATGGAGGAAGTGGATGGAAGTCCAGTGCTTGTTGAATAATACAATTTCTTGCACAAAAATAAGACTGCTAGCAAGATGGCTCATACTGTAATAACTTAAAATTTCAAGGCAACAGCTTTATTCTCTCATGTATATTTGCTTGGCATGATGACAGCACCCACTAGTCAGACTGTTTCATTGCGTATGTGGGGGAACTGTCCTGTAGTGTGTGCGAACTTGGCGTTCTGTCACTGTTTGTTAGTTTATTTCAAACAGTAACTTCTGAGAAGTTCTCCAGTGTAAAATAATGGCCTAAAAGACACATTTTTGGTGGGAAAGCCTTTTTCCCTTCCCAATCTCTCCTTGTAGTGAAACACTACGTTGTTCCTTAAAACAACAACCCTGATTTATTTATTTATTTATTTATTCATCACATCTGATGAAGTGAGCTGTAGCTCACGAAAGCTCATGCTCAAATAAATTGGTTAGTCTCTAAGGTGCCACAAGTACTCCTTTTCTTTTTGCGAATACAGACTAACACGGCTGTTACTCTGAAACCTGATTTATTTGTTACTCAGCTTCATGTACTGTTTGCCTTTTTGTTTTTCAGTCTACAAACAAATGCGATAAACTTCATTAGTTCCCTAGGTCACATTGAACGTTGTGTAGACAGGAATTCACTGGAGTATTTTGGTGTCTGGTAAAACAAACGGGAACTTCTAAAGGGTGGAAAAATGCCCAGCTAGTGAAGAAAATGTGGCTTTTTATAATATTTTTGTAAAGAAACAGATCCTCTTTGGAGAAGAGGTACAGTAATAGAGTAACATAAGAATTAGCCTTAGCCACAATTAGTTTGCGTTTCTAGATTATAGAAAGTTGATCAGGTTAGTATGGAAGTTATTGGGTTTAAAAGAAAAAAACCCAAAACTTCAGAGAGTGCAGGAAATGCTCACGGACACTGCTGGTAAGCTGGGGTTGGAAAATAAAATGATGACTTTGACTGCAAGGTCAGTTTTAATGTTCTATGTATGACAACCACATCTGTGTGTGTGGGAGGTAGGATTCCTATGAGAGTTGGACACTCTAAGAACAAGGGGGTACGGACAATGTATAAGATTAAACAGTTGCAAAATTTGTTTTAAAAAGCAAGTTACCATTCAAATATAAATTGAGTTAATTAATGTGGACAGAGGGAACAAAAGAAAAATTAATTCACATTATAGGTGTAAAAATGGTTAAGGCAATAGTGGCTGTTCTGTCTTGTAGTTTCAGGTCTGAAAATGGTAGCATTTTAGAGGGATATTCTGCAGTGCTTTGATTGAGGAGGGGTGGGTGGGTTTTGTGCTGAAATGGCAGCTCTGAGTCACACGGTATTAGACCGAGGAGTTCAGCAGGAAGTAAAGGAATGTGAACTCAGAAAAACAGTAAAAAGATTTCAGACCACAAGGTTGTATATGACATTTCACCACAGGATTTGAAACACTGGAAGTGAAATGGAGTGAATCAGGCTGCTCATGTGACTGTGGATGTGAAAGGATGTGTACCACAGGGGCAGGAAAATCAGATAGTCAAGGATTGGGTGAAGGTGCTGCTAATAGGTTCAGTTTGGATTATTGGCGCACACTCCACATAGCTAGGAAATGGATACAAATTGTGTGAAAGGAGAGTTTATTTGAAATTCATAGTCCATATAGTTAAGAGCCCTAAGACCTGACTTTGTGGGAAGTTTCTTGTGTGAGTGGTTAGTGAAACAAACCACTGTGTTAATATATGGAGGGTGCTTATGTGATAAATTGGAGAGGTATGTGATGTATTGCCACCATGTACCCTGCCCACTAGCCCACCTCCCCAGGACTTATCCTAACAGTCCACATGCCAAAGCAACCTCAAACAACCCACCCAAACTTCCTTCTGCATGGGCCCAAAGAGGCAGTCCTGGGATGGTAACAGCCTTCTCTGGAAAAAGATGATGTCACAACTTTAATGTTCAGCATCTCTCAGCCTTGCAGGACTAAAAATGGGGGATTTATTTCCTGGAAAGGGACATTTCCCATGTTCCCCATTGGAACATACAAAGACTTCAAAGTCATGACATTTTTCTGATACATATTTCTTGATTTAGTCCTAAGTGAAGCACGGGATCTGGTCCAAGAGGTGAATATAGTATAATGTAATTAAATTTTACATCTGTGTGTGTATAATACCCAAGAAACCCACCACACTAGCATTTAACTTCAAAGAAGGGGAACTACATAAGAATGAGAAATCTAGTTAAATGGAAATTAAAAGGAACAATCACAAGAGTCAAATGCTTGCAAGCTGAGTGGTGACTATTTAAAAACACCATAATAGAGGCTCAAACGAAGTGTATACTGTAAATAATAATAATAATAAATAATAATAATAATAAACAAGAGGACAAAAAAAAATTCCACAATGGCTAAACAGCTAAAATAGGCAGCTAGAGGCAAAAAGGTATCTTTCAAAAATTTGAAGTCAAAAATAGAAAGGAGCATAAACTCTGGCAAGTCAAGTATAAAAATATAATTAGGCAGGTCAAAAAAGAATTTGAAGTCTAACTAGCAAAAGACATTAAAATCTAACAGCATTTTTTTAAAAGTACATCAGAAGCAGGGAGCCTGCCAGACAGAAAGGCCATTGGATGATCAAGGTGCTAAGGAAGACGAGGCTGTTGTGGAGAACTAAATGAATTCTTTGCATTGGTCTTCACTGCAGAGGATGTGGGGAGATTCCCATACCTGAAACATTCTGTTTAGGTGACAAATCTGAGGACTGTCCCAAATTGAGGTGTCAGTAGAAGAGGTTTTGGAACAAATTGATAAGTTAAACAGTAATAAATCACCAGGACCAGATGGTATTCGAAGAATTCTGAAGGAACTAAAATATGAAATTGCAGAACTAATTTTTGTATGTAATCTATCACTTAAATCAGCCTCCGTATCAGATGAGTGGCAGATAGCTAATGTGATACTGATGCTTAAAAAAGGTTCCAGCGTTCATTCTGGCAATTATAGGCCACTAAGCCAAACTTCAGTAGCTGGCAAATTGTTTGAAACTATAGTAAAGAACAGAATTATCAGACATACAGATCAATACAGTATGCTGGGGAAGAGTCAACACAGCTTTTGTAGAGGGAAAATCACATTTCGCCAATCTATTACAATTCTTTGAGGGAGTCAGCAATCATGTGGACAAGGATGATCTAGTCGATGTAGGGTACTCGGACTTTCAGAAAGCCTTTGACAAGGTCCCACACCAAAGGCTCTTAGGGAAAGTAAGCATTCATGGGATAAGAGGGAGTGTCCTCTCATGGATCGCTAACTGGTTGAAAAATAGGAAGCAAAGCGTGGGAATAAATGGTGAGTTTTCAGAACGGAAAGCAGTAAATTGCAGGGTCCCCCAAGGATCTGTGCTGGGACCAGTCCTGTTCAACATGTTCATAAATGATCTGGAAAAGGGGGTAAACAGTGAGTGAATGAAATTTAACTACGTAAGCAAATTGGGAAGAGGCCAACTCAGGTTTATTCCAGAGCTCAGCCCTGCCACAACATATAAAAAAAACAACCAACTCAACTAATCACACACAAGACAGAAGAATTACATCATCAGAAAAACCTTGCAGTAGCTCATGCACAGGGCCCTACCAAATACGTTACAGTCCATGAAATCTGGCCTTTTGTGTGCTTTTACCCGGCTGTACAGATTTCATGGGGGAGACCAGCGTTTCTCAAATTGGGGGTCCTGACCCAAAAGGGAGTTGGGGGGGTCACAAAGTTATTTTAGGGGGGTCAGGGTATTGCCACGCTTAGTTCTGTGCTGCCTTCAGAGTTGGGCGGCCAGAGAGCGGCAGCTTTTGGCCAGGTGCGAGTCCAGCTCTGAAGGCAGTACCTTGTCAGCAGCACCATAGAAATAAGCATGGCAACACCATACCTTGCCACCCTTGCTTCTATGCTGCTGCTGGCAGTGGCTCTGCCTTCAGAGCTGAGCTCCTGGCCCGCAGCCACCGCTCTCCGGCTGCCCAGCTCTGAAGGCAGCGCTGCCGCCAGCAGCAGTGCAGAAGTAAGGGAAGCGGTACCGCAGCAAACCCCCCCCACACACACACACACTCTTTTTTTGAGTCAGGATCCCTACAATTACAACACTGACATTTCAGATTTAAATAGCTGAAATCATGAAATTTGCGATTTTTTAAATCCTATGATCATGAAATTGACCAAAATGGACCCTGAATTTGGTAGGGCCCTACTCATGGATGATCATGAAAAAAAGACACTGTAATCTAGCAACTTCTGAGTGCTGATTTCACCCTTTTATGAATATTACAGAACGCCACAGATTATTTTGGATTGAAGTGGAAGAGTCAAAATCTAGGTTTCAGAGTAACAGCCGTGTTAGTCTGTATTCGCAAAAAGAAAAGGAGTACTTGTGGCACCTTAGAGACTAACCAATTTATTTGAGCATGAGTTTTCGTGAGCTACAGCTCACTTCATCGGATGCATACCGTGGAAACTGCAGCAGATATTATATACACACAGAGACTATGAAACAATACCTCCTCCCACCCCACTGTCCTGCTGGTAATAGCTTATCTAAAGTGATCATCAAGTGGTTTTTGGAGGGGGGTGAGGGGGTGAGAGAACCTGGATTTGTGCAGAAAATGGCCCACCTTGATTATCATGCACATTGTGAAGAGAGTTGTCACTTTGGATGGGCTATGACCAGCAGGAGAGTGAGTTTGTGCGTGGGGGGGTGGAGGGTGAGAAAACCTGGATTTGTGCTGGAAATGGCCCAACTTGATGATCACTTTAGATAAGCTATTACCAGCAGGACAGTGGGGTGGGAGGAGGTATTGTTTCATGATCTCTGTGTGTATATAATGTCTGCTGCAGTTTCCACGGTATGCATCCGATGAAGTGAGCTGTAGCTCACGAAAGCTCATGCTCAAATAAATTGGTTAGTCTCTAAAGTGCCCCAAGTACTTCTAGTCAAAATCTAGTTTGTCCAGGATGCTGCTCGACTAGAGCGTTGAAATAAAGGAATGAAGTTATGTCAGGAAACCTGTGGTGATCATGTGATTGTATTTTAGCCTAGGAATTTATAATTGCCACAGTAGCAAGCGCTGGAAGAGCTCGCTGCATTTCTGCCCCTTTCGTGGGGTAATAAATAGGTGATGCCATGCAAGGACTGGCTCGCTAGTGCTGCTGCTCGCTGAATGGAAATGCTGGTAAGAGAGTATCAAAGAGCTCATTTGTGCTCTCCTGATATCCTGGACCATCAGCAATGCCATGAGACTGCAGCAGTAGCTGTGTAGTATAGTCTTCAATAGAGCCAGTGGCTCTTTAAACAATTAACTTATCATGTACATTTTAAAACAGAGACCAAAACTGTGGGCCAGCGGAAGGCAATGATTCTCTTATAATAATTTTATCTTCCACCAGGTTCTGAATGATAAAATCCCAGTACTGGATAAAACTCTGTATAATTTGATTTCCAGGCACTCAGGTATTTCCCCTCCCCCCCCCCCCCATGGGCATAATACAGACCCTTTGAACAAACTGACAACTTAATATAAACACGTTTGGGTAATTATTCAAATGGGGCCGTTCTGGCTGCTCCTTGGTTTTCGAAAGCAGATGCTCAATCGTTTGAACGCTGTTCATTTTCTTTAATAATCTGTGTTGTGAACAGAGCTGTAATATTGTAAATATTAGAGGGCAGATTCTGTTCTGACTTGCCCTCTGTGCAGCACCATTGACTTTAGTGAGATTTCATGGGGTTGTAAGTCTGGGCTGTTAGATATCAGTAGAAATGAAAGAAGAATCAGAAATCAGCTGGAGTTAAACAGTGCTCATGTGACAGCAGTTTGCTGTCACTTTTTTTGCCTTTTGAGCTGTAGCAGCAGACTTTATGCCTACTCTGAACACAATCCCCGCACGCATTCCCTCCCTCTCTGTTTCTCTTGGCTCTTGTTAAGCTCCACAGCTTGTCTTGTGGGACCTTTCCAATGAGAGAGAGGGAAAGGAACACCACTGATTTTTCTACAGTGCAAATTGAGCATGAAATGGGCAGTGTGGAAACGGCTAACAGGGCTACAGAGGGAGATCTTAAACGAGGCACGATCATCCGAAGGAGCAGCAGCTGCAAAGGGGGAGAGCAACTGAGCTGAATGTGGGGAGTCTAATTTGATTTTTGCTAGGCTGGAGTTCCTGCATTTCGGAGCTGATGCCTGGAAGGTTTTTTCAATTAGCTGCTGGGAAACTAAGGAGAGACCTGGAACTGCTAGGCCTTGGCTAGGGATCCCATCCATGGAAAGAATAGATCATTGTAGCAGGGGTAAGTAGAATGCGGACTTGCAGCGATCTTACACATTGTACAAAGGATCTTTATTGTTTATTTTCCTTTCACTGTTGCAAAATCTTAAAATCTAGATCTACAACTAGTGGGGAAATGCCTTTAGCTTGGCACCAAATGTTAACAGGAAAATAAAGCGAATGAAAGAGACTACAGCTTAATAGGCAGCGTTTTCCATGTAGAATTTTCAGATCTATCTGAAAGGGGCTTTTGAGAAAATCTCTTACTTTATAGCATTAAATCCAAGGATGAAGAAAAATGATCAGATTTCCCTCTCCCTTTTTCTTCCTCCCCCATATTAACCTTTGGCCTGTTGGCAGGGTTTATACACTGAGGAAGTCAGTGTGAATAACAAAGTTACTGCAGTATAAACGGTTTATCTTTAAAAACAGCCTTGTGTTTTTTTAATTTCCCACCCTGTCCAATAAATCTGAATGATTTTTTAATTATTATTATTATTTTGTTTTTAAGTTGTAGTACATTCACCAGTATTAATTTCAGGAACTGCATTTTATATTGATGTACTTCTGCTCTTAGTTGTTGCTAATAACACACAGAATGTGTTTTCATTGATGAAACTGGATTTATTAGAGAGTTTGCGTTTTAATTGATTTAAATGTTAGCAGTCTTTTTTTCCTCCCTATATTAATCGTTTCCTTCCCCTTTCTTCCCTAGAAACAGTCCTTGGAATAGAGAGTGAGAGGGAGTGCATACACACTCCAAACTTTAATACTCATTCGGAACTTAATTAATATCTTAAGGTTCTCAAGATACAGGTGATACCGAATAATGCACAAGGGCATCTAATTCAGGGCTTAGATGCCATGCTATAGAAAAACCCATGATGGACAGATAAAGCTTTCCAGAGGGTTAGGAGCAATTTTTAATTTCATAGCCAATAAATAAGTAGCTCAACAGGATCAGTTTTTGCTTCCTGGACTTCTCAAGAATGAGGCTTTTAAAAACCATGCTAGATACAGCTAATTCGGCGCTAGGTTGAACTCTGAGTAAGAGGGCACAGATAGGTGCATTGGCCCAGAAGGTGCCCCAGAAGGAATTGTGGCTCTCTGAGAGTTACCTCTTGCCCTGGGGCAGGGAGGGATAGTAAGTTACTTCAGCTTTTCCAGAATGCAGCTTATTGTCCTTCCCCCGCCCGCCCTCCCACAAACACACTTTGCATCATTTCAGCTCTGCTGGCTTTCATTTGTCCATTTGCTTTCCCTGGAGCCTGCCTTCTCCATTCCACCTGGATCTGTGATCCAGCCGGACCATGCAAGGATAGGGAAAGGCCCTTTACTTCTCTGCCTGGCCACCTAGGGCTGAGTGACAACTGAGCCCTCCATTTGTAGCGCCACAAATGAAAAGACCCCCCTCAGTGTCCTGTTATCTCTCTCTCAAGGGGACACTGTGATGCAAATCACACAATAAGGAAAAAACACCTGCCTTCAGCTCAGAGAAACCAACAGAACTTTAAACACTGACGCTACTTGTAATCCTTTCTGGGGTGTGTTTACCTTTTTGCAGCGGGAATGGTGCCACTAGACTTGGCTGATCTAGCTGCTTTTACTCTCACTTGGTTCTCATGTCAAGTTGCATTGTTTGCAGTACTGCTGACCCCAAAAGTTCCATAATCGTGAGGTAAGTCTGAAAAAAGTCCTGACCTTGGCTTAAAAAACCATGAGGGTTCCTTTTAATTAATAATGGCTTTGGGCTCTTTTTTGTTCTGCTTCTGGTTCCCGAGGGTGCACTTGTTGTGTTTTCACATTTTGGAAGCTGAAATTCTCACCGAATCACTTGGACTCGGTGAGCCTTGGCCTTTAAGAAATCTACCAGTCGTTTACTCATTTCATTTAAAGGACACTTCCCATTAAATGTGCTCCAGTGTATGTTTTTGAAACTCTTATTTAAAAACAATACCCCCTCCCGCCCCCATATTTGGGGCCTAACTTACCCTGAGGTGTCTTTTTCAGGAAGGATGGCAGTGCATGTATCTAGATTTTTGTCACTCATATAAAAGTAATGTGATCATATATCTTAAAGTTTAATGTGTCCTTGCAAACTCTTTTATTAAGGAAATATTTCATTTATGTGATAATTGTTTTATGGGAAATGATTTGAAATAGATTACCCTTGTTCCTCAAGATCACTTTAATTTCCTTTTGGCTGCTTTACTCTTATTGCTTTCTTTGCTTCATGGATAAGCCGGGACATCTGCACAGCAGACCACATGGAGGCTACAAGCAGTGCAATGAGCACTGCTTTCATCCAGCAGAAATGACCTGTGGTCTTTCAAGGGGTGTCGGCACTCAGACACACTCTCATGAAAATACTGTGGCTGTAAAGTAAGACACCACCCACCCCTCCCTTGTTTGTGAAATTGGAATGTTCCGTTTTCTTGGCAGAATAAAATGCTTATGTAATCAACAGCATGCCGTAGTAGTGATAGTGTGTTTGGATGTCAGATACCTACCTGACATCTAAAAGTCAGGTCACAAACTTGCCAACATGGCAGTGTCAGAGGTGTGATGAGCTCTGATTTGTCACCAACAGAGCTGTACTGGCAAAAGCTAGATTATGCCAGCAAAACAACGCTTTTGCCAGTATAGCTTATTTCATTTGGGGATGGTGGAATAAGCTATGCTGGCAAAAGCTGGTGTAAGCTATGTCCATGATACCAGCACGGTTGTACCGGCAAAGCCTTCAAAGTGTAGATCGAGCCTCAATGTTGAGAAATAACAGGCTGACGTATATTCAGCAAATTGAGGGATGATTCCTGTATCACCACATGTCTTATATGGCACTTATATTATTAAACAGAAATTATGATTTAAGATTTATCTATGATTTAGTATGATTAAATATAAAGATGCCCAGGAATTTGTGTGCATTTATTTTAAAATTCTACCTTGCCCCTCCAAAAATACTTATTCTATCTATATCTCTATTTTTATTTGTTTATGATTTATGAATATCCCCAAAGGTGGGTCCGTCTTACGATCTGGGCACTCTTGCTTGATTTGCCTGTTGATCACCAAAATCACATAGTGAACAGCTCTCCCACGTAAAAGTAGTCACTAATAAGTCCTCTAAACAAACACGGTATTGCCAACCCCACACATAAAACAATGGTGAATCATGCACCCCAAAATCATGAAATTAAAAAAAAAATTGTTTTTTTTCATGTTTTGGTATTTGAGCCTTTAATACTCATTTCATATTTCCAAGCTTTTCTCCGAAACATGGGGAGTGGAACTAACTTACTTAAAAAAGGCAGAAAACTCAGATTTTCATATAATCATAGGACTCCAGGAGCTGGGCTTCCAGAAAAACACCAAAAATACGTTCATAAAAAGCACCCCCACCAAAAGCAAATAATGACAACCACTTCTTCTCTACCTCTTCCCAAATTCCCTAGAGAAAAGGAATTCTGCAAGCCTGGAATGCTAACAAATCCAAGGTTTAGCATCCCAAGGTAAGAAGCAAAATACAGCCACTGGCCCTTATAGAGAATGTCCTGCCGACATCCACCTTCTCTCTGATACCAAGTAGGCTTCAGCTCCAGCATCTTTGCTGATCACAAGTTCTGTAGCCTGGCATGGGGAGAGGGAGTTGGCTTCTCCAATAGCCAAACCATTTAGGGTTTTAAAGAAAAGTAATACCAATATATTCCACCCAGAAAACCCGCAAGTGGCAAATACAGCTCGTGGAGCACTGCATGGTGTTATGTACTCTCAGCCAATCAGCAAATGCAATGCCCAAGGCTATGGTCTGGGCACAGCCCTGTGGAAGGCTTGTTTTTAAATGTCTGTTGTATTAACTTCATGAAAATATTCTGCTTTCAAACTTTAAAAAGGTTTTGATGCTTAATATAGACCAGATCCTGATTGACTGCAGCCATATAATTAGAAAAGTGCATATATATAAGTGCCTGTGTCTGAAGATCATTCTCTCACACATTTACAGTGAATGAACCATCAAACCAGGCAAAAAAGCCGGCAACTTAGTACAGGTCTGTTTTGAGAAGGGAAGCTGTAAAATCATTTTGTGTGTCTCAATAACTTTGAGATCAAACACGCTCAGTTTACAGGTAATGTTATAAAGCTGCCAGCACTGACCATTCAGCCTGGGAACTGAGAGTCAAGATGAGTTATTTCCAACTTATGCATCATCACAAGCAACGAAGGGTTCTTCAGGATAAAAAATTCTGTCCTCCTCTCTGTAATCCCATTTTCTTCTTCCAGCATATTAGCCTCATGCACATGAGATTGAATTTTTTTGAATAACTGTGCCACTGTGTGTTCCCATGCCAGGACATAAAGGGCTGTGTGGGAGTGAAAGTAACAAAATTAGAAAGATGTAATTCTGAAAAATAAATCCTGGAAAATAAGTTTATGCATAATTTCTTGGAAAGCTTTCCCCAGTAGAAAAAAAGTCTTTCCCAGTCAAAACTGTGCTTACAATAAAATAGCAAAACGGCATATTTACCAAAACCCACTTTTAGAATGAGCATCATTTATAAGAAAGAGAGATGAAGGTAATCGAGTCAATGCACTCATTTGAGATTAAGTAGTGTCTGAGTCACCGGAGTAGTTTAGGAGTTAGTGAAAATACTCTGTGTTGTCCTTGAGTAACTTTGAATTTGAAAAAGGAGGGAATAGCTCTTGTTTCTAGTGTCACCTGTTGAATATAACCTTTGTAATAAACTGAAAGAGTACATTTGGCTTCATGACTGTGTAGCATTAAGGCTTTGTTTCAATTAATTTTTAAGGGCGTGATACTGAGACGTGCCAGGTAGTGCTGGTTAGGAATCCTTCAGCTAAATGTCATTTCACTGGAAAATGCTGATTTGTTGAAACCAGATCTTTTTGCAGAAACGTATTGGTTTCAACATAACTTTTTGGGGGAATAATTCTTAAGTCCGAGATGGAATTGAGAGAGCCTGACTATATAGCTTTGTGGGTAGGGCACTTGCCTTGAATGAATCGCACAGAGTAGGGATTTGAATCTGGGATTTCCACGCCCCAGGTGAATGTCCTAATCAGGTGGGTGGGTGTCTGTCTGTCTCTTTCTCTCTCTCAGAATGAAAACACATTTTCCGTTTTTGCTGAATTAAATTCTTGGTTTTGGCCAGCCCTAGTGGCAAATGCCCTCACTCCAGTTGACATGAATGGAAGTTGAGGGCACTCTGCACCTCACAGGGTGCTGCAATATTACATAAATACTTAATTTCCCTTTTAACTGTGATGAGGCTTGTAGGACATGGTGTATAACTGAGCAACATAATCTAAAGTGAGAGTGATTCTTAATCTTCAACAGTGGAAATAAATGAGGCCAAATCTTGTAGTGCTTTCTCAAGGCACCTCTAGCCAGACTCCCCTTGAGTTTTGTCTGAGTAAATACGCTGTGTGTGACAGGATTTGGCCCTGGATATTTTTTAACTAGGGGTAGAAATAGTTTGCAAGAAAAATTAGACTCATATTTCTTGCTTTTGTCTATCAGATGTCATTTTCACCCAATACGTACATTCCACAGCAATGGAAAAAGGTGACATTTGTACTGTGGTTTCACTCGTCTGATTTGCTAAGTTGCACAAACATCATAAATTAATGAGAGGACTGACTTCAAGGGGCATTAAAAGTGTGGTGGTTTAAAAAGAAAAAAATGAGTTCCAAATATTATCAGAAAAATCATCAACTAATAGTGGGTTAGACATTTAATGAGCTTTTTCTATAGCTGAGCATGAGCTGCAATTTCAACTGCATGTATCTGGCTGCCTTTGCCAGGGAGTAACCTTAAATTCCATTTTGGAAAAATATAAAAAGATTACCAGATTTCCTTGGAACAATGACATGCTCTTAGCCAGGAAAAGTATCAACCTTTCCACTGACTTATAACTCCTGGCAAGAGACAGCTCATGGTTCTTTAGCATTCTCCCCATCTCTTCTGACTTGATAATTCTACGTTTTGCACAGCAGTGACTAATGGCCGGGTTTCTGAGATGCAGGATGATTGTATTTGGATTGGTTGCCATTGTTGAGAAGGGGAATTGATATATTATTTGTGATAAATGCATTGCAGTACTTCACCAGACATGTATTAGACCTCCCTAGGGGTATGTCTGCCTTGCAGTTAACTCGGGTGATCGTTTCTGGGGTTGGAATAGCCCTGGTGTGAGCAGCCACACTGCAAAGTCATATCCTAATCACCATGTGCTCACTGGTGCTGCACTCCCCATTGTGTGTCACTGGGATGTCCCACAGCTCCTTGTGCTATAGCAAGCTGAGCTGCTCTGTTCTTTCTCAGTGACTTGTGGGAGAATCTGTCTGTCCTCTGGGCACAGGGGGTGCGTGGAAGGAAGAATTGTGGGAACACATTGGAGGACTATCAACTCTCAAGTGATTTATCCTGAAGTCCTCATTGGAAACTGGGTGGGTTACCAGCCCGAGTGAAAGTGGCATCTGGTTTGTAATGCTTCCTTCCCCCACCCCTCAGCTAGCCTGATTGGAAGCATCACGTTACTCAGGTCAAAGGGTTTTATGTAGGGACAAGAGAGGGCTTTAGGAAGAAACCACTGGAAAGAGCCCCGACTAACTCTGCAGTGAAGACATCCTGGGTATGTGTCTGCATAGGTTTGAGGTAGGCTGCCCATCCTCCACTTTCCTTTGCTTTTGTTCTTCTCTGTGGCTCAGCCATTCCCTAATGATGCCTTCTCCCATTTCCCCATGTCCTTCCCATTGTCCTAGCAGTGCTGAGAGATCACCAACTGGGAGCTCTCTCTTGTGGGGCACTTGCCTTTGCCTTTTGGAAGGGCTGTCTCAAAAGAAACCAGTATCTCATGTTGTCTGGAAATATCAATGCCTATCCCCTTGTGTACATCCATTGGTCTAGTAATAGTTAAAGTTAGATGAAAGCCAGTGCTACGCTGCTTTGCAAAATTCGGCTTGTCCCCTCTTTTGCAGAGAGCAACTTCTTTGGACAATTACGATCTGGGTGGGTGAGCGTAGTTTGTGCCTTGTCTGCTAAATGTTCCTGGCACATTTTGTGAGGGTGGGTGCCCAGAATATTATATAGTATGTAGATCAAACCCAGTATTATCAGAAACAGAACAGCATATTCAGCAGTGTGTCAACTGATGCACTTAATGTGGAGGGTCAGGGACAAGGGCATGCTCTGTCAATATCTTGTCCTGAAATGCAGAAAATGGATTTGACAGCATGGGTTGGTAGCAGATCTGTGATCTTGAGTACATATTCTGCTGAATGATACAGAAGTCAACCCCCTGTGGCCCAGGTCATCAGCACCAGAACTTTTCCCTGCAAAGGTTCTGTGAGTGGAACTTTTTAAAGGAGCCATTCACAAGGCCCCAAATACAATAATACCTCTTAAAATACAGACTTCTCTGCTTCTGATGTCGCACAGTCATTGCACAGTTACCACAGACATTTGCTTGGGAGAATTAACATGAAATGTTCCATAAACTCCCCTGCACTTGGTCATAAAGATATTCTAAGGCAGGGCTCGGCAACCTATGGCACGCGTGCCAAAGACTGCATGTGAGCCGATTTTTAATGGCACGCTGCTGCCTACCAGGTCCCAGGTGCTGGCCCCGCTCAGCCCGCTGCCGAACCCAGGCAGCGGGCTGAGCGGAGCCGGCAGCCAGGACACCGGCAGCTGGGACCCTGGCAGGTAGCAGCGTGCCATTCAAAATCCTGCCCGCCCTGGCCCGCTCTTCTCCGCCCTGCCCCCTGTGGGGGCAGGGGTGAAGAAGCTTGGTCCTGCCAGCTACTGCTGAAGGGCAGGCAAGCTCCCCTCTCCCCCTCCTCTTCCCCCAGCGTGCTGGGTTCCTGCCCCTCCTCCTCTCCCTCCCTGCTGCCGATCAGCTGATGGCCATTGCGAGGGAGGGGGAGAAGAGGAGCCGCACCCTGCTCACTGCTCTGGGGAGGAGGCGGAGAAGAGGTGGGGAAGGGGGGTGAAATCAGGGCATACCCCCTCCAGCCCCCTGCCATGAGCTGCTCTGGGCAGGGGGCTGGGAGCACCCCCACGACCCTAGCCCATACCCCCTGCCCTCTGCCCTGACCCCTGCACCCCCCCATACACTCCCAGCCCTCTGCACTGATCCCTGCAACCCCCATGAGCCCAGCCCTGACTCCAGAACCCCACACACATACCCAGCCCCCCACACCCCATGCCCTGACTCCTGCACCCCCCTCACATGCCCTCTTCCCTGACTCCTGCACCCTCCTCACACACCCCCAGCCCCTGCCCTGATTCCTGCACTCTCAGACTTGTCCAGCCCCCCCATACCCCATGCCCTGACTCTTGCACCCCCCCCCACATTCCCACCCCCACCCTGAACACCAAACAGGAGTTCCTGCACCCCTCGCACCAAATGGGAGCTGCCCAGGTAAGCACTCCACACCCAAACCTCCTGCCCCAACCCTGAGCCCCCTCCCTCATTCTAGCTGCTGACCAGACCCTACACCCCAACCTCCAACCTGCTCCTTCACCCCCAGCCCTGTGCTCAGTGCATTCCCACCCTCAGCTCAGTGCAGAGAGAGAGGAAGAGAATGGGCTAGAACCAGGGAGAAGGTAGGTACCCACTCTATGTGGGCAGGGCCGGGATCCCAGACTGGCAGTGGGCTGAGCGGGGCTGGCAGCCAGGCCCCTGGCTGGCAGGAGCTGGCGGACAGAATCCCAGACCGGCAGCGGGCTGAGCTGCTCAGCCCACTGCTGTTCTGGGGTCCTGGGCACCAGCCCTGCTCAGCCCGCTGCAGGTCTGGGGTTCTGGCTGCCGGCCCCTTGCCAGCCGGGGTCCCGGCCGCAGGCTCCGCTCAGCCTGCTGCCGGCTTAGGTGAACGGAACCCCAGGCTGGCAGCGGGCTGAGCGGGCCGGTGGTGTAAGATCAGCATTTTAATTTAATTTTAAATGAAGCTTCTTAAACATTTTGAAAACCTTGTTTACTTTACATACGACAATAGTTTAGTTATATAATATATAGACTTAGAGAGAGAGACCTTCTGAAAAATGTTAAAATGTATTACTGGCACGTGAACCCTTAAATTAAAGTGAATAAATGAAGACTCAGCACACCACTTCTGAAAGGTTGCCGACCCCTGTTCTAAGGTCTTGTGAGAGCTCACTCAGTGACTGTGCCAAGGGTCAGATTTTCCCAGAGGTAGTCCTGAGTCAGTGTAGGTTGTGTTGCCCCCACTACATGATGGGGCTTGGCAAGTGGTTCTATGTATTCAAAACATCTTTCTGTGATGGGAAGGTGAATGTGGGGTTCAGGAGATTTAATCTTGCTTCGGTTAATTTCAGTGGAAGCGGATTTGGGTCTGGGGTACGCTTTTGGGGTCAAGCATGCTTTCAACAGCTTTTTGTACCTCAAATAGTTATCTTTCCACCCTAATTATTATTACTTAAAGGAAACCTAGACATGTTTTTGAGTAAAATGCAGGTAAACCTTGCTAACTAGGCAAAGCTTTGTTTACTGCCATATGCAGAAGGATTTATGTCATGGAAATGAAGGCAATCGTTTACAAATTACGTATGGTTCCTTTGGCAAAGCTCTTGAAACCTTTTCCTTAACAAGCTCTGTTTTCCATGATGACTCTATGCCAGTAGTCATGTATTATATGCTTGCTGGTTTAGGGGTGTGCTTGTGCGTGTGTGTTCTGACCAAGATGAGCAAAGAATATTCCTGGCTTTATAAAGAAGTTGGAGTGCACAAGTTTCACACACAGATGAACCAACCCTTGTTTCCTAATTTTGGCATGAAATATTATTTAATCAGGACAGCTAGATGATGTGGTCAGCAGTGTGAAATGTGGCAGGTCCTGTGTGCCTTGCATACAGCCAGCTTCTCAGCCAGGGTTTGTGATGTGGAGTTCCAGATAAATGAATGAGATTTTAAAATGCCTGCCATTGGTCCAAATGCCGTTGTGCCACAGATTGGTACAACAACTTACTCATGTAGAGCTACCAGGATGAAACTTTCCAAGCCTCTTCGGAGAGGGCAAATGACTTCTTTTTTGTCCCATTGCAAGAAAAGCAATATAATTTAGAAATTCTGTGCATGTGTTGTAAAAATGTTTATAGTATTAAAATACATAATTTAAATCACACTTCTAGACCGTGTTGTACCATAAGCTGTGAACACCTGTTTTTTTCATGATCTATTTCTAGAAAAGAAATCCAGAAAGCCAATAAATTCTTCTCTGCAGGAGACTCATTTAATCACTCTGTTTAGCTGCTAGCTTACTAGAGATGAGCTGCTTTATCCCAGACAATGAAGGGGCCAATGAAGTAGAAAGGTTTTTTTTATTTTTTCCCCGCTAGCCTTGTCTGTATAAATGATCGATAAAGTCTTGGCTGGCAACCATTGTTTTTTTTCTGCAAAATATATGTAAGCAGGATATATAATTTAGTGTTGCCTTTCAAGATACCAAGGGTGGAACTATTCCCATTAAGTGGACTGACGCAGTGAGATCATGCTTGTTGTTTTGGCTGGTCTTCTAGTTTTGGAACTCTTTGCTGCTATTCAGTTTATTATAGTTAGCTATTGTTCAGTGGATCGTTATATTAGGAACTATGGTACTTACTACAGTCAGCTGTACACAGTGACGTGTGAATTTGAAGGCGGAAGAAAAATGAATGCCAGCTCTCTGACAAACTACAGCTGAAGCAAACAGAAACCTAACACAGGTCTATAGGATGTTTGCACTCTTCCATCCTTCATTGGCGTCCAATAATGCAGAATGGATGCTCAGAAACTTGTCTTTGCCCGTGTAGCTGATTGATAATATGGCATAAATTTATAGCACTGGGAGTTTGCATGCAACTGTCAGTGCATAATTTATTCCTAAAGCCATCTTTAAAAAGGAAAAGTGTGTTCTTGCAGCATTCTCTTAGAATTCCTTTGCTGCTGTTATCCATTTCCCTGTCTGTAATTAAGTGAGTACCATATTCTGCAGTTCAGTCTTTGAGTGTTTTCTTTACAGCCTTGGCACCTATTTAAACATTTTGCCATGTTTATCTGCAGATCTAACTTTTTTCTCTTGTGACCTCAATCTTAGCATGTCTCATTATAAAATGCTGCCATTGAAAAGATTATGCTGTCTAATCAAAAAGATCAATGAAGTCAATTATATCTACTTATGGCAAAGAGTCCTGTGGCACCTTATAGACTAACAGACTTATTGGAGCATTAGCTTTTGTGGGTGAATCCCCACTTTGTCAGACGCATTCGTGTATTCACCCACAAAAGCTAATGCTCCAATACGTCTGTTAGTCTATAAGGTGCCACAGGACTCTTTGCCATTTTTACAGACTAACACGGCTACCCCTCTGATACATATCTACTTATGTTAGCTGAGCACACATCTCCCAAACATACCACTACATAATTGTTTGTTATTTTCAGGAAGCTCTAGACTGTGATTTTGAAGGTGAAAAGTGAGCATTTCAAGTGATATGAAACATGTTCAACTGCCTATAAATTGTTGGAGACTGCTGTTTCCATTCAGTGCTTGCTTAGATGATCCAGCTGAAGTTCGGGGGCTGGGAGGGGAGGAGAGTACCCTTTTCTTGTAGCAGTGACTGTCTCTGGCTTCTTTTCTAAGAAGAACAAAACAATTTGCCCAGGTTGGGGTCAGTCAGTTCGGCCCATAGGACCTGGTCCAAAATCCACCAACGTCAGTGGGAGGCTTTCCTTTGAGTTCAGTGGGCTTTGGATCAGGCCTATAAGAATGTTGAGTGCAATTCTGATCGCCATGTCTCAAAAAAGGTATATTGGAATTGGAAAAAAAAATACAGAGAAGAGAACAAATATGATAAAGGCTATGGAACAGTTTCCATAGGAGAAGAGATGAAAAAAACTGGGTCTGTTCGGCTTGGAAAAGAGACAACTAAGGGGGGATATGACAGAGGTCTATAAAATCATAAATGGTGTAGAGAAAGCGAATAGGGAAGTGTTCTTTGCCCCCTTAACGTAGCACATGAACCAGGGGTCACCCAATGGAATTAATAGGCAGCAGGTTTAATACAACATAAGGCAGTATTTCTTCACACAACACATAGTCAACCTGTGGAACTCATTGCCATGGGATATTGTGAAGGCCAAAAGTATAACTGGGTTCAAAAGAAAGAATTAGATAAGGTTCGTGGAGGATAGGTCCATCAATGACCATTTGTCAAGATGGTCAGGGACACAACGCCATGCTCTGGGTGACCCTAAACTTCCGACTGCCAGAAGGAGGGATTTGTTGACAGGGATGATTGTTTGATAAATTGCCTTGTTCTATTTCCTCTGAAGCATCTGGCGTTGGTCACTGTCGGAAGACAGCATACTGGGCTGGATTGACCTTTGGTCTGACCCAGAATGGCCATTCTTATGTTACGTTCTTTATGCACATGTTCTCTTTAGACTGTTGTGTCTCCGAGAGACGCTTGGAGTGAAAAGCTCCTAAATAGGGCGGAGTCAAATAAGATACTAATATACTGTGTAGTAACGCTATTTAGAGAGAAAAAAAAAAAAAGAAAGCAAGCAATTGTTCAGCCGAGGAAAAGGGAGTATGCAAAATATTGTTCATACTACTGGAATGTTTTGCTGCAGAGAAAGGTACAGTAAAAGGTAAACCTAATGAAACATACTGTAACAACTTCCCGTTCAGTCATCTATATGGACTGAGACATTTCTGCCATAATTTTCAGGGTTTTTTTTGGCAATGAGGTGTGGGGTAGGGTTTTACATGAAGAAGCTGTTTCAGAAGCCACTTGTTTTTCCCTTACCTCCTATCCTGCTCAACAGGTTCTTCTGCAACTCTGCTCCTTTTCTTTTACCAAGGGATGTGGGATTGGCTGCACAGAGAGTAGCATGGCCAGTTCCTATGCCAGGCATTCATTTTGTGAGTTTTTACAAACCAAAATTAGGGAGTTTGCATATATGCAAGGGAATATGGTACATTTAAAATTTCACTTCTCATTAGAGACCCAATTAGAAAGAAAGAAAATTACTAGGGAATGACCCATCATGTCACATCAGGTATTAAAGAGCAGAAATAATCAGCTAGTTGCTAGCAGTATGCAGCCTAATGCAATATTCTGTGCACACTTTGCTCTATTGCCACAGAACATATAAAAACAGCTGGGTAGCTTGTTTTCAGAGACCTCAATACTGGCTCATTGTTCTAATGGGAATGGTATCTAGATGACATGCTTTCTCTCCTTGGAGGCTGGATACTATCGCTAAATACATTGTTCTTAGATAATCCCTTGCCTGTTTACTAGAGGGGCATCAGCAATTCAGCAAGCTCTTAATTAATAGACAGGAAGTGAATTTCAGTAGATAAAGGGCCAAATTCAGAGGTGATGTGAAAGGGGGCTGTGAGTTAGATACACTTTTCCCTCTCTTTGACACCCACCTACCTTACTCTACAGGTGCCAGTGTAAGGCAGTCTGAATGGTTGTAACTCACACTGTAAGGAGCAGAAAGAAAATGTAATATAAAGTAATCCCCAACTTAACTTGATTTACCGAGGGCAGGAAGACGCACCAAGTGTGGTCATATCTACATTCAGAACATGGACACTGATGTAACTGCACCAATGTAGTTACACTGGCGCAAACTCCTCCATGTGGAGCTTATACTGATGTAGCTTAGTATCTACTTTCTTGATGTAGGCAAGGCCTGAGCTTCCCTTATAGGTTGGTAGAATGCATGTATGTGTGTCTAAGCAGGACTAATTTGCACCTCCTTTCTTATCACACTTAAATGTGGGCCAAAGATTGGGGTGGGGGGATTTCTCCATGAAAAAGAAACCCACTTTTTTAACTGGACTGGAGCACCCAGGTATTTTACAAATGTGGAAAATATTTCAAACTCTTTAGTTTTCCCTTACCTGTGTGTTTTTGCTGTTACCATTCAGGTGTACTCGATATGCTGCAGCACTTCTAATGTTAAGTTTTGGCTGCAAATAAAACGTTAGTGGGGAAAAAGCTGGGCACAAATGCAGAACTGAATAACTTCATCATGATAAGGAGTACTAGTGGCACCTTGGAGACTAACCAAGTACTAGTACTCCTTTTCTTTTTGCGAATACAGACTAACACGGCTGCTACTCTGAAATTTATCATGATATTCAGTCATATTAACAAGCAGCAGGGCTGTCAAGGTTCCTTCCCCACTCTGAACTCTAGGGTACAGATGTGGGGACCTGCATGAAAACCTCCTAAGCTTACTTTTACCAGCTTAGGTTAAAACTTCCTCAAGGTACAAAATTATTTTACTCTTGGATTTCCACTGCCACCACCAAACTTTATCTGGGTTTACTGGGAAAACGTAGTTTGGACATGTCTTTCCCCCCAAAATCCTCCCAACCCTTGCACCCCATTTCCTGTGGAAGGTTTGGTAAAAATCCTCATCAATTTGCATAGGTGACCACAGACCCAAACCCTTGGGTCTTAGAACAATGAAAAAGCATTCAGTTTTCTTACAAGAAGACTTTTAATAGAAGTAAAGGAATCACCTCTATAAAATCAGGATGGTAGATACCTTACAGGGTAATTAGATTCAAAACATAGAGAATCCCTCTAGGCAAAACCTTAAGTTACAAAAAAGACACACAGACAGGAATAGTCATTCTATTCAGTACAGCTCTTTTCTCAGCCATTTAAAGAAATCATAATCTAACACATACCTAGCTAGGTTTCAGAGTAACAGCCGTGTTAGTCTGTATTCGCAAAAAGAAAAGGAGTACTTGTGGCACCTTAGCGACTAACCAATTTATTTGAGCTTTCGTGAGCCACAGCTCACTTCATCAGATGCATAGAATGGAACATATAGTAAGATATATAGAGATAGATATATATACACATACAGATAAGTTGGAAGTTACCATACAAACTATCAGGTTTCAAAAAGAAAAGGAGTACTTGTGGAACCTTAGAGACATGCAGGTCCCCATTTCTGTACCCTAGAGTTCAGAGCAGAGAAGGAACCTTAAGTGATCACTCTCGTTACAGTGTGTATGGTAACACCCATTGTTTCATGTTCTCTATGTATATAAATCTCCCCACTGTATTTTCCACTGAATGCATCCGACGAAACGAGCTGCAGCTCACGAAAGCTCACGCTCAAATAAATTTGTTAGATTACTTACTAAAAGTTATAAGACTCCATTCCTGTTCTGTCCCCGGCAAAAGCAGCATACAGACAGACACAGACCCTTTGTTTTTCTCCCTCCTCCCAGCTTTTGAAAGTATCTTGTCTCCTCATTGGTCATTTTGGTCAGGTGCCAGGGAGGTTACCTTTAGCTTCTTAACCCTTTACAGGTAAGAGGATTTTTCCTCTGGCCAGGAGGGATTTTAAAGGGGTTTACCCTTCCGTTTATATTTATGACAAGGGCATACCCAGTGCTGAACAACCTCTTTCAGACAGGGACAGAACTGTTTGAATAGTCTTGAAGTTTTACAGTTCCATCTATCCTGCTGGAAGGAAAAGTGCGCTTTGCAGGACAATTGATAGCTGGAGGTTGTCTGGAGGACAAGAGGGAGATTAGCCCAAGTAGTAAGCAGTAGCAGGGAAGAGGGTGTGAGGATGAGAGAGGGGGAGAAACTCAAAGCGTTTTTTAGGAGCGAGGGTTGGAGAGCAAAGGAAATGAGACAATAAATGAGGATGGAGTTGACACCAAGAGCAGAATTGTCTTCACCTTCAGGAACTCTCTGAAGATTCTTATCCTTGACAACAGGAACAGCAGTTGCAATACAAGATGTTTTAAATGTCCCTCATTTTAGGCAGGTTGTTTTCCTAAATTGTCTATTCACCCCATCAGTCAGGCACAAATACTGGGGCCCCCTCTTTGTTTCTCATACAAATAATCCCTTAATGGAGACTTTTCATTTGCTAAACAGGCTAGACTGCTTAAGAGCAGCAGAAAATTTGCACTGTGGAAGGGACACGTGTGAGATAAACTCAGTATTTAATACCTTGAATATAAAATAAATGGTCCAAAGCCTAAGGTGTTTCCTGGCCCAAGACACCTTTTTGTTTCCTACCATACTGTATGTAGCGAGCAGAAGAGTAGTTAAAATTCAGGACATTATGTCTTATAGATGCAGAATTTGTTTAATTTCTTGGCACATTTTGTCACTTTTGTTTAATATGTTCTGTGGCTACCTAATCTAAAGACGCAAAGGGAGATAGGTTATAGGGAGAACCAAGACTTCATCTGCTGCTGTGAACTGATAGGCCACTCATTTGCTTGATCTCTTTCACTCTTGTCTCTTTCAGTTTTTGCCTGGATTAGTTTTGCTCCTGACTAGTTTAAGTATTATAGATGGATCAGTTAGGTGCAAATTTCCCAGCAAGCAAAGTTCATTTTAAAGATTTTTCTCTTCAAGCCATTCATTCTTTTTTTTTTTTTTTTAAAGCTGAATTTATTTTTGCTTGAAAGAGGAAGCAAATAATTCTTCTGGCAAGTATAACTAATGCGTCCACTGTTCAACTTAATTACCACCCTATGAGCCAGCAGGATTATGAGGATGGGCCTCTCTTCCTGGAAAGCGTGTGTATGTGTGTGTGAGAGAGAGGATGAGCTATTTCATTAGGTTCAATGCCCCTTTCACAGGAGGTAATATTAGTTTTTCTGAAGCTCTGTGATTCTTTTATAAACCGTATTTTTCAAGGGGTATATTTTGGATGTCTCAAGTAATTGGCCTGCAACTGTGGATAGTCTTAAATTGTTTGGGTACAATTTTAAACTTCTATTTTCTCAAAAAATATTTAAGCCATCTTTATTATGGGTTATCAAAACCAGAAAAATATACTGTTATTTCTCCCCTCCCCCCAACTTTCATTAAGATTTAAAAATGACCTTTTATTGGCAGTGACTAATATGGACATATGCCCAGGAGATATTTGGACCAAGCTGGTCTATTGGTCAACGTGAACCTCCTAAGGTTCTATTCCTGGGTCTGCGGCTGATTCACTGTGTGACACTGGATACATTCCTTGCCTCGGTGTTCCCATCTGTCAAATAGGCAAAATAGGATAAAATGCTTGCTCACCTTATAACGTTTTTGGAGGAAAACGTTCATGGTATCTTGGTATAAGTGCAAAGTGGTTTCAGACAGAATGTTTATATGTAAAAAATTAATTACCAAGCATGCATCTTATGATTTTATCTCTTTTTCATTATTCCTGTTAAGCGTCTCCAGTAAGAAGTTCTTTGATTTTCAATCACAAGCTCTTGTTGATTTCATCAGGAGTTTAAATACCGAAGGGTTTTTTACCCCCCCCAACTCCCAGGCTAGCAGGCTTTGGAGATGGGCACAAAGGGAGCTGATAGAGGAGTCAAGAGGAAAGGGGCTCATAGCATTGTTGGTTGGAAGCGCGAGAATGTTAAGTGAAGATCAGATCATAGGGACATATTCCGTGCTGTACAGCCACGTTGTACTCAGAGTGCATGGTAGCGCATGTCACAACAGAATTCAGCCCATAACGAGGAAGCTGAGAGAGTGTCCGTTTGCCATGGGAAGCTGATAGAGCATCTCAGATCAGCTGACGGCATTTTCATGCTGCATGGCACTACCACACGCTATTTTTATTGGAGCCTCCTGCTTACGTTTTAGAGAGCAGTGGGTTGGGAACTGCCAGAGAAGCCAATAGTGGAGAGAACTGCAGCATCTAACTTCCCAGCTTTCTCCATGTAAATGTCTCTTATGAGGTTCATAAGTGCTTAAAAAAAAAAAAAAAAAAGCCACCCAAAACAAAAATCCAGAAGGTTAAGATTTTGACTTAAAACTACTGGATGGGGAATTCAGGTGTGTAAGGTGGCTGCTCCATAGCTTGCTCCTCTGTGGAGCCTAAGTACTGTATCTCATCCACCTCATCGCTAATGAGACATTGGCCTTGGCTAGTGTTCCTGAGGATCCCAGATGGGGGACCATAGTCCTTGCCATACTTAGGATTGGGTGAGTTAAATTAGATGGAATGGAGTGTGGTGCCATGTGAATCCAGTTTCTTTCGTGGTGTTAAGTCAGAACGTTGGGGTAATTTTCAGAGAGAAAAAGAATTTTTCTGGCATAGCTATATTGTGATTTTTTGGGGTGGAGGGGGCAATATAAATTATACTGACAAAAGCTCTAGTGTAGACCCCATTATACCAGCAAAATAACATCCTTGTGTCAGTATAGCTTATTTCTCTTGGGGAACTGGTATACAAAGGATCTTTTTGCTCATATAAACTGCATCTATACTTGGAGGGTTTGCTTGTAGAGCTATACCAGCAAAGCTTTTAAGTGCGGACAAGGCCTGAGATTTAGGTACTCTACCTCCCGTTACATGAACAGGAATGATATGGTTAAATCTCTGTCACTGCTTTGAAAAAAAGCTCATGGTAATAGTGTGCTTAATGGATCTTTGTATTTGATGAATGATGCTGTAAAGCACTCTGTTGTGGTAAATTACTTGATAATGTTGAAATCTGGAGACATGTTTTATTATCTAATGCCTGCCCCAACATATAAAATAAAAATGGAATAAAGTGGGTAGCTAGAAAAAAGATCACTGGTATCTGATGCATGAATATTTATGGGGAATATTTCCAGTGGGCATTTAGTTTTACAGACTTCTAGAGAATTAATCCTGGGCTCTCACTCTGTGCTTGCTGACAATTGTTTGACTGGTGCACCGTATATTTAAAAAACTGTCAGCTGAGATACGAAATCAAATTGTGTTTTGCAAGGTCTGTATATCTGGTAAATACTGAATATTTTCAGTCTCGCAGCTCCAGTCAGACAAGCACAATCCTGGTTCCTGATACCCAGCATGTCTCGGAGCAAGTTGATGTGAATGTGGTGCTTCAAGCATTATTACATGCCTGGCTTATCCCTGCTCACTGACCTGGTCTCTGTCTCTTTCTCTTCTGCCCTCCCCCTACCTGCTCCTTGGTGTAGCTTTCACTCCCGGAGGAACAGAATGAAGTAACAAGGAACGGCTGTGAATCCAAGGAACTGGTCTACCTTGTGCAGATCTCTTGTCAGGTAAATGTCATGTTTTTTCCCCCCCTTGTATTGCATAACTATTGCATTATGTTAAATAACATGGCCTCATAATATTTTGATGTGTTGCTACTTTGGTGTGCATTTTTTTACCTCTTCATTGGTGCAGGCCGCAGAAGAATGCTTTGTGTTGTGCAGCAGGTGGATAATTTTTCAGGAGAGAAATACTGAGCTTGAAACAGAGAGATGAGTTGTTCAGCAAACAACCCTAACTACAGTATGTGGAAAGCTATAAAATATTTAGCCTGGAGATCTCTTATCTGCATGCATGCTTAGAGTGTATGTATATATCTGCATACGTATTAGGGATGTGTGCATACGTTAGGTGTACACACAAGGTACACCTCTGCCCCGATATAACGCGACCCAATATAACATGAATTTGGATATAATGCTGTAAAGCAGTGCTACAGGGGGGCGGGGCTGCGCGCTCCGGTGGATCAAAGCAAGTTCGATATAATGTGGTTTCACCTATAACACGGTAAGATTTTTTGGCTCCCAAGGACAGCTTTATATTGGGGTAGAGGTGTATGAATAAATAGAAGAAGTGTATGAGTGTGAACACAGGACAGTATATTCTGTTGATAAAAACTTGCAACTGCGAATCAGGAGATTGAGGTTCTAGTTCTTACATGGCACCTATTACTGTGGTATCTTAAGTGCCTGGGACAGGTAAATTCACCTCTTTGTACCCCAGGTTCCCCTTGTGTTACCATAGGGTTAGGAACTCTTCTGCATCCTTGTAGATCCTCAGGTGCAAATAGTGCAAACTGTTCTATTATATTGACTGGCATTGATGCTTGTGGGGAGACCTATTGCATTTTGGGTGGAAGTAAATTATGGTGGATGTAGTGCCAGAAGGTATTGGTTATTTTTCTACCCTGTGTCTAGCATTTCCCCCTAACATCACCCAAGTTGGCCCTTTTTAAGCACACAGTTTGTTGACCCAGTAGTGGGCATCACTGGGAATAGCTGCAGTTTCTCCTTCTCATTTTCAATCTCTATATTTGGTTCTACTGTCAGGTTCCTGAAGACTATGGGTAAGTGTAAGTCATAGGCCTATTCACAATAGGTCACAGCTTATCTTAATTATGTTATGTGGGAAGGGGCTGTTTTCCCACAAAGTTGGAAGGCCATTTTTTCAAATTATATTTGCACAAAATAGTATGAATGCCTTTGGGAGTGAGGGAAGGGGCTGAAATTTCACAGATGAGTGGCTTTCAAATCTGCTTGTACTTTGTGGGCATATCACAGATACCATATCACCCTGTTGTTGCCAGCTGGAGACTAGATGATAGATTAAAAGAGCAATGCAATTGCTAACAAGACAAGACTGCAATTCTAATTGAGGTTACCTGCCCAGGTCTCCGCCAACTGGATTGTGTTTAACAATCTAAGGATTGAGGCTGAGGTTTACCAAAGGGCCTAAAGGAGTTGAACTTCAATAAGTTTTGGGTGCCTAACTCCCTTAGGTCTCTTTGAAAAACCTAGCCTTAATTAAAATATATGGCATTTCTATTACCTTGCACCTCGGGCCGTAGCACATACGCACTTCGAAAGTGTTTGAAGACATCAAACATTATTAGCTCAGTAGCTAACTCAATTAAGGATCCTGATTCAGCAGATAAGCCTTGTATTCCTCCCTAAAGCTCACCCTCTCAAGTGGGCCACCAGAACAGTATACAGAGGTTTTCATCTGTGAATGTGCTGCCTGTGGTCCTGAAGAGTACAGCTTTGGCCCTGCTAGGCAGAGCTACCTTGTGGAGCTCTCTCAGGAGTAACTAGGTCCCTCTTAGTGTAACTGGGCCTCTAAACTTCAGAATTTTAAAGGTGATACCCAACAGCTAAGAATCATACCAAGAAATGGGCTGGTAGCTGGTACAACATGCATGACGCTGATGTTATATGCCCATAATGACACACCAAGGAGGAAGGCTGCTGTTTCTGCTGAAGCTCCAGGGTGCTTTTCAAGGATAGCCCTAAGGAGAGTCCATTTCTGAAATTTGGCACCTAAATGAAAAGGAGGTGGATCGCTGTGGGCAACTGCACATTGGACAGAAGGAGTCACCATCTCCCAGCCTGCCATCCCTGAGCCTCCTGATGGATCCAGGAGCTGCAGCGAATCCCAAGACTGTGAATAATGGGCCACCTGCTGAGAAGTTCTGGGCCCCTGAATCTCTCACTAAAGTGTTTATCTGAATGAAACTGATGTCACTGGAACCATGGCACTAAGCAATGAAATATAACCACTCACCCATTCTTCCAAATGATAATTCCTCCCAACCCACCTGACTTTCTCCTTATCAGCTCTCTTGTCTTGGTCCATGCTCCCATCTTTCAAACACTTAGACTCTGTCTATAC
Source organism: Eretmochelys imbricata (assembly GCF_965152235.1). Taxonomy (NCBI): domain Eukaryota; kingdom Metazoa; phylum Chordata; order Testudines; family Cheloniidae; genus Eretmochelys; species Eretmochelys imbricata. Next base: position 7,345,893 of record NC_135593.1, on the reverse strand, counting down.
GGCCCCATTGTTTGGACTAGGTGCGCATATCAATGTGGTGCACTGTAACTCCCCCGTGTGGACGCTGCAGGTGCAATCTAAAAGGTTCCTAGTTCGCATTAACGTAGTCCTGTTCGAAGAGCACTATGTTAACACAGACTAGGAGCCTTTTAGTTTGTTCCCACGGCATCCTTACAGAGGAATTACAGCTCAGTACTTTGGTGCGTGCTGCTATTCAGGGCCCTGTAGTCTGAATTGCAGGGCAGTGTAGATAAGCCCTTAGAAAGCAGAGAAATTTGCAGCATCTGGATTCAGTGAAAGAGATGGAAAGAGCAGCAGAGCCGAGTATTATTCCTACTGGGGAGATATTGCACGCCCTAACTTCTCACGTACTCTCCTGATGTCTAAGGTACGGTTCCATTCTGTCACCTGGGATACTAGGTGTCAGAAAGGATTCGACCCTGTGTTAATGTTGGTGTAGTTTAACGAGGGGTCTAAAATATTGTACAGGATGGTAGTACTGTGGGGAGACATTCTGGCAGGATATGTCCATGTCAGCCTGTGGTGGGCCTGACACTGTGCTGTCCCTTTGTGGCAGGGGTGGGATGGGGTGTCAGAACCTCGCCACTCCCAAGTTCACATGCTCGCCTCTCTGGGGGCGGCCCGATGCAGCCTAATGGCCTCCCTCCACACAATCAGCCCTTGGTCAGGGTAGTGTGACCTAACGGCCAGAGTCCCTATAAATCGCTCCCAGCATTGGAGCTGTGCGGCCCAATGGCCGGAGTCCATATAACTCCTCCCCCGCAGGCGGGGTAGTACGGCCTAGCAGCCAGAGTCCATGTAACTCGCCTCAAGTGTCAGGACAGTGTGGCCCAAAGGCCCGCGTCCATATAATCACCCCTTTCGGACAGGGTAGCATGGCCTAGTGGCCAGAGTCCGTTTGATTCCTGTGGTTTGGGGGTTAGTAGGGGGATCCGGGCCTGCCCTCTCCACCAGGTCCTGACCCAGGGCCCTGGTAGTGGCACGTTCCCCTTGCCACCGGCTTAGCGGGGATCCGCCCGAAACACGCTGAGCCTCTGTGCGGCTCTAAAGCTGTTTGCCTCTAAAGTTCCCCTGAGTCACTTCCTACCATAACCTCTGGGTTCTCCAATTCGGGGGGTCCTCTGGTCTGTTCCTCTCCTGTGATGTACTCCGTCTGGGCATCATGGTGCATCCCGGCTTGTCTGGCCTCCGGATCCTGGAGCACAGGCTGTCCCTCCTTCTCCTCTGACAATCAGCCCCAACTGAGCAGCTCTGCAGGCTTTTATACCTGTTCTCCAGTTGGAGCATGCCCAGCAGAGCTTCCAGAGCTTCCTCTGCTAGGAAGGAAGGGTTAATCCCTGCGGTACCAGTGCGGGGCCGCTCTGCCCTGTCTCACAGGCCAAAAAATTGAAAGGGGGGAAAAAATTCTGAAACGGATTTCACTTGGTCGTACTTTGGATTTGCTACTAGCATTGGTGTTGAGCTAGTTACAGCAGCTTACAAAAATCTTTTAAAATGCCCACTAAAGGAGAACCAGTCATAATGTTTACAAGTCAGGTTCAGAAACATAATTGTTTAGTTTGGTCTAAATCCACCTAAATATAAGAGCTCTGAAATGTTTATAAGTATTTTGTTGCAAATGTGAATAGTGTGGTAGAAAGTGAGAGAGAAACCCGCTATCTCAGCAACGACAGATTAAAGCTCTCGGATAAATGGGCAGAAAAAGCTCGCTCTGGTTTGTATTGAAGCTCTTGTGCAGTCCAAGATGGGCACAGTACAAGGATACAGTTTGGGTTTTTTGTGTGGCTTGTTGAAAAGACATTTATTTTGTCATTTCACTCTGCAACTGATTACCAAACAAAAGCTTTTGAACACTAGACCTTTAAAGTGGCTAGCTCAAACTCAGCTGTGCTTGGCAGATTTCCACCCAGCAGTTGCATTTAGGAAATTCTATTTCCCCCCTTTCCCATCTGTAAATATCATTTGATTAGTGTAAACAGAATTATTTCACAGATAAGATTAGGGTTTTTTTAAATGATCATTTGGGGAAAGCTTTCTGTTTGTCAGTGTATAAAATACTCTCTTTCACTGATGTTTATATTTTGAAATCTCTTTATTTTTGTTTCTATTTTAGGGGCTATACAAACTAAGCCAGATTAATAGCTCTGAAGCAAAATAGTCAAATGTAGAGTTACTTATTACAATTTTATTAAAAAGTTCAGTCCTAGAAAGGTGATTTTGGGTAAGATTGCACCATTTTAAAAATGTTGCTAGATAAATGGTTGGTATTTTCAGGGCATCCAGTTACTGTGGTAACAGGATCACTGTTGTTAAACACACATACACATTCATTCTCTCTCTCTCTCTGAGAAATAAGGGGATAGATAGAATCCCCTAGAGCAACACACACAAATGCTTGAGATCTGAGGAAGCCTTCTTGGGGAAGAGTGGATGCTGCATCAAAAGCAAGTAAAGTCTAGTTTTCCTTCCACCAAAGCTAATTTATGTTTCCACCTTTTAAAAATACGGACCGTATTTAACGTGCATTTTACTAGAGAAGGAGAGTCTCTCTAAAGATAACAGTGGTGACTTTCTTTTAGGAAACAGACCAGTATAAAATCCTCAAAGGGATGATGTGCCTGTGAACCTTGCAAACTCTGTAGACAATACTTGGAGTGACAAACCATAGAGATAAGCACAGAGCTTTAAGTGACCACAGGAAGTACCTGAGGCCTCTGGAATGGACAGGCTATACCTGTGCCCCTTCAAAATCTATGGACTATACTTGCAAACCTTTTAAGCTCCACAGGGGTAAGCAGAAAATATACAAGTTCTGCAAAACATTTAATTCGGATTATAATGTACACTGAGAAATAAACAAAAATTAGGGTCTACAAGAAGGCTGAACTAATCCTATCAGTTGTTTTTTTGTTGGATTGTAAAGCAGATCTGAAATCTGTAGGCCAAAATCTATTTGACTTGCGAGTTAGACTAATTTCAGTGCCTCCAAACAGGCTGTTTCAAGTCTGTTCCAGGACAGGGATTCAGTAGCTTGCTTCCTACCTCCCATGTCAGTGCTTTACTGCTAGCTCTTATGGGAGCGATGACAACACCACCATCTCCTCCTTTGGCCATGATGAGTGGTTGAAAGTATTCGTCTCAAATTTGCTAATGGTTTTTTTGTCAACCAAAATTGCATTTTGTATCACTGAACTGTTTGAAAAATTTCACTCCACTTTAGTCATCTCTTCCTCATGTCCCCTTCTCCTTTGCTTCATTCAGACCTGTAGTTATGCCTAGTAAATGCTGATGACGACGATCGTGCCCAAAAGGGCCTCAGGAGTGGTGGGGTCCCATTGTGCTGGTCAGAAACCATCCGTTTTGCACCTTTCCCCCTCTGTAATTGTCAGGAATATGGGAGCCAGACTTTTAAAGGTCTTTAGGTACCTAAACACGTAGATAGGTGCCTCATGGGATTTTCAGAAGTGCCTAAGTTGGTTAGGTGTTTTTGAAAATCCCACTGGTCACCTATCTACATCCTTCAGGTGCCTAAAGACCTTTGAAAACCCAGCCCTTGGTCCTCATAGGTCGAGGGTATATCCAACCTCTCCTTCCAGTTCCTCATCAAATGCATTTATTTCATTTATTTCAGCTGAAGTCTCTCAGTTCTAACCCACCTCTCAAAGGTGAAGGGCTGTTTTTCATTAATGCATCTTCCCATTTCCCCAGCTCGCTTGGTTTGGGTCGCTGGATCAGTCTTTTCCAGGTTTGCTGCCCCAGCGCTCATTCCCTGTCCACTGTCTCTTTTCCATTAATGGAAAGCAAATAAAATCCTTCCCCGCACTGTACTGAGCCATCACCTAAAGTACTGTGTCTGAATGGTTGTCTGTTGTTGGTGTTAGCTCATGAACTCCCTGGTGTACTCCATGTTTTCAGCTCCAAACACACAATAAATAAAACCTAAGTGACAATAGTAATTGAGCTTAATACAGAATTTACGAAGCTGGCAAGTATACTGAAAACCGCTTTTTTGGATTTACTGGAAGTTAAGATGATGCCAAATCACTATGCGTTAGTGTCTTTGCAAAGTTAGTGGTTGTTCCATGCTTTTTAAATATAAAAAGGGAAGGGGATGAGATATTAATAGAGAACAGAGGTTTGTTAAGACACTTCCAAGAACTGCAGATTCTTGCCCACAGAGAAGGCAAGTGGCATATCTAATCATCTGTAATGTCTGTTACTCTGTAGCCGTGGTGATGACGTTTAGGACAGGCTAAGTACATCCATTAATCTATATAATGATCACTAGAGACAATGGAATTGATTCACTGCTATCTTCGCTTCGGTTTCATATGTGTGTAATGCCCATGATTTCATTGGCGTAACAACCACATTAAACAGGATTAACAGTGGAGTGTCGTGCCCTTTTGCGTTTAGACAGAGACCCTGCTCCAAACCTCCCCTAGTTAAATGGGTACTCGGGTATAAATTCACCAATAGTATCCTAGGCTAATGGATCAATGTCCTAACAGATAAAGCACAAGATGGAGTATTGGTGTCTGCTAACAACCACTATAACACACTAGGGAACAAGACAACCTCATTCCTGTGCACCTATCTATAATCATAGACTCATAGAAATGTGCAGTGAGGTAGGACTCAGTATTATCTAGACCATAATGTCTAGGAAAAAAGCTCTATGATCAGGGGGGCCTGTAATGTGAGTGACATATACTGGAGGTCTCTTGCTGCCAGTACAAAACATCTCTGGAATTACTAAATGTTATAGATGACAATTTCCTAACTCAGAAAGTGTTACAGCCAACACGGGGGAATTCTTTATTAGACTTTGTCTTAACAGATGAAGAGGGAATGATCACAGAACTAAATGTTAATGGTAGCATAGATACAAGTGATCATGACTTGATCACATTTATAATGTGCAAGTAAAATTAAGTCCAGACCAGTAACACACACAAACACACACATGGTGCTGTAGTAGGGCCAATTTCACAAAGTTGAAAACAGTTATGAGCCAGATCAGCTGGCAGGAAGAACTTAATCAGAAAAATGTGATTGAAAATTGGTAATTATTTAAGAACGCCTTACTAGATGCCCAAAAATCCATACTCAAGGAAGAAGGCTGCACTGGTTAAAAAAACAACAACCTGGTTTTGTAAGAAAGTGAAGGCATCTGTATAATATATATATAAAAATGAAAGGAAGTGAAAGTTGATGATAGTGAATATAAATCAGCAGGTAGGAAATGTAGAAAATTGGTAAAGGAAGCAAAGGGACGCAAGGAGAAATCTGTGGGCAGCAGAGTTAAGGACAATAAGAACAAGTTTTTTAAATACATTAGGAACAAAAAGAATCCTGACAATAGTGTTGGTCTATTACTAGATGGAAATGGTAGAATTATCAATATTAAAGCAGAGAAGGCAAAATGTTCAATAAATGTTTCTGTTCTGTATTGGGGGGGAAACAGATTATATTGCCTTGTCATATGGTCATAATGACACTCCCCTTTCCACTGGTATCTCTGGGTGATGTTAAACAGCAGCTACTAAAGTTAGACGTCTTTAAATGAGCAGATCCAGATAACTTGCTTCCAAGAGTTTTAAAAGAACTGGCTGATCAGCTGGCTGGACTGTTAATGTTGATTTTCAGTAAGATTTGGAGCACTGGGGAAGATCCAGAAGACTGGAAGAAAGCTAATGTTGTGCCAAGTTTTAAACAAGGGTAAACAGGATCACTCAGGTAGTTATAAGCCTGTCAGCTTGACATGGATCCCTGGCAAGGTAATGGCTGATATGAATTTGATGAATAAAGAATTAAAGGGAGGTAACGTTCCAGTTGCAAATAACATGGTTTTATAGAAAACAAATCCTGTTAAACTGACTTGATATCTTTTTTTGATAAGTTTACAAGTTTTGTTGATAAAAAGATAATAGTGCTGATGTAATAGACTTAAGATGTCTCTAAGGTGTTGGATTTGGTCCTACACAACATTCTGATTAAAAAAAACTAGAACAATGTAAAATTAACATGACACACATTAAATAGATTATAAACTGGCTAACTGATAGGTCTCAAAATGTAGTTGTGAAAGGGGAATTGTCATTAAGTTGGTGTGTTTCCAGTGGAGTCCCATATTGATCAGTTATTGGCCCTGTGCTATTTAACGTTTTTATCAATGACCTGGAAGAAGACATAAAATTGTCACTGGTAAAATTTGCAGATGGCACAAAAATTGAGAGTGGTAAATAAAGCAGAGGAGATGTCACTGACTCAGAGTAATCTGGATTGCTTTGTAAACTAGGCACAAGCAAACAGTGCATTTAAATGCAGGTAAATGTATACATTTAGGAACTAAGAATGTAGATCATACTTACAGGATGAGGGACTCTATCCTGGGAAGTAGTGATTCTGAAAAAGATTTGGGCTTGGTGGTAGATAATCAGCTGAACATGAGCTCCCTATATGACACTGCAGCCAAAAGAGCTAATGCAATCCTGGGATGCATAAACAGGGGAATCTCAAGTAGGACTAGAGGAATTATTTTAATGCTATGTTTGGCACTTGTGCGACTGCTGCTGGAATACTGTATTCAGTTCTGGTGCCCACAGTTCAAGAAGGATATCAATAAATTGCAGAGGGTTCAGAGAAGAGCATGAGAATGATTAAAGGATTGGAAAAAAAGCCTTATCATGATAGACTCAAAGAGCTCAATCTGCTTAGCAGAGAAAGGTGTATGATCCAATAGCTGGAAGTTGAAGCTAGACAAATTCAGGCTGAAAATAAGGCCTACATTTTTAACTGAGAGAATGATTAACTATTGGAACAATTTACCAAGGATTGTAGGGGATTCTCCATCACTGACCAATTTTAAATCAAGATGGGATGTTTGTCTAAAAAAATCTGGTCTAGGAATGATGTTGGGGAAGTTCTCTGGCCTGTGCTATGCAGGAGGTCAGACTGGATGATCAGAGTGGTCCCTTCTGGCCTTGCAATCTGTGAATCTATAGTAATAGAATATCAGTTCAAGGGAGTAGAGAGGATTTTCTCCCAAGGTTCAGAGCTGCCATTTATTCTGAAGCCTCCCCTTACATTTCAGCTGATGGTTTTGCACAGTGCCTACATGCTACGTATGAAGTTGTCTGGTATGAAAAGATCAGGTAGTGACACGGATGACCCTCTTTCACCAGTTACACTGCAAATACGTTTTTAGAAACTGACACCCTATGGAGCAGGAGTCCTGAAGTTATTGCTCCTCTCATATCTCCTATGATAGGATGCATTGAATCCACTGGCAATGTTTTACTGACCTGTGTTACTGAAGATGTACTGATGGTTTCCTGTACCCACTGTCCTCCACATCAATTATTAGAACAATATACTGTTGTCTTATACTGGTATGTGTGTGTTATCTGGGCTTCTTAGGGTTCACTGCCCAATCGCTAGTGTCATTTGTCCCCTGCTTCCATCCCAGCCACTGAGCAACCGTTGCCCTCCTGTGTGTAAACTTGTCCGCTTGCAGAACTTTCCCCTTTCATTTTTTTGGTTCCCAATCTCTTACGGTTAACTTTTCCATTCATGGCTTCCTTTGATCATTTCTCATTTAAATATACGTTGGTGAAGCAAAGGGGACAATGTTGCCTCCTGCTATTCTTGGCTTTTGCACAGCTCAGCTATAATTACAGGATCGTAGTTGCACTTGGTTTTGGTTTGAGTGGCGTATAAATGAGTGGTTGAGTATTTATTGATTCAAACTGCTGTGATAAATACAGTTTCATGGAACTGTCTGTACTACAGCAAATATTTTCAGTAGATGCAAAATTAGGTACACTTTTAAAGCTGTCATTTTGGCTTACCAAACAAAGGCACAGGCCAGCAATGCTGTGAGCTCATACGGTTTTCGCTTCCAATCCTAGTGCAGAAATTATCCAATGAATTAGTTTGAGGTTGGTTTCAGAGTAGCAGCCGTGTTCGTCTGTATTCGCAAAAAGAAAAGGAGTACTTGTGGCACCTTAGAGACTAACAGGATGGTGGCATTTGTGTCTCAGAAGGGGTGACACCCAGGATAGCAGCTGACCAGTTCATAAGATTTGCATTGGTCTTCGCTGCTGTCCAAGTGTCCAAGGATGGAGATCAATGAGGGACACACGACCCCTTCTGATTAATGTGCAGTGTGTGCATCGTTCTGTGGATGGAAACCTGCCAGAAGGGCTGAAGGAATACCCAGACACAGTGCTGGTCAAGAAGGGAGGATGAGCAAGAATAAATAAAGAATAAATTTCTCAGAATAAAATGCAAAATCTTGAAAGTCTTTTTTTGAAGCAATAAAGGCTTTGACAATTATATGGTAGATAGTCCATGTCATGTTCCTTGTGCATTGTGCCCGCAGAGAAAACTTTGAATTAGAGAGATCAATTTTCTTGTATCCAAATGTATTCCATTTAGATCTGGAGCAAAAGTGAACGGACTGGCTAGTGATTATGATTTCTTTCTGTGAGCGATGCCTTTTGGCAGGGCTTCTGATTGTAATGTGGTACTTGTAGGGCAAGGCTGGGCTCAACCACAAATTGAAAAGAACAGTTGGCTTTAAGTGCTCTAAAGAGACATTGATTTCTGCCCCATAATTAAACAAGTGTGAATGCATCACAGCCCAACATTTTCTCTACAATTTTTCTCGTAGTACAGCTGTTCCAAGACCTGGTCTTGGTGGAAATCCAAAATGAGAAGAGGTTTCTGGTGGGTGTTCCTGCTTTTCTTAGCTATCTTGCTGTTTATCATCTGTGGATAGTTTTCACAAGATAGGGCATGTCTACATGAGGAAATTGACCCGCATAGCTGTTCTAGAATACCTGTTCTGCAGTGGCTAGTCCAGAATGACTAGCTTTCCATGTGGACATTCTATTCTGAAGGAAGTGACTTTATTCAAGAATATTTACTGCATTTATGTAGCTGAGTATTTAATCTGGAATAAAATCACTTTTATTCTGGAATGAAGTGTCCGCACAGGATAGTTATTCCAGAATAGCTAAAATATAGTGGAACAGCTGATACAGATCAATTTCTCCCATGTAGACAAAGCTATAATGGTCCTTAAGGTATGTAAAGTGTGTTGATGTGTATGAGATTGCAGGTAAAAATATGTATATAATTAAAAATTCATTCTTTTTATATGTCTTCTGTTCTTTGAGCTGTTAGGGGTCATGTTTTTAAGCTTTCTATCCATAACCATGAGGGCTAAGACCTTAAATTTCTTTTTTGTAATGAAAGCTGAGATTTTCATGTAACCGCCTGATTCCAGGAGCTGGGGTTTTAAGAAAAACTCCAGATAGCCCGAGATTTGCAATAAATGGAGCTGAATATTTTTTTTTGCTTGTTATAACAGGTGGCCACTATTGTGGTGCGATTAGTATTGAAGAACAGTGATATATCCGTGCTGCAGCCAGAGTTCGCTTCCTTTAGTAATGTGATATATTTCCCGCTGATGCCCTGTTCTGAAAGAGCTTCAAGAACAGTGTTGGTCTCCACGATTTGTTGATCTCCATGATTTGTGGTCTTAAGACATTTTATTTTTATTTATTTATTTTATTTAAGCTTTGTGGCTCACCTTTAAAAAGTCCCCATTTGTGGTGCTAGTCGTTAAAAATTACATACCTTAAATGTTCCATCTTTTAGGTTTTGGTGCCACTATTCAATCTGTTTCTTCTTAAAAACCAATGTGTGCGGTTGCCAAAAAAGCAGCTATTTTTCCAAGTTGGCTACTGCCCTGGTTACAAAACTTCTGCAAGCCTTCCTGGATTTCTTCTGATGTGTGCGCTGTATTTAATATTCTACCCCACTGCCTCTTTTCTTGACTTCTTGTCACATACAGCTTTGAAAGAGCTGTTAGTTGGTGATGCTTTCTGTCTTTTAAAATGTCCTAGAAAGTGTCCATCCTCTACAGCATCTCTCATAAATTAATAGGGGTGCTTCAACAGATTTATTTATTTGTAAGTGATCAAAAAATGACAGGGACAAGATGGGAGAAGTATATTTTATTGGACCAGTGTTTGCTGGTGAGAGAGACAGCTTTCAAGCTACACAGGGCCCTTCTTCTCAGGACATGCACACTGCTGTGATGAGTTTACCATCTGGTCCTAGAGCTCTGTTTCTGCAAGGTGTGCTGCACAGGTGAACCCCTGAGCCTGCCTCGTACCCCAATGACCCATTTAGAGTTCATCCTTGCAGAACATGCAGGATTAGGGGGTCTGTGAGAGGCCAAAACCGAAAGACAACAACAAGGAAAAGGAGTGGATTTTCAGGAAGGGAGGACAGTAGTTGCACAAATGGTTACTGCTTGCTCTTGCTTCCTAAATGCAGACAGAGGCAGGGGCTCACTGACATCAGGCTGTGATGACAGCACATCATGTTTATTTCAGCCTAATTTAGTTTTTATCTATACCCTTAGCTTGTGAAATGTCTTTGGCAAATCAAGCGAGAGGGATAATGGTGGTAATGTCCTGCAAAGATTTTGAAAATCCTTGTTTCCCCTTCTCTTATAATGAAATGTGCATTTATTTGTATTTGACAGGAATAAGTTGTGTGTTTGTGGTGTGAGCAGTGTCAGATATATCATGTCTAATCCTTTCCATGCATTTAAGTGCCTGGTTTTTGTAAACGATGTGATAAGTGACAGCAGCGCATAAACCTAGCAACCATCACTGATTTTTGAAACAAAAGTTTTTTGAATGCTAAACTATTTTTAGTAGATTTTTCTCCGTGGAAATTAGTTTTAGTAAATAATGTGCTTCATTCTTCCGTTTAAAAAAAAAAAAAAAAGAGAGACAACTTAGTTTAGTGGATGAGACATGGAAGTGAGAATCAAGAAACCTGAGTACCATTTCCAGCTCTGCCACTGTCTCTGTGGATCACCTCGAGCAAGTCACTTTCAAAGTTACCCATTGGTCAAATAGCTGGTAATGATGCTTACTTCACCTTTGTAAAGCACATTATGAAAAGTGCCAAGTAATTACTGTTGCAGTTTTTGACCTGTCCAGGAGAAGAGACAGGGTCAGTGCATTATTCTGTTTACATATATGTAATAAAAATGTGTGTGTAGTGATCTATAAATAGATACCCATTCATTCACTGCCTTGATACCTTTAGATGGATAGGGTTTTCATTCCCATTGCTTACCAGTCAGTCTTGTTGGTGGCTTTGAAGCATTTCCTCTGCGGTGCAAGTTCACATTGGGTTCTGAGTTAATTTTCTGATGTGTAGAAATGCAGTCTCCTGCCACAGCTTTCTCTCTTCCCTTTCTCCCCCTGCCCCAAGTCTCTCTGACCCATTGCTCTTACCATATAATTTCACTAAGGAGATGATTGGTATTGGATTGTTTAAATTACAAGTCAGAAGGAGGGAAGGGAGTTTTATTAAGGCGTTGAGAGATGTAAATCTCATTTCAAATTGCAAGAGCTTTAGGTCTCTGCCTTTCCAAAACAGACTTATTCAGAAGACAACATCTGAGCATCACAGCTTCAGATGCAATGCATTGTTTGTATGTTCCACTGTTTATATGCTCCTGTTCCTTTGCGGCTCCGCAAAATAATTGCCCCCAGAAAATACTGGACAGAACATTTGCCTGGTGACTGGATATTTCCTGCAAAGCTTATTCCTTTGCGTGATGAGGGGATATTCAAAAGATTCAGTTGCTCATTTCAGATTAGCATACACAACTCTGCATACTCATCCTATCAGCTTATCTGACCCTGTTTTTCTCCAGAATGGGTTGGAACTCAGAAGAGAACAGTCCTCAGTAGATTTCTGTTGCTTTCATTTGGGCCAGAAATAGTGGTAACCTAGTCATCCCAAGTATCTTCTCAATGTATCTGCTTCTGGTCCCATTTGGAATAAAGAGGTCATGAAAGTGGGTTTGTGGGGGGCCAGAGGAGAAACAGAGGAGGTGTTTTGGGTGTTTAGGAGGAGGTGTTTAGTGGTTCATATGAAAATCTTCACATTTGCCTGTTTATAATTAATTAACTTTGCTGTGTTGTTCATATGTTAAAGATTTAATAATGTAATAAGGCCAGTCAGGATGCCCCAAACAAATACGTTGGTCTTTCTTATATTGCTTCCATGTCTGACAGCCTGGGTAATGTGAGCATTCCCCTTCTTCTCCTTGCCGTAGCTTCCTTCCCAGGTCCATCCTGCACTACTCCAAATGGAGTCTTGAGGTTTGTCATCATTCAATCCTTTTTAAAGCTTATGGGTTTTTCTCAACATCATTCATCCACAGCCTCTCCGTATCAGCATGGAAATCTCTAGAGGCTGTTCATGCTATTTCTAAACTCTCCTTCAGGGGCTGCTGCAGACACTAAGAGAGTATCTACATGGGCACACTGAGGGTATGTCTAGATTGGAAACACAGCTGTTGCTGTAGTGTAGACATTTACCACAGAGCTGGGAAGGGTTCTTCTGTCACCTTACTAAGTCCACCTCTCTGAGAGGCGATAGCTAGGTTGACAGAAGAATTCTTCCATTGACCTAGCGCTGTGTACACTGGGGCTTAGGCCAGCTTAATGACATCACCCAATGCATGACATTTTTCATAGTTCTATGCAATGTAGTTAAGCCGACCTAACTTTGTAGAATAGACCGGCCCTCACATCAAACCAACCCCTGTGTGGATGGTCTCATTCAGAAGTAAAATGGCCTTAGTTCGCATTAGTGTAACTCACTTTGGAATTCCTGTGTAGGCAAGTCCGAAGCGAGAAGCAGAGATTGATAGTGGAACTTTACTCCTCCATCTTTGCAGCACAGTGGAAACATGCCCAGCCAGTCCTGCTAGATTAAGCAATTTTCTACCTGTTTTCTGAATTCATGGGATGGCTTGCAACATAATTTAACACACACAAAATTGAGAGCAAGCTCTTCTTCGTATTCCATTCTGAGCAGAGGATAGACTTTACTGACAAGCTTCTTCATCCGCCTCAGTCAAACTCCACTCACTTTGTGTTAGTTTTACAGATATGTTTAATTTCCAGAAAGTTATAGTAATACACTAGAAGGTGTGAAATCGTCTGAAGGATTTCAGTACAAAGACTTAAACCTTGATAAAGCCACCTATGGTACCAGATGGAAACACTTTCTGAATAAACTATAAGTAGTAGATTTTATCGGGTTTGTTCTGTGTTTTGACTAATTTTCTAAGCCATTTTCCACTGTGATTTACAATAAAGGAAGGAAGGGTTGTAGGGGATTAACATCCAGACCCTCAAACCCAGAGAGCTGTCAGTCACCCCCTTGGCAGAGTAAAACCCTCCAGTTGAATTCTGGCATCTTTCCAGTTTTCTTACTCTAGGGTCAGAGCCAAATATCTTTTAGCAGTTACTTTTTTCTCGTTTTCCTGTCTCTCTCTCCATGCTGACTGACATTGTACAAGGGGTACCCATGTAATTTCATGATTTCTGTCAGGAATTCAGGATGCCTGAGAATCTGAACCTGAAAAGAACAATCTCCCCATCTATAAAAACAAAACAAAACAAAAATTCATGGCGACACTACGGAGAGCACATGTGCAATCCCTGGGACAACATATCCTGGGGCTCAGTAGCAACTTGTCTGGTTGGTTTGGAGTTTTATTGATGGGAATAAAAGGAGTCCTATCCCGACTGTCCCACCTGGAAGCACATGATTTGACATATGGTCATAAATAGGGGGGAGGTGGGTCCCAGTCTCTGTTTTAGTGCTTGGGCATCTCTGTGTTTTGTGTTGATATTTTTGAAGAAATTATAAAAGTTCCAAGTGTAATTACTGTTGTTGGTTGTGAACAGGACCTCTCCCCAAATAACAATCCTGGTGGAAAGGCACTGCTTTTATTTTTGGCAGTACATTTCACATATCTGGAGAATGGGGCAACCTGTTGTTTTCTTTCTTGGCGGCTCACTTCACCTTAGCATTCAGCAAAAGCAGAGCTGATTATAGTTCATTCAGAATGCAAATGGGGGAGTGCTGCAGCTTGCCAGATTCTAAGTGAAGGCAGCTAAGCCAGCACTAAAACTATTCCTGAATTTAACTCTTCTCAGGCTTGTGGGAGCTGCTCTCGAAAGTGATCAGACCCTCTGTGGGGAGGAGACCAGCCATATGGTTTGAAGTGCTGCTTTAGTGTGGGGTGGGAGTGAAATGGGCGTACAAATATGAGAGAGAAAAATATCATTTGCTTTTTCGCCCCAGCCAAACAATAACAGGGAGGCACAGCAGTGTAATTCCGTCACTAATGACGCCAGCTGTAAGGCCCCCTCAAGCAGTGTGTGCTCTGAACTTGAAAATAAAAAAGAAAGTTGCTACTGTGCGTTGACATCTTTGAGGAAATATCACCGAATGAACTATGGCCACCTGTCATCCCTCTTATACCATTGAGCCGAGGAGCTAAAAATATTGGTTTGAGGGGTGGTGGCTGTGAATCTTTGTCCCTCTAAATGTACAGCATGAATAGCACCTTATGAACTCATACAGCATAAGGGTCTCACTCACGGAAAGTTCAAGTCTCTGGCACAGTGGATATTAAAGAGTCAGTTCAGTAATCTGTAATCATGTTTAGCGTGACATTTCTTCTCACTGAGCTAAAGTGTGAGAAATACACTTCATGCAATGCCCTGAAATTTTACCCTGCCCTTGGAGCAGAGAGTATTATAAATCCCACACAGCAGTGAGTGGGAAAGGGCGAGGTTGTGATTTCTGAACAGGCATGACTCCTTGGAAGTGAACAGTCCCTGGATTTGCAGACACAGGCCCTGATCCAGGAAAATACTTAAGCACATGCGTATGTCCCCTTAACTTCAGTAGGACTCAAGCATGTGTTTAAAGTGAACCATATGCTTAAATGTTCTGAGCAAAGAAGCTTTTCTGAATCAGGGTCAGCCCGAAATCAAAGTCAAAAGTGAGAAACAAACAAAAGCTGGCGATGGGGAAACTAGCAGCTGAGTTGGAATTGACATTGAGGAGCAATTTAGGGAGATCCAGCTACAATGAAAAGACGTCACTCCTACTTTTCAGTGTGTTTTATCAACACCCTTAATGCTTAGCTTTGTGATAAAACCTACACTGGCAAACATGAGGTCGGCACCGTGAGGCTGCGTTAATAGTTATTTTCTGTTTCTTGTTTCTGTGGTTTCAATAAATTGCTGAATAAAACAATTTACTTCTGCAAACCCTTCTGGCAAAGTGGAATAAAACATGCAACTTTTTTTGTTGTTGTTGTCAGTATCAAAGAGTGTGATGCTATTTTTGATGTAATTAATGTATCACTGGTTCACTATTGTCCTGTAACTCTAGAAGTCTGGCTGGGAGCTTAAGTCAAATACCTTACTACTTGTTTTATCCTGGGAAAACGGTCCAGGAAGCTGATTTAATTTGTATTGACCACCCACTGGAGATGTGATCAGATGTGGTAATGGCACACAGCCTCCCTAAATGGTGTCCAGTTCCTTGCTAGCCAGCTGCAAAGATTTCCTGCCTGTGAAATTAAACTGCATCCTGAAGAAACATGCCTCTGTACTTTTTTTCTTAAACATTAACTATTTAGGCCCCAAACCTGCAAAGAATTACTCATTGGAGCTACTCGCATGTGTAAAATGAACATGTGTAAGTTTTTGCAAGCTCAAAGCTGTATAGTTTAAGGAAATATTTGCTCTTCCTACATTGGAACAGGTGTCTCCAAGGCAACGGTCTGTGAAGCACTACCCTGACAAACTTTTCTGTATTTACATATCAGAGTCACTCTTGTTCTGTCAAAGGGGGGTGCCCATTGTTCTGACCGATGTTGAGGTTACAGAGAGTCCAGTGAGTATAGAATCCATCCATACATTAATCTGTTAAATTTAGTAACTACCAGTAGCCTAGTTGCTCTCAGGATGAAGAATCTGTTCCATTTAAAAAAAAAAAAAAATTTGTTCTATTCATTTGTTCTCTTCCATTTCAGCACACACTGCTGGTCAGTACAGTAGTGTTTGCTGACCCCAGCAATTCCTGTCTTGTAAATTCAGGTCTTTTTATCTTAATTATGACTGAGAGATGCTGCATCCCTGCAGCAGGCCAGTATTTAAGGATAAAATATCGGGGAGGCATTTGTCATTAATGACACAGTAATAATCAAGAGCTGAGGCATGTTGTGATGGCTTCTTGTCCTTTGAAAAAGTAGCCTTCAGGACTTCATGGGAATGTCCTGTTAAAATGCAGCTGGCAAAAACAAACTACAAGCATTGCAAAAATTTCTTGATCTTTTTCTTTTCTTTTCTTTCTTTCTTTTTTTTTTTTTTTTTTTTTGGTATGGGGTGACCAGACGTGGCTCAGCTGAGGGTCATGTTGTTAATTTGCTGAGAGATAAAGGGCCACCTCTTCAGGCATCTGAAATACTGACTGATGCTTGTGGTATGAAAGTGGAGTTTTAAGTACAATATTGGTTGTCTGGAGCTTTAACCGTCATAATTGATTTAGACAGAAAATAGCTAGTGCTATGGATGAGATTATGGGGCTGGATTTATGGCTTGTGTAGAACCTCTCTGTATTAACTGCCATAAAAGTGATACCTGCACTTCCTTGGCAAATAAATTTGGATTTAACTGCTAAAAATAGCAAATTATGATTCTGAAAAGAATGAGGCAAATCCCAGGTTGCAGAGTGGACATTTATCCTCAGCTGGCTCAATAGCGTGTGAGACCATCTTAATAATCGTCAGGATAGCATGGGCTGTTTTGTGGCAATAAGATCTGCTTAGGTCACTTACTTTGGCTGAGATAAAACACAGCCGTAAATGTAAAAATCTCTGTCTTATTTGAGACATGATACTAGTTAAGTATTCAGTATCTTTTATTGATTTTTTCATTTTGTTTTACCCAGCTTAATCTTTAATAGAGAGCTGCTGGACCTGTGGAGACTGCAGATCCTTGCAGGCAGTCCTCTGTCTTGGTCTGAGCAAAAGGCTGCTTTGTATGAAGTTGTCCGTATTCTGCGTTGGCTGCCCCTTTTGAGCTACAGGGGAAGGAAGCCACAGTCTAGAATCTAGATCTCCATGGGCTGTCTTTGGCCCACTGGCCATATTTTGGACACTTAATTTCAGCAGATCTACAAATGTACCTCTTTGATTTAAAAACATAAATAAATAAGGTGGCAAGTTCTGATTTTTTCGATTTTTTTTTTTTTTTGGGTGGTGGTGGTCGATTCTCGAATCCCACTTCACCCACTGTATCATATATCTTGCCATTGTGTGTATTGACTGTTCTTATGCATCCCTCTCCAGTTTTAATCCCGGGCTCTTTCCCATGGGTTTGCTGGTTCAGTGGCTAGGATACTAGTCTAGGTCTTGGGAGACTTGGTTTCAATTCCTTGCTCTGTCACAAGCTTCCTGTGTGACCTTGGCTAAGTTACTTAGCCTCTCTGTGCCTCCATCCCCACTCTGTGCAATGGGGATAATAGCACTGCACTATCTCATTATGTGAAATAAAACACTTTTAGATCTGCTGCTGAAAAGCACTACTTAAGAGCCTGGTGGTGACCTTGAGTAATTCACTTCTCCTCTCTGTGATTCTATTCTACTGAAATTCTTATACTGCCTTCATCACTGTAATATGTGAACACTTTCCAGTCATGCATTAAGCGACAGGAATAACATCTGCCATATGTTCATTGTTTTTTATCCTCATCACCCCAGAGGGAGAATTACATGCTCAGTGTAGTTTTGTTTTGTAGGGATTAAAAAAAAAAAAAAAAAACACGTCCATGCTGCTTTTTGTTTGTATTGGAAAAGGCAGGTCAAAGAAGTGTGCCTTGCACATGGAACGGGACATGGTGAGGTTTGGGTTGGTCCTTCGTTCCTGCTTCAGTTTTCCTGTCTGTAAACTGGAGGTAACATAACCGTACCTCCCTCAGAAGGGTGTTCAGAGGATTAATAATGGTTCATAAAGTGCTTTGAAGCTGTAAACTTCTGTATTAGTACAGCACTTGTTATTGATTGTAATAGGCCATGAAGCACTTGGAATATGGGACTTGTGTATTAAAGGTTTCACAAAAGTAAATTACACCTTGTTGCTATGGTAGCATTTTGCTTCCTTGTCTCTGGATGCAGCAGAATGAAAACCTAACCATGGGAACTGTAGTTATCCAATTTACTGCATGGTTATGAAATGTATTTTGTCAATATTTTAAACTGGGAAAATGATATACTTAGGGGCAGATGTGCAGCCGACATAAATTATCTTAGCTGCACTGATTTCAGCTGAGGCTCTGCCCTGTAAACTCTGCCACAAATAGTACAGGCCCCAATCCTGCCATCAGATCTGTGTTGGTGGACTCTTGAGTCTCTGCAGAGCCCAACTGCAGCCACTAAGCTCTGACATTTTTGACAGCTTCTTGTAGTTTACATTTTCACTGGCACACAGTCAGATCCCCTGTGGGGTGGGCACAGCATGAAAACCTTGTTAGGTAAGCAGAGGGAACAAATGGGTTTTATGTAGGTCTTTTAGAGTTAGTAAGGCAAATTTAGCCCTGATATAACATTACTGGCCTGATCTACACTACAAAATTAGGTTGGTTTAACTACGTCAGTCAGGGGAGTGAAAAATTCACACCGTTGAGCGGCATAATTAAACTGACCCAAAGACCCCATGTAGACAGTGCTAGGTCGACATAAGAATCCTTCCATCAACCTAGCTACCGCCTGTCAGGGACGTGGATTATCTACACCAATGGGAGAACCCCTTCCATTGGCGTAGATTTGTGTACACTGGAGTTGGAGGAATAATACCAGGGGTGAACTTGTTTCACTGTGTTTTTAAACTGTTCCATACTAAAGCTTAAAATAAAAATAACTGGACATCTTTTATTTACATCCATGTATTGCATAAGGGAAGACTGGCAGCAAAGAAAGCAGTGCCTCCCTTTGCTTCTGCTAGGATTGTCATTTTATGCTTCTGATCAAAGTGGTCTGATGTGATGCTTTTCTCTCTCTATGCAGGGCAAGAGCTGGATTGTGAAACGGAGTTATGAAGATTTCAGAGTACTCGATAAACATCTCCACCTATGTATCTATGATCGGCGTTTCTCTCAGCTCTCAGAGCTACCCCGCTCCGATGCCCTGAAGGACAGTCCAGAGGTAAAATGTGAACCCTGTTAGCAGATAAAGCTTCTGATCAGACTCAGAACTACTACAAATGAACAGAGGATGGTTTGGGTTTTCTTCACAGCTTTTAAAAAGCAGAAGTTTTGTGGATTCTGAATTAGATTTTGGGAGTTGATTAGAAAAGGAATCGGAACAGCACAATTGTCCTCACCTTAGCAAAGGAAAGTGCTTTGCCAATTAGTATAAATTACTGCACTGCTAAATGCAGAATCAGAATGCAAAGAAAGGAAAATCAGACTTTTAATCCATGCTGTACTGTCAGTTACTTAGATCAGAATTTTACTGTATCTTTGGAAACATTTTTAATGACATGGATATTTGCTGACTTCAACAGTGATTATTTGCTAGGAATATTAAGTGGTTAAAGGTCTGTAATGTTTTAAAGGAGAAAACAGTATTTGAGATAGTAAATTTATATCTATAAACCAAAAATTGCTTTGGGTTTCATAAAAATAAAATATATGTGTGTGTTAGAGCGATCTTAGGAGGATCTTCAAAAAGCTTATTTAAAAAGAAAAGTTCTTTTTCTCAGTGTAGAAAGGTGTTTTTCATTCTCAATACCTGTAAAAACTCCTTGGAACTGAAATCTGGTTGGTGAGAATACTTGTACCCTGGCCTTTTGTGAAAGCAGATAGTATTCCCCTTCAGATTTCCAGCTTCATACTCAGTCTTTGTTTATCATTTCAAGTGTTTATTTGTGTCCAAAATCATCTGCTTGGAGGAAGCAAGTGCATCACTTTGGAAGACTGGGAGGGAAAAAAAATATGTGTAGTTTGCAGGAGGTTATTTGAATCAAACAAGCATAACCAAACATCCTCTGTTAAACCTCAGTGTCTGTGTGAAGAGCATGCATTACAGTGATGGACAATGCCTATTGCTTCATTTCACAGGTCACTTCTCCCTTAGGCCTGATGGCTGCAAGCACATGTCCCATTGCAAAGGCATGAGTGCAGAAAAATCCTGACTCTCAGCATCAAGAGGCCAATGTTGCCTGCCCATAAGCCCTGTGACTGAAAAAGGGGAAAATAAGAAAACTCAAAGCCATTTCAGGCATACAAAGCAAAGTCTATTCTATCTGTAAATCTGGATCTATACTCCTTTCAAACCAAATGGGAAGAGGGTGGAGAAAGGGGACAATGGGTGAAATCATTGCTCCATTGGAGTCAGTGGTGAGTTTTTGACACTGTGTTCAGCGAGTCTAGGATTTCACCCAATATCTCATCAGGGAACCTACACCGGTTGGTTGGTTTTGTATTGGATGCAAGATATTGCTGAAGACAGTGTAAAAATAATAATCTCCTGAATGTGACAGGGGAATGGAGTAGTTAAACAATAAATAAGTAGAATAACATGCTCCAAGATTAATTCTGTGGCATTTTCATCCTGTAGGCACTGGCTCTGCTGGCCTTTCAAGACTCATTATTTTCTGTATCAGTTGCTGGCAGTGGAATTTGTACATTTTTTTAAGTTATTCCCAGCACTGAGAGGTTAATGTGGGCATTGGGGAGAGGAGCTGGGAATTACACTCTGCCTGTTGCAAGCTTGCCTCATGTAAAATATTGTGGAAATTACTTTAAAAAGGGCACAGAAACTACATATTTAAAGACCAGTCTATAAAAATACTCTTGGCAGCAATTTGGAGTCACTAAGAGCCTGGCCTGAGGAAGGATTTGAAGATCTACTATTTGTGATTAATAGTCCTGCAAAATGCTCCACATGGGTTAGACCCCTGCTCCCACATAGAGCCCTTTTGACTTTGTTGCGGCTCCATGCAGGTTTAGAAAGGTCCATAGGGTGCAGCCAGCAGGATCCAGGACTATTATCTGACAGCATGGCGATATGGAGCCAAATTGTAGTCCCATTGACACTGATGGAGTTTTGACCTTAGCTTCAGTGGGATCAGGGTTTTGAGATTTGTGTTTGAACCATTGTTTTTCCAACGCACCTGTTGTAGGTTGTATAGCATGAGGTTGGATACAAAGTAACTATGTGCACAGGAGATGCTGTGACATCTAACATACTGCCACACCTTGGAATGCGGTTTTGCAGCTGTGTGATGTGTCTCATTCTTTCTGGTGTTTTTTTTTTTTTTTTTTCTTCAAATTAAACAGCTAAAACAGATGTTTTGGGTCAACGGTGTTTTATTTGGTCTTGGAGACTCCAGACTGTCCTGGAACTTCTTAATGCTATCTCCATAGCTCAGATCAAAGTGACTTGGTAAAAGTCATTTTCCATCGGCGTAAGGGACAGTACTAAGGATGTTTTTAAAGCCCTCATTTATGGTTTGAAAAATGAATGTTTCACCACTCCGGCCTGCTGCGTTCCAAAGCACTTTACATTTGTGGGGAAATGGCAGCCTGTGTTTTGTTTTACTCAGTGGTTCTCAGATGTGCTGGATTGTCATAATTGAAATAATCTGTTTGGATGTGAAATGCATAGCAAACAGACGACTTCAGGGCTTAAAATATTTTGGCACTGGCAGTTAGCCTTCACTGAGAAACCTTTCTCATCTTACATATATAGAAATGTGTAATTCCTGGAACAGTATTTGCACTGATTTCTCTCCTTCTCCAAACCTTAGAACCCCATTGTATTAGGAACTAGATCAGTGTCAGTGCAAACTGCCATACCTCCCTCACCAGTTAATTTGACAACAACTATGCCAGCCTGGAGAAAGGGGCTCTGCTTTTGTAAATCAGCAGAATAATTATACTTGTTCTTTCTTTCCCTCTGCAGCTTGTCACCCAGATGCTGATGGCTTATCTGTCACGGCTCTCAGCCATCGCAGGCAACAAGATCAACTGTGGGCCTGCCCTCACATGGATGGAGGTAGGGTGCAGTGCCCAACACTGCTTTTCATGTCAACTGCCCTGTTCTTAGCAGCCTGCCTCTTGCGTAGTCCTTACACCTGTGCAAAGTGAGTGGAGAGGAGTTGTGTAGTCCAACTTTCTGGAGTCACACCCCTTGTAACATTTCACACCTACTTCTCACAAGTGGCAATGACTACACAAGGCAGGGGAGAATCAGACTCCATGTTAAGGGTCAGGGATTTTTTCCTCCTATTTGGATTTTTTCATCTGAAAGACATGACAGTCTTTCACTGTTTAATTACAAAGTAATAGAAGGTAGCTACTCAGGTGATACAGCGGTAGGGTCAATGTGCTGCCTAGATAAGCCAAGTTCAGCAATGGACTGACACTCCAGGTAATAGGCTGCACTAGATGCACTCACCTCTTCCGGCACTCATTTCAATGGGTATGTATTGCTCTTTGAAAGCTGCGGATGTTGAGATCTTCTCTGCTATTTTTGGCTCTCTATTTTTTAAAGACAGCTGCATCGAAACCACCAATATTATCTACTCCGCTTTGCCATCTCTTCTGTTAAATGGCTCAACAGAGCTTGTGTTGTGTGCTCTCAGCGGTCCTGTTTATGTACAGCTGTAGCACTGATTTCTCTGTTTATTGTTTTGAGCCACCTCAAGCACTAGTACTTAAACCGCCAGCCTTAGTGGGTAGAAGGAGGAGGAAAGAATGGGAGTAAGTGATCAAGACCACCTGCTCCCTTTGGTCAACAACAATGCTGACCCTAGTCAGTCTGAGTAGTGGTGTATGTAGATCTTCCCATTGCCTGCTGACATTACTGTATCACACAGGACACAGGAAGAACTGTTGTTCGACTTCACAAATCTTGAGAAATGTACTAGCTAGCATGTTCATGTAGCTAAATTTTAAATGTTTGTAATTTGGATGTGTGATTCTCCTCAAATTTGTCAAAAAAACAAACAAACAAAAACCTTTAGGTTAAGATGAGGTGTGGCAGATTTTCAGCCCAAAAGGAGAAATGATCAGGGACTTTTAGAGGTGAATGAAACTGGAGAATTTACTGGAAATTAAGGTTACAACTCAGCTATTACGTGCACTAGTGAAAGTGCTCTAATAAAACTTAAGTTCGCCTGACTGACCTTCCCAAATTAATTGAGACTCTTACAAAATTGCTTTTCAGATGGGGACAATAATCTGAGTTTTAAAAACTGACTGGGAAGTGTAGCAGGGGGTAAAAAAGCCAGCGGAACCATAATTTCTTACTGGAAATTCAGACATTATAGAAACTGGCAGGAGAGTAGACTAGATTTTATATTTTTTCTGTAGCTTTGTCATCCTCATTGTCCCTCCTGTCATTAAATTCCCTGCTTGTAAAGCATTTTTGTCGTCATTCTGTTATTTTTCTAAGTACTTGAAGAAAACAAATATGATGCCATGACAGATCCTGGGGAGGCATACACATTCACTGTCATGTTAGAGTTCGATACAAAAATACACAAAGACTGCATCCTCAACAATGAATGGATGGGAAGGGGTGATGTGACCTTCTGAAACTTAATTTATAAACTGTCCTTCCTCTTCATTTCTATGTATTCTGTGCCCTACATTGTCCCTCCACGCTGTTCTCTTCAGGGGGCCCCTAAGCTGTGCTGTCTTTGTGAATCAGCTTGAAATTCCTGTCATGCATGAGCACCAGTGAAATGTATTCGCAGAGCCACATGTTCTCAGCTGCCTCACAACCTACCGTGCTCTTTGTTGCAGATCGATAACAAGGGGAATCACCTGCTAGTCCATGAAGAATCATCCATTAACGTGCCTGCCATTGCGGCTGCCCATGTTATTAAGAGATACATTGCTCAGGCAGCTGATGAACTGTCCTTTGAGGTAAATAACTAGAGGAACATACATTCCTCATTGTCAAATGTAGAAGAGGAAATGCATCTGGTATACTGTGTGTGTATGCATGTGAGAGAGAGAGGGAGGGCGTGAGCGCAAAATAAGGGGACAGGGCTTCAAAAGAGCTTGGTGTGTTGGGCTCTGCACTCTTTTGAAAATCCAGCCAGACGTGTCACCATGGGGCTGCTGGGTGTTGAGCCCTTCTGAAAATTGGGCCCTGATTGTAGGTGTTGATCGCTGGAAAATCTCTCTCTCCATTTTCTCTGCTGCCCATTGTACTGTGCAAATATGCTGTGACAGTTCACTTGTATGCACTGTTATTTTGTTTGGAGCTTTGAGAACATTGCACACAAATATAAAGGGCAACGCAGACCCTGCCCCAAAGGTGTTTCTCTGATGACAGCTTTAGTTGTGCCACCTTGCAGATAATACAGATATTTAAGGAGTGTTGAGGGTTTTATTCAGATTCACTGCTCAGCACTCACTACTATAAACAAACACACAGAGTGAAACAGAAAGATAAAAGTTAAATAGACTATATCCCTCTTAAGTTACAGTATATGTAATTTAGGGCATAGACTATTTGACAGTGTTTCAATATTAATAATAATAGTAAAATGGTTTGCACTAGTATGGCACGTTCTGTTTATCAGTGTCAAAGCCCTGTACAAGCCGATAATTTAGTTTGGCAATAACTATCGAGGTAGGTAAGTTTTTGTTACTAGTCTAATTTTGCAGATGGGAAGCTGAGGCACAGCACACTTGCAGCTTGACCAAATTCATATAGTGAGCAGGGTAGAGCTGGGATTAGACTACAGATCTCCAGTCTCCCAGCGTTGTGTTCTGACCCCTAAACCAGGAGACCATGCTCTCTTGTGATATTAAAAAGATTTTTATTGTCCAATAAACGTTTTAAAGAAGCTGATTCCCGAGCCAGTCCTTTGTTTGATTCTGAATAGTAAAGAAATCTGGCTAATTTCTGGCTTCTGTAGATTCTGGGGAGGTAGTGTTGCCTAGTGGATAGAGCACTGGGTAGGGACTCAGGAGACCCAAATTCTGTTCCCAGCTCTGCCATTAAGCTACTGGGTGACCTTGGGCAAGTCACGTCACTGCTCTGTGCCTCAGTTTCCCCACCTGAAAAATAGGAGTAATGATGCTTATCTCTTTGTGAAGCATTTTGAGATCTAGTGATGAAAAACACTATATGGGAGCTACGTTATCATTTATTATAGTATCCGGTGAAGAATTTACTCAATTTCAGAAAAAAGTATTGCATGCTGCAGTACACAAATCGCCCTCCCACCAAACTAGTATAAGCATCTAGAATGAATTCTGCCTATGTCATTTTCAGCCATTGAAGCAACAGTGCAAACCATTTATCTGGTTTTGTGTGTGTTCTTTTCGGGAATGGGTCCCAAAGGAATGAGGGAAGCTTCAGAAAGCCTCCTTGGCCACCCTGTCCCCTTTGGTCTCTTCCCATCCTGCTGCAGTAACATCACGCTGCCTTACTGCTTTGTTAGCTTCCGGATTCAGAGGCGAGCGTCTTTGTCAGGTCAGGAGAACTGAGTGCAGTTCTTAACTTTGTGAGGGTGAGGGGATGGCAGCAGTCAGAGATGCAAACACATATTGTACAAAGGGAAAAACGAGTTCAGCTGTGTGAGAACATTTCCCAAGGGGTTTCATGCTTCGGGGCTTATTTACCTCAGTGCACACTGCACCGCTTAATCAGAACATGCCTGCATCCATTGGCTACTCTTAAACAACTCCTTATGAGTACATTAAAAAGGTGCATCTTGTAGGATTTATAATGCATTAAGTCTCATACTTCAGCGGTAGCTTATACAAGGGCAGATACCTCAAAGCAGAGGATGGCTTTAGGATTTGATGCAGTGGAGAAGAATGTGCATTCACTCTAACAGTACCCTGTCTCCGTCTCCAGCTACATTGGGGGTGGTATTTATGTTGCAATTCTTTTCCAGGTGGGAGATATTGTGTCCGTTATTGACATGCCACCAAAGGAGCTGACCACATGGTGGAGGGGCAAACATGGATTTCAGGTATGCACCAGGAATTCGCTCAGAGAGAGTGACATGAATGGAGGTTTGAGAATCTAGTCTTTGGTGCCTGTAGGATTTACACAGAACTGCCAATGCTGCTGGTATTGCTAATGCCCATGACTTTTGATAGGGCTACACAGAATCCCTGAGTGGGGAAAGTAAGGTGTGTAATGTGACTTCCCCAAAGTGAGCAGGGGCTGGGAACAGAGGTATTGTTGCATAGGAGTAGTGGTGCCACCTTCTCGAAAGGGTCCAAGATAAGGATGGAACCATGACTCCATAGTCTCTCCACGCTGTCTGGCAGAGCGGGTCTGTCATTGGTGAGGAACCTACATTGCACCCTTTCAAAGACAACTGGAAATACACCGCCAGCACCAGAAAGAATCCTGATTGAGTCCTCACATGTTGTCTTGTATTTTCCTATCATTTGGACCAATTAAATCTAGACTCGGCAAAGCAATGCAGGGTGTCCTACAGGATTCAGAGTGTTCCAGTGGATAAAGCATGGGACTGGGAGTCAGGAGACGTGGGTCCTAGCCCCAACTCTGTGTGACCGTGGGCAAGTCACTCAACCAGTCTGTGCCCAGGTTTCTGTGTCTGTAACGGAGGTAATGATTTAGGCTTGTCTGCCTTTATAAAGTTGATGAAACATGCTACAGAAGTGGTGCTTATTGTTTTGTTACTTTGAGGATCAGTTGTTTCCAGGCAAGTGGATGGGGCCTGATGGCTGAATTTTCTGGTCTATGTGGCTTTGAGAATTGTGTGCATAGTTACTCTCTCTTTGTTGACGGTAGAGCCTCTCAGTTTGTAGGAGAGATTTAGGCTGAATTTTCAAACTCGCCGGGAGTTAGGCATCCAGACCCTATTGAAACTGAATGGGAGTTGGGTGACTGACACTCTCAGGGTATGTCTACGTGAGAAACACTACAGCTGCAGTGCTGTTGTGTAGATGCTCACTACTGAGATGGAAGAAGTTCTTCCATCGCTATCATACATCCACCTCTCCGAGAGGCAGTAGCTAGATCAATAGAATAATACTTCCACTGACCTAGCACTGTCTATACCGGGGCTTAGGTTGGCTTAACCACAGCTCTCAGGGCTGTGAGTTTTTCATGCTCCTGAGTGACATCGCTAGGTTGATCTACCATTTTGGTGTAAAACAGGCCTTAGACTCCCTTGAAAATTCCAATCTTACAGCAGAACTCCAGCCCTTGCTTTCCAAATGCTGGCACAACACTCCAGTGTGGACTTGCAGAATATGAAATTAAGACTATAGTGTATGAAATTAAGACTATAGTGTATAGAGGCTTCGAAGGGGAAGAGAACTTACTTTCCATCTCTTTGTGCTGCCTTCCTTTGAGTTTCATCCTGAAAGCTTCATTTTAAACAGGTGAGTCCTCCATCCTGCAGTTGTTTCACATTGTAAACTGGTGCAGTTCCCCCTTTGCTCTGAACAGAAGGCACACACACTGAATAGGGTCAAAACTTACCCGCTTCCTGAGGTTTGCCTTTATTGTTAATTTAAATAACAACAAAACCATAAACACCAGCCTAAGATTTCTTTCCAAGCTGGGCAGTTCATTGGGTTTTCCCTGCAAGGCCTTTCTAATTCACACTGGCCCTGAGAGAGAGACTAGTCTAAACCCTCTCAGAGGAATGAACAGGACATACCTCAACTAATCTCAGAGAGAATCAGCAAAAGTTCCCATTAGCTGTACACAGAGTTCAAACATCTGACATCAAGCTGACTCAGCAGATAAGCACTGCATCCCCATGAAAGGTCCGGAATCTACCACCTTTTTACACACACACACCACACACACACTCTCTCTCTCTCTCTCTCTCTCTCTGACTATATACAAAGAGTATTGGTTATGAAAGGCGTCAGGTACATATGTTTACAGCTCAGGGCTCCCTTGCACGCCTCTCTCTACCCCCACCCTTGCCAAAATCAGAATAAATCATATGGATTCTTATGTAGCACACAAGTAAAAAGATACATTGCTGAGTAAACCCATGAGAATGGCTTCATCTGTGTGCACATGCAATCAGTTCACAGACCCATATAGCGGATCCCAACAGCTGCAGAAATATGGCATTATAGTTAAGGTTGATAGAATTAGGATTTTTAATTGCACCTTCTGTCCTCAGCATACCCCAGAGCTCTTCATGAAGCAGTGAATTAGACACTAGCAGTAGAATTATTATGCAGGCGCGTGCAGCAGCTGTTCCACATGCTCAGTAGCTTGCTCGCAGCCGTGAAAGCGGTTTACTGAGGGATGCAGTTTTCTGTAGGACCAAGCAGGGTTTAGTCTAATCTCTTTGCAATGTGCTGATAGAGATCTTTCATTTCCATCAAACATCCATCTGAAATAAATGGTCACAAATCCCATAGCTGTACAAAGAAAAGGATATTTCTTTTTAAGTGTAAGACATATTGGTATGAGTGTAGGAAAAAAAACAGTTTATTGACTTAGCACAGCTTTTTGACACTGTTGCCCACTACAGGAAAAAGAGAGGGGGGAAAAAATCTTATCCTGCTGTTGATATAGTAGGCCTAGAGGTGTATTACGATCGGTGAAGAGTATTGTTGTAACATGCTACAAAAGAGTGTAGCGAAGCAAAACTGGCACTTGTAGAAGCTATGTTTAAACCATGTAACCTTTCCAGTATTTATGGATAAGCAAACACTTTCAGTTTCCCGTTTCAAATTAAAAACGGTGGTGAAAATAATGCTAATCTGTGTTCAAGTCACTTTAATTATTAAAATAAATCAGCAGAGATCCGTTGGCTCTTGCCAGTTGATTATGATTCTGTTCCCTGTGGGGCATTCGCACTTTTTCAGAGACGTCTCTCTAATCTTACGAACTGTGTGAAATACATAATGATTGATTGTTTATTTCAGACTAAGATTTGCAAACTGGGTTTCACTTTAAATCTCTTCTCATTTGTTTTCTCAGAAATATTTTTAAACAAATTGCCATTAGCACTGGTGGTAGCTGTCTTTGATCCCAGTGTCAAAAGGATGGTGACTAAACTAAGGGGCCAGCCACCTTCAGTCTTCTCCTGTGATAGACTCAGTGGCTTTGATTTTTAAAATAGCTAAGCTCATTACATGTTCCAGAGACGGGCTTGTTTTTTGAAGGAGTCTTTATGCTGACTCTACAGAGAGTGATTCTACTGCAGTGAACGCACACTGGATAGGGACTAAATATTGGGCTTGTTTCTATAGAGTATTAAATAATAAGAACCTAGTCCAGCCCAGTGAGACTACTCATGTACTTTAAGTTAAGCATGTGCTTAAATGCTTTATTGGATCAGGCCCTGTTGTTTAGCCCCTGGCCGATCAAGTTCTGATCCCTTTCTGGGGTTTTCTTTATTGTGCGTGGCTGTATCTAAGGTTGCACTCTTGTTTAGTTGTCTCTTTTCTGAGATATTGACTGCATAAACATGTTGTCTGTCTTTACTGAACTGATCTTGTTTTCCTTGATTGTTCTCTCTTTCTCTAGGATATAAGAAAAACTTGTGGTTTTTTCTTATTACAGTATTTTTCCTTGTCTTTCTGCTAGTCATTTGTACCAGGACAAAATGAGAAATCTAAAGTGAATACAGAGGAGTTGGTTTAAAGATTCTGGGGAAAAGGAAGGTGTTGTGTAAGTAAGGAAAGAGATTATGGAGCTAAGAAGCTGCAGAAATGACCCGTGGACACATCAGGAGGGGGAAGGAAGAAGAATTATAAAATGGGAAAGACTCTAAAATGTAGTTGTCTTGGGGATAAGAGAACCTGGGTGAGATAGAGATGTTGAGGAAGCAAAACAGAATAAGATGAAATTTCAAGGGTAGCATGAGTCAATTGCACTTGAATGATGATCAATCGTAGGCAGAGTTATCTGATGTGTTAAATTTCTCTCTGCTCCATCTGAGCATTGCATCACTCCTTCATGTCTTGTACCACTGCTTCTGTGTTAAACATTTCTCTGAAACATTAAGGAATATGGAGGAAACTAGCTCACGATTCGTGTGCACAAAAAGATCAGCTACTTTGCACCATGTCTGGAAATTTTTAAAGGGAAAGTCCAGATTGACCGTGTGTGCATTTGCATGCAGATAACATCTGCAAAGTTACATCATGTCTGGCAGAAGAGTCAACAGTCACAAGATGACGATAAGATCAGAAATAAGATCACAGGCAGTTTGTTAGTAATTTCAGGAATGAGGGAGCTGATTCCCCATGCTCCCCCTGAATATGTAAGGCAAGTGTCAAGTTTTTATTACTTCACTTGAGGTGGCTCCCACTCCCTAGTCTCCATCCTGAAAGCTTATACTGTAGATGAATTTTCATGTTTGACAAGGGATGTCGTGTTTCATTAGTGCCAGAATCATACCTAAATACAGTGTCACATAAATTCCAGACTGAGCTGCCATGGGGCAGTTGTGGAGAAGATTGTCATGGTGTTAGAGCTTAGAAGCCCCCATCTAGCAAATGGAGTCTTGTTAAGAACCACTTTCTAGGCCTGGGTATAACCAGGCAGGGTAAGCAGAGCAGAGTAGCCAAAGACCAAGCTGACTGGATTATTCATTGCAAACTATCAGATTTCACATTGAATTTTTACATTCCCACTGAGTAATTGCATATGTTTGTCCAAGGGGAGCCTTCCAGCTGGTATATATGCATTCACACACAAATATCCATGTCCCTTCCACATAATAAACCTTTCCCCCTTGTCATTCATGAGAAGAAAACTAGTCACACAGATGTTTATGAAAAAGCAAATATGAAAGAATACAAATGTGGTTGGATTGAATCACCGGTCAGATTTAGGAACATGTTTGGGAACTCATCATTCTGGTTTTCATTCCACTCCAGTAAAATGGAACCCATGACTTAAAAAAAAAAAGTCTCCAAATGTCTGTACTTCCATTATAGCAGCATCTTTCCTGATAGATGGCAAAGATGCTCTAGTGTCTGTGATGCAACCCACCTCTACCTGTGGTACAAGGCAACCACTTAGGGTTTGCTTTTAAGACAGAGAATGACGTAAAGTGGAGTTTTTAATGACATTTTGACTTATATTTATGTTCACGTGTCCTTAATGAATCATGGCATTCACTGTAAGATTATTCCCCAGACACAGTCTCCTCCTCATTAAGTGTCACCCTCCTCATTCTCTGCAGTGTGGTATTTTCCTTCCTTCCTTCCTTCCTTTTCTTCATCCTCTGTTCTTTCAGTCTTCCACTCCATCCCCACAGTCCTCAAGAACTAAAACCCTGGAAACAATCATTTCTCTTAGCTGCTTTTGAGATGCAGTGGCACATTTTGCCATTCTTGATAAGCTCTCTGTTGAAAGCTAGACCGTGAACCCTTGGCCTTTCAAATGTCCCCTCTAACCTGTATTCCATACTGAGCACAGTTAAAATTTGTTTACTTAAATCCTAATCTTTTGGGGGATTTCAAGAATGTATAGCATTCCCCCAAAGACCCATAGATCTGCCTTAGATTGGTCAGGATAGTGAAACAAACTATTAGTTGAGAGTGTTTTTCTTTGTGCATAATTTTGCAATGTAGAAGTTTTCAGAGTAAAATAAAATGCTCGTATGTTAGAGAGCAAAGCACGTTTATGTGGACTTAGCACAGGTTTGCAAACTCAAGTCTTTAAAGGAAAAATTGAATTCTAGCTTCCGTTTGTTGTTTTGGGAACCCAGTGCTGGAGGCAACCATCTGGCTGGAGAGAGACGTCACTCGTGAGACAGGCGTTGTGAAAGAGCCCACTGGATGCATCACCAGTGGCGACATTTCTTAGCCAGCCAGCCACCTCTATCTGCAGGATCTGAGGTGCCAATTGCAATAACAGCTTAGACAAAATTGTATCTGAGTTTAGTCCTGGCAACAAAAAGTTTCCTACACTAAGAGCAGTTGTGCTGCTTTGCTGAATAGAAGGGCTGCACTTTACCTGTAAGTATGTGACCAAAGTGTGTGTGTGTGTGTGTCTCTCTCTCTCTCTCTCCTTGGCCATTCCCTCACATAGCTCTGCATTTTCTTGCAATGCTGTTGGCATTAGAGTCCCTCAATCCTTGCATGCCGGTAGTACCAGGGCTAGAACTGTGCCTTGCCCTTCCGTCACTGGGGAGACTCTTTGTATCCTCTTTTTCCCATCTTGCAGGCATGCAGGGCTGAGCACCATCTAGCACAAAGAAAACTCTAGAGGGGAAAAATCTGAGTCCTCATGCTGCTAACTCTGACTTGCGCCCACTGTTGGTTTGCTATGCAGATCGATGTCCGTAATTCTGTTAGAAATTTGGTCCATATTGTAGATCTCTTGTAGGTTGTGCCTGCCCTGTGGTTCCCCCTGCTGAATTAGTGTGGTGCTGCATATACTCCTTGCCTCAGTTTCCCTTCTCAAGAAGCTTGTAACTCTTCTTCAGGCACTCTTGATGCTTGACTTAATATTCTCCTTGGGGCTTGTTTATTATGAAACCTCATCAAAAGATTCCATAACAAAAAGTCCCAAATAAACAAAAGGTACTTCTGGTTTTCTGGAGCCTGCCCTGTAACCTCTGTTCCCAATCATCTCAGGGTTATCTTCTCAGTCATTATGTTTGTCTTTATGGCATGAGCCCAGCCCTCCTCTTGGAACTTGGGTAGTTCAAGCAGTTCTTGTCCCTCTCCCTTACCAGGAGTCCCCAGCTCTTCTCCTGGAGCTGGGTTGCAATT
Organism: Eretmochelys imbricata; assembly: GCF_965152235.1. Classification (NCBI taxonomy): domain Eukaryota; kingdom Metazoa; phylum Chordata; order Testudines; family Cheloniidae; genus Eretmochelys; species Eretmochelys imbricata. The sequence goes on along the minus strand of NC_135593.1, from coordinate 7,313,238 downwards.
TACTTCTATTCCTGTGTCTTCTCCTTACTGCTCACCTCCTGCAGCTGGGTAATTGAAGCAGTTGGCCCCACTTAGTCCTCAGGCTGGTGACTCAGGACACCTGAGTTGGGGTTGGTCCTGCTTGGAGCAGGGGGTTGGACTAGATGACCTCCCGAGATCTCTTCCAACCCATATCTTCTATGATTCTATGACCCTGCAGGAGCCTTCTCTCACTCCCTTCAGTGTCTGCAGGCATCTGCCCGGCGTGAAGGAAGAGGCAGCATTTATGCTCGTCCCCTTGTCCCAACTCATCCCCAGTTGGGAGAGAGGGGAGCCTTGCCCCAGGCCTTTAAAGAAGCAATACCAGGGTTTCCTTCCAAACCCTGCTTGCTCCCGGGACGGTTTCCTCTCTCCCAGTATCTACCAGATCTTTGTATCTATAATCAGATTATACAACACTTAAAGAGGCAGACCATGAGGCAGCGTGGACTGACCTGCAGGCAGTACTTCCCATAAGGGGCAGATTATGTTCCAGACATGACACTGTGACAAGGTAAAGTAGGATGATTATATATTATAAAGCAACATTTCCAAAAGGCTGATTTGACTTGGGCATTGGTGGTGGTGGTCTGGTGGTGGTAAATATTGTAGCCAACAAACATTGAGTTCTTGTTACTCACAATTGTTTTTTAATGGTTCATTTTTATAATAGCAGTAACATACATCCTGGCATTGTAATATTGAATCCTAGAATATCAGGGTTGGAAGGGACCTCAGGAGGTCATCTAGTCCAACCCCCTGCTCAAAGCAGGACCAATCCCCAACTACATCATCCCAGCCAGGGCTTTGTCAACCTGACCTTAAAAATATCTAAGGAAGGAGATTCCACCACCTCCCTATGTAATGCATTCCAGTGTTTCACCACCCTCCTAGTGAAAAAGTTTTTCCTAATATCCCCACTGTAACTTGAGACCATTGCTCCTTGTTCTGTCATCAGCTACCACTGAGTACAGTCTAGATCCATCCTCTTTGGAACCCCTTTTCAGGTAGTTGAAAGCAGCTATCAGATCCCTCCCCCTCATTCTTCTCTTCCGCAGACTAAACAATCCCAGTTCCCTCAGCCTCTCCTCATAAGTCATGTGTTCCAGTCCCCTAATAATTTTTGTTGCCCTCCGCTGGACTCTCTCCAATTTATCCATATCCTTCTTGTAGTGTGGGGCCCAAAACTGGACACAGTACTCCAGATGAGGCCTCACCAATGTCGAATAGAGGGGAACGATCACGTCCCTCAATCTGCTGGCAATGCCCCTACATATATATCCCAAAATGCCATTGGCCTTCTTGGCAACAAGGGCATACTGTTGACTCATATCCCGCTTCTCGTCCACTGTAACCCCTAGGTCCTTTTCTGCAGAACTGCTGCCTAGCCATTCGGTCCCTAGTCTGTAGTGGTGCATGGGATTCTTCCATCCTAAGTGCAGGACTCTGCACTTGTCCTTGTTGAACCTCATCAGATTTCTTTTGGCCCAATCCTCTCATGTGTCTAGGTCCCTCTGTATCCTATCCCTACCCTCCAGTGTATCTACCTCTCCTCCCAGTTTAGTGTCATCTGCAAACTTGCTGAGAGTGCAATCCACATCATCCTCCAGATCATTTATGAAGATATTGAACAAAACCGGCCCGAGGACCGACCCTTGGGGCTCTCCACTTGCTACCGGGTGCCAACTAGACATGGAGCCATTGATCACTACCCGTTGAGCCTGACAATCTAGCCAATTTTCTATCCACCTTATAGTCCATTCATCCAGCCCGTACTTCTTTAACTTGCTGGCAAGAATACTGTTTGAGACTGTGTCAAAAGCTTTGCTAAAGTCAAGGAACAACACGTCCACCGCTTTCCCCTCATCCAGAGAGCCAGTTATCTCGTCATAGAAGACAATTAGATTAGTCAGGCATGACTTGCCCTTGGTGAATCCATGCTGACTGTTCCTGATCACTTTCCTCTCCTCTAAGTGCTTCAGAATTGATTCCTTGAGGACCTGCTCCATGATTTTTCCAGGGACTGAGGTGAGGCTGACTGGCCTGTAGTTCCCAGGATCCTCCTTCTTCCCTTTTTTAAAGATTGGCACTACATTAGCCTTTTTCCAGTCGTCCGGGACTTCCCTGGATATCTGTATAGTAGAGTGGTCTTATGTCTCCCAAAGTATCCTGTGATACAAGGAAATATGGCAACACCCTGGAATGTCTTAATAATTTCTTTACCCTTCTGTAGACCCTTTCACTGAATCCTTTGCAAGCATTAAACAAACATCAGACCTCGGCTGCAAAGAAAGAATCATTACACCCATTTGAGGAAATTGCTTAGGCACACGCTTAACTATAGGCATGCACTTACATACCCACCTTGATTTCCTGAATCAGGGTCTTCCAGAGGAGTAAACTGAGACTCCGAGAGGCAAGATAAGTGTATATTATTTTCATGTAGGTATTGAAGTACAGCAAAACCTGCAGCAGGTCATTAGTACAAGGGCTTATCCCAGCATTGTTTTTTCAAGCAAATTTCATGCATGGTGTGAAGGCCTCTCCTAAATTCAGCTTGCATTATGGCCTTGAAATGTAGATAGAAAATAAAATTGAAGATTGCCTTTAAGCCACAGTAGGAATCTGTGCAGTCGGTGGTGCTTCTCTGCTCTCTGATGAAGGGTCTTCTGTTGTGATGTGGTGTTTGGCATATGCTAGTGGGGGAAGATGACTCTCTGCATTAGATAATGGATGACGATGCTTTTGATGCGAAGAGAAAATAGAGGGTGGGGTTTATTAGGTTGTCAGACTTGAAGTCCCTGTTTCACACTGTGCAAAGTATCATCATCCTCTTGAATTCTATTACCTGGAAGGGTGTTTTATATGGGTTTATCTGTGGCTTAAATAAACAATTTTTTAAAAAGTGCCAGAGACCCCAGAGAAGGAGAGAGAAGGAAATGTACACTCTTCTGTACGCCAAGAAGCAAATGCAGTACTAACTAGAGGTGGCAATGGGAACAGAGTAAGTAAACTAAATTCTTCCTGGGCTTCCTGATGTTGTATTAGTGAGGGGCTTTTCTCTCCACTCCACCTCAATCACTAATGTAATTATCTGGCAAACAGCATATGTGAAACCAAAGACATTAACTTGTCAATAAGGCAGTAAATCATTATAATGAAACCCAAACTAGCAATGCTGTTTTAAAATTGCAGCTTGCTCGCTCATCATTGTGTAAATTTTAAAGGGACGTGCATCCATTGGATGAGATTTAACCTATCCTTAGCCCATGAAAAAGAAAAGTTCTCATTTTGTTTGGTAGCTGCTTATTAGAGCAGTAATGCCTCCTGTTTGCTTAGATTCACTAAGGTGTGAACAGTTTCCCCATAAAGTTGCTTAAGAGCCTCATGTGTCTTCCCGTGTTGGCATCATGAGCTACCATGGGCCTGGCATAAAAACTAAGGCTGAAGTATAATTACAGTGGTAATAGAAACATTATTTATGATTGTGTTACAATAACCCAACCTCTCCCCGCTTGATTTAAGATGTGCAGCAGTCTTTACCTTTAGATGACCTTGCATTTATCTAAGTATATATCATCCCCACTATTAATTTTAGTACATTGCCAAATCCTTTAATCCTGGATCATGCTCTAACAGTGCCCTGCTGCATCTGTAGAGATTAACTCTTGGACTAAACTCACTTCTTATACAAAATCATGAAAACTTTGTATGGAAGGCAAGGACACAGATTTAAAGTGGGTCAGAACAAGGCATAAGGGGTTGGTTGTGACCCTGAAAGAATGATCTCTTGAGAAGCTGGGAAGACAAGGTGACTCTCTTACAGGATATAAGTCTTTAGAACTGGTACCAGCAAAATGAATTCAGGAACTTGTTGAGACAAGTGCAACTAAAAATTCTCTCCTTTAAATGGCAGTTAGTGACGTTTGTTGTTAACCTGGCAAGATGGAGATGTCCCGAGCATGTGCCGTGTTTTCTTTGGAAAGAAACAGCTGTGGGGAGTGGGTTCAAAGATGTCTAGAAGCAACAATCTTGGTGTTTGCTGTAGAGACTCTGAAAGTAAACAGTGCTGCATCGTTCGTTCCCTAATGTGCTCCCTGAGCTGGCAGCTGCATGTTGCTGTAACAGGGCATTTTGAAAGCAACTGCGAGAGAAAAATGCACAAATATATTAGCCTGCATTTAAATTAATTTTTAAAAAAGCAATGAACATAGAAGATATCTGTGAGTATAATACATTGGCAGTGGAAAAGACATCATTACTGCTAACATTTTGAATTAGCTGAGTGATATATTAAAAGCTGAAGAGTTTCCCCTTCCATAGTACGCAGAGTGTTTGAAATTAACCCTCGTGTAGAGTAGAACACGGCTTTGCACCCCTCAGATTTCACTTGAGCCGGCAGGCCATCTCGTCTGTATGAACAAACGTATAGTTTGTTGCAAGCTGAAATATTTATGTCCTGTGGAAAAAGCTTTCAGATTTATAACAAAGTTTAGTGTATTGCACAATACAAAGTACTTGGCTCATAGACTTTCTGGTTACATCATTTTTGAAAAATCATAGTGATACTAATCCATGTGTATGTTTCATACAGTTGTGGAGTAGTATACAAACAGGCTTAAAAGAGAAAAGGTAACTAACATGGCTTCTCACACACAATAATTTGACTATACGATCTTTAATATTTTGCATTTATACCCTGTTTCTGTTTTTCTTGTCATACAGGTGGGATTCTTTCCGAGTGAGTGTGTTGAGCTAATTAACGACAAAGTTCCTCAATCTATGACCAACTCTGTGCCAAAACCAGGTATGTGTGTGTGCAGTTATTCAAAACATTTTATGGAACTCCTCTTTTCCATGCTTCACGTTTTATCACTTCTTTTACACTTCTCATGATCTGTTTTTCGCTGCATCACCCATATGTTACACTGTGTTGGGCGTCTTGCATTCTCTTTGTTTTGTTAGCTAATATCAATGTTCATTTCATATGTGTTTTGAAATATTTAGCCTTCCAAGGTTTTGGGGTCCCTTCAACAACCTCTGAGTACGCTCCCTTCACCAATCCTGCTTTTGATGCCTTTGTCAGAGTGTAGTACATTATTTTTTTTCCGTATGGAATGTAGGGATGATCCAAAAACGGTTATGTCAGCTTTGATAAAATGGGGGAGATACATACAGTGGGACCTGGGGGTGGAGTAAGGTCTTGTCTACACAGGAACACTCAGCAAAACTTAACTTTTAAAGTGGATTAGTTAAACCTCATTAAATCCATGTGTGGGCACTCTTATTTATTTAAAGGTCCCTTAATTTGGTTAGCTTAATTCACTTAAGTTCAGTTAAACAGAATTGAGGCCACTTTCACATTCTGAATAAAATCATGTACACAGGAATTTAATGCGGTTTAACTAATCTATTTAAAATTCACACTGTAGTTAATTTGGATTAATTCTCCTGGTAGCCCCTATATAAACAAGCCCTTAGATACAATAGAACTCAGATCCTAAACACCCCTGATTCTGGATCTGCAAATCCAAAGCCCAAACCCACCTTTCTCACCCCACTTCTTTTCTGGATAGCTAGGTGTTGTATAAAGTGAAGGACCATTATTATGGGAATGAACTGATCAAGGAAAAATTAAATGGAGAAAAAGATGTTGGACCTGATTCTGCTCTCAGTTCCACTAGTCTAGTTCAGGGCTTACTCCACTGACTGGTGCACATGCATGACCCCATGTATTTCTGCACATCCTAATGATACTGAGATTGTTCTTTGCTCTGTGGTTTTTTAAAATTTATTATTATAAATCCTGCTTTAAAAGGTCACCCTAACTGCTGTCTCTGTGTCAAGGGAAACATCTTGAAATCACTGATCTGGCTGCGTTAAAACGGTGCAGCGTAGCAGCAAGCAGTCCCTCTAGGATAACCGAGTGATAGAGAATGAAGGGTTTTCCCCTTTTCTGGGGAATGCCTGGGAGAACACCCACCTTAATGATATGTTTTATCTGCCAAGAGTGCCAATTTGACACTTTTTTAAAAAACTGTTGTTCCAGAGATTGATTTTACTAAGTGAAATTCCTTTTGACAAATTCTATTTTAGTTCTCAGGGCTTGTGGCTCACCAGTAAAGAGTCATGAACGCTAAGGTATCTATGCAGTGCATCAATATTGCATGCTTTGAATGGCTGAACATTCGGAAAGAATACTTTCCACTGTTGCCCCAGTCCCCCTGCCCTGCCTTCATCCTCTCCAGGAACGTGGGAATGCACTTGTGTTAGCTTCTCTGTTGCATAGCTCATTAGCAAGTCAAGTCATTGCAGCAGGTGTGCACTCAGTAAATCCAATATGCATTTCTCAAAGCTTGAACTTGATCTGTAAGTACTGCAGTCATTCACTTCTTCAACCGTGTTTTTATCAGTCCGAACATGTAGACAAAGGCAACTTTAGACCCTAATATAAGCTGGGCTGAGGAAGACCATCACAGTCACAAGTGTTTATCATTAAATATGGCTCAGGCAATTAAATTAAATGTCACGAATTGCTGGTGAGTAGTTTCTTAGTAAGCCTTAATGAGAGATAATGAAGCAGCATAGATTAATATATTCTATTTGGCTTTAACAGCACACTGGAGAGAGGTGGGTTTTTTTCACAATCAAAGAAAACATGTGTTTTGTATAAAAGGTACAAGCTCTATTGCAGTGAGTACATGGAAGGATTATTAGGTCTCAGTGTTAACCTTCCTTAATAGTTACCCCATACATACGGTAGGCCCCAAGCATTCAGGATTTACTTAAGGCTACCAAGAAAAAAACAAAGCCACATCTTAAGCCTACAATCAACAGAACCTTCACATTAAAAATAGAATCTTGAATTGCCATCTGTCCCACTGTAAGTAACCTGGTTTGTGAATGGAGAGAGGTATTTACATTTATAGTAGGCAGCTCAGCAGCCTGCATATCTGGAGAATCAAAAAATATTTTTAACAATGGTCTGTTTTTCAGTCTCTTCTGAGAAATGACCTAATATAGAAGAGCTGCTTAGATAGGACAGGCCAAACTAGTGCCTATGGATAAAATTTTCAAAAGAGCCTAAGTGCCATTGACTTTCAGTGAGACATAGGCCCCGATTTTTAAAGATATCGAGTCATTGCTGTGTTCAGCATTGCGACACCTAACTTATTTAGGAGGCTAAGCGTCATTTTCAAAAGGCACCTAGGAGCCAAAATCCCATTGACAAACATTGGGATTTTGGCTCCTCTGTGTCTAAGTCCCTTTTGAAAATGAGATTTAGGCTTCTAAACCAGTTAGGTGTTGCAATACTGAGCACAGCAACCCCTAAATGCCTTAAAAAATCTGGGCCATAGGCTCCCCAGTAGCCAACTCCCTTTTGAAAATTGGACTTAGGCTTCTATATCACCTTAGTGCTTTTGAAAATTTACTCTATAGCCTTATATCCAGCATCACAAAGAAATGCATCAGAGGCCCAGTTCACTCGGGCACTTCTGCACATGCTTAACTGCCTTGTTGAAAAGGAATTGATTTAAGAATGTGCTTAAAGTTAAGAATGTGCTTAGGTGCTTTGCTAAAGTGGTCCCCAAATTAGCACCAGGTCAGCACCTTGCTGGCAATCTCAGCTGAAAAGACAAGGCATGGAGACTGAACGATACATTCAGTTTTCACCCATTTTTTCAAGTTCTGTGTGTATATAAATCTCCTCACTGTATTTTCCACTGAATGCATCCGATGAAGTGAGCTGTAGCTCACGAAAGCTTATGCTCAAATAAATTGGTTAGTCTCTAAGGTGCCACAAGTCCTCCTTTAGTTTTTAGAAGCAGTCCCTCCACAACATGGTTAAAGTTGTGTTGGTGGGACAGTGTGGAGAAATCTGTATTTCCCCTACCTATATTGTGTGCGTTCTGTGAATATAATGCGTGACTCAGGCTTCCAGACCAATTTCCAAACACGTTAAAGTTCACATCAGATATCTTTTTAATTATCTATATTTTAGTGTTGCCGTTAGCTTTTCCAGGGAACAGCGAGATGCTTTTCCAACAGGAATTGGTTGGGGCCTTACTTTACCTTAGCAGGGTATTCCAACCAGAATCAACCTAAGGTTTTAGATTTCGACTCAGTAAAGCAGATTTAGCAAAATGTGACCTTTGTTTCCTTAATCAGAATTTTGTGTGTAAAGCATTCAGGATGTTTTGTATCTGCAGCATTGAGTTGTTTGCCATGACGGAATTTACAAACATAGAACTGATTGTGTTGTTTAATTGCTCATAGATTTTGCTGGATTAAGTAATCTAATGAAAAGCAGATGTAAAGCAAAGAATTTCCTGCCCTGCTATTTATTATTATTCATAGTGACTGAGATCTTGATTTGCAGAAGTGATGGGAGTAACACTTTAATAGACTCATAAAATACTAGGTTGGGCTTAAATGAAGTACAATTAATGAGTGAGATTCAAATGAAAATGAGATGTTGGAGGCTAAAGAGGAGAGTTGGGACTAGGTACAGGCTGCATTTAGGAATAATGTTTCTTTAATTATAGAGGTGTTTGCTAACACCAGAGATGTGAGCTGAATAACTGTCTAAAGAATAACAAAAAACCTGGATTTAAGTGAAAATTTTATCCATTTTATCCAGTTATTCTGACATTCAAAGGACTAAGAAAAGAAAAAAATGCTTCTTGCCATGAGTTTGCTTTAAGATATATTTGACAATAAAGCTTATAATTAAAACTAGCATTTCTGAATGCATCAATGGCATCATTTGTGAAATGAAAGCCCAGTATAACACTTTAAATTGGTTTCAATTCTGCTTTAATACAGAATTTGTAGTTGTGTGTAGATATATATGTAGACCTATATCTTATTAATTCAAAATAAACAGTCCAATTTATGATAGCTAAAGTGGGTTCCTATATTGCTTGGAATGAGTTGTCTTTTTATAACCATGATCTCTATCACCACATCAGGCTTATAAATACCAAGCTTTAATTTCAAGTGTATTTCAGTATTTATTCTGCAAACATAGCATCTCAAGTCATGATCCAGTGAGACCTTACAAGCTTAGCTGGAGAAGACTCAATGAGTACCTCCATGGGGCAGTACATAGAAAAGCTAGGTGCTTCAGGAATCAGTGAGAGTTATTTTTTGAGTAGCATTTTCCCTTTTGAATTTGCATTGACCAGTGCCCCAGATTATTTCTAGTGAGTCCAATACCACAGAAGTAGAGCTGGGCAAATAATGGAGTTTTTGGTTCACTGGCAATTCTGAAAAATCAAAAACATTCATTTGGGGGCAAACTAATAATGGAATTTTTTGAAAATTTTGGCTATCCAAAAGTCAGAAAATATTTTAAGTGGGATTGAACTCGACACAAATTCATGAATAATTTTGGGTCGACTGAAACTTCATTTTTCAACGAATAAACTATTTGACAAAATATTTTCCCTAGCTCCGTGCAAGGCACCCTCCTCTTTCAGTTGAGACCCACAACCAATGACGTGTCTCTGTTTGTTAAAAACTCCATAGTACAGAGCAAGAGTGTGCTGGCCAAATTCCCATTTGTTTGAGTAACTGTAATTTACCTTCTTCAATTCCATTTCATTTGGCAATGGAATTCTAATCTTCACTTCCTGTCCCAAATTATTATGTAGTGTTACTATGCACTGTTTGACAATGAGTAATTCCCACCCCAGAGGTGACTGAACTTGAGTGGTACCGTAGATGGAAGTAGTGCCTGGCTGTATGGTTTTTAAAGAGTTTTGGGACACTTGGAGATGACAGATGACACACACATTCCAGATACTATTATTCTTTCTGGTGAGATGTGAGCCTTTTGAACTTTCAGCCTGCTGCTTAGCTGAGGGAAAACCATCAGTGTTTTTCCTCAAAGTGGAATGTTTGGAAGTGCCTTTCAAGTGTTTCTTACTCCTCTCATCCAGTATTGTTCATCTCTGGTAGGTGTTGTCTGGGAACAGGATGTGCATTTGTTCATATCTTCTCAGTTTGTCAGTTTTTCATTATAATGATTTTAGGCATCATCTCTTTTTGTGTGTCATCTTTGGTCACTAACCTTTGAATATCCACTATGGTAGTTGAATGTCATTTAAAAAAGGGTATCATGCTTATCCTCATGCATGAACTCGTTGTATGTCTTGCTTGTTAACATGTAACTTGTTATTGTGTGTCTTATCCTGCATAAAGCTTTGCTTACCAAATCTTGTCTCAGAAATACTTTGGCTTGATAGTTTGTTGGAAGGTGTTTGAACATATGTCACCTCTTAAATTGGGAGAGATTAGTGCCAATATGAAAACAAAGCATAAACATAAGCAGTTGACGGCATGAAGTTCTGAGCGTAGCGGAGAAGGGGTGGGTTGGTGCGGGACATCTCTCTCTCACTCATTACTCTTTCAAAGCGCCGAACTCTTTAAAACTCCAATGGGGCTGTGCCACCACTAACCCGAATATCAGCCTTGTTTATGACCAAGGAATTCGGTTTTTTTAGATTTAACAGGTACATTTACTTATCTACTATCTATATGCACATATATACTAGCAAATCCTCATCAAAGCTTAACACCATATATATAATATGTATTATACTTATATATATGGTGTTAAGCCTTAATGAGGATTAGCTAATATTTTAATACATGTGTTGCAAGTTGTTAACCACAAATAAATATTTTTAACATAATAATGACGATGAATCAAAACTCCAGATTCAAATAACCCACTGAACTTCAGAGGTGTTTAAAATCCAGGTCTGTGGTACGAATTGAGTATTGAAAATGAATCCATCATTTTAAATGCAAAGATGTAAAACTGAGTTGCACCAATTGTTTAAGAGATGGTTGCTAACAAAACAAACGCTGAAGAAGTTGAACCTGCATTAAAATAAGATAGTTGTAAACTCTGGAGACAAGGACAAAGTGTTTTGTTTAAGATGTACTGGAGTATGCAGATGAAGGGAGAAAACAGCATAGATTCAGTAATGCAGATCCTGTATTTTAGCAGACCAGTTAGCACTGGTTAATGCCCATTGGAAATAGATTCTAGCTGGCAGTTACTCTAGACAAAATACAAATTGATTGTTAAAACATGTATAATTAAATGTAGTACCATTTTTGTTAATCCTCAGCGATGATTTAAAAATAATTAATTATTGAGTTTTTAATGTATAACTTTCCTGTTAAATCTAAATTGAATTGGAATTTTAGTGAGCCAGCTTGAGGCTACACTTTCAGTGTGCTGCTGGAAAGGAGCAAAATGCACTAATGTGCCTGAGGCTGATGCATGTAGTTCTCTGTGCAGTAGCCTGAAAATGTTCTTGTAATATTGACAAACTTAGACACCAGTTCTACGAGATGTTACGTAATCTCAGCTCCCCTTGAATTTAATAGGTGCTGCAGATGGTCAACACCTTGCAGGACTGGGGGACCCTCTTCTACACATGCATCTTGTTGTTAAATGATTTTTTTTTTTTTTTTTTGCAAAGCATCTTCCATGTGTATGTCTCAGGTGTTATGGGCACCACCTGTCAGTCAGCCCATCAGGTTGAGTGCTCATAATAAGACTTTAACAGGAGAAAGTCAACTTGTTTAGGACCCAGATTTAAAGTGTTCTAATCTGGTGTAAAATTACTTCTGGATTCTTATTGGCATTTGGTTGTTAAAATTAATTATAAAAGCAAACCAGCCCTTCAGGCTGACACATCAAATATGCTCTCCTTGCTATTCTGCAGTGAGTTAATAGAGTAACCCTGTTGTCAAAGCCCTGCACTTTCCTTCACATCTTTGCGGGCCATCATGCACAGACTGAGAAGTAAGTTAAAGCAGCTTTTTGCCTGAGCGCCATTAGAAATGAAGCAAAATAAAATGTAAAAGGGGACCCAGTCAGGTAGAGAAGTATATTATTTTTGTAAATGTAATATTGCAAACTCTGGAGGTGATTTCTTTCCTGGTTGGAATTGTCCATCTTTATAGAGGTGATACAGCTCCCATACTTGGCTCTGATTAAACAAAGCACACGCGTGACCGTAAACACATGCTTTCATCTAATTGAGATAATGGGACTAAATCATGTGTTCAAGTTTGTTGCTCAGCAGGGATGGGATAAAGGTTAAAATATACGCTCAGGTGCTTTTCTGAATCAGGCCCCTTGTTAGGTGCTGAGTCCCTTGAACTCCTGGTTGATTTTAGTGGGGTTTAGGGCATTCCGCACCTCTCAGAAGGTTTCCAGCACCTTGAAGGATTGATTAGGTCCATATGTGGGTTTGCAAGAAAATGGCACTGCTTGCAGTCTAGCCACGCTTGAATTGAAATTGACCCATTTTGAATGGGTGCATGTTTTAACCATTTCTTTCTTTCTTTTTTTTTTTAATTGTACCTTCCCAGTATCCCCTGCCCACGGAGCCCGTCCAGCGTCTTGGAGCTACTTCCCCCCTTGTACGTTTTCATTTATTCCTTTTTTCTCTTTCGTTTTTGCATACATGCCAGTCAGTAGCTGCAATGCTTTGAGGGATGTTCAAGGAAGCCAAAGCCAGACTGTATTGCAATGTGTGCCTTTAAGATCTTTAAACATAAAACAAATGCAGCTGGGAAACAAAGACAATGATCATTCTAACCCTCTTCTGCCAAATATGCTAGGGTCACTATATGGCATTAAAACCATGATCAAAGATGAAGAAAACACCTTCATAACCCCCGTGCAAACAAAATGAGGGTGTCAGCTGGAAGAAAGACAGGCTAAAGAGTTGGGAGATGGAAGAGAACTAAATATAGCATGGACAGCACATTATATATTTTAAAACAATCTTCAGGAGAAAAATAATTAAGCTGATTTTCTTAAAAGTGGGTAGATAATTTTATTAGTACTAGGCACTCCCCAGCCCCAGAATGACTCTGTGAGGTGACCTGGGAGCAGTATTCTTTTAGTGCCCAGTACAGCGGGCCTCTGATTTTGGTTGGGGCCTCTAGACTCTGATGCAACACAAATAATAATCAGTCCAGTGACAGTAAAATTATATCCCCTTGTCAGAAATTTAAGATCTTAAAGGTGGAAGCCTGATACATGTTGAGCCTCCATTGTACATCCCCCATTGTAAGATGCTTTTTTATTCTTGGGTTTCCATAAATCAAAGTATAAACTTTTAAACAAATTGATTATTTTAAAAGTCCCCATCTTCTTGCCCCACCCTTCCCAGCAAATTGATCTAAAGATGGTGCTTTGCACTGCATGGTGGGGAATGGGAATATCTTTCTATGTGGATCAGCCGGGATTTGGGGACCATTGTAGAGACATCTCTGGATGGAAGGAAGAGTGTCATTTGACAGCACTCCTATCAGTTGTGAGGAGCTTCTTTGATGAATGCCCGCAGTGAGGCAGTGGGGGCTTACAGACTTGGCAGAAGGATACTGGCCACCCATGAGGCCATGAAAGAGAGCAACAGAGCAGTGCCTGCTTGTGTCTCCGATAGGGTCATGCAATAGGGGAAAGCTTTCCTTCTTTAAATATTGCCAGCAGTGTCCTTAATCATAAAGGAGCTGTTTTCTTTGTCATCCCAACTCTCAGTGACAAAGCAAAGAGCCTGAGGGTATTGATATTGGGGCAGAGACTCTGTGAAAGAGGGTAAAGTCGATTGACACAAGAAGCCATATTATTGACATACAATGTAAACAAATTTTGCAGTGAGGATAATGAGTACTAGTGAGAACCAAGAGGGGTTTCGGTTTTGAGTTTTTTTGGATGTGTGGAAAAAAACAGAGAGAGAAAGAATCTTCTTTGTTTCTTCTTGTACAGAGAAACTTTGTGGGAAAGAAGTAAACCTTGATCCCTCCAGAAATGCCATTCTTTCTAGGGTTCAGCAGCAGTTAACCTCAGATGATGTGTTTTTTTTTCCTTTTGTAACCTGAAAAAAAGAGTGGCTACCTCTCTGGTTACTTAATGCAACCTGAAAGGTCAACACTCAGACTCACTCTGCTTTAAAACAGTTTCGTTAGAGGGAAGAGTTCAAACACTGAATCAAGTATCATATTTCTGCTCAAAGGTATAAAGCTTATTAGTGGTTTTACTTGTTTTTCATGTGAAATTAATTTCTTTTGGCAGCCATGTCCCTTTCTGAGTAACACAAATGAAGCAAATAGATTAGAAATTTGGCTGCCACAGTACATGGAACGCCAGTACATACCATGTGAGACTTCATTGACATGCTTAAGTATTCATCTGTGCTCTACACCGGTGGTTCTTGTTTGTAATATTTCCCTATATCAAAGGGCCCCAGTTAAACATCTCCTGTTTCTAATAATTTAGGAAGACTTTGTGTGTGTATTATTTTTTAATAGAGGTTTCCCTCCTCCCCCCAGACTTTGCCAGTGTTAGGGGGTGGGTATCTCCCTTCTTTGTTTTTCTGCTCATGTAGCTTTCTTTAGAGTTAGAAGGAGATGCATGTTCATCTAGGAGGAAAGGTTTATAGTGCATGAGCCTAATTTTAAGATTTGCTGAGCATTCATGGCTCCCATTGACTTCAGCCGGAGCTGAGCACCTCTGAAAATGTGGCCCTATATCTTTTGGGTCCTGACTACGCCTGACACCGGGACTGCGCAAGCTGCAGCCACAACACCACCGGTACTAGCAAGGTTCTAGCACTGCCATTATCAAAATCCTTATACACCAGTGCTAGGAACCTGCTGACAACAATCCTATTTACATGTGGTTGCAGATAGCCCAGTTCTTTTCAAAGGTTAGGCTTGTGGGTAGGCTGCCTACATCTAGTTTCACCCTCATAAATATGTAGAATGTGTGGTGTGTCCTACAGAATCTGTGCCTCAGAGCACATCAGATCAGAACCCAGACTTTTGACATGTTCATTCTGTTAATACTCTCTCTGCAAATGAAATCGTTAGTCTCCTAGAGTTTGTTCCATTAGCTTTTTTTTAAATTAACCATGTTTGTCCTTTCTCTTGCCTTGTCCCTCTCTACACCCCTTTCCCCCCCCCCTCCCCAAATTGCATGCAGATTTGGAGATGGCTAGTGTAAAGCCAGGTTCTGCATGTGTTACAGAGACTCTGAACCAGTCCCAGCTGAGCTCAGGTAGAGCCATTATGGACAATTAGCTTCTCAGTGTCCTAACCCAAAGTCTAACACTGTACGTGATAGCAGTAGCTATATACTAACACCTTAGGTTTGGCTACAGAAGCTAGACATAGTTGAAACAGATTATGTTGATTTTTATTTCTTTCTGAAATCTGGAAAAGTAAGAGCCTGATCCTGAAAATCCTTCTTCATGCAAGCAGTTTTTCCATGACTAATCCCATTGCAGTCAGTAGAACAGTATTCTAGAATAAGATTAGCAGGATTGGATTATTTTAACATGGCAGTACTGATGTTATTCATTCGCATCATGGGTTAACTCAGAAATCTCCTCACCTGCATAAGGTCTGAATCTAAAACACAGTTCCTTTTATGGTGCTTATAAAAATACATGGTACCAAAACCGTCTTGTTCGTGCAAAACAGAGGAGAGCTTGCTCAGAGAGGAAAGAGAAGAAATGTGGTTTAAATGCTGTAGTTTAGCAGCATCTTAAATGGCCATGATGTGTGCACTGTTACAGTGATAGCTAAGAACCGCTGTGTTGTCGTTGTCATGACTCCCTTGCAACAGCCTCTCAGGAGAAACAGGAGGTAAAATTAAAGCACTGTAAAGGAGCTGAGGGACTGCAGTGTGCCACGGATAGATCCAGCGTGCTCTAGCTGTCCGTTTGGCAGTTATTGCGAATGACTCACTAACATGCATTTTAATATCTTGTTTTTATGAATGAATATCTGGAGTTGTCTTTGACATAATTTTATACAAAACTATAGCCTAAGGGAGGTGAGTGGTAATGGGGTATGTTGCCTTTGTGGGCGTTCTCAGCAGAGAGAGGTCGAGGATGGAATGTGTGCACAAAGCAACCATCAGGGCAGCAGAAGTTGTTTCTCCGAGGGAGGGCTGAGACATGCTGGCAAGGGTCAGTGCAGGGGGAAGCTTGCACCTCTTCTGTGCCCATTCTGCTGGTGAACAGAGGATTTCATTATTCAGAGCTGTCAGCACAACATCTTTCCACCAGCACTAAATTCACCTAAAATAATTAAAGAAAAAAAAAAAAAAGAGAGAGGGGCCGGGGAGATATTACAAGTGGGATTTTCCCAAAGTGCCTACAGGACTTAGGAACACGGGTGTTCCATTGAAAATCATGGGATTTTGTGCTCCTGAATTCCTTGGGTGCACTTTAAAAAAAAATCTTTGTAAGCTGAACTTAATAAAGTGACCAAGAGCCATAAAGTACAGTTATTGGCGTGCTGGATCGATGCTGTGCAGTAAAAATTGGTTAATTTAATATCTTGTGCAATGAGTCATGGTCCCACAGAACTCAGGGCTGTGGATCACGTGCTGTCACCATATATGTCTTTGAAGCACTTTACTCTACCCCCTTGAATTGGAACTGAAGTGTACTCATGTCCCCGCTATACATTATTCACACACAATCCCTGTTTAGTAAACTGATTGTGTTTCCATGGGTGTCATTAATGTTAATGAATGGTGCCATTGATGTTACTCTAATAAGTGAGTCACCAGCACTTCCAAGTACATGTCAGATCTTCCTTTTGCCTGCACTGTCCACAATATTATCATTGCGGTTCTTTCTTTCCCACATATGAGGGCTAATTAATGAGCTTAAAGTTTGTACAGTGCTTTGATGGAACGTGCTTCAGAAGGGCCAAGTATTATTTTCATTGTCTCTCATAATTGCATATCTCCCTATTGCCACCTTTTCAGTATTGCCCGTGTCTGCCACTGCCTCGACTCTACCCACCTCAGCTGAACTCCTCCTGGATACTTTTATCTTCTCACTTTAAAGGTCAGCAGCAAAGGAAATTTTTTTGGTTGGGCTTTTGCCCTCTTTTGCTTCTTTATAATGGATAAAGAAGGGCTGGACATTTCCACCCGCCACTCCCTCCAGTTCTTTCTCAGTATTATTTTGCTGCTGTTTTGTACCTGAGAAATATCAGCAGAACCAAGGCAAGTCTTCTTAGTTTTACTGTTTTGGAAGTTTCAGGACGTTTATTTTGAACTCCAGGCATAATGCTTACCACGAGTAGCTCCAGTGACTTCCTATCATTAGAAGATTGGATTTCTTGGGGGACAGTCATGGTGTCTTAAAGTGACTGCCCAGGACCATAACAAAGGTGTGGGATATGGTATCTCATTGGAAACACTGACTGTCTTTTTTGCTCTTTAAATTCATGTGCACGGTTACAAAAATAGCAGTAACATTTTCCTCTGACGTCATTTAACAGCACCCGTGTATCTTTCACTCTGTGCCTCTTGTTCTGTTCCATTTTCCCCTTTCTTGCTGCAGTAAATAAATACATAAAAAAGTGGGGAGACCAGAGCAGAGTGCTGACCTAATGGGGTGCTGCTATATGCAAGATTCACCTGCTCTGCATTGAACTCTAAACCCTAAAACCTGTAGCAGACAGTGTGAACTTGGAAGAACTTCGATTTTTAATATTCTAGGAACAAGTATTAATAAACTGTGGACATTAGATGCTCTCACAAACGTTTATTGCAGAAGATCTGAAGCATCCTCTGCAAAGTAGTCTGTGTCCTGTAACAATGTATAAGAGGTCTTATAAATTGAGTGTGGGAAACATCCAACGTCTGTTCCTTGAAAACACTATCAAAAGGACATCTTTGCACCGCGCCCCACAAATCTCTAGAAACTGCCTGGCATGAAATTACTCACTGTGCTTTATATGCAATTCAAAGAGCTTCCCAGAGGATTTACAGGAGCGATAAATCCCCTCCGTGCATGTCCTCTGTCTATATATCAGCCACAGTCTAGATGGAAATCTCAAGCTCTTTGCAGAAATGAAGCCAGTGAAAAGTGCTGTTTTAAAGGACGAGTGTCTCACAGTTTGAGGTGACCTGGTAGGACATTTAATGCAACAAATGAAGGAAAAGCTGTCCTTGAAATAGACTGAAGGTGGAATATCTCCCTCTTTGGTCTGTGTCGGCAGGAAGCTGGGATCCAGGATGATCTGTCATAATATGGCTATAGCTGCCGTCAATAACCTACTCTCCATCCCAACCACCCAAATCAGCTTCAGAACATAGGAAATCAAGCAATGTGTGCAATCAAAAGGCCATATTTCCTCATCCTCCTGTGGGATTTTCCACTGGAAGTGGTGCGTCAATGCCAGGAACAGACACCACCATTTCTTCATGACCAGTTAGTTCCATCAGGCGCTGTGGGATTTGCCCACTCACCCTCATGGAATGAGCCGGGTTGGGGGTGGCTGATGAAAAGACAGTTCTATTCCCAGGAAACACACATCCCAAGAATGAGAGTGACAGGTTATCAGCTGGGTCAGAGAGAGCATTCTGCATAAAGACACCCTATGCACCCATCCCTCTGGCTTCTGGCCTCCCTCTGGCTTCCTGGTGGCCAGTTCTGTTGGAACCCAGAAGGGGGCACTTATAGCACAGAGGTTGACTCGTTTTCTGCAGGCTTTACGGGAGAGACATTTAGCCTCCCTTTTGCCAAAGCCTGCCTGCCCTCCACCTACAGAGAAACAGCGCCACATGGATGGCTCAGCCCCACCCAAAAAGGGCAGAATTCTCTGCGCGCAGTTTCCAGACAGATGATCTGGCCCAAATTCTTAATATAAGTAAAAGTCTTGAACACGAACACACACACACACCATTAAGATTCTCCCCTCCCCGCTTTTATATTATGATATAGTCTTTAATGACATGGTCGCATGCTGTTTTTTCCACATGACCCCTGCCTCATTCAGTGCACAGAATGGATGGTGCTCACTTAATGAGCAGTTATTCCATATATTTTTTTCCTCCTGCTTGTTCAGTGTGTTGCCCCGAGCCTTATTTAGTGCATACTAGTCAAACCGTCCTCTGAAGACAGAGTTAATAATTTTGTCACTGGCATTTCCATGGCGTTCATCGCAAACACGAATGAATTTATTTTCACTACACTGCTATATCATGGCTCCAGGGCTAGCTGCACCTCTGTTCCCACTTTGGTCTCTCTGAGTGCACCCGCTTCAGTGTTGGGCCTTGTGCCTTATACCTCTCCTGGGGTGAAAGCACATGATTCTTTCACTCTTAGACCAGGCACATGGGATGGACCATGGTTTTCCAAGCAGATCTTACTGGACATCTGGAGTTCTTCCCTTTGGGATTCTGTGACACATGGTGAATACAGTTTCCAGACAGCCTTCTAAAACCCAAGGTACTGTTTAATCTTAACAGCAGGAATAAAGCATAGTAGAAGAAAAAGGGTTTTAAAACAACCAAAGGTTGATCAATTAATATTTTACCTATTCTTGGTAAAGATCCTAGTCAGGCCTCACTTTCCCGGTCACCCCGCAACCTAGTTCTGGGTGTCTGTCTGTTTCACTTTACTGGCTCTCCCTTGCTTGTCTGTTTAAATGTAATCGTGGTCCGTGTTCACAAGTTTGAACCCTCTACCCCCTTGACAGACTGGTCCAGTGAGCTTAGCGGGGGACAGAGGTAGAACATCACCAGGGACAATACAGGAGACATTCTCGCCAAGTGTTGGCAGAGGAGTGACTGTCTTCAAGCTGTTATGCTTCCTGTTTGTTTTCCCAGCAGCTTGCTTTGACCTAAACCAACACATTCCTACAGTAAACATCCCACACCATACAATAAACATCCCAATAGCTAGGTCAGCATACAGTATTCATAAATTATTGCCGTGCAGCCTCTCCCGATGAGGTGAAGGGGATATTATTATCCCTGTTTTACAAATGGGGGACCAAGACAAAAAGAGATTATGGTAAAAAAATACCCACTAATTTTGGGTGCCAATTTGAGATGCCTAGGCCCTAACATTTCAGTGTTCTCTAGCATTGTATAGCACTTGATATGTTTAAAGCACAGCTCCCATTGACTTCAAATTCACCTGTGAATGCTCAGCGCTTCTCCATTGTCAGACAGATGCCAAGGATCTCAAGTTGGGCACTCAGCAAATGAGGAACTCACAATTAGTGACAGCCTGTGAAAAGTTTGGTTTAAGTGAAATGACTAGTATCACGTAGGAACTCTGTGGGATAGAATCCAGTTCTCCAGGGCAAAACTCAACTGTCTTAACCACGAGACCACCCTTTCTCTTCCAGCAGTCACCTGCCTCGCTCACTGCACTGTCAACTTCTCTAACAAATGACACAGTGGTTTTACAGACAACAGCCTCTTTTGCTACACAGCCCTGATTCTTTCTCACAGCAGGTCCATCCTGTGCAGTGAATGATGCAAGGATCTGTGGGGAAAAAGTATGTGTTCATATAATTAAACACTATTATAATGGGTCTGCAGAAAGAGACTGAATTAAGGTTGCATAGGAAACCTTAATTCTGGCACTTAACATTCTAGTGTTTGATTTTGCAACCTTAAGAATGTTTTCTAATGTAGTTCATTTGTGTATTTGCCCCTAGGCTTTTAAAAAAGCAACCTGAAAAATAATTTTCATCATGAGGCATGATACTGACACCCATCAGCAGGGCTGGATCCTTTAGATCCACCTGAGCTGATGGAGTAACTGATAGAAGTAGAATTCTACCATGTGGATCAGCACAGGAGGGTGTGGGACACCCACTTTGCCAGTAGATTTCACAGAGTTTCGCTAAAAGCAGAGGAATGGTGAGACTCAAGTCAGGTCCTGCAGGAGAGTGTTCTCCAGTAGCACAGACTCTTCAGTCCATCCCTTCCAACCTGTCCCTGTCTCCGTCCTCTCTTTTCCTCGCCTCAGGCTTTTCATCCCAGTCTCTTCATCCAGGAAGTCCTAGTCTCGCATTTCAGGATTCCCTGTCTCTGGCCCAGTCCCCATTCTTGATTCCTCATCCAATCTGTCTCTCTCCTGCCACCCTGGCCTCCAGTCGTTCCTTCCCTCCCACCCACATTCCCCATCCCCACTAGCTCCCAGTCCCACTCGCCATCTCCAATCCTCTCCCCAAACCCCCCAGTACTCCTTGTCTCAGTCTCATTGCGCAACCGGTCCCAGTTCTCCCCCCATGTCCTGGCTCCTCATCAGATCTGTCTCCACTCCACCCCACTGGTTCTCAGTTCCAGTGTCTTTGCCCAGTCAGCTCCAGCCCCCTTAGCTCGTCATCTGATCTCAGTCTGCCCTGCCTCCCACCTTTTGGCTCCCTGCTCTCCTCTGCCCCATTTACCTGCCCAGCACCCAGCCCCAGTCTCTCCACATATCACTTCTCAGACCCCATTTCCCTTCCCGCCACACACACCATTGCCAGCCTCCAGTCCCCTCCCACCAGCTCCTTGTGCCCATCTAACCTCTTCCCTCCTCTCCCCCTCCCCTCCTCTCCCCCCCCCACTCAGTTCTGGCTCTTATCCTCCCCTCCTCTCCCCTCCCCCACTCAGTTCTGGCTCTTATCCCCTCTGCATCCTCCTCCATGCCTTCTGGGCTCAGCAGGGGATCATTGAGACCACAGGAAAGACAGGCACCCTGCTCTCAGTTCAGGTGCCCAGACCTGCATGGCCTGCAGCAGCCCAAAGCTACACTTGCAGGAAAGTCCCATTGACTTCAGAGGACTGTGTGCGCGTAAGGCTTCCAGAATCCGTCCCTCTGCCTGCAGTTGTTTCCTTTGGTTTCGTCAGCATTAGCTTTGAGAGGACAGTCCAGCAGGATACCAGTCATCCAACCCCAGCCCAGTGCCGCAGTGCCTGCAGTATGCAGCAACACCGGAGCCTGTCGTGGAGTAGTTTCCTCCCACCTCACCAGCACCCAGGCCCATAACTGCTCTGCTCCATGCGAGGAAGCAGATAGGAGCATAGGACTTTCCCAAAGCCAGACAGTGAGTCAGTGGCAGACCCAGGATTAGAATTGCACAGCTGAACTCGACATGAAGTTGTGAAATATGCCCTGAATGTCCCTGTTCACCTCCTGCTGGAAAGGGCAGTTATTTAAGCACAGATACCAAGAGTGTCAGCAATTAAAAGAGGCTTTTGGTGTCTATCGATGATGGTTTAGAGGAGGTTTCTAGCAAACGAGGATGAGCAGTGGATTTTCAGGGAGCATGAAAAGAAGATTAGAAAGCTGTAAAACTGTATGTGCAGAATGCTCCCTCCACATAAAGCTAAGAGTCTGGGGCTTTGAGCATATATTTCTGAATTTAACTCAGTTTTGAATTTAGTTTTTGCTGGTAGATCTAAAAGTACTCTGTACGTGCACATAAATAAAGTCCGTAAATCACTGGCTGGTTTAGCAAGTTAGAGACCAGCAATAATTTAAAGCATTTCAAATAAATTCCTAAGAATACATAGCATTAGAAGGTCAGTGCATTTTTTCCTCCTTTCTAATCCTTTGATAGTGTAGATATTTCCCTGCAGGAGTAAAAAGAAGCGAGTATAAATGTTGGCAGTGCTGAAATGGCTCTTAGGCATTCATGGTAGTGTTTCTTAGAGACAAACTCCATGGAGTCATGGTTAATATTTGCAGTCAAATAAATATTATTTGTAATCTAAACAGCATCATATTTTCTTAGGGTTTCCAAGATGTTACAGAAAATTATTACCAGGTTTTTGTGTGTAAATGGGTTGTTCTCTTTGGAAGTGTAAATTTTGGTATACCCAGCATTAACCCCGCCTCCATTTTTGAAGCTCCAGTGGTTAGGTCCTGGACATGTATCTCTTCCAATTACATGCTTGTCCACACAAGAAAGTATCACAATATAGTTATACTGATATGAGCCAAGATATGGATGTTCTTATTCCAGTGGCTTTTTTCACTTTATCTTAAAACCTTTCTCAGGCAACATAAATTAAATGGAAAACAGGTACCTAGATAAGATTGCCTACAGGGCGGGTATACGATACAACCATATCTATTTAAATTCACACCTTAGGTTATGATGAAATAATTTTCCCCTGAAGACAGGGCCTAAGTAGTAGATAGTTTCCAGACATAGCTGGTGGTTATTTCCTTGCACCTTTTGTAGTCTTTTTCACCAATACAAAGTGAACGCACAATGTGGCCACTCTCTTGATTTGGTAGCACTTTACACCCATTGTGCCCAGATGTCAATCACCACACAAGGTGTAGGCCAACAGAGAACCAGCCCCCTCCCCTGCTTCAATCTGAGAGTCTATCAGCTGTTGGGAAATGCTTGCTAAAGGAGATAGAGGTGGAGTGCAGGGACAATTTTAGTGATGTGCGCACACACACACCCCGGGGATTTCTGCATTGCACTTGGTCTCTAGCAGCCCCAAGGAGCTGGCGCAGAGAGAGAGACTCAACTTCAAAAGCAATCAGGCAGCATTTAGGCTTTGTCTACACTGCCCTGCATTTTGGACTC
The DNA here is from genome assembly GCF_965152235.1 of Eretmochelys imbricata. Taxonomy (NCBI): domain Eukaryota; kingdom Metazoa; phylum Chordata; order Testudines; family Cheloniidae; genus Eretmochelys; species Eretmochelys imbricata. The sequence goes on along the minus strand of NC_135593.1, from coordinate 7,289,826 downwards.
TGGGGGTATGAATAGCTGTGCGCACCAATTGCTGTGCTGCACTCTCCTGTGTGGACGCTGTAGGCAGGAACTAAAAGGCTCCTAGTTCGCATTAATCTAATCCTGTCTTGGCCTGGTTTTCTGTGGAATTTTAACCAGGAAAGAGACTTGCAGACAAATTTAGCGTATTTAGGTCTGTGTGCATCAGGGTAAACATAAATACAGTCTATATGCATGAGCATAGACAGAAGGAGACAGACTGGTATTTTATACCTTATTGCAGTTTTTGTGACTTTATTCTGGCAACTAACATCAAGAAATAGAGTCCCACTGAAATCAGTGGGACTACTTGTGGAGTAAGGTAACATGAGCAATGTGGTAGAACTGGGCCATACGCAGTCCTTTTTGCAAGCACCAAAGTACTAATAATAAAACGTGCCTTCTTTTCACACTCTGTCTTCTTTTTCACTCTGCCTGCTCTCTATTCCAGTTTTCAAGATGGTCTTTTAAAGTGGATTTGTTTTTCTCACCATTTGTGTCAAAGTAAGACCTGAACCTTATAGCAGTCAGTTTGAGCTTCCAATCCACAAGTATTACAGTAGGTTTGAAATCAGGCAAAAGGCAGATTACCCTTCCCTGCCTTTCCTATTCTTTCATTATAGCACTGCGTACCTGTAAATTACTATGGGAGTCAAGCTGTGGAGTGGAAATACTTTCAGACAGATTTAACCACAGATGCATGGCACATACCTCCAATCTGGTCCTGCTTTTGCATGTGGATTTATCAAGGGTTGTGCTGGTGCATACCTTGAATCTCCGATTACACCCTGGCCCCATGAAAATTCACACAGGCAGCAGAAAGTCTGCTTAGTCTATCTGTCAGCAGGGGGTGGCACTTGGCCTCTGAATGTACATGCCTGCGGCTCTTGTGCTCTATTGGTTTAACATTAATGTTGCTACATCTCCAGAGAAAGTGAAAAGAGACTTAAACAGCAGGTCAAAAAGGGGACATCGTGTCATCTAAACCACGTGGGAGATAATAATCTTTGAGGCGTTCTTAGAGCAGTTAATTGTCCCTTGGTTTGTATGTGCCCCATTGCATACGTTTGGGGAGAATCCTTAAATTAGCACAAAAGAAAGCATAGTTTAAAATACTTTACAAGGTCTCCTACTACAGTCAATGACAGGTCTAAGTGTTTCTATTAGAAGGCCCAGACACTGCTGAGGCAGGGTTTTCCTCTCTTTTCCAATGAGTTTAAACTTGCTGCAAGATATAGTTTGGACATTACTCTGGCTTTCAGGGCCCACTTCATTAGTTTGTGAATCATCTTGCGCTTATGATTAATTCAGAAGGCTCTGCTGCTTTGAAGCTTCATTTGCAGGGTTTTATTTAAGGTCTGTGTCAACCTCACGCTCATTCTTTCTCAGGATTTAATTCTATAAGTACAGTGTGAATCTTTTCATTTAATTCTTGAATCAGTCTCTCAGGAACTTGCTTTGTTCAGGAAAAGGCAGATAAAAGTCTTCAGCTGTCTGCTTGATCCACCATTGGCCATATATCTTCCCAAACTACTTTTACCTTGGTCAGTGAAACACACATGCATTGATTCATTTCTTGTAAACCTGGGCACACAAGGCAGGCTATTCCACTATGGCTCCAACCACAAAGGGAGAACATAAGAGTGAGGCACTCCCATCAATCCCGAAATACTATACGGCACCCAGACATCTTTATGGCAAATCTGCAGGGGCCCTGTGAGTGGGAATCCTGATTTTGTTCCCAAGCCTGCCTCTTCCTTAGTAGTGTGATGTTTTGATTCTCTGCCTTCCCACCAGCTTTCAACTGTAATGTTAATGTCTCCCAAATAAATAGGCTTTTTCAGAGGCCTTGATTACAGGATAAGTATGGCAAAACATGAAATGACACCGCAAAATAAGGTGCCTTCCTTCCATGGTTGAATTTGCCAGTTTGGAAGATGGAGAAAGTTACAAGGTGAACGGACAGCATGATGATTTTTTTAGCCACATGACTACTGTTAACATTAGTAGACACTAGTCATATGAGAATGAACCCCAGTCAGATTAATCAAGGCACCTCTGCAGTTTTGTCACTGACTTCAGCAAGGTCAGAATTCCAACCTGGGTCTCCTAGCTTCCAGTCCCTTGTCCTAGCCACTAGACTACACTGCCTTCCCGATACTTCACCCTCTATCTGAAGTAAGAAGATATAGGGTCTGATTTGCGTCTCATTTATACATATTTTACATTTGTGATGTATATCCCTTGCCTTTCGTGGATGTAGCAGAATGTGAACCATATTGTTTTCGTTTCATTTCATGCAAGTCGTTCATTTGTACTACCATTAGATATTTTGATTCATGCACAATAAATTGTCAGAGGAAAAATGTAAGCCTTGGAAAAATTGTGGAAAATTAAATCAACACAATTGCGCCCATGTTAAACGTAATAAAAACCCCATGCCATGCCATGCCATGCCATGCAAGAATTTAGACTGCCTTGCAGTGGGAACATTTTGTGCGGCATTGCCTGTGGCATGGAACCGTGTTTTTGTCATGTTGTCCCAGGTTTCCTCAGGGCTGACGGCTCCACCTTTAAAGCACACATTGTAAAACACATAGTAAAATCTTTCCTGAAGCACCGTGATCATCATCAGAGAGATAATCTCCAGTTAATAAAACCACCATTTTAAATTAGGAAAGGAGTTAATGTTGTTTGTGACAGTCCTCTTGCATTCTCATTCCAATTATCGGGAAGTAGGAGCATTTATAATGTGCAGCCTTGCTTTTAAATCAAACTGTGTAAAATTGAATGCTTAATTAATTCAGCCTTGCAGAATTCTTGCCTAAGGCAAGCTGTGAGTAATGTTTTGGTTCAGTGCATCATAGTTAAAGGGGATGAGTGGAGTTCAGGCCCAGCCAAGTATGTTTTCCTGAATATTTGTGTGACTGATATACCTGTCCTGTGTTTCTGTATTTCCTGTCTTAGCCTTGCTGATCTGAATTTTTAATTGAATTTACTTTCATTGTATTCACACCCCTTTTGTATGCATTTTCTACAAATGTTTTGGCAAATTAATTTGGTAGTAGGAACGTTTGTGTTAATTATAAGTGAATATTAGACAGTATTTGCAGAAACATAATTTTAAAGTCAGCATCGTAAATATACACACAGGAAACCTCATTCTGCAAGTTAAACTCATCCAGGCAGAGAAAAGAAATATGATGTTGTAATCTGCTTCCTACCAAAACAGCTCAAATTATGACTATCACACTGAGAACAAGCATTATCTGTAGGCTTGACTTGGTGAATGATTTTGAACAAATACATTCAAGAAAATTGTGAGTTGCTTGAGGACCATCTGTGAACAGTAAAAGAAACAAAATGTGTTGAACAAATCATTCATTGTGAATTGCTCACCCAGCCCTACTGTTTGCCAAGATGCCTGTGTAAACAGAAGCAGATTCCTCTTTAATCCCTGTGGCCTCCAGTTTGCTTAATTTATCCACAGATTCTACATCTCAGTTTGTGACCTCACTGTGATGTTAGACATTGCATTATGTGACATCCCTGCATAAACTAGGTACATTCAGGAACAGACTGATTATATACAATAATAGTAATCAAATCAAATTTATTACTGTAGTATATTAGCCTTAAAATAATAATAGAGTGTGAAGACTAAAGGTGACATACGGTGAGTAGTCCCATTGACTTCAGTGGAATTCTTGTAATACATAATGGCCTTGGCACTTAAACAGCAGTTTTCACCTGTAGATCTCAAGGCACAAAGGTTTATATTAGCCCCCATTTTACAGATGGGGAAACTGGAACCGGAAATAGAACTCAGATTTCTTGGCTTCCACTTCAGAAAAGCTGCCTCCTTTGTCTACAAGGGAACTCTCAGGGAAATTAATTCCAGTTAACTAGAGGTGCAAATTTAAAGTGGAATAGTTAAATCACATTAAACCCTATGTGGTTATTCTCATTCAGAAGTAAAATTCGGAACTGAATTAAGGCCACTTAAATACCCCAGCAGGAATTTTTCTGCCATTGTAGGAATACCACCTCCCCGAACAACATTAGCTACATCAGCAGAAGCACTTTTCTGTCCACGTAGCAGTGTCTACACGGGAGGTTTGGGGGTTTTTTTTGGAGGGGTGGGGGTTTGACATAGCTGTATCGCTAGGAGATGTGGGGTGATTGGGGTTTTGTTTTGGTTTGGGGTTTTTGCATCCCTGACCAATATAGCTATGCTGGTATAAATTCTTAAGTGTAGACCAGGCCTGAGTATCCTGTATAGACAAGCTCTGAGTGAGTGTCCACAGAGTTTTAATGAAGTTTAACTAATCCACTTTAAATTCATACCTTCAGCTAATTCGATTGAATTTTCCAGAGGCCTGAGTTACTATAATCATCCAGAGCAGTGGTGTGAAGAATTTATAGTTCTTGGGTCTGACTTGCTAGCTGAAATAGGTGGATGTGACCAGGCCCATATTAAGAAAATCCAGGGCCCTGGGCACATACCAAATGGGGCTCCCTGTGGCCCTGCCCTGCCTTGGATTTGCAGCATCAGGGGCCAACCATAACTCCTTTTTGGGCAGCCTGCTCCCTACCTAGACCACCATTCTCTGATCTTCAGATGGGCTAGGGCAGTGGTTCTCAAACTTTTGTACTAGTGACCCCTTTCACACATCAAGCCTCAGAGTGTGACTTGCCTTTATAAATGAAGAACGCTTATTTATATTTAACACTATTATAAATGCTGGAGGCAAAGCAGGGTTTGGGGATGGAGGCTGACTGCTCACGACCCCCCCACATAATAACCTCGCGACCCCCTGAGGGATCACAACCCCCAGTTTGAGAACTCCTGGGCTAGGGTCTGTTCTGGAGAAGGGAGAACTCAGTCCCCATCCCAGAAGATGACTTGTGTGGAGGTCCCTACCACCACCACCCCAGAAGAACAGTGGTGAGGCGATGGCAACAAAGAACTTGTTGAGTCCTCTGCTGAGGTGATATCTTACTCATGTTCCCCCCCAACCCACCCCTCATTGCAGCCAGGTATCAGAGTTAAAAGCTCATTTAGATGAGGGGCAGTTCGCACTTCACAGAGCCATTGTTTCAGACAGTCTCCAAACTCACAGCAGGTCTACACTATAAGCTTGCAGTGGTGCAGCTGTGCCGCTTTAGTGCTTCTGGTGAAGACACTCTAAGCCGATGGGAGAGAGCTCGCCTGTCAGCTTAATAACTCCAGCTCCACGAGAGGCAGTAGCTATTTCAGTGAGAGAAGCTCTCCCACCAACATAGTGCTGTCTACACCAGGGCTCAGATCACAGTTTCAAGGCTATCTCCACGATCATAAGGGCTAGAAACATTTTGTTTTTAAAAAATGAAAGCAGTGATTCTCATGTCATCATGTGACTCCAGAAGCTTGGAGACCCAAGACATGTGCCTATGTTTTAATCTAGCCGTGGACGCAGCCATGTTTTAAAACTCCTTTTCGAGGTAAAGGAGCCTCCTTTTACCAGGTTGTTACGGTTTGCCAGTGCTACTCAACTTCTCTGGTACATCTTTGCTCTCTTCAAATAAGTAGAGGCTCATGTTCTCCCTAAAGTATCATTAGTGGCCATGGGAGACTCTCCATAGGCTGCCAAGAACAGTAAGTAGGGTTTCCAGTTTGGGGTTAAAGCTGAAAACATCTGACCAAAGCCAACATTGGTCCTGGATCCGGTACTATTCAATGTTTTCATTAATGGCTTGGATAAAAGAGTGGAGAGTGTGCTTATAAAATTTGCAGATGACACCAAGGTGGGATGCATTGCTAGCACTTTGGAGGACAGGATTAGAATTCACAATTACCTTGACAAATAAGAGAAATGGGTCTCAAATCGACAAGATGGAATTCAATAAAGACAAGTGCAAAATACTTCAGTTAGGAAGGAAAAAATCAATTGCACAACCACAAAATGGGGAATGACTGTCTGGTTGCTAGATACTGCTGAAAAGGAGCTGGGGGTTATAGTGGATTACAAATTGAATATGAATAGGCTTGACATAATTCGATTTTTAATTTTTTATCATTTTGATGGATAATATCAATGTTTATTTTAAAACATTTTTTATGATACTTGATTTAAATTTTCGCAGTTGTGGGAGATTATTGGGGGGGAGGGTGCAGACAATAATTATTTAATTGCAGCAGATGTTGAGAACCAAAAGTTAAAACTTTATAAACCATTAAAATGCAAATTGTCAACATCGTATGTCAAAATTTTAGTCCTAAATCAGACTTAAGTAAGTTCTCAAGTGGAATTTTTCTTACTTTGCCTATATGTAAATTTCACTTATTATCAATGGAAATACTTCGTCAGTTTGTTTGTGAACTGAATTTGTGAATACAGTGAAATCAGTGTTTACCCAAAAAATCTAATGCTTCCAAGTCCAAATATGAGTCGTCAGCGTGATTCAGTGGCAAAAAAGGCTGATGTCATCCTGGAGTGTATTAACAGCAGTGTCGTCTGTAAGACACCTGAGGTAATTGTCCTGCTGTACTCAGCACTTGTGAGGGCTCAGCTGGAGTACTGTGTGCAGTTCTGGGTGCTACACTGTAAGAAGAATGTATCAAAATGGAGAGAATGTGCATCAAATTAAAGCAACAAACATGAAAAAGGTTCAGGAAACCTGATCTATGAAGAAAGGTTAAAAAATCTGGGCATGTTTAGTCTTGAGAAAAGAAGACTGGGAGGGGAATGGGATTGGGGGAGGGATAGCTCAGTGGTTTGAGCATTGGCCTGCTAAACCCAGGGTTGTGAGTTCAATCCTTGAGGGGGCCATTTAGGGATCTGGGTCAAAAATTGGGGGTTGGTCCTGCTTTGAGCAGGGGGGTGGACTAGATGATCTCCTGAGGTCCCTTCCAACCCTGGTAATCTGTGGTAATGATAGTCTTCAAATATGATAAGGACTGTTATAAAAAGGACAGTGATCAGTTGTTCTCCATGTCCACTTAAGGTAGGATAAGAAGTAATGGGCTTAATCTACAGCAAGGTTAGATATTAGGAAAATATTTCTAACTGTAACAATAGTTAAGCTCTGGAATAGGCTTCCAAGGGAGGTTGTGAAATCCCTATCATGGGAGGTTTTTAAAACAGGTTAGACAAACACCTGTCAGGGATGGTCTAGGATCTCTCGAGGTCCTTTCCAATCCTATGTTTCTATGATTTTGTAATAGCTTTTCATTAAAGCATACACTGAAAATTCACGGAATTTACTACTATGCTGACGTGCCTTCTACCACCCATATAGCGAAAGTGCTCATGTGTGCATGCTAATGAAAACTGATAAAAAGGAGTCCTTATAGAGTGTGGATCTCAGGTTTCCAAGGGTCAACAGCCAGTGAGTTAGGTAATGTTATGGTCGCCTGTAGCTGTGACTTAGTTTTAGTCCGAGGAGCCATGGATTCCATGATTTTAATGTTCTGTTTTAGTTTATGATGTTTTCATAGTCCCGTATCTTGCCATTTTGGAATTGAGGATCAGTGAATGCGGTAGTGACATTGACCAAGCTGTTTACTGAAATCTTTGAGAGTGCCGAGTTAAACGGGAGGCTACGGACCATATGTTCATCATGGCTGGTGTAAACCAGCAGTGCTTTTAGTCAGTCAATCAAACCTTTGGAAAGAACCTGCAGAAGCTCAGGGTTTGTCTGCATACAGTGGCACAGCTGTACCGTTGCAGCTATGCCTCTGTAGCTTCAGTGTAGACATTACCTACACCGATAGGAGGGGTTCTCCTGTCGGTGAAGGTAATTCACCTCCCCAAGAGGCAGTAGCTAGGTAATTCTTCCCTTGACCTAGCACTGGGGATTAGGCTGGTATATCTACATCTGTCAAGGGGTGTGGGTTTTTCACACCCCTGAGAGACGTAGCTATATTCATATAAAATCCTAGTGCTGACCGGGCCTCATTCAGAGAATCTGCACTAGAGAAGAAGGGGCAGCTGCAGTTTTCTTCCCACCTTCCTGCAGGCTGCTTCAGAGCTAAACAGACAGGTACTGTTTAGGCAGAGCTAAACAGACAGGCAAGTTTACTTCTAGCGTGTCAGAAAATGGTGGTGAGGGAAATATGAGGACATTTTTTTTTTTAGTATTTTATGTAAATTTTCCAACCAGCTAGGGTTTTAACCTGTTACCGAAATGCTCTTCAGTGGGTTAAAAAATCATGGTATTGATGTTAAAGAGAGTTGGCCTTATTTGTTTTCTCTTCTGCCAAGTGGATCCAAACAGCTAACTGCAGAGCAGAAACCTTGAATTCCCTGCTAATTGGATTAACAAAACCAGATCATCCATAGGGCTTGTCTAGAAAAGTTGCACCAGTGTAACCTTAAATTGATTTAAAATCAGTCTAGTTACACTTGTGTAAACACCTAATGTAGACTCACTTAAACTTGCTTAAATCTGTTTAATTTGATTAATTACCTGGTTAAAGTACTTAGAGGTGTGTTTTGACCTGGTGTTTGCAACCTTTTGTGAACGGCTGTTCTCTGTTGTTTTTTAAAACAAATTGCAGGGGTTTTTTGTAAAGGGAAAGTTTAATAAAAAAAAAAAATTTCCAAGCCTGTAAAGAGTCTTGCCCCATCCTCTGAAGAAGCTGGGACTGCCTCTGTTGAAAGCAGGATTCTGATACAGTGCAGCAATTCTTATGTTCCAGTGGACTGTCTCCATTTCTAGAGTAACAGAAGACATGACACTCAGGAAGTAAGTGTGTGTGTGTGTGTGTACACGTGCCCACAAGTGAGAAAGAAACAGGGGAGGTTTTTTTCCTGACTCATATTATTATTACTTATTTATTTATACAGCACCATAGGTATGCCTAACGCTTTAGCGACGAATAAAGGATGGCATCCCTGCCCCGAGCAGTTTACAGTTTAGGGAGGAAAGGGGATTAGTTATTTAGATAAGATTTTCCATTAGATTTTCCATCCAAGACCACGTGGAGTGAGACTCTTACTATTACACCCTGCAGGACTAGAATTTCTCTGAATGAATGCATGAGTCAGCTTTTTATTGCCCTCCCTTTCTGTTGATTAAATCATTTTTCTTATCTCTGGAGCCAAACGTATTGTCCTGTCAACAGGCCACTCCTTGTGCCTTACAAACCTGAGCCTGCTGGAATAAACAAAAAGTGGCAAATGAAGGGAACCCAGACCCAGGAGGAGGTAAACTAGAAATTCAACCATTTGGGGCTGTTGTCTGTGTAATAAGCAGTCATCTGAGTAAAAGGGTGGAGCTAGACTAGTGTAGCTTGTTTCACAAGTGTGAGCTTTGGGAGGGGCCTCTTGTGGAGTTTCAATCACAAAGCACAGCGTGTACTGCCTGAGACAGTGTGTGTGAGCCTCAGACTCAGAGGTTTTGCTGATCAGGAGACAAAGCCACAGCATGAGAAGCTGAGCTGGGACTGGAAGCCTGGGAGAAGAGAGGTGGGAAAGTTGAGCTGCGAGGGCATACAAGTGTGGTGGATATTTGAACTGGAAGCATTGTGCAGTGGAAAATGACCTTTCACTCTGTCTGGATCTAATCCTTGGTGGCTGGACTAGAGAGCTGAGCTGATTAAGAAACTCCATTGCTTTGTTAATGAGTTTTGTGGAGTTAGCCTGCCACTGCTGAAGTACTGATTTTCTGGCCTGCAGCAAAGACAAGGTAAGAGGTGCTTTTTGCCTTGCTCTGGTGTCTCTCCTGTCTAGGACTTGCAGGGTTTTTTGGTTCCCTTCACTACTTGTTGCTTAGTAGCTTGCTTGTTGTTTAATTACTGTTAGTGTTGGTAGTATTAATATTTACCATCTAGCAGCATACTGTTTGAATGCATCCGATGAAGTGAGCTGTAGCTCACGAAAGCTTATGCTCAAATAAATTGGTTAGTCTCTAAGGTGCCACAAGTCCTCCTTTTCTAACATGGCTGCTACTCTGAAACCTGTTTGAAAGAAGCTTTTTAACAATGGAGCATCAGGAATGATAGGTGTGGGTTTAAAATACTCTGGGCATTTGAGTCATTTAACTCTGTAAATACCAGTTTGCTTTGTAATGTTTTCAAGGCACTGGGATGTACGGTACAGAACACTATGGCAGGAATTGGTCATCCAGGATTCAGGAACTAGAGGGGCCCAGGTACCTTATTTCAGCTGCAGCAGCCGTATCTTACCTGACAATCTCTTTGCCTTCCTCTTCTAGATGAAAAATACCTGTTACTCGGGAATAGGTAGTGGAACTTGGTTGTCTGGGGCCGTAACTGCTGTATCTCGACAAACTTGTTTTTGTTTTAAGAGAAATAAGCTCCCCCTGGGATCCATGCCCTTGGGCAGATTGCTTGGCTCTGGAGTTCACTTGTCATGTCAACAAAATATTTTATTAAAGCACACATGCGTATGCATACACACACAGCTTCTGTTAATTGTTGTAACTCCTGTTTTCTCTTCTGCACATATCTGTTCCTGGGTCCATTTTAATCATTTACCTTTACTGGGTCCCTAATGGTAAACAGAATTTTATTATACACAGAGGTAGGGTCATGAATGCATTGCAGACCACTAGAGCAGTCCTGAATTCAGGAACCACATTTCCGACACCCATGAAAGTGCTCACTAAAACTCTAGAAGAGAAGGAATTTCAGAACGCGTAAACTCCCATGCCATCCTCAATTTTTCTCCTTGTGCATATTGTTTGGATTGCAGCTATCTGAGTTATGCCCTTCCTGCTCCTAGCAAATGTGCAGCTACACCTGGCCGCAAAAAAGCCATAGGACTTGGAGTGTCTAAAATTTGAATTTCTATAAGTTCTGCATATCAGTTTCATCTTTTTTTCTTCTCCTTTTAATTGCAACTTGAGGCAGGCAAATCGCCTTAGGGATTGCCTACCCTTCAGCCTGCAGATCAGTGGTTCTCAACCAGGGGTTCACGTACCAATTGAGTACACAGAGGTCTTCCAGGGGGTACATCAACTTGTCTTTGTATTTGCCTACTTTTACATCAGACTATATAAAAAGCACGAGCGAAGTCAGTATAAACTAAAATTTCATACAGACAATGACTTGTTTAGACTGCTGTATCTACTATACACTGAAATGTAAGTACAATATTTATATTCCAATTGATTTATTTTATAGTTAGATGGTAAAAATGAGAAAGTCAGCAATTTTTCAGTGCTAGTGTGCTGAAACACTTCTTTGTTTTTTTTATGTCTGGTTTTGTTAGCAGCTACTTTTTAAGTGAGGTGAGACTTGAGGGTACACAAGACAAATCAGACTCCGGAAAGGGGTACAGTAGACTGGAAAGGTTGAGAGCCACTGCTATAGATCACTGATACTACTGCCCCTACAGGGGCTTGCATGTTTAAAAGTACTAGTCCACTGTGTGCTGCAGCTGGTGGGCAGTGAATGTACTGTCTAAAAATAAAATCCTCATTGAAAGCAGTTAGCATGTGCATAGCAGGCAATCACTTGTCTGTTTTAATTTATTCACAATACCGCAATGAGGCTCTAGTCCACTGGTGCCCAACCTTATTATACAGGAGGGCCACCCCATGTGAGGGCCAAAAATGATTCTGTTCTGTATGTATTTAGATAGAATCATAGAATATCAGGGTTGGAAGGGACCTCAGGGGGTCATCTAGTCCAACCCCCTGCTCAAAGCAGGACCAATCCCCAACTAAATCATCCCAGCCAGGGCTTTGACAAGCCTGACCTTAAAAATATCTAAGGAAGGAGATTCAACCACCTTCCTAGGTAACGCATTCCAGTGTTTCACCACCCTCCTAGTGAAAAAGTTTTTCCTAATATCCAACCTAAACCTCCCCCACTGCAACTTGAGACCATTACTCCTTGTTCTGTCATCAGCTACCACTAAGAACAGTCTAGATCCATCCTCTTTGGAACCCCCTTTCAGGTAGTTGAAAGCAGCTATCAAATCCCCTCTCATTCTTCTCTTCCACAGACTAAACAATCCCAGTTCCCTCAGCCTCTCCTCATAAGTCATGTGTTCCAGTCCCCTAAGCCTTTTTGTTGCCCTCCGCTGGACTCTCTCCAATTTTTCCACATCCTTCTTGTAGCGTGGGGCCCAAAACTGGACACAGTACTCCAGACGAGGCCTCACCAGACGAGGCCTCACCAATGTCGAATAGAGGGGAACGATCACGTCCCTCGATCTGCTGGCAATGCCCCTACATATATATCCCAAAATGCCATTGGCCTTCTTAGCAACAAGGGCACACTGTTGACTCATATCCAGCTTCTCGTCCACTGTAACCCCTAGGTCCTTTTCTGCAGAACTGCTGCCTAGCCATTCGGTCCCTAGTCTATAGCGGTGCATGGGATTCTTCCGTCCTAGGTGCAGGACTCTGCACTTGTCCTTGTTGAACCTCATCAGATTTCTTTTGGCCCAATCCTCTCATGTGTCTAGGTCCCTCTGTATCCTATCCCTACCCTCCAGTGTATCTACCTCTCCTCCCAGTTTAGTGTCATCTGCAAACTTGCTGAGGGTGCAATCCACACCATCCTCCAGATCATTTATGAAGATATTGAACAAAACCGACCCAAGGACCGACCCTTGGGGCTCTCCACTTGATACCGGGTGCCAACTAGACATGGAGCCATTGATCACTACCCGTTGAGCCCGACAATCTAGCCAACTTTCTATCCACCTTATAGTCCATTCATCCAGCCCATATTTCTTTAACTTGCTGGCAAGAATACTGTGGGAGACCATGTCAAAAGCTTTGCTAAAGTCAAGGAACAACAGGTCCACCGCTTTCCCCTCATCCAGAGAGCCAGTTATCTCGTCATAGAAGACAATTAGATTAGTCAGGCATGACTTGCCCTTGGTGAATCCATGCTGACTGTTCCTGATCACTTTCCTCTCCTCTAAGTGCTTCAGAATTGATTCCTTGAGGACCTGCTCCATGATTTTTCCAGGTTGTGATGTACAGTATTGTCTATTTAAAAATAAATAAATAGATCAGTGCATAGAATGTGTATCAGAAAAAAAAACCAGTAAATAACACATAACTAAACTAAAATGTCAACATGACGACAAAATGCTAATGAGTCGGCTATTAGTATATTGTGTTGAAGCAGGCCCCGGGGCCTTTTTAAATGCTCTCGTGGGCCATAGTTTGGGCACCCGGCTGTAGTCCATTTTAAGGACTAAATAGCCTGCAAGAGGTTGTGATTTCTGACTGCAGTGCCCCCATGCCCCCAGTTAAGTCAGGGCTCCATTGTTATAGGCACAAGACAAACATAGTAAGAACAAAAAGAAAAGGAGTACTTGTGGCACCTTAGAGACTAACACATTTATTTGAGCATAAGCTTTCGTGTGCTACAGCTCGCTTCATCGGATGCATTAAGTGGTAAGAACAGTCCCTTTTGAAATTAAACCAGGGTATTAGTTAGATAAAGGAAAGCAGAAACCATGTGAAACAACTGTACAATGCAATGCATTCCTAGGATTTATAAACCAAATTAAACTTGTTGCCAGTCACAGACCTATTGGGCCTGATTCTCATGTACTCTAAGGCTCTTTTATACCACCCTGGCAGTGTAAAGGGGCTGTAAAGTGAGCATAGATGGAATTTGCATCAGCTTTAAGACCACTTCACTCTGCCAGTGTGGTATAAGGTGCCTTTGTGTCTACACTGCAGCTGGGAGCCAGCCTCCCAGCCTGGGTAGACAGCCTTCTGCTAGCAGGTTTGCAATAGCTCACTAAAAATAGTGTTGTAGACAGCAACACTGTTGGAGGCTCAGTCTAGCCATGCAAGCTCAAGCCCTCCCTGTTGAAGGCTATGGGAGCTCAGTGTCTCTTAGGTCAGATATGCCCGACTTGAGTAAAGTGATCGTCTTATTTACAGTCACCTTGAAGAATGCTGGTAGAGAATGGAAAAAACAACAGGCCCTTGACTGCAATGTCTCCAATTCCAAGGCTGCTTACCGGGGGCCTCAGAGCAGGGAAATAGTCACTCTCTGGCTGGTAATAATGGAGGTGTGACGCCTGGTGGAGAGGGCAGGAGACCCCTGTTAAGCTCTGAGGGAAGGCACAGTGTCATTAACAGTATCGCACCATTCCACAGAGTCACCGAAAAGTCTGTCGTGACAGCTGTGCTGTGTCTTTTGAAAACGCACATACTGGGTTCTGACATCATACTCCTCCCCCTTCCAGGTGGGTCGCACATAGTCCATCCTGCCAGAGTAGTGGGGGTTCCTCCCCAGTCATCCCTCCAGTTCAGGACTGGGCTCCCGCCAAAGCCTGTCAAAAGCCTCTTTAATCAGCTTTGCTGGCGATCCAGCTAACTGTTCTCCTCTCCTCCCACTACCAAGATCTGAATGGGTTACAGTGTAAAGCAAGAGCACCTTGATTGGAGTCACTCCAGATTTATGCTCGTTTAACTGAAATCAGAATCTGACCCACCGTCCTCATTAGACTGGCTAGTGAAAGCTCTGGACTGGGAATTGAATGTGAATCTCGCACCTGGAGGTCCTGAGCAGTGCTTCTGTGCCAGTCCAAGATGGCTGTGTCTACACTAGTGGGTTTTTGTTGGCAAATCTCCCGCTGTTGCATTACCATTTGTGCAATTCCACCGGTAGCAGCCACAATAGATGCAACAGTGTTGGACGTGGCTCAGCCGTTTACACTACTGTATCCTGTGGACCTGCTCTTGAAGTCTTCAAATGAAGACAAAATGTCCTTTAGTCAGATACATGTTGTTTGACTCGATACGGGGTGAGTAGATTAGATGTTATGGCCTATGTTATACAGGAGATCAGACCAGATCAGTGGTTCTCAAACGTATTTGATCGCACCCCCTTTCTTTGTGTCTGTAGTAGTTTAAGGGCTCTCTCCTCCCCGCCGCCCCCCAGGTACATATACCGTTAAAAAAAAAAATCAACACGCAACTCTCACTAAATATTAAAAACAGTAAGGCATTGATTCAAACAGAGGCAATGATCCATTGTAATAAGAGCAAAAGCGAAACTGCAGTTGTGGTCGATGCTTACAATTAAACGTGTACAACACGTTGTAGCAAACGGATTAATGCACAGATGGCAGTGATTCTGTATAATGCTCTACAAGCTTAACAGAAATATGTCAAAATTCAGAGTGTTATCTGAGGACCTGATATGTCTAGCGGAATCAGCGTTGCTAGTTATTTGTTATGGTGGGTAAAATGTGTGCAGTTCCCCCTCCCCCAAAGCTTCTCATGCCCCCACCCCCCAGTTTGAGAATCTCTAGACTTGATAATCTAATTGTCCCCTCTGGCCTTAATATCTAAGAACAGACATAGATGACACAATGTTTAAAACTGCAGTACCTGGTTGACGTTGGCTCTCCCACCATTGGAGGTGTTTTGGTGGGAGATTTGCCGAACAATAGTAGTGGTGATGAGGCTCAGTGGAGCATATTTGGTGTTGTCCCAATATATGCCTTCATAATATTTCCCCAATAGTTTGTGATCTGAGTATTGATAGGCACTGGTTACTGTACTGGGCCTCTTCAATGCAAATAACTTCATCATTAAACCAAGACTTGAGCACACATTTATTTGAAGCGTTTATGTATTGATATAGTGCATGCCAGGCCATGTGAAATCAAACATTGATGCTCTCCCAAGGTGAACGCTCGGGATAGACCAACACTGTTTCCCTGATGGATGGATCAGGCATTCAGCTGTGCTAATCATACGTTTATCAGAGACTCAGAACGCTTTCAGATGGATCACTAGTCTCCAAGCTAACAGATAAAAGCAAAAGGACTGAATTAAACTCCACTACAATGAGAAGGGATTTAACAAAGTGCAGCAGGACTGGGAGAGGCAGAAATTGGACATCTGCAGAAATCACCTGCTCTGCTGTCTCCTTTCTCTAATCCTTTTGTCTCCATCCCTCCTTTGTCTTTTGCCGTCTTCCAAACCATCCCTAGCCGCCACTCTGTGTTAAATACCCTCCATACCCTCTCTTTAAATCATTCTCCTCTGGCAACGCTTTCGTGTGCTGGTCTTCCCACTGATGCCTTCTTGCATTTGAACTGCTGCCCCATTTATTTTCCTGACTTGGATTGCAAGTCCTTCAAGGTAGGGACTTTGTCCTAGCTAGGTAAAGCCCCATGATGTTGCCATAAAAGTAAACAGGGCCCTGTTTGTCAGCACCAGTTTATATTCACAGATATATAAATATAAAAGTAGAGTAGGATGTAATGCCCTAACCTTTTCTGCCCACACTTCTGTTGGAAGGGGCACATTTTAAGCTACCCCTACACCCACCTTCTTCCCTTACCTTGGACCTTAGTTTAGAATCCCTAGCCAGGAAGATCAGACATGTCTCTGGCACGTGAGATATAGCAGTTTCCTCTTCCAAGTACAAATTGCCCTTCTATATAGGAGACCTACTTTTCTGACTCACTAACCTTGAGGATACTTCTCATCCTGTTACAAATCCTCAACCAGTTCTGCAGCATCTCTATATACAAAGTAAATAGGAAGCATCCAAACCAGCATCCTTGCCAGTGTAAATAGATCTGTCAGTTCTCAACAGCACTCTTGGGTTAAGTTAATAATATGGGCCTGATTTCCAGAGATGCTGCTGAGCTTGTGCAGAAGTCAGTGGATGCTCAGTCCCTATGAAAATGAAGCCTGCGTGCATGCTGAAAATGTATGTATGTCTGTATGTATCTGTGTATGTTAGCATATATCAAAAGAAAGATGTTGAGAGAGGTAACTGCTGCTGGACAGATATAACATTAGTTTGCTGATTCACGGTTTTGGCTCTGATAGGGGAACAATGTGACCTAAATATTGGGAAAGTTGCTCATGTTCTCTGAAAAGTCTGGTGTAGACAGAGTGAGGAGTTAATGGGCATGGAGAGGATTTTCTGTGCTCAAGCTGGAGCTTCATCCCCAAATAATACCCGGACACTTACATCCCAGCCAAAGGCCGAGGAGATAAGGATATGGCCGAGGAGATAAGGATATGGCCAAGGAGAACTGTAGTTTTACTGAAGTAATTGCACATAGACTCTGCACCCAAAGGAGAAGTCTAACAGCGACTTATAAATAAGAGCAATCATGCCATTGATCATTTATAATGACCTCATCTACTCTTCCTGTTCACAGTGCCCAGGTAGCGGCTTGGAAAATATTTATTTCCTACTGATTTTTTTCATCTCTTTCACCAGGATGAATGATGTTTGTTTATTTTGTTTAATGACACTGCAATGAACAATCTTTAAGATATGTAGCAACTTCTTCCACCACACAGTCCTGCCTTAGCAGGTGTTGGCCCAGCCCTGGAGAAGTGCTGCAGCAGCAAGCAATATACAGTGTGTGTTTACTGAGCAATAAGTGAAACTGGTGAAGATTTTGTAATTGGTGATGGAGGATTATTTTTGTAGGTTCCTGTTTCTATGGCATTCGAAGAATATATAGGGAAGCGATCCTGCAAATGCTTAGGACCAAGCACAGTGCTCACTAATGTGATTAGTGCCATTGTATTTATTTGTATTTTATTCGCTTCAACTTGAAGTCCGTAACACTACTCAGAGTAGTAAGCACTGTACTCAGGGGTAAGTGTAAATGTTTGGTTCTATAAAAGTTATTTTTAATAAGTCTTAAGGGAAAGCGGTCTTATCTTTTTACAGATGGGGAAACTGATGCACAAAGCAGGGTTGAGTAATTTACCCAGTGTCTCAAGGGGCCTAACTAAAGATCATTGAAGTCAGTGGGAGTCTTTGGAGTCAACTGAAGTAAATGGGACTACTCGGCATGTAAGGTTAAGCACAGGCATAAGTGTTTGGAGGAACACAGTGAGTCTTGGAATGGAAGAGCTAGGAATAGAACTCACAGCTCCTGACTTCCTGTTCTTTAGCCACAAGAGCGTGGTGCTACTTTTCCTCCCTCCACTGTAAAGTCTAGTTTTAGAGTAGACTCAGTCTTATTTTGGGGCCAGTAGCCCTGACGAATATCCCTTTAGCCTGACTTACTGTAAACTATCATCTTCCATAGAATGGATTTTCTACTTGGTATGAGATATCAAGCTGGACCTGAATATGCTTTTTTAAGGCGTCTTCTGCACTCCCTTCCTTTTTTGATTTTTTGCCACTGGAGTTTGTAGTTTGTTATATATTTTAAATCATGCAGCTATGCATGTTCTAGTTTTTGACCTTAACACAACATTCTCCTCGCAGCAGGGGACAGCTGTGTTCTGTAGTGTGTAAAATCACTGTTAATAGGAGAAACTAATGCACTGCCAAGTGCTGAAAATGTGGGTCAGCATATATGCTGTCCGATTTTATCTTTGAGTTAAAGTTTACTAATCCTGTATTAGAGATCACGCTGCCATCAGGAGGCTTGGGAAGAACAGTCTGTCTAGGGATAGATTTAAAACAAAATAATTATACACATACTTATTAGTGATAAATATTAAGACAGATATTTGCATTCTTGAACTTATTCTTGCTAAATGTAACTGGATTGCCGTTAGACAGTGAAAATGTGAGCACTGGCTTTATAATCTTACCATCACCACATTTGTGTACCGTCAATTTGTGTGGCTGGTGAATGGGGTGCCGTATGTACCAACAAAGCCTCCTCGCATAGCTTATGCCGGCAGAACCTGTGTAGCTTATACCAGTTCCCTGAATGAAATAAGCTACATCATCAAAAGCAGTTTTTGGGCTGTATAATTGCATCTACTCTACGGCTTTTGCTAGCATAGCCAAGTTTGTTAGGGGGGTGACTTTTCTTTTTTTTTTTTTTTTTTTTTTTTTTCATGCTCCAAACTAGAGGTAGGCAAATAATTGATTTTTTGGTTCAGTTGCAGTTCTGAAAAATTGAAGAAAAAATCAGTTCGGGTTGCACAAACTATAAAATTTTTCATAATTTTTGGTGAGTTGAGAAAGTCTATTTCATGTCTGTTTCAGAGCAGAGGTTTGAATCTGGGTCTCCCACATCCCAGGTGAGTGTCCTAACTACTGGGCTAAAGTTGTGGTGGGGGACCACCAACAGCGGCATTACCGCCTCCACTATCTCTTCTCTCTCCTCTTCCCCTTCCTCCTCTGGCCGTTTTGTAAATAATTAACATAAGAACGTAAGGTATCCAATTGGAGCTATAACCCCAATATCACCACCATTTTTAATGTAGCCATACCTCAGGTGGGTTTAATGTACCGTCGATATAATCATGCCCCCCCAATCTATTCAGATTCTTTGAAGGTGTCAGCAAGCATGGGGCAAGGGTGATCCAGTTCATATAGTGTACTTGGACTTTTTCTGAAAACCTTTGACAAGGTCCCACACCAAAAGCTCTTAAACAAAGTAAGCAGTCATGGGTTAAGAGGGAAGTTCCCCCACGTGGATCAGTAACTGGTTAAAAGATAGGAAACAAAGGGTAGGAATAAATTGACAGTTTTCAGAGTGGAGAGAGATAAATAGCGGAGTCTCCCACGGATCTGTACTGGGATCAGTTCTGTTGAACATATTTATAAATGATCTGGAAAAGGGGGCACACAGTGAGGTGGCAAAGTTTGCAAATGATACAAAGTTATTCAAGGCAGTTAAATCCACAGCTGACTGCGAAGAGTTACAGAGGGATCTCACAAAACTGGGTGACTGGCAGATGAAATTCAATGTTGATAACTGCATAGCAATGAACATTGGCACACATAATCCCAACTATACATAAAAAACGATGGAGGTGTAAATTAGCTGGTGCCACTCAAGAAACAGATCTTGGAGTTACTGTGGATAGTTCTTTCATTTACTCCTTTATATAACACATGAACCAGAGATCAGATCACCCAATGAAATTAATAGGAAGCAGGTTTAAAACAAACCAAAGGAAGTACTTCTTCACACAATGCACAATCAATCTGTGGAGCTCATTGCCAGGGGATGTTGTGAAAGCCAAAAGTATAAGTGAGTTCAAAAAAGTATTAGATAAGTTCATGGATGATAGGTCCATCGATGGCTAATAGCCAGAATGGTCAGGGACGCAATCTCATGCTCTAGGTGTCCCTAAGCCTCTGACTGCCAGAAGCTTGGACCGGACGATGGGATGGATGATTCGTAACTGACATAGCTATGCCAGCAAAACTTTCAAATGTTGGCCAGGTCTTAAGGTTCTTCTTCTCTCAGTTTTCCCATTTCAAGCAATGGATTTACCTCTGTTTCTGCTGGCCAGGATTCAAAGCTGGACCTGCCAGTCAGAGGAAAGGCTTGGCCTATCTCTTCCAGGAGAGCACCAATATGCTGGCAGATGATTTCTTTAATGATGATTAGCTCTTGAGTTGAAGTGATATGACGAACTATCTAGAATTTTCCTTATCCCTGCTTGTCAGCTTGTGATCCAGGTGTAAGGATCTTCCCAGCTATACAAGCTGCATATAATTTGGACAAATGATACTAGTGGGTTATCTGAGCACCTTACATGTAGTAATTTATTTTTCATAACCTCTGTGAGAGGTACAAAAAGTATTAATATCCTCATTTTAAAATGGGGAAACTGAGGTATAAGTTACTGACCCAAGGCCATACCGGAAGTTTGAGGGAAGGCTGGGATTATATTTGGTATAAACCCTGTGTTCTAATCACATGGCTGCTTGGGTTTTTTTTATAATTTTTGTCCAGAGGAAGTCTGATTTCTCTGATCAGTGAGTCATCCTGTATATGTAAAACGTATCAAGTCGTTTTAATCCAAGACACATTCTTGTCAATTCAAATGAGATCAGCAGAGGAAATTGTGTTTAACTGAAGGACAGAAAAGAACCATGTAAATGTTATAACAGGCTGTTGATAATTGAATATCTGGGTATCTAACTTGTTCAGGCATTGGACAGGCAGCTCCTTGGATTGCCAAACAGGTGTAATGTGGGAACATATTTGTCTATTTAATGGGGCAGAAAACAAGCAATTATTTTAGCCTATACTGAGTGAGTGGCTTAAAAGCACCTGACATCTATGTTGATTAAGAAATCCAATCTACTTTTTTGCTTGTGTTTTAAGCCTGTAACACTTTTAATACCGAACATGACATATTTCCTTAAACCGTGTAAATCTATACAATACACTTAGAACATTTTAATGACTGTGGTAAACCCTGTGCTAACAGTCACCTGCTAAGTGCTGTCACCTTTCCCAGTGACCAGGGTAATCTGTAGAGATGATGGAGTTGTATATAATTTCCCAATAGTTTTAATACATTTATTTGATTGTTTTGTTATTCACCCAGAACACCAGGATGGGCTCCGCATTCACAGTTATATACCCAGTTTGTGAAATGCTTCAAATAAAAATATTTACAATATTTTTTTACATTATTTGCCAAACTGCAGCAAAAGTTTTTAGAAGCGTTTCCTATATTAATTATAGCTAGGATTTTCAAAGGGGCCTCAGGGAATTGGGCACCCAAGTCCTGTTGACCGTCAATGGGTGTTCGTGCCTGTGGTTCTAAGGGGTATGTCTATACTAAAGCCAGGACAGCTACTGCACTCAGTTTTGCCTCTGCAGTGTAAACGGTTCCTACACTGATGGAATCTAGCTTTCTGAGAGTTGGTAGCTAGGTTGACGGAAACATTTTTTCATTGACCTAGCCATGCCTACACAGGGGGCTAGGTTGACCTAGCAACAGTGCTCAGGGTGTGACATTTTTCTCAGCCCGGAGAAAATCGATCTAGCTAAATTGATGAGTTTAGAGATGTAGACCAAGCCTTTGCCTACCTCTCAGTTTACACTGCTGTGATTCAACCAACCGCTATAAGACCAAGAAATAAAGCTCCTTTTGGTGGCTGCAATTTGCATGTGGGAGCACTCAGCATTGTACTGCGTCAGCTCCAATTGCAGTCAGGGGGGCTAACTGCAGCGGGAGCAGAGTTAGGCCAGAACTTTTCAAACACTCACCGTGCGGGTTTCACTATCCGTGAAGCTAAGTGAGAAATAGACATATGGCCCAAAAGGTTTATCACCTGCTCCCATGAGGGTTAGGACCCATGTCTCTCTCTCTGCTGCACAATGCCTAGCATACTGATGGTGCTCCGTAAAGTCCCAGAGAGGCTCAGATACTCTGGGGTTGGTAACCAAGATGGACTGAATACAAATCTATCCTGATCCTGGGCTTGTGTGTTAACAGGGTATGTTTAATTTTTTCCTTAAATTAAAAAATAAACTGGCATGGAACCAAAATCACAGTTTAAGGCACTCTTGGTGCTTCAGGTCACTGTTAAATAATACACTTTTAACGGTGGAAGGTGAAGCTGCTGGTTTTGTTGGAGATTTAAGAAGCTGCATATTCAGATCTACTAGTGTTTTGCTGCCATGCCTTTAAAGTCCAGGGAAACTAAACTTAATGCACCTTGCATGTGGATAGTGCGTCTTTGAGAGTTTGTGCTTGTAGCTGGCATAACATCCAAAAGCACGTGCTTCCCAGCGCAGGTAGACAGACACGCACTAGCTCTGCTCAAGCTAGTGTGATTAAAATAGCAGTGTTGCCATTGGAGCTCAGGTGGTGGCTTGATCTGGCCACCTTACTATGTACCATGGGGTCAGGTAGGTTTGTCCTTGGGTGACTAGCCCAACCTACCCCCTGTGCCGTCACGACCGCGTTGCTGTTTTTATTGCTCTATTGCACCTTCCCAGTGCGGTGTATACCCTCAAGTCTCCAGCTAGAGAGGGAGTGAAGCACAGTAGACCAGCATTCCTTCCCTAACCCCTTGCTGATCTTTGCATGGGAACACCAGTGTTTCACAGAATGCAGCACTCTCACCCAGGAGCCAGAGGTTCAAGGGCTCCCTAACTTCTGCTCCACCCCCTTTTTCCTGGTCCAAAGACCTGAGAACACAGGAAGGATCAGGGTGTGATGAGGATGAGTGGGCATTCTCTGGAGTGAAAGTGGGGAGTAGAGTTACTTCTACTGGATCCCTTATGCCATAGGTAGAGTTTTATTGATAACGGGATATCCTGCCTTAATTCACTTTACTATTGTGTAATGCTAAGTCTGATACACGAGCTGTATAAACCACTCTGACAGGTAACTGGGTTCATCCATCTTCCAAAGGTTTGCAAGGTTTTATAGAGAAAGACAGGAAAGAAAACTCTCTTGCCTCCTTTACTTACTCTTACTCTGAAACCTCTCTTGCCTCCTTTACTTCTTTTGCTGCTTTGCTAGTACAGTAGACACCCAAGGCTAAGGGCAGTGTTTACAGTCTCCCAGCCAGGAAACAGCATTGCATCAGCAGCCTGCCAGGCTAGTAGTGGCAAAAATTTGATGTACTTTGGGACCCACTGTGACTTTGGTTCTTATAAATCCTGCTGTAAAAAGTTAGATCATTTGGATACAAAGCTGCAGAGTGTTTTAAGAGCTGCTCCCACATGCAGGCCCAGCTTTGTCGAACTAGTTTTTAAAATTAAGTTAAAGTAGCTTCAGGTTTTATTTGTGCCTCTGAGTCCCCTAACCAGTTTTTGTGGTTTTACAATCACATTTTCCAACTGGTTTTTCTCCCTTGTTGGTGGGTGGAGAAACCGACATAAACAAAAGGACAATCATTGACCAGGCCCCGAGTCTGTTACACAATCGCTAGCAGGGATTCCTGCACCTATGCTGAGTCTTGCTTACTATACAGATGAAACTGTGAAACTGACATGAAATGTTGTCATATGCATTTGGGCCCAGATTTTTGAAGGTATTCAGATGTTATGTTCAGCGTTGCAATGACTGATTTAGGAGAGTAAATACCATTTTCAAAAATGATTTAGGCACTTAGGAGTCTAAATCCCATCAACTTTGCATATGATTTGGTCTCCAAAGTACCTAAATCCTTTTAGAAAATTATATTTAGGCTCCTAAATCAGCTAGATGTTGCAATGCTGAGTGCAGCAGTGCCTAAATATCTTTAAAAATCTGAGCCTAAGTAATTAAATGGGGAAAAAGACACAGAGAAAAATATTTTTTCCCTGATATCTTTTATATATCCTTAATCCTGGGTGTAATTTTAACCATTACAAAGCCGAAAAGAATTTCAGACAGAAATGTGATTTTTTTTTTCCAAGTTGATGCTTGATAATAAAAAGGCTGAATTTTGTCACTGAATGAGTCTAGCTTAGAGGAAAAGAGGCCTGATGCAAAGCCCTAACCCCAACCCTTAAAAATAAAGATTTCCATTGATTTTGAAATGCCTGTGAAGAGTAGAGAGAATACTTCAGTATTCATTGAAATAAAGGGAAAATATGCAGCTGTTTAAAGTGGTTAAAATGTAATGCCCTGTGCCAAGGGTTCTTTTGTTCTGGAATGAGAATTTTCAAGGGAGCTAGTTGGAAGGGAGTGTAAAAGTACCCACCTGCCCAGGGAAGTCCCAAGTCCAAAGCGGTGCAAGAAATTTCAAGCTTGAGTGCGATATCACACAGCAGTAATGGCACTGCGAAGAAAAGCAGCTTTGTCATTCTGAGCAAGCAGAAACGGAGGCTCATGTTCCCTTGCTTTGTTCAAGATGACATTACTCTCCTGAATTTTCATGACTGTAGTAACTGTTTTAATGCAGGTAAAATATAGGTCTGGCTGCCTCATTGAGTCACAGGAATGGTAGGAGGCTAATTGCTAACATTGCAGCACAGTGCTGCAAGGACTTTTACAACTTCCTGAAACTGTAAAGGCTCAATGACAAAGCAAGTCCTTTTATGCCTTGTGATTTTTTTAAATAGAACTCCTCTGTTCAAGCTAAATTGCTGTTAAATCATGTCCATAAAGGTACTTTTGTCAGGAAAGCCAGGAGGGTTCTTTTGTGCTACCTCATTGCTTTCGGAGGGAGCTGCGGGAAGAGAGGTTGTCATTACAGAGCATTGTCTTGCTTCCTGACTCAAATGAATGCCAGATCTGCCCTCCCATTGACATGCAGGCTATTTGTGTAGCTCCCGCTTCTCTTCACCCTTAGAAAGGCAGTAACCCGTATGAATCTCCATGGCATTGATTGCGGATTTCACTTCTTAGTGGAATTGGAAGGTCTTAACAAACTGACTTATTTTCCCAACTTGATACAAAGCTCAAGAGAAGCAGCATTATGTAGAAGAATTGAGCAGGACATTGAGAGTCAACACTCGTGGGTTCTGTTCTTGTCTCTGCCACAGACTCAACTTTGTGGCTTTGGGGGGCAAATCACTTGAACTCTGGTTCTTCAGTTTTCTCTTCCGTGAAATTCACCTACCTCCCAAGGAGCTGGATGAAATTTAGTTTACAAATAATACTTAGGGTCCAATCTTCAGCTGTAACTGGAGTGCTCAGCACTACTACTACTCAGCACTACTTGAGCGCATATGCTTGTGTGAATAATCGGCATTGATGTTACTCTGAGCTTCGTGCTCTCAGTAGGACGTATTATGTGTTGTCTTGCCTGGTTACCTGAACCTAAACGTGGGGGTTGGTTTGTTTTATTGTGCAGTGTCAAAAAAACACGGCAAGCTCATCACTTTCCTGCGAACATTCATGAAGTCACGCCCAACGAAACAGAAACTGAAGCAACGCGGGATCCTGAAAGAGAGGGTGTTCGGGTGCGACCTGGGAGAGCATCTCCTCAACTCTGGCCATGATGGTAAGAGAGAAATTCCTGAGTTCCTCATTCACACTGATGCTTGGGGCTTGTTTAAAGGGTGATTTTTATCCTAGTGTTTTAGTACCTTCACAGGGAGAAAATATCAGTTCGGTTCCCAAGGACTGTTAAATATAGCAGCTAATGGCAGAACAAGAACCAATGGCTGCAAGTTGAAGTCAGACAAAATCAAATTCGAAATAAGGTGCACATTTTTAACTGAGGGTAAATAGCCACTGGGACAAACTGGCAAGGGGAGCAGTGGATACTTCTACTCTTGAAGTCTTCAGATTATGCCTGGATTCCTTTATGGAAGATATAATTTAGTTGAATGTAAAGTATTGGGCTCAACACAGGAATAAGGCGATGAAGATCCCTGGCCTGTGTTACAGGAGATCAGACTTGATGATGTAATGGTCGCTTCTGACCTTTCAGTCTCTAAATCCGTGGGACCTGATTCTCTTTTCGTGCGTGTGTACATGAGGAGTAACCCCACTGGAGTCAGTGGAGTTACACTGTTATGAATGAGATAAAAACTAGGCTCAGAGTTATTGCAGTTTATTTGTTCATGGCAATGTCCCTGATGTGCTAGACACTTTCCAGCAAGGACAGTCCTTGTCACAAGAAACTCACAGTCTAAGGAGACACAAACAAGTAAACAGAGGATGGGGAAGGGTAACACCATTGTTGTTATACAAGTCAGAATCCCTATAGGCAAATGGTGGAGAGGGTTAGGAAATGGGAAATTAGAACATCACAGGCGTTAGAAATCAGATACATTGTAATGCCACTTATTCTTTCCAAGTCTATCAATATTTCTATCCGTTATCTTTACATGATTCCAGCTCAGTCTGCAAACTGGGGCCTTTCTATCTGCCTTTCCCACTGCTCCCATAAAATACACAATGTATAGGAACTAGCTGGATTTTACTTTAGAATTTTGCTTTCCTCGAGTCCGTGACAAGCCCATTGCTCCTCCCTTGTCTCCTCAACAGCTACTAAAACAAAGTGTCAGGGAAGGGGTGTCCAGGCCAGGAAAAAGCTACATCTACTATTTCTCTTCTTAGGTTTGTTTGATATGATCTGCTCTCTCATCTCACAGTGACACCTCTGATCAGAGGCTGGTGAATCAGGGAGGCTCCAGAACTGCTGAGTACCAAGCTAGAGAGGGAGAGCTATTCAAACCTATTCTTTCACAGTTCAGCAGTAGTCGGAAGTCGTTCACATATACAGCCCCTTCTGGTGACGTCTGTTTAGGAAAGCAGCAGACCAGTATGTAGCAGAGCAGCCAGAGTACCAAGCAGTTAAGGGCATCAAGAAGGTAGAAAGGGATACAGCATCACTTCCAGCTATGTCAGTTTTTGTTTCCTTCATATTTTTCCTCTTGCCTAACCAAATAGATTGTGAATCTGGGCAAGTGGCCGACATCATATGTCAAAGTCCATACTGTCATGTCTTACAGCTTTTGCCTTGAGGATGAAGGACAAGGGGGCAGGGAAGAGGGGTTTCTTCGCTGAGTTTACACCAGTAGTATTTTAGACTCCTTGCTCATACAGATGGCTTGAAGGGTAGGGGCTGGTGGAGGGCAAGCAATGTGTTGCCTTAAATGATTCCATTTGGGTAACAGCAGGGTTTAATCTTGTCACTGACTTTAAGTATTTTACTGCCAGTTTTGGTGGACAGCATCGAACTGTTCTTGTGAAATCAGGACTGTGCCAAAGCTCATTGGTTTGTTAATTAGAGCCAGTGAAGGTCGATATAACTGGGGCTGGAAAAGTCTGAGAGAGCCAGAAATTGGATGGTTTGGAAGC
The DNA here is from genome assembly GCF_965152235.1 of Eretmochelys imbricata. Lineage (NCBI taxonomy): Eukaryota > Metazoa > Chordata > Testudines > Cheloniidae > Eretmochelys > Eretmochelys imbricata. The sequence continues at coordinate 7,262,424 of NC_135593.1, read as the reverse complement.
AGAAGCGGTACTAATGTCCCATTTAAGAAATGGATCCAGGATGGCTAGTTTACGCCACCTTGTTGCTGTAGAATATTTTGTTTTATCTCCAAGTGGGAGAAATCAAGGCAATCAAAAGGCATGCAGAGAGAGAGTGAGCTCGTGACTGGGCAAAGCAGGAATTCTGTTTAATCCCCAAAGCCCCCTCTTGTTCCCTTGAGTTGAGCAAGACTGAAGATGATTTATTAAGTTTCATAAGAGACAAGGGGCAGATCCTCAGCTAGAGTAATTGTCAGAGCTCCAGTGATGGTTCATCTGTGAGCATTGACACCATCTGAGGACCTGCCCCCTAGTTTTTGAACCCCCTCCCCACGGCACACTCCTCCATGATTATGTCTGTGCTTCATTCGTGAGGTCTCTTCATCTGTGCAGTTTCCAGTTCTTTTCAGCCTTGACTTAATGACTCTTTCACAACTCCCCGGAGCAAAGCAGATCCAATCTGAATGTTGCTAACAGGGGCAGATCTCCATTTCTCACAGCAGGGTTGATTTTTTTCTGTGTGATTCAGCTCCCTGACCTATATTCCAAATGAGGTCGTTCTAAGGATTAGTTTTGCAGAGACATTTTTGCGTTCTGGTGAATCAAACTATGCGTACGCAGACAGCATTTTAAGTACCCCTCATTCTGAAGCGTTAGATAGCTTGGTCTCAGAGAAAATTGTTAAGCAGAACTGGTTGATCTGCTTAAAGGGGAATTGAGATATCACATGAGAACCTAGATGAGTTAGATAGAGAGTGGGTACAATAATATCCTTTCATCTGTGAGATCAGACAATAGCTCAAAAATGTTTTCAGAGTAGCTGCTACCATGCAGTACTTCATACGTGCGTCAGTTTTAGCTGATGAAACAGCAAGGGACTTGTTTACATCCAGAAAGCATTTGATGGTGTGACGGTGATCGAGATTCACAGAAAAAAATATCATTTCGTTAAATTAATAATAAATGTTGACACTTTGCTACCCAATAACCAAAAGCGTCTGCATGGCTTAAGCAAAACGTTTTGGGACAAAATGTCTTCAAAACAGGCAACAGCACATTCACATGCTCTCGAGAAGTGCAGAACTGAGCTGTTGTGCTCCGCGTGTTGAGAACTGTCGAGTCGCTGCTGCTCAGCTGACGAGGCCTTGCCTTTCAAGAATTTATCTTGGGACAATCTGAGTAGTTCCAATCCCATGCCTCTGAGATGCTGCAGGCTGCCCTTCATATAGATGGGTCCTATTTTATTTACAACACCCAGAAATGTGCTAAATGCTTTGTAGTGCAAGGAAAAGTTAAATTGGCAATCTGCTGTCCTGATCCTGCAAACACTTGAGTTACTTTCCTCATGTAAGTAGTTCCTTTGAATCCAATAAGACTGCTTACATAATTAAGTGTAAGTATTTGCAGTACTGGGCCTTAGTTTTTTGACATGGGATGATGAGTGAGAATAACAGACAGACAAAGATGAGCAAAGGGTAAGGAAGGATGAAGGTTGCAATAGGTTACTTGATTTAGGGAATGGTCACATCTTGATGGTGTGCATACTTAGTGTTTTAAGCTTTAATAAGTTTTAATACTAAACAGGTAAACTTTGGTATATATTGAGCATAGCCAGTGCAGATGGTTGTGTTTTTATTAATGAAGGTCTAGAGTACAACCGGTATAGGGTAATGGTGGTATAAAGCATTTATATAGTGCCATCAATCTGTAAAGGAGTTTGCAAACATAGGTGAAACACGTTGCCTGCCACAAAGAGTTTACAATCCAAATGAGGCAAAGAAAAGAGTGGAAGTGTGGTTCGGTGGATAGGGCACTGGACTAAGAGTCAGAAGACCTGGGTTCTGTTCCCAGGTCTTTGCTATAACGTTTGGCAAGTCTTTTCATTTCTCTGCCTCAGTTTCCTCTCTCTTTGTTTAATTATACTTACCTTCTTTGATAAATTGGTTTGAGATCTACAATGAAAAAGTACTGTGTAAGAAGAGTTAAACATCTTATTATTAGACAAGTCGTAGGACAACAGACCAGCTGTGGAATGACCAGAGTTATCTATTCACAAATTCGTGGTCCCATGTACACCTTAAGAATACCTGGAAGAATGTACACTTCCATGTATAGTGGAAGAATACCTGTCTGTCTACCATCTCTACATTTAAGAGCAGCAATGATGCTTTAGCAGATATCCCTAGATTTAGAGCACGGAGTTCTCAAAAGAGAGCTCTTGAGTCTGCCAGTTTTTCTTGTTGGCATGACAGAACCTGTGTCTGTCACCCTTCATGGCATAATCCATCTATTTACTCTGACTTCTTTTTAAGGAAGGTATCTGTGCAGCAAGTGTATGTTGCAATTGGGTGGAGTCAGTATTTGGTTGTTGTTGTTGACTTTATTTGGTATATGGCTGCAATTTGTTGTTGTATAATTGGGTTTGGGCCAGCAGGTTACACTGCACACTATTTGCGGGGGGAGAAGAGGAGAGAAATAAAAATATAATGTTTGTAATAGAGGCAACAGGGGAATATTTTAATATTGAAACAATTCTGTACCCCCGAATGACAAATGAATGCTCGTAATTGTATGGGAGACAGTGTCCTGTTTATCTATTTTATGTTAGCACTAGACGGGTCAACCAGTATTAGGACTCCTTTATGGTAGGTGCTGTACATAAACTTAGTGAGAGACAGCCCCTGCTCCAAAGTGCTTGCCTATTTAGTTAGATAAGAAAGACAAAAGGTGGGAGATGAACATAATTTGTTGGGGAAGAGTCAACATGGTTTTTGTAAAGGGAAATCATGCCTCACCAGTCTACTACAATTCTTTGAGGGGGTCAACAAGTATGTGGACAAGGGGGATCCATATATAGTGTGTTTAGATTTCAGAAGGCCTTTGACAAGGTCCCTCACCAAAGGCTATTAAGCAAAGTAAGCTGTCATAGGATAAGAGGGAAGGTCCTCTCATGGATTGGTAACTGGTTAAAAGATAGGAAACAGAGAGTAGGAATAAATAGTCAGCTCTCAGAATGGAGAGAGGTGGTATCCCCAGGGGTCTGTACTGGGCCCAGTCCTATTCAACATATTCATAAATGTTCTGGAAAAAGGGGTAAACAGTGAGGTGGCAAAATTTGCAGATGATACAAAACTACTCAAGATAGTTAAGTCCCAGGCAGACTGCAAAGAGCTACAAAGGAATCTCACAAAGCTGGGTGGCTGGGCAACAAAATGGCAGATAAAATTCAAATGCAAAGTAATGCACACTGGAAAACATAATCCCAACTATACATATAAAATGATGAGGTCTAAATTAGTTGTTACCACTCAAGAAAGAGATCTTGGAGTCATTGTGGAGAGTTCTCTGAAAACGTCCACTCAGTGTGCAGCGGCAGTCAAAAAGGCAAACAGAATGTTGGGAATCATTAAGAAAGGGATAGATAATAAGACAGAAAATATCATATTGCCTGTATATACATCCATGGTACGCCCACATCCATGGTACAGCTCACTGCTGTAGCTCACGAAAGCTTATGCTCAAATAAATTAGTTAGTCTCTAAGGTGCCACAAGTACTCCTTTTCTTTTTGCGAATACAGACTAACATGGCTGCTACTCTGAAACCTGTAAAAATGATTAGGTGTATGGAATGGCTTCCGTATGAGGAGAGATTAATAAGATTGGGACTTTTCAGCTTGGAAAAGAGATGACTAAGGGGGATATGGTAGAGGTCTATAAAATCATGACTGATGTGGAGAAAGTAAATAAGGAAGTGTTACTTACTCCTTCTTATAACACAAGAACTAGGGATCACCAAATGGAATTAATAGGCAGCAGATTTAAAACAAACAAAAGGAAGTATTTCTTCACACAACCCACAGTCAATCTGTGGAACTCTTTGTCAGAGCGTGTTGTGAAGGCCAAGACTATAACAGGGTTCAAAAAAGAACTAGATAAATTAATAGAGGACAGGTCCATCAATGGTTATTATCCAGGATGGGGAGGAATGGTGTCCGTAGCCTCTGTTTGCCAGAAGGTGGGAATGGGTGATGGGATGGATCACTTGAGGATTACCTGCTCTGTTCATTCCCCCTGGGGCACCTGGCATTGGCCACTGTTGGAAGACAGGATGCTGGGCTAGATGGACCTTTGGTCTGAGGCAGTATGGCTGTTCTTATGGGAGATGGGAGCTATTATTATACTCATTTTGCGGATGTGGATCTGAGGTGTGGAGGGATTAAGATTAACATTTTCAAAAACACTTAAATCCCATTTTCAAAAGACACACTTAGGAGCCCAAGGAAATCTCTTTGAAAGTCGGTGGGACTTAGGCTCCTAAATGATCTACCCGAGGTCACACAGGAAGTCTGGGCAGATTCTGGAATTGAACCCACATCTCCTAAATCCAGTGTTTTAGCCCTAAGATCATCCTTCCCATCACTGTTAAGAATCCAGCATCAACATTTTCTAAATAAAGGTTTCTGCCCCTTTAAAATGCAGAGCAAGGTCTTATGTGGGTGGTAGCAGTGATGTAAGGTGTACAATTTATTGAGCATTTCATATGCTCAATGTGCATTACAAACATTAAGTAGTAAGTCCTCACAACATCCCAGGTAGCATTTCTCCCATTTACTAGTACGGAAACTGAGTCGGAGATTAAGTAACTTGTCCCGTGCTATACAGTAAGCATGTGGAAGAGTGAAGAATCCAGGCCTTCCAACTCCCATTGCTGTGCTCTAAACTCTAGCCCATGCTGCTGCTTTGTGCATACAGACCTGAATATGTCTCAGTGAACCAGCTGCAGCTAATATCTGTCAGTGGTTTCCACTTGTGATACTAGATTATGATGATACACACATTTCATACAGATACAAGGGCTATCTCCTCTCTGTCCTTTCTCTCTCTCTCTAACTTCAGCTGTCAACGTTAAAGATTTGGGGGCTGTTGAGTTCAAGGTTTCTGTTTCAGGTTTATCTCTACAAATAATGAATGTGTAAACATCCTCTTGAGGTATATTGGTTTTTATTGTGCGGCTCAATTCAATTATGGTCACTTCCATGCCTGTGGGATGTGTGCCTCCATTTAATTTTAGTGTGCGACTACTGTAACTTTTAAATACCTTTCCCCACTGATGAAGTCATTTGGAAGCAGCCCAAGCTTGTTAGGGAGTAGTTCTTTTTTCATCAGGCGGGAGAGATATCTAATTTGTTCTGCTCTGCTGACATCTGCCATGCTGCTGTATTTTATGGAGTGGCAACTCGCAGCACTCTTAGTATAGTCCCTGATAAGGGAAGCATTTTAGTTCTTCCCATTATGGCACAGGTAGGGATGGAAGCAAAGCGTGTCTTTCCAAAAGCACACCTGCCACGCTCCTCTCCAAATGTAAAGAATCCTATTTACAAGGGATGCGTGAGTTCAGGAGAGGAGTTGGGTATGTCATGCATTGCAATGCCTATGCAACATACTCATTTGCTCTTAAGGAGAATTAGGGTATGTCTACACAGTCAACGTTAAAGTGCTGTAATAAAACCACCTCTGCGAGGGGAACAGCTACCAGCGCTGGGAGCCATGCCACTTTACAGCACTGAAACTTGGATCACTTAAGGGGGTGTTTTTTCACACCCCTGAGTGAAGAAAGTTTCAGCGCTGTAAGTGGCAGTGTAGACAAGGCCTTAGACATGAAACTTCCTGTGTGAATCCTGAAAATGATTGTAAATGTGGAGAGCTCACCACTCTGTGCATCAGTTTTCCCAGCTGTAGAATGGGGATAACGATCCTGACGTCATTCATAAAGTGCTTTGAAAACTAAAACTGAAAAGTGCTCTAGAGGAGCTAGATATTTTTATTGTTTATTTTATTATTAAATATGGATGCAAGGTTATGAACAGTTTGTGTGTGTCTAGATGGGCAGAACACTTTTGGAATGTGGCAGTGATGCGTTATTAACAATAATAAATACTCTTCTTGGAGTAGTGTCCCTGTGGGTGCTCCATTTCAGGGGCATATGTGCCCTGCACCTTTGATCAGAGATTTTTGGTAGTAGTGCCCATTCAGTCCATGCAGGTACCCTACACATTCTCGAACCCTGGACTGAGGCTAGATACGGCTGCATGGGCGACCGTCCGTAGTTCCTTCTCGACTGCCTTCAGCCAGAGACAGAGTTTAATGTATGCCAGTTTTTCTCTTTAGAGTTAGAATATAGTATATGGAGTTAGTTCTTTAGTTAGTTTATAAGATTCCTATTACTTTATAGTTGCTGGAACTGCTGATCCTGTTTTCTTTAAAAAAAGAAAAGAAAAAAATATTGTTTTCCCCCATTATTGTGGGGGTCAGAAGCAATTTTTTTCTTGTCTCTGGGTTGCTGAGCTCCCTGGATTTTAATAGGTGCGTCTCCTGTTGAGCAACAGGAATAGGAATTCTGTGTGTTCATTGCTTGGAAAACTTGCATATGCGAAGCAAGTGTAAGATTTGCACTTCTTTTAAGGGAAGATCCTGAAAAACAGGGAAATTAAATATAGGTTATTAATGAAGGAGCAAGCCTTAAAACTGGCTTTGGACCCAGATGCCGAGAACCCCCTCAAACAGGTACCTACTACTTCTGTTAGTTCCCTGTCTACATCAAGATCGTGGTCACAGAGAGCTACAGGTGAAGACAGTGTCAAGACCCTGGTCTCTGACGCTCTCCATGAATGAGGTACCTGTAACCACTCCTTCGGTACCAAGGGCTTCCCACTCAAAGACCAAGGAAGGGGATCAGAGGATCAGAATAGAGAGTTCCTCCTCAAAGACGATTCAGTCACTGGAGACATCAAGCCCGATAGGAGTGCTATTGATGTTCCAAGTTCTTCAGGTACTGTGAAGCACTCTGAGACTTCACCTAAGTCCCATGCCTCAGCAGTAAAGGGCACACGACTGAAGATTACTATTATGACTACCATCAGAGCCCATGGTAGCGAGAGAGCAGCCTCACTGGAATCTGCGGTACCATTGATACCATCATCAGCACCCCGGACAGCAACATCGGGAACCACAGTGCCTTTATGAAGGTCTGTTGTGTTCCCAGTACCACAGGAGTTCTGGTATCCTAAAGACCTCATGGTCCCGAATGAGCCTGAGTCTCCCCCCTTTGCAACCTCCAGACGCCTCTCTGAACCGAGATCTGCAGGGTTACTGAATGCACGTATTGTAGTGAGATCCACTACTTCCTGAGCCTCTACAGGGAAGGATTGTCGTCACCTGTACAATATGGAGGGAGGTGGTAGAATCTTCTTCCTTAGAAGTTTTTAAGGTCAGGCTTGACAAAGCCCTGGCTAGAATGATTTAATTGGGGATTGGTCCTGCTTTGAGCAGGGGTTGGACTAAATGACCTCCTGAGGTCCCTTCCAACCCTGATATTCTATGATTCTATGATCCTATGTGAGGGAGCATTCGGAGTAAGACTCAGAACTGTCAGTTCAAGGCTCTCTAGTTTACTTTAGGAGACATTATTCCCTTTTGCAGATCCAAGGAAGGCAGGATACAAGATCCTTTCTTGTTAATACCTGGGAGAATCAACAATGTCTGCCCCCTTCCCTCCCCGCTCCCCCGCTCCCAACGCCTTAGAGTCCTCCTCATTGGTCTTCAGTGGCCCCATAGGCAGTGTACCACCAGCAGTTTTGAGGGCCCTGATTCAGTTTCATAAGGAACTTAGAAGACCTCTTCTTCGGCAGCTTTGATCCCTCCCCTCCACGCCGAATCAGTAGAGGAGACCTTTGAGGAGCAAGAGGTGAGGGCCGACAAGAAGGTCAACCCCTTCCCTCCCCCCTTACAAATATTGCTTCTTCATAGCCTGATGAGGCAGTAATGCCATCATTAGCTAATGACTTTTGGTAGTTCCAGGCTCTGAAGAAGTGGGTCGCGGACACAGTTCAGATTCCTCTGAAGCAGTCCGGGTTTCCCATCCTGGACATATTGCATACTTCTGCTTCAGCACTGTTGGCACTGCCAATTAATGAAGCTCTTGTTGAGCCAGCCAAGACCATGTGGCAAATGCCAGCAGCGGGACCCTCTGCATGTCAGTGTTCCAATAAAAAAAAAAAAAATACCTTGTCCCAGACAGAGATTGAGTTTTTGTTTTCACACCTGGCACCAAATTCTTTGCTTGTGGACACAGTTAATAAAAGGGGGAGATGGCATATTTGTAAAGCTACCCCATGTAACAAGGACCAGAAGTAACTGAACCTTTTGGGTCGTAAAAGCTACTCTTCAGCAACATTTACAGTTCAGGATTACGAATCATCAGGCACTGATGTCAGAATGTGACTACCAGAATTATGAGAAGTTTACTGCTTTGATTGGCCATTTATCACAGGAACATCGAGATCAATTTAGTGTCATAATAAAGGAGGTCACCTCTTGATGAAGACATCTTTGCAGGCTTCACTTGATGTGTCTGACACTGCAGCCAGGTCTATTTCTGCCACAATAGCAATGAGATGAGCTTCCTGGCTTCAGTTGTCTGGTTTCCCCCAAGAGGTTCAATCAACCATTGAGGACTTACCATTTAATGGCGCACTCTGCACAGACGACTCACTTCGTGTCTTAAAGGATTTTAGGGCTACACTTAGATCCTTGGGGATATATATCCCTGCAAATAAAAGGAAATTCAGCAGTTCTTTGTCAGCACAAAGAGTCCTTCCTGCTCAATTTTCCACCTTCTGTAGACCATCTGAACTGCCTGTTAAGTGGTCAACATTTTTATAAAAAGAAGACTACTATCTCGACTGCTTTATCCCAGTTGCCATAGTCTTCCAAACATCAGTTTTGATGGTTTGGTCAAGCGTGAGTTTCTGAATTCGATGATGGTCAAGGCTTATCTCCCTTCTGACAGGTTTCTCGCTCTAAAGAACCTTTTCCAAAGAATGCTGCTCAGTCCTCAAGTGCTAGCAAGGCCATGTCTGCACCGAAGATGGCAACTTGCATTTTTGTAACACAGAAGGCCAGGTTATCGATATCTCCAGATGTGGCCAAGGATAGTTTACGTGCCCAACAAACAGGTTTCTTTACTCACCTGGGTCCTATAGTCACTCACCTGGTGAAGGGACTTGCTGGGTTTGTGGGGGAATCCTGTTCACCCAGAATACCCCTAGAGCCATAACAATGCACACTTCTCTCTTGGGATGTAGAGCACATTTGGGTCCTCACGCAGCCCAAGGCAAATGGTCACAACAAAACAATGCCTGCACATCAATCTGCTAGAACGGAGGGCAGGCATAAATGCTGGCCTTCGCTTTCTTCCCCTAATCAAAAACAAGTAAATCAAGTTCATGAGGGACAATTTAGCTTGTACGTATTATATCAGTCATCAGGGAGGAGCGTGTTCCCCCTTGCACTGCACTGCAAAAATAAAGTTTTGGAATTGGTGCATAGCCAACCAGATAATCATTTCGGGTTCTTACCTTCCAGGTTTACAAAACACCATGGCAGATGACCTCAGCAGACATTTTTCCTTAAATTACAAATAGGAATTGGAGTCTTGAGTCCTCTAAAACATATTCCCAGCTTGGGGGTTTCCAGAGGTCGAACTTTTCACCACTGCAGCCAACACAAAGTGCAGAAAATTTTCCTCTCGTAGGATCCAACCCTCAATCTCTAGGACAGCGGTTCTCAAACTTCATTGCACTGCAACCCCCTTCTGACAACAAAAATTACTACATGACCCTGGGAGGTGGGACTGAAGCCTGAGCCGCAGCTTCAGCCCCAGTTGGGAGGGGCTCGAGCTTCAGTCCCGGGCCCCAGCAAGTCTAACACCAGCCCTGGCAACCCCATTAAAATGGGGTCACAACCCACTTTGGGGTCATGACCCACAGTTTGAGAACTGGATGCCTTTCTCATTACATGAACAAGGGATCTTTTTTATGCATATTCACTGACTCTGTTGGTTTTAAAGGTTCTCGACAAGATCAAGCAGGACCAAGCCAGAGTCCTTTTGATTTCACCAACTTGGCCAAGACAAGTTTGGTGTCCTTGCTTTATCAGACTCACCTCTTGCCCTTTGTCGCGGACTCCCAATCAAGTCTCAACTTTTGTCTTAGAATGCGGGTCAACCACTTCACCCAAGTCTGAACATTCTGCAACACCAAACATGGTCTCTCAATGGTTCTCAGGATGAGAGGTGTCCCATTCATTGGGAGTAACACATGTACTATTAAATAGCAAGACAGAACCTACAAGACACATATCCCTCCAGAAATGGAGAAGATATCGTCTTTGGTGTAACTGCAGTCATCTTTCACCTATCCAGTCATCTGTTTCCACAATCTTGGATTACATGCTGGAACTGAAGACATCCAGTCTCTGTAAGTTTCATCAAGTTTCACTTAGCATCAATAACAGCTTTCCACTTGCCAGTGGAAGGTTTCTCAGTTTTTGAACATCCAAGGTTTTAGCACAACAAGGTTCCAGAAAGGTCTCATGAATCTTTCCACACATCAGAGAGCCTATTCCATTTTGGGATCTCAACCTTGTCCTCAACCATCTCATTGAACAGTCTGTTGAGCTACTAGCCACATGCTCTCTTGTTACATTTGTCTGTGAAGACAGTCTTTTTGGTGGTCATCACTTCTGCTCAAAAGGTTGAGGCGATTGGGGCTCTAATGGCAGGCCCGCCATATACGGTGTTCTCCAGGGAGAAGGTATCATAACAACCCCATTCAAATTTTTTACCTAAGGTTTCTTCTGGGTTTCACATTAACCACACTATTCGCCTTCCAGTTTTATTTCCTAAGCTGCATAAGACTGTACAGGAAGCCATCTTCCATGCACTAGATGGACATCAGTCTTTCACTTGAACAGAATTCAGGAAGTTCCTGAACTTTTTGTCTCTATTGCGGATAGATCTAAGGGATCCACTGTCTCCATGCAGAGACTCTCAAATGGATGTCTGGGTGTTTTATTACCTGCTATGGGTTGGCTTATGTTTAACCTCCCCTACGAATGGCTGCACATTCTAGTCGATCACAGTCTACATCTGTAGCCCTATTCAAGGACATTCCAGTTGCGGAAATCTGCAGAGCTGCAACATGAACCTCGGTACATACGTTTTCCAGCCATTACACTTTGGTTCACGCTGCTAAATCAGATCTGCAATATGCAACGCAGTCCTCTCTTCAGTGCAGGACTCGGTTCTGAACCTCCCCCCTTGCTAAGGGGTTACTGCTGGGAAGTCACTGGAAGTGGAGCACCAACAGGGACGCTACTCGAAGAAGAAGAAGGAGGAGGAGGAGGAGCGGTTTCTCACCTTGTGCAGTAACTGGAGTTCTTCAAGATGGTGCCGCACTACCCACTTTCCTTCCCCACTGCTTCAGAGTTTCTCTGTGGGACTTTGCGGTAGAGAGGGAAGTGAGGGCGGTTTGCTCACACAGCCCTGTATAGCCTTAGTACGGGGCAGGAGGACATGTCGCGCGTGGGCTGAACGGACACAGCTACCAAAAATCGGCCGTCAGTGATGCACGGCACATGCGTGTCTGTAGTGGAGCACACGCATCAAAGAACTCCAGTTACTGCACAAGGTGAGTAACCTTTTCTCGACCTCTCTGCTGCAAAATTTACCGTCCCTGAAACAGACAGAATATATTGATGCATCTGACATTTTTTTCTTTTTTTTTTTTTTTTTTTTTTTTTTTTTTTGTCTTCCTTCCATTGAAAACAGTTTTTGAGAGGGAAATGTATAGGGTTTAAAAATTGAGACTGCAGTTTTCAAAATCATGTAGGGGATTTAATTTTAGCAGGAACTGGATATCCGAATCCCCTATATGGTTTTGAAAGTCTCAGCCTGAACCTTTGTAGGAGATAGGGTCCTTAGCCTGCCATGTGCTAAGCCTTCTAAACTCCACTCACTTCCAAGGGAGGGCTTTGTTCCCTTGTGCTTTTAAATAACTTTTAAACCAAGACATTTCTGCCTCCTTGGCGTTTCTGATGACATCACCACCCGTTCTAGTTCTGTTGGTGGTTTATCATCCCCAGGGATCCCAGCTTCCTTATGATTCTCCAGCTTCCCATTGTTTATAGAATATTTTCAGTGATAAATTGTTGCAGGCTTCCAAAGGGGAAGAATGTGGTTAGTAAAACAGGTTAGAACAAGAAAGGATCATCTGAGGCAACATTTCAGCTGGGACGCTCTGTGTGGGCAGAGTAAAACCAGCTCCATTCTCATTTTTCCTTTAGCTCAGACCTTCCAACCTATATATCTTCTTTTCGGTTCTTCACGTTCATTTCATTAGTCCCTTGATTTTGTTAATAATTTTTAATTATAATAGATGTTTGGCTGGCTGCCCTTGAATCTTGGCCAACTTGAGGAAAACCACAGTTCAAGGCCTTGCTTTTAGGGGTTAGGATAATCTAACCGTACTTTGTTAGGTCTGGTTTAATCCTTCCTTGAGGTCCTAACACTGACGGCCTGCATTGGCCGTGTTTACGCTGCCACTTCTTGCTTTTGTTGGAGAATAAGAAAACAATGTGGAAAACTGCAAATAAGCAATAAGGCAGAAATTAATTTAAAAAATAGAAAGCTACGTAAAACCTCAAATTAGTCTTGCTTCTGTTTTCTTTCTCTTTTTTAAAATTGCATAAATATATATTAAAAAAAATACAATCTGTGAAATTCACATGCCCAGTGTACTTCAAAATGTTCCACAGGCCCAAGTGTAATCTTTACTCACAAACTGACCTTTATAGCTAATTGTTTTCCGTCTAGAGATTTTCTATGAAACTGCCATTTTAAAGATGAATGCATTTAGATTGCAAGGGCTTCGCTACAGAAGCAGTCTTTTTTTATGTTTGCAGCACACTGGGGGCTGTGAGTGCTACTGTAATACAAATAGTAAATAACGAGAATCATGTGAAAGTGTAAAAACCCTGGAGTTCAGTTCCGAAACCCTTCAGGTTTGAGTCTTAGCAACTGACATCAATAGATTTATTTAAGCAACATCTCTTTTCTTATACAAAGGTCCGTTAATTGCTGCCTGACGATCATGCATGTGGATTGTAAAATTTGGATCTGAATTTTGCAGGCCAAAACAAAACGCTGGCTGTTGACAGGTCTTAACCCCTGTGTTAGATGCACATATCCCACGTGTGGTGACTCAAAGGGGGTAGGTACCCAGATATCTATTTTAAATACAGATAGGCCTGAGGTGAGAGTTTCAAACCTGAATCTGAACTTCGCAGAACTTCAGGTGTGTTTGAGTGTGACATTTTGGTTTGATCCTTGCTCTGCTTTTAAGCACCTGCATGCTAAAAGATGCAGGATAGTCCAGTGGTAAGAGCAGTAGCCTGGGACTTAAGTGACCTGGGTCAGTTCCCTGTTCTGCCAAAGATTTTCTTTGTGACCTTAGGCAAGTCACTTAGGCATTGTCTACACTGGCACTTTGATCGCTAAAACTTTTGTCTCTCAGGGGTGTGAAAAAACACTCCCCTGAACAACAAAAACTTTAATGACAAAAAGCACCGGTGTGGATAGCGCTTTGTCGGTGGGATCCGCGCTCCCGTTTACGAAGCTACTGCCCCTCGTTGGGGGTGGTTTTATTTTGTCGCCGGGAGAGCTCTCTCCCAGCAATAAAGAGCAGCCACACAGTGCACCTTACAACGGTGTGGCTGCAGCGGCAAAGCCGCGCCGTTGTAAGGTGCATTGTGTAGACATATCCTTAGTCTGTGTGTGCCTGAGTTCCTCTTCCGTAAAATGAGGATAATAGCACTGCCCTGCCTCACAGAGCCATTATGAGGATAAATACATTAAAGTTTGTGAGGCTTTCAGATAACTACGGTGATCAGGGACCAGATAAGTACCTTAAACAGATAAAATCTGAGCCCCCAGTGCAGGATTTGGACATCTAGCTAAGGTAGGTGCATCCTTTCTTACATTTCCTGAGTACAATCCAATCTCATGTGAATATTTAAAACGCAGAAAGCCCCTGTCACAGGGCGGCTGGCCTTAGTAAACAAAGTAGGTCCAGCTCCCGTAGTGGTCAGTTCAGAGGGTTGGGTAGCACTTGGGGCTCTGAAAGGTCAGGGAGAGGTCCAGTGAGGGAGGAACATAATTTGTTGGGGAAGAGTCAACATGGCTTTTGTAAAGGGAAATTATGCCTCACCAATCTACTACAATTCTTTGAGGGGATCAACAAGCATGTGGATAAGGGGGATCCAGTGGATATAGTGTACTTAGATTTTCAGAAAGCCCTGTTCTGTTCATTCCCTCTGGGGTACCTGGCCTTGTCGAGAAGACAGGATACTCGGCTAGATGGACCTTTGGTCTGACCCAATCTGGCCATTCTTATGTTCTGATGTAACCCTGGTGAGAATCAGTTAAGGTGACTCAGGAGACTGGAGGAGGTTTCTGAAGGCTGCAGAGATCAGAAAGCTCTCTGCAGGTCTTCTCTGGAAAAAGAGAGGAGGTATCAGGAAGCCAGAAGGCTGAAAAGGGGATGAGGGCTACTAAGTCAGTGGATGATCTACAATCAGCTGTCCTCCTTCCTGAGCCAGAGAGAGCCAAGACCTTATAAGGCTGGAGAGGGCTGAAGGCTGGGAGCAGAAGGGCTGGAGAGATGTAGAGCTGAAGCCAGAAGGCTGCCCTGGCACAAGGACAGAAGAGGACTGCACTGGAGAGCCAGGGCTTGGCAAGGGACACCAGAGATGGATGTTCGGACACTTCTGAACTATGATTGTGGGACATCTGTTATGATTTATGTTCGTGGGACTTTTGTAATAAATGAACTCCACAAGGGCTATATTTATACTTGGGAAGATCCTTTGGACCATTTCTGGGAAGTCTGAAGGAGGGAAACTGAGGCAGATGCACCTGTCATACTGCAACCTGTAGCAGGAGGGCACCCCAGGCATGGAAGCCCTATGACTACCTCATTCTGCCACTCTTAGTAGAACCTTGCTCTGTGAGTAGGGCCATGGAGATTGGTTGGACTATTTATGGGATAAATTACTACTCTGTGTGAGTAAGAGTGGCAGAATCTAGCTCAGGATATTTAATTCATGCAGAGTTAATACAGTGAATGTATCTTAAGTGTCAACCAGTTTTATAGGTACTGATTTTACTCCCCATTACAGGTGTAGAGAATATCTTTCACACCAGTAAAATTTTTCCAAACACTAGAAACTTAGGTCTGTGTTTCTATACATTGACATAAGTTTTGCCCTGGATGCTTTCAAGTGGCTTTTCTGAGGCTGATAAGTCATTAACCAGGGCACGGGGTGATTAACACATTTATTCTCTGTGACTTGCACCATGCATTTATCAGACCAGACATATTCCATCTGTCCTTTGTGACCCTTTATTACTCATTTCCTGTCAGTTTTACCTTGTACACGACAGAAATGTTGTCTTGCTCATACAGTTTTGCATAAATCTATTTGAGGTGATATTTATCACAATTCCACACACACTTTGTAAACTGGAGGAAGTGACTTGTAAAGGTGCATTATGGGGCAGTCATTTGGTGAGGCTGTTTGGAATGGTTTTACAGCTCACTTCAGCTTTTTTCTTTTGTGGGTTCTAATGCCTTCCAGCCCCTTTGTTTATATTGCTGTCCTGCCAGGCCAGATTTTACTGCTGATTTCAATGTGTGGCCAAGTATTTTGTTTCCTGGAACCTGCTGGTTGACATCAGATATATGCAAATCTAAAATCACATTTGTTGCAGCTTGCAGTCCTTTGAGGATGTAATGATTATAAAGGGTAGACGTGATCAGAGAGAAAGAGAGAGAGTTTAGTGAAACATAGGTGTGATCTTGTGGTCTGAACAAAGGACAGGGAACAGTGCATACCTGTGCTCTGATCCCATTTCTTATACTTCCTCTGTGACCTTGGGCAGTGTTACTTAACATCTCTGCTTCACTGTCCCAATCTTCAAAATGGAAATAATAATACATATTTTGTGTGGCCTATTTTTATTTATTTATATATATTTGGTTCCTTAGATTGATAGGACTATGAAAGTGCATTTAAGCAGGTTAGGAGCCTAACTCCCATGGAAAGTCAATGTGAGTTAGGCACCTGATTCACTGAAGCACCTTTGTAAATCCCACTAGGTGCCTAGCTGCATCTTTGGGCACCTGTATCACTTTGGAAATCTGTCCCTATGTGCGCATGACACAGAAATCATAACCTAGAAGCTGAATCCAGCAGCAGACTCCACCATCTGATAGCAATAACCAGCTAACCCGTACAGCAGAAGCTTGGTGTGGACGCTACCTTGCACAGGCACGCTCACCTCTCCAAGAGCAGCACTAAAAACGTGAGCGTTGGTATCTTTGAAGGTCAACAGCTTTGAGTTATTTTGGTCCAGTTTCCATAGTCGAAGGGCACTAGTGTCCTTGCCCTCTTTCAAACCAATGGATCCCATGTTCCTTTTGGCTCAGCTTAGCATTGTGACAAGGACCCCGATGTAGCTTTACTGCTCTTTGAGGGGGCGAGTCTTCTGAGCTGTATGAAAGGGAATTGAGAAGGACACATAAGCTATTAAAATTACTAAAAGGAAAACTCTCTCCACTCCTTTCCAGCCTGCCTCCTTTGGAGCAGCTGAAAGTAACAACCTTGATAAGAGAAATCCCTTATGCCTCACCTACGCAAAGGACACCAGGGGCTTGGCAATTAATTTGCATTTTGAAATACCAGTTCCACAAGGAGAATAAAACCATGGGAAGAAACAGCTCATGCTGTACAGCAACGGCTTGTATGCCTTCTCCTCTGTTTAGATGTCAAGAATGGTATTTTATTTCTCTTTAATGATTTTTTTTCGTGCAGTAAGTTTTAGGCACCTGTCCATGGAACACTAAGACCTGGTCTACACTTGAAAGTTTTACTGGTTTAACTATTGCTGTTAAGGTGTGATTTTAAAAAAAAAATCAAAATAGTTGTACCGATAAAAGCCCTAGTACACCGGTATAAAGGTGCCTTATACTAGTACAGTTATTCCCCTTCCTGTACAAAACCACTTTATAACTGCATCCATACTCGGGGTGCACTGATTGCTGTACTGTTATAGTTAAAGTGGTACGACTGTCTCGTGTAGGCAGAGCCTGAGCCTTCAGGTAAGTGCATACAGCATATGCTTAAGTCCCATAAATGTCAGTGGGACTTAAGCAGGTGTGGTTAAGTGCTTTCCTGAGTGGTGCAACTCCATTGGGTTTACACTTGAGAGAGCTGAGCATTGCACTTTGCCTTTACACAATCCTAATTAAGTTACCATAGGTGAAAAGACAATCCAGCCTTAAGCAGATTTCATTGTTGAACACTGATTCCATTCCTAGGCACCACAAGGTCTCTGTTCTTGTAGCTGTCTCATTTATTTTTTATAACCCTCTTTGCCATTACCTTAAGACCTACAGTACAAAAGTCACTCTGTCAGATAAGAGAAAGGTATTGCCAGGAAGCAGTGTAGCTCAAGATACTGACTTAGACTTTATCTTCGTTCTTTAGTAATATGTGTATTTTTAACATGGGTCATTTCTTGCAAACTCTACAGCATCTTGAAGGAAGTCCATGTTCGTGGCTTGATCTTTTATTTTTAAATTTTGGTAGCTCAAGGGAGGATGTTAGGCTCAGGATTTAGGAGTGAACTGTAGGAGGAGATTAGTAAACTTATCTGAGTATGCAGGAATAGAGGGTGGAATGGGGCTACATGCTTACAAAATGTCCCCTGCAGGCCACTTTCTGGCTTAGCATGGATGGGGTAATAAAAAGGAAGTAATTAACACTTTCAAATCTCATCTTGATATAGACGCGCATCCCCATGCAATTGTGCTGTAAGATGGGAAGGACAGCTGGGAGGGCAGGTTTAAAGAAGGAAGAATAGGCTGCTGAAATTAAAATGGCTAAACAGCTGAAAAGCAGAGCTGGTTGCAAAATGGTAACAATTTTGTGAGTTTGTTTTATTGACGATTTTTAAAAATTCTGTATCTTCCAAAATTTTCAGCCAGCTTCAGTGAAAAAGCACACAAAGTACCTGCAGTAAGCTGTAGTTAGAGGTGGGTGGTTTTTTTTTTAAAGTGTGTTGTAGGTCTCTTAGCAAGTATGGGTATGTCTACGCTACAGTTAAAAAACCCGTGGCTAGCCCTTGCCAGCTGACTCAGGCTCGCAGGGCTTGGGCTGTTTAATTGGGCTTAGGTGTGTCCAGTCTCAGACTGGAGCTTGGGCTCTAGGATCCTGCTGCAGCCCAAACCAGAGCATCTACACAGCGATTATACAGCCCTAAAGCCAGGGCCCTGCAAGCCCAAGTCAGCTGGCACAGGCCACCTTTGGGTGTCTTAATTGCAGTGTAGACATACCTTATGACATCAAAAGTAAGATGGAGAGGGAAGTGGGAGTAAAAATAGCTACAGTATTTCAACAGCTGTTGGGGATGTGTATCTACCAAAGGTATGTGAGTTCATATGGGAGCTCATAGGTTATATTGGTATTCTTTTAACTGAGAACAATTAGTTATTATCTTCCCATCTCACTGCCTTAGTGTCTTGCTCCTTCATTTAATTGCTTTTTGCTAAGCTTCTTAGACAATATTGGAACTTAATGACATCCATAGTTTGACAGCGTTTGTTTAGAAGGTTAGATACAGTGTGTACAGCAGTTCTGTTTATGTTCATTGTTCCTGTTTGCATGATCATTTACCTTTTTACAGTCATTCGCTATGTGTGAGATTCAGCTGAGCAGCTGCAGTTCTATGCGATATGGTCCGTTAACCAGCCTGAAGGCCCTGGCTGGTGCAGGAGCTCACCTGACTGCTGAAATACTGTAAAAATTACACTGCTGCAGGGGGACTCAGTGGGAGGTCTCATTCCCCAGGCTGAACAAATAATTCAGATTCCAGTAATGTGCACAAAAAACCAACATCCAGCAACAACAAAAAGAAGGCTGCTAAGGTTATGAACGACTAAAAGGGGAAAACAAAATGAGGTTAGAGGACTGTAAAGGGTCTGATTTCAAGATGAATTAAAACGCCCTTGAAAATGAGAGCTATAAAACTTTCACTTCATCCTGGGGGGAAGAATGAACCCTTTCAGTCAATGAATAAATAAAATAAAAGCCTGAGGGCAGATGCTGTAAAACTCTCAAACCCGCTGGGAGATGCTGAGGAATGAGCTGGAAAATTCCTTGAGTCACCCCAGTGATAAAACATCCTGGGGTCTCCTTTGGTAATGCTTCCACAGTCCTAGGCTTCTGCGGTTCAGTGCCTGGAATGTCAGGCACTTGGGGACAGCAAAGGGAGGAAGTGTTGGGAATGGGATGCCTGATTCCGGAGCAAGAGATACATAAGGTGCTCAGGGCCTCACAGGATGTGGATGTTTAAATGCCGGAATTATCAATTAACTCTAGCACCCTGAAGTGCAGGTGAGGTGGTTGTTTCTTTGAGTTGTTTCCCTGAAGGGGGATTATCTGGTGTCCAGAGGTTGGGTATGATATTGCCCAGAAAGAGAATAAAAACAACAGTGCTCATTGTTAAGCTTTTGTTGTTCTTTATTTGAATTATGGTGACGCCCGGGAGCTCCTGTCATCGATCAGGGCCTCATGGTGCCAGGCGCTGTACAAACAGATGGTCCCTGCCCCGAAGTGCTCACAATAAGTATAAGGCAAGAGACAGATGCATACAACAGACAACAGGAGCCCAAGCACACAATGAGACAGTACTAGTCATCGTGTTAGGGAGTGGTCTCAGGACACCAGCTGCCTCTTTAGTGTCAAATTTTTGGGAGGCAACTTCAGTATTAGCTTTGGCTGTTTTTACTGCAGTTTCATATTTCTTGTTGGTACCAGAAACATGCAGCTACCGGGCTGAGGAAAGGTAGGGATTGGAGGGGAAAAATTAAAAACACTCATGTAATCTTCCTATGGCACCCCCCCCCCCTTTTTTTTTTTTAAATAGCAGACTGAGGTCATCCTGCCACCAAAAGACCCTTTTTAACTACAGTTATGTCAGGGGTCTCCAAGCCATGCTGCGTCCAGAGCTTTAGCACAGTTCAGTATATGTTCAGTGTCCCATCTCTGCTACAGGATGGACCAATGTGGTAGCCAGGTCAGGAGACGAACACATAGCCTGATCCAGTGAAATTTCTGGTGTGGATGGGCCCACAGTATTTTGATTTTGTGGTTTTGCCCCATGCTGACTCTAACAGCACTATCCAATCTCTTGCTATGGTGAATAAGCCAGTGCAGTAAATGTATTCCTATGACTACATCCCCTTCTTTGGGTTTTTTTTCCCCCCTCTTTTCCTTGACTTGATGCAAAGTGTCACAACAGGCTGCTCCTGAAGTCTAATTATGACTTACATACACTACTCACCATGCTGTCTGTTTGTACAGCTAGAGAAGCCCCAGGAGCGTAAAGCCACGGAAGCATGCTGAGTTTGTTCTCTTGTGACACAGGACTTTGGTTAGGCAGCTCAGGCCAGGGTTCTAGGTCAGGGTTCTCAACCCTGGGGGTACACAGAGGTCTTCCAGGGGATACATCAACTCATCTAGATATTTCCCTAGTTTTACAACAGGCTACATAAAAAGTACTAGCAAAAATCAGTACATACTAAAATTTCATACAGGCAATGACTTGTTTATACTGCTCTATATACTATACCCTGAAATGTAAGAACAATGTTTATATTCCAATTGATTTATTTTATAGTTATATAGTAAAAATGAGAAAGGAAGCAATTGTGCAGTAGTATGTACTGGGACACTTTTGTATTTTTCTCTGATTTTGTAAGTAAGTAGTTTTTAAGTGAGGTGAAACTTGAGGGTACGCAAGACAAATGAGCTTCCTGAAAGGGAGTCTGGAAAGGTTGAGAACCATTCCTCTAGGCTGCCCTTCAGTGGAAGGCGAAGATCCCAAGGCACTTACAGGTTTGAGCAGAAGGTAACCAGTTCTGGTCAATGCCTTGCTCTGTAAAGAAGGATTTTGTTTCCAAGGCTCTATGGGGCAGAAGGGGGATCCATTTGCCCAACAGTCTCTGGAAAGCAGCTTGAGATACTGCAACAGTCTGCAGTTTGGTGTTTTACCTTTTATGTTTCATGGTACATTAGTCTGAGATGCATCTGTTTATTTCTAGGGAACCACTGAAAATGTCTGCTCCTTTCCTTGCCCAGGTTGCACATCTGCTTCTGGGCCTGATGTGAAGCAGAACAGCAGTAGAGTGGATGGGGTGGGGAGGAGAAATAGGGCATCTAAGTTCAACAGTGTTCCTGGCAGATGGTATATATTACTTGATAAAAGGGAATTTGCCACATGACCTATTCACAATCTGTGTCACATGGCAAATTGATAGGAGTTGGCATTTTGTGTAAGACTAAATCTAGATCATTGTAGGAGCTGTGGCAAGAAAGTCTCCTGCTGAGGAATCCACAAAAATTGGAGTTTTTCCATGAGGACTGGATGGTGCTTACACGGGTCTGATCCTAATTTCCTGTCTGGGCTCCTATCAAGTCTCATTTTCCTGTTAAAGGGGATCAGCTTTGCTCCTCCCTTAAATCCAGCGGGATGGATAGTTAAATCACATAGTGGAATTTCAGTTGTATTGAGAAGCCATCTGGAGAAAACTGGTTGGTGAAGTGGCCTGAATGTTACTGTAAACCTAATTACATCTACTGGGTCTTACTTTCAGTCCAGTCTTATCTGGATCTTTCTTTGTAACAAGTTTTGCACTGCAGTTTCTGTGGGTGCATTGTGTCATGTTGCTTTCTAAATCCAGGGACGCTCAAATGCATCAGTGCCCTGCACATGCAGAGATCAAATTACCAATCATAAAAATGCAGGTAACCCTGGGGTAGAATGCTCTATTTCTTTAATAGCGTACAACAGTTTAAACCAAGCAGGGGGGGAGAATTCCATGTTGAATTGAAGCTACAGAAAGAATGTTGGGTAGACTGAATGCAATTGCTCAGTTTCAGATTGGCCTGGATAGGGGCGGTAACACCATGGCTCGTTTGTAAGCGTTGTAGATCTTCATCAACCACAGTTAGTGAGACCCTGTTTTGTGTCTCATCTGAGAAATGGCATCTCCTGCAGTGCAGCTCCGCTAACACCATACTTCAATGCTGACTTCAAGGAAAGCCTGCTTGCTACCAGTTACCAGCACTACTTCCTGCACCTCCTTGGTTTTCCTTTGTCTCCTATCCAAAAAGCAACTAGGGAAGCAGCCCATCTGTGCTTAGCTTATGAGATCTGACACGATCACAGGCCCTCAGTAACATGGTCAACTCTACACTGGCCCTTTTTTCTTTTTAGTCCCCCAGGTCCTCAAGAGCTGCACCGAATTCATTGAGAAACATGGCATTGTGGATGGAATATACCGCCTGTCAGGAATTGCGTCCAATATCCAGAAGCTACGGTATGATTGCATTGTATTCGATGAATCCCAGCACATGCTCTTTTAAATGTTTTGGTTTCAGAATCCTAGAGTTCAGTGATGACAGGCGGTGGGTGTCTTGGAGAACAGATGGGGAGGTACCATCACAGCAGCTCCCCAGTGCTCATATCTGCTTCATGAACAACATGTTGTAGCTCTGGAACATTTGAAATCCCACCTGTCTCTTTTTCACAGAGGTTCTGAAGTGAAATGACAAACTTTGTCTACATGACAAAGTGTGACTTGTTTAACTTAAATCACCTTTTTAAACCAGTTTATTAAACTGGTGCAAACTCCCTGTGTGTAGGCCCTTCCTTCAGTTTAAGGGCAGCATATTTTGATTTAGCCGAAACCTGTTTCCAGTTGACTTAAACAAAACTTAAAGAAAGGCCACTCTTAGTCTGAAATAAGTGTGGGTCCTCATGGGTTTTGTATTAATTATAACTATATCAGTTTAAATTCCCACCTTTAGTTTATACCAGTGCAGGTTTCCCCATAGACAAGGCCTTGACAATGCTTAGACATTGCCTGTCTTTCTAGAATAGCATCAGCACATCTCCAATGGGCAAGGAACCCGCACCCTTGCGGTGGAGGTTGCTCCCTGAAGGAACTCATTCTCCTTTGCCTTCAGCTCAGTCCACCCCACTTTACTTTTAAATAATATCTTAAAATTCTCCCTGCTCCTTCCCCAAAGAGCTTATCTGTGGAGTTATTCAGCCACAACTATTCTGGAATAACTGTTCTTGAATACCTCCGTCTTTGGGGGTCTCTCATTCTGGAATGCGTGTCTTGTTCTGGTTTAGCTTTAACTGACTTTGAAAGTGGGATTAAGCTACACTGGACCAAGGCACTCTTATTGCAGAATAAGAGTGTCCACACACGGTGTTAATCAGGAATAGCTGTTTCTTAATAACTCCATGTGTAGACAAGCCCTTAGAGTAGTGGTTCTTGGCCCACGGGTTGTTTGTGACCCAATCAGCACACAGCTGCATATGCGGCCCACAATGGTAAATAGGTTGAGGACCACTGCCTTAGAGTGACTTTTGCTGGCCCCACATCTTAACATTTTTTCTTGGGTCTGACCCAGTCTGTTTTGTTCCCTTTTGAAGTTTTCCCCGGGTGTTTTATGTTTTCATTCCACAGTTCCCCACATGCAGCGCAGGAGGCTCCTTAATTATGAACAATAACAACTAACTGCCGGGCTAGCTTACCCAACTGCTAGATGGGTTTTGTTCTGTCTACTCTTGGCTGCCTTAGCCCCACGAGCTGATTTGCTTTTACTGAGATGCTCTAGGATTCTTTCCCTGTGAATGGTGGGAGAACTTTTCCACCCTTTGGAGGGAATTGTGGGGAAGGCACTGGAGCACTATCTGCACTCAAGTGATTTAGCCTGCATCTTCATTGCAAAGTGGGTGTGTTCTGGCCTGAGTTAAAGTGGAGCTGGGGTTCTAACCCACTCCTGTAGCTGGGTAAACTAGCCAGGGGTTGGGCTCAAAGGATCTCCAAACCTGGCTCAACATGTTTTCTGTAGCAGTGGAATTTGGCCTGAAAACCAGGTTAACTGTGCAGTGAAGACATTCCCACGGGGCTACAAATATATCTACGGCTAAGGACACGGGTACAAGATTCTCCATTATGTAGTACAGGGAAGAACTTAATGCTTTGACTAGGCCCTAGAAGTACGCCAAAGCGTTCAATGTGGTTTGTCTTCCATGCATGTTACAAGCCAGAATGATAGTATAGCTGAGTGAGAACCAAGCCTCTGACAAGGCTGTTGTAGTGTAGACGTGGCTATCTGCTGCACAGGGGATCAGCCGTTCAATTTACATCTCGTGGAGAAGTGAGCTTCAGCTACAGCAATCCTCTGCTCACCACTCCCAGTGGCCTGACTCATTACGCTAGTCCCTGGCTAATTGGAAACAGGAATTTCCATGCACATATTCTAGTGGGAAGTGAGGCTTGCCAGCCCTGGCCCTCTGAGTGCAGCTTTTATTTCATAAACATTTATGCTTTGGGTTTCTCTCTCTCTTTTCCTCTCTCTGTGAAAACCAAGGGAATGCACACAGGTTTTCTTCATGTGGTTCCTGGCTCGGTTCATTCTTGCTAGGCTCTCTAGCTTGCCTCCAAGGAATTTTTGCACACAGTAGTTTTGATGTACAGCAGCTGTTGATAGGCCCTGATATTCAATGTTGCTTTTGATTTCAGTTTGTAGGCCTTTGAAATTTAAAGGGGGTAAAGTTTTCATTTTGGCCCATGGTGAATTTTACCTACACAGCTTTCAGTCACAATCACCGGGGTTAGAGATGTAAATTGCCTTCAACAGTGTTGAGACTATACCCTATAAAATACAAGGACATCTGTCTTGTTACAGGAAATCTGATTTCTGGGCTAGCCAGTCAGATGTAAATGCAACCGACAATGCCTTGTAAGAAACCATCCCATTTTGCAAAAACATGAGCTTGCAACAGCACAAGCCTGACTCTTCTTCCTGTGAAGCATGCTTTTGTGTTCCTTTGACTCTGATTTGTTTTGGGTTTTTCTCCATCCCCCCCCACCATCTACCTTTCTCATCTCTAGCCACGAGTTTGACTCTGAGCAGATCCCCGACTTGACTAAAGATGTTTACATTCAAGATATCCACTGCGTGGGCTCCCTCTGTAAACTCTACTTCCGCGAGCTCCCCAATCCCCTGCTCACATATCAGCTGTATGAGAAGTTCTCAGTAAGTACCAGCCGGTATCTCAGTTTCCACGGACTGGGCAACGTCACTGATCAACAGGAATGAGAGAGCCACCTGTTTTGTAAAGCCTGGTAACGGGGGCCATGTAAGATAGATTCTGAAATGGATCTTGCTGAAGATCTTTCTTTATGTTTAAAAAGGGTTACCCATGAAAATGAGGCTCTCGAAAACATTGGCTTAGGCCAGATCCCATTTGGGCATGCTACTCCAACAGCTCTGCTGCTGAATCCAAACTAGGAGGCCACACACTGCTGTGCTCATGTCCAACACTCCAGACTCACAGCGCCTTTTGATGTTCCCTTCTGAGATCCGAGTGCAGTTGTGCCAGGGCACAATACCCTGCTCTAGACTTGCAGCACCAGGAGGGAGGCACATTGGCGGTTTGAATGATTGTGTGAATCCCTTCAGCATTTGAGGAGTCCCCAACAGAAACTAAAGATGTCCTCCAGTGGCACAGCCAGCAAGGGAGGGCATTGGTGGGAACATCTGCTGCTGCCTTTCTTTGGGATGAATGTCACCCTCCCTGCAGCACAAGGAGTTGCCATCAAGGTGCAACTTACAGCTCTTGAGCCAGCTTCATTTAATCTTGCCTTTAATGTTAGCTGTATGCAGGCCCACCTCCTCAGCACACAGATACCACAGATGAAGGGGGCAGCCTAAAGGCTTAGGTGGGAAGGTAAATCCTGCAAATCTAAATGCCAGCAAACTGAGCGCCAGCCAGACTGTTCCATTTGCATTAGCAAACACCCAGTGTTAGCATCTTAATTTGTTATTTTGTTCCAGGATGCTGTGTCTGCTGCTACAGATGAAGAAAGATTGGTTAAAATTCATGACGTCATCCAGCAACTACCCCCACCACACTACAGGTTAGTTTGCGTAGCATTACCCCGCCACACTCCTTTCATTCTTTTTGCCACTCTGACAGTGCACCAGGGTCCCAGCTTTCCATCCTCAACCTGTCTAGGACGAAAGTCACCAATGCAGACTAAACCGAAATCACATTAGGCTAAATATTGGGACTTACGCTGCAGCACAATGATGTCACTTGTTTGGAGGGTGAAAAAAAACCCCGGCCATTACACAATCGTCACTTACGAAGGGAAGGCTGACATTATAGTGTGCGTTCCGATTATCCCCACCTAAGATGGCCGCATTCTTCCTGCATAGTTGAGCACGCTTGGAAGGATTGCTGACTGCATAACATTGACTTATATTTTAATTAGATCAGTAACAAAACAGACAACACATACGATACATAAATCTCATCTGCCTTACTCTATACAATATGCCAGGAGGGGGTGAATTCAGAGCCAAGTAGTCAGATTTCATTATGGAGAGGGGAGGTGGGTGGTGAGACTTTCCACAGGATATTTTTAATGACGACAAAAACCATAGGTTGAAATAACATTAAGGGAGAGAAATGAAGCAAG
This sequence comes from Eretmochelys imbricata, assembly GCF_965152235.1. Taxonomy (NCBI): domain Eukaryota; kingdom Metazoa; phylum Chordata; order Testudines; family Cheloniidae; genus Eretmochelys; species Eretmochelys imbricata. Next base: position 7,235,877 of record NC_135593.1, on the reverse strand, counting down.
TAGCAGAAGGCTCAGAACTTTGTCAGAGGTTTGCCCAGCAAGGCCAGTTAATCTGGTGAGACGGATGAAGATGGAGCACCTGAAATCAGGTGAAAAAGGAGGCACTGCAGTAGTACACCTGTGGCAGCACGTGTGATGAACTAGCAGGATTGGTAGGGAAGGCGTTCTGCTGACAGCACAGCGGAACTGCTCCCCCTCATGCATTAAAGAAAGGGAGGGAGCATTTGTGAATGTGGCAGTTGGAAAAGCAGCACAGGAATCTGAGCCTCTCTTTTTTGTCGTCGTAAACTGCCATGCCATGCTGCAGCCACCCAACCCCTCTCCTTTCCGCTGGGACTCTCCCCAGCATGGCCTCAAATGCCCTCAGTTATACCGTAGAGCAGGGGTCGGCAGCCTTTCAGACGTGGTGTGCCAAGTCTTCATTTATTCACTCTAATTTCAGGCTTTGCATGCCAGTCATACATTTTAACGTTTTTAGAAGGTCTCTTTCTATAAGTCTGTAATATATAACTAAACTGTTGTTGTATGTAAAGTAAATAAGGTGTATAAGAAGCTTCATTTAAAATTAAATTAAAATGCAGAGCCTCCTGGACCGGTGGCCAGGACCCAGGCAGCGTGAGTGCCACTGAAAGTCCGCTCGCGTGACGTGCCATCGGTTGCCTGTCCCTGCCGTAGACTATCCCCACACTGGAGTGTGCAGTAACTGGCTGGACTATGCCTGTTTTACAGGGGCAAGTTGTTCTGTCCTGTTGGCTGGGTGGGCAGATTGGCCTTTCTGATGGTTGCCGTGATGCCAGCGTGCCATAAAGCAGTCTCAGGGGTGACCCTAACTATTTATACCATTGCAGGAGAACCTTGTACCCCTTTAGGCCTTAATTCACAGTTTTTTCTATTCTGTGCCTCTTTTTCCGGTTTACTTTCCTCATGTGCCCCAGCCACCTTCCTGTCATTCATGGCAGGGGGCTGGGATACCTCAGCTTGCAGTCTTTGTCCTGTTCCACCCCAGTGGCTCCTGCTCTGTGCCCAGTTACCCTGGCCAGGTAGGTTTAAGAATGGCCAAAGGAGAAGTTTCAGATTTGATGGCACCAAAATATCGTGGGCTGCTCTTGTAGAATTTCAGCCAAAGCTGAGCCAGGAAGCAGCCCCCTCTTGTTCTGGGTAAGAGCCGTAAGGGCAAATTTGGCTAGATTCAACTCTGAGCTTTCCTCTCCCTGCCTTCATGCTGAAATTTAGGGTGGGTTGGATGTGAGGTTCTTCCTTTGACCCATTTCAGTGCCTGGGCTTTCGTATTGCCACCCGATCCCATCTGCACTGGGGGGACAGAGTAGCTCTGTAGTTAAAACCTCCCCTGAAAAGCCCCATTTAGGAAATCCCCATCAACCTAAAGCATGTTGTCTTTCCCAGCTCCCCTCACTTATTTAAGCTGTGGCCAGAGATGCTTCTGCAATCGCTCTCTGCCCTAATGTCTGATTTTAACGTAGCAGCCTTGTTCTCAGAACAGAGAGGGGGGCTAGGAAAGGAGAAAAACCTAGCAGAGAGATAAAGCGGGAATGAGAACAGTCACCTTTTACATGAGAGGTTTCAGAGTAGCAGCCGTGTTAGTCTGTATTCGCAAAAAGAAAAGGAGGACTTGTGGCACCTTAGAGACTAACACATTTATTTGAGCATAAGCTTTCATGAGCTACAGCTCACTTCATCGGATGTGAGCTGTAGCTCACGAAAGCTTATGCTCAAATAAATGTGTTAGTCTCTAAGGTGCCACAAGTCCTCCTTTGCTTTTACATGAGATAACTCTGCTGCAAGTGTTCCCCCTAGTGGTGACTGGGCAGAGATGGTGGTTCACTTGCGGTTTCCTCCTCAACTTCCTGAGGCTTGGCTGTGCAGCCTTTTTGGAAGAAAAGAGCATTTTTATTCTTCTAATCATCTTCGGCCAAGCAAGAGTTTCCAGGCTGATGATGGTGGTGCTTGGCAGCACAGTGCAAATTTTGTGGGGTTTTGTCCATTTCATCTCCCGTAAATGCAGACTTTTCCTCCCTGCATGTCTTTGCCTAGGTCATGCGTGCAAAGAGAAACCAGGCAGGGAAGAAATGAAGACCGGACAGGGGAGACTTGAGATTGTGCACTCACCTCTTAAAGTTTATTGCTGCTACTAAGTGATGGAGCAGACTTAACTTGGGGGTGCTCATCAGCACTCTTGTTCGTGTGAGAGCAGGTTCTCTTGTACCAGCTATACCCTCAGTGATCATCCCATAAACTAAAATATACCTAACAGAGATCATCCTATCTTGGTGCTTAAAGCCGGGATTTTCAAAGCAGCCTCTCACCAATCCCCTCTCAGGTACCTAAATAAAAGCATCCTCCGGCTTACACAAAGAGAATAAAATAAACCCCTTCCCAAAAGCCTGAGATAGGTTTTGCAGCATGCCCAAGAAGTTATCAGGCTCTGCCTAAGCAAATGTTTTATTTCTGTTGCACAACATGGTGGTAAAGCAGCCAAGTAATGAACACGAGTGACTAGCTGGTTCTGTAGCCTGTTGAGCTAGTGGAGTTGCAGGTATTTTTGCCCGCCCTCGTGTTCTGTTAAATCTAACAAGTGCACGTGCTTCTTCAGTTGGACAGTCAGGAGACCCTGCTGTCATTATCTGCCTGAGGCAACATTTGTGTCTTGCTTAGGGCACATCATTCCTTCTTTTGCTACCAAACAAATACAAATTAATTAATTGCATTTTTCTGTGCTGCCAATTGCACCAAGGCTTGCTAAGGGGTGTTGAATGTTTGCCTGTCCATTAACAGATTTTTGCATCTCTCTCATTTTTCAGGACACTGGAGTTCCTAATGAGGCACTTGGCTCATCTAGCTGATTACTGCTCCATCACAAACATGCATACCAAGAACTTAGCAATTGTCTGGGCACCAAACCTACTAAGGTACTTCTATTAGATTTTCTCTCACCTTCACATTTAAAACACACATCATACCTGTTCCTCCAAGTAAACACTGCATGCTGAAGTTATTTCATGCTATGTTCCCAAGAGGATGCTAAATGTCAAGACCCAGAAAAACCACTAGGGTTTTGATTCGACAGTTCTTATTCAGGCACAACTGCTATTGGTTTTTCAGTGGGAGATTCTCCAGAGAAAGTGCTTGGAGACTGGGCAGGTTTGGACATGCTGGGCCAGGTCTTCTACTGGTGTAAACAGCATCATTCCCATTGACGTCAGTGGAACTACAGCAGCTGGCTTTCTGGGCCCACTGGGCCTGTTTCACCATTATAGCTCCACTGATTTTGACAGAATTACTCCTTATTTACAGCAGTGTAAATGAATGGAGAATCAGGCCCACCTTTTCCCTCCAGTGTCATTTTTTTCCTCTCCCTCGGTTAGATGTGGATACTATCTCCTTTGCTCATGCAGGAAAACTGGTTCCATTGTAAGGAGAGTGATCACTTTAGATAAGCTATTACCAGCAGGAGAGTGGGGTGGGAGGAGGTATTTTTTCATGCTTTGTGTGTATATAGTAAGATCTTCTAAACTTTCCACAGTATGCATCCGATGAAGTGAGCTGTAGCTCACGAAAGCTTATGCTCAAATAAATTGGTTAGTCTCTAAGGTGCCACAAGTACTCCTTTTCTTTTTGTGAATACAGACTAACATGGCTGCTACTCTGAAACCTGGTTCCATTCTGTGGCACCACTGACATCCCATTGCAGCAGTCTGTATAGTCTGACATGAATACATATGGCTAGTAGGTTTCAGGGGTGCTGGAACAATTTGTATAGTGCGGGTGCTGCGAGCCATTGAGCCAAACTGTAAACCCTGTAGCTGATGGAAACTGCTTCAAGCCAGGAGGTGAAGTAGAACTCCCAGCACCTCTTGTAGGTTTCAGACATATGGAAATGATCTTGCCAGACCCTTGGATAAACTTTGTCCTCTGGAATCTCCCATGTCACATGACAATCTTACAATGCCATCCCTAATTTCAAAACCTTACTAAAAAAAAAAAAACAATAAGACAAGGACAGGGGGTTTGGTTGTGTTATAGTTTCTGGACTGTCCAATTACCATCCTGACATATCCGACTCAGAGTCCCTCGTGGGCAGTTAACGAGTGTGAGCCAGTTTCTTCTGTCTGACAATTTTCTCTTGGTTGAGGCTGCTTTTGAATGTTGGGGTCCTTGCTGAGCAGGGCTAGCTGGAGATTCTTCCTAGCTCATGGGGAAAAATTCATTTAAAAGGCTACAGTGAGCTTGTTCAGGAAGTTTACAATGCAATTACAAGTGCACATGGAGGGAAGGAGACAAAACAGGCAAGCCTTCGACATGCCTCACTCACCTCAGTCTGAGCCTGCAACAGCTGCTCCTCCCTCCTCTAGGGGTTCACTGCTCCCATTGACATCAGGAGTCAGATCCAGACTGAAGTCATCACAGCACCAAATTCAGCGTGATGATTTGCATAGCTCTTTGAAAACTAAGGGAGTTACACCAGCAGAGAATCTGGCCCTTCAAGTGCTATCTGGATCCTAAGTGGTGTTATATACCTGGTCTCAGCAGAGCAAGTCACTATGCACAATGAGCCCGTACCCATGGTGAAGTTACATTGAAGTTTAATCTGCCATGCATTTCCTTAGATCGAAGCAGATAGAGTCTGCCTGTTTCAGTGGAACAGCTGCCTTCATGGAGGTCCGAATCCAGTCAGTGGTGGTGGAATTCATCCTGAATCACGTTGATGTCCTCTTCAGCTCCAAACTCAGTTCAGTCATACGAGACGGGGCAGGTATGTACATTCCTTGGGGGGTTTAATTGTACCAAAATTAGGGGCAGAATTTTAGCAGAAACTCTAGCCTCTCCAGTAAAAACAAAGGCCAAAATTTTCAGGGATGGGTGCCTAAAGTTGATAGATGTGGCCTGAGTTTTGGGGGTCTTGGCAACCTTTCTCTCCCATTGACGTTGATAGCAATCAAGGGTGCTCTGTAGAATTGGGCCTAATAATTTGACATCAGGGATTACTGCTCTTTACTCCTGCGATTCACAAATGTTTCTCTGTCTTGGAACAGTTGCAGCTTTTCCCTTGCGGAAGGTCTGTGGTAATCTTTAAGGGGCTTTATTACCAAGTTTTTGCTCCTGCACACTCCTCCCTGTCTTTGCAACACAGGCTTGTGCCATATGGTACACACTCTTGCCGTCAAGGCCAGCATTTTCAAGCTTACATGCTGAAAGTGTGGCACCCTGACATACTGAGCAGCCACAGCTCCCACTGACAGTGCGAAGTGGTGGTTGTCAGCACCTCTAGTAACGGGGCTGCTTTAGTAGGTGCCTAACTTTAGACACCCAAATTTGGGCCCCACTTTTGATAAGAATTAGAGGGGTAGCTGTGTTAGTCTGTATCCATAAAAACGAGGAGTCCAGTGGCACCTTAAAGACTAACAGATTTATTTGGGCATAAGCTTTCATGAGTAAAAAACTTATGTCCAAATAAATCTGTTACTTTTGATAAGAAACATTTTAAATCTTAGACATTAAAGGGTCCATTTTCCATGGAGCCTGGAGGCATTCATTAGTATGGTTCTGACTTGTTAGCCACAGCAACTATACCCATATTCTTGTAATTAGTAGCCAGTTCCCACCTTTGGCAGTGGTTCTCAAACAGGGGTACATCAACTGTTCCAGATGTGTGCCTGGTTTTACAACAGGCTGCCTAAAAAGCACTAGTGAAGTCGGTACAAACTACTATTTCATACAATTACTTGTTTGTACTGCTCTATATACTATATCAGTGTTTCTCAACATGAAGGCGGGTGTCATGGGATGATGGGTTTTGGGGGGGTCTCAAGTGCAGGGCTGGCTGTCAGGGGCCTCCATGAAGCTTAAGACACATGCAGAAGCCCAAGCCCCACCCATCCAGGGCTCAAATCAGACTCCTGAAAGGGGTACAGTAAGTCGTCTAGAAAAGTTGAGAGCCACCGACCTATGGGATGAGGCTATGAGGCAGCCCATGAGATTAGAGGGCCTAGCAATGAACTGAACCATATTGTACAGGTCATTGGAATGATTAAAGGATTACTCGTTTGTTTAGCCTGTAAAATTAATCATGATAACTGCTAACAGCTCCACATAGATTTTAGACAGAAAGTTACGATTCAACAGAGATGATAATCAAATATTGATTAAAGGTATAGCTCCACTTGGACAGATGAGTTCTGCATTCACTCCGCTGTGTGATACACCAAAACACAATGAGCCCAGTCTGTGAAGGCTTTTCTTGGTGCAGAAAATGGTCACAGTTCAAAACTAAAATTCCCATTCCTTGCAAATGCCTGCTGTCTCCCCAGTGAAGTTACACCAGGGATGGATTTGACAGATTCATATATGTGCAACCCCCATGCTGTATTTCTAATAGATATTAAAATATAAAGTAGCTGATTTAATGTAGCTCATCCTTAGTACAAAGTGGGCTTTGTCAGTGCAGTTGTCACTAACTGTGGGCAGAGTTAAGCTGTTTGCCAGTGTATTTGATGCTTTCCATTTCCGTGTTAGGGCCTCATTGTCTTCAGCATAGTAGATTTGCTGTCTGTCCAGCTTTCCACATGAGGCAATTATAAAGCAGCAGGAGTGAGGAGTTTGTTATGATAAGAGCCCCAGTTGAATGATGCAGGCATATTTCCACCCTGATTCTAGCTGATCTTTCAGAGTTAATTACACCTGGTCCAGGCTGTTTTCTTCCAGGGGAAGGCAATTATTTGGCTCAGCATGTTTGTCTGTGTTTAATTCGTTGGTTGCTCTCAACGGTGAGCAGGAATGCTGGGGCTTGTCATCTGGTAGTAGCAAAGCTCAGGGAACATTTTACAGGAGTGAGACAGCATGTAGCATCCTGTAAGGGGGGGCGGCGCTGTACAGTCTGTGTTACCAGCGATGCTGCTGCAGCGTCACTGTTACTGTTACCCAAGCTAGCTCCAGTATGTAACCAGGATTGGGCCACTGTTCAGTATACAATAACTTTTAAACATGGCTCAAAGGCCAGTGCAGACAAGGGCCTACATGCACATTTTATGCAGGGTTGGGTTGTTCAGTAAGCTGGCAAGGGATAATCATGTTAACATTGGCAAAATTCATACTCATAAGCGCAGGAAGGCTGTCGTAACAGGGTTGCATATGATTTACTAAACCAGTCTATAAACTAGCTCTGTTATGACAGGTTCCTTTGCAAGGAAAGTTGACAGACAGAGTTGTAGCCCTGGGAAGTAATTTTAACTAGTTTTGATCTTGCAAAACGAAGTATTTAACTCACTTTAAAGAAACAAAACCCAAAACTTTATTTAAGTAGCAAAAAAAAGGAAAAAACCCACAACTACAGCAATAAAACAGTCCAGCTCTTAATTTATTATGCTCTACCCCAGTATTTGTTAGGAGTGATTTAAAGCATACTTACTAGTTGCAAACATGTTTGTAACATTTTAAATAGCTCCCCTTTAAAATGTTCAGATGTAGCCATTCTTCCCCATACTCTGAGCTAGAATCAAGATTGGGGAGTGCAAGTAAAACCAGCAATTAGAAAGAAAACTATCACCTTTCTCTACAGGGTTTTGAACCATCCTGTAGGATAACTGAAAATATTCTAGCCCTAGAATTCAGAGATGGTTACAAGCAAACCACTATAGAATCAAGTCCTGTAGGCTTCTAGAGTAATTGATACAGAATCCTAATGGTTTCCTCCCTCCCAGTTACATCCTGTAAGACTTTGTCAATTATTAATTCCACTGTTAGCTTTGCCATAATGGTGTGTGTAATAGAAGCTATGCTGGCCTTTTCTTGGGTTTCCAAGGGCTCAGGAAATGCTGTAATCTATTCATGGGCCCTACTTTTCCTGCTGCGGCTCTGATTCTCTTCCTTGTCTCTGGTTTTCATTTGCAGGTCACACTTCCTTATCACGCCCCAAATCACTGCTGGTGTCCTCTCCCTCAACTAAGCTGCTCACCCTGGAGGAGGCACAAGCAAGGACGCAAGCCCAGATCAACTCCCCTATAGTGGCAGACAGTAAATACATTGAAGTGGGAGAAGGCCCTGCTGCATTACAGGGGAAATTCCACACCGTCATAGACTTTCCATCTGAAAGGTAGAGGCTTTTACTTTCTATCACTGCTGTGTTTCAACAGGCTTTTAACAATTACAGCCCTCTGACCAAGAATTGCTTACAATGCAGGATCATAGCCAGTGTCCCACGCCCAGTAGGGATGGGGTTGTTCTGTATCCAGGAGGGTGCAGCAAGACACACATGGCTCAATTTACACCTCAGAAGTTCGTTGTATGCCTTGAGTGAGCAGGCCATGCAACTCTCTGTCCCTCCAGAGATTCGTGTACGTACATGTGCATGGCGATGTAGTGTGGGGTGAAGTAGCTTTTATAGTGCAAATGAAATCCCTTTCCTGATAGGTTTAGTTTAGTTATAAATGGAGGGAACAGGTACATTTGCATATAAAATAAGAGGCATTCTTGGTTCAGACTCTGAATGCTGTTCAGGCCTTGTGCCTTAAAAATTCCACCTGCCCTGCTACAAGGAGGAAATGAATGTCCTTTGTTAATGGGACTGACCCCACAAGTTCTGGGACTGGACCTCTCCAGGTAGAGGAGCATAAATAGGCTCTGCTGCTGAAATATACGTGTCTAGTTTTCTGCCAAAGCTAGCAGGCCAAGTGCAGAAGGAGTCAGGTCTGGTTGGTAAAACGTAGTGACTGGCAATGTGTCTTGAATGCAGATCCCCTTCTGCTTTCTTGCTCCAGAAAAAGACCACCCAACAAGATGAAGAAATCCCCCGTTGGCAGTTGGCGCTCCTTCTTCAACCTGGGAAAATCCTCTTCTGTCTCCAAGCGGAAACTACAGCGCAACCCAAGCGAGCCCTCCGAAATGAAAGCCATAGCACTGGCAGGTAAGTAGGGTGCCTTTTGTTCCTACCAAACAGGGTGCTGCTGGGAAAGTAACCCACACTTAGCATGCTTCTCTGTTCCCCTCCAGTGCATAGGCCATAATCCATGAATAGAGGTTTGAATCTGCTAGAGCCTTTTATTAATGGAACCTGAGTTCTTTAGCTGAGGCTGTGGAGATTCAGTCATGCTTTTAGATCCGGGTGTCATTGTTACAAAAACAATGCAACGGATCCATCCCCTCTAAGATGGAATATTCAGGACTGACAGCTCAGTGTTCCTGGGAAAATTTACTGACATTACTAAACAGGTATAACTCTTATTCCAGAATAAGAGCGTGTTTTTCTGGTTTAGCTTGTCTCTCTATGGGAGCAGTATAAACTAACCTGGAAAAGGGCCCTCCTTCCAGAGTAAATAAGGGAGTTTATACTACTATAGTTATACCAGTATAGTAACTTCCCAGTGTAGACAAGTGCTTAGAATCACTAAGACTGTGTGTAATGTGATTTAGATAGAGATGTGCCTCTCCCTTACCCACAACCCCCTTTTATGTATATCCATCTAGTATCTCTCTTCAGATTCTCTTAAAATACCACCTTATAGTTTTCAGGAACTTTGAATCATTTACAATTTTCCTTAGTACAAAATGCAATTAGATTGAGGGGATGAAAGTCCCAACTTGGCCATATTAGGGAACCCTTGTACATTTCATGGCACAGTGGTTTCAAAAATATCCACAGACTTCCCCAGTACTTCAGGGTTAAAGTTAATGCTTATTCGGTGCCCACAAAATATGCAGCCCGAGTTCTTCCCTGCCTTTGGCTGCTTTGCATTGTGCTACCACCACAAAGCAGTACTAAAAGCTGATACAGCAACTAGAGGGGGTGAGGGCTTCCAATGATCCTCACTACTGTAATGCCCTTGGAGCCACTGGTAGATGGTGAAAGTTAGAGCAGCCTTCAGGCTACTCTGAATTTCACCAGTGGATCAGTGAGATACATTGTCCCAGTCAAGGTGCATCCTTACCCATTCCTCCCACTTCAGATTCAAGTGAGCCTGCACCCTGTCCTCCAAAAGGAATCCGTGTTAGGGAGCTATGGCCTGTTTGCTTCCCAACCCCTCCCTCTGCAGAGATTAACAGCTTGTCAGTTTCTCCCTTTGTAGGGAAGAATATTACCACCCCCTAACCCTGGGCACCTCTGTTAATTCACTTGTGCGTGATGGAAGACACTGTAGAAATGCCCAGTAGTATAAATTGTGGTATGGGATACAAAGAGGATACAGTTGTGACTGGAGCTTTTGTGTGAGCATGTAGGAGAGTAGAAAAGCTGCTTATATTCAAGTGAGTGGTGTGGCTGGCAGAAACCCATCTATCTTCATGCCATGAGCATGCGGCAGATTATTAAAAAAAGCTTCCTTTATGTTTGGTTCTGTAGGTGGGAGAGGAGATAGTGGGACCCTGCGCTCAGCTAAAAGTGAAGAGTCTCTCACTTCCTTGCATGCTGTTGATGGTAAGATAGAAAAACTGGCTCACAAGGTGTAAAAGGCAGCGTGACATTTCTGTGGACCTGTGAATGTTACAGCACTTCATGAAGTAGATGGTGGTATCCGTAACTAAGTCCTGTGGCTTCTCCTGTAAAATCGGTTTTATAAATAGCCAGCAACTGCCCAGTCTTTTATCTAGGAGGCATGCCGTTATTTTGGAGAATCTCTGTGGCCTGTGCTAGACAGGAGGTCAGACGAGATGATCACAATGGTCCCTTCTGGCCTTGGAATCTGTTGCCAAACAGGGTCACACAGTGCTCATGTTTCAGTGTGTCTACTTTTGGTAGTGCATGTAACTCATAAGCAGTCACGTACCAACAACTTAATAGTGTCAATCCAGAGTGACTGAGACCGATGGGCGTTGTTCTTGCTTTGGAGCTAAATGTTGCAAAGCAGATTTTTGCATGACTGTGGTGGCAAAGTCAGGGTGGTTTCATCCTCTATTCCCACTGCAACATTAGGGTGTAAGAAAGAACTCATTAAAGTCAGAGCAAGGTTCAGGTAATTCCCCTTGAACCTGCAACTCCTCTGTAGGTCAAAAGTGAAATTAGCTTGGACTATCCTAGTTCTTACTGGAAGTTTATAATCACCACAAAACTATCTCACAGTTGTGTAAAAACTTACAAGGGACGTTTCTAAAGGTGAAGTAGTAAGCTGGGAAAACTCAATCGACTTCATTTCACGAGCACTAAAATTAAGGCCAGATCTACACTAGAAGCACTTTGCCAGTATGGGTATCCCTGTATAATATCCTAGCAAAACTCTGCTTCTGCTCACATAGCTTCCTCCACTCCCCCAGCAAAAGCAGTTTTGCCAGTATACGTGAAACTGCACTACAGGCCTTTGCCAGCATAGCTCTGGCGGTCAAGGGTGACACCCCTGACAAACATAGGTAGGGGGGCAAAGTTTGTAGCCCTTGCCTTATTCTAATGTAGGTATATAGTGAATAAAATGTAATACATTACTGACCAAGAAGTAGCATTGCTCAGTTAACCCCAACCAGAGGTGGAAAACCAAAAAACTAATCTAGTAAACATGACCCCTATATAGCAATAATTCAATTTAAAATGCATTTGAAATCTAAGAGTACTTTACTGTCACTCCCCACCAGAATATCTGATAAAGCAAAAAGAGACTGACCCTAAAACCTTTTCTATTTGCCAAATGTATTCATATGCTTAAGAGATTTTTGCTAAGTTATTGACTGTCTAGAGCCCTGACTGAAGTGCAGCGCTCAGTGTAAGCTTACCTGTTGGGTTGCCACAGCTCCTTCACACCTATAGACCATACAGCTTTCTTGATGAGATAATTAAATAAAGGGATGCACAACTAACTTAATGGACTAGATTTGCTTGTGCATTCACGTGGTACCATGGGCCAATGCAGTAATCTTCAGAGATCTTTACTGCATGTTATTTTCCTTCTAGGATCAAAAAGTAAAACCAGATTTTATTAAGACAGTGTTTTGTATCAGATCTGCTTATGTTTAACATTCACTTTCTTGACCTAGACCATATTGGGACTTCGACTGCATTTGTTAACTTGTTTTGGGACTGTGTTTTCTAAAACCATTTGATCCATCCTACATCATCCAGGCAAACTAAATTTAAATAGGTTTATCAACTGTTTTAGCCTAGCAAATGGTTTCAAGTACATCTACATTAGTTTCCCACACTCTCTTTAAACCAAGTTAGCTTGCACTGGCTGGTTTATTATTGTTTGTATTACTTTAGTGCCAGGAGGCCACAGCTGAGATTAGTGACTCATTGTGCAGAGTTTTAAACTAAATAAAAACAGCTAGTAACTCATGGCCTCATGCAGTTTTTAATGAACATTTATCTAGTGCCCTATTAATGCTTATCCGTCTCCTTGTTGCTAGGTGAATCTAAACTGTTCCGGCCTAGAAGACCCAGGTCCAGTAGTGATGCACTGTCTGCTTCCTTCAATGGGGAGCTCCTGGGGACCATGAACCGCTGCAATTCTTATGATAACCTGCCCCATGACAATGAGAGCGAGGGGGACGAGGGGCTGATTCATGTTCCTGCCCTCATCTCTCCTAGGTCAGCGGAAGATGTTGACCTGAGCCCACCGGATATTGGAGTAGCTAGCCTGGATTTTGACCCTATGTCTTTTCAGTGCAGTCCACCCAAGGCAGAGTCTGAGTGTCTGGAGAGCAGCATCTCTCTGCTGGAGTCCATGGGTTTTAACAAGGACAAGCCAAGCATACCTAAGAAGGACTTGGAAGCTGCTAGCCAGAGTCAGACCCCTGGCAGTGCCCCGAGCTCTGAACCAGTCTCCCCGTTCCAAGAGAAAATGAGTCCCTTCTTCACTCTGGACCTGAGCCCAACTGAGGAGAAGGTCGCCCATGCCTTCTCGCCTAAGATGGGGCGAAAGCCAATCAAGTCTCCGCTGGTGACTATATCAGAGCCGGTCTCTTTGACACTGCCCAGACAAGTGTGCGAAGGGATGCCTAGTGCTGTGGGGAGTGCCGCTTCTTCAAACTGGAGCAAAAGCATTAGCGCCAACGAAGCCACAAACAGGTCCCCAACCCAGAGGGTGTCTTTGCCCCTGAAAGCCAACGAAATGGCAGCAGGTGAGGGATGCCATCAAGAGGCCCAGACCCAGGTGACTGCTGCCAAGCCAGAGTTGCAAGAAGAAGGGGAGCGACCCATGCCAACCAGCCAGAATAAGACTGTACCTTCTGGACACACACAGCCAGGTACAGTGCGTTTTCCTCCATTCTTTCTTTAAGTTCTAAAGGGACCTGCTCCCAGAAACTTCTCTGCGTGCCTTTTAGGAAAGGGGAATACGCCTAGATTCCGATCCTAAATCAGAGGGAGTATCTTGCAGGGCAGTGCAGGTTGCTAAGGTCTCAGTAGAAACCTCTGTCTTTTCCCTCCATCACAGAATTCTTGGATACTTTCCACAATACCTTATGTGCCCCCCTTTGTCTTGTTTTTTTCATCCTATCATAAAAAATGAAACAGTTTGTAGCGTACCCTTGCATATCAGTTAACAAGTGAATTGACCACCTAAGACACTCAATGAAAAAAACCCACCTGCCAACACTTGAAGAAGGGTCTTTTTTTCAGCCCCAAAGCATGTGGTCTAAATTGGTTAAAGGGGGTCTCGTTCTCTGCCTTACCTTCTTCCTACCTCTCTAGAAATGCAAGAGGAATCTTTAGACAATCTCTTGGTGTGGTTTTCCTGCTGAACAGCTGTACTATTCAGCAACGGTTGCATGTGGGACGGAAGATACAGTATTTCACATCAAGGAAATGCTACTGTGAAAAGCCTCTGTTTTTTCATAATGGTCTATAGGGTTAGGTCACTATCCTTACAGAGTAACAAATCTCTCTCTCTCAATTTTCCCCCCCATTAGGAGCAGTTGCCCTCGACTCCCCCCAGGATCCTGTTCCTGTCAGTTCTGTCTCTCTTATCCCTCCTCCTCCTCCGAAAAATGCAGCGCGCATGCTGGCCTTAGCGTTAGCTGAGTCCGCACAGCAAGCATCTACTCAGTCCCAGAAGAAGCCAGGAGATGCTCATTCTGACTGTACAAATTATGGAGAGACTGACGTAGCTATAGAAAAGGTCCACCTCTCTGCTGGGGCTGCTCCAGACAAGCTCCATTTGTATACTGGTGTTCCTGAGAACCAAATCCACCTCCAGAGTGGGGGACCTGTAGACCAGGACCTCACTAGGACACCTGGGGACCGCAACCATCTACATAGTAGTACACCTGGAAATAGGGACCAGCCCCATCTGGATACTGGCATGCCTGGGGACCTGCATAGTGGCACAAAGGTGGACTGGGACCACTCCAACTTCCATACTGGAACAGTGGGGGACAAGGACCACTTCTCCTTCCATCCAGGTGGCCCTGGGGATTGGGAGCGCACTCCTCTCCCTACAGGTGCTTTGCTTAGCCAGGAACCATCCACAACAGATGTGCCTATAGATAAGCCCCACCTCCATACTTGCATATCTATGGATAAGTATCACATCCCTGTGGAGAAGCTTCATCTCCCTGCCAGCACAGCTGATGACAAACTCCAGCCTCCTCCTGTAGCTGCCAGGGAGAAAAACGCCATGGCTACAATGACATACATGACAACTATCCAGACACCAGCAACTGAGATGAGTCATGGAACAGCAGGTCAGGACACGGCGGCTGAACCCGTGGCTCAGGCAGATGTTATTGTCACGACTGCTCAGCGCATTCTTATGACCAATTCCCTAGCACCATCTCAGAGACCAGCAGACCATCAGCCAGCCATGGGACAAGTTCCAGCAGTAGCCACCAAAGGATCAAGTAATTCCAACCACGTAAGTGATGCACACATAGACCCCCACCCCGTGTGTGTGTGTATATATTTATTTGTACATACAGCATCTGTGTGTAATAGTAGGGGTGGAATTTTGAGAAACAAAGTATGGGCTTATCCACAGAGGAGCAAGAGACATACTTTCTGCTCCAGGTTCCCAGGAATTATTAGTGTATGTATAATATATACACAGAAATATCACAGTATATTCACTGATACTTTCCAGGGAATACCTACCCCAGTACACTCCCTCCTACGCTAGTTTTAAGGGGAAAGACACTTTCCCCTTCTCAGTGATGCCAACATACCATTATTCTTGTCGTCCCACATTGTTTTGGAAACAAAGACTTGGGTCCTGGTAGGAAAGTGGGCTGTGTGCAATGGGTAATTTACACATAGCTTTGAATACAAGAACATGCTTTTGGTGTCTTAACTAGCATCCCCTAGCTCAAACATGCTGTGAACTTCCATCAGAAGTGGCTCGAACAAACCCTTTAGTCTCTTCTTAAGGATGGTATTTTTAACAGTGCTGGGATCCCCTTAGCCAGTTAGTGGCACAGTTCAGTAACAGTCCTGAATCCTGGGATTTGGTTGTAGGCTCAAATGGCTTTAGACATCACAATGCTACATGATACCAACTTGAGCCACACCAACAGAGCAACTGCATTCACACACACTTGGAATCTAAAAATTGTCTGACACACACTAAGAAATAGTGTTGTTAATTCACAGGAAGTGAAATATTTGTACACTACTGATATACTATTATAGATCATGCATTAACTCAGAGCTGCGTATATAGATTTGAAACAAGGTTCACATGTGCTAAAATACATACCTTTATAAAAGCCATCTGTCAAAGTGTTCTAGGCTCTGTACAAAAAGTTTTGGCCAATTGGTCTTTAGAAACCATAGACTGACAAAAGCCTTCTCCTCACCATTTATGATTACAAAAATAAATGGACAATCTCAGCACTTCCCAGCCCATCCACTAGTCCCTATTAAGCCTGGGGAAACCAGGTGCAAACTGCAGCATGTCCCAAAGATCACTAGAATACCTCTCAAAAGGCAGCATTGCCCCTGCTGTCAGCCAGAACACCCCCTGCACTCCCATGTTCAATCCAGCAGCCTGGGCTATATTGTAGGGGAGTGTGATACATTCTGTAGAGCTAATAATACGGGTATCCAGTATAGAGACTCTGCAGTGGAGGGGGAGGGATTCTCACACACTAACCTTGATGTCGTTTCTCCATACTAGGTACGAGGAGCACTGCCTCCAGAAAAGCCAGCCGAGCCTCGACTAGCCGAGCCTGCTCCAGTTTTTGTCACCGAAAGTAGTTCCGTTACCCGATGTACTTCGTCCACTGCCGTGTCCCACCAGGGCCATTTGGAAAAGGCCCGGGAGAACGTCAGGGCTCCCTCTTTGCACCTGCGTTCCGAGTCAGTCCCTGCACACTCCTCCTATGGCTTTGCACCCCCCATCCCGCCCGTGAGGACACTGGAGAGTAAGATAGCTGCAGCCATGCACTCCAACAGTCTGGATACAGTGAATACCTCCACTTACCATTCCTTCCTGGCTTCCTCCATTCTGCCATCGTCCGGGGAGGAGGCCTTGCCCCCACCACCGCCGCCCAAGCATGCCTCTCTGCAGTCTGCATATCTCCCCCATCCCAAGCCAGAGAGTGCCCCTGAGCCGCCCATGCCAGAGAACTATCTGCATCACAAGCCAGCGTCCGTCCATCAGTACAGGCCAGAGAGCGTCCCACCACATCTCTCCTACCACAGCAAGTCCGACCAGCACCAAGCTTACGCCTCCAGATCGGAAACGCCCACATCCATGGGCCCTCGCTACACCGCCTACCCCAGCCAAGGAAAGAGCACATCAGCCCATCACTCCAAGCCTCGCAGCCGCATGGAGTACACGTCCTCCATGAGCCCTACCACCCTGCGGAGCACTGGCTACGCGGAGGAGGCTCCGCCCTACCCCACCATCCGAAGGGTGCAGTCGCTGCACGTCTCCACCCCTTCCACCATCCGCTCCGTCCCCATTTCACGGACAGAGGTGCCTCCCGACGACGAGCCCGTGTACTGCCCGCGGCCCCTCTATCAGTACAAGCCATGCCAGCCCCACTCAGATTATCATGTCACTCAGCTGCAGCCTTACTTCGAGAACGGGCGTGTGCATTACAGGTATAGCCCTTATTCCAGCTCGTCTGGCTCCTCCTATTACCCCACAGCAGCAGAGGGGGGGGTTTATGACCTGGACCCCTACAGCACGATGCGGCTCAGGCACTTCCACCCCCTTCCTAGCCGAGACTTTGCATCCTACACCTCGAGGCTGCAAAGTAAGAATCTGTACCGCTATCCTGGCCTGCCTGCCTATCCTCGGGGAGGCCTGATGAGTCACCTGGTGGGGAAAGAGCACAGCTTTATCAGCAGAGATGTGCCCCCAGCCCCGGACATCAAGCACACGTACGTGTCATGGGACCTGGAGGACATGGAGAAATACCGCCTGCAGTCCATCCGCCGGGAGAGCCGCTCACGCCAGAAAGCGAAAGGGCCAGTGATGTCCCAGTATGACAACCTGGGTCCGCTGCTGCAGGAGGAGCTGGACATCATCCACCTCCGCAGCAAATCCGATCCTGGGAAAACTGGTCTCCTGACTGTGGCCGAAGGGAGGTATCCAACCACGGCAGCCACCCCTGAAGGGGACGAACGTTACTATCTGCAGCACTCAGAGGCGGAGCCAGACAGAGCCCATTACCATGGGGCCTATGGGAACGGGCAGTCAGAGAAGCCTTCCCTTCCCCAGAAGCAGAGCAGCATCAGGAGCAGAAAGCTGCACGAGCCAGGCTGTAACGCTACAGAGCACAGGGGACACCTGCAGCAGGAAGCAAGCCATCGGCAGCCTTCGGAATCCAAAAATGGGCCCCCTTACCCCGACTTCAGGCCAAAGGGTGGCCAGGAACCCATGGAGCCCATTGGTTTCCAGCACTCAGGTGGGAAGTACGTCACAGCCGGCCAGGAGGCCCTGAGACTCAACCACAAGGAAGCAAAGCTGGCAGAGGACCGGCCAGACTTGGAAAGGCCTCGAGCCAGGCAAATAGCTCCTGGCGAGAAACACACCAGAGACTGCTATAATAAAGAGGAGGAGCACCATGTCCAACCCATGGCGCCACCTCCCAAGCCAGAAAGGAGCCAGAGCCTCAGAATCCGGCATCCGGAGAACATGGACAGGGACCCTAGCCTCCTGTACCCATACCAAACCCTTGGCAAACGCCAAAGCAGTATGACAGTGTTGTCCCAGTATGATAATTTGGAGGATTACCATACCATGCCTCAGCACCAAAGAGGGGGCTACCTTGGAGGAGGGGGGTTCATGCCCCCTGGCTTTCCCCATTCACACAGTAGGACATACGCCACAGCTTTGGGCCAGGGGGCCTTTCTCCCTACAGAGCTGTGTTTGCAGAGGCCGGAGACAGAGATCCATGCCGAGTGAGCTGGGGGAAGGAGGGATAGAGCCTAAGCAGCCTCTGCTGGACAGTGGACTGTTTTATTTTTTCAATGACAAAATTTAAAAAAAAAAAAAGCATCCCCATGAGCAAAGCGAACCCACTCTCAACCCTGCCACCAGCTCACCACTCAATGTTTGTCCTAGGTGTATAGTTTTCTTTCGTGTCGTTTGAGAGGTTGGAATGATCGTGCAGGCTGTGTTGGCATGCAGAAAGATGAGCCAGGACCCAGAGAGGCAGAGCAGATCTGAAAGAGGCATGGTGTGGAGGGGAAAAGGGGTTTTCCTTGCCCTGGTTTGACACGGGCTGCTGGTTGCATGCAGCTTTCTCTTGGCATATCCAGTCACTCTCCCAGCTGCCAACATTAGAGGAGTTGCATGGATACGTTTTACCCTTTGAATGAGATGCCATGGGGGAGTCTCTGTTCTGACCCTTTCAGATTGCATCAGTAGCACACTGCAAGCTGTGGGAAAAGGACAGCTTCCAAGTGTTGGTTTCCTCCTAGATTATTGGTGCTCTGCCTCCCCTTGAAAATTGTGCAGGGGTAGACAGAGATTGGCCCCAAGACAGAACACAGGCTGGTTTTTAAAGGCTCATTAAACAAGCTGCTTCTGGCTATAGAAGGGATATTTACCGAAACTCAAGCGTTCACCCTCATTCTGTAAATGGAGATGAGCTTTGAAAGTAAAAAAACCTACCCCCTCTCCCCCCCACACACACACTTGGGTACAGGTGATTGAACAGCACACACATTTCATGCTAATTCCTCTTTACTTACAGGCTACCTGCAGTACCAGCTATTTAATTGCACGTCCTAGCTGGCCAGAAACTACTATCTATTTACAACGTCACTAGATGATTACGTCCAGCTTGTAAACTAGAGCACAGGTTCCCTGCTGGGAGCGACTTGCACAACCATGGAGTTGCTCTGGCCCAAATAACTCAGTCCTTCATGGAAAACTCCTGTTGACTTTCATATGCGGCCTACAGGATGAGGCCCTCACTCATGAGATTGCAGTGAGTTGATGTAAGCACAGAGCAGTTACGTGCATGCTATGAAATAGCATTGCCTCCCTTCAGGCAGGGGGAAGGGAAGGGACAGTGCACCTCTTTACAGCACACACCTGGTGTTGCCTTGCCTATTTAATAGAAACAAGACAGCGTTTCATCTGCAGCCTCTCTGGGTTCACAGCCATTTTAACCCCGCTATAAATCACATACATTTTATGAGACAGGGCTTCCTAGAAAATCCTTGAGATTTAGCATTTAAAACATTCAGAGTTCACCCATGGTACTGGGACCTTTCATGTACTGGTGGATCACACAACATCTCTCCCTGTTTTGAAATTCAGAGGGTTTACTTAAAGAAAGCACCTGAAAAGTTCTCTTAGCTGGAAGTCCTGCAGCTAGCATAGCTAAGATTATTAAAGGAACTCATGTCAGAGCCTCCTAGAACAAGTGTTTTATTCATTGCTATTTTGGGCTTTTAAAGTAATAATAAAAACCTGTCAGCGCTCACAGGGGACCACCACACTTCTAGTAGGTACCTAGACATTAGGATTTTGGTTCTTTTACTCTCATAGCCTTTTCTGGGGCTGTTTCAACTAGGATAGCCTATGGTCTGATTTTATTGTGCAATGTATTGTTTTAAGAAGAATGTGTTCAATATAGAGTTTTTCCTAAAAGTTATGGAAATAAATTTAGCTGTCAGGAAAAAAGCACTGTGATCCAGGTTACCTCAATATCATTCACCTTGTGACTAATTATCAACTAGAGGGTATTATTCTTTGGGGGTGTGTGAAAAGGGCTGTTAGCTGAGAACACGGGGCCACTTCTGCTAGTAAATCTGGCTTTCCCCAATATAATCTGTCCAGGGGAGTCTAGCTACAGTAGTCAGTCAAGCTATGTTTAGAGACTAGTATTGGGTCTTCGCACTTCATCTCCCCTCTGCTGTTCCAGAGTGTCAGCCTCCCTTGTTCTGGATTTGGGGCAGGTACAGGCTGTTCAGGTGACAAGGACAGCCTGTCAAATCTCTCCCCCTCAATGCCTTAATTCTCTCCACCATCCTCTCTGTGTTGGCCTTAAATTACCCAGAGAAATAGCTGAACTAAGCTGCTTTGAATGTCTTTGCTCATTTGCCTGCTCCTATAGGGCGTAAACACTATCTCCAAAAAGATTTCCACTCCTTACAAGCCGTAGCAGCAAGAGACAGAGCCTGGGATCTCCACCTGATCCATTGTTCACAGCACTCTACCATCACTGGGTTCCTTGGAAGTCAAGGCCCCTCAGCACCATACAGGAATGGCCCCATAAGTGAACAGCTGACCCCATCACTAGGGACTTGTCTAGACAAATTAAATTAAATTAATCTGGAATAAAGGTAGGGTGTGACTTTAGAGCAAACTAGCTATTCCTGGTTAACCTCCATGGATGGATGCTCTTATACCAGAATAAGAGAGCTTTAGTCCAGATTAGATTAATCCCTGGATTAAACTAATTCAGATGTTCTTATTCTGGAATAAGAGCCTCCACACATGGAGTCAGTCAGGAAATAGTGAAGACAGACAAACTGATTAATGGCATCACAGGTTGTGCCCACTCTTGTCCCTGTGCAGTCCCCCCTTCAGTGAGACAGCCCTTCTCGGGGGTCGCCCTCTGCATGCAAACCATTGGAAACACAAGAAAATCCACCACTTTGTCACAACATCTCTGTGATAACAGCCCTCTAAGAGATCAGGGATCTTTTTTTTGTTCCAGCATGAGACATTCATTCAGCCTCTTCCCTTTAATGTACTTGGGAACAAGTTTATCCCTAGTCTCCTCCCATGCCCAGCCTTATCAACATGTGATTGGAGGGCCAGCAGCCCTGTAAGAGTCCAGTGTTAGGGCAGGTGCCCTAATGAAGGGGTGAGACTAGAGCAGCAAGCAAGGAACATGAACCCTTCATGGGCACGCGACTGCTAACAGCTGCTAATACTTTGAACCTTCTTTCTTCCTTGACAAAGCCATATAGTGAACTATGCAGTTCTGCTCTTGTACTGTGGTTAAATTTTGGAACTTGATGGCCCTTAGAGAAATGGTCCCACCCCCTTCATTAGATTATACACCCCACAGTGTCCATTCTTCAGGAAAAAGGGGACGGGAATTGCCCCAGGTCACTCAAGAGTCTCAGGTGGCCCTTGGCCAAGTAATAGTTGGGTATGATGCACAATATGGCATATAGGGGGATTATTTAGAAGTCCCATCAGTGAATGGGGTAAGGAGGGGAAAAAATAGGATGATAACGTACCAACTATGTGCCAGATTCCGCTCATCTGTAGTAACCTATTGTCTAAGTATAACTTCAGTAAGAATCCATGAGCAGTAGCAGATTTGGCAAGTTCCCTATACCTGTATCACTGCCTGCCTGCCTCTTTATTGCCACTTGCTGAGTTTTCAGCTTAATTTCTCATTACCATGTGAGAGAGTTTGGGCCCAGTTCTGCTCTGGGAGTGGTGTAGAGATCTGCTCTGGATTTGCACCTGCAACTCAGAGCAGAATGTGGCGCATAAAGCAAGCTCTCCAAGAGTACAGATGTTGAGCTAACAACCAAGGCATGGGCCCTGGCACATCTACTTCAGTTCTGATTTTAAAAATTCTGATCAGGTTTAAACTTTATGCATATGACAGTAAAAACTTTGTGCCTACAGGTCTTTACAGAGGTAATAGGCTTGTGCTTATCGCTTGGGGGTGGGGGGTAGGGGTATCAGTGAGGATTGCACAGGTGTAGCAAATTGCTACACAAAACTAAAACAAACTTGAAAAATGTATTGTTCCCTTTAGCTACAAAAGGGACAGACCCTCGTGTGTAGTCTTTGCCATTCATCTCATTGGTATGTAGACAAAGCATTGACTGAAACAGTTTGTAATGTGCTAGAAAATCTGAATGAAAAATTGCATTGAACATTTATTTTTTAAAGGGCCTGTGACACTTTTCCAGAACCTTGTGCTACAGAAGTCTGATGCCACAGACATGGTGTAGTTTAAAGAGGTGTACACAGTAACCCCAGTGCGTGCAACCATTCTTGCAAAAACCAACACGCATGGTGATTTTTGCAGTTCGTTTTCCTGCTGTAGAAATTTGACCCTTTTTGCCCTAAGCCGCACGAGAGAGAAATCCCAGAAAGCCTTAGGATTACCTTCAGCGTTCCCTTCACTTTAATTTATAGAGTGTCTTATTTTCGTGTTTGGGTTTTTTTTGTTTTTGGTGGGGTTTTTGTGAACTAGTGTAAAATGTATATGCTGACAAGCTCATGTATTTTTATGTAAATATTTTTGTGGTTTTCCCAGCCCCGCTCTGTAAATACTTAGATTCTCATTTTCTTTCCACTTTGTATGATGCGGATGTGGTTTTGTTTTCTGTTTTTATTTGTACTGTAATGCAATGATCCAGACTGAGGTGTCTTGTGGTATTTAAAAAAAAAACAAGTCAGCAGTTCCACTGAGCTCACATTCAGATGTACAACCCAACAGCATTAATCAAGCCAGGTTAAAACCTACTCCTTTACATTTGTGTGTGTTTGTGCCTCGGCCAGGTTAATTAACAATATACTGAAAAGCGATAGGGCATGGGAAAACTAGTTTAGAGCCATGAGGTTTTGGGGCCAGGTACCTCGAAAGACAAGAGAGGTGATGAGTGCTGTATTTACGTGCCAAGCCTATTGCAAATTGCTGCCTGTCAGTCTGTCCCGGCGCTTATCTGTTCAGTTACACCTGTGGCATAACTGTTCTGAAAAGAAAAAATAAACCAACCTTGGCTTTCCTAGTCTCCTTTTCTTCTCATCCAGAATTACTAGGCAAGGAGCAATGCTGCAGGAGTAGCACAAAAGGGAGGTGGCAGTTTCCTAACAACAGCGGGATTCCAAAATTGGATTTGGCCATTAAAACAGGTGGATGGTGGGAGAAGTGAACTCTTGTGGGCAGGAACTAGCTGTACCCCATGACTAGGGAATCCTGAGTACTACTGTATTTACAGGTATCAACAAAATTCATTAAACAGCATCAGATTTTTCCCCTTCAGTCATCGTTTTCTGCCATTAACATGGTCTAACCATTTCAGTTGATGCCACCAGCCTACACCTACACCCACACCCACACCCTGAGAAGTTACATCTCCCGCTCCTGAAAGTAACCCGGCAGACTGAATGCCAGTGGATAACACAACATCTTTATACAGAGAAGCTCTCCCCCTCCTTGCAAGATAACAGGAATTTCAAAGGGCTGCTTTGACCGCTCCCCATCTGTTTTAGAGGTTTTAATGCTGCTCTTCTCTCACAAGTCACAGCATTTAGGGTATATCTATACTGCACTGTAAACCTGGATCTGTGGGACATGGGCTTAGTGTGCATGTTACACTGCACAGACAACCTGACTCAGGTCCACATTTTGACCTGAACCCCGGTCTTCTGCATCCCAGATGTGTGCCCCAGCCACTGGGCTACTGACTGCAATAGGCCACCTGAGCAGCTGACCTGGCTTAGGTGCCTAAGACCAGGAAAGGCATCACGGTTGAGAATCCCAAGCAGAGGCAGGCGCCTACAGAGTTAGGCACGTCTTATTGGCTAGCTTAGGCAGCTCCCAGTTGGCTTGTTGGCATCTGTGAATCCCTTCCTGAGATGTCTAACTCTCCGTGGCCTACTGGGGCTGTAAATTCCACTGGATGGCAGGGCTCAGCGTTGCAACCCACTGACGTCCCCTGTGTGAATCAAGCCCTAACGCTTTTGCTGCACTAAGAGATTCCGGGGCTCACATCTTCTACAGCCCAATTTCCTGACTGCCACCTTTGTTCTACATTGAATGCAGCAAAAAGGGGAGTCAAACTAATTATTAAGTTAAGGGGGCTGCATGAAAACAGGTGTCTAGTAGAAACAGTGCAGTCTTGTGCACATGATGGACATCATACCGTGCTAGAAGGGTTAGAAAAAACAATGGCAAAGATGGAGTGGAAGACGGGGGGAGAGGAAAACCACCTAGCAACCAGGGTTGCTGGGTGGGGGTTGGTATAAATAGTAGTGCCCGAAAATGAAGCAGCAGGTAAACACCAGCAATCTGGGGGCCTGTTTTAAGCTCTTTATAAAGCTGCTTTTCATCTGAGGCAATAGTCCATGCATGTCTAGGGAGCATCATTTGGAGTTTGGGGGAGTGTTTTTAACCCTTCTGAGTCACAAGTAACAGCATGCTGGCCAAGTGACTCTTGGCAATCCCTGTCCGCCGCATTGCCTTCAGGTGTAACTAGGACCCAGTGCACAATCTGGATTCTCAAAAAGAAAAGGAGTACTTGTGGCACCTTAGAGACTAACCCATTTATTTGAGCATGAGCTTTCGTGAGCTACGGCTCACTTCACCTGGATTCTGTTCATGGTGCACAAGGAGGAATAGACCCCAACTAAGCTCACAGGAGTGAAAAACGAGGTGCACGCACACGCACCCACACCCCCCAGCTCTGACAGCACCATTTTTAGAGTCTCTTTCAGACTGAAGCTGTCCGTTAGCCATTTGCCCTGTAGTTCCTTACCCAAGACCTCCACTCAGGGAAGGCACACAGCACCACGTCCTTTCTGGAACTACTCCTTGCTCATTTTACTATCTGGAATTTGCTTTTCGTGGCTGTTGGAACATGTGAGTGAAACCTGATCGCCTTGGTGCCAAGTATTCATGCTAGGAGAGCTCAAATGTTTGCATAAAGCGAGCGGTCACACAGTGAGGTTACCCCGATTGGAATGAGTAGGCAGTTCAGACATCGGACATTCAGGGCAGCGGGGTCCAGCTAGGTGGCCCTAGCCTGTTTGAATTAGCGAGTGCCTCATGCACAATCCGACTGGGGAACCCTGAGGTGCTCACCACTTTATGGGGCATGTAAAGTAAGAGAGCTCCAGAAAATAAAGTTTCTCTCAACTGGTGGCTTTCAAAGCTGAGCTGGAGGTGATCAAGCCCAACTCAGGAGACAAGTGCCTTTGACAGCCTTTTGTCAAGCCATCCAGCCTTCACCACCTCTAAAGATTGCTGCTGCTCAACGGTGCCTTCCCTTAATCTGAATATCTGCAACAAGTGCTTTTTATTTATAGAGTGGCTTTCCTCCAGAAAGATCCCAAAGAACTTTAAACTACCACCACATAGGAACCATTATACAGAAAAACAGCCACCTTTGGGATGTGGGGCAGAGACTAGGTAGCACGCTACATGTCCACAATGAGTGGGCCAGACACACACGGGCCAACCCGTTCTAACAAACGGGGCCACAGAAACTCCAGTGTCCACAGCAAGCCGACAGCATCTCTCCTTATCAAAAGGTGTCCCCCAAAAGAGCCACAAAGATACAACTAGCCCAGGGGTTCTCAATCTTCATTGCACCACCACGCCCTTCTGACAAGAAAAGTTACTTCACGATCCCAGCAAGTCTAAGCCAGCTATGACGACCCCATTCAAAGGGGGTCAGGACCCACTTTGGGGTCCCGACCCACAGTTAGAACCGCTGAACTAGACAATCAGTGTATGTGCCACGTGAGAGCTGGGCAAGCCTGGCCAAGATTGGTCTGCAAGTTTTTAGGAGTCATTTCCAAAATATGATGTTTAGCTCAATAAAGCCATTGCTAGGGCCTGTCGCCAGCTGACAAGAATGGTCTGAACACTCTGATAAAGTCATTTCTATAACCTGAAGAACAGCACTAACTTTCTCCCTGAAGTCCCAGGATGAAGCACTCCCAAGCCAGGAAGCGCACATGCTAAGGTCACAATAACATACTATTCCCCTCCCCCCACAGGACCCCTCTGTAAAGATCAAACACACTCCATCCATGTTAGCCAGGCAGCCTAGCTCCATGCAGGGGAGCTAAGGAAGCGGAAGCCACGCTGCAGGCCTCCCAGCAAAGGCCTTTTTCAGGAGGGACTTGGAGACAGTGGGAGATGTCAGGTCGAATCAGAGGTTCAGCGTAGGTGGCGAATACCACAAGGGACTGAAGTTTTTGTTTGACTTGGACAGAGCAAAGGGGCAAACGACAAAAGATGGAGGGAAGAGAAGAATGCAAGCAAGCACGCAAGGGCTTCTAGCTCCACCGTAGCTCTAGGCAAGTGGCACCTCATAACTGCTGAAAGGGCATTTCAGGACAGGCTCCAGCAAGGCTCCTCAGTGAGCACAACAGCCATCCCTTCCCACCTCCATGGTCTCCCAGGGCAGACTATTTCTCCCCACCCTCAATGTTCAAAACCCAATATTGGCTACGTCCAGTCTCATCACCGCAGCCAGATTCGTGGCTTGCAGAACTCAATTACTCAACGGAATCAAAGAGAAGGGCAAGAGCCAAGTTTATCTACCCAGGAACTTAGATGGCCCTTCACTACCGTGGTTCATCACCATAGCATTGGAGTGTCTAGAAGCATTCAGGCAAGCAAGCAGGCTTGGATCTTAAGCAACCTCCCCTGTTCACCCTGGAAATCTCTCTCCACAAGCAGCACTGAGATAATAGTGAAACTAACCCACTCAGGCAAGGACATTCAAAGGACACACAGAGGTGTTACTGGAAGACATTCAGGGTATGTCTACACTGCAGCTGGAGATGTACCTTCCAGCTCTGGTAGATGTACACATGCTAGCTTTGATCAAGTTAGCATGCTAAAAATAGCATTGTGAGGGCAGCAGCCTGGCTGGCAGGAGGGGCTACTCAATGAAATTTTAAATTTCTGATTCCGAATGCCCCAAAGCTACTCCTGCAAAAGGTGGTTAAAAGTTGATCCTGAAAAACATTCAGTCGCAGACAGTCACAAAAACTCACGGGCTGCATCCAAATATTAAAGAGCCCTTCATCGTCCCAGCACAAGACGGCTCCAAGGGCATTTCAGGCCACAAGGCAAGGAAACCAAAGCTTCAAGACAATATGTGTAAGGATGTGTAAGGCATTACTAAAAACTGATACCACCCACCAGGGTTTTGGCCCCTTAACTCCAGTCCTCACCATCGAAGTTCTATCTATAGAGATGAAAATGTGGGTCTCAATTAAGTTAGCTCAATCAAGTCGTCTTAACTTGACTGACACCTCCAGCCCCCTTCAGTACCATGGACACAACTAACATTTGGTCTGGTCGTACTGTAGCCTGGGTGGGAGACTACAAGTGATCCCAACCAGCACAATTGACCTGAAAGCTGTTCAACTACAAAGGGGAGGGCTAACTCAGCTGGGCCTTTATGCCCACATAGAACAAGCTCCTGGTGTTTTTCTTCAGCTGTGGTCAGTATGGTGGAGGGAGCTCTAGCTTTGGATGACTGGAGCCACGGGTGGGTGATGACAGAACCGTTCACTCCGTTTCTATGTAGATTGAAAATAGCCACACAGGCTTGAAACAGAAAGCACCTAGGGTAAAATTAACACTGGTGGGAGAAGCACGGTCCAATGAACAGGTCAGTGGCCTTTGAGTCAAGACACTTGGATTCTAGTCGTACCTCTGCCACTAAACTTGCTGTGGGACCTTGAGAAAGTCACTTCAGCTCTCTGTGCCTCAGTTTCTCCACCCAGTCGGCATCTGTCCTGACTAGTTAGACTTGGGCAGGGACTGTCTCTCACGTTGGGCCTGACTGTGGCCAACAACCATGCAGAGGATCGGCACAAAGGCTTATGCACCACTTCAGGCCTTGTGCCAATCCTCTGCATAGTGGTCAATTTCACTTCTAATAAACGGAGCGTCTTGCCACATCTAAGCTATGAAACCAGGCTCGGGGCTGAAAGACCACGCAGAGAGAATGTGTTCCACCTGTTCCATCCCAGCTGGTCACTAGGCCATGGCTTTGCTGCTTGTGAGCAAAGACTCTCATGGCAGAGAAACAGAAAAGGCCTCCAAGTCACTTGAGGCACATGATCCCTGTACACATCACTGGGCTTTTGTTGTACATGAAACAGGACACCCCATATGAGCATGGCCCTCAACCCATCAAGCCCTAAGGGTGCCTAAGGGGGGAGACAGAGGAGGAAGGTTTAACAGGATTCCCTGCTACAGACACTTGCAATGTTAGTTCAGCCTTTGGTGACACCAACAGTTTTGAAATGACTGAGGGGTGCTCTCTGCAGAATGGAGCTCTCCAAGTGAACAGAGACACCGAGCAGCTGCTAAGACGGATCAGCAAGACACCTCGGAGGAGACCTGGATTTGATTTCTCCCACTTGCACTGGACACCTAAATCCACAAGCAGAAAGATTTGGAAGTGTCTGGCTCGGGGCCATAATGGACTGGATTCTCTACAGCAAGCACCAGAGGTATACATTTCCCATCCCCCCGCAGCCAAGGGCCTTGATGCCTCCAAGGTGATGGAGTTCCCACTTGGGAGTGGGGTTTAAAATCACTGCATAGGGCTTAGATTAGCACCTCCTAGATTAGCTTCCTTTCCAGTCTGTAGCCATCTACCTCTGGAGCTTTGCTAGCCACCCCCCATCATTTTAATAGGTAGTAGGGGGAGCCTGGCACCAGCTTTCTGCATGGCAGATTTATTGTCAGGGAGTCTGGCCCCATAGTTTAAATACATCCAAATAGACTGTTTCAGGGGCAAGGGAAGGCACGGAGATCTGTCAGTGTTGCTCCATAGCGCATGCTCCCAGAGATGCTCTTTTCCAAGTGCCATCTCCCCCCCGCCCCCACCTCTATACCTCTGGCATTTGAAGCTGCTTCCTCAGTGCCCCACTTTGCCTTTAGACAGTGATGTTTCTTTAATAAGATAGTCCATCCCCCGTAGCTTGGCAACTATACTGATTTATTGCACGTCAGAGGAGGCCACAATAGGAACAAGCCATGCCTTGGGCAGCTCTGACCTCTACACCTCATTTTCGAGAAATAAGTTTTACTTGCCATATTACAAAACACAACCTTCTCTGTGACAGCCCCTTCTCAGCTGGTGCCTACCTTTCAGGACAATGGAAATCCAGGCAGAAAAGGGGACACATGAGGATTTTAGAAATGACTGAGAATCTGGCAAGCCATTTAAACAAGGGTGATACTTGGAGACATCCGATGAAGTGAGCTGTAGCCCACGAAAGCTTAGGCGCTAATAAATTGGTTAGTCTCTAAGGTGCCCCAAGTCCTCCTTTTCTTTTTGCGGATACAGACTAACACGGCTGTTACTCTGAAACTTGGAGACTGGGAACTCCTATCCACCAGGTAGTGCTGTTGACTCACATTTGTGCTGTTGAAACAAGAGGTCTTCAGAAACAGCCTTTGATTGTGATTGCTTTGGTGTCTAAGGGTACAGCGCGAGGCACCCGGGGGCCAGATTTCCAGGAGGGCTGAGCTCCTGCAGCTCCCACGGACTCCAACCGGAACTGCGAGAGCACAGCATCTCTTTAAAATAAAAGCAGCCTCCAGAAGCCAAGCAGGGCACCCAAAAACAGAGCCAGTAATAAAAAATTGTTCACTTCAAACTTTTTGACTTGTACCTTAAGACTGAGATAGTTACTAGAGTCCTCCCCCAAACGCTAAACCAAGGAAGTCATGGTGCCAGCTTGTTTCCTTCCGCTTTAAAAAGACCCCGTTGCCGCTGGGTCACTAATACATATGCATGTCAGCAGGGGCACTGGAGAAAGTTGTGGTGGGGAGAGGAAGACAAAAAAAATGCAAGAGCACTTGTGAATGCAGAAGGAATCTACACTTAAAGGGCTGGATGGTAGCACTAGATAATATACTGCAGAGAACGGTCCTGCACTGAAAAAGACAGGGCCTATTACTTTACTATAGTCCCGTTCCCTTATGCTAAGTATCCCATAATACCTTGCATCAGCTGAAGTAAGTTTTGGCTTAGGTAAACAGGAAAGCTGTCAGGATCAGGACATATGACTATTTTATCGTGGCAACAGGCAGAGATTTATTCTCACAAGCCAGTACCAGAATGTCCCAAAGGGAAAGGACAAGTGATATGATTGTTCTACCCTAGTACAAACCCAGAAGATGCTTTCACGCTCCTTGCTATCTGGAATGCATGTGTTCAGAACAAAGACACCAGAAAAACAAGATAGAAAGCGGATTGGTTAAATGTAGTTTCCTAGGACGTACAGAGTACATTGTACTTGTAACCAAACAAGGTATAAAAAGATAGCTTTAGAGGTGTAACTTGGGAGCACACCTTCTGTGTGAGATGAATGTAACAGTGCTTTGCGGAGACTGGTATCATATCAAACGGTTTTCCTATACTCATAGCAACAAACCTGTCTGACTTTGGTCATGTGATCTCTTGAGTATATTTCACAACAAACCAAAGCATGGTCAAGCAACTGATTATACAATTTATCAAGAACAGGATGAACAAACAATCTCCATTTTATTTCCCCCATGAACCAAAAAATGCAGATCAGGTTTACTGAAAATTTTCATTTCAATTTTGACCTTTGTTTGTATTTGTTTATGTATTTTGCTATAAATTAACTTACATTTCAGACCAAAAACTGGTTTCAAAATGAGAAACGGAACTTTCAATCTGAAAAAGGTTGAAATGCCCCATTTAGAGGGGAAAAATCCAAAGTCATTTTGAAACGGGAAGCTCATCAGAACTGATCCTTTCCCATTCAATTCTGGCTTTTTCTCCTTGGACTGACACTGTCCAAGGAGAAAAAATGTTTTGTCCAAAACTTCTCGACCAGCATTTTCTCTCTGTCCCTAGACACAGGGTGTGCAGAGGGGAATGCACCCGTCAGAGCGGGTGGATGGACAGTTTGGCAAAGTGGCAGCAGTTATCCCACACGCTCTCTTAGCCCAGGGCATTTAGGAACAGGATTATATGAGGCGGGGGCCTGAGATAGCAGGGACTAGACCCGATGACCCAGGAGGTCCTAATCTAGAATTCTTCCCTAGGCACCAAGATATAGCTGTTGTCTGCTAAGGGAACATATCACCTGCCCCACTGCAGGCAACACCACAGGATTGATTCTCCACGTTCCCGCACCCTGCTTGTTGTTGGCTTCTGCCTAATGCATTTTTCCTCCTAGCAAGTCAGTGGGGCATTCGCTCAAACTGGTGTCAAGTATCAGAGGGGTAGCCGTGTTAGTCTGGATCTGTAAAAGTGGCACACAATCCCGTACACACTAATGGACATATTGGAGCGTAAGCTTTCATGGGTGAATACCTACTTTGTCAGATGAGCTTATGCTCCAGTATGTCTGTTAGTCTATAAGGTGCCACAGGACTCTTTGCCGCTCAAGCTGGTGTGTATCACACCACCTGGGGTCAGTTCAGTCGCATGGTTACCACAGAGATGAAATTAAGGGATTCTGCACAGAGCTTTTCATCTAGTTTTAGATTCTCTGTACCTCAGTCTATAGACAAAGAGTGTCACTCTCGCAATCTAGCACTTCATTCTTTCACCAACCAGCCGTATCTCCCCATCCACCCGCAGTCTGCTTATCTGGCTATTGTCCAGCAGCATCTAGTACAGGATTCATTATTTCAGAGTAGCTCTCTATTATTCCTTATCTACCCACGGTAGTTATTTATTTAGATCCATACAATGTGGCCATCACAGACACTGGGAAACATGTATGAGGCATTTAAAGTGATACAAGCCAAAAATTGGTCACTCCTCCTTCCACTCAAGCAGGGCTAAACTGCCCCCTCTCTCCAGAAGGCCGGGTAGTTAGAAAAGCAACAGTCTGAAATTCAGCTAACTCTGGCTTAATCCAACCAAGGAGTGGAGCGAGTTCTGGAGACAAAGGACCCATTCACTGACTATCCTGCCAGCTAGCCCCCCAGACCCATTCGCTCAAACCTGGCAGGCTGCTAGCGCCAGGGTCTCAGCTGATGGCAACTGCCACAGCATCACAGGAGCAGAGAGGCAGCTGCTGTTGAGCGCACGCCGTGAACTGAATCAGGCTACGGAGCACAACTCCGAGGTGGTTCCTGCGAGCAGTATCCCTTAGCCAAGGTACTTTTTTCACAGCTATGCATAGCAGCAGTTGAGCTCCATACAACATCTCTTCACCCATCCATCTGCCAGCTGCAGAGTAGCCCCAGCCTACACCTGGCAGGAGCAGCTTGACTGAAGCAAAGTTCAGATCCAAGTCCAGATGTCCACCGCTGGTCCCTCGTCTCCACCCTGGACTGAGCCACACTCCACATACAGACAGCCCTGAACTCGGGATCTGGATTTGAGCACTGCACCTTGAGCCCCTCCCTACTGCTACGTGTTACTTCATAGCATCTGCCTATCAGTCTCTCCAGAGACCCTCTCACTTCACCTTGCCCAATGCTAGCTGCAACCACGCTTTTCAGAATGGATGCTGCACCTGTCCCATCTTGGCTAACAGCCATTGATGGACCTATCCTCCAGGAACTTATCTAGTTCTTCTTTTCCATACTAATTTCCCTATTATCAACAACCCCCTGAAACAAACAAGCTTCTACAAGCTGGGAGTGGACGACAGGGGATAGATCACTCTGTGATTGCCCTGTTCGGTTCCTTCCCTCTGAAGCCCCTGGCACCAGCCACTCAGAAGACCGGATAAAGGGCTAGATGGACTATTGGTCTGACCCATTTATGGCCATTCTTATGCTCCATGGTTTGATTTTTACTTTCATCTCCTTTTCCCTCTCCTGTTTCAGTGGCAAAACGTTTTGAAAATGAAAACATAATTGGCGATTTCACTCAGATTTTCAAGCACATGGGTGAGGTTCTGTGGTCTGTGATGTGCAGGAGGTCGGACGTGAGCCTTCTGACCTTGAACTCTATAAACAAAAGCCTCTCCACTTTCTGAAACCCATACAATGAAAAATTATTTCACAGACAACCTCCCCCCCCGCCCTCCAACACACACACCACCACACACCATCTCTCTGTAGCAGCAAGGTACCAGCATTTTAGCTGATCTCTGAAACAGAGACTACCATGAGCTCGTCAAACCTGTCCTTTGCTGGCTTTACACACTTCAAGATCTCCATCCTTATTTAAGCCCCTCAATATTCTGGGATCTGGATACCTCAAAGGTCGCCTTACGCTCCAGAAGGAGCCCTCTGGTTGACAACTCCGCTCCTTAGGCACAGCAGAATTGCCTGCCAAACGAATGAGAACGTGAATCACATGTAACAAGTGCTAATTGTGTCTCTTACTGCTTGACTGGAAGGTGATTTAACCTATAGCAATGAAATGCAGTATAAGAACCCAGCTACAGTAGAAAGGAACCAAGCTGCAAAGCATGGGTCTGCTACATCTTTTTGTGCCCTTCTGCATCAGCCATGCATCTGTTTAAATAAAACCCTGGTCTTCATCAGGAGACTAGGATCAGCTTTTCATTTCCATGCTAACACACCCATTAGCACTTCTGTTAAATCTAGCTCTAAAATAAAAGAGGCAGTGGTCCATCAGCTGAATATTAAACAGCGTGATTAAAGATTAATGCAGTATGAGAGACGGCTCTCCTTGCTGTTACACCATTAGAAGGGATTTAAAATAACAAAACTGCCATTTAACACACAGTGGCCACCATTATAAAGTCATTTGCTCTGTTATGATACAAATTTTCAGAGATATAATCAAAGATAAATACAGATTTTATATTCTCTATAAAACAGTGGCAACTATGCAATCTGTGTTGGTCTCATGCTGCCTTGCTAGATCTAGCTACTTACAAAGCCCTTATCACTGTAGTATCCAGGTCCCTTGCAAGCACTAAGGAATTTATTCTTTCAACTCTCCTGAGAGGTAAGGAAGCATCCTTGTCCCCATTTCATAGATGAAGAAACAAAAAGGAGATTAAGCGACTTGCCAAAGACCCTGCAGGAAATCTGTGAGGAGGTTGGGAATTGGACCCCCATTTCATAGATTTTAAGATCAGAAGGGACCGTTGTGATCACTGAGGATAGAATTTTCAAAAGTGCCTCAGGGCAGGTATGCAAAGGGACTTGGGTGCCCAAAGATGTGGAGAGGCACCTGTTCATTTTTCCAAAGTGCCTAACGTGCTTAGGCTCTTTGGAAAGTCCCACTAGTCACGGAGCTGCATCGTTAGGCACCGAAATCCCCTTGCAAATTTGGTTCTAAGCAACTTAAGAGCCTGAATCCCATTTTCAAAGGGACTTCAACACTTTTGGAAACTTCTACCTTGTAGTCTATGCTGACCTTCCCCATGACCCCCGGGCTGAGCCCAACAACTTTGGTCTGAGCTAGTGCATCTTTTTCGGGAAGATGTGCAATCCCGAATTCGGTGAACTGCTGGCCCTGATTCGGTGAACTGCTGGCACCTGCACCTAACTTTAAAGCTTACAACTAGTCCCACTGAAGTCAGGGGACTGAGAATGTACCTTACCTATTGGAACCAATTACTAAAAGATAACTGCCCCCACTGTTAAAAATGGAGTCCTAGTCAGAGTTCCCAACTCCCAGACGCATGCCATAGCCACGAGAACATCCTTCCTTCCTCAACCACAGTGCAGCATCTGTCTGGCTAAATCTGGATGGGGTTTTGTTTACAGGAAGCCACGAAAAGCTGAAGTTTGCTGCACAATTGAAGCTTTTGGCTGGAGGGCACTCCACATCTTCTAGGAGGCTCTGTGGGCAGGACTGACAGAGACTTCAGCATCTAAATCCCAAAATCAGGCTGCATGTGGATGCATAAAACCCCCCATCAGTTGCTGCTGAACCTGCGGGTGCCTAAAATCCCGCAGCGCCTATGTTTTTGCTTGGGTGCCTATGGGCCTCTCTGAGCACTTGTGCTGCAGACCCACACCAGGCATCTGGATTCTTACGTCCCAGAGCGATGCATGATCCGGGGTAAGAGATGCTCCTCTGCCTAACTCGCCTGCAGGGCCCAAGCCGGTAAGCATGTTCAGAGCTCGCCTACCGGATCGGCCCCTAAGAACCAGATTACCCAAAATAGCCAGAGGAGGGGGTGCTGCCCAGTGGTTAGGGCACTCACCTGGTAGGTGGGAGATCCAGGCTCCAGTCATCCTGTGCCCATGGCTTTTTTTAAAAAAAAAAAAACAAAAACAACAATTCACAGTGGAGCAGCTTCAACAGGAAAGATGGTGGGATCCAGACATCAGACTGTCTCATAGCCCAGTGCTTAGGGCACTCACTTGAGAGACGGCAGAGCCCAGTTCAAATTCCATCTCCCCATCATGTGGATTAGGGGCTTGAACTGGGGGGGGGTTGGGGGGTGTTTCCCAGGTGTTTCCTGGGCAAGTGTTATGACCACTGAGCTAAAAGTTACAAGGTGGGGTGATAGCACCTACCCCGCCCCCTCCCCAAATGGCGGAGACCCAATGCCCAGAGGGGGTTTGCAGCAAAGAATCCCAAGCAGAGGAAGGCACCTGGAGGCGCCTATCTCCCTGAGAGAAGGACAGCATAGCCCACCCCCTGAGCTGGGCATCTGCCATTAGCTACTTGAGGCGAGAAGCCGTCTCGCACACTAGCTTTTGTGAATCCCAGTCTAAGGTACCTGCCTCTCCCCATCGCTGTACAGGGAGCCCAGGCACTGAACTCGGGCTTTCTAGAATTTCTAAAAGTTAGGCCTGGCAACCCTCAGCATCACTGACTCGAGCCCTTGGCGTTCCCATTGGCTCCAGTTGGGATGGAGGGTGCTTGGCACAGCTTAGACTAGTGTTCGTGTTCTGGGCCATTAAATGCGTCAAGAATCCGTGGCACTCTGGGAGGAGCGCTCTGGGCCCCCAGATGCTAACAGCAGCTGTACGCCTGACGGATCGATGCCACGGGGGAGTGCTGCTAGAAGGAGCTGCTATTAGCCTTCCTGAGGTATAAGTGAAAATCAGCGAGGCAGGAACGTGTGTCAACGATCTGGCAGTTTGGCTTTAAAACACAGCCACCCACCAACACCCAGGGCCAGATTCTCTGCTGGCTGTAAATCTACGCAGCTCCACTGAACACAATGCAGCTGCCACCATCTCGTGCCAGCTGAAGATGTGGCCCATAATTCAGACTGATGCTGCATCTTCAGATGTCTCCCGTGCACAAGCGGACAGCATCCCTAGAACAATTCCAGCCATTCCCTGTATGGAAATGGACACTGTAAATAAAGAAAGGCCTTTCCTAACTATTGAATGCAACAGGCACTTGTGGTTTAGGGAAACACACACGAGCTTCTTTTGCTCTTCACTTCTTTCCTGCTCTCACCTATTAGATTTTTCTCTCTCCCTGGTACATCCATATCCCCATGCTTAGCCAGCCTTCCCCACAACATATGCTTCCCCAAGGACTTGGACCCCAGTCCATGCTGGCTAACTGTCCCCCATGCAAAGAGCCACCCATTGGCCAGCGTGTGTTATACAGGTTCCCCTCTGCGCCAAGCCACAGAAGAAACAAGGCGTACATCTCCAGCTCCAGCGGCTTGGCTCTTTAGCTTAAGCTGTTGGCGATCGTGCTTTTAGCTCTGGAGGTCCCTGATTCAATCTCCGTGATGGGGGGCAATACAGCAGCCAAGATGGCAGCCACCACAGATGTGCTCGTCTGGATTGGCAGCATGCCATAAATGCTCACCTGCCAAGCAGGAACAACAGCCTGAATAAATGTCAACCTGTCACTGGCCTGCTTGCTGAGGTTGTACCACAGGGAGTTATTTAGGGGCCTGGTTTTGGCACCTGTGCTCATGCCGAGTAGCATTTACATGGTAGGTCCTAGTCAATGGGATTATTCACCATGAGTAAAGGTGGAAGAATAAGGTCCATATTTATATCGAAGGCTGGTCAAGTTCAATGCACAGGTGACAGATTCGGAGGCTGTCTCAAGCGTTACTCCAGCCTCAGTGCGGTCACTGCACAAATTCGATCATCAGCCCTTACAGGTGTTCTGATTCCAGTAGGACGAATGAGGGTTTGGGGATTGTGTGGAAGGGGGCATGTCCAAACTGGTGCCATGAAGAAACTAAAGCGGGTGTCCCCCCATCAGATATATTCAGTAATGAACAATGCTTTCCATGGGGTAAGGTGTCACAGAGTGTGCGGTACCTGTTTACAATGCATTTATCCTTTTCTAGCAGTGACACACAGCATCTTCCCTGCACAGAAACAACATCGAAGCACAAGGATTGGCTTGCAAGACACTGGATTCTCTAGCCACATTGGCTTCCCTAGGGGGAGTAGGTATCATCTCCATATACCTCATTAGTAAGACCATTTTTGAAATACCCTGTCCCCTTCCAATGGCCACCCTTTAATAAAAAGGATGCTGAAAATATGGAAAGGGATCAAAAGAAAGCAACAAGAATCAGTCTGGAACACCAGTTGTTTTAGAGGTCAGGAGGTGATCTTATCACGTTCTACAGTTAACAGGTGGAGGTTTCTTTAATGTCACAGACAAAGGCAGAACAGGATCCAATGGCTGGAAGTTGAAGTTAGACAAATTCAGACTAGAAATAAGGCACTTTTTTTTTTTTTTTAAGACAGTGAGGATAATTAACCAGTGGAACAATTTACCTGGAGACGCGGGGGATTCTTCGTCACTTAGCGTCTTTAAATCAAGATCGATGTCTTCCTAAAAGATACACTCTAGTGCAACTACAGGTTATGGGTGTGATGCAGGGATCACGGGGTGAGATTCTATGGGCTGTGATAGACGGGAGCTCAGAACTAGATGATCAAAATGCTCCCTTCTAAGGCTTCAGGAAACAAAAGCTCCAAAATCGTCTAGTGTGGTGGCCACCCAGCCATCAACAGCTGGTAAGAGCTGATGTAAAATAGCTGGTAAGAAGCCATTTGCAATGCCTCTGTAACAAAGCAAAGGATCATGCACAGCTACGCGAGTGCCTCCTGCCTGCATGTTAATGACACAGCAAAATGGTGGAAATTCCTCAGGTTCATATAGCACCTTGGTGAAATGATTCTCCAGAACATAGTACCTATTTGCAATTAAAATCAAGGTCAGGAAAGCGGTCGGCTCTGAGCCACCCTGAACATGAAGTCTGGGAAATGCCTCTGATGCACGAGAAGTGACAGATCTGGCTGGGAGTCTCGAAGACTAGCAAATAAAGTTCCTAAGTCTCCAGAGCAGCAGAGTTCTCCACTTCTTGCTCTCCACTCCAGTGCTTTACCTTCCCCCTGCCCTTCTCTTTTTAATCGTAAGTGTAATTAAAGATCCAAAAATTGTCTCCATGCCAGCACTTCCGTAATGTGCCCCATCGCTGGGGTGATCAACTTTCTGCCCTTGTCAGCCGCAAGTGTGGAGTCGCACCCTCGTCCCGGGGGAATCCAGCTTCATAGAGCCGGAGCGGACAACGCAGCCAGCCTGCTTACACGGCCCCTGGACTGACTCATCAGGGCACCACAGGAGAGATGAGCATGTCCTGGTAGCTAGGCTGAGTGGAAAGTTATTGGAGCCATGCAGCTAAAACTCAACTGGCAGGTTTGAAGGGTCAACAGGCCAAAGAGAGTTTGGCCCTGGGGTTGGGGAAGGATTTACTGGTCCTGCATAAGAGCAGAAGGTCAGAACAAAAGTGATGTTTCTCCAGCTTTATTGTGGCCTCAGTCGCAACCCCTCCCCCCCTGTACAGTACAGCACAGCAGTGCTATTATCCCATTGTACAGACGGGAAACTGAGGCACAGAGAGACCAAGCAACTTGGCCAAGGTCATCACAGGTCTGTGATGGAGCAGGGACTCAAACCCATGTCCCCCAAGTCTTAGGCTACTGTCTTCACCACTGAATCATCCTTCCAATCTATTCCTTGCATTTCCACCGACACCTTTTCCACTTTGCCCCTCTCCAAGACCTTCCCTGTTAGCTGCTGTGCACCCCAAAGTCTATCACAGATAGAAGAGTTCCTGTCAAGATTAAGCAGACACTGAATAAGACAGCTCCTTTAAGGCACAGTTTGTACCGAAGGGGCCAGGCAGTTTTGGAAACAACTATTTGATTTATATATGTTCAGAAGTCTAGAGACTTCTCTGGGTAGCCTTTGGCTCAAATGTGAGAGTCCCCTGACCAAGAGTAAATGGTCCTTATTTAATTACAGCTACAGTGAGAATAATGAAGGTACATAATTAGAGCACCCTGCATTCATTTGGAGCCCAAAGCCCTTGGCAAATCTTACAACCTGCCAAGCAGTGAGAGGAGATGCGCGTGAAAGCCTGCTCAATTGATGCAACTTTGCTTTTACTCAGTGTTAAGCTTTCTCTGCATTGTACCCAGGACCGATGGGAAGAAAAGGGGGGTGGACAATTGTACCAGGGGCCCAGAGCTCGGGGGGTGGGGGGGGGAAGAGACTCACAAAGTCTGTGTAAATAAAATTTGGAGGAGATGGGGTCCCAGCAAACTATGTACCAGGGCCCCAAACTTCTCTCAGTGAGTCTGGTATCCATGCAAGTCTCTAGAAGCAGCTCCTCTTATGAGTTGCTGATGCCTGACGTGAATCTCTAGCATAATGCTTGCCTTTGTACTTTATAAAAGTACGTCTACAGTATCAAATTTCAAAGCACTACACCAGCATCTTATTAACGAAACCTCGTAACAGCCCCAAGAGTAGGTATTATACCCATTTTACAGATGGACAAATCAGTTCATGTTTGTGCCTCAGTTTCCCCAAGTTCACACTGCAAGCCACAGAGACAAAACGTGCTTAGGACCTGGATTTCAGAGCCAAGTCTCGACAGTACAGTGCCCAGAGGAAGCCATATGCCAGAGTTGGGTAATTCTGCATTACAGGCCTCCAGATGCTATGGTAATTTACTCTTGGACATGGATGTGAAATGCTCAAGTCTACAAGAGCCTCCAGTTACTCTGTAGTTCCACAGTATTTAACAGACAAAACCCGAGTATGTAACGGACTCTGGGATTTGAACCTGGGACCTTCAGAGCTACATTAGCATACCTCAGATGGCAGAAAGAACTAAGGGCCAGCTTTTAAAAGATAATTAGGTGCCTAACTCAGTTTGATTTCAGAGAGAGTTACGTGCCTAAATACCTTTAAAAGCTGGCCCTAACTCCTTTAGCTGGAAACCTTAGAAGACTTAAGCCTCTTATGTTTAGCAACCACTAGAGGGGTACAGAGAGCTAAATTTGCAAACAGATACCATGAACACGTCCTCACGCATACCATGCATGCCCTGGAGTTTCATTTTGCTCCAGGCATACAATATTTATGCTAAAACGCATTGAGACAGTTAAACAGATCTAGCTGAACTGCTCTGGGGGGAGAGGGGGAAGCACTTGAGAAACTGTCAGTTTAAGTTTTTTGGTCTGCGAGATTTTTATTTATTTTTTTTAAAATGGAACAACATGAATATTTTAGCAGAACGTTTTCCTATTGGAATTTTTTCATCAACACAAAAAATGACTGCCTTTTGATTCAGTACAAAAAGTGCTGTGATTGTTTCCCCAACCCCTTGTTGTCTCCCTCTCCCCACACGGATCCCCAAATTTTCCAATTCTTCACTTGAAATGGAAAATTTTCATTAAAAATATCAGTAAAAAGCTTTCAAAGAAAAAAATATATATAGTTTGTGAAAAATTCCAAAGGGAAAATGCTATTTCTGAGCAGCCCTCATGAGCAGCACTGTCACGAGGTGCTCCATTCCCTGCAAGGATGTTCTGCCGTTATTTCAGCAAGGGGCTCTTAGAGTTTCCCCCTCTCATCTGTGAGAGGGTTGTGCATTGATGCAGTGGACAGAGCCCTGGACTGCAACTCCAAAGATGGGGGTTCTGTTCCAGGCCCTGCAACAGGCCTGCTGGGGGACCTTAAGCACGTCACTTCCCTGTCCTAGGCCTCAGTTTCCCCACCTGTAAAATAGGGATAATGATACTGCTCTCCTTTGTAAAGCACTTTGATATCTACTGATGAAAAGCACTTGATAGAAGCCAGTTGTTATTATTAAGTGACGTAACTAAAGTTTGTCACATGCTGCTTTTGTTTTCTCCCATATACACCCACATACAATATACCTTATTAAAATGTTCTCTTCTAGCGATAACCAAAGAATGAGGCAGCCCCACTTCCCTTTACAGACAGACTTATATGAGGTGCCGAGAAATTATGCCATGTATATTGACAGCAGAACATTAAACGTGTGTGACTTAAATGGGCAATTTAAAGTCAAAGTTTTTGAGCAGTTAGGCCCAGGTGAGCAAGCAAACGAACATGAAAAAAATCTGGCCCACAGACACACAGCGAGTCAGGGACCACCACTAGGAACAGAACCCAGGCGTCCTGACTCCAAGACCTCCTGCTCTCGCCACTGCCCCGTACTATCCATGATTTTGGCTCGAGTCAATTACATTATCTATGCTGCTCTTTCAAGGATGAAGTCTGCAGTAAGCGTTTTCTGCAGAATGAAATCAATTATGGATCCTTCCCAGAGTACCAGTGCAAAGTAACTCTGTTTCCTCATGGAGAGGTAGGAGGAGGAGAAACAAGGAACTAGCCTGCCTAGTCTTTCTGCAGCCTTTCAGGCCTCTCTCTGCCTGGCCGCTGTGGCCAAATCCACTCCAATCCCTCCCCCACCTAGCACTGAATATTAATTACACAGGTTGATCAGGCAGGAAGCTTTGCAGCTGTTTTTTCTTAGGCCTTCTGTGAACCTCTCTTGTGCCTTGCATGTTCTTGACCAGCTCATTGTGAGTCAACACCAGCCCTTGCAAACTCCAAATTATGAAGCCACTTAGGAGACAGCAGGGTAGGACTGCATTATCTATTACCTCTCCTCATAGCACCCCAGGAACAAAAGACTCCCATGTCCTTCCTCTGATCCCCCACAGCAAGCCTGGTCTAGAGTCACAGGGACTGAACACGAGTAGACTGTGTGGTTCGGACATGTCCCTGTCTCAATCTCCGTAGCCCTTCACTTGCGGTCTCCCCGTCAGTGTAACAAACTGGCATGGCTAAGGGATCCCCTTCAGCTAGGTCTGTGTCCGCTGGCACGTTTGCTGCAGGCTGGGGTTACCGCTACACCAGGGGTGGGCAAACTTTTTGGCCCAAGGGCCACATCAGGGTTGCAAAACTGTATGGAGGGCCGGGTAAAGAAGGCTGTGCCTCCCCAAACACCCTGGCCCCCACCCTCTATCTGACCCCTCCCACTTCCCACCCCCTGACTGCCCCCCTCAGAACCCCTGACCAATCTACCCCCCCCCACGCTTCTTGTCCTCTGACCATCCCCTCCCGGACTCCCCAGCCCCTAACCACGCCCCCCCCCCGGACCCCACCCCGTATCCAACCCCCCTGCTCCTTGTCCCCTGACT
This sequence comes from Eretmochelys imbricata, assembly GCF_965152235.1. Lineage (NCBI taxonomy): Eukaryota > Metazoa > Chordata > Testudines > Cheloniidae > Eretmochelys > Eretmochelys imbricata. The sequence goes on along the minus strand of NC_135593.1, from coordinate 7,193,412 downwards.
GCCCCCTCCTGGGACCCCCCAGCCTCTATCCAACACCCCCTGCTCCCTGCCTGCTGCGACCCCCTATCCACGCCCCCACCACCTGACAGGCCCCCCCCCGGACTCCCACGCTGATCCAAACCCCGCCCCCATTCCCCATCCCCTGACCGCCCCCCCCCCGAACCTCCACCCCATCCAACTGCCCCCTGCTCCCTGTCCCCTGACTGCCCCTAGGGATCCCCTGCCCCTTATCCAACCCCCCCAGCCCCCTTAACGCGCCGCTCGGCCGGAGCCAGACGCGCTGCCCTTCAGGAGTGCGCAACCCCACTGCCCAGAGTGCTGGCAGCGTGGCTGTGGGGGAGACGGGGGACAAGAGCTCAAGTGCTGGGCAGGATGGTCCCACAGGACGGATGTGGCCCGCGGGCCGTAGTTTGCCCACCTCTGCTCTATACCAATCCCAAGGCCTAAGAAAGGCAACAGGCTGCCTGTCTGGTTGAGCTATGGTTTACTTCTGGGAGGGTTAAACAGTTGAAGTGAGCAGATTAGCTAGAGAAACAGGTTTCATTGTTACCCAGTCCCAGGGTGCTTTCTCCCCATCCCTGCTGGGGGCATCACCCTACCACAGCTTGGATTACATAAGCAAAACAAAAGAGATGGGGAGCTTCAAATGAGCAGAGGGAAAAATTGATTTTTCCTTTGCCCCAAGGGACTCCAACTAACACTCAGAACCTCTGGGTGTTCTTTCCTGCTGGCTCCAAAGCTGCTAGCAGCAGATCAATCACTTTATCTTCCCTCCATCTGACAAGAAACGCTGAGAAATCAAAGGTTTCAGAGTAGCAGCCGTGTTAGTCTGTATCTGCAAAAAAGAAAAGGAGGACTTGTGGCACCTTGAGGACTTGTGGCACCTTAGAGACTAACAAATATATTTGAGCATAAGCTTTTGTGAGCTACAGCTCACTTCATCGAATGCATTCAGTGGAAAATACAGTGGGGAGATTTGTATTTTCCACTGAATGCATTCGATGAAGTGAGCTGTAGCTCACAAAAGCTTATGCTCAAATATATTTGTTAGTCTCTAAGGTGCCACAAGTCCTCCTTTTCTTTTTGAGAAATCAAAGCCACTGGCAGCAGGTATCAGTGGAAGCAAAGGCTGTGAATGAAACTCGCCTACCTGGGAACATTCAGAGGCAGCCCTTGTTTCTGTCTCTTGGGAGAGGGAGGGGGGAGTGCAGTGGAATTAGGAATAGAAACGAAACTCGTTACAAAGCTTGTCTCTGCCGCCCTCGCTGTCTAATGCATGCCAATCAGGCTCCTGGAGAGGTGTTAGAAAAGTCAAGCCAGACTACTCAGTGCTGATGGAAACAGACATTCAGCCTCCAGGGAAAGAGCAACAATACAGGATCCTTCCTCCCTTTGAAACAGTGAGCGGAGCGGTGGGAGACAGTCTCTGCGCAGGGGACAAGGGGAGTGAAGAGAGGACCTGCCAGAGGCGCAGTGGAGGTGCCGAGGAGAGAGGAAAGGCAGAACACAGGCCTGGGATGGGAGTCAGGGTTCTTGCTGCATGGCCTTGGCTAAGTCTGATCGGTTTCCTGACCTACCCGGCAACGACGACTGTATGCACTATACTGTAGGTGCTATCTAAAGGGTTAATGTTATCGTGAAGACCCTGTCACATGCAGGAAAGGATGCCTGCTCTGTGGGTCCCTTTGGGAGATCTACACCACAGCTGGGAGCAAGCCTCATGCCAGCAGGGCTCGAGCTAGTGTGCTAAAAACAGCAGTGTGGTTGTCTCAGCTCGGGCTGGAACTCAGGCTCCCAATCCCACCTGACCCCTATAGGCATGAGGGCCCGAGCTCCAGCCTGAGCCACGACATCCACACTGCGGTGTTTAGCCTGCTAGTGCTGGTCTGTCCACCCGGGCTGGGAGGGTGGCTCCCAGCTGCTGCGTAGGCACACCCGTTAGAGCTGGATCCCAGTTCGGACATCATGCTAGCATTGCTCCTTTGACTTCTGCGGAGGTCCTCCCGATTGACAAGTGACCCTGCCAGATCAGCCAGGCCCTAGCCAGCCCATGTTACCTAGGCAACTGGGCTCTGTGGTTAGAACACCAAGTATTCTCAGGGGATGTAATGTGATGGGAAACATCTTGGCCTATACACCTGGGATGTCCAGAGCTAAAAATGTGAACTAAGTCACCACAGCTCTGTGGATGAGGCCTGTAATAGCTCATATCCTCTGGGGATTGGCACAGAGAGGGACCTGTAAAAACCAAAAACCACACATGCCTATGGTTTACAACAACATTCCACAGTTCCCTTTCCCCAAGGGCGGATGTCACGTGTATAATGGAGGTGGGTATGTCTACACGTGTCTTTTTACCTCTAGCCCAGGTCTAAACTAGAGAGAGATTTGTTACTATAGCTATACCAACAAACCCTTCGGATACAGACATAGCTCATACTTGCAAAAAAGCCAATATAGTTTATACTGATTCTCCAAATAGAATAAGCTATCCTGGCAAAAGCACTTTTATGCCAGTATAACTTTGTCTCCACTAGCGATTTTTGTCCATATAAAAATGACACACACACACACGCACAAACCCCAACCAACATTGCTAGACTGGCAAAAAAAGTGTGTGTAGAGCTGGCTATAGTTAAAGGATTGCCAATTAATTCAAAGTAATTAATGCTTTAGTAAAAGCTAGTCTGGACATACCCTAATGTCTGTTGCAGGCCACAAAGTTTTCTGGCTTATCCTAAGGCTCAGGTAATTGGAAATCAAGAGAGTCTAGTGTAGAGATACCCAACATTGTGGGACCCCCAGTGCTTTCCCGTTGAGGAGTGGTTACTGAATAGGTGGGTCCTTTCCAGTATGCTCTTGCCAATCCAACAAGTGACCTTACTGAATACATAGCTCCCTGCATGCTGATAAGCCACATTTTCACAAGAGCTCAGAGCCAGATTTTGGGGGGGGGGGAGCGCTCAGCACCCACAACTGGGATCAAATTCTCAACAGATTTGTTCCCATTTAGACACAGGAATAAGGTGCAGATTTCCAAGATTGTTCAGTTCTCAGAAACTGCCATTGTGATGCTTCTCACCAGATTTTTTTTTTAAAAAGACTGCACATTTCTGGCCACTTATGGTGCTTAAAAGGGAATATTTGACTCTAAAATCAGCAGATTCCAGAGTCATGGCGACTGTTGTCCAGTGAAGGAGTATAAAAGCATACTTCCAGCCCAACCCTCCACTTTCCTCTCTCCTTTCATAACAGGTGCATTAATTTCCTGAAATTAAGGTTTAAAAAAAATAAAACCCGCCAAACAAATCAACACTCAAATCGGGACACCAAGAACTTAAGGTTTCTCCAGTAGCATCAGTAATAAATACCCAATTCTGATATAGCACTTTTCTTCTGTAGCTCTCAAAGAGCTTTACAAAGAAGGTAAATATCTTTATCCCCATTCTGCAGATGGGGAAACTGAGGTATAGAGAGAAGTGACTTTCCCAAGATCACCTAGCAGGCCTGTGTCAGAGCCAGAAATAGAGCCCAGGTCTCCTGAGTCCCAATCCAATGCTCCATCCACGATCATGCAGTACCTCCATTTTCCTTGGAACTGCAGTATAACTCAATTTAGAAGTTAAACTTATGACAACAAGCACACAGGATGCACAGGGTGACAGAGTTCATGCCAAATAAAAATTTGGGCTGAATATAGTCTCCATTATAATTTACAACATCATAATGTGGGATTTAACCCTACATCCAACTTTCATTAGCTTAATTTCTCAACCTTAATGAGCTAGCTGTGCTGCTTCCCAAGACAACTGGTCTCCAAACAGGTGGAGGTTTGGGGCCCACCATGCTACTACCCAAGATGCTACTAGAGAACATAGGAATTGCCATCTCAGGTGAAACAAGTGATCACCTAGTTTAGCTTCAGAGAAAGACACACGGTGACCTTGGGCAAGTCACTTAACCTCTCAGTGCTTGTTTCACTTCCCACACTTAGTTTACCTTGTCTATTTGGATTGCAAGTTTTCCAGGGCAGGGACTGTCTCTCACTGTGTGTTTGTAGAGCACACAGGGACCCTGATCTTACTTGGAACATCTAAAGTGTGACTAGAATACAAATCACTAACAACTCTGGATGTTCTGGTTAGTTGGATAAATGTCCAACCTCTTTTCCTAAATCTGCCAAGCTTTTGGTCCCAGTGGTATCTTGGGGCAACAAGTGCTGCTGGCTAATTTTGACTTGTGTAGAAAAAGTATTTGCTTTGACTAGTTTTGAATTTGTCCTTTTTGATGCCATCAAGTGCCCTTTGCTTTCACATTCTGTATTGCTTGCTGGCTCAGAGAAGTGACTTTTCAGCACAGTAACTTAAGCCCAGTTCTGCGGAAGCTGAAACAATTTTCCAAGTTGTGGCCTTCTTCCAGAGGTAGGTGTCTGGGACCAACCTGGCTATATCAGAGAAGCAAGAGGCAGATAGCTGTCGTTATCGATCCCCTCGAGTTTTCATTAAATCTGCTTTTGCAGTTTGCATGGGCAGTGACCGTTGCTGCTAATCCCAGAGCAAAGGCCAGTAGTGGAGGAATGCTGCTACCCTTTCATTATCATGGCTGTGACGTGCTGCTGAGATTGAGGGGGTATTTTTAGACTGGAGAACTAGAGTTTGAGTCTTATTAAAGTGGAAATGACATTAATACCAACAACATCCCTCCCTCTGCATCTCCCTCCTGGTTTATGTAGGTGTTGCTCATTTCCTTTTCCTCTCATCCTTCTTTAGGAAAGGAATTCAGTTCTCTTTAGTCATTGCATGGGCTCTGGTGAGACAGAATGTGACAGACCTGCTCTGGCAATGTCTTCATGCAGCTGTTGCATTTTCTAGGCAGTCTAAAGACATTGGATTGTAGGAGGAAGGGGATGTGGGCTACTAGTAGCCAGGATACAGATTATCAACATGGCTGGTTTGCTGATTTGGACACTTCAGATTATGCTGTTTAGAGAGAATGGTTACTACCACTACTGTTGATCATACAGCCTGCCACGGATATCAAGCCTACAATGCTGTAACTAAAAACAAGAGGGCCAGCGATACAGTGGGAGGAGTCAGATGAGAGGAAGGATGGTCCAGTGGTTAGGGCACAAGCGCAGGATTCAGAAGACCCAGATTCAGCTGCCTGCTCTGCCACAGACTTCCAGAACAAGTCACTTTGGGCCAGATTTTGAAATCAATGGGAGTTAGGCACCAAAACACCTTTAAAAATCTGGCCCTTTGCCTCCCTAGGTCTCCGCTCCCCAGCTTTACAACGGGGATAACACGCTTCCCTACCTCACTGGAGTGTTCTGGGCATAAACACATTAAAGACTGCGAGGTGCAGGGGGCCATACAAGTACCTAAGATAAATACATAGGAATCTGAACCTTCCTTATTCCCAGTGGACACAAAAGTCGGGGCTGGGGTATTTGGGAGTTCTGCATGTCAGCAGGTTGAAAATTTCTCAACAAAACAAAAAACAAAACAAAAATACATAGGTTTTTTGGCTGAAAACCAGAAACTAGAAAATTCTGAAAAATTTGGACTGAAAATTTTGATTTTTCATGGAAACAGCTATTGATATTTTTCCTTTACTGAAAATGAAAGTTACCAAAACTGGTTCTGATATTTCTGAGACCATTTCAAACCCTGCAAAATGGAAACAAAGAAAATTTTCAAAAAATGTTTGAAAACAAATAAAACAAACAAACACACACTTTTGGCCAGCTCTAGCATTAAGCCACTGGTGATTTCAGGTGGAGTGAGGATGGTCTACAGAAAAAGAGTCCCAAACAGCAGCCGCTGTGATGTAGGAAGGTGTAATATAGAGGAAATTCTAAGAGTTTTCCAAAACATGGAAAACAAATCCCAATTTTGGGCACACACAAAGAAGGAGCTTAATTATAACTATTGACAGTGGTAACAGGGGACCCTCGGGGCATTAATCAGGATCATGGGCCTGTTATGACATTTTAGATGGTGTGTTGGATGCAACCCAATTCCTGTGCACTCTGGGAGACCGTCCAGAGAGGACTTGGGTCATATAGGCGAGAAAGCTCCAGGGAGCCACAAGAGCATGAACTGGTACATGTTTTAAACTGGTTCACGCCTGCCATTTTAACTCTAATGACACTTTATAAGTTTAGCACACAATGTTGTGCAGGTTCTGTGTGTAACTTTAAAGTGATCTTAATCCAGTCAGTGAAGATTTCCTCCACAAGTTGGCTACATGCCGCTCAAGGGTCGTGAATTCTCCACCACTAACAATTTTGAAATCAATATTGGAAGTTTTTTTAAAAGATATGCTCTAGAAATTATGATGGGGAGGTTCCATGGCCTGTGTTGTACAGAAGGTCATAGAAATGTAGGACTGGAAGGGACCTCGAAAAGTCATCAGGTCCATCCTGCTGCACTCAGGCAGGACCAAGTAAACCTAGGCTGTCCCTGACAAGCGTTTGTCCAACCCGTTCTTAAAAACCTCCAGTGACGGGGATTTCACAACCTCTCTTGGAAGCCTGTTGCAGAGGTTAACTATCCTTAGAGTTAGAAAGTCACCCCCCACCCCCGCAATATCTAATCTAAACCTCCCTTGCTGCAGATTAAGCCCACCCTAAAGTATGGCCCCAGAACTGGACAGAGTGCTCCAGCTAAGGCCTCACCAGTGCCCCGCAGTGCAGGACAACGATCTCCTGTGTCTTACATGTGACACTGCTGTTAACGCATCCCAGAATGAGGTTCGCCTGTTTACAGCTGCGTCACATTGATGACTCGCATTTAATTGGTGACCCACTACAACCCCCAGATCAGACTAGATGATCTCAATAGTTCTTTCTGGACTTGGAATCTTTGAACAGAAAGCACATGCTAGGGATGAGCCCTGCCCCCTGGGAGCTTACAACTGGGCACAACACCAAAACACTTCATCTTAGAGAAGAGCAAGATATGTTGCAAGAGGTCACACTGAACAGGCACATTCCCCTGTCTTATTTAGACTCTCAGTTATCTTCAGCCTTCACTGCCATTGCGATATTGAGGGAAACCCATAAGATGAGGCCCTATCACTACCTTGCCATACAATTAAAGTCCATCCAAAAAGGAGCCATTGGACTCAGCTCACTGCTTCTGGTCTCTCGCTGTTGAAGGGGTGTGTTGATTCCCTGCTGACAAGAGGCTCCAGACTCATAGATCAGCCTGGGCCTCACCAACATGAGCTTCCCCCACAATGTACTCTGCAAACATAGCTCAGTCCTAATCTGGAGTGGCCAGCTGATGGGGTTAGACCATGGCTCACTCTCAATAGCTTTTCAGTCCTTGGGCCTCCTTCTCCAGACTGGTAACAAGAGCAGAGCTAGGGCTGGTTACGGTGGCAATTTTTATGATATGGGCATGGAACAGATCTCCAGAATGTGTTTGTCAGAGGCCTACTCAACGCAACCTCCGCTCTCTGACATAGCCTGGGAACAGAACCAGTGACCTCCCAGAGAGAGGCTGCACTTCCCACGCCCAGCCAGTCTCCCAGTTATCACCTCTGATGCCACGTCTAGGATGGTGACGTGGTGAGGGAGAGGTGATAGCGGACCCCTGCAGCATCACATCTCCCGATGGGTATCGCCACCCTTTTCAGAGCCACGCTAACCAACAGCAGGGGGCAACGTGGCACACTCATTTGGACGTCCAAGCAACAGGGACTGTCCCACAGCCATGAACCCTCTGATGCTCATGAAGAAGTAATCAGGCTAGAGACGCTAAAGCCATTCATTTACGATCACATTGACATGCTATGGGAGGAAGACACATTATCAGCAGTTCTCAGGCAAACGAGCATTTCCCAGTGAGCTGGCTACGTATCCTCATCTTGCAGCGGAGTATGGAAAGCTTAAAGGAGTTGCCCAAGGTCACCGAGTTTAGTACAGCACGAGCTCTGATTGCGATCACTGGGTCACACTGGATTGCCTTTCCCCTTTCTCCTGGAGTAACGTGCTCTCCAAATGGAGACATTGCACAAGACCCGTCTGTTTATTGGATTACCCCTCGGAGCAGCCTCAAACAGAAGTACGGAGACAGGAGCTTTGCCTTGACACAGCCAGAGAGTAGCAGGATCAGGCTAGTTCACGGGTGATTTTAGCTCCCCTTGTGATCAGGTGGTGATGATTCACTTTCAGTTCTTTGAGGTGAACTGAAGCAGCATCATCATCATCCATCTGACAAAACAATCTCCCCAGATTTGCTGCTCAGAGCTAGCAGTGAGGCAGCATTTGGGCTCTCGGCTCCTTTCCTTCAAGAGCCATTTTGGCTAGGCTACACGTGCAAACTAGTTAGGAGCAGGAAGGGCGTGGGGGGAAATCAGGGAAAAGGGAACTTTAATTTCCTCCAAAGAGGCTGCTGACAAGGACCAAAATACCTAACAAGAGTGCCTAACAAGAGATTAAAGCGATTCTAATGGCTTATCAGCATCACGGGAGCTGCCTGGATTGAGTCACTGGCTACATTTGAAAGGGAAAAAGCTGAATAGAGACAGCCGTGTTAGCAAGGCAACGAATGAAAAAGGGAAGGTTTCATACATGACTAGACAGACGGCTTGCACTGTGATAGATTATCATCTGCAACAGGGCTGACGGGAGAGTGACTCCAAAATAAAAGGATCCTGGTTCATCCATTAAACATCCGCTCCCCACAAGCCTGCATTCACATCACATGCATGTGCTTATTTGACCAGGGCGGTTGTCAATCGGAGTCCCTTGTGGTGACAATAGCAAACGTATAACATATTAGGAAACACGTTATCATTCTGGAAAGATCCTTTTTTTGGAGCTGGTTTAATCAAGATGAATTTAGTCTAATCAGCAGGAAGTTGGCTGAAGTGACTCAGATATTAAGGTCAGAAGGGACAATTATGATCATCTAGTCTGAGCTCCTGCATAATGCAGGCCACAGAATCTCACCCACCCACTCCTGCAATAAACCTCTCACCTATATCTGAGCTATTGAAGTCCTCAAATCATGGTTTAAAGACTTCAGGTGTTGCAATTTGATCAGGATACATGATTTTGTTCTCCCTTTGAGAAAAATGTATCCCTGCTGAAACCAATAGATTTACACCCAGGACAAAAAAGTGTTCCACCCTCCCTTCTTTTTAATGGCACCAGAAATACTGACAATAGTTTAAGATTAAAAATAAAGAATCTGATTAGACCTTAACCTCACTGATACATACAATTTTAGATAGAACTGTGTTTTTACTAGAAGAATGCATCGGTTTAACTAGATCTGATTACTTTTTAAATTGATCTAGTTCAGCTTGTGCAAACTCCTACTGTAGATGCACTTACACTGGTTTAATGCTTGCTTATAAACTGGTTGCAGTGTATCTACATCAAGAATTTGTACTGGATTAACTAGATCGATTTTTTAATTGATTTAATTAAACCAGCATTTTCTAGTGCAGACGTGATCTTGGACTAAGAATAGTTGCATCAGGAACTTCAAGCAGTTAAGAGAGAGTTGTGTCTATTAGTATCAGAGTTAGTGGAATAATTAATTTAACCTTTTCCAGCTCACTGATGGTCTGGAGCAATTTATACTATTTGTGAGTTTATTCATAATGAGAAATTTGCAGAATATTTTCTTATTGATCTCTAAGTTTACTCATGAAAAATTGCTCTTGAGTAAATCAATTATTCAAGCTGAATTGGTTAGTGTGGGATTTATATTACTTGCATTGTATTTTTGGGCTATTACTGAAAGAGCATAACTTAGAATCAGGCTTTGGGGAGGAGAAATACCCTGTTAGAAGATCCAAACTTTCCAACCTTCGTTTTCCAGCGAGTTTTCTCCAATGTTTGCATAAAATGCATTGAACGTTCCTAGCAGTAAATTCAATAATTTTATGAATTAACATTCATGGAAAACATGTCATAAGTATTCATTCAGTTTGTGGTAGCAAAATTCATTGCCACTTCCTCTCAAATGGGCAGACACAGGACTATGTTGCAGTTTGACAAGTAGCCAATAGGTTGAGAGCTCATGTTTCCTGCTGTCCATTTTAAATCTAGATCACTGGAGCCAAGGAGTCAGTTAACGCCCATCTTCCCTGCTTCCCACCTATTTCCATGTCAGGCAGAAATCTAGTAACAAAGGGGAATCTGTCCTTCAACAGCAGAAAGATTGTTCTTTCCACCCACTTACATATGACTCTGGCCTAGTTTTATGAATTGCTAATCTAAGCAGATGTTGTAGAGGGATGAAAAACAAAAGCGTGAAGGAGCAGAAAGGGAGCAGCAAAGAAATATGGAGTTAGACAGCAGCATAATGGAGTACATGCTTCTTCCTGCAGAAGGCAAAGCATTTCCCAGCATAGGTACCTCTGGGAAGTCCAAGGACAAGACCATAGTAAAAGGTGGGGGGAAGTCTAGAATCTGAATGGGGAGCTGTCAGCTATTTCTGTACTGCATTGTTCTAAGGATATAACAGTCCTCTCAGCAGATGCCAGGCTTCCACTTTCAGAAGCCTGCCAATCCACACATGGCAATTCCTACAAAACGCTGGTAGGAATTAGTCCATCTAGTCAACAGTGAGCATTTGTCTATGCCATGGCTGGGATTGGGAGCCAATTACACAACCCATTTTGCCTGAGTAGAGACAGTCTTGCAGATCTTTAGGAAGCAGCCATCAACTCTTATGTCTTCATTAATAAAATGAGAACTCTTTCCTTTGTTCATGTATGTGAGAATGAGTGCACTGGACTGGCCAGACACCGGTGAGATACATATTCTCAGTTGCTTCATCTGTAAAATAGGTAGAAGGCACTTATGGTCTGTACCTCAAAGGCTTAGATTGCAGGATTTCCACAGGGGCTTTATGTTCTAGCAAAATCACCACAGACCAGAAATCACAAGACTTTGATTGTAAGCCCAGTTTGGACACTGATTTGCTTTGATGCTTTAGACAAGTCACTTACAGATAGCTGAAACAGAGGCTCTGAGCGTAAGGAGGCTGGCGATCATGAGCCCAATTTTCAGGGGTTTGGGAAGTCCGACTAGGTGATAAGAACACAAGGACGGCCATACTGGGTCAGACCAAAGGTCCATCTAGCCCAGTATCCTGTCTTTCGGCAGTGACCAATGCCAGGTGCCCCAGAGGGAATGAACAGAACAGGTAACCATCAAGTGATCCATTTCCTGTTGCCCATTCCCAGCTTCTGGCAAACAGCAGCTAGGGACACCATCCCTGCCCATCCTGGCTAATAGCCATTAATGGACCTATGCTCCATGAATTATCTAGTTTTTTTTTTTTTTTTAACCCTGTTATAGTCTTGGCCTTCACAACATCCTCTGGCAAGGAGTTCTACAGGTTGACTGTGCATTCTGTGAAGAAATACTTCCTTTTGTTTGTTTTAAACCTGCTGCCTATTAATTTCATTTGGTGACCCCTAGTTCGCATGTTATGAGAAGGAGAAAATAACACTTCCTAATTTACTTTCTCCACACCAGTCATGATTTTATAGACTTCTATCATAGTCCCCCCTTAGTTGTCTCTTTTCCAAGCTGAAAAGTCCCAGTCTTATTAATCTCACCTCATATGAAAACCGTTCCATACCCCTAATAATTTTTGTTGCCTTTTTTCTGAACCTTTTATAATTCTAATATAATATGATGTTTAAGGATGAGCCTTTCAAAGAAATCAAAGGGAATTTGGTACCTTGTTCCCATTGGCTATTCTATGTCTAACTCTTTTGGGGCTCCTTTCAAAAGCCAGGCTTTAGTGCATTAGTGCAAAGTATTATTAGGGCCAATCAGGAGCAGACCTGAATAGAATTCAGGACCTCGGGCACCTGGCCCTGTGCCCATTCATTGCAGCCTGGGGGCCTCTGTGGACTCTTCTGATGTGAATTCTCTAGTGAAGCTATTTTTTTAAAAAAAGTGAAACATCCAGAGGAAGGGAGGGCAAAGTATCTAGCCCCTAGTTGAAAACTTGATTCCACTTTTGCAGAAGTCTCATTATCAGGAAATTTTAATTAAAAGGAAAGAAAAACCAAACCCAAGCTCAGCTCCTCCCAAAACATAAATTTCACCAGCTTTGCTGGCCATATGCTATGCGACTCATCACCATTCTACTAGGACCTGTACCCCTCCACCCTGTTCAAAATAGAGAGACTCATAAACCAGCACTGAGGTGTTCAATGCTCCCTGACTTCAGTTTGGATTGTGGGAATTTAGCAACTCAGGGCGTGGGGAGAATAAAAATTGAGCTCTTAGTTTTCAATCCCTGCTTCTTTTTAATAATTAAGCAAATTATGCAGCCTCTGAAGTTTGATATGCTTCATGCTTCCCCATCCTCCACGGGCTTTGTCTAGCATCAGATGCTGACACTTTGTTAAAAGCTTTTTTTAAAAGAAAAAAGTAGCTTGCAGATAGGCTGACACAATAAGGCTGTTGTGTGCGTGTGTGGAGAGAGACAGAGAGAATGTTCTGACAGAGGCCAGGAGCGCACAGGTGAGTTACTGGAAATCAGTAACCACGGAAACTAATGGGAGCTGACGGGAAGTGTATTGTGCCTCCTCACTAATGCTAGAATAGCTTGTGAAGAGGAGATACGGCCCCCTGCACCCCTCAACGCAGCAGGGGAATAAAAGAAAGACCAGTCCAGCTGCAAGTGCTAATACTGGGGGGGCCAGATTCCAGCTCAGCTACACCAGTGAGAATCCAGAGTAAGTTCACTGACCTCAAAGGAGTCACTCTTGCTTTACACCAGGACAAGAGGGAGCAGACCACAATTTAGAGGGTTCCTGCCTTCAATGTTGAACCCACTGAAGGGCTCCAATTCACAAACATAAAAAACATCCCTCCCTATTCACTAAGCTCAGCCAGTGTTTAGCAATGCGTGGGCTCATGCACTGCAGCAGACATGCCCTGGCTTGTTTAACGTCGGCACTCAGATTGGCACAGCTAATTCAGTTTGAGTTCTCTGCTGTGCATTGAATAATACCCTGCCAGATTCTGAGTTCGGTGACACACGCATAATGCTGATGCAACAGGGTTTCTCCAACAAGGTCCACCAGATTTACCCGGATTGGGAGTAAGATCAGAACACGCTTCAGTGATGGTTGCCCTAGTGTGTGGATTTTAAGGGGGAAAAACATTGGCTCAATATAGAGAATGACTCTCCTCTGAAACATTCTCTCATTGGGCCAATAATGCCCCATCTGCCCCAGGAAGGTAGTTGTCCCTGGGCAGGGCTCATACATTTTGGGTTGTTAATTATAGCCCCATAGGATTATTTTTTTAAAAAAGTGGGAAGGAGGGAGTAGGGCTTTTGTCAGAAACAGGAATTGGTGCCTTTTAGCTGTGCTTCTAATGTTACAGTACTTCTTCTAAAAAAGAACAGGACCTCACAAAAGCTTATGCTCAAATAAATTGGTTAGTCTCTAAGGTGCCACAAGTACTCCTTTTCTTTTTGAGGATACAGCCTAACACGGCTGCTACTCTGAAACCTGTCAGTACTTCTTCTGGAGCTCCAGGTGATGCTACTTAATAAGAGACAAACCTCAAGAAGGCTTCACATCAGTCACTTCAGACTTCACCCAAACTGCAGAGATCTCCCAAACAGGATTGGAAGCCCGAGAACTAGCATGTTCTGCTCCCTGCTAGCCTACCCACTTTTCCTAGCCCCTCTCACTGTACTCTCTCGCCGCTGAAGCTCCACTTAAGTTCTTGGGCTCAAAGTCTCAAGGGTGTTTTGTTCGCTAACTCCCAATGATTTCACTTTGCTATCTTTGAGAATCTCGGCCTTGGAGCCGGATTTTCAGAAGAACTGAGCACTTGCACGTCCTAGTGACTTCAATAGAGCAGGAGCAGACCCCATGTGCATGGGCCAGTCAGCCAGTTGCCTTGGAGAGATTTTTTTTTTTTTTTTTGACTCTGCTCTGAAGCATCAGACAGGAGGCTGAACCAGATGCCTTGCTGTGCTGATCTCCTATGGCAAATTTTCGGTTTTAAGGTTGGTAAATGTAGGCCCATCTGCCCTGAGTGGAGTTTAGTGAAAGAATTTCTATGTGGAGAATTGTGTGAATTTCACTTGTAAATGACATCCCTATCCCAGCTCAAACCATAAGTGAAGATTCCACACACAGGGCACAGGACAGCTCTGCTGCCTCTACTTTAGTTCCTGAGCTAGGATAGCAATTGCAATTCTCATGCAACCCCCTGCACGGCCTGAGCTGTGCAACAGAGATTCAGTGGGTACCTCACTGTCTCACAATGCAAAGATGTAGCTCATAGGTTGCTGGCATGGAGTCCATCTTCCTGACGCATACAGGATGGCAAATAGCCCCTGCACATGTGTTCTGCATCTGCCCTCCTCCTTATGCAGCAGAATCCCCACACCAGGAACTTTCCATGAGCCCTGATCACTTGGGTGAACATCATTCTTAGAGACCTTATTAACCACTCCCCACCCTGCTTACAGCTCTTCTGCCATTCATGATTTGTGCCCCCCCTTTTTTTAAAAATACAGATTCCTCAATCCAACCTACAGTATTTCTCCAAATATATGTTACAAAAGCCTTGAAAAATTTTAGTCCATGATTGAAAGAAACATTAAGTAATCTCCAAAAAACATACTTCACATTGTGTGTCTAATAAAAGTCACGTTTGTTTAAAAAAAAAAGCCTTGAATAATTCTTAACACTCCCAGCTTGCTCTCCTTCACACAGCTGTATCACCACTCTCAGCCTCAAGAGAGACTTCAATACACCTTCTGTTTAACAATTCATGCAAATCAATATTTCCCTGCCATGATAAGTTAGAATGAAGTCTGCATTTGCTGTGCAGAGGAAATAATTACATGGTTTCCCTTTCTGCTCCATCTTTAAAGGACGAGCAGTGAGGAATGGAATGAGCCAGTGTTGGAGAGAAGAGAGAGAAATATGCTTTTAAGGGAACATCTCCTTTGCAAGTCAAATGGAAAAAAAATATGTATCACTACATAACAGAGAGCACAGTTTGCCCCTCTCTGTTAAGCCAGTGGTTTCCACTGGCATTTATCCAGATTTACACCCCAGCATTGGCCCTCAAACATTGGTCTCTTTTTGTGATACTTAACATGCGAGGATCCCTTTGTGTAATAATTCTTATCACGGATCAGCAGCAGGATTTGAACCTAGGATCTTTCACACCATAACATTGACCTGTTTTGTACATCCTCTAGCTGGCAGCTATAGCAAGTTGTTATGCTCTCTTGTGCACTACCTGTGACTTGGTATGTGACCACGGGTGAGTCATCTCATCTCTTCGTACGTCCATTTCCCTCCTCACTTTTTGTCCGTCTTGTGAAGACGGATTTTAAGCTCCTCAGGGAATGGAGTGCCTCTGACTATGTGTTTGTACAATGCCGAGCACAAAAGGACCTGACCTTGGTTGGAGTCTTTGGACGCTACTTTAATAGTGATTTTAGCTTTATTAGAGGTGGGCTCAAATAAAAATCCTGGCTCCAAAACACCCTAAAACTGTGGTGTGAAATCGAAACCTAGATCTAAATTTTGGAAGTGGCTCTTTTATAATGGGGTGAACCCAGACATTGAACTTAATTCTTATACATCACTAGTAAGGTGCCTTTACACAAGATAAGCAAGTATCATTATCTCCACTGTACAGCTGGGGAAACTGAGGCAGTGAGTAGGGTAGTGATTTGTCCAAGGTCACACACAGGCCAGTGGCAGAACTGGGGATAGAACCTAGGGCTGAAGATTCCCAGTCCAGTGCCCTATCCACTAGACAACATTGCCTCCCTTACCAAAGCCTTGTTTTATATCAGACAAAAGCCAGGATCCCCTTCAGGAATCTAAAGGGTACAAGATTCCTCAAGTGCACTGTGATACAAGGGTATGAATTAGTAATTCTGATGAGAGCACAGCAAAGCCAATGAGGCTTAAGGAGTGAACATTGTCCTTCAGCACCGTGGACAACGCCCATCGCTGGACTCCATCACACCGAGTAGTAAGCGCACTGAAGTTGATGAGTGATGGTGTGGGACCTCTGATTGATGTCAATGGACTTTGTGTCAGGTTCTAAAACTGTGTCTCATAGTGACAGCTTGCAGGGGGTGTGCAGAGTTGCTTGGCATTACGATGCAGCATCGGCACATCTTCCACCAGTGATATTTTCTGCTATTTGTAGCCCTGTCCAAAACTCTTAGGGTTTCTTGCAAGTTGTTTAGCCACCTAAAGTCATTAGTAGACCAACACCCTACTGCACCTCATATAGCTGCTTTAAACCTTCACTGTGTAATGTTTCTTGTGTATAAATTCAACCATGATCAGATTTGTAGATGACACCAAAATTAGAGAAGGGAACAAACACAAAGGGATAGAACCAAACTGGAAAAAAACAAACTGGGCTGATGAGATTAGAGTGTCAGGGACAGTAAGTTGTCACAGGAAAGTCAGTCCTAACAAATGTAACATGCTACAAATAGGGAACGGCCTCATTTTGTTTCTTTAATACTGTCCCTGTTAGAGCCAAGTGAATAACTCAGATGACAATTTTGCCTCTTTTTCCATACAGGAGTCATCCATGAACAGCTTTCAAATCCCCTGAATGTATCCATTATGCAGTTACTTGCTAGATATGTTCTTGCTCCGTAGACTGTTCACAAGCAGTTGGTTGTAAGTAAACCAACATCTAAGGTGCACTGGCTAGGTTTGATTGGACACACAGTGCACATGGCGTGTGTGTTTCCCAATTGGACCAACATCACTTTTAAATCAGGTTTAATGTGAGATTTCAAAAGTTCACAACCCATGGAAATTCTCCATCCTTGTTGACAATGTGCTGTTCCCCAGTCTTGATATCTTTTGATGTACTGAGCTACTTATGTCCTGTTAAGATAAATGGAAGGGGAGGCGCTCAGAACATTGGAGGATGGAGTCGTAAGTGAGCATTCTCATCCGTAAACTCAACTGGAGTTGACGGGAAATTTGCAACTTCATAACAGCAACAACAAAAGGATGAAAATTCCATGAAGTTTTTAATCACAACTAAGTCATGCTTTCTTACCAGCTATAGTTAGAGCACCTCTGGCAGTCAAGTTAGCTTAGAAGTTTCCACCAATATTTGTGGAAAGATTAGTTTTGCAGCACATGCTCCGTTCTTACCCTGATATTGATGTTTCCTGTAACCAAGCAGTGTAATTGCTCAGAGGAAAACAAAAGATCAGGGCTGGAAAGTGGAGGAGTGCTCTCAAGCAATAGTCTGTAGATATGGAAGAGCGAGAGAACCATTTCCTGTAAATCCAAAGTCACAAAAGCCAGTTGAATCAAACCACAGAAGACCTCACACTAAGCTCAGAGGCATTGTGCATGCTGCTTAGCGAGGTGGCAGTTTATAAACTTTAATGTGCTTCTAAAACATGTTCTATTAATTCTCAGCTAAATAGAATGGATTTAGCACTTTACAAGGAAAGTAAATAACTGGAACTGCTAAACAGAGATGCACCACTCCCATGCCCCAGATAAACTTGTCATCAGTGAGTTTCCCCCAACCTCCTTTGTCATGTTAATATCCTCTATCATAATAAGAAAAGGAGTACTTGTGGCACCTTAGAGACTAACCAATTTATTTGAGCATAAGCTTTCGTGAGCTACAGCTCACTTCATCGGATGCATTCAGACTGTAGCTCATGAAAGCTTATGCTCAAATAAATTGGTTAGTCTCTAAGGTGCCACAAGTACTCCTTTTCTTTTTGCGAATATAGACTAACACGGCTGCTCCTCTGAAACCTGTCTATCATAATAAGGATTCCTAGCCATGGCAGAGACTCAGTTTATACTATTTACTTTAATGACCTCATTTGTCATCTTAACTAGCTTGTTTACTGCTGGGACTGTATTATCATTCTGCCAGAAGTCCTCATTTACAGTTTCTATTATTTTTTTTAAACATTACATTTCTTGGAATTTCATGCAACCAGTCTATGAAACTCCCATGGCAAAAGAGGACACAGATGTATTTGGAGTTTTGATGTAGGGGATGTTCCCTCCCTGTCCCGTCAACCTCAACTAAGTGTTCTCCCACCCCCATATCATTCTGCATCACTGTTCTTTTTTCCTTACTTTTCACTTTATGTCTTTTAATCTTTCAAAAGATACACAGCTGGTTATGACATTGTAATGTTGCCATAGAATTTCAAGTTGTGGGAGGAATTTTAATTTTGAAGGTTTTTTGGGCGGAGGGGGGGCGGGGATGGGAGGGTAGTAATATTTTTTCCATCTGTATCAGCTGATTTGGCCATTTTAAGCTCATTCCTCATCTCTTGTCTTTGCCATATCTGAGAGCCCTATACCCTTGGATTAGATTGCATTTCTCTTTCTTATGAGATGTCTCCAATCTTGACATGCTCAGTAAAAATCTGATGTTAATTAAACCATTTAAATAGGTTTGGAGAGAGCATAATATTTCATGTTTCATTATACTGTGTATTATGTGGAAAAGCTAGAGTAAGATAGCAGGCCACATTAAAAACAAACAAAAATCTTTGACACTCCAAACAATGAGGGAGCCATAGAGACTGGCCATGTACAAGATTTAATTACCAATTACCTGTTGGTGATCTGTCTCAGCAAACCATGCTCAGCGTAACTAAGCCCAGGAATGAGCCATGTGCATCTCTGGGGAGATCACAACTTATTTTTTGCCTTTGACTGACCTTCTCCAGCTGCTACTCCCCTCCTGGCTTAGCCTCCCGCCTCTGAGGTCAGAGTTCAGGCAGCTGTTTGCCAAGGCACCCCTCAACAGTCACTCCTTGCTGTTTCCAGTTATCTTAAACAAAAATCAGCTGTGTTGGGCATAGATCGGGTGCATATCCCAACATCAAGGTTAACCAGAATAGACAGACATAGCTGGATAGGCTCCAAGCTTAGAGTCATTTTGATGAAACAAGATGGAGACACCTGATAAATTAAAACATTCACTCTCTCAGGCTGGCCGAAGCCTCTCTCTTTCAGCATCCCAAAAAGGCAAATCTGTGACTAAGGAAGTCTGCATACCACAGTAGCTCTTTCTGGTTTATAGGAAAGCCGAGTGCCATTTTTCTCCCCAATCCCCCTGATCGAGGGGGTCCCAATACTCATTAGCTCATCAAATTAACATGCACATCTCATCCTTTCTTCCAGCTCAGATGATCAATAAGCCACCTCTTCTTACACGGTTCCTTTGCATGCAAGCACATTAAAAACACTCCTATAAACCCATCAGCAACAGGCCTTTCCTCCCCACCAATGATCCCCAATGTACTAAAAGAGACACTTATTTACTAGGCAAACCTTTGAAGAACTTAGTCTAAAATTTATCATACAAGTTATTCATACATTAAAGTGCAAGAGCATTGGGTTTTGTTTAATATGGTTTTAAATGAAAGAGCTTAAGGAATTGCATCACTTCTTCATAAATTTGTCATGGATAAAAATCCCCATTTCCTACATGAAAATGCACCCCCAACTTCCAATCAATTATTACTTTCATGTGGAAATAAATAACTTACTAACTTTAACTGCTCACAGAGAGCATCTAAAATTTGGATACCTGTAAGCTAACTTGACAATAACGTGACTAATTTTTTTTTATAGGTTAAGGAAATATGGGCAAGTGTATACTGTACTTACTGGCAGGACACCAAAGAAGTATGTAGGAAAGGGATGAAAGATGTCTCAATAGCATCCCCAAATGGTTCTGTCTGAGTCTTGCTCTGGATGATCATGCCTGGGCAGCCCAGATGACAAAGCTGATAGAGATCACACTGTAAAATTAATTTAAAACTTCAGTTAATTACAAGATTACGAGCCCCGAAGAGTGACAAGCATATTTGTGAACCTTTCAATCATCTTATGCCCTATTAGTACAGCAATATAGAAATGTTAGAAACATTGGGCGTGTAGGAATCAAGCCATCTGTTTTCCCCAATATACTTAAACACTTCAGAAGTTGAGCCCAAATGTTATGTTTTTTCTATACACAAAGAATAAAATGCTCTCAGTGACAGTTACCTTTATTTTAGTCCAACAACAACAAAATAGAACAGGAGCAAAGTGTCAAGGTGGGAGCGCAATGTGTGTGCCTCCAGCATTCTGCTTTCAGCTGAGCACAAAATGGCTCCCCATTTCCGCAGATGGCAAAATCTTTTGAGATTTAAAGGTGCAGTAGACAAGATGTTGCTCGACCATTTACATAGTTAAATATGCTACATGTGTTTTGAGAGCGAATTTTGTTCCATCTCTGAATTGGTATCATTTCTCTTTTGTGCTGGCTTAAACACCTAGATTCCCTGTTTCAAGCTCAGTTATTGGGAAATGATTAGAAGCACAAAATCATAGTCCCTGCTCTCCAAAAATCTGAGCACTTTAGACAAGTTTGTTAAGACTCACAATCCCTCGGTGAGGTAGAGAAGTACTAGCCCCATATTACAGAGAAGGAAACTGAGGCACTGAGAGATGAAGTGATTTGCCCAAGATCTTCTAGTGAGTCTGCAGCAAAGCTTGGAAAGAACCCAGAACTTTCACTTTCCAAACAAAGGCCATCCCATTTTTAAACCCACTCTCACCCACCTTAAAGGCCTCCCTACTGGTAATTTATTTCCAAGTAGTGACTCTCCCCGCACCATTTACACCCAAACTTGCTATTTCCTCCTTTGGGGTGGGGGAATGTGGGAGGGGGAAGAACCACCGAGATCTTGCAGTGTGGCCTAGAGTTTATTACAACCCTATTGCTTGGGTGAACAGTCAGCAGAAGCAGTTTCCAGAGGCATAGCCCTGTCCTGCTAGCTATCAGATAAATGGGTTGGTCTCATACCTATGGCTCAGCATTCTCCTGTAAAGCCCTCTGGCTAGCAGATGGCTGGTGAGAAGATTAACGTCGGGGCTACATTTTTAAAAGTACAATTCAATTTATGTTAGAGGTGTGTCCAAAACAAACTCACATGGCTGAAAACTTTGTAAGATACACTGAGGAAGTTTAAATTTGAAGTCAGATTCAGACTTTTTGGATTGTGCCTCTTTGTTTACATAGGCTTGGAAGGATTAGAGATTTTTAAATCGGTAAATATCAATTTCACTGCGTACTCAAACTGATGAAAAAAATATTTCCATCTGTCAAGGCTAATTCCCCACTCTGGCACTTTGAGTACAGAAGGTGGGGGCCCGCAAGGATTCTAAAAATTAATATGGGCTACTCCAGGCTGGTATTAAACTCCCAAGGTTACTGTGGCCTTGGATTGGTAGATGCTTCCACCATCGAAGTGCAGAACCCCTTTGAGAGCCCGGGAAGGTGCACTTGGGAATTCCTTCCTGTGGGGTACGCTCAAGCCCTTTCACCCCCCCTTCCAGGTAAGAGCTGAGAAAGAAAAAAAAGGAAGTCAGCTGTTGCCACCAGCTAATTAAACAACATGCACAAACCTCTTAAGACACAAAAACCCAATTCTGTTCTTGAAAAAGGTAAATTGTATTATTAAAAAAAAGAATACACATCTGGGAACTCAGGCTATTGCTAGATTTTAAAAGAGCAACTACAAGGATTAAGCACCAAGAATAGCTTTCTTAAGGTCCAGCTTAAAGGTTACAAGCGAAACAAAGCACCTGGGTTAGTACAGAAAAGTCCACAAGCCATGAAGAAATAAAAAAGAGAGAAACCTAATTGCATCTTCCAAGACATTTCCTGATCTTCTTACATATCTGGGGCTTCAAATGAGCAGTTTCTAGGTGTGATACCAAGGATTTTTCATACCTGGCCCCAAGCTTCTTACAGCATCACTGCTGCCCTGTCCGCCTCTCCCCAGGAGAACAGACAGACAGACAAAAGGGGAGCCTTTGTTTCAAATTTTAAAAAGTTCTAGCCTTCCCATAGGCTCTTTTGGCCAGGTGCCCACTCACTTCCTCATAGCAGTAGCCTTTGTAACCCTTTACAGGTAGAGCAATTAGAGAACAGCTACTAAGAGGGATTTTATAGCTACAGGCTGGCTGGGTGTCCATAAAAGGGAGCTACTTCCCTCCCTTCATTTATCACACCATCATAATCATTAAAATTTACAGAGAGGCAAAAAATGTTCTGCTCGAGAATTTAAGAGTTGGATTTAAGGATATTTACTTTGTATATTTAGACATGTGATGTTGACAGCTTGTGCTTTAATAATTATAAACAGTTAACTTTCTGGAATCAATGTCTACGGTCATTAAACAATAATTATCTGACTCTCCCATAATTTCCCACAACTGTAAAAAATTAAAAGTGGATGCAAACTGAAAAAAAAAAAAAAAAAGATAAACAATAATCAGTATTATCCATTGAAATCCTAAAAAATAAATGTTGAATTCTGCCAAACCTATGGGTACGTGAAGGAATGTGGGTGCCATTTCATTTCTGGACATTTGATTAATAGAAACACTCAAATCAGCTCTGCATTGTTTTCCCCAAACCCTGCCCCCCCCCCCCACCCACGCATCGAGTGGTACAGGCTCTTCATGGTGACTGCTACTCTCTGTGCCTGGTGGATTCTAACATATGCTGTCTATGGAGAGAGAGGAATATTTGTCATCACAGCGGGTAAACGAGTGCTGGATGTAATGAATTTAATAGCATGAATTATTTAGACACAGTCAGGATTGCCATCTTGTTACACAATAGTCGCAGCAAGGATTAATTTATAGCTACAGCTAACGAATTTTATGGGAACCTTGTTCGGTTAACAGTGGAGATGCCCTGGAATCCCCCATCCCCACCCTTACAGTTCAACCCCGAGACCCTGAACTCTGGTACCAAACTCCTCAGTTGGCTGAAGATGTAATCTCTCCCCCAGGGCTGGGCAACGAAGAGGTGGCACTATCAGCTGGCTCCTCTAGGACTGAAGCCTGCATCAGGATTTGCTTATGTGGGCCTTTACACCTGTACAAAGAGCCAGGGGGATTTTGCAGCAGCCGATCCCCAAACAGGATTAGGGCCTAACTTTGAATAGCTTCCAAAACACTGTCATCTTCTGCTCTACGAGCATGGCAAAGACAGCACCAACATGCTGTACACCCAGGCCTCTTTAAAGGCCTTTGCTCTGACTAGTCTAGCCCTTTTACAGGCAGCTCAGAAAGCCAGATGAGACTTGCTGGACCCTTCAGCTTGCGGAGCAGGAGTACAGTCCTTTGGGAAGGCCACCAGCCAGAGCTGGAGCAAAGCATTCTGGACCCCAGGCTCCACTCCTGAGGCTCCAACCTCTCTCAGCTTGGCAGTGACCAGCTACATAAGAACCATCAGCTGTGTTAGTGAGGGACATGGCACTACTCCTTGGCTGGGCCTTTCTGGAGCTCTGCTCCCTGCGTTCAGCGCTGTCTCAGAGGACAGAAGATTCAACCTCCACCCACCTGAGCATAGTACTGAGCGTGTGTGTGGGGGGGAGGGCTTTGTCTGCCCCCTCCCAGCATTGCTACAACGGGGCATGGCAACAGCAAGCTGCAACTCCCCCCACGCCCACTACAGGGCTCTGTGGGGGTGCTGTTAGTGTGAGTATCCCAGAGAAGCAGATTTCAGAGATCAGTGGGGTCGTTCCGACCTCTGAAGCGATTGGTTCAGGCTCTCTGCAGCTTTAGGCAGACACTACTGCATCAGCTACGCTTTCAGTTCTTCACCTCCCCATGGGGGAGAGAAATATATATTATTAGGTTGTCTCCTCCCCACTCTGCCGAGGTGGCACAGAGGAGGAAGGTGCCCCATGTAAGTGGAGGGGGGAAGCAAAGCAGAGTAGAAGACTGCGAGGAGTTTTTGGAGGGAGCAGAACTAAAGGCCGGTGGGGGTTGAGGGGAGAGGAAAACGCTGGGCTGGGACACACTGATGTGTGTATGGATTGGAGAGAAGAGACAGTGAGATCAGCTGAGAAACCAGGGGGCTGGGACTGTCTGGACAAAGACAGTGGGACAAGGAGCTTGGGTGGGGCATTGAGATTGGCTGAGAAGCTCAGAGAGGGAAACTAGAAGCCTCTGAGATGGAGCAATGTGGTCAGGGAGTGCAACTGTTGGCTGGATGGGAAGGAGACAGAGAGAGAGAGAGAGAGAGATCAGAAGAGTGGCCTGGAAGGGGGGAGCTGAGTAATTGGACAAGGAGATTTGGACTGAGATGGGAAGATCTGAAATGAAGGCTAGGGACTTGTCTACACACGCAAAAAAATCAATGTGAATTTAAAGTGAATTAACTATCCCTTAGGCTAAGATTTTGTAACAGATATTTTTAGTCATGGACAGGTCACGGGCAATAAAGAAAAATTCATGGAAGCCTGTGAGTACTGTCATGGATGGTTATAAACTGTTCAGGAAGGACAGGCAGGGCAGAAAAGGTGGAGGAGTAGCACTGTATGTAAGGGAGCAGTATGACTGCTCAGAGCTCCGGTACGAAACTGCAGAAAAACCTGAGTGTCTCTGGATTAAGTTTAGAAGTGTGAGCAACAAGAGTGATGTAGTGGTGGGAGTCTGCTATAGACCACCGGACCAGGGGGATGAGGCTTTCTTCCAGCAGCTCACAGAAGCTACTAGATCGCACGC
Source organism: Eretmochelys imbricata (assembly GCF_965152235.1). Taxonomy (NCBI): domain Eukaryota; kingdom Metazoa; phylum Chordata; order Testudines; family Cheloniidae; genus Eretmochelys; species Eretmochelys imbricata. The sequence goes on along the minus strand of NC_135593.1, from coordinate 7,168,833 downwards.
CCTGGTTCTCATAGGTGACTTTAATTTTCCTGATATCTGCTGGGAGAGCAATACAGCGGTGCATAGACAATCCAGGAAGTTTTTGGAAAGCGTAGGGGACAATTTCCTGGTGCAAGTGCTAGAGGAGCCAACTAGGGGGGGAGCGTTTCTTGACCTGCTGCTCACAAACCGGGAAGAATTAGTGGGGGAAACAAAAGTGGATGGGAATCTGGGAGGCAGTGACCATGAGTTGGTTGAGTTCAGGATCCTGACACAGGGAAGAAAGGTAAGCAGCAGGATACGGACCCTGGACTTCAGGAAAGCAGACTTCGACTCCCTCAGGGAACAAATGGGTAAGATGTGGATGAAGGGAAAGCAGTGGATGTATTGTTTCTTGACTTTAGCAAAGCTTTTGACACTGTCTCCCACAGTATTCTTGTCAGCAAGTTAAAGAAGTATGGGCTGGATGAATGCACTATAAGGTGGGTAGAAAGTTGGCTAGATTGTCAGGCTCAACGGGTAGTGATCAATGGCTCCATGTCTAGTTGGCAGCCGGTGTCAAGTGGAGTGCCGTCGGTCCTGGGGCCGGGTTTGTTCAATATCTTCATAAATGATCTGGAGGATGGTGTGGATTGCACTCTCAGCAAATTTGCGGATGATACTAAACTGGGAGGAGTGGTAGATACACTGGAGGGCAGGGATAGGATACAGAGGGACCTAGACAAATTGGAGGATTGGGCCAAAAGAAATCTGATGAGGTTCAATAAGGATAAGTGCAGGGTCCTGCACTTAGGACGGAAGAACCCAATGCACAGCTACAGACTAGGGACCGAATGGCTCGGCAGCAGTTCTGCGGAAAAGGACCTAGGGGTGACAGTGGACGAGAAGCTGGATGTGAGTCAGCAGTGTGCCCTTGTTGCCAAGAAGGCCAATGGCATTTTGGGATGTATAAGTAGGGGCATAGCGAGCAGATCGAGGGACGTGATGGTTCCCCTCTATTCGACATTGGTGAGGCCTCATCTGGAGTACTGTGTCCAGTTTTGGGCCCCACACTACAAGAAGGATGTGGATAAATTGGAGAGAGTCCAGCGAAGGGCAACAAAAACGATAAGGGGTCTGGAACACATGACTTATGAGGAGAAGCTGAGGAAACTGGGATTGTTTAGTCTGCAGAAGAGAAGAATGAGGGGGGATTTGATAGCTGCTTTCAACTACCTGAGAGGTGGTTCCAGAGAGGATGGTTCTAGACTATTCTCAGTGGTAGAAGAGGACAGGACAAGGAGTAATGGTCTCAAGTTGCAGTGGGGGAGGTTTAGGTTGGATATTAGGAAAAACTTTTTCACTAGGAGGGTGGTGAAACACTGGAACGAGTTATCTAGGGAGGTGGTAGGATCTCCTTCCTTAGAAGTTTTTAAGGTCAGGCTTGACAAAGCCCTGGCTGGGATGATTTAATTGGGGATTGGTCCTGCTTTGAGCAGGGGGTTGGACTAGATGACCTCCTGAGGTCCCTTCCAACCCTGATATTCTATGATGTGTCGGTGACTTTTACTAAAAATAGCTGAGACAAAATGGGGAGGGGGAAGGCTCCAGCACCCATCACTGCTGGGGCTCTGGGGCTCCATGCTGCCCACAGGGGCTGGCAGCTCAGTTGCGCCAGAGGGCCCCCTGCTACCTGCAGGGGTTGGGAGCTGCGGGTCCTCAGCTGACAGCTCCAGCACCACTGCCCCAGGGCTGAAGTCACGGCGATCTCCAAAATGCATGGATTCATGACTTCCGCGACCTCCGTGACAAAAATCGTAGCCTTAACTATCCCTGATTAACTCCATCTGTGGACACACTTATTCTAGAATAAGTGTGCCTTATTCCAAAATTAGTTTAATCCACTTTGGGAGTGGATTAAGCCAATTCAAAATAAGGCACTCTTATTTCAGAATAAAAGCATCTACATGTGGAGTTAATCAGCAATAACTATTCTGGAATAACTTCCCCTGTGGACAAGCCCTAAAACTGGTATGAGAAACTGGAGGCTTGGAGACTGGGGCTAGCTAGATGAGGAACTTGGAGTGGGGAAGACACAGGACTAGAGCATGTTAGAGAGGATGGGGCAGGGAACAGGCAGAAGTGTCTGGGAGAACTTTGCCCTCTCGAGCCTGTAATGGCACCCATGTTTCCTCAGTCTCACCCTTCTTCTGCTGTCAGCAACACTCCTTGTTTATTACAGTCTGTGTATTCTGAGGATTTCCCCCAGCAAATATCTGTGAAACCAATGGACAATTTGTCCCAACCCTGTGGAGTCCTAGTCCACATCAAGGATGACAAGTTACTATTGTTATCAATTACTCCAGTAGCTCAAACAGCAGAAGACTGTGCAGCAGTGCTAAAAGGTTCCAGCCCAGCTGATGATCAATGTTGGTGTCAAGATAATCATAGAATATTAGGGTTGGAAGAGACCTCAGGAGGTCATCTAGTCCAGCCCCCTGCTCAAAGCAGGACCAACCCCAACTAAATCATCCCAGCCAGGGCTTTGTCAAGCTGGGCCTTAAAAACCTCTAAGGATGGAGATTCCAACACCTCCCTAGATAACCCATTCCAGTGCTTCACCACCCTCCCAGTGAAATGGTTTTTCCTAATATCCAACGTAGACCTCCCGCACTGCAACTTGAGACCATTGCTTCTTGTTCTGTCATCTGCCACCACTGAGAACAGCCGAGCTCCATCCTCTTTGGAATCCCCCTTCAGGTAGCTGAAGGCTGCTATCAAATCCCCACCTCACTCTTCTCTTCTGCAGACTAAATAAGCCCAGTTCCCTCAGCCTCTCCTCATAAGTCATGTGAGTGCCCCAGCCCCCTAAACATTTTAGCTGCCCTCTGCTGGACTCTCTCCAATTTGTCCACATCCTTTCTGTAGTGGGGGGCCCAAATGATGCCACATGATGGAATTTCTCACCCCACAGGGGTTTTGTGAAAATAAATTCATTAATATTTGAGAAGCACTCAAATACTACAGTGCTGGACATTGTAGAAAAGTTAGTGGGGAAATTAAGGAAAATAATGTTTTTAGGGCATGTTTTGAATTTAGAGTGCAGTCAATAAAACGTGTCCATATCTTGAACAACGAGGAGAAAACAAAATAATTGAATAGCTGCTCATTAAGTGAGCGCTGTCCATCCTGTGCATTGAATAAGGCAGGAGGCCTGTGGTAAAGATAACATAAGACCCTGTAATTAAAAATCTCCTCAAGACAAAGCATAGCTGTAACATGGCAAAAAACATTAAAATATCCAGTATGTATCAGGGACAATGTTTTGTTTCAGATTTGGTTCTAACAAGGAGAAATTTGCCTTCAACCTTTAGATTTGCAACAATCTGGGTGAAAGTGATCATGGAATAATAGATTTTGTGATTCTAAGGAAAGGAAGGACTGAGAGCAGTAGAATAAGGACAATGGGCTTCAAAAAAGCAGACTAACACAACTCAGAGAACTGGTACGAAAGATCCCATGGGAAGAAAATCTAAGGGAAAAAGGAATTCAGGACAGCTGGCAGATTCTCAGAAAGACAATATTTAAAAAGTTGCAATAGCAAACTATCCTGATGCAGAGGAAAGACAGGAAGAGGCCAATGTGGCTGTATTAGGAGCTTTCTGATGACCTGAAGATCAAAAAGGAATCCTATAAAAAGGGGAAACATGGACAAATTGCTAAGGAGGTGCACAAAAGAAATAGCACAAATACATAGGGGCAAAATCAAAAAGGCTAAGGCAGAAAATGAGTTACACCTCCCAAGGGACAGAAAAGGCAATAAAGAAAGATTCTTTACATACATTCAGAGCAAGAGAAAGATTAACAAAAGTCTAGAACGTCACATCACATGACATCAGAAAGGCTGAAGTATTTAATGCCTATTTTGCTTCAGTCTTCTCAAGATCCCTTCCAGCCCGACATTTCTCTTATTCTAGACCGCTTACCCACAAAGAGGGCAAAATAAGGTTGCGCACACAACTTTAATGTTGGCATTTACTCTCTTTTGAATGACTGACCTTTGCAACTTTAATAATGTTCTTTTAACTCAGTTTGCACGCATGTAACATTTAAAATGAGAGCTGAGATCGTCATATGACTCCAGGAGCCCTACACTTAGGCTTATTCTGCCTGTACTTTAACAAGGCCCTGGCCAGAGACCCCATTTTAATGAATCCCTGCTTGTGCGTATCTCACCAACCGCAAAAAAATTGAGATTACTCCTACAAATTCCTGTTAAAGCATCTTTAAGTCTCTTTTTGAGCATTTTTACAGTACACTGTTTATTCTGATAAACAGGCTGATGCCTAGAGTTTCTGCATCTTCACACGCATTATTCACCCAATAGATGGCTGATGCACGAAATCAATCTTCATACAGTAGGAACTCAATTCACATTAATGACCGCAAGGTCCTTTATAATGCACTGTAATCTATTTTGTAAAGCTATTTCAGATGGAATAATACGAATCCTTGTAACAGACCTTGCTCTGCTGTTAACTCTTTGCTGATATCTGAGGAGATGCTGGAAGTTGCAAAGAATTCAGGTGTGGGGAGGATCAAGACCAGGGTTTTCAAGAGTGACTAGTGATTTTGGGTGCCTGGGTTTGAGGCATTTTTAAGGAGCCTGATTTTCAGAGGCCAGGTGCTCAGCACTTTCCCAAAACCTGGCCCCTTTAAGGTGTCTCAGGTTGGGCATCCAAGAACAGAGGCATCCAAAAATCATTGGGTTTTGAAAGTTTTGGCCCTCATGTGTAACAGAGAGAAGGCGTGTTACTGACCCATCAAAACAGCTATCCCCCTCTCTGTCAGGTGAATGTATTTCTCGCACTTTCAAAAAGTCTGTGTTTGACCTAGTTAGAAACCGCTTTGTGGTATGGCACAAATCACTGGTTGGTGACCCCATTTGGGTCAGTTCTGCTAACAATCACCTCCACTAAAACATCCCTGCAAGCCAGAATGAAGCGAGCTGCAATCTGATGTTCTCCCCCCTTCCCCTAAGTCAGATAGAAGAATTTGCCTTCCCCAGTTCTCAACTACTCTTAGCAACATTTTAACCACACACTAGCTGTTAGCAAACAGCATTGATAGCTGCCATCATGATTCAGGCCATTGAAATCATCACTGCACAACTGGGACACTGCTTCTGCTACCACTGAAATCAACAGGAACAACAACAGCCTCCTGACTAACTGCATTTCAGATGGCATGTCATCTTCCTGGGGCCAGGTCACGTGTCCTCAATAAGCCCTCCTCACTTTCAGAACCTGTCTCTTGTCCCTATCGATATTACTGCTGCAGAGTCTGGCCAACTGTATCCATGAAAGTAACGCGTGTGCCACCAGGGCCATCCATCTGCTTCTTCCAATCATGTGTTGCCACTAGAGACTATGTCCTCCTCCCCATCACACTGCCACCCTGCCTGTCCCCACAAGTTCTCCCAACAAGTCTTCTCCCTATGAGCCCCTTCCCCCTAGCTGCCTAAACCCACCTGTACACCCCACTCAACCCTTCCCCTCCTCCCCCTACCACAGCTGTCCTTCCCTCCCCATGTTGGCCACCCCCTACCTTTCCTTTTCTGTGCTGAAAGGAAACACACATCACTGTAAATTTAACCTTATGAAAGGGCTAATCCCAGGGTGCTGACTCTGCCACTGGAATTACTACAGCTCTAGTCTGTTTTCCTCCAGCATTAAACAAATAGTCATTTGCAGCTGTGTCTAAAGTCATTTCCTTCAGTGCAAGGAGAAGTATTTCTTCTCGCTGCCTTGATTTGGTGAGTGGAGTTTGTACAATGAACCAGAGGCATTTGTGTTTTGCTACATGTGGTTTAAAGATACACAGCTCCCTCCCGATTCTGCAAATACCAAGAAAGTGAGAAGATTAATGATCTAGCCAGGCCGGAAATGCCCCAGGTCAGGACTTTTAGCCCTATGAAAGGCAGTATTAGCATTAAAATGCTATGAGCAGGCAAGGGAAGTGGAGAAAGTGACTGTGGTCAGCATCTAGGTGAGGAGGAGGGAACTGGATGGGCGAGACTCACTGCTGAATTGTCACCGGCAGAAGGTGCTGCCATTTCAGTACTTGCAAGAGGAAACAGAAGAATCCTGTTCTTCTGGGAGATGGGACTCAGCAGCATTGGGATGGCAGTGCCAGTGATCACAGGCCTGGCTCTGCTGCAGAAAAAGGGTCTGCTTACACTGCAGTCAGAGGTGTGACCACAGGAAGCGTACCCGGACTAGCTAGCTCAAATAGCTGTCAGTGAAGCCATGGCAGCATGGATTGTGCATCCCTTCCGGGGACCCTGGGTTTGTACTCAAGTGGCTAGTCTGTGCTGCCCTGGCCTCACGGCTATTGTTATCTGCGCTAGCTCAGGTGTGTCTACATGTGTTGCAGAGGCATCTCTGATTGCAGCGTAGACATACCCAGTCCGTCACCTGCCTCTCGCTGCCCTGTCACAATCTCCCTACCAGCCCCCTCTAAGTCCCGTAACCTGAGTATGAAGGAGTTGGGGCTCCCTTCAGTACTCTCATACCCTTTGGGTATGTCTACATGGCATTGTAAACCTGGGACCAGACTCAGGTTTGAGCCCCAAACCCCTACTGTCTAAACACAGTTTGTCTGACTTTGTCTGTCAGCGAGCGACTCAGGACCTGGGTCGTCGGACCTGCCCAGGAGGGTGGATCTGAGCCTGAGTCCTGTTGTGACTCAGGTCCAACCCCCGGCATTTTGCAGTGTGGATTCGGCCCTAGTCAGGCCTACATAGTGCAATACGGATGGATTAGCACAGCTTTGAGACCTGGGTCCAGCGATTGCAAACCCAGGCTTAAAACGCAGCATAGATGCTCAAGCACAGCCTTGGAAACACCAAGACCACAAGCCCTGGTCCTACTGATCTGGATTTACAATGCAGTGTAGACATTCCCACAGAAACATCCAGCTCCCACCTGCCGGGCGTTGAGGTGAACAGAAGGAAAGAGACAAGAACACACCCCTCTCTGCCTCACTCCTACCATCACCTGCCTCTTGCTGCTCCACCCCATCTCCCTGCCAGCCCCCTTTAAGTTCTGTAGCTTCAGTATGAAGTGGGTGGGGCTCTTCTCAATACATGCACTACTTACACTGGCATACGATTAAGGACCCGCTTTACCAACCAGCACATCACACCAAAACTCTGCTGCTCCCGTGTCAACTTCATGTTGCACAGCTATCCTGAAATTTTCAAGACTGGGCATTACATAGGAACTTGGGCAAGTCACTCAATCTCTCAGAGCCTCAATTTCCCCATCTTCAAAATGCGTACAACAGCACTGCCATCCTCCTATTGTTTGTTTGCCTTGTCCATGTGAATCCCCATTCTGCAATCAGACCAGCTACTGCAATGCCCTGGGCCTGTATAGAGGTCCCTGTCAAGATCACAAGTGCAAGAGTCTGTACTAATGAATCTCACTACAGTTAGGTGTCTCAGCCCATTAGACGGCAGGGACTGTCTTGTACCATTTATTTGTACAGCACCTAGCACAATGAGGCCCTGATTCTAAATGCTTTTACTTGTGTGACAGGGCCCAGTCAAGGACTTGGGGGAGGGGCGGAGAGGGGAGGAGGGAAAAAGACAAACTGTTGGGCTGGGATCTGCACACACACAGTCCTTGCTCCATAGAGCTTAACACTCTACTAGAGAGGGGTGCCTTTAGGCTACTGACAAGTTATTATTAACAAGAACCATAGCTTGTGGATATGCAAGTATCATTTTGTTTTCTGTGTACTGCACTTTTAAATGTAAGGTCCCTCTGCTGGGGGAATAGTGTAATGAGGGGGTTTAGGAAGGGGAATCGCAGAGGGACCCATGCAGCACCCATGAGCCAGAGTAGAGCATGCATTTGTTCTTCACCTTAATCACCTTTCCTAGCTGGGAAGGACATGTTTAGCTCTAGGACAATGAACAATTCTAGAAATGCACCATGACAATGTAACCAACACCTAGTGGTTATATGCATCAGGCTGGGGGTTACAGCAACTTCCTACAGTACAGCTAGGGTAGGGGGCTGCAATCTGGTGCTCCAAAGCCTGGCTTTGGCTTCCCACTTAGGAGCTGTCTCTCTCTCTCTGCAGACAGCCTGCAAAGGCAACAGTTCAGCCCTTTCCATCCCCCTTACCTCCAAGAGAAGGTCATGATCTTCCTTGAGGCCATCTTTGCTTTCTAGAAACACAGAGGCTTTTCCTCTTGCTCTGTCCTTTCCAAAGGGAAGCCAATCATCTCCCTTAAAAAAAAAAAAGGCATACAGCTATGGGGAACTCTGAATGGCAGGCAAAGAGAGCACAGGGCATGGTAAACCAAGCATTCAGGCAAAGAAGTGGCTACCCCTGCTGTTTAACTTGACTGAAAGAATGGTTCTTTTCTGCACAGGAGTCAAACTCAGCTTTCAACTGAACAAGCAAGAAACTCACCCCCAAAGTCCTTTAGTCCCTGAGTAGCTGCTCCCTTCATCACAAATGGACATCAAAAATCACCCAAACAGGGCTATAACTTCCACCTGGCTTCTGCAGGCTCACTGGTGAGTTCTGTGTAACTCTGTTCCCTCAGCAGCAATCAAGGGTTAATTCTCTACAGCTGGGTTACTTGGCAGAGGGGATGAGGGCCACCAGCCAGCCCTCACTACTTCTTAACCCCTTATTGGCCCTGAGTGCAGCCCTGTGGGGAAGCTAGTTGAAAATTAGTGTGGTGATTTTGTCAGAAAATTCCAAATTAATTTCTGGAGAGAGCAGGTGGGTGAGGTAATATTTTTTTACCAACTTCTATTGGTCAAAGAGACGAGCTTTTGAGCTTACACAGAGGTCTTTCACCAACAGAAGTTGGTCTAATAAAAGGCATTACCTCATCCACTTGGTCGCTCTCATATTCTGGGATCAACAGGGCTACAACCACGCTACAAACTAATTTCTGGTCTGTGGCTCTCAAAAGGGAGCTTTTGTTTACTCCAGTTTTTTCCCCCCCTCACAAAAACGTGTATTGAGAATTTTTGGTCTTGAAAAATCTTACAATTCCCCCTCCCCCACCTCAGGGTTTCCACTTTGGAAAGAAAAGGGAGGTGGCGTGGGGGCAAAACCCCATTTTATTTTCATGTTTGGCTTTGGTTGAAAAAAATTGAAAAATTTGAATTCATTTTAAAAAGGGGCCTTTCTCCCCCCTCCCCACAAGGGAAAAATGATTCATTCACAAAAAATTCAAGCAGTTCAGAGGGGTATTAGGGCTATTGCCTGTGACAGTCTGGGGCAGGCTGGCGTCTCCCCCTGAACCTCTGTGGGCCAGAATCTCCCTCCCCTATTCACAACCACTTACTTCATTAAACAGCCTTCTGTTCTGTTTCCCATAACTCCTTACAATAGGTAAGATTCTTGGAGATGCCTGTGGTCTCTGGAACATTGGCACTTCTGAGATGTAGCTGGTATGTTATATTTAGGGCTGGGTGGGGAGATGGTTCTCTTGTCCTGTGAACACGTATTACTCAGCCCACGCTGTGCCAATCCACAGAGGATATAAGTCTACCACAGCTAGCCTTGGCTTGTTAGGTTGAGTCATGCTTTTAGCTCTGGACATCCCCAGGGTAAATCCCTAGTGTGTCAGCCAAGACGGTGGCCATCACATCTACCCAATCAGAGCTGGACTAGCAAATGCAAGCCTGATGGCAATGGCAGAAAGTGTTAATTTACGTAACTCACTGCCACATGATATTAATGAAGTGAAAATTTTAGAAAAGGATTTGATATTTATATATTTATATGAAGAACTATATTCACATTAGAAAATTATATATATGTATATATGAGGCTTAATTGATGAACAAATAATTCACTTTTCAGTTTGGGGGCTGAACCAAAATAAATAATTAAATCAATTGGTTCATTTCAAACCTAAACTGATCTTTTTTTGTTTTTTTTCTCACCAAAATGGGGAAAAAAAACAAAAACCAAAAACCCCCATCTTGGATAAAAAACCCTACTCATAATGAAACAAAACACCAAAACCTTTTTTTTTTTTTTTCATTTTGCTTTTTAGTTTTTGGGTGGCTTTCACCTTTTAAAAAAGTAAATAAATACAGCTACATTTCGAAATGAAATGCCATTTTGAAACAAACAGTCAAATGGGTTGTTTCAAACTGGCTGAAACGAAGCATTTTGACTTTAAAAAAAATCAATTTTTTTTCTGCAGAAACTATTCACCACCGTCAGCCCAAATTCACAGATAGTCTTGGTGCCCCCAAAATATTTTTTGGTAAATTTATTATTCACCAAAGCAATTTTGCCCAACTGTAATCTTTGTCTCCCTCCAAAGTCATGACTTGGCCAAGTCAGAGCAGCCACATGGGTGTTGAGGCTGCTCAACATCTGGTCTGAACAAAATCCAAACTTCCCCAAGCTGGTGGGAACTTGGACCTGGTGTTCTAGTTCATGCAGTAATGGAAAAAGGCCCAAGTTGCAAACCTCAGATGTGGATCCAGATCCAAAGCCCTTTGGTATCAGATTTCCAGTTTAGGCCCTTCCTACTCTGAATGGTGTGAACGTGCCCATATTCTGAATGATTGCTGGAGGTTTAACTCTGCAGTGCTGGCTATGCTCATTTCTGGATACCAACAACATAATTGCTAATGACCAAAAATTCCTAGGAACTCCATTCCTGGGGCAATTGCAGATACTGGTGTGTCACAGTCAGCAATCTGCCCAAGATTGCCCTGCATTTATTTAGCTGGTGTAACACAATGGAAATTCCTGGTTCGCCACTGAGCTACTGTATGTCTTGTTTAAAAACAAACTTGCATGTTTAGAAATTCCTTAAGAGCTGCATCTCCTAGCATATAAGCACTTTCCTGGAGCCTTTTGTTTTGTCAGCTGGATGCTGACAGTACAATTGTCCTTGCAATGTGCTGCTCTGTCAGTTTGGAAAGTGCTGATCTCCCTCTCTAGTGTTTAAGGTCCTCTAGCCTAGCGGCCCATTACTATATCTCTCAGCTGTCTGTCCCACATGAAAGGTGTGTCCTGCAGCTCAGACCTCTATCTATCTGTGGCCCACGCACAAGCTGCTAGGTGCTCTCTTGATTTACCCAGTGATGGTGCAATGTACAATAGGGAGTGGTTCCCTCACAGTCAAAGGGGAACAAGCTAGATAGGACCTTCTCACTTCTGGATCCATGACCAGTCTGATTCTCAACTCGTCAGACTGGCTAGGACTCTGTAGACTGCACTTCAGACCCTAGGGACATTATGCCATGTGCGGAGCAGCCTGGGGTACAGAGATTAGCTTTCAGCATCACGGGCATAACAAGTGAATAAGTTTAGGATTCCCATGAAGCCCCATAAACCTCTGCATAACTCAGCCCAGGGGACAAACTCTCCAAGGTGCTGGCGTGGACTCTGAAGTGTGTTGGCTACAATGGAGTGGAGACTCTAAGATACAATAACTAAGGGCTGCAGTGCATTTGGAGAGTTGTCTGCTCACTAAGCTCCAAAGAGCAAAGAGGGGTTGCAGGTTCATTACTGCACATGGGCACGGTGGAGTGGGGTGGAAGGCCCTGTCTGAACTCTGTCTGGTTTTGGTCACCGCTATTAATCTTTGAGAATTAGAATTAAAGAAAACAGCAGGCAAGGCCAGTCCGCTTGGGAAAAGCGGCTGAGCTGAGGGGGACATGACTGGCGGTGAAAAAAATGTCAAGGGAAAGAGTCATGCGCTGGCAGGGAGATTTCTGTCTGTATAGCAAAGATCTAACTAGTAAGAGCGTTCCACTGCTGTCTCTGCAGAGGGGCTCAGGGCAGTTCATAAGCGTTAATGAAGCCACATCCTGGGAGGGAAGTATCCTTGTCCCTGTTGTACAGATGGCTCAGCTGAGTCACAAAGAAGTGAAGGACAACATTGAAGTGTCCACTCAGTGGGAGCATCTGCAGGTGCTAATTATCTCTGCTGAGTCCTGAGATGTCTCATGTTGAGCACTCGAAACGAGCGGGCACATTTGAAAGTCTCAGCCAAAGTGACTTGCTCCAGATCACTCTGAGCAGGTATTAGGTCTCAGGAATCATGATTTCTAGGCTCTCAGCATTAGACAGCTCTCCCTACTGCAGATACATTCCAGACATCTCTCCAGCCCCTGCAGTTACCACTGCAGTAAAGAGCCAGAGCAGCTAAGATAGGAAGGGACAAAGAGTCCTGTGGCACCTTATAGACTAACAGATGTACTGGAGCATGAGTGAGTGAGTGAGTGGGGATTCACCCATGAAAGCTCATGCTCCAATCCGTCTGTTAGGTGCCACAGGACTCTTTGCCGCTTTTACAGATCCAGACTAACATGGCGACCCCTCTGATACTTAAGATAGGAAGAAAGCTCTGTGAAGTCCGATGCAACGAGTTTGAAGCACTTGAGAGAGTCCTTGAGAGAATGGGACTGGCTAACCCAGGAGTGCTCCACTAAAGGACAGGTGGAATGCTGCTGCTGTATATTAGAGAGAAGGCTATTGTTATTCGGGTTTTTCAGAGCATCTCAGCCCATCTGTAGGCTCTCACACTGGGGAGAATAATTAAGACTACCATTTTGGCATGAACATTTTTAGTGAATTTCACTATAGAGGTGTGGAAAAAAAAGATAAGTCAAGGAAAGTCACCAAATAATACAGTTCTCACTATAGCAACATACACAGGAGTAAAGTGGGGATGCTGAAAGGTGAGTGAGTGGTGGTGGTTGGGTGTCCTACTGTCCTGAGCCTGTCTCCCAGCTCCAGGCATTACAACCTGGCACACGGGGTTGCAGCACCACTCAGGTTTGGTATGTCTGCCCCTCCATCTTTGGGGATAGACAGCTAAACCTGAATGGTTCTGCAACTCTACGCACCAGGTAGTACCCCACTCAGTATGGGGGACTAACCAAATGCATTTTTACAACCACTTCCAAGATTTCACAGACTCTATTTAAATTCACAGTTTCTCCAGGACAAAATCATAGCCCTGCGTATAATAATTAGTAGCATAAAATGTTGGATCAAATTTCCCCCTAGTGGCTGGCCCCCTTACTAATGCAGTCGGCTACTTACCACTAAAGGAGTTACTCCTTCAGCTGAAGGTCAAGAGGCTTGTTTTTTTGGTGCTGAAGGTCATTGATTCCCACTAAAGACTGCTGTGTCTGTACGTGTGCATGCATGGTCCATCATATTGCACTCATCTGTAAGAGTTACTGCCCACGGTCCTGGAAGTCTACAAATGCGCCCATCATCTAACAATATTCAGCCCCTTCTAAGCACAATAAGCAACAGGAAGGATACACTCCGAGCCTTTAAAAGATAACTATGTCAAATGTGGTTGTACAGCTTGCTTAAACTATACTACTTGAAACTTAAACTACTTTAACATTTCTAGATGGAGTCATTTTTTAAAGCATGCTCCCATAACAGCTGAATGGCAAGTATAATAAAAAGCCAGGAAGCTTGGGTCTCATTCAGCATATGATCCATTAGAAAGAGGCTCCAGAGAGTTTGGTGTCATGGAGGCAACACTGTTTTGTGGTTAGAGAAAGGGGTGAGGGCCACCAAAAATCAGGACTCCTGGTTTTCATTCCTAGCTCTGCTAAGGATTTGCTGTGTGACCTCGATCTAGTCATTCAACTTTTGTGCCTCAGTTTCCCCAACTGTAAAACATACAAGATAATAATTCATACATTATAAGGCCAGAAGTGACCTCTGTGAGCATCCAATCTCTGTGAGCATCCAATCCAATACAGGCTGTATAAGACTTCCCTGAATTAATTCCTGTTTGAATTAAAGCATGTCTGTTTGCATCTCGGAGTCTTTGGAGGTTGAAGTATCTATGCATGATAACAGATGCCAGAGACATTGTCTTGAGCACCTCCAGGTTAGATAAGGTCAAATTTAAGAAAAGAGAGAGATTTGGCTGCCTTGTGCAGCCCACAGAGCAGAGCATGGTTCATTTTGCGGGGACAGATTCTGTGGAGCCTAACTGGAATAAAGGTCAAATTTTTAATGAAACAGAAGTGTAGCATTCTAAATTTAGAAGCACTTGTAATACTTTTAAAAAATTTAAGTGCATCTATAGCCCCAGGGCGATGTTTCACTCTCTGTGTTTGTTCTCAGTGGGCCAAATCCGGATCCCATTGAAGTCAATGGCAAAACTCCCATTGAATTGCAATGGGAACCATGTTTGACTCACTGTCTTTTTTAAGTTTCAGAGTAGCAGCTGTGTTAACTTCCCCTTCTGTTGCCCATTCAGGAGACTGTTACATACGCATAAATGAGATATGCTGTGTGCATTTGATCTGTTGATGCTGGCAACTCTCTTTCCTCATGACCCTCTGCAGGTGCAAAAAGGAAAGGTTAGGACTTGCAGAATATCTGATTGAGATTGACTGAGACCGTGGGCCAGATCCTCAGCTGGTGTATATAGATTGAACTCGATGTAGCTATACTGATATACATCAGTTGACTATCTGGCTCGGTAGTTCTAACACTCTTCTATTGAAATACAGTCAGTGCAGCGCAGACATCTCTGCTATGCTCTCCAACTAGAGCGCCCACATCTGAACTGCCGTCCAACTCCGTGAGACACCACGCAGCGACCCAGCAAAGAACTGCAACGTGCCTCGTAAGCCATTCCCTATTCGTGCTGTGCCGATCACCATTGACTGTGAATGCCTTGAGATCTTTGGACTGAAGGTGCTACAGAACGCACAGTGCGTTATGGTTATGTATTAAGAATGCTCAGACTAAACCCATGCCGCAATTTATTTCTTAGCCAACAAAATGCTTGAATTGTAAATAATCCACCTACAAAATCCCTTCCACTTTTCAACCACGCGGAACACAAATGCTCACAATACAATCCTGGCGTTGCCAAGGGAGGATGGATGATGCCTTGTATTGTTGCTAGGGTCTCAACAGCTCACTGTTGCTCCTGTCAGTCACTTGGGCCCTAATAAAATCTACCTCACATCAAAGGCAAGAGGAGTGGAGCTGTATTGTGCTACTAACATGTTTCTGGGATAAGCAGCAATTGGGGATTTTTCATGCCCTCTGTCAGGCCATTCCACTGCCATTAAGCACAGGACGTGACAGACTTGGGGTAGCACTCTCTTTGTTGACTTGTATAGAACCAAGAGATATTAATTTTGTGATAGCATTGTATTAAAACACAATCCCAGTGCCCCTGCTCCTGCAAACCCTTTCTATAAGCAGCGGAGGCTATTTGGGTCCATTGTTCTCAGCCTGTACGCGCTCTGATGCTGGAAACAGATGCAAGAGGCGGCCTGTCCTCTCAGAGCCCACCAGGAGCACTACACGAAACACATCCAGTTTGAAGTCAGTTTTTGTTACTCATCCCCGTTAAGCCGTGCCAACGAAATATGGCAATTTCCCTGATTGGTCTGGAAATCCAAATGTGCCAGCTTCACTTTATAGCATTACAACACTTCACGGATCCAGATGAAGATCTCAAAGCTTTTCGTAAACATTAATGAAGCCTCACAGCACCCTGTGGAAGGCTGAATGGCCTTATGATAGAGGCAATTCATTGCTCTGCCACTAAATCACAGGTATCCCTTGTGCTCAAGGGTAAATGGTTTGATCTCTTTGTACCTCCATCCCCCACCTGTAAAACTGGGATGACAGCACTACCTTGCCTCATAGGAATGTTTGGAGGGGAAATGCCTTAGGATTTCCCCTTCTAAACCAAAGATGCACCTGAAACAAAACATGAATTCAACCACTCCCAATCTTTGGGGAAGTCTAGATCCCCCTCCAAACCACAGGTAGTCGTAAGTTCAATAGAGGATGGAACAGAAGGGAGTCGTCATGCCATATTTACCATAGCTGTGGGGAGGAGTCTCCATTGCTATGCATCGACTGTGCGCGTCACTGGTGTTGCATGACAGCCAGCTTCATTTGCGCAATGTTAGTACTGCGCTGTTCTAGCCAGCATAATGGATCCAAATAAGAAGAGCAAAGCGAAACACCCCCAGCCTCTGGGGAAATTCAGATCTCAGGCTCAGCTCTGCGGAGTAGGTGTATCCCTCCGTTGAAGAACAGAGGCTCTTGATCCTAGTCTGCATTAAGATACGAAACTTCTCAGACAACTCTGAGGGAAGATTCTCTTCTAGGGCTTTCAGCAGCCGGTCACTGGGATCAGGACTCCTGGGTCCTGAAGGGAGTATTACGTAAGCCAAGGGGGCAGAGTCAGCTGCCAGGACAGTTCAAATGAAGCCCAAGCACTCAAATCATCAGCAGAGAGTCTCCCATTCTCCATAAACTGGGAGGATAATTTCTAGCTACTCTGGAGAGCCCCCTCCTTGACCCTCTATCTCTCTGGCCTACCAGGCAGGAACCCTTATTTCTGGCTTCTTGTTAGTCACCGGCTTGCTCCCAGTTTTAAGGGGCCCAAGGGCTGTAACAAGAGCATTGGGCCACACATACCTGCTCCAAGACTCAGTGCTGTGTCACAACTGTCTAGTAGCTACAGCAGAGGATTGAGAGTTGGGGTTCTAGGGTTCATTCCCAGCTGGGGAAGGGTGTTGTAGAGACATTAGGACTGCAATAGGGACTTTCACATTTTATACCTGGCTCTGCCACTGACTGTGTGACCTTGGTCATGTCACTGAACCTCACGGTGCCTGCTATCTGAGGTGTGAAATAAGGCTGATTAACGTAAAGCAAACCCAACCCATGTCAGACACCAATAACAGGCTTGTGACAGAGGGCACCACTCCCTGCCAGCCCTGCAATCGCCTCCGGGTGCCTTCTATTTTTACTAAGCAAGTGATTAACACTTTGGGCCTGGTTTGTGTGCCCACTTCATATATTGTTCACACGTAATTTACTCTTAACACCTCTCAATGGCTTCTAAGATAGGTGTGAAAGGGTTCCTAATTTAGACAACCACATGCTCTGATAGGAAGAGGGGAAAACAGGGATGCTGTCAGCACTTGGGCTTACACAGGGGAAACCAGATGGCCCTCATCCATTCTGCCATTTACGGGCAGAGGAATACAGTCCAGTTCCCCAATTCTTCGCAATTGCTGTTTGGTTTCTGCTTTGTCTCTCCCCAGCCCCAAACATGTGGGAGTAAAGCCAGTTGAGAAGAGAACCATGTAAGCACAAGGCCCAGTTCTTTCAATTTAGCCCTTTGTTTAACAATTTAGCAATTGTTTCCTGCGAAGTGCTCTCTTTCATGGCTGATCTTATGGTTTCAATAGGCTTTGGATTGGGCCCAGGTCATCCTTGGAACCACCAGCATTTACACCAAAGTCCATGTTGGCAGGAGGTGGGCCACATCTCCAGCCGACTTGGAAGCCTCCACCTGCGATGGAGACATTTGACATGGAAACCTAGGTGCTGACTTTACCCAGATCCTAGTGTTTACGGACAGTTACAATGAACGTCAACAGTTAGCTTTCCTCTCCCGTGTCACACTGGTTATTAATAGTCCCACATGGAAAATAAACCCCAGACACTGTTCCTGCGATGAAACATGCCAAGAAGAAGTTGGCCAACTTACATCCTAGATATTGTGATCTTGAAAGGAATTTGGATGCTTGCATTTTGGAACAACACGTACAAATACTTTGCTGGGGCCATTTGGAATGGGGATTTAGCACTTCCTGAGAATAAACATCTCCTTTCCCAGCCTTCACTTTCTCCATCTTCTGGAATTTTTCACTTCATTTGGACCTCATAGTCAAAAAAGTTCTTTCCTCAGAGGCAGAGTGAGACTGGAAGCCTCCTGTCAGATAGCATTACTTATGATAGAGTGAAGTTCACTTACCCAAATTACTGATAAAAAGACTAAAAAAATGGATAAAACTATTTCACATAGATAAGCAGATATTAAATGAATTGATGTGAGGTGACAATGATTTAGTGAAAGCCCTTAATTCACTACTCCTGTTGTAATCAGAACCTGTGTCCCCCAAAAAAGCCCCTTCCCAACCTCAAACACTCCACTATTCTGGATAAACAGGGGCCAGACAGCATAAGGAGAACAGAAATGAATCATTGGTGTAACAATTGAAGTCTGTAGGATTACACTGGGGGGAGGGGGCAGTCACTGTACTGAATTCAGTGGGTTTGGATCAGGGAAAATCACCCCCTAAAATCAATAAGGTATAGACAAGGGGTGAATTCAGGCCAATGTTTTCAATAAACAAAAGAAGTCACCAGTTTAATTGCCCCCGCCTCCCACCCTGCAAAGTGAATGCAACTTTTTTGACAATTTGTTTCATATGGTTTTTATGGCCCTGAAATCTCAGTTTTCAAATGGCTAATTTTTGTGAAACTCCAGGGACCCGAATGTTATTCACAGTGAAGTGTGGGGAGCAGGGATGGGAAGAAAGGAAAATCAATGTCACTTTTTTGGCCTGAAGATTCATACTTGTGAATTTTGAAAAGCCTGTGAAACATGGAAATCACAACTCATTTCCCTCAAAAACCACATGGCACAGAGGAGTACGGAGCTGGGAAACCAGGAATTACTGTGTTCTGTCGTCAGAGTGCCCCCTGCCTGTATGATTCTTGAGAATGTTACAAACATGAGTTAGTATCAATGTCTCCATTCTACAGATGGGTAGACTGAGGCACAGACAACATGACTTGCCCAAACTCATATGGCAAATCAGTGTCAGATTCTCATTCTGGTTGTACAGATTAGACCTAGCTCCAGAACACAAATCTCTTCATGTAAACTGTTCAATTTCTCTCTGCCTCACTTACCAAACCTACAAACTGGGAAAAATACTGACCTTCCAACCTGAGCTGCAGTCAGCTTGAATCCCATATATTTTCAGACATCCTTGCTCCCATTTTACAGACAGGCCTTGTCTACACTAGAAAAGATTTGCTGGAGTAGCTGTACCAGCAAACGAGCCTAGAGTGGAGATGCAGCTTGTACAAGCAAAAGAGTGCCGTTGCTGGTACAGGTTATACCAGATGCCCCACCCCAAGAATATAAGGTCTGCTGACAAAAGGATAACTATGTCTATACCAGGGCTTTTGATAACACAGCTATGTCTATTAGGGGTGTGATTTTTTTTCCAGTCTCCTAACTGACATAGTCCTGAAACTATGAAAGCAAAACTTCTAAGTGTAGAACAGGTCATAGGGGATGAGATATGTAAAGAGGTGGGTGGGCAGGCCAATGTAGTGGTTTCCAAACTGACCATTCACTACTGGGTGCTCGCTGGTGGCCCATGGACGAGGGCTGGACACACGGCACTGGCTCCTCCTTTTGGTTTGCAGCTGTCCAAGCTTATTAGAGTAGCGATAAATATTTTCTGGACAGTGTTGCCAACCCAAGAAGCTAAAAGCAAAAACCATGAGTTAGACACCCTCATCACAAGATTGGCCCCCAAATCCTGAGATTTTTAAAGATTATGTTGCATTTTTTGGTCTGTCATTTGATTTTTGAACATCCTCTGCCTCTTCTTAGGTGCTGGAACTAAAACGGGGGAACACCTTGAAGTGATTTCCGTCATATACAGGGTTTACAGTTTGGTTCAATGGCTCTAAGCACCCCCCACCCTATACAAATTGTTCCAGCACCTCTGTGCCTGTTCCCTGTGTGTGTGACAAGTGTCACTTTTCCACATGGGCACCTGTCCTCCTATTCACAATCTCAGAATGTCTGTATGGCAACTACTGCCACTGCTGATGTGGAAATTTCAGTAGATGAGTTTGCAAACCTCTAGTCTAGTGTGTCAGGTGTAGCCTGTTCCTAGACCTGGGAGCTGAGAGACTTGGGCTGTGATTTTCAAAGCCCAGCTTGGGATATCTTAAAGGACTTGGATTTCAGCAGCTGCCTCTGCATTCTCTGAAACTCAGGCCTCTAAGCTGTTTCATATTGGGCACCCAAAAATGGAGGCACACAAAATCACTCGTCATTTCTGAAAATCATGACCCCTGGGTTCTGTCTCCAGTATCTCGCTATATTTGGTTTATGCACAGTGCTGCTCACATTAAAGCCAACGCATTGATAGGCTAGCAGTATGGTGCTTATTTCTTGCTCTTTATTTTGTATTTGGATTCTGTTCTGCCTCATGCAAAATGACATTGGTCTAAGCACGATGGCAATTTTTCCTTTTCTTTTTTTTAACTAATGTCACAAATGTGGAACTGGGTGGAGCTACAGAACACTCAATCAAAGAGATTATTTTGTTGCACATTTCCAACTTTGCTACAATTTTCATTGTATTTTATTCAGGACATCCATCTTAAAGAACTGACACTGAATAATTTAATCTTTGGCAGGTTTAGAATTAAGATGCAGTTTTGTTAATTTCAAAAGAACATCCGAGATTGGGATTGGAGGATCACATTAGGGACTGAACATATTTACCAAGAAAGCTTCTGTTTCAATCAGTAACATAAATCTTTGCCACTCTTTTTCCTCTCTGGGTTCTGGTAGTATGGGAATGGAGGACTCTCATTACAGCCTGGAGAGAGTCCCTGGAAAATCATCTGGAGAAGGCGAATATTGCAGAGAAGCTAATGCTATTCAGCTGGTCTTCTACTTTATTCAACACAGAACTGGGCTACACTAGCTCTGGCTTCTACACATCAGAGACTGAATCTGCAAACAGTACATAACTCCCACTTAAGTCAACATGAGTTTTTCATATTTGATGGATGCAAGCACAGATTCTGATGTTCCTCACATTGTGGACTTGATTCTTAGCTGGCAATTGACTTCAAGAGCACTATGGCTGATTTACACCAGCTGAGAAATCTCGCTCTGTATCTAATTTTCCATGAGCAAGGCTTAATTCACTCCTTCAAAGCAGGGAGCTCTCAATGGTCACGGTCAGCAGAGGGATGGAATTCCAGATTGCAGTCTCCCTTAAAGCTCGTCTTTCCTTGCAGGAGAGGGAATGGTTACAAAGTGCATATCCAAAGTAAGAACAATGGGAGAGCTGAGAATGGGAATGAAACCTTCTGTCTTTTGTGCATCAAGGGTGAAATTCAGCTATTGTTAGATGGTCCATTGCACCACTTAAGGCCTCAAATATAATTTATAAATCTGAAGAAACAGCTTTTCTGATGGCCCTGTACAGAGGTGGATTTCAGTCTGACTGAATGAGACCCTCACTGAACTCAGTAAACAAAAGATTAGAGCTGCTTGGAAATTTTTTTCCCCCCTCCATGGAAAATTTTTATTTTGGTGGAAAAAGTCAAAAGGAAATATTTGGATTCTGACGTGCTCTCAGGATGCCTCCTGGGACTTGCAGTCCAGGTGCCTCATGCCCCTGCTCTTCTCAATCAGCTGGGTACCTTGGGTGGACTACATCTCCCATGATGCCTCCTGTGATCTCCCTGGGTGAGCCACTGTGAGGGATCTGGGGAGTCCCTGACTGTAACACACCATGGGAGATGTAGTCTGACTCAAGAACCTGGCCCATAAAAAGAGGATGGAGCGTAAGACATCTGAACTACAACTTCCAGGAGGCATTTTGGCAGCATTTATGAATGATTTTGGGGGGGGTTTCAGCTGAAACCTGAAAGCATTTTGGTTGTTCAGCTTTAACAACAAAAAGGTCCATTTTTTTTCCAGGAGCCAAACTCTGCAAAAAAAAAAAATTATTCATTTTGCCCAAACCCAATTTTCTATTGAAACAGATGCTAAATATTCTTATATTAAAATCCAAAGGCCAAATTCATCCTTGGTGAAGCCTGCAGTAATTTCCATGGAGGTACATCAAGGACAAATATGGGCTATGAGATTTGGAAAGTATGTCTGTATTCAGTATTGATATAGCATTGTTTTCTGTAGAAACCAGACCCATGGCTGGTGGAGCTTTGCTGATTTACATCAAAGTCAGCAGAGCTACACTGATTTACGCCAGTTGAGGATCTGGCCCAAGGTAGGTAATTGTAGGGTGCCATTTACCCCTGAGTAGAGCAGCTTGCACAAGACCTGTGCTCCGCTTCAGTCCCTCTAAAGTCCTAGTTTCAGAATTGCTGTGGAATTCAAGTGATGTCCAGGCTTGCGCTGGACTTGTGGGTGAATTTCATCCCTGTTAAGTATCCATTCCACGCAATGTATTGCAAGATTCAGAGCTGAGGGCCAATTTCTCCCATTCTCCCACCCGCTCAGCAATGCTGGGTCTCCAGTATAACAGGAGGCGTGGGTCTTTGACTTTTGCTATGTATCTTTTATTAACCATTGGCTGAGTCCCAGCCAAGAGGCAGTAGCACTAGACACTTGCATGGGCAGTTTGCTTTCTTTTTTCCTCAAGATCCATTTTATAGAGAGAAATGTGTCTGGGTATCTATTGGGTTAACAGCCGGATCTGCAAATTCTTCTGATCTGCAGTTGAATTATCTAACAATCAAAACTGCTGGGTTTTTGCATTGATCTTATCTTCCTAGTCGAGAGGTCAGAGATTAGCAGCTTGGTTTTAATGAGCTGTGTCCTGTGAATTTCATAGTCCCGTCAAGTCTAAAAAGGGAAACCCACAGGGGAAACATTTTCATTTTGTTCCTCTTTCCTGGACCGTTTGTCCCACACATTGCATGTGGCAGTTTGCAGCTGGTGAAAGGGAAAGACAATTAACTCATTCCCTACACAGGCTTTTTATAATAAAATATTTATTAAGATTGGGGCTCTCCTCATTTGAAAAAGGGAACAGTTTGCTTTACTATATGCATGAGATATTATATTACACAAATATACTGTAGCAGCTGCCTCAAAGAATTAATGTGGTGCCTGTCTTAGAAAGCCACAAACACAATGAAGATATCATGAACAGATAAGAATCCATAAATGCTCTCTCTCTAACCCAGTCTTACACTTGCAAATTAAATATATGCAGAACTACTGCCTACCCACTTTGCCCCAAGAAAATAAGGGCAAAAATACATCACAGATGACACCTAAACCTTTCCATTTCAAAACCACTTTATAAAAGTGCAGCTTGACTGTGGGGTTTTTTTTTAAGTTATGAAAAATGTGTCGTGAGTGCTTTTAATTTTGCATGGCCAAAAGTAGCTGTTAGACCAAAATCATCATTTGTACAGTAGTGTTTCTTAAACACCTTTTAATTCTCTCAAATGTGGAGCAGGCCTGATGTTCCATTCAATGTAAAGTAGCAGTAATTGGATTGGGTAGAAAATTGAAATTTCTGTCCTTGCAAAATTCCATTGTTTCAAATATTCACCCACTTACTGGTGACAGAGAAATTTTAACTGGGGGTATTTGGAAAAGGAAGATATAATTGATGACTAGATCCTCAGTTGATTAAATCAATGTAGCTCCATTATATGCCAGTTTACACTAACAGAGGTTCTTGACCTATATTAAACAGCCAAATCCAGAGCAATGTGAAGTTCCCTTTTTTAGATCATAAGCTCTTCCGGGCAGGGACCATGCCTTTCTATATGTCTGTAGTGCACTTAGCACATTTTGGGTGCTTCTGTGGTATGGCTAATTACTCCCAATGAAGTCAGTGGGAATTGAATTGCTCATCACCTCTGAGGATTCCTTATTAGGATGCACACCGTTGATTAGCTTTCTACAGCTGAGATTTCCAAGAGTGACTAGTGACTTCATGTGCTTCCATTTTTGGGTGCCCACCTCAAGACATCTGGAAAGGGCTTGATTTTCATAAAGAGCTTAGCAACTAGCCTTTGAAAACCCAGGCCCTGCTGTAAGGGGTCTTACACTAAGCACCCAAGAGTGTGAGTCGCTTCATATAACCTTGGTTTACACACACCTTTGAGGATAAAGATTGGTTTGAGCTGATTTAGTGCCAAATTCAGCCTCGCTTAAGCAAATGGAACTCTCACTGAAGTCTCTTGGCACATTAGTCAGTGACAGATGGCAGCATTAATTACACAGCAAAAACTCAATTCTTCTCTCACATGTAGTGGTGTAAGCCAGGAGTGACTCTGTTGAACTTAATGGAGTTGTGTTGCTGTGGAACTGTTGTAAGTGAGAGGAGATACAATTTCCTCCTCTCTGTCAAGGGAGACAGGTGGTAGGAGGAAGAGGAACATCCTCTGGGCTATCCTGTTGCTGATGAGGAAAATGGCCATAGGACCAGAGATCATCCACCATGTAGGTGGGAACAGACTGCAATCCTTATGGAAGGAGCTAACACTACAGAGCATAAGGGGCAGGAGCCAGTTACATATCTACTGGGGATGTTCTTACCCTGAGGGAATCACTTGCAGGTGATTTCTACCTCCTTTGTGCTCCCCAGTTGGATTACTAGTTCTGTTTGTGGCTCCTTGACCTTTTTGAAATAAGATGCTCATCTCTCCGGTTGGAAAGGTTTGATACCTCTGCTGTAAAATAAGGGGGCAGAAGGATAGCTTGAGCTGTGAAAATTACTGTCCGTGGTGCTGAAAGATCTAAAACAGATAAATCTTGCCCTGACCAAAAGTTGGTGCCCCAGCCTACTTCAGAATCTTGAGTTGAGGCATGTCTCAGCTCATCTGAATCCTATGAAGGTGCAAAAATTGAAAGGAAGGGTTGATTTAGGCTGATATAAATACAGGGCAGCATCATGGCTGCGGTGTGTCTGTGGAAGTCATGTTGGACTGAGTCAGGACTCTGCGTTTCAGTTCAATTGACTTGATATGTGACCTTAGCCAAGACACTACACTTTGGTCTTTGCAACTAGCTTAGCTGTCCACCACATTTATCTACAGGCATGTTGAACAATCTTCACTGGTTAGAACAGGTAGACATGATCATATATCAACTCAAGGGTCCCAAGGATATAAAGAAGGCACTGTCTTGAATTCCTTTTTACAAGGCTTTCCTGGAAATGATGGAATCTTCTCTAT
Organism: Eretmochelys imbricata; assembly: GCF_965152235.1. Classification (NCBI taxonomy): domain Eukaryota; kingdom Metazoa; phylum Chordata; order Testudines; family Cheloniidae; genus Eretmochelys; species Eretmochelys imbricata. Next base: position 7,144,014 of record NC_135593.1, on the reverse strand, counting down.
TTTGATTTAATAGGGAATTCAAATTATGCTAATATTGACAAAGTTACCATGGATGCAATAACAGTCCCTTCAGTGACCACAAACAGCCTAGAGACATTTTGTTCCATGACACAATTAGCCTTTTTAGGTGTGTTCATTTCGTTAGCATAACAACAAACCAAAGAGGAGCTGAACAGTTCAGACACTCGTGATAGTCCCTAGCCGATGATTTAAGTAGTCATTGTTTGCTCTGTGTGTGTATTTTGGGGCTCAGTGAGGATAAGGGATGATAGGATATTTTCTGATGGAGCTCTGTTTATGGTTCACATGGGTAGCTCCTACCTCCAGAATGGAGCAGAGGATTGAAATGGGAACCATTCCCCCCTCCCTTTGCTGGTTTTCCATTGTTCCCATATATTAGCATCTTTTTGGCAGCATGTTACATAAGATCAGGAGGGTAAGGTAACCCACTTCCACCTTGACCCACACTTGCCCTTTCAAAAGTTAAATAGAGGGAGGAGGGTTATGATCACCCACATTACTGAAGTTCATGTACATCAACAATAAAAGCAATACTGGCAAACTCTAGGATCCCATATAAGGTTCTTCTGAGTCAGCTTGTTATGGGCTTGAACGCTGCATGAAGATGCAGAATTGCTGCTGAGTCATGCTAGTAGGAATTGTCTCTGGAGAAAGTGAACTGAGGGACAAGGGCAGAGGAAGCCTAATTAAAGAGAGAGGGGCTTACACCATAAAGTTCTGATCTAGATCTGGATTTCCCCAGTAAAAGAATGTTTTGGTTCATCTCCAAGATATTTAGCTAGAAGCACTTGCTTGGTTCTCAAGTAATCTGAATATTATTAGAATTACTGTAGCATGTAGCAGCTACAGCTGAGATCACGGGCCCATTGCATTAGGCCCTTGACAAACACATTGTAAGATACAGTCCCTGCCCCAAAGAATTTACAATCAAACAGACATGACAAAGAAAGTGGGGGAGACTTGAAATATTTGGGCTTCTCTGTACAGTGCACTAGTCCACACTAACAGGGTTTAAGTTTAAGTCTGCACCAGTGTGGTTCCCGCTAATTGGGCCATGTGGACCCTGCTTGTGTGCATATTAATGTAATACTGTAATTAGTGTAATACACAATAGGGAACTTTCAGTGCATACCAGCAGGATCCACATGGACTGTTTAGTGCAGACTAAAACTTACACCCCCACTGGTGCAGAGTAATGCATTGTGTAACAAGCTGTACTCTTGTTTAGAGGAGAGCTGAGGCCCAGAGGTTAAATGACTTGCCCAATGTCACACAGAATTGTGGCAGAACTGGAAATTGAACCCAAGTTTTCCCCAAGTCCCAGTCCAGGGTCTTAACCTCAAGTGCATCTTTCCCTATATGGAGATTTCTGAAGTAGTTTTCCGTGCTTCCATTAGCACTGTAAGTTAGAAGAAATATTACAGCAATATGAAACTGATAAATGTTAATGAGTTACTGCCCCTGTCTGTTTTCGTCCCTAATTCTGCATCATTGTTTGCCCACCATTTTTATGCACCTAGTGCTGCGCACACATCTCTGGTCTCAATTTTTTGTTTCTCCTTTTCAGGTATTTGTGGGTAGTCGCATCAGAGCAGGTGGACTGTTGTTATTGTCTCACTTCACTAGTCTGCCAACAGCTTTTCGGTTAGCCTGTGTCTGAAGTGTTGAAGCTGTCGAGTACGGCAATATACAAGGTGTGCATGGTGCACACGGCTGTGGTGCCAGCAGAATGTTTTCTGTGCCCTGCACTAACACTGTACCCATGTGGCTTTGCAACTCCCCTATTAAGGATCTGCACTCTTGTCACTTCTAGAAGCCGTACTTGAAATCGGTGCCTGTAGCAGAGACTTACCCAGTCTGGCCTCAGGCCTGTTCCCAGCTTCAGTTTCTCCTCTCAGCAGTCATTTGCGGGCTGCTGTGGTGCTCTTATGAAGGAGCTTCAGTGTTTTACTAGCACTGACTTAACCCCTTGTCATAAATATAAAGGGAAGGGTAAACCCCTTTGAAATCCCTCCTGGCCAGGGGAAAGCTCCTCTCACCTGTAAAGGGTTAAGAAGCTAAAGGTAACCTCGCTGGCACCTGACCAAAATGACCAATGAGGGGACAAGATACTTTCAAAAGCTGGGAGGAGGGAGAGAAACAAAGGGTCTGGCTCTGTCTGTGTGCTGCTTTTGCCAGGGACAGAACAGGAATGGAGCCTTAGAACTTTTAGTAAGTAATCTAGCTAGGTATGTGTTAGATTATGATTTCTTTAAATGGCTGAGAAAAGAATTGTGCTGAATAGAATAACTATTTCTGTCTGTGTATCTTTTTTGTAACTTAAGGTTTTGCCTAGAGGGGTTCTCTATGTTTTCTAATCTAATTACCCTGTAAGATATCTACCATCCTGATTTTACAGGGGGGATTTCTTCATTTCTATTTACTTCTATTTTCTATTAAAAGTCTTCTTGTAAAAGACTGAATGCTTTTTCATTGTTCTCAGATCCAAGGGTTTGGGTCTGTGGTCACCTATGCAAATTGGTGAGGCTTTTTATCCAACATTTCCCAGGAAAGGGGGGGTGCAAGTGTTGGGAGGATTGTTCATTGTTCTTAAGATCCAAGGGTCTGGGTCTGTAGTCACCTAGGCAAATTGGTGAGGCTTTTTACCAAACCTTGTCCAGGAAGTGGGGTGCAGGGTTTTGGGAAGTATTTTGGGGGGAAAGACGCGTCCAAACAGCTCTTCCCCAGTAACCAGTATTAGTTTGGTGGTGGTAGCGGCCATTCCAAGGACCACGGGTGGAATACTTTGTACCTTGGGGAAGTTTTGACTTAAGCTGGTAAAGATAAGCTTAGGAGGTTTTTCATGCAGGTCCCCACATCTGTACCCTAGAGTTCAGAGTGGGGGAGGAACCTTGACATGGTGGCAGCGGTGGGATTAACCTGAAATCATTTTGAGATCCAGTTGAGATTTTTTGAACTAGAAATACAGATTTTAAAAAGGAATTTTTTTTTCCTGTGGCTTTGAAGCAGCTTTGAAACTGAAAGCATCTTGGGTTTTCCCTGCTTTGTGGCCAAGCAGAGACAAAAGGGGATTATCTTGTGAATTGCAGGTTTTCTTTGCCTGGAGGCAGGGTACTTAACTCCTGCAGGGAAATTCACAGTCTTCCAACCCAGAGGTTTTTTTTTTTTTTCTTTTCTTCCTAAAAGTAAATAGGGGGTGTGTGTTCTACCCATTTGCTTTTTCTTTGGGCTGGGTAAGCAGGTTTCCAAGTAGTTTGGAGGTTTTTTGCTTTAAGTTGGGCCCAGAACAGAGACAAGGGAATTGTCTTTTTCTGTAGGCTGACAATCACTATCAGAGAATAGGTATTCTATTCCAGCACAGCAAAATTTTACAGCCAAGTTTTGTTTGTTTATTTCTAAACCTCGGGTGTAAAGTTAGTTAAAAACAGAGAGGTTAGAATGACCAAATCCTCAGCTCGACTACAGCTGGAATTAGCCAAATTTCAGGCTGAGGAAAGACAAAGGGAACATGAAAGACAGATAGAACTCATGCGGCTGAAGAAGGAACAAGAAAGGGAGGCAGAACAACACCAAGCGGCTGCTCACAGGAGAGCTATGGAAGCGAGGGACAAAGAACTGGAGGAGAAGGAAAAAGAGAGGAAGTATGTGGAGGAGATGGAGAAGATAAAGGCTCAGCAGAATATCCCAACAAACCCTAGTAATCCTTCTCCAAGTACCACTTCCCATCCCAGAAAGTTCCCCACCTACAAGGCAGGCGATGATACTGAGGCCTTCCTAGAAAACTTCGAAAGGGCCTGCCTTGGATACAACCTCTCTACTGACCAGTACATGGTAGAGCTGAGGCCGCAGCTCAGTGGACCCTTAGCTGAGGTGGCAGCTGAAATGCCTAAAGAACACATGAACAAGTATGAACTGTTTAAATCCAAGGCGAGAGTCAGAATGGGGATAACACCCGAGCAGTCTCGTCGGAGGTTCAGAGCCCTAAGGTGGAAACCAGACATGTCATTTACCCGACATGCCTACCACATTGTGAAACATTGGGATGCCTGGATATCAGGAGCAAGTGTTGAATCTCCAGTAAATTTGCCCTTCCTAATGCAAATGGAACAGTTCTTAGAGGGTGTTCCTGAGGAAATAGAAAGATACATCCTAGATGGGAAACCCAAAACTGTAATCGAGGCAGGAGAGATTGGAGCCAGATGGGTGGAGGTGGCAGAGAAGAAGAAAACTGGTCGCAGTTGGAGCGGAGACCAGAAGGGACCACCCCAGACCACACCCTATTACCGGGGGCCGCCCAAGGCCCCACCTACCTCCTAAAGAACCCTCCAGACCCCTTATCGTCCTGCCACCCCGTTCTCCAGCAACCCTCCTCGCCCCAGTGACCCGTCAGCTGGACGATGTTTTAAATGTAACGAGCTGGGGCATGTAAAGGCCAACTGCCCCAAGAACCCCAACAGATTACAGTTCATTGCACCGGAATCACACCAGAGGTCCACAGGCCCAGATACTTCCCAGATACCCTTAGAGCGGAGGGAAACTGTGAGTGTGGGCGGGAAGAAGGTCACCGCGTGGAGGGACACCGGAGCACAAGTGTCAGCTATCCATGCTTCCTTAGTGGACCCCAATTTAATCAACCCAGAGATCCAAGTGACGATTCAACCCTTCAAGTCCAACTCTTTCAATTTGCCTACAGCCAAGTTGCCTGTCCAGTACAAGGGCTGGTCAGGAATGTGGACTTTTGCAGTCTATGATGATTATCCCATCCCCATGCTGTTGGGGGAAGACTTGGCCAATCATGTGAAGCAGGCCAAGAGGGTGGGAACGGTCACCCGCAGCCAGGCTAAACAAGCCGTGAGGCCTAGCTCTGTTCCGGAAACTGCTATCAGGACCCAGTCAGAGGTGATGGACCTGGACCTTAGGCCAATGTCTGCAACAGCAGTAGTGGATCCAGTCCCAGAGACCCAGACGGAACCAGTCCCAGAACCGGAACCAGCCGAACAACCAACACCAGACCCTGTGTCAGCACTGAATCCAGTACTTGCAACCTCAACACCAGAGGGCCCCACTGAACCTGAACTGGCAGCAGCCGATAACCCTACACAAGAGGCTCAGCCGGAGCCTGAATCCCAACATAGTGCACCAGCGGAGAGCGGTTCACAGTCAACAGAAACAGCTCCATCCCCTATATTGCTTCCAGAGGGACCAAGCCTAGGTCCACAATCCAATGAGGGACTGATGTCTCCAGCATCAAGGGAACAGTTCCAGACCGAACAGGAAGCAGATGAAAGCCTCCAGAGAGCTTGGACAGCGGCACGGAGCAACCCACCGCCTCTCAGCTCTTCTAATCGATCCAGGTTTGTTGTAGAAAGAGGACTTTTATACAAGGAAACTCTTTCTGGTGGACACCAGGAAGACTGGCATCCTCAGAGACAGTTGGTAGTTCCAACTAAATACCGGGCCAAGCTCTTGAGCTTAGCCCACGATCACCCTAGTGGCCATGCTGGGGTGAACAGGACCAAAGACCGTTTGGGGGGGTCATTCCACTGGGAGGGAATGGGCAAGGATGTTTCTACCTATGTCCAGTCTTGTGAGGTGTGCCAAAGAGTGGGAAAACCCCAAGACCAGGTCAAAGCCCCTCTACAACCACTCCCCATCATTGAAGTTCCATTTCAGCGAGTAGCTGTGGATATTCTGGGTCCTTTTCCGAAAAAGACAGCCAGAGGAAAGCAGTACATACTGACTTTCATGGATTTTGCCACCCGATGGCCGGAAGCAGTAGCTCTAAGCAACACCAGGGCTAAAAGTGTATGCCAGGCACTAGCAGACATTTTTGCCAGGGTAGGTTGGCCCTCCGACATCCTCACAGATGCAGGGACTAATTTCCTGGCAGGAACTATGAAAAACCTTTGGGAAGCTCATGGGGTAAATCACTTGGTTGCCACTCCTTACCACCATCAAACAAATGGCATGGTGGAGAAGTTTAATGGAACTTTGGGGGCCATGATACGTAAATTCGTAAATGAGCACTCCAATGATTGGGACCTAGTGTTGCAGCAGTTGCTCTTTGCCTACAGAGCTGTACCACATCCCAGTTTAGGGTTTTCCCCATTTGAACTTGTATATGGCCGTGAGGTTAAGGGGCCATTGCAGTTGGTGAAGCAGCAATGGGAGGGATTTACACCTTCTCCAGGAACTAACATTCTGGACTTTGTAACCAACCTACAAAACACCCTCCGAACCTCTTTAGCCCTTGCTAAAGAAAACTTACAGGATGCTCAAAAAGAGCAAAAAGCCTGGTATGATAAACATGCCAGAGAGCGTTCCTTCAAAGTAGGAGACCAGGTCATGGTCTTAAGGGCGCTCCAGGCCCATAAAATGGAAGCATCGTGGGAAGGGCCATTCACGGTCCAGGAGCGCCTGGGAGCTGTTAATTATCTCATAGCATTCCCCACCTCCAACCGGAAGCCTAAGGTGTACCATATTAATTCTCTAAAGCCCTTTTATTCCAGAGAATTAAAGGTTTGTCAGTTTACAGCCCAGGGAGAAGATGATGCTGAGTGGCCTGAAGGTGTCTACTACGAAGGGAAATGTGCTGGTGGTGTGGAAGAGGTGAACCTCTCCATGACCCTTGGGCGTATGCAGCGACAGCAGATCCAGGAGCTGTGCACTAGCTACGCGCCAACGTTCTCAGCCACCCCAGGACTGACTGAACGGGCATACCACTCCATTGACACAGGTAATGCTCACCCAATTAGGGTCCAACCTTACCGGGTGTCTCCTCAAGCTAAAACTGCTATAGAACGGGAGATCCAGGATATGTTACAGATGGGTGTAATCCGCCCCTCTGAAAGTGCATGGGCATCTCCAGTGGTTCTAGTTCCCAAACCAGATGGGGAAATACGTTTTTGCGTGGACTACCGTAAGCTAAATGCTGTAACTCGCCCAGACAACTATCCAATGCCACGCACAGATGAACTGTTAGAGAAACTGGGACGGGCCCAGTTCATCTCTACCTTGGACTTAACAAAGGGGTACTGGCAGGTACCGCTAGATGAATCTGCCAAGGAAAGGTCAGCCTTCATCACACATCTCGGGCTGTATGAATTTAATGTACTCCCTTTCGGGCTGCGAAATGCACCCGCCACTTTCCAAAGACTTGTAGATGGTCTCCTAGCGGGATTAGGAGAATATGCAGTCGCCTACCTTGACGATGTGGCCATATTTTCGGATTCCTGGGCAGACCACCTGGAACATCTACAAAAAGTCCTTGAGCGCATAAGGGAGGCAGGACTAACTGTTAAGGCTAAGAAGTGTCAAATAGGCCTAAACAGAGTGACTTACCTTGGACACCAGGTGGGTCAAGGAACTATCAGCCCCCTACAGGCCAAAGTGGATGCTATCCAAAAGTGGCCTGTCCCAAAGTCAAAGAAACAGGTTCAATCCTTCTTAGGCGTGGCCGGTTATTACAGGCGATTTGTACCGCACTACAGCCAAATCGCTGCCCCACTGACAGACCTAACCAAAAAGAAACAGCCAAATGCTGTTCAGTGGACCGGAAAGTGTCAGAAGGCCTTTAACAAGCTTAAAGCGACACTCATGTCTGACCCTGTACTAAGGGCCCCAGACTTTGACAAACCGTTCCTAGTAACCACAGATGCATCCGAGCGTGGTGTGGGAGCAGTTTTAATGCAGAAAGGACCTGATCAAGAATTCCACCCTGTAGTGTTTCTCAGCAAAAAACTGTCTGAGAGGGAAAGCAACTGGTCAGTCACTGAAAAAGAATGTTATGCCATTGTCTACGCTCTGGAAAAGCTACGCCCATATGTTTGGGGACGGCGTTTCCACCTGCAGACCGACCATGCTGCACTAAAATGGCTTCACACCGTCAAAGAAACTAACAAAAAACTTCTTCGGTGGAGTTTAGCTCTCCAAGATTTTGATTTCGACATCCAACACATCTCAGGAGCTTCTAACAAAGTGGCTGATGCACTCTCCCGTGAAAGTTTCCCAGAGTCAACTGGTTAAAATCGTCCTTGAGATGTGGAAAATATTGTTAGTCTTTATGTACTTGGTAGTATATTTAGAGATGCATGTGTCTTATTAACTCTGTTTTTCCTAGAGCTCCAGGAAGAAATCCCAGCGAGTGTTTCACCCTAGCTGAGATTTGGGGGGCGTGTCATAAATATAAAGGGAAGGGTAAACCCCTTTGAAATCCCTCCTGGCCAGGGGAAAGCTCCTCTCACCTGTAAAGGGTTAAGAAGCTAAAGGTAACCTCGCTGGCACCTGACCAAAATGACCAATGAGGGGACAAGATACTTTCAAAAGCTGGGAGGAGGGAGAGAAACAAAGGGTCTGGCTCTGTCTGTGTGCTGCTTTTGCCAGGGACAGAACAGGAATGGAGCCTTAGAACTTTTAGTAAGTAATCTAGCTAGGTATGTGTTAGATTATGATTTCTTTAAATGGCTGAGAAAAGAATTGTGCTGAATAGAATAACTATTTCTGTCTGTGTATCTTTTTTGTAACTTAAGGTTTTGCCTAGAGGGGTTCTCTATGTTTTCTAATCTAATTACCCTGTAAGATATCTACCATCCTGATTTTACAGGGGGGATTTCTTCATTTCTATTTACTTCTATTTTCTATTAAAAGTCTTCTTGTAAAAGACTGAATGCTTTTTCATTGTTCTCAGATCCAAGGGTTTGGGTCTGTGGTCACCTATGCAAATTGGTGAGGCTTTTTATCCAACATTTCCCAGGAAAGGGGGGGTGCAAGTGTTGGGAGGATTGTTCATTGTTCTTAAGATCCAAGGGTCTGGGTCTGTAGTCACCTAGGCAAATTGGTGAGGCTTTTTACCAAACCTTGTCCAGGAAGTGGGGTGCAGGGTTTTGGGAAGTATTTTGGGGGGAAAGACGCGTCCAAACAGCTCTTCCCCAGTAACCAGTATTAGTTTGGTGGTGGTAGCGGCCATTCCAAGGACCACGGGTGGAATACTTTGTACCTTGGGGAAGTTTTGACTTAAGCTGGTAAAGATAAGCTTAGGAGGTTTTTCATGCAGGTCCCCACATCTGTACCCTAGAGTTCAGAGTGGGGGAGGAACCTTGACACCCCTTCTTTCCTTGTTCACAGCCATGGCTCCCCTACCCCTACAGTGCTAGCATAGGGGAATCTACATCTACCCTGCACTACAGGTCACCAGCCTTGCAACTCTAAACAGTCAGGCTGTGCACCTCATAACCTTTCCTTCCAGGGGTCTCTTCCTGGCCCTTTTCTGGCTAAGTGCCTGCTCTCTACCAAAACACTCACACCCAGGCCTGTTCTCCTTTGCATCTCTCTCCTGACTGCCTTCAGGCTGCCCTTCTATCTCCCAGCAGGCCTGGTTCTTAACCATATGCTCCCTTATCACAGGACACTCCTGCTTGGAGAGGTAAACTAGTCACAGGTGAGGCTCAGACTAGATGTCCTTAAAGGGCTAGTTTATGGCCTGGGACGCTGTCCCATTTTTCTAGGTGCTGTACAAACACCGAATAAGGGACAGATCCTGCCTCAAAGAGCTTACAGTCAATGGCCCTAATTCAGGAAAGCTTAAAGCTAAACATATGCTCATGTATTCTCCTGACTCAGAGCCTAAGTAGACATGATAGTGAACAGAAAGGAAGAGAAATAGAGGCACACAGAGGGAAAGTGACTTGCCCAAGTTCACACAATAAGTCAGTGGCAGAGCCAGGAACAGAACCCAGCCCTCCGGCTGCTGGCCTAGCCACTGAGCCACACAGCAACCCTTGCTACTACATGTAATCAGCTGTAGCACCCTGTGCTAAGCTAGCTATTCAGTCATACCACCACATCAAATTCATCATTAGTCTAAATGTTTATTATTTATATTGTGGTAGCACCTGGACACCTGAGCCCCACCATGCTGAGTGCTGTACAAAGGCATAACAAAGAGACAGTCCATGCCCCAAAGAGCTTAAAACCTAACTGTAAGATGGCAGTCCACAGGTCGGTAAAGCAGACAGACAGGAAGAGCACATGGTAACAAAGAGACAATTATGAATCAATAAAATTATATATTGTGAAATTAAATATGCCACAATACAATCAAATGCACTTCTCTCTGCTACTGTTTCATACAGCATTTGGGGAGCTGCTCCTGCCTGAATCATGATCTCTGAGTTCCCACTTCCTTCCTGTGCTAATCACTGCTTGAACTATGTGGCCTGTCTGGTGATGAAAAGATGTCACATTCTAGGGAGAACAGAACCCAAATGAGCTTCTGTTTGCTTCCTTCCATCAGGAAAAGAATCTCCCTGTCTGTGCCTGGCATCTGTCTCTCCTCTTTCTATTCTGGGAGGAACAGAAACAGCTGAGCTCAGATGCTGTATGTGCGGGAGGCAGATGGGGCGTGAATTCAGTAGTGATTGCATTGCTCACTTGTTCGGCATAAAAATGATGGACAAATGATGAACAGTGAGAGATGAGCACAGGGAGGGGCTATTGTTATTTAATATTTCTCCCTTTAATATTTGTCATATTTGTTTCTATTCTTGTGATTTTCATTGTCATTCAACTGCCACTATTACCTCAATATTTAGAGTCTCATTTTGCCATCTTGACACATGCTAAATAGTACCTTACTCAACGAGCAGTTCCAGTGAACTGCTTTCCCATGGTGCATTTCTCTTGGGTTGGGGCAACGAAAACGACCAATCAGTTTCGCTCCCCAGTCATTTCCATGCTTAGGTTCTCATGTACTACCTCCATAATGCAATGTTTGGGTTGCAAAAGCAGCATGGTTAAAGTATTTGGTTTCCAACAGTCTCCACTGGAGTGAAAACATAAATTTGTGGAATGTTTCATTAGCCTGGGGTTCTGTAACAGTTTAAGTATGCAAAATCTAAATCAATGTGGCAATTTGTGGACTAAGACAATATACCATGTGAGCAAATTTTTGAATAAGTTATTTGTGCCTCTCATTTATGACCAGAACCTCAAAATGCCATACGCCACACATACAATGAGTTCGGTGGTTTCTTAGCCTAATGGCTATGGCCCAGATCCTCAGAGGTGTTTAGGCTCCTAATTTCTGAAGAGCTCTGTGTAAGCTCGAAAGCTTGTCTCGCTCACCAACAGAAGTTGGTCCAATGAAAGATATTACCTCACCCTGCCTTGTCTCATTGAAATCACTGGAAGTTAGGAGTCTGAATAGCTTTGAGGATTTGGGCCTATTTACGCATGTTACTAAAACACCACATCATTTGAGCTGGTTAATATTCTCCCGAGGAGAAACTGCTGGAGGAGCTATAGGTCAGAGCAAGGTGCATTGGCAGAGCTGTCTGGGGACCCCAAGACTGGAATATCAGAAGCTGCGGCAAGTCAGTCATGAGGAGCATTGGCAGAGTTATTACAGGTGGAAGGGGAGCAGGACCAGCACAGCAGTGGGTGCAGTAGGTCAGGATTGAGGAGCACTAGTAGAGCTGTGTTTGGAGCCAAGACTGAAAGAACAGAGAGAGTTGCAGCTCAGGATTGAGGTGAATCGACAGAGCCTGACAGATGACATAAAAACAAATCCTACAAACATCTGAAAGGAACAATGATATGTTTTTAACAGAGGAAGGTGCTCCTTGGCCAATATAGGATGCAATCTTGGCCTCAATTGATGTCAATGGCAAAACTCCCCTTGAACGCAATGGGGCCAGGATTTCTCCCAGAAGATCTGATTCTGCACCACTTCACAGCGGGGGGGATCAGGACTACTGTCACTGAAATCAGTGGAATTGCACTGGGACCAACGTGACTGAAAAAAAAAGAATCCGGCCATTTAATATTCCAGGGTGGGTTTCACAGCTGGTAGGAGCTTTATGTGTATTTCAATTGAAGAGATGGGAGCCAAAGAAGGGAGCAGTTGAGGCTTGAATTAGCCCTCTGTTACAATTCTCCCTTTTCAATGTTAAATGAGATTCAATTAAATTCAATAGATACTCAATAAACCAATTGCAATTGTGCCGCCTCTTGCTCATGACCCCATCCTTGCTCCTACGGCCATTGGTTTGAATGCACTCTAGACAGCCTCATTTAGGAGCCTCTGAACACTTGTCATCTCTCTTGGCAAATGGAAACTTGTTTATTTAGGTCTGTGCTACTTTACCAGTGGCTCAGGCGAGGCTGTTTCTTCCCTGCTATTTCTCTGCGTGTTTGCATAGCGCTAATTTAAAGGCTCAGCTTTCTGCTGAGCTCTGCACCTGCACCCTAATCACTGTCAGAAGCGCTAATGTGGCTACCCATCTGCTGTGTCTGCTGAGCTAGTTGTGTCATTTCAGGGGGTAGTTAGACTGACGAGTAACCTGGGCATTAGCAAATGACCATCTCATGTGTACCTTTATGTACAGAGATGTCCCTGACATTACCTTTTGCCAGTGCCCAAAGGTGGGCTGACATTCAAATAGCATGTGAATAGAACAGCATAATTGAACAATCCTTTCTCTTCACATGAATAAGGCTTCATTCTTACTGGTTTATACTGGTGTAAAGGAGCTCAGGATTTAGTCCATAGTTTTTACTCATGTGAGTCGTCCCATTGTGCAAATTCTGCACTCAGTTACACCAGTATGTATTTATTTGGAGTAACCTTATTCACCCTGATTACTACCATTATCTAATCTAATCTATCCCCATACACACCATCTATTTCTATCTAATCTATCAAATGGTAAAAAAATACTGTTCTGTGTACTTTTAATATGTTCCATTAAGCTGATGAGATATATAAGAACGACTGAGACAACAGATTTATAATAGACCTATCTAAAGCAGGCCAAACTTTTACACTTGAGTACAATAGAAATATCTAAATAAACTTCAGCGAGATGATCAATTTTTGTTGGTGAGAGAGACAAGCTTTCAGGCTTACACAGAGCTCTTCTGGGACCAACAGAGCTAAACCACCCCGGCATACATAAATACACTTTGTACTTTGAGTAAGTGGTGTGCAAAACCTGGGTAGTCGCACCTACAATGCGGGTAGCTTGGTATGTCCATGAATAATTAGCTGCTTGGCAAACGCCAATGCAGAGCTTTGGGGTGTGCAAACATTTCTTGGGCATAGGTGCCTTTTGGGGCAGTATCTAAGGTGCATGTCCCTGTTTTCAATATAGGTTTATATTAAAATTTGATCTAAGATATTTAATATTAATCTCCCTCAAGCTTCCTGTCCCTCTTGTCTTCTACCCTCATAACACTCATACTCACAGAGCTCTGTCTGCGGTCCTTTCCCCAGCTCTGCAGCATCTCCTCCTGCTCCACTCTTTTGCCCAGACACCTCTGTTTTGATCTGCAGGACTCTGCTATTCCAGTCCTGGGCTCTCCCCACACAGCTCTGCCACTCAGCCCCCATTCTTTGGCATCCTCTTGCTGTTCCAATCCTGCCCATTCCCAAAGAAGAATTGTCGGCATGGAACTAATAATGATGCCAAATGGGGTTGGGTTTTGTGGGGTGCGGTTGTGGAGCTGATTTTGTTTACGCCTTTAGTCCACTTTGGAATCCAGGTTTCCAGAGGTGAAAATTTAATGTATTATCTTCAGTGTTATTTAAAATGCAGGAATTAAGTTATTTAGGGACAAGTCCCCATGATGTTCTGTGAAAACTACTCTATCTTAGAGGCTGGATTAGCCTCTGAGAGCCCACTACCCTTCCTCCACAGGTGCAAAGACCCTGCAGCTGACATCCTTTGCCCCCAGTTCTAGGCAGGAAGCCCCAAATTCTACCCTGTGTTCCCACCACTGGGGCGCAGTGATAGAGCCATACCACTTCTGCAACAACAGGCTCCTGTGAGTCTCAGCCATGAGGGCAAGACAAGCCCCTTCATGACCTTCCCTTCCTGTGTACAGTCGTCCATGTGATAACTGACAATCGATTACCAAGTATAACTACAGGGACTGATCTCACAGCCCTTGCTCTGGAGATGTGCTTGGATCTACTCCCAGGGATCACAGAAGGAAAGGTTGCAGAGTATGATCCAAACTTTGGATGATTGATTTCACCTAGTGAAGACAGAGGCATGCACTAAACTAAATTCTTTTGTAGCATCGGGTAAAACATCCCATTCCAAAGGGCTTTAAAGGGACCCCTGACATTGGCTACTTCTGTTCTTTTCTTTCCCTGTAGTTCACCCCAGGGAGAGACTTGGTTTATTGCACATTTTAAAAGATTATGAAGATAAGTGAAGACCTCCTCCCCAGAAGCATGATTTCTGCACATGCCACCAATTTCCCTGGTTCTTCAAAATGAATAAATAAATAAACAAATAAATTAGACTTGTTAATAAATTATGGAAACAAAGAATAAAGGACCCAAGCTTTATTGTAATGAGCTTTTAAATATGGATCTACTTCTGTCTTGCAAACTCAGATCCATCTATACACACACATGCACACACATCACGTACCACACACCAATCTCCCCCCTCACACACTCAAAACACACTACAACAAACACAAACACATCACTCCCATATGCACTCCTAATTACGTACACCCTACGCACGCTGCAAACACACACAAAAATATATACAACAAACACTGCGATTATTGCTACCCTGGAAACATACCAACACACAAACAAAATTACATAACTGAATGCACTCAACCTAACACACACATATCCTGAATATCCCCCACAAACATGCTGCATTTACACTCCTTGCTCAAAAATAACCACATATACTATTTACATGAGCCCTATGCACACACCAACACACATCAGTAGCTACACACACAAACACAAGGCATCCACAACCACATCCATACCAACATGGAAACCTATGCATCTAAATACCCCCATGGTACATATCAATTCCCATCCCAATACACAAATCTCCACAAACAAAGACTTACTCAATAGCCATTCACGCAAACAGCCCAAGCCCCCCCACCCCCCCACACACACCATGCACCAGCACAGGTTTAATTTCAGTGATTTGTTTCCACTATGTGATCATTACAATAGTTTTGGATCAAACAAAGGCATTTTTACTGTGTGCCTTTGCTTCATTTTTTAATCCGCCTGCATTTTTCTCGTTGTGGCAGGCTATTCAGGAAACACCTTCCTAATGCTGGGGAATTAATGAGCTGAGAGAGGAGATACAAAGAGAGAATTGCTTATTGTGAAGTCTTCCTTGTTCAGCTTGGTTTGGTTTGTGGAGGGGGGTTTCTCTTGTTTTTCTCAAGCAAAGTCACTTTAAAATCCCGTGTCCATTTTTTTTCCCCAGTGCAGGATTTTTTTAAACCCTTCTATTTTTGTCTAATGCCTCTGCTGCTAAAATATACTTAGAAAGAAGTAGACCTGGCCGTTGCTCCCCTCCCACATCTGTTCCCCTTTCATAGACTCATAGATTGTATTGCCAGAAGAGATAGTAGCTCATCTAGTCTGTCCTCCTATATAACACAGGCCAGAGAACTTCATCCAGTTACCCCCGTATTGAGCCTAGTTACTTGTGTTTGACTAAAGCATATCACCTTGAAGGGCATCCAGTCTTGATTTGAAGACTTCAAGAGTTGGAGAATCCATCACTTCCTTTGGTAGTTTGGTCCAGTGGTTAATCGCACTGTTAAAATTTATACCTTATTTAACATAAGAATGGCCATACTGGGTCAGACCAAAGGTCCATCTAGCCCAGTATCTTGTCTTCCAACAGTGGCCAATGCCATGCGCTTCAGAGGGAATAAACAGACCAGGAAATCATCAAGTGATCCATCCCCTGTCGCCCATTCCCAGCTTCTGGCAAACAGAGGTTAGGGATACTTCAGAACATGGCATTGCATCCCTGCCCATCCTAGCTAATAGCCATTGATGGACCTATCCTCCATGAATTTATCTAGATCTTTATTGAACCCTTTTATAGGCTTGGCCTTCACAACACCCTGCTGTTAATTTAATTTGGTGACTCCTACTTCTTGAATTATGAGAAGGAATAAATAACACTTCCTTATTTATGTTCTCCAAGCCAGTCATGATTTTATAGACATCTATAGTAATCTCTTTTCCAAGCTGAAAAGTCTCAATCTTAATAATCTCTTCTCATATGGAAACCAGTCCATACCCCTAATCATTTTTGTAGTACCTTTTCCAATTCCAATATATCTTTTTTGAGATGGGGAGACCAAGTCTGCATTCAAGATGTGGGCGTACCATGGATTTATATAGAGGCAATATGATGTTTTCTGCCTTATTATCTATCCCTTTCCTAATGATTTGCAACATTCTGTTAGCTTTTTTGACTGCCGCTGCACACGGAGCATGTTTTCAGAGAACTATCCACAACTGACTCCAAGATCACTTTCTTGAGTGGTGACCCCATCATATGTATAGCTGGAATTATGTTTTCTAATGTGCATTACTTTGCATTTATCAACATTGAATTTCATCTGCCATTTTGTTGCCCAGTCACCCAGTTTTGTGATATCCCTTTGTAATTCTTGTAATTTCTAATTTGAATTTGTCTAGCTGCAGCTTCCAGCCATTGGAAGAGCTGTCATTCATTTTTAGACCCAGATCTACCCCCTTGCTGTTATCTCTCATTTATTGTTATGAATTTATTTCCATCAGAAACACTGAATCATGAAGCTGAGATAAGGGAGAATGTTATTTATGCTCAAGTAATTAATATCCCATGATAAGCCTCCTGCATTGCCAGCCATATCTGCTACAATTCATGGGAGGGAGGATTGTTGCCAGAATGTATTAAGCAGCAGTTTGGCAGATGATGGAGAGGATACTTAATTAAGTTACAGAGAAACTAGATGAGCTTTCAATCTATTTATAAAAGTGGTAGCAGTTCCCATTTCAAGGCCAGTGAAAGGAAGACAAATACAGAGGACCCTGAGTCTGATCTCATGCATGATGACAAAATCAGGAGTAACTCCAGTACACTTAGACTGATGTAAGGTACAGGAGAATTGGCCACTGGTATTTTGTTATATAAATTCAAGGCTGAGTTCTGCTCTAGGTTATGCTAGGCCCAGCTAAATCTGGAGTGGCTCCAATGAAGCATAGTGAGTCACTCCAGATTCGTACTGGTGTAACAGAGCAGAACTTGACCCTTAAATATCAAAGGATGGGATAGCATTCGGAAGAGGATGGTTTCATTTGCACACCTTATTGAACATGCCAAAATATACACAAAGCTGGTTTGAGGCCAACAAGAGGGTGTTGATAATATTTCTTCTACTGCAGTTAGGGCTTGATCTTACAATTCTTGCTCAAATTAGTATTACTATCAGCATTCATTGTTTGAATTACGGCAGCACCTAGAGGTCTCAAATGAGACCAGGACCCTGTTGTGCTAGGTGCTGTACAAACACATAGTGAGAGACAGTTTCCACCCCAAAGAGTTCAGTGTAAAGTCTCAGTGATGTCAATAGATCATATTCTGCTCTCTCTGCAAAGGCTGCAATTCTGGAATAACTCCTTTCAAGTCAATGGAATTACATTGACATAAGGGAGTGGTTCTCAGATACTACATTGACAAGGGCTACTTTCGTTCCTAGACAGATAGATAGATTAGATAGATAGATGGGGTGTATGGGGTTAGATAGATAGATGTAGTTATTTCCATTGTGTTCAAGTGTGAAAGTTTGGCCTGCTTTAGATAGGTCTATTATAAATCTGTTGTCTCAGTAGTTGTTATATATCTCATCAGCTATAACGGAACATATTAAAAGTACATGGAAAACCACAGAATGGTATTTTTTCCAGTATAGGAAAAAATGAAGCTCTCTAATAGCAGAAATCACACTGATGAGGCTTGGGGGACCAATTCAGCAAGTGCTTAATTTGAAACCCATGAGTAGGCCCACACAAATTAATCATCTAAGGACCTTGCAGAATAGCGGGGAAATTAAGGTGCTTGTGTCATCACACATGCCGAAAGGCCAATGCATTCTGAGGTAGAGTTATGCTGTCATTGAGCACAATGCTACATTTAACCAGCTTCAGGGCTTGTCTGCACTACTGATGCCATGGGGCAAGGCCATGATGCCACAGTTATGCTGCTGTAGAGCCATAGTGTAGACACTTCCTACAATGCCAAAAGGGATTTTCCCGTCGCTGTAGGAATCCACCTCTCCAGGTAACAGTAGCTAGGCTGATGGAAATATTCTTCTGTTGCCCTAGCTTATTCTATACTAGGGGTTAGGCTTGCACAGCCATACCTTTGTTAATCTAAATTTTAAGCGCAGACTAGGCCTTAGTGGTCGACGGTGTGGAGTGCTTTATTTTAGGAAGAATCCTAACAGCATACGGTGCACGATTTGCAGGTTTGACACTATTTTCAAAAGCAGTTTTCCAGGGCACTGAGCCCCAGGAATCCACAGGGTTCTCCCCTTTTGAGCTGCTGCATGGGAGGAGAATGAGGGGACCCCTGGACTTGATGAGGGACAAATGGGAGGTGACGACCCCTCCTGCTGGACAATCAGTGGTGGACCATTGAACTATCTGGAAAAAGCTCACTGAGCTCATGAGTTTGTCCAGGGAGAACCAAGCCAGGGCCCTAGAGAAACACAAGGTCTGGTAGGACCGCATGGAGTGTGCCCACTCCTATGGCACAGGGGACTTGGTGTTGGTCCTAATCCCAGTGTGGAATAATAAGCTCCACGTTGCCTGGACGGGCCCTTTATGAATTGGCCAGTTTATCTCAGGTGGGTATAGAATAGCAATCATCTTGAGCAGAGGCCTCAGGATCAAACCCCAGTGCAATCTTTGCAGCTCCCCATCCCTATAATCACACAGGAAGCTCCAGCTTCCCAGGACTTGAATGCTGAATAAACTGGACAGGTCAGTTCATTATGCAGAGCTTAACTGCTCCTCTGGAAGGTCTGAAATTACCTCTGCCTTGCAAAGATCAGCTCTGGTTTCACTTTCCACTTATTCTCCCTGACATCAGGAGCGTACTTAAGCCATGTACTGAAGGCTCCTGGAAAACAATTTTCACAGATAATTATTTCTTAGATGTAGGCAGCTTTCCCCTGTCCCCTCCTGGGTTTAGTCGTTTTTCTGTCCTGCTTTGTGGAACTAGAGCCCAACCCTGCTCCCATAGTAGTCACGTCCAAGAACTCCCAGGGGCTTCAGGAGCCCTTTAGCTAGGGGACAGCTGATCTCCAAGACAAAGCATCCCCAATATACTGGGAGATGTATCTGGTAGGTCAATGGTGAGCTCACCAAGATGTTACTGAAGAGTCCATGAACACCCTGGGATGGTATGGCTTGAGAGTGTCAGGACACTGGCCCTGATAGTCCTGTTAGGGCTCTTTATATGAGGGAAATACCTCTTTATATCAGTGGAAATACCTGGATGTAGTTAAACTCATGAAGCCACCTAATGTGGACACATTGAACCTGTGATAAACAATGCAGCTTACTGGGGTAAATCACACTCATGTGAGCCCCATTCTGAACCAGTGCAGTGTGTCTACATTAAGGGTGACATTCTGACCCCCCTGACATCAACAGGGGTTTTGCCATTGACTTTGTGGAGCCAGGATTTCAACTCATGACCCAGATCCTCAAAGGTGTTTAGGCTCCCAATTTCCATTGTAAGCCTTTGAGAATCAGGGCCTATGTGTTTACACTGGCTTAACTATATGCTGAACTTATGTGAAAGCAAATTTCCTTTGTCTAAAGAAACCGTAAGGAAAAACAGCACTGAAACATTTGTTTTAAAGAAAAGCAGAGAATTTTGCATACAGTGAAGCAGAATAACAAGGTCACCTTTGGCACCTCTCCACCCCTAACTGGAAACACTTGATGTTCAGCTTTCTGCTCATCACCCCAGAGATTATTTAAAACAGATTTGTGTATGTGTTTAATTTCTAAAGCCTCATGAACACTGTTCCCTCTAAGTTGTGCACGTGTATGCGCGAACACAGATCCTAAACCCCGCGCACATGGCAAAACACCGCGCACACAAAAATTTGCATAGAAAAATTTTTTTGCACACACGGCCTGTCCAAAATTAGAGGGAACATTGCTCGTGAACCAAATTCAGAGATGTTGTAAGTGGATGCAATCCCAATGATTTCAGTTACATCGAAGCTGCTTCTTCAAGAGCTGAATTTCACCTAGTGATTACATATAAACCCAGAATCAATGCCAGGTGGGCACAGAAATACAGATTATGGTTATGTCTACATGGCCCAGCAGTTCAGACTATGGGGGTGTGAATTGCAGCATGCACTAGCATGTTGTAACTCCCCTGTGTGGACACTGTGGGTGCGAACTAAAAGGTACCTAGTTTGCCTTAATGTCGCCATCTTTAAACAGGACTAAGTTAATGGAAACGAGGTACCTGTTAGTCTGTGCCCACAGCACCTACACAGGGGAGTTACAGCATAGCATGAGAGCGTATGCTACAATTCACACCCCCTTTGTCTAAACCATGGAGCTGTGTAGACAGCCCCGAGTCTCCTCCTCCCCACCCCAATTGCTCACAGAAGCAACATGTGGCCAGATTCTATTCTGTTACCGTTGTGTAAATCTGGAATATCTCCACTGAAATTGATAAGCAAAAGGAATACATCTTAACTGGTAGCAGTAGTATGCTTTTATCCTCTAAATGGACCAGACTTTAGAGAGGGACCTGGAACTCATTGCCATGGATCAAAAGTGTGGATTGAACCTGGGACATACAGGTCCAAAAACCATTATCATGGGCAAGATCTAAACAGCCCATGATGACAAGCCATACACTGAGCAGCATGGCTGTCCAAAACAATTACACCAGAGATGGCACTGTACCAGTTTGGGAAGAAAGCCTGACCAGTAGGATGCACGTGATAAAGAGGCCACAACACAAAACCAAGGTGAGAAATGCCTGATTTATCTCAGAAGAGAGACCCGTCTGTTAGATGTTTCAGCCTGTCGGAAATGAATCATGGTGGACACAGTTCAGGAGGAAAACTCTAAAACACCATGTGCAATCACTAGGAAGCTGGATACAGGAGGGGATTTTTCTTTCCTCTCTTTTAATGTAGCAGTAATAATGTCTACAGTGCATTGACTTGTAAATTAAGTGAAGGTACGAAACTACATTCTTCTTACTGAGATGGGAGATTGTTAGCTTGTTTTATGTTTTCTCTTTTTAAATATCCCCTGAAAGGGAAATAATTTTGACCGACCAAGGAGTCTCTTCTAGAGCAATCTGTGTGGGAACGTCAACAGTAATAACATCTCTTATCTAGCATGTCTTATCCATAGACCTCAAAATGCTTTGAAAATGTGGATAAAGTACCATTACCCTAGTTTTACAGATGGGAGAAACTGAGGCACAGGGCTATGGAGTGACTTGTCCAAGGTCACCCAAAGGTGGGTAGCAGAGCTGGGAATAGAACCCATATCTCTTGACAGCCAGGCTAGTACCCTAACCACTGGATCCCACTGTTTCCCCAGTAGGGGCACATGTATTGTCTATTGTCCAGTACAGATCCACGTGTTATACAGACATATCTGCCTTCACCTCTCCTGCTGTTCCATTGGCTCCATTCACCCCAGCCACCTCCCTTCCTTCATCTTCCACTTCCTGTTCCTCTTTTGCTGTCTCTGCTTCCCTGCCACTGCTCAGGAGGGTGGCGCTGGAGAGGTGGCGGAGGAGCCGGCCCTCTTGGAAAGATTCGGCCAGCTCCTTGGCACAGCACGTGGGGGTGTTGGTTTCGTAGGTGCTGTGAAAGCTGTTGTAGTCGACTTCGTAAAAGTCTTTCTCGAGGGTGAGGACGGGCGTGAAGCGGTGTCCCCATAGCACCTCCGTGTCCATGTAGGAGCTCCGGGCCTGGCAAGTCATCCCTGCGTCAGGAGAGGAGACAAAGACATATTAAATGCAAAGCTCTGTTGCGTGCCCATGCTATCCTGCTACTATTTACAAGTGCTTTGGTGGATTTCCATACCTGCTGGCTCTGGGACATGGAAAAGGTCTTCTCGTAACGAGCCTCAGAAGAGGCTGTAGCACAAAAAGCCGAGTATTCAAACACAGGGAACTGAACGGCCCCACTGCAGCTTCTGCAGACAGGTGGAATGTTTGCAGTCATGACCCTGGGACTTATGGGGGGCGGTGAGGTTTGATGGCACTAATTGTAGGCCAGAGTGGTTCTGGCATGGCCCCATACAAGATTCCCATCTCCCCTCACTGCTCTGCTGATGCAGGTCAGTCTTGACCTTCTGGCTAATCCAGTGCTGGGATCATACCATCTCTGCCAATACACCTCATCCCTGACCTGCCGTGTCCCCCCTATTCCAGCCCTGAACTCCTCCCGGCTCTGCCAAAACACATCAGGCCTGGCTTATATAGCACCTTGTTAATCTAACTTCGGTTCCCCCGACTGTTCTGTTGAAGCCCCCCAGGTCAGACCTACACAGCCCCCTGCAATTCCAAGTTCTCCCTGATCTAACTCAGCTCACCTGCAGCAAAAGCTGCTCTGCCATTCCACTAAGGCACCTGCATGTGCTAGGCACTGAGGGCCCGGAGCTAACTATAGGAGCCTGAACCGAAGCCCACTTAAGGCAATGGGAGGACCTCCACTGAATGAGACTGAAATTTGTCCAGCTTGTTCTCAGCCCAAGGCCGAGTGCTTATTTTACATATTCATATATTTTGGGGAAGTTTGAGGAAAACCCTTTCAAGGGCAAAAATTCAGTCTTGGAATAAGTGAAATCACCTGCCTATTGCAAGGCTGAATTCTGTCCCAAATATTTGCCTTTTGTTTGGTTTACATGGGTCACACTTCTGGAATTCATTCCAGGGAGATGTGGAAAGTTTGACCTCCCGACACTCTCATTGGTGCGTGAGAGAGAGGCCTGCCTGGAATGAGATCAAAACATCTATTCAATTCAATTCCAAGCCGACGCTCCCCCGATCTCATTCTCACAACCCAAACGACATTACCATAAGACGAAGGCTGTGGTGAGGGGAAATGTTAGTGCTGGGGCATTTATGGTTCAGGGAGAAATATACCATATGTCCTCTAACACCTGGGCACAACAGGAGACAAACAAGTTGGGTTAGGAAATGTCCCCATCCTGTCGAGCTCAGGTGTGGGAAGACATAAGGTACTTCTTCTCCCACAGCTGAGAACAGCCTATCATTCCTATCATTCTCTCCTCTCACAGCCTCAAGGGTCCTTCTCCTTTGGAGGCGCCTGTGGAATTCACATTAACATGACTGAGCTGTGCCTGTCCATCAGGACCCCATCCGTTCTGTTTTCTGTGTGGGTATTCCCACTGGTTTTCTTTTCCTTCATCCATGGATTGGTTTCAGCCCCTGGGCTGGAATGCAGCCAGAGAGGAGCACGGTCACTGGGTAGAATATACACTAAGTCCCTGTGCTGAAGGGTGGAACTGACTGCAAATGAGGGAGCTAGAGAGGTACCCACAACCACAGGGGTTAGCAGTGAGGGAGAAAGATTTGTACCTCCAGGCAGATAATATAGGCAGAGGGAGACTCAACTTGCTCCACTAACACAGGCATTTCCAGGGGGGTCTTCTCAGGGGATGCCCCATACCCTAGTCTACGGGAGCACCACCATGGCAGTAGTGATGTGGGTACCTCCTACCATGCAGGCTTAGGCTTTTATAATGGGACAACCTCTCCCCCACCCCCCAGCGTAGCAGTAATGCTTGGTAACTTCCATTTGGGCCTCTCAAGGGCTGTGCAAACATTAGCTATTCCCTTTCCCTCCCAAGTAGCATTATGATCTGTGGAAACTGAGGCATGGAGAAGTGAAGTGAGTTTGCCAGACAGCAAGTCAATGGCAGAGCCAGGAAATGAAACTACGTTCCCTGGTTTCCAGATTTATACTTCAAAGACCATATGGCAACCACGGGGTCAGTCATGAACCTATACAACTGAAATTCTGACTGCAACAGGGCCTGCCTTTTCTGTATAAACTCTTAGGGTCCAATTCATTGCTGGTGTAATTCCACTGAATTCAGTCAGGTTAAAGCTTAGTTACATCAGGGACAAATTTGGCCAGTTTAAAAAAAAAAAAAAGAGAGAGAGCGATCTTAAACTGTCTCTGTGGCTGGCAATACCCAGCAGCGGGAAAACCTTAGCGGATCAGTGTAGAGGCTGGTTTCAGAGGTGCGCCCTGATCTGCACAGTGGATACAGTTATGACAAAGATGCCTTCATTTTCTGCACACTGCACCTTTACATTTGAAATGTATCATAGGAACTTATGTGGTCCTAACTACCATATTATCTGAGCACCTCACAGTCTTTAATATATTTATCTTCACAGTCCTCCTTGGAGGGAAGGAGGTGCAGTGTTACTATCATATAAGTGGGAAACTGTGGCACAGAGAGGCTAACTGACTTGCCAGAGGCCACAGAGGAAATCTGTGGTGGAGCCAAGAACTGAACCTGGGTCTCCCGAGCTAGTACTAGCCACTGGAATAGCCTTCCTTTGTAGTAACGGTGCCTGCCTGCGCATTTTGTTTTCACAGCTGCTGTAACCTTTTAGAGAGCATGCACACACCTCCACCCTCTCTCCTGGAGAGTCACACACACAGCTCTTGCCTGGAGACTTTACTTTTGTTCTTTCTTGTTGCTTTCCTTAACCTAAAACAAAAGGCATTCAGGCCAGTAGGTGTATGGCTGCTCTTTGTGCTTGGGGGAAGAAATGTAACACTTTGGGCTGCAAAACAGGGCTGGAAATTTCTCACACAGTTCTTTTCAAGGAGATTTCCAGAATTACTTGCTTCCAGGCAGGAACAACAAGTACAGTGTTAGTCACAGCGTTCTGGCATTTCTGCTTCCTGAACTGCCAGGAACCAGGAAGTGCAGAGGCTGCTGTGAAAAATAAAATAAGGAAGGAGGAAAGTTATCCCAACTGTTCTGAGCTTTGAGGAGAGGGTCTGTTTGAGATCTGGGCAACCATTCAGGAACAGGGATACAGAACAGTCTGCAGATCTCTAGTAACAAGCTTCTTATGGGCAGGCCAACGAGTGCCCAGACATAGATGCTACGGCACTGCACCATCAGGATAGACAGTGCTTGACATTCATTCCCTTATGCCAGGTTGGCATACAAGAGCAGAAGACTTATGTAGCTCTCAGGTCCTATCATGCTGCTGAGTAACCACCTGCTTTTCTCCAAGAGATGTGGGTCACTCCCCCGTCCCCACCCACCACCAGATAACACTAGCTTCTACCTACCCTCCTTATCCCTTAGTGAGAGGTTTTGTTGCAAGCCATTTTAAAACCTGGTGGGACATATTTGGAATGCAGGACTGGCTCAAAGATGCCTTTTACATATCTAGCGTCTCATGCTGGATTTTGATTTCAGTGGGAGTTAGGTACCTCAATACCCTTGACAATCTGGGCCTTAGAGGGCTGAAATTTGATCTAAAATGAGCAATGCTCCTCCTTGGACATAACTAGAATCTGCTAAGGTACCTAAATACTGCTGCTGAGCTGCTTAGTGCTCCAAATGCCCAGAAATGGTAGTGGGAGAAAGGGGCATTTTTTCCCCTCGCAGAATTAGGCCCTATCAGTGGATAAGCCATCTCCCAGCCTGGCTTTCCCACTGCTGACTAGATGCCAAGTATTCTATAATAAAATCTCAGCGCTCTTTGAATCATAGAAATGTAGGGCTTAAAGGACCTCAAGAGGTCATCTAGTCCAGCCCCCTGTGCTGAGCTCGGACAAAGTAAGCCTAGACCGTCCCTGGTAGGTGTTTGTCCAACCTGTTCTTAAAATCTTCCAATGATGGGGATGCCATAGCCTTCCTTGGAAAGCCTATTCCAGACCTTAGCTACCCTTATAGTTAGAAGGATTTTGCTAATATCTAACTTAAATCATGTGTGCTGCAGATGACTCCCATTGCTTCTTGTCCTGCCTTCAATGGACATAGGGAGGACAACGCTCAACTTCTTCTCCATAGCAGCCCTCACTGTATTTAAAGACTGTTCTCAGGTCCCCCACAATGTTCTTCTCTCAAGGCAAATCATGCTCAGTTTTTTTAACCTTTCCTCATAGGTCAGGTTTTATAAACCTTTGATCATTTTTGTTGCTCTCCCACGGACTCTCTCCAATTTGTCCACACCTTTCCTGAAGCATGGTGCCCAGAATTGGACAGTGTCCCAGCTGAGGCCTCACCAATGCCGAGGAAAGTGGGACAATTACCTCCCATGTCTTACATACAACACTATGTTAATAGATCCCAGAATATTAGCCTTTTTTGCAACTGCATCACATTGTTGACTCATATTCAAATTGTGATCCACCATAACCCCCAAATCCTTTTCAGCAGTACAACCACCTAGCCAGTTATTCCCCATTTTGTAGTTGTGCATTTGATTTTTCCTTCCTAAGTGAAGTACTGTGCACTTGTCTTTACTGAATTTTATCTTGTTGAATTCAGACCAATTCTCCAATTTGTCAAGATTGTTTTAAATTCTAATCCTGTCCTCCAAAGTGCTTGTAACCCCTCCCAGCTTGGTTTTATAAGCATACTCTCCATTCCCATTATCCAAGTCATTAATGAAAATATTGAATAGTACCAGACCCAGGACTGACCTCTGTGAGACACCCCTTGATATGTCTTCCTAGTTTGACCATGGATAACTACTCTTTGAGTATGATCTTTTAACCAGTTGTGCACCCACCTGTCATCTAGACTACATTTCCCTAGTTTGCTTATGATCAGATCAGAAGGGAGTTCCCCTCTTACCACCAGAGAGAGTCAGCCTCAGACATATAAAAGGAACTCCTGCCTTGCAATCAAGGTCTTGGAATAGCTCCTTTACTTGGGGGAATACCTTACCCTGATCCTGAGCTCCACAGAAACAATCACATTTATGTCCTGCTGTAAGTATTCAATTAAGACAGGAACAATGGAAACCAGTCATTGACCAAGGACTGCATACGGCCGGCTTCCTGCAGTAGCTGCTTTTTGTAACCCCCGGGGTGCACAGAGCCAGCACAATAAAACAACTTGCAATCACTCCATAATCTCATTCAGATATTCTTTTTTTTTTATTATTTGCACATGTGCATCGGAATTTAATTGCATGGGGACTGACTGCCTGGCAACCTCTACACCGCACAGCAAACAACAGCATTGTCCCGACTGCAAGTTCCCTTAAGTGCTGCTCTCCAACCCGGCTAATTAATGGCCCTAGCTAATTATTGCCTCCAGCTGAAAGAAGATAACAGTGGAGGTGCTGAAAACAATAAGCCTTATTTTCATTAACAGAACGGGGTGCAGCTGCTTTCCGCTCTCACACAATGTGTCCTCGTCCCTGTGCGTGCCGAACATTCAGAATCCGCAATAGGATTCTGAATGTTCAGCACTCTGCAATAGGCAGCGTAGCTCGCTGGACCAGTCTCTTTCCAATTCTGCAGTGGTTATTAGTAGAAATCAGCAGGCTTTATCTGTAATAAAAGACCTAAACCTTCACTGGCATGATTACCCACAATGCACTGTGTTCACCTAAGACAAGGACCACAGCCGTTTTGCCATTGTTGTACATCACCTCCAAAGTGTCACTGCTTTCTAAGTAGATACGCCATAGCCCCCAGTACAGTTGCTTGAAGCACTTGCTCTTGGGAGATTTCAAAAGGCCTTTTGAGCATGCAGAGGAATTGTGGGAGGTGTCAAACTTCCAGAATTCGTCGGGGGAAAAATCCCAGAAGGCCATTGGTGCTGACATAGTTTCTTAGCCCTTTTCTCAAAATGGAGGGTAATTATGAACTTTTGGATTTAAGAAGTTTCTCGTAAAGCTTTGAGAAAGTAATTTTTTTGCCCTTTTTTATTTTGATTTTGAGCATTTTGTGACCCAGAAATTTCATTTCAATGAGAAAACTTTAATGAAAAAAAAAGCTTTGATCAAATGCATGAAAGATTCAAAATGCGGGAAAATCCATTTTCATCTGGAATAAGTTTCAGAAAAAAATACTTTCTAATTTTATTTATTTTTCTGGAACATATGACCATAGTTTCCATGGAAATGGTTCACAAATGGTCCTATTTTAAAATGAAAGAAAAGTATGCTTAATTTTTAACTGGAAAGTCAGTCGATTTTAGAAAATTTGAAATGAAATGGAAAAACCTCAACTTTCAGATTTTTCACATGTAAGCTTTGGATCTTTTGCCTCTCTGCAGTCACCAGCTTGAGTTTCAGTGCAAATAAAATTGAAAGTAAGTTGAAACCTGAATAAATTTTGCATAAAACTGGGCCCAGATGCATCACCTTTACAAAGAGGCTGTGCTCTGTCTCAGGCTTGTAGCAAAGCTAAAAGCCAGAAGAGTATTCCTCAGTTTCAAGTTTTGTAATAAAACTTTCACAGAGGTTTAAATTTTTAAGTGCACTGTACTGCAATTCAATCCTCAGAGGTGAAGTTTTAGTCTATTGGGCTGGAGTCTGACTTCAGAGTATTAATGTCAGCAGTCAAGAATGTTCCTGCTTGGGGCAGCCATACATGCTTTGTTTTATAAACTGCTGGATTTCTGGTTTCCAATAAATGAATGAAGACAGGTTTCTTTCATTACATTCAAAAGCAGGGAAAGTCACAGAGAAGCAATTGGTGTGTAAAATAGGTGTCAGGGAACTGTACCAAGAAGACACTTTCTTGACATCAAAATCAGTCAGAATCAAGCTGATCACACTATTTCAAAGATGGGAGAATGTTAATATGCAGAGAAGAAAGGGAATCTTGATGTCCCCCTCAGAAAGAAGTCTGTTTTTTCCCACTAGGTACTCAATGGGAGCTGCAGACTTCAGAACCTTTCACTGATTGCAATGCCACTGATTATGCAGCTAAAATAGAAGCCTCTGGCTCTGTTACATTGCTAAGAAAAGAAAAATTCTTCAGGAGATTGCACATGAGTGACAGGCTTTTATATAATTATTAGGTCACAGTTCAAATCTAGACCCATTCAGCAACAGCCTATGTTGCTACTATCTCATGGGCATTAGGTTGGCTACGGATTAGTTGATGGTCTTAGTCTAGCTGTTGGAGGACACAGATGCCTGTATCAAACATACCATCACAGCTAGCAACCTTGTAGGCAATTTCATTACAGAGGACAAATACTGAATGAATCATGGAGAATTAACTAGCAGTACCCTAGATTAAGAAGTTTAATTTAAAGCACATCAGCAGGATGATAATGGGGAAAACTTTCACTACTGCCACCTGGCTAGACCTGTTCAGTGGATATAAACATCCAGCCTCTAGGGCTGTCAAACCAACATTTTTCACCAGCATAAAATTAACTTTTTTTATTTAAATGCCATAGAGCTGAGTGTGACGTTCCCCTCTGGTGTTATCTGGACTGGTGATCTGCTAGGTCACTCCATTCCTTGACTGTGGGAGCCAGCCTTACCCTGCTGTGTCGTGAGAACCCCCACTCCTGGGCTGTTCATGCACAGCCTCTGGCATGTAAGCTGCTCCTTGGATTGTGCAACTGAATGACACTAGCTAATATCTCCGGTCCCAGACACAACCCTAGGAACCTCCGTCTTGCAGTGTCCAGTTATGCCTGTTGGAAGCTGCAAGCTTATATAAATTCGTCAATTTAACAAAGAAATTGATATGTACCAAGCTTGTTATGCCAAGGGGAGCCTCTGACACACTTCAAACCAAACATATTGCTTCAGATAGAATAAACAAACAAATTTATTAATTATAAAGATAGATTTTAAGTGATTATAAGTTAAAGCATAACAAGTCAGGTTTGGTCAAATGAAATAAAAGCAAAACACATTCTAAGATGATCTTAACACTTTCAATGCCCTTACAAACTTAGATTCTTCTCACCACAGGCTGGCTGGTTGCTCTTCAGCCAGGCTCTCCCCTTTGATCAGCGCTTCAGTCGCTTGCTGTGGTGTCTCTAGATGTAGGTGGAAGAGAGAGGAAGAGCAAGGCAAACATCTCTTTCTTTTATCATGGTCTTTCTTCCCTCTTGGCTTTGCCCCCCCCCCCTTCAGAGTCAAGTGAGCATTACCTCATTGCAGTTCCAAACTGACCAAAGGAAGTGGGGGTGACTCCCTCAAGAGTCCAGCAGATTCTTTTGTTGCTGCCTAGGCCAGCGTCCTTTGTTTCCATGAGGCTGGGCTGGGTTTGTCCCATACATGTCCTGATGAGGTGTGAATTGCGTCTCAGCTCTTGGAGAGTTTTTGCCTGGGCTTATTTTAAGCCATGAGGACACATTTTCAGCCTCATAACTACATACATGAAATTATAACCTATAACTTACTATAACATAACTGTAACAACAATGCTCAGTGCATCACGAGCCTTCCAAAGACACCCGACATGAAAAATTTTGCATTGTATACCACACAATCATTTTACAAGGATGAACATGGGGGTGCTGGGTGTTCCCCCGAGGTACAGAGCATCACACTGAGCTCTAAAATGTTATCTGCTGTCACATGGATGCTAATTCTACACTTGCAATACTAGATGGGCTCTTTTTACAATGAAGACCCAGGCATTACTGGTAATTCCCGCCCCCCCCCACGCACACATACTGAATGAATTTCCCAGCTATGTCCATTCCTCTCTTTTTCCTGTACAGCGAATTAATGACGAAGTCTTTTTCCACATATGCAGAGTGAAACTCACCCCTGATCAGAGGGTTAGCGCAAGGCCAATGTGCCACTTAAGTCCTCAGAGGTGAATTTCACCTACAAAGCATGGAGAAAGAAGATGGTGTTGAAATGGACACTGATGACTAGCTAGGGTGGCAGGGAATAGTTATCAATATTTAAAATCCTATTATTCTAATTAAGAAATACACGTCCTTAAATTAGCGTCAAAGATGCTGAAGTATCGCTCAAATGGTTGTGGAAAGTGCTGGGCCATTTACACTAATTAGTCCAAGGAACACCCTGGCCTATGACAAAACCAATATTGTTCCTCTGACTTCAAAAGGAATATTAGAAGGTGGGAGCATGATCCCCCAATTATTTCTGCGCATCTTCGGAGGAGGAGGACACGTCCATACTTGATTCGCTTTGATTTTCATGCCAGAGGGGAAGACTGAAATTTTAATTTTTCTGAATGTTCTCCAGGCGTGGGAATGCTCCTGGGTGTTGGAAAGTCAAAAGAGGTAAGGGTCTAATGTAGGCAATGAAATGGAATATGCAAAAAAGTTTAAAGAGATAGCAAACTTGGCAAACTAAACAGGTTATAAAGAAAGAGAGAGAGAGAGACCACATTCACTTCTTTATATTATGACTCCACTTTATTTAATTGCTCTGCTATGTCATTTAATCTATAATTTCTTGCCTTGTTATGTTTCAGGAAGCGGTTGCACAAGGTTGACATATCTCCTCTAAGATCAGACCCTTGGATTTGTCAGAGGAACAAATGAACTGAAATTTCAATGGCACTGACATGTGTTGCTCTGTGAGAGAGCGATGATGGGCCAGGGGTTAGGTGAGAGACCTGGGTTTAATCCTCTGCTCTGTCACAGATGTCAATTCCATGACCCTGTAAGTCACATAGGCCCAGATTGTCAACATTTATTTAGGTACCTTACTCCCATTGAAATCAATGGAAGTTAGGTGCCTAAATACCTTTGTGGATCTGGGCCTTAGGCTCTCAGTTCCCCATCTGTAAAAGGGGGTTCATGATACTATCCTACCTCCTAGTGGTATTGGATGTATTTTAAAGATGGGGAGATGCTCAGATACTATGGTAAAGGGAGCCTTATAAGCACTGTTAGGCATGTTAGTGATGATGAGGATGTAGTAGTCAGGCCTGTATATTTGCCTGAGATAGAATTTTGGGTCTTGTTTGCCCATTTAATTTTTAATATTTTTATATTCTTATTAATAGGTGTGAACAAAGAACAAAGACACTGTGTGTTGCTTCTGCCCAGCCAGATGGGTTTGTTAGTATGAGAAAAGATAAGAGACAGAACTCAAGTGTTGCTGGTTTTGGTGGGAGTTTAATATACGACTGCCTTGACTCCTATCTTGAGCCAAGGTCAGGAGGGGCGAGGGGATGCGGGGGGAAGGTATAAGAAACACTAAAAGCCAAAGAAAGGCCTGTCCCTGACTGAAGCACAACATCACTCCTTACCCCTCCCATGGGATACAAAAGACGTGGTACCGAAGCCCCCTGACTCACAACCTTCCAAAACGGAACATGACCATAAATTGTAAGGGGCGGGATCCAGGGTGGACACGACAGGTATAATTATGCCTGCTAAGGAGGCGGGAACTGGAACACTGGGAAAAAAGGCTCTGGGGCACTATGGATATGCTTGCTTGAAACTAACTTGAATAAACATCGCATTGCCTGCACTTAGGACTTCCAGTCTTCTGCTTTCTGTCTGTGTTACAAGGACCAGGGGAAGGGTGTAGGGAAAGCCCTTAACAAGCACCTTAAATAGTTCAGCAAGACCACTCTTTTCAGGGCAAGTCAGTGGTAATCTGTTTCACTACTTCATTCCCATACCTTGAAGCCAGGGATATCAAAGACATTTACAAATATGAATCAGTTTACATCACAATACTACCTTTGTGAGAGGAACGTACTATAATGCCCTTTTTACTGATGCACATTTTTAAGAATGAAAATGAGCCTATGGATAAGCAATATTAAACGGATAAAGTATATTAAACTCCCAACCAACCAACAAGCTAGCACTAATTTTACTGTGTTTTGCATGCAAAGTTTGATTAATTTCAGGACATCAGACTGAAATACAAATCCCTCAAATTTCAAGCTTCATTGTGATTATTTCGCACCGTTCTACCTTGGCAGGAGGGGAATATTATTCTATCCTTTTAAAAAATGGATGAACTGGGGTGTAGAAACGGTGTGATTTGCTCAAGGTCACACAGTGACAACATGAGGAATAGAACCAAGGAGTCCTGACTCATAGCCAGTTGCTCTAACTATTAGACCATCTTCCTTCCAACGATGTCTAAGTATAGTTCTGTCCTTTTGAAACTGTGTGCTAATACTGTACTGGGTCACTGGATTAACAAGTCAGCTCTATTATCTCCAACTGTCTACTTAATATAAGTGGGGGGGGAGTCAAAGAAAACCAGTGAACACCAGTGGTGAAATAAGATGACTTGATGTCTCCTGAATGCCCAGTGATCACCTAGCATCCCATTAAGGCAACAGCACTGGTAGGCAAGGGGGCATGGATCAGCGTTCATGTTGCGTTCCCCATCGATACCTGGACTGCAAAAGCTAATGATCCAACCAGCGGACCAAATTCGGAGATGAATCCTGGTCACAAGCCACCTGAGGCACATTGCACATATGCTAAGAAGAAGAAGACTGGTAAGCACAGAATGAGGTTTGCATGTAGCTATATTGATAAATCAATCTTTGGTTAATTGTCAGCGAAGGCGGAGAGGAGGATAAAAGATGTGAGGGAAGCAAGACTCATCCAGAGAGACTTATAAGATATGCAGACTCCTTCATCATAGGGAATGATGGCTTCAGGGGAAAAAGCTAGGCTCTCTAATGTTCGCTAATTGAATCAGCCAAGTCGTTCATCTCCCAACCCCGATGAATCTGAGTGCACATGGGGGATTGGCTTTCGACTACTCTTTAGTCTCTGGCAGCATTGCTTCATACTCTCTCTCTCTTCTATTAAGCAATGAAGAGGTTAGTGGCACATCCATGTTTATTGCACACAACAGGCCAGCCTAATTCTGTCAGTGGACTGGGGCTACCGGCTTTGGATTTTTGTTGCCCTGGGGTGGGGAAGAGAGAAAGAAAGAAAGAGCATTGAAAGCAAAATTGTATGGGCTTTACAAACAGATTCCTTCCCATTTTCTTCTCTTGCAAGTCAAATTTGGAGCAACCAATCTTGAAGAGTGTCCCTTGAAGATAAGGCAAGGGAGAATTAATTCCCTAAAGTCATTACTGTGCCCAATTCATTAAGCTGGCACTGTAAGTGATTCAAGATGCCCATAAAAGCAGCACTGGCTGCTGGAATGTTTGTCACCTCTATTGATTTAGCCCCTGCTGTAGTCATTTCACTCAGGGAATAATCAACACAGGTCTGCCCGGAACTGAGCCTTTCTCTGGTGTTTTCAAAGCTGCGGAGCCAATAGTGCCAAGGCATACATACTGATTTATAGCTTCTACAGGATGCTGCTTTAGGTAGGACTAATGCTACAACAAGGGAGTGTGTCTGATGGAAATGGGGCAGGCAGGGATGAAAACTGGAGAGTGAGCGGGAATTACTGGTTAATTTTTTCCCCTACAGCTGGTTGAAACTTTTGGAAATTGCAATAAACAATTTCCCCCAAAAATGTTAATGAAAAAATATTCACTATTTTTTGCCCCGTTCTAGTTATGTGCTTATACCTCTAGCCATTTATATGGTACAGTGGTCAGGCTTGAAGGGCCTGATTGTCAAAGGTATTTAGGATCTTAAAAATTCAGCTAGGCACCTACTGGGATTTTCAAAATCATCTCACAAAATCATCTAAGTCTCATTGACTTTCAATGGCAGGGAGGCACCTAACCTGCTTCGGGGTGGTTGAAAATCCCACTAGGTGCCCATGGGCATCTTTAGGCACCTAAATATCTTTGAAAATCTGTCCTGAAATGCTTTGAAAAAATGACTGGAACTAATATTACCTTCTTCCTCACCAGGTAGGTGTATATTCAGATATGTTGGTGACTGCAGTGACCTGAAGAAGAGCTTGGTGCAGCCAGAAAGCTTGTCTCTTTCACCAAGAGACATTGGTCCAATAAAATATATTATCTCACCCACTACCGTCTGTCTTGCAGGGATTAAAGTGAGTTTCTACTAATTTGTACCCATGACAACCAATGCAGAGCCAACCCAGTTCTGGGAGAGTGAGCTGCAGTCTATTCCTTCTTTTGCATTATCAACAGAACGGTTTAGTTCCAGTTAGCTACATCTGTGCCCCCCTCCTGCAGGCTAACAGAATAACACAGGTGATAACGAGATCACAATTTGGCCTGCTGCAATTCTCGTGCTGACAGCCATGTGTGAGAAGGAAAGAACCCAGCATTGCTCTCGGATCCCAGATTGAGTTGGTAGCACTGGCAGTTAGAAATAATGGGGTGGGATTTTAAAAGCAGGCTCAGGGTGGTACATGCTCAGGCCCAGATCCTCAGAAGTATTTGGGTGCTTAAGATGCAGATAGGCACTTTTGAAAATCCCACTGGGCACCTATTGCCCACTGAAATCAATAGGAGTTAGGTGCCTATGTGCTTTTGAAAATCCTACTGGGTCTTTAACTGCTTCTTCAGGCACCTAAATACCTTTAAAATTTGGTCCTCTGCTCCCATGGACTTTCAGTAGGAGCCGTGTCTCTAAATTCCTTAGTTTTTTAAAAAATCCCAACCAATATTTTTTGCTCCTTGGAAATGGAGTGAATTGCTCTCCAGTGATTGACTAATGATAACCATCGAGCCCCATGGTGCCATTTTTATAGTTCTCTGAAATGTGACTGTAGAAATGAGGACTAGCAGCTCTTTCCATATAGTCTAACTGGAGCAATTTTGTACTGAATAAGTTTCGTGTAAACCAAAAGTAAAATGATTATTAATATGCCTGTCTGCAGTGTTCATTTAATTAGGTCTGGTCTCTCCAACATCATCCTATCTACCACTGACAAGTTCTAGCCTCATCTCCAAATATCAGGCCACCTGTATAAATATTGGACCTAGCAGTCAGCAGCGTGTCAGGAAATAATTCACATATCCAGCAAAAAAAAAAAAAAAAGGGATCCAGCTTCATTAACAGGGACCAAGTATTGTTCATTTGTCTATGAAATATTCTAAATTGAGGACCTTCATTCAGTTCCTAACAACAGGAGTTCATCTCACAAAAATCACAAGGATGACCATTCCTGGGCAGTTTTAGTAAAGGCCCCAAACTAGAGATACATGCTGCATTGCAGGACACCCTGTTCTGGTGAGATGTCTCCCCACCACTCTACACATGAGCCATACAGAAAGCCACCTGGATTCTGAATATTTTAGTCCAACCTTGGTACAGTCTGACGTCCACCCAGCCCTAGAGCCAATGGGAAGAGCTTCCAGTTACATCTTTTGGGTTTAACAACAGATACAACACTGTCTCCTGAGACTGGAGTAATTAATTTCCATAGATCCAGGCTCCTTAATGTCATTACACTCAGGTCTGGGCAATTCCACTGGGAGAGGAGTCCATTTGTAAAGCAATCCAATTCCTCTGCCATGCTTTTAATTTTGAGGTTGTTGCTGGTGATGACTTCCTTTTGCACATCATTAGCAGTGACTGAGCCTTTTGGTCAGAGGAAGTACAGTCTAAAGCCACAGAGTATCTATTCAAGCAGGACTTGATGGTGCTAGTTTGTGATGGTGAAATGGGCCTTGGGCCACAAAGGTACTTCTAGGTATTAACCTCCAACCTCAGTGCAGGGCTCTCTTTGATATCAGCCAACCCAGGGCTACCAAATAAAATTCCATTATCAATCTCTCTCCTGTATAACTCCCTGAAATGCTGTTATTTTTTATAATGCCCAAGTGTGTATTAAGAGCCTCACAGTCTAGGCGAGGCCCTGATTTGCCTTTTGTTTTACACTCCTGTAACTGTATTGACATCAATAGAGTGACTCCTGATTTACACTGCTGTAAATGAATGGAAAATTGGGCATGGATTGCTAGTAGCTATAACATAGTGTTAGTCTACAGCACTCTTATACCAACAAGACACACAACCAACACACTACACAGCAGCCCAGTACACTAGATATGGTCCCTAAACAGAATCTGTCATTCCAACTCTCATGAGCTTTGGTAATGTTCGCATCCAGATCTGCATATTGACCCATCTCTACAATAGACCTCTGGTAAAAGAATACTCCCTAGTAATGCTACATTAGCCCTTGCACGCATTGCAAATAGGTTACACTGCTGCCATGTAATCTGTTCAGGACTACCCTCAAACTCTGCTTGAAAGCTGCAGCGATTGCTGAGGGCCGCCACCCACCCGAAGACCAAGGAAAGAAGCTGGGGGCACCACCGGTGCTTGTCTTTGTCCTGGCATCCTGTCTGCTTCTGAGGTGTGGCTGTTAATTTTGAAAGCTGGGGATGGTCTGGGACCCAGCGGTTTGAGGGATCACCTTCCTCTAGGCCCTGTTGCAGCAAAGTCTGCCCCGGTAGGTAACTCTTGCTGTGAGTTCTTGGAGTAAAACCTTCTAGGGCAGGGATTCTCAACCTTTTGGGGGTTCAGAACCTATTTGTAAATGTTTATGGCCTGTCGTGACCTAGCAAATAGTCTGGAATTGGAAGCCCTGGTGTGATTTTGGTCAGGTCCTGTCACCTGTGTGTGTGTGGGGGGGAAAGCGGGGGCTTGCATCCTGCCTGCCACTCACCCCACAATGGTGGCTCCTGCAGCTCCTGTGCTGTGGGGCTGACTGGGCTTGGCTCTCCAATCCAGGCAGTGCAATCTCTGGGGCTGCACTGCTGCTCAGGTCCCTGGCACCCTGATGGGACCAAATTTGTGTGAGTGGAGCTGTGACCTGGTTGATGATGTTGCAGAGCCACTCACTCAAATTTGGCCTACCCAGGCTCCCATCATTATGACGGCTGGGCCAAACTTGAGTGGTGCTGGGACCCAAGAGGTTGCAGGTCCTGGAGCAGGGAGGCGAGCCCAGCCAGCCCCGTGGGACAGAAGCTGCCATATGCCCCTTTGAAACATTCTGGTGACCCAATTTTGGGTCCCGACCCATGGGTTGAGAACCCCTGTTCTAGAGAATTATGGAGCCCCCTGGTGGTGAACGGCATGATCACCATAAACGGAAAATAATCAAACTCATTTGCAGCGGATTGAGTGGGAAGGTTGGAACGTAGCTCTGCCAATTTTTACCAACGGGTTGCTTGCATCTGTGCTAAAGCACACTCTGAAATAGGCAGCCAGGGCTCTCCCATCTTTGGGACTGTCTGTGCTCAGAGATTTGGCAGGGTCAAGGCAGTGTCATGGGGAGCAGGGATTTGCTCAGTGGTTTGAGCATTGGCCTGCTAAACCCAGGGTTGTGAGTTCAATCCTTGAGGGGGCCATTTAGGGATCTGGGGCAAAAATTGGAGATTGGCCCTGCTTTGAGCAGGGGGTTGGACTAGATGACCTCCTGTGGTCCCTTCCAACCCTGATAGTCTATGATTCTAAGGCACAATGCAGTCATATTTAATTAGCGTTTTATTGGTTTTTATTAAAAACCTGCTTATTTGTCCATTTGAGTATTCCTGACACAATTATGGTAACAGGCATCTTTGGGGGAAGCAGAAGTGGCTCTTGAATGCCACCGGGGGAGGGGGCAAATTTCATAAAAGTTAGGTTTTCCACCCCTAGTCCCCTTGAAGGTTGTTTTAAGAGTCCTGAATAACTGCATCCCATTCAACCACCACCAGTAAGACATGATAATAACATTGGGGCAGGGGGAGAAACTTTGCAGGGGGGCTCAGCTTAAGTTAAAAAGCCCTCTTTGGCATTTCAGAGTCCAGCTGTACAGGGCTAACCCCTCCCCCCAACTCATTCCAGTCACCAGCCTCAGTCCTCTCCTGCGGCTTAACCCCTTAAACTTAAAATGGCTGATCTTCCTATGAACGCACAATACTAGTGGGGGCTCTTCTTCCTCCAGAATGCTTGGTCCTGGCTTCTAGATAACAGTGCCTTCCTCTCTCCTGATATTAGCCCAACCACACTCTAAGGGGCTCAGGTGCATCTTTGCTTCCTAGCCTCACTGAGCCAACTCTGAATTCCCCAGCTGGGACTTAATTCTTAATGCCCCGTGCTGCTGGCTGGGTAGTGCCCCCCCTTACAGGCTACACTGAGGAGAGACACGGTTGCAGGTACCCCTACCCTATTCCAGGGAGCATTGAAAGAACTGCCCTGCCCTTCACAAGTACTCATCCAGCACTTTAATACTCAGAGCACCCCTGGGGTAGGGTAGGCAGGCATTTCCCCCATCTGATACTGGGTCCCAGAGAGGTTACTTTATGGACCAAAGGTTACACCGAGAGTCAGCAGAACAGCCAGAAATTGAGACCTGGGCCTGGAGGCCTCTAGCGGAAGAATGCCGAGAATCAAACCCAGGTCTCTTAAAACCCAATTCACCACGTGAACTACCAGGCCATGGTGCCAACCACACAGTTCAGAAGGGAGCATTGGGTAGAGGGCCCCCGATGCTCTTCTCCAGCTCCTTCTGGGTGGGAGACGAAGATGGGCCTTTAACCAAACACTTCAGAATGTTGAAAGTCTAAGTTTGCTTTGACAAAGCTCGCGGGAGTTCTTCTCCCCAAACCGGGTCCCCCTTCCATGCTTAGCGTGATGCCAGCTGTTAAGGTGAGGTAGGAAGAAAATGACATAGAGACAACTTATCTGCAGTATTGTAGCTGTGTCGGTGCCAGGATGTTAGAGAGACAAGGTGGGTGAGGTGACGTCTTTTGTTGGACCCACTTCTGCTGGTGAGAGAGACAC
This sequence comes from Eretmochelys imbricata, assembly GCF_965152235.1. Lineage (NCBI taxonomy): Eukaryota > Metazoa > Chordata > Testudines > Cheloniidae > Eretmochelys > Eretmochelys imbricata. The sequence continues at coordinate 7,104,536 of NC_135593.1, read as the reverse complement.
GCTTTCCACCTTACACAGAGCACTACACAAACAATGTGCCCTAGAAAATGGGTGCATGCATATTTAGTGTTGCAAAGGGAATCATCAGGAACAGATGTTACAGTAGCCAATAAGTAGTCACTTCCTGTGTTCCAGGGAGTTGAGACTGCTTCCAGCTCCCCTGATCTAAAAGGACTCCCCTATGCATCTGCCTTCTCGTACTTGCTGGAAAGTGAGACAGGGATTGAAAGAAACAGAATAATTTCATGTTGTGCTACAAATACTTTTGCATTCCAGTTTTAGGAAGAACTGGCCAGGAACACCTATCCGTGGGAGGACACTGGGACTCCACTGAAACCGGGTGACACCCGATGACACTGCATAACACTTGTCTGTTCTCTGTCTTCCTGCACCCTCTTCAAACTCCCCTTGAGAAAGTCAGCACTGCTTTTAGCTGCAGATTTGGCACCACACATCCATGTGCAATGAGGCTTTGGCGTGGAAAGAAAGCTCAGCCAGCCATATCTCTCCCATCCTATCTGTTACATAGTGCTGTTCTGTGCAGTTTAATGGCTGCTACATTCCACCTAGAGGTGGTTGTACTGTAGTAGGGAGGAAATGATCTGTACATATTCTCTCTCTCTCTGATCCTCAGTGAGACGTATTTTCTGCATAATTGTAAAGAGGTTTGTGAAGAGGTCAAGTATCTTTTATCACGTACCTATAATGTGTCATGAAATATACTACATACATGCAAATAAAGTAAATACAAATTCATATTCATTATGAGTGCCATTTTAGACTACTGACCCTCAATCCAGTTTTTGGCCAGTTCTGTCCCATATCGCAACCAGAGATTCTACCAGAATTCTTGGTTTTAAATAGTTTAAAAGACACAAGAGATGGAAAAAGACCCATAAAGTTGAAAGATGAGGACCCCAACCAAACCCCCAGATCCAAAACAGGCTGAACATGGGAGTGTTCAAAATCAGGACTTAGTGGCTGTTGGACCCCCTCTCTAATTAGGTCACTTCTGGCTAGTGCAGAGTTGATTGTTTCCTACAGCATATCCCCCTGTGCTTTGCTCAGTCTGGCTTAAAATGACCTAGGCAACAAAGCTCCCACCAGTTCTCTTGGGAGGCTATTGCAGACTAGAACATAATAATCCCCATTTAACTCCAGGTCTGCACCTATTGTTCCAACTCACCTAATGATTATGCTTGACACAAACAAGAAAGCTGCTATGTTTCTGACACATTTAGTTTAGCCCAGCTGGTGAAAATGTAAAGTGTAACAAATATCTACCCTTCTCATCCTTCATCAGAGTGGTGACTGGAGGTACAGGGATCATCACTGAACAGTAGTAACAACAGATATCTAAAATAGCCCAAGCATAGCCTATTTTAAATACAGGACAGAACTATGACAACAGTTGGGGCTGAACCCAGGACTTACAGAACTAAATGCCTCAGCCACAACTACTTGAGCTAAAACATAAGAACAGCCATACTGGTTAGACCAAAGGTCCATCCAGCGCACTGTCCTTTCTTCCAACACTGACCAATGCCAGGTGCCCCAGAGAGAATGAACAGAAGAGGTAATCATCAAGTATTCCATCCCCTATCACCGATTCCCAGCTTCTGGCTAATGGCCTCCAGCAGAAGAATGCCAGGAATCAAACCCAGGTCTCTTAAAACCCAGTCCATCACCCTAACCACCAGGCCATGGTGCCAACCACACAGTTAAGAAAGGAGTGTTGGGTAGAGGGCCCCAGAAGCTCTCCTTCAGCTGCCTCTGGGTGGGAAACAGAGATGGCCCTTTACCAAACACTTCAGAACATTGAAAGTCCAGGTTTGCTTTGAGTTGTGGACAAAGTACATGGGCATTCTTACTTCTCCCCAAACTGGGTCCCCTTCCCATGCTTAGTGTGATGTCACACAGAACCCCCGCTTGTATTTAGAAGCTGTATAAGACTTATTTATATGGACCAGCCCCTTGGAGGAGCGGGGGACAAAGACCCATATTCTTAGCTTAGGCGTCATTGGCAAATGTTGACATTTTAATGCTAGCTGCATTGTCATTTTGCTCTGTGCTGGTTATTTTTGGCAGAGCCTTACCTGTTGCTTCGACCATTCCTTCCAAAATGACCACGATTTCAAACTCCTCCTTCGCAAGCTGGGCACGGGACATCTCCCAGAAGGGGCTCTTCTCGTTGATTTCGTGTGAGATGATGAGTGGTGACACCAGGAATAGCCTGTCATCCCCTGTATCAAAGCCCACATTGATGTCCGTTTGGTTCAAGGGGATAAACTCCCCTTCTTTGGTCTGTTTGGACTTGATCAGCTTGGCTCTAATGGAAGCCTCAACAATGTGGGAATTCCGGAGGTCCCCGACCCGGAACATTAGACAGAGCTTCTCATCCCTGATAGAAATCACTGCATTGTTGGAAAACATGAGGGTCTCGGCCCTCTTCTTTGGTTGGCTGATTTTGACAAACATGCACCCTACCATGAAAGCATTGACAATGGAGCCTAGAATAGCCTGAACCAGGAGCAGTATGATGCCCTCGGGGCATTTTTCAGTGATAACCCTGTAGCCGTACCCAATTGTGGTCTCGGTCTCGATGGAAAACAGAAATGCGGAGACAAATCCACTGAGATTTTCAACACAGGGGATCCAGTTCTCATCTTCAAGATGGTCCAGATCTCCACGGATGTAGGCAATAAGCCACCAAATGAACCCAAAAAATAACCATGTGACAGTATAAACCATGGTAAAGACAAGAAGGTTAAAGCGCCACTTAAGGTCCACCAGAGTAGTGAAGAGGTCGCTAAGGTACCGGTAGGTTTCATGGACATTTCCATGGTGCACATTGCACTTGCCACTCTTCTCCATGTAACGCTGGCGCGGCTTCTTCATTTCTGCTGCCAGGAGACGGGTTCGGTCAGTGGCGATAGGGACATAGTCCCGCGGCTGTCTGGGAATCTTCTTGGGATCCATAGGTGTGACTCCAATTTCCATGTCCTGGTTCATGAAGATCCTAGAATCTCCAGCCATGGTTGGGCTAGGGCAGGGTAAAAGGAAACAGCATTTAAGACATGGGGAAAATAGCTTTGCCAAACCAGTGCTGCTTTCAGATTACACAAAGGAGTGATAGCACACTATGCAACATTGACACCATATTGAAAAGCTTTGTCTTCTAGTCATAGAATGCTGGGCACAAGTGCATCCTGCATTAGAGAAGCTTTTTGGTAGGGCCATTCCCTTCTTCTGGTAGTATTTTTTGATGCCTCTTTTAAGGTTAAATAATGAGAAGTAATTATTTAACACCTTTATCATTACCTCATTTGTAGAGAATGCTAACTGAGTGAAGCAGGAGTGGTGAACTACTTGCTTTGAATGGCCCCTTTCCCTTGGTAGTAAGTTTGCACATACCTTGTTACTGATTTGGGTCATTACTTTTTTTTTTTAAATAAAAGCTCTTTAGGCTCCTTTTATACAAGGCAGAGAGGGATGAGATGTGAAGACAATTTGGACATTTTCAAAAGGGACTAGTGATTTCTGGTGCCTCAATTTTTGGGGGCTCAACTGAAGAGACCTTGAAGCGGCTGGTTTACAGAAAATGTCAAACACCAACCCACGGCAAATCAGATGCCCTTGAAGGCAACCCAAAACCACTCATCACTTTTGAAAATCTAGTTTCTTAGATCGCTTCTAAAAGGCCCATGGTCTTTGTCCAAATCTTTTCTTGACTAATTATAAACAGATGATGATACGAGCGCCAGTCACTCCTGTCAGGTTACAATGTAACATCGTCTTCACCGAACATTAAGATTATAAAGTAGATATTGCTTTCTTTAATGGAAACTATTTCTTCTATTGAAAACCAAAAATTCCATCTTCAAACTCAGGGAAGAGAAAGAGTTTCCTGTGGAGAGCTGCCTTCAGTATATGAAAGAGAAACAGTAGCAACATTCTCCATGATATGCGCTCTCTGCAGTATCCTTAGCAAATCTTATTAAAACCTAACCAAATCTACTACAGTTCTGTCTTTAATCTTATGCATCTGCAAATGGGAAGAGGTACAGAGATACAATTAAGAGTGTCCTGGGAAAGACAAAGCTTAAGGCTGAGCAAAGTGGTTTCAGTTTTTCAATATATAAAAGTATTAAAGGTGGGTGGGAAGGAAGAAGAAAGACAAATAAATGAGGCAGCGGATTTCTGCTTCCACTGTATGGCAGCCAGTTCTGCAATTCCCAGCAGGGAATTTCTCTTATCCCTTGTATCAAAGCTACATAAATCAACCAAAATCAGTATTCCAAAAAAAGCAGCCAGAGTTTGTTGATGGAGCCACGTCTACTGCTTCACTATAGCATGGGTGGCGGTGATTGACCAGTCACCTGAGTCAAGATGGAACCTCCCTTTGTAGTTAGAGGAAGAGAGTGAGAGTCTAGATCTGGGTTCTAGTCCCAGTGCTGGCAAGTTGGCTCCCTGAGCAGAGTTCTTCCTATACAGGAGAAGGAGGCACATGAAAGAGAGATGTTACTGCCACCAGGTGTCCCCCTTTGTAAAGGGGGAAAAGATAAATACTGTTACTGCAGCTATGGGCAGCTGGACCCAACTTCTCCTCTGCCATCGTTTACCAAACTCTCCTGCCCTCCCGGCACTGAAGCATCAGAATACCCAGCAATTCAGAGCCTGCCTGGTGACAGCCCCAGAGTGCAGGGGAGGTTGCTATGACCTTTGGTGGGGGGCAGTGTGGTGTGAGCAAGATGGGAGAAGTAGGGAGTTGTCAGCTGATAGGGACGAGGGAGAAATATTTTTTTGGCTTTCTGTTCTGGAGGGAGGGTGACTGGGTAGTGATGGCTGGTGGCAGGTGGCAGAGTGAGCTGTGTAGCTATTAGCCTAATGTTTTCTGTGTACTGCCCCCTTTAACTCTCTTGGAATGTCAGTCCTGATTCTCTGCCACCTCGCATAATGCGTGTCCGCTGACATCTGTGCCCAGTGTGGGTGTCAGAATGGCAGGGCCCGTTTACCCTCCCTTTGTAAATGCCAGTGCCAGGTGCAAGTCAGTGGAGAATCTGCACAGAAACAGAGGTTCAGTGCAGTGGAGATAAGTGCAGAAGAAACACACTGGATAGAAATTTTCCCTTTATTCTTTCTTTGCTTGCCCTTTTTTTATTAATCTAAAAACCTAATTACTGAAATTCACAGGTTCTGGTTGCTCCAGGAGTGTGGAAAGAAAAAAAAAAGAAGTGTCCTGCAACCCTGACTCATGAAAAACAGCCTGGAGAGATTAGCTGTTAATGAAAGGACACTGAAACCTGCCATAAGCAAAAACATACAGGGGACTGGCAAAAATTGGTTGCTAGGACAGCTGGTCTTTAACTACAAGTCAAGTGAAACTGTTTGGCAAATCTTGGGGATCCTTAAAAGAGATCCCTCAAAGCAGAAGTATTGCCTGTTGCAGGTGAACTGTACTGCCCATTTCACTGTAATTAGAATTTGTCCTAATATTTAATCATTTCCCCTGTTGCAGTTTAAGTCTCTTCTAGCTGAGTGATACAAGTAATTGATCACAGTCCTCTTCATGTAGGAGATTAATTCTTCTTCGTAAAGGAGGAAGCATGATCTAGCAGTTAGAGCACAGGGTTAGGAGTCAAGAGACCAACCTGGGTTCTATTCCTGGCTCTGTCAATGACCGACTTGTAACCTTGAGCGAATTGCTTCCCCTCTCAGAGCCTCAGTTCCCCATCTGTAAAATGGGGGATTAACGCTACTTCTAGTTATAAAACTAGGCAAATATAATTGTAAGTCTTGTAGGGAACCTCCCGTGACCTTAGAGGTTTGAAATCACCCATTTGTCAACATAACGTACAGCAAAAAGGGAGAACAGTGCAGAGATAAGTTTGAATTCCTCCTTTATTCCACATCCATAACCACCCTCACCATGCACACACATCCCCCCGGGTTAATGGTAACTGTGTACAAGCATGCAAGGGAGAATTAGCCTTCAGTTTGTGAAGCACTGCTCTCTCTCTAGCAGTGGACTCAGAGACTGGAACTGCCTGTGATGGTCAGTCACAGGTACCACATTTACCGTCCTTGGTTAAACAAGGCCAGGATAATAAAAATGTTACTTTTGTACAAAGCCTCATGCTCCTTTTAGACAGGCTGCTGGAGCTGCTGCAAAAGGAGATGAGAGTTGGTGCATTATCAGTTCTGCAAAGAGGCCTTTTATCAGGCTTCTCGGTATCGCTCAGCTTTTGCCCAGATGCCAAACTTGAGGAGAGGAGGGAGCACTAAGCGAAAGGAACTTAGAAATGCTGAAATAGAAAGAGATGGATTTTAGCTGAACTTCAGAAGGCATCATTTTCCCATGGCTGCTTCCATACAGGGTTGACGTACCTCTTGCACCTCCCCAAACAAACACCCCCAAAATGTCAGAGCAGACTTCTGTTTTCTTAGCAGGGTTACTTTTTTTTTCTTGTGAAGAATTTATGTCAAATCCAGATTTCACTGATGGCAATAGGGATTTAACCATTAACTTCAATAGGGACAGGTTTTGACTTTTTCTTGGAGGGGAAGGATGGCCCTGTGGTTAAGGCATAAAGACACAGGACTCAGGAGAGCTAGGTTCAATGTTTACCTCTGCCAGAGACTTCCTACATGACCTTGATTAAATCACTTAATCTCTTTGTGCCTCAGTTCCCTTTTTATAAAGTGAGGATTATATCTCTTCCTTTCTTCCACCCTTTCTTCTCTCTTGGCAGTTGGAATCATAACCCTTTGGGACTGTTTCTTACCAGGTGTTTGTACAGCGCCTAGCATGGTGGGATCTTAATCATGGCTGATGCCTCTAGGCACTGTGGGAATTATTTGTATAATATAATAATAATAATCTGGCAATGTATTGTGTGAGAATCCAGAGAATCATGAAAACAGATGGAAAATCTAAACAAATCCCTTTTCTCACCTTATTACAATGGTTGGTCAAATAGTTTTTTCCTTAACAGAAACACATGGTTCAAAACTTTCCACAGCCATGTGAACCGCCTGTCTATTAACAATAAGACATTTATATTTATAAAACTACCACCCCTAAGAGAGCAGAACTGCCAAACTCTGTTCCAGAGGGGCTTGGAATAGTGGGCCAGGGGAGCTGCGATGCAGATCAGGGCTGAGATGCACTGGTAATTGCACAGGAGCTGAGGACTGGTTCTGCAAGTTTGGATTTACGTGCATTAGCAGAGCAGTGTGGGGCCCAGGACTGGAATATCAAGGGGTGCTGCAGGTCAGGATTGTGGTGCACCAGCAGAGCTGTGTGGATGCTGCACCTGTTTGCACTATGCCTCTCTCTAAATTCTATCACTTCAAAGCTGTAGAAGCCAGGCTGCCCAATAACAATGCAGGAATGGGGTCTGAGAGAGAGGCCAGGGCAGAGGGACAAGCAGTCAGTCAGGTACACTAATAGACTGCTGGATAAACAGTCTGATAGAATGATTATTACTGAAAGAGCGGTTCTTTTGCATCCCCTCTGCCCATGCCACATCAAATGCAGCCCCAACCCTCAATCCACAGACTCCACTGAGAAGCAGAGTCCCTACTTGTTACAGCACAGCAATCGAATTAAAGTCCCTGACTGAAGGATGCCCATAGAGGTAGATCCTTACCACCAGGGGCAGATAACAGACAGATTTGCAGGCAAATGGATTGAAACAGAAAGTTCAAAGAAGGCAAACTGAGCAGAAGTCAGAGTGGAACGGAGGGACACCATTAGGGAGGGCTGGCGCTTGCAAATCTATTGGGTAGTGGATGCATGCTAAAGAGATGCTTATTGCCAAATGAATCTTTATTTCCCTGAAAGAAGGTAGCTTTCCATTCACCTATTTCATTTATTGCCTGTACTTCATAAGGGTTAATCTGTCCGTGGCACCTAAGTGAAAGTACACGGGAGAAACAGACCGACCCGACCGATCTTGGGCAAATCAATCCTTTTCCCTATGCTTCCGTTTCCCCATCTCTAAAATGGAGCTAATGAGACCTACTTCCTTTGTCAAGTGCTTTGAGATCTATGGATGAAAAGTACTGTGTAAGAGCTACTCTGCTGTTATTAATAGACAAGGCAAAACGTTAAAGAAAAAGTGTACAGGAGGGAAACTGACAGCACTTTAGTGATAAACGTGCGGTTCAAATCATAGAAGCTGAATTACCTTGTCTCTCTCTCCCCTCCCGCCCAAATAATTCCTTTTCAAAGTGTAAACTCACTCAGCACCAAAGTATCAAGATTCCTTTAATTTCCTCTGAGTTTTCATTAGCTTGGCAGGATCACTTTTCTCACACATTGACAAAACTGAGTGCCGACTTACAATGAAATTCCTCTGAGGCTGCAGGAGATACCTGCCCACAGAAACAAAAAGGGGGCTGATTGATGATTAGTTAGGCAGCTACCAAAGGAAGTGAGATGGCTTTGCTGCTTGTTACAGAGCCAGGTTGATGACTGCTTGTCTGCTCAGAGTTTGTTATGCTTAGAAATATTGTAACACCAGCTGTTCAGTCTTTCAGAAAATGGGTGATAAGAAAATTTCTCTGGGCAGAAAGTTGGCAGAATATGGGGAGAGACAAGGTTTATGGATAGTTACACTTCTTTGTCGGTATGCTTCCTGTCTGTCTAGTCCTCCGCCCAACGCTGGATGATCAGCATTCAAATATTCCAGAGCTCTTTTGTCCTCAGTCAGGTTCCAATATGGTCCCCGGTTGCCATAGTGACCACCTCGCCATTTCAATGCATTTATCCCCCCAATACCCCTGTGAGCCTAGGAAATGCTATAAATCTCATTTGACAGAGGGGGAACTGAGGCACAGAGAGGCTAAATGACTTGCCCAAGGTCACACAGGAGGCCTGTGTCAGAGCAAGGACTTGAACCCAGGACTCCCAAATGCGAGGGTAGTGCCTTGAACACTGGCCCTCTCTCCTTTCCTTCCACTGAATAAAAGACCCATGGTTTCTTGTATGGCTGAAAATTGTTTTGAAAAATCAAGGTAACATCTCCTGTACCCCATGGAGAAGGGACCTCCCTCCTGCGCTAAGTCGGGACCACATAAACCTAGACCAGCCCTGACAGGTGTTTGTCCAACCTGTTCTTAAAAACCTCCAATGATGGGGATTCCACAACCTCCCTTTGAAGCCTGTTCCAGAGCTTAACTACCCTGAGAGTTAGAACATTTCCCCTAATATCTAACCCAAGTCCCCTTTGCTGCAGATTGAGCCCATTACTCCTTGTCCTACCTTCAGTGAACATGAAGAACAATTGATCAGATATCTTCAGCTGACCATATATTATCTTCATACAGAATGCCCAGTGGATTTCAGTGTTGTCCAAATACTGCTCTAGCTAATGATCTGTATTCACACCATCTTCTGCAAAGAGTCCCTTAGCTCTCACTTGCAAGCAGGGTCAGGACTGACTGGTATGGGAGAGCAAGGGAATTCCAAGTGCACATGGTCGTGGAAGTTGCCATGGAAAGTGGTGTTGATTGTTGAATAGGTGACACTTACTCTTAAGTCAGTACTGAACACAACGTCCCAGATGGCTAAAACGGAGGCACAGAATGTCTGGCCCAAGACCAAACGGTGATTCAGTGGCAGAGAGTTTTCTGAACTATCCTATATAGAATTTAATGGAGTTATATTCCTACTATAGACAACTTCAGTTGCTCAATGAAACTTGTAATCATTCTCTATGAAATCCTATAGATTTTTAAGAGTAATTTCTATAGAGTTTTCTACAGCATCTCATACCCACTAAATTAGATAGGGTTTTTTCACCAGACCTGCTTCAGAAAATTTTAAACCAATAATGGCCTCTGCCTAATTAGACCAGGGGCCAAATCCACAGCTGGTGTAAACAGTTGCAGCTCCATCAGCTTTAATGGAGTCAAACCCATTCACACCAGCAGAGAATCTGACCTTTGTCCTTCTATGAGACGGAACGAATTGGCATCTTATTTTGATTGCTAGGGGTTAAAAATTCTGTTGTTACTGCTAGCTTTTTGAAAAGTGGAATAAGCTAAAAAAATAAAATCTGTTATTTTATTTCTATTTATGCCAGTTTTGCGGAGAGCAGGAGGGGGCTGTGAATGCATTTTTCCAACAGGAATTAAAGCATGAAAAATCATATGTAAAATACAAATTTGTGGGTGTACTACAAATATACTGAGGTTAGTCTAATAAAAATACAGTGGAGGAGCTAACATTTTAATGAAAAACAAAACAATTGTATTTTTCACAAAAGATAGAGACTGGGAAATGCTTTATGAGCTGTTCTAATGACCCCACAAGCAGCCTGGGAATTAACAGAACAAGTGTTATTTTATATAAAATAATGACTGGAGAGCATGTAGTTACCATAATATAGAGACCAGGGAGCATATATTGCCTGGTATAATGACTGGCTCAGCGGGAGTGTAAATATTGCAAGGGGTGGATGGGGAAATGTAATTAATATAAAATAACTGGGCAGCTGTAAGTGGAAGTGTGGATAAAATACAGTACGATGAGAGATGCATGCATAAGCTGATGTTCAGAGATCCCTAACTGAGTCTCTAATATTCAGTTGATAGTTGGTTCCCCAACGAACCAAACCTGAAAATAAGCCTATTTGATCCAGCCCTTTTCCAAGGAAGTCGCTCTCCCCAGGGCTGGGCTCTCTATGAAGCAGCGCTGCTTCCCATACACCTGTCCCGCTGTCTATTTCTGGAGATGCCTGTTGCCCTTCTGATATTTTTGGGGGGCTGCTTTGGCAGTGCCATTGCCCCATCTCCCAGCTGATCACGAGTTATTGATCATCATCCTGTTACTGGCAGTTCATGTTCTCTGGATGCCCCTAGAGAGAACTGGGTTAAGGAGTTCCCCTACCCAGACTATGGGGAAACCTAGGCCAAATGGCAAAAATACTCCTGCGGTTGAGCACATATATTATTCAATTCTCCCATCCCCAATAGCAATCGAGAGTCACTATATAATCCTGCACCTGCTTGGAAAATGGACGATAATACGACCACTGCTTAGCACTTCTACAGCACCTTCCTTCCGAGGATTTCAAAGAGGAACTGGCTAAGCAAACCCCCCATCCTCCCTGCCCCCATGAGATAGGATGGTACTGTTATCCCCATTTCACAGAGGGGGAAACTGAGGCACAGACAGGTGACGTGACCTACCCAAGGTTACACAGCTGGTTAAGTGTCAAGGTGCAGATTGGAACCCAGGTTTCACTGCAAACGTCCAGGCGACTCTTTAGACCAACAAGAAGGGGCTGTCTCTAATGTTAAAATGTTCAGAGATTTGGCTTGGATCAGCACTTAGAATCCTGACTGCTTCTCTGGACTCTTCAAAGCTCCTGGGGCTGCGCAACTGGGCTGGAAGACTTCTGAGAGTGGGATGACTGGTGGAATTCAGGGCAAGGGGGAGGAGAATTGAGCCCCAGAAGTTAGACAGCCTGCTTCTAAACATGCTTATCTAACTGACACGAAACTTACTTAGATCCTCCCTAGCTGTCTGGACTTGCCAACTCATGGCGGACAGCTCTTGGGAAGGTCCAGTTTCACTTCTCCCCACCCTCAAGCTTGGTCCACTACATTCCTAGCACAAAATTATTTCCTTATCTAGGGCACAGGCTCTGTTTGCTAGCAGGACTTCAGAGCTGGGAAGCCAGATTGTCAGCTCTTTAGGGGAAGGACCACCTTTTTGTTCTGTGTATGTACAGCACCTAGCACAATGGGGTCCTGGTTTATGACCAGGGCCCCTAGGAGCTCTAGTAATACAAATATTGAATAATAATGCTAATTAACCAATCCAGTAAAGGCCAGCTCAGACCCTGGCCCCTGACGTCCCACCCAGGGCCAACCCCTAACAAATCAAGCTGGCTCCGAATGCTGATCAGTCAGTCCTATGATTAGCCCTAAGACGTGATTCCCATGCGGTTCATGACACTCAGTTCACCAAGGAGTGAAAAATAGATTAAATGAAAGTCAGGGCGTTAGGTCAGTCCAGCATGGTGGAAAACAGCCAAGCCAGGGGGGTCAGAGTGCCCTGGGCAATCACCTCAGACAGCCCACAAACGGGCCACCCTGATATGTGGCATGGCCACATACGCCCACAGAACCAACTGGGATTCCCCAGGCACTAAGCAGCCCCTTGCACTTCAAAGGTTTGCTTTAACAATAACAACGAAGAAGAGGCTAAACTCCAGTTGCTCTCTGAACCCCAAATGAAACAGTAAATGACCTAAACTTACAGTTTAACCTTTAACCCCAGGTGCAAACCCAGAGTCGCTCCATTGGCTCCAGGGCTGGGTAGCTCCTCTCTCTCTGGTCCTTATACAATGCCCATTGCTGTAGTATGGGGGTTCCTCACAATTTACCCTCACAACACCCTTGTCAGAGCTGACAATGGCATGTCCAAAATCAGAATCTGACTCCTGTCTTCTCCAGTAGTTCCCTGGCAGTTAGACAGCACCTATTTACCCATTGTTTCCCTCACGTGGCTGGGTAGTGCATCCTTGTGCTTGGCTGCCCTAGGAACCGGTCCACTGAAGTCCTCCTGCCTTCTGGGCAGCAGCCAGAGGAGAGAGAGAAAGAGAGAGAGAGAGAGAGATAGGAAGCAAACAAACAATAGGGTAACTTACTTGCTAACAATGGTTCTGCATCAGTCTTGCTCCCTCATGTTTTTGGGGGACCCGGAGGAGACAGAGCTGGGAGGAAGGTAAAAACAGTTGCTGGAAGGGCTTCCGGTCCATGCCATCACCAGAGCATTGGGGTCTTCTTATCCCAGGCTCTCCCCTCCCTACCGCCTCCTGCCTGGTATTACAGAACATTTATATTGTGCTGTGGATTTAAGTGCACACGTCCTCTGCCCCTAGCCATCCCAGACCTTTGCTGGCTCTGACAGAGATGCCATGGTTCCCCAGACCCCCTGCCCTCCAGCACCACGGTGCTACTTTTGCCGGTTAAATCTCCCTCCCTTTGCCTGCTCCCTCTCTCTGGCTGTGTGTAGTACAAATGAATTCTCTGCGTAATAAAGCTACTTAAAGGGCCGTGAAAGGGAGGAGGGAGAAGAGCTGTGCACATGTGATCAGGAGCATCATCTGTTCTGAATGAACAGGAAAGGGAAAGGTGGTTGAGAGTGAAAGCAGCCGGGGGGAGGGAGGGGTTTGGGCCTCGTCTTTGGACAGAATAGGCCAGTCTGGGGAGGGATTGGGGGAAATAGGAGGCTCCTTCATTTCCTTGGCAAAATGCAAAGGATATTGTGCTCCTCTATCAACTGCGTGGTCTTTGCTCTCCCTGCTAATTCTGTGAGTGTCTGCAACCCAATGCATATGCATCACCCCTCTCCATCTGCAAGGTTCTGAGCTTCCCTGCTCCCTGTGCCTGCCTCTGTTGTATTGGTATTTTTTTCAAAATCATGCAAACAAAGGCAGCTCTTAAAAGTGAAGGGCAGGGGAAATGCAGTAGCTGGAGCCCTGCACGGCTATCAGAGAACTCATGTGTGTTCATCAGCGCTGTGAAAAGCATAGCGGGTTTCTCTTCTGGGATGGATCAAGGAGTGGAAAGGGGGAGGAGGCAGAGGGAGAGAGTGATTTCTCTGGAGCTTGTCTTTTGCATGTCAACTATCAGATTGTTGCACGAGGACTCGCCCTGCAGTGGGGGTTCCCTCTGGTCCAGCTGGATCAAGAGGCACATTCCCCATGCTCCCCCTGGCCTGCTCGCTTTCTTGGCTTTGATTTGCATAGCCTTCATTTGAGAATAACAGGAGCAGTCCCACTAGGTTTAATAGGAGATTTTATCTTTTGGCAAGCAAATGTCAGGCCAATTGCAGGTGTCCGACTGCTAGGGTAGCCACAGAACAAGTCACGCCAGCACAAGCTTCCCCATTGTGCTCCTCAATCCTGGCCCCAGAGCCCCACTTCATTTTTTAGGTCTGGGCTCACATGCTTCTGTCTCAATGCATGTCTCACCTGAGCTTCTGCACTCACTGTTATTCCAGTCATTCTATCCCCACATAGCCCTGCAGACACACCTCTGCCATGTCCTGCAGCATCCCTCCTGCTGCTTTCACACCGAACTTGCAAACTCCCCTGAGCAAAACCAGGAATTTTCTCCAGTGGAAAGTCAGATCCTGTCACCATGTTTGTAGCAACGAATAAAAGTTGTGCCGCCCACTTCTGCCCCACCCCCAGGGTCCCATTTTTTCCCTGAAAAATTGTTGAGGCAGGATGGAAAAGCATTTTGCTCTGTTGGCAAACCTCCCAAACTTTGGCCATGGTTTGTTGGTTTTGCCAGCAGTGAGAATTTTGTGTGGGCATGTGCTACTGCTCTGCTTGCCAGAGCTTAGCTGCCGGGCAACTGGCTCTCAGTCTCCCAGTCCATGTGGACGCATTTCCCTGGTGCTGTTTAACTCCTCTTTGTTGCTGTCAGACGTCAGCGAGCACCAGGAAAAAGCTCTCCCTCATCCAAAGTGTAAATGTCACGTGCATTAATCCCAGGTTCCACGGCATCATAAGGAAAGACGTGGACCTAGACGGTCTTGATGTGAAGAACATGCCCAGGAGATATTACCTCTGGAAGGAAATCCTGATCTCTTGTTTTCTAGCAGGTGAGACCTGCAGGGACTAAGGGCCAAATTCACATGTGAGTACAAGTCAGTCTACAGGGATCTCAGGATGGAATAGATAGACTTTCCCTGACACTCAGCCTCAGTAGGCCAAGTTCAGACAACTTGGTAAACTACACATTAGCAAGTGGGTGTGAGTCTAAGGGAGTTGTGTAGGAGTCTACGCTGGCATAAGGCACGTGCTAAAGGCCCAGGGAATGCATAAGATGGTGCTCCACCCTACTGTCATTTACACCTTCTTATATCTTGTATGTAAGTTATACCAGTTGAAACTCCCTTACACATTGGTAGCAGCTGGTAAGTGGTCTAAGAGAAACAAACAGTGGAAGCGGGGGTGTCTTTATTTATAAATCAACCCTGATTTTGGCCCTGGTCGGAAATTCTCCAACAAACATTTTTCCTTTGGAAAATGCCAATTTACTGAAAGCAGAACATTTTTCAGTAGTGTGTTGATTTTGACAACATTTCATTCAGGAAAAAAACCCAGAATGGAATGTTCCCATTTTCTATTTTGAAACAACCTTTTGTTTCAATTGTTTAACATTTTACCAAAATGGAACACTTTGATTGATCCAAAATGATTTCACACACCCCCTCGCCCCTGAATTTCAGTTTGTGGGAAATTTCAGTATTCGTTTGTGATCTGTTTCAGACCCATTTTTGGGGGGAAGTTTTGGAATTTCTTGCAAAATGGAAAATCCCGCTCTAGTGTGCAGTCTATAACCCCCTTCTTATTCACCCCACAGACAGCCTGGACTAGTATCAGTTTTTAAACTTCAAAAAGTGTTGGCCACACTAATTAATAGGAAATACTTGCAGCTTTAAATAAAGCTCAGTAAACATGGATCAGAGGATCACTTGGGTTTCAAAATCATGTACTTAAACTCACTTCCTTACCAGCCTCCTTACCAATGTTTTAGGACCAATAAAAATGAAAGAATGTTACTTTTTGCATTTCAGGCAGCTTAGACAATGAGACTAGTCAGTTGCACCTCTTGGTTTTCATGCACTAGGCCAGCGCTATGTTGTCTGGGATGCAAACACTGCAGAGGACTCTTTAAATCCATGCACCACCAATAGCAAAGCTGTTTCCAGAGAGGTTTTAAAAGCACTGTTAATGAAAAACTTCTGGTTATTATTAGGTTAGAAGTTAGAACTTCCACCTGTTAGAAAACAAGAGATCGGCTGTCCCTTCTGAGATGTAACATCTGCTGGGCATGTTCTTCACATCAAGACCTCATTTTACCATCTAGGTCCATGTCTTTCCTGATGATGCCATCAGAAATGGGATACATGAAGTATTAGGTTAGTAGGTTACAGAAACCTTGGTTTGGGGCCTAAATTATCTGATTACCGCATTTAGAGTCAACCAGCCTATTGGAGAAAATGCAGATTAATGATACCTACAGCCCTATTAATTTGACAGGTTTGGGGGACATCAAAAATTGGATAAAAAGAAGTAGGTCCAGGTATTTGAGAAGCAACTGGAAAATGATTCCTGGGGAGACCTAACCACACAGTTCTGTTTAGGAGAGGCTTTGGTTTAAAGCAAATGGGAATTGGATGAGTTAGGCTGGAGCAGATACTTTTGGGCATTCACATGTATAAACATCAGCCTCCTTTACATGATCCACAGCTTCTGGATATATAAAGTGCTGCAGCTGTGAAATGTCTTTTTCTCATCTCCAGCTAGCAAGAGGACACTGCCCCCTCCTGTCTGATTCAGACTGCTGCCTGGAGGTGACAAGTGTGCAAATTGCCATGGCTTGTAGCCGAAATGCTCTGTAGATGCTGCCCACTTTTATTATAATTAGTGCAGAACGCAGTAATCCATCCACGCAACAACATAGGCCATGGAGAGCCCATCCGCCCAGCGCTCCACTCTCTGCACTGACTTACCATTCAATACATGGCTGAATTCAACCTGAATTTAGGCCCCAAACCTTGGTTTGGGTATCAACCTTTACCTTCAAAATCCCTCCATCAGACTGGTTCAAGTTCCAGTACCTGAGCATTGCCCTACATGATCATCACCTCCCCCCGTCCCCATGGCAGCAAGTAAGAAAGCCATGGGTGCAGAAGATAGAGTTTTCCCACCAACAGGCCCTGAGTAGAGCAACCCCCCCCACCCCCCGCCCCCACACCCCCATACCAGTAAGAATGCAAGTGTTGTATATGCAGGATGCAGGGATCAATGCTCATTAAAGACAGACTTTGTACATTCCTTGTATTAACACTGAATAGTTTGCATTATGCATGTGTGATCCTTGACTTTTGATGATAGAGGCCAGCCCGCCGTGGCTAGATATGCTGCAGAAAGAGGCAGCTCCTATGCAGGCAGGTGGAATGTCACAGACAGCATATCAAAGGAGCGGGAGCCTCCTGAAGTCTTGACACAGATGAAGCACGATCTCACACCAGAAATCTCACAGACAGGATATGTATGTATCCAGCTGACCTCACATTCCTAATCCTATGAGATTTATGTAAAATAAAATCACTTACCTTTGCAGCGCCTCCCCTTTTGTTCGGTGGCAGTTGTTTATGTTCTCAGAGAGCAAGCTCCTAGTGGGGATGGACTGTTGGCTCTGTCTCTTTTGGGACCAGGACATGGTTCCGGACGCTGTTTCCAGCACAGCACTGAGGATGGTGTCACCTTCACCCAGGCATCAGCTCTGCTTCTTTCTAAAACCTTTCAATAAAATGTGAAATGACTTTTTGTGCTGGGGAAAGCTGTCAGACTGACTGCTATGGAGCGCGGGTCCTTCATGTCCACAGAGCCAACAGGGCATGTGCAGCACGAAGACATGCTTGCTCCATGACATCCCCCACCAACACACCCAACTCTGAATGGAAGGGACCCCCTTTAAGGGTGAGAGTGGGCTGCAGGCTGTATGGCCCATTCAGTCCTCGGGCTCTCTGCGGAAAATGCTGACAAGCGGACCAATGATAGAGCTCTTTCTGGGACGTCGGCCCCTTCCCACCTACAACTGGACTCCGACCGACCAGCCTAATTCACACTGTTTTGCATGAGCGACATGTGACTGCTTTTCAGACAGTTAAAATAAAAACCTTCCATCTTTCGAGCAGGTTCCCACCTTTTCCCTATCCAGAGACTGAAGCTCTAGTGATTAACAGGCAGTGCCATCTGCTGGTGCTATGTGGTGTTGAAACTCATCTTTGCCCACAAACGGTGATGCTGGGGGTGGGGAGATAGGAGTTAAAATGAATGGGAGCATGGACTAGCACAGCTCCGGCTCTTATCCCTGGCTTGGGAAAGTCACATTGCCCCACAGTTCCACCCACCCCATTGCCTTGTACAGTCAGAGCTAAGTGTCCTGTTTCAATCCACATTAATGGCCTTTCAGAGTCCATTTCTCTACTTTAACCACTGGATGTGGGAGCACAGTCACAAAGTTTGGACTCTTTAGGCTTGATTTTCTACCCGCTTACATTGGTGTAAACTCGGGGGGGTGGGGGAGGGTTTCCACTGATTTCAATGGAGTCACTCCCAATTTACACCAGCAAGAGACCAGAATCTGACCCTTTCGCTGGGTATTTTGGCTGCCTGAGGCTACATGCTATTAAATAAGTGATAGCAATGGGGTTGTGCCAAATATTGGATCGATCTCATCTCTCATTTTTATTAGGCGCAGGGCCACCCAGAGGATTCAGGGGGCCTGGGGTCTTCTGCGGAGAGTCCTTCATTCTGGGTGTGTTCAGCGGCACTGAAGGACCCGCTGCTGAAGTGCTGCTGAAAACTCTCATGGGGGCCCCTGAAAACTCTCGTGGGGGCCCCTGTGGGGCCCAGGGCCTGGGGAAAATTGCCCCACTTGCCCCCCTGGGCAGCCCTGATTAGGTGAGCAGCCCAATGCCAATATGTGTGTGTTTCATTTTATAAACGCCGCAGGGAGCCATTTATGGGGCTGAAATTGTGGGAGGTCATGGAACTTCTAGTTGCTGGAAGGTGAAAATAGTATTACAGAACAAGCCTTAGCATCATTTTGGTAAAAGTAAATGGCTCTGTGGAAATAAAAATAAAAAAGAAAAGTCTCAAAAAATCAATCACAAACCCCAGTTTTGGTTTATTCTGGTTCCTGTAGAATTCAAATGGTGTGGTCACATTTTTATGAGCCTTCATGGAGACGGGCAATACACCCCCTCCCACAAGGCTCGATCACACATACACCAGCCATCCCCCTTGATGAGGATAAACTCTCTTATTACCCATAAGGGATATTGTTCAAATCTGTCTCTTTCATGGGCACCAATGACAGGATCTATAGTTTGCTCCGAGTCAGCTGCACCTGTCTGGGGCTTCACATCTAGCACAGGGATAGGAGAGTACCGGTGCCTTCAGGGGATATTTTAATTTATTATGTAATTTGGTCTCCAGGAACTATGCATGTCACTTCCCATTTGTCAGCCATTACCCTGGCATCATATTGAACAAAAATAAATAAATAAATAAATAAATAAATAAATAAAAGAGAATCAGAAGAATCAGCACTGGACTCTTAGATCATCATTTCCAACTCCCATCTCCCCCAATGCACTTGAATGAGACTGAGGTTTCAAGTGAAGCTCAGAGGAACCTCAGCTAAGTGACTGAAAACTAAGTGACAGTCAACTTCTTTGGCTCAAGTTTGCTCCGTGCTTTGGGACGCCTTCCATCCTCAAACTCCAAGTGAAACTTGGAAGGCGGGAACATGAGCAGACAAAGAAAAGAAAAAAGTTTCTGTAGCAATCCCTGTGAATCAGAACTCCCAGTGTTCCACCCACCTCTGCTAAGGAACAAGTGGAGGAGTCTGCCTGCGCTGCCTTTGATATGGTAATGAGAACCTAATGTTAACCTCGGGAAATAGACAGTCTTCTTAAAGATATAGGGGACCGTTGTCTGGTATGAATCCAGGCCAAACAACAGTGATCTAAACTTACTTGATATTTTTTAATGGTTTGGTCACTCATGGGTGTGTTAGTTTCAGTCCAATTCTTAACTCAACCCCCCCCATGCTTAACACCAATTGGACCCTGGTTTCGCTGACTCAGCAGAGATGCCTAAAAGCGATTGGAGAGTGAGCGCCCGTCACTGCCATAGCAGTGTCCCTATGGCCCAGGGCTGAAGCACATTGTGTGGGTGTGTAAGCTTGCACTATTCGTGTAGAACTCGTTCTGCAGATAAGCCATGACTTCGGTCTCCAGTGCTGTCTAGCTGTCAACGTTTATGAGCACAAAGACAAAAACGCATTAGCAGTAGTGCAATAATGTGAACAATTTTATGAAAATAGATTGAATTTCCTCCCTAGGTTGCCAGGATTCAAAGCAATCGCTGACAAAAGCAAATTTGTTGGTTCTTTCATCTGGGTACTTTATTTACATAAACTTTCACCTTCCAACTCACCCTGGGTTCTCCTCCTTGACCTGCTCCTCGGATCCGACCAATTCCAGCTCTTTAGCCACTTGCTATAAGATGGGCCACACCTCTGTGTCTTGTCTATATGAAGGTATTTATATGGATCTAATTCTTGTAGCAGAGAGTGCCTCCCAGTCTGTAATGTAGTTATCCTCACAACGCCCTCATGAGACAGGCAGTACTATTACCGCCATTTTACAGACGGAAAATTCTGGCACAGACGGGCAAAGGCCCGGATCAAAGGAATGTAGATGCTTTCACGGGGAGTCGGGCACCTAAATCCTTTTGAAGATCTGGGCCTACCCAAGATCACAGAGTTTGTAGCAGAGCGGGGAACTGAACCCCGCTGTCCCAAAGCTCAGTTAGTGCCCCAGCCATGGGACCATCCTTCCTCTTTTCCTTAGGCCATCAGGTGCGACATACAATGTACATTGGTTAAATTTTTAAGCCCCGTTTTACACTGTTAAAGGTTTATCAGCTCAGCTACACCTCTGGGGAAGAAAACCACTACTAACAAGATGCAGGTGGAAAATGTCTGCTCTCGAGGCATAAATCAGGACCAAGGGAAAATGGAGTGGGAGGCAGCTGCATGTCCTCCAGCACTGAGGCCCCTCTATAGGCTTTGGTTTTTGCATTTTATTCACCCCCCGTTGCTACATCCTCTCAAGAATAGCAGGATTTTCATCACAGAACGATTGTCTTCCTACCCCTTCCCTAAGTAGGATTATCCTGCAGCACTGTTTTCCAGTAGAAACAGGCTCAAATGACACAACATCTTGATCCAGATAAGGGAATATGCACACCCCAGAATGCAGGGGTGCAATCTTGGCATGAGTGACTTAGTCAAAGGCAAAGCTCTCATTCATTTCAATGGAGCTGGGTTTTCACCCCAGGGTTCTTGGGCTCTGAGGTTGCTGTCCGGTGCATCAGAGAGATACTAAACTTGGAGCTGTGGTTGGATTTGCCACCCCTGCTGTGTAGGGATATTTGGATCCAGGATTTTTGGTTTCGTTAAGGCTGGGGTGGGATGGGACTGGACCTTGCTTCTTCCCTGTTGGCATTTCTCAGACATCCTTCTCCCATAACAGACAGAAGGATGAGTCAATATATGTCTATATGATAGATTTTATAAAATCATGACGTGTGGAGAAAGTAAAGAAGGAAGTGTTATTTACTCCTTCTCATAACACAAGAGCTAGGGGTCACCCAATGAAATTAATAGGCATCAGTTTTAAAACAAACAAAAGGAAGTGTTTCTTCACACAGCGCACAGTCAACCTATGGAATTCTTTGCCAGAGGATGTTGAGAAGGCCAAGACTATAACAGGGTTCAAAAAAGAACTAGATAAGTTCATGGAGGATAGGTCCATCAATGGCTACTAGCCAAGATGGGCAGGGATGAAGCTTCTGTTTAACAGAAGCTGGGAATGGACAATGGGATGGATCACTTGATGATTACCTATTCATTCCCTCTCGGGCACCTGGCATTGGCCACTGTCAGAAGACAGGATACTGGGCTAGGTGGACCTTTGGTCTGACCCAGTATGGCCGTTCTCATGTTCAATAGCTCTTTCACTTTACTACCACTAAACCCAGCAGGACATGGAGTTGACTCCAGCTCTACATTCTACCCTAGCAGACTTAGCCTTACATAGCTTGGTGACTTGCAAATTTCTGCTCTTGGGCACTGGAGAAGAGTGGCTCACCAGTCAGCATACCACCCCATGGCTGGGCATGGCATGGCATGGCAGGGCCTTCCCCCTCAGATGTCTCTCTATAGTAATTCAGACCCTGCAGTGGGTCTGGTTCTTTTAGTGACTCGGCCCTGCCATCAGGTCATAAACAGCCTTGCCTCTTAAGTGGTATCAGTGTCCCAAACAAGTAGCATCCAATGCAATATGAGTCATCAGTTCTATGCTCTCTGCCCCCGCCCCTCCAAGCTCTACTTCAACCCCACTCTTCCTTCAGAGTGGTAGCTGCCCAGGTTTTTCCCCCACTGGGTCTGAGATGGTATTGAGTCTAACACCCTTCAAGGGGTAACAGAGTGGGTTAATTGAGCTCTCAGGCTCCCATTAGCCCCTTGGCTACAATCATGGGATTTGTACACCCCCATCACAGGCATCTGCATGCCTCCAATTGAGAGGAAAGGACAGCAATGCACGCTCCCAGGCAGAACTGGATTTTACATGACTGATGAAATGGCTCATTAGCCTTGCACTCCACAGATTTGGGGGGAAATAAAACAAAAGTGACCAACAGATTTAGCAGCTGTTTAACTGGCACCCTGATAGCTGGCACAGAGATGATTTCCAGAGGACAGACTCTAGACGCAATGCTTTTCAGACCTAAACGTGGCATAGCTAGTCCATTTAATTCCACCTCCCCACCCCCAGTGCTGTCTGCAATCTACTTTCAGCAATTCTGGGGGACTCAAGATGTGCCGTAGTAAGCCCTGTGCTCCAGACTGGCAGCCGTGGAGCTGAAGGCCTCAGAAAAACAGCTCCAGTGGAGACAGAACTTCCTCCATACTGCACTGGCAGTAAGTCCCAACCTTATCCAGGAGACCGGACAGGACCAGGTCTAGAGCCAGGAGAGAGCGGTAAGGAGCCCAGACACTACGGGGGTGGGCGTGGCGTACATACGTAGGTGGATGAGCTTATAGTGCCTGACCAATAAATCCTTGCCTATTAGTGCCAGTTTGCGGTGGTGGTTTCTGGAACATGGAGCCTGGCCCTTTGAGATCTGTACTGAGGTCATTAGACATTGACCAGAGATGGAAAGGGTCACTTACAGCTAACCTGGGCTTGATTTGAACTAGAGATCTGTCGGAGAGGGCAGGCTCCATGTCCCGTTGCCACTTCCCAAGACATCCATCTCCTTGTTAAGAAAGGCCAGTTTGTCTCTCGTGCCAGCACCATTTGGTATAGGAAAAGTTTGCGGGGGTGGGTCATCAGGGAGCCAGTTATGTCCTCCCACCCCAGCATCAGTTAGATCAGTCTAGGGGCAGTGCACCATACGCCTGCTGTGAATTGCAGCAGTAGAGCACTTCTTCCCTATCTCCTCTCCTTCTGCTATCTTGGGACAGCAACTAGTTCTGCCCAGAGAATTCTCAGCTGGGCAGTTGTGGCCAGATTCCAGCTTCTCTTGCATGTAGCTGAATTTCAGTGCAATTTCTCAGCTGAGTGTCCCAGCACAATGTGTTCCTGGGAGCCTGCAAGAACCAGGACAATTGTTTAACTGACACATTCCTGTTCCTAAAAAGTCTACCTCCATTAAACAGCAACACTCCTATTACACCAGGTGGCATGCAAGCTTGTGGCCTTCCACAGCCTCAGCAACCACTGGGAACATTCCCAGCAGTTCTTCAAGCAACTTGGGACTTAAGGGAACCGTTTCAAGAATTTATTTCCAGGCCGTGCAGCAAAATCTAACATTTATAAATGCACGAAAGAATCCCCTGCCCCAGCAGCAGCACATAAATGACTAAAGAGGACATAAAATACACAGTAAAAATACATGACTATTTCAAAACTACCATAGACTGATGAATGTTTCCAGCTAACTCATTCATACATAGTTCAAATAAATAACTGTCAAAAGGAAATTATATTCCCGGGGGGGGGGGGGGGGGAGGGTGAGAGTGGGGGGGAAGGGAACATGTTTCCCTCACCAATGAGGCAGTAGTGCCAACTGAATATATGTTGATTAGAGGTAAAATTCACCCAGCACAAAGATTAAGCACTCCTGAAGTCACTGGTTTTAAGGCCAGAAGGCACCAATAGATCATCTAGTGTGACCTTCTGTGCAATACAGGCCAGAGAATTTCATCCAGTTATTTCTAATAGCCCTATAACATATGTTTGACTAAAGCATATTTTCCAGAAAGGCACCAGTTCCCTAACAGGAGGGTTCAAGTGGCATATAGACCTTGTGATGGTCCTCTGCACATGCGTGAATTTCACCCTCGAAGAATAGCAATACTTACCAGCGTACAAGCATTAATTCTTACAACATTTGTGGAGTAGTGGTGTAACTACAATCCACACCCACACAATTTTGATTAATACTGTAGTATTTATGCTAGGTGCTCTACATTTAGCCTTCCCTTTCTGCAGATGGGGAAATAGAGTCAGATAGGCTAAGTGATGTGGCCAGGGCTAAAGAGGAAAGACCATTGCAGGGTTGGGATTGGGACTTGGAAGTGCTGGCTGATAGGTCTGTGTATTGAATGCTATGTCGTGTCGCTCTCTGGAGTCCCAGAGACAGAGTGTGAGTCGAAGAGGTAGAGGACACCATTTTGAACACTGTCTGGGCTAAATCAGTCTGTGTGACTTCCACCCCAAGCACAAGCCTATGCACCAATCCACTTTTCTTAGGGCTTACATGGGATTTATGTGGTGCATACACCTTGTACTGGTATAGGACAAATTCTGCCTCAGTGACGGCCACTAGTACAACTGGAAAAAAGAGGAATGCTACCAGGGAACAAAATGCAATGTATTCCCATGGTGAAGTTCTGGCTTTTACTATAGGAACTGGTGATCCCCTAGGACACTTGAGGTTTCTGAAGAGTCAAGGATGATTTCTGCCCTTAGCATGTGTGTCTGTCTCTCTCCCCATCCCCAAGTGGGCAGGAGCTGTGGATGCACCTCAGGAAAAGATTTGTCCTGAAGCCAGTTCTTTATAGATGGGAGGTTACTAGATGCAACAGACATTAATACTACCATGTGCCTGGCCTTTGGCACATGATGGCCTCTGCTATGACACAGAAACTATTGCTTGCAAGTGGAACTTATCCATCTCCTAATACATCCCTGGAGATAAAGACAGCAGAGCATTCAAATGTTAGCTTGGATTCTTCATCACTGGGCAGCCTAATGCTAGCTGTCAAGAGCTAGAAGACAGGTTTCATTTTGCAATCATGGTTCAGTCTCCTGCTATTAACCAGCAGCAGTGTAGTTCAGATTCGCCCCCGCAAACCACACCACATCCCTACAGACATCCTACAGTGACAAAGGATCTGAAAGATCAGATCAGCTGCATGGGGAGGACTAGGGAGGACCTTAAGCACATTCATTTATGAAATTAGAAGCACTAGCTGATTTCTAACATGGGCTCCCATCTCCTAAAGGGTAAGACTTTGTGGAGTTGGGGTTCCTTCTCAGACCCCACAAAAAGATCTGGGAACTGACTGTCCTAACTGCAGGATGGTAGACTGAAGAAAGCATGGGACTCTAAAGGACAGGCAGCTGGAACTACTGATCCGAGAACCTCAAGAGGTTTGAGTTAGGGTTTGCTCAGTTCCCAAAAGGTTAGGATGGCTGGAAGAATTTCAAAGGTACCTATCACTGGGCAGTCTCACCTCAATATAATCGAGTACCAGAGCATCCTCAAAAGGAGCACAACTCTATTCTCTCCAAACCTCCCAGGTTAGCAGATTCTAGTCTGAGATTTTGGTTATGTTACTGCTTGTGGGTGGGTCAGCAATGACTTATGTCATAAGGCTGGCTGGGGACGTGGAGTGAAGTGCAGACCTGGTTGTCTGGCTCACTGCCCCCCAGAATGGACCCAGCTGAAGGGTCCTGTTCTCTGCACCTACAAGCTCTGTTTTAGACCGTGTTCCTGTCATCTATGTCAAGGTTCTTTCCCCACTCTGAACTCTAGGGTACAGATGTGGGGACCTGCATGAAAAACCCCCTAAGCTTATTTTTACCAGCTTAGGTTAAAACTTCCCCAAGGTACCAACTATTTTACCTTTTGCCCTTGGACTTTATTGCAGCCACCACCAAGTGTCTAACAAATATATAACAGGGAAAGAGCCTGCTTGGAAACGTCTTTCCCCCAAAAATCCTCCCAAACCCTAGACCCCCTTTCCTGGGGAAGGCTTGATAAAAATCCTCAATTTGCATAGGTGAACACAGACCCAAACCCTTGGATCTTAAGAACAATGAAAAAGCAATCAGGTTCTTAAAAGAAGAATTTTAATTGAAGAAAAAATAAAAGAATCACCTCTGTAAAATCAGGATGGTAAATACCTTACAGGATAATCAGATTCAAAACATAGAGAATCCCTCTAGGCAAAAAGACACAAAAACAGGAATATACATTCCATTCAGCACATCTTATTTTATCAGCCATTTAAACAACACAGAATCTAACGCATATCTAACTAGAAAAGGAGTACTTGTGGCACCTTAGAGACTAACCAATTTATTTGAGCATAAGCTTTCGTGAGCTACAGCAAAGTGAGCTGTAGCTCACGAAAGCTTATGCTCAAATAAATTGGTTAGTCTCTAAGGTGCCACAAGTACTCCTTTTCTTTTTGCGAATACAGACTAACACGGCTGTTACTCTGAAACATATCTAACTAGATTACTTACTAAGTTCTAAGACTCCATTCCTTTTCTGTTCCTGCAAAAGCATCACACAGACAGAGAGAGCCTCTGTTTCTCCCCCCCTCCAGCTTTGAAAGTATCTTGTCTCCTCATTGGTCATTTTGCCAGCGAGGTTATCCTAGCTTCTTAACCCTTTACAGGTGTCAAGGTTCCTCCCCCACTCTGAACTCTAGGGTACAGATGTGGGGACCTGTATGAAAAAACTCCTAAGCTTATCTTTACCAGCTTAGGTCAAAACTTCCCCAAGGTACAAAATATTCCACCCGTTGTCCTTGGACTGGCCGCTACCACCACCAAACTAATACTGGTTACTGGGGAAGAGCTGTTTGGACGCGTCTTTCCCTCCAAAATACTTCCCAAAACCTTGCACCCCACTTCCTGGACAAGGTTTGGTAAAAAGCCTCACCAATTTGCCTAGAAGAAAAGGAGTCCTTGTGGCACCTTAGAGACTAACCAATTTATTTGAGCATGAGCTTTCGTGAGCTACAGCTCACTTCATCAGATGCATACCGTGGAAACTGCAGCAGACTTTATATATACACAGAGAATATGAAACAATACCTCCTCCCACCCCACTGTCCTGCTGGTAATAGCTTCCCAGCAGGACAGTGGGGTGGGAGGAGGTATTGTTTCATATTCTCTGTGTATATATAAAGTCTGCTGCAGTTTCCACGGTATGCATCTGATGAAGTGAGCTGTAGCTCACGAAAGCTCATGCTCAAATAAATTGGTTAGTCTCTAAGGTGCCACAAGGACTCCTTTTCTTTTTGCGAATACAGACTAACACGGCTGTTACTCTGAAACCTGTCAATTTGCCTAGGTGACTACAGACCCAGACCCTTGGATCTTAAGAACAATGAACAATCCTCCCAACACTTGCACCCCCCCTTTCCTGGGAAATGTTGGATAAAAAGCCTCACCAATTTGCATAGGTGACCACAGACCCAAACCCTTGGATCTGAGAACAATGAAAAAGCATTCAGTTTTTTACAAGAAGACTTTTAATAAAAAATAGAAGTAAATAGAAATAAAGAAATCCCCCCTGTAAAATCAGGATGGTAGATATCTTACAGGGTAATTAGATTCAAAAACATAGAGAACCCCTCTAGGCAAAACCTTAAGTTACAAAAAAGATACACAGACAGAAATAGTTATTCTATTCAGCACAATTCTTTTCTCAGCCATTTAAAGAAATCATAATCTAACACATACCTAGCTAGATTACTTACTAAAAGTTCTAAGACTCCATTCCTGGTCTATCCCCGGCCAAGAAGATTACAGACAGACACAGACCCTTTGTTTCTCTCCCTCCTCCCAGCTTTTGAAAGTATCTTGTCTCCTCATTGGTCATTTTGGTCAGGTGCCAGGGAGGTTACCTTTAGCTTCTTAACCCTTTACAGGTGAGAGGAGCTTTCCCCTGGCCAGGAGGGATTTCAAAGGGGTTTACCCTTCCCTTTATATTTATGACAACAGGTAAAAGGGTTTTTCCTCTGGCCAGGAAGGATTTTAAAGGTGTTTACCCTTCCCTTTATATTTATGACAACTTGAGAATAGGCTTTTCCAGCACAGTCATTTCTGGTCCTGGCTGGAGGCAGATGCTGCTGAAAGTGTAAGTAACAATGAAAGGAAAGCAAACGGTATAGAAACATAGAAAAAGCTCAGCTCCAGAAATAAGCAGGCATTCAAGGAACTGGAGGGAGTTACTCCTCTACCCCTGAAATCAGTGTTCCCATCCCTGGTGAAGACCTAGGTCAACCTCTTGAGTGCTCAGCAGTGAACACGCTACACCAGGGAGACTGCCCATCTCTATCAGAAGAGCAAAGTGTTCTGCGGAGAAGCTGAACCCTAGACCATAGGACCCTGTACCATTGGCAGCCTGCTCCTGAGCACCCCCTCATGGCCAGAGGTCACTCTACAGCACCCTCCCTCGTTTCCCCCCCTTTCAGGGCTCCTTTAAGAGCTCACACTTCAAAGGTAACTCAAACCAGCCCCACAAGGGGACCCGTTTATTTACATCTCAGGTACATACTGGCCCTCCAGACTCCAACCCTAGTTTAGTCTCTCTCCCAGTAATCCAAAATAACACAAAATCTTTCAAACATAGAATACAAACTCACACAGCTGTCAACCCAGTTTCTTCTTGGCACAGCCCCACCTCCCTGAGGGACTGTCTCTCTCCTTCCTAGCATTTCCTTCACCAGAATTTGTTCTCTTCACAGGTCTTTCCAGTCTCTCTCTGTTTGGATAGGTTCTCTCCCCTGGTTTCCCTGCCGGGAGAGTATTCCTCACTCTCTCCTGCTTCCTGGCACTTTCCTTCAGCTGATTCCAACACTTTCTTGTTCCCTGTAGCACCTACCAACATTACTGAAGTATCTCTCCCACCCCACCCCACATCTCCTGGGCGGGGGGCACGCTTTCTTTTTATATTGGAATCTCCTGATTCATCTCAGGTGGGGCTCATTCTGGAATCAGGGTTGGCTTAGACCTAGGCTTTCCTGTCCATGGGGCAAGCCACCCTGTTCCAGACCCAGTGTCACCCTGAAGAAAGCAGGTGTAGCTGCTCTGGAATTTTATATGGCTGCAGCCACGTTCCCAGGTGGGCAGCTAAGCCGTCTTTTCTACAGCCACTGCAGTGTCAAGTAAACAGATGGGAACCCAGAATTGGGGCCACTTCCTTTATATTCTAGCTCTCCATGTTGAGTCCAGTCTAGGCAGAGGTTTCATTTGATTGTGTCACCCTGAGACATTAGAGTGGGGTTCAGATGAGCTAGCCTGGCCAGAAATGTTCAGCTGACACAAGCTCAGGACAGCCCCTGCCATGCTGGCCAGGAAGAAGCTGCTCGAGGCTGAGAAGCCCAGCGGGAGATGAGCTCAGTGGAGGAGGTATCTGACTTTGCTTGATCACTGAGGCCTGGGTCATTCAGCTCTCTGTGCTAACTCAGTTTTCTTTTGATGGATATTAGGATCTGCATAAGCTTAAAGGGGCTGAGGAGGGGAAGTGTCTGTGCTTTCTGCCTCTGACCTCAGATGGAGACAGCCGGTTCGGGTTAAGGCAATCTGACAGCCCAGGTTCAACGCAGCTTGGATCCTCCATGACTCCACCCCTGTGCTGTGTCCCTGTCCCCCCACCTGGATTGGCACGGATCCCCACTCCCCTTCCACAGAAGTGTGGGAATCTCTTTTTCCTCCCTAGGACCAGCTGCAGGGGTCTCTTCTCCCTGCTGGAGAGACAGGTGTTGTAGCATAGAAAATCCCAGGGTTAACCTCAGCAGCTGGAATGTATCTGCTTGGAAGCATAGGCCAGGCCTTGTATGCTCTTCTCTTGCCCCACAGAGTCCATTGCTAGGATGGTGATTGCTAGGGCCCCCAAGAGCAGTGAGACTTGGAGTTAACACCCCACTGAGCTGCATGGGGTAGTGCACACCTCTAAGAACTACTGTTTCAGGCGGTCTTCACACTCTGGCAAATATCCCAGATTTGGACTATACTTTCAAGCTTTTTCTTGCACCCACATGTGTGAAACTCACTTCTGAGATCCTGCTTTCATCACATGACTCCAAGAGCTGGGCCCCTAATCACAGGTCTCTAGTGCCTATACCTTGATCTAACCCTTGGAGATGGTATTTCATTCTAAAGAAATTTAATACAGACACCTTCTATATGAAAAGAACTGCATCCAAAACTCATCTGTTGGAAGGCTAAGTGGGCTGATGTAGGCGTGATGGAGGGAAATAGAGGCAATGAAATATTAGGCCTTTTCATGTCTCCAACAGAATTTAGCCTTTATTAAAAGGAGAAAAATACTATGATATTCTGTAGAAGTATTTCTAATGCACAATGGTAAAACCAATTCTAAACTTAATCTAACTATATATAACACTCCCATTCATGCTGGCATATAGATGGAAATAAGCATTGTAAGATGTATTATTTATCAATAGTAGCATATTCATATTGCTCTAGGCAGACAAAGGGGGTGTGTGGCAAACAGGCACAGAGACATGAAATGATTTGCCCAAGGTCACACAGCAGATCAGTGGCAAAGTCAGGAATACAATTTAGGTTTTCTGATGCATAGGCCAATAGTCGATTCGCTAGGCCTACAATAGCCTCTGATCACTGCTGTGGGAATATGTAGCACTTTAATAAGAAGAGTCTTCTCTCCCTCCAAATAAAATTCAGAGAGTCTGCTGAAGCCAGGACTCCAAAATGTCAAATGATGCAATGCAGTGAGAAGGTGAATTCTGATAGATCTGTGCAGCAAAGCACATTTTTACGAACTTCGCTGCGTCTTCATTGCCATCTACCTTGGCCAGGATCCAGGTCTGTTGATGATGCCAGCATGCCTGGGTCCCTGCCTCCCAGCACATCTGTACATCTTGTTCTCGGCATATTTGCATCTGCAGCGCCAGCTGACCTTGTAACAGTCTCGGCGGAGGAAGACTGCAGCTTGAAAGCCTCCCCTCCCACACATAGATATGTCATAGCTGCGCTTGGAATGTTTTCCCTCTGTTCAGTCTGCAGTGAGATGACATCCAATAACTCTGGGAATGTTCTCCCTATCCCTCATACAGAGTAATCCTGAAGGCAATTACAGACCTGTCCAGCAATCCCCCAATATGAATTTATAAGTGTAAAATTACAGTCATTGTCTGGCTCAGGCAATAAGGACAAAACGTCCTGTGGGTTCCAGCCTTCCCATTTCTACCTCCTCCACATTCCCAATACTCTGAGAGCAAAGGGGCTTTCCCCATCACTTATTTTCATTGCCTATCTGCACAGGATGGAATTAGTCATGCATTTGCTATGGGGCTGAGCTGCCAATAGTGTATTGCTTGCGTAATATGTTTGTAAAGTCGTGCTTTGCATCTGCCTCTACTGGTACACATAGGATGACAGCCTCCTACTGTTACTGCCTGCTTAGGGGATTACCCTTTTTGCTCAGATGGTAGAGTTCTGTGCTTTGGGATCAAAGATCTCAAGTTCATTCAGTGTATCTAAGTGATTTATCTGGCTAGAGCTGAGTGAATAACTGATTTTGAATTCAGCAGCTGAATCGAAAAATCTGGAAAAAAATCCATTTTGATTCAAACCCAAACAATTTTTTTTCTAAATTTTTCATTGAATCAAAAAAAAAAAAAAAAAGAAGAAGAAGAAAAAAAGGTCTTTGAATCAACTGAAATGTTTCAGGTCAACTCAAAACAAAAATTTTGGGGGTTTTCTATATGTTTCTAGTGAACCAAAATGTTTCAGTCAAGTCATTATGGTTTTTTTTCCCCCTAGTATTTCATTTTCATTTGAAAAATTTTCAGGTGTTTTTCACCCCCTTTTGCGGGGGCATGAGTGTGTTTAAATTGGCCAAATTTGAAAACAAAATGCTGTTTTGAAATGAAAAGCCAAAATGAAACGTTGAGACGTCTTGATTGTTCAGGTTTTTCTGTTTAAAACTATTTGTCACATTTGACCCAAATTCATGAACAGTTTTGGAACTCCCAAAAATACATTTTCAGCTAAATTTCTATTTGCCTCCACAAATGCATCCAGCTCTGTAAACAGCCTGCATCACTGTAGTATCAGAGCACTGCACAATCTTTAATTTATCTAACTACATAACATCCCTGTGCAGTAGAGAACTCTGCAGCCTCAGAAACTCAGTCCAGAGAATTCCTGTAACATAACTGTTTGAACAGAGGTCATTTGGATTGTGGGCTGCTGGCTGGAGGGACTGTCTCCAGGAGCCAATAACCTGGAAGATGCTTAATGGTGACATCCTATTAGTATACCAGCTGGGTAGTGTACAAGCGTCCCCAGGGAATCCTGAAGCTTTCAAAAGGGCTGAGGAGGAATCAGTTGTGGGGAAGTGCCAGGAGAAAGATTTGCTTTTGGGGAACATTTTTTAAATAGGCCAGCACCTAAGTGATCACTGCACAATTTGGGCAGGCACTTGCTATGTTCAGAAATCCAGCTTTGCATGTGCGATGTGCCGTGCAATGGTGCCAATAAGCACTTATTTGGATGTGCAGCAGCGTCAAAGAAGCACGGAGCTTGGAGCAATAAATCCCCTACATGGTGTTGTAGGCAAGGAGTCACTGGGGAAGCTTGTCCAGCACTTGCTTAGTTCAAGGCTGCTCTGCTCTTGGTTTAGCCCACCTCTCTCCTTTTGGGGGCTAGCATAACTCTCACCTGTTCTGAACATGGAAGTTTAACAGAAGCAGAATGGACAAAAAGTTGGCCGAGACAACATGGCCTCGCTGATGTGTCCCCCCTAGTCCCCAAGATTCTGTATGTCACAAGATCTCGAGGGATTGTTGAGCTGTGTCGTCATCTCAGCACTTAAATTGCCCCAGGGTACGATCTTTCCACACTAAAAATACCACTGAAACCTTGTAGAATGAATGTAGGCCTACACAAAGGAAACTGATGCATTCACTCTGGCAACTCTCATATACCCTGTCATGCCAAGACAGCTATTGAAACTGAATTACTGTACTACCAGAATGGCTATGAATTGGTGTATGATTATATATCAGTGACTTACCCATCTGTGCCAAGAAAATTCCTTTGTATACTTGGGCCAGATTCCCATCTCATTTAAACCATTTTCAATCAGGGATTACTCTCCTGAACTCAGTGGAGTTACCCCCGATTTACACTGGCGTAACAGAGATCAGTGTTTGAACTGCATCCTCCTCCCAGTCTTAAAGCTTTAAATCAGAGCCAAAGAAGCAAATGTAACTCACTGGTAAGTGTGTGGGAGAAGTTCCACATGGATCCCAAACCAGAGCCAATAAGTCTGACAAAGCTATAGAAACTGACTCTTTAGGTCAAGCTGTTGCAGTTTACACTTTCAGATGGGGAGAGCCCTGGTTCAATCCCCAGCATGTCAACCAAAGATGATGAGTGTCACACAAGCTTTCATTTTGTGTGCTTCAACTTTTGGCAATGTCTTACTATCTTCTCAACACCTCCCACCTTATGCATGAAATTCAAAAGTCTATTGCAAAACGGACACTTTTTTTTCTGGCATTTCTTTGTTTTGGGCCATTTAATGACCCCAAAATGTTTTCCCTCCCTTCCTCTCTCCCAACATTTTTGCAAAATGGTCATTTTCCCATTAAAAGCACTCAGCCTATCCAACTCTGCATGTTGGCAGGGGTAAAGGATTTGGGCACAAAAGGAAATTTTGAATATCACATTTTTGACTTGAGAAACTCTTCCAAATTTCAAACCAAAACCATGAAGTTTGGGTGTGTTTTTTGTCATCAGACTGGACAATTTGCGAAAATGCAAACCTCTGAGGCTGAGGATTTCAACTTTTTGTTTTGAACTTCCCCCCACCCGTATAGTGCTGGCAAACAATCACCTCTAGTGGTCCCTGCTTTAACCAGCAGAGGGGGCTTGCGTGCCATGCTCATTTCATGCTATCCTGAACACCTCCTGAAAACAAACACACGCATCTTATTCCAGTGTTGTAGAGGGGGGGGGGGCTTTAAAAAAAAGGGTGAAGCACTAGCTAGAAGCCTTATTGAAAAAGGATATTTACCCATGTACCACATATGGATATTTTACATAGTTGTGTGCATGGAGCAGACTTTGGATGTATGTAGAAACAAATCCGATGAAGGATCTGATGCTGTGCATTTAACTCATTCTACAGCAGCATGGACTGCTGCACTAAGTAAATACATTCTGGCATATATTGTCCACAAGATGGGCACTCAGGTAGGTAGAGACAATCTCTTTTTTGAGGATGATCACTCCTTCCTCATGGTGGCAGCTCCATTCCGCAGGCGCCATGGAAAAACACCTGTGAGTGTGTGAAACAGAACTTTCACAGGAGTCTGATGCAGACTGTGGAACTCCCTGCCACAAGAGATAAGAATGACCATCTGTCTCATGGCAGTCAGCACTCAGGCCCCAATTCAGCATGGTACTTATGCATGCTGAAGTCCCAGTGAAGTTGGGCCCCCTTTGTATTAGGCACAGCACAAACATAAGGGACAGTAAGGGACAGCTCCTGTCCCAAAGATTACGGTCTAAGTAGACAAGGGGTGAGAGGGGTGACAGAGGCATATAGACTTATTCCAGGTCACCCAGCAGGTGAGTAAAAGGACTCAGATTTTCTGACTGCCAGGATGGTGCTCTATCTCCTGGGCCACACTGACTCCAACAATAGAGATGGTCAGGAATTTTCTGCCAGAATAATTTTCCAATGGAAAATGCCCTTTCACAAAAATCAAAATTTGCTGTGGGAAAATTTTAAATTTTGTTTTAAAATGTTGACTTTCCATCAGGCAAATTGAAATGATGGCTTCCTGACTTGGCTGGAAAGCACTTGTCCTTCAGGCAGAAAGGGAAATTGACAAAAACCTGCCAGGAGGGCTGCCAAGACTAAGTGCCCGGATCCTCTGCCCAGGCTAAGTGCCCAGATCCTCTGCCCTCCCTGGCTCTCAGCCTCCCCTACAGCTCCAGTGACAAACAGACAGAGATCCCATGTGCCCAGCCTCTCTACCTTCCCCCAGCTCCGGGGCAAGAGAGGCTGAGAACCTTTCTGCTTATCCACCTCCCAGGCAGGGAGCCGCTCTGCCTCTCTGGTTTCTGGAGCTGGAGGTGAGGCAAGGAGGTTGAGTGCCTCTCTGGCAAATGGGCTTGAAGGCTCTTGTCAAGTTCACCATCTACCAGCATACAGCTAGGAAGCTGAAAAATTCCATTTCAGTTCTCCCAAGATGGAGTTTTCATTGAAACCCCTTCCTGCTAAAAGTTCATACTTGTGACTTTTCATCCTGTTTTGGGAGACATTTTTTTTCCTCAAAAACATGATTTGTTTTGGTCGAAAGGGATTTCCCTTTTCCAGCTAGTTCTATTCATTAACCACTCTCTTTTTACAACACATTTACAGAGTCTAATGTCCATGAAGCCACATCAAGTCTTCCATCTTTTCTCCAGTGCTGATGAAAGGTTGTTGCAGAACAGCTGGTATTTCTCTTTGCCTGATTGTTTATTACCAGATGTGATCATACCTGCCATCCAACCTGTTCTTACTGCCTTCCCTACCGGAGCTTTTTCACACGCTCACTCAGCTGTAACACAATCATTCTTTGAGTGGTCATTTCTAATGTCTGTGACCTTCAGAAATAAGGTCGATACAAAAGATACCAAACTGGCCACTTCCCATGATTTTTGCAGAACCCTCTGTTAAACACACAAGTTACTATGCAGCATGTATCAGAAATATCTGCAACTTTCAGCTCAGAAAATAGTGGGATATTTCAAATCAAGGCTTTATTTGATGCGAATAATATCACACAAAAATATGATGTATTTTTAAAGTGTAACTAATTACACTTATTAATTAACAAGACTAATTTTCAGTGAGTCCTGCTGCCCTTGGAATTTATGGCAAAGCTACCACCTAAAGTCTATTATTCCATGAATTACTCGTTAGTAGTACTATTATGATTTAACATTTATATTAAAGTACTGCCTAAATGTCACAAGCAGGTCGGGCCTCATGGTTCTGTGTGCTATACCAATGTATAATCAATGACAGCCGCTTCCCAAGAGAGCTTGCAATCTGAAAGGCAAAGCAGAAGAGCTGGGTGGGCACGCACAGGCGGGCTGAGGAGCAGGGTAGAGAAGGTAACAGAATAGGAGATATGGAATTCCTAGCCATTCAGTAGCAGTAGCCATTCCTAGCCTATTTGTAGGCTGGCCGTGCTACCTCTGGTATAGGGTGACCAGATGTCCCAATTTTATAGGGACAGTCCTGATATTCGGGAGCGGTGTCTTATATAGGCGCCTATTATCCCCCACCCCCGTCCTGATTTTTCACACTGGCTTCCTGGTCACCCTACTCTGGTACCACATTCCCACCACCGAGAAATAATTAGATTGCACTTTGCACAACTTGAGGGCTGCTGCTCTCTTCTGTGCTCAACTGCTGCTCACCGTGGGCTCAATCCAGCCCATGACAAGCCAAAGGGGTGGGGAGCTTTCCATTGGCTTCAGTGGGAGTTGGATAGGGTCCCAAGTGATACTGGGCAAGACACTAATAACATGCTTTTCAGCTCCCCCACAAATTGCATGGGAGAGCAGGGGTGGGATTGGCTTCGTGGAGCCGGGATTTCAACCCAAGCCTTTCATCTTTCTTTGGCCTTCTGTGGCTCCCTGCAAAACAAGAATAATGACATTCCCCCACCTCCTTGGGGCATGGAGGAGTTTCATTTATTAATGCTGAGAAAGTGCTTTGAGATCCTCAAAAGAAAGGCCCTGTGAGAAGCATAATGTAGCAATGCACCCTGGGGACGGATTCTGTTCTATTAATGCTGTTTCTAGGCAACTGGGATGTTGTCCAAAGTAAAAATAATAATAATACTGCTAATAACGCCCCATCTCCCCAAACTCTGGGTCTAACAGCACAGAAGATGCAGCCACTCTACGAAAGCTAGCAGGACAACAGGCAGAGAATGGAATGACTCCCCAAAGTAAGAGCTGGTGAAAAAGGAAGGTCAAAATGGTCAACAATGGGCTGAGCTGAAAATAGAGGCTTTCAAGACAAAAACAGACACACCTGGGGGCATCCGCAGGGAGGTGAACCCCTGATTCAAAAGGTGCCACCCTGAATTTGATCCATTCAGAATTTCCAGATGAGCAACCATGACAATCCAGCCTATTGTCAGCTGCTTTGAAAGAATTGTAAAGTGACAGGTGGCTGCAGAGAGACAAATAATGCTTTGCACTGAACTTAGGTAGAGCTTTTTATTCCCACCTCTGCAAGCACTTTGAAAAAGTGGGTTATGATCTCAAGTTTACAGATGGGGAAACTGAGGCACAGAGCAGTAACGTGACTTGATCAAGCTCAGTGACACAGCCAGGAATAGATTCATCCTTAGATTTATAAAGCCAGATGGGGACCATTGTGATGATCCGGTCTGACCTCCTGCATAAACACAGGCCATAGGACTTACTGACTCTTACTGCTGAATACTACTGAGTTTAGATTAGATGCTTCTTATACCATCTACTATGACTTAAACTTCTGCTAGTTATCTAAATCTATTCCTCTTTGTCTGTGTGTGGGTAGATGAGAAGGCAGTGGAGGGGAGGAGAGGGGAGGGAGAAAAACGCAGTGTCTGAGATGAAACAAGCCCTTCCTTTGGGGCTTGGTGTCACTTTAATCTGTCTCAGCTGAGGAGGTTTGTTATGGGATGGTATGTACTGTAAGGAACAGATGCTTTGTACTTGTATCAAATTATAATTAAGATGCCTGGTCACTGGGCTGTAACTCATTGCTGACTTTAAGCCCTTCAAAAAGAAATGAAGGATGTGAACTCCTGTGTCTCTCACAGAAGCCTGACTTGACCAGAGGCAGGGCCAGCTCTACAGTTTTTGCCACCCCAAGCAGTGAAAAAAACCTACTGCCACGGTCGGCAAAAGGAAGAAGCTGCCACCGATTTGCTGCTGCGGCCGACAAAGGGGAGAAGCTGCGGCTGAATTGCTGCCGCGGCCAGAGGAACTGCCGTCCCTTTCTCACTGGCGCCCCACGCACCTGCTTGGAACGCTGGGGCCCGGAGCCGGCCCTGACCAGAGATGAACCCATATCAAAACCTATGTAAGTCTGTATCGCTTTGCTTAGGACTGAACTGGGGAAGTAGCAAGGCTGTGCGGCTGATGTGTCCACACCTGTCAATATAAGGAAATCCCAGTCGCTGCCAATGAAAGGCTACAGAAGAAGCATCGTACTTTCCCCTTCCTCTTGCCTCCTACTGTATGCTTATCTTAGCCCACAGAATGAAGACTGTACTGTCTGATAATTAGAATAGGGGAAGGGGATTCAGGACTCCTGGGTTTCATTTCCCTGTTCTGCCATGGACTCTTTGCCAATCCCCTCTGCTACCAGGTCCTGCCACAGGTTGCAATCAGCTGTGCTGCTCACTGCTCTGATTCAGACTTATTGCTCCATCACCCTGTTAGGACTGGATCACCTGGAGCCAAGTGTTATTCATTAATCCACCCAGCTTACAGTGAGTGGAAGGAGGAACTGCTCTTGGCACGGACCATCAGTGCCCTACATTTTCTGGTGAACCAAGTAATACTCTGGCAGTCACCTTCCCTGCCCCTCTCATTTTGTAACAATCCTTGGTCACTGATCTGGCCAAAGCTGCTAAACTCGACGAAAGTAATGAGCTTTACTCCTTCCAGTGAGAATTTGGCTTTGTTTCCCCTGCCGTCCAAGTCACACAACAGACAACTTCTTCTCAATGTGGCATTTTCACTGCAGGTGTCTTACCCTGAGGGCTTGCTATGGGGGAAGTATTGGGCTATCCGGTTACAGGAAACCTTTCCCCACACAGCAATGTTCTTGTCTGCAAGTATCTGCCCTGAGAGGTATCAGGAAGAATTTGCAGAGCACTGCATAAATGCATATCCTAAAGACACCTAGACACTAGAGAAGTCCCATTTTGTGGACTTCCAAATTCCCCTTCGTGGGATTGTCCCCCACTGATGAGCCACCAACACCCTATCAATTCTCCTTCCAGCCTCTGCTACTTATGGTTGAGTTGGTAGCACATGTGAAATCTGCTGGTGGATCTCAATCTAGTTCCCAGTTGACAGGGGTCCATACTGAAAAGTTACCACCACCATAACTGGCTTTAATTGGCTCCTCATCTGAAGAGAGGCCAAGGACTGACCAGATACGGCTGCTGCACTGTCCTATTATCCCAATATGCCTCAACCGCCAACTTGGAGAGTGATATTGGGATGAGTCAGGCACCGAGGCATTTTGGGATGAGAGAAGAGTTTAGTGGCCAGACATGGTCAGTCCTAAGATTCTTTGCTAAAAGGAAGCAAGACTGGAGCTGAGGCTTTCCATGCTGTTCTATGGAGAAACAGAGGGTTCTGGTCTCAGGGACTGCCAATCGAGCACCTTTTGTTGGTATTACACTTCACTTGAAATTTCCTTCCTTTAAGAATTAATTAGGTGGCCCCAGCAGTGAAAGCACATGGCTTGAAATGTATCATGTGCTCGTATTGACTGTCTAGCCTGTGAAAAAGCACTGGACAACTGCAGATGACTCCACCACCTTGCTTGCTGGTGCTAGAATGCCAGTCAAAGGGGCAGAAGAAACAACTGGGACAACAGAACAGGCTATTGACTTAGGCTATTAAGCTTATGGGCCCATGAGAAAATACATGTGAGCTAGATGGGACCATGAGACAGCTGGTAGTTGATAGGGTTGCTGAAAAGACCACTCTGAATAATATCCCCAGAGTATTTGGCTTTCCTTTTGCATTGGGAAGACTGGGCTTTCTTCAAGAAATCCATCCCCTTCAGTCATCACAGGGCAGATGCCTCTCTCCAGGGCATCTGGAGCACCTTTTTGGAGCACGAGCACTCAAGGAGACCCACCTATTTAAAGAAACTGGGGAGGAGAGAAATGGGGGCTATTTGGAGCCCTGCCAGAGAATTTATTTACCTGCCTCAGAGGGGTGTTGGGAGGAGTAGCTAATGGATTGGCATGCTTTGAAGTTGAAAAGTGCTGCATAAAAGTGTTATTAGATCGATTATTAATGACTGAGCCAGTAAGACAAGGGGATGACCAATAAGAATGGTTAAGCCTTTATACTGGTGTTTTTCCCCCCTTCAGAACAGTTTGGGGCAGATGCTTCTTTCACTAAAGCGAGTGGCAAAACTCCCATTGGCTTCAACAGGAGTAGGATCTGGCCCTTTAAATCTGCAGTTCCATTATGTTGCTGTACATCTGCTGTTGGGAAATAGCCACCAAGCATGGATGCCGCACCACCACTCCATCAAAGAGTCATAACAGGAGGGGAAAGATCTTCTCCAGCATGACTGTCCTGACCTTGCAGGAGGCAAGGCTTGACGATGTCTCTGTTTGCTTGAAGCT
Source organism: Eretmochelys imbricata (assembly GCF_965152235.1). Classification (NCBI taxonomy): domain Eukaryota; kingdom Metazoa; phylum Chordata; order Testudines; family Cheloniidae; genus Eretmochelys; species Eretmochelys imbricata. The sequence goes on along the minus strand of NC_135593.1, from coordinate 7,064,168 downwards.
CCAAGTTCCATTGACCCACGAATGATGGGCAACCTGAGTGTTCAGATGGGGAGCTTCTTCTTGGAGATCAGATTGCTGTCTAACCAGAAATTCTAACGGAGTCTGCAAGGCTTGGTCAGCTGCCAACCCCCAAGAGTGTTTCAGTTCCTTTAAACCATGTTAGGACCAAGGGGATTGGGAGCGCCTTAAGCCAAAGCAATGAGAAACACTGAAGATGTACATTACTATGAGCTTCTGTGACTGTGTCTGCACCGCATGGCAATGACAGCAACCGCCCAGTAATAATCAAACTCCCAGAGTCCTCTCCCAGGATGCACTGGGCTCAATGTAAGGATGTGCTGGGGATGGCGTGTCCTTTGTTTGTCCCCAGGTCCTAGTCAGGGATCAGGAGGGGAGGGCAGAGATGTCCCCATAACTCCATAGATCAGATTATATGAACCATGCAGAGTGTGAGCAGCCCTGCCCAGAAAAGAGGCAGGTCTCAGGAGATCCCTGGCTATTCCTTAACCTGCTGAGCCCATAAGTAACATAGGTCACTTGATTCTAACAAGTGCTGAGCAATTTCCACTGTGACTACCCTGAGGGTGCAGGGGAGGGAGGCTTGCAGGGGGTGGCTTGCAGCTTCGTTTGGCCCTCAGAGGTCCTTCTGCACAGGTTCCCTTAGTTAGCTTTGCCAGCTCGACACCTCTGCTATATCTAAACCATTTAGCCGCCACTGCTGTGCCTTTCTAGCAGAGTTTATAAAGTAAAGCACAGCCTTAATGTGCCATTGCATATAGATGAGCTGTCAACCAGTTTGAGCTAACACGGTGACATAAATACCAAAGGGGACCTTGAGCTCTCTTCCATCCGATGCAGGACCAAAGCACGGAAGAAACCTACAGCTCCAGGGATATTGCGAGTTGCTCATTGTGCAAGAAGCAGGGCAGCCTTTTCTCTCTTCTGTGGCCATTCTTACTGCTTAGCAAACAAGGTAAGGAGTGAAATTTTAGGTTGTCTTCTTGAAAGCTGATGGAGATGAATCTTTACCCACCTCAGGTCCAGAGGGGCTTGCCCAGCCATTTCTAGGCTCATGTATGGGTACAATTAGCCATACTGTACCATCCAGATGCACCCTAAGTGCAACTTGTGGACTGCATCCTTTGTGCCTTATGTCCTCTCACCTCCTTAGGGTCAAAGTGCAGCCTAATGATTGAAACAGGAGACCTGGAGTCAGGACATCTGGGTTCTAGTCTTGGTTTGCTCATTGACTTGCTCTGGGACTTTGGCAAGTCACTAAAGCTCCCTCTGCCTCAGTTTACACATTTGTGAAATAGGTATAAAACACAGAGGTGCTGCAGGGCTTAACAAGATGCTATCAACACAAACATTTTGCACCTATTTTAGTTACATGTAAACATCTAGAATTACTAAGATTAGAGAGACAGGATGATCAACTCGTCAGGGCACTAGCCTGAGATTTGGGAGACCTGGCTTCAATTTCCTGCTCTGCCACAGACTTCCAGTGTGATTTTGGGCAAGTCACTTAGGCTCTCCATGCCTCAGTTCTCCATCTGTACAATGGGGATAATAACACTGCATTACCTCACAGGGTGCTGTGAGGATAAATACATTAGAGACTGAGGTGCTCAGATACTAGAGTGATGGGGTATGTAATATAGATGAATTACTAAAACTGAAAGAAATTGCAGAAAACCCTTTAATTCTCTACTTGTTCCATTTTGTGCCTATGACAGCACCTTGTTGTGCATAGTCAGTTTCTTTGATCCCCGGATAGAGTCAGTTACTTTTCCACAGCTGCAAGGAGCCTTTTAAATATCAGCAGGGAGGCAGAAAAATATGTATGCATGTAAAAAATGAATTTAGAAAGCAGGACATTCTGTTTGAAGAGTGCTTTGTCAGAAGCTGGTAATTTTAAAAAATTATTAATTTTTTAAAGATTCCAGTTTAAGGTGACCCTTTAATGAAATATTTGTAACATTCCTTGAGGTCCTTTGATGAACGGCAACTCAAAAGGGCAAAGAGTTCTTACTAAAGATGGAAAGAAACCAAAGAATCTTTCTTTGCATGGTGACATTCCATCAGAGAAAGAATAAAACTTCCCTTCTATTAAAAGTTCTAAATCAGAAAATAACCAAGTGACAACTTGAACTCTCAGCAAAGGTAATAGGCGTCCTTAGAAACTCCGGACTCCTAATTTGCAATATCACCAGAATCCCAAGAGACAAATTGTCAAGCTACCAATTTCTAGCCCTGTTAAAGATCCTGCAGAGTATTTTTATACAGACTTACAGAAAAACATTTCAGAAAGCTTGTGTTTGCTAATACCATGTTGCTTTATCCTTTGTACCACATCTCTCTTATAACACCTCTTCTATTCCCAGTGACCAAACCTTCTCTCAAAGCACTTACTGGCTAATGAACACAACTGTTTTCTTTTTAATTTCTATCCTGAACAAATGCAAAACGACCTGTGAAATTTAAGTGACATATAGTTTGTGGTCATCACACACAGTGTTTGGTTGTGCCTAAATATCACAAAACCATAAAAGAGAGAGACACAAGGTTCAGTTTATTATTTAAAAAAAACAAACACACACTTAGGGCCTGATTCTCATTTCCACAAAGGTCCCTTTACACCACTCTGCAGTGTAAAGGGGTTCTTGATGGGAAGGTAAATTATATTTAGTCTAGAGTGATGCAAAGGAACCTTGTTTTAAATTAGAATGATGCCTTCACAGAATATTGGACTGGGATATCATTCCTTTCTCTGACACTGACCTGCTATGTGGCTCTGAGTAAGTCATTTTGCTGCTCCATGCCTTGGTTTCCCCAACTTTAAAAAGGGGCTGATGACACTGATTTTGCTTTGTACATTGTATTGAGGCAGATGAATGAAATGCTCTGTACAAGAGCCAATTATTACTTTTGCATCTGATATTATTGTATCTAAAACCAATTTTGATTAAAAGAATCCAGAAAGCAATAGTAGCCAGATAAAAATATTGTTTTGAAATGCTTTAAAAGAATCTTGAAAGTCCCTGGAACTTTACCTTGTAAAAACAAATATACATTTTTAACCTAAGCCTGGCTCAGAATTTGAATGAGAAAAGGGAGAGGATGGGGGCTAGTGGATACTCTTAGAATGGATTTCATAATCGTTGCTCATGTGGGTGTCTTTTATTTCTGATAAGAAGCTCGGAACTGCCAGAAGGGGTTTGCTTTGGACTGGGCGTGCATGTCTCTCTCTTGTACTTAACAAAGTGTTTTTCCTGCTCTTGTGCAAGATCAGACAGATCACAGCTTTGGAATGGCTGAGTGATTTGTAAAGATCTACATCCAGGTGCCCAGCTGGTGTATGTGTGTGTAGACATTAGAACTATGCTGATTTACATCAGCTGAAAATCTGGCCCCTGCAACATCCCTCCTGAATTTCCAGAAAGACCCATCGTCCTGTTGCTGGTCGGATGATCCCATTTTTCCAGTTTCTGTCCCAGGTACTGGACAGAGAGCTTCACAGTATAAAATATTTCCCCACTAGTGTAGACTGAGGTAAGATACCAGCAGGCAACAATCCCATTTCAAGGATTTACTTGTGTTGGATTCCAGCCTACTTCCAAGATTCTCTTCCTTCTCTGGACAGCCAAGAATTTTGCTGCTAGGCTGTGCGAGAACCTTCCATATCCCATTGGATCAATTATCCACCTCCACAGCAGAGGGCAACAACCCTAAGCTGAGTCCCCAGCAAATCTAAATGGCTGAAGTTTGTTTGTTGCACCTGTCACAACATTATTACAGAACAGCTGACAGGATCAGCCCCAGAGTGCAGCTCTTTGGAGCTCATGTTCTTTGGAGAACAGGTAAGTCTTCAGGAATATTTTTCCCTAAGAGACAGAGCACGTTTGATGAGTGTCTGTTCCAAGCATAAGGAGAAATGTGAAAGAATTCCCAGAGATGGGGCTGGGCAAAGGAGATAAATGGAGCAGTCAAACCTTGTGATGAAGCGTTGGATTGAAATGCAGAAGATCTAGGTTTGATTCCTCACTCTGGCAATGCTTTGAAGGACTAGCCGAGACTTTAGGCAAACAAGGGTAGAGTGTCAGGATCCTTCCAGAGCCATAACTAACCCTGGATGATCAGGGCGTGACAGTAGTGAGCAAAGCATGCAGCTGCCTGTGAGGTTTTTGCCCCTTGCTCCTGGACAAAGATCTAGCTACAGCAAACCATATATTTGCCACTTCCAGACTGTATTGCTGTAGCTTATTGTACCTGTGCCTTGCATCCTCTAATGGATTCTACCCTACTTCCTTTGCCGATTCAAGGCCTTCATCCTGATCTTCAGAGCCGCCAAGGGGTCAGGACCTAGCTATATCAGCAACCACATCTCCACCTATGACCCATCAAGATGGCTGCATTTCTCCTCCTAGGCTATGCCGTGAACAGAACCCAAGAAAAGGGAATGGAGAAGAAGACAAAGCATCGCAGTTAAGGGGGTTTTGAATGTGCTATTGAGGAGATCACATCAGGGGCTTTCAGCCTAGGAGTCATGACCTCTAGAGGTGTCATGAAAATGAACAGGCAACAAGAACATGACCACCCTGCTTTGACTGTATTTATTTTGGGAGGAACTAGATCCTGGCTAGATGGGAAGGGGATCTAGGTATGGGAAAGAGGCTCACACTATGGAAAAGGTTGAGAACCACTGATTTAGATGAACCTAAAATGAAGCATTTTCCACTGCAGCTGAAGGGTCTTAGATATGAAACATAGTAAATAGCTCAGAGAAGAATCTCTTGCAGCCAGGGAGGCTGGAAACTCGATTAAGTCCATGATGGGCCTCTCTGTGCAGCTCTAATTTACCTCCTTTCTTTTAATACGTTGATAATGATTCCTATAGAATCCCCTAACACAGATGAGATAGAAGCCTTCCTTCTGCAGGATCTATATAATGACGTTGGCTTTAAAGAGGGAAGAACAAAGCTATACATATATATAAAATAGTAAATGAAACAATTAATTCACAGTACAGTGGCTCTTTTGGGTAATGTTGATCACTAATTTGGCTCCTGAACCACTGAGGACAGAGTACTCGTGGCACCTTAGAGACTATCACTGATATAGAGGTAAGAGTGGCAGGGGTCCAGATGGGAGGGGAGAATTCCTCATTGACAGAAGCATCCCATGTGCTTATGAAATGTAAACAATAAAAATAGGCACCCAAGAGCAAAGCTTTTCTGTTTTGTGGGTGATAGTATCCACAAGCTTTGATTTATTAATATCCTTGTAGTACCTGGCTGTTTATCAAATATTGTTATCCTGCATGTAAACATCCATAGAAAAGAAACAGACAAGGTAACTAACATGTATTGGGTCAGGGACAGGTCTGACTGATTACATGACAGCTTGTACGGTGAGCTACAAAAAGATATATATTTTTTTAAACTTTGAATGTGTGCCCTTTTCTAGCCAAAGATGTTTTTATTTACCTAAATGTTTCTTTTTTCTGGTTGGTTTGTACCTTAGAATTATCAGGCACATCAAGATTGGTCTCTCTGGAGGACTTTCTGGGGGTATCAGGGAAGTTTATTGTGAGCTCCCACACCTTAATTGAATGGGTTGGAGCCTGAGTTCAACAAAGGCTTCCTTTCTCCAAAAATATGAATTAGTCATTAAAGTTAATGAGGTGTCAGCAAAGAGCTGGTTCACTGCATCGTTATCCCAGTTTAATTCAGGGCTCACTCTGCTGGTTTCAAAAGTTATACTGTTTAAAATCGGGGTAACAGTTGTGAATCAGCCCCAGTGCGTGCCTAAAGATCACTTCCCTTCTCAATGGCTCAAATTTTCACTCTCTTGGATTTTTTTTTAAATGTTATCATTTCACTGGTTCTTCATTCACTATAGAGTCTTCCAGCCTAGACAAGACCTGATTTACAAATGTTCACGCCGGCTCAGATGCGGGGGTTCTAGTTCAGGTGAATATCCATGAGTTTTTACCATTGTGATCAAGTCTACAGCCACTTCATGCACAGCATGCCCAACAAACTCATCAAGAAGCAGAGGAGCTCTGTGATGGTGAGAGAGATGGACTCCTCAGATAGCGTCTCCAAGCAGGAGGTTGACCAGGTGTTCTGCTCCTACCTCCCAAAGCATCCTCTCATTGTGGTGTACATGCAGCTGCTGCAGGGATGCAAGGAGTCTGAAATCTCTGCACAGACGCAGACCTTGTTCATGGGCTCCCAGATCCTGCCCTTTTCCATGCTTCTTACACTACTAATGGGGCCTTCTGCACTTGCAGAAAGATGCAGCTGCCGCCCCATTAGAATTGTTATTGATAGTGCACAGAGCTTTACAGACAGCCCTGCCCCAAAGCACTTATCATCTAACTACCATGGAAATCATCCCTAGATACTACAATTTATCTGGACCACTGCCTCCTCCCCCTCACTCCCTGGTGTTTTACACCTCAGCAGTATTTATCTTGGCATCAGTTCACTTAGTCCAGTCTCTAGTATTTAAGTGCAAATCCCACATTCCTACCAGCAACAGGCTAACCTTGTTTTCAGAAACTTCCAAGGTGCTTAGTGAGCTTTGACTTGCCTGGACTAACCAGATGACTATCCCTGGCCTTCGGACCCCGCTGAGGAGGGAGAATGAGGTAGGCGGGAGGAAAGAGGCTCTCATGCTTCATTTCACCTGATTAAGTTACTTACCAGTTTCCAGCTCCATCCAGATCTGTTGTTTGTCCTTGACCGTTTGGGGCGAGATGCAACTTACCATAGCCCTGGGAGTTCATGTTCATATTTATTGACAGCCAAGACGCCTGATGGAGCTGCCCTCTATGTGAACCAGGTAGTCACTCCCACAAATACGCTGGTAAGTCCTGATATTCTGGGGCAACAGGGCAGCCCATAAGACTAAGTATGATGGGGCCTATGGATTTGTCTGAAAGCTGATCACCTTTTGAGGTCATGAAAGAACTCCCTAACTGTACAGCACCATGCACCTGATTCTGCAAGCGGTTGAGTGCCCCCTACGGGATGCTGTGTGCAGCTTCAGCAATAGGAGTGGAGGGAGCTCAGCAGCTTGCAGAAGGTGCTTAGTTTTAGGTTTCCTTATGTGACAAGAAAAAGGAACAACAAAGCAAAACCCCCCATGAGAGAGCACTGTGTGTGCCACCCCTCTGTTGCAGGGAAGCTGTGATACAAGCATGCCCCTAATGCTCTCTGTATTGTGGCTCCATGCTGTCCACAAAACAGCCTGTGCTCATCAGTATAAATATTATTCATTTCAAAATATAGCCCCTTTTCTGGTTAGCGAAGCTGCCCATGAGCCCATCCTGGGCTTCAAAAGTGATTTGTTATTCAGAACAAACAATCTGGACCGCGAATGTTCAGACCCTGAGTGGCTCTTGGATTTGCTATTTGCATGTTATACAACTGATTGTTCACATGCTATTGTTTCCGCTCCCTGATCGGATGACTGAAAGGTGCTTCCCCCTCAAAACAGAAGAACAATAAATATGAATTTTTGGACAAATCATCATTTGTGCAACTTTTGAGATTCATGGACATTTTCAAAGCTATTGGGTGGTCATTCAAATACTTGCAAAGAATATGGGAGATGGAGGATCTTGTGCATAAGATATTTGACTGGGACCCAGAAAATCTGGATTCATTTCCTAGCTCTGCCACAGACTTGAACTGTGTGTGAACTTGGACAAGTCTTTTAGGGTAATATGTTCAAAAGCAAGTAAGAGACTTAGATGCCTAAGTCCCACTAATTTAGACTCTTAAATGCTGAAGTTACATTTGAAACTGGGACTTAGGTGCTTGATCTCTACAGACCACTTTTTAAAAGGGATTTAGGTGCCCAAATATGCAGCTAGGCACCTGGTGGGATTTTCAAGAGTACATGTACAGGTAAGGTGCCTGACCCCCTTTCCTTTCAGCATGCCTCAATTCCCCCTCCGAGTCATGTTCATAAGCGTGCTTCCTTTCTCTCACCCTTGTTGGTCTTGTCTCTTTAGAATGTAAGCGTTTCTAGCAGGAACTGTCTCTTGCTATGTACAGTACCCAGCAAAATGAGGTCCTGATCTCAGTAACATGAATGATAAATATAATGTGATCATACTGAATCTAACTCAACGCTTTTATTTGTGAAAATATCTACAACTCAGTTTACTATTCGTGCTGCTCTACGATCCCCTTTTCCCCAAACCATTGTGTATTTTCTTCTGTATTTGTTTTGCTGGGTGTTGAGATATTAGTTAGGGACACAGCAGATTTTCTTCTCTCTGGGGACTTACAAGTTTGCTTTGAGATAGTAGACAGGGGTCTTTCTGTCTAGGTATTTTCAAAGTATCTGAGTGCCAGTAGAACTATGGCCGTTCCCAGACAAATACTATTTTGCCTCTCCACAGCAACCTTCCATGTGAGGATCTCTGAGCCTTTTATAAGCAGTAATGAACATATCCTCCTAACTCCCCTAATGTAATTATTGACATATTACAAATGGGAAGACTGAGGCACAGAAAAGAGAAGTGACTTGCTCAAGATCACACACAAAGTCTGTGGCAGAGCCAGCAATTGACCTTAGATCACGTGACTCCCAAGGCAATGCTTTATTGTTAGACTGTTTCCCGAGGCCTACAGGGAGATGCCTTCTTGCTAGAGGAAGTTGTTTTTGTTTATGGGTTGAGACAGAGCATGCTCAGTAAGTTTGTTTGTTTGTTTGTTATGGAATAGCAAAGAAAAAAGCTGAGCTGGATATTGCTTGCTCACCTTGAAAATAGGTCCAGTTATTTGGGTTTGATTTTCTAATGGGTTTGATTAGAAGTCAGCTGTAAAAATTCTGGAAATGAGCATATCAGGTCTTAGCATGGGAGAGATTTTAAAGCAGCCTACGAGGGCAAATCCATGCCTGGCAAAACTCTGTGGACTTCAGCAAGGTTACACCAAGGATGAATTTGGCCATATATTTTTAAATTAAAATTGAGCAGGCACTTAGTGCATTGTTCAGCAGCGTTATTAATAGTTATATCTGCTATGGGGAATGCAAAGTAGCTTTTTTGCATTCAGCTTGTTCATACGCCTCTTCACATCGATGACCCAGGTGACGGGTCAATAATTCACTCAATGCAAATTGAAAGCCAGGAATGTCTTGCAAGTCAATTACACTTAGATAAATAATTAGGAATACAAAAGGTATCTGAAGGACTAGAATGGAAGTGGCTCTGCCAGTGAAAATTTAACACACATTTCAAGAACAGTAGGGACAAGTTCTGCATTTAGATCTGCACATAGCACTCCACTGATCTTCAAAGGGAGTTGGGCAGGTATACCTGAAAGCCCTTAACAAACAAACAAACAAACACCAGACATAAGCATGAACACCCTGGATTCCAAGAGGGGTGAATTCCAGTGAATAATATTGATTTCCTGTAATAAAGACTTTTGCTTCCTGGAGGAAGGATGAAATTATAAAAGGCCAGGACGACAGATTAGACAGACACAGGTCTATTGTGAGGCTTAATTCATTAATAGTTTAGTGCCCCATCCTCTCCTTTATGGTAGAGAAGAAACAGGATTTGGTTGTAATAAATAGCAAGGAGATTCTTTAATGAGGCTGCAGGACATAAGATGGATCCTTTGGCTCACAGACTGACTATACCAGCTTGGGCTGCAGAAGGGGATGATGGGGTTTGCAGAAGTGCCAAGTACTTATCACCCCAGTTGAAGTCAGAAGTCTACACTTTGGAAATCAGTTTCTACTGTCACAACACAGGGTCTCCACGTGTCCTGGCCTGGACTTAGCAGTCCTCGTAAGGACTGCTAACCATGCTACCTGCCTCTTATGAAAGGTACTACAGCACTGCCAGCCACTATTCTCCTTGTCATTATGTGGATTAAAAACAGTGATTCCCACAACTGGTTGTGAAACAGAGTTCAGAAGACAAAGAATAAGGGAAGACAAGTATAGAGAGTACAGGCAATACCCAAGTATGACAGAAATCAGGGGTCCTGGAAGCAGGAGAAGGCTAAAGACTGCTCTGCTGTGGATTGCAACGCCAGCAGTTGAGTGGGTTGCTCCGAGACTCCCCACATACACTTGCAGTTGGGGTGCTGGAGCATGAAAAGAAATCTTCCAACCTCCTGGCCCACGATGCTCTTACTGTTGCATCTCAGTGGACTAAGTGGTCAAGGTGGAATTGTACAAATAGAAGCCTAAGCTGCAGGTCATGTAGAGGCGAGGTTGCTGGCCAATTTAGCAGAGGAAAGCAGCACAGAGATTTGTTGACAGACAGCTGACAGGCTTTAGCTTTGCATGGCATATTGTGGGCTTACAAATGTGCATGTTTGAGGGATGGAAAATTACTGAATTTAAAGGTGAAATAAGCTTTGCACTGTTACAACCTGAGCTTCCTTTGCCAAAAGGGACTGTCTTTGGGACCTTAGCAAAACCAGGGAACATTCCACAGGGGGTATGAGATAGTACATAATCTCTCAAGCCCCAGACACATGCTAAAGTGAGACCTAAGGAGGAAGAATTTGTATAGAAGAGAAAGAAACTAGAGTATCTGCAAATTAAAAGTGTGCCTGTGTATATATATGAGCATCTGTATGTCTTTGTATAACCACCTTTCAAGAATGAGGTGGATTAAGTTACAGTTATTTACAAGAGCAGTTGATGCTTGAACCATTGACCTCATCACCTTTAGACTTACAGCAAGAAATAACTAGAGGCCATAAACTCTATTCTCAGATATTCACACTCATTTGGATACCAGCTTTAACCTACTCTGACTTGGTCATGGCCAGTGACTTACAAATCATGTGCTGCAGCATGCAGTGTATGGCTGTGTGGCCAGGGAGGGAGGGGGAAGATACCTGCAGTTCCAAAGTGGTGAGAAGGGAGGCATGGTGCTTATATGAGGCACTAGCAAGCGAGTGCTGAGCAGCAACACTTCTTACACCGCTAGATTGGGTGTAGAAATGGCTACTCCAAGAGCGGTCCTGGTGGTTCCTGGAGAATTCTGCCTATCTGTGGCAGCAGTAGCCTCTCCACTACCATCCTCTTTGCAACCTGGAAGTGCAGAGAGCAATGTTATGGTTGCCTTGAGTATATGGTATGCTAGGGACTTCCTGAACTGTCTTGCACACCCCTGCCGAGTAGTGGTAACAGAACCAAGCTTTTAAACCAATGCTTTGTACCCCCGCCCCAGAGCTGGGTGCTTTTCGGCATTGGATGGAGTAACTGTACCAGTTTAGGTTCATAACACACTTTGGGATGAGAGGTTCTATGCGACTCTAAGCTCTTCTCGCATGGTAGCCCTGAACATTGGGGTTCCTTGAGATTTGATGCTGAAGCAACCTCAACCGTGTCACTGTACTCAAAGAAGCAATGGCCTCAGGCAGTGGCTGTCTTCTAGCTATGTGAGGCCAACTGCCTCTCAGCCCTGTTTCTGTTGGAAACAGTTTCTGTAGGAAGCTCTCTCAGGGTATGTGTACGCAGCAATTAAACATCCACGGCTGGTCCACGTCAGCTGACTCAGACTTGGCGGGCTTAGACTGTGGGGCTGTAAAATTGCACTGTAGAAGTTTGGGCTGGAGCCTGGGCTCTGGAAGCCTGCTGCCTCGTGGGGTCTCGAATGTCTACCCTACAATTTTACAGCTCTGTAGCCCAAGTCCCGCCAGCCCAAGTCAGCTGACATGGGCCAGCCAGGGTGTTTAATTGCTGTGTGGATATACCCTCAGTGCACTGAGCCAGACACTGAGACGTGACTTTGGTCAGTTCTGCAGTACCAAATTTCAGATTAATGATTCACTCTTAATACTTCAGAGAAGTAAAAAATAAATAAATAAATAAATAAAAAGGGAGAAGCATCAGACTTCTGTGACCTGCACTTTGTGCATTTCCCTCCTGACTTGAATCATTAACATTTTATGTGAGTTGTGCCGGCCCATCCCCCTCTGTCCCCAATTCTCACTGAGTTCTTGGGTTATTTGTGACTTCTGTTCTCACTCACACAAGGGAGAGTCCTCCAATTTCAGTGTCTTTCCCCCACCTCCGCATCTTGGCTGAGGTGCCTTCTCCTGGTAACATGAAGATGAGGAGACCAGAGATGGTTAGAAAAGGTGCTCCCCCACCCAGAACAGGTCTGTGAAAAGGAAAAAAAAATATTGATGTTTTCCATGAAAAAAAGTGACTTTTCAGCGAAAAATCAAAAACTGAAATATTTTGATTTGGAAATGCTGCCATGGTGCCTCCTGGGAGTTGTCGTTCAGGTGCCTCGTATTCCCATTCTCAGTAAGCCAGGCTCCCTGGGGGACTACATCTCACATGGTGCGCCACAGTGTCCCACCCTGGGAGTCTCTGGCCAGGTGCATCATGGAAGGTGTAATCTGGCTGGTAAGCCCAGATCATAGAGGAGAATGGGGACATGAAGAAATCAAACTACAACTCCAAGGAGGAGTCATGGTAGGATAGTGGAATCAAAATATTTTTTTGGCTAAAATATTTTGTTTTCAGGCATTTGTTTTTTTAATAAAGATTTGAAATTTCCCATGGAAAGCAGGCACTTCGTGAAAAAAAGTGTTCAGTTACAAAAATTTCTGTTAAAAAGGTTTAGATGGAAAATTTTCAGCCAGTCCCTTCAGTACAGTAGGTGAGTGCATAATTGATCACCTCAGCACTGCTAGGAAAAAAAATCTAGTCACTTAATTAAACTGAAGCACTCTGTTCATTTTATCTCACACTTTGAGAACGTTTGTTTCAGTGTATCCTCTTTTGCTGGTTCCTTTATGCTTCTAAACTGATAAAGGACTCAGCAACTCATATGGACTCCAGTGTGGCTAGGGAATTAATTTAGTCTCATGAGTAATAACAAACAATGGAACCCCTTTATCGGCAATGACACCATCCTTACCGAAGAATACTAGCAAATGATTCTGTCTAGACAGAGCCATAGGGAGATGATAAAGGATCAGCCATCTCTAGGAGCCCACACAGATCTTTCTTCCCCCCGTGGGACGCAGAGGAGAAAGGAATGCCACCATCTATTAACTGCCTCCAGCTCGGGAGTTGTCTGCAGCCATGAGAAGTGTCAAATTCTGTCCATTTGGTTCCAGGCATTAAGCTGCCACTTCTAATGAATGCAGTTATTGCATTCCCTTTGTGTTGCCATATTCACAGTGAGAATATCCATTCCTAGTAACTGTAATAGTCTTACTGCTGTAGACCATTTATACATACATCTGCATCTATGCATTTTAATCTGAGGCTCTGTGTAAGCATTCTTAGCCTTTCAGAGAGCATTATTTGCTGGGATCTCCATTACTATGGCATTTTTTTGCATATATCCATTTGGCAGCTTTCTTGTGAATGAATTATTCCTTTAGTTAGGCTGCAAATTTCCCCTGCCAAAGCCTGCCTCCTCAACCAATACACACTGGGCATATTATGAATTGCAAATCCTCATATTGTTCAGCTCATACCTCACATTGCTCATATCCTCATGTTGCTCAGCAGGAGAGAAATCAGGGAAGCAAACCAGGATGATGTTTTTAAAGTTATTATGTATGTAAATAGCAAGGAATGACGGTCTAGTAAGTACTAGGCTGGGACGCAGGACACCTGCATTCCAAGCTTTGCCACACACTCCCTGTATGACCTTGGGCAAATCATTTAACCTCTGTGAGCTTCAGTTCCCTATCCGTAAAATAAAGATAATATATTTCTCCCATCTGTTGTCTCACCTATTTAGATTGTGAGATCCATGGGGCACTGACTGTCTCTTATCAGATGTATGTTCAGGGCCAAGTACCATGAGGCATCTAGGTGTCAGTGTAGTAATTAAAATAATGTAAGAAGAAACCTTGGAACCTCAAAAACTGTGCTTTTTAAAAACACTTTCACAAAAAGGTACATGCATGAATTTACAGTAATGTCCGCTTGAATGAGGATGAAGACATTGTACTTTAATATAGACTTTCATCACAGGATCTCAAAGTACTTTATAAATATAAGTCAGTCCAGCCTCCTACGTCACATGGGGTGTTGTGAAAGTATTTTAATCCCTGTTTTACAGAAGAAGAATCTGAGGCACAGATAGTTTAAGTGGCTTGCCTCAGGGCATGCAGTAAGTCAGTGGCAGAACTGAGCCTAGAAACCAGGTGTCCTGGCTTCCAGTCCTCTGTTCTTACCATTGAGCTCCCACAGATGATGGGATCATGGGTTTCTGTTAGAAATGGAAGATGCCTCCTATAAAGATAATGGTTTATATTTTTAGTGGATGTTTCATCCAGGAGGACGCTTTACAAACCAATATAAAAGCTACGTATAGGAATCACTGCACCCACTACTGAAGTGCAGCATCAGCGGAATGGAAAGGAGCAGCTCTTCAGCAGCTCACGGCAACACTACATGACAGAGCGAGGGCAAGGCAGGGAATAAAGAGCATTGCTCTGTCCATCTGAAACCACAGGGGAATTTAGGTTGGCAGGATGTAATCGCCCAAAGGGGAATTGGGCCAGGACTCCTGGATTAGCAGGCTGAGCCGAACTGATGGATCACATTGTCCAGGCAGAACTCGCATGTCTCTCAACACTAAGGAGGTAATGCCACTGCACCAATGATGTTGGGAGTCACGGTCATGAACAAATGCTTAATGGTGATGCTGGCGCTCCAGCAAGCTTTCTGCTGGGTCCCTCGGGCCTGGCAGGGAGCGTGGCTAGAACAGGAGACAGCAGCTTTTCCAGAATTTGCAAGTTTTCAAGACATGCTCCATCTATCCATGTAGGGCTCAACTGGGTCTCATATGGACAGGGAGCTCCTCACACCACGGTTCCTGAGTGCCACATGAGCTCCCTGCCATGAGTGTTCAGCTTCCTTTCACAGGCTCTGTTGGGCCCCAAAGCTGTGGGCATGCACTATCCTTCTGGAGGCCATCTGGTCCTCCAGACCAGACCATTCATCCATGGAACCTCTTGGGTACCTCTGCACATACACCATCCATCCAGAGGGTCACTCAAGTGCCTCTGGGTAGACACATACCATCCACAGGACTTTCCAGCCCACACTGCCAAGGGCATCCCTATTCCATCCGCAGCGGCACTGGAGTCCAGCCTGTGCCATTCAACCACAGGGCCACACACATAAACCATCCCAAGGTCTATTCGAGGCCTCCTGGGGTCAGACATCAGCTATCCATGGGACCTCCAGGACCTGATTGGTGCAACCTCAGCCAACCATGGGGCACACAAGTCAGACAGGAAAGATTTAGCAAGAGAAGCCCCTCTATAATACTGTATTTTAAGCTATTATCTCCCCACTTCCTGCTCAATTTCAACCCTTGATTAAACTGCAACACTAGTGCTAACTAGGTTCCCAAGCCTGAAAACTCAAATCCTGATCTGAAATTCAGATGCACCCAAAAGTACAGCAGAGGACTTTGAATCTGGGATTTAAATCCAGCACAGAGCTAAGGGTCAGTTGGAGAATTCATATCCAGAGCTGGGGTGGTATTACACCCCTACAAAGTTTGAGGTTGAGGGCGTAGCATGTCCAGGTCGCAGGTTTTTGTTTGAAGTTACCACTATGGATGTAGCCGAACAGGCTATTTTAGTCATGATTTATATTCTTACTGTACTTGTGTTTGTTTCAGCACAGGGCCACCTCACTCTGGCAGCCCTGACATGCTTGTAGAACTTGTGATCTAAGCAGCAGGTGGAGTGGGGAAGATGTAACAGTTAAGCTGCTGCAACAAGCAAATTCCTAGGCTTCCCTGGACAGCGAGCCAAGAGAAAACGTGCCGTACCTTCCGAGGGTCTCACAGCCGCCTAGCATTTACTCCCTGGCAACGGCAACTGGTGGACAATGCGCAGCCTGCTCTGCTTCTGAATTTCACGAGCATTTTTTAATAAAAAGGATTTTGGAAGGAATTAGGACACGGGTATTTGGCATAGTTTCTCCAGAGCATGTTCAGCAAAGGAAAATAATAGACAGAAGGGGGTGGAAAAAAAAGAAATGTTTTTGGAAAGATAAGACCAAGGCTGTAAAGAATAATCCCTTAACTCTGTATTCCCCTTATTCTCCCTAAGCTTCCTAGAACTTCATTGGAGCCCCTCACAACCGTGTGTTTTGCCAAGAACCTCAGGTTCAGTGAGTTTTGTTGATCTCTCCCCACAGTGGCTAGATTTTGCCACCCTTTCTCACATGGAATAGTACATTTCTCTGGATGAAGTTGAAACCATGGGGTAAGGTACTATGCAATGCAAGATTGGGTGGTAGGACCCATCCAAAGGGGTTTAAAGGGCTACATGTTTTCCTTCTAAGATCTGAACCAAACTTACCAACCCCCAAATCTTTTCCCTTGTCTTCACTCATGATTCTGCTAAATTGCTGCACGTGGGTCAGATTAAAACTGTTTCCTTGGATTAGCATGCTCTGCACACAATGCTGTACAAAGGATTTACCCAGAAAACACCCAAATCAACAACAACAACAACAATTAACAAACAAACAAACAAGGGGAGGAACATTCAGTTACATTTCTGGGTGCACTGAAGAACTCCAGCTGGTATGTAGATATTAGACTATTGTTACCTGCTTGTGAGTGGGCAGGACTTCAGGGAAAAGAAGGGAGGTGGGAGAAGTATCTGTAATAGCAACAGAGGGTTGGAAGAAAGCCATACCATTCTGGGCATTTGTCAGAGATCCTAGATGGAGGGAGGGAGGGAGCGAGGATGGGGGAGAGGTCGGCAATTAATCCAGAGATCAGGAACCTTAATTCATAGAAATATAAAGGTTTCTGCTTATTACACTGATCAAGTGAAACATGAAACTGGAGCACAGCCGTGGAGCTTTCTGGTTCCTTGGGAGCGAACTACCAGGGGTGTCTACCTAGGGTGATGGGGTTTGTATTTTTTAAATGCCCCATTGTTTAAGAGTCCGGGTGTTGCAGTGCACCTTCTATAGGCATTTTATGTTCTGGGAACAGACAGAAACGTCACTGATTAGAGCAACAAGGACTTTTATGAATAGAAAGACAGCAATATTTCCACATGATCTGCCCAAGCAGTAAATATGCCATGCTAAATATTACCTAAGACAGACTTGGGTTACTATTTGCTGATTTAAACCAAAGGGACCTTGAGAACCCTGTATATTATACAACATGCTTTACATAAGCTTCTCTAGATGAACTATGACGTATACTTGCAGTGTACTTATAGAGAAGGGAACATTAGCTCTTGCTGAAGCAAATCAGTGCACGCAAGTGATGTGTGGGAGTGAAAAAGTTTGTTGAAGGGTGAATTCCTTTGTCACCTTTCCTAGACAAGGGTGTAATTCTTCAGGTGGTTTGATCTACTTGGGATTGCTTGAGCTAGACTCATAAAACAGTCCTAAAGTCTTACACAGAATCAGGCAAAGGAATTTTGGGATTTATTTTCCAGGCTTTGAGTCTAAAACATGGAATATAGTCTGATGCGGTTACTCATTACTTCCTACGTGCCTATTCTGTTGAATTGAGGGCCCAATCCTGTTCGCTCGTTAAATTCCCGCTGATTTCAATAGAAGCAGGATCCTGCCCTCTATATGTTCTTTGGTCGCTATTTATGTAACATCCCGCAGTGTGGGCTGACTGTAGGATCTCAAACCAGGACCTTCATTACAGACTTCTACCACCCGAGTTAAAGGACTACATCCTTTAGCTAGGAGTGGTAGCAGGTGGGTATCTGCTATGGATCCGCTATATAAAGTGTGGTGTGTGTAAAACAGACCTTGAACAATGAGTAATATCAGGCCATTTTGCAAACCCAGTAAGTGCTGACTAGTGGACATCTGCAATCACAATGCCACAGCACAGAGTTGTCACAAACAAGAGCCAGAGATGGGGGATAATAATGAGATTTCAAGGCACATGTTTCTGGGCAGAAGAAGAGCAGGAAAAAAGACGTATTTATTGGGAAACTACAAGGAATGGTCTGTTGCACGGGAACCTTTTCTTTTTGTCCAAGCTGTATTTTAACAGGAACGCATTAAAAGCATCCAAGGGAAATAAAACTGAAGGAGAGCTTGGAAAGTGACCTTGTTCCCTCTTCCCCAGTTGAAGTCTGTTTAAAATTTAACCTGCTTTGGTACCTTCCCTAGCCAATTAATTCAGCAGCAGAAGTTTCAAACAGTAAAAAGCTACTTTAGTTCTGTTCCTGTTTTAACAGGAATAGGGGGACATCCAGAGTAAGAATGCAGCCATGTGAGACACAGCGGCACGTTCATCCCATCAGGGGCTGGCGCTATGAACTAGGGCTGCAGAGGGTGCCTTTTGCTGCCAGCTTTGCAAGATGGAATTGATTTGTATTCTTTCATCTTTGATTTTCTTTCATGTGTTTTTCCATTTATTGTTGTTTAGTCTAAGGCACTTCCATTGCCCTCCTCACTGTATTATCTGAGCACCTCACATGCTGATGTATTTAACCTCCCTCACACTTCTGTGAGGTAGGAAAGTGCTAGCATACCAATTTCACAGATGGGGAACTGAGGCACAAAGCGACTAAGGGTTTTCCTACCTTGCAATCAGGGGGTGGGAAGGGCCGGTTATTGCATCTCAAGTAGACATGCCCCAATTAGCTTTAATTTGAGTAATTACCCAGGATTCCATGTGGGCTTGTCTAACCCATGCTGATGGGCACAGTGCTCCAGTTCCTGAGCTAGCTAGATTAAAGCTAGTTTGGATACATCTCCCTTAGCTCTCGTCATACTCTGCGATTGCACTGTAGACATACACTAAGTGACTTGCCTAAGGCCACATAGGAAGTCTATGGCAGAACAGTGAATTGATCCTGGGTCTGCTTGGTTCCAGGCTACTTCCCTAACCACTGGGCCACCTTCTTCTTTCTGCAGCCTCTCTTTATCACTATACATTGGTAGAGGCAGCCAGTGATAGGTCACAGAATACTAATTCATCAGCTTTGGCAGCATATTTGGGGGGTATTTCCTCCAAGAGCCATAATTTATGGTGTTTCCAACTGCCCGCTCTCATTAAAATAAACTAAAAATACATTAACGACTTTCTTTCCTACAGAATCAATTGCTTTAGTTGTCACAGGGTTGTTGAGTGATGATGTGGAATGGGAGGGGCAGTGTCCATCAGACAATGTATTAACATGTAGCCCATTCTATGGGAGTTTGCAAACCCAGGTATATATACAAGGGCCAAATTATGGCTCCTGGAGGAAATACCCCCAAAATATGCTGCCAAAGCAGTGTTAAGTGCACCCATATTCTAGCTGGCAGAAGACCCAGGAAAAGGCATCCATGACCCCAGGTCTGCCCCACAGCAATTCTGGGCCCCAGGGCAGGGCAGGCAATGGGCCCCCACGCACGCACAAGCCACGCCCGAATGGACGCAGTCTGCCTGACATTTGGGCAGTGCTGCACCTGTGCTGGCTGGTGCCCAGCAAGCTGCCGGCTGCGCTGCTGGGTGAGCTCTTGTGGCATTGCCAGGGCTTCCACATGCCGGTAGGGTTGCCAACTGTCTACTCGTGCAAACCTTGCCCCGCCCTTGCCCTGCTCCTTCCCTGAGACCACGCCTCCGTCATGCCTCTTTCCGGGGCCCTGCCCCCTGCTCACTCCATTGCTCGCTCTCCTACACCCTCACTCACTTTCACCAGGCTGCAGCAGGGGTTGGTGTGCAGGGGGGAGTGCGGGGTGCAGGCTCTGGGAGTGAGTTTGAGTGCAGGAGGGGGTGCAGGCTCTGGGAGGGAGTTCGGGTGTGGGAGGGTGTGCGGGCTCTAGGCTGGGGCAGAGGGTTGGGGTGCGGGAGGAGGCGAGAGGTCAGGGAGTTTGGGTGCGGGGTGTGGGCTCTGGGAGGGAGTTTGGGTGCGGGATGCAGGCTCTAGGCTGGGGCAGGGGTGCAGGAGGGAGTCAGGGGGTCGGCACTTACCTCGGGCTGCTCTCGAAAGTGACTGGCATACTCCTCTGGCAGTGGCTCCTCAGCGGGAGGCCCGGGCACCACCCCTGCAGCTCCCATTGGCCGCAGTTCCCAGCCAATAGGAGCTGCGGAGTTGGCATTTGGGGCAGGGGTAGCGCATGGAAACCCCCTCCCCAGGGTCCACAGGGACTGGCTGGCCTCTTCTGGGAGTGGTGTGGAGCAAGAGTGGGCACGAAGCCTGCCTTAGCCCCTCTGCGCTGCCAGTGGTGGCAGCCCCGGGCCTGTTTAAATCGCCCAGGCCCCTGAGCAATTGCCCCCTGTGCCTCCCCTGTTGGTGGGCCTGCGGGACCCCACCCTGATTATTCCTACTAGGAGCATAAATAACGTGCATGTAGGTGCGTGTACACGTAGGTGACGTTACAGAGCCAGACTTGCAGACCACAATCCATCCTCTGTGCTATGCTCTCTAATCCCCGCGTGGCTCGTACAGCAGAGAGCCTGTGTGGTGGCCATGTCAGTAGGCAAGAGGCTAGAATTGCTGATGGGATTCTCAAAAAGAACAGGAGGACTTGTGGCACCTTAGAGACTAACCAATTTATTTGAGATTAAGCTTTCGTGAGCCACAGCTCACTTCATCGGATGCTGTAGCTCACGAAAGCTTATGCTCAAATAAATTGGTTAGTCTCTAAGGTGCCACAAGTCCTCCTTTTCTTTTTGAGAATACAGACTAACATAGCTGCTACTCTGAAACCTGTCATGATGGGATTCTGTACCACCAGCCAGAATTTGGGCCAGGGAAAGAGAGCCACAGATTAGGCACTAAAATAATGTTATATCTAAGGATCATTAAGAGACCCAGTTCATCTCCTTTCCAAACCACAGCACACGAGAGGTGAAAGACCTAATACAGTAGCCTGAGGCGCCTCTCCCTCCTTAACCATCAGTCAACCGCCTTCATTAAAGAGCTGCTCCTGCTCCTCTTGAAGGCAATGATGAAATTCCCTCTGAGTTCAGAGAGAACAAGACTGAGTGCTAAGGAGCTGAAACACGACCTTAGCTGTTTTGTCCCCCAACAGAGATCAGAGGTGCAGACATCTGTCACGGAATGATCCACTCACCTCCAGTCTGGTGCCTCCTCCTGGTCACTCTGGGGATTAGTTCTTGAGGTCAACGCCCCCGTCCGCAATTTGGACGCCATTACTCCAACTCGGGTCTGCAGCTACTCTCACTCCAGGACCTTCAGTGTCTCCTTTGAGACACAGCCCTCCAGCATTCCCCTTTCCAGGGTTCAGTCCATCATCGGTTCTAGGCAGTGGGTCCATTCACTGCCCTCAGTGGCTGGTAGGGGAACCTGGGCCTGCCCTCTGCTCTAGGTTCCAGTCCAGGGACACTCAACTCAGCAGTTCTGGGCTTTCCTCTCCCAGCCCCTCACTGCTCCTTCCCCGGACTGCTGCCTACCACACCCGGCTCCCCTTCTCTCTCTGGGTGTCCCTGCTCCAAGAACCCTTTTTCCAGGGACTGACTTCTTCCTGCCTTCCCTAGCAGCCCCAAACACTTCTCCCTCTTCCCAGGAAGGAACTGCCCTCTCTCAGCAGCAGCAGTCTAGTCTGTAGCCCACTTTACAGGCACAGGTGAGCCTGTTCTCTAATTAGCTGCCTCCAGACAAAAGCTCCCATTTGCAGCCTAATTAGCTGATTGGGCCCACCTGGCTCAATTCGGCTCTTGCAGGGCTAGCGTGGGGATCTCCCCCCATCACAACATCTCAGACTCCAGTAGTTTTTTAGGGGGAAAGTTTAATGTCATTTTCTGTTGGGTGTCTGATTTGATGCCAGTGATGGTGAGGGATCTAGAACAATGTGGAACACAAAGCTCTACCTAAGCACACCCATCCTGGCTTGCTTCACCATGCAGAGGTTCCAGCCCTGGGATCTGCCAAATGCCCCTCAGTCCGGAGTCTGATCTGCACCATTCCTACTATTCCAGGGCTGGGTATCTCTAAAACAGATGGTCAGTCATGCAAGCTCCAGCCCTCTGAAATACACACATCTCTGCGCAGTTGGGGACCCAATGTCCTCAAAAGACGCAGTAATGTTAAGCTCGGAACAGCCAGTGAATCACCAGTGAGAGCATTTCCCACAGGGCCTCACTTTTTATTTTAATTTATTTCAGTTGTTTTTAAGCTGAAACTCTTTGGCCCCAGGAAATATGATTAGAAAATGAAATGAAACTTGGCTGTGTGAGAAGAATGTGGTCCAACAAAGGCTGAGTACATGTACATACTGTACACTCCTATGATGGGTTAGTGTGCCTGTTAGTCTAATATGTCCTCTCTCTGGGGAACTATATCTTACATTTGCAGGAGGACTGGCTACTGGATCAAATAAGTCTTTTTGTAACAAGCCAAATCAAGCCCGTGAATCAGAACATCCTTGAATTTTGGGGCAATTCAAAATCTGAACCCAGATCTGCATTTGGATTTTGCAGCTAGTCCCTAGCTCTATAATGGGCTGAATCAAAACTCCACATCTAGTTCTGGAGGGGTTCCAAACCCAGACCCAAATTTTGCCGTTTGAACCCATCTCTACTATTTTCCCATCAGTGACTCTCATATTTCGTGTCCCTCTTATTAGTGTTTGCCAGTCACAGGGGACCAAATGAACAAGGAGACAGAGGAAGGAGGCCAGAATCTGGCTTTTTAGTTTTAGCAGTATCTCTTGGGAAGGCAGAAAACTCCCCTTCCCTTCCATTTTTGTCATTTCTTATTAATGATGGACCTGAACTAAAACACAAATTCCAGCCAATCTTGGACTGTGGGAGAGTTTGAAACCTGAAGCTGGATCTGAGATTTGCACTCCGGTAGAGCAATAGGCATATTAACAATAACTATACGGACATTCACATCTCACATTGCTAGTATAGGTCCTTCTCCATCTTTCCCCCTACCCTCCCAAGGTTCATTATCCATTTCACATTCCCTCCTCTTCTAATGCTGATACATAAAGATACAAAATTGCTGAGTCTGGCCCCTCTATCTTTTCAGCAGCTGACTGAAAATCCCCATATCCAGACTTTGCAGTTTCTGAAAACCAGGCCCCTTTAAGGGGTCTTGAATTGTGCACCTAAACTCACAAGTCGCTTTTGAAAATTATGGCCATTGTATGACCTTGGAAAAATCATCTAACTTTTCTGTGCCTCAAGTTTTTTCATATGAGAGTGGGAATACCAATACTTAGCTGCTTCACAGGGGGTTGTGAGATTTAATTCATTCACGTTTGCAAAGCTTATTGAGCAAACTGCTATTATTGTTTTTCACTGGAATGCTCCTTGGGGTAAGAACACATTTGGTTCCTTATATATGAATTGGAATCCTTCCCAAATGGCCAAAGGCCAATGTGCTAATGTCATAACTTTTCATAAGTAAGTCAACATCTTAAGTCTTGTACAGGATTCATTCCTCTCTCTCCAATTGTAAATAAAACTATCACCTGCCATAATGTTTAAAAAATGTTGTTCTTTGTCCAGACTACTTTGTCGATAGAGGGAATGTTCAAATACTTCCGGAAGCGCTTTGCCAGCCATCTGACGGAACGCTGTCGCCGAAGAGCAAGGCTGGTATCTAAAGATGGAAGGTGTAACATAGAGTTTGGGAACGTGGAAGAACAGTCACGGTTTGTCTTCTTGATTGATATATGGACCACCATCCTGGACCTAAGATGGAGATACAAGATGACCATCTTCATCTCAGCATTCTTAGGCAGTTGGTTCCTATTTGGTCTCCTTTGGTACGTTGTGGCATATATACATAAAGATCTTCCTGAATTCAGTCCTTCCATAAACCACACCCCATGTGTGGAGAACATAAACGGCTTGACCTCTGCTTTCCTGTTCTCCCTGGAAACCCAGGTTACCATTGGCTATGGCTTCAGGTATGTCACAGAGCAGTGTGCCACTGCCATTTTCCTGCTGATCTTCCAGTCTATCCTTGGGGTCATCATCAACTCTTTCATGTGTGGCGCTATCTTGGCTAAGATTTCTAGGTCCAAGAAACGGGCCAAGACCATCACCTTCAGCAAGAATGCGGTCATTAGCAAACGAGGCGGCAAGCTGTGCCTCCTTATCCGGGTGGCCAACCTTAGGAAGAGTCTACTGATTGGGAGCCACATCTATGGGAAGCTTCTGAAGACCACCATCACTCCAGAAGGAGAGACTATCATCTTGGACCAGGTCAACATAGACTTTGTGGTGGATGCTGGCAATGAGAACCTCTTCTTCATCTCCCCCTTGACTATTTACCACATCATTGATAAGACCAGCCCGTTCTTCCACATGTCAGTGGAAACCATCCTCCAGCAGGATTTTGAGCTAGTGGTATTTTTAGATGGTACAGTGGAAGCCACTAGTGCTACCTGTCAGGTCAGGACATCCTATATCCCAGAGGAGGTACTCTGGGGCTACCGTTTTGCTCCCATCGTGTCCAAGACCAAGGAAGGGAAGTATAGAGTAGACTTCCACAACTTCAGCAAGACCGTGGAAGTAGAGACTCCTCACTGTGCCTTTTGCCTCTACAATGAGAAGGATGCTAAAGCGAAGGCAAAGAGAGGTTACGACAACCCTGGCTTCATTCTATCAGAAGTCAGTGAAACCAGTGACACAAAAATGTAGCTCTGTATGCACATGGGACTGGGGCATTTTTCATCGTAACACAAACTCAATACGGAGGTGCCCAATAACCTAGTAGCACAGAAGAAAAATGAACAGGGCTGTTTTGACATGAAAATAGCTCCTGATTTCTCAAAAGAATTAAATCAAAGCAGACCACCACACCAGTGATCTTCGAGAGGCTATTTAACTGCATTATATATATATATAAATATATTTTCATAGAATATATATTTTTTATACCTACGGGATGTTCATTTAAGCTGCTAAATTGGAATGTCCAACTCACTCAATTAAGTTCCCAAAGGCATTTGAGCCATAAGCAAGTCTGACAACATGCCTTAAAAGAAGAGACACAGGGAGGGCTTCAGATGTGCTGAAGAGGAGCGGGTTCTTGGGATGAAATGTGAAAAGAAGAGATAGGTAAAAAATCGTCAAAAGTGCCTAAATGTACATCTACAATCCTACGTGGCTCCCTAGTTACGTACTAGGGCAGTTGGGATTATTTGAGCAGAACTAATGCATGTACATCTACCCAAGCTGGTAATTACACCTCCCAGCTACTGTGTAGACATATCCTAAGTGGCATAGGAGCCTAAACCCCATTTTCATAATTGAAATCAATGAGAGTTAGGTGCCTAAATACTTTTGAGGAACTGGGCCATAGAGCCTATGTCCCACTGATTTTCTCCTAGTAGCCTAAGTCACTTTTGAAAATGGGACATAGGTTCCTTAGAAAATTTGACCCCAGGATCTCTTCTATCTTTCTCTGTTTGACTCTTCTTAATCTATTGTAGTGAAGCCTTAGTACGTTCTAGTTTCTTGGAAAGCTAGAAGCAAAGGAAAAGTTTGGGTCATGATGATGTATTTAGAGCTGGCGAGAAAATTGAATTTCCTTCCCATGAAATATTCTGATTTTGTGGAAGAATATTTTTTGTTCCAAATCAGAACAAAATGTCAAAAATTTAAATTTTTTTGCAGGAGGAAAAAGTCTGAAAAATTCCATTTTAGGAGAACCAAAGCAGAATTGTTTGCCTTGCTCCCGGCTGACTGACTCACTCTCATAGGACTTCCCAGAAAGCTGACTGCGTGGCAGGTCAGGTGGCCCCATGAGGCAGTTGTCCAGGCAATCTGGGAGCTGGGGAAAGACAGGGTTGGCAGTAAAAATGGTTTGATGGAATTGAAATATTCATGGAGAACGTGTTGATTCCTTGGAATCTGCTTTTTCTGATGAAAAATTGTTCCATTGTACATTTTTTTGATCAGCTTTAGATGTATCCTTTTAAGAAAAAAGATACTTTATATGCAAAACAAAAATAAAATATATTATTCTCTGAAGCATGATAGGTCTTTGCCTACAACACTAGCAATGAGGATGCAGAGACACTCAAAATTGAATTTTCTAAAGGCTGAAACCAACTGACTAATAAATAAATAAGTCAACTGAAAGATTCCCATTGACTTCAATGAGCTTTGGATTAAGCCATAAATCATACATCCCATTTATTCAAGCAAAACATTCACAGGCATGCGACACTGAGCTTTCAATCACTAACAATCAGGTATGCAAAGTATATTGTGCATAGCTGGTCAACATTTTTCTAATTTTGATTTTTCAGTGAAGTTTGAAACACCAGTGAGAAGTTTCAGCCAACATTTTGTGAATTTTTCATCATGCCCTCCTTGTTTTTTCAACTGAGTTCTACTGTTGAGTGTCCAAATGATGAAACAAAGAGGTGTGGGTGATCCTGGGGCTTTTCCCCATCAGTTTAATCAACACAAGTCCATGTTGAACATGCTTGTGATGCAAATGACATGCTAAATGCTGTTTGCAGTGTCGATGTAGCCGCATTGGTCCCAAGATATTAGAGAGATAAGGTGGGTGAGTTAATATTTTTTACGGTACCAACTTCTTGTCTCTTTCACCAACAGAAGTTGGTCCAATGAAAGATATTACTTCATCCCCTTCTAAATGCTAACAGATCTGAACAGTTTGAACGGAAAAGGAGAATTAAGCAGGCAAAATTACAAGAATCATACTGAGAGTTATTTTGAGAATGAGTGGGATGGAGCGTAGTGTAGAGATCTGGGCATAGGACAGGGAGCCAGGAACTCTCATGTCCCAATCTCATTTCTCAGAGCAACTCCTTCTTTGGCTTTGGGCAAATCACTTTAACACATACTTTGGGGTCTCCACCTGTAATATGGGATGACAGTACTCACCTACCTCCCAGGGGTGTTGTGAGGAACAATTAGTTAATGCCTGTAAAGCATTTGAAGATTAGTCAGCCCTAAGTATGAAGAGTGACCAACCCTTCATTGTATATTGTCTCCACTCCTTCACCCACCCACCCACCCACTAATTCTTTTCTTGTGGGCAGAAGGGTTAGCATTGCTACTCAGTGCAGGTGGATACAAAGAGATGTTTGTTTTAATGTTGTGCGTCCAGATGCAACAGTGATGAGCACACTGTAAGTTATTAAAATAAATGTCATAGAAGACAGCATGCTGAGTTTGTCCACTGTCTGGGTCTCTATCTAGCCTGCTTCCTGAGTGAACCTCCTTTAGCACCTGCATGGTACTAATTGCCCGATACCTTGGTGGTGGTTCAGTTTTGCAACCTCATAAATGTCACTGTTAAAATGGTCTTGCTTCATGTCAGTGTTGTGATGGTAAAACTTCCTCAGTCTGTCTAAGGTACTTATATGACAGCCACCACCATGTATCTGAGTACCTCACAATTTTCATTCTCTCCACACCTCTGGGAGATAGGAAAGCCTTGTTATCCCCATTTTACACATGAGGAACTGAGGCCCAGAGAGGCTATGCTCAAGATCACACAGGAAATCTTTGGCAGAGCAAGAACTTGAACCCAGGTCTCTCAACCCCTAAACACAGGGCCATCCTGTCACTCATGTCCTTTCCCTAGATGTAGCCTAGTCTAGCATTTACAAGCTTCCCATACTGCTACCACTTGCATGGCATCCCCTGAGAGGAATTCAGCCCAGGCCCACGGAGGGAGGAGCTATACCACGCTGTCTCAACAAACACCAGGCTGCCTTCAGAATTAAAACTAAGAAGATTCTGTTTCCCCTTGAACAAAGGGAAGAATTCTACAAAGGCTGACAGAGCCACTGAAACTCCAGAGCCTGAGTCAACTCCCAATAAAGTAAATGGAAAGAATCCCATTGCTGGTTTGGGGCCTTAGGACTGGAAACAGTCCAGTAGGTTCCATCTAGTTCCTCTCCAATACCAAGGCTGGCTGGCTCCCTACTGCATGTTCTTCAGATCCCTTTGAAAGATCTCAGCGGGAGGGGGCTCCCTTCACTGCCCTTAGAAGTCTATCCCACAAGGCACAAGGAATCCCACAATCTCTTTGGGGGCAGGGGCTGTCTTTTTGCTCTGTGTTTGTACAGCGCCTTGCACAATGGGGTCCTGGCCATGACTGGGGCTCCTCTGAATCATCGTAATTGTAAAACGGGAGCAGATCTCAGTGTCAGGATGGTTTCCCCCTTGGTTTTTAGGCTATATTTTCTTTTCTACTAGTTTCCTCCCTGCACTGCCAGTGGGGCCCCGACCCGTTCTGTACCAGGAGAAAGGACCATCCTTGGTCGTGGCACCCTTCAGCTATCTGTGCGTGGTTTTGATGATTCCCTATAGTTGTTGGTCAGCCAAAGGAAGGAAATAAAAGTTGGCTTGAAAAAAAAACCCAACCGAGTAGAGAGAAAAGAAATCGACAGAAAAAGGGAATGAAGTGGACAAGAGAAGACAAGTTAAAGGCCCACTAGCCACCTCCTCTTGGGTTCACGGAGCTCTTCCTAAGTTCTGCGCAGATGCGCTGGGTGTGAGAACATGTCCCTGCCCCTCCCAATCCGCCAGAGCACTCACCAAGGATAAACCAGAATTTAGCCCATTGTGAGGCATTTTACCTTTTCTTTTTACCACTTTCCTACTTAATCATCCTTAACCTGCTTAGAGATGCATGAGAGGAAGCCTTCTGCAGTGGTTAGAGCACTGGATTGGCAGGCAAGAGATCTGGGCTCGTTCCTGGCCTTGACATAGGGCGAGACACTTCACCTTCCTGTGCCTCACTTTTCTCCTCTGAACAATGGGGCTCACATGCCCTAACTCATACGGCACATGAGGCTGGCCAATTTGCAGAGTGCTTCAAGAGCCTCAGACGGAAGAAATGCTACCCAGCACCTTGCAGCTGCGGATCTCAAAGTACTTCACGAAAGGAGGCTCAACCACCATTTTACAGATGGGGAAACTGGGGCAAAGCCACTTGGCCAGGGTCATGGGCAGAGCCAAGAACAGTACCCAGGTTTTCTGACTGCCAGTCTGGTGCCTGATTCCCTACACCTCACTATCTGGGTGGTATGGGTGTCCATAAGATTATTTTTATTAGCTCATTAGCTCTTACCTATATGGCTCCAAGATGGCCCTGCTATACCATGGGAAGTAATAATGCTAGTATACATTAAATAGCTAGGACAATAGTTCTCAACCTTTTCCATCACCAGAAGCCCTGCTCATCTAGTGAGGATTCCTCTCCCACTTGACAACATGGGAAAGGGTCTCTTGAACCATACCTCCCCACCACATGAACCCTAGAGCCCATGAGCTGGGACAACAGAGAAGAGAATCGGAGGGGGATAATCCTTGGGTCAATGACAACATGGCCAAAATGGAACGGCAAACCTGTTCCTTTAAGTTGGCTCATGCTGGGACCTAACTGGGAGTCTTGGAATGAAACATATTCCTCCCACAAAGCCCCTGCTGACTGTCACCGCAGGAAACGCCTGCCAATCCCAGCCTGACAGTGGTGCAGCAGGCAGAAGATAGAGTGTGTTAGTCAGACCCCAGTAGCGGCAGAACAATGAGTGGAATTTCCTCTTTCTGTCCAGTGAGGGTGTTTGTCACGCGGCAGATAAAGTCCCAGGGCAGGGAAGAAAGGTTATCGGGAGACACGCTGGGTACAATGCCACTTGGGAGGGAGTCCATAGGAAATCTATTTCAGGGCCTGTCTCTCCATTGCCATTAAAAGAAAGTTCAGTTTGGAGGACAAAAATAAATGTAATCTCGCAGAGCCAGATGGAGCCCCCTGACCCAGTGCTGGAAAACAAAGCTCTGTCTCTTTTCAGTCAGTGCTTTTGTTGCTGTGGTCCATACGCTCCTCTAAAGCCCTTTACAGACATAAATGGATCTTCACAACACCCCTTCTCCCCACCAGTGAGACAGGGAAAAAGCATTATCTCCATTCCACAGAGGAGAAAACTGAAGCACAGTGAGGCTATTGGACTTACTACTTTGCCAACATTTTCTTGCCGTTGCTAGCAGAGCTTTAGCTCCACTGTTTGGCTGTGATGGTCTCTGACCATTTGCCATCTCCTCCTTCCTCCACCTCCCCGCACTAGCAGGCCTTGGCTGGCTACTTCTGATCAGGTGCCCTGACGGTTTCCCTCTTCTATACACCCCTCGCCTCCTCTGCAAATGTTCCTCCTCAGTCCTGAGGTGACAAGTCTCCACTTTATGCCCCCTGCTACTTCCCTCTAGGGACCCTCAATGCCAGGACAGCCGCTGGCACTGAGTTGCTCCTAACAATGCGGAGATTTCACTGGACAATGCTGTGCCAAGAGTGAGAATGTTGTAGCAAGACTCTTAGGGGCCAAGCTATCACTGCTGAGGTGGAGGCATCTTCCCCAGGGAAGTTTACATTTGGAATAAGTTCTCTGCAGCACGGGAGAGAGCAGAGAACCCTCCCCTTTCAATGGAGCCAAGCAGGGCAAATCAGGAGAGGCTGGAAATGA
Source organism: Eretmochelys imbricata (assembly GCF_965152235.1). NCBI lineage: Eukaryota > Metazoa > Chordata > Testudines > Cheloniidae > Eretmochelys > Eretmochelys imbricata. The sequence continues at coordinate 7,033,769 of NC_135593.1, read as the reverse complement.
AACATTTTGACTTCCTGTCTCAAACCTCCCCTCACAAAATTCAACAGCCCACTCAAGCTCCTGCTTTTCTGGGTCCATGCATCCCACACATGCTCTGCATTTCACAGGCAAATCGACTGCATTATTCTGTTGTTACATCCTACTGCATGAGACAGGCAGGGGGCCTGTGAGGCCGCACAGCGATGCTAATGGAATGAAGGGATCTGTTCAATTGTGTTGTATTCCCAGCGGCCAGGAGGTGGCACCCGTCACCTCCACATAACAAAGCCAGTTGCTAAGTGGATAGTAGCCCTAAACTCAGAAAAACCTAGCAGCATGGACACAGCAATGCGTAAAGCGTCAAGCAAGAATTTATTGGGACTGCTCCTTATTTTATTACATAAAGTTGAATGCATTTAGTGACTCTTTTCTGACACAAGCCAGGCAGGCTGGATATATTTCGCTCCTTCACAGAGGCATTGCGGCTTAAATCATTGAGATGAATGCAGAGGTGCCGTGTAAGTGGGGCGCTGCTAACCACATATCTGCAACTGCCTCTAAGCAGCCTTCAGGGAGTTTCAAACTGGCAGGGAAGTTTAGTGCTTAGAGCACTGCACTGGGTGTGGGGAAGCCTCTGATCTGTTCCCAGCTCCTCTGATGAATTGTTTTGTGGCCCTGGGCAAATCCCAACCCTGTGCCTCAGTTTCCCCAGCTGATACTAGATGATACCATCCATGCCTCAGTTTCCCCAGCTGTAGAAGAGCAATAACGCTGCTTACTCACCTTGTAAAGAGCATTGATATCTATGGATGAAAAACACTATATGCCACTCGGTACCTCAGTTTCCCCAGCTGTTACTGACTGCCTTTGTAAAGCACTCAGAGAAAGATTGAAGAAAAGGACCAAACAACAGCTAGGTGTTATTATTGCCATGTATTGATATTGCAGTAGTGCCCAGACGCTTCAGACAAATTGAGGCCCCCATAGTACTAGCATGGATTTGATGCACAGTCCAGCCTGTATCTGGTGTGCGGAGTAGCTGCGGAAGCTGACACAAAAATACACAACATTTATGACCCATTATAATCTCATCCCCCGACCTGGGTTTACTCCTGAATTACACCAGTGCAAGTGAGAGCAGACTCAGGCCCACAGGTTCCCCACATTTCTACAGAAGAAAGAGAATATAGTAAATAACCTGGCATCGCAAACTGACCCCGCGCTGCTCGGCATTGCAGCTGCCCAGAAGTGCAGTGCCATGTGTGACATGCTATGTGCATTAGTTAAGGAGCTTGTTTGCAGAGAATTTGCATGTAACCATATACTTCAGCTTATGGTCAGCACAGAAGTGAGTAAGTGAGTGCTAGAGAGTGCTAGGGTATCTGGGATATCTGGGGTAGATGGGTGGATGCTAGAGGGTGCGGGGGTATCCAGGGGAGATGGGAGGGTGCTGGGATATCTGGGGTGGGTGCTAGAGGGTGCTGGGATATGAGGGGTGGGTGGGTGCTACAGGATGCTCATTGGGAGGTAGCTCACTGGGGAGCTGTGTAAGGGGGAGCTGAGGGTAGGAAGCAGCTGGGGGTGTCTGGCCAGGAGCTGCCAGCTGGGGTATTTCTGTGGGTGGGGATGCCCAGCCAGTGGGGGGGGGGGCTTGTGAGGCTCATATTGGGCCTCTCTCGGTTTTGTTCCCAGCGCTGCTGCTGCCCCTGCTCTTCCCCAGCCAGGATCCAGCATAGCGGACAAGCTACCTGGTGTCTGGCACAAAAGGTACTTGCATCATCCCGCCATGGCTGAGAGGAGAGAGGAGCAGCTCCAGGCTCAGCCCCGCAGCCCAGGCGAGAAGTGGGCATGGGTACCAGGGAGTGACTGAACACACGCGTGCCACTTGAGGTGCCAGGCAACTGGAAGCATGGCTGGGCTCGTACATAGGGCACCAGGAAACTAAGTCCTGCATTTACCTGGCATGCTAGCTGGGGAGAGGCTGCTGACCCCCCCGGCCCTGTGAAGTACGACGCCCTACCCCAGTAGAGGATGGTTAATCTAGATATGACATTTAAAGCTCACCAGAGGTTGTTATGACGATCTCTGCTGTAGCCACTTTAGATACCAGAGTGATGGGAACCAAATAAGTCGACAGGTAGGTGTAAACCCATTGTGGATGCAGGGCAGACTCTTAGGGCCAAAGGCGGTGCCATTTCCTCTGGTGTTGCACGGCTGGCTTTGAGAGCATTATTCCAGCTTTACACCAACACTGCTCAGATCAGAATGTGGCCCCGTGCACACAGCCAGCTCTAGTATTGCCAACCTCAAGCATTTAAACATCACGTTCAGCCCCCTCCAAAATCATGATATTCTATCAAATAACAAATGTGTGTGGGGTAGGGGTGAGAGGATGCGTCTGTCTATTTGCCTGCTGGGGTTTGAGCCTTTAGGGTTTGCCTTTTCTAATTTTTGCTCCACAACCAGAAAGGCTAGACACTTACTGCAGCAGAAGAGGCTCTGCTGTCCTGCATGCAGTTCTCTGCAGCAGCAGGAAGACTGAAAGGGGGGCCAGCACGGGATTCTGCAGTTCTGGGGGGAATGGTAGGGGTAGAAAGTTAATGAAAAAGCCAAAGAAAATAACAAATCTGCAGCAGCTCCTGGGGAAGCAGCCACAGCCCCCTGGGGCAATATGGCTTTGCACCTCAACTGCCTGAGCGTGTTCCTCCTCTCCCAGCATCTGCATTTTAATTTAAGAAACACAGGGCTCCATCCATTGTGCTCTGCCTCCCCGTCAGCTTAGCGGTCTCTGTTATGCCTGTCTCCTAACTTCCGGTCTTCTTCCCATGCAGATAATGTGCAGAGGCATAAAGCAGGACTTAGAAACCTCCCTTCACTCCCACCAACCCCATCCAATAAGAGACTCGGCTCCTCCTTTGTGCTGGCAAATATTTACATTGCTTTCAAGCGGACGCCCTGTCTCAAACACACCTGGTCGGCATCAACACCACCTATAATCTACTGTTCTGCAGGCCAGCCATGTAGCGCCTTGTCAAGGATGTTTAAATGCAGCCAGGTCACTAGGCTTGGGGCGGAGACAAACAGCGGGTAGGAAGGCATGGAAGGGCACAGCATGAACAGAGAGTGGGAGGTGAAGTAACAAGGGGAAATCAGTGAAGAGAAGGTCATTTCTATTTGATTTTTCTCTAGTGGGTTTAGTGCTAGTTAAAGGTGCCAGCTTGACAGCCCTGGATTTATCCGAACAGCCGTTATGGTTCCAATTAATGTCAAATGCGGTAATGCCTCATGTGATGTAGGTGCTCACCTGCTAGGACAGGGGTGGGCAAACTTTTTGGCCCAAGGGCCAGATTGGGGTTGCAAAACTGTCTGGAGGGCTGGGTAGGGAAGACTGTGCCTCCCCAAACAGCCTGGCCCCCACCCTCTATCTGACCCCTCCCACTTCCTGCCCCTTACTGTCCCCCCAGGACCCCACCCCCACATCCAACCTCCCCTTCTCCCTGTCCCCTGACTGCCCCGACCCCTATCCACACCCCGATCCCTGACAGGCCCCCCAGGACTCCCACGCCTATCCAACCCCCCACCCCCATTCCCCCTCCCCTGACGGCCCCCCCCCATACCTCTGCCCCATCCAACTGCCCCCTTCTCCCCGTCTGCCCCTCGGAACTCTCCACTCCCCACCCCCTTACCATGCCAGAGCCAGCCATGCCGCCCGCCCTGCCCCACAGGAGGAGGAGGAGAGGGGAGAAGGGGACAGCAGGGGAGGGGCTGGGGGCAGCGTCCCCGGCCGGGAGCTCAGGGGCCAGGCAGGACGGTCCTGCGGGCTGGATGTGGCCCACAGGCTGTAGTTTGCCCACCTCTGTGCTAGGAACTGGGTTGAGGCCTACCAAATTCATTCCATGTAGGCCATTCACAATTAGGGCTGGCTAGAAACCAGAATTCCATTTTGGGAAAAATTATGACAAGGTTTCAAAACAGAGACCTTTCCAAAAAAATTGTGAAAAAGCAGAGAAAGAGGCCAGTGGCCAGGGCACTTACCAGATGAATGGTCCAAACCACTAGGCCAGGTCTTACTCCACTTTTGACTGGAAAGTGCATCCTGTGTATTCAAAGCAGATTTGTTTTCACAAAAAGTTTCTGCTTCGACGAAACATTTTCAAACAGAAAAATGTTTGGTTGAAAAATTCCCAACCAGCACTATTAAAAATGCTATTTCATTGCAACAAATCGGCACGCACAGCCCACGGCTCACAAGCAACCCTACGATAATAATGCCACAAATAATACCCCAGCTCCTTTAGGTGATCTTCCTAGACTGACGACTCTGCTCTTCTGGTCAACAGCAGAAGGCTGCATCCGTGGTTTTGGTGCAAACCATGATATGGCCACAGCAACAGCCCCACTTGAATATAAAAATTTATGGGAAGTTTAATCAGATAATGGTCCAGCTTCAGGGTAAAAGTTTGCAAAAAAGGAACTCAGAATTGCATATTTCCAGTAGTTAGTGTTCCACTGAGATGGCATCAAGCCTGAAGGAGTCTCAGAGCCCTTTGCTAGTCAAGAGTATGATAGACATTTATTATTTCCTTTCCCTTCTAGTCCTTATTAATGTAAAAACAAAAAGGTGTTAAGACAGGAAAATTCCTCTGCATTTAAATAAGATTAAAAGTCTGTCACAGCTGTCAGAAAATTCAATGTCATGGCTGAAATGGATCTCTTAAGCCCATAAAGATTTGACACTAGGTCTAGCATCCAATCTCCAGTGGTGGTCAATGTTGTAGACTCCAGAGGATTGTGTGCCATTCACAGACCTACACAGAGAACACGCTACCAAAGCAGGTTTCTTCCTTTCCACATCTGCTAATCTGTTTATGTTTTGAAGCCTGAGGATCAGAGATAGGTGTACACCTAGACACCTGAGATGTGGTGTCTTTCACCTCAAGATTTGGCTCCAAAATACTCAGGTACATCTCAAATGAAAATTAAGGCAGCCCTCGTAATGACCCCAGCCCCATGTAATAATGGCTGATCCTGCATCTCTTATATCAATGGTTTTCAACCTTTCCAGACTACTGTACCCCTTTCAGGAGTCTGATTTGTCTTGCGTACCCCCACGTTTCACCTCACTTAAAATCTACTTGCTTACAAAATCAGACATAAAAATACAAAAGTGTCCCAGCACACTATTACTGACAAATTGCTTCCTTTCTCATTTTTACCACATAATTATAAAATAAATCAATTGGAATATAAATATTGTACTTACATTTCAGGGTATAGTATATAGAGCATATAAACAAGTCATTGTCTGTAGGAAATTTTAGTTTGTACTGACTTCACTAGTGCTTTTTATGTAGCCTGCTGTAAGACTAGGCAAATATCTAGAAATGTTGATGTACGCCCTGGAAGACCCCTGCAACGTACCCCTGGTTGTGAACCACTGTCTTACATGTCTTAATCCTAGGCAAAAAGGGGGAGGTAAAAAGTCACTTTCCAGGTCTTGTATGTAACCCTTCTGCCAGGGGCTGTCAGCAGCAAAAGAGGCCAGGTTCAATTTTCAAGGGGTTCCTTCGGAAAGTGTAAACAATAGCAGCTCGATCCCCGGCCCAGAAACCTGGGTCACTATGTGTACACCCTGGGCACCCTTGATAGGCAATACTTCCCCGCTCGTAAGCACTGAGTCCTGGGGTTTACAACAAAGAGAACTTATTAGAAGGGATGACAGAATGCACTTGGGAAAGCCAGCAATTAATCAGTTGACACTTTCTATGAGGTAAAACTCCCTCTCCTCTAGGGTGTCTTGGCGATAATCCCAACCTAGCCCTCCTCTTGCCATTGTGAGTGGCTACCGTGCTCCGGCCACTGCCTTCGGCCCCACCTCCCCACTCACCGTCTGCTGTCCGGGGTTGCTGGGGTCCAAGGACCCTGGCAGTTTGGTGCTCCGGGCTGTTCCAGGGACTCCGCCTTCTGACCCAGCTGAAGTGATTTGGGCTCTGATTGCCGAGTAGGGAGGCCCCCAGCGGAGACCTGAGGTAAAGGGAGCTCTCTGGGAGTTCCGCCCCACCCACCTCAGCCTGCCACAAAATGGCATCAGCCCACTGCCTTGAAACTGTCGTAATGCAGCCGTTTAATGAGTCATCAGCAGGATATGGGACCCTGGACAAAGTCCTTCCCAGCAGAAATACACTCCTCACAAAAACTGGAAGGTCATCCATCTCTCCCCAGGGCTGCCTAAGCTTCCTTACCCAACTGTGCCTCATTACTAGGTGACCCTTCGCCCCCGGCCTATATGGTGCAGATCTTTTCTCCTTCATTTCCCAACTGGGACAAGAGTATTTTATTGACTCCAAACTCTACATGCCAAAAGGTCCCAAATTGTCACATAACTGAAATGCAAATGAGGCCTGGCCCACTCAATCCCTTGCTCACCAACAGCTGTCAGCAGAGAGCTCCATCCCCAAGGGACCCTCTGCCCCTCTGGCATTCTCAAGCAGCTCAGGGCTGCTCTTTTCTGTAGTCACCAACAAGTGTCACTAGTGAGCACTTTTTTCCCTGTGGCTTCAGGGTACAGGGCTTCATACGTCCACTGAAGTCAGACTCTTAACACTATTTGAGCCTAGCTATTTTTGGTATAGACCCAGTGGGTAAAAATCTTGGCTCTGTTGCAGTCAATGGCAAAACTCCCATGGGCCTCAGTGTAGACGGGATTTCACCAATTAGCTTTGAATTCTGAACATTAATGCAGAGCAAATCATTTCCCTGCTGCCCTGTCCACACAAAAAACTCTCATTCACGAGTTGTAAACCATCCTTTTTATAAAACTTTCTGACATAAACCTGTTGTACCTCAGCTCCCATCTGCTCTTTTCTCCTCAGAAAAGCAACTGTGTAGAATTAGTGCTATTAGACTCCATGTTTATATTCTCTCAATCCCTCCTAGTGCAAATGTGCTCTGTTTACCCATTAAAAAAATGGGTTTCCCTCAGAACTTCAATCCTGCAAACTCAGCCTGGGGGTCAAGGTGAGCCGCTAGTGACTTGTACAGCACCTCTAGTTATCAATTCCAAGATTTTGGAACCTGACCAATGATCTGAAGTGGTTCCATTTTGCAGTGGCCAACTTGAGACACCTCCATTTTAGAAGGTTTAAGATGAAAACTGACGTTCCCCAAGTCACGACTCACTTTTGAACATCTTGGCCAAGGATTCTGCAGGGCAAATTTTGCTCTCGGTGGCACCTGTATACCCTTACTGCTCTGCGATTCTGCCCCAAATTACATGTGTGCAAACTCGTGGTCTTCACATTTTGCCAACACTGACACCTGTGAAAGCACACGAATGCCTCTGGAAACAACTTAGCAATTCATTGGTGGGGCACAGCCAGAATAGACCATAGCTCGCTCTACCATAGCTGTGTTTAACAAACAGTTAAACAAGGAAACACTTACGTTTGTAACTAAAATCAGCAGGTCCAGTGGAATACACCCAGGGAACAGATCTGTTGGGTAAGAAGGTGCCATTTTTAGAGTCACTGTTCAGAGTGAAGCTTCATTAATCAAGCACGTTAAGATTATTGGACTGGAGACTTGCTTGCGACGGGTTGTGTGTGGAGGGGGGATTCTCCATTAATAATTTGTTAAAACCCCCCAAAGGTTGGATAATCAGAGGTAAGTCTATACCCTCAATTACGACTGTAACGCAGGGAACCAGCATAGACTAAACCAATAGGGAAGCCATTAGAGAAGTGTGTTCTAGTGATGGAAGCACTGGACTAGAACTCAGGACACCTGAGTTCTTCTGCTGGCCTGCTGGGTAACATTGGGCAAGTCACTGCACTTCCCTGTACCTCAGTCTCCCTATTTGTAAGATGGTGATAATGAATGATACTTGCCTCTTTTGTCAAGCACTTTGAAATCTATTGATGAATAGTGGTATACAAAGTGTAAGTATTATTTAGTTTGCTCTTAGTTTCTTTCTCTGAATTGAAAATAAATATAGTTTAGACTGAAAGTTTATGGTTTTGCTGTGAGCTTGGGGAAAAAAGTGTAACAATATGATGTCTTAGAGAAGAAAACACCCATTTATTTTCTCAAATTTTTTTACATCGTAATCCTCATACAACAGTTGTCAGCATAACATTTAATACAAATTTTTTAAAAAACCCACAAAGATTACTTGCAAAATTATATATATTTTAATATCCAAAATACATTGCATATATATAGTAGCAAAAGCCCATTTCCATGGGGAAATTTTTTTAATAATTTTTAATTTTTTTGCGATTATTGCAGTAATGTTACCTATAACATTCCAAAAGCACTAATACCTAAACTGGTTAGCTTGATCTCTTTTTCCCCTTTTGTTAAATAATGGCATCAGTGCTTCTGTTTAAAGTTATGACCAAACTATAATGTTCTGTTTTAAGGTCCCAATTCTGCAAGCAAATACACGTGGACTAAACCTTGCACTGACACAGACATTCAGAGGTTATGTCTACACTAGATATTTTTGCTCCTGTTAAATGATTGCCAGTTAATTCCAAATTAGCTAATAAGCTTGCAAATACCAATCTAAGACCTCTATAAACATTTGTTCCAAGACCTTCATGTTTCTGTCCTTAAATGAACATTCCTGGATCATCAAGTCTAGCTTCGCAAATTAGAGGTAGATGAAAATTTTGAAATGTTTGAAATGGTGATGAAAATGTTCTGCAAAAGCTTTTCACACATTTTTTTGTGTGGGGGAGGAATGTTTGCTGATTTCCATCCAGCTTGATAGAATTATAAAAATGTTTGAAAAACTCCATTTTGATGGAAAATTGTTGTGAAAAATTTGGAAAACGTTGATGCATTTTTTCAACTAGCTTGAATACAAACATGTTGGCTGACTTTGAGTTAATTAGGAATCAACGAATTCAAGCGAAAACAGGAGCACAAACCCTGTGCTTTAGACACTCCCAGTGAGCTCCGATGTGTTCCACACTAGTATAGGAAAGAAATCTGCCTGGATCCAGTTGTGGGATCAGGGCTCTATTCCCACCAGATACGTTACATGTATCTTTTTTTCATTTTAATTTTTTTAGCAAAAAGTACAAAGCTACAGCCCAAATGTACAGATTGAAAAGATGTACAAATTACATTTAAAAAAAAACAAACAAAAATACAAGACAAACAACAACATAAAAACCCACGAACAACTGATCTGATAGTAAAAATAACCTGCATTTGTGACTGAGGTCAACTCGTTTTATTTCATCTTTCTTTTAATATTGTGAGATATAGGGAAAAATAACTCTGCATAACTTATACAGTAAGTAGCCTTCTGATTAGCTGACCCTTAGAATGACGGTCTGACAAACGCACAGCGTTCGTGAATCGGTAGCGCTTAGCGATCCCGAAAGCTTTGGTAGAGCTCTCCAGGATCTGCTGTCGTTTATTTCATCTTTGCTCTCAAGGAATGTCTGTGCTTGATGTTAGGTTACTTTCTTTTGTTCTGGTCTCAGATGTTTCTGGAGTTAATATACAGTCCAACACAAGTTGCACACTCTAGAAAGGTTCCTTCAATGCCCTTTACTTCTTTATATATATAAAATTTCCAGTTGGGTGAAAAACCTCATTGGCCTTAATTAAAGCTAAAATTCCAGTTGCCATCCTCTGCAGCCCCAGGTCCTCACAACATAATATCTGACTCTTCCATCCCCTCCCCGAAACCGGAAACCCTCCCACCAAAAACACACATGTCATCCTAAGTCCCCGTTAAACAAACATAGCATTCTTCTAAGACCCACGGCTGGATCTATGTCTTGTTAAGAGTCTTCGGACTGCTAAAAATTTTTTTCTCTTGTCTTGTAAAAATTCAAATGCTGATAATCATTCCAGGTTGTGGTGAGCAATCTTCACGGACAATTTCTACAGAGGACATAAGTCTTAGAACCAAAATAAAAACACAGAGTACTGGCCTGCAGAGGTATCCATCTCTGAGTTCAAGATAGAAGAGGCAAAATTACAAAAAAAAAAAAAAAAGAGAAGGTTTGATCCAAGAATAACTAATATCCAGTTTTTAATTCCCCCCACCCAACAATGGCCACAAAATACCCAAAAATGGTCCAGAAAATCCCAGAAGTAAAGAGAGCATCCAACCAGATTGATAAAGGCCACTGAAGGTACAAAACATCTAGTAGTAGCTGCCCAAGTGCGATGGTACATGAGTGTTGGGATGACGTGGGACATTGGGGTTTGGGTAGATGCTGCCCGTAGGGGAGGTCCAATAGGATGCTGCTGCTCCGAAGAAACTGGATGATGTGACAGGCATGGAGGAAGCATGGGGGGGCACAAAGTTCACCTTCTGTTGGTGGGCATGGTAAGATGGCATATAGGAAAGATCTGATGGATACTTGTACATTGAAGACTCAGTTGGATGAGGCTGGAGAGCCTGGGCAATGCCATGAAAGTCAAATTTGTAGGCATACCTTTTGCCATGCACTTTGGTCATAATGTTCTTATCGTAGTAGTATCGGAGGGCTCGGCTCAGCTTGTCATAATTCATGTTGGGCTTGCTCTTGCGCTCTCCCCAGCGCCTGGCCACCTCGTCGGGGTCTGTCATCTTGAACTCCCCATTGGTCCCCTCCCACGTGATGCAGTTGGCATTGGAACTGTCCGAGAGCAACTCAAGGAGGAACTGCCACAGCTGGATCTGCCCGCTCCCTGCATGAAGTGAGCCAAAGAGAAAAGGAAATGACATTCCATTTCCTGCTTAAATGAAAAGACAAAGCCAGGAAACAGAGGGACTATCTCAATCTTTGATGGGAAAGTTTCCTTCAAGCCTTACAAACTCTTGTGGAGGGCTGGCCCACCTATTCCCAGAAAGCAAGTCACTCAGCCTCTTCTTCCGTTTGAGGTCAGAATAGCTGATCAGAGTGGTCCCCTCTGGCATTAAAATCGACAAATCTACAAGGCATTCATAAATGGGCTTTTTATGAACATGGTCATTATTCAGAATTATTCACTGAATGGCTGACATAAACGTATTTCAACCTCGCTTTGCTCACTAACTATTTTCATAACTATTGCTGAAAATACCTGCAGTTCATAATTTGCCGTGTGCGGCCTTGTGGCTGATCACCTAAATCACAATATGATTTCTTCTCTCAAACTGGAGAACTCCTAGACTCTTTCAAGATGGCCGTACTAACACTTCCTGTAAGGAGGCTCATGAGAATCCATTTTTGCATGAGCATTCAACACCTTATCCCTCTGCGAACAGAACATGTGCTTGTGCAAATGTAACCCACATTAATGCCAAGGTGGGTCTTTGTCCCCCTCTTGTGGCTGGGCCATGTAAAGAGGTTACAAGATTGCAACAGCCTCGATGCTAATCGACCTTGTCCGTTAGCTCAAGCAAGAGATGCTCATGCTCTTGCTCTTATTACCAGAGGTCTGTAGATGACTTGATCAGGGGGTCATTGTGTAAACATAGCAAGCCTGCAAAGGGTGTCACCAGAGGCTAGCTAAGAGCTTTAAGCGATTTAGGTCTTCTACTCTGTGGCGTAGTAGTAAAGTTTATGGGTTCAAATCTGGTTAGCTGCTTTGAGGGGGAGGGGTAAAATGCTTGTGGTGAGCAACTTCATGCGGTGACCAATACCGAAGAAGTGACTTCATTGTTTGTATTCAAACAAAGACTATTTGGAGCTATCCACCTAGTTTTACTCTTGCATAGTCCTTGTACTATATCATTTGCCCACCCTTGCTTTATAATAGTGAAACGTCACTCCTGGAGAAGACAGTCAGCTCAAGAGCCTTCTTACTATTTAAGACCCATGATGGGGGCTGCACATGGAAGCTACCAATAGAACAGCCATGTGGAGGATCATGAAGAAATTCTCCACACCAGCTGCCATGACCAGCACAGAGGGAAGTGGTAAGGGCAGATGTGGGATCCACTCCTATTCAGTCCAATGGCCCATATACTCTACACAAGCAGCAGAGGGACAAAAGCTACGATTCCAGCCCAGTCTGGAGCAGTGGCTCATGAGAGAGTTGGCCCTTTAAACAGGAGCTGGAATTTGCCTTTAAGATCGTGGTCTGGTGTCCCCAACTGAACTCACCTGGGTTGGCTAGGCGGCTGCTGGTGGGTCCCAGAATTTGATAGGGATCTAAACAAAGAGACAAGAAATCTTTTTTTTACTCTACTGCACAAAAAGAAACAAAGTGCTTCTCTATTTTTCTTAACCAGAATGATCCAGATGTCCATTTTCCTTCCTTTTTTACATTGCCACTCCCCTCCTACAAATCAGTCCCATTGGCCTCTTATGTTGTTTAATGAACAGACGTACATTATTTAGGGAGGATTAAATAACGTAGGGGCTGCTGCACTCTTTTCATAGAGTGTCCCACTTTTTAAGATCAAAATCCCCACTGGACATGTGCCACAGCACCAGCCACAGCAGTTGGCTGCTTGAAAACATAACGTCAGGCCAGCACAACACGATGGGATCTGAGCAAATACATTTGCTTTAATGTGAGCAATTGGGCCACTTGCTTAAGTCTGCCTCATTTTCTAGTCGGGCTGATTATTTCCTCTTGTGTGCAGGTAGGATTTTTCAAAAACACTCCCTGTTGGCTCAGACCTGCTCCCAATGAAGTCAATGGAAGATTGGTCCAACTCAGCTCTGACTAAAGTCAATGGGTGTTTCACTGCTGATGCTAACGGAAGCAGAATGAGGCTCATGCTGAATGCTTTTTAGAAATTCCATCATGCATTTATTAGGAATGAATCTCCTCCCTTTTCCAGGGGCCCCACTGTTGTAATCTCTCTACTTCCTTTCATTGTCCCTTGGATCTTGGTGTTGGCTCATGGCTGAATTTATACCTTAACAAAGAAAGCTACAAAGCATTTGTGCAGAACACTGGGAAGGCATCATTTAGTTGGGAAACCCGACCCATTGGGAAACCCAAGCAAGAAGTATCACTGCTTGGAGCCTGACAGGACTTGATTCTCTTATTTATGGTGCTTTGATAGTGGTGTACCTCTGTAACTTTGTTGGAGATGCTCCCATTTTATATTGGTGTAAGCAGTGATGAGCTGCCAGAAGCTGAAGAACCGGTTCCTTCAGTCGCTCCGGGTCTTCAGCGGCACTTTGGCAGCACGTCCTTCAGTCGCTCCCGGGTCTTCGGTGGCACTGAAGGACCTGCTGCTGAAGTGCCGCCGAAGGCCCAGAGTACCGCTGGGTGAGTAAAAATTCTCAGGGGAGCTTCCCCAGCTCAGAGCTCAGGTGGGATGGAAAGGACAGTCCCATGGGCCACAGTTTGCCCACCCCTTTAACAACCAGTTCTAAACTGGCTTCAAAATTTAACAACTGGTTTGCGCGAACCAGTGCGAACCGGCTCCAGCTCACCACTGGGTGTAAGGGAGGTTAGAATCCAGCCCATAGACCCTTCACCATTTTGGCAGAAGCAGCTCCGTTGACTAGTTGCTTCAGAATCCTTTACAGTGCCTGCTGTGGGATGTCAAAGGAGACACCAAAGCAGCTGACACTAAGGATTTTGGACCCTGCACATGACAAAGCTGATACAGGGACATCTCTTTTAAATGGGGGTAGGAGGATCCATAAACAGCCAGAAGAAAGTAGTTTTGGATAAGCCTTGTTGGATGAACAGAGCTGACCAAGTATTATAAGTGTTTGAGCCCACTTAACTTGAGCCTAAGACTGTCCCAGCCTGAAACGTTACAATAACAGGTTGGGAAATTAAGTTATTTATGGGATGCAGCCGAGCACACACTGGACACATTTACCTGGTTGCGGCCGTTGCTGTTCTGTATTCTTATTCACAGTTTGAGTCCCTGCAACCGGGGGACCTGTAATAACAGGAAAAGTGAGATCGTAGATGTACTGCAAGCAGACGAAAGGGAACAATTTAGGGAACAAGATGGATGCAATGTATACATTAACATGGCCAAGCGAGTGGAGATGGGCAGGAAACAGTTTTGTGGTCATATGAGAATTACTGAGTTTTCCTACATATTTATTACCCTGAACAGGGATGAAAAGTCAAAATCACAATTTTCATCAATGGAAAAAATTTAAAGAATTTTGAATCAGGTCAAACGAAATGCTTCATTTTGATCATTTTGACTTTTTGAAATTCTTTTTTACTCTCAGTTAACCTAAATTTCGAAACAAACATTTGCTTCAAATTGAAAAATGGAATTTTTTGTTTCAAAAAGGGCAAAACAGGATGTCAACAATTTCTCAACTTTTTTCTGGAATGTTTTTTGAAACAGGAAATTTGCCAGATGAGTCTTTCCCATCAACAATTTTGGTTTTGGCAAATCAACATTTTCTGATTAAAAAAAATGGTTTTGGTCAAAAAATTCCCGGCCAGCACTACAAATCAGTTCAACCTTAGCCCTAGCATCTGCTCCATCCATTCAGATTATCACTGATAACAGAGAGAATGCTATAAACCAAAGGAGGCCTTCCCATTCGGACTGAGCATTTTCCATAAAGCTCCTAAACAGAAAGTACTGATTTAGAGCCAAATTCTGCCAGCCTTACCCCAGCTGAGTCGTATCTTGCTCACGGACAACTTGTGGCCCCAGGACATGTGACACCAGTGAAAGAAGAACAGAATATGCCCCAGTGACAGCCAGTTATACTAGCTGAGATAAAAATTCCATGGGCTAGCAATCCTCCTCCTTCAGGGCATAAACCTACCATTTGGGGGCAGCAGGAAATCTGGCCCCACCCCGTAGTATTGCAAAATTATCTGCATTATGAAAATAATTAACAACTAGAATAATTTGCATATCTATAGGATTTTCAATATGATGACTTCAATGTGCTTTACAAATATTAAGGGCCAGAATCTGCTACGCTTTCTCATGCTGAGTGGCACCTTTCTCCTTTGAACAGTAGTAAGGGATTGGAGTACGGCGTTATTCATCGTGATTAATGGTATCAGAATCTGGCCCAAGATAAGGTCTCAGATTAAGTCTCACAAGAGACTGGAAGTTAATAAGGCCTGGATCCTCAGTCATTCTGATGCCTGTACAACAAGCAAACCAAACCTAGCCCAACTCATGATCATGTTTCAATCCTCTGCCTCAGAATTTGCCACCCCCAACATGGCTACTTACTTTTGGTGAGGCTGGAGTTCATGTTATTGCCCCATCCGGCTCTCCTGACCGCATCGTAGGAGGGATCTAATGACAAACGACAAGAGGGAAGGAGGAGGTGAGTCCAGACTGTCCAAAGAAGGCTAGAGAGGTGGCTAGTTGTGATTATTGCTTAAGAAATTTCACACACGCTATAGTTTGTTTCCATGCCCTGAGTTATATATGCGTTTCAGCCATCTGTTATGTATTGTACATTATAGTGCAAGGGCCTTGGGGCAGGGCCTGTCATTTTTTGATCTGTCTGTACAGTGCCTGGCACAATGGGACTCTGACCTGTCTGATCTGTAGGCACTGCCAAAATATGAATGTTAAAAAATAAGACATGGAATGGGACATGTGGAGCTTTGGGAGACTTTGTTCAGGGAGTGGCTGGCAGAGGGTGGGAGCAGGGCTAAGGCTTGGGCCTCCATCTCCTCCCTGCACAGGTGGTGGTAGCATAGACTGGGCCTGTGCTTGACTCCTGCGTGGGGCACAAGTTGGTGATGGAAGGCAGGGAGGAAAACAAGAACGCTTAGTGCCCTCCACCCTGTCAGGCACCATCTGGTCCCATGGGAATAGATGGGGTGGACTGAGGCTAAATGTAAACTGAACCCAACAAAATTTGAGTTCCCATCTAGTCAAAATCTGCCTCTCAGCTGCCCCCCACCCTCCCAAATATCTGTGCCTTCTTTCCATTTCAGAGCCTTTGCCCATCGCGAGGCAGCAATCAGGTGTGCCTTGCACAACCACCTGCTTCTCTGCCTCGCTGCTTCTTCTGGCCCCCCTGTGATTGTGGGGTATGGATCCCAAGGAGCCTGCCTTAAGAGCTGGTAAATATCCAGGAAACAGAGGAACTGTTCATGGTCTAGGAGAGACTGGATAGAAAGGAAAGTTCACAATGGAGATCATGAAAAACATCCTGATGGGGAGATGTACTGGGCTCCTAAGGGGAAGGGTGGAAGCCCATGCACTTTAACAGCTGGCCTGGGTAAAGCTTCGGAAAATCTAGGTCTCTGCAGGGAAATGTACTAGATGACTTGGTAGAGTCGCTGCCATTAAAGAGTCAACATTTCCCAGCACTTATTACTGCACGGAGTATCTGCGATGCCACAGTGATTTCCTCACACTTAGAAGAAAGAACCTTGCTAAACACTGACTGGTGACCACAGCAAGTCTCTTCTGTCTCTGACCTCTGCGGATCATGGGCAGCCCTGAGTTATGGGTCCAGATCCCCAGCAGGTGTCAATCAGTGAAGCTCCATGCCGATTGACATCAAGTGAGGAGCTGGCCCATGATTGATTTGGAAGCTGCAGGAAACCTTCCAAGGACATTGAAGGGGCCCTGGAGGGATGCAGAAAAGCACTGTGTTAGAGAAAGTGGGGGAAACAATGGGCTCTGATTTCCCAGCAAGCAACAATGGTGAGTGAGGATTGGCTTGGGGCAAAGATGTGTCATCAGAATCCTGCATTTTAAATCCCTAGTTTTTTTATTGTTTATTGCTGAACAGTTCACAATCCACGTTTTCCCCAGCCGGTCTTCTCACTCTCATCCTGGAGAGGCTGGACAGAAAAAACACTCAAGGACCAGACTGAGAGGTAGTGAAGGGATGAGCCAGTTGGTTATTCAACATGAACCAAGCCAGGGCTTTAAACCAAAAAGGATTCCAAAGTCTCCTCGTGGATCGCAAAGAAACCATAAAAACCAGGCTAACACCCAACATTCAAAATAACAACCACGCTCATCAGAAAGCACCTCAGCAAAAGAACTGCTGCCTCCAAACTCCTTCCATGACCCCTGGAGAAAATAAGAGCCAGGAGATGGCGCTGCTGATGCCCTTGTCCATTCTCATGGTTTGGGGCTGGAGACGAGCAAGGAGACTAGAGCAAATCTCCTTGTGGAAAAATCCATGTGCACTCGCCCAGTCCATCTGGCTCTGCAAAAGCCTCTTCAGTTTTTTAAATTAGTTATTGGCACGAAACGAAAAAAAGAAAGAGGGAGCGTGGGGGGGGTGGGAGAGGAAGGGAAGAGAGAGAAAAGGGGGGAAAGGAGCTCATTTAACTTGTCCGTTTTTATTTTTATTTTACTGTTGTTTGTAATAGAAACCACAATCCCTGCTGCAAATAGGTCAGACTTAAAAACAACCCACTGTGCATTAAGAATCCGACAAGACATCTCTCAATGGCAGAGGCCAGTCTGGGTTTCTTGCTCGTCCAGTGGCAGGGCTGGGGACTCGTTTTGCTAAGTGAACCTTTCTGCCCGGCTAAGAGCCGTTGGTGTAAAGAAGCAAGGCTGCTATATATGCACCAGTGGAGTTTTCCCCTGCTTGAAACCATTGGTGGAAATTGTGTCTTGTGCTGTCTACACTTGGGGCTTGCACCAGTGTCACTATGGTAGTGGTTGAAATCAGAGCACAATAGACAAGGCTTAAATTGTAGCCCATTCCCCTTGTAACCAAATGGCTTTTTCTTCCCCATCCTTGGCAGCCAGCCAGTCACTTTCATTCCTCCCCTTTGATAATCCTTGGCAGGTACATAAAACTGCATATTAATTCTAAGCTTTTGGAATCATTTGCCAACAAGCTAAGGCCCGGGAGCCCCACTAAAACTGCGACAGGAAGACGGCAGAGTGGCACTGCAGTGGGTGGACCCAGCTCCGGTTAAAGAAGGAAGGAGGTTGTTTCTGAGATGCGACCAGAGAAGTTTTAAGTTTCTTTCAATTTTTCTGATTCAACTCACAACTTGCCACCTTCAGATCCCATGAGCGATGGCATCATTTCTAGATTGGGTTAGGGGCAGAAAGCAGAACCTTGCCAATGCACATGACATGACTGGCTGACCCACAGTGAATCAACACAACAAAAAAGAAAAGATAACAGTAGAACATTTTGCATCTAAAGATCCCAGGCATTCCATAGCGGTGGTCTGAATAATTAGCCACATTTTACAGATGGGGAAACTGAGGCATGGAGCAGCAATGTGACTTACCCATGGTCATGTAGAGCCAGAGTGTAGCCCACATCTCCTGCTTGCCATTCCGGTGCTTTAACTGCAAATCAGTGCTCACTCTTGTGATCAAAAATACTGGATCAAGACACAGAGGGCCAGATTCTCAGCAGGTGTAAATCGGCATAGCTGCATTGACTTCAACCGAATGCGGCTGATTTACACCTGCTGAGGATCTGCTCTTGGGTGGAGACTGCCCAAAATGACGTTAAAGTCATTAATCATTTTAAAGCTCCCTGCGCTGGTTTCTTTGCACCCTTCTTTCAAGGCAGCTGACTTGGGAGTGCACGGGCAGTATTATGTTTACAGTAGCAGTCAGAAAACCCAGTTCAATTCCCCCCCTCTCCTCCTGTGTGACTTTGGGTAAGTTGCTTAGTTTCCCTTTGTCTCAGTTCCCCATCTACAAGATGGGTATAAGATACTTCTCTACCTCTTGAGGTGGGTTGTGAGGATTAATACCTCATAAGCCCCTTCAGTACTTTTGGGAAGGGGGCTGAATAAGGTTAATAAATAGTTCCTCCATTGTGTGGCACAACGGGTGAGAGGGATTAAGAACAGCAGCCAGTCATGCACGTTTTGCTGTGGAAAACAGCTCACTCGTGCTCTCTCTCAAGCAGTGCAAGTTTCCACCTCTCTCAAAAAACAAAACAATCAAATCTGCCAACGTTTTTTTTTTGTTGTTTTTTTTTTCTTCTTCACAAAAAGTTGTGCAACGTGAACGAACCACAGCAGCCCGGCCAGCTTCTAGTCCCAGACTCTAAAGCTGAACGTGTTCAAAACAAAATGGAAAAGGCAGAGCCAGGGAATCCATCCAGAGACTCGGGTTTCTGCAAAAACAATATTGTTCCCAGGATCTGACGCCCAGTGGCTCAAAGAGATTCTACAGAACTCTGGCCAGACGGTTAGTTATGCAGAGAGTCGTTATCTGTCGTAAAGTGGCTCAATTTTCACACTCAAAAGCTCCAAGTTACAGAGTTTCAATTTAAAAATATGAGGCCAGGTCCCCTTCTGGTGTAAATCAGCAACTGACTTCAACTAAGCAAGGCCAGTTTACGCCAGCTGAAGTAAATTACGCCTGCCCTAGGTCTGTTTTAGACTTAAAAGGCCCATTTGAACAGCGGCCCTGTGACAAACGTGTATTCAATACAAAATGGAATTAAAGAGCACAAAATAAATCATAGATGTTTTCAAGAAATGTCATTCTGCAGCTGTCTGGTTTATATCCAGAAATTCCCCAGAATGAATGCAGACTCTATTAGAGGCAAGGTATGGGATATTAATAACACTTTGCACTTTCCTAGTACCTT
This sequence comes from Eretmochelys imbricata, assembly GCF_965152235.1. Classification (NCBI taxonomy): domain Eukaryota; kingdom Metazoa; phylum Chordata; order Testudines; family Cheloniidae; genus Eretmochelys; species Eretmochelys imbricata. Next base: position 7,014,333 of record NC_135593.1, on the reverse strand, counting down.
TCAACTGAGGATCTAACAGCTTTGCAAACGTTCATGCTTGCGACATGCTTTGGAAGGAGGTGAGGAATCATTAGTGTCATTTTATTTATTCACATTTATAAATGCACCTCTCCAGGTGCTATTATATGGGTGGGGTAAACTGAGGCATGGGGTGACTTGACTTACCCAAAGTCACACAGTGGTAGAATCAGAATCCTGAAAGTGGTTCTGAGCCCTCTGCTACAACCTTTCACCCTAAATCCCTCCCCATCGACCTCCTCCTGACTGTAGTGGAAGCCAATAGCACGTAGGACTTGGTAGGATAGGGCCCCTGATGGAATTCCTGATTCCCTGCTGGGTTACTTCAGGTTGAAGACCAGCGATTTCCATGGAGCTACACTGATGTAAAACTGAAATAACGCGGTGGCGAATCAAGCCCTTAAGGCTTGCAATAAGCAGTGGGAAGGCCTGGCTCATCCTCTCGTTGAAGTCAAGGAGGCCCTAAGTCTACTGCCCTGCTGTGCCAGGGAGGTAAGCTCTGGTAGTGGTTTCTAGGATGAGAGCACAGTTGAAGCAGGACCTTGTGCCCACCTCCTCTGACCCTTCTCCCCACCCAGATCTCAGAGCTTCAGATCCTGCACACGCCGAAGTCAACAACAAACTTCCAACCGGCTTCACTGGTGCAAGGTCATGCCCTTAGTGCTCAGCAGAGTTATCCTGTGCAGGGCTTCTGGCACAGGGGTGGGGTTCACAGATGCTCCTTTCCCTCCCCTGAGTAAAAAAATCCCTGATCAAATGTGCACAGCTCGGGATCCCTTCCTGTACTCCCACCAGCCTCTGAAGTCTGCACGCCAGCTGAGAGAACGTGGTATCAGGAAGGCCCTGTTCAGGATATTAAAGATTGGATAATAAATCCCCCAGAAAAAAAAAAAGAAAGCTTTAAAAAGGAAAAAACGATGTTTTTCGAATCTGAAAGGCTGAGGGTGCCGTTGGGGGCCGGTGTTCCCACTGAACAATGGAGCTCACAGTCCCTTGGCTTCCCCAGCTGCTCAGTGAGTGCTGACAGCTCCTGTATCCCGCTGCCTCCTTAGAAGCTTACTCCATCAAACCAGAGTCAGGGGAGCAGACTTGTTAGTCAGCGTCGCCCTCACAAACACTCGGGGGGAAGCACGGGCAGTGGGCCTCTTTCGGCAAGGCCTTTTGATTTCGCTGGACACGGCGCTGGCTGGGTCACATTTGCAGTGGTTTGTGATAACAATCTCATCTTTCTAGGGCACCTTCCCTCCAGCTGGATCCCAGGGGGCTTGAGGTCAGGTTTTTAAAGGGATTTAGGTGCCTAAAGATGCAGATAGGTGCCAGGGTTTTGTTTACAGGGCACCTAGGTGCCTAACTCCCAGTGAAATCCACAGGAGAGAGGTGCCAAGACACTCCAGAAAATATCTGTCTGTGTGTCTTCTGGGGCAGTACTAACTCAGCAGAGGAGAGCACCACCTACCAGTCCATGACCCCACCTGCGGCAGGGCCGGAGGTCTCCCAGCCAAGCACAGCCCAACCGCTTTACATTCTGGATTGGGGATGCTAGGCAAGAAGCCTTGATTGTGAAATAATGGGTCTGAACCATGGCCCTCTGATGCCAAATGAGTTGGCAGTATCAGGACTGGATTAATGTACGGGTCAGTGGGGCTCTGCCCTGGGTGCCCAAGTGGTTCAGGGTCCTGGGATTTCAAAGTATTGTTTAATGCTGCGGTGTCCAAACAGCTAATCCCATTCCCAACATGCCTCTTTTGCTAACCTTCCCTTGCTGTGCACGGAGCATTTGGAGGAGATTAGAGGAACAGCCCCAGGAGGCACCAGAACGTCTCCCACCATCCTGCAGTTGTGGGCCTTTCCGTGAGTGTTGAGGGTGCTCAGAACCTCCCAGGAGGTACGCAGCGCCTTGCAGGCTCAAGCCACTTTGCACAACCTTGCAATCTGCTTCTTGGTGGGTTAGCATCGCCAGGCTGAGTCCCTGGAGTCATGGCACTTGCATGAGCCCAGTTAAACAGCAGAACCACATCCCATTTATCACTGGCAGCAGCTAGCTTCTGAGACAGGGCTCCTTGCCACTCAGTGTGTTCCCAAGGAACACCCGCTCAGCATGTAATTACAGTAGCACTGAAGGGCCCCTATGTACCAGGTTCTGTACAAACACCCAGTAACAGACAATCCCAGCCCCAAATAACTCACAATTTAAACAAACCAGCCAGACAAAGGCTAGAAGCAGAAACAGAGGTAAAGCCACTTGGGCAGGGTCAGAGCCAGGGCTAGAGCGCATGTCTCCTGAGTCCTAGCCCATTGTGCTAGCCACTAGATGACACTGCCTCCATTACCAGCCCTGTCTATTGGTGGCCTTTGGCTTAGTCTATCCTATTTATACAGCTACAGCATAACAACACCTCACTCTTACACAGAACTTTTTATCTGTGGAGCTTAAGAAAGCAGGTCAGTGAAATTATCTCCATTTTACAGATGGGGAAACTGAGGCATCTAAGGCACTAGGAATCCAGCATTCCCCCTACACTCTCACCCAACCTGCCCTCAGAGCAGGCCACAATGGGGTGGACCTTGTACATCTGACTTTCACGTGGGTCCTGGAGAACCCAAGCCTGGCCCGTATCCAGCCTTACAAACCCCTCTGATGCAAATCAACGGAAGGAGAAGAGGGCTGAGAACCTGAAACAGCCTGTGGGATTCTTCGTGTGGAACACACACTGGTTTTTGCAGTGGGTCCTTTGGCCTCAGTAGGAAGACAGATCCTGGCTGGGTAGCTGGAATTTAGATTATTGGCTCTAAATGGAAAAGCTGGGCCAGGCATCCTTTGCAGGATGCAGGCTTGTGATTCATCTGAATGACCACTGAAAAGAAGCTGAAAGAGAGAGCAGAGAGCACAAGACCTCACTGCTTCCCTCCTAATGAGAGAGGGGCGGCTGGAGCTGGCATGTTTCTGGTACCTTGGAGCAGGGGATGCACATGGGAGCAAGGAAAATCTAGAGTTGCAGGGAACTGCAGGCCAAGCCCTGGAGTTCCCAGCCCTGACACTCTGTGGCATGTAATACCCTGGTGTTTACACCCGGGGCATGTGTGTGTATTTTTGCAACCCTTTTGCATGAGGAATCGTAGACAGTAGGTTTCTGGAGCGGCAGGGGAAACCAAAAGCACCTCAACCCCCACCCTGAAATGTTAGATGCACCATGTTAAACGACGGCAGTAAATGTAACTGGTTGTGGACTCTGCCCAGGCACTGCATGTCCGTAAGGCTGCGTGCCACAGGCTCTCAACCCATGCCACACAAAACCTATGCTGCCGTCTCCAGGGGTTAAAGTAGCACCATGCTGAGCTCCCCTTCGACTCACATGCTTAGATCATGCTTGTAGGGGAGGGCGTGGAGAGCTTCTAGTCTACAGGTGAGGTTCTCCCCATGGAATCCCAACATTCTCTTTGATCCACTCTGCTAATACTTGGGAGCAATCCATCCCTTAGCAGAGAGTTAGGCATTTCTGCCTCCTCACTTCCTTACCACCCCAGTACTGGTGCAAGAGCCTTCTCCTCCACAGTGCCCAGTACCTTGAACACCCTCCTCGTGTCGCTCCAGCTCATTTGCAATCTCTGCTGAAAACATGCTGTTGGGCCCCACCTATTCCCCTTTATTTCTCTCCTTTTCTACTCTGCCGCTGAATTAAAGAGAGCTCTGTATTCAAAAGAGTTCAGCATGCTGAGCGCACATTGACCGGTGGACTCATTTGCAAATCTGGCCTTTATTTAGGTGCCTAGATGGGAGCCACATGGGCGTCCCAATCATGGGTGCTAAAACTTTAGAAATCTGGCACTTAATGTCTGTAACCCTTATAATTTTCTAGCTGTATTATTATGTATTATTTAATGGTGTTATATTTTCAATAACTAATCACTGCACTATGACTTTCTGTTAAACATTTTGTTTATAGTAATGCCTGTCCCTAAACACCTGCATGCTTTACATTTAAATTAACAGCACCTTATAATGGCATTATCATCATCATCATCAACAGTAATAATAAATACCTAGCTCTTATGCTGTATCCAACCCACATCCTCTGTCACTATCCCATCCAGGCCACACAGAACTCTTCACTGTGGCAACAGGGACAGAACGCAGAGCTTCCTGCTTCAAAAGCACAGCCCCTTACCACTTGTTCTAAAGGAGAATCACTGAGCAGTATAGGGGCTCAGGCACACAGTTGAGTAATTCTGATTCTATCCAGTAGGGGCAGCAGCTAGTTCACTAAAAATAATTCTATAACCTGTCTATTTTAGGTACTTGTGTGGCCCTGTTATAATAGTTTCTGAGCCACTGACTACCTTTTAACATATTTATCCTCAGAGAACACCATAAGTGCTAGTATCCCCATTGTACAGATGAGGAACTGAGGCACAGAGCAGATTGCCCAAGAACACACAGGATGCCAATCTACTGAGTCCAAGGCTACCACCCTAACCACTGGGCCATCCTGCTTCTTTGCTTAGCATCTCAGTACAACTAGGGGAGACTGATCAAGCTTTCGGACTGCTACTCCTTCCTACTTCTCCACATGGGCGCCGATGATACTGCCAAGAATGACCTTGAGCGGGTCACTGCAGACTATGTGGCTTTGGGAAGAAGGATAAAGGAGTTTGAGGCGCAAGTCATGTTCTCGTCCATCCTCCCTGTTGAAGGAAAAGGCCCAGGTCGGGACCATCGAATTGTGGAGGTAAATGCGTGGTTGCGCAGGTGGGGTTGGAGAGAGGGCTTTGGATTCTTCGACCATGGGATGTTGTTCCAGGAAGAAGGATTGCTAGGAAGAGCTGGGATGCACCTAATGAAGAGAGGAAAGAGCATCTTCGCAGGCAGGCTTGTTAACCTAGTGAACCTAGGTAACCTAGGTTCGCCGGGGGATGGTGACCTAAGCCCAGTGGTAAGTGGGGAAGTGGGATCCCAGGAGGAAACACAAGGAGGAGGGTGTAACGGGGGGGGCCTCCTGATTCATACTGAGAAAGTAGGACAGTCGGCTAGTTATCTTAGGTGCCTGTACACGAACGGAAGATGCCTGGGAAACAAGCAGGGAGAACTGGAAGTCCTGACACAGTCAAGGAACTATGATGTGATTGCAATAACAGAGACTTGGTGGGGTAACTCACATGACTGGAGCACTGTCATGGATGGATATAAACTGTTTAGGAAGGAGAGGCGGGGCAGAAAAGGTTGAGGAGTTGCACTGTATGTAAGAGAGAGGTATGATTGCTCAGAGCTCCGGCATGAAACTGGAGAAAAGCCTGTTGAAAGTCTTTGGATTAAGTTTAGCGGTGAGAGCAACAAGAGTGGTGTTGTGGTGGACATTTTCTATAGACCACTAGACCAGGAGGATGCGGTGGATGAGGCTTTCTTCAGACAACTAACAGAAGTTTCCAGATCACAGGCTGTGGTTCTCATGGGGGACTTCAAACATCCTGACATCTGCTGGGAGAGCAATACAGCAGTGCCCAGATAATCCAGGAAGATTTTGGAGAGTGTTGGTGACAACTTCTTGGTGCAAGTGCTGGAACAACCAACTTGGGGCTGTGCTCCTCTTGACCTGCTGCTCACAAACAGGGAAGAATTGGTAGGGGAAGTAGAAGTGGGTGGCAACCTGGGCAGCAGTGACCATGTGATGGTCGAGTTCAGGATCCTGACAAAAGGAAGAAAGGAGAGCAGCAGAATACTGACCCTGAACTTCAGAAAAGCAGACTTTGGCTCCCTCAGGGAACTAATGGGCAGGATCCCCTGGAAGGCTAATATGAGGGGGAAAGGAGTCCAGGAGAGCTGGCTGTATTTTAAAGAAGTTTTATTGAGGGCACAGGAATAAACCATCCTGATGTGCAGAAAGAATAGCAAATATGAAAGGCGACCAGCTTGGCTTAACAGAGAAATCTTCAGTGAGCTTAAACACAAAAAGGAAGCTTACAAGAAGTGGAAACTTGAACACATGACTACGGAGGAGTATAAAGATATTGCTCAAGCATTCAGAGGTGTAATCAGCAAGGCCAAAGCACAATTTGGAGTTGCAGCTAGCAAGGGATGTGAAAGGTAACAAGAAGGGTTTCTACAGGTATGTTAGCAACAAGAAGGTGGTCAGGGAAAGTGTGGGACCCTTACTGAATGGGGGAGGCAACCTAGTGACAGACGATGTGGAAAAAGCTGAAGTATTCAATGCTTTTTTTGCCTCAGTCTTTACAGACAAGGTCAGATCCCAGACTACTGCACTGTATGGGGAGGAGGTTAGAAGCCCTCAGTGGTGAAAGAACAGGTTAAGGACTATTTAGAAAAGCTGGACATGCACAAGTCCCTGGGTCCGGATCTAATGCCTCCAAGGGTGCTGAGAGAGTTGGCTGATGTGCTTGCAGAGCCATTGGCCATTATCTTTGAAAACTCATAGCAATCGGGGGAGATCCCAGATGATTGGAAAAAGGCAAATATAGTGCCCATCTTTTAAAAAGGGAAGAAGGAAAATCCGGGCAACTACAGACCCGCCAGCCTCCCCTCAGTCCATGGAAAAATCATGGAGCAGGTCCTCAAGGAATTCATTTTGAAGCACTTGGAAGAGAGGAAGCTGATCAGGAATAGTCAACATGGATTCATCAAGGGCAAGTCATGCCTGATCAACCTGATTGCCTTCTATGATGAGATAACTGGCTCTGTGGATGCGAGGAAAGCAATGGACATGATATACCTTGACTTTAGCAAAGCGTTTGATATGGTCTCCCACAGTATTCTTGCCAGCAAGTTAAAGAAGTATGGATTGGATGAATGGACTAGAAGGTGGATAGAAAGCTGTGTAGATCATTGGGCTCAATGGGTAGTGATCAACGGCTTAATGTCTAGTTGGCAGCCAGTATCACGTGGAGTGCTCAAGGGATTGGTCCTGGGGCTGGTTTTGTTCAACATCTTCATTAATGATCTGGATGATGGGATGCATTGCACCCTCAGCAAGTTCACAGATGACACAAAGCTGAGGGGAGAGGTAGATATGCTGGAGAGTAGGAATAGGGTCTGGAGTGACCTAGACAAATTGGAGGATTGGGCCAAAAGAAATCTGAGGGGGTTCAACATGGACAAGTGCAGAGTCCTGCACTTAGGACAGAAGAATCCCATGCACCGCTACAGGCTGGGGACCAACTGGGTAAGTAGCAGGTCTGCAGAAAAGGACCTGAGGTTTACAGTGGACGAGAAGTTGGATATGAGTCAACGGTGTGCTGCTGTTGTCAAGAAGGATAACGGCATATTGGGCTGCATTAGTAGGAGCATCGCCAGCAGGTCGAGGGAAGTGATTATTTCCCTCTATTTGGCACTGGTGAGGCCACACCTGGAGTATTGCGTCCAGTTTTGGTCCCCCCACTACAGAAGGGATGTGGACAAATTGGAGAGAGTCCAGCGAAGGGCAACGAAAATGATTAGGGGGCTGGGGCATATGACTTATGAGGAGAGGGTGAGGGAACTGGACTTATTTAATCTGCAGAAGAGAAGAGTGAAGGGGGATTTGATAGCAGCCTTCAACTACCTGAAGGGGGGTTCCAAAGAGGATAGAGCTTGGCTGTTCTCAGTGGTGGCAGATGACAGAACAAGAAGCAATGATCTCAAGTTGCAGGGGGGGGAGGTCTAGGTTAGATATTAGGGAAAACTATTTCACCAAGAGGGTAGTGAAGCACTAGAATGGGTTACTTAGAGCGGTGTTGGAATCTCCATCCTTAGAGGTTTTTAAGGCCCAGCTTGACAAAGCCCTGGCTGGGATGATTTAGCTGGGGTTGGTCCTGCTTTGAGCAGGGGATTGGACTAGATGACCTCCTGAGGTCTCTTCCAACTCTAATCTTCTATGATTCTATAAGTGGATGAGGCTAGCAGAGAGGTACATATGGATCTGTAGGTAAGAGCCAGCATTGTGTCGGTGGTGACCCAGACCAAAACAGTCTGGATCCTAATCCAGATCTAGTTCTGGATTCGAACATTGTAGCTGAAGCCCATTTCCAGTTTCTGGAACCAACCAGAACCAGGAAGCAGGAGGTGCCTGGAATGAAATCACAGTTCAACACCTTCAGCAAGGTTCTGTTTAGGTTCTAGCAATGGGCAAATGCTTGGGGCAGTTCTGATTTCTTCTGAAGTGGGTCTCTCCTTTGTATTCATCTCTGATCTCTTCCCTTGCAGGAGCTGATTTCACTGGGGGTGACGTGTAACTAAAACCTCTCTGAGCTAGGAAACCTAGAGCCTGGGTTTCGCTCCCTTCCTCAGAGCAATGGCCCTGCCTGCAGGAATCGGAATTGCTCTGGTTTTTTTGGGGGCCATTGGCGACAGCCCCCCGTTGTGAGAGCTTGCCTAGAAAAACATCCCAGAGCCTTAGAGCAGTGGAACTTCTTGATTCCTGTCTGGATTTGCTGCCACCCTACACACAGCATAGGATGACACATTACAAAGAAAAGGAGCAAGCACAGAGAAATGTTTTGCTTGTTGCTTGGACATCAGCCAAAGAACCCCCAGTGCACAGAGCAGAGTGGAAGCAAAAATATCTATCAACACAATCTCTCCCAAACTCAGGTTTGTAAGAAAAACTGCCTTTGTAAGTTTGTATGTACGCACAAGACGTATAGATGTGTGTGTGCGCACAAACACCCCCACACCCCCACACACACATCTACCACAGACACACGGACCAGCGCTCACATGCGCGTACTCGTACAGGTGTATGCATAGATACAGACACACTGCCCCAAACATACACAGTCAAAAATGCAAAGAAACACACACAGAAATAGAGACACCCACAAATATGTATTCTGCAAAGACACGCACAAACACCTCCACAGAGAAAGCAGACAGACACTCACGGAAGAGAAAAGGAAGGCGGGGACAGACAGACAGACAGACACACACACACATACTCACACACACACACGCTGCTGCTGCTTTTACAGCATTTGCCCATTCGCCTCATTATCAAGAAACAAATTTACTCTTGTCTTGGGAAACAGCCTGAGCGATTCCAAGCACTTTTGTGACCGCATCCCAGCAAATGTGTAACCCGCACACATATGTGCGATAACGTTGCACACAGCGCACCCAAGGCAAAAATAATAATAGCTCTTTTTGCTGGGAGAAAAGGAAGGATAATGGTTACTTAGAAAGTGCTCCAGACAAGCTGTCAGGTTGAATTCAGAGAACTGGAGTCTAGCTCTGGGACAGCGCTGGCTCAGAGCGATCCCCTGTGAGTTGGGTTTCCTGCCTGCTACGGTTTACAGACAACGATTCTTTGTTTCAAGTATTTTTGGTGAAAAAACACACGGCTGCCTCCGAAGAGGGTCAGGGAGAAAGGAGACAAAACACTAACTCTGGAATTTCAAAGGAAAACAATTTTTTAAAAAAGAAAAGAAACCAAGAGCGCTAGCTACCGTCTCTCCTGGAATCCTAAATCCCCATTTGGCCACAGAATCATCATAATAAGCACGTGCATACACACACTCTCTCTCTCTCTCTCTCTAACAACAACAAAAGCAAACAACAACAACCCCAAAACAAAACCCAACCACTAACCCTGCTCTTTTCCTGTGCAATGGAACTAAAAATGGAGTAGGAGTATTTCATCAGCAGGAGAACAAACAGCATCAACAAAAATCATCACACTCAGAGACAATTAAAAGGGCACAGAGCTACCACTGCACATTCTCTGACATGGATAAAAGTCAAAGTGGTCCAAAAACCTTCCACACAAAGAAGGAGTGTTACCAACATACAAAAAATAAATAATAATAAAAAAAGTAAAGAACCTCTGGTCGCTTGAGCTGGCTAATATTTTTCACATGAAAAGCTTTTCTTTGTCAAAAATGGCTTTGTTTATGAACACAAAAATTCAGCAGAGAATTTTCAATTTCTTTTTAAAAAATTTTTGATGAAAACTGAAAATAAAAAAGCTATTTTTCCAGTGTCCCGTTTTTTTCTTTTATTCCGCTCCACCCCACTTTCTAGCTGCAAATCTGAAAAAAACCTGACATTTTGAAAAATTTGACACCAAACATCCTCAGTTAATGAAGTCCCTACATTTTTCGAAATCAAGTTCTTTTAGAAAATTGAAAAATGAAGATGTTTTCAAAATGTCTACATTTGGGGGATTTTCAGTCTCCTGACTTCCATCCAGCCCTAGCTCTTACCTGTTGGAGTGAAATGGCCTTTTGCTGCACATGTGCAGCCATGCCCACCTCACCTATTCATAACTCCATCAATGCAACCATGCACGCCGTGCAAGCACACGCATGCTCACACGAATGCACAATCCTACTCTGCATAGAAACACAAAGATGTACATAACTCAAGCAGACACATCAGCCCTAATTTTCTAGGCTGGGTGCCGGTTCCTAAATCCATATTCAGGCACCTAACTAGAAGCTATTTAGGGCTCCTTTGAAATTTCAGTTCATGTCTTATCTGCTTTCCCTCTAACCTTCTCCAGTGGCATCTGGATGATAAGATTGCACACTGTGCAAAAAATAATAGCTCTTTTTGCTCGGAGAAAATGAAGGGTCATGGTTACTTGGATGGATGGATTTAGGAGCCTTACTTTAGGCACCCAGATTTGCTGTACGTTGGGGATAAGTGTGGAAGGAAGGGAGAATGAAGCTGGCATGGGACAGACAGTGGCGGAGAAGGGGAAAGACCTCCAGATTTTTAAAACACACACACAAGACATTTCACAATCTGCCACACCCTGCAAACACACAAACAGGCCCCTCCCACCCAAACCTTCACATCCACAGCTCTCTACAAGCAAACCAATGCATAACTGTTGATGGAGAAGGGGGCACAATTTAAAGGTTCTGGTGATATGCAGTGGGGTTCAGTGTAGGACATATAAACCCTGGCAGAAATCTGGGGGCCACATGCCCCCATGTCCCCCCATGCATCACCTCTGTACTCAACAAACACCCACCCTACTTCCTACAAGCAAACCTTAACACACGTGTGTGCCCGCACGCACGAGACAACACTACTCATGCACACACACACGGAATCTCGCACGTCCACACAAAGTGCTTCTGCACGTGTGGTAACAAAGGGCTGTCCCAGTGCAGCACAGCTCTTAGGCTCACACATATATTTAAGCACAGTCCCGTTGGTCTCAGGGGGAATATGTATATGCTTAAAATTAAGCACCCATTTAAAGTGCTTTGCTGGATTGGGGCCAGAGTGCTGGGCACTTTGTAGGGCTGAGCCCTTGGGGATTAAATCATACTTATATATGCATAAACTTTGCATTTCCCTGCAGAACCCTATTTGAATGGTACAGTATTGTAAGGAGTGAGTTACTGAGCTACCAAGTCGTTTAGAGTCTCCATGGATGTTTACAGTTAATGTGCTCCCAGATTCTTCTCTTGTGTCTCAGATATCTACACTATCCTACCCAGCACTCCAGACAGTCAAGTCATGGAAAAAGAAACAGACTTTCCCTCCATTGAAAAGCACTCGGTGGGCCCAAACCTTTCTATTTAGCAAGGAGAGTAACCTCATTTCCTTTACCAGAAAATTGCTCTGCAGCCAAAAACGCCTGATGAGTCTCATTAAAGCAATTTCTTTCTCAAAGGCAGCTGAAGACAATTTGTACCGATGATGCTAAATACTGCACATTTGAGAGTTTACGAGGTTCAGGAGCAAAGAAACGCAATGTTCAGAGTCCTTTAGACCCTAAGGGTATGTCTACGCAGCAGCTGGGCAGACAGACACGTGTTAATTCTGCTTGAGCTAGTGAGCTATAAATAGCCGAGGCTCAGGCTAGCCACACAAGTGTGTACCCAGGCGGTTAGGCAGGTTTGTACCCAGGTGGCTAGCCCAGGTCGCTGCCCATTCCACTGTGGCCACACTGTTATTTTTAGCATGCTAGCCTGAGCAGAGCTAGCAGTGTCTGTCTACCTGCAGCTGCGTGCAAAAACAGCCAAAATAATCAGAGGAGAAAATGAATATGCCATGAGCACCTGCCTTCCAAGTTTACAGTACAATACAGTATAAAGTTGAGCTATGTGAAACTCTGATTCTGAAAGGCGCTTAACTTTAAGCCTGTGCTTAAACAGACACTTTAGTGGTTTCTAGGAGAGGGATCTAAGGCAGAGGACACCTGCAACCAGTCCATTTAGCCTGATGGAAAACTGACTATTCTTGTTTGCTAGTTAATGGCTAAAGCTCTTCTTCAAAGGGGTTGCTTTAGTCATAGGTAGCCCTTAAAAGGGATGCCCAGACTGTCAACAGGGCAATGGTCACAGACACATGATACAAGAATTGAATATGCTTTGTATAATGTTGTGTAAGAATATGCATCAGATATGTGTGTTGCATTTGACCTTGAATAAATAGATCCTTTGCATTATCCATGTGGGTTCCTAGAAAGCACACAAGGAAAATACAGTAGGGTTGACCCGAGAAGCTAAGAGGGTCTTTTCTGTCTCTGACTCTTCTATGATGCTATGACAGACACAAAAGCAGTGTGGTCCAGTGAAGCGAGTAATGGGCTGGGATACAGGTAATCTTGGTTCTGTACCAAGTTCTCTGCACCATCCTGTTGTGTGTGTGTTGCTTCATCTCTCTCTGTACTTCTGTTTCCCCTTCTAGCTACCGCCCTTTGTCTGTCTTGTCTGTTGGGGTCTCTTATTATGTGTCTGTACTGCACCTAGCAGGTGTGGGTCTCTAGGCACTACTGGAATACAAACAGCTATAATAATGATTGAAAGAAAGGAAGTAAGGACAGACAGACAAAGTGGAGGCAGATGTGTCCACTGATTGCGCATTCGACAACATGAGGATGTTACCCAATGAAAACCAACGCAGCCTTCAGGATTTATCATTCCAGCCTAGCTTTTGAACAAATAAATACATTCTTAATTTAATAATCACAAAGAAACAACATTAAAGCCCACAACTGGCCCCCGGTTCAGATTTTGTAAAAACAAGTTTTACAAAGAACTAAGGCCAATCAAAATTCTTCTGTGATGATGATTATTTATTACTTAAATTCAGTAGGAACAAAGCCAAATAATCAAACCCCTGCAAGGTTTCTATCCAACTCATTGTGACCTTGTGCTGCAAAGTGAAAGTGACTAGAAGAAACTGACTAAGTCTGTTGCATTTTCAAAGAGAAGAGAAAGACAGAAAATAAATGAACGGCTTAAATGGTAGAGCATAAATTAGATTTTAAAAAAATCCTTTCATGTTTAATCATTTGAGATGTTAAACAGAGAAGGAAAAATACATTTTCATGAAAAAAATGGATGATTTTTAACCTGAGCATTTCCTAGTCAAAGGAAGTGTCAACTTGAAATCTAGTATATTTTAAAAAGTGAGCTAAAAGGAAGCAAGAAAGGTCTCGTATTTGAGAACCAGCCTGAGGCATAGGCAACTGGGTTCAATTCTCATTTCTGCCACAGATTTCTTGTGTAACCTTGGGCCAATTACTTAACCTCACAGTGCCTCAGGTCCCCATCTGTAAAATGCAGATATAATAATTCCCAGAGTCTTGACTTCTCTGTTTAGATTGCACCGTTTGGACTGGGACTGCTTCATATTATGAGATAGCACAGCACCAATGCAATGGGGCCCAAAGCTCAGCTGAGGCCTCTTGGTGCAGCTGTAATGCAATAATAAAAGTAGTGTCAGGTACTAACACTGCTAATATCTATGGCTTTGCTGCCACGTTTTCCTACTAAACAAGAATGTTTTTATCGTCCTTGGTACTCCCTGAAAGAGCCACACAAATAACAGGGGAAACTGACTATAGTGAAACTGACAATACTAGTAGCTCCATCAAATGCACTCAAATTGTGGGTGGGAGGAAATGGAAAACCCCACACTTCATTTTCCCCTCTAATCTCCTTCCTTTTCTGTGATCTTAAGTGTGACTTGCAATGATAGTAGGCAAAAAAAGAAGTCAGAAAGAAGTGTGATTTTTGCATGGAGGGTCTCCCTTTAACAAACATGACCAAATCCACGCTCTCTTGCTTTTATTTTTAGCAACACCACCTGGCCTCAGACAGAAAGAGCACCACCCTGGATGTGTGTGTGTCTGTTTGTGTTTATGGGGGGATAGTGGGCAAGTAGGTGCTTATGTGTTTTCTTATTCAAACAGGACCTAGCCAAGCTTTTATTATTTTTAAATAGATGACTCTTAGAGTAGAAAGAGAGTGGGAGAAAGGCCTGGTTGGCTTTGTCTCTGTAATGTGCCATGTTTTATTAACTGATGACTGGCTCATACAGAGACAGCAAAGAGGAGGGGGCACCAGGGAATAGCAGCTCAAGTGGATGGCTATATATGGGACAAAAGCAGTACCTGTAATCAGCAACATTAATCCATCTCTCTCTAAAACTAGGGACCAGGGCAGATGTTTGAGGTTAAACCAGCATGGTGGTGCACATGGAAAGAGGCCTGTGCTAAAGTGCTGGCTCAGAGAGCGTATCTAGTCAAATGGAGCATCTCCAGACATCGCATGCTGCTGCTCTTTAAATTTGTGATCTCGGGCTACGTCTGCCTGACGAGCTAGGGGTGTGATTCCCCTGCTTGCGTACACATGTGCTAGCTCTCAGCGAGTTCATGCAACTGTAATAGCCATGCAGCCAGGGTAGCAGCACATCCCTAGTGGTCAGGGCAGAGAACTGGGAGACAGGACACCCTTACTAGCGCTTACAGTAAGAGGAAAGGAGACAGGACTCCTGGGTTCTATTTTTGGGCCCTGGGAAGAAGTGTGACATGGTTACCAAGTATGGGACAGGGAGCTAGGATTCCTGGGTTCTGCTTCCAGTTCAGACAGTAGCTCATTGTGAGACCTTGAGAAAGTCACTTGACCTCTCTGTGCCTCAGTTCCCCCATGTGGATACGGGTAATATACATCATTAAACATGGATTGCCAAAACCAGTGTTGTCAACTTTTTTGAGTTGTCCAATATTTGTTTATTTTTATTCAAGCCCCAGCTCTTGGAGTCAAGTGACACAATGACAGGTTTCAGAGAAAGCTCATGCTCAAATAAATTGGTTAGTCTCTAAGGTGCCACAAGTGACACAATGAGACTCTGCTTTCATTTTTTAAAAAAATCTACATTTCTAGCCCTTAGAGTTCCAGAGAACAGCTTGAAAACATGATTGGGTTGTATCCTAAAGGCTCAAAAACCAGATGGCAAATAAAAAGACCCCCAAATATATTATTTGTTAACTCTCATGGTTTTTAAGCCCCATCTCAAGATTTCTGCATGCTTAGGCTTGGCAATACTACAATAGTCTGCAGCATGGTCTCGCAGCAGGGGTACTAGCTAGAGAAGTAGGATGGACCAGTAATCAGGCCATTTGATTGGGAGAGAGGAAACCCTGGTTCAGTTCTGTGCTTGGTCCTGTCTCCTACTATGCTCAGGAGCAAATCAATTAGCCTGAGCTTCACCTCCTGCCCTAGCTCACAGGAGCATGAGGCTATAAATACATTGAAGACAGAGAGGTGTGTGTATACCCCAGTAATAGGGGACAGATAAGTACCTTACATAGAAGGACACTTAGTTGCCCTGGATTCTAATCCTGTCCCTGCTGTGTGAGCTTGGACTTTCCCCCTTTCTCCTGTCTATTTTAATCGTAAGCTTCTTGAGGCAGGGACGATATGTCTGTACAGCACCTAGCACAACGAGGCCCCAAACCTGGCTGGGGCCTCTATGAGCTACCATAGCACAAATAATTAATAACGCTACTACCCTGAGTCCTCCAGTCTCCCCCAGATGCTCTTTTATCCAAACATGTCTATTTACACACTGCAAACATTTTTCAGTCTTTGAAAATGTTACTTCTCGATATGCAATGTAGACGTTTCCGGGCCTGAAATGTAAATCCTCTCCGAACTCTAATCACCTGGATTCTCCAGTTTCTAACTAGTGAGGTGGATTTTTCCCCCCTCTTTTTCTTTTCTGCATCAATGCATCCACAGAAGAGGGCTTGTAAATAACAGAGTCCCATGCTGTGAGCACCCCTTTCCGGTTCATTGGCTAACCTGCATGCCAGGCTCATGTCTACAAATACAAATGACTTCTGATAGGATGGGAGGTACAACACTGTTAAACCAAAATATTCCTTTGGCTTTGCGGAAAACTGTGCATCTGTGTGTGTGAGAACAGGCCGAAATCTTTAAGGGACAAACATTACTTGCATGTTTCAAAGAGGGCCCTACATACAATGCAGAGAAATAAGACTGTTACGGAAAGAAATGATAAGCAGATTCCAATCCTTTGGTTAAATACCAAGATTTAACTATTACCTGGTCACTTGTATGGAAGATATACAGTCAGACCTGAATTTTCAGAAGGTCTCAGCACCCACAGTTGGGGCCAGATTTTCAGAAAAGCTCAACTCCCATTTAGGCATTTAAATGAGAGCCTGAAGAGGGTTGGGTTTCAAACTTTCCTGTTTCTTCATTGAAGAGAAGGAGTCCAGGAGTCATATGATGGGAGCATGTGACTGAGACCCAGGCTGACAGGGGAATATAACAGCAGTCTGAGATCAGTTGGTAAGACATTCTCTTTAGCTTCAGGCAGAGAAGAGCAAATGGGCAGTCAGGAAGGTTGTGTGGGGAGCAAGGTTGCTGGACAAAAGCCTGAGCCGGGACAGGACTTAGAACACGGCACCTGGGGTTGTGAGCCAGCTAGAAAGGCTGTGTGGAAGATTTTGTGTATTCTATCGAAATTTAGGTTAATAAACCAGGCCCCAAGAAGGCATCACTTGACATGTGAAAACCTATGTGAAGTTAATAGGGAACCCAAGAAGGAGAAACTGAGGCAAAGGATGGGTGTGATAACTAGGCTGGTTAAGTCCCAGCTACAGTATGTAACTGAAATACTGCACAGGGAATTCATGTATCAGACTCGAGGCCTATCTAGCCCAGTATCCTGCTAGTAGCCAAGATCGGCTGCTTCAGAGAAAGGTGCAAACAAGTTTCTTCATGACCCCAGAATTGATGTTTGATCAGGGTTCATGTGAAAAACACTGTGATCATAGGTGGTTAGGATCCTGGTTCTAGGGCTTATTGCAACACAGGACCTTGGGCATCACACTGGGTCCAGAGTTCAGCTCACCAGTGGGTAGAGTGAGAGCTACTGACCTAGTGCCTGCAACGTGCAAAAAGCAAGGTTTAAAACCTGTTCATGTAAAGAACAGCAACAATGTAATCAGTTCACTGACTCACTAACAAACACACGTGAAAATAAACATCGCACAGTTTTATGCAATGGGGCTGGCTGGCGAAGCGGTAGTTTGCATTTCAGCATGGGTGTGTCTGCAAATGGAGGTGTTGCCAGTAATCTGTGTGCATGGAAACTCATCTTTTCATGCAAGGGGCATAAAAAAGTAGACTCTGTTTTTAACACAATCAGAAATATTCCAGGAACAGAGGAAGACAGATTATTTATTAGCTCAAACCATGGGATTCTTCTGAAGCCAAACTCGCCGTTCTTGGTGTATGCTCCAGGGTTCTGAAACACGTTGTGCTTGTTTTTGTGTAGGTGGAGGAGGTTAGGCCTGTAAACGCTGCGTGAAGCTGGGATTTAGATTGAGTGTTTTCTAGGGGAAATAGAATGGCGTAATGTAGGATGGGGGATCCTGTATGTGGGATTGTGAGTTGTGGGGACAGTGTCACACCTCTCTGGAGTGGATTTACAGCAGAATATGAATCTTACACTGAACCACTGCAGTATAGAGAGTAGAATAACGCAAAGTCAGACTAAGCCATGCTGTGGGAAAAGCAGCTGGTAAGTTTCCCCTCCAGCTATAGCGAACCCAACACAGGATCTGGGATCAGAACTGCAAACGCAGCTGCCCCCTGCTCCAGGCTTCCCATAGGTCTAGACAGTTATTCAACCAGCAGCAATATCCCCTGGGTGGCTGCATGCCTCCATACAGGGTTAACATGCAGCCACTGTGGGAGACTGTGTGGCAATATATCTCCTGAGGGTGCATCTTGGGACATCTGTGAGTCATGAAGGCGAAAGCCTGAACTGTCTAACTGCAAGGAGGGAAACCTCGGTGCCCTGGAAGGATTCTTAGGGGAATCAATTCCCGGAGCATCTCAGTCCCCATGCAGGAAAATGCACATAAGCAACCAGTTTGTTTAGATTCTCTCTGCTCTGAGCTGAATCCCCTTTTGGATTTAAAAGAGGGAGAGGAGCGAAGAGATGGTGAGATGGAGAAAGAGGAAGGGGGAGAGTGTGGGAGAGAGAGAAAAGAAAGGGGGTGGGAGAGAAAAAAGCAGACTGACCTTCTTTGGCCGCAAGTCTTGAGGAGGGTTCTGTGTGGGTTGGAGTGTTGTAGACCAGCAATGAGCTACCTGGAAGGCAAATAAAGGGGGTTACAGTGATGTGAATTCAGTGTATTTTAGGGAGCGCAGAGGAGAGCCAGGGGGTGGGAGGGATGGGAAGATGTCATCACCCGGAACTAGGGGCCAGATTTTCAAAGAGCTCAGTATGTTGGTTGCACGTGGGGCGCTGAGCTCTCTTGAACACCTGGCCATAAACATCCCAGTAAGGGCTGCTGCATGCTGAGCTAGGCTGAGGATCTGACCCGTGAGTGAGGTGTCTCAATGGGAGGTGAGTTCTCTGGGAAATCTGGCCTGGGCTGCGGGCACTGAGCCTTGAAAATCTGGCCCTGAATGCTTGTACAAAATCTATTCCTAAGAAAGAGCCTGAATCACCGTCCACAGTGAACAGTCTGGTCCCTTATCAGCTCTGGTTTGGGACTTGTATCTAGTGGGTGGAATGGTAGGCTGCTAGGCCGGGCTTCCTGCCAGTGCTACGGACTCAGGGTATGTCTCCACCTTGGACTTTGCTGTAGTTCTGTTGGCCTGACCCCTTCGTGTAGACAGAGGGGGTAGGTTCCATGGGTGTAAGAATCCCACCTCCCCGAGCAAAGGGAGCTACGCAGACAGAAGCATTCTTCCCTCCACGTAGCTCTGGCTCTCCTGGAGGTGGTTTTTTTTACAGTCCTGACCAATGTGGCTATGTCAACCTAACCTGAAGTGTAGACCAGGCCTTAATGTGTGACCTGGGGTAAGTCGCCCCACTCTGTAAACTAGAGATAGTGTCTAGGGATGGCTCAGTAGCAGCATCTCTCTGGTGTTGCTGTTACCGGACCTGGCTGGAGCTGGTAGGCAAGAGTAACGGGTGGAAAAGTGAATGGGCAGTTTGGTAACCTCACTGATGGGTCAGGATTTCAGTCCCCTCCGTCTCAGCTGAGGGTTCAGCCACTTCTTTATTTTCTCCAGACTGTTCCACCCATCCCTGCTTTGCACTTCCTACAGCACCTGCTGTGCTGGGATGGCTAAGTATTTTGCATGCATCAGTCAGTTAACCCTCTCAGTGCTGCTGTGCACGGCAACGGTATTCTAGGCGTTCTGTGGATGGCAAAACGAAGGCATGGAGAGTCTAAGTGATCTGCTCAAGGTCACAAAGCAAGTCAGTGTCAAGTGGTGTCCTGAATGCCTGTTCCATGCCCTGCTCTTGACTCCCACTTCCTTCCAGGAGAAACACAGCCCTGAAACTGATGCCCCTGCAAATGTCACATTGGCTTACAGTGCGAGACGTGGTGTTGCTTAGTAGCTAGAACACTGAACTGGGACTCAAAATACTGGGGTTCTAGCCCCAGCTCTGCCAGGGGCATGCAGGATGAGCTTGGCTAAATCACTTTGCTTCATTGCTCTATGCCTCCGTTTCCCCATCCACCGATTAAAAACTGCCATCTAAGAGTTAGATATTATTATAGATGTGGTTGTACAGCACCTAGGCCAACAGCGCTTCTAGAAGCTACTGTAACACGAATAGTCATAAAGGAGAAGAAGGGAGCTCTTATTTTATCCGGTTTCAGAGTAACAGCCGTGTTAGTCTGTATTCGCAAAAAGAAAAGGAGGACTTGTGGCACCTTAGAGACTAACCAATTTATTTGAGCATGAGCTTTCGTGAGCTACAGCTCACTTCATCGGATGCATACCGTGGAAGCATCCGATGAAGTGAGCTGTAGCTCACGAAAGCTCATGCTCAAATAAATTGGTTAGTCTCTAAGGTGCCACAAGTCCTCCTTTTCTTTTTGCTTATTTTATCCAAACCAGATTGTCCCCATCTCTGGCTGTGAAACATTTCCTGTTTCACACATAGAGATTGGAGATGGGCATGAACTGTGAAGGTGGGATCTGAACGTTTCCAGGATTCACATCCCGGTTTTTGGATCGGCAGTTACAACCATCAGGTCTGAGTCCCAGTGTTCTAAGGCGGCTGGGTTTTTGGTGCAGATCCCAGGTCTTTTGCTCAGTCCCTTCTCTAAGCAAATGTATTTGAGACAGAAGTGCATTAAGTACCACGGTAAAGAACAAGTCACAGAGGGAAGGATTTATGCTTCAAGTTGGGTAGATGTGTGGGATCCCCAGAGGGAATGTCCCTCTTTCCCATCCAGTACTTAATTTGTAATGATAAAGGTGCCGAGGATCAAGGAATTTTTTTACTTTCATAAGTGATGTGGCAAGCCCGGAGGTGACAGGGCTGTGAACTGTCAAGCCCAAAGGTGCCAGGGCTCAGCTCTGGCTAGTCCTGGCACAAATTAAGCACTGATCCCATCCCCCATGAACTCCTATGGACGCAGTGGGAGTGCTTGAAGGCGGGCGTGTAATGTGCATTTCACAGTCATCTCATTATATTTACCCTGCATGTGCTTCTGGGGTCACTTTTCAATCCAACTCTCTGAAGGAGCCTCTACTCAGGAGGGTATGCATGTCTGTGTGTGGGCGACATTCTTAATGGGAGTGGGACCTCTCTCACTGAGGGCTGATGATGTGACCTAGTGCAGGGAGCAATCCTGCCCTGCTGTGGATGGACCAGCTCTCCACTGCTCATGAATGATTTGAACCCCCTTACTCTGGAGACCTGGTCCTATGTATTTAGAACTTGACTGTACCTGGAGTGTGGCAAACGCTCTGGCAGGGGTCTGGGATTGGTGTGCACCTCTCTCGCACTGACTGAGCAGGGTCTAAATACTAAGCTCTGCACAAGCAGCGTCTACCTCCCTCCTAGCCACACCGGCCAGACCCTTGCCAGCGTTACTCCACTGGCATTTGTCGTGAGTCTTGCCGTCCTGCTAGGTAGGATGTAGGCTCCAAACATCAGCAGCGCTAGTAATGCTGGCCCAGATGAGCACTGCATTCCCAGCACCTCAAACACAGACCAAACTGTAGCCTTGTGCAAGCCAGCATCTGAAAACAGTTTGGAGGTGTTGAAAGGCAGCCTTGGGGTAGCTGTAAAACGTAGTCCCCTCCATCCTGAGCTGATGCTTGGTGCTGCCGGATGAAGCATAGTACAGTGGAACTTTTAAGAGCGGTGGATGGACAATTTGGCAAGTTGGGACGAGTGGGGGAAAGGGGAAGGAAGCAGCTTGGAACAAGATGCCTCCGATGTGGTGCCCAGATGCCATAATGAAGGGTGTAGTATATATACCAAGAGAAATTAGACCGATGGCCTCTTGCTGCTGTCGAAGGCATGCAATTGCTTTGGCCACTTTGTTCATATTCATATGAGTGGGTTTGTGGTTCAAGTATTTGTTTCATAATGCTCAGGAGGGACTGGCCTGACATCTCCACTCCTTTCATTTGCAGGCTTATTTGAACTGGATCCTGACTGCAAAGCACCACACAGCTTGCCTCAGCCAGACAGGGAAGTGTTGGCTGATTCAGAAACACAGCTTCCTATGACTAAACAGGCTGCAAATGCCTGGTCAAGCAGACTGGCGGAGCAAAGGAGGTGGGCGGGGAGGGAATAGAACTGAGTGAGCTTGTAAGAGCAACCTACAGTTACTTGATGCTCAAAAATGCAGGCTGAACTGCTGGAAGGGAAGGAGCCTCCCTCAGTTTAATTGCTGAAAGTTCTCACCTTTGCCCAATGGTCTGAGGTTTCTGGTGGGAACGCCACAGAAAAGGAAATGTGGTTCCTATTAGGGGTTTAAATAAAGGAGGAAGAAAGAGAGAGAGAGCTAGCGACACAGAGATCTGGACAGAGAGAGGCAGATGGAGAGAGAAAGGGCCAGCCCCCGCAGCCCTGGGTTCATTCATCCTGGAGCAAAACTCACACTGTGACCGAGAGCTCCGTTTTCGCCCTTGTCAACACCTACCCAAGTCAACGGGAGTTTGGGCAGAATTGCTACTGTGTAAAGACATCAGGGTTTGCCCCCAAGACAGAGCCTTACCAATGAAGGCATAGGATATTACAGTGGTTGTCCTCAAATGCTCCATCATGCAGGAGGAACTGCATAGTATTTGGTGTGTGTGGGAGGGGTGGGTTTACAGCTGTATTCTTTTAATAAGGGGAGATGGAGAGAATGTGACACAGAGAGATTTTTATCCACAAATCCATCCCTTGAGCCTGGCTCAAACACAATTGAACCTGAAATGCCTTTGCATCCCTCCATTCAAGAGGGGTTGTACCCATTTCCCCAACGACGGAACCCCCTGATTTTACAAAGGTTCTGGGAGTCTCCAGATCACTTGGGAGGATCAAGGTTCTACTGTCTTTGGAGCCAGAGTTTTGTTTGGCTTCAATATGGGGTCAAAACCACAAACTTCTCCTCTGCTACTACCCCTAAATACAGTCTGATTGTTGTTGTTTTTTCCAGCCTCTTTTCTTTTGCACACACCACACAACCTGCCCCCAGTGACTGCAGAAGGAAAGGATGGGAGGCGACCGTTCATTTGAAGTTCATCCCAAACATAGCACAAAGACATCCAAATCTTGCTTCCCACAGCTGGCTGGCTGAGTACCGAGGCTTCACCAGGCAGACTGTGTTTGAGAAAGATACCAGCACAGTGGTCAGTCCAGGCTGGAGACTGAAGGGGGGAGAATGGGGAGTGGAAAAGGGTTGGGGATGGTGATAGGTTTGGCCTAATCTTTATCTTTCCAGTCAAAAGGCTGCAAGGCAAGCTTAAGGAAAGAGTATTTCTACGGGGGAACGAATGGCGTATGTACTGGGAAAAGCAGTGAAGGTTTGGGTAGTCTCAGACAAACAGGGATAGATGAGCCAGTTCCACTATAATAACTGGAGATGGGCCTACGCTGCAAAGCTGGGATCTGGCTCTGTTAGTTCCTAGAGATCTGGGGGTGTTCAGATCCAAGGGTTTGATTCCATCCATTTTAGGATCCAAACTCTCCCTTACTTCGCAGGTGTTGGGATCTGGGTTAGTTCAGAACAGCTTGTCTTAAGAGTTGATTGGAACCTTCATGCTTGGCCCAAATGGAGCCTTCATTGAAGTCTGATGAATGCTACCAATTGATTTTTCCTTCCATTTTTTGCTCCCCTTGGTGCTTTCTGGTTCGGTCCAGGACTAGGAGCAGCAGTGCCAACATACCACGCTTCATGGGCTGCTCTCATTACACATCAAGCCAGAGGGTAACAGGAACCAAAGGAAACCTTGCCAGGAAGCTTATGACAAAGGGCTCTCAGCCCATTTCTGCCAAAGAGGTTTAGAGATTTCGGATTAGCTTTGACTGCCTCTCTGAACATTGGGGTCCTAAACATTGGGGTCCCCCATCACTACAAACCAACTTCAGGACCCTCTGAGGAGGGACACCATAGATGAGACAGATTGGACAGGACTTGCCCATTGGACTTGGCTTAGCAGTGGCTCGTTTCTGCCGGGGTCACTGTGGGGTGGGGAGAAAATCTGAAATGCTGTAGAGAGGCAGGATGGTCCAGTGGTTAGGGCACAACCTAGGCCTGGGTTCAATTTCCTGCTTCACCACAGACTTCCTGTGTGACCTTGGGCAAGTCACTTAGTTTCTCTATGCCTCAGTGTCCTATCTGTAAAATGGGGATAATAGAACTGCTCTGCCTCACAAGCGTGTTTTGAGGATAAATACAGTAAAGATTGTGAGGGGTCAGATACTATGGTGATGGGAGCCACATAAATGTGATAGATAGATAACCCCCTTCACCCATAAATGGGGGATATATTTTAGCCTATAGACTTCCAACTCCTCCTCCTTCCAACTCCTTCTGTACTTTGTTGCCACCATGTGTCCTCCGCCCCTCCCCCGCAGTAATGCAACCGGATGTCTCCGAAACAAACAAGGCCACAAAAGGAAAATAAAAGACCATCTCCCCATGGCACTGAGCTCAGAGGCTCGGCACTAAACATCCGCTGGAAATCAGTCTGGAAAAACAATAAACTCCCTTCGAAGGCGTTACTCCACCAGGGAGTTACCCAGCAATCCAGAAACCAGACTGTCATTAGGCGGACATGGGAACAGCTGCATGGAAAGGAATTCTCTTCAGAAGGCTGCCTGACCTACGCTCACACAGAAGCTTGCTTTAAGGTCAATGCTTGCATGGCTTTGGCAGAGCTGCCCAACTAAGGCTAAAGAAGCCAATGGGTCTGAACTGGGTAAAATGTATGAGTGCAAAAGCCAGAGATGGACTGGAGTCTTGGGGCTAGAGTCTGCTCTCAGTTACATCAGTGTAAATCTGGACTTACTGACTACTCTGAATCCAACAGAGTCACTCAGGTTTGCACTGGCTTAATTGGGATGAGCTCATCTAGTCTATTCTTCTGCTGGGACATTATCTTTTATGATTGTTATCCATTCGTATTATGTTAGCACCTTAAAGGCTGCAGCTGAGGTCATAGCCCCATTGTGGTAGGCATTGTAAAAACACCTAATGAGAGACAGTCAACCCAAAGTGACTGCAACTGAAATAGACAAGACAGACCAAAGGAGGCAGAAAGATCTTATCTTCATTTTACAGTTGGGGAAACTGAGGCCGAGAGCGATGAATTGATTTGCCCAGTGCTAAATGGGAAATTTAGTGGTTGAGGTATGAATTGAACATTTGATTTTGTCCCGAACTGGAATGAAAACAAATATTTTTTAAATGGCCTTTGAAGCAGGATTTCCTAAAAATGTCAGTCTCAGAAAATGTTTGGTTTAGAATTCTGAAATGTTGTCTGGAATTTTAGTTTATGTGGGTTTTTTTTTCACGTTTATATTATTTTCACACTCTTGCATAGCGTGCCTGTAATAGGAGGGCATCACATGGCTCAGTCCATTACAGAAATGGGTGCTAATTGGGCAGCTCAGAGATGGATCCAACTCTTCCCTAGTTTGGGGTGTTCGGATCTGGGGTTAGATATCTGGGGGTTTTGTAATACATATCACAGAAGAGAAGAGTGAGGGGGGATTTGATAGCAGCCTTCAACTACCTGAAGGGGGGTTCCAAAGAGGATGGAGCTAGACTGTTCTCAGTGGTGGCAGATGACAGAACAAGGAGCAATGGTCTCAAGTTGCAGTGCGGGAGGTCTAGGTTGGATATTAGGAAACACTATTTCACTAGGAGGGTGGTGAACCCCTGGAATGGGTTACCTAGGGAGGTGGTGGAATCTCCATCCTTAGAGGTTTTTAAGTCCCAGCTTGACAAAGCCCTGGCTGGGATGATTTCATTGGGGATTGGTCCTGCTTTGAGCAGGGGGTTGGACTAGATACCTCCTGAGGTCTCTTCCAACCCTGATATTCTATGGTTCTATAATCACTACTGCTGTCATGTCATAACAGAATAGTTAGAATACCCTATTATTTTTATTTTATTTTCAAAATCATTAAAGAAATCATTCTTAGTACTGATTGAAGCATCTTCTCTTCTTGATAAAAGTGTTTTCTCTTTGGGTTGTAATGAGACAGCAAGACACTTTGACAGAATGTCAAAGACACTGTTCTGCAGTCTAATACCTGTCCCATCCTTTCTGCATAGTGACTGTTTGGGTCTGAGGAGATTGCATATACATACATATATATATTATAGGGCACGCATACCTTCTATCTAATC
Organism: Eretmochelys imbricata; assembly: GCF_965152235.1. NCBI lineage: Eukaryota > Metazoa > Chordata > Testudines > Cheloniidae > Eretmochelys > Eretmochelys imbricata. Next base: position 6,988,435 of record NC_135593.1, on the reverse strand, counting down.
TACTCTATCTATCACCTGCAATCTTCTTAGACCCAAAGACCCGCTATGTACCAAGGATGGGACAAGTATATTTATTATAAAGTTAATTTCATGCCCTTGCAAGGTGCCAGGTTGCTATCTCTGGGGAATGGAACCTTCTATTTATCCACAGAGCAGGTGGCAGTCATGAAACATCTGCTTTCAACCCACAAGCCCTGATTCAGCCAGTCTCTTCAGAAAGCTTGGAAACCTCTTAGAATCTGGCTCAAATTTTGGGTTTAAACCCCAGACTAAGCAAAGTCTACCTGGATTGCGGTTAGATGCACACACTTATGGTACTGCACCCCTATACACACAACTATTGTTTTACAATATAGCTTTGGTGTAAGAAGACTGCAACTCCTGCTAAAATAATTGAGAGTTGCACCTATTTACACAGGGCTTAACTTGGCCCAGCATAGCCTATAAACAGGAAAAGAGCATGGAAAACATTCCTACAGCTTTCCATTCGCCCATCTACTATGTGTGCTCTTTACCTATGGATAGAGGTGGGAGAAGATTCCTGATTGGAGCTGGGGCAATAAAGGAAATACATTTTGCTATTTATCTGCTCAAACTCAGCAACAAATGGTGATTTAGAAGCATCCATGACTCTTTCACAGTCACATTCTGTGAATGCTCATCCTTTCCCAATGCTCAAGAAAAGTGAATGTTTCATGCAAATATTCACCCTACCAGAATTGAAAATAATTTATCTGCTTGCAAAATTCACACTGCTCCCTTGAGTCAGACCTTGTCTATACACAGAAATGGTGCCAATTTCAGTAAATCGGTTTTAAATAATCATTTTTCTATTTTCCTAGTGGCAAGGAGCCCTAACCATGGACCAGCACACCATTGTGCTAGGCGCTGTACAAACACAGAACAAAAAGACAGTCCCTGCCCCCAGGGATTACAATCTAAGTATAAAACATGAAACAACAGATGGATACAGACAGATGGGGGAGCATATGGAAAAATCACTTCCTTTAGTTAAATAGGTGCACATTTTTTATGTAAGTGTCAGAGTGATTTGTATATTCATTTGTGACATTCACCCTTGGAATGTTATGTGGACCAACAACCATTTGCTGAAGAAAATTGCAAATGACTTTGGATAAATCTGATTATTTTGTGATCATCCAGCTATGGGGAGGTGGTGGAGGGGGTGGTGGGGGGAGTTCAAATCCATCAGTTCATTCAGCTCATTTTAGCTCATCTTACAAAATATGGGTGGGGTTTGCACTGATCTAACTGTGCTCCCTCTCCCATCAGTGGTAAAATTCCCATTGTTTTCAGTGGGAGCAGAGTTATACTAATGCTGAATGCTTTTGAAAATTCCATCCTAAATATCTGACTGCATTGCCTAACTGTGTTGCTGCACTGGCCAGACAGGAGACATCTCCAGCTCTCTGGAGATTATAAGAGTTATGCACCGTCAATTTGTAAGAAAATACACATTTGTCGGTCTCCCACACCTTGCTGTGCAGCACATTGTTCCTGATCAGTTTTCTACCTTTCATTTCTCAGTTTTTACATCCCCATGAAAGTTGTTCCAATCGAAGTCATAACCCTCTGAGCTCTGGAAGGTTGAAATCAGGGGAGGAAGAAAGGAATGCAAATGCAGTGGATAGAAAAGAAAATTGATGAGCTGGGATCATGTAGGATCTATCTACTTATCAGGCCTCTCATCATCACATCTGAGCTCCTCATAATGTATTTATCCTCAGGACACTTCCAGGATGTAGGTGTAACCCACACATCTCCTGGGTGTGGTGCTGTGTCCCATCAAGTGGCCCTAAAGCCACTTAGAAAGAGATTAATGAGTCTGCTGTACAGCCTTAGCTAACAGCCACATGGCTTTTAGCTCATGCATTTAGCTTCAGAGGTCCCAGGTTTGATCCTGCCTGCCAATAACTGGGGTCTATCAGCCTTACATACGGAAGTGTTATTATCCCTGTTTTATAAGCAGAGAGTGCTAAGGGATTTGCCTAGGGTCCTATAGGAAATCTGTGGCAGAGGAAGGACTTGAACCAAGGTCTCCCAAGTCCCAGACTACTGGGCTAACCACTGGATCACCCTTCCTCTCTGGGTAATGCTATAGCTCTTTTAAAAGAGTAGCCCATCCCTGTTTGGTAGCCCACTGCAGGACCTTACTAAAGCAAAATGGGCTATTAAAAGAAGAGCAGGCCCTCCCAGGTCCTGCTGGGGTAGGGCCGTGCTGCAGGGGACAGGACCAAAGAGGTTTAACAAAATCCTGCTACCTTTGAACACAGGGTTATTCACACCATGCCGGCTTTTGAGCAGCCATAGTCAGTGAATGTCTCTTTCGTACTTTCTCCTCCTTCAACAAAATTCCCAGCCGGATCCAGAAGAACACAGGACTTGCCAGCCTGGCTCACAGCCAGGTCAATATCCTGTCTCTGATGATGGTGCACACCAGTTCTTTGGAGGAAGGTGCAAGTACTCTAAAATGGAAAATTATGGAATAATCTCCCCATAACCCCATCACTTAGTAGTTGGCTTAGTCACTGAAGAAAGTCTGTCTTTTTAATCATATAGCCATGGATGTTCCTATTATCTATATAAATATGCAGATCTTTGTTGACTGCTGCTAAGTTCTTCCCCTAAGTGATATCTTGAGGCAGAGGGTTCCACAGGCTAATTTTGGTTGGTGTAAAACAATATTTCATGAGTTTAGTTTTGATTTATCTTTCACTCCCTTTTGTTCCTCCTCTTCCTCTCTCTCTCTTTTCTCCACTCTTTCCCTTTTTCCTCTCTCTTCCTCTTCCCCTCCATTTATCACCCAAGTGCATCGTGAGATGTTCAAAACTCACCACCGCCTGTTTCCCTCCTCCCCCCACCCCGCAAGAAAACATTGCACCAGCATCAGAGGGGCACTTACTTTCCCTGAGGTAGCTGAGGTGAGACAACAGAACTTCTGTGTTGTAAAGGGAGGTGGCTCGGAGGAAACCTTCTTTGTTCATTTTGCACAGTTCCTTGCCGTCCATGTTCTGGAAGAGGGATGTGTCAATCTCCATTAATCCATACTCCTTTATAGCCCACTCCAGCCACTGGCGCACGTGTTCCTGGGTCCACAAGGTGGGATCTGGCAGAAGAAGAGACAGCTGGTAAATATCATGCCCAAAGGGACAGCCTGTCATAGGAGTGTCATGCTATCAGTCAGTTAGCCCAGTAATAATGTTAGCAATAGAGCAGATTTCATCTACACATCTCAAAGGTGGGAAAGTATAATTAATTCTAGTTTACACATGGGGAAACTGAGGCACAGAGCAGCAAGGGACTCATCCCTAGTGAGATAATGAATTAATAGCAGAGCCAGGAGTAGCATCCAACTCACTAGGTTTGCACTCAGATGCACTATCTCCCGGGCCATCTTTGTAGTAGCTGATTTATGACTCACCTCTTTGAATAAAAAGCTCATCCCTTTGAAGAGATGCACTCGTCACACCGTCAGGTCCTTTTAAGCTGCACAGCTATAGCAGGGATATGGAAGTCACTCAGCCTGTCCTGAGTGCATTACAAATTCCTAATAGATGGCCTTTTAAACTTTGAGAAGGGTGGTTATTATGGTCAGCAAAGGGAGGCTGAAAAATTCTTGCCTAAACAGCTCTGTTAACCATGTATCTGAGTCACGTTTGCTGACTCAGCTGACAAACACAAGTTTTCAACCCCATTAGCTTTGCAAAACCAACATAGCTATTGGAGGGTGAGCTGGATTCTATAGTGTCTCGTGCATCGTTGTCAATTGTCAATTAAGGTCCAGTTGCGGAATTGTTATTAGTGGCAAAGATGGAAGAGGCGGATGGAATTCAGCTGGAGGTGTCAGCAACTATGTTGAGAGTTTGCTGTACCGGCAGTTACAAAAGGAAATCATCCTTTGAGTTTTAAGATGATGGGTTGGATCAAAAAGTCCCAGAGAGAATTAAACATGCCAAGCCTTGATACCGTTTATACAGAATCATTTTCAGAGACTGTCAGATTCTTCCTGTGCTATTTTTCTCATGTTCCCTCATCTGGAAATTTGAGCCACGAATTAGGTTCTCTTGCAAAATTACTTGAATTTAGGGAGTGGTCTTTGCCCAGACTCTGGGTCCTATCACCCTGGAATTTTGGATCTGGGCCTGTCCTTTACATCTGGCACCTCTCTCTATGAGGGACTCTATTCAAACGCTCAAGAACTTTGGCGGAGTTTGGCTGTAGACTAGAACTTGATTGCATGACCACACCTCGCCTGGCAATTCCTGCTTTTGATGAGACTGGAAGTATTCAGCATCACAGTTTCCTGCCACTTCCATTTCTGGTCCCTCCAGCCCTAGAATATCCAGAGATGTGGGGCACAAATCATGGCTGGGTGTTTTGCACAGTTTGGGGGATGGGATTGGCTGGCATCCCATGCCACCCAAGCATCCCCTTATACAGAGGGCATCATCTAGCAGCTGCATCTGCTGGGTTTCAGGGCTGCTTCGTACCAGAGTGAAATGGCAATGGAAAATCACTCCAGAAAATACTAAAAATAAATAGTGAGATTTACTTACCTACTTCTCAATAGCACCTGAGCTCTGTAAAACTGAATATTAACTACGTAAGTTACTATCCTTCACTGTTAATTTACTTTCTGCATTTCCTCTGAGTTTAGGCAATGAAAATACCCTGATCAGCTGCACTTCTGTTTCCATCCACTTTCTTGCCATTTCACTTTCAAGTTCTGGAGAAAGTTGGCCTTTCGGTTGTAAATATTGAAGGAGAATGTTTATTTAGTTAGTTTTGTAAGATCCCTACATTTAGGGCCCAGGGTGACCTGACAGAATTTGGGAAACATTCTTCTAAATCTCAGGCACGTTCATTAGCAATGTCGGGAGAAGATTCTAGAGAGTTCCTTTGGGTCATTTGTCTATGTTGATGCTGAAAACATGTCCTTTCCCGTCATTCTGCTTAGGTCATTTGCCTTTCTGAGGATAAAATTCACCCCATGCAGAGGCTTAACTGGGCTTAAATGGGACCTTGAGCACAGGGGTCAATCTTTTATTGGCTTTCCCTCTTTTACTGCATTCAGTTCAAGCATCTTGTCCTTATTCCAAACGGTAAACAAATGCACTGGAATTGTCATCTGTTCATGGTCAGTTCATGAACCGAAACCAGAGCTAAATTTGACAAATACACCTCTTTCTGCCGATAAATTGGAAAGAATTCAGAGAAGAGCCACGAGAATGCTTAAAGGATTGGGGAACATGCCTTACAATGATAGACTCCAGTAGCTCAATCTGTTTAGCTTAACAAAGAGAAGGTTAAGGGGTGACTTGATCATAGTTTATCAGTACGTGCATGGGGAACAGACTGGCAGAAAAAGGTCTAACAAATCCAGAAGCGAGACACATTCAGATTAGAAACAAGATGCAATTTTTTTAACACTGAGGACAATTAACCTTTGGAACAATTGACTAAAGATTGTGGTGGATTCTCCATCATGGGCCATTTTAAAATTAAGATTGGATTTTCTCTGGTTCAAACAGGAAATAACTCAGAAAAGTCCTGTGGCCTGTGTTACACAGGAGGTCAGTCTAGACGATCACAATGGTCCTTTTTGGCCTTGGAATCTATGAATCTATGAACAGTTCATTAGCTGCATCCTTCAGAACACAGGGGGAATCCTGGTCCCACTGAAATCAATGGAAGTTTTGCCAGTGACATCAATGGGGTGAGAACTTCACTAATACAGTTTCCTTCATAGGGAAGTTCCTATGCTAAAGTGCTTATACACAGAGAGTTTCCAAGCTATGCAGGGGAAAGATGCCCTCCCCTTCCAAGCATAAATTCTGCAGGTTCCCCACAGCAGTGATTCCCAAACCCCTGATCATCTGAATGGATTTCATATTCCCTGTTACATTTGGATAGGTACAGTTAGATATTGTATAAGGCCACACCGCTGCTTGGGAATTTTCCAACAGAATTGTTTTTTGATAGAAAATATTTTGAAATTTTCTGATTTTTCATTGGAAATATCAAAGCAAACTATTTCATTTTTAGTCAGTTCTACAATAAAGTGCATCTGCCTAAGGTGGTTTGAGCCTCATGGGAGATGTAGATCAGTGTTTCAGGTTCCCATTCAATTCTATGAGCTGGGCATCCTGGCCAGACTACATCACCCATGGTGCACCACAATTTCCCCTCTGACCAAGCTGCGTGGTGCATCATGAGATTCACATTGGTTCAAGACACTGAAACAAAATACTGGAGTTCCCCACAGGATGGAAAGCCCAATTTTTGCTTAGCTTTATACGGTTATTAATACAGAGAACTCAGCAGAGAACCGATAACTCTCCCCCACCCTCCCTGTTAAATCAAAGATGGACAGTGGCGGAAAGAGATTAGAACACGAATATTGTGTTGCCGACGGTACCTGCTGGGACGATGACTCTCCTCTCATTGGTGGTCATGTTTGGGGGAGGGCCATTCTTTTCATCCATGTAGGTGCTGTAACTCATCGGGTTGGACTCTGTCCCCGTGCCCACCAGTTTGCTGCATTTGTTAATGCTGCAGTCTACCGGCGACTCCCTGAAATGGGAAAGGAAGCAGATATCTCGTCAACATTGTCGTTGCTGACCCTTCCTCCCTGCTGAAGCAAAACGACAGGGGGTGTGTGTGGGGGTGTCACAGAAATGGCAGTGGAGGAGGAGCAAGTTGTAGGTGAGAAACAGGGGGAGCGTCTAGAGGGTACCTTGCACTTCTGTATCACCTGTCACGTGACAATCCCAGGTAATCTACACACCAGAAACCTCACAGCAGGAGCGTGTTAATTATTAATCTATTCAACCAAAGGATAAACTCAGGCATGTAGCATCCTGGTATTCAGGTGTGCTGAGCACCCCAAATTCCAGCTGGCATCAATGGCAGCTGCAGGTGCTTAGCACCTCTGAAAAATCAAGCTCCAAGTGCCTTGCTTGAGATCGTATAGTAAGTCAGTGGCAAAGCTGGGATCCCAATAGCCCAGATTCCAAGTCCTCTAGCCACTGGCTATGCTACCTCCCTATGAAAGTCTTCCCCTCCTCCCTTCACATGAAGCAGTGAGCTCCAGCCAATGTCACATTGAGTTACCCTTACTGGAAACGTCCTTCATTGCTTGATATCACGTTAATGTCTGCAGTAAAGCAGATACAACTTGGTGTTAGAAGCCCCCAGTTGGTTTGTCTCACCCACCAGTTGTGCGGTGTCATAACCTTGATGGTCAGCTCGTGGGAGACAAGAACTGTCTGTTGTTGGTTTGGTTGGTTGGGGGCTGTTTTTTTTACTGTGTGTCGCTCCAGCACCTAGCACAAGGCTTTCATCTTTGACTAGTACCTGTAAGTGATAAATAATAAGAAATACAACACTCCCTCCCCATTTTGTTATTAAAGGCCACAGAATGTCCACACTGGAAACACGGAGCTACAGAATGCTCCAGGAAGGTAATAAAAACGTGCTAATGATAATTTATATTATTGCAGTGCCTAGAGATTCGGGTCTCATCGCGCTAGGTGCTGTCCATGTAACCCACTGGCAAATGCGTGCTGCAGGTCCCCTTCTGTGCTGATCTGCAGAGGATATCTGTCCATTACAGCCACTAGCTAAGAAGCCTGAACTGCAGTAGCTCATGCTGTAGAGATTCCCCAGTTTAATTCTTGGTGTGTCAGGGATGGCAGCCACCACATATCTGCAGTCAGAGGCAGTCCCTGGCCGACGAGTTCACGAGGTAAATAGAGAAGAGGGAGTTGCCATCAGTTTACAGATGGGAACTGAGGCACAGTGAGATTAAGGCCCAGATTTTTAAAGGTATTTAGGCCCTGTGGTTCTCAGGGTTGCAGTGCCTAACTGATTTATGAACCTAAGTCTCATTTTCAAAAAGGATTTAGGCACTTCGGAGCCAAAATCTCATTAACAATCAATGACTTTTAGGGTTGGAGGTGCCAAAATCACTATTGAAAATAAGACAGAGGCTCCTAAATCAGCGAGGCTTTGAAATGCTGAGCACAAAAATGCTTAAATACCTTTAGAAATCAGGGCTTAAGTGTGTGGCTGAAGCAAGGGTTGAACCCGGATCCCCGTCCAGTGACTTATCCACATGACCATCCTTCCTCTTTACCAATAGTGCAAAGAAACACGCAAAGAAGTGCTTTGGGAGGAAGCTACTTACTGCAGGGTAAAGAACATGCCAGTGCATTCATCTCGTCCTGGGAGCCAGTTGGGAGGGTTTTCCAATATAGAACAGTAAATGAGTTTGTTTCTGAATCTAACGGAGGGTGGGGGAATTACTGAAGTTCAGTGATCATGACTGGGAGATAAATACTCCACTGAGAGATTCTAAGGCAGATGGTAATTTTTTCCTCATGTCTTGCTCGGGGAATGTGGCTTGAAAATGGAAATAAGATGTATAACTTACACATGTTTGAGTTTAAGGTTTTACTATTTCGCCTACTGTTTTTCCAGGCAGAGAACCAAAATCCACCTTCGGAGAGGCAAACTGCTGAAGGTTTAATGTCCCATGGCAGCCAGAGCAAGGTCTGAGCAAATGCTGGGATGTCAGGCTTTTCAGAGAGTCTGAGCACTTCCCACTCGCTGCAGAAATACTCGGTGTCGGGTGTTAAATGTTGCATGTACTGGGAGCAAGAACGGTCCTGTTTGAAGGAGACTAAAGGAGCATCCAGGCTTGAGCTTTAGGACCCAATCCAGTACAGTGCTGACGGGCTCTAGGAGGGCCTGGCATCCTCCACTCTCATCGGCTTCAATGGTTGTTGAGGGGGTTCCACATCTTTCAGCAACTGGACCTTTCAGCTCAGACTTTAATGGCCCATTTGATGGGCCTCATCCAAACCCCCAGATCCTCACACTCCCAGATTTGAGGAAATTTCAATTTCAGGTGAAATCCTTGCTCTCACTGATCTCAGCAGAGTCAGGATTTCACCCCTGGGATCTACCATACTTCTTACACAGCCTCTGTCACAGTGCTGTCTGGTTGGCCAGTATCCATATAATGGACTGACCCAAACCCCACAGTACTGTATTGCATTTCCCTTGGAAAACACTCCTCTCATAGAATCATAGAATATCAGGGTTGGAAGGGCCCTCAGAGGTCATCTAGTCCACCCCCCTGCTCAAAGCAGGACCAAGCCCCAATTTTTGCCCCAGATCCCTAAATGGCCCCCTCAAGGATTGAACTCACAACCCTGGGTTTAGCAGGCCAATGCTCAAACCACTGAGCTATCCCTCCCCCCAAAGTGGCGCTCTGACTTGAGCTTTTCTCTTGCAGATAATAGAGCAATAATATATACGTGTGTGTGTTCATATCTCTCTCTCCCAGATTTGCGCCTGTGAATATCTCTCTTAGAATCTAATCTGCATTAGATATAAACACATCCAGGTGCTTTTTAATAGAGTAAACCAACACTCCTACTTATGCTATCAGCTCCATAGAGAAGGGAGGGTTTCTTTATTCTCTTTGCAACATGCCATGCATGGCAATGATGCTGTATACCAGTGTATCATTAATAATGATGACAATGTTGTAAGATGGCTCCAAAGCATTTTCATTATGATTTTGCACCTGGCAAGCACAGACCTCTTCCCCAGCCAAAAGTCCAGCACTGTGGGGGCATTGTTGGTAGAAGCTATACATTTACCCAAGCTGGTATTTGGCAAAAGAACATAAACAACCCACCTTTTGAGAAAAATGCCATGAATTCATTAATGATTATAAGTGGGCAGGACCTTACTTTAATCACCACTCGCTGCACAGCACCCCTGAACACCATGCTGGACATTAGCTCAGTGACCAACCCAGTGTTCCCCAACCAAATCACATTTGCAACACCTGGATTTCCCGTGAAGGTCTCCCTCCAAGTATTGTCCCAGCCTGGCCTTTTCTAAGACAGGGAATTTGACATGATCCCAGCAGAAGGTGGTGTAGCTGCAAGCTACACAAAGAGGAATGCAGTAGAGAAGCAGGAGAGCCATTCCCAGTTAATAGTTTATTCACTGATCACAGCCCCATCCTTCGTTCACTAACTACCCATGAGCAGACTTAGATTTTTTATCAATTTGTTTGTAATTCAGAATTGTTTATGTGATTCTATTTCAGGCATTGGGTTGCTCCTTGGTTGTACCAGGAGTCTGGGGCTTCAAGCTTTCCAGTGGCTACACAATCCAGAATGAACGGTCTGGGCTATGCCCTGAGCAGGTGTAGATCAGCATCAGTCTGCTGAGTTCAGTGGAGCTAGGCCCATTTGTAGGAGTCCTTTTGTGGGCACTCACTATGGAAGGAGGGAGCCCAAAGAGCACGGGGCTGTGCGGATCCCAACACCCTTTGTCCCGACAGCAACGTTCGATTTCTGCTCCTTCCAAGAGGACATCGGGAGCTCAGTGTTTGGGGAAGTGTTAGGCTGGCCTCGCCAAAGCAGACAAGCAGCTACCCTGGCATTGACAAAGAGCTACTCTGTGCAACCTCACCCAGAGCTTCAGATATGTGGAAACAAAGCAACCACTGTACCAGGGCCTCTGTCTAGGAATCACCCTGAGCTTGAGCAACATAAGGGATTCCAGTGATTTCAGAAACTCACTCAGCAGGAGATTTCCACTTTTTTCTCTCCTTTTCCTCTCCCCTCTTAACTCTTCTCCCTTCTCTCCTGTTCCTACTTCTTTCATCTTTTTTTTTATTCCTCTCCCCACATTATGTCCTTTTGTCTCTTCTCCCCTCTCCTCCCTGTTATTCATCTTTCCTTCTCCTTCCCCTCCTGGAGGAAATGTTTGGGATTATGGTCTCTTCCCCAGCGTTCAAAAGTTCTGTCTGGAATCTGAAGGGGATCTTCCCACTACATTACACTCTCCTTGCACCCTTCTCATTCTCTCTTGGACTTGTATACCCTCTTTATATTTGTACAGCAGAGCCTGGATCATAATTGGTGTATCTGGCCACTGCGATAATGCAAATAAAATAATCAGAATACGAAGGTGTATAGAAAAAGGGCAAAGGATGAACAAGAAGGGACCAGAGAGAGAGGGAGAGTGCAGAGATGAAAGAAGAGTGATGTTAGACACAAGTGCATGAATGTTGACAAACCCCCCATTCTTACAGAGAAACAGAATGATAGGAAAAACACAAACCAATTCTCAAACACAGGTCCCTCACTTAGATTGTACTAATCCTGAATGTAGTGAGTCAAATGAGCACATCTCGTTATATCATCTCCGAATCCAAGAGCCTCAAGAATATTTGATCTCATAACACTCCTGTGCAGGACAGAAGAATTATCCTCATTCTAGGATCAGAAACTGAGTCACACCGCGATTAAGTGACTTGGCCAAAGTCACACAATGAGTCTGTGGCACAGGTGAGAACCAAACCCAAATCTCTAAAGCCCCAGAATCCTAAACACACTATGTAAACAGGCAGCTTGTGTGTTTAAATTCTCATTTGAACTAGAGCTGGTCTGAGCTCTAAAGTTTACAGCTAGAATTAGATTTGAATTTCCCTATAGTTGAAGAAGGGAAGCGGGAGCAGATACCAACAATATCACAAGATCAGGTGGTTGATGGGTCAAACCTATCAAGTTCAGATCCAAAGTTCCTTGTGATTTGGATCTAGTGGTAGAATTCAGGCCAATCTCTGGTTTATATGATGGACTGAAACACCCTAAGAAGAGATTCACTTTTGGAAAATGGCCTACACTGTGTGAGGGACAGAGGAAAAGGTGCATCAGGATAGATGGAAAATGGGCGATAGAAAAGAAACGGTGCATCAAAGTCAATGACAAAACACCCATTGACTTCAGTAGTGCGGGCTCAGAACCTAAGTCTGTTCCCTTATGGTGTGCTACTTAAGCAATATTTGCAGAACTAAAGGGGGTTCAAAAACGGGTGACAATAATGATCAAGGGCCTGGAAAAGCGCTTATATGAAGAGAGATGGAAAAGACTGGGATTGTTTAACTTAGCAAGCAGATGAGGAAGGGGACCTGATAATAGTATATAAAAGTCTTTTGCTTTTTAACACAACAACAACAAAGTAGTATGAAGAAACCACATGGGCACAGCGGGGTCCCGATAACAGTGTTTACTGACCATACCCAACATTTAAGGACTAGTTACATATACACCCAAGGCTCTGCAAGGCTTCTAAAACAGAACACAGTGAGCGCCCCTAGAAGGCTCACATACTAGTTAAAGGGAAACTGCTATTCATATACACTTCAGCGAAGAGAAAACAGGAAAAGTGTAATAAGTTCAGGGAGTCCTTTTGTTTTACTTAGAGACAATTTTGTGGCAACATTTATTATGCCATAAAATGAGCTGACTGAACCTTAATGATATTTTAATATTTCAGGGGATGTTTTCAAAGCATTGATTTGATCATTAGCCAAGCAAAACTCATTAACATCAGTGGGAATTACACAGCTAAATTCCTCCACACACATGCACATACCAAGCACTTGGACATTTTACCCCACTTTATTTATGTGATTAAATTGATACTATTGTCATGAAATTCAGAACTCGCATGTCGGAAAGGCCACCCTCTGCTCTCGGTTACAGTGATGTAATTCATGATAAATCACTAAAGACAGCAAGAGGTTTGGGATTTTTGTGTTATGGGTTATTATTTGTATTTAGAGCTAGTTTAAAAAACTGGGCTTTTTTGGTGATAATTTTGGTGACCAAATCCTTCCATTTTTCCCCCTCACTGAACTTCAAACTTTTCCATTGAAATTTGGAGCAGCTGATTGAAAAGCAGGATGCACGTTTCATGCAAAATTTCTGCAAAACACTCATCCTGGTTTTCGTTCATTGAAATTCAACATTTCAATGAACACTTTTGTTAAAAAAAAACAGCACCCAAATTTTGGAAAAAATTAACCAACTGTATTTGTATTCTGGCAGTGCCCAAAGGCCCCAGCTGAAATTGGGGTCCTTTGTGCTGTACAAATACATAGGAAGAGATCACCTCTTTCCCAACTTGCTTACAATCAAAACAGACCAAAGAGACAAAGAGGAGGAGAAAAGAAAGATTGTTTCCCCTAGTTACAGGTGGGGGGAACTGATGCTAGAACAAGGCATGTTAGAACAATGCACAGAGTGGTTTAATGGAGGGCTGGCTGGAAAACAATAATTCTGTTTTGCAAAATAATATCAAGGTTTCAAACATGTTTTCATTCTGCAGCAGAATGAAACAGAGACCTTTAGACATTTTTTTCCAGACTAGCCAGGGGTATGGCACTTGCATGTAATGTGGGAGACCCACATTGAAATCCAAGCTCTGAAGCAGGCAGAGAAGGCACTTGAACATGGCTCTCCCATGCCAGTACCCTAAACACTGAGCTAATGACTATTTGGGGTTGGGTCTCTGTCTTCCTCTCCGCTGCCACGAGATTCTGTCCTGGACCTGAGAAACATTTCAGTTCCACTACAAAAATTTTGACCAGTTCTAATTAAATGATTTACGCATTAAATCTGTGGAAGAACTAGAGATGGAACCCCCATTTCTTGAGTGACAAGTCAATGCTTTAACCACAAGTCCATCCTCCCTCCCTGATGTGTAAGGTGGTCTAAGAGGCTGAAGAATGTTACATTTTCCACATTGGCCTTTAACTGCTCCACATTCAGACATATTAACCACTGCAGAATACGACTATGCCAGCGGAGACTTGCCAGCTATGTGTGACGGCAAGCACATATTTTGTGGCTGCATAAATTGCACCCAGATTTGAAAATTTAGCTTGAAACTTTCCCAAAGGATCCATTTCCCAAATCCTGCAGTGGTATTTTGAGCCCGGTGTCTCGCCAAGAATATAGGTCTTGAGCTGCCACTGATTGAAAGTGTAATATATGCGATTACATAGATGCCAAATGTATGGGAAGCATTTCCAGCCCCTGTTTCGGAATGAACTGGGCAGATATGACTTGCATTGAAAAGCTTGTTCATCTTGCAATGGTCTTTGCAGGCTAAAAGGACCACTGAGGTTGTATTCTATCTGATGGGAGGATGGACATGCAGAGATCCTTCCCATAGATCCCTGATCTTCCGAGACCCCTGCTCCCATCCCACCTGCAACTCATCTCCTTAAACCGCACCAGTCGGGCCTGTCTCTAGTTGCTAAGAAAAGAAATAAAAGGGAAAGCTGGACATGGTCACTTACCCCCATCCAGCTCCCTCCACTGTCAGGAATCATATAGCTTAATAACTCCCTAGAGAATACAAGCCATTCTCCCGTCAAGCAGCAAATGCTATTGCGTCAAGCACAGGTGAAGCGCAGAATAAAGGCTGCTCTCTCTAACAAGGCAGCTGGAGCCTGGTAAGAGGGCGCACTTGAAAAACAAGAGAGAAAAAGGCAGTGACAGAGGGGTGGGAGGAAGGTTTTATTATTCAGTCCACAGTTCGAGTTCATCTGTATTGAGGCTGGCGTTCGCTGCTCAGATGGTGTGTCAGTTTTGGCAGGCAGCTGATGGGCGGAGCAGCGGGGTGACTGGAATGGCCCAAGCCATGACAATAAGCTGTGATGGAGACTGGGGGACAGGGCAAATCTCTCAGTCGTGAGTAGGTGGGTCTTCTGTCTAGTAGTGGACTGGGCCTCCAATCTCCTCAGTGGTTGTAAGCTCTCAGCTTAACACACCCTGCCCAAGATTTGGGTACCCCATGGAGAGGTATAAAGGGGTTCCTACCCCTCCTTATGCCCCTGTGGGTCATGTAGTCCAAGTCACCATCTAAGCCAACTCAGCCATCTCAGAACCTATCAGTGAACTAATCATAAGACAAAACAGTCAAACCTTCTGTCCAGCATAGTGCACAAATCTTCATCCCACATGAAGACATGTTTTTATGCCAGCTGCATGCTCCATACTGCCACTGTTTTGTTATGGGCTATGTGAACCTTGTTTCGGGTTGAGATAAAACCTCATTGAGATCGAGGGTGTACACTCACGCTTCAATTCACTGTAATGATGACCCCTACCTAAGACAAAAGAAGCACATGAACCCACACAGGAGCTTTTGCTGAGTATTGGTTTGGGCAAGGGTGTATGTGTAAGGAAAGGCAGAACAGACAAAAACCTGGGACAGACTGAGCGAGAGAGAGAGCCTGAAAGAGTGCGGAAAGCATGGTTTCTGACCCTGGAAGAAAACTGAGGAGAGGTTTTTGGGTTGGGTATGCAAGCTGACAAGAATGTTCTCGGTGCTGTAAGTTAAAGAAGCTCTTTCCTGCTATATGATTCCTTCTGCAGTCAGAGAAACAGGACTTTGTACATTCTTTGTAAATAAACAAAACTGCATCAAAGAAATACCTGACTACTACCAATTCCTCCTCCTAACTGGAACAACCTACTAGACCTCAAATTTTTTGGCTAGTCACTTGGGTCAAAAGGAGGAACAGTATATTATAAATTATATTTTAGGCTACAGTGGTAAGATTATGCTAACCTGCTTGCATTTGCCGGATCCATTCTATTGCTTCCATTCCTCTGGAAGGATGAGATTCCCCAGAACACACCTGCTATTCTATTTTTACTTTGCACTTGGGACTCCCATTCTGTATTCATAAACATTGGTGCAAAACTGGTCGGACGACCCTCTCCCCACCCCACCCCACCATCGGCAGGAAGGGACAAGCTTTCGAGCTTCACAGAGCTCTTCCTCAGGTCTGGAGAAAAACTCTCTGAATCTTGAAACCTTGTCCTTTCCACCAACAGAAGTTGGTCCAATACAAGGTATTATTTCACCTACCTTGTCTCTCTCATATCCTGAGACCAACATGGCTACAACAACACTGCAAACATATCTCTACTCTGCACTTACAGGGCAAACCCCACATACACGGCAGTACCAGATCTTCTACAGTTGCCTGTCCCCAGAGATTTAAAAGTGGTAGGCAGCAGGGCTTCCTGTTTCAAATGTAGTTCATTGTAAGGCTCTTCTTAGAAACCAAGGTTTTAAATCGAAATGAGCGAAAGGAAACATTTTGATTGACACAATTTGATTGTTCCCCCTGATTTTCAGTTTGTAAACATTTTGCGAGATTTCAATGTTTTATCCCAATTTGGGACAGGAAAATTTTTCAGAATATCTTTAAAATTCTCCTGGGACGGGACAACCACTTCCCGCCCACCTCTGACTGGACTGGCTGGAGTGTATGCAGGGTGGAGGGGCACCTAGAGTTGCTAGCCCATGCAGTTCTATAGCCATCCTGGCCAGCACTTCATTCCTGTGACTTCTTGATCATTATCATCACGGGGCACAACTATTGCCCAGGCTCTCTCTTTTTCACTGGTGGGACTTAAATGTTGTGATATTCCGCAAGACAGTGGAATTACGGCTTTTGATCACTGTACCTGGGGGAAAGTCACATATGACCAGAGCCTCAGTATTAAATCTTACCTGAAAGAGGCACCTCCAGCCGCAGCATGGCCTCTTGAGACATTGAGTGGAGACGGAGGGGAGAGCGCCTCCTACTGTATTGCCAACGCTGTCTCCGGCAGTACAGCATCCACTACCAGTGCTGGATTCAGTCCTGACCTACTGGGAGGGCACTGGAGTGTGCCGTCTACATCAGTGCCTGCAACACCGGGTCGGTCCTTGGGGGCCTCTAACCCCAGCCCTAACAATAGCTATGGAGATGCAAGTTGCAAAACTGCAAGGTTCCAATCCTGTCCCCATTTAAGGCCATGACAAAACTCCCCTTGATTCCAGCGGGAACCGGATCTGCCCCTAAGTGAAGGGATGGGTTTGTATGTACACAGGCATATGGGTAATGTACAGGAGATCACTTTTGCGAGCAAGGTTTCCCTGATATAGGAACATACCAGATGGGCAGACGCACGCCTTTCCTTACCTGGATCCGTTCATATGATCATATTCCCGCTTGACATTGACCCGGACCGGCTGATTGATCCACTCCTGCTGGGGAGGTAAAGGGTTGATTTTGTGTGGCTGGCCGTAGTCGGGGTTCCCTGAGGCCGTCATGTCCGGCTTGGGGAGGTGAGCGGCAGCACCGTACGTGGAATCGAAGAGGGACTGGTCGTCACTCACCACCGAAAGGGCCTCCTGAAGAGAAGAAACAAGAGCCCGGTGTCATGACTAAACCAGCAACTCCGATCACATTCTCCCTTTGAGTTGGCTGGCAGCTGCGAGTGCCCCACAGCTGCCAAGCCTTGCCTGAAAATGACATCTGCCAGCATCGCAGATTGAATCCAATTCTTTGGGGTCCATGAACCCTTATGCAAAACCAGTGGGTTCTTTTTCTGGTTACTCTGTGTCTGAGCAGGGCAGGAGCTGAGGTTAATTGGGTACAGTTAACTTAGGGAGCTGGGTACAGTACTCTCTTCACTGCTTGCTGCAAACTGTCCTTGAGAACCTTTTACCACCCCATTTTCAATCAGATCCCCAATTATCTGCCTGCCTGCCTCCAACTGCTCTCACTCCCGAAATAACCGAACAGCACTTACAATATAGATCATCTCTAATGTGTCATTTGAAAGTCTGTATAAATTTTCATGTATCTTTTTAAAAAGTTTTGTGCAGTGTTTCTATTTTGAGGTCACTGGTGAAGGAGTAGCTTTCATTAAGAGTCAGAGTGGAGGTGATTGTGGTGTGATGAAACATAAGTTAGTTCACATTCAAAGAGAATGATGTGTTTGTTATGTGGGAGAGATAGGACTCATGATGTACCTAGCTATTCGCTTCTAGAGCCACTTGAAAACCAGGAAATTATTTTCCTTTTTTTCCCTGCTGAAATTCAAAAATTTGACCAAAAGATTCTGACCATCAATTTCCTTGCATTTACATGCCTTATAAATGGTGCCTGCCAAGCTAAGAGAGACTGTGGCAAATTCCTGCCTCACCCAAAGCACATCTGACAAAGTCTGCATGCTCTTCATGTAGCTAAGTTAGCCGTGCATGTGCGAAGGCTGCTTGCTGGGCTGACAGCTGAACTGGGGACCTTCAGAGCTAAAAGCATAAGCTGCTATATAGCACAAGCTAAAAGCCAATGCTTTTCCAGCTGCAGATCTCAAAGCACTTAGCAAAGATGGATAAGCCTTTTTGGCCCTTAAGCACATGCTTTACTTTAAGCATGTGCTTTAAGTCCCCTTGAAATCAAGAAGTATTTGCCCTAATAGTTTTGCAAGTGGCTTCTACTGTTGCCATTATTACTATTTATTATTTGTGTTTCTGTAGCACCTAAGAGCCCCAGCCTGGGCAAGAAATCCATTAGGCCAGACACTGTACAAACACAGAACAAAGAGACAGTCCCTGGCCCAAGTGGCTTACCATCTAAGTATAAGACAAGAGACAACAGAGGGTTATATATATAAATGGGGGAGTGCAAGTAAACAATGAGATAATACCACCAGCATGATCAGCCATCGCTGACAGGGGTGCTGGAACAATTTGTATAGTGGGGGTGCTGAGAGTCATTGAACCAAATTGTAAACCCTATAGATGATGGAAACCACTTTAAACCAGGGGGTGTTGCAGCACCCCCAGCACCAACACCTATGATCACTGGGCAGCTCTCTCTGAGCTGAAATTAAAAGGAATCTGTGTAAAATTAAATACACACTTAATTTTCTAGCTGCCTTTACCAGGTAGGTTTGTATCTTCATACGGTGCCCCTTCGCTCATTGATTGTACTAATTTCAGAACACTTGGGGGATTGAAGATACCCCTCCAAAATACTTTCACAAGAACGGGTCAGATTTTTGCCAGAAATCTCCCCAGCAAGATTTGGGAATTCAGCCCTGGCCGACCCCAAACCCTGGTTTGTGTTAGGGATTCAAGCAGATGCATCTGTGGACGTTGTTAGTCCATTACGTATGCTGGAAATCCCCATTCCCGTCCCCTCGAGACCTTGCAAAGGCTTAATAAAACCAGTGACACTGCCAGTGTCTTTTTCTTAAAGCAAAGAGTAGGCCTTTTCATCGGCAGCGAGGATGTGGTTACTGGTCTAGTATCTGCTTTGCTGAAGCCAGGGTGTGTCAGACAGGGATTCTGAAATGACAAAGGCAGGAAGTAGCCTTCATTGGCCTCCTAGGCGCATCTCAACACAAAACTCTGGGGGTTTCCCTTTATAGCAGGAGGGCCGAGGTGAACCTTAAAGAGAACACCCAGTGCTCAGTTGCAGGCAAGAGTCGTGCGTGCCAAGGCCCAGGGTAAAGATGGTTGTAGCTGCTTAGCCCCATAATGTGAGCTGCTAAAGTCAAAGGGGATCTCGGTTGGCGGGATTCTGTGCCCTGTTACCAAATACACTTGGCAATGGATCTGGTTGGAAAATGAATTATTTTCCCCTCTTGGACACAAATGGGGAAATTTTTTTTGGCAATTTTCAGAAGAAAATTTTGATTTTTCATCAAAACACCTGGTTCTTTTTTTGGCCAAAACCCCCAAAATGTTCAGTTTGGGAGGAGGGGTTCAGTTTTCTGGCAAAAAATAAATTGAAAATTCGAGGAAAGCAGACACTTCCCATGAAAATTTTCATTTGGTCGGAAACTCAATTTTCTGTTGAAAAAACCATTTTGATGGAAAATTTGTGCCCAGGCCTATTCATCAGGCTAAGGAAAGGTCCAGCTGAGCTCAGCTCGGGCGTGGACTGATACGTTGGTTTGGATAGGACTAAATAATGGGGCAAGTCCACATTTCCTGCCATCGTAGATAATACCAGCTGGGGAGATTTATTTCCTAAGTGCAGCACATTCTGTGAATGAAGAAATGACTCTCCTGTACAGGGAGCTGGTAATGAACCAGAGTTCATTACCACAGATATCCATAACGATGTTCTTGCATGCATACAGTAGCTTCCTCCAGATGTTAGACACTTTACTGATTAAATGCATGGAGCCTAAGGACCCTACTTTCCCCTCAGTTGCAAGGCACAGAGGAGAACAAAGGTTTATGTGACAGCTGCCATTTTGGCTGCCAGACTGGGCACTGAACCAGGGACCTCCAAAGCAAAAATCACAAACTGCTAATGCAAGCCTCCCTTGATGCAGCTGTAAAACCCATCCTCTGTAGCTCAGACACAGCTGGGGACTTGTAACACAAGTTTTCTACTGGGTTACACATGCAAACACCAAACAAATATGGCTAGATGTGTAGGAGGAGAGCTAAGAGGCATGTCTCCCTCCTCCTCGCAGACCTTGCTGTGGCATCTCCATGCATCTAAGACTCAGCATAAATACAGAGGGGTGACCAGTGCCAGGGGATCTTTAACTTCCATGGACAGACTACAGTCACTCATCTTTTAAAAGTCTCATCTGACAGACCCAATACCTGGAACTCAATTCCACTTCCTTGGAAGAATACAGCTGGCCCAGCTGGATCTAAGCCTATAGTCCAAGGTCAAGGAAGGCTGATGCTTAGCTCATTCCCTCTGGATCAGTCCCTAAATGACTTCCCTAGCTATAAACATGTGGCTACATTCAATTCCTAGGAGCCTAACCTGATTGAGAAGAGTCTGGCTTCAGCTCTGGTTAATGAAGAGATCCACAGCTCAGATGGACACCAGCAAGTAAATGCTGCATCCTATTGGAATCTAGAGTTACATGGAGTCTGGGGTAGCTGGGCAATTGGGAAACCCCTGCGGAGTGTTAAGGGTGCTAACACAACCTAACTAATCAAGCCACAGCGGATTAGAGTTCTGACCCAAGCTCCCGCCTCCTGAGCTTTGTCCTTGACTGGCCAGACTGAGTCCGAGACAGGGGTCTTGTGTTTATTACTTGGGCATATACATTACATTATAGTGCCTCTGAGAATACGCTGGCTTCAGCTTTTCCAGTTTTTAAATCACATTCCCGGCATCATGCGGCCAGTTCCGTCTACAGCAGCTCAGAGTACATCACAGACACGTTCAGTTCCCTGCAAAAACCAGTCCCTGCCTTCTCAAGGCATCCCATGAGCCATACAGCTGCCTGCCCCAGAGGAAAGTCTATTGCTACTCCTTCTCCTGAAGTGGTCCTGTGTGGAGTTTGCAAAACACCATTGGATCCTGAAGAATGAATGGAGTTGCAGAAATGTCAGATGATTATTACCTTGTGTTCTTAGGAGGCAAAATCCACAGTCCTTTCTCAGACAAAACGTCTAGTGACTTTATATGAGAATTTTGCTTGAGACTGAGTGAAAATATCAGGATTTGATCCTATTGTGACTTTGATCCTGTGGCTCCAACAGTTCATTATGGATGAAGGCCAAGGTTTT
Source organism: Eretmochelys imbricata (assembly GCF_965152235.1). Lineage (NCBI taxonomy): Eukaryota > Metazoa > Chordata > Testudines > Cheloniidae > Eretmochelys > Eretmochelys imbricata. The sequence goes on along the minus strand of NC_135593.1, from coordinate 6,967,192 downwards.
CAAAAACATAGGTGCTTCCATTTTGGGGGTCTACAGTGGGAGACACGCTGGGCTTGATTTTACAAATTGTGGCGCACACAGAACTTCAGCTGCAGTGCGTGGAGCTGCTGGTATTCAGCATCTCTGAAAATGGTCTCTGGTTGGGCTTCCAAAATTTGGAATGGCCACTTTTGAAAATCTGGCTGCATGCCTATGTCTAGTTTATAGATTACAGAGAGAACAGGATGGCTCCAATGAGCAGCAATCTGTTTTAAGCCATCTCTTTCAAATACCCCCAAATTCACCCATACTATATTATCCACCTTGAATTTACCTCTCCTTGACAACCCACCTCTCCTTGATAAGAAATGTATGTTGGTGTCTTGGGTGGCTGATTCATACAGAGCATTGTTGTGAATAGTAACCATTCTTCAGCTGATGAAATGCAGCTGCTTCTGGGGTGAACCACAGCAGACATTGTGCACCCATGACACTAAGTAAGAGAAGAAGTAAAGGAGAGCTTCTCCCATTGAAAGGGAGATGTGTTTTGTTCGGTGGGCACCACCCATAGTTCTTTGTGCTACGAGAATTAGTATTATTCTTTCCCAGTGAATTGTGGGAGAACTTGTCTGTCCTTTGGGGTACATGGGGAGAACTGGGGGAAGGCATTGGAGGGCTATCAGCACTCAAATGATTTAGCCTGTGTCTTCACTGCAAAGTGGCCAGGTTCCAGCCTGAGTGAAAGCAGAAAGAGACACCTGAAGTCAGCCCCCAGCCAGGCCAGCTAGCCTGGTTTGAAGCAAACCAGATTCAGAGAGAGAGTTGTGTGTGTGTAGACAAGAGGGGGGCTAACAGCAGGATGTGAGTTAAGTTCTTAGTGAAGACAGGCCCCAACTGGGTGCTCATCTGAAAGTTCTAAGATCGACCCATCCAACTACACATCCTTGTATTTGAGGCCCCCAAAGCAGTGATGGTGCTTGGCTCGCAATGAGCCATTTGCACTGAAAGAGCTCACCTTGAGACAGGCTCTTGGCAGAATCAGCTCAAACCTTAAGAGGTTCGGCTTGGACAAAACCCCCAAATTCTGAAGCTTTGTCTTCCAATGTGACCCAAAGCTCGATGGCAAGGAAATTTCACAAGATGGTCAGGGTTTCCTGGCTTTGGCTGAGCTCCAACTGCCATGAGAACCAGAGACTGTGATGTGAAAGTAATCAGTGGTCTCACCCCCTGTATATGTCTACAATGAGGGCTCTCTCTAGGCCTCAGTGATGCACCTGCACTGAATATTGACTCCGTGCTCTGTACAGTCACTTTTCTGACCATAACCACATTTAAAAGGCGTTGCGAATGATCAAAGGTTCATCCTCCTGCCACAAAGGCTGACTTCATCAGAGAGAAAAATGCTGAACACAAACCACCGTGCAATGCACAGAAAGATTTCTTTGCTCTCCAGAGCAGGGAAATTGCAATCAAATGTTTTGCTTTCTTTTCCTCTGCAGTGTTAGGGATCACTCCTGAACTTCTTTGCAAAGGGCATATTACAGATCCATTCCCCTCCACCTGCCAGGGCCCAAATGTGGGATGCAAAGAAGCCAAAAATGAGGTGCCCACAGCAAATGACCTTGCACATGACTTGTAATTAACATAAAAACATCTATTCCTTAAATATAAACAACAGTTTCTGGAATTGCAGTTCTATGAATCAGCATTTCTGCTGCCAATAACTTATGCGAGTGAAAGTGAAATAGCATATGAGGGATGGAGACCGAGGTCAGTTTAAAATGCAGTAGAGATGAGCCCATAGTCAAACTTGAGTAAGTGGGGTCTAGTGGACAGGACACTGAGCTGGGAGTCAGGAAAGCTGGATACTATTCTCAACTCTGCCATTGACCTGCTGTGTGACCTTTGGCCACTCACTCCTCCTCTCCATGCCCTGTCTTCCTTCCCACTGTTTGTCTGGTCTATTCAGATGATGAGATCTTTGGGGCAGAGGCTGTCGCTCACAGTGTATGTATGTACCTAGCACAACGGGATCTCTTCAATACAAATCTCGAGGATCTGGACACCTCTGAACATTGGCAGTGTCTCAGATCAAAGCTTAGTTTCAGATCCCAAATGCCCCAATCTTTATAATGCACCAAACCAAAACCCAAATACCTGAGCCTTAGTGGGGTCCAAAATCATACCAGCCTCCCCCTCCCCTGCCCCCAAAACTCCTTACCTATTTTTAAAACCAAACCTAAGGTTACAAAGTATTTCCTGCCCAGGTGGGCAGAAGCAGGAGGTTTGGATGATTCACTGAAGGGCTGGAAGCTTATTGGAACTGGGCTTTCTTGAGCTTTCTCAACACTACTCCACCTCTGAGTGTGCTATGCAGGGAACCCACATAAGCCCTCCTGGAAAATGGCAATCATGGGTGTTTCATTGGTACAACCACAGTCCTAACTTTTGGCCTTCAGAGCCCCCTTTAAGGCATGCTTATTTAGCTGAGACTTTGCTTGACTGCAGTTAGAAGAAAGCAGCCATAGTGACGCAGGAATGAGAGCCCCAAGCTGGGAGTTGTTGGAGGTTTGATTCTCCGTTGCTTTGCACCGTGCGTGTAAAGTGGGTGTGAAGCCAGTCTGGCTTGGTAGCACTTTACACGAGGGCAGAATTAAGGCAATCCACAGCCCTAAGAACATCTTTTGATATATTTGAGCCCCTACTCCGCATGCCATAAGCTCTGTCCCTGCATTGTCTGGCCCCACGCCTCCTTGGGGACAGCAGCAGGTTTCAGAAGCGAGACAAATGGGGCAGTTCACACCTCTTGGAGCTATTGTTTCAGGCTCTCTGCAGACTCAGGCAGCTTGGTTAATGCTTCCAAGTTTTCCTTTGCATGCATGACAGCTAGGAACATTGTTTTTAAATGAAAGCTGACATTGTGCTATTATTACATAACTTCAGGAGCTCAGGCCCTACCCTATAGTATCTAGGCCACCATCTGGGCCCGTTTTACACTCACACTACACAAAGTGCAGGGCGATGGAGAATCAGGCACACAGGGTCTATTCTTGGCTCTACCATTGACTTGCTGCCCACTGTCTATTTACCAAATGCCTGACTGCGAGCCCCATACTTGCCCTGGGGAGAAGTTACTCACTAGAGCAGTCACAATGAAGCCTGGCACTTCTCCAGTGAGGAACTGCTCACTGGTAGAGTGAGGAGTTTGCAATCTGGCTCAAGTGTCTCAGGCGCTCTGTGCATCAGTTTCTCCATCTACACATGGGGGCTAATAATGCTTTCTCCCCTTTGTACAACACTTTGGGATCTACAACTGAACGTTTCTATTTTTATGGACATTTCCCTTGGCTCGTTTGCTTTGGCTTTGTAGAGGGATCTGTTTAAGATGCTTATACAATATATAAGCAGTAACTGATTTCCTGGCCCACTGAGATTAGATTAGCTCAATCGTAATTTTAAATTAAACGGCATCCAAAATATAAGATATTTTTAAAATGCTCGGGAGGTAGGCAAATATTTTTTGGCCCAACTTTCAAAGGCGCAGGACACCTGAAGCTCCCACCTGCCACTGATTTCTTGTAGGTGAGACTTGTAGGTGTTGAGCCCCTCTGAAGATCAGGTCCATTATTATTCACTATAGAGATGGAGAAAACCAGGCCCAGGGGGATTCAGTGACTTGCTCAAAGTCACATAGCTAGGCAATGACACAGCCAGGAATACAGCTCAGGAATTCCCAGCACTCAGGCTCATGCTCAAGCCACTAGATCACACTGCCTTTAGTTTTCGTTTCCATTATGAGAGGTACTCTTGAAATGACAGTGCTTACCCTGCGATAATCCCAAAATAAGACTCATTTCTTTACAGCTCAAAGAAAAGTGAACCTGGTAACTTGTGTAAGGAGGAAAAGCAAAGAGGACAGAAGATTGATACAAAGTCCAGAGGATTCTTAACAACAAGAATATCCTGAAATTAGGGCTCACACTAGAGCTGGTAAGATAATGGGGACATTTTTTCACAATCAGTTTTGGAAAAAAAAAAAGTGTTCCTTTTTTAGATCGGGCAATGTTTGAAATTCACCGTTTCACACCCCACCCTGCCCCAGCTCGAAGATGAGACACATTGGAAGGGAGGTCTGGATTCATCATACCTCCACATCCACTAAGGCCCTTAATCAAACAAACCCTCATAGATGCACTTAGCTCCTCCCAGTTCAGAATACCTCTTATGCACATGTTTAATTTAAACACATGCTTAGGGGACTTAAGTTAGGCACATGCTTAAATACTATCCTGAATTCTCAAATTGGGGCTCCATACTGCACACTGATAACTTGGAAACTGGCCTCTTTTGCAACAGCTGTGCTAACTTCTAAGAGAACTTAAACTTCTGAGCTGTCGAGATATGCTATTAACCATTGAATAACCATTTATCAGTTGCTACATAGAATCCATCTATCCCCACATAAACCTCATCTAGTGGGCTATACTGACAGCCATATGTCTGTGCTGTTACTATACTCCTGGGCTCTTTTAAATCCATGATCCAGGGTTGCTCCGGCGTAAAATTCATCCGCAAAATGTTGTGGGGATAAACACTGTATGCTGAATATTTGGGGTGAAACCCTAGCCCCACTGAAGTCATTAGTAGTTTTGCCATCGACTGGAACAGGGCCAGGATTCACCCTTGAAGGCTAATCCAAATGGAACTGTCATGTGCTGACAGATTCACCTATGCTGCCAAATTATTGCAAGTTACTCTATCTACACACACATTTCATTTACATTACTTATATCACCACTGAATTGGCCCTCTGTCCCTGGGAACTCACGCACACACTACCCTAGAGGTGTACATTCACCTTCCTTTTGGGTTATTTTTTCCTTACCCTTGTGAAATAATTGTATGATTTCCTTTAAGCATCTGTATTAGTCAACAGAGGCTCATGGATATGAATATGCGCACACACACTTTGGTAAATATTATTTTAGCATTTTTATGGGCTGTCCTGCTGAAGACTCTTAAAGGATTGCCAGATGGTTTCCTAGAAAACCTAAAGGTCTCTCCTGAAGTAAGATGTTCCTCCACACAAACCTTGAAGTGACCTCTGCTTTGTCCTGAAACACCCCCTGTCTACCCGTATGCCCTCTTTAGAAGCAGAGCTTGCTTTCCATTCCAAAATTTGGATCAGCGGCCTGCAGCATGAACCAACGTTCAGCACAGAATAATCATCAATTCCCAGTCCTAAGACTTCTGTTTGTCCAGTGACTAGGAAAGGAAAACTTCATCTGGAGAAGCTAAGAAGTACCTCAAACTACCCCTCTCAATGCAAACTGAAACTTTGGCTCATATAAATTCAGTTAACTTTCAAGTTAATCATTTTATTCTTTTGTGGCAGCTTCCACATTTTTATCTGGACTGGAAGTATAAAGCATCTCTGGTGATATTTTCAGCCAGACTAGAAACTGAGGCTATCGATCGATCTATCATATTCCCTAGCATGCTCTCATTTTGTTTTCTGTGATACTTCCAGTCTGAATTGGTGTTTTTAGACAGTAGCAGAGGGAAAGGAAAGTTGTCGTGAGAGAGCACAGTGGCAGTGTGTGTGTGTGTGTGTGTCCCCTCTATAACATGCTGCATCAGAAAGGACAGGAGAGACCTGATTGTAGCAGACCAGCTTAGCAGAAGTTTAAAGGCACGATAGTTAAAAACCAAAATCATAGCCATTGGATAGCTCTGAACATCACAACTCTCACCTTGGTTGCTAAGAGCCAAAGTTTCAGAGATCTGACAAATACATCTGTTCTCAGAAGATTTCAAGCTTGGGGATTTTCAGACCCAAGAAGTTTGTGTAGCTCAGAGACGCATTAAAATGAGGGGGCTTCTCCAAACTGAAGCTCTGACCCATCACATCCATTCATCATTTCGCTGTGATACCATTGTCCCAGTTACATTCACAAACACTGTGATTGTATCCTGTTTTGTTCTCTGACACCGTTCCCATCACAATTGCAGGAAGCCCATCAGGAAATGTTCTCCGGGTGCTGTTATGTTTCCATCCACAAAAACCAAAATGTGCACGTTCAGCCCCAGATGACTTATTCCAGACTAAGGAAAAACAACGGCATGAAAGAATCAAAGTAAAGTCTCCAGGAGAGAGCACAGTGTGTGTCTCCTCCAGAAACAGGTGGCAGCAACTCTGAGAACTGCTGACCTCTACCTACGTGAGGAGTGCTTAGAAATGTAAAGGAAAGAAAAGGCATGGCAATCAGCCATATACAGCACAGGTTACTAATCAGATTTTCAGGTCCTATCCCTTTATGGCAAGCAGAGGGTGCCTTAGAGAAGACAGCTATTAGACCCAGGACCTGTTCAGATCAAGGTAGGTTCAACAGATGGCTCCAAGGCCTGAACTGGTTTGGGATTTCACACATCCAAGGGTTTGGGCTTTTTGCCTTTAAAGTTATGGCATGGCCCATGTGTGACATTTGGATGCAGATCAATGTTCAGATTTTGAGTACCTGTGATGTTCAGCATGTGTTTGGATCCAGCCTTTCAATCCAGACCCATCCCTAGCCAGTGTCTCTCTTTGGATGAGATGGGAAGTGAAGGGGCACCAAACAGCAAAGGCTACACCTGCCAGTGTTCCATTATCTACTGCATTGCTGGTAACAGCAGTCATTTTGGATCATCTGTTGACTCCACGCATGGAGAGCGGTGGTTTAAGTCAGAAAGGATCAGCTGCCCATCGTTAATGGCTGTTAGCATTAGACTCTGCAATGGAGGAACCACTAGAAGCTGGCACAATGGTTGCTGGTGCTTATTCTCAAGCTACGCAATGCAAAGTATGGAAATAGGAGAAAGTGGGGATGGTTCAGGGCTTGTGGGAATGTGCTGTCCCCTAGTTCCATGCTGCACATTATCCGTCTTGATATATTCATTAGCTGCAGTAAGCTGAAATGCAGTCTTAATGCATGCAAGTGTGTGTTCAAATGATGTCTGCTGCCCAGACCTCACCTGCCTTCTAACCAGTCCAGGAACCCTTCCTCAATGGGATAGAAAACACCGAAGGCTGGGATTTTCAACAGAGCTTAAGGGAGTTAGGTGCCCATTCATGTTTGATGGGAATTGGGTGCCTCACTCTCTTGGATCACTTTGAAGTTCCAGCCTTAACCTTGACAAAGTATCTTGGCTGGAAAAGGGACCAGCCAGCCAACGAGCTCAGTTAGCAACACAATCTGCTGACTTCGGCAGCCCTAGTTTCCTATTCCTGCTGGAGACGTGCCGAACTGAAGTGCCTGGGAAGGGCTGAGCGGCAACCACCATATCTGTTAGCACACACATGCACCCTGTGCAAGGGTTTATCCACACACAAACGTGCGTGGGACAACTCCCTCCCAACTTGAGCTAAATCACTGTAAGTCATTTCTAAACCCATTTAGGGATGTCCACACCGGCGTTTGCACCAGATAAACTAATCCAGTTTAACTAAACTAGGTGCAAGTGTGTGTATAGAAAAGAGCTAAGATACTGGATCAGCCAGGAAAGGGCTCACAAAAGCAACATATCAAATGTGTATGCTAACATGTGAATGGTGAGCTCACTCATCCATGACCCAGATAACATCACCTGACCCCCATGGCCTGTCACATTGATCCCCTAGATAAACTCTGCTTTCTGGATAGTGTAACATTTTGCTCCTGCTTTCTCTGTCTCTCACTTGCTCTTCCTCAATCACTCCATCATTCTGCATTCCCTGCTTTCATTACGATCTTGCTCCCTTCTTTATTTGTTGCCCTTTTCTCTGCTCTTCTTCATTCTCCCTCATTTTTTGGCTCTTATTCTTGCTTTCATTCTTTTCTCTCATTTCTCTTTCATGCGTAGTCTCTGGTTCATTATCGTTTTTGCTCCTCTATGTATATTTACACATGGACCATAACTGACAAAAGTCCCTGCTCTTCCACAGAAGTCCTGTGTGACCTTGAGCATATCACTTAGCCTCTCTGTGCCTCAGTTCCCAGTCTGCAAAATGGGACAATAGCACGGCCCTGCCTTGCGGGGGTGTTGTGTGGATAAATCTGTTAAGTACTGTGAGGTGCTCAGATACCACGATGGTGAGGTCAGGTAAGTACCTAAGGTATCTCAGATAGATAGGTGGATGTCTAAAACTGGATGTTCCAATGGGCACTTAGATGCACCATTACTAGTTTTCACACCCCCTATAGCCCATCTGCAAATGTGAATGTGGGCTTCCTGAACAGACTCAGAGAAACGATGGTCTTGTGCTGATGGCACTGGGCCGGGCTCTGTATTCCCTTCCCAGCACTGCCGAAGACTTCCTGTATGACCTTGGGTGAATTACTCAATCTCTTTGTGACACACTTGCCCATCTGTAAAATGGGGATAACAATCTTTCCTTCCTCCCCTCCACCCTTTGTTGGTCTTGTCTGTTTAGACTGTGAGTTCCACAGCGCCAGGGCTGTCTCTTATTCAGCAGCTGTAGGGTTCCATTGCTGTGTCTAATTCTAATGGCCTTTAACAATCGGCAAATGATCCTTTCTGACTTGAACCAGTGCTCTCCATTCATGAAGTCAACAGAGGATCCAAAATGGTCGCTTCCACCAGCAGTGCAGTTGATAATTGAACATTTTCTAGGTGCGACAGTGACGCAAACAATAAAACCTATGAGCCTGTTTTCCACACTTCAGGATCCTCTGCATTTTCACCAGTCTCTCCCTTTCTAGCCCTCACCCAATGATCGTGGCAGCCAAAGCTGGACGTTCCTTCCTCCAGGAGGGAAGGCAAGGGCTGATGTCAACGCTGCCCATCAGGGGAGTTTATGAAAGCCTTGCATTGATGCCCTCTGCAGCATGCCCGGCCTCTGTTGGCTCCTTGTCTAGTTCTCAACTGGTCTCCCCAGCTTGGCAGTGCAATTGAAAGTGGCTGCCCAACTGGGATGGCATTCATCTGTGTTTTCCTTGCACGCCTGCCCCAGCCCCGGTGGCTCCACTGATGAGCTTGTCTCTGCATACGCCTATAGGAAAAGCAGCGATTTTGTGAGCTAGCCTGCTCAGGGCATTCCAAGCAAAACAGCTCGGCAGGATTATACCAAGATATTTTCTTTGTCAATCTCAATTGAGAGATTTGAACAGGAAAACCTGGCTTAAACCACTGAACGTTCCCAGGGATTTTTGATGGATCTAATTTCTCTACAAAGAGCCATTACTGTTCTAATCTGCAAGTAACAAGCAGGTACTAGCATGGCTCAGTGTGCTGCATGGTTTCTGTAGGACAGAAGGTTAGGGGTTCAAATCCCACCCTAGGTCTTGGGCTATGACCCAAAGCCAACACTGCAATACAAAAGGGGATTGACAGAAGTGACTAACTTACTTCCTAGTGAGTGCCCAGAGATTCCCATGGCACCTCCAGGAAGGACAGAACCTCATATCCTGACAAACACTGTGTCAATAAAACAGCTTCTAACATCCAGCGCTATCTATGAGCACCTGCTCATAATACATAATACATAAGTGTTGTTAGAGCCCTTAACTGTGGCTGGGTTTACACTCCGAAGCTATGTCAGCCAGCGGCGTGAAAAGAAAACACACACACACACACACTCTAGCGGTGCGTCAAAACTTCCCGTGTAGCTGCAGCTATGCTGACAGAAGAGTGCTCCTGTTGCCAGAACGAGGGCCACTCTGTGCTAGAGAAGAGGTATGTCAGCTGTAGTACGACCAGTGCAGATGCTCTAGGCCGACGAGAGGGAGCTCTCCTTCCTCCCCCGGCAGCAGCAGCTGTGTTGGCGGGAGAGCATCTCTCACTGACAGAGCGCCGTCCACACTGGTGCTTAGGCCAGTGTAACTTATGTTGCTCAGGGCGTGGCTTTTCCATCGCCCGGCATGACTTAAGTTACACTGAAGTAAGCGCCGGTGTGTACAGGCCCGTAGCGTCATGCAGGGAGGTGATGTTAATGGGATGACAGAAAAACTCCTTCTGTTGGCATAAGCACTATCTATAGACTAGTGGAGACTAGTGTACTGGCAAAACATTCGTCATATAGGCAAGACCTCTCTGGCTGGGAATATAGGGCCAAATCCACCTCTGCTGTAAATCTTCTGAGGTCAGTTAAAGAATATGCTAGAAATGTAGAGCTGGAAGGGACCATGAGAAGTCATCTAGTCCAGACTCCTGCACTGAGGCAAGATCAAGTCAGCCTAGACCATCCCTGACAAAAGTCTGTTCAGACTGTTCTTAAGAACCTCCAGTGATGGGGATTCCACAACCTCCCTTGGAAGCCTATTCCAGAGCTTAACTACCCTTCTAGTTTGAAAGTTTTTCCTAATATCTAACCCAAATCTTCCTCGCTGCAGATTAAGCCCCTTACTTCTTGTCCTACCTTCAGTGGACATGGAGAACAACTGATGACCATCTTCTTTCTAACACCCCTTAACATATTTAACGACTGCTATTAGGTCCATCCTCAGTCTAATTTTCTCAAGACTAAACTTGCCCAGTTTTTTAACCTTTCCTCATAGATCAGATTTGCTAAACCATTTATCATTTTTTTGCTCTCCTCTGCACTTTCTCCAATTTGTCCACATCTTCCTTAAAGTGTGGCACCCAGAACTGGACACAGTACTCCAGCTGAGGCCTCACTAGGGCAAGTAGAACAGGACAATTGCCTGTTATGTCTTACATGCCACAGTGCCGTTAATACACGCCAGAATAATATTAGCATTTTTCTCAGCTGCATCACACTGTTGACTCATATTCAGTTTGTGATCCACTATAACCTTCAGGTCCTTTCAGCAGTACAACCACCTAGCCAGTTATTCCCCATTTTGTAGCTGTGCATTTGATTTTTCCTTCCTAAGTGAAGTACTTTGCACTTGTCTTTATTGAATTTCATCTTCTTGATTTCAGACCAACTCTCCAATTTGTCAAGGTAGTTTTGAATTCTAATCCTGTTCTCCAAACAGGTTGTAACCCCTCCTAGCTTGGCGTCATCTGCAAATTTTCTAAGTGTACTCTCCACTCCATTAGCCAAGGCATAAAGGAAAATATTGAATAGCACTGGACCAAAGCTTGACCCCTATGGGTCACCTCCCAGTCTGAAAATGAACCATTGATAACTACTGTTTGAATATGATCTTTCAACCAGTTTTGCATCCGCCTGCTAGTAATTACATCTAGACCACATTTCCCTACTTTAACTATGAGAATGTTTCGTGGGACTGTTAAATGCCTCACTAAAATCAAGATATAGCACGTCTGTTTCTTCCCCGCTATCCACTATCACCCACTGTCCAATTGTTGGAGCAGGGGGGTTGGGAATCAGCAGACCTGGGTTCTATTTTGAACTGCATCACCCTAGCCAAGTCATTTAATGTCTCCATGAGTCAGTTTCCCTGTACGTGCTATGCACTCCTCCCAAGGGTGTGCTGATCCTTAACAATTGTGAGGAACTCTGAGATCCTTGGCAGAAACCAGTCACAGAAATGCAAAGCGTTATCCTCAAAGCACGGCTGCTTGATAAAACCAAACTTGATTCTGGTTGAGTGCTGGGCAACGGACTTGCAAAAACCCTCTTATCAGCTACCGTTGACAGTGATATGTGTGAGCCTGTTGGCTTTATCGGCCCTGTACAGAGAAAAGCCCCGATTCGAGGCTCAGATAGATGGCATCTCATTGCTGCGTTCTCAAAAAAATTAAAAAAAAAAAAAATCCTTTCTCACGGCTTGTTTTCCACACAAGCAATAGCCAATAGATTTTTCCAACCCAGCCCCTGCTCTCCAATCCACAGTGATGCAGGCCTGAGTATCAGGGATCTTACATGAGCTCATGGCGAGCACTTCCAAACCTTTCACTCCGGGCAAAGCATGAGAGAGTCGAGCACAGGCAAGGGCAAGGAGCCAGGAGCATTTGGGCTCAAATCCCCCTGCTGATACTGACTCATATTTATGGCTTTAACGTATGTCTTGCCTGTAAGACGATGGTGTGAATGTAGGATAGATGGGCACACCTGTGCTAGCTTGAATCTAGCTAATGACAGTAGTGAAAACCCAGCCGTAAAGGCTTGTACTTGGGCAAGCAACCAGAGGACAAGTCTACCAGGGATCCTGGGTAGATACTTGGGTTGCTAGGATGTGATGAAATGTCTTTGTGGGTGTCGTTACCCATGCTAGCTAGATGTGAGCTAGCAGAGCTAGCTTGCTACAATTGCATCTTGCAGTCAAGACCTACAGTAAGGCACTTAACCTCCAAATCTCAGGATAGGCATCTGGAGAAGAAGAGGAGGAGGAGTGAAATGCTTTGGTCTAACTAAAGCCTTTGGGCTCAATACAGGGGTATCTGGGTAATGTTTAATGGATTGTGATATAGAGGTCAGACTAGATGGTTCCTTGTGCCCTTGAACTCTACAAAACTATGAAATGAGGATGATGATGGTGGGCTCAATGTTGGCCTAGCTGCTCTCAGTGAAGTCAGTAGTAAAGCTCCTGTTGACTCAGGTGGCCAACACTGAGAGCTGCTGAAGATCCCATGTGTAGTACTTAACTCCAGGGATGTGGTGAGGATCGGTAATTGTTGCTTGATAACTGCTAAGGTGTAAGCAGCCGGGATCCTTGTTTTCATGAGGATGTCTCTAAGATCCAGAGGAACAAAGAAAATATGTCAGCAGTACTTTGCTCTTTTACAGTGTCTTTCACCTGAGGATCTCAAAGCACCTTACAAATGTGGCTAAGCATTGTTATCCCTATTTCACGGGTGGGGGAGAGGGAAGGGATTGAGGCACATTGGCAAAGTGTCTTCCCAAAGGTCACCCAGTAGGTCTGTAGCAAAACTGAAAATAGAACCCAAGAATCCTGCTCAGACCAATGTCTGCTCTGCCTCTAGAAAGGAGGGCTGTCTCTGACAGCAATGGCTTGTGAAGTTTTCTGAGGGTGATTGCAGCTCAGTTTTCCTCTCCTCAAGTATTTGCTGAGGAGGTTCATGGACTCAGACCATGCTAATAGAAATAAGAAGCAGGCCAGTTGGTGCAGCTCCATGTTCTCAGCAGAGCTGCTATGCTCCATGTTATCTGTGACATGGCTAGTCCCCCAAGCAGTGTTGAAAAGCCCTTTCTCAGATGCAATTTGAGGAGGTTTCTTTCTCAGATGCAGCATCAGCACTGCAGCTCTGGTAGGAAAGGGAGGCTGTTAGCTAAACCCTTTGTTTTATTCCATAGCAGGGTGATAGTCTAGTATGGGGTCCTTTTTACGGGGCAGGCAGGACAGGACTGCTCCCCACACCTCTTCTGGAACAGCGCTCTGCTCCCTCAGCAAGAGGGAAACCTGTCAAAAATGGCTTAACGATCTTCTAATATTTCCATGCAATTAAAGGCACATCTGTCTCGCAGACCCCCGTCCTCCTTCACTAATGCACAGACATGAACTAAACAGTCTGTCTTGTCGATTCGCAGGCTAACAAAGGGGCCTATTCATAACATGGGCACTGTGGCCGTGTTGTGTGTGTGTGCAGTGAAATAGAGTTTGCACTTGGAGAATAACCTGTGTTGGGAGCTAGCAAGAGATTTCTGCTCTAATAAATCAATCAGCTTTACCGGCCAATAAAACAGGCCCCCTCCTAATTCTGACTGAGCCAAGCCACCCTTAAAGAGAGGCAGCTATATTCACCATGACTCTGCTAAAGTGGGAATTCCTTGTAAGTAACTATTAAGTCACATATGAGGCTGGAGAAAATGTGTATTGGTTTCACTGGGATTTTAAAGCAGCAGAAAAGAATCAGGTGCCTAAATCCCATTGATATGGGTGCCTAACTCTCTTAGGCACCTTTGAAAATAGCCTCAATCCCACTCCCTAAGCAGTCAATACCTATTGACTTTAACAGTAGCAGGGTCGGGCCACCAGAGAGGAAGATGGCTCTGATCCAGCATTCCTTGTGCCTGCCCAACTCCCATTTGTAGATTCCAAGGCCAGAAGGGACCATTGTGATCATCTAGTCTGACCCCCGGCATAGAACATCACCCAGTAATTTTTGCATTAAGCTCAGAACTTTTGTTTCAGCTGGACCTTGAAGAAAAGTGGGAGCGTCACCCATGCAAGGACTACAAGTATTGGGCTCTAACTTGCCAGTGAGATTAGGAGCATCTTTCACCTCTAGGAAACACAGTGTCACCATTTTCACGGTCGCAACTAGCAACAGCATCTTGTCAAGAGTTTTGGGGCATAACGAAAGGCAGTTTGGTCATCATCAGAAAACTAGAATTGTGCCACCAGGAAGTGTTTTTTCTGGGAAAATGCTTGGATTCCTTTCCAGATTATACACATTTTTTTAAAATGGCTGAACTCCTCCCCCCTTTCTCCCGCCAGATGGAATTTCACTGCATAACTACGCATGTTGCTCCTGGAAAGGGTGACATTTTACCCATGTTCCAATTCTTTGCCAAAATATCTGGTTTTGTGTGTGAACATTATCATGGTGGCCAATTGCGGTTTTGCACTAGTTGCAATTAAGGCTGATTCCAGGCCCATCAAAGTCAAGGGGATGCTTTCTTTTGGCTGCCATGTGCTCTGCATTAGTTCCTTAGTAATAATCTCCCTGTTTTATGTATTTATAGGGCCCCCCATTGCCTAACGTTGCAGTGCCTCACCAGCTTTAATGGATTTATGCTTTCAACACCCCAGGGGAGTAGGAGAGTGCTATAATCCCAGATAGAGACCGGAGTGTCAGGAATCGAGGCCGACAGCAGAGCCAGTCTCTGGGCAACCTAGCGAGCACAGCTGGTCTGTAGTAGGCTGCCTGAGCGGCTCGGGTGCCTGATTAGTGGGAAGAGTCAGCAGACCGGCTCTTAAACACAGCAGCAGTTCAGGGGCTGCTCAAAGCATTTGCCCAGGTCCCACAAGAGAACAAAGAGAACCCCCTGGAGGAGAAAGCTGGCTGCAGTCTGCTCCATTGGGTACCAGTCACAGACTGGCCTGAATTAGAGGAAAATGATTCCGCTGATCAGTGTCTAGCCAGCTGGCCATCAATACAGCCTAGCATCAATTTGCCTGCCAACCTGAATAACAGCAGCCCCTACACTCCACCCTTGTCCTCCAAATCCCCGTGAAATGGACCTTTCCGTGGCCAACCCCACAGTATTTTGGAACCGGCTCAAAACAGCCTCCAGGTGTCTCAAGTGTTTTGTCTGCATCTGAAAGTTTATTGTGGGTTTGCAAGGCATCAAGAACGCTGCTGAGACTGAGTAAGGAATGTGAGTATTATAATAATTATTATTGTTACTATCGAGGCTGACTAGACCACTGGGCTGGGACTCAGGAGATCTGGGTTCTAATCCCAGTCTGCTGCTGGGTGACCTTGGGTCAGTCACTTCCTAAGCACATAAGAATGGTCACACCAATGGTCCATCTAGCCCAGTATCCTGTATGCTGACAGTGGCAAGTGCCAGGTGCTTCAGAGGGAATGAACAGAACAGGGCAATTATTAAGGGATCCATCCCCTGTCGGCCATTCCCAGCTTCTGGCAAAGAGAGGCTAGGGACACCCATAGCATGGTTTTGCATCCCTGCCCATCCAGGCTAATAGCCATTGATGGACCTATCCTCCATGGACTTATTTAGTTCTTTTTTGAACCCTGTCATAGTTTTGGCCTTCACAACATCCCCTGGCAAGGAGTTCCACAGGTTGACCATGCGCTGTGTGAAGAAGTACTTCCTTTTGTTTGTTTTAAGCCTGCTGCTTATTCATTTCATTGGGTGACCCTGAGTTTTTGTGTTATGAGAAAGAATAAACAATACATCCTTATTCACTTTCTCCCCACCAGTCACAATTTTATAGACCTCTATTATATTATAGAGGATCCTATTATATCCCCTCATCTCTTTTCCAAGCTGAAAAGTCCCTGTCTTTTTAATCTCTTCTTATACGGAAGCTGTTCCATACACTTAATTATTTTTTGTTGCCCTTCTCTGTATCTTTTCCAGTTCTAATATATCTTTTTTAAGATGGATAACCAGCACTCCATGCATTACTCAAGGTGTGGGCGTACCATGGATTCATACATTGGCATTATAATATTTTCCGTCTTATTATCTATCCCTTTCCTAATAGTTCCCAACATTCTGTTCGCTTTTTTGTCTGCCGCTGCACACTGAGCGGCTGTTGTCAGAGAACTCTCCACAAAGACTCCAAGATCACTTTCTTGAGTGGTAACAGCTAATTTAGACCCCATCATTTTATATGTATAGTTGGGATTATGTTTTTCAATGTGCATCGCCCAGTGCCTCAGTTTCCCCATCTGTAAAATGGGGATAATGGTACTGATCTCCTTTGTAAAGTGCTTTGAGACCTATGCATGAAAAGTGCTGGTAAGAGCTAGGGATTATTATTATTCAAGACAGCACAGGACGCAAAGAACTCACAGCAGGTGTTATAGCAGCAGCCGCTGCAGTTCCCAGAATACAGCCCTGAGTCAGAGAAGATACTGGAAAATGAACTCTACTGTCGATCCACCCAAGAAGACAGGGAAGGCTAATTCTATATTACTGCAGCACCTAGAGGTTCTACTAAGTTCAGGGCCCCATTGTGTTAGGCCCTGTGCAAACACATAGGAAGGCCTGTCTACACTACAGAGTTAGGTTGATGCAAGGCAGCTTACTTCAACCTAACTGTGGAAGTGTCTACACTTAAATTTCATTCCCACCGACCTACCTGCCCTGCTCTGCCGACTTAATAACACTATCTCCACGAGCAGTGTAGAGTGAAGGTCGATGTAGTTAGGTTGACGCAGTATCAGTGTAGACATCGTGTTGCTTATGTTGACTGTTCCTGGCTTTCAGAAGCCATCCCATAATGCCCCAAACTGACAGTACAATCAATACAAGTGCTCCTGGTGAGGACACGCACTACCGACACAAGGAAGGTATAGACACGCACAGCAACGTAACTACTGTGGTGGGTGTAGGCTGGTGTAAGTTAGGTTGACAATTTTGTAGTGTAGACATGGCCTAAGAGACAGTCCCTGCCCCAACCTACCTAGACAAGACAGTCAAAGGGTGGAGGAAGGAAGTGCTAAATTACATACCTCATAACTCTGGGAGTTTTCAAAACATACAAAATTCAGGATAAAAAATTATCCCAGAGCCCAATGGCTCTTGCTCATGTAAAGATGCAAAGTTTTCATTCCTTGAAGCTGAAATCAAGGCGGTAACATGATCGGATGGTCACAGGTTATTGTACACTATTTACTGTTTTACCCTCCCTCCTTCCGCTCTGCCCCAACACACTCTATACAAATGAGCTGGGCCTTAGGTTATTTTCTCTACATAAATGTTATGAAATACTCATAAAGAGAGTAGAACTCGAGAGCTGTTTAATATGTGTGCACTGCTCATCGCATTCCTCAGATACTCATCGCGCTGTTTTCTTGTGCCCAACCCCACTCGTATGCATTTGTTGTATTCACCTCTTGTCTCTACTCTCGGGCTTAGACTGTAAGCTCTTCGGGGCAGGGGCTCTCTTTTTGTGCTGTGTTTGTACAGCACCTAACACAAGGGGCCCCCAGTCCTTGACCGGAGTGTTTAGGAGCTGCTGCAACACAAACAAACAGTAATAAGCCCAAATCTGAATCTACAAGATCCACGGATTCTCACAGTCCTAATGCAATGAGCCCATAAATATATCCTTTAAGCCCTTTGCTCCTCTGCCACATGACAACAACCTTTAAATCTCTCTCTCTCTCTCAACAGAAGGGGCAGATCTCCTATTAGCTTCCATGGAAGCAGGATCAGCCCCTATGCATTTGTGCAGTACCCACTCCCATCATGGTTGGATATCATGATATCTTAATGATATCAGACTCTTTGCTCTCAATACCCACCCCCTCATTCCATGTGAGTCATTCACAGCTGCCATCATGTATTACCTGGGACATCAGAATTCATAGCCAAGAAAGCAATTCTGATGCAGTTAAAGGAATTGTGACTGTTGCTGTGGACTAGGTACGTCAAAAATCTTCACTTCCTTGATTTCATATATTAATACTTAGCATTTATATAAGGCTCTCTACTCATAGCTCTCAAAGCCCTTTACAAAGGAGGTCAGTCTCATTATCCCAGTTTTTACAGATAAGGAAAGTAAAGTGCACAGCATTCTCATGGCTTGCCTAATATCATTCAGCAAGGCAGGGGTTAGAGCCCATGTCTCTCCAATCCCAATTGAGGGTCTTAACTACTGGACCACACTGTAGCAAATGCATTGCATTTGGAGGAGGCATAAATGGGAATTAGGCACTCCTGCCTGAACTGCCTTTGAAAATCCCTCTCTGGATTAACTTGTTTAGTATAAATATTGCATGCTATTGAACATTGAATACTTAGGAACAGAAACACAGATCCCTAGCTGAAGCTTTTCCTTTTCATCCATCAGGGTTTTTTCTGTCTGTGCCTGTTATTCTCATCTCATCTCCCTCCTTGTTAGTTTCACACAAAACTAACATACCAAACCCACTCCTGTTATGCATAGTCAGATTATATCAGTGAATGGATCAGCTAAAAGGAGTTGGTTAATTTCATAGAAGGAACAGTTTCTATTCACACACAATTTGGAAGCAATAATAATTACTGATAGGATAGGAATTAGATTACAGAACACAGCTGCTTCATGCTATCTTGGCAATGTTCTGTTATTTAAGAGTTTTCCCCATAGAGTGAAGTAGCTGTTTTTCACGGCCCTGATTCAGCAAAGCATGTAAACATGTACTTAATTGTTTTGCTGAATAGAGACGGGATTGGTTCCACATTTAAAACTGAAAGTAACCTTCAATGCTTTGCTGAACTGGGACCTACAAATCTCTGCCTTTCTTCAAGTAGGCAAATATTCATTATCCAGCCTTAAATTTTCTCATGTTTAGCACAAAATACTTTTTTTGGTCAATCCTGCAGATACTTAATGCATGTGTTTAACTTCAGGCATGCAAGTAGCTGCACTGAAGTCAAAATGTAAGTCCTTGCAGGATCAAGTCTTAAATTGCAAACTGTGACCGTGCTATCTTACATGTTTGCAAAGCGACCTTTGTTACTAACAACATCTTAGATCTTTAACATCAAAGAGTTTGAGATTAACCTGAGTGCTGCTAACTCTCATGATTTTATCATTAATTTTGTGGTATTTGGTGTTTCTCATGAAGCCTCAGTTCCTGGAATCATGTGATAATGTGAGTGTAGATTTCATTTAAAAATAATAATAAAGGTAAATTTCCAGACCTCATGGTTGTGGAAAAAAAGCTTGAAGACATGATCTAAGTACACCCTAAATTTTAAAAAACCATAACTCCCAACTGACTGTGTTAAAAATCATGAGATTATTAAAATAATCTTGTGATTCTGGCAATAGAGTTATCTGTTTTCTTTGCATTCCACTGGAACTTGGATGATAAAAACTAGATTGCTCAATATCACTATTGTTTCTGGTCACTTTCACTTCTGGCTCAAAGGAAGGAAATCCACTCAACAAAAATGTCCGATGCCATTGAATTTCAGTTGCAAACAGCTCAGGAAAACGGGTCCCTTTTTTCTCCCAGAACAGTATTTTTAAAAAATGGAACAAACAAACTAATCAACCTCCCACTATTAAGTTTTGTTCAATCTTCATTATATATTAGAGTCCAAAGTAAAACTAAATTTGGAGGCTAAATAACTTATGAGGAGTGACTTTACTCACATGAGTCATCCCACTGAAGTCAATGGTACTACTTACCTGTGTAAGCTCCGGCAGGATTGCTGCCCTAAACCCGTTACATTGGAAATAAGTAAATAAATACCTCTCCGTTCATTAAAGATTTATTTCCTGTTTTTTCAAATGAACCTCAATCCAAATGGCAAAGAATCCACTTTTTTAAAAAATGCCATTATTCCAGCCCATGCTGCAAATAGCAAGAGGAGTAGAGTGGATGGTTAGTATATGTATCATTATGTGGCTCACGGTCACACCCTCATCCAGACTCAAAGCCCTGCGCAAGCTGCAATACAAACAACAGGAAATGGGTACAAGTATTTATAGCATTATTGTGTTTATCCTGAAGTGATGTTCTGCACAGATTATTATGAACTTTTTCATGGGAGAGGACATAGCTTGTGTCAGCTGGAGATTTGCATGTGTTTTATCCCTGGTACTCCCAGCTGGCTTGTACATTCCTGTCCATCTTCCCCCTCCCCCTTTTAGAAGGATTTATCTTACGATTTCCAAAGACAGATGTGATGAGCCATTTCTTCCTTCAGCCCTACCAGTGTAAGTCTGAAGTAACACCAGATTTATGGGTGTGGAACTGAGTGAGAAAGGAGAGTCTACCCCATATCTGTTACAAATGGTCACTCAAAAAAAAAATCAAATGGGTCTCTATGTCATTCCCTGCCTGCTCTAAAATCCACACACTGCACAGAGTCAAAAACTCACCCACTTCCTAGATTTTGGCACTGCCAACAAAGAAATCAGTAAGATAATCAAGCTCAACTCAAGGCATCTGTCTAGGTATAGCAAATTCTAGAGTTCCTCCCTCTGGACTGCTCAGCCCACATCTTGGATCCTCTCTGCTCACAGAGCCACTCTCATCTCTCTTATATCTGGGTGAGATAATGAATCAGCTGCTTTGGTGAGTCAGCAGAATACACTTACACCCTTTCTCACCAAGACCAGAATCCGTTAACAAGGTGAGGTGTTTAATACAAACTGCCTACCTACTGCTGGCTTATCCTTGCCATCCCTACGCTGAATGGGAAAGTGAAATAGAATTTTGCTCATCCACGCACATCTCCCAACTTGGCATAAAAGTATTACAGAAACAACACAGGAGAGATGAAGTAGATAATATGACAAGTTAATATCCAGGCAGCATAAAAACCCCAACTCGCTGGCAGATAAACCTCACCTACGCAGGCAAGTTCAATTTCAGCCAGTGATACAGAAGTAAAGATAAAATAATTTTTTAAAAAGAACTGTGACTCAGGAAGCAAAGAAGCAGATATTACTTCATTGTCAGACCAGTTTATGTTATCTTCAGTCCTCTCTGCCTTGTCTTTACAAAGCTGTTCAACAGTTCATATCATTATGTACGCTATGCAGTTTCTGTAAACCTAATTTAAAAGCAATCAGAAAATCAATCACATGATGCTGGAGCTGCTTACAGCTTGTGACTGTTATTAACAAATTTTAACCTTTTCTCTGAACACACAGAAGGAAATCCTGCTGTAACTTAAGCTTCCAACAATGGTCCTGAATTCCCCTTCTAACTATAAATCAGAGCATCCCATCATTTCTTTGTTTGCAAATATAATAAGTTCCCTTTTTGTCCATTTAAAAAACAAAACAGCAACAACAAAGCATTAGGAAATCTTTGTGAATGTGAGCAATGTTTCTTTCTTTCTTTCTTTCTTTCTTTTTTGTGTGTGCTGCATTAATTAATGCAATTGAGTCAATATCCGAGCATGGCCCATTTGTATGAATGCCATTCAAATCCTTCGCAGTTCTATTAGGGCTTCATTATGGTAGCATTGATCAAGCCTAGATTTGCGGGGCTTATTTGCATCATATTCTGACAGGTGCTAGTCCAGGTGTCCTATTGTCATTCTGAAGCATGAATTAATAAAGCAGTCCAACCTCCACTAATTATCATTTGTGTGGGGGAAGTAAGAATAGAAATTTAGAGATAGAAGAAAGACCAATTTGACTGCATCTCCCCAGGCAATGCAGGATTGTCCTCTACAAGAATCTTTCTTGGGCTTTGTCAGGTTTAGTTTTTAAGTGATGGGACACCCTCCACTACCTTTAGGAGACTATTGCACTTCCTAAATGTCAGGATACCCTTCATTTCCTTTTAGCCTCTCAGGTCTAGTTCTACCACTGGAAACACTTTCTCTCCATCCTTGGTGTTTATACCCTTATATTTCTATGTTTATATGCCCCCGTAGTCACTAATTCAGTCCTGACTGCCTAAAGCATTGAAAGATGACTAAACAGACCCCCAGATGGCAGGAGAACAGTTTAATAATCATGAGATTTTTATAATAATAATCTCGGGGTCTTTGTACTTTACATGCTTTTAATTTAAAATTTCATTTTATTTAACTTCTGGCTTTTTGGCCTTTAGGGGGCACGTTTTCCAGCTTCCCTCAGCAAGCATGAGGACTAGAAACTTCCTTTTTTAAAAATGAAACCTGAGACTCTTTAGTGGTTAGAATTAAATCCAGGGGGTTCAGAAAAACACCAAATATCGCAACACTTCAGCACTTCTTCCACTTTCAGTCGTTCCACAGAAGTCAATTTATCCAACCCTCCTCGTCCTGCTCGCTGCTCTTCTCTGAACATGTGGTATCTGGAACTGAATGCAATCTGCCATGTGCCCTCACATCAGAGCCACGTAGGGGGATTGTTCTGAGCCCTGCCCTCTGGCCTCAGAGCATAAATGCAGACGTAGATCAAAACTGTGCCAGCACTTTTTGCAGATTTCACCTGCTTGGTTTTTCCCCACTTATGTCCATTGTGCCTTTTCCTATAGAGAAGACACAAGCTTGTACTTGGTGCACATAACCCTTCTGGGCCTTCAGCTTCCCTCTTCCTCCTCTTCTATCTTCCTTGGAAATATCCAGTTTGCTGCTCAGTCTTCCTCAAGTCCCAGCCTTTTATGCACTTCCGCTGACTCCAATACCTCCTTATTGACACTGGGCCAGCGCTCTCAGCTGCTCCGCCAGCCTGCACAAAGAATTATCCAGCTAAGATCCCAAGGAAGAATGCTTGGGCCAGATCCCTTGTTGGGGTAAATCCAGGTTGGTCCACTGGCCCCGCTGCACTGAAGTTAGATGACACCAGCTCAGGTTCTAGCTCTTATTTTCAGTCTTTCACTATGGCAATCCTTGGATTTTTTAGCGCTTCTGAAAACCCATTCCAAATCGCCCCCACGCTGCTCGAACCTTTCTCTTTCCTGCCATGTGGTGAGAGCAGGAAAATGGGACTCAGGACTCCTGGGTTCATTTCTCAGCTCCAGCACGAACTTACTGTGTGACCGTGGCCAAGTCACTTAAAGGCCCGTTTTACAGAAGTGCTGAGCACCCGTGCCCCATTGACTTTGTTAAGAGCTGTGAGTACTCAACCTGTCTGAAGATCAGGCCTTTCCCTCTCAGTGCCTCCATTTACCCATCCCACCTAGCTCCCACGGGTGCTGTGCGTCTGAATTAACATCAGGAAAGCTCTGACGTCTTTGGGCAAAAGGAACCGTAGAAGTGCAAAGCATTAGTGCTAGTGACAGGGCCCTGCATTTCCTAGCCGGATCAGGTCCTCCAGCGTCCATGCTTCAGTGAGTGACACGACCTGTTTGGAGTTCAGTGAATCAGGGCAAGGCCCCAGGGTTGCTCAGGAAACAGAAAACAAAGAGCGGGAGAAAACCCAGTCAAAATGTGCGCTAACAATGAGTTTGCAGCAAACGGCAGTGGCTAAATGACAGTCTAATGAGACAAACAGGTGATGCAACCCCCCTCACCGGAAACCACTTGTTGTTGGCAAAATGGGCTCTCTGCCCCTGCTTACAGAGCCTGTCAGGTGCATGCCAAAGAGGCTCCCAGTTCTATAGAGGGCTGAGAGACAAGAGCCTTTCCAGCCTGTAATAAAAATTCACTTGCCACATACATAAATGTGATCCGGGAGCAGATTTGCACCTGTCTCAGCAGGCTGGGATAATACAATGATGGTGTTCAGAGGGCAAGTCAGTTAGCAAGCAGTGAGAGTCAGGCAGAATGGGTGCATGTGCCTTTGGTACCTCTCTACCAAAGCACTGCACATATCCTGCATTGAAAACACATCAGGTTCTTTCAATGAGATCATCAGAGCAGGGGCTTGGTTGTGCCTTACAAACCATTGTACAGTGCTATTCTTTTCCATACAGCAGCCCTTGGCTGGCATGACCTCTCACTGGTGCATTAAGAGAACAGGAAAGAAAGAAAGAAAGAAAGAAAGAAAGAAAGAAAGAAAGAAAGAAAGAAAGAAAGAAAGGAGAACAAAAGTCAAATCTCCATGAGAGAGCATGCAGTGTGTGTCTCTTCTAGAACATACGGCTACAGCACTGAACACACAATGGCAACTTCCCTCCAGCAGCACTCCAGAAATCATAACCGTTCCCAGCTACATGCCACAGAGCACATTGGTTGGTGCTAAACAAATAAGAATGACACTAACTTAAGACAATTTATTTTAGATTATGTACTCTTCACAGCAGGAAACGTGTTCTCTGTAATTTGAAAGCATCGGGCAAATTTTGGGTGTTAGAATAAATGTATTTCCTTCCTTTTCACACTTCCTTCCACATTCTCCTCCACTTACATCCATCTGGTTTGATCTTAGATTCAGAGGGATTTTCCTATATTAACACTTTAAACATGGATAGCATATTTATCCAAGCTATTTGCAAACATTTGTCAGTTCTCACAACACTCCCTGTGAGGTAGGTCAGAGCGATGAAGTGATTTGCCCAAGGTCACACAGCAAGTCAGTGACAGAGCCAGGAATAGAGCCCAGTAGATGCTACTCCCAGGGTCCTGTTCCGGTCACTAGCCCACATTCCCTTCCCTTCCCTTCAAATCTACAGTCAGTGGCTGTGCATTCCACCAATCAAAACGCAGGGACACGTGAGCTTGATTCAGTATCAATATCAGGTTCAATATCTTCTAAACTACCCACCCTTTTATATCTTAACTTTATTTATATGATACCATTTGATGATTTGAGCTGCTCAAAAGCATGAAAAATATTTTCTGCTGAAAATGTGGCAGAACATTTCATCCTGTTTCATGTTAAAATCCTGAAATTCTCTCTCTCACACACACACACACACACACCAGCTCTACTTGTGATAGCCCCAAACAATTGGCCAAATCACAAAAATAGCAGCCAAGACATCAGAATTCAGGGCCAAATTCCTGGACCCCTTGAAGTCAAAGGCAAAACTCCCATTGTTATTACTAAAGTTATTACTTTTACTTTTCATATTACACTGGTGCCTAGAGTTCCCTTTGTGCTAGGCACTGTGAAAACACACTGTAAAAGACAGTCCCTACTCCCAGAGAGCTTACAATCTAAATAGACAAGGCAAAAGAAGAATTATTACCCCTATTTGACAGATGGGGAACGGAGATACAGAGAGATTAAGGGTGTTGACCCAGGTCACGCAGGAAGCGAGTCAAGAATCGAAGCCAGATCTCTCAATCGTCTTCTAAACTGGCACACTTTAGTCAAACACAACTTACAGGGCTCAGTACAGGAGGAACCGAGTGAAATGTAAGGGCCTGTGTTATACAGGAGGTCAGACTAGATGATCTAATGGTCCCTTCTAGCTTTAAACTCTATGAATCTCCTAAGTCCCAGTTTAGTGCCTTCACCACAAGACCAGTTGTCTTCTCCAAAGTAGAACCAACAGTTGGCTCTAACTCCCTGACACCTTCTTTATGGCAGCTCTGGCTCAGGATTCCTATTCTGGAACAGTGACCCTATTCTAGGAGTGAGCTGGCCAGCAAGCAACCACCCTAAAACGCATCATCTGTATAGCCACATGCTCTACCTATAATCACAGAATATTGCACATTGGGATAGCAATGCTATTGTTAAGGGAGGCGGACTCGGACGCAAGTGACTTGGAAGAAAGACCCAGCTTCTAAAATGGCTTTTGAATTACTACCCACACCTGTGGCACTATAGAAATCAACAGCAATCGTCAGTCTATGCTGACGTGCCATGAGCTGATTCTGCTCTGACACACGTGTGACTCAGGAGTAACTCTGATGAAGTCAATGGAGTGACAGAGGAGGCATAATAAAAGTGTAAGTCAGACAAGGCATTTTACCTACAAATACCGCTTGGGACTGATCTACCTGCCACCTTCATGTGTAGCCCCATTGATTTAACCCTTGATTTACACTGGAATAAAGGAGAGAAGAACCATGCTCCTGGAATCCCCAGTAGCTTTGTCCATTCACAGACACTTTGTATCCACTCATAAGTTATATATCCATTGATCTTTATATAGATAAGTGTGGTATGTACTCCCAGGTATTGTGTCCAGTATTACCTTGGGTATATAACACAGTCAAAGATCTCCCTAACACTCAGATGCTGCCTGTAACCACATGCTAGAACATAAATCCTCAGGTATTTTATATACCCTGCACCCCCATGTTGTATGTTGTCTCAAGTACTCCATGCAGCCTTGGGTACTCTGAATGGCCTTGATTCAGAAAAGCACTTAAGCAGGTGCACAAATGTAACCACTTGCTTAAGTCCATCCCAGTTCAGCAAGGTGTTAATGCATGTGTGTAAATCCCATCATAAATCAATGGGGCTTAAGCAGGTGGTTAAGTGCTTCACTAAGTCAGGGCGTATCCCCTCCCAGCAATGTCATTCCATGAGGGACACCTCAAACAAGTAATCTATTGTCAGAAAGGGCATCATAGGTCCAATCAGCTGTCTCTCCCTGCTGGGTCGTCCCGCTGTTCAGGGATGATCCGCATGCGAAAGCAGTGAGGGGGAAATAACCCACCTGAGTCCCCTGAGTGTACTTGAACCAGCTAGGTTCATCTGTGCTGCACTGGCTCTTAGACAGGCGAAGAAGGGCATGCGGCTGGCTATGCTGGTAGTGCTTTGATGTTGATGGTACAGTGTTTGGAAATGTCCATGTTTAGAAGTAGGAATGTGTGTGTTTATGGGGGGGCGCAAGGTGTGCATTGGAATGGGTTGTGGTACTCTGGGGACCCACAGGGGGCAAAGGGGAGCAGGGTGTGAGTATGAGTGGGTCTTTCATTACAGAGTGCGTGTCTCTTGGATTAGCTGATAGGGCCAGATCCTCGGCTGGTGTAAAGTGGTGTTGCTGAGGGTGTGGCCCTTGAATGAAGTGGTGCTGATTTACACCCTCTGAATTTCTGGCCTGCGGTATAGAGGAGGGTGTTAAGGGGAAGATGGACGAGAGAAGGAGGGAGCTAGAGTGAAGAGCCCTGATTAGGGCACTCACAGGGCCTGGGAACCCCAAACTGAATTTCCTGCTCGGCCGCAGACTTCTTGTGTGCCTCTGAGTAAGCCACTTTGCCTCCCTGTTCAGTTGCCGATCTATAATATGGGGATAATAGCGTTGCCCTGCCTCACAGGGGGGCTGTGAGGACAAATACTTTAAAGACTAGGCGGTGCTTAGCTGCTGTGGGGATGGGAGTCATATAAGCCCCTGAGACAGAGCGTAAATGAGGGAGAAGGGAGAGTGAAATTGCAAATGAGGTGCCGGAAGAGTTGCAGGCAGGATGGGGGCTAGCCTCAGAGCTTGAAAGCAGAAGATAAATCTAACCTGTTCCTGGATAGAGCACATGGTAGTAAGCTCGTAGAGAATGGTCTGGACAGCGTGTGAGGTGCTGGGAGAGAGCTCAGCTGGTGCAATGAACTGCTCCCCACAGGACCCACCCTGTCCCTGTAGGAGGTGGAGGGGTTTCCCGTCTGCTCTCCTCCCACTCCCTCTGTGTCTTGCTGCGGTGATCCCTCTGACACACGCCTTACAATGCTTTGCCACCATAGACAGCCAGCCTCAGTCGCAAATCTCTGGGCATATTTGCTTGGCATGTCAGCCAGCCTCTTTCCCCCGCCCGTTACTCTTAGACTGGCACAGAGCAGGGCTTGGGGAGCAAAGTGTGTTGCACAAGACAGGGTTTCTGTGGTTTGGGTTTATTTTACTTTTTTTGTATGTCTGCAGCTGCTAGTTCTGAAACTACCAGCCCTGGAGCAGCTCATTAAACAAACAAACGAAAGAAAGAAAGAAAGAAAGAAAGAAAGAAAGAAAGAAAGAAAGAAAGAAAGAAAGAAAGAAAGAACAGAGCTATAACTCACAGCTAAGCAAGAGAGGAGAGGTAAAGAAATCAGTGGGAGAGAGAGAGGAGGATTGGTGCAGGGGTCTGACTGAAGAAAAGAGACTGTTTTAAACTAACAGCAGCCACTACATGTATAAAAAATGTGTAAAATAACCCATCTGATATTTAGGTTTAGCTGAAATTGTAGCCGTGGGTGCACTCTGCACATGCATCTGTTGAGCAGCGGTGCTGACATACACTCACTCAGCAGGACTCATGCCGCGCAGGGCAGCACAAGGTGCTGAAGACAATGAATCTGAAAAATCTAGCTACGCTTGTAGAGAGCAGGGCCCCATTGTGCTAGGTGCTGTATATACACATAACAAGAGACAGTCCCTGCCCCACTGAACATCCAATTGCAATAGGCAAGACAAAAGATGAAAAGGGAGTGTTATCCTAATTTTCAGACAGGAACTGCGGCACAGAGAGATTAATTGATTTGCCACATGGGACAGAGCAACAAATTCAGCCAGATCTCCTGAGTCCCAGTCTAGTGCCTTAACTTGTCTATTTAGACTGTAAGCAATTTGGGGCAGGGACTGTCTTTTACTATATGCATGTACACTGCCTAGCACAGGCAGGCCCTGGTCTAGGTTGAGGCCTCAAGATACCAGAGTAACACAAATAATACAGAACAATAATAATAAATGACCACAAGAACTCCTTCCTGAAGTAAAGATCACACACAAGCACTTGGAAGAGCAGTTTTGTAACCTCTCATCACTTCATTGAAGAGAGGTAAATTCTTCTCTCAGATAACCGGGCACAAATCCAGAGCAACTCCATTGGCTTCAGTGGGAGCAAGTCTAGGCTTACGGACTTCACTGGATTTTCTCTGTATCCATAAGAGGGTAGAATTCCACCCAGTGACTAATGATATTGCCCCATTCCTATACAAATGCTAGGGATGTACACACAGATTTCCCATTACATCTAGGCTGGACTGAGTGTGTCCTGCAGAGCTCTGAAAAAGCAGGCTGAGACCAGCGTCCTCTTTAATACTGATGCTCAGCATAGAGAAACTACCTGTCCCCCGAGAATGAATCCAGAGGACTCGCTAGCTCCTTCCCAGCAGAGGAGTAAAGTCCTCGAGCTGCCATTTTTATGTTGGTGTTATGTTTTTTATCTCAAGAGAGAGAAACCCTAAACAGAGAAACCCTGTACAGTCTTAAGGGGTTCATCTCTGGGGAGGAGAGTTCAGTCCCCATGGCACTTGCAGAGTCAGACCTTGCGCTCATTGGACCCAATGGAAAAGTTCCCATTGAGTTCAGTCATGCAAGATCAGATGGTCAGTCCTTGGCTGAGACAGCATCTAGTAACAACTGAGGTGGTGGGTTTATAAGGTAGATTACCTGGCTCCTAGGAACCAAGATCACCAATTCTTTATTGCTCCTTTGCTAAGTGTCTAGCACAATGAGGCCCTGATCCAGTAATATATAAATAAATAATCACAAATAATAATAATAATTAATAATACAGAATAAATAAAACATAACACAGACACCAACTAGACCTTAGACAACCACAACTTTGAGTCACAAACAGAACCAGGTGAAGGTCAGAGGCACACACACACACACAAATCTGGTTTAAAAAAAATCCATTTTCAATATTTCATTTTCATTATTATGCCATCTTCATTTTGGCCATTTTATGATCTAGAAATTATATTGTTTCTGAAGGAAACCCTGTGATGTAGCCACATGTTTTTAATAAAATTAGCCCGTGGTATTCTGTTCTTATTGTGAAACTAACATGCAGCATCACTGCATGCAGACCTCAGTTCCAACTGCCACATTTATGGCCTGTTTCAAAGCCAACTGAAGTCAACCGAAAGACTTCCATTCATCCCATATTTGATGCTTAAGACGAGCCACGAGCCATTGTGATTTCAACGTGCTACAGTGTTGGTTTTTAAATTATACCATGTCGTTTAGCAGAAATAAAAAGTATCAAAGGAATGAAAAAAACAAGTGTGGGTAACTAGCCATGTAGCATTTCTAGGAATCTGCACTCAGCAGAAAATGTTTTGATTATGATGCAACCGTTAGATCAGTCAGATCTTCAGAACATCCAGTTTATTTCTGTCCATATTGCCCTATGTTCATTTATCTCTATGTAATGATCAGGGAAGCACAAAGGCACAGGCGAAATAGTGTATATAATATAGAAATTCAGAACAAACACACAGACTTGATCTCCTGCTAGACTGTTGGGAGCTGAAGCTTGGGCCATATACCAAAGCAGGTAATTTGCAATAGATGTCTCAGAGTTCAGCTATGATCTTGGTACCGTGAGGGTTTAACAATCACTGAGCTAAAACATAGGGAACAAATTCACACACGTGATTGTCTGGTAGTTAAAAGAACAGGAGGACTTGTGGAACCTTACAGACTAACAAATTTATTTGAGCATAAGCTTTCGTGAGCTACAGCTCACTTCATCGGATGCATTCAGTGGAAAATACAGTGGGGAGATTTATACTGGGATTCAGGAGACATGGGTTCAATTTCTGGCTCCGACACAGATTTCTTGTATGATACTGACAAGGCACTTAATTTTTCCGTGCCTCAGCTCCCCATCTGTAAAAGAGGGATTATGGTTCTTCTCCTCAGGGGTGTGTTATGAGGGTAAATTCAGTCATGTGCCCGGCACTCAGATATATGGGCTGGGATCCAGAAAGGGACATAGGCCTTGCAATGCTGGGCACCCACGGTGCCTAGAAAAATCCCAGGAACACCACTTCAATCCACAAAGCCTGAGTAAGGCCCCCGACATGATGGATGGGGAGAGATATGCACCTTATGCTGAGATCCACAAAGCCAGCATGTTAGGCAGGGAACCACCTAAAATAGCCAATGGGAGATGCTGACCAGAGAAGGGTGTGCTAAGCCCTGCCCCTTTCTCTGAAATAGGTGCCTAAATCCAGGCTGCAGAGAGGCGCCTAGCACTGCTAGTGATCCATGAACGAGGGGAAGATGAGTGCTGGGCTATCCACATTGCATGCTAAACCGTTAGGCTATGGGGTGTTCTAATCTGGGGCTCCCTCAGTCTCTGCTGTTAAAAAATGGGATACTTAAATGTGAATTCTGTAGCAGGGGTTCTCAAACTTCATTGCATCGCGACCCCCTTCTGACAACAAAAATTACTACACCACCCCAAGAAGGGGGACCAAAGCTTGAGCCCAAGTCCAAGTCCTGCCAACCTAGCAGGGGTGGATGAGGGGTGGAAGGCTGAAACTAAAGTCTGAGGGCTTTGTCCTCAAACGGGGGGACTGAGTCCCACCTCCCAGGGTTGAAGCCTTCAGGCTTTGGCTTCAGTCTTAGGCAGTGGGACTCGGGCTTTGGCTTCAGCCCTGGGCCGGAGCAAGTCTAATGCCAGCCCCGGTGACCCCATTAAAATGGGGTTGCGACCCACTTTGGGGTCCTGACCCATAGTTTGAGAACCACTGCTTTATAGCCTAGTGGTTTGAGCACTCACAGAGCTGCAGATCCTGTTCTAATCCCTTTACTCTCTCTGGCAGAGGGGAGACTTAAACCAGAAGGGTCTCCCACTTGCTGGGTGAGTACCCTATCCACAAGGCTAAATAGTATAATGAAAATTCTCCCTGGCTGTTTTGTGTGAACTCGCCTGAGGGGCCCAATCTAGTAAGCGTGTTCAGAGGTCACCTACCGGATCGGGCCCCTGTACACGACCTAGGCAGCCAGACACCTGTCTTTCCCTGTTTGTGAATCGCTCAGGGGTTTAGGTGGGAGACAGACGCCCAGACGCTGATCATGAGGCAGTAGTACATGGGCCCAGATAGGAGACAGGCACCCGGGCACATACAGTGAGGAAAAAACTTATGTGCCAAGTGAGCTAAGGCCCCTACAGGGTTCAGCGGCGAGAATTTTGTGACCCAGAGTGGTTCCTAAAAACAGGACTTAGGTGCCTTAACACCTTCGTGGATCCTGCCCCGTGGTAGTTGAGCCACGTTGCTATGAAATGCTGAGCACTCTGGCCCTGATCCAGCAAAGCACTTAAACCCCTGCTTAACTTTAAGCCTGAGGGAGCCCAGTGAGGATAGGGTCACATGCATGAATTTTGACAGTGACTTCAGTGGGAGCAGAAGATCTGGCCCCCAATGTCGTCCCAACTTATCTGAGCACTTCTCACTGCAGCGCTCTGAATCTGTAGCACCGTGACTCACAACAATACACAAAGCTCACGCTAGATTCTTAGCATGCCTCAAAGGCACATGCACCTGTGTAAAGTTTTACTACTCACGAGGAGTCTCAGTCTTTCAGGACTAATTTACAGACAGAAATCAAGGTGCTTTCCGGTGCTGTGCATATTTCACTCTAATTTCTGACCGAATGATTTTTCAGTGGGCTAGTGGTAAGCCATCCTTTCACAACTGTGCTACGGGGTGCTGCAGGACTGGGGGAGCCCCCATGGGCCCTTCAACCATTAATCCTACAATGGACGATTGGCTCAAAATCTACAGGATGATACCTTACTGTGATATTCTAATGAGTGGGGTACTGGTGTGGGTTTCAGGACACCTGGGTTCTATTCCCAGCTTTGACAGTGACCTGGGACAAATCGCCTCCTGACTGTTTTTTCTCCCACCCTTTCTCCTCCTTGTCGATTTAAATCGTTAAGTCTCCAAGACTTTTTTTGCTGTGTGTACAATGAGTAGCACAATGGGGCCCTGATCTTGGTTGAGGCCTCTAGGGGCGATAATAGTCATACAAATAATTAATAAGACTAATAACTTTGGGTTTCAGTTCTAAGCAGATCCAAGAAGCTAAACTGCAACGCAACCAATAGGGTTTCACAGAAGCAAATACGGCTCTACAGAGATTATATTAAAAATATGCTGGATATAATAGAAATGCTAACCTACCTTTATGAAATGATCTTGGATGGTCCACATTTTTTTTTAAAAAAGACAGAAAACAATAATTTTCTATGAAATAACACATAATGGGAGAAAAACTCAACCAAACACTCTGGAACCTGCAACAGGTTTGGTTCATATTTGGTTCTAGCAATGAGCAGGGGCTGAGTAGGTTTGATCTGGGTTCAGGGTGAAGGGAGGTAATGTTATTCACCCCTCCCCAGGTAAAGTAGCACAGCTCCCCCTCCTCTCTCTGACTGGGGGAGCAATGGTCCCTCACTAGGGTCACCAGGTAGCAAGTGAGAAAAATCGGGACACTTGTTTTTTTTGGGTGGGGGATGTTGCCTATATAAGACAAAGCCCCTAATATTGGGATGTCTGATCACCCTATCCCTCACTACTCCTTCCTCCTTAACTGGTGTGGTGAGAGTACTCCCTCCTGTTTCAGTCTATTTTTACGATTGCTCCTATGTAAAAACATGTACCACATACATTACAAACCCGCACATTACAAACGAGGCAAGACCAAGGACCTTTTTATCCAGTTCCACATTCTCCTGGCCTCTGAATGT
Source organism: Eretmochelys imbricata (assembly GCF_965152235.1). Classification (NCBI taxonomy): domain Eukaryota; kingdom Metazoa; phylum Chordata; order Testudines; family Cheloniidae; genus Eretmochelys; species Eretmochelys imbricata. Next base: position 6,933,843 of record NC_135593.1, on the reverse strand, counting down.
TGGTGGTTTGGATAACATGACCCCTGGATCTAAACCACCCCTTTCTGAAGGCTTGATTGCTTTCGCAAGACCCAAAGCAAAACCACCCTAGTTTGCTCTATGACAGAGATAGGATGAAAGCGGGACCTTTCTTCAAAGCCCTGCTGAACTTTAGTGTGTTGGAATAAATGGAGCCCTGACCACAACTATCCTTGCTTTTGAAAAGGCCTGTCTCTGCTTGACTACTTCTATTTCTCTTTCTTACACACACAGAGCTTTCTGATACTGCAACAGAAAGCTGTCATTCCAGCACGGTTTCCTCTCACGTCTCTTCTAAGTGTCTGAATGCTAAAGGGCCTGATCCAACTGGACTCAGAGCATACACAAAATCATATTGACCTCAGTGAGAATTGCAGATGAGCAGTGCCTCATGTTGTGTCTCTTTATAATGGCATGTTCAGCTCAAATCGCCATGAACGATAGGATTATTATAAGGACCAGCATGCCAGAGCCCATTTGTGAGGTTCACAAACACAAAATATCCAGCGTAGCTCAGCAGAACAATACATATTGCAGTAAGGAGTTGCAGCATCTTGGGAAAAGTAGTTCTTACCCATAGACGACAGAGGGGCAGGCCACATGCAGAACAAAATGTCTTTGCCTTTGCATAGCACCTGTCACACACACACTGTATCCTTAAGTGCTTTGCAGGATTGGAATATTATTACAGAGTTAAATAGCAGCAAGTTAGGAGAATGCAAAATAAGAGGCAAGGGAGAAAATCTAAGTTTGCAAAGTACTTTTTAACATCAGCTCACTCCTGCTAGGAATAGAGGCATTGCCAGTCAGAATATGTGCACACAGTAATGCTGCTTTACATAGCATGTGTATGGCCATTCAGGGGCCTTTTCTGCCAACAGCTGGAAACTGGTACCCTGGCTAAAATATCTAGCTACAGGTTAAAATACCAACAGATATCTTCATGCTTCCAAGATTGATAAACTGATTACATTTCTTCTACTTTGTGCATGTTTCTTTATGACACCTTCACAACTGATTGCCTGCCTGGTTTTCCTGGACAGACCCCATCTCTCTATTTGATAAAATAAGGAGTCCTTGGCCAAAATATCCCATCCTGATGTTATAGTGGTTTGTCTGCCTCGCTGCTGCCCACCGCTCCAGAGGTGGCTGCATTTCAATAGCAAAATGATTCTTGTCAGTGATGCAAAACACTATTAAATATGAAGAGGGCTCTAGCACACTGGGCAAGATGTCTCAGAGTGCAGGCAGAGAGAAAGATGAATGTTCAGTGTTAACGTTATGTGAAATCCCGAGGAGATTTGGAACAGGAGCAGCTGAGGAGTTATAGTTTCCTTTGTTCTGTTAGAAGGAAAAAGGAAATACATCAGGAAACCAGACTGTGGAGCACAGGAAGTCTCACTTGGGCTGATAAAAGGAACTGATGTGAAGTAGGTTCAGATGCAGTTATAAGTCAATCAAGCTTGGAACAACAAGAAGAGCTATTCAGAAGAAACCAGAGAGCCAAACTGTGTTTCTTGCTGTAAAAGCTGACCATTTCGCTTTTTGTTAACCCCTTGCTTTGCTTCTTTTTATACATATATAAAAAAATCCACTAGAAACTGGCTTCAATAAGAATCAATCGTCTTTTCAATGCAAATGAAATCAGTTTCCACTTCTCACCACGCCTTACACTGAGACCCACATACCCCACTTGGGTATCTTATTTTTGCTCATCAGTTAGCTTAGAATACTGTACTTTTGCTAATTTCCCTCCTTCCCTTTGCAAATCAAAACCAGCGTTGGCGAAGAAGGGCAGTTTTTGCTGCATGAGAAATCAGCAAATGACTAACGAAAGGATCTCCTGCCTGTTCCATTATTCTTACTGCACGATTGACAGGTTTTACTTAGATCGGATTCCTGGAGATGCAACTTCAAATTTGACCGGTGATCTAGCCCTTCTTTACGGCCCTGAGCATGATGTCAGTTGGACTCCACATCCTTGGCACCAAGTTGGGTATTTCTTGGGGGGCTAATTCCAGTCCTGCTCCTGTGGCAGAGACCCCGTTCCAGCCCTGCTCGTCTTGTGTCCTCCCTCCCCCACAGGGACCCCAGGTCTCCCTCAGCCAGGAGGGGTCTCCCTTCTCTCTTACCCACTCAGTGCATGAGCGGTGCCTTCAAGAGTCATGTTTTTGATGCACTCCTCTGTGCTCTGTTGTACAAGAACAGACTTCCCGTGTGCCATGTCACAACTGCATTTGGCTCAGCTGCCCCTCCATCTGGACGGGGGAACAGCCAAGTCAAATTTCAGAGGCAACGTGATCACACAGCCAGAGTGATACTCCACATGGCTCTGGCAGCCCAGGACTACTACTTAAAATGCTTGGGCCATACCCCCGCTTCCTCCCTGGCTCCATGGCCTACTGAGCTTTGAGCAAGTGTGAAAACCTTGCTCAAAGGTCAAAGAACACCCTCCCTCTTAGCTCCCTCTAATTTGCCCCCCTTCCCCACATGGGAGATCTCAGTGCATGATCAAGGCCTGGGTATGTAAATCAGTCGGCCTAATGTTGTGCATTACGTTTTCCACAGAACGGTGTGTTCTGCTGGATTACTGAACTGAAATTTAGGAAGAATGAAGCAGGAAAGGACAGAAAACTTGGTATCCATGGGGGGGCAAAAAGCTATTTCCTTACTGCACTGTAAATAAAACTCCTTCCCTCTTCCCATGTGACATGTGATTTGAAGTGTTTTCAATACCATTACTGAGAGAAAGGTCGAGGCTGCGATTTTAAACGAGGATGAGGTGGATTTAGCCATGTCACTCTTATTCATTTCACTGGGAGTTGTGCAGCTAAGTCTCCTAACTGGCTTTGCAAATCCCAGCCAAACTGTTCCTATGTGGGGGCCTGAAGTTAGGCATGTAAAACCATATTCAGGCACCTAAGTAAGGTCCTGATTTTCAGGGGAGCTGGGCATTCACTGAGATCAGTGGGAGCTTAGACATTCAGTCAGCACCTTTGCAAACCAGGCTGCTTACTTAAGTGCACTTAGGTGCCTAACTTTAGACCCTTGCATTTAAACATTTTGGCCTAGTTGAACTCTGTATATTCAAATACTGTGTTTCATTTAACTGGATATTTTATGGGCCTGATCTCATGACTGTATCAACATCCCCACTGATTACAATGCTCGTGGCCACTTAACGAACAAGAAGAGAATCAGGAAGGCTCTCCAATAACCTACGCCAGGGATATCTTGTCTGTTTAAGCCCTTGTGCCCGAGCTGAAGGAAAATCCTCTTGGGGTTAAGTCCTTGCTGCTTCCATGCAAAAGGCAGGTTTTTCAACTGCTGTTACTGGCTGGGCAGATGCACATCAGTAATTATGTGGCCGCGGGTAAAGAGGGGAAGAGAGAAAATAGACTGTCGTTGCATCACCATTTTAAAAGCACTGATATTTTGAACATTGCATGCCAGACTCTGCATTGCCGTCTACCTCGTGTTGTCAGTTATACTAGTGCACGAGTGAGCGTGAAACACTCTTCAATCAGAATGGTAAAAATGTACATGGACTTTGCACACCCATTGCACCGGTGTCAATAATGACACTAGGTGCGGGGTAGCAGAGAACCACGGCCGCAATCTAATGTCACTTTCTGCTGGTTCTGGAAATGGTTCATTTGCATGTTGCTATTCTAAGCCATATTTTCAAAAAACAGCCTGTACATTTGCACCCACAGTTTTGGGTCAGTCACTATTTGCACACTAGGAAACCCCTGCCACCCAATTCCCTCAGACAGCACCCATGCACGCACATCGTGACTCAATATGCACACCCAAAATTAGGTCTTTGTTCATGCCAATGTTATATATCCCTATCCTTACCCACCATATATGGATATACACACACAGACACAAGGTATAGCCAGAATTATGGATCACAACAGCCCTCCACATTTGTGGGACATTTGGGTTCAGATCTAGGTTGTGGAACTAAATTTATAAATCAGGCCCATCTCACAGAGGCAGCCACAGACTCACATTCACAAGCTCACACACACAAATACTAGCACCATGCTACTGCAACGTTAGGAATCAAACAAAACCACAAATGTCTGGACATCTAAGGATAAGTCTCCGGTGAGTCCTTTAACTCCCCAGCTCACGCACACATGAGATGGGACATAGGGTCTTTCATTTAACTGGTCACATAAGCCTGAGCAAAATGACATACATTTATTTTACAACTGCGAGTCAACCTTGCGGAGCTATAGAAGTATTTTACTTTACCCACTAACATTATAAGTGAAGATTTGTATCAAGATGCTCCATGACGTAAAGTTGTATTGTACACACTCAGGGCCTGATCCTGCAGAGAAGACGTGAATTCAAATCCAGGGGAGGCCCTGCATAAGGATCGCAAGAGGAGACGATAATGGATTAAATTATGGCTTCTGTCTAATTGCCACAAGGGTCAGTATCTCATCAGCTTGCCATGCCATTTCAAATCTCTCCAGGAAAAGTAGTCTTCCCCCTTGCTCTTCTCTTCTTGCTTTTGGTCCTCTTAACATTATAATGAATCAGTTCTACTCTGATTTGCTGACTCGCCTCTGGGGTTGCTCCTTAAACGTGCATGTTGCACAGGAGGGTTCTGAGCCCTTGTCTCTCTCTTCCCTCTTCCTAGCAAGCGTGTCAGAACATTTTAAATAAATAAATAAAAGTATGAAACCCTCAAAAAGTGCCAGTTACCAAGCAAAGTGGCCACTTCCTCTTAGCGTGAACGCCACAGCAGTGCAGCACCTTAGGGTGAAACCCCGCCGGCCCAAAGCCTAAGCGGTTGGGTTGCATACCGGTGAAAGGCTGGGAATGAGGAAGGGAAACGTGCCACAGTACAGCCTCCCACTCCCGGCAAGCCAGCCTACAGGCTGCAGCCATGGGCACACTCCTAGAGTTGCTAGTGCAGGGGGCCTGAGTCTCCGGCTGTCTGTCAACCCTGGTTCTACCCTTCCCCTGCAAGCCTCCTCGCTGCCCCCTTTTCAGAGCAGTGTGGTTATCATGGAGACCCACCTCCCTGGTGCCCAGGGGGTGCAGAGTGGCCAGCGTGCCAAGGGGAATATCACCCTTACTGCAGTAGCCTTCACCATCCCTCCCAAGGGTTTATTAATGGACATGCTCAACTTTTCTAATCTGAATATTTTAGGTGCTGATTATCTGCTCTTGCACCCAACCTACTGAAGTCATTGACAAAAATTTCCTTTGGCTTTCTTGGGAGCAGAATCGAACCCTTTGTTTAAATACCTGGAGTGGAGAGCGCACCGGTTTGAGGCATGATCCTGCAGTCCTTAGTCAGGCAGAAATCCCATTGATCAAGTCATGCACCTGGGTACAGGTCTCTCTGGGAAAATGACTCAGTAAAATAAGTCACAATGTTAAAATATCCCTGTGTAGGAAGGGGCTACTAAGAATATTCTGTAATAACTTTTAACAGGGATTTTTTTGATCATCCATTAAAAGTCTACAATGCAGTTCAAGCAGATGTTTCACCTGAATAAGGACTGCAGGATCAGGGGTCTAAGAACATATGTCTTGCAAATGTCATGTGTTTGAAGTCCAAGCTGTTTTTTAATGATCACGCAGAAAGACACCCTGAGTGATGAATGTGGGTGTGTGGGTCAGCTATTTTCTCCACCTGCAAATTAACGCTTTTGCACTTGGAGTCAAAAGTCTTCTTGCCAGAAAAGCTTAGAGCCAGGGAGTTTTAAAATGGCCAGACAGATTTTTAAACCAAGTTTCTCAAAAAGAAACACATTCCTGGTCTGAGGCCCTGTGGGCCAGGTTTCAGAGAGAGTATGAACGCCTCCGGTTTACAAGTGGCAAGAAACAGTGATTGCAATAGAAACCCCACCACGCCCTTGGCTGCAGCAGCACCAACGCACGAGAGAAAGAGGCAGATGGTTGTCGTTGCCCATCTGAGTGATGTGGGCTTTTCACTGTATGCCCTTTAAACTGTCTAAGCCTTTCCTATGTCTGCTACATTGTGGTAAACTGAGTTTTTTGCAGCAGGGGAGCGACAATCACCCAAATGTGCTTTTTAGTAACAACAGGCCTTTGCCAGGTGCATGTACACCCTTGTGCACGACAGAAGAACACACTCATGTCTTGTTTGCACACTAACTAGAAGTGAAACAGCTCATTTGGTTTTAATTCACATCTTTAGTTATTTCGTTGGAAGTTTGTGTGGGACACATTTCAGAAGAAAAATGTTCCTATTTTCATTTAATGTAAGGTGATTAAAAAAATCAACATCAGTTAAATCAAAATAGGACACTCTTAATCCAAAATAATACTGTGCGCATGTAAATTTGTGTGGAAACAACTAAAGGTGTGCCTTAAAACTGGTTTACTTATTTGGAACAAGTTGGAGAGAGTACACCCGATTCATTTTCTCCCAGCCATCTTTTGCCATTGCCATTTAAAGAACACGAACACAACTGAAGTCAATTAAGATACAAGATTTACACAACTTCAGCTTCATCCTCTTGCATGTTTGACTGCCCACTCAGTACAAGACATAGTGTTATTCTGGATATCATCTTTCATACCAGCCTCTCCAAAATCCTTTCCAGAGTTAGACACTAATATGATTCCCTGGAGAATGTGGTATACGTTTGGGTTTGTCCCCCTAATAATGGATTGGGTTTCTGAAGAGACAAACATTTATAAAGACCCACCCCCACCCCATACACACATTATTAAAGCCATTGGGCCAGATGCTGGGATAATAATACACAAGACAGGGCAGTAGGTGGTATTTAAAGCTCTTCTTGCACTCAGCTGATCCTGGGGTTGCTCTGTGCATGACATTGTGGGCACAATATGTTAGAGCAGCCTAAGCAAGCCACATCCTCTCCCACTGCCCTTCACCTGTATCCCCAGGGTGCTAATGGAGCAACTTTAAACCATAAATCTCACAGCACTTTACTGAAGGGGATAAGTGTTATCCCCACTTTGCAGACTGGGTAAGTGAGGCACAGGAAGGCAGGCCAGACAATGACTGGGGGCAGAACTCTTGAATCCTGGTATCTTTGTTCAAACAATAGGGCTTCTTTAAACAGGGCATTGCTGGTTTCAGATTGGAAGGAAATAGGCCATTGGTTATAACAGAAGGCCCTGAGGCCAGTCCAGTGGTTAGAACAGAGCCCAGGACTTAGGAGACCTACATCCAAGTGCCGGTTCTGATGCAGATTCCCAGTGTGACTTGAGCAAGCCAGTGTGTGTCCTACCACAGCAGTAAACTGGAATAAAAATAACCCTCTCCGCCCCACAGGGATGCCATGAGATGCTCAGGTAGTGAGGCGATGGGAACCACATATATATCTTCCAGAGAGAGCGACTGACTAGTTGCTCCGGCTTTGGCATCAGCCCTGGCCCTGAGCCCGGCCCCCAGGGGCTGATGCCGAAGCCTGAGCAACTTAGCTTTGTGGGGCCCCCTATGGCATGGGTCCGGGGCACTTGCCCTGCTTGCTACCCCCGACGCCGGCCCTGGCTTCTATATGCAGGAAAACAGTTGTTGTGTCACAGGCCGGGGGTGGAGTTTTTATAGCATGTGGTAAGAGAGGGGCTGAGAAAGAAAAAGACAGAGAGCCCCGGCTGCAGGGGGGACTCTTCCAAACTTTGCACTTGTTCCAATCTGCGCCCTAATGGAGAAGTTTCAGTTCCTGCCAGTTCGCAGCTTCTTTTCCCCCCAGGTCAGCAAAAAATTCAGACCTCAGAGACCAACGCCCCACCCATGCGATAGGCATCTTTCGAAATCCTCCAACCCAAACACACCCACAGCGTCTCTCGCTTCAAGTCGGGTCTGCTGCAACAGCCTCTGCGCCGCGGAGCGAAGTTAAAAAAACCCCAACAACAAAACCCTCTCCGCGAGAGGATCACAAATGCGCACACGTCCCTTTGCAGCAGAGCTGAGGGGGAGAGGATGCAAGTCTGCTCGCAAGAGTAGCTGCTCTGTGTGGGCCCGCTCCGGGGACCTTCCACGGCAGACCGCAATGGCCATGGCTTAGAAAAGCCCACGACGGTTTTTGGGGTGGGCTTTTTTTGCCCCGAGAGGGAACAGTTTCTGTTCCACCCAGCCTCGCACAGACCGGCTGGGGAAATAGACAGGCGGCCACCTTCGCGGCGCGGCGTTTCAACCAGACCGGGCGAAAAGTGGGGAAATCGGAGCCTGCTGAGATCTAACCATGGCGGGGGGCGGGCAAACATCTGGGGCGAGCCTGGGAGCCGGTCCCCTGCGCCAGCCCCCGGCGCTTTTAGTTTGCGCTGAAAATAAGACGCGCTTTTCTGCCCCCGCCCCCCCCCTCCCCAGCAGCTTCTGAATCCAACCGCGCGCAAAGACCGGGCGCGTCTTCTCAATTGGTGCGCAAGCGGAGCCGGGGAGAAACTGTCATGTTGCTTCTGGCGGCGCAAGGGCGGCTGGCTTCTCCAACCAGCTAGCGGGCAGGCCGAGCTGGGACTGAGACCTCCTCCCGACAGCGCGGGGCTGGCTCCGCAGCGCCCAGCCACATCGCCAGCTAGACGGGGTCCACGCACTCCCAGCCCCTTCCTGCGTGCGTGGGCTGTTCCCTGCAGCCATCTGACACCCCCCTCCGCTCCCCGGGGGAGCCGCCGCGTTCCCCAGCTGGGGCAAACGCCCCGAAATAGACGGATCGCGTGTCAGATGCACCCCCACCCACCCACGTACACACACCCCGCCGCCTCCGGGCCGCGCCCCAGCCGTGCGCAATGTGGCCGGGGGACACCCGCTGCGCGCTGGCCGGCCAATACCCTCCCCACCGCGACCTCCCGCAGCCCCAGGAAGGGGAAGACAAGGAAAGCGTGAAAGGGGGAGGCTGGCTGAAGGAGGAGAAACGGGCCACTCTTCCCGGGATCAATGCTCGAACAAGCTCCAACTCCCCCGTCCCTCCCCCCAAACGCGCACGGCTCCAAAACGCAGCCCTCCCCCACAGCCTCCTGGAGTGGGGGCTGTCTCCTCCCCACAACCGCCCCCTCTGATCCCCCCCCCACACCCCCAGATATTCCTCTTACTTTAATAGTTCCGTCCATCGAGAATAATCTCCAGCCGATCCCACCAATATTCCACACATTGACCCGGTTGAGCCTGGAACCGAAGCCCCCTGAAGTTCTTATCTTCCTTTCTCTCGCGCTGGCTTTTCTTCCCCCCCCCCTCCTTCCAATGATTTTTTACTTTCCTTTCCTCGGCTCGCTCGCTCTTTTTTACTTTTGGTTGGTGCAGCGGAGCGAAAAAGAGACAGTTAACCGGATGACAATTTTTTTTCTGCTAATTTTGGGAAGTGAAGTCACTTGAGGAGGAAACATTCTGTCTCCCCACTGGTCCCTGCCCTCTCGATTAAACCAGATCTGTAGTTTACATCCAGGATATTTGCTCCCTTCAGATAAGAGCGGGGCAGAACAATAGCGGTGTCTTTTGGGGGTAGCTCTTGTTTGCGAGCCCAGTGACACTCCGCTTCGCAGCCCAAGCTGCCTTACCACGCACTGCGTGTCATCATAAAGTTTAGTTTAACATGGGGTGGTTTTTTTTGTTTGTTTTTTTGTTTTTGGCTGAAGCCAAGTAGCCTGAGTCTGAATTTCCATCTCTTCCCACAGATTTTTTTATTAATGCTTTTTCCAGTCGAACGCAAAATTAAGGCGGGGGGTTGGGGGGGGGGAGAACCGTAAATATAATTCAAAAGTCTGGAGCACACAGGAAAAGATTACCGATTTAAATGGTCTATTCAGAACACGCTCCTGCCCCCCTGCTGCAGTCCTTACTCAGGCAAGGATCCCCGTGACTTTGGCCTGAGTGAGGAAGGCTAGATGAGTCGCTAGCTATTACCAGAAAATATCTGGGAGTATAATTCAGGGCAGGCAACCCCATTCAGTGCAAGCATGTCAAGTGCCTTCTTTCACTCACATACCATATTTGATGCCTTTCCAAGCAAGGGAACTAGAAGTTCGCAGAAGTTTTGAAAGGAACATTATTTTTAGAAAACTTTTTTTTTGCGTTGCTTTCTCACCCCTTTAAAAGAAAAAGCCCTGTGAAAGCTTCCACTACGTCGAAGTATACTGTGTTTAAAAAAAAAAAAAAGAGGGGGGGGGAACAGATTTTAAATAGTGCATTACAGCAAGCTGGGTTGCATTATTCGACTATGTTTCTATGTAAAACCATTTCATTGTTTCCCCATCAGTATTTAGCATTTGAAATGTTTATTGAACCTCAGGGTCTGGTCCAAAGCCTAATGGAGTCAAAGGGAGAGTGCCCGTTTCATTGCTATAGGCTTTGGATCAGGGCCCCAATCAATTTGCCCATCTATCTCCGGCGAAAAAGCCACGGATCACTAGTTCACGAACTGGAAAGTGACAGAAATAATAATAGCAAATAAAAGTCCAAGCTACCCCAAATCCCCCTCTACCTCCCGGCTGGAGCAAATTTGGTGTTACTCTCATAGAAAGGGGGGCGGGGGGACACTCTCCTCAGTCCTTCTTCTGGGACTAAAATGTAGATGACAACAGAGGGAGCATTTCATCCAACTAGAACATTGATCCCAAAGAAAAGGCCATTTATTTCCTCTTCTAAATTGTCCATCCAGACAAACAACAACACAACAAAACAAGCTTTTGAAAAGCTCTCAAAACAATCAAGGTAAAAGAGACAAATGCTCCTTTCTCCCCTCTCTCCCCACCAAAAAAAAAAAAAAAACCCTCAAACAAAACTATCTAGCAACAGGGCACATCATGCAACATGGTGGGCATCTTTTTATTCCCCGCTTCTGCAATGCAAGTTGCTGCAGCCCAAGGAGAAGCCAAAAGACAGACAGTAATCCAGGGAGATGGAGCCGAGAAATCCATTTCAAGATAGGACACTTCTGTGAGTCCTTTCAGCATCATCGTCCCTTTATGGAGTTGGTTACCTTATCCAGTGCCGATGCGTCCAGTCTTGCTTCCCCCCTGATTTTTAATCCAACCACCGGGGGGGGGGGGAGTCACACCTCTATCCAAATCAATGTGCACCCCCCAAAATAACAAAATGACCCTCGTGTTTCTAGTCAGCTGCAGCCCAGGCTCCTTATTGATCCTTTATTTCTCCAAGAGCAAAGCGGGCAGCACAGCAGATCCCTCTTGCCCCTCCCTCCAACCCCCCGCGAAATTAGCCTCATCAATTCAGCTACAATTTTCAGTGCAGAGGCAGGGGGGACTGAACGTGCTCAGACCTGGAGCTTTTTGGCTTGCTGTTTGCTAGCGACTGTGGCCGTCTCCAGCCAGGAGGGAAAAGGGGGGGGGAGGTTGGAGAGGGGACCGACCGACCGCCTTCCCTCTCCCCTCCTACCCCCACTCCTGTCTGCTTTACAATCCAGGGGTCTGCAGTGGTGTCCCTTGAGAGCAGCACATCTGGATACAGCTAGCGAGGTCAGGTCCCCCTGTGCCTAGGGCCACAAGAACTGGAGTTCAATTAAAAGAAATCACTGTTAACCCTTTGCTTCCCTCATCCCCCATTTGATTCTTTTCTCTCTCCCCCCCCCCCACAGGCCCTCAAATAAAACACCAAAACCTCTTTCCTCCACTTCCCTTTCAGTATCACCACATGGGAGCCGCTAGCCTCAGAAAAGCAAGAGGTTAAGGAGAAGAATGAAACGCATCCTCCCAAAGCCCAAATTATTTCCTTTCTGGACAACATTAATGCCAAGCTTCGAACAGTAACGGTGGGGGTAAGGTCATACAGAGGGTTTATGCCCCCTAAAGGGCGATAAAAAGCGCCTATGTCACCCAAAGACCAAGAAAGGGGCGCTTTGGTCTTTAAACTGAAATATGGACTCCTCTCTTGGATGGGCTAAAGAATGGAGAGAGAGGATGATTCTGAAGAACTGCAGTGAAAAAATAATCTGAAATGTACAAAATATATTAAAAACAATCGGAAATTTACAAATACCGATTTCTGGTCATAGCACCATCTCCAAGATGCCAAGATGCAGCAAATAAACGCACGCACACTTTAAAAATCATTTTGGATCCCAATTTCTCCACAAATGTAAGAATATAGACAGTAATCGGTCTCTCTCTCTCTCTCTCTCTCTCTCTCACACACACACACACTTAGGAGATGTTTTTTGGTTCTCAATACCTCAGCATTTAACTGCAAAAAAAAAACAAAAAAAAAAAAACCTGAAATATGATATCACAGCTATTTCCTTAGAAGTGACTTAAAGAAAATGAGTCAAATTGAAGCATATTAGGGCTGCCTGATAGAGTGGGTCTATAATTTATACACAGTGTTTTGTCATCCACTCCCTCCCCCCCCACCCATTACCCTTCTGTTTGGTCTTAAAAAAAAAGTTTGGTGAAAAGTCCCAAGAGACAAAATAAGTGAACTTGTAAAACATTAAACAAGACAAGTTGAACACACGATTATTTTCCCATAATAATGCAACAAAAGTTTTGCTTCCTGACTTTCTCTAACCCCCAGCCCCCCGAAGTTATCTCAAACTTTTGAAAAAGGCTGGAATATTCATAAATGTGGTTTGTCAAATTCTGGATCATCCCAATGGATGTGCACCGACTCAGATTTAACAGTTTGATAGAATCGGTGCAAGGGGAAAGAGATCCCAAATAATGAGTAAAATCATAATAATACAGGATGTGAGATCCTTAACGTTTAATATTTTAAATGCCCAGAAAAAGGCAAACGTTATTTTAAAATGAAATGCTTGTATACAATTCTGGTCAATGTGTGTAACTTTTAATCGACTTTTTGGTGCATAATTATACAGAGAAAACAATTCTGATTTATTTAATTAAGTTACTGACAACTTGGAAATTATCTGATCTTGGCACCTACCATAGCTTTTACCTTAACAGATTTCAAATGTTTGCATTCAGGTAGGTTAAACGACTCTCTCTCTCTCTCTCAATACACTTACGAAGGAAACGAAATTCTAGTCTAAAATATTGAGCTAAATGTTGCTCATAATCTCCTGGCATTTTTTTTCTTTATTCTTTAATTGAATCAGACAGAGTTCGGCCTCACACACATAGAAGATGGATACTCAACCCTGGGTGTAACCCTACTGAAATTAATGGGGTGTACACCAGGCTGGAATTTGGCCCATGATATTTAGCCTAAAATATCCAGCATCAAAGGAGCTAACGGCAAGTTGTAGTCCAATGCCAGTCTTTCGCATTGGGAGATACCCGCAAACGTGTGTTTTTGTCTTTGATTCACGCAGAAATATTTTGGCCGCAAACTTCAAACTTTGTATATTTCTTTTACATCTACTTTTTCTTCAAAGGTGAAGTAATGATTGCAGCATATTTGGGCCTGAGCGGCGGGTTTAAAAGCGTGTAGGGCATTAGCTTGCATGAATCTATCTTGTTGCCTGTCGTAATCAGCCAGTATCACCTCGTGTTCTGGTTAGGAATGCAGTATTTTGAGCTCCTTTGTCATTTTGTAGCAAATGAAGGAAATCGGTCAGCAACTGGTCAGCCAACCCTCTTTGACTCTATACCTAGAAAGTGGCCATTTCCCACAAATTGTGTTAAAAGTTCCTCTTAAAAATAAGTCATAGATCTGCATTAGCAGAAGGGGGCGGGAGGGAGAAGGGGGAGTGGGGCTTGTCCTAACTAGAGAAAAAGGTCCCACCGACTTCAATGGGTGTTTCAGGGTTGGGTCGCGATATGGCACTAACTTTGCTGCAGAATTAAAAGGCGAAGAGGTTTTAAAATCCACTTTCTTACAAAGCAAAGAAGGCAAGCCAAGCCTAGGGCCCGATCCCCAGGCAAGACTCCCATTCGAACCCAGGGGCCAAATTCTGCTCTCAGCTACAAGGGTAAAACCTGACTACTTTGGAATCCCTTCAGATTTCCACCCACTTAACAGAGCAGTGGAGTGCAGGATCGGGGCCCAGGACCCATAGCTCTTGCTGAATACGAACAATTTTTTGGAAACCAAGTCCTAAAAAAAAAAAAAAGGGTGTGTGATGCTAATAAACCTCTAAATAAAATCTAGTGTCTTGACAATTGTGTGGAGAAGTTACAGGGTAGCTTTGAAGCCACCACACAATTGTGCAGGAAGGGGGTTAAACTGTCCTGGATAGTTTTATTTGAGATCCATGTCCCAATAATCCAGTCCCCATTCCCTGCCTCCTCTCCCCGCCAACCAAACCACCTCACAATTATTGAAAAGTTAAGCACGAAAAGAACAAAAATACTGAAGGCCAAAAACACAGACTGCAGCGCACCAGCTCCAAGAGTCTGGCCCCTCGCTTGAGGCCATAATTAATTTGAGATTTATTTTTATTGGAGAACCCAGTCTCGTCTGACCTTAGCCAAACAAGACTTCAGCTAGACCCTTGATGCGCTTGAATGGAACAGAATATTTCTAACTTCTCTTCGGGCGTCCGTGCCTGCTTTGAATTTGTTCCTCCAACTTCAGATATTTGGAGATTTGAAGAAAAGATTTAAAGCATTTTCCCCCCTTTTAGCATCCACTTTTTTTTTCTTTTGGACACAGTGGTTGGGAGGATGCGGAGGGAGCTAGAATACCAAATACATATTCAGAGAAAGAGAAAGGGGTATTTTTTGGTTGGGTTTTTTTTTATATATAGTCTTTAGAAGGTCAGAAGAGGTAGTGACTTACAGCGGGGGGGTTGGTTACTTGGATTCTGGTGTCTGGAAAAGCAGGAGTCTTTGAATATAAAAGCTTGTCCCCTGTGCCCTAAAGCCTGTTTTATTTTAAAAAGGGGCTTAGTATGCTACGCTTCCAGGATAAACAATGTTTCTCCCCTCCCCTGTTTAAATTCAAAGGATACCTTTAAGGTAAAGCACGAAAGAAACAATGTAAAATCTTTTCCACCCATCGTTTGCATTTTATAGGGTTGAAGAACAAGTCAAGATTCACACGACTGGGGTAGGGAATGATTATTTTTAAAGTCGAAATGTTCTAAAATAAAATAAAAGGTGCAAACAAGAATTAAATCCTTCAGCACTAAGTTGTCATAACACATTAATCAAGACCCCGCTGGAGTATAACACTTAGCTGTGTTGCTGGCTCAAGATATGAGCATAAGAAAGAAAAAAAAAGAAAGATTTGGTATGCTCTTGTATTAATCAATAGTAAGTATGTGGATGACATAGGAGTTCCTTTCCAGCTCCCATGTTCATGCACCCGATTGGAATGTTTTAAACAAAGTTCAAACATATTCATGGCTACAAATCTTTTGCAATTCCCAGCTTTCCTAGAGGATACCTGCTTCAGTCCTCCTGAGTGTAGTTGGGGGAAATTGACAACTTCTGTTGGAAACCAGGAGTTTAAAAAAAACAACAACGCTGCAGCAATGGATTCAGGACTAGAAAGTGGACTGAGTGGGAACAGTGTTGCATGGATTGAAATACTTCAGTCTCCGAAAGTCTTTGCATTTCTCCCTCTCCCTGCCACTACGGTTCTATCTCAGTTCCTAAGATGCTACAATTTCTCCTTGCTCTACACAATTATAGTTCCAGCATTCTTCTCACTGAACACCTGTAGGAAACATTCCATTGTCAGTCAAGCCTCCCAGATTTTTCTTTTCCTTTCTTTTCTTTTCTATTTTTTTAACAATGAATTCACTAACTACAATATGTCCCCTCACTAGGTTAGTTTGGCATGATTTCCCCAGAAAGTTTCCCTTCGCAAAAGTTTTTAAATGATTATTTGTCTCGCAGCCTGTTCCAGCAATAGTCTTTGGCTTCTACTGTGGAGCAGGAAATGATAACATGTCAATGTCAGTGTTTGTCAATACTCTTAATATTTTCCTCTCCAATTAAAATGTCAGTGTTTTGGCCATCAAAAATTCTCTCTTTGGGTTTCTTGTAAACCCTCCAGGCAGGGTGAAACCAAGAACAAACCAAATATTGTTTCCATCCACCCAGGCTATTTTGCTTCTATGAATATGCTTCTTTGTATAACACCACAAACATTATGGCTGTATGAAAATCATTCAAAAAAAAAAAATAACAACCCACAAACTCCTGCACTTAAACTATGGTTCTTTCCTCTCCATCTCATTCAAACTGGAGTGAATTCCCTTTTCTGGCTTGCTTAAAATCCGAGACCCTTTTTGTGTGCAAATGACTACAGTGGAATATGCATGGTGGCTTTGTTCAACTTTCATCAGTGTGTGGCTGCACAGTCCGAAGCTGGAGAAGGTTTAAAGTGCTCTCCAAGGAAGCGCCAGAGCTATCATTGTTTGAGAATGGAACTTGATTGTTTTGTAACAAAAAGCCTTCAAATACATTGTGGAAGCTACTTCTTGGGCAGCCAGATGTGGACTGGTCTGAAATTTGACTGTGCTATGTGACTGCATCAGGTGCTATCAGTGGTGGGCAACAGAGCAGAGTTTGCTGTGCCCAGCTGAAACACAAGAGTATTACCAGGTCCAGGAGTTCAAATATCAGAAGATCAAAGAGTTTTGCTTACAACCACCTTTGAAATGCATGTGGTTAGAGCACTGACTTAGGCTGTGGGAGACCTAGGTTCAGGCCCTGCTCTGCCACAGACTTCCTGTGTGACGTTGGGCAAGTCACTTATTCTCTCTGTGCCTCAGTTTCCTATCTGTAAAATGGGGATAACAATGCTTCCTGCCTTCCATGGATACTGTGAGGATAAATACATTAAAAGATTGTGAAGTGCTTTGAGATCTACTGAGGAAAAGTGCTAGATGTGAAATAGGCATTTTTATTAATCATGGGAATGTGGATTTCTCCTCTGTGTCCTGAAAAGAGCAAGAAAATATGCTAAAATGTGGAGCTCACCATTTAAATGTGGGAACACAACCCCTACAAAATATTGGAAGGAGATCTAGCGTGGAGATGCAGCATTTCTTCTGCCATTCTGAAACAACAGAATTTGAAGGATGAGGAGAAGGGGAAAACTGTACCTATCGTCCCACCCCCCCAGAATGCCTTATACATTAGTGGTCCCCAGAAGGGACCATTGTGATCATCTGGTCTGACCTCCTAACACAGCACTTCACCTCCTGATTCCTGCATCAGGCCCATCTAGGCAGCACCTGTGAGTGGGAACTTCCAACAAGGCCCCTGTCACTGTTCCTCCCAACCTCACTTATCTCCAATTTTGCAGGGTCTGTTGGCCACCTGTGTGATTCTGCATGGCCTGACCAACTTTAGGCCTTGCCTTAGAGAGAGGGGAAATTGTGGCTTGGATCCTTATTGAGAGGGAGGAGGAGAGGTACGACAGAATATGGCAATCAAAAACCATTCGTGCACTGCCTCGAGCACAGACATTGCAGAAGGGGAGTAAATGCTACTAGGATTCAGCGAAGCCAGAGTGCAATGGTAAGAACTGGGAAAAATCAGTATTCAGATGTCATATTGCTTTGCTTATGGCCTTAATACTTTCCATACCCAGACAGTTAAGTCTCAGTTCTCATTCCAGTGCTCTCTTTTTAAATTTAATTTTCCAATTTACGTTACACGTTTCATTCTCTAAAGTCAAGTACTTATGTTTAGATGAGATTAGCACACACTGATGTACTCTGCAGATTATTCAGCCCTTGTAGATCAGCAAGTACAGTAATGACATAAGGGATATATATACATTCATATAATTACGTTGAAGACAACAATAGGGACCTATAATTAGTTTATAATAATTATGTTTGCCTACCACTTTATCATATAAAGGCTCATCAGGATGATTTGTTCACATGCTCAAATATAAATAGTTAGTCATAAATAACTATCTAAAATTGTTATAATTATGTACTAGATTTATGCAAATGCAGAAAAAAGGCACCTATCCATGTGCTCTAGGTGCAACTTAAAAATACACCACAGAAATATCCGAAATTCAGCAGTATGATTCAATATAACCCACCATCAGTGAACCAGGCAATTTAAAAACTGAGATGCCTTTCCCCCTCCAACAATTCCCCACCTTTACAATACTCCCCCATCCCCATTTCAAATATTTGAGGGAAAAGATGAGCTTTGCAATGTAGCCCAAAGAAAGCTCATCATATTTAGGCTAATTTGGGTGGGGAAAGCAAATTCCATCACCATGGGACCCTTTCAGAGAATACCCTGCCAGCAGCCCCTTCTCATTCATACCAGTGGAGCTCCAGCTGTGACAGTTAAAGTCAGGACATTTATCTTCATGAGTTAAGGGATAAAGTCTTGACATAATGCTTATAGATATGACACTGTTAGTCAAGGAACTTTATAAAAAATCCAGACCTGCTTTTCTCCTGCACACAAGTAGCCCCAGCGACCAATGGGCAATTGGGGTTTGGCCCATTTCTTAAAATAAATCTCCCAACCTCTTCTGAGAGGTAGGCAAATTAATATAATCTCCATTTTCTAGAGAGATGAAACGAGAGGCAAAAAATGCCCCGCGGCTTCCCAGAAGAAGGAATTAAAACTCAGAACCTCCTCATACCCCCAGACCAACCCTCAAAAGGCTGTTTGAGGGAGCAGGACACAATAGATCACTATCTAATAATAATAATAATATCTGGCTCTTATATGGCACTTTTCATCAGTAGATCTCAAAGTGCCCCATGCCATTATGCCCATTTTACAGCCAAGAACAACAAAGCAAAGAGAGGTGAAGTGACTTGCTCAAACCTACCCAGGAGATCAGTGAGTGAGCCAGAAACAAAGCCCAAGTCTCCTAAAGCCCAGGCCAGTGCTCTAGCCACTAGGTCATGCTGCCTGCACTGCAGGTGAATGTTTTCTACAAGGCACCTATTCTATGGGTGTCATCCTGGCCCCATTGAAGTCAATGAGAGTTTTGCCATTGACTTCAGCAGGGCCAGGATTTCACCCTCTCTGTTTTACATTTAATGATTAAGTCCCTGAGCTTGCAAACACGTAAGCATGTTCTTAACTTTAATCACGTGAACAGCCCCACTGACCTCAGTGCAACTACTCGTGAATAAAATTAAACATCTGCTTACGTGATTGCAACGTTGACGTCTAATTGCCTGATCCAAAGCAATCAGAAATCTTCCCACTGACTTCGGATCAGGCTCTTAAGAGACATCACTCAAAACCCTGTTGATTTTTTGAGTATGGAAACAAGTTATTTCCCCAATGACATCAGTGCGCACGATGCTTTGGAGACAAATACCAGGAGACAGGGTCCCTGCCCCAAAATAAATGGCAGATGATGATGAAATGTTGCGGGGTGAATTCAACATCCTATGAATCATTTATCTCAGTTCAATTGAAACTAGGAACATAGGCCCGGTTGGAAAGCTCTCCCCCAGGAAAAGCACCCTCTGAGGTCAATGGGAGCATTGCCTGAGTAAAGCATACCCACCACCACAGCTAATTTGATGCAGTTCTGTGTTGACCAATTCCATTCCATATGAATGTTAACAATTTAGGCCTCAAACCTAATTCAGTAGGCTTTAGCTATTCCATAGGCTGATTTCAGTGGCAGCAGGATCACGTCTTACAATGAAAGGCAAACCTGCTGGGATACCTTTCTATGGGATAACAAAGTGGGTTCACCTCTTCATTGATACCAGAACATGTGCCTGATTATTTCCTGCCTACTGGAACTCTAAAGATTAAGTTAGTTGACTCTACTGCTGGGTATAGACTGCACACACATTTCCAGGAGTAGTCATTTGAGTTTTTGCTCTGATGGTATTTGCATCTCTTTTATGGTCACTTCCAACTAAGTTTCTAGCATTCTAGGGTCCAGACCCCACTGAACATAATGAACAACATTTACCGGTAGCAGTGCTCATGGAAACACTGAGTTTTAAGTGAGCTTTGTAGAATATTCACTGAACATGGAATTCTGAATATTTCCAGTGCAAGTTTTTGCTTAAAAACCTGACCCTGCGATTTACACTCATCCCACCAGGAAACAGAAACAATGCCACATGTCACATCACAAAATGAGCATTTTGAATACTCCCAACAAAGTGTTTGCAAAACAAACAACAAGCTAGGGATTACATGCAGAAATTATTCAGAGAATCGTTTAAAATAATGGCTTATGCACATGAAAATCAAAACCTGCTCATGGACCATTAACAAAGAGAAAAAGAGGCAGAATTAATATAATAAAATTTTTCATTACAAACAATTCACCCAGCTCTAGTTAACACCACCTTGTATTCCTTGCGTCTGGGAGACAAGAGTCTTGTGTTTTAGATTTTCCTTAAGTGCTGTGGCATGCAGGGTTTGCCTTAAACGTGTAACCCAGATGTCCTGGGCTCGGTTTATTTACATTCTTCGGAACTGTTGTGGAAAAAAAAAAACCTATATGATGTCAAATATAATATAGCGCTCAATGGCACTATAAAGGGACAAGAATCTGCCACCCTTTCCTTGGAAATTGCTTTGGGATTGGTAGAAAAAGAAATAAAAGGCAATAACAACCCATCACAATACAAGCTAAGACCCACACTTTGCTTTCTCCAGTTTAACAATCAGACACATATTTGGAGGGCAAGAATTTGCAATATGTGGTATTAGCCATTGTCTGATGTTACCAGGTGAATCTATGTACCCGCTAAATAATCTGGGTAGGTTGTATAGGAAAACCATCAGGAACAATGTGACTCAAGTTCCAATATTACACACCACTATCTGATCCAGCAATCTATTTACCTCAACAATTGAAAGAGACGCTTATTATTCAGTTAATTCCATTTTGCTTTGTCTTTAAACTCATTTTGATGAAATGTAGCACTTTCCATATCTAGACAATCATTTTTTATACATTGAGTTCAGTTGTTTGCACAGCAGAGAGGTAAAGGCATTTTTTGAAATGAAATTTAGTTTTGGTTCAAGATTAGATAGTAGCCAGGAAAGCAGAAAATTGGAAACCAATATAAGAAACCATTATGGTAAAATATTGCTCGAACATCATCACTATCATATTGGTTAACATCTAGCATCTATACTGTAATTCAGGACACCTCAGGATAATATTGATTAGAATATAAAAGAAGAGACCACCATAATATGCTATTGGTCACTGATAGATATACAGAGCTCAAAAGATGAATCTAAGTGTAAGTGTGATCATTTAGGAGTAAACCAACTCCCACTGAAGTCAATGGTAGTTTCTCCATTAACTTCAATTAGCGCTGGACCAGGCTCTTAAACAGATATAAATTATCTTGAATTTTCGAGGATTGTAATTTTTGACATTACCTGTTTAAAGATGCTGTCATGTCTTACCTTGACGTAAGACGAAGTGTCTGGTACTGTCTGAAACATCCTTATATGTTTAATAGCTATTTTAAAAGGTCCTAAAATTGACCTGAAAATAAGAAAAAAAAAAAAGTAAAAATGAAGACCAGCAAACAAACAATACCTTTGTTTTGAAAATTAAAACCCGTAATAAACATTTAAAATGTTGTGATCAAGCATTTGAATGTTTCCTTTTTTAAAAGAAGGGGCATGGGACAACTTCTACCAGAACAAGGAAGTGTAAACTAATAACCAAGACTCAATATCTATCTTTTAACTACAGGCTTCACAGAAAAGAACCCTCTCCATTTTTGACTGGGGGGAGGGAGAGTTTGACGTTTGATTAAGTGAATTTCTTAATCAGCAATTAAAAGCTAGCAGAAATATCCATGTTTTCATGTTGAGACTAGTTAACCCTATTGACTTGAACCTAGGGGTTTCTCTTGGTTAAATGAATGAAATGCAGTTGTATTTCTATACTCATTAGAACCACTGTGGGTCATTAACGCGCCAATGGAAAGAAACCTTTCCCACGAATCATAGTTTGCCAGAAGTTGTATTGCAAAACAATAATGATAATTTTAAAAATAGAGAACGAAAATAAAATATATTTTGGCAACAAAAATTGTACGGGGTTGTCAGTTGCAATTCTCCCATCTGGGACGATGCTGTAACATTGTCAAATGTAGCTGAGCTTCAGAGCTTGCACCAAAGCAAAATGTCTCTCTCTCTCTGAAGTCTCAGGTTTGTGACATAATGATCGCATCACGAACAGGTTTTCTAAGGTCAGGACTGCACAATTCAGAGACTCACAATGGAAGGATCGTGAAATGTGATGGCTGGAGAAAGTCGAGTTTCCATTCAGGACAACAACAACAAACTTCAGTGATCAAATGAAATTTGCAATCAAATTAAAATCTCTCTCCGCACATCCATAACACCCGTTCCCTAGATTAGAGGAAACTCTTTATTCCCTCCAAGCAGTGCTATAAAATGTCCACGAAACTGTAATAAATCCACCGTTAAAAGAAGCAAAAGCCCCCCTTTACTTCCCACTCGCACTGTTGCTAATTATGACGCTCGCGTTTTCTTGAGGGAACATTTATCAGAGGCAGATTTTTGCTCAGAATTCGGATTAAAAACCCATCAAGACCAAGGTTACACGGCAACATTCAACGTATGCAGGAGTCGTTTTGCTACAAATGGCTAGTAAATCCCTTGGTGGGGCTGCTGAGGAAAGGCTGGCGGGCTAGAACTCTTGGGTTTATTGTGGGTGTGTTTACACGCACAACGGCGGATAGAACGCCCAGCTGCGATGGGTAGATCCCTGTTGTATTTACACAGAACGCATACAATAAATGATGCCACCCGACTGACACGTAACCGGGTTTTTGCTCCACGCTGTGTGGAGCGGCAATGCTACCCGCCAAGGAAGGCCCCGCTACATGCCCCTCCAGCCCACAGTGAGCACCCCACGGTAATGAGCTAATCACGCAGCATCCAGCGTTTCATTCACCGGTCCGCGTTTGCAATGCCGGGAGAACACCCCTATAACCCCCACAGCCTTCGCGGTTGCACTGCTCGGAAACATCTGTTGATTGAAAAAAAAAAAAATCCCACTCTGGCAAATAAATTGTTCTGTATCCGCACGTGACCCCCTTTTTATTGATTTTTAAAGCATTTGTTACGTGGCCAGCTGGCAGAGAAGGGCAACTGATTACAGAATCGACAATGTGTTTCTGATAAGCACAATTTATTTGTCTCTCCTTCCTCCCTAATACACTCCAGTTTCTTTTGCTTCTGAACTTGCAACAAGGAGGGGGGGAAAAACCTCCAAGTCTCTCATGAGGTGAGGGGACAAGGGAATGTTCCTTGGGCATTAAATTTGCTGGAGTCAGGGATTCATCATACTCAATTTCCCTCCCTCGTTTTATCCCTCCCTCTGAATCAGCCCCCTCATTTGCTCCCCGTGCATAATTAGGCATGTTTCAAATCAATAAACACATCTGCATATTCAGATTCAACCTTAAAAGGCAACTCTGGATTATTTCCCAATAGCTTCGCCCTGCCAGCATCATCCACAGCCTAAAAGGGTCTTTTGTGTTAACTGCTCTTGTTTAATTGTTTCCAAAGGACTCACCTTTTATACCCTTTCCTCTCAACCAGTGGAAGAGCAGTTTGTAAAGATCCAGGTTGAGACCAAAAATAAAATCCCCACCAGGTCTGTACTGTAACCCTGCTGCAGCAGTGTGGCAAAAGAGAGATTAAACCTGCTGGATCCAAAGCAGCACTGAAGTTAAATTTCCCTAGTACATCCAGACAGTCTGCATATCCTCAGGGGGCTTCTGTAATGCGCTCAGCTCCAGCCAGAGCTTTTCTTCTTCTTCTCTCCTATCCCAGCCCCCTCCCCGCCGCGACTTTAAATTTGATTTCCGTTTTCCCCTTATCAATATTTCAGCCTCTGTCTCTGGTTAATCGTCCGAATGTGACATCCTCGCCTCTGTCACAGCCCCCCCCCACCCCGCCAGCCCCCGCAAAAGACCCTCCCTTGTCCTGCCAGCAACTTTAAGGAACTTTTAAAAAAAATTCCACGAGTTTAAAAGGAAAATATTGCTGAGGAGTCAAGCCAGAAAGGAACGCTGAGTGGAGCTCAAGGACTACCTTAAGCCCCCTTTTTAAGCAAGGAAGTTTCAAATCTCCGTTTTTAAATCATCGTGCCTTGGTTTAAAATAAATAAATAAACAAACCGAGCCTACCTTGCAAAACAGGTCCCCTATTTCCCACTGAAACGGATCTGAAAATACAACAAACCAAATTCACACACACACACACACACAAAGGGGAATTGAACTAGCTGTTCCACGCACAGGATCAAGAATTTGAACACTTTAATTCTCTTTGCCAATCAAAATCTCCACGATTTTCTTAGCTATTTACTGCAAACAGTCTATCAAGCAGCAAAACAAAAACAAAAGAAGGAGGGAAACCATATCTTCTAGGAACTCTGCAGAGCCAAATGGATCTGCTGGTGGAATGGTATGAAATCAGTAGATCATTTGCTCTGATCTGAGGTAGGAACACATATGAAGTTCAGTGAGACAGACACGCATTTTAATGTAACCCTTCTAGGGGTTAGCAAAAGTATTTGGAAAATCCCCTTCCCCACTCGGCTCCGTTTCTCCCTTTCCCAGCTTTACCCCAAATTCCAACATATTGAAACATTTTTCTCCTTAATAAGAGGAACATATAAAGTGAACGGGGTGAAAGGGCAGCCCAAGGAGCTGTGCCCGTACCTCCGAGTACAATTTACTCTGGCAGACGAGGCGTTTAGCATTCCTGACAATTCCTAAGGAAAACAACCCTCCAGACTTGTACCAAGGCACCTACCAAGAGTCAATTTTTAATATAGCAATTCTTTGGATTTGTTATTAAGAGCCAGTTTCCTATGCAAGGTAAACGCCATGGATTTCAAGAGGAAGCTCTCAAAAGATAACGGTGCTGGGAGGAATACGAAAGAGGTGACAGAAGCTACTTCCCAAACTGTTCAGAAGAAAAGCGACTCTTTCGGTCGGGTTTAAAAAGAAAGGCACCGGTATTTCAGTTATGTTACACGGATTTATAGAACCATGCAAAGGAGCAGAATTTAAGGGGAGGATGTTAGTGTCCTGATGATTGTGTGTCCAGACATCTCTCTTTCTCTCTCTCTCTCTCACACACAAATAATTACAGAAACAAGAAAAGCAGTGATTAACTCAGACCCCATTTCAAAGCCATTTTTTTTTACACAACTGTTGTTCCTGCGTCTTCAACACGTTTGACACAAAACACACACACTGAAGAGAAAACCCAAGGGCTAATATTTCTCTTCCTATGATGATGATTATTATTATTTGGCTAAGAAATTATCTAAATATAGCTGAAGCTTCGATTTTCTTTTCCCATGTTTTTCTTTTCAGCAAATGTGTCCAACTCCTCAGCCCTACCCGAATGCAGACTTGAACCTGTCTAACATACACCCAATAAGGAGCAGTGAAATCATTTTAATGGCTAGAGCTAACAAAGGGTCAGGCTGCAAAGGGTTGGGGGGGGGGCGTTGGTTGGGGAGAGATTCCCTAATACAGAGAGTTGTTCTTTCGTCCTTGTAATCAAACCCCGCAGTGAGTCCAGATACCCATGTGGCTAGCTGAAGTCGTCTTGGGAGCTTTACTAGTCCAGATGAAAATTGCTGGGAAATGGGAAACAGCTGCAGCCTCCGAAACAAAAAGAAAAGGAGGACTTGTGGCACCTTGGAGACGAACAAATTTGTGGGTCTCTAAGGTGCCACAAGTCCTCCTGTTCTTTTTGAGGATACAGCCTAACACGGCCGCTCCTCAGAAACAAAAAGAAAACTCACCCCTAAGCAGAGAAAGTTACAGAAGTTTTGTTTACACAAATAGCTCAACACGAGCATGCCATTTCAAGTGCTCACCCGCCAACTGTTGGTGACTTGTACGTAAACAACATTTCAACATTCATCACAGCCAGTGAGCCCTTAAAGATGCCTATGAAATCTCCATCTCTATCACACACACAGACCGCCTTTGTGGAGCTTGTTGCTGACTGTGTCCAACGGATTAAACAAGGTACTAGCAACACAAGCAGCAAAAATCCACACATAATTTGTATTAAAAAAAAAAACACAAAACAAAAAACCACCTCCAGACCAATGCTTGAGTCTCATAAGCCTGCTGGACAATTGCTAGACCGAACGGAACGGTGGAAAAGCCCAGAGTCCTGCAAAATGGGCTCTTTTCATGTTTTCTATTTATTAGCTACGTTAAGAGAAAACAGACTCGCTAGTCCCAAACGTAGGAAGAGTATTAAAAGAGGCATGTGTATAGTCCAGCAATTACAGCTGAACTTGATTAAAAACGTCACGAGGGCTGCACAGGCAGGAGTTACCTGATACACCAACCCTGGGGTTGCTTTAGGATGAATTATAACACAATTCATTTTATTTTAATAGGTCACTATAAGATTAACTGTTTAAGGATGGAGCTGGTGCTATAAAAGGTTACATCAAACCTGAAATAAGCAAGCCCTGCGTCCTGGATTTTAGAAGTCACCGTTTACTGTGTTTTAAAATTCCCCAACATGTTAATTAAAAATAAAAGGAATATGGAAAGTGAAAAGGAGCCCAGTACTGGCCAAATAACCCCCTCCCACTTCAGTTCTTCGGGGTTTTTTCCCTAAGAGGAAAACATGGTCACTGTTAACAGGACATCATCCTTTCTACACCTAAGAAGAAAACCAGTTCTCATTATTTTCAAGGTCTGAGTCCTAATCTTCAAGGCACTTAAAGAACAGCCTAGGGTCAGGGTACCTAAAAGATCATCCAAAAGCTCCAGAATGAGGACGGTAATTGACAGCTCCTTTGTGGCAAAATAGAATTGTCCACCAAACAAGAGGAAAGTTTGTCTGAGCAGGAGAGAGAGTTTTCTTGGGGGTCAGTCCAAGACTAAAGTGAACTCCTCCAGGAACGAAGCACAATCCCACCTTCCACTGCAAAGTATACTCCTGCGACCTTGTTTTGCTACTAGAAGCAGGGCACAATGTAACTATCACTGCTATATTAAAAAAATTCTCACACAATTTTCCCTAGGGGGAGCAAGGGAGAAAGAATGAACCTCATGGGAAGAGATGTTGGACTGGTTCCTCAGTGCACTTCTGGAAGATTCTTGGAGACTATAATGGGGAAATTTTGGGGAAAAGACTGTCTTTTTGTTCTGGATTTGCACAGCACTTAGTACAATGGAGTCTTGGTCCATAATTACGGCTCCTAAGTGCTACCTGCAATAAATAATAAAATGACAGTAACAAGAAGCAGAACTGGTCAAAACTCACGATTTCCATTCTGTGGAAAATTTCAGTTTTTTTTTTTTGTTTCAACTGGTCTCCCAAGATAGGTGGCTGAAAAAAATATTTCTCTCACAGTATTCATTATTTTTATTTTATATTATTATTAAGAAAAAATAATTAGTTATGCAGTTGAAATTTCATACATCCTGCAGATGCAGAATGGATCTGTTGGGGGGGAGGGGACAGAAGGAAGCAAACAGGAATCCTTGCCTGTTTCTTGGGTTTAAGGTATTTAACTGAAGAGCAGAGCTTCTCAAATTATTCTTCATTAATAATATTTGTTGTGCAGCTAGTGTCTCTTTTATCTATTAATGAATCATTCATAAAACCATCCTGATTTCCTTCCTTTGTCTTCATTATTTGCAGAATAGTTTGCGGGAATGATTTGCAGGTGATAGAATATTGTCTTTCTGTTCATGAAGGCCAGTCATCAAGCCTGGAGTGGGACTTGTCACTTAGAAATAAATAATAAATAATACTATTTAGTTCTTTTGTATTATTATTAATTATGTATATAACAATACCTCCTAGAGGTCGCAGTCAAGATGAGGGCTAGGCATCATATAAATGCCCTGAATAGTTTATCATCTAAATAGACAAGTGGATGAAAGGAAAAGATAAGCACATTAAGGTCAAGTGATTTTCCCCAAGGTCACGTAGCAGGTCAGTGGCAGAGATGGGAACAGAATCCACGTTACTTGACTTCCAGTCCATTGCCTGGTCTGCTGAGCAACACTACCTCTGATTTTCAGAGCTTGCTAATTTACAGTGATTTTAATCAATGGGCCTTGAAATATTTACAATGGAAGGTTAATGTCAACACACCTGATTTGTAGATGGGGAAACTAAGTCACACTGCTCAGACTTAACCAAGCTCAAACACTAGGTCAGCAGCAAAAGCAGGAGCAAAACCCAATCTTATGGCTCACTGCCCAGTTCCCCAGCCGTAAGTGCTTCCTAATACTTAAGACACTTACAATTATTTTTGGATGAGCCCCAAGAATTGAACAGCTGAATCTTTTAAAATTAGAGTAGAAAAATTAAGAAACAGCTGATAATAAAGTTGCTGGTATTTATTTTTCAGATCCATAATCACTTGCAGACAAATTTAGGAAACTTTCGGGATTCATGATCATCTTCACAAATACACAGTGGTTGTCCTGGTGCTCCCGAATAGGACTTCAAGAATAATGAAACAAGCCCAACATAATTACTACTTATTACAGATCAATACACACATAAATATTTCTATTGGATGCCCAGGTAGCAGCACTATCCAAAAATACCTTCTTTCACTTCCAGCTTGCTTATCCCTTCTTTTCGGACGAGGATGTGATCCATGCATTTGTCACCTCCAGGCTAGATTATTGTAATTCCTGGTGTCTGAAGTTCAATGTGAAGCTGATGCACAGGTTCCAGCTCACATAGAATGCAGTGAACCACCTTCTCTATGGTTTGGGCCTCCGTGAGCACATCATGTTTGTGTTCAAATCCCTTCACTGGCTCTAGGTCAGCTTCCAATGCCAGTTTAAGGCTTGCGTCTTAATTTTCAAAGCAATTCATGGTTTGAGCCCCAGCTCCTTGGATGATCTAGTTTGGATCTATGAACCCCCATCACAGCTGTCCTCCTCTGGGACAAGGCAGATCACTAAGCCCAGGACAAAGGGTGTTAGAGCTGGGGTAAAGCATCCTCGGTCCAGGGGAACAAACCTCTAGAAGTCATAAGGTGAAACTAGAGTCTGAGCATCTTCAGGAAATGCTGCAAAACCTTCAAAAAAAAAAAAGCCCTTCTATCATTAGAATGACACCCATTCTACCCAATAAACACCAACCAGCCACAGTCAATGAAGACAGAGGAAATTAATAAAATCTAAAAATCAAACCCCTCCTGCAAGCAGAGTTTTTACTCTGAGATGGGAGAAGTGCCAGAGACTCCATGAAGCCCACTAGGAACACTGGCTATTGCTTTTTCTTTATTGATTTTGCATGGCAGGCGCTCAGGGTACTACAGTGATGCGTGGCAGTATAAAATCCTAAAATGGATAGAACTAAGCCAGCTCCACTGAAGAGCAGCATAAATAGATGAAAAATGAGAAATGAGGTGAATTAAAAAACAACAACAAACAACCCGAACACCTGGAGAAGGCAGGAGTCTGCTTTGCCTCCAAGATGTTTGACATGGACGTTTCTTTCCCATCCTGCATCTCCATGGAGAAGGTTTCTTTTCAAATTAAATGAGCCATGAAATAAAAGGAAATTCAGAGCAATATTGTAAAAGAGTCCGATGTAGGGCTTTTCCTATAAGAGTTATTATAACCCAGGCCTTCTCTATGCACAAATGCTGAATGGCTTTAACTGGTACAAATCCCTCTAATGTGGCTGCAGTTACATCAGTATAAAGGTGATTTATGCTGGGATAGCTATTCCCACATGAGAAGGAGAAAAAGCTATATTAGTATAAATCTTTATACTGTTATAACTGCACCCACCCTCGGGGTTGTACTGGTCTTACTAGTTAGAATGAGGGGCTTTCTTTAGACCAGAATAAAAGGTGGGCTTTTTAGTGTGTTAGTAAACATATTTTTTTATCCTCATCCTGGGACCACCTAGATGGCCTAACCAGGCCTGGGGCTGCACAAAGAGAGAGTAGAAGACTGCCCCAGCCCAAACGTGCTTACAATCTCAATCAACACAATATAACATGCTAGCGCAGACGGTAGACAGACCCGGCAGCCTGCGCTGAAGTCAGTGAGTGCTCAGCACTTTTTGAAAATCAGGCTGCTCATTTAAGAGCCTAAATATGGATTTAGGCAACTAAGTCAGGGCTCCTAATTTTGAAAATCTTGGCCCTAAATTGTACAGATAGAAATACGTAAACTGACAAGCTCCCTTCCCCGCCACATGCACAAAACCTTGTTGCAGAATTACAAGTTAATCCCCATTAAGTGCTCCTGTGTGTTGTGGGAACTGAAGTCGTGACACTGAGTCACACATCCTTGGGTATCAAGGGGGGGTCCGGTTGCTAACTCAACTTGTTGACTCTGCTCCAGTCGCTAGCTCTATTTCCTGGACTTATCTTGCTTAGCAGATTTCCCATCCTCTCTCTCTCCTGCAACCCATAAACACTTGAAATCTCCTGTAAGCCCAATCTAGGCTGGCAGCTTGCTGTGAATGCAGGCTGCAGCATATAGCAGGAGATAAGGAGTAGGAGGCACATTGTCTTTTTTCAGCCTGTCCTGAGAATTCACTTTTCAAGCTGAAATTGTTTGCTCAAGGAAAAGGAAACGTGTGTTGGGGGGATCTGGAGAGGGGAGGAGAAAAGAGGAAGAAGGTTGTTTCAGAGACCAAACTGGGATATATGAAAAAAAGAATTAATGGAGATTGATGGAGGAAGTTTGATGAAGGTCCCGCTGCAATAAGCCCTTGTAAACTATGTGCTTCTGTTATCCTGTTAGGTCCCTACACGGTTGATCAGTTTCAAAGAGGAGGTGGCCTTTTCATAGCTGAACCCCAGTGTGAACATCTTTCTAAGAAATTAGGAGACAAATTCTGCCCTGAATTACAGTCCATAGCACCCCACTGAAGTCAAGGAGGTGTAAGTCAAGGCAGGATCTCAGGCCTGATGTACACTAGAAAAGTTTTACTAGTATGCTATGCCAGTCAGTGAGTGTGATTTTTTTTACTGATATAGTTATACTGGCATAAGCCTTAGAGTGGAGGCAGTTATACCAGTATAAAGCTGATTTCACTTCCTGAACAAGAATAAGCTACCCTGGTGGATCTGGGAGTTAGGCACCTAAATGCATTTGAGTATCTACACCTTTTATACCAGTATAATTGTGTCCACACTAGGGATAGGAGGTGGTGGGAGGTTGTTGCCACTTTAACTATACTGGTACATGTAAAGCAGCAAAACTTTTTAATGTAGACAAAGCCTAACTCTAAGGCCACAATTCTGCTCCCACTGAAGTCAATGGCAAAGTTCCCATTGATTTCCACAGGGGCAGGATCACACCCAAAGCAAAGACATACAAGAACAACCCCCAGAATGCTTCTCTCTGGACCTTGCAAATTTCCTTTGATCTTTAATGAACCAAGATATTTTGGAGATATACAGACTACCATGGATCTGATAACAACCCAGGGCCTGAGGCAACTGTGGTCTAAAGCAATTGGAGATCTGTGGATGAAAAGTACTGTGAATTTTTATCAATTAACCTCCTGATGCTATTGAAGTCAACAGAACTTTTGCTATTGACCCCCTTGTGAAAAAGAGCTAGTTCCCAGTTTGTGCAATCAAGTTGATATTACAGAAATGCAATGTCTGGAGCATGTCCCTTGGTGGAGGTTGGAACCACGTAACATGGTCAAACTTTAGGGTCAAATCCTTCTTTCCATATACCTTCAAAACTCCAACTGGCTTTAATGGGAATGTACAGAATTGTCCGTATTTTGTATAGCATCTTTCATGCAAGCTGCAAGCAGTGCTTTTAGAGAGTGAATCAATCAAAAATAACAGATGGGGAGAAACTTAGAGGCAGAAGCCAGGAAGAGAAGAGTCATTGGGGTGGGGAGCTATGGGAAGAGAAACAGCATGCATATATGTGGGAATGAGGAGCTTGAAAATGGGGAACACCTCTCTTATCATAATGTACAAGCAGTGCCTTGTTCTGGGAGGTGTTGCCTCATACATCAACATCAAAAAAACCTCTGGTTCTAGCCGACAAGTTAGAGGAAGGATGGACTTATGGTTGGGCTGCTAACCAAGCACTCCCCAGAGCTAGGTTCAATTCCCCTTCTTTAGGCGCTTCACTAACTTTATAAATCTGTCCCTTTGTGGAAGGGGCTTTATTATAAAATAGGGGAATATACACAAAGAATATTGTACCCCTTTAAGGACCAAACACAAATACCACAGGGCTTCCCTCAGCTGGAGTCCAAATAAAGACTTAGAGCCTAGTTCTCCCCCTTTCTGTCATCATTTACATCTGTACAATGCCACAGATTCAGAAAGGTGACGTAAGGACAAGGCAGCAGAGAATCGGAGCTGGTGACTCTTTAGGCAAAATCCCCAAGAGTCCTTATGATGTCAAGAGCAATTGGTGATGTTCTGAACGTGCTGAGCAACGCCCCCCCCCCGCCCTCCCGCCAACAATCAGGCCCCTTTAAGGTGTCTCTAGTTAGAGTTCCAAAAATGGAGGCACCTAAAATCACTAGTCACTTGGGAAACTGTAGGCCCTTGTTTTCTCATTCTGGAAGCTTTGTCTTGGAGAAATGAGCAGTAAATGGAAGGGTTCAGTTGCCGGAGCATCACATCCAGCTGCCCAGGTGAGGCTCTGGAAAGCCCCCTATTCTGCAGCCCCCATGGTGGAGTGATTTCAGCCCCCCCCCAGCCCCATTTCCTGCCTCTTGCCACCCCACTTTGATTTGAAGGACCCAGCCACCCGTGACCACCCAGGGAAATTGAGGCCAACCAAGCACCCACACTCATTCACTCTCCCCTCAGGGGGAGGAAAGAGGACCAAAGATAAGATCACTTCATTTAAGCCAAGGTCCATTTTTCACTGCAGTCCTTTCTGATCAACTCTCACTCCGCTGAGCCCATTGGAGTAAAGGGCAAAATGGCCATTGACTTTGAGGGGGGCCAGGATCCCAATCTTAGTGCAAAAATCAGTGCAGGATTAAGGATCAAGCTTCCTCATCATCACCATGGCCTCCTCTTTCTCACTCCAGAGACTACTAGTTAACCTATGGTATGTGGGTTTGCAGAAGCTTTGGCTAGTCACTCATCGCTGTCTGATTTAACTTAATTTTGGGACTGCTCTGGCCCAAGAGGAAAATATGATTACCTTTTAAGAAGATGTAGGCTATCAACAGGAGTCCGTGTGGCTTTGCCAGAAGGCAGAGCTTTGTGACACAATGGGTTAAATTCACCCTCCGTTCATACAGAGGGTGAAGAGACTGTAGTGGATCTAATCCAGTGTATTTCCATAAAATTCACCTACTGATCATCAAGTGGAAAGGAAAGCTGCCCCCAACCCCACAGATGAACCCCTGAGGGAGTTGAAATACTGACTGCCAGTGCAAATTCCCTCTCCTCCCCTTGTTGGTGCAGGGAGGGGGGATTTGCTCAATAAGTGATATGCAATGATTTTGATTCCCTCTGCTTTACATTTGTATTGTCTGCAGCATAAGTGCAAGGGAGCTGCATTGCATGCCCACTGAAATCTGGCTTTTGATTAGTGCTGGCAACAGGTTTCCAGTGAATAATAAATTTGCAGAAAAATGCATTTTGGGGGGACACCAAAACTATTTGTGAATTTGGGTTGAATTCAGCAAATCATTTCAGCTGGGGTGGGGGGGGGAGAATGGATTTTTTCCCCCTGGAAAAGTTGAAACTGTTTTTGACCATTCCAAAAGAGAAGAATTTGGCTTTTTATTTTGAAAAGCCATTTGGTTTTGAAATGTAGCTATATTTATTAAAAAAAAAAAAACCCAAAAGGTGAGAAACACCCAGAATCAAACTGAACACAAACCAAAAAACTGAAACAATTAGTTACATTTCATTTTGTTTTGTTTTGTTGCAGGTGTTTTTTCTATTCAAAACTAATTTTGCCCAGTTTTCATTTTAGGAAGGAAAAACTGAAAATAAAAATTAGTTTGTTTTGTTTTCTTAATTTCAGGTGTTCTTCCGCCTGAACCGTTTTCCCCCAGTTTTTCATTTCAGTGTGAAAAAAACAAAAATATCTGTTTCCGTTTGAAAAGAAATACTTTTTTTTTTTGGCTTTTTGGGTTCAGCCCTTGATCCAAAGAAATCAATTATTCATCCCTTTTTGTAGATGCAAGATGAGATATGGAGGGTCTGTGCACCAGAGAGAAACAGGGTGATAAACTGCAGGCAAGCAAGTGCCACATATTTCCCCACCACCAAGAAATCCAAGACATTGCATGTAGGAATAAGATTACATGTTGCTATTTGGCTGCCTAATTTTAAAAAGGCTGAACACAAACAGCGAAACCAGCTGGTGTAATATTCACTGTAGCAAATAGATTTCCTATGGACTGTTGAGTTTACCTCTGATTATCCTCTTTATTGGTTCTTCTTGTAATGATCATAGTCCTGGAAATTACTTAAATTACATTGTGGCCTTTACTGGCTGTTTCTGTATCTGCCTTGTATCCAACTCCCAGCAAAAACAGAACAGAAAGAGTCACGGATCATTTTAATGCATGTAGCTCCGGCTGACAAGCAAACACGGGCCATGGGGCTGAGACCAGGCACAAGTGAGAAAAGCCAGTCTTATGGCAAAGGGACTAGCTTAGAACGCAGAAAAGGTAGGGTCAGTTGTTAGCTCTGCTGAGAGCTTCCCATATGACCCTGTGCAAGTTACTTAAATTTTCTGTCCCTGAGTGCCCCCTCTTTGGAGTGGGGATGTTAATCCTTCTTTTGTCTGCCTTCTCTATTGGGATTGTAAGAACTTTTGGACAGGGACTGTTCCTTACTATGTGGCCATACAGTGCCTGGCACAATGTGGGTCCTGATCTTGAGTGGGCCCTCTGGGTATTATTGTAATACACTCAATTAAGTACAATTAAATATTAGAGGGAAAACAGTAATCTCTTGTTTCCAGTGACCTACTTTTCCTGGAGTTGCCTTTATTATGACAATCTCAAGATACCAGAACATTTCTCCCAGCACTGGAAAGGCGTATCTCTTCCAACCATCTATTCAAGCTTCATCTACACAGAATGAGATTTTCCATGAAGAAAACAAAAGGAGAAAAATCCTTCTTCGGTCACCAAAAAGGAAATAAGCTCAGCAGCTGGAGGAACTTCAGTCTTCATATGACTACCTGGTGGTGGCATCTAGCGGTTAGAGCAAAGGAACTTGGAATCAGGAGACCTGGGGGCTATTCCTGGCTCTGCCACTAACTTGCCATGTGTCCTCATGCCTCAGTTTCCCCACCTGCAAAGCACGTTGATGATGCCTCACTGTTTGCAAAGCCCTTTGAGATCCTCAGCTGAAAGGCATCAGGTGACTAAAGTTCTTCAGCAGCTAGAGAGAAAAAGGGGATTTGGGCATGTTTTTCCACCCCCATTCCCCCCAAGCCTTTTCATAAAAAGGAACTTCATTGGCGCTATTTTCAATGTTTGGGTTTTGTTTGCTACTGTAATAATTAGCCATCTGCCAGATGGTGAAGCAACACAAGAGGGCTTGCTTTTCATGTCTCTGCTTAAGGAAAAGGCGCAACAGAAGACAAATAAACAGAAGCAGAAGGCTAGTAAGCCAGCACAGGGCAGAGAGAGGAGTACCCCGCCGTGTGAGAGGAACAAAGAGCACCAAGGGTGGAACAGGAGAACTACCAGACCTGCTCACATCAATGCCCCACCCAGACCAGTATCCTGTCTGTGACCACGGCCAGCACTCATAATTCAGAGGAAGGTTCAAGAAACTCTATCATGGAGAATTAGGTCCATGGGAGAAATTTCTCCCTTACCTCTGGCTGTTACTGGATCAATTCCCTGTCCTACTGAAAGCAGGAGTGTTGCTATTGGCTTCAGTGGGACAAGGATTTGGCCCAAGGACTAGATATTTCAGGGATTTGGCAATATGAATCCTTTCATCCTGCAGGGACTGGAAGCTGTTGATGGCTCTTCGGTGCCATAAATGATGTGGTTTTGCAGGTTTTAGTCACAGATTTATAGATATAAAGGCCAGAAGGGACCAGTGCGGTTATCTAGTCCAACCTCCTGCATAACACAAGCCATAAGACTTCCCAGAATTAATTCCTGTTTGAAGTAGAGCAGATCTTGAGGGACTGGAGCCTTCATCCATTTGAGCACCTTGGACCAGTCACCCATGCTACCCGTGATAGTCCTGTTCCTAGTGGAGGTATCACCAAACATACCATTCCATTTGGCATAATGGTTGCCCTTGCTGGCAGTCACAGGCCAAAGACTGACTCCACCTGGAGATTGAGCTATTGTGAGGCTGGCTGTTAACATGAGACTGTTAGAATAATGTGAGTCACTTTATACTGTTGTTGGCCATGCTATATCTGATCCATAATTAAAGAAAGGACCATGATGTCACTTGGGATGAAGTATTCCATTCATCAGCATGAAGTTCATACCATCAGATTTTAAAACAATGCAACCTTCCTCCCCCCTACCCTGTTTTTATGTGGGTTGGTGGGGCTGGAGGGGAATTAACTTCTTGACTCTTATTTTGAACCATTTTTGCCAATGGAAAACTGCTGATTAACCTCAAAAAAGGGAGTGATGCAGTGACGACTTTGCCTCTAATGGGTGGACCTGGGTTTATTCTCCCTCAGAAGCCATGCCTCCAGGTGAAAATGATACAGTGTTGCCTGAATGGAATCAAAGATGATGATTTATCTATTTCTTAACTAACAGTGCCTGCTTTGTGCTGGGAGTTTTCCAAACACTGGGGAAAGATGGATCCTGCTCTGTAGAGCACCAGGTCTAAAACATCTGCTCATCGAGGGTGAGACTTGTCCTTGTCAGAGTGTCAGCAGAAAGCCAATGCACCACTTAAACGATGCATAAGATTTGTCCCCCACCCCGAGTGAATTTATTAATTATTGTTATATTATTATAGTTATTATTAACAATATTTATGTTAAGTAGCACCTAGAGGACTCAACCAGTTGTGCTGGGTGTTGTAAAAGTACTTATTAAATGAGAGAGCGAATTTTAGCCCAAATGTACCATTATTGGCTGATTCACACAGCATCAACTGGGCTATTATTACACAGCCCTATAGCAACTCATCTTCCTTCTTGGTGCCTTGAACTCCCTCTTCAGAATACAAATGGTTCCCACTGAGGTCCAATAGAGATGGCTGAAATGTTCTCCATTTAAAAATTTGAAAAAAAAAAACCACCCCAACCTCTCCCTGTTTTTGACCAATTCTATAATCACTTGAATTGTTTTGAATTTCCAAATATAATTGGGGTCAAAACATTTCACAAAAGCCTTTGCAAATTCCCCCTCCCTCTTCTTTGCAATCAGCTATCATCCCCAAAGTCTTGGGAATTGGTCCTGATGATACTGTCAACTCTTGGAAGGTCTTCAGCCCAACCATTGGAAATACAATCAGTTAGTCATACTTTAACATTACTCACATTTTCCTCCACACCCACAGACAGCCAGGCAAGTCCATGAACTCAATAGCACATGGATGGGATCCAAATCTGGGCAAGTGTCTTCATTAAAAAAACAAATCCTGATATTAATTAATTTTTATGAAGAATCCTCTTTTTAGCCTTTCTCCTCTTTTCGCTGCATGCAGTCAGATTCCTGCTTGTCCCAGCATCCTAGGCCGCAGGCTACTCTCTGGCAGATGTGTCTCAAAATTGCCAAGGAAAGATGTGAATCATGTTTTTCCATTTGACCCAGTGGCGACATGGCTCCGCAGGATGTGCCAGGTCCGATGCACACATGGCTTGACCACCCGGGGGCTGAGAGAGACAAATTTGTCATGCCAGAGCAGTCCCTGCTGGCTGGAAAGAGAACAGCACTGCCCAGAGAAACCAGGAGACAAAAATCATTTTTATAGGAAGAAACCAGTCAAGATGCTGCCAGTTTCCACTCCCTGGGATTCACAGCTTTTCTTTTCCATATCTATCTATACACACCTTCCCCCCATGCTCCTGGGGTATTAAATGACATGTTGGGTTGTGATTGGTAGAGCTGGTGAGCTAGGTTGGCTGGCAGGGAGAAAACTCTCGCATTTCTGCTCTGCTTCCTCTTTAAATGGCTGAAGAGGAATGAGTTTATACAGGCGCGAGAAGAGGCGGTGGAAAGCATCAAGTGGAATATCTGTCTTTATTTAACTTGGAAAGCAGCACTTGTAAAGCCTTTCTGTTGCCGACTGAGGTCATTCCTGCAGGCCTGCCGAAGGGCCGTCATACTCTTGGCTCCCCGGCTGCTGGAATGCACCACCTGAGCCGCCTCATATTTGATCCTCTCCAT
Source organism: Eretmochelys imbricata (assembly GCF_965152235.1). Classification (NCBI taxonomy): domain Eukaryota; kingdom Metazoa; phylum Chordata; order Testudines; family Cheloniidae; genus Eretmochelys; species Eretmochelys imbricata. The sequence continues at coordinate 6,895,689 of NC_135593.1, read as the reverse complement.
ACACCCCCGTTAACGGTTGCTTTTATTTGGGCCGTCCGTTCCCAGTCTCACCGGGAGACCTGCTCACAAGCCAGCGCATGTCACCAGACGAGAGCCCCGGCTCTGCCCAGATGATTGATTCATCCTGGCCTCAGCCTTTCAATTAAAAATAACCTACCGCAGCGGCGTCTGGGAGGCAAAAGTGCCCTCTTGTGGCAAAATGTTCCCTGGCCGGGCTCCCAATCAAGCCTCCCACTCTGGCCAGGAGAAACTGGCAGGGAGCATGTGCTTGGTGGGAGGTAGCATGGTCTGGTGGTTTGAGCGGGGGCACAGGCGTCAGGAGACCTGGGTTTTAGTCCCACTTCTGTTGTTATTTTGAAGCAAGGGTTGGACAGGTCAGTAAGGACCTGATTTTTCAGAGGACCAGAGCTCTGGCACCTCCTCTTGAACTACAGATACTTAGGCCCGAAACCTCCCTCTGCCTTAGATTGCCCTTCCATACAATTTTGCTCAGCTTTCTAAAATTCTTTGAGCTGCTCAGCAGAATTCAAGTGCCAGGTATTATTACAGCCACGCTGACACAGAAACTCTCACAGCACTGTCCTGTGCTCATCAGCAGGGCCAAACATAGCCTTCCAAATCACAACATCCAGCAGTAGCTGCCCTCTCCCGTAACAGCACCATGAGCACAAGGATGAGCCGATTTGAACAACTGGCACTCATCCACCCAGAGTGATCCAAGCACAAGGAAATAAGGGAGCATTGGACTTTTTAAAGCAATTATGCAAACGTACGTGAAAAGCAGAGCGGCACATTCCCAGCAAGTTACCGGTGCAGCCCTGAGCATTGCAAAGCGTGGGACTCTTGTTTCCATTTGGCCAGTCAGTGATTTGTGGGGTCAGCTTGATGCAGGCTGGGAAAAAAAGTAAGGGTTGTCTACACTCGGAGTTATGCCTATTTACCTGAAGGTGTGATTTTACCCCAAAGTGGTTAAATTGGTGCAGGGTGGACCCCTGTATTTCATTTTAAACCAGGCTTGTTTATTTTAGCTTACCTCGATCAAAACAGATTTAAGGTAACCCGAAAGAAGCTGCTCTTCAAGTGAAATCGGAATGTCTACTGGCTGGGGGGGAAGGACATTTTAACAAAGTTGGTTTAACTAACCCTGTGAAAGTTTGTGTGTATATGTCATTGGGTGGCTGCCTCCCGTGCACCCCCCCTGCCTCAGTTTCCCCCTGCAAGGGACTTCTTCAGGAACTGACAAATCCTTATGCCCATTCAGATCCCTTCTTGGGGTTTGATTTAGTACACTAACGAATATTCAAGATGAAGTTCTCAAATCCATCCATTTGCACCTCCTATCAGGTCGCTGCCAGGCCTTTCCTGCCTGTCATCTCACTCCCCAAGTCCCAGGTTCCTGTGCTGGAGCCTACTCACTGCCTGCAGCTTGTGCCATCTCTCTCCATCCCCTTGCTGGCCTGCCTGGGGACTCCATCTCTGCACCTTCCTGCTGCCCTTTATATGGGAATCGGCTGATCCCCGCTCAGCTGTGGCTGCTTAGTAACTAGGACTAGCTGGGCCCAGGCCACCCATTTACAGGAGAAGAGGTCATCCTGGGGTTCTCTGCCAAGCTCCATCCGCAATCCGAACTCCACCCACTACAGAATGAGATTTCATTCACAAGCCCATGGCCTGGAGTTGCTAACGCTCACAGTGTTCTTGCAGGGGCAGACTTTCAGCCACAGCTGGAGCCTGTCTCAGCCCTGTTGCGAGTTGGAGCCCTGCCAGGCGGAAGTCCCCTTCTGATGGACTGTCTGCCCCACCAGCCCATCTCCTGGGGTTGAGCAGCTGCTCAAAGCTGCTGCAGGAGAGCATGTGCTCTCTCTCTCAGCAACCCTAAGCCATGCTGGCAAGAGGGGATGTGGGAAGAAGAAACTAAAGGACGCAGAGCCTCAGGGCAGCTCTACTCCCCATCCCTTCCCATGAACAAGGGGTCCAGACAGATCCTTCCTCCTTCTCCTCTCTCCCAGCAGCACCTGGAATGGGAAGTAGGGTGGGAGGATCCCTTGAAAGAGCAGAGGTGAGCCCCTCAAGTCTGAGAGGGGTGTGCAGAACCCCAGAAGGAGCAGAGGAGAGACTGGGGGAAGGGGCTGTAATGATGGGAGGGTGAGGGCTGGGCAGATGCACAGGTGGGATTGGAAGAACTGATGCAGGGACAGGATTGATTTGGAGGTTGGGGTGGGGGCAGTATTAATATTGCTGGGCTGGGGACAGGCAGAGGTGGGGGTGAGACAAGCTCCTGCAGCTGGAGCCAAAAATCCTCTTACCCAATACATTTGGGAGAGTGGACAACCCTGCCCATCACCCACGCACTGGGGATGGGCTGGGGGAGTCAACAATCAAGTGACACACCAAAACTACAATATCATTATTATTATTTTAAAAAGAACGTCATGGTTTTTGGGTCCCATCTCATGGTTTTGGGGGTCTGATTCATAGTTTCTGATCTCTTAAGGATGGCAATACTGACGGTCCCTCTTCTTCCTTGCACGCTTTGAGCAGCCTCACTGTAGTTCCCTATGCTGCCATTTCACTGAGCACACTCCTGAGTTCACTGAAGTGGAGCGTTGTTCTCTCTCGCTCAGCTTTGGTTTCAGGCGGTCTGCCGACTCAAGGAGACATCACTGCATTGGCTTACATTTAGTTCACATAGCAATGATGGCTGGAGGCAGGATGGTCCAGTGGTTAGAGTGCTAGCTGGCGATGTGGGTTTAATTCCCTGCTCCACCACAGACTTGCTGTATGACCTTATGCTACTCACTTATTCTCTCAAGTCCATGCTGTACAACGATGATGACAGTATTTCCCTACCTCGCAGGGGTGAATATGTTAAAGGTTGTGAGGTGTGTGTGGATAGGGGCGCATATAAGTACCTTAGGTAGATACCCATGCAACAATAACACTACAGACTTAAGGACATCAGGTGTCCATTGAAATTCATGAGCCTGGTATATTAGTAAGTTAAAGGTAACTTGTCTCTGGGAGCAGGTATGTTGGTTGCACACTGGTAATGCAGATGTTGTCGTGCTTTGGTGGAACGTTCCATCTCAGCTAAAAGATTTAACCTGGAGGCTCTCTTTTCTTTTTTTTAAACAGGTTTTTTTTTTTTTTGGTTGTTTTTGTTTTACTGGTCTCACCAGATGTTATAAACATCTGGTGACGGCATGTTTGTTTTTTAAGCTCTGCTGTGTTGTGTTAGCAGCATGGCAGTGGTGTCGCATCTTTTACCACAGTATCCATATGTTCCAGGGTCTTTTCTGTTAGTCAGCTAGTGCCGAGTGCCACCCTGCAGCTTGTTGGCAGCTAACAGCAGAGTACAAACCCACTGGCTTTCTTCCCATGTTGGTAAACCTAGGCAACCCCCAAAGTACGGCAGTTTGGTCCAATACATAGGACAGTAGATTGTGGCACAGGTTTGGCTTTGACCCTACTCTCATTTGCAACCCTGGGCGAGTCAGTTTCTCTCTCTGTTAAATACCTGCCTGTCATTACAAAGCACTTTGAGATCCTCGGATGGAAAGTGCTGCTCCATCTTAGTGCAAGGTACAGATGGGAGTAACGCTGGTTGAAAATTTTCTGCTGAAAAAGAGTTTTGATGGAAAACTGGGGTTTTGACTAAATGGACAACTTCACACAAAGTGTCTGCTTTCCTCAAAACCTTTCAGTATTGCACCAGAAACCCAGAGTCCCCAAATCCCAATATGTTGAGGGTTTGGGAGCTTTTCGTCAACATTTTTTTTCCTTCCAATTGTTGGCAGTTTTTGACCAAAAAGTTTTGGATTTTAGCCAAAAATGTTCAAGTTTTTTCCCCCCCCATGAAAAAAGTCTAAATTATCAGTGGAAAATACTCCATTATTCCCAAGCTGTATATGTGAGCATCACCAATCTGCTTGAAAAGAAACCTTCAGCACTTTGTCAGATCCCCAGACATTGTACTGAGCTGCAAGGCCGGTGGTGAGCCAGGAGTGGAAAGACTCCCCAGGACAATCTTCACAACTCTTCTTTTAGTGAGGAAGCAATGTTGCCTAGACCAGGGGCTAGGAGACAGGGCAACAAAGTTTTATTCCCAGGCCCGCTGCTGACTCACTGTGTGACCACGGGCGAGTCTGTGCCTCAGTTTCCCCCACTTGTCAAGTGGGAATAATATATCCCCTACCTTACTGGGGCATTGTGCAAAAGCAGACTAACTGAAAAACTGTGTGATGTAGAAAATAATATTCAGAAATATGGAAATAATTGACTTGATCCTCAGCTGGTGTGCCAATATACACGAGCTCAGCATCTGGCTCAATATTTGCAAAGGGCTCGAGAGCCTAGGATAAATTATACTCTCTTACTGTATAAGAGAGTAAATGATAGTAAATGCAGTCTATAATGGCAACTGGACCATACCTCTGTCAGTCCAAACTGGCAAACGGCTCCATCTTACCTGTGGTCAGAAATATTTCCAGGAACATGAAGATCAATCTGGTTCAAACAGTATCTTTCTTCATATGTGAATCAAACCTGTTTGGGTGAGACCAGAAGGACCGTGAAGGAAACAGATGCCATTCTATTGAAATGATGTTATTGAGCTGAAAACCTACCTCCAGCACTGAGAATGGAACGGTCCATTGGATTGAAGTTCCATTGCAACAGACATCTCCAGATAATCAGATCACTCAGCTAGTTATCCACAGGATTTCATAATATACTACATCTCCATAGTCTTAGTATGGGTGCACCTAACTCTGACCCAGTAGGATTCACCATTTATCTGCACTAAGTCACAAAAAGAGGAGGGTCAGGCACCGATACGAGAATGGGGAAATTTGGGTTCTATACCTATCTCAACAAATCCCCTGCAGATTTGACTCAGGCGTGTCCACTCATCATGGGATGAACATCACATCTCTATGGCTGCAGGGGAGGTAGGCTAGTCAAGCGATTACAGAAAGGGGTGGAGAGTCATGACTCCTGGGTCTTATTCTAGAACTGGCAGGAATGTCATTTGACCCCTCTGTGCCTCAGTTTTCTCATCCATAAAATGGGGATAGAGAGTTTGTAAGCAAGTTGAAAAGGAGTACTTGTGGCACCTTAGCGACTAACTAATTTATTTGAGCATGAGCTTTCGTGAGCTACAGCTCACTTCATCGGATGCATCCGATGAAGTGAGCTGTAGCTCACGAAAACTCATGCTCAAATAAATTGGTTAGTCTCTAAGGTGCCACAAGTACTCCTTTTCTTTTTGCAAATACAGACTAACACGGCTGTTACTCTGAAACCTGTAAGCAAGTTGAGATCCACAGAGGGAAAGAAGCTTCTGAATGCAAGGTAGCATTACAACAGCCATGCTGCACTGATCACAAGCTGTCTTGCTCCCAGCTGGGACCCAGTTAACAAGATACCTTGGAACTCACCTGCTACTGTGGCTAAGCCTTTAAAGGGTTAAGGGGGAGATCTGGAATGATCAAGTGTTTAAGCTGCAGTTGCAAATTGCTACACCCCAGGTGGCACTCCCACTGACTCAGCTCCTTGTGGAGTGGATGGACTCTTTTAGTCCCTATCTGAAGATCAGGGATGTAACAACACTTAGAGGAATTATGAAGGGCTTGTTCTTCCTAAGTGCGGCAGGCAAAGAGCCAGCAGGGGGTCAGATGGATATCAGCCTGGTAGGGTAATTGTACTCTTGTACCTTCCTTCAGGAGAGGAAGAAAATTAACTAGTTGGAAGAAAGTCAACAACTGCCCTTTGAAGGTTTCTCTGAAGCATTCTGAGCTGGGAGCCACACTGGAAAGGTCATGAGAAGAATGAATCCATTTCAGAAGGTCTCTAGCCCTTTTTGTTTCAGCTGGGTCACAAATGCTTGACCACTCACCTTTCTTGTGGTATTTCCATTCCTAGGTCTGATCCAATCCAGAGGTGCACAGACACACGTTAACCAAGCTTCTTTGGACGGCAATAAAACTGCACATTTGGTTCCATTTGGGATTTCAGAGATGATTCAGGTAGGTTCTCATTTTATCTGAACTGCTTCTCTGATCCTTCAAATTAAGCCCTATCATAGCACCTTGCAGTCGAGGATCCATAAACATGAACAAAGTCAATCCTCACAACCATTCTGCGAGGTAGGTCACTGATTTCCCACAGGGGAAACTGAGGTAAAAAGAGGGGACGTGGTGTACCCAATCACACAGCGGGTCCATGGCAGAGCCAGGGATGTGTGAGCATCCAACCATGCCATCTGTTAATGTAACAGGGTGGCTTGCTGAGGGTGGTGGTGGTGGGGGTGTTGGAGAGTTTGGGGCTAAGCCCCCTGATAACAGAACAAGCCGCACCTGAGGGGAATCAGGCACGTTCCCCATCACGAGCAGAAGGAGGCTGCAGTACTGGGAATAAGAGCCAGGCTTAAGATAAAGCCTAGCTGGGGACAAGGCTAGGGAGAGAGCCACACAGAAAGCTCTGAGAGTAAGGACAGTTCTTCAGACAGGGAGGCCGGAGGGAGACCCCGATTAAGCAGCAGTGTGACAGAGACCCAAACGAGAGCTTAAGAGGCTGGATAGGAAGTGGCCTAGGCAAAACTGTAGCACAGGTACCTAGCTGGGGCGGAACCCAGAGTATAGGGGGGGACTGGGTTTCCCTACTGACCCCAAGCCCCCCACCAAGGGTTACCAAGCCTTGGGGGAGGAGGGGGGTTTACAGGCTGAGAAGGAGCCCCCCAGAGGAGGAAAGATTTTGTTTGTGGCTTTGGGACTTTTAGTTTGGATAATTGTGACCCTGGAAGGGGTGGAGTTAAGAGGGTGACCCGGCTGGAGGGGTAAGTCAGGGCCGTCCTTACAGGTGGGTGACGGGGTCAAGAAGCCAGGAGTGGGCTGGGCCTGGGCTGTGAGGCCGCTGAAGGGAGCTTGAGGAAATGGGGGGAGGGAGGCAGCGGGGCCTGAGGGTGAAGCGGGGAGTGCGGGAAGGCAGCAGCGGCCCAGGGCGCCATTTTCCCTAAGGCCAGCCCCGTGCTGAGTCATGGGAAGAGCAGTCAGTGGCAGGGGGCGCTAGCCCGGTGAGGGAGCCGCTATGCATGGCAGGCTATGAGGAGGTGCCTTGCGATGAGTGGGTTCGGTTACAAATGGTATATTTCAATTAAGCCAGGTGATGCTCATAAGAAATTGAACCCAGCACCTCCCCCTCCCCCACAGTCCTCTTCAGTCAGAGACAATGGGCAATCTCTGCAATGCATGGTGGCGCTGATGTCCAGAGGTCCAATTTCAGGTGATCCAGGCTTTGAATGTGTATAAACTTTGTCTCTGGTGTTAGACCTCTGGATGCAGCCAGAAGTGGAGGCAGGCCAGGCACTTCTCGAACATGCACAAACAGCAGCTCCTAGCCCCTCTTACCAAGCCACATGCCCAACCCCAAACAAAAATCTTGAGACAGGCCCCCCAAAAACCACAAGAGTAGCTTAATATCATGAGGTTTTAAAATAGACAATGAATGCTGAATTAAATTACCTCATGGATTTAAGCAAATTGTGAATAAATTAAAATATATAATAAATTAATAGCCCTCTGGTAAGCCATTAGGGATCATGTTTTCAAACTTTGCTCTGCAACCGGGAGGGCTAAAAATTTACTTTATTTTTAAATAAAAACTGAGATGCTCTTGTAATCGCTTGACTCCAGCTGCTCGAACTTCACACAAAAAAATCTCAGATACTATGAAACACATGATAAAATTGTAGAAGTTGGCAATGCTCCTTAGCCACACCTCTTTTTGCCGAACCACATCCCTTTCTCTGTTCCAGGTGGAGTCAAAAAATCTGCTGTTTAACTCTAGGAGGTTTGGTTCACAAGTGGGTTCACGATTAACCGAATTCTGCAATGTGGCTCATGTAGACCCTAAGCAAATCGGTCCCTGCGTGTTCTTAGCTCAACAAACTGTAGCCTCCAATTACACTTCCTTCTCCCCTCCTCACTACACCCGTAAACAAGACTACTCTATAGTGAGGTGGAGGTGTTCAGTGGCACCTCCAGGGTTTCAGGATGGACTGGAGCTAACTGGAATGGGGGAAAAAGAAAGACGGGTTCACAAACATTGCAGATCCTCCACCCAAGTTTAGATCTACCAGTTGCTGGTTAAGTGGAACAGTAATGTTCTGAAATACTTCCACCTTGTGGCAGTTCAGAAACATAACATTGTTTAATTTAGGACAATTCCAGTCAACTTCTATTTTTTAAAATTATTATTTGCAATATGCTCCAAAGTGGAAGAAATTTTGCTAAACAGAGATCGATCAGGGATATTTTCTGATTTCTGGGCATTAGATTGTAGGAAACTAGAGGGGATACCATGTTCTGAATAATAAGTGTCGTCAGTCTTAACTCTTAATGTCTGTCCTGCAAACGCCATTGGGAAATGTGTGCCATCTCTAGTTACAAAGTTCCATTCTGGATTTCGAACAATCTCCCACTCCATCACATTTTGCCCCTTAAAGTTTTGCTACTTAGCCTATCACTGTGGTAGCTGAGCTGGGATTTTGGTTCAACCACTTACAGAAACAGGGAGCAACTCAGAAATTCGGAGGCATATTTAAGTTTGGATCCCTGAAGTCTGGGAGTGTTCAGATTCGGGGCTTGGCTGGGGTTCCATCTCCAATAGGCAGCAGTGCTGCGTGGGGAGTACAGATACTAACACGAACTAGCCTGCCTTAGACCTACTTCCATCCATTTTATTAATGCCCAAAATGGAGTCTGCTGAACCCAATCACAACACTGTGAATTGTGATCTAGTGGACTTTGGGTTCCTTAAGCCAAAGGTGCAGAGTTAAGGGTTGGTGCAAATAAGCACAAAGATGAATCCACACCCCTTCTCCAGGGTCCCTGGGTATTCAGTACTAGTTTGACAGTCTTGCATGAAGAGTGCTATAGAAATGCAAAATATTGTCTTCTCAGTGCATCCATTTACCAGACTGACTCCCTTCCCTACTCTGGTGCTTTGAGATCCATGTTCCCAGGAGGCAAAGTTGACTCATAAAACACAGGCACTTTCCTCTCTACCCAGGTGCTTATATGGACCCCATCCTGTAGTATCTGAATCCTTTTAAAATGTGTCAGGGACCTGGAGCCCTTTAATAGAAAATGTCAAATATTATATGGATATAAATAACTCAGTAAAAGTTGGCTACAAGGGACATCTGGTTTCACACAGTTCTACACGCTGCTGGAGTGTTAGGAGAACGATGCTGTCAAGACATCCAATCTCTATGTAGGACGAGAAGGGACTCTGAGGTTCCAAAAAGGGCTTCCTCTTCCACCCTCAGCTCCTCGCTCCTGGGGATCTTCAGAGGAAAGCGTGGCCCAAAGGGGGTGTGTCAGAAAGCTGAAAGTACATCCCTATACTCCAACTGTCAGGGACTGCTGCTCCACCCCACCACCTGCGGCTCTCTGCCCCGGAGAGCTTCCAGGCTCACAGGGAAGGTGTCCGGTCGGGGATTTGTAGGTGCTTTTTGGCCTGAGTCTTGTTTGTTTGGTTCTAGGCTGCTGCAAGTGGCGGCATTACTTCCTGCCTTTCCACTGTGGTGTGAGCCACAGGGGCTGCCTTTTATTTTTCCAGATGGCTGCTCCACCCCTGCTCTGCCCCAAGGCCACACCCCCACCCTGCCCCTGCCCTGAGGCCCCACCCTCGTCCCACCTCTTCCTGTCCCCCATCCCGCCCCCTCCCCCCAAAACCCCCTGCTTGCTGCTCTCCGCCCTCCCCCAAGCACCTCCTGCCAGCCTCCAAACAGCTGATCGGTGCCGGCCCCCCACCCCCGAACCGCTGTGGCTGGTGGGTGCTGAGCACCCATGGAGTCGGCACCTATGGCTTGAGCTCTCAGACCTCATTTGCCCAATGGCCTGGGGAAAAGATGGAAACTGCAAAAACTCCATGCCCACCACCTGCCATCTGGAAAATTCCAACAGAGTCAGAGAGTATTGCGGCGGCCTGACCTGGAGGTGACCAAGGTGAGTAAAAATGTGGCAAGATCCACCAGGTCACAGCCTCCAGGCTAGTCAGCGATCAAAGGCACTTTGGGCCTTTGCTGTCCCTGGGCAATCCAGGAGCGGGGACGACTCCAAGGCTAGTGGCATGGGTGGGCATATGCCCCCAATCTATGCAGGAGTCAGACTTGTCATCAGCTCCTCCAAATGCTTCCTTCTGCCTACCAACATTGACTGTGTCCTGTCTGGGTTGAGCGTCAGCCAGCTGGCATTCAGCCAGGACCCTATCTCAGCCAGACACTGGGAAAGCAAAGAGCCTTGGAGTAAGCAGAAGAGACTCAGACTTAAGAACATAAGAGCAGCCAGACTGGGGCAAACCAATGGTTCATCTAGCCCAGTACCCTGTCTTCTGACAGTGGCTAGTGCCACATACTTTAGAGGAATGAACAGAACAGGGCAGTTATTGAGCTATCCGTCCCCTTGGTCCAGTCCCAGCATTTGGTAGTCAGAGGCTAAGGGACACCCAGAGCATGGGGTTGTGTTCCTGACCATCTTGGCAATAGCCCTTGATGGACCTATCCTGCATGAACTTATCTAATTATTTTTTTGAACCCAGTTATACTTTTGGCCTTTCCTAACATCCCCTGGCAATGAGTTCCACGATTGACTGTGTGTTGTGTGAACAAGTACATCTTTATGTTGTAGGAAACCCGCTGCCTATTAATTTCATTGGGTGACCCCCTGGTTCTTGTGTAATGTGAAGGGGTCAATAATAGTTTCCTATTCACTTTCTCTACACCATTCATGATTTTATGGATCTCTATTCTATTCCCCCCCTTAGTTGTCTCTTTTCCAAGCTGCACAAGTCAGTCTTTTTCATCTCTCCTCAGATGGTAGCTGTTCCATACCCCTTGTCATTTTTGTTGCCCTTTTCTGTACCTCGTCCAATTCTAATATCTTTTTTGAGATGGGGTGACCAGAACTGTATGCAGTATTCAAGGTGTGGGAGTAGCATGGATTTATGTAGTGGCATTATGATATTTTTGGTCTTATTATTTATCCCTTTCCTAATGGTTCCTAACATTCTGTTTGCTCAATGTGCAGCCATAGTCCCAAAAGCTAAAGTTCTTATCTCTTGTCAAGTGATCATCCCCCTTCTTGAGTTTCACATTGTCCTTTCCACCTCTGCCTGCCTTGGACTCTCATCTTTCCAGAGCCAATAGAAACAAGAGGTGAGAACCCAAAATACATTGGTTTGTTATTCCCCCACCTCCCTGACATGCCTTTGATTTGATTCTCCCTCATCTTCCCCAGCATGATGAGTAAACTGACTCTGGTAGCAAGTCAGAGGTAAAGGAGCTGGTTGGGATCAACCAGTGACTGCTAACAATCTTGGGGCAAGCTGCTTACAGGGAGTGTCTTGTGAAATATCCTGAGTTGCTTATGGAAGTACAACCAGTTGATAAGGAATGTGTTGGCTTGTTGTGCTGTTTACACTTTCCCTGTAGCTTTTTTTCGTTTTTCCTCTAGTTGGAGAGACACTCTGAGTGTTTCTTTACATAGAAATGGTCCTGACCTGTAATCCTGGCTCTCAATATCCTCCATTTTAGAAATAGGGCTCAGTATTTTAACAGTGAGAGTGATTAACCATTAGAACAGATTTCCAGGGGTGTGGTGGATTCTCCATCTCTTGATGGCTTCAGATCCAGTCAGAAAAGTCTGGCCTTTCTGGAAGACATACTTTAGTAAAACACAGGCTGCTGGTCTCAATACAGGAGTAAGTGGATGAAATGCTACAATCTGTGATGTGCAGGAGGCGAGACTAGATGATCTAAACCATTCCTTCCGGCCTTAAAATCTTTATTTCTATGAATGGTTCCACAGCTCGGTTTGAACTACGTGTGAGATGCATCTCATGTATTTTGTGTTTGCCCATCTTAAAACAAAGTCCCCCTGGGGTGTGAATCAGGCATCGAGAGAGATTGCAATGATGCTGGTTTGTGGGTGTTTTCTTCGGTACCCGGAACTATGACATTTCCAGCTGAACCCATTCTCCGCTAGAACTGGTCCGTGAAGAAAGGATCAACAGGAGGTCTCTAGGGGAAACTTGGTGCATACTGCAGGAAGCAATGCTGGTGATCCAGCATGTTGTGCTCTTACCTATTGAGTTAGGGTCTGCTGGAGGGCTTGTCTTTTAGATGAACAGAGAACCAGGGCCTTGATGTTTTGTGGTCATTGAAGATTCCATGGTGTTTTCTGCAGAAGCCTGCCAGGTATTGCATGTTGTGTCCAAATTCCAACTCGGGTAAGTACATTCTGCCTCTAAACTCCACCTGTGGTTTCAAATAGGGATATAATAATACTCACTCCTGCACTAAGCTGTTGTGTAAAGTCCTCTGCAGCATTGAACAGCTGGGGCCTGGCTCACCTGGGGCAAACATTTATACCATTGCTGGCACTGTGAGTCAGAAGGACAAAGGAGAACGAGGTGTCTGGTTTATTTCAGAAGTGGCTGCCTTTCAGTGACGGACAAAATGACTATGCTATATACCCAATATAGCATCAGTTGTCAAAGTGATGAGCGTTGGGATACATTGGGAGGAAAGGTGCTACGTACAGGATATTTAGCATGAGCGCTAAGAACTGAGTTCAGCCCTGGCACAAGCAAGTGCAACTCCCTTCAGTGTCAGGGCTGGCTTGAATTTGTCTGTGTGCTGGTACTGAGCAAATAAGGAGCAGTCAGTAACTTGGGCACAGTTGCTCTAGAGAGCTAAGGTTAGCTGTCCCTTTGAGAAGTGTTCAGATTTGCTGCCTTCAGAGGTAAATAATCTTGGGAGGGGGAGACAGGAAAGACTTGTGTGTCTAAGACATGAGCACCGACGCACGTCAGACTTGACTTCTCTTGCGCTCTGTGTCTCGCTGAGAAGGAGACCTCCCTCCTCCCCCCCCCACCCAATCTGGGGTGTTATTTTCTCCCTCTGAGGAGAAATGGGAGACTATAGGAATATAGTAAACGAAGGCCTCACCAATCAAAGAGCCAGGCTTGACACACAGGTTCGAAGTTCAGGAGTGAGCTAGTGTAAGCTAGACTTCTACAGGCCCACCTACAGGTGGGCAAGGGACCATAAGCTGTTGTCACTTTCACACCTGTAAGTTATAGGAAGGGAGTGGCCTGGTTTGCCTCACACATCCCTATGTCTCTCTGTTAGCTGCTTTTCCTGCCTCATTCCTCTCTCTGGGCCCCTTGAAGGATGAGTGGCAGAGGCAGAAGTGCATGCTCCCTCGCCCTGCTGAACTGGAGAGATTATCTCTGTGGTAAGAGGGGAGTTCAGTCTCTATGGCCCTGTCAGACCTTTGCTAAGGCGGCCAGCCTGGGGGTGCAGCATGAGATGCCTGCTAGGAAATGGACTGAGAACTCACCACATTCATCTCACCAGGCCCACAGAGGGTCATGTCGTTTGCTTGGAGGCAGATTCAAGGCAGCGGCCGAGAGGTGAAAAGGGCCACGTCTCGTTATTCACCTTCTAAGCCACTTGCCTTAGGTGCCCAGGTGTCTGCAGTCATCTCGCTAGAAAGGTCCACTGGCTCAAGTCTAACTCCCCTCCCCCGCCCCCAGATCATTCTAGATGCAGGACAGGACAGTGCCGATTTCCTAGCCCCGTGAGCCGTCTTGCCAAAGTCGGTGAATTGGAGACATTGCATTCCCTGCTCTTCTTTTCTGTCCTGGGGAGGCGGCTGTAGAAAGCAGGCCAGAAAATCAGGTCCCTCAGACAGGGGGACAAAACGTCACAATGAAAAGACTTCTCCGAGTCAACCCTCTGTTAAAAAAGCCAGTGAGGTGTCTGGCTTCTAGATCAAATAATGTCAAGAAATGCAGGGCAGGGCAGTGCAGTGTAGCTAAAACACTGTCGTGAATACATATATGTACATGACTTGCTCCAATGTGAAAGCCCCTCTTTAAAATGAGGCAAAGAGTCCAGTGGCACCTTGTATGAAGTGGGGATTCACCCACAAAAGCTCATGCTCCAATCTGCCTGTTAGTCTGTAAGGTGCCACAGGACTCTTTGCCGCTTTTACGGATCCAGACTAACCCGGCGACCCCTCTGAGTCTTTAAAATGAAGCTACCGTCAAATCACTCAAGGGGAGGATACTGAAAAGAAAGGGGTGAAGATAATAGGAGACCCTTTCTTCAGCTAGAAGTCTGTCTGCACCTGTCAGATCTCGTGATCTGTAACGAAGAGGAGGGAATGTTTTTACTACACTTCGCTGAGAATCGCTCAACTTTAGCTGAGCTCTCTTGAGCTCTAATTTAGCTCTTTTCCCCACAGCCAAGGGGTTGCAGTTGCAGAGTCTGGACAGCAGGGGTCTCCCTATGATGCAGCACCGCGCACAGGGAATTGAAGCAAACCGCCTCCTTGCAGAAGAAACTCGTAAGTCAACCAGATCAGTTAATAGAAAAGCAAAATTTCGTGTGCGTTCGTGCATATATGCTTCGTGCTACGGACACAGAAACACAATGGGAGTAACTCTGAATGCATGCAGGTGCTCAGCTGTGACAGCTGCTCGCCCTTCAATGCAAAATGCTAATGCTGTGTTTTTTTTATCAATCCACTCAGACATTGCTTTATACATTTATCCAGTAGTGAGCTGCATCTTCCAATAGAATGGTCCAGTTGAGGGTTTAGAAATGCTCTTAAAAGGAATCTGGTTAGTCAAATCTGGCTCAAAATTTCAGTTTTGTGAATATATATATATATATATATATATATATATATGGTTAAAAAAAAAAAAAAAGCTTCTGGGAAACCTAACACCTATAGACATGTTTCTATGATTTGCATTCATTTTTAATTCCAGTAGAAATATTAAACCCCCCCAAAAACCCCTAACATTCTCCCACAATGTTTGCAGTCCAAACCCTGCAGCCTTGTGCTAATGCATGAGAACCTGAGAGTGAAATGGATTCGAAACTGACTCTAAAGGGAAATGAAACTGATTAGAATATTTTCTTTCATTGACCAAGCGGAGAGAAAATTAAAAAAAAAAAAAAATCTAACATAAACAAAGTAAATTAGCTTTTAAGAATTCTTTCAGTTCTAATCATCTAAGGCAGGGGTGGCCAACCTGGGGCTCCGGAGCCACACGCGGCTCTTCAGAAGTTAATACGCGGCTTCTTGTCTAGGCACCAACTCTGGGGCTGAAGCTACAGGTGCCAACTTTCCAATGTGCCAGGGGATGCTCACTGCTCAACCCCTGGCTTCTGCAACAAGCCCTGCCCCCACTCCATCCCTTCCCGCCCCCTCCTCTGAGCCTGCCGTGCCCTCGCTCCTCTGCCTCCCCGGCCCCAGAGCCTCCTGCACGCCACGAAACAGCTGATCGGGAGGAAGGGAGAGGCACTGACTGGCAGTGCTGCTGGTGGGTGGGAGGTGCTGGGAGCAGGGGGTGGGAGCTGATGGGGGGCTGCTGACCTATTAATGTGGCTCTGGCAATGTACATTGGTAAATTCTGGCTCCTTCTCAGGCTCAGGTTGGCCACCCCTGATCTAAGGTATTATTTGTAACACAGGTGAGGATTTTTAATTTAGTACTTTGAATTTGACATTGTACTTTTAACTCAGTTAAAATAAGAAAGTAAATAAAAAAATATCCACATGGGGGAAAAAGTGCATTTCTTGGTTGACTGGAATATGCTAGAAGTGTATTAACCTGGTTGGAGGAGGAAGTTTGCTCTTGTGGCCTAGTGGATAATGACTGTGACTCAGGAGACCTGGGTGTTGTTCTCAGTTCTGCCATTAACCTGCTGGGTGACCTAGGACAAGTCACTTCACCTTTCTGTACCTTGGTTTCCCCATCTGTGAAATGAGAATAATGGAATTTGCCTCCTTTATAAAGTGCTTTGTGATCAACCCATGAAAACCTGTATCACTGTTGTGGGTAGGGCACTGTCCCCTGGAACACAGAAGATCAGGGTTGAGTTCCCAGCTCTGTCATGAATGTCCCATGCAATCTTTGTCAGGTCACTGAATCTCTCTGTGCAATAGGGATAATACTAATTTCTTGTCTCTCAGGAGTGAGCTGAGGTTTAACGTAGACATACTGGAGGTGTGTTCAGCTGTTATATCAGTGGGGATATCATGGGTCAGTGGCCAGGGTGTTAGCCTGGGTTCTGGGAGACCTAGCTTCAAATTCTTGCTCCACCAGACGCTAGGCAAGTTACTGAGCCTCTCTCTGGGCCACAGTTTCCCATCTTTTTTTTTAAAAAATGGGATCCTAATACTTCCTTACCTCACAAGTGTGCTGGGAGGATAAACACCTTAACATTGGGAGGTGCTTAGATCCCACGGTGATTGGGGGCTGTGCCATTACCTTAAATAGATAGGTGGGGGGTGGCTTTCCTCCCTCCTCCATAGCAATGCTAAAGTAAAAATCCTCTTTCCTTTTAGAACATCTCTCTACCCTTGGTCTTTTTGATTTTAAGCTCTTTGCAGCAGGGGCTGTCATTTACTACATGTTTGTATACGCGCAGATCCTCCAAAGGTAGTTAGGCACCTAACTCTCATTGGGATCAATGGGCGTTGGGCACCTGAATGCCTTTGAGGACCTGCGCCAGGGTGAGGCCTAGCTTTCTAGGCACTGCTGCACTATAAATAATAAAGAACAAGAATTCCAGTTTGCATCAATAACAGGCAGAGTCCTGAGAGGCACTTTCCCAGCAAGCACCTGCCTATCTGAACAGCTGGAGAGGAGTGAGCTAGTTTGGGTCAAGAAAGGAGTGATCTGATCCTTTGCAGAATAGACTCACTGACCAATGAAACAATGTGCTGGGTTACAGAATGGCCGCCCTTCACTTTCAGGGAAAAATGGGCCTTCTTTTCCCATTATTAAGTGACTGTTTCCCTATCTGTGGGAGCCTCCAGTCACGTTCTTAAGGGCTCAAGTGGTTTCCTTTTCCACTAATCCGTAGCACTGTGATTTTTTTTGTTTCCAGCAGTGAAAATAGGGATTCCCCCAACTGCCCTGAGTCACCACTTGCTCCTCACTTAACACACCTTGGAAGTAGATCCGATTGGCTGATGTGGCTCCGGTCCATAGGCAATTGCTCAGCTGGAGCCACATTGCCAACACTCCGGGGTCTGCAGTGTTCCTGGAGCAGCCCACGCTGGAAAGGGGTAACAGAAAGAAAAGCCTCCCAAGCTAATCTGGGAAACAGGCCAGCTTTTCTCTGCCAGATCTGGATTCATGGCCAGGGCTTCTTGTGAACAGAGGACAAGGCCCATTGCCCTTGCTGCAGTTTTTGTTATCACAGCACAGGCTGATTAAACCTCTTCTGCTGGCTCCCAGCCTGGCCATTGAACCCTTCACCTCAGCTGCAGCATGCCATGCCACTTGATCTGACAGGGCATTGTGGCATAAACCCACCTTTAGGGGGCACCGTTGAGCTTTATTAGCAGCCAGCGTCCCTAGAAGGAACGAGATGTGAAAAGAAACCATTGCCAGCCTCTAACAATGAAATTCAAACTAGAGAAGAAATCCCTCCTGTTTGTAGCAAAACGTCTCTTGAAAACACAGAGGCTTCGCTGCAGGAGATGGAGCTTTCTGGGAAATCGCTGCTTGCCACAACTGTGAAAAAAAAATGCTTTAAAGGTGAACTACAAAGGTTTGGCATTTTTGAAAACACAAAAACAACTTCTAGACTCCCAGGTCAGGAGCAGACTATAGCTGTTGACTTAAACATAACAAAGAATTACCCAACGGCTCTATTCTTTCCTCAGTGCAGAGGTCTGATCTGCAGCCAGGCTAAAGTGGATTGATGCACAGTGGCCTTGATTCAGTAAGGTACTTAAGCACGCGCTTAACATTAAGTAGGGGAATTTCCACCCTAAAAGGCAGTGTGCTCCAATGGACAGGGCGTTCAAGAAGAATTGGATTCTACTGTTGGATCTGCCAGTGTCTTGCTATGACCGTGGGCAAGCCAGTTTCCCTCCGGGTGCCTCTATTTCACCTCCCTACTTCCCACATTATCTACCCCACAAAGGTTTGTCAGAGTAGCTATACCGCTATATCGGCAAACCCTCCTCACGGAGACGCAGCTTATGCCAGCAAAAGAGCGTTTGTGTCGGTCTAGCACACGTCAATTCCCTGAACACAATAAGCTATGCCAGCAAATGGACTTTTTTTTTTTTTTTTTTTTTGGTGCTAGTTTAACTGTGTGTACACTAGGGCTTTTGCTGGCGCAGCATTGTTGGTTAGGGGTGTGACTCTTTCTCTACACTCCTAACTGCCATTGCTATGCCAGTAAAGAGTTTAAGTGTAGATCAGGCATTTGTTGGTTTTGTCTATTTAGATTATAAACTCTTCTGGACAGACACTGTCTCTCACTAGGCGTCTGTACAGGGCTCGGCACAGTGGGGGTCTGGTTTTGGTTGAGGCCTCAGATTAGGTATGTGCTCCAGAGTCCAGGCCAAAGCTCTAGAATTTGCTTCACCTGCCAGAACTCATGACATTACAAACCGCAAAAGAGGAACATTCTCTGCGCTGTTTGAGCTGACCACCTACATAAATCTCTCCTTCAGTTTCCAATGGACACAGCAGTCTTCCTCATTTTCTCTCGCAAACTGTAGGGCTGGGCATTGTTAAACCCTGCTGCTACATTCTACTCCAGAGATGGCTGCATTTCCGTAATGGGTACAGTGACCACTTCAGGGAGTGAATCATGGTAAACTGAACTGAGGTACTGGGAACTAGGAATTCCTGAGTTCTAAATCTGGATCCGATACAGCCTCTGTCGGGAGCTTGTCAAGTCACTTTCCCTTTGAGCGTCCGCGTTCCCCAGCTATAAGATGGGTATAATAATACTTCCTTCCTTCACAAGACTGTTAGAGCTGGGCGAACAGTGGATTTTTGTTTGGTTCATTGGCAATGTTGAAAAGTAAAAAAGAAATCATTTGGGGTCACCAAAACTGAAAATTTTGAATCAAAAAGTCAAAGTTTTGGCAGAAAATTGTTGCCCAGCTCTCTTGTTCAACATTTTTACGTCTGGTTGATAGCCACAATAATAAGGGATAAATCCTGAGCTCTCTTACTCTGTTTTAACTCACTGCTTCCTTGGCGATACTCTTGATTTAAGCTAATGGAGTTTTGAGCCAGCAAAGACTGAGTAAAAATGAAATTAAGGACTCAAGTGTTTGGCACCTGGTTATTAAATTGGTTATAATTTCTAGACTGTGCTACAAAGTTGGTGGAAAGTGCTATATTAATTACCATACAATAAAACAATAGCTATAATAATTCACCTCTAATGGGGAAATAAGAACTCAGAGCCTCGGTACAGTGAGTGAAGAAGCTAGAGCATCTTTCAGTTATTTTAAAGGACAAAATAACCCACATGTGTTTCACAGACATCCCATTGATTGTTGTCTGAACCGATTTTTCCAGTCATCTACACACTTTGCTCTTTCCCTTCAAGAATCTATTTCTCATTGTCTCGTGTATAGTCATTTGGGGCCCTATCCTGCATGGAGAGGGTATGGAAGTTTTGCCCAATTTACGAGTGCTGGAAAGGGTGAGTAGCAAATATGGGGGCTGGAATTTTCAAATGTGGCTTGTGATTTTTGGGTGCCTAATTTGGGACACTGTAGAAGGTGAGTCTACACAGTGAGCGTCAGCCCACGAGTCTGGCTTGGCAGGCTGGTGGGGCTCCTGATACAGCACTAAAAACTAGAGGTGTAGACCTCGCGGCGGGGGCTGGGGCTTGGGCTTTGAAGCTGAGGGACGGCTGCAACATCTACACAGCTACTTTCAGCTTGCTCGGTCAAGGCCAGCTGGGGTGAGTCTGTCTGCCCAGGCTGGGAGGTCGCTCCCCACTGCAGTGTAGACATACTCTTAAAAGAGTCTCTGGTCAGCCCCCCTGAAATCACTATGGTAACCTTTGACAGGTTTCAGAGTAACAGCTGTGTTAGTCTGTATTTGCAAAAAGAAAAGGAGTACTTGTGGCACCCTAGAGACTAAACAATTTATTTGAGCATAAGCTTTCGTGAGCTACAGCTCACTTCATCGGATGCATACTGTGGAAAGTACAGAAGACGTTTTTATACACACAAACCATGAAAAAATGGGTGATTATCACTACAAAAGGTTTTCTCTCCCCCCACCCCACTCTCCTGCTGGTAATAGCTTATGTAAAGTGATCACTCTCCTTACAATGGGTATGATAATCAAGGTGGGCCAATTCCAGCACAAATCCAGGTTTTCTCCTCCCCCCCCACCCCCCAAACACACACACAAACCCACTCTCCTGTTGGTAATAGCTTATCTAAAGTGATGACTCTCCTTACAATGTGTATGATAATCAAGGTGGGCCATTTCCAGCACAAATCCAGGGTTTAACAAGAACTTCTGGGGGAGGGTAGGAAAAAACAAGGGGAAATAGGTTACCTTGTATAATGACTTAGCCACTCCTAGTCTCTATTCAAGCCTAAGTTAATTGTATCCAATTTGCAAATGAATTCCAATGCAGCAGTCTCTCGCTGGAGTCTGGATTTGAAGTTTTTCTGTTGTAATATCTCAACTTTCATGTCTGTAATCGCGTGACCAGAGAAATTGAAGTGTTCTTTGATTGGTTTATGAATGTTGTAATTCTTGACATCTGATTTGTGTCCATTTATTCTTTTACGTAGAGACTGTCCAGTTTGACCAATGTACTGGCAGGGTTAGGGTTATCACACTGGTTGATGTGCAGGTGAACGAGCCTCTGATCATGTGGCTGATGTTATTAGGCCCTGTGATGGTGTCCCCTGAATAGATATGTGGGCACAGTTGGCAACGGGCTTTGTTGCAAGGATAGGTTCCTCGGTTAGTGGTTCTGTTGTGTGGTATGTGATTGCTGGTGAGTATTCGCTTCAGGTTGGGGGGCTGTTTGTAGGCAAGGACTGGCCTGTCTCCCAAGATTTGTGAGAGTGTTGGGTCATCCTTCAGGATAGGTTGTAGATCCTTGATAATGCGTTGGAGGGGTTTTAGTTGGGGGCTGAAGGTGACGGCTAGTGGCATTCTGTTATTTTCTTTGTTAGGCCTGTCCTGTAGTAGGTGACTTCTGGGAACTCTTCTGGCTCTATCAATCTGTTTCTTCACTTCCGCAGCTGGGTATTGTAGTTGTAGGAATGCTTGATAGAGATCTTGTAGGTGTTTGTCTCTGTCTGAGGGGTTGGAGCAAATGCGGTTGTATCGCAGAGCTTGGCTGTAGACGATGGATCGTGTGGTGTGGTCAGGGTGAAAGCTGGAGGCATGCAGGTAGGAATAGCGGTCAGTAGGTTTCCAGTATAGGGTGGTATTTATGTGACCATCGTTTATTAGCATTGTAGTGTCCACGAAGTGGATCTCTTGTGTGTACTGGACCAGGCTGAGGTTGATGGTGGGATGGAAATTGTTGAAATCATGGTGGAATTCCTCAAGGGCTTCTTTTCCATGGGTCCAGATGATGAAGATGTCATCAATATAGCGCAAGTAGAGTAGGGGCGTTAGGGGACGAGAGCTGAGGAAGCGTTGTTCCAAGTCAGCCATAAACATGTTGGCATATTGTGGGGCCATGCGGGTACCCATAGCACACCTGCACCTTCCAGTCCCCCCAGGTTGTTCTTGTGCTCGTTTCACTGGTTTGGAAATGTCTCAAGGCTGCTGCTGGATCTCACTCGCGTTACAAAGTGAAGACTCTGCATCCAGGCTGGGAGCAGCAGGAGAAATTCGGATTCCGATTTATGGTCTGCTCTTGCCTGTAGTTTCACAGAGCCAGAGCCGCAACAGTTGCCACCCTGTAGGGATGGCCGCAGGGCTCTTCTGGGCCAGCTGGCGTGGGCACCCCGATGGCATGTGGTGACAATACAAGGTTCAGCTGTGAATGTTTGAGAGGTGCCCACAGAACTCACAAGGTTTGGGTATCAGGCCAGTTAGGGTGAGCTGAGATTCCATCCCCCACCCACCCTAAATGCTGGCCCTGCTCTACCAGGGCAAACTAGAGTGCTGAGTGGCCTCATCATGAATAGGAGAGCTAAGGCAATCAGGGAAGACAAAGGAGCCCGGAGGGTTGGCAGGAGCTGGGCTGTGAGAATGAGGGGGGGCTCTGCTTAAAATAAACACAATCCACACATGAGTGTTATTGCAGCCATGCCGGTGCTGCATCCCCTGGAGAGAAGCATTGGCAGCCAACAAAAATGCTCTTAACAACAATTAATGACATCTAATTACTCTTTCCTTTGTCTTTTATTTAGCAACTGGGTTCAGCCCAGGAAACCCTGGCTTCCACTCCTCGAGTATTTTGACTCTGGAATTGTAAACTGACTGATTTCTTGGACAAACACAATAATTAGGAGCCTGTGTTTCCCCCACCCCTCTCCCCCCAAATGGACTGGGCTAATTTTATTTGATAGCAAATCTAATGCTGGTGAGAGAAGCTGGAGTGGCAGCCTTGGGAACCAGGGGCCTCTCTTGCCCCATGTAATAGGCACACATCAGCCAGGAGCAGAGCAAGTTTTCCCCCATACACTGTCCCCTGCTAAGGAGATGTTCCCCATGGGAAGACACTAGATCAGCTACTCAGTCCTTGGTCTCTCTGCTGAGATGGCCAATAAGCTGGCTGGTTATGTATCTCTGGTACCTATCATACTGGGATCTGTTTGCTAAT
Source organism: Eretmochelys imbricata (assembly GCF_965152235.1). NCBI lineage: Eukaryota > Metazoa > Chordata > Testudines > Cheloniidae > Eretmochelys > Eretmochelys imbricata. The sequence continues at coordinate 6,873,030 of NC_135593.1, read as the reverse complement.
TAGTGCCGATGGGTATAATGTTTACAATGAGCCGGACACAAGAGAATGGCCACAGACCCATTTCAAATGGTGCCACCATACAGATGTTGTTTCTGTCCTGAGTCCTGTTACCAATGTCCTGAGCTGTCCAGTTCTCAGCATATCAGTGATGAGTGACTGTTACTGGTGTCTCTCAAGTTCTGCACCCTCCCAAACCTACTAACACAAGCAGAGACTCACGTTAACAAATGAAAATGCCACATTAAGATGAAGAAGTTACCAAGGGCCTGTCAAATGAACCTTTGAGTCACATCAACTCTCTAATGCAAGGTCAGTGGGACCAGGGGGAGAGAGATTAGCCTCCCATGAAAGCCAACAAAGTTAGTGCTTGCAGTGACGTGCATAAAGTGTGTCTGTCAGGTTGTAAATCAGGACTTGTAGAGCAGTTTGTAAGAGCAGCTATTTCTGCTTGTTCTGCAGGATACAATAAATAACCCTGTCTCAATGCTGGGATGGCATAATGTTTGTGTCTTTCAATCACGGCACAGCAGTATCTCCACCATGCCGGAAATAAAGAGAGGACTTGCTAGAAAACAAAAACTGTGAATTTTAGGAAGTGTGGTGGAGCCAGAATACTTAGGTTTAAGCAGAATAGGTGCTATCTGAACTGAAAGGGCACTGAAGGGCTGACTGCAAGATTACCTACTGATGAGGAGAGAGGAGTGTAATTAGTGGGTAGAAGAGGGGATGGATGTATGGAGTATGGGGCGGTGGGGGAAGGGGAGACGTATACAGAAGCCATGAAAGAGGCAGGAAGAAGCTAAAATAAGCAGTTGGGTGGAAAAGGGAAAGAATATTAAACAGATAACATAAAGGTTAGAGAGGAAAATCTCAGGAAATGAGCCGAAAGCAGCTTGAAAGTCATGAAAAGGTGAATCTACTGTGATCTGAACCTCAAGATTAATACAGGACACATGGGCAAAATAAATATATACGGGACCCATTAGCAACTAGGAAGGCAGAAAGTGATGTTCACACACTGTACCTTGGTGATGAGGATCATATAAAGTGCCTAGTTAGACTGACCATCCAATCCAGAGAGTGGTTTTGTCCTCAAATTCAAACATATTTGAAACGTGCATTTGTTGCCGATTTCAAACTTATTTCTCAGGATCCGTTTTTTAAAATCCTCTGTAGTGTCAGGGCTTTTGCTTGTGCCATTTAGACTTACCAGGAGCCTACTGGAAGTAGCTCACAAACATTTTGTAATAGACACCCTTGCCCCAAACAGGACCAGATTTACACCTTACGTGCTCTTAGGCACAGCATCTTCAGTCTCCCCCCCCCCCCCCGCCCTTTCTCGCCTACAGCTGACCTTCATGCTTTCCATAAAAAATGAAACTTTTAACCCACTTTTAACTTTTAGTGCCCAGGCCCAGAACGCTGGCGCCCCTAGGCACATGCCTACTGTGCCTAACTGGAAATCCAGCCCTGGGCCTAAAGCAATCTGTTGGGCAGTTATCACAGTGGCTGTCCTTTCATTTTAGGAGCCAGGTCAAAAATTGAATCTAAATCCTTCCACAGACATTTTGCAGTTCTTCACGCTGTCACCTAGCATGCTGTTGGCATTACATAATCTCCCAAACTTTGCCTCTCTTGTCCCTCCTCTGTGCTGACTCTGTTCATCTAACACCTGGCTACTTTCTGTTCCTTCCCCTCAGTCTGACCCTGCTAACGAGAGAGCCTTCTCCTCAGCAGCTTCTGACACCTGGAATAGCTTCCCTGAAACTCTCCAAGTCTTTTAAAACATCTTTTCTCCTTGGCCAGGCTGGTCCCTTTCTTTCTCCCTTTTGCTTTAAACACTAGATCTAGATCATATAATCCTGTAAAGTATTTGGAGACAGCAGGTCAAGAATTGATGCTAGATCTGGTCAGAAAAAAACAAGGGGAAAAATTTTGGCATTTCTCCCATTATTAATAATAATTTTGAAAAAAATGAGACCAGTTTTATAATTGGTTGACATCAAAGCGGACATTTTGCTGATCCCTCCTCCCCCAAAAGTTCAAAATTTAACCCAAATTAAAAAAACAAAAAATCAGATCAGCTCTACCAGTTTGGAATGGTTCTTATTTTAGAGGCACCAGTTCGTCCATTCGTAGGAACAGATCCACTGTGGTGAAAAGCCCTTTCTCCCAGCAGACATAGTGCTGAACTGAAATCCCAGTCCAAATGTTTGTAGGCTTTGGGCCATCAGAAACTGGAGCAAGGTCCGAGACTAAGCCCCCAGATCCCATTCCATCACATTTGCTTGGTGTGGGTTGTGAATTACCTCAGTAAAATTCAGTGTTGAATACCACATAATTCCCTTTTTATTCTCTGTCAGGCTAGCGACTCACAATAATTACCCCAATACTGGGGTTCTACTCAGCATGGTTTTCCCATGCCCCAGGCCTTGGCTTCTACCCCCTGCCATCAATTTCAAAATAACTCATTGGGTGCTGCAAGGAAAGGCAGAAAAATGATGGCCCCAGCGAAGGTTCTGTGGACACAGCAGCTGGAGAAAAAGGAAGAGAAGAGGAACTTGGAGATAAAGCTGCCCCCACCCCACCCCACCAGCAGGCCTGCCTTGCAGCTGATAAGAGCCCTTACTAGTTGTAATGAGAGCTCTGTCTGCCTGTTTCCTCACAAAGTCATGACTCAGGGATAATGTTCACATCCTCAGAACAGCAAGGGAGCTAAAAATACAGCCAGGAAAATGAGAATGAGAGCGAGCATGAATGAGTGTGTGAGCAAGAAATGCACTAGGGAGAAGAGAGAGGAAGCATGAATGAAAACATGAGAGAGGGAGCCTGGATATAATTTTTCAAATTTTCAGGCACTAAACTTTTGCCTGCAAATGATACCCTTGCAAATACATAATTGTGCAAGCACAAATCATAGGCATATAGGACTAGAAAGGGCCTTGTGGGTCAAGTCCATCCTCTGCCATTGCAGATAACTCTGCTGTATAAATTCTTCCTTGTTCATTTGATTCCCTGTTGTGTATGTGCAAATACCCATGGTGCAGGCACAACCACTTTTGTGGTTGTGTACATATTAGAATCTGGCCCTGGATAATTGTGGGTCTGGCAGGATCTGCTCCCTTTGAGCTATGCAGAGTCACTGACCCCACCTAGTCTGCAGTAAATGATGAACCACAGAGGGGAGGGAAATGACAACACACACGTATATGCTTACAAATGTGCATCCCCCCCCCCCCCACACACACACACCAAGCCAGCATGCATACTTGTGTACAGGTAGCATACATGCTCATGCACACACGCACATTCATGCACAATTGGACCCACTGAGCCATATGTTATACATCCCCTTCTGGGGCCAAGCCACAAATGATGTGAATTTTTTACAGTGCATCCCTACAGAAGCTGTTTTTTTAGCTCAAGTTGTTGCAATTCAAGTTTATGTTCTAGAGGGTCCTAGTTCAATCCCCACGGTTGGCCGAGACGGTAGCCATCACACCTGCAGAGCAGCCTTGGGAAAACACACCAAGCGGAATTGTTGTTCCTCGATCATTCTTTATTCATTCTTCTCAAAAACAATGTACATGTTTGTTATTGCCTTTCCCCTCTGTAAGCCCCAGGCACCTGCACAGATCTCAAACACGCACACACACAAGAATACATTCCCTGACAGACAAAAGACTTCACCACACTAGGACGCCTCCCGATATAGCCTGTTCCTATCTCTAAAGGACACTTGGACACTTAAAGACTCACCATATAATTATTATTCATTATTTGATTGGGTAGAGCCTAGGAGTCCAAGTTATGGACCAGGCCCCCGTTGTGCTACGGACTTTACAAACACAGAATAAAAAGACAGTCCCTATCCGAAAGCACTTACCACCTATGTGACCCCTCAGCTGACCACTTTGGATCCCACTCACTCCCTGCATAGCCAGAGAGGGGCCTTGCAGCATGTCTCGTGGCTCGTCAGTCCCAAGGGGGAAGTGAGTTGCTGAATTGGGGTATAGGAATTGACTCTTAATGCTTGGGCATTGACTCTGAGACCTGCCCTTCTCTCTCCATGTGGCACTGAGGCAGTACCCCGTGGATCTCCTCTGGTTTATTAAGAAGTGGGTGCAGACAGGGCATTTGCTGACAGGTAGTTTGTCCCCCCACCCTGGTCTCAGAGGATCAGTCCAAAGGGTGCACAGTACTTAAACTGCTTACAAGGAAGCAGGGGCTGTGGTTAGAGCAGCCCTTAAAGCCGTGTCTCTGGGGCTATTTCTTTCCTGGCTCCCATTGGGGAGGACAGTGGCCCAGAAGGTTCCCAGGGTGTATTGAGGATTGTGCTGGATTTGCAAGCTATAACTTTAGAAGTGTATGTGTGGGGGGAAAAGGCGAGGAGGTGGTCCTGGCCCTGCTTGCAGGTGAGGGGGCTCTGTAGGGAAGTGTGCAATCTGGGACTTCAAGCGTCAATCTGCAAAGAGACCAATTAGAGTACAGTAGGGTGAGTTGTACCTCCCTCTCTTAGGGTGCAGCCTGCTTTGTCTCTCTCCATGTGTTGTTGTTCTGAATTCTACAAAATAAGCAGTGTTACATTGCAGCCTTCCAGCCACAGTCTGGATGTTTTCATCAAACTTCTCTGGGTGGATGCTGTGAACATAACGGTTGTCATGTCGGCTGTGTGCTTGCAGGAGTGAATGAGCAGGACCTTAGGAGCAGAAAGAGCGAAGGAGGGGAGGGGGACAAAGTTCTCACTCCTAGCTGTAACTTCCTCCTTAGGAAGGAAGAATCCCATGCACCGCTACAGGCTGAGGACTGACTGGTTGAGCAGCAGTTCTGCAATAAAGGACTTGGAGATTACAGTGGACAAGAAGCTGGATATGAGTCAACAGTGTGCCCTTGTTGGGAAGAAGACCAATGGGATATTGGGCTGTATTAGTAGGAGCATTGCCAGCAGATTGAGGGAAGTGTTTCGGCACTGGTGAGGCCACACCTGGAGTATTGTTTTGGTCCCCCCACTACAGAAGGGATGTGGACAAATTGGAGAGAGTTCAGAGGAGGGCAACGAAAATGATTAGGGGGCTGGGGCACAAGACTTATGAGGAGAGGCTGAGGGAACTGGGGTTATTTAGTCTGCAGAAGAAAAGAGTTAGGGGAGATTTGATAGCAGCCTTCAACTACCTGAAAGGGGTTCCAAAGAGGATGGAGCTCGGCTGTTCTCAGTGGTGGCAGATGACAGAACAAGGAGCAATGGACTCAAGTTGCAGTGGGGGAAGTCTAGGTTGGATATTAGGAAACACTATTTCACTAGGAGGGTGGTGAAGCACTGGAATGGGTTACCGAGGGAGGTGGTGGAATCTCCATCCTCAGAGGTTTTTAAGGCCCGGCTTGACAAAGCCCTGGCTAGGATGATTTAGTGGGTGTTGGTCCTGCTTTGAGCAGGGGATTGGACTAGATGAACTCCTGAGGTCTCTTCCAACCCTAATCTTCTATGATTCTAGTGCATTCTCCCGCAAGTCGCTGTAACCCCATGAGGGAGACGGGTGAGGAGATAAAAGTCTCCGAGGTTGGGGGCATGGGGTGAGCAGGGCAGGCCAGGGGGAAGAGAAATCACTGCAAGGAAGAATCAAAACCAAACCTAGTTTAAGTCAAGCTTTCTGTTTCGTCAAGAGAGTCGTGACTGGGAGTGAGAGACGTGGGGTCGTTAATCAGCTGTGTCAAATCCCAGCCCCTCTGTTTCCTCCTGCCTCACCTTGCTCTCGCTCTTGTTATCTTTCCTTCCTCCATCTCCCTCTCTCCTTCTATTTCTCCCCCTGCCTCACCCCTTCTTTCTCTTGTGTGTGACAATGGGGACGAATTCCAGAGAGCCTTGTTTTCTTCTAACACCGAAGAAGGGGCTATGTTCGAATAAGGGACCATTGTTCTGACTAGAGCTAGTTGGAAAATGCCTTCCCCCCCCCGACCCCACCATGGAAAAAAATCAACTTTTAATTGAAAAATCAGATATTTTTTGGATGAGGGGCAGAAGTTATTGGTTTTCAGCCTAAAAACATGGGTTTTCAACCCAAATCCATAACTCTTTGGTTTCTGGGGTTTATTTTTTTGATGCAAACTCTCAAGCTGCAAGAAAGCAGACAATCCCCGCACCCCCCAAAAATTTCATGTTGTCAAAACCCCCATTTTCCAACACAACCCCGTTCCATCCCACTCCAGGAACTGCCCCCAGTAAGTGTCTCTGCGGGCCTGCTGCCCTGCACCTCTGGCCACTTCCGAAGCAAACACAAAGAGGGGACATGATGCTAGAGAGTCAGAACGGTCGTGGTTTACACCCACTCTGCCCCGCAGGGGAACAGGGAACCAGGGCCCATCTTTCTCTGCCTCACTGGAGAGATTCTACCTCAAACCTTCCCCGGGTGCGTCTTGGCCGGCTTCCAGCTTCTGGTTTTAAAGGACAGTGCACACTTCCTCCCAGGGGGTCCTGGTGGGATGTTATGTTGTGCGGGTGAAGGCTCATCTGGTCCTCACTTAGACTGTGAGCTCTTTGGGTCTTGTGGTTCTGGGTTTGTACGGTGCCTAGAACAGTGGGGTCCTGCTTCTGGATGCTCCAGCAATACAAATACTAAATAATAAGTAGAAGCTGCACTGACCCCTTCCTGGGACCCCTATGTCACCTCCTCTCTCTCCAGACCCCTCCACCCCTCTGATTCTCCTGCTTCTCTCTCTGTCCCCCGACCCAGCAGTTGAACACACAAGCTCAAGGGAGATGGGCAGCTGATTAATCCCTCCTGTTCAAAGTGGGGTGGGGAGGCTGGGAGCTGGCTCTCCCCAGGCTCATCCCTTCCCCTGGCACGTGCTCAAAGCTTGTTTTAATTATCGCCTCTTTGCCACGGATCAGGCTGATTCGATACAGCCCCACGCCTGCCACTTCCGCCCTCCTGGCTTTCGTTCTGCTCTTCTTTGTCCTGTCAAACTCCCACTGAGGAGGTAGGGCTGGTTGATTTTTCCCCTTTCAGAGAGGGCAAAGGGGCAGTGGATTAATCTCTGCTGCACGACATGGCTGAGTGCAGCACGGTCCCCAGGGAGGGGCTGTGGGGGTCGTAGGTTCCCAGTGACCATGTCAGCCCAGGTTCCACGCCCTTCTAGAGCGGCTTCAAGCCAAGGATCTCAAAGCACTGGACTGGGATCAACTCTGTGAGCCTCACAATCTGCCCCTAGAGAGCAGGCAATCATTATCCCCTTGCTGCTGATGGGGCCGGAGAAGTGCCTCTGTGTCACACAGGGATGAGAACTCGAGAAAAGCCCAATGAGGCAAATCAGGGCCCAAGATACACCATGCCATGGGGAACCCCATGGCCTCATCCCCATAGCCTCTTTGTGCTGTGGCCTCATCCTCTATTTGGAATGCCAGCATTGGGGAGAGGTGTCTCACTCCTCCCAAAGAGGTAGGGGCAGTAGCATCGAGGGCCCCCTTCTTCCTACCAGAGGAAAACAAATGCCCCTCTCCCCCTCAAAGGGGCAGAGACAGTAGGTGGGATTCTGCAGTACTTACCCCTACACTGGGATGTACCTGTGTGGGTGGGTAGGCTGGCCAGACCCACTGTACTTTTCTCCTTCTGTTATACACAGAGTCCTCTGCTGGGCCAGTGGATCGTGGAGTTGACTCCCCATTGAGATTCATGGAGTAGCGCCGATGGCTGGCATCTGTAGACTCAGGCAGATGTCACCATGCCAGTTGTGGTCAGGTCACATTTTCAAGCTTTTGTTCATAACCACAAGGACTAGAAGCTTCCTTTTATTATAAATAAAAGCTGCAATTCAGATATCATCATGAGGCTCTAGAAGCTAGTGCCCGAGACATGGGCCCCTAGTGTGTATGTCTTGATCTGGCTCTGCCAATTCTAGTATTGCCAACACCTGTGTTCAAAAATCATGAGTCAGGCCCTCAAAAATAATAAGACTGGATTAAACATTATAAGATTTTATAAAGAAGAATAAATGTTGGGTCCTTCTTTTTTCCCTTCTGGTTTCTGAGCCATCAGAGCTCACTCACATCACATTTTCAAGCTTTTCTCTGCAACCATAATGGTTAGACACATACTTAAAACAACAATAAAAGCTGAGAGTCTCACATAATCACCTGACTCTGGGAGCTGGTGCTTTACAAAAAAAAGACCAAATATCACAAATCACGATGAAATTCTGAAAGTTAGCAACACTTTCATTTCCACCCTGCATTAAACTCCCAGAGTTTGTTCGGCCAAAAAGAGCTTGATGACACTTCTGGGTTGACTATTTAGGGGTGGGATTACTGTTCTGGGGAAACATTTTCAAAAATGCCTAAGGGATTTGGGAGCTTATGTTCTATTTTCAAAAGTCACTTAGGCCCAGATCTTAGAAAATCTTGGCATTAGGCACTTGTAGCAGGAATGTCAAAAGCTACTAGGCGCCTAACACCTACGGACCTGGGCATCTATTATTATTTATTACTCCTGTGGAGTTAAGAGCTTTTGAAAATCCCATTATTAGGTGTTGAGCAGCCGCAGTCTCATTGACTTTCACTTAGACTAAGACTCCTTAGGACTTGGCCCTTAGGACCCACAGCTCCGTGGGACTTGGTTTGGCACTGAACAGCAGAGACTCTGCCACTGGGCTGCGAAAGGTCATGAAGGTTGGGAAAAATTTAATCCCTGTTACAGATAGGAAGCAAGATTAGATCATTCTCCGTCATACGTTCCAAGCTGAGCTCTTCTGACGAAGGCCCCAGGGATGAACCTGGTGCTAATCCAAAGAGCCATTTTTAGAGCATGCTCCACAGACAATCTTTGATTGTTTTTGCTGTTCTGAAGTTTTCCCAGCCACGCCGTCATCGCATCCTGTGTCTTGGCAGGAAAGACTTTGGGGAGGCACTGTGGCCAAGAAGCCAAAGAGGTGTGACGGCACCGGCTGTGGGGAGAGCAGGAGCCTAATGACCAAAGCTCTGAAGCCAGACAACTGCGGCTGCTCTTGAGTGTGGGTACCTTTAAATTAGTCAAGGGACAATACCAGAGGTGCTGGGGCCATTCTTGGAACACTGGCAAATCCACGTGTGTTGGGGCCAGCCCTGGGGTCTCACAGATGCAGTGGCATGCCGGGACAGTTTTACTAAGGCATGAAACCACTGACTTGCCTTCCTCAGGCAGTCCAAAATGGTGTGCTCCATGCAACGTGGACTCGCATGTACAGGGTGTACGAGGCTATGCTGTGTGGAGGATGCCATTTTGTAGATGTTTGTTCTTCAAAATGGCGTCCTCCATGGGGGCCAGACTGAATCATCCCGTGGGCTGGATCTGGCCTGTGGGCTGCCAGTTGGACAGCATACAATTGGTTGGGCATCCAGTGCATGCCTCGCATATATAGGTGGCAGGCCACTGCATAGATATTCACCAGTCCAGATGTGCTGGGGCCAACCTTGAGGTTCTGTGACGGTGATCCCTCAGCTACAGGAAAAGAGCCTACTGCTCCTACCACCTAATGGAGTTGCTCCTTTAGCACAAATGGCAGAGGTCTGTGCTTTGGTTGTGAAGGTCTTGGATGGAATCCATGTTAGAAGGTCATTACATTTGCACCACCCCCATTTATTTTCCTTCATATTATGATTATTATTATTTTGTTAATCACCGCAACAAGTTTGACTTTTCCCCTCAGGGAAAAAGCAAAGCATTGGCTTTCTACCTCTGCCATTCCCCACTTCCCCAAACCCCTGGCTCCGCCTCTCCTTACACACCTTCTCCAGACAGAGGCTTGGAAGAATTTGGTTTTTATTTTTGTAATCGTTTTGACAGATAATATCAATGTTTTTTAAGCATTTTCCTCTGATTTTTATCAATTTACATTGTCGCAGTTGCAGGAAATTAGGGTGTGTGTGTCAGACAATAATTATTTAATGACAGTAGATGCTGACTTTGAAGAAATTAAAGGTTCATAACTGTTCACGCACAAATTGTCAACATCACATGTCAAAATATACAAAGTCAAATCCAATTCTAATAAGTTCTCAAGCCGTATTTTCTTGCTTTACCTAGCTGTACATTTCGACTGTAGTTTTTTCATAGGTTTGTGTGTGTCTGGTGAAATCAACACTTACCAACATGTACTGATAAAAATCTAACACTTTCAAACCTACCCATACACTACCCTCCACCCACCAGCAATCCATTCAGCCCAATCAGATGAATTCAAAACTGATTTGCATGGCAAAAGCTCCCGTGGTGCTTTGCATTGCTCCCTCCCATTCCTGATGGACTTGCCATTCTCTCTTACAATGGGAAATGGCCAGGCGAAGCTGAAATACCTGGCCCTGCCTCCACCCCTACTTCTAGTCTGGTCTCAAGATGTTTCAACACATTCCCCTTTCTATTTCCATCCTTATTGTCATCCTGCTTTGAGAGGAAGGTCTATTATTTCCCTCTCCCCTCTCGCTACAAAAATGGGACATTGTTTCTCTTTTCTTTGATTTAAGGGCCAAAAACAGTTATAGGAAACTGTTCAGCAGATGTTTTACAGTATGAAACGCAAAAAAAAAAAAAAAAAAAAAGGAACACACTTGGGTTTTTCTGGTGGATCTATATTTAGCTTAATGCTTCCTCAGATTCAGGGTTTGTGTTGGCATAGATGAGGCAGAGGTTTAAACACTTTGATTATAGTATTTGTTTTATCCCTGCCATTTGCTGAATACATTACAATGTGGAACTGCTGGCTGCCCAAGCAAATGAGGCCATTCAAAGGGGGAAGAAGCTCAGATTGTTGGACATTCCAGCGGGATCCCTCCCATCTCACAGTCGCGGAGAGTATAACTAGAAAGGATTCTCTTCTCGATTGTATCATGATAGGCAGGGCTGGGTCAAAGTTCACCCCATAGTCCATTGTTCGTGCCCACGACATCTGTACCTGAGGCCGGGATTTGTAAAGCCATTTTGGGGAAATGAGAGGCACAATTTCCATTGAAGTGAATGGGAGCTGTACGTCTAAATCCCTTGGGTCGCTTTGAAAATTGCAGCCATTGTTTTTGTTTTTTGGAAATGGCTTTAATGATGGCAGCCAAAATCCTGCAGTTCTCACACAGGCAGAAGTCCCGCTGACTTCAACAGGAATTTTACCTGAGTAAAAGCCGAGTAAAAACTCAGGATCTGTAATAATAATAATAATAATTAATAATTAATATGCATGCATACCTCAACAAAGAGAGCATCATTTAGAAACGATCCAAAATATGATTTAGATGCAATAAGGTTATATTACCCCAACCGCCACACCTGTCCTGAGTTGAAATAAAAAGACACCCAATTCTCTTAACCATGGAACTATTCACCATTTAAAGACACATATAAACTACAACGTATGATGAGATGATGCGTCTTGCTAACAATCTAGACAACAGGGCATGTGCTGTTTAATGCTGGGTACCAATTAGTGCCTTCTATGATGTATTTTTTAGGGGAACACCTGTCCACCATGAACTAAAAGGAGACCCTAAAGGAGACCCTGAGTTTTATCATTATTATTAGCATAAAAATAGAAGCTGTAAAAGCCATAACTGATCTCAAGGCCCCATTGTGCTAGGTGCTGTGCATACAAACAGTAAGAGACAGTGCCTGTCCCAAAGAGCTTACAATCTAGCTAGACAAGAGAGACAAAGGAATGATTATTATCCCCATTGCACAGATGGGTAACTGAGTCCCCATGAGCAAGATGAAACAACATGTTCAAAGTTTCAGAGCAAGTGCGTGGGAGAGGTGGGAAATGAGCAGGGGTGTTCTGAGTTCCTGTCCACAGGGTCAGCCTTCCACTTTTAATTCTCTTATATGTACCGGCCGTTCAATAAGTTTGCTATAGATATTTCAGTGATTGCATTTCTTTCCCACTCGTTGCTTCCTCAGGTAATTTGCTGCTGGTTTAGGTGAGACCCAGGAAGCTAGGGCTTGTGGCTTTAGCTCTGCATCACAGCTCCCCTCTCCCCCACCACAACCCCCAAGGCTACTCCCACCACGGTGCAGTTTATCATCACCCCTTGCTCAAGGTTGTGGTTAAAGGCACAGTCTAGCCCTCCATGGCTAAGGTGCGCTAGCTGTTGTTGAAGCTAATCTTGTACAGTGGATCGAGCCACTGGGAATGTCCCTTTGCATGACTGGCACAGCATTACCGCAGCTGCTGCCTCAGTAACTCACCGCTGAAGGAGAGATGTGCCCTGTCTGGGAAAAGGATCGTACACCAACGCTGAAATGACAGCCCCGTTGTGCTGCTCCAGGCGGCTGGAAATTAGAATTTCCTGGAAGCTGAGCTGGTTAGAGCTGCAGTTCCCACGGCATCTCCAAACCCTGCTCCATTTCTTGTTGGGACTGCCCACTATGTCCTTTGGAAGCAGAGGCAGGTCCTCCCACAACTCACTTACCCATCGTTAACGCCATGGTTATCCCCTTCAGCCAAACCATTCAGACTCGGGTGCCTTGAATCCCACCAAGGTGCTGTTTGCCATTGGGAGTTGGGCATCTGAATCGGGAGCCTGATTTTCAGAAGTGCTGAGCACCTGCTTCTCCTGCTGTCACAGCCACTTCTATTCAAGGGCCTAGATATGGCGTTAGGAGGGTAGTTTTCAGAGGCACAAATGGGATTTAGATGCTGAACTCTCTATGGGGGTTAGCATAAAACTGCTCTTTGTGTCTTTGAAAATCTCCCCCTAACTTTAAGCACCCAACCTTGAACACTGGGGCCCAAACTCTTAGCTCTTAGGGCAGCCTTGCTGGAGATACAAGTTCTGGCTGATGAGGCTTAGAGTGGGGGCTTTTTGGCCTAGATCCTCAAAGGTATTTAGGTGCCTAACTCCTGATGGCAGCAGCATCTGGGTGGGAAATACCAATTGCTATGGAGTCTCGAGTGTCAAAGGTGTCAAATGGTTGAATTTGGAGAGAAACAGGGAGAACCTGGAGGAGGAAAGATGGTTTTTTGATTACTCAGTTACAGCTGGAGTCAGGAGATCTGTTCCTGGCTTTTCTACAGACTTCTTGTATTGTCTGTACAAGTCTCTTTACTTCCCTGTGCCTCAATTTTGCTCATTTTCAGAATGACACTTCCTGACCTTCCAGGACAGGTGCGGCAGTTTAATTCATTAATGTTTATACAGAGCTTTGAGATCCCAGCTTATTGATGGGCACATGATATATCCCTCAGTAAGGTAGACGGACACAGATACTGCAGGCTGAAAGTCTCCAGTCTTGCAGAGTGAATTCTGCTGAATAACACTGAGGTTCTGGAGGGGCGAGGGAAGTTACCCTCTCCCAGCTGGAGAGTGGCATTTTCAGGCTCCAGGCCTGGATATAATTCTGTACACCTGTTACCGTGGCTAGCCAGATATTCAGACCTTCGCCTCACAGACTTCTCATGCAATTGGAACTAATTTGCTAGCTCTAACAAGCTACCCCTGCCTGGAGGCCTCTGGCTACCTTAACAAAGGATAACTGGAACCATGCTTTTCCAGAGAAAGCAGCATGACCAAATAGACCGGTGAACAGGAGATTCCCACCCCCGCAACACAAATAAAATGGAAACATCTGGATGCCAGTCCAGGAAAGGAAGAGCCTTCCAGAGGTATGGGCTTTCAGTGGAGGAGGTTAGGAATGGCTGACAGACCCTGACTTGCCAGTTTCATCTGTGGCAATGGGTGACAGGGCAAAGATGGCCACTCAGGGAGCCTGGCCCTGTAAATATAAGCTGTGACTAACAGTAAGGTAGCTTCTTCTAGAAGGGAAGGCTAGCTACTGTGGTAGGTAATGCAGTGGGCTCGGAGCTGAAAGATCTGGGTTCTGGCCTGGGCCTAGCTTGGCTGCTAACCTTGGGCCTCTGCTTCCCCTCCTGCCTTTAAAATCATTCTTGTCTTTTTAAATTGTAAGCTCTTCTGGTCAAGGGTTTTCTTTTTCTATGGGTTGGAACAATAGCCAGCACAACGGGGCCCTGATCTTGTCCAGGGCCTCAAGGTGTTACTATAATACAAACAGCATATAACAATAGTGATTAGAAGAGGGGAGCTGTGTCACTAGAAGAGTGCTTCTGCCAACACAGCTAACATAATTCATGGAGGTGATCTTCCCATCATGACAGAAAAGCCCGTTCTCTGAGTGTCGGCTGCATCTATGCTCCGGAGCTATTCCAACTTTGTCTCCATAGCTTAGACATACCCTTGGAGCCAGGATTCCTGGGTTATTTTCCTGGCTCTGCCACTCTTGCTGTGTGGCCTGTTGCATGTCCGTTGACCACTCTCTACTTCAGTTTTCCCATCTGTAAAATGAGCATAATAACATTTACCTACTTCACAGGCCTACTGTAAGTTTTAAGGCCAAATTCTGATTTACAATGCTGTAAATCCAAAGTACCGGCAGTGGAGTCAACGGGCTGACTGTGGATTTGCTCCCGTATCATTGAGAGTGGAATCTGGCCGATTATATACATAAAGCTCTTTGCACATGGAAGGCACTGTGTCAGTGCTGGGTGTAATTAATCACACACACTGGTAGATGGTCCGGCCTTAATCATGACACTTGGCACCACCAGGAGAAATCTGTGTCATGGCTGCTAAATCTAAATCAAAACCATTTTCCAGACATTAATGGCTTGTTTGTTGTCTCAGAGCCAAGTTGGAGATGGTGGAAAAACAGATAAAAGTCATAGCCCAAATGACTGGTTTGTTTTCTAATAAAGGATTGTTCTCCTAAGTCAGGCAGCTCTAATAGCCTGCCTTAAAAGACAGAGCAATTAAAAAGGAAAACGCACCCAAATTCATGTGCTTTGTGGTGGGTGGCTGAAGAAGAAAGCTCTGATTCATAGGCACATCTTTGGCTCCTTTATTAGGGATTTCTGTATATTATATATGCAGACAACCAGGAATGTCGATTTTCCAGACTGTTTTTTTTGCATAAATTGTGCTTGTTTGCTGCTTATCAGCTAGCCTGGGCTTGACCCCTCCTCTCCCCAGGTCCCTGTGCTCTGCTTAAAAACAATGGACCTGGGCCTGTTCCTGTCGATTTTAATGGGGATTTTGTCTCAGTGGGAGAAGTGTCTTGTAAGTGCACAGGATGGACAGACTGGGCAGTATAGCTTTTGTGGGAACATAGCAACTGCCATAACAGGGCAGAGCAGTGGGCTGGCTAAGTCCAGTAGGCTATCTTCTGAAGAGGCCAATGCCAGCTCCTTTAGGAAGAAGAGGAAGGTTTGTCAGAGGTGGGTCTGGAACTCAGGACACAGATTCCTTGTGTGACCTCAGGCCCAGAGCCTCAAAGGTATTTAGGCCCCCAACTCCCATTGGTTTCTCTGGATCACAGTTTGCCATTGTTAAAAGGGGGTAATAGCATTTCTCTACCCCCTGGGGGGTGTTGTGAGGCTAAGTACATTAAAGATTGTCAGGCTGTGAGATACTACGCTAGATGGGCCATACAGGTACCCAAGGTAAACAGGGGAATGTACAAGAAAGCGTGTGGTGGACAGTTAGGGAATAACTTGCCCATAGGATAAGTTTCTTCCTAACCCCAGGAAGTTAACGGTTGGTTCATGCTCTGAAGCATGAGTGTTTACAGCCCTTGTTAAAATAAATGAATCCCTTTTACTGTAACTGTGACAGTCCTCATCAATATAAACATCTTACCCTTTTTTGAACCCTAAGCTCTCACTGTCAGTGATATGCTATCCTGCGGCAGTGAGTTCCACAGGCCAGGAATGCACTGTAGAAACATAGTTCCCTTCGGTTTCATTGTCTTTATCACTCTTGTGACAACTCATACAAAAAAAGCCAACCAGCTACATTGAGTGATGGGCCCCAAGGAGCATGGTACAAACCTATCCAGACCAACCTGTGCTCCTCTCAGCACTGAGAACAGTTTTTCTTTATGTCCTTTGAGCTGAATGCATCATCATTATGTATTAATCCCATCATCTGTCAAACTCGGTGATTGACCATCACTTAAAAAGTTAACGTTGTAGGTCTCACTCCACCCATAAGTGCTGGATGTCTGTGTTGCTTCTAGGTTACCTTTAATGAAGTGGTTCTCTCTGTTGGAACCACCCACTCCTGTCTGTAGCCCTTCACCTTGCCTCTAGGGCAGCATGGAGAATTGGTTCAGATGAAACTGGAGTCCACTTGAACCTTCACTCAACACTCAAGCCATGGTTAAACACACAGCAGTAGATCCTCAACTAGCATAAATCAGTGTAGCTCCATGGAAGTTAATGATATGTCACTACCATGCCAACCTACACCAGCTGAAGAGCTCACCCATGCTTTGGATAACTGTTTTAATTTTTTTGCTTGCTTGCTGTGTGATCTAGTGGATCCAGCATGGGATTAGGCACCAGGAGGTCCTGAGTTCTAATTCTGGTATATACGCTGACTTGTATGGACTTGCTGTCACTCAGTTTCCATATCTCTGAAATGCGAGTAACTGTACTGACATTCAGGGGTGTAGGAAGCTTAATTCATTCATGAGTATAAGGGGCTTTGAGAACCGGGTATTGCCAATTATTATTACTTACTTCAGTTTGGATGTTACAATGTACTCTGTGTGAGAGAGACACAGAAAAAGTGTGTGAGCTGTTATCATGTAGTGGCTGGTCAACAGAGAAGATAAGGATCCTCCTACTACAGCTATCTCTGAGAGATTTCCTTTAGCTTGAGTGACAGCATCATGTGTGTTTAAAGCATAGGGACCAGGTTCTACACTTGAATCCCAACATGAGTGTATGATTCATGGAACTATTGTGTCTGTTGTTACAATGTCCCTTTACTGCCTTCTATTATTAGGCACAGAGCTCACAACAAAGAGCTACAGGTTCTTTATAAAAAAGAACAGGAGGACTTGTGGCACCTTAGAGACTAACCAATTTATTTGAGCATAAGCTTTTGTGAGCTACAGCTCACTTCATTGGAGGTTCTTTATGAGTGCCTCTTCCAGTGTATTCCTCCTGCATGTCCAGAGCCGTGTAATATTTAGCCCAGGTCCGTGTTTCCAAGGGGCCAGGGGCATGTGCTCCCAGGCCTGAGTGCCCATTCACTGAATAATGCATGACGTTCCAGCACACAGATGAGGTTAAGTGGCCGCAGAGAGACAGTGCCTCTGGAGATGCAGAATGATCAGCAGCCTCCTTAATGCAGCCTCTGTCTGGGTGGAATCCTCGTCAGCTCACGGATGTGCATGTTCGTAAATAACTGAGACGTGCTGCTATTTCCCCTCCCACGCACTTTCACTTCACATTTGGGTACCAGCTCTCTAGACCCACAGCACATGCAATAAATAAGCCCCTCCATTACCGACCATTAAATGGTCGCAGACTAGATTAAGCCTGCCTGCGTAAACACTTTTCACTGAAGCTTTTAGGGTTGTGGAATGCAGCATCTCTCTCGCACCATCCCCTGTGTCATGTTGTCCTGTTCTCCCAGATGATGTGCTCACATTAATGAGAAGGGGAAAAATAAAATGAATCCAGATATACCTGGTAGAGCTAGGACTCGATACTTAACCTTGGGGGATTCTTGCTCACCACTGGGCCTGATCCAAAGCCCATTGAAGTGGATGGGAAGGCTACCAATGACTTCAGATCAGACCCTCATAATTATTATAGAATGCAAGATTGGGACTCAGTTGTGCTTGGCGCTGTACAAATTATAATGAGACCCTTGCTGCCACCCGAGAGGAGCAAAGTTACTTGCTGAGTCTCCACACAACAGATGCCTGCCCCCATGCTGCCCCCACTGAAGCCAAGGCACAAGCAACCGTAGCATGTGGTGCTCGCAGCAGCACTAGAAAAAAAGGAGAGCTAAATCTCATACTCTGGACTACAGATAAAAGACGGGACAATATGAGTGCTTCAGGGAAAGGAGCCTGGGACATTGTGTATGAGAAATTATAGGTTTATCTCTGGTCTCATCTTATCCTAAGGTTGAGCTTTGCAGAACAAGTGTTCCCCGTGGAACCACATGGAAAAACAAGGCACTAAGGGACACTTGATTTCATCCTCCCAAAATCCAGGGAAAAAAAACCACAACACAACATTTCTGATACTTTCTTCGGGCACGTTTCAATAACAGCATTTTGAATATAGTTTTACACTGATCTGGATGCTAAATTCATGAGGAAGGGTGGACCTGCGGGTAAAACACTGGACTGGGCCTTGAAAGATCTAGGTTCAGCTCGTGGCTGTGCTACCAACTTCTTGCACAAGTTACTTCACCTCTCTGCACCATAACTCCTCATGAATAAAAGAGGGTAACCCTGCTTCTTTTGTCTATTGAGATTGTAAACTCTCAGGGCTAGGACTGTCTCTAGGGTTGCCAACCATCCAGAATTGTCTGGGAGTCTCCAGGAATTAGAGATTAATCTTTAATTAAAGATTATGTCATGTGATGAAATCTCCAGGAATACGTCCAACCAAAATTGGCAACCCTAGTCTCTTACCGTATACATTTGTGCTGCACTTAGGGGCTCAGTTGGTACCTCCAGGTATAACTGTAATACAAACAGTAGCTGAGCCATTGCTACATTCGGTCACATGTGTGTCGGTCAATGGACAGCAACAAGGGCTGCCAGATGGGAAAGAGCCAGGAGAAGGGAAAATCCAGCGAGCCGTGAAACCAACGTACCAACAAGCACAATGGAATATCTCTTAGTTCTCAGATCATCTGAGTTTCCTTCCTCCTCGTAGCACTCCTGATGTTGAGAAGTTGTGAACCAAGAAAGAAAACCCACAGAACCTTCAGCGGCAGCGCCATGTTTGGTCCAAGACACTGCATGAAGCTGTGGCCACAGAAAGCAAGCCACTCATTTCTTCAGGCTTAGACTAATGCATTGATACTAGGAGCTGATTTATGAATGCAGCTGACATGCTGCGTCACTCTGTCCCTGGCCAGACGTTCCTACCCCTTAAGGATCTACCCCAATTCTGTGAATCCACTTCAATCCCAGACCCACTTCAGCTACTGCCCGCTCCCAGTTTGAAATGGAAACTTGGGAAAGTCAGATGTACAGTAACGGGGCAGAGTGGTACTGCTCTGTCGCTGTACTGGCTTTGTGCATGTGAGTGCCTGATGCTCACAGAAAGAATAAAAGACTTTACGCTGTAAGTAAGTTTCTCCTATCATTTAAGGGCCAGAGACCTGTGCTTGAGGGTCTAATGGTCTAGCGCCATCTCCCTTTGTGAGCTTGTGTGTGGTTTATATAGTAACATCTTCCTGTTGTCTGCAGCACAGGGATGCTTTTATTGTCTGCACACGTTGCTTGAAAACAAATGCTCAGAAACCTCTCCTTTTCCATGGTGCCTACAAAAAACAAAACAACTTGACCAAAGTTGGGCTGCTGGTGTGCACTAACCAGGATTGTCTCATGCGTTCCGGGCACTCCCCTCTCAGTCCGTCTCTGTCCAGCTGCTTCCTCTTGTCTTATTCTTAGATTCTAAGCTCTGTGGGGTAGGGAGTGTCTTTTTGTTTTGTGTTTGTACAGTGTCTAGCACAATGGGGTCCTGCTTCATGACTCGGGCTCTGAGGGGCTACGCTAAGACAAATTGTAATACCAATCTCATTGAATTTCACAACAGAAGGTCCTTTGCAAGACATGCTGGTAGGTCCCCCTCACAAGGCAAACCCTCCAGCAGCAGGCTATGGCATGACCTGTGTGCCTAACTAATTTCCCCTTCGGTGGAACAGTCTCTCAGTGTCCAATGCAAAGTCCCTCTTCTGGGCATAATTTTATTCAATACACCAGTGCAGTAATTCCCTTCTCCCCCACCCAAAAAAATCCTTGCAATAAAACCGTTTTGGACAATCCCACAGTACACATATAAGGATACTACAGTTTTTCTGTTCCCCACTTTAGGGACATCACCTTCAGGATACTCCCCTCTCTCCCCCAGAGAATTGCACTGTATTCCTAATTCTTCTGCCCTGATCCAGGGCCCCGCTTTCCAGGCTGTCCAGCTGTGAGCAACCAGTCTCCTGACTCTTACCTGCCCACTACCTCAGGTGTCCCACAAGAGAGCTCCCCACAGCATTCTACTCCCCAGGACTCCCTGCTTCTGAGTCTTACCCTTGCTTGGGGCATGTTCCTTCAGAGTCCACCCTCTTGCTTCCAGGTAAGCTTCTCCTCACCAAGCTGGACCTTCCCCTTTTCCTAGGGGCCACTGCCTGAGCCTTCCGCTCCTTGGAGGCCCCCAGCTCTGGACAGTTCTCAACAACTTGCATCCAAGCAACTCCAGGCAACTCTCTGCCGCTTCTTCCTGACTTTTCAGGTGTCTGACTCACCTAGTCTCGTCCCTCTAGGGTCCCGGTTCCCTTTCTGAAGTCTAACTGGGGTGGGGGGGAAAGGGTCAACTGACCAGTCAGAGGTGCACTGGCCTCGTCTCTTTTAAAAGGCCAGAGTCACCCTGTGATAATTCCTTAGCTTCTAAGCTTCCTTTACATTCCTAATCAAGGGGTGGTTTCAAAGAGAATAAGCCCTGCCAATATTGCTTGGTCCATGCCTCAGAGGCACATTTTCCAAATCTCCTTTTCTGGATGACAAATTTTTCATTTCAATTCTGGCTTCAATAGAGATAGGTGGGTTTTTTTTTTGGGGGGGGGGGAGGGGTCAAATGTCAACATATTTATCAAAATTTTAAATTTCACCAAAACAAAGTGGGGGGAGGTTGGTTTTTTTTGACAAAAATCCTTCTTGTTTTTCTACCAGCTGTAACCACAATTAACTAACAAATTAACCAACAATGAATACATTAAACTAACTACTGGCTGCTAAGTTCGTTTGAAAAGCTCACCAAAAGTGTCACAATGGGAGCTGTCAGCTGCTGAGCACTTTGAAAATCTCCTCACATATTCCTAGATGAAAAGCATTCATGTTTGTACACGAATTTGAACAAGCAATGCGTTCTGTGTGCTAAGCCTTAATGTTCACATTATTATTAGCAGTTTCTCAGAGGTATTGGCTTTCATTAATCTAATAATTAGAGCTGATTGGGAAAGGTTTTCATCCCTGTACAAAATCTTCACAAAAATGAGTACTTTTTGGTTTTCTCAAAATTTGTAAAAAAAACAAAACCAAAAAAACCACACACCAAATCCACTCCCAAAGCCCCAAAATAAGCAAGCAAGAAAACAAACAATCAACAATGCTGAAGACAAATTGTTAACCAAAATAATTTTTTTTTGACTCAACTTTCCATTTTGATGAAATGCTGTTTTTATCTAGGAAAGAAAAAAACCAAAACAACAACAATCGCATTTCAACTGGAGCTTGGCGAAAGTTTTCTAAACTATTCTTTTTGTTGTTGTTTGTTTTTTGGGTAAAAAAAAATGCAGATTTGGGTCAACTGAAATATTTCACCAATGTGTGTAGATTTTTTATTGCGTCAGTCAAAAAACAAAACAAAACCTGGAAATATATGAATATATACAAAAATATGAAAACAACTGAAACATTTTGTCCTGACATTTTTGAAACAAGATGTTTTGATTCAAAACGACTTCTCTTTTTGAAATGTCCTTTGATTTTATTAAAAAAAAACCCAAAAAACTAAAAAGCCTAAAATGGTCAAAGTCAAAATGAAACACTTGACTTTTTGAGTCCCTGAAAATTTTGATAAATTTCATGTCTGGCCCCAACTGAATGTCTTCCCAATTGTCTGGAATTGCCATCAACCTGAAAAATTCATTATTCGCACAGCTGAAATTTCAATGGAAAATTCTTAACCAGCTCTGCTAATAATATTTTGCACTTATAAAAAGCTTTACATTTGCAGACACTGACCAATATTACATGGGATTGGTCTCCACACAGCCTTTGTACCACTTACAGGAGTAAAATACACGAGTGTGAGAAACTGTGATGGAGCATATGGGGCCCATGTTGGTAAGGAGAGGGTTAGTGAGGGCCTGTGGACCCAGCTGGCTCCCCGCGGCTACACACACCTGCAGCAGATATCAGGTGTGGAGAGCTTGATGCTTGGATGAGCCATCTGGGTGGATGGGAAATACAGGCCCAAGGAGACCAACCAATGGACGGGCTTCATGAAGACAAGCCCTGTGTGGAAGGGTGACCCTGTTTGGAGTTCTTAGCATTCTTTTCTTTTTGGACTTCAGTGCCCTGGAAGGGGAGGTGGGACTCAAACGTGCTGTAGTTGGAGAGCTAAACATCACTGCCTGGGGCCCCGTGAGGGGTGGCAATCAACCATCGGAGACCTGTACTAGAGTGAGTGCTGCCCTGATGGGCCACAAGGCAGCACCAAGGAGGCGGTCCCTGTCACAGCACCGCTATAGCTGCATAATTGTGCCTGCTCTAGGGCGTTGCACTGGTTTCACTATGGGTACGTCCACACTGGAGCTAACGGTGCAATTCCCACTTTGAGGAGACATACCTGCACTAGGTCTGACTGAGCGAGCGTGCTAGCCACTCCGAGTACGTGTCTAGGGTTTTAGACAGGACTGTACTCAGGGCTGCTAGCCCTTCCTGCTGCTTGCGTTGCCACAGCTACACTTCTACTGGTAGCATCCTAGATTGATGAGAAGTGACACCTTCAGGTTCAGTATAAATGTGCTGTATATCAGTTTCTAAATCAATATAGTGGTACAAAACTGGGGTTGAGACCAGCCCTTAGTGCACATTAACTCCTTAATGAGGGCCACATGAACTAAATTGAACATGAACACATCAGTCTAGTTTTTATCCTGTGCCCATCACCATAGCATCTGAACAGCTTTGTAATATCTCAGTGCCTCCCTGCTCCTACTTAATCCTTACCCCTGAAATGCAAAGACCCCAATTTCCTACTGTAGGACATGAATGACCCCTGTTGACTGGGATGGGAGTTACTCATATCTGAGGGCCCCAAACAGGGAGGCCATTAGGACAGTGAGTGAACTAATCTCTCTCCTTGTCTCCAGCAATTATGTGGGAGTGGGCTGACTCTGCCAAAAGCGCTGGCTGCTCTCGAGGGGTAGCTGGCAAATGGAAGCCTAAACACCTGTGGGCCAGATGTGCACAGCTGTACGTGGGCCATCACTGAGCCATCTGTAGCACACACCAGTTTGTGTGGTAGAGAATGGGTCAAGGAGGGGGCGCTATTCCAGCCTGGGTAAATCCACAATGCAATTTACAAGCAGCACGGAGACCTTTGTTTTCTCTCTGGTCTCTCTCCCTTTCCACCTGGTTCCATTGTCTTTCCCCAGTGGCTGTCGCACTGATTCTGACCAGCCAGGGGACAACATTTGGTGCCGCTCCAGGCAACTGGTTTTATGCAATTCATTCAGGTGGCGAACCGTCCTTTTGCATTTTGTAGAGATAACCAGCTTGGGCTGTTTCACTTCCTCTCAGGGTGGAGAGGGAGATGGGGGAGGTGTGCCTCCAGAGACCAGGTGCTCCATTACTCTGCGTTCATGCTGTCACACCACTCCTGGCAACGTGACGGGGTAAAGCAGGGCAATGGAGTGGTGGCTCAAGCCCTGGATATGCAGCCACTGTCCAATCACTGCTCAGCAGTAAGGAGGGAAAATGGTATTATGGTTGGAGCCTTAAGCTACGAACTAGGCCAGCTAGTCCTTCCCGTGGCTTTACCATAGGCTCGCTGCTGCCCTGCACCTGGTCTAGTCACCCACACCTGTGCACGGTAGCTTGTAAAATGCCACCAGACGACAGTTCTCTCCTCAGGCAGTGGCGGCGTTAACAGGGAGGCAGGTGGGTGGCAACTGCTCCCCTTGGCACCTTTTGGGTGTATGTGGTGTCTTTTCAAGTATGTTCTACAAGTGTCAATTTGGTCGTGCACCTCCTTTGTCAAATGGTTTTTTCTGTTTGATGAGCAAAGGGAAATAAGCGCCAACTATCCATGGCTAAACTAAAATCATACTACGTGGCACCTGCTGTTCTTAGTTTGGCCTTGGATCAAGGGAAAAGGACCACCAGGAGCATCCTTAGTGGGGAGGTTCACGGGCACGGTTTCACTTGCAGAAATTCCACGGCAGCAGCTCCTGGGCCCAGCTCCCTGCTCCGGGCACTGTGATGTGGTTCACAGAGCACTGCGAGCATGCACCATGTCGTGAGGCTACTTACTCAGATTTGGCCCGGCGGCCCCTCCATCATGACGGAAGGGCAGCCGACCCAAATGTGAATGGCGCTGTGGCCCTGTGCAATGCCCGGAGCAGGAAGTCGAGCCCACAGGAGCCACCACTGCCCGGTGAGAGTGAGGTGGGGTCTCTCCCCAACCTCCCGCCAAGGTCTCCCCTCCGTACCAGGCTGGGATGAGGGTTGACGTGCTGGTGTAAGTCATCAGTGCCCCCTTGGCAGGGCAAGCAGTAGGAGTAGGCAGCAGCATAACTGAAGGTAGCACCACCAACGACCCTCCTGGCTGCAAAACCTGGCTCCAACTGGTACTCGGGGAGCCTGGCTTGCATGGCCTCTGTGGGGTGTGAATGATGACACCAAGTGGCAAAGCAGCGGCCAGTCAGGCATCTGCTGGGACTTCACTGCTCTTTATCTCCCCAACATTTTCATCTATTAAAGGGGGATGAGGTGACCTCCCCACCAAGCCAGAGTGGGGTGGAGCAGGGGGTGGATTCTTCGTGCCCCTAGATCCTCAGCTGGAAGGAAACCAGCCCAATCGGCTTTTCAGATTTGTCATGGGAACACGTTCAGGTCCCTGCAGGGGGAGTGCCAGAATGATGCACAGCTTCTGCTCCACCAAAGGGCCTGCCCCCCCCCCCTTCTCTCATTGTTTTGTTCTAGTGTGGGTCGCTGGTGACTAGTACAGCAAAGCCATGTCTCTCTTGGCGGACATGCCAGCTGAGGATCTGGCCCATTCTCCCCTGGGGAATGCTTAACTCCTCCCAAGCGCCATCTCTTTGGGAAGGTGATGATCAAAGAAAAGCCCAGCTGTTCCCACGAGATGCATGGTGCCCGGCTGGCCTGCGCCCTGCACGTACTGACAATGTAAAGAGCGTCGCAGGTGATGGTGGTGCAGAAAAAGCACCTGACTTCCTATATCACCATGAAGAATACACACATACAAAGAACCGTCCCTTTCACACCATACTGGGTAATTACTCAGGCAAAACTCCCACTCTGAATTTAGCATGAGTCATGACTGAAGGATTTTGCCATCGTCGAGGTATGACTCATCCCTGCTGCCAGTGCACTCAAGGGGAGTTTTGCTAGCACTCAGCACCTTCCAGGATCAGGCCCTGAGGGTCTCTTCTGGCTCCCCTCTAGAGTCAATGGGCTTCCAATGGGAGAAGGGTCATTCGGATCCTGTGAGGTGCTGAGCACTCCCAGTTTTACTGCTTTCCTTTGGAATCGCAGCCATCCAGCAGCTCTTGGGATCAGGCCCTACACACTTAAAGCCTCCGGAGTGGGTATTAGCTAAAATAAACCACATGCATAATTAAAACCAATAATAAATAGGACTTTTTCTGCACCCAATACCCAAGAACCCTTAACAAAAAACAAAACATCTCTGCAGAGTGTTTAATGTTGATATTTATTTTTGAGACACTGTCATGTATCTTGATAATTGATTGCTGCTCATTAAATGCTGACACAGCAAATGGCTCTGTGCAGGGTACAGAATATATGGGTCCCTGAGGTCCTTCAGTGGTAGATGGTTATACGTACTTCCTTTTTCTAGCTTGGAAAAGTGGACTTGTGGTTAAAACAATGGGCTGTAACTCAGTAGAACTGGGTTCAATACTGTATTCACTCACTTCTCTGTATGATCTTGGGTTTAACATTAACCTATCTGCAAAATGGAGTTAAGAATATTCCCTTTGTCTATTTAGATTGCAAGCTTTTTGGGGCAGGAACTGTGTCTGCCTAGTTGTATGTACAATGCCTGGCACAATGGGACCCTGATCTCAGTTGAGGCCAATAGGTGCTACTGATAATATAAATAATCTATTGCGATAGTTAAATAAACTCATATTACCGCACATCTCAAAGACATCTTGTTCGCAGCTGCCATCATGCTCCAGCCTCAGGAAGAGTTGTCCAGATTACACATTGATTGTTGGATACATTCCATTCTTATTGGCTCAGATTTGAAAGAGCCTTTTTATTGAAGTCCAGCAGGCTGGATTCCTTCCTTAGAATATGGAACCCTGTAAATAATTTTCTGGACTAAAATAGCTACAGTAATGTCACATGACTTATGACTGTGAGTTCAACAGGTAATGTATAGTCATGCCACCTATTGTCATATATTTCTCAGTAATGTAGGCAGGGGCTAAAATGGAACCTTGAAATGGAGTCCATTAGAATTTGGGGGGCTAGGGGAGGTGTTAGGTTTGAATTTCTGAATCTGCGCCTCTGGTTTTGATTCCCAGTTGGATCAGAACCCCAAAGGAGCCGATCTGCTGATCCTGATTGGTGTCCCTGAAATCTCATGGTTATAATCATCCTCATGATGGTGGAAATCTTTTGAGATCAGCAGATTTCTAGAATGTATTCATTATTCACAGAAACTTCACCCATAACTTTAAAAAAAATCAAAAAGATTACCGTGGCCCGATTTACAAAGGTATTTAGATGACTAAAGATGCAGATTGAAAACCCCACTAGGTACCTATCTGCACCTGTAGATACCTAAATAACTCTGTAAATCAGCCCCTGTATGTAGTTGAGTAAGCAGCGCCTCCGAGAAGGCAGGCTCTTCTCAGGGAGGCAGGAAGAGCAAGAGACGCCATAAAGTCCGCCAGGGGCTTCACTTTGCGTATTTAATTCCCTGGAAAGCAATTAGATGCTATGGTGATGGATGCAATAAAACCCACCTATAGACAGAATTTTTTCCCTGAATAATTTCTGCAAAGAATGCTTGGTCTGCAGCCTGCTCTTATGCAATTTGTTGTGAGCATGCAATATCCAGGCTGCTTTGACTGGACACTTGAGTCACATAGCATATTTCTGTTTCCTGATTGGATAAGGATAACTGTTAAGTTTGGGTTTCCAATGTCAATAATTAACTGTACATTCAAAATTCATTTCCCATGAGTATTCTGCAATCTTGGTTTAAAACTGGCCACTTCTGCAAATGTTCCAGCAAGTAAACTTGCCTAAGAATATTCAGAGGAAACTAACAAAAGGCTGATTAAGGGACCATCATGATCACCTAGTCCTCCTGCATATCACAGGCCATAGAACCTCACCCCCCTACTCCTGAAATAGGCCCATAACCTCTGGCTGTGTTAGTGATATCCTCAAATCTTGATGTAAAGACTTCAAGTTAAAGAGAATCCACCATTTACTCTAGTTCATATCAGCAAGTGACCTGTGCTCCATGCTGCAGAGGAAGGCAATTCCACCCCCCGGGGTCTCTGCAATCTGACCAGGGGGAAAATTCCTTCCCAACCCCAAATATGGCAATCAGTTAGACCCTGAGCATGGGGGCAAGACCTGCCAGCCAGACACATAGGAAAGAATTGTCTGTAGTAAAAGTCTATTCAGTCTACTTTCAGCTCCTTATATTAATGCCCTTCATCATGCTATTGGAACACATTTGAAGCAAATTCACTTAAGAATTCAAATGTAGAAATGTTTTGCTGTGTACACTCAGTTAGTCCCTCTGCCTCATGCGTGCACTAATACCTTACAGAGATGCTGGGAAGCTTAAGTGACTAATACTTGTAAAGTGCTTGGAGATCTTCAGCTAATTTGTTTTATTAAATTATGTGAAGGATTTCCAAGGATCCAAATCACCAAAGGCAAATATCACAGTTCCCCCACCCTGGGACAATGGCAACTGATTCGGACAGAGGCTTTCTCTGATTATAACGAACAAGAAGTTGGATTTTAACGAGTTCACATTGTGGGTAATCACATCTGGCAGCTTCCCTTCCCTGCTGCTGGTGCTGTGTCAGAGCCTAGTTCAGAGCTGGCCTTTTCCAGCAGCCCCTGGCTGGCTGTCCTGACCACACCCCCTTTCTATTTGATAGGCGGCCCTGCTAGAAACATTATGGTATTTCCATCCTCTTTAGCACTGGTGCAGAGGATTTCACCAGGTAGTTGGCAAGAGACCTTAGACAAGTGTGGGAAGCTCTGGAGAACACAACTCTTTTCTCTGATCTTTCAGACAAGTAGTAAGTAAAGCTCGGGATTCTATGCTAAACTCTATTTGGATTGTTATTTACCTATGCTAATTTTCAGGCTATCTACTTTCCTGGTGACATGCCAGGACATTTACTCCTTCTCTTTTCATTAGCAGTTTAACCCAGTTGATGTAATCAGCAAATATTTATGATTCAATCTGGGTGTTTTTAGGGTCCTTTAAAAATACTTTTTGTATTAAAGGAGTTTAAGATAATATTACTGTTTACTTGTCTGGGGTGGAAAGTTGCTTCTTGGTGTTACTGATGACACTGTATTGGAGCAAAGTTGCACTTAAAGACAGATAGTTGAGTTCAATTTTATTTTCATTAATCGTATGTATGTTTGCTTTTTTGTTCAGTAGGGTAAAGAGTTTTGTTCCAAAGGAAAGGGGGGGAAAGGGGGACAGCAAAATGTTTAGTGCCAAACTTTCATCTGGTGTAAATCAGTGTAACTCCACTGACTTTTGTGGAGAAGCTGATTTCCACCAGTGAATAATTTGGCCATTTATATCTTTGCAGGAAACATTGCTTCCAAACCCTTTCCCCCATCATGTTACAAATCACAATAGTAGTGTGCCTTAAAATATCCTCAAGACTGAAGATGGGCTGGAAAACAGCCAGTGTCATGCAGATGTGTGCCAGCTTTGGTTCTCTGCTTCCGAAAGTGACTGAAGTTGGGAACAGTGAGTGGCAGGAAAGGCTGTCCGGCTTTGAGGTGCAGGATTGCAATTCCTCATCATTAAGGACGTAAGCCTGCATCCTTTGCATGACCAGCACTCCTGCTGGCTCTCTGGAAGTCACCGGGAGCTTTGAGCCCCCAAGAAGTGCAGAGTCAGGCCTTCCATGTTTCCATTAGTCTTTAATTTGATGCTTTGCATGTGGCCACTAATTTGCTATTAATGTCCCATTGGCTCTCACTCTGCCATCTGATACCTTCAGGGAGAGGGGGTTGGATCCAGAGGGGGTTTACTGGTGAGTATTTATTCAGTGCTGACTTCATTATGTTCTTGATCTTTTTTTTTCCTGTCATTTTAAAAAAAACTTTCTGCCAAAGCAAATTTGGTGTTACATGGGAACGTTCGCTTTAAACAACAGGAAATGCTGGCCAGAGCATGGCTTGCTCAGTGGCTTTGATTTTTATTATGAAAGTCTTGGTGCTTGAACAGTTTAACCAGTTATGGCTCAGAGCTCTCACTTTCATCCTGGTCAGGTTGCTTCTAGATATATGTATCTATCTTTGGTACTTATCTGGGCATCTTGCAACCTTTGATATATTGATCCTCACAATATAGCTAGATTCATAGATTCCAAGGCCAGAAGGGCCATTGTGATAATCTAGTCTGACCTCCTATATAACACAGGCCAGAGAACTGCCCCCAAATAATCCCTAGAGCAGAGCTTTTAAAAAAATCATCCAATCTTGATTTAAAAATGGTCAGTGATGGAGAATCCAGTATGACCCTTAGTAATTAACAAATGGAACAATTTACCCCCCCTTAAAAAATTTACTCCTTATTTCAGTCTGAATTTGTCTAGCTTCAACTTCCAGCTGTTGGATCACATTGCACCTTTCTCTGCTAGACTGAAGAGCCCATTATTAAATATGTTTCCCACATAGGGACTTATAGACTGTAACCAAGTTAGCCCTTAACCTTCTCTTTGTTAAGCTAAATAGATGGAGAACCTTGAGTCTGTCACTATAAGGCTTGCTTCCCAATCCTTTAATCATTCTGGTGGTTCTTCTCTGAGCCCTCCGCAATTTATCAGCCTCCTTCTTGAATTGTGGGCATCAGACCTAGATACAGTATTGCAGTTGCACCAGTGCAAATAAAGAGGTAAAATAACCTCTCTATTCCTACGTAAGATTCCTGTTTATGCATCCTGGGATCTCATTAAATCTTCTGTCCACAGTGTCACACTGGGAGCTTGTGTTCAGCATATTTTCTACCCTCACCCCCAAGTCTCTTTTCATCCCTGTGAGGTCGGGAAGTGCTATTATCCCCAGTGTGTAAATGGGAAACCGAGGCACAGAAAGACTGAGGGCCAGGTTGTTAAACGTATTTAAGTGCCTAGAGATGCAGAGAGGAATTGTCAAAAGTGCCTAACTCACGGGAGTCAGTTGCTCTCGAAAATCCCACTCGCTCTCATGAGTTAAAAGAAAAGGAGGACTTGTGGCACCTTAGAGACTAACAAATTTATTTGAGCATAAGCTTGCGTGAGCTACAGCTCACTTCATCGGATGCATCCTTTTCTTTTTGCGAATACAGACTAACGCGGCTACTACTCTGAAACCTCTCATGAGTTAGGCACCTTTCAAAAGCCCCTTAGATACCTCAAGGCACTTAAATACTTCTAACAATCTGACTCAAGTGACTTGCTCCAATCTGTGGAAACCGAACGTGGGTCCTGCAAATCCTAGGATAGCCCACTTATCCACTGGGTCATCCTTCCTCTGCATTTAGCAACTGCATCTTGTTCATCCAGCCAGATCCTTGGCTGTTGAAAACCACTATAGCCCCACAAAGGAACTATGTCAATTTACCCCAGCTGAGGATATGACCCATGATGTTTTCTTTTCAATCAACTGTTTCATTGCTGGAAACACTGTAAGTGGAATAACAAGTGACCTCACTGCTCCGCTCCCTTCCCCCCCCCTTCACATCTTCCTGTAATTTCATATATAGCAGCTGCGAGAGATGAAACAGCAGCAACCTCTTTGGGTTAGGTGCTTGCCCTAATCAGCAAACTGTTTGGCTAGCCTTAGGTGCCCTTGAAATGACCTCCAGCTGTCAGCTTACCAACTGGCTTGCAGTCCTGTTAATGGGGCTACTATTCAAATCAAATTATGGAATTAGCTGCAGACTAGTAATTTTGTCAAAGGCTAATGAGCTGGGTATAGAATATGAGAATTTTTAACCAGAGGGCACTTTTCCCAAAGGGGGAGGGGAGAGATGTGTGCCAGGATTTGTTTATCTTGGCTTAGGCTAAGGCTACAGTTTGTTCTGTAAGGGGTGCAGGGTGTTATGGTGTTATGCCACAAACTCTGCTTAAGTTCTAGCCCACTGCTACAAAAACGACCTTACTCTGCATTAGAGCAGAGACTGTCGTACAAACCCTCCCTTCAGGAACCTCTCTGTGGTGGAAAAAACTGTTAAAGGAATGATCAACCAACTGACATAATCATTTCATATTGTCGTGGTTAGGGCAGGAGCATGGGAGTCAAGATACCTGGGTTCTTTCACTGAGTTGCTGTCCTTGGTCAAGTCATTTAATCCTTCTTAGTCAGCAGTGTGATAGGACAGTATATATGTGCTGTAAAACACCTGTCTTGAAGAGTTTGTGCTAGAATATTCTGTGCCTCAGTTTCCCCCCAGTAAATTGTATATAACATGTTCTAGATGAGATATTTTTATAAAAATATGTGAGCTTTGAGGTTCTCCGATGAAAAGTACTAAACATTAATGAGAGAAACTACAATGATATCAAAGAATAACTGAGGAAGGAGGATATTAAAGACATGTCTTATAAATTGTTTTTTCTGCAGCAAACAAGAACTCTCCCTCCTGTTGTCCTTAGCCCATTTGAGCCCTTCATTGGGAAGATCTTATTTTTTAAATCAGTGCCCAAGATTGATGAGCCGAACAAATATATGATGTATTATTGGATCCATAGACACGCTTTGCCCTATGCTTTAAATTGGCAGGCAGCCTGGAAAGTGCCAGCATTTTGAGGGTTAAAAGTATTGCCGAAGAATGTCACTTCCACAGGCTATCTTTCCCCAACGACGATAAATTATTGCTTACTACAAAAATCCAGTGGCAATAACTAAGGACCCTTGGGTCAGCCAGTCCGCTGAGCCCACTTACTTCGTTTGAGTTCCTCTTGCCTTTAATGATGGTTGGACTCAAGATTAAAAATGATTGGTTGTGGCTGCTAAATTCCCCTGCCCCCGTCCTATCCCATTCCCATCTATCAGCGCTTCTGAGGCAAAGGCCTGGATGGGAATCCTTTCAATTTACAGAAAGGGAAAGACAGAAGCCCACCAGTTCTATTCTGCTGCTGTGCCCATTGCCATGCTCTGTGGGCACCATAAATGGCCCACCAGCCCTATGCTGCAGGGTATTGAACCTATGGGAGAGGCAT
Source organism: Eretmochelys imbricata (assembly GCF_965152235.1). Classification (NCBI taxonomy): domain Eukaryota; kingdom Metazoa; phylum Chordata; order Testudines; family Cheloniidae; genus Eretmochelys; species Eretmochelys imbricata. The sequence goes on along the minus strand of NC_135593.1, from coordinate 6,840,773 downwards.
GGTCTGAGCATAGCACTGTCACCCAGAACTAGACATGGGCTGAGTCACACAAACTGGATTGAAAAGCAATGTGCTTCATGGAGAGGACATTATACTGGAGCTCAGAATACTTCGCTTCTACCCCTGGCTCTATCACTGACCTGCTAGGTGACCTTGGGCAAGTCACTTAATTTCTTTGTGCCTCAGTTTCTACATCTTTAAAATGGGTATAGTAATTTCTAAGAACACACACAAATTGTTATTTGAAAAATAAATTAATTTAGACCATTATATATATATATTTATATTTTTATGACTGTCTTTCTGCAAAGATGTGTGTTAGAGCTGGTCAAAACTTGTTTTGGTATGGTTTTTTTAACCCTAAGAAATTTGGGACAAATCATTTTTTGATAGCAAGCTTTGTCACAGGAAACTTTGCAATGAAATTATTTTAATTTGACCATTTTTAATTTTGATTCAATTTTTTTGAAAACTGAAACTGAAGGAAAAATGCAAGTCTAAATGAAACCAAAATTTTCATTAGTTTATAAATTTCCCATCTAAAAATATAGTTGAAAATGAGATTTTTCCCTTTGGGAATTTGTGTACTGTTCCCTTCTATTGGTGGAAAAGTTTTTGTGTGTATTTTTGTGTTTGTGTTTTGGTTTTTTTAAATTAATTTTGGGGTTTGTTTGTTTGGTTTTTGTTTGCAAGTTGAAAATTTTCAACCAGCTCCAGGATTTGGTATTTCTTGAATAACTCGTTCAACTTCTATGGGAAGTTTGCAGGTTGACTTTGTTAATCATTATTTGTGTATGTGATTGGTCGAATAATGACATTTAACAAGCTTCCTTCCTCCAATCAAGAAACAGAAACAGGAGAATAAAAATAGAGTGTATGTCTGTTCAAATAATAGCAAAGGTATTCTACTAGGCAATTCAACCAAATGTTTGTGAACACTTCTTTTTTTTGAAATAGGTTTCAGAGTAGCAGCCATGTTAGTCTGGATCCGCAAAAAGAAAAGGAGGACTTGTGGCACCTCAGAGACTAACAAATTTATTTGAGCATAAGCTTTCGTGGACTGAAACCCACTTCATCAGATGCATGGAGTGAAATACTGCTTTCTTTATTTTTCACTCCATGCATCCGATGAAGTGGGTTTTAGCCCACGAAAGCTTATTGCCCAAATAAATTTGTTAGTCTCTAATGTGCCACAAGTCCTCCTGTTCTTTTTTTGGAATAGTATTCCCCCAGCTTTGGTTCTCGGTTACTGTGGTGTAATTCCATTGCTATCAGCGAAGTTACTCTGCAGTTACACCAGTGTAATTGAGGGTAAAATTTAGTTCAGCTAAAAGTTGCCTGAGTGGCCAAAAAAACCCATCTAATTGTATCTACAGGAAGTAAACTCCCAGGAACACGAAGAATTATTTAGGGCCGTATGACAGGAAACCAAAGGGGGTGGGGGGAAATATAGCCTGAATTTCAGAGATACCTGTTGACAGTGAGATGTATTAGGCTGTGGAAAAAATTCCTAAGGGAAGAGGTGGAAGCTGTATCAGCTGAGTCCTTAAAAATTAACTTGGGCAAAGCACTCAGGATCTTCCTTTCTGCAGCCATACAAATACTCCTGCCTCCTGCTGCTCTCTCTGGGCATAGTTTTGGTAGGTCCCTATGAAGATACAGAACCTGCTCACCTGCCTTCCTCTAAAAGATCTTCCCTGGTCCAGGTGAAATCTCCCCCAAATCACCACATGCTCCTTAATGTCTGCTTCCTATCGTGCACAGCAGAAGGATCAGTAAGCTTAGCTTGCTAAGGTAACTGTGTCACTCACAACATTCATTCACCTCGTGTAAGAACATCAACTCTGAAGCCTCATCTAAGCACAAAAGTTGTACCCTTTAACTATGCAGCAGTGCTAAGTAGACCAACCCACCCCCTTTTGTGGGTACAGTTACACTGGTATAAAAGTACTTGTCATACCTCATTTCCAGATGAGAAGGGGAATCCCCCCCCCATTCAAAATTTCTTTTTGCTACTCTGCCATTTTCCAAAACATCCTCAACTTTGGAAAAGTTACAGACTGGCAAAAGGGAAAAATGCAACTGCGAAAGAGGGTGGTTGTGGGGGGGGGGAACAAACTTGGACACTTATTTTATTGCTCCCACTTGCAAAATGGAGAAAAGGGGGAGCGAATAAACATTTTAGAAACTTCATTTTTTTTTGCAAAGTAACCAAAACATGGTTCCTGTTTCATAAGGTTCAAAATGGTACAGCTTCAAAATATTGATTCCCCTTCCCCCCTTTTAACCAGCTCAGCAACATACAGATCCTTTGGTATAGTTCAAATTTCAGTGCTCAATTATCTCCTTCAGTGTAGATGCAGATGGCTAAAAATATTGGGTGAAATCTTGGGAGTAAATGTCAAAACTTCTATAGACTTCAGTTGGGTCAGGAGTTCGCTCAGAGGGTGGCATATATTTTTTGAGCCTGCTCATAGATCATGGATCTGGATAGGTTAGGGAAAGGAAGTCAAACTTGGGGTATGTGATTGGTGACCTAAGTCACACGGTATGTCTGATCCCTAATTGGGGAACTGAAATCTTTTTTGGCAGAAGAAAAACATATAGCAGCACTCTTCAAGCTCTGATACTATGGTGAGGGGCGCAGTATAAGTCCTGAATAGACTCTCAAATAAAAAAAAAACAAACACCATCCTTATTGTAAAACTACTGAGGCCCATATTGTGGCCCATGGTGGCTAGGAGCATTTAATTAGTGCTATGGGATGATCTGAGTGAAATGCAGTTTTGCCAACCCTGGTGACTTTGTCACAAGTCTTGAGATAATTGGTGTTTTTCTTAAAGCCCTGGATTCTAGAGTCATGAGAACTCCGCTTACTTTTTTGATTTTGTTAAATGAAAGCTGAAAGTTGCTGTTCCTCCTGGCCACAGAGGAAAGCTTGAAAATATGACCCAAATGTATACCAAAGGCTCAAAAACCAGAAGGCAGGGAGAAAGAACCCCATATGTACGTGGCTTAAAATTCTCAGGATTTTTTATTTTTGGAGCCCAACTCATGATTTTTGGATGTTTGGAGCTTGTAATGCGAAGTCACAATAAAGAACATCACATGCAACCTTGTCTTGGGTGTCTGTGTTGGTTCAGTACTATTGGAGTGCTTGCAAATTCATAACCCCAGGACTGGCCACTCCTGGCTGTAGCTGGCAACACTCAGAGTGTAGCACATTCCTGGAAGGCTCAAACGGCAAAGGTAACTAGAGAAAAATGCAAATGATATTCAGTGAGCAATGAAATCAGTTCTTGAGCGTCTGTGTGGTTGAGAGGTTGTTCAGGAAACATTTTCCTGTTTTGCTAGCTGCAGAGCAAGGAAAGGCAACTTCTAGTGAGTACTACTGTTTTTCATCAAGTGCGTCTCTGCTCCAGGACACACGCGCATTACTTAAAGGGTCTCTGTAGAGACAGCTTGAGCCCACTGATCTCCTATTTCTTTATGCCTTTGTTTTGCAAAGTCTACTCTATTTTGGGAAGTGACCTGTTTGGCAATGTCATTTTTACCTTACAGCAGGAGAGACAGAGACCCTGCCAACATAAGAGAGTTGTACCAGTTTAAGGTTAGGAATCTGTCTAAGCCAAATCACAACCGCTCTGGAAGAGGGGATCTGGGTGGGCACAATGGTTCAAACTGGGATTTGCATCCGTTTAGCTAAACCTATTTAAATTCACCCCGTTAGTTAAACCACTGCAACTTCCTCATGTAGGAAAGGCCAAAGTGTTATTTCGATCAAATCCTCAGGATGTGTGAGCAAACCACTTTCTGATCTTCTCACAGTGGAATTTTTCAGGGACAGTGCCCTGGTCTCCTGATCCCTGTTTATTGTTACCTTGCTCATGTTGATGAAGAACCTAAAGTGCCTTAATTTATGACCATGATGACTGGTGAGACACCATGGCTGATCACTTATAACAGTGTTCAGCAATGAGCTCCAGAGTGCTTAGCTGTGAGGCAGTCCCGGACTGGAAAAATGGTGTATAAATCTCTGAGATACAAAGTCATTGGAGTAATCCAAGTGAGGGGTTGGACTGATAACTAGATACGAAGTATTTTATAGAGCTGTTCAGGAAATGATTTTTCCCATCTTACAAGAATTTTCAGGATTTCAAAAAAACTTTGTGTCCTGAATTGTGATTGAGAAATCAAAATCTCAAAACTTTTCACAAACACCTGAAAGAAAAAGAAATTGGATTAGGTCAATCAAAATGTTCCTTTCCATTGTGACCATTTCTCTTTGTACATTTTTTTAATTATTAATTAACTTACTTTTTGAAAGTCATTTTCAACCAAAATCAGAACTTTTCATTTAGAAAACACTGAAATAGGATGTATTGACACTTTTGAACCTCTTTTTCCAAAAATTTTCAAAAAGAGAAATTCATCAAAACTGACCCTTTCCAACAGTTTTGATTTCAGTGGTGTTCACAGCACAAAAAAAATCTCACTGTAGCAATCTGTGTGGAACTTAGAGGGAGGAACACAGTTTGCTGGAAGGAAGAGTTGGGAGGATGCACCCCTCTTGGAAGTCAGTCTATGTGCACATGGCTAGAATATTAGTTGCAACATTTCTGTAAATGGTTCTGTTAATAAAAAGCCCTTTTAGTTTTACAAGTATGGAGTCATGTCATGATGTCAGTATTGCCAACCCCAAATGTTCAAAAATCATGAATCAGGCTCACCAAAATATCATGACATATTGGCTTTAAAATAATAGATTTTTATTTGCCTTCAGCTTTTGGAGCCTCTCGGGTGCACTGGGGTCACATTTTGAAGCTTTTCCCATAGCCACGAGGGATAGAAACTGACTTTTTATGTAAAAATCCTTATTAAAAACAAATTTGGGGGATTTGGTTTTTCATCAGAATAAAATTGGCATATTTTGACCAACTCTAGTTCAAAATTCACTTATGACACATGAGGGGGAGTGGAAGGAACTTTATTGTTGCATGTAACAAAATTTGTTTTTCCAGTTTTCTGTTAAATTTTTTAATTCACAGTGTGAAGGGGAAAAAAACTTATAAGGAAAGCTATCCTAAAAATCCATTATCTATAAATTATGGGGTGGTACAACAAAATACAGGTGTTTCATGTTTTGGTCATTTCCTGCATGTTTTGGTTGCTGGAAGTCAAATACTAGCAGGTTTGAGGCTGAGTTGAAAAGTGTAGGCAGATGAATGGGGTGGAATGGGGAAAGGCCAGAACTTTGACTCCTCTATCTCACCGCTGGTCAGACAGTACAGAGCAGATTACCATTTGCTGCTGCTGTTAGCCGACAATAGATTACTATCTACCCCTCAAAAGCAAGGGACAAGCAGGGAAGAATTGTGTCTTGAGTCACAGCGCCTTTTAGGGATAGTGCAGATTAGGCACAGCTGTGAGCAAGACAGAGAACATAAAGTGCAAATCAGGAGTAAATCTGAAGTCAAGGGAGAATAGGGTTCAGTGTTTCTAGTTACAGTTATCTAGCTAGACAGTAGCGCTGGGGGTTCAAAGAAATAGAATGACACATTCTCCAGAGGCTGATGGAGTCGCTGCCTTCTCAGGGTGGAGGCTGTTATACCAGTGACCGCTGTTCAGCCTGTAGTGGCTGAATGGGTTTGTTTTAAATAAATAAATTTATAAAAATAATAATGCAGTCTGGCCCTGCCTTATTTCCTGCAAAAGAGCCCTGCGAATCTCTGACCACTCCCTCTTTACAGTTTCCTTCCAGGCAAAAGGCTCTGTACGTGGGGGAAGTGACACTGAGTACACACATATCTCATGCTTCACATGGCATGGAAAGCAAGCTGGCCCTACATTTTCTCCTATTAGTTTAATCATTGCAGGGGAGGCAGATATTTCCTGCTTTATTTGCACCTACATAGAGCCAGGTTTCAGCTCCTTCACCCCAGCTCTGCAAAAGGGCCATAGGGCAGGTAAAAAGTCTTCACAGTGAACAGCACTGGTGCAAGGGGCTAGTATATACCAGGCACAGCAGTGGTTCTGCACTATCCTGACAGAGCTCTCAGGGGAGATGGAGGAACTGGAGCAGACTTTGTACCTTGGAGATTTTCCCACAAGGGCTATAACCATGCGTCAGAGGGTGTAACTTAGAGCAGCCCTCAGGGAGAGTCTGACCTTTGCTAGGGGCTAAACTGGCTTCACTATTGCAGCCCCAGATGAATGTGCTCCGTAAAGAATAGGATACATATACATGTACATTAAATATAATATCAATGGCTCAAAGAACGAAGTGCATTTGATACATGGGCCAGACTCTGATCTCTGCTACTGTGAAGCAGTGTAATATCCAGAGTAGCTCTGACTGTTGTGATATCACCTGAGATTTGTGTGTACTGCTAATATATAAATATCAGATCATTAGGTTGGCTGTTAGGGTGGTGCTAAGGAGTTGGACCGTGCAGTGGCTGAGCTGAAGGTTTCAGTCCAGTCCTCTACTGGATGGGTGTCAACGTCATAAAAACAACACCACAACTGGACCTAAGGCTCTGACCCATTGACTTCAGTGGAAATACTCCCTTTGACTTTGAGGGGTGTTGAATTGGGCTACAACTGGCTTCCTCAGCAAAAGCCTTAGGGAGAAGGGGCCCTGGAGAATGAGCAAGCTGCTGTCTGCCCTCTGGAGCTGGTCCCTCAGGAAGATGGCTGAAGCCTGTGGTTGCATGGCAGGGCGAGGGGAAGCTTTCACTGTTGTTGTCTGTGGGCCTAGGCTGTCAGTCAGTCTGGTGCCTTTTCACAGGGGCTGGGTTTGCCTTGTGTTCTAGATGATACCTGACTGTGCCACAGTGAAATCAGCTCACTTTCCTCGATGGGGAAGGCAAGGGAGTCACTTGCCATTTCACCTTGGTGCACTGCAGATCACAGTCTGAATGGCCCATGCTATGAACTTGTGTGTGTGTTGGGAGGAGGACACTGGGCCTTTCCCTCTTTCTCTCCTACATGGAAGCAGGTCATCCCCACCTGGAGGGTAGAAAAGGAGCCTGTCAGCATAATATCTCTGCTGACTGATCTCCATTTTCATTGGAGATCACTGTGGATAGTGTGTGTTGGATTGGGCTCTCTGTGTGAGGCTATTTCTTCACAGGCGTAGCGCCAATCAAAACTGGACTAGGTAAGACCCTTGAAAATATACTGTAGGGAACGCTCCTGTGTTGGTCATGGGTGCATGGCAGGGATAAACTAACTGACCTAATAGATCTCTTCCACCTCTGAACCCCAGTTCTGCCACCCTTCCTTGCATTGAGGTCAATAGGACTTACTTGTGTGAATAAGGAGCCTTCTTATGACTAAGGACCTAATCCTGCAACCCTATCTCCTCTGTAAGACAAGGCTTCCTCAGCAGTGCATCTAATGATTCACTTCTGTTTCTGTAGGTGTCTCTGGGATGATGAGTTACTACATGGACACAACCATTGGAAGCCCAACCCCTTATCCTCTGGCCCGTCCAGGAGTAACGGTAAGGAAGGATGTTGGGTTATTTTTCTTTTATCCCATAGGAGTTTGGCTCAGCATTGCAGGACTCTGGAGAAACTCTGCTTGGCAGCATGGACAGGCTAATGCTAAATAGTTGAGAGCTACTGTTTAATTCAGAGACGCCATTCCATGTTCCATTCTTATCCTGACCTTATCTGAACCTCTTGGCCTTGCAAACCTGAGCTGGACATAGGAGCACAAATTCTTACACGAGTCAGAGCAGAAACATTAAGAAAATGACCTGTGATGTAACTGTGCCTCCTCTTCCAAAGCTGGCCCTAACCCAGAGTCTTGTGGCCTCCATGGACGAATGCACATGGACTGGGACAGGGCTAAAAGCAGCCCAGCTTTTTCAAATATCCGACAAAGTTTGATTTGAGTTTGGGTGAAGGTTCTAGGCCAGATTCTCTTCTTCTTCTTGAGAGGAGGTGGGGAAAGGTGGTTTTAGGTTTATTGGAACAGGCCGAGGGGACCTTATATGCAACATAGAACACCCTGGCATGGCTGACTATGAATGGCTCCACAGTCCAGAACAACCAGAGCACAAAGCACAGCAGACACTTGCCAGTCAGCCGCTTGCACACGGCAATGGCTGGCACATAGTAATGACAGTGGCATAGGGGGATCATATAGAGTTGCAAACTGTTCCTGAGCTGGGATATTCTGTTTCCTTTGTGCCGATGGAGTGGGGTAAAGAGGCTGCTGCAGAGGCCAGAATCTAACCCTTTACCTCAGTGTCTCTAATATTTCTACCACATAGGCATAGATATATACCTTAAAGTTACATCAGTAGGCACTCATCCATCACAGTGCCCAGCAGAGTATAAGAACCTAGATAGGGAACATGAAAGCTATAGATTTGGGATGGGGATATTAGGTGCTAAGCAGAGCTGGTTGGAAAGTGGAATTTCCATCTTGCAGAAAAGTTCAGTATTTTGATTTTATTTTATTTTTTTGATCCCCAAATGGGACAAAGTTGGAATAGTGAAAATCTTCACACAACAAAAAGTTCCGGAAAAATCTCTGTTCAGGAAATGTAAAAATGAAACTATTTGATCACTTCAGAATGACATTTTTTTAAAAATATATACATTTCAGTTTCAAACTATGGATTTGAACCCGGGTTGGGTGGGGGAGGGGAGTTGTTTCCTTGATGGAAAATTGAAAAATGTAACTGAAATTGACATGTTTCCCCACAGAAAATCTTTCATCCCTCCACTCCGCCTCCTCCCCCATCGCCAACAAAACTACATTTTATTTTATTTTTTCTGATTGAGGGAACATTTTTCTTTTTGGAAAAATTTCAATCCGCTCCAGGGATCAGATACCTCAGAGCTCCACTGATCTCCGCCCGGTTTTAGGAGGAGCAGAGTGGGAAGGAAATGGTTAACGTTTAGCCAGTGATGGAGAGAACATGGCTTGGCAGGGGCTGGGACAGGGTGTGGATGGAAGAGACAGGTGCTCTGCAGATGCCTGCGTGCTGGCAGCCCTAGGGATGGCTGAAGGCAGGGAAGGAAACTCTCTTTCCTGTTATCGCAAGTGACGACATCGATCTTTCACGCTGTGCTGGAGGTTACCTGGCTCATCCTGCCTCCTCCTCCTGTGCCCTAAATATGCCTTATTTGAATGGAGTAACGCTGTGGCCAGGCGTTAACCCAGAACCTGATCCTGCTGCCATTGGCACCAAAGAACTTGTTGCTGTGAATTTCAGTGGGGGGAAGCGTTTGATCGATTGGGGTCAAACGCTTGTTTACTCTGATTTTGCATCTTAGATTTACTTACTATTAAGAACTGACTCCTGGAGTTTATTCATCGCCCACACTCCTGTATCTGGGCATGTGCCATGGGTCTAAAACTCGGTCCTTCTTGTGCTCCTTTTGTTGGAGAAAGAGCTGGGCTCCAGGCCACATATAGCTGTTGCTAGCCGACTACATCCCCTATTCCTTGGGTTCATATCTATTGTGCATCTTTGGAGCACTAAGGTGCCCTGCAGAGCTGCATTCCAAGGGCCCAGTCCTGTTAAGTCTTACCACCTGGCATGGCTTCTGCGGGACCACGCTACTCATGGTAGTAAGCACTGTGCCAGAGAGCGTTTGTTGGACTCGGCCCTTCTGAGGAGAATCTGCAGCCACTCAATACCCTCACTGGGGCAGATGGCAGTCCTATGCGCGGAGCAGCTCCAAGATTTAGGGTGGCCACTCATGCCTTCCCAGAATACTGGGCATTCCCGTACTTCTGAGAATGTTGCGACCCCATCTCTGTGACCACAACTTCGCTGGTGTGGCCTCACACATATGGTGGAATGCCATTTCGAAGAGTCCTCCATCCCGCCCCTGCTGGTGTGTCCACATTGTCTGGGTTTGTCTAAGGACCGGATGGAGGACAAACCTTAGAAAAACAGGACTACCTGGTTTAAAACTGGCCCAATGGCCTGCGTAACAGGATCAGACCCCAGTGCTACAGGAGAGGGTAATATTATCCCTGTTCTGCAGTTTGGGAGTGAAGTCTCATAGGGGGAAAGTGACTTGGGTGATCCAGGTTTGTTTCCATCCTCTGCCATAGGTTTCCGAGTCCCAGCCCAGTGTCTTAACCACAAGATGTTCCTACCGTCAAACATCTCTTCTCTATTTTTGGTAGCTGCTCGTGGAATTTAGCACCATATTTCTTTTCTCTTATTGCCTCTGGCCTCCTTGTCCTCCTCCTTTACTCTTTGTCTCCGGCTCATTGAGTTCCCGACAGCTCAGGGCTAAGATCTCCTACTGACTGTCAGCTCAGACATCCTCCTGTGGTCCCAGAGTGTGCAGAGCTAGTGGTAGGTGGGTCTTTGCTGGAGAGACCCTGATCTCTTAACCTTCCTCCTCCTCACCAGCAAGAATCTCCCTGACAGCAGATCAAAGTTCTCTGGGAATATGGTGCATGTTAGCCCACCCGCTTTACAATCTAGCTGTGTAAACAGGCCTGGTTCTCTTATCTTGAATAATGGCAGTGTAATTGTATTGGGCTGGGAAGGCTCCATTGTGCCCATTGCTCCTGCTATTCACACCCTCTCGCTCCCACTTAGATGTGGTCTTTTGGACAGGCGCGTGGGGGCACATGTTTATAGTGGGAGCCCGTGGGAGTAACTAGAGGTCCATCAACCCTTGCCCATTTCAGTCTCATTCTATGACCTCACTGCTTCTTCAGAAACCCCTTCCAGCGACCATTGCACTTTGCTAGGAGAAGTCGCTCCGCCACTGGCAACCACTGCAGGGACTGGGGGAGGAGTATGGGAACTGCAAGTTTTCCTGATAGCATGTGAGGGTTTCATGTGCATAGGGTAAACTGAGGCACAGAGTGGGGCAATGGCTTGTCTGAGGTTGTACAGCAGGTCAATGACAGTCATGATGAGGAGATCTGTCTTCTAGACCTCAGCACCTCCCATTCAGAGTCCGAGGTTTGCATTATATGTTGGGTCCCCTTTGAAATGACTAAATCGAAGGCAGGGATTCTGTCACGTTGCAAAATAACCAGATATAATAACACAGCTGGAAACTTCTTCTCCAGTATCCCTGGTTGGAGGATTGGACTAGACCCTCCTAGCCATCAAGTCTTTGTAATGCCTAATCCTGATTGATACTGAAGTCATTGGGAGGCAAGGGGGCTGAGCACCTGGGACCGGGCCCATATACCCTTTCAAAGAGCTTTGCAAACAGCCATCCTAGCCCTGAAGCACAAGAGTGATGGAGGGCTGACTTCGGCATTGTGTCTCGGTGACTAGTCTCGAGCCCTTTATCTAGTCTATTTTTGAGCCTCTGCAGCATTCTCCAGCTGAACTATTCTTATTGTTTCCAAACTAATCGTTCCTGATGTCACGTCTAAAATTATCTTCTCCTTCCTGCAACTTCCTACCATTGCGGTGTCTAGCCTGCCCCCCTGCTGCACTGCCCTGAGCCCACCCACCTGCTCTTTTTGACTCTGTCCAGGCTCACGATGGCCCTTTTCCCAGAAGCTGGCTGAGCAATTCTTCAATTGTGGCTTAAAACTGCTGGTGAGCCTGGAAAAATGTGTTCTTGGTTGGCTCAGTGCTGCTCCTAAAAACAGCCTCATGGAATGAAGGGGGTTCCACGTTCCCTGACATCACCAGTTCAATGGGTGATTGTCCCTCCCCCCAATGCCTTCTTCCCTGGAACCTGCCATCACTTTGAGGCATGGACAAACCATTGTCCTTATAATAAGCTTATAATCCCCAGGGGCTCCCTAGTTCCTCGGAGATGGGTTACATGATAGAATTAAAACCACCCTGCCTCTCCCAGAAGACATACTCTGTGGTCCCAGCAGCGTGTAGGGTGGAGACAATGGGTCAAGACCAGCTGGGAGGTATGACCACTGAGTGCCTCTCCTGAGGAAGGGGGCTGAGCCTTACCCCAGCTGAAATAAGGCTGCTCTTCCTTTGTGTCAAACTACGCTTCCCTCCTTGTATCATTTTCGCCGGTGCAGCTGCACCTCTGAGCAGAGGGAGCACAGATTGTATGCCCTCCTGTTTCAGGAATGAATGTGGCCCCCAGCATTAGCAAAGCTCTAATTGGTGGTGTCGTGAAATGCACCAGGCTAAGAAATACCAAGCGTTAATGCCCAAGCAAAGCAAAATGCTGGGTCCCAAGATCTCTTCTGAACATGTGTCTTCTGCAGACAGACCATCCCCGAGAAGGGAATGAGGAAGGGATATTTGTCCAAATGTCGTTATCTTCAGTGTCCTGAAATTCAAGACAAGAGACTTGTGATCTCTTAACTTCTGACAATGTCTCATGCCAGATTTTGGCAAAAAGGCCTTCGTGACCTTCTAATGACCCAGCTTGATACCCAGCTGAGGTGCTTTTGAGATGAATCATTCTACATGATACAGTTTCTCTCTCTGAGTAATTCTCATATTTTTAGGGTTAGTTCAGGTGGGTCCAACTTTTCAGATGAGGTCAGGGCCAGGTTTTCAAGGGCTTAGCACCCTCGGTCAAGGCCAATCACCCAACATGCCGAGCTGTTCAAAATATGCTGCCCAAATATCGAAAAGAGCCAGGCGCTTTGGAAAGAACTGACTCTAGTAAAAGGGAAGGAAGAACGGCTGTTAAAAGGCAGCAGCTTCCTGTTGGTTCCTGGACTGAGGTGGTGCAAATGAGGCCATAAGCATGGGCGAATATAGAAAGGGATGTTATCAGCCAGTTTCTGGCCCCAAATATCAGCTCAGTTCTCCCCCATGGGTGAAGAGGGGTGCAGCTTGCACCTGTGGGCAACAGAGTGCTGAGGAGAGAGATTTCTGGGAGAGGGCCGCAGGTGGGTGCATGGCTGCTGTCCATTGGGTTTCTGCTGCCTGCTTTCATTGGTGGCTATGGATCCCCACTAATTGGAGCCTGTCTTGGGCTGTGGTCTGCTAATGAGCAAAGGGCGAACAATAGATGTTTTGGTGTTTGGATTCATGTCAACCTTAAGCTTTGCATGCTGCATTTTCCAAACCTCTCAGGCCTGCAGAAGTGGGAAGGAAAATATTCTGGGCTTTCCAGTGAGAGTCCCAGAACATTCTGCATCCCTCTGGGTTTTTGTTTCCTTTTTGTTTCCACAGCCCCAAACAAAATAGCTTTTTATTTGACTCCAGATCAAAATGTCTGTTTTGAAGTTTCTCCTGAAAGACATTTTCATGAGACTTTTTGGAAGGCGCGATTGTGCTATGTTTTGAATAGATCTGCTTATCAGCTGATATCTCTCCCTTGTAATTGAGGCAGGGTGCTGCCAATCCCTATGAAGATCCTTGGATGAGCTGTGGCTTTCAGTCCACCTGCTACCAGCAAAGGATTTGCTACCCAGTCTGGGATGAGTCGGCAATTCAAGAAGTGCCCACTGGCTTAGAACGCTACAACTCAGGTAGGCCCACTTTCTACTAAAAGGTGGGGGATGAGTTTAAGGTGCCTTTGTGAGCATGGGAGGGATTTTATTTGTGTCCTCTGAAGGATTCGGCAGATGGTTTACATCTAAAGAGCAGCATTCTGGGTCTTTGGGAGGAGAGCTTCTTGGGGGAACTTTGCAACCTCCTGGTCTCAATGTACTAACTTCCTCTTTTACGGCGGTGCCTATAGAAGCCTGTTATCTGACCCCGGCTAGGCTGGGTTGAGCAATAAATTACTGCTTACTGGACAATCTTAATCTTAATGTTATCTTGTTATCGTTCCCACTCGCCTCTCCCTCTGGCTTCTGCCATGGTCTTGTCTTGATATAAGATTGTAAGTTCTTTGGTACAGGGGCTTACTTTCTTCTTGCTGAAATAACTGTACAGTGCCTGGGCCAATGGAGCCTCTAACAGGGGTTCCAGGACAGCAAAAGTGTGTGTGTGTGGCGGGGGAAAGGGAGAGGCAAGCAGCCCCTCAGTCATGCCAGCCAGCTCTGGTCAGGGGCCAAGGGGTGGGGGGCTGAACTCCCTGTCTGTCCTGTTGTTGTGTCCCTGCTGAGTTCAGGTTCTCAAAAGGTGGGGGCAGGGGCAGGCATGGCCACACTGCTTAAAAAACGTGTGTAATACCAATACTATGTCTAGCGTGAGTCTGTCTTGCTACGCTCTTCTGGAGTGAACGTTAAACAAACAGAACATTGTTACTGTCTCCCTCTAGTGGTGATAGCCCTACAAAGATAAAAGCCCTAGTATTATTTAGAGCAATTAGAGATTCTAGCTCAAGAGGTAGAGGCCTGTGTGTGGGGAGACAGGGTTCTATTCTCCCCCTTGCCATCTGTGTAGCTTACCGTGGAGTCTGTCTCTTGTGACGTAGATGAGTGCTAGAGCAAGGATTTGGACTCCTGTGAAGTGAAGTTGCTGGAGACAACCTGGCTCTCTCTTCTTACGAGGGGACTGCAGGGGTGTATCTGCCTGGTATGCTCTAGTATGTACATATACTTCTGTTCCATGCTGGATGGAATTCCAGGCCTCACTGCTACAAGATCCTCATGTGGTCTTTGCTGACTGCAAAGAGGATTGTGCACTGAGGAGCAGGCCGAATATGAACAGCAGGTCACATCCTCTGTGATTCTGGGCCTGGTTAACAGAGTTGGCCCATCCTCCACCTGGACTGACTTCCTGGCAGATTGTTTTTGTACACAGGAGTGGGACCCTGGGACTCCTGAGTTCTGATCCCAGTGTCAAGTTAATGATGCTGTGCCTGAGTTTTCCCCATCTGTAAAATGTGGATGACCTCTTGAAGATGGTGTGAGGAATAATTGGTGAATGCCACTGCAGAGGCAATAAGAAGGCAGTGTTGCCAGGTGGATAGAGCATGGGACTTGGACTCAGGAGACCTGGTGTCTATTCCTGGCTCGGCTGCTGGGTGAGTTCCCCTATGTCTCAGTTTCCCCATCTGCAAAATGGGGATAATGATACTGACCTCCTATTCTTTGATATCTGCTGATGAAAATTTACATAAGAGTGAGGGAATATTATTAAATTCAGCAGCATTTCCTTAAGATGGCTTCATAGCCAAAAGTCTTGGTTTCCTTTTTTGTGAATGAAAGTATTCTCCAGCTAGGACCACAGTCTTTCTTCTCCTCCTCCCCCATAGTTGAGAACCATGTGTTGCAACTAATTCAGAGGGGAAGGCTGTAGTCCCACTAAAGAAGGCTGTAGTCCCTCTCGTGTACCATCATGCCCATCTGCTGTCCGCAATCTGGTCTTGTCTGGCTAAGTGATGAGCTGTGACTCCAACTTTACTACCAGATTCTTCACTTTGTGGCTTGGCTTTGTGTCCTCCCTGCTCATTTCTGTCTGTCTCATCCACATGTGTCCTGTCTGTCAAAATGATTCTGAGCTTTCGGGGGCAGGGATTGTCTTTGTTTTTTATTGTCTGACCAGCATCTAGAACAGTGGGGCCTTGATCAATGATTGAGGTTCTTAGGTGATACCATACTAATTGCTCTCCCTCGAACATGACTTCAAGAGACCAGACTTCCACAGAAATAACACTGAAAATCAGGTGGCCCTTCCAGGTAAAAGTGTCAAAGCACTAAGTGATCAGTGGGTGTCTTCCCCACCACCGGGTCTCTGTATGTGGCTTGGAAGCACCTACCTACTTGTGGAGCTGAGCCCAAGTTAGAAACAGACAAGTGACCAAGTGTTTGTACAGAACCTAGCCCCATGGGGCTGTGATCCTGACTGCGGGTCTTTGTGTGACACTGTAATACAAGTAATCATTTTTAGCTTTTTTCTTTTCTTTTTTTTTTCCCCCATCCTCAAACAGAGCATGAGATTCTCCAATTTATTCATAATTTGAAACTCATTACAAATTTAATCAATGACTAATTCTTGCTCTGTAGGTTGTTCAGACAGGGAATACGACAGTCATGTCTGCAGTTTGTTCCGTCTCGTGTCACTAACCGGCACAATGTGAATCTCAGATTGTTCATGTTCACCCTGAATACTTTCAAAGAGGCAGAATTGCCCAGTGGGTTAGAGCACTTGTCTAGGACTTGGCAGCCCTGGTTACACAAAAAGTCTGTGGCAGAGCAGGGGAAATCACTTAGCTGCTCTGTGCCTCAGTTTCCCCATCTTTAAAATGGGGATAATAGCTCTGCCCTGCCTCCCAAGGGGGTCATGCGAATAGATACGTTAAAGACAGGCAGATGATCACATATGATGGTGCTGCAGGGCCAAATAAGCACTTAAAATAAAATTCAGACTAGGCAAAAGTGACCCCTGGCAAAAAGCCAGTATGAGGTTATGGCATCGTTTGTGCCCCAGGTAAGCCTATCACGTGCTGTGTAGGTTTCAGTGCTGCATAGGGCCTGTGCTGGCCCTCTGTCCTTTTCACCCACTGTTGGCTACATAAATTGGCTGGCTGTTCAGGGAAAAGCAATGAACCCACATGATTAATGCAACAAAACAATGCAACAGAGCTGGTGAATTTTACAATCAAGTGTATCATTCATAATTCATTCTTGGCAAATATTCAAACATTTCAACTAAAAATGTTTGCTCTGTGTGCGCGCGCCCGCCCGCATGCACCAGCAGTCGTAGCAATGAAGCTCAAGCCTTGGTACGTTCGCAGGAGGCAGGCTGTGAATGCGGTTGGACTCAAATTCCCTTTTGTATGCAAGGGAATATTCTCCTCATTTCTTAATTTGGATATTCGCTCCACTCTGTGGGTGACCTGTCTGACCACAATGCTGGTTCTCTGCACTGACAAAATCTGTCCTCGCGACATTGGGATGTACTCGAACGTTGGCAAATCTAGTAATCTGGAAAAGTTTTGTGTTTCTCTTCTTCTCTGCGAGAATGTACTCTCCAGGGAGCAGAGTACCTGGGACTCAGCCCTCCAATCCTCCTACAGGGTCTGTGAAATATCATAGCTGCAGGACTCAAGGCCTGATCCAAAGCCTGTTCGAAATCAATGGAAAAACTCCCATTGGCTTCAATGGGCTTTAGATCAGGTCCTTAATGGAGCAGTATCTGTAAAAGAAATCTGATTTCCCCTGGCAGGACCTCTGATAATCTGTAGGGGATTCTTCTCTTCAATTCTCTCTACTGTACTTTAATTTTATCTACCTTTTGGCTTCTTTTCTTTTATGGTGTCTTGCCTTTATGGTCTAGAAGAGTTTCTAATTTTACTTAAGAGGAAACCCTTATTTGTATATATCGCTCCGCACTTTCATTTCTGCTCCTCTGCACTTTGGTTACACATGCAAGTCCTACACTGTCTTCTAATCTCTTTATGGATAGTGGAGGGGAGGCTATTTTGTTTTGGTGGTCCTCGTGTTGATAAAAGAAACAGAAGGAAAACCAAAGTGTAAAAATGTCCCTTTGTGATACAAAACTGCAGCTTTGCTAAAAGTTTCAGGCTCGCTTGCACTAACAGAAGAATTTTTGCCTTTGATGCTAGAGAGAGTTTATTTACATTGTGCTCTAAGTCAGATAAGATTATGGAGTGATATGAATAGGGTAAGCGTGACTTGGAGTTTAACTGGACCATAAACATTGGGGGTGGGTGGAAGGAGGAGTTATGTTTTAAAAAAAAATGCAAGAATTTGCAACTGGAATGTTGATCGCTCTTTTTGCATCACAGAGATGCGAGAGCGTAGCTTGCTGCAGCTGGGCGGAGTGTTCTTGTGCAGAGTGTCAGGAAAGGTTTGCTCTTCTCTGGTTGTGAGCCTTAAAGTGAACGGTTCATCTTGAATCCATGGTGAACTTTCCCAGGTGTAATGTACCTACTGCACCACTTGCTCTGTCTGCTCAGGCAAGGGGAAAATCAAGTGTTGCTAAGGAATGAAGTGCAGTAACAGGCTTTTGAGTGCCTAGGACTGAAATTTTAGGACATGCTCCAAGTCAGGAGTGAGGCCCATAAGATGAGTTAATTCACATGGGCTGATGTAATAGAGGGGGTGGCTTGTCAGCATGGAGGGGCCTTGGCAGAGCTGAATGGGAGCTCTAGGAGTGGAGTAGCAGGGTGGGGTGTAGTTCAGGATTGAAGACTGGAATATCAGGATGGGTGATTGAGGGGTGTGTTTCGGGGTAGAGAGTGGCACAGGATTGGAACATCAGGGGATGCTGCAGGTCAGGGGTAAGGTGCATTGAGGGAGGTGGACGGTGTGGGGCAATAGAATGGTACTGCAGGACTGAGGTGTATTTACTGTGTCAATACCTCCAAGACACCTGCCAGCTCATTATGTAATTAGCCCAGGCTCTCCAACTCTCTTCTATAAGCATTACATTTCCAAACAAAAAGGGAAACAGCCCCAGCAAGCTGTCCCCTGGTGCACGGAAACCCGCAGTGGTGGAGGAGGATCCAAATCTGGGGTCTTGCACTACAGGTGGGCAAGTGGGAGTCAGAAAAGTGAAATCTCTACTTGTATCATGGCCCCAATCTTTATGGAAAATCAGAAAGGTGATTTAACAGTGTCAATGTTTGCAGTGTCGGGGGCCTGAGCCTTCTTGCCTTGGTGGAAGATGAGGGTGCTCTGCCTTTGCATGAGGGTCTCTGCACCTGGCAGGATTAGGCCCCTGGGAATTGGCTCCCCTTGCATTCTGAACAGGTGCAGGAGTGGAGGGATCACCTGACTCCCGCTGAGTGCTGTCTTCATAGTATGACTAGCCCAACCAAGGGCAGGGCAGACTGGGGATCCCTGTGAGCGCATGGGGGCCTTGCCCAGTTTCTGTCTGAGACTTTGGTTTGGATCAGTCAAATTCTCGTCCAGGATTTAGGCAGCCAGGAAAGTAACTGTCTCTCTGCAGAAGAAGCTAGCTTCTGCCTTTGTCCTAATCTGGTTCATCATTGTGATGTGGCTCCAGGGACTCTCAATAGGATACAGAGCCCTTCACTTTTCTAGGTCACCGGTATGAAGCTAGGCATTAGCAACCCTCTGCTGTGTTCTGTGTGAAATGGCAGCGAACCCTTGCCGAACTGAGAAGCCTCCACACATCCCAGAAATCTGCCACCCGCCCCCCCCAGCTCCACTGGCATTTTATCCAGCTTCACAGATGATGGACGTATTGTTTGGAAGCGTGTGACCCCTAGAGGGGTAAGTTGAGGTGGAATCTCGCTCTACCATTGCCCGGGATATACTGTTCAGTGGAATGAAAGATGTCTTCAGTCTGCCCAGTTATCAGCCTGGTGCCATGACTAGCACAAAACTATTGGAGAGGATCTGAGGGCAATATTCAGATTTGGGAAATGAAATATTCTTGGCAGCATCTTCTGTAGCTAGGGATATTTCAGTGGTCTCTGCCATTATACACAGGTAAGAGAATCTTGTTCTTAATGGGAGAGATGGCTGAAATGACTTTAGTTCAGGAAGAGGAAATTTTCATGAATCTTTTTGTGCTGCATTCAACAGATCCTAACAGCGAGGTGTATCCCCCTGCAGCTCATACCTTAGCATCACTTCATTAAATTGCTGAGGACAATGGGGCCTGGGTCCCCTGTTTGTTCAGCAATAAATGAGAATAAAAGCTAGCCTAGGAGGTGACAGAAATAGCTGCCTAGAGCTTGATTCTGCCCCCCTTACTATGCAAATGGTCCCATTGTTTCCAGTGAGGATACTTGCATAAAAGATATTGTCCACCATGAATGTGGGGGGAGGCAGGATAAAGGCTTTGATGAGCCTCATAAATAGGCTTTGAAGGATTACACACACACACACACACAGACACCCACCCCATGAAAAAATATGTCCATGGTAAATAATCAACATTTACAGATGGGCTAAGTACGAAACGTGCTGCTTTAGAAAATTAGAGTTTGACTTTAGGATATTTGCTTTGTATATTTTGACAGATGATGTTGACCATTTTGTGTTTTAACAGTTATAAAGCTTTAACTCTTTAATGACTGTAGACATTGAGATTCAAATGACTTTGACTCCCCCATTGTCTGATTCCCCCTCCCCCCACAATCTAAAAAGATAAAAATAGAAAAAAATACTTAAACTTAGATACCTGCCGCCATTAGGACAACAAAAATTGAATTTTGCCACACCTACTCAGAATGCTCTGCTGGTTGTCTTGAAATGTTCTGCTGAGTCCCTGAATGTTTCTCGGACCTGCCCCACTGGCCTGGAAATCTCTGTCCCTGCTCTTACTTGCCGTAATTCCCGCTGTGTCTGTCAATCTGCCCTTTTGTGCTCAGATGGGAACTCCAACGGTTTGGTGCAGGTTCATCTTGTGCTAATGGCTGAGCTGCTTCATCCAACCAGCCTCTTCATTTCCCCCCCTCCCTCCACCTGCCCTTCCCAAATCACTCAGCTGTTCTGCTTCATCAGTACAGAGGAAGCCAACAAAATTGATGGGGTGAGGATGTGATGCTTCGGAAGGGTGCCCTTGTCCAGGCCTGGAGCCAGGCCTCATCTTGCTAACCACTCTAGCCACCTGAATGTTGCACGGGGTTCCAGGTCTTGCCCTGTGCAACCCTTGAGGCAATCAGAAACCCTCTTTCCTGACTGATCGGACTTGGGGGGCTGCAACAGAGCAGTGTGTGACCGCACATGGTGTGTGTGACCACTGCATGCTACCAAGCTGGCCTTTGTTATCGGAAACTATCTTATTCCCAACTGCTGCTCCTGGGCTGAATCCTCCGCAGAATGGAGCTCGTGCTTGATGCAGCAAGGGTGGAACAAGCTGTCTCTGTGCCACCTTTCCGATCCCTGTTTATAGGGCTGCCGGAGTGTGAAATTGTCCCTGGCTGCTCTAAGTTAGCTGGCTGTGGCAGACCCATAGAAACTGCTCCACCAGCTGAGCTCTGGCCAGAGCCGGGCCAGTGCAATGGTACTTCTGTGGCATCTACTTGTTAGAATCCAAGGAGCTGGGACTGAGGTGATGGATAGTAACCCAAGTTCAGACTCTTCTTGCCTTGTAGAACTCAGTGCTGAATGCAGGTGGGGGCCTAGTCCTAATGGCTGGCAAAATGTCCTGTATTGTCCCTCCCAGGACCGAGGAAGAACCCCCGATTTCTCCCCCCACCCCCCATACACACTTTGCTTTGCTGTGCTCTCCACTCAGAATCGGGCAGAGGAACGGCTTGTGGCTCAGGAATGAGAAATAAATTCACTGGGACTGCTCTCAGCTGGGTGACTGGGGACTATGAGGGCTCCCCCACAAAGATCCCGCCTCCGTGGCTCCAGATCTGATCTCTAGTGGAGCTCCCCCGAGGAAGGCTCTCTTTGTGTGCATTTTCTGGGCTGTTTTCCAGGCCCTCTCTCAGAGGAAGGGGGACGGGGAAGGAGGGGAGTGAAGGCCAGCATGGCTCAGCCCCCAGTGGTTTCTCCAGCTGCAGCACGTTTTCGAAGTGACGCTTTAAAAAAAACAAACAAAAAAAAAGCTCTGCATTTTTCCATGTGCTTTTATCCTATTTTTAACGGCAGCCTCCTTCCCTTTCTCAGCCTCCTCTGACACTTGCCCCCCATGCCCCCAAATGCCGCTGCCTCCCCCGCACGCTCTCTGCAGAGATGAATGGGCTGCTTTTCACAGGGAAAGGGCAGGGCTTCCCCTGGACCATCCCTTCCGTGGCTCATCCACCAGAGGGGGTGGGGTGGAATGGGGCAGAGAAAAACATAGGGGGCATTCAAGGAAGACAGGTTGGACTAAGGGCAGGGGAGATGGGAGCTGAGGATATTTGTTCACTTCTAGACAAAGGAAGGGAGTGTATTTGCATGAAATTCCCTGCAAAGCTGTCCCATCTCTCACTCTCTTTCTTTCCTGCCTCCTTTCTCCCCCGCCCCACCCCTCCTTATTCACTGCCACCCTGTCTGCAGCAGCCCAGCCCAGGGCCCTTAACGGGAGCCGGGCATGGATGGATGGATGAATGAATGAATGGGCCCTTTCTGCCTCAGTCTCTCATCATCCTCCAGCCTGAGTCAATGTAGCCCCTCACGACAGCTACAGCCTGGGAGTCTGCTTCTGTTTATAACCTGACTGGAGTTGGTTTCATTGGACCCCTTCACCCCCATGATGTCTCATTGGCTGGGAACTTAATTGCATCACACTGCCTGCTCCAAATGGAGGCTCTGGAATTAGTGGAGAACAGACACAATTCTCTCCATTAAGGGGCGCGTATTCTGGCCCAACAGCAAAGAGAGAGGGCGCCTCTGTTCCTTTCAGCTGAATCATAAAACCATGGACCATTTGTGGTTGCTAAATCTCCCATGGCACTGTGAGCAAAGGCCAGGCTCTCAGTCCTGGTGTTGTGGCTCAAATCCAGCTGGGTAATTGCACTCCACCTCTCAATCCCCTCTGCAGCATTAGTGGGACAGGGAATCATGCTCCACTCCATGTGCTGAGCCGTTGTGCAGTGTTACGTTCCACCCCAGAGGTGGGTGAAGTGATTGATCTCCCTTCCTTAGGGCGAGATCCTGCAAGGGGTGAGCTCTCTCTGAGCTGTGCTGAGAAGCTCCCAACTGCCATTTGTGTCAGTGGGAGTTGAGGGCATTCCACTCCCTATATGAGTCTCTCAGCACCCTGAGACTATAATTTTTGCAAGTTTATGTGGAAAGCACTTTTTGAATCTCTCTGGAGGCAAGACAGTGGGGGCTGGATCCAGCTCCATGTATCCCCTCTATAAGACGGTGCCAATGTTGAAGATTTATTTTCATTTAATCAGCGGGATGATAAAAATCCAGGGTTTTGATTTTCTATTTGTTTCTTGTCTGAGTCTGGAAAATCCTGCCTCTTGCCTGATGAGATTCAAGAGCCCTTTGTAGTAGGTCAACACCAGGGATTGAGCCTGGGACATCCAGCATTAAAGCCTTTATCACTAGAGACGAAGAAGCAACTCCTCCATGCAGTAGCAGTAGTAGACTCATATCCTCTGTGGCCCAGCCGTTGAAGGGCATTGAATAGTGGGTTATGCCTGCAAGAATTAGACCAGTGATTGAAAAGACCTGTCCTGGTCTAGATGGCCACCAAGAGGTGAGCCACCATATCTGCCGAGTCCTGAAGCTCCTCACAGAGGAACAGGTAAGTGGGATCTCTTTCCAGGTCCAGAGCTTCCAGTCTGTGAGGCATGTTGTGCACTGTAAAAGCCGGTAACAGAGATGCCCTGGAATGCTGCTAGCAGACTTGCAGAGAGAAGCACAAAGACCTTGGCAAAAAGGTGACCAGCAGTTCTAGCTGCCTGTCTTAAATAGCCTGCTGTAAAGAGGCTGCAGGGAAAGGAGTAGAGAACTGACAGTCATGTAGGAAAGAAGGAATAAAGATCTTCATTGGGTCAGATAAGCAACAAGCTGGGAGATGCTGCCACAAAGCTCTGGAGGGTCACCATGGAAGATGCATTCTATCTTGGAATGGGTCAGTCTCTGAAGGTTCAGAGCTTGCATTTACTTCAGATAGGCCTCATCTGAGCCATTCCCACCTCTCTGGCCTCCAGAATGAGGCAGGGGCCTGGTGGGTCACGGGGAGGAGAGAGTTATCGGCAAGATGTTTGAACTTTAGCACTTCACTTTGAGCTTAGGGTGAAGGAGTGGTGGTGGTGGTGGGGGGGCGGAGGGGATGGGCCAAGGGCTAGCCTGCCCTTAAGCCCAGCTTCGAACAGGGCTTGAAGTAGACTCTGCTGTCTAGTCCCATTATAGTGCCATCTGAACAGGGCCGGCAAGAGCTTTCCAGCAAGTCTCCCTCTTTAATTAATCTTTGAATGGAAATGGTTGGCTGGATGATGAGCAGAGGAGGAGTGTGTGCGTGTGTGCAGGGGAGGGGGGGAGCGTGGGCCTGGAACCCTGGAAAAACAGCCTGTTTCTTTCAGCTCCTGGCAGAATGGAGCTCCCCCCACCCCCATCCCTCCAGATGTTCACTGTGTTTATAGCTGCTGAAGCAGGAGACAGAACTCCCTCATTAATACGTTTTTCTTGCTTGCTCTTTTACATTGAAGCCAGAAGTCTCGGCTCAGAGTCTGCAGCTGGATAAGAGCTGGGGGTGGGGAAGAGAGAGGGGAGGTGTGTGCGAAACTCCCATCCCATTCAACTTCCCCCCGCCCCCAAATCCTCCCAAAATACACATGCCCTGAAAAAGAAAAAACACTAGCAGATTTTTTATTTCAGAAAGTAAACACTCAGGCCATGGGGGTCTGGAGGTTATGGGAAAAGAGGAAACCATCAGCCTAATCAGGCAGGGACACACTTCCCCTGCTGAAATAAACCAGAAATCATTGCATTACAGGGCTCCTCCACGGTTAACCCCCATGCTGCCACCACAGCTGAGTGATGGTGAGCCGGGGAAAACTCTGAGTTTGCTCAAACATCCCCCCCTACCCCCCGATTTCCAGCCAGAATGGGATACAGCCAGCAAAGGGGGGGGGCGGGGCAGTGGGGGAGGCAGGAGGCAGCGTTTGATATTAACCCTTGAAATGGCAGGCCTTTTACAAAAATCCAACAGAGAAGTTATCCATTTCCTACTAAATTCTACAAGGTTTGTGGACCACCTTATAGAATTTCACAGCAAATTTTATCTCTATTTTAGAATTCTATAAAATGGTTCCAAAAACCGATAGAGAGGAGATCATTCTCTATTAGAATCAATAAGATTACAGGGTCCTATTCAATTTCCATAGAACCCTCTTAGTTTTAAATTGTGGAAGACTTTTGCATAAGAGTCATTAGATTATGAATACTTAAAGTGTAAATTTGTTGGGACGGGGACCATGTGTGTGTTGTGTGTTTGCACAGCGTCTAGCACAGTGGGGACCTGGGCCATGATTAGGTGCTATTGCTATACTAATAACAATGAGGAGGGTACGTATGACTGAATCACTAACCCTCTGGACCAAGTTTTCCAATAGGTCTCGAGCTATTGCCTCTAAGTCTGCACTTGGACCTTTCCTATGTCTAGTTTGTGGTCCTGGAGCTAGCTCCTATCAATGGACAGATGATAGTGGTGCTCTGCATAAAAGGGAGGGTGCAGACAAATTTCTAAAAGTAACTGAGTTTGAAACGTTTCAGAGTAACAGCCGTGTTAGTCTGTATTCGCAAAAAGAAAAGGAGGACTTGTGGCACCTTAGAGACTAACCAATTTATTTGAGCATAAGCTTTTGTGAGCTACAGCTCACTTCATCGGATGCATACTGTGGAAAATACAGAAGATGTTTTTATACACGCAAACCATGAAAAAATGGGTGTTTACCACTACAAAAGGTTTTCTCTCCCCCCACTCCACTCTCCTGTTGGTAATAGCTTATCTAAAGTGATCACTCTCCTTACAATGTGTATGATAATCAAGGTGGGCCATTTCCAGCACAAATCCAGGGTTTAACAAGAACGTCTGAGGAACTTGAGTTTGAAACGCTGTTGATCATTGTAAATTAATAAATAATACTAGGCAATTGTATACTACCTGCAAACTCTAGCGAGGTACTCACCTGGCACCCATCACCCTAGGATCTGAGCGGCACTCTGTCATAATCTGTTTATCCTCTCTACATCCCTGGAGCTAGGGAAGTATTAGGCTCATTTAACAGATGGGAAACTGAGTCAGAGAGGTTATAGCTGGGATTTTCTTGGGCTTCTTAGAAAGTTAGGCAGCCCACTCCACAGGGTTTGGGACCTAACTCCCTTAGCTTGCTGGACAACAAAACGACAGATGAAACTCAGGGATGATAAATGCAAAGTGATGCATGCTGGAAAACATCATCCCAATTATACGTAGCAAATGATGGGGTCTCAATTAGCTGTTGCCACTCAAGAAAGTGACCTTGGAGTCATCATGGATAGTTCTCTGAAAACATCCACTCAATGTGCAGTGGCAGTCAAAAAAACTAGCAGAATGTTAGAAATTGTTAGGAAAGGGATAGATAAGACAGAAGTATCATAATGTCACTATATAAATCCATGGTAAGCCCACACCTTGAATACTGCCTGCAGATCTGGTCACCCCATCTCAAAAAAAGATATTCTGAGTGGAAGAGGTACAGAGAGGGGCAACAAAAAATTATTAGGGGAATGGAACAGCTTCCATACAGAGGAGAGATTAAAAAGACTGGGGCAGCTCACCTTGGAAAAGAGGTGACTGAGGGGGGACATGATAGAGATCTGTAACATCATGAATGGTGTGGAGCAGGTGCATAAGGAAGTAATATTTACCTCTTCATATAACACAAGCGCTCGGGATCACCCAATTAAATTAATAGGCGACAGGTTTAAAACAAACATAAGGAAGTATTTCTTCACACAATGCACAGTCAGCCTGTGGAACTCATTGCCAGGGGATTTTGTGAGGGCCAAACATATAACTGTGTTCAGAAAAGAAACTGATAAGTTCCTGAAGGATAGGTCTATCTATGGCTATTAGCCAAGATAGTCAGGGGCACAATCCCATGCTGACATGCTGTGGGTGTCCCTAAGCCTCTGACTGCCAGATGCTGGGACTGGATGACAGGGGATCGATCACTTGATAATTGCTCTGTTCTGTTCATTCCCTCTCAAGGACCTGGCATTGGCAACTGTCAGAACACAGGATACTGGAGCATTGGTCTGACCCAGTATGTCTTTTCTTATGCTTTGGAAACCCCAGCCTATGTGTCACAGAGCACAGGGTGTCTGCAGTAGAGTTGGGAACTGAGTACAGGTCTTTTAAGACTTAGCCCAGTGCTTTCCAACATGACTCTTTGTCTTCCCCATCATTAATATTTTGTGAGGATCAGGGCAGGAGCAAAACCCAAGACCTTATTTTAAATCTAGGAGACACGATCTTTGCAATGATAATCCTGGGCAACCTTCTTTTACTTAAAACAGAATCAGAGATCATGTCTGACTATCCAGCCAGATCACTAGTGATCTCGGCCGGATTTACACCAGTGACCCAGTGGTGAAAGTTTCCACTTATGGTCCCCTAAGCCATCATCCAGCCCCTTTCAATGCCACCACTATAATGCAGCACGTCCCAAGAGCGCAGTGTGATGGAGACCGGCAGAGTCACCAGGCTTCCCCTTTGCTGTCTCAAGAATGCCCTTGAATAAGTACGTTACCACTTCTTAGGGGGGATTGAGGACTTGAATGCAAACTAAATTCCATGTGGATACTACTGTTGGGCAGATTTCGAAAGGTTTGGAGTTGGTGTCCAGCTCAGATAAGCACCCGAGTTTAGATGCCTCTTTGTGTCTTATCTGAGCTATTTGAATGCCTTGAGTCTGCAAAACTGGGCTGGAAATGTCATGGGAGCAGGCTTTCTTGTGCTGTTTTGGATTTGTATAATTATTTGTAGTGCCTAGAGATCCCAGTCCAGATTGGACCTTCATTGTGCTAGGCACTGTGCAAACATATAGTAAGAGATAGTCCCAGGCCCCAAAGAGCTTGCACTGTAAGGGTTTGAGGGGAAACTGAGCAGAAGTGACTTGGACAGCAGGTGAGTGGGAGGGGTGGAAGTAGAACCCAGGTCTCCTGACTCCTTATGTAGTGTCCTATCCACTGCCATGCTGGTTCTTCTGATTTCTAGCCTTGTTTGGATCCCAGCATTGCAGAGGTATGTGAATGCCAGTAATAATGGCATGAAGGTACCCAAATGACTTTGAACTTTCATATCTTAGATGTGGATTTTGGCTCCTTTTTTGGTGGCAAAAGGACCCTGCCCAGATCTTCCCGAAGTTTGGGGTAACTCCTATATGTGGTTTTAGTTTGGTCTCATCTCTGGATCTTGTGCTCTCCAAATTGGGTTTCTTGCCTTCCATAGATAACCCAGATAGGAATATTGGGTTTTTACTGTGCTTTCTGCCGGCTCACTAAACCTTCTTCCTCTTCAGCGCTGCTGCTTGAATAGGGCTCATAATTCAATTGGAAAGAACATTCTGCAGCTCCTTGTTGGCCTAAGTAGCTGGCAGATACATTCAGTTGAGGTCTCTGCCATCATGGCTGTTTTGTCTCTTGCTTCTATGATCCTGTCAAGAAGGAAAGATTCTCCTGTGGTGAAAACACTGGACTGGGAGACCTGGATTTGATTCTTCTCTTTGCCCTTACTGAAGATGTGCATGTGTGGGGATTAATACCTTGCAAGTGTGTTGGGAGGCCTAATTAATTAACATTAGTAATGTGCTTTCAGACCCTGGGAAGGAAGGTGCTGTACAAATGCTGAGTATTGCAATCATTTGCTCCCTCCCATTTCCAAAAAATGTTGGACAGACAAACCTCTCCTCCCACGAAGCAGAAAATCCGCTCTGCACGGTAGATGTCTTAAGCAATACCAAGGCACTAGAAAGCCTTGATAGGCTGTCCCCATGAAGCTATGCACAGTCTTCAGAACACGTGCCGAAGTTTGCCCCGAATCTCTGGTCTCTTGAATAGCAAGCCTAATTGCGGGAAAGCTGCTTTTCAGCACACAGGATGGGCCCTTTCTCGTGGGTTTTTAGTATCAAGAGGCTTTGTAAAGTTGCAGTGTGTTGACTGTTGAATATTTCACAATGGATTAAATACTGCTCCTCTCCTCGCAGCTGTTTCGCAGGGAGGCAGACTGGATCTCTCCAGCAGTCGGAGGGACTAACGGGATTGGGTGTGTGTGTGGGGTTTGGGCAGAGAGTTTGCATAGAAACTGAAGGAGACGGTGTGGCAATTGCTCTTAGCCAGGGGCGAGCAGCAGAATGGGTTGTGTTTTTGCTGGGGTGGTTCCTATTAGCAGTGGGAAAGGTTTGGGATTTGCAGGCGGAGCTTGCTTTGTAAGCCCTCTCTGCTGTGTTATAATTATGGTGCTAGATTCTCAGCTGGTGTGAATTGGTGCAGCTCCGTTAATGTCAATGTCATTTAGACCAGCTGAGACACTTCACTTCTTAAAAGGACAATTCCATATTTCCAGCGTTCATGGTTTAATCCTCTGGCAGTGCACCCACCCATGCGCACGCACGCCCCTCTGGGATGTGGAGGTTAGCAAATGGTCATGAACAAATCAGCGCTTCCTCCATGGATATGTCTACACAGAGATCAAACCCCTGTGGCTGGCCTGGGTCAGCTGACTTGGGCTCTGGGTCTGAAGAATTGCTGCGTAGACATTCGGGTGTCGGCTGGAGTCTGACCTCTGGGACCCAGGGAAGGCCCTAGAGCTCAGACTCCAGACTGAGCCCAAACATCTACGCAGTGATTTTTAGCCTTGCAGCCCAAGCTCTGCAATCATGGGGCCGTGCCACAGGGCTTTTATCCCCATGTAGACGTACCCCATATAAAAATCCACTCAACCATCACTATTAGCAGAGGCTTCCCTTTAGCTCAAAAATAGATGTATATTACATTGACCCTCCCTTGGGTTTCAGTTAAAATGTTTTGTGCAGTTGAACCCAGAAAATAGTTGTGAGGTTTGTGAAATCTGAATTTCATCCCTACCCTTCCCATGTGACATTAGCTTCTTGGCTGTTGGGATCATATTTGGCTCTTGGAGGCCAAATTTGGCTCTTGGAGGCATGAGCAACTCCCACTGACTTCAGTGCAAATTGTACATGAGGACAGAGTCTATCCTTTAAAATATAAGGGCCAAATCCTGGCCCCACTTAAGTCACTTGCAAATCTCCCGTTGACTGCAGTGGGCCTGCATCTGACTCTCGTGCAGCATGAAAGTATTAACGGCCCAAGTGTGCTCAGGGGGAACTTTGCCGTTGACTGCAACTGCAGCAGGATAAAGAACAAGAGGTCAATAAAGCTCTTCATGGAACTATACATGCAGATGCAACAGACCATGCATAACCAACAATGTATCCTCCTAGAAAACATCTCAGGTAATGACAATGGATGGGTATTAGAATATTTGCATGGAAAAGAAAGACTGGGCAATATATGTCTCTCAGCTAGCGATAGGCAAGCTGGTTTTGGTAAATAAGAACTAACCCAAACCTTCCCCCCGAGGTCATATCTAACTATTTTTTGCCAAACAAAAGTGGTGAGAGAACTCCTTCTCTTCCTTCTTCTTCTTCTTCATTGTCATGGTGGTCTCTGCATCACCACAATTCAAACAGGATCTAAGGCATTCATGGTGGTGGGCAAGGTGCAAGGATCTAAGTAGAAGAGAACAGGGAAAAAAAGTGAGGATATGCCTTGAGGGAGGCTGTTCAGTTGGGATTTCTGACCTGGCCAGTGCCAGAAATCTTACAAAAGGATCTCTCATTGTGAGATTTCGACCTGGTTTTGCAGGCCAATGGGGTCGGAATAATTGTAGATGCTAGAGATGGAAAAGGTCAACCCATGCCAGTTGCAATGCAGTGTGGTGGTGTTAACGTGAATGACAACACAGGACACAGGGCAAAGGAGAGTCTGGCCCTAGATGTTTACTACTTTATGCTAACTAGATAAAAAGTAAGAAGGAAAAATTTGAATACGTCAGGAGAAATTTCGGATCAGCCTCCCATGGAATTGGTGATAGTTTCACCACTTGGGACTTTTAATCCAGACTGGATGAGGCAAATTTTTCCCCCATCTTCCCTTGCCCTGTACTGTATGTTGCCATTTATATTAGGAATAACACCTAGCTCTACTCCAGTGCTTTCAGCTCTGATTAGCATTTTGCAAAGGAGGTTGGTATCATTAGCCATGTTTTACAGAAGGGGAAAGTGAGACACGGGGCACTGACTTGTCCAAGGTTACGCATCAGGTCAGTGGGCGACCCAGCGAGTGGAAAAGGCTACTAAAACCAAATGGTTACAGTTTACACCCTCTCTGCACTGGTTTAAATGACTAAACAAGGTGTAATGCAACAGGGAATGCAACCCCCAGGCTCTTATCAGAGTGAGGCCCGAGGCTGCCAATTTCAGTAAGGCTGCTCAGAAGTTGTCGGTCAAAACTGTTTTTTGATGGAAAACTTGGGGCTTCGACTCCAACAAATTTGTTCACAGAGTGTCTGCTTTCTAAGGAAAATTCCAGTGTTTTGTCAGTAAACTGAATGTCCAAACCCAAACATTTTTCAGCTGAAAACCAAATGTTTTGGTTTTGATATTTCCATAAAAAGTGGGAGTTTTCCACGGAAAATGCCAACAAAAATAAAAAAGAATGAATTTTTTCTCAATTTTTTGCAGAAACAAAACCCTGTTTTCCCACC
Organism: Eretmochelys imbricata; assembly: GCF_965152235.1. Classification (NCBI taxonomy): domain Eukaryota; kingdom Metazoa; phylum Chordata; order Testudines; family Cheloniidae; genus Eretmochelys; species Eretmochelys imbricata. The sequence goes on along the minus strand of NC_135593.1, from coordinate 6,809,776 downwards.
AGCTCTAAAATTCCAGGAACAGATCCGAATTGCTCCATAGTACAGGACTGTCTGAATCCAGGATTCTGAACTAGTGATTATCTAAACTAAGCCTGCAGAGGGGGAACTCTGCACCAGATTAAAGAGAGTGACCCATGCATGGAAAGAATTGACCTCCTATCTCAGATCAGACAGCGTTTGAAAAGATCTTTCTTTCGTGCAATTTGTGTGTCAGCCTGTATCTCTCCACAACAGTATTTGTGGATCACATTCATTCCATATTTTCTAGCCTGGGAAACCTACTCCAGTGGTTCTCAACCTTTACAGACGACTGTACTCCTTTCAGGAGTCTGGTTTGTCTTGCGTACCCCCAAGTTTCACCTCACTTAAAAACTACTTGATTTAGTTGAGGATTGGTCCTGCTTTGAGCAGGGGGTTGAACTAGATGACCTCCTGAGGTCCCTTCCAACCCTGATATTCTATGATACTTGCTTACAAAATCAGACATAAAAATACAAAAGTGTCCCAGCACCCTACTATTGAAAAATTGCTTACTTTCCCATTTTTACCATATGCTTATAAAATAAATCGATTGGTATATAAATATTGTACTTACATTTCAGTGTATAGTATACAGCAGTATAAACATAGTCTGTATGGAATTTTAGTTTGCACTGGCTTCACTAGTGCTTTTTATGTAGCCTGTTGTAAAACTAGGCGAATATCTAGACAACTTGATGTACTCCCTAGAGGACACCTACCCCTGGTTGAGAACCACTGACTTACCCTTTTATTTGGGCTAAAACGTCCAGGTGAGAATGAATTTGCACAATGCCTTGAAAATGTCATTTCACTTCATTTCAAGTCAGCTCATCTCCCTCCAAATTTTGTAGCCACTGAGAATAGAAGGTACCTTCTGAAATCCTCCCCGGCCCTCTCATGGTTCATTAGCCACCAGTTTATGGTGACATCAGACCATTCCAGCTGTGCTTTCTGCTCCACGCCCACCCAAAACAAGATGGTTTTATCAGGGCTTTCCCACATTTGCCAAGTGGAATTCAACATCCCACTCCCCGTCTCTGCCACTCCTCACTTCATTAGCGTTCTAGATGTTTATAAATGGAAGAGATAATATTTTTAGTTTCCAGTTTGAGTTTCCAGGGCAGCCACTTTCTAAAGCACTTAGGAAGTTTAGAGAAGAGGAGGTTATATAAACGGCTTTTCCTCCTGGGCTCTTATTAATCGAGTGGCTAGGGGAGCCGTTGCCATAGCTCTCAGGAGAAAGGGCACTGGCTGGGTGAGAGGGGGCCCTGGTTAATGTGTTGAACCTTTCTGCTCTCTCCTTCTCAATCCATTTCTTGAGATGAATTAGGGAGGAACTCAAGCTGCAAAGTTCAGACCTGGATCTATGCTTTTCAACTCACAACAATTCAGAGGTTCTTAGATCAGAGAAGCTCTGTCTACTGGTTACCATAGAGGACTGGGTATCAGAAGAAGAAGGTGCTACTCTCTAGCTCTGCTATTGGATTATTGCATGGCTTTGGGCAAGTCACTTAATCTCCTGGAATGAAATATTTGGATGAGTGAAAACCTCCCTGTAATTTGATCTAAAACGTTTGCATTGGCAGAGGGTACAGTAAGTATGATTTGAATAACAATGTGCATTGTGGCAAGTTATTCTTTGTGCTTTTACTACAAAATCCCACATATATATGTGTGTGCACATGCACGCTCATTAGGTTTTTTTTCTGGCAAGCTGCAAAGCCTCTCTAAACCTCCTCAACACTTTCCTACCCATGCTCCTGAAGCAATGGCTGTCAAGAACAGGCCAGGAGCAATAAAGGAGATGTGTGGGTTTTGAAAACAGGAACTAACTTCATGTCCAGTTCCCACCAGAACGGAAACAAAGCTCTGTCTCCTCCCCCATCTCCTTCCTCTCATTTTCTCCCTGGGACAAGAGTTAGGATCTGGGATCTTACTGCTTCACTTGTGTGGAAAGAGGTTTGACCACACTAGCAGCTCCAGCTGTTCCAGGGCTGGAACTGGAGGTCCACAGGAAATCAGCTCATTAGTCTGCAGACCCTCCTCCTGGTCTTCCAGCCATACACTATCGGTGTGAAAATAATTATTTCAATGGCCAAGGATGGAAAATAATGATTTAATTGGGGCAAGGGGGATGCACTCCACTAATGCTGACTACAGACTTGGCAGAAAGCAACCGTATTTCCCCTTGGTCTGGGGAGCATGTGTGACATGGTAGGGGGAGGTGTTGGACATCTGGAGCGATTTAGCAGTGTTGTGCTCTTTTGTTTGCGTTTACACATGAGCTAAAGCCCAGCAAATTCCCCCAAAGAAGCAGAAGGTGATGGATGGAGAAAGTGAAACTAGCCCCTTATTCTGAGCAGGAACACGTTGTGTTTGACCGCTCTGCTTCTGCGTGACCCATTCTCATGATTCTGAATTGAAGCTGAGTCAAGACAGCTTACTAGACTTGCTGAGCCGATGGGCTCGGCTGTTCTGGCAGCTCCTGTGTGCCTACCATGTGGAGAAAGATCATCTGAACTTTCCTGATAGGCCAAAAATATTTCAAGATGGATTTGGGGTGAAGGTTCAGGTCAGTTCTTATTTTATCCAGACCAGGTTGGCCTTTATTTGAGAGACATATTTTGCCCTCTTGCCCGTGATGCCAAAACACTAATGAGTCTTTATCTATATTATGTTGTACTCAAGTTATGGATCCAATCCTTTTGCGGTCACAGTCAATGGCAAACTTATTGTGAGAAGGATCAGGTTTCTATCTACTCATGCTACTATAATTTTGGGGCTACTCTATTCCTAGGAAGAACGTAGAATGTTTGCAAGATGTACATAGATATTAAACACATCCTCTTTTTGGAGAACTATATCCTACATTTATAGGAGGGGGATTTATGCAATATAAACCCATGTAGAGGAATAAATGTAGTTTTGGGAATCAGGAAGTCTTGAGTTCTAATAGTTCTAATCCCAGTTCTGCCACAGATTTACTTTGGCCAAGTCATTTAACCTCTCTGCTTCAGTTTGCTTGCCTGTCAAAAGGGGATAGTAATATTAACCCACTTGAGAAGGGCGTGTGAAGATTAATCAATAAATGTTCAGTACTTTGAAAGATTTTGGATAGGTTCTTCAGTCTAGAGAACAAAGTGGCTGGAAACTAGAGCTAGTTAAATTCAGATCTGAAATAAGGCACAGGGTATTTTTTAAGTGATGGTAATTAACCATTGGATAAACTTACCAAGGGATGTGATGGAGAATCCACCACATGGCGTCTTTGTCACAACTGGGTATCTTCTGAAAGAGACCCTCTAGGCTTGACCAGCAACTGGATGTAGGAACTGCTGGGTGAAATTCCCTGGCCTGTGCTATGCAGGAGGTCAGACTAGATAATCACAATGATCTATGACTGTATGAATACAAAGGGTCTGATTTGCAGAAGCGCTGAGTGGCTCCAACTCCAGTTGGAGCCAGTGGGAGCTGCAGGCATGCATGTTGTTGTTAGCTAGCCATGATGGGGGCTGAGGGTGGGCAGACAGATAGGGAAGTGAAATGATCTTGTACTCCTAAAACCACTATGTCCTGAAAGCTCCATTCTACCGATTTTAAACATTTCAAAAACTGAAGTAACTGGTGGTGACAGTGATAACAGATAAATAAGGGTGAGGATCTTTCCACTGGGGGTGGAGGGCCCTGCAGACCAGCTGTCTCCTTCCCATTTGTACCGACATGGCTTCTGGGCCGAGGGAAGCTAATCAGGAGACCCTCATGGGGAGAGAGGCGTGTTATTTAATTAGCCTTACAATGGACTGACTTGGAGACACGTGGTGGCTCTAAGAGAGGGAGATAGATGTCCTTTTAGCTGGGCTAATTGTTAGGAAATAGCGGGGTCTTTGTTCAGGCCTAGCATGCGGCCTGTGATCTCTCAGAGCCCAGGGGCTGCCCCGCTTATAATTTTAGACAGATCTATTCAGGCTTGCTCTGTAGCGCAAGGCAGAACAAGAGCAGCATTGTTGTGCAGCCAGGATTGCCATCCAAAACACCCACCCTGAAAAATGCAAACACGTGTAGAGCGGAGTATTTTCTCGGCCATTTATCCTCTATAAGGCAGGGCTGCCAAGCGGAGACAATTGGGAGGGGCGAGATTTCCAATGCGGAGAGTGCTGAGCAAGACTTTTTGAAATGAAATGCACACAGACAAAATCCTTTACTGCGAGAGTGAGGAACTCATTAGAAACAGCTCCCGAATAAGCATCTCCTTTCTGAAGGGGCAGATCTGGCAGAGGACAGATTAGGACTTTACTGGGACTGGGCCCACTCAAAACGCCAGCAGCAAACTAGTTAAGGGCCTGATCCTGCAGCTCCGTAGGTAGGCAGCTGGTGTGCCAGGAACACAGCTTGTTACACTAATCATAATCCTTAGCTTGAGCTTCCTCCATCTGCGTGTTGTGTCTCCTCAAATGTTTGATTGACATCTCTCTGGGGCAGGGACTGTCTTTCCATACTATGTGTGTACAGCACCTGGCACAGTGGGACCCGGTTTCCTGATTGGAGCCTCCTGCTGCTACTCCAATAGGAAAGATGACTAACCATAATTCTCCCTCTACTGAGTCTTTCCATCAAAGCCAGTGCAAAGGTTCTCTCTCAATCTAAGTAATTACACAGCTCCCACCACTTCAGGAGCCGAGCACTTCCCAGGTACTTATGGATTGATCTTTACAACACCCCTGCAAAGCAGGAAAGTATTATTATTATTATTTATTATTCTAGTAAAGATTAGGAACTGGGACACACGGAATGATCTGCACAAGGTCACAGAAGATGTATCTGACACCACTAGGAATTGATCTTGCAACAGTTGAGTGGGGCTGGGCTGGGAAACTGTTTTCCCATCCTCTGAGAATGAGGGTTTTGAAAAATGTTCTTGTCTGGAATCGGGATGAAAAGTCAAACTCAAAATTTTCAGGGACCAGCAAACCGGAAAAAAAAAATCAGTTCAGGTCAACTGAAATGTTTCATTCTGATTGCTGCCTTCTTTCTTTGTAACTTTTCTTAGTGTTACGTTAAATTTCAAAACGAAAAGTTATTTTGAAACAACCCCACCCCTGAAACGTTTTGTTTCAAAAATGTGGATACTTTTTTTCAATTTTTTTCCAAATTGGGAAAGTCATTGAAACTGACCCATTCCCGTGACCTGAAAAAGAGCTCTGTGGACCCCAAAACTTGCCTCTCTCACCAACCAAAGTTGTCCAATATAAGATATTCCCTCACCGGCCTTGTCTCTCCCATTCCCTTGGACTGTTTTGGTTTCCGTGAATCAGCATTTTTCAATTAAAATACCCTTTGTCAGAAAATTCCTCAGTTGCTCTGCTCCTGAGCCCCTGACTGGTGTCTTCCCCGCATGGCCATCCTTAGGGTGTTGAGGGATGTGCTCTAGAATTTCATTTCCTGAACCACTCATGTTCATTTTGCTCATATGTCTGAAGCATTCAACACATGCACAATTATGTCTGTTTGATGGCTGCAATTTCTTAGGCTGAGTATTGTACTAGGCTGAGCTTTGGGCTTGGGCTGTCTGACTGCCAATGCCCTCATGGAAACAAATTGCGGTTCTCCCATTATCTCTCTTGGAGTGAAGTTGTTCAATAACCATGGCGAAGCCGAGAAATATGTATTCCAAGTAGCTGTTTGCTGTGTGGAACATTTTCCCCTGGTTTGTCAGAGTAGCAGTAGCATGTGATTTCATTGCACATTTGGGAACAAAAATCCCAATTTCCCAGAGCGGATAACAGAGCAGATTAAATCCACAATCTGGGGTGAAGGGAGAGGCTGGGCAATGTATAGAGATGAATCCAGAATAAGAATCAGAATTTCCCTGAAGTCCAAGTGGGGTCAGACCTGGCGTTTCAGTCTAGACTCGTTTCTAGCAATACAGCATGAACATGTTCACTATTTGTTCACTGCCCGAGACCTATGGAATGCCAAAATCAAAGTTGCAAGCACAAATAAGTTCTCTGGGTCTCAGCCTGGCCCCTGTTTGTTCATATTACAAAGCTACTGAGCTTGTTGACCTACTTCACAAACGTTTGATGCTCTTGGCTCCAAAGAAGCCCAGGGCTGGACTAGCAGGGATGCTGCATATTGGACTGAGTAGACCTGAGTGTTAGTCTGTATTCGCAAAAAGAAAAGGAGGACTTGTGGCACCTTAGAGACTAACCAATTTATTTGAGCATAAGCTTTCGTGAGCTACAGCTCACTTCATCGGATGCATAAAAGTGGAAAATGCAGTGAGGAGGTTTTTATACACACAGGGTGGTTATAAAGATTTCCATCTGCATAGCTCTCCAAGCAGGGTAATGAATGAGTGCCAATGTGCCCCACTAATGAACTTCAGCAGAGGAGGGTTATCTTGCCAGGACACCGACTGGCTACTCAAGGTGAAACCAAAGCCAAGAGTCACCTTCCAAAGATTCCGTTTCAGTCCACTCCAGGGGACCAAAGTTGTTGCCCTCTAATGGCTGTGTGAAGATCTGTGTGAACTGAAGTGGTGGCCGATGCATAGCTGGAGGCGTTTCACAGCCCATACCAGGACAGCACCTTTGTGAGCCATCTCGGCTGAGAAGCTAGTGAGTGGATGAATAGTGGAGGCTGTTTGTCAGAGACAGTTCCCCAAGATGGGTGACTGGGCAACAAAATGGCCGATTAAATTCAATGTTGATAAATGCGAAGTAATGCACATGGGACAACGTAATCCCAACTATGTATACAAAATGATGAGGTCTAAATTAGCTGTTACCACTCAAGAAAAAAGAAAAGGAGTACTTGTGGCACCTTAGAGACTAACCAATTTATTTGAGCATAAGCTTTCGTGAGCTACAGCTCACTTCATCGGATGCATACTGTGGAAAGTGTAGAAGATCTTTTTATACACATAAAGCATGAAAAAATACCTCCTCCCACCCCACTCTCCTGCTGGTAATAGCTTATCTAAAGTGATCACTCTCCTTACAATGTGTATGATAATCAAGTTGGGCTATTTCCAGCACAAATCCAGGTTTTCTCACCCCCCCCCCCGACCCCGATCTTGGAGTCATTGTGGATAGTTCTCTGAAAACATCCACTCAATGTGCAGCGGCAGTTAAAAAAGCAAACAGAATGTTGGGAATTATCAAGAAAGGTATAGATAATAAGACAGAAAATTTATCATATTTATCATATATAAATCCATGGTATGCCCACATCTTTAATATTGCGCTCAGATGTGGTCACCTCATCTCAAAAAAGATATATTGGAATTCAGAAAAGGGCAACAGAAGTGATTAGGGGTATGGAATGGCTGCCATATGAGGAGAGATTAATAAGATTGGGACTTTTCAGCTTGGAAAAGAGACACTAAGGGGGGATATGATAGAGGGCTATAAAATCATGACTGGTGTGGAGAAAGTAAATAAGGAAGTGTTATTTACTCCTTCTCATAACACAAGAACTAGGGGTCACCAAATGAAATCAATAGGCAGCAGGTTTAAAACAAACAAAAGGAAGTATTTCTCCACACAACACACAGTCAGTCTGTGGAATTCCTTGCCAGAGGATGTTGTGAAGGCCAAGACTATAACAAAGTTTAAAAAAGAACTAGATAAATTCATGGAGGATAGATCCATCAATGGCTGTTAGCCAGGATGGCAGGGAAGGTGTCCCTAGTCTCTGTTTCCCATAAGCTGGGAATGGGCGACAGGGGATGGATCACTTGATGCTGCCCTGCTCTGTTCATTCCCTCTGGGGCACCTGGCATTGGCTACTGTCGGAAGACAGGATACTGGGCTAGATGGACCTTTGCTCTGACCCAGTATGGCCATTCTTATGCTCTTAGATCTGCACTGAGGGGCAATTAGGGAAAGCTTGGGTGATAACTATCATCCAGATCTTGGTTCATTGGGGACCTCCAGAGCTCAAGTATATGAGTCTTTCCAGGCTTTTAAGATAAGATGCAAGTTGCTTACATCCTCTGCGAGTCAGGGACCTGTAACACACAGCAATAGTAGGTCCTGGGAGTCACGGGCCAGAGCAGTTTGAATGCTGGAGAAGTCCCCATTTATGTGCCATGTTAGCTGATATTGGGGACCAAACTAGGGACCTCAAAACATAAGTCTCTACAGTTCAAGCTGTGGGCCCTGTCACAGACTGCAGTTCCCTGGGGATCAGGAGGAACACACAGCACATGCTGACTAATGGGTTAGACTTACCCTGCTGCTTCCTGTCTGTAAAGAAAAGACTTGGGTCACCAGGCTGCCAATCCAGCCACATTTACCAGCATAGACCAACCATCTCTAATGCTTCCCAGCTATTACGGTGCGTGAAAGAATTTCTCATATCATTTTAAATTCCAGGAAAGGTATCTCCCTGAGGAACATGCCCAGCAGCCACTTACTTTTCCCTCTCATCGCCTTTCACCAGCTCCACACCCAGCAGCCTCCTCCCTTGCTTTTTTCCTTTCTTAGGGAGGTGACCGCTGTGCTTTCCCTCAGTGACCCTCTTGCAATAAATCCTTTCACGTCCCTGTTTCCCCTTGGAATCACGTGCCATTTGTTCCCTTTGCTCCTGATTTTTGTCTGATGCCCTCTGGATATCGTTTACTTGACAGGTCATCAAACCGAGGCCCTGGCCACTTGCAGCCATTAAGAAAATCTCATTGCAATTTTGGGCCGAGCTTCAATTTGGCTAATTATGTTCTGCTATAAATATCCCCCCGTGGTTTTAATTGGCTAGGGTATTCTTAATTTCCTGTCCTTAACTGCTGCATGGTGGTGTTGTGTGCTGTTAAAACAGCTGCTGCGTTTCACCCCAGACTTGACTGCATCTCAGTGGTTGAGGGGAGGGAGTGGAAGTGATTCCTTTATGCAGTCAGTAGGACATCAGTTTGAGAATGTCCTCTCTCCTCGGCAATAAGAGAGGGAAATTTTGGAGGAGGGGAGATGAGTGGGGCATTACAGCTGCATAAAATCTGGAAGTTCTCAGAATGGCTATTTTCAGACTGCAGTTTGGCTCTGCCAAATTGAAAGGGCCAGAACCAGAAAGACATGCTGGGAAGAGCAGTATTGTTAACCCCAAGTCACGAATGAGGCCCCAATCTGTGACACCTTTCACTAACACTAAATTCCTTTACTGTTGTTATTATGTAAAACAAACAAAACGAAACAAAGGCCTCACTGGGAACAAGGGGACTTTATTGTCTGCCCTTTCTTTGTTCCAAAGGACTGAGAAGCAACTGGGTTCCACTGTAGAAGGAGGGCAAATGGTTATCTCTGAACAACAGCAGAATCTTTTTAACTTATCAGTGAGAAGAGGGCTGTTCTCAACATCTCAGCTGCGAGATCATGTCCTCCTCTGTAGGAGAGAAGCTTAATGGTGATGAACATTCAGTAATGAGAGAGCATGGAAAGAAAGGGGGAATCTTGAATGTTCAAGAGGAAAGATTTTTCTAATGTTTGCAAACAGGAATTGCTCTGGCAAGCGCTGAGGCTAACTTGAATGCAAATGGGAGGACTTGAATGCAAATGGTCACATCCCAGCTGAAGAAACTACTCAGTGGACTTTTTCCATGCCTTCCCAAACACACACAGCCCTTGAGTGTCTCAGCTGGAGTTCAGAGTCAGGGCTTTCATGTCTCAAGCTCTGAAATGAGTCCAAATTAAGGCAGCAATGAGGCTGTTGTTGCTGGTCTGAAAGAGAGAGGCTGGACTACTAGGAATTCTGTAGCTGCAGCCTCCCAGATGTTCCCTTCTCTCCTGATCTTGTGGGTTCTCCTACCAATACCGTCTCCAGCCTCTGGTTTTCCAGAATTTGTGGTTGGATTTTAGTGCCTCCTTTTTCATCCCTGGAGCAGTGAAGTGAAACAGAAGGTTGGAGGAGCAAGAAGCTACTACAATCATGTTGGGACCTCATCTCGTTTGTTTGGCTGGGCCAGAACATAGTGGGGAGTCCAAGAATCTGTGCGTATACTGAAATATACTTCCTAAGAAAAACCTCTTTATTGCATTTGACCAGAAGGGAAGATGCTCGCTTCAGGTGCTCGGGATCCCAGCCAGTCCATGGAATTTTATCACTTGAAGTAGGATTATTGCCCCATGGGACTAGGGCTTGACTACGGGAGATGAGGGCTTTGGCCCCTCTGGCAGAGTTTTTTAATTCTCCTGCCTGTCATTACAGCACTCTGCATATCCCACTGGCTGACCCTTCCACGCTCCCTCCTAGGTACGTTCTCATGGATGATGTTGACAGCCCATCCCCATCAGCCAACCACTGGGGCAAGACTCTGAGCATGTCTCATCTTGTAGCATGTGTCATCTTGTTTCATTCTGAGGATTGTGGTTTGCTGCAGGAGGCTGGGGCTCAATGTGAAGAGCCTGGATTATCGAACGCCTCTGAATGGTTGGGTCATTTTAATACTGTGGGGACCACAGGTGCATTTTGATGGCTTCATCATTACAGCCAAAAATCTGCAGCCAGCTATGTAATCGGTCTTCCCCTCCCACAGCGTGCCATTCCCCATAGCAAATTACAGCATGCATGTATATATGCTCACACATGCATAGTCCTTGAGGTTACAGCATTCCTGGGAAACATAGGAAGGGAAAGATTATCGGCCTGTGTAAATTGCATCATGTTTCCCTTCCCAAGCCTGCGCTGGAACAAGTCCGACAGAAGGGCAGCTGTTTCTTTTGCATCAGCTTTTGATTTTGAACTGGAAAGGTTCTGCTCTAACCTCGTCCTTTCTTTGTTACTCATCTCCACTTTTGTCTCTCTCCCTGTTTCCCAGTCATACCAGGAGAAGAGCAAAACTAAAATAAAAATCTATGAAGAGAGCAAAAGGGAAATACAAGCCCTCAGCACAGCATCTCATTAACAGAGGAACAGGGTGAAATAAGAACCGTGTACTGCTATTGATCATGCGTTTTCAGATTCAGATTTCCAGTTTTATTGCTGCATTAGATACCGAAGAAGAATGCTTATCACTTGTGCACAGCTTTTCATGGGCAGGTCTCAAAGCACTTTTGAAAAGTGGGTAGGAATTAGTATCCCTGTGGGGAAACTGAGGCAGTGACTGACCTTTTTTGAGCTCATGCAGTGGATCAGTGGCTGAGCTGGGAATAGAATCCAGGAGCCTGGTTCTCATTTTGCTAGAGTTCCACGGCTAGAGTAGGGTAAAGGGGATTTAGGTGCCTAAAGACGGGCGCTTAGTAAGATTTTTTTGAAAAGCACTGAAGTGGATTACGTGCCTAACGCTGGATCTGCAAAGGGACTTGGGCATGGCGATGCTAAGCCATAGTTCGGATGTGGTAGGTGTGCCGTGGTATCAGCCCCCTCGGTATGCCTAGTATGAGAATCCTGCCAAGGCTTCGGTGTGAAGTAGGGTGTCAAATAGCTCAGCAGTGTCCGAACACAGGCAGTTTTGCCCATGCCCACAGGCAGAAGCTTAGGTGCCTACAGGACTTTACCAGCAGAAGCTTCAGAGCAATGGGAATTTAGGCACCTATGGGTTTGGGCCACAGCTGAGTGGAGGTTTTGAGTGGTGCCTAAATCTTTTTGTGGTTCTAGCCTTTAAGTTTAATTGAATGTCAGTGGGAGTCAGGAGCCTAACTTGTTTCAGCACTCTGTGCCTGTCTGCTTCTTTAGGCACCTAAATAGATGGAAGATTTGGGGATTAGTGAGAATCAAGCCCCATGGCTCCTGACTCCTTGTTATTCAACCCCACTGCCTCCTAAGCCACATGGCTCTTTCCTCTAGAAATGTGCTCTAGGTCAATGGTAAAACTACCACTAGGGACAACTAGAAATAGCCCTGAGCGACAACGTTTGTATCTGCATCTAGACATAGGTAAGCTTTGGCGATGAGGCGAGTCTATTCAGATTCTTATACCTGTTAGGAATCGGGATTTTGGTTCATCCCTTCCTAGATAATAGAGCTAGCCATGCAATTTGGATCCAAACTGCCTCCTGTTTCTGTGGTGTTCAGATCTGGAATGGAGAATTCAGCCCATCTCTGAGTAAAAGGATCCAGTCTCTCTCAGCATATAACAGAGACTGTTAGCTTTTGAGAGTGAGAACCACAACGGCAGGTTGCTAAGGACATTTGTTTTGGTCTTTTTTACACTTATACCGGTAAATTGACATCTCTGAGTCATAAGCTCCTTTCTTGCTCTGCCGTTTGTGGTCTGAAGTTTTTGCTACCTATAAAACATACTGTATTTTATGTGAAAACCGAGATTCTTCTCTTCAGTTAAGTTCACGACACAGTGGTATGATATTGATCTCACATCTTTATAGCACCTTTCAAGCCCCTTTACAAACCAGTTGTGCAAACTAGAGCTGTACTAAATAACTTCCAATCATTCCAGGCATTCATGCCCACACATGCGTGTGGGCACACGCACTTTCTCTCTCTCTTCCTGCCTTTCTCTCCCCTCCCCATGCACACACAAACAAACCCCAGGATGCACATACATTTCCCCCTCCCCCGCACACACACACAATCCCATCAGCATGCATGCACTTCCTTGAGCATACATGCCACACAGATACCCAATGAATGCAGCCACTTCTGGTGTGGCGTGCATCAAGCTGCATAACTGTGCACAGCAACTCTTGACAGTTCAGGTGAGGGAGTGAACAGTACCAGGAGGAAAGCAGATGTCTTGGGTTCGACAAGAATTCGACATCTTGGATAATCAAAAGTGTCTCCATGGGGTAGCTTGCCATGACAAGTTGTGTTTTCTCATCGAGTCCTAGTCGAAGATTCCTGGTGCTGGTTTTTTAATGAATACATGTCTTTTTGTTCAGTTTTTAGCTGTGAACAGATGCTCTAGGTGACAGAAAGCTCTATGAAGGCATGTAGCTATGCAGTTATCTCCTAGCTGGGCCTGAGCCATAGCCCACTGAAGTCAATGGAGAGTCTCTTCATTGACTTCAATGGGCTTTGGCTCAAACAGCACTGTGTATAGCTGAGTCCAAACTGTGGTATCATCCTGCCGCAGTCTTATTTGCTTATTTTTATCCATCCCGCCTAGAAAAGTCCTATAGGATTTCATGGAGCATGATAGGGATAGGATGGCTTAATTGCTCTACAGAATGGCGCTCGTTCTCTATTCAATTCTTCCTAGGTTTTCAGAGTAAATTCTGTAGCATTTTAGTGGGGAGCAGCCCAATTAAATTCGACAGGACATTTTCCTGGGACCTTCCCCTCCAACCCCACCCTCGAGAAGGCGCCTGGAACTTTCTCTCCAGCCAGCTCCTAGATGGGACTTGTTTTCCCTCCAGCACTAGGTGGATAGGGCATGGGACCTTCTCCCCACTCACCTTAATGGGACAGGCATGGGGACTTTCCCTCTCCACACACCCTATCTATGGGGCATGGGACTTTACTGGAATATGGGGCCTTCCCCCCCCAGCCGGACCCTCTAGTTGGGCAGGGAACTCCCCTTTCCTCCATCGGCTGGGTGGGGCAGGGTCCCTCTCCATTGTGGAGGGGCTGGTGCGCCCTGCCCTCTCCAAAGCGCCCGGAACCGTGCGCGCCTCTCTGGGCTTTGGAGGCCGGCTGGGCGGAGGAAGCCGGGTCCCTCCCCCAGCCGCTGTCACCGAAGCTGAGCCCGGCCCATCTCCCTCCCCTTCCCTGCAGCCCGGAGCTCCTCACCCCAACCGCTTCCCGCTGGGCTAGGGGTGAGGGGCGGGGAGGGGGGGGCGACTCAGCTGCGGCGGCTGTGAGAAGATCCGCCCTAGAAGAATAAGAGCGAGGGAGTGCGGAAGGCAGCGAAAGGAGAGATACCGACCCCGTCGGGCCGAGGAGGAGGAGAAGGGCCAAGCTGAGCGTGGGACCGGGGAAGGAGGGAGGGGAGGAGAGACGCTCCCCCTTCTTCTCCAAGCGCCCAACTTTGCGCCAGGCAGGCAGGGGCGCACAGCACCCTTCCCAGTAGGGGGGCCCGGGAATCCAGGCACCAACCTCTCCTCCCCCTACCCCCTGGACAGTGACTATTTCCAAATAAATCCGAGGGAAGCCGGGAGCGAACCATGAAGGCGGCGGTGGACTTGAAACCCACCCTGACCATCATCAAAACTGAGAAGGTGGATGTGGATTTCTTCCCTTCCCCGGGTAAGCTTGCCGGCGGCTGCCTCCCACCCCCACCGGAGCTAGGAGCGGGGGTGTCTGTGGCGAGGGAGGGGGGTAAGTTTCACGGCTGGATCCTTGCTCTTGGAGGCGGGGTGGGGTGGGTTAATATATTGTATCTGGTCTGTGCGCTCTGATCCTGGCTCTGGTTAGTGCTTTTCAGGGCTGCAGCCTTAGGTCTGTGATCTTGGCTTTTGTGGGGGGGGGACGGGACGGGGGGGGGGGGGGGGACGGACACGGGGTTAATTTCACTGTTGGAGCATTTGGTCGCTGATTCGGGATCTCTGGTGCTTGGGATTCATTTCACTGCTGGATCTGTGCCGGGAGATGTCTCGCCTGCACTGTGGGACCACTGGGCCTGGGAAGGCGATCCCATGGGCATGTTGTCGCGGCAGTCGGTCTCTAGCTGAAGTTCATTGGGAGGGTTGGCTGCGGCTCTGTTGCATTGCGGCCGCTTAGGATCTGTTTGACCAGGTTCTAAGATTCTTGTCCCCTGGGATTCATGAGAATCTTTCCCCTCGGTGCAGTTTATTTTTGCAGCTGTTCTTTTAGGAGGTGGGAGATGGGGGTAAAATATTTGCCTTGCGAGTTTTGCAAAATGTGTGGGCTGAAATTGTAACCACCCCTCCACTTCCCCCCTCCCCCCCAACTTTTATTGTAACGGGATTTGCTGCAGGCGACCTCTTCCCTTTCCCCTCCCTCCCTCGTAACTCCCTGTATACAAGAATCCAGAAACGCATTTAGGGAAGATGGGGATAAAGCAACATGCTCTGATCTCGGATCAGTTGTAAGACTGTTTTATTGCCGACACGAATGCTTCTCTCACGTGGTTCTCCCTTCTCTAGATGATTTGTTTTACTTAGCGAGGGACAACTGACTAAGGAGAGATTTGGAGAAGGGGAAGAAGCTTTGATGACTTTTACACAGAGAAACCACCTCTCTCCCTCATTCAAATATTCGAGCGGTTGTATTACTGAGGCAGCTCTTAGTGCCTCACACAAGATCCTGGAAATATCTTGTGCCCACCAAACCCCGAGCCTAGCATGTGGGCCCATCAGCAGACCTGTTAAACATTTAAACCAGCGAGCATTGCTGCGGCTGTTGCTTCTCTCTCTTTCCCTGGAGAATGTGTGTGTTGGGAGGGGAGCTGATGTTATCTTGAGAGGGTGTTTCAGTAACATGTTGCTCTGTGTTTATTGTTACCCGCTATAAGCTGAGTTACTGCTTTCTGTGGTTAACACTAATAGTTCAGTCTCTGCCATAATAAGGGCTGCTGTTCTCAGTCTAACCTCATTTAACTTGCCTGTCTGTCCCCCAACGCTCAAGTAACTTCCATTTCAGCTTTTGCTGGGGGAGAGTGTAGGTCTTCAATCATGAAAGGGCCTGTGGCAAAAACTTTTCCATCTAGGTACAAGAGGGGGGTAAGCTCAGCCCCATAGCTCCTCTCCATTGCTAGAGTAGTGGCAAGATCTCCCGTTGACTGAAATTGGCGTCTCTGGCTTTTGTAGGGTACCAGTGTAAGGAATAAATAAACCAGTCGGAGAGTTCTGCATTTCTTGGTCAATTATTGAGTTTCTAGGAAATCCAGTCTGGGCTCTGTTCCTGCCAGTTGACGTGCTTTCAGACTGCATGTGGGAAATGAAGTGACAGCTGACAGTAGAAATACAAGGGGCCAGCAATGGATTAGTGGTTAGCATACCAGCTCGTAGTTTATCTCTGCATCAGATCAGCTTGTCTGGAGATAGCTACCGTAAATCAATACATGTTTAGGTTGCACAACGTCACATGTAAGTGCAGGCATCCATGTATATGCAGCCTGATTATTCAAAGGCAACTTCAGTGGAAATTTGCAGATGCTCAGCACCTCTGGCAATCAGACCAGTGATGTTTATGGCCATGTAATGTTGTGACACTGGGTACAAATCTCAAAAGCACCTAAGTCCCATTTTCAGAAGCAATTTAGGCACTTAAGGGTCTAAGTTTCATTGAAAGCTCCTAATGGCCAGAGTTTTAAAGGTATTTAAGCATCGAAAGATGCAGATAAGCACCTAGTGGAATTTTCAGAAGTGGTGACGCAGGTTTGGCGCCTAATTTCTACTGATTTCGGTGGGACTTCGGCCCTCTTTTGAAAATCCCTATCTGCATCTTTAGGTGCCTAAAAACATTTAAAAGTCTGGCCCGGCGTCACCTTTGACATTGTTAGCCATTTATGCCTACTTCTGCAAGCTCTGGTTAGGAGAATGTTAAACAAAAGATTATTCCCATGTTTAAGGAACAAGGTTACTTTGTCTGCAAGGTAAAGGCAGGGAGATATGATGAGCAGAAGTATCTGAATTTACTGGGGATATTTGTATGGAGGGACTGGGGGATTTATTTTGTCTCTCTACCCATACTAAGGTGTCTGTTTAAATTTTAACATCTCCTGGCACTAGCCAGTGACAGGCTTCTTTGCCATTTGCCCAATTCTGCTCTGCACCCATTCAATAGTTTTGGGATTGATGGAGTTCCATGCAGGTAAGGTGAGAGCAGAATTCTGCCCTGCTCAGGTTGTCTGGTGCTGTTCGGAAAGAGAACTTTTTTCCCATAGGTTCTATTAAGCTGAGTGGCTTTTCTGTACATTAACAAGCCCGTTAAAGTTTCAACCTGATTCTTCCTGTGCATTTGCGGACTGCAGGCATTTTTTTAACGGCTGACCCCAAGTACAAACTTCGGCCGAAAGAACACTAAAAAATTAGACTACTTCCTATTGCATGTAGTTCCCGTTGCTTCTGTTTTGGTGGTTGTACTATTCCTGTGAGCCAAAGTCAGTGTTGTCAATTAGGCGGCTTAACCCTCCCCCTACCCCCCCATAACTTTTAAAAGAAAAGTTGAAACTTTCCTTCCTGTAGTTTAATGAATGTCAAGATCATGGGGTGGGGCTCGGGACTGCCGTCTCTGGAAGCTGATGGTGCTCCGTCCGATGAACCTTAGACTCCCTCGGAGGCTGCCAGCAAAGGTGACAGTGTTTTGGGATACGGATGCTTGCCTCACTAGGAATGGACGGAGACCAGCAACTCCTTTCCAATAGGACAACGAACACCGATAGTGTCAACTTTTGGTCACTGCTGAACAAGGTTTCAGTCCCTGACCCATCTAGTCTTCCTTCCTGATGTTTTTGCCTTCTGTGAGTCACCCTGTTATCTGACGGCTTAATTGTATACAGTGAGAATTGCTGCAGTCTTAGTTTATTTCAGTGCATCAACAGTGTTGAATATGCCAGGTGCCTGATGCTCTTGTAAAACAATGAAGATGCATGGGCTGGGCTGATAGCCGGGTAAAGCTCTTCCCACCTCTCACTTCCTCTCTCCCTTCCCCTGGAATAAAATCTTGCTCCCCTGTTCAACCCACCTTCACTCAGGAAAGTTAGATGGGACGTGTAGCACACCCAGACGTTTTAAAAGTAATGTGGGTTGCCTTTGACCAAGGGGTGCAAAGTTGTATGAAACTTTCCAAAGTGAGATCCAGGCCTTGTTGCCAACGTGTGTGTGTGAGATGAGAAGTTGACTCAGATACCAGGGTGATGGGCGTCTGTATAAGAACCTAGTTAGAGAGGTAGATGTTGCATGTTAAGTGGGTTATCAGAGTAATAATTTAATACATGATTTGAATGTACAGTAGAGCCAGGTTAAATTCCAAATCCCTAACTAGCCTGCAGGGTGTACTTGGCAGGGCAAAGTTTGCCAGCCGTTCTATAAAAGGTGGGACACAGCTAACCAGTTTTTTTTTTTTAAATAATATTGAAATTGGTAAACCCTGCCCTAGGTGCATCCCTCTACATGCAGCAGCTCTGCAAACGCTGACCTGGCCTCTGTGGTTAGAGTAAAAAAGCCACTTGGCAGCCCTGGCTGAAAGCTGGGGACGTGTATTGGAACTCGGAAGAGAGGAGTTCATTTCTCCCTAATGAACTCTGTGACTTGTTGCCCTTGGGGTTTTCCACAGGTGACCGAGCAGCAAGACAATAGAACATTAAAATGGGGAGAGATTGTGGCCTGATTCTCCTCCTGCTCTTCCCAGTTTGAGGTGGGTGTTGTGCTGAGTGGACTTGCTCCTCATTTACACCAGAAGAAGAATCCATCTCTTTGTGGGCGGTGTAACAAACACTGTGTGGGAGCGCTGTCATGACATTATTTCTCATGCATATTCCCGAGTCCTGTAACCTTGAGACTCATTATTTCCACTGGATCACGCAGGGGCGGCATCTTCATGATAGATTTTTATCTGGGAGAGCCCTTCACCTGGTTTATAGGGTAGGGATGAGATGGGCTCAGGTTCTTCAGCAAGATTACTGTTAGGAAAGGGGAAGTGGAACGCTTCTATGTGGTATCTAATCCAGTGCAACATGTGAGGGAGGCTTTGATCATCAGCATTTGGACATGGGGAAGTGGCTTAACTCTTCACTGGCAGGGTCGCTTCCTTCTGTTCTCCCCTCTTTAAAGGCAAAAGCAATCTAGTGACCTAGCCAAGTAATTCAGGGGCTTTCCAAATGAAGGAAATCCTCCCGTGAGCGCACATGTGCTATGCATGTCTACACTGCCTTCCCTAGCAGGATCTCAGGGTGCTTTGAAAGTATGAATGAATGGACCTTCACAACACCCCAGAGTTTAGTGTTCTGATCGCTATTTCCCAGGTGGGGAAACTGAGGCACGGCAAAGCGACAGTGATTTGGTGGTGCAGAGAGTCTGCAGCAGGGCTGTGAATAGAAACAGGGAGGTCTGGCCACCAGGCCTGTTGCCTACAAGACCATCTTTCATCCCTTGTAAAATGCAATGTTTACCCTGCTTCCTCTAGCAAGTGTAACAGGAACACCTTCATGCGCAGGGCCTGTTACGTGCACTCTGAGGCTAGGGCAGGTGAATAAGCGGGGCAGTCTCATTCAAGGGGAGCCATCTGACTGGCCTAAGGGAAGAACACTGGCATTGCTGTAGCTACTCAGAAGAAAGCTATTCCTGAATTGCTCTTTAGGCCTGCAGAACTTTTTTCCATCCACTTACCACTCCTGCAGAAATAAAAGGTGTGGAGGGAGGGAGGGGAAAAGATGGGGCTTGAGGGTCCAGAGCATTGGCTATGATCAGGCAGTGCACCGTAGGGTCTTGGATGTACTCCAGAATCTTAAGCACTGGCTGCATTCCCTTCAATGCACATCGCAGCAGAATCTGGGAACTAAAGGTACCTGCTCCAGAACTGGGAGCATCCCTTGGGAGGAGGCAATTGCTCAGATAGATGAGCGGGTGGGTAGGTGGGAGGAAGGGAGGAGGGGCAATAACTTTAGGGGAAGGGAGCAGATTTTCTTGCCCCACAGGGTGCTAACAAAGTCAGACCTGGTTCCACATCATATACTCCTGTCATCCTTGGGCAGGGCTGTCCCATTGGGCTGCTCTCTGGATCCACAGCATCCTTTGTTTCCCTACTGATTTTAAGGGACTTTTTCTTTTTGGTCTTCTACCTCCTACTTACAACATCTTTCATCCCCATGCACTGTACTGATCACCAGTGCTCAAATGCAGCCACCAATAGGGATGAAGCACCGTCATGGTCTCTTTGCTTCTAGTTATTCTATGACAATTTCCTTATTATACCTTAGTATTATTATTTGTATTATAATAGTGCCTAAGGAGCCCAATTGAGACGAGGACCCCATTGTGCTAGGTCCGCACACATAATGAGAGACATGTCTTTGCCCTGAAGAACATGCACTATAAGCCAACAAAAGGTGGGCAAAGAAACAGTGGTGGTGACTTTTCTGAGGTCACACAGCAGAGGCAGGATTAGAACTCGGGTCTCCTGACAGATAGGCCAATGAACTACTCGCTATACAGCACTGCCAGAAATAAAAGGACCTGTGGATAATGGTATTTGCAAATGATCAGCAGGTGAAGGTATTCGCTCCAGAAGTGCATTGCAAATTGTCTCCTTATGGTACTGTGCGAATAAGTAGCAGCAGTGACATGTGGTGTCTTGACTCATTAGTAATAATTTAATATTACATATCTATCATGTAAGGTAGTTTGGGGTGGCAGTAGCTACCAGTGAAGTGCTTCACTATTGTATACAAGAGAGGCTCCGTAGCATCAGGTTTAGCTCTTACCTTACCATAATGTGGTCTTGGGACTGGAAACATGAGAGGACTTTGGCCTAGGTTTTTAAAGATATTCAGGTACCTAAAGATGCAAATAGAGACAATTTTTAAAAGTGCCAAAGCAGGTTAGACGCCTGACTCCCATTGGATAGTTTGATTATGTTTTCTCTGTGTTGCAATTTATTTAACTGTAAAACATCTGTCTGCAAAGGAGAACGGCAGTCAAAAGGATTGTAATGTGGGAGACACTCATGTGAAATGATGTTTGTACTTTATTTCTTGTCCTTCATTTAAATAGTTACCTAGAATAATAGGGCATATTTTGCTTTGTGTAGGGAAAACAGAACAATATTTCCGGTCCAGGGGAGCAAAACCAACCTTCCGTTCTTGCACTTGGCAATGCTTTATGTCAGAGAACTCAGATAAACCATGTAATATCTGTGCAATTACAATGTAATTACATGGAGCATCCTCCAATTTGCCATGCCATTTCCATGTGCTGTATGTAGATGGACAAACTTTATAAAATAAATGACGAATAAAGTATCATTTTGGTCTGTTGCTTTTCAGCTCTCCACGGAGAGAGAGTGTTTGCAGTCAAGTTTCAAGTTTCATGACAGGCATTGCACGCTGATAGCTGACTGCTGGCGGTTATACAGCAAAGTAGCTGGGGTTTGCATGTTCTCTGCCTGGAATAGGACAGGCTGATATTTACAAGGAAACCAGCTAAAAGAAATGTTTCTGTAAAAGACTAACTGTCACTCTGATCTGGCAGATCTGCTTTCCATCGTCAGGCTTGGTACAAACCAATACTCAAGTATAGCAAGACAACTATATTACATGAGAAAAGATGCTCACGTGTGTAGTGCATGCATCTGTAAACCACTTCTGTGTCTGTCTCACTGGTCCAAGAGAAAAACCCTCTTGCCTGAATTGGGGCAAATTTGTCACAGGATTGTAAGGATCCCAAATCCAAGGCAATGCATATTTTTAAAAGGTTCCTCACTGCATTGGCCAGCAGTTCACTCAGACTGGTTTATTCTACTTCAAATACCTTATCTAAGAAGATATAGTGTTATTATGGCAAGTGATTGCCCTCCTCCTGCCCATGGCAATTCAGAAGGGCAATTCAAAGTTAGCACTGTTGTTAAAATTGCCTGGATGAACTGCTGTGCTACAGGAGAGGATCAAAATCTCCATAGTTGTACCAGTTTGGCTGCTTGCAAGACAACTGTCCAACATTCCTTACGCCTGGGAACAGAATCGCTTGCCACTGATATTCCAGAATTTTAGATGCCTTGGGATCCAATCCTGCTTGCACTGATATCTGTGAACAGACTCCATTTATTTAGGCACCAGCCCTTACTCAGGGCAGACAGTTAAGTTAAAATCCAGCCCCAAGGGCATGTTCCTAGGGATTGATATGGCCCCCATTGGCTCAGTATCTGAGCACCTCCCAGTCTGGAAGGGATTTATCTTCACAACACCCGTGTGAGGTAGGGCAGTGCTGTTCTTGCCCAGATCCTCAAAGGTATTTAGGTGCCTATCTCCCATTGAAATCTTCAATTCTAAATACCTTTAAAGAACTGGGCCTCAGCCTCTTTGTGCCTCAGTTTCCCAACTGTAAAATTGAACCTGAGTCTCCCGAGACCTCCATTAATGCACTAACCATCGGACCACCCTTCCTCCAGCTCTGTCTGCTTTACAAGTCAGAAGATAACTCCCCCACCAACCATCAAACTTTCAGCTCTGCAAGTGCTGCCTGGGATCTGAAAGCCAAGCTGTGGGTCCCATTTACCTTCATGGATACAGATCCAACACCCAGAATTTCAGAGGATAGCTCTGCTGCTGGAGACAGAATGGCAGAGCCCCACTTTCCTCCGGCCGTTTCTGTCTTGCTCAGACAGCTACTCAGGGAGCAGGTGTGCGCTGAGTAAGAACATACCTCTTTTAAAACCAGCAGAGTTTTCTGACTCTCACTCACATCACACTAATGGTGTCCTCCATTCTCAATAGGTTGGATGCTACTGAAGGGCTAAGGTGGAGCATGAGCAGCCTGGGTGTCAGTCTCAGGGTTGGTGGAAGAGGAACCTTCGGGGTTTTTTTTTTCTTCACCACTTTGCCTGGATTTTTGCGTTTCTTTGTGCAGCCAGATGGGCAGAGGTCTGGTTTAAAGAAAAGATATTCTAGCTTATTGAGCTGCAGGGAGGTGGCTTAGGGGGCTAAGCATCTGGTTTGCTGAACCTCCCTATCTTGAAACTACAGGTGTGAGTTCTCCCAGAGGCATTCTAGCCTTTTATTGTTCTGAGCAAGCCAGTTGGAGTTCCAGGTGTACTGGGTCATCAGCAGGGTTTGAACCATGAACCTGTGGCATGGACCTGAACCACCTGAGCAAGTGAAAGAACTCCTTTAACCGCTAGTAGTAGTAGTAGTCTCTTATCCTCTGGTGGACCAGCCACTAGGGTGGCACCTATCCTATACTCATCTGGTGTGAACCGCATGGAGTTTACTATGTTTGGCTTTTTGTGGCCAGGCCTTAAAAGCTCAGCTCCTGCCTGCTCATCATCAGTATTACAGATCCCATGGTCCTTTTGCAAAGGGATCGACCGCACCATCCTTGGAGTGCATTTTCCATCCATCCCACTGCTGTCACAGTGTGCTCTGTGACATCTGTTTGCTTTCCCCCACCCCAGAAGTGGCTGCATTTCAGTCATGGTCCTTAACGTCAGCCTCTTTTGGTGGGTGGGGGGAATGGGAGTCAAGTATTAGAGACTGGAACTGGGCATCCTGCCATGGGTTATTTTTCACTTCTGTTTCTGAGCGGGGTTGAGCCAAAAGAGGGGGAAGGAGGTTTGTCTCTTTTTACCCTGTCAGGTGGCAACAAGTGCCAGGTGGGCAAATTGCCTGACTTCCTCAGAGACAGATGCCCAGTCTGTGAATGACACACACCTCTGAATTTCTCTGCCCCTTGACTACGTGCACCAACTAACCCCAGCGTCAGGGACAAGCCGCTCAAGGCAGCTTCTAGATCCAGGGCATTTAACGTAACGTCCATTGAAGTCAATGGCAATATTCCCACTGATTTCAACGGCTGTTGAATTGGGCCCTTTGCCATCAGGTGCAATGAACATTTCTCTGGCTGCTTCCAGTCATTGTCTGGGCTGGCTCACAAGCAATTTCATTCCACGGCTGGAGCTCAGCCGTTCATCCACTCACCCTCAGTGTTTTCCCTTACACCCCCCCGTCTGGTTCGCTGTTCTGCAGGGCTTACCAAAATCAAATCTTACATCCTTTAAGTGGCCGAGGGCCTGATCCTGTGCCCACTGAAGTCAACGGCCGTCCTACCTATTGATCAAGCTGTATTATTGTCAACAGCTTCCTTTCTGAGGCCCTGTGCTGCAGTGAGCTGTGTGTATGGCACCTGCGTGGAGCTGCTCTTGGATGCAAGGTGCTGCTCGCTCAGATCCAGCTAGGACCAGGCCCTAGCTCTCCAGATTTGTAACATGAGGTATTTGAGCCTGGTGGGGCACAAGGCCAGATCCACAATTGGTGCAAATCAGCATAGCTCCATTGAAGTCAGTGGGACTACGTCGATTCGCCCACCACCTGGGATCTGGCTCTATATCTCAGCCCCTTTGTTCCTATTCCGTGACTAAGCTGCTCCCTGCCCTGTGGGATTCTTTTTTTTTTTTTCCTTGTGTCGTTTATAATCTTCCAAATAGATACAGAGAGAAATTTGTCTGCCGTGCTGGCCAAGAAGACTCCAGTTTTGCTGGCGTTGGGCCATGCTTACATCCACGCTCAAAATACTGCTGGCGAAACAATAAATATTTATTGATTCTTCAGCAAGAGCCCGCATTTTTCCCAGGTGCAGTGGGATTTTTGGAGGGCCGCTCAAGTTCTAATGAGGCTGGATTTCTGGTGCACCCGCCTGCCTTGCTGGATTTTTCTAGTATTTATTTTTGGCTCTGCTTATCACGAAACTCTGGTCCGACTCCGCTGTTTCCAACGATAATAGCGGTATGTTAATGTTGGCTACTAAGAGAGCCTTTACTGCTGCCCTGTGTGAGACGATGCATTCAGGATTGCCTAGCTGCTGTGTTTACACCTGTGTCTCAACTGGTGCAAATCCAAGCTGAGTTCATTCTAGTGCTTGCTGCTAGCTGTACTTGCAAATGGTGAGAATTCAGAGCCCAGCTCTGCAGACACTTAAACACCAAGTCATTTTACTCTAGTGAGTAACTGCTCCCCCAGCGGGAATACAAAGTTCACAGCCTGGCCCGGAGAGACGTAAAAAAATAAAATTGGCCACCGAGTTGGCTGTTGTTTAAACCACTGATGGGCCCCAAGTTCTTATCGAGATCCCACTCTCCCCAGATTTCAAGAGCATTTGGATCCGGGGGGGTGGGGAGGCAGATGCTTTGTTCTCAGCATTTGAATGTTGCGTTTTGCAGACAAGAACTGTACCTTAAGAGTTTGTACATGTAGGTGATGCTAAGTTATATGTGAATTCTGGTGGCTCTTAGCTCATTTAAAATATGGCTGCTTGGTATAATCAGGGCTTCAGAGCTTGGGGTCCAGGTAGATGTGCAGAAGTTTGGAGGTTTATTCCAAATGTACAGAGGCCCCCAAACCCTCCGGCCTCCAAACAGCCTCTTTCCTCTACGTGTATCCCTACCTCCAGTATTCTCTTGGCATGGGGCAGGGTTATCCGCTCTGGCCTCTGTAGGTGAAAATGCTAGATCTCTGTTCCCCTTCTCTGATGTCTTCCCTCCTCACCACTCCACTTCTCAGAAGGCCTTGAGGGTTTGCCCATCTTTCTCCCTGCTGAGGATGGAGGAGGTTTAGTATTTACCCCATTTTTGTCCTCTGTCCTATGTGTCCCCCATCTCCCGTGGTCTCAGCATCGGCCCTAGTTGACCCTGTGTAAAAGTGTCTCCTGGTGCTGTTCTGCCCTGGGGTTGAGCAGGGCTGGGGCAGTAGCTTGATTCCCCCCGCCCCTAGTGTAGTGATAGTTTCATGATTAGTCCATTTCATCTGAGGATCTCCAGGCACCTTGCAAATTAGGCCTGAACACCTCTAAAACCTGTGAGACAGGCTCAACTTTACAGATAGAGAAACTGAGGCAGGGAAGCTAAGTGACTTGTCTGAAGCGGAGTCAGCAGCAGAGCGAGGATTAGAACCCAGGAATCCTGACTCTCAGTCCCCTGTTCCAACCACTAAATCGCTCCTGTAATACCTGCAGATGTAGAGCTCTTATCACAGGACAGTCCGTGCTCTACGAATGTTACAAGAAGGAAAGATATGCATGCACTCGCAGGGGTGAATCAGTGTTTACTGGCTAGACACGCAGCTAATCTCAGATTGGTTCTTGGCCAGGGAGCTTGTATCTGTGCCCCATACAAGACTTAGTGTGTCTGTGGGGTGGAGTGCTGGTGTATACTCTCTCTTGGGATTTGAGCCTGCAACTCTCCCTACACACGGCAAAGGGAGGAGATTCCCAGATGGTAGACACTGACGGGGGTGGCTTGGAAATGTCATGCTGGCACCCAAACTCTGCAAGGCGTTAGTGGATTGTTAAGGAATGAAATGCATTTTCGTATGTGGAGGGGCTTACCTTGGCTCCATGGGGATTATGTATGTTGTCGCGCTTTCCCAAAGGGTGGTGGCACAGTTAGGAATTTGGGTTTGAATGAGAGAACCCAGTTGCCGTGCCAAAAACCCAAAAGCCCCTCCCCCACCATCCCAGCTCCAATTCGTGTTTCAAATATTTGCACGGAGGACGTGTTTCCAAGGAGTCTGTCAGATGTACGTGGAATGTGCGTATCGACCTCGTCATGAGATGCCTGGGCGAGCCATGCACACCCTGTCCTGCTAATTTTAGCCTCTCGGTACCCTACTGCCCCCACTTTTCTATCTGAGCATGAAAGAGTAAAGTGATGACAAACAAGTTAAAGTGTAAAGTGGGGTGACTGAACTAAGCTGAGACTTTGCATTCTGAAAGCCTACGCCTGCACTAAATTGCATTCAGTGGGAGTTTTGGTGTTAACTTCAGCACGTTTCAGTTCCAGCCCTTCTCTAGCACATCCTATCAAAGGGTCTCCAAGTGCTTGATTAACTTAGGTTCCATGAGACAAGGAATCAGTATTGCACTTTTATTGGGAAACTGAGCTACCTAGTCTCATCCAAGGTCACTGTGCAGGTCTGTAATAGAGCTGGGGACAGAACCCAGAGGTGCTGGTCTCCAACCACTGTGCTTAATCTCAAGACCCTCTTTCCACTCTCCTGCTCAGTCTGGTACAGTTATATATACTGCCTTTGTCCATCCACAGGGTAGAAAATGGGCACAGAGGTGTAACATCAGAGCAAGGCAGCAGGGGTAGAGCTGCTCTTGAGTTGCATATTAAATTATTATTTTTAAATGTACCATCACCACCCATTTTTGCTTCTCTTGGTATTTTCCTTGACAGCTGAATTGAAACAACAGTATTAAAACCTCTCTAGCAGACTCCTTTGTAGTTACAAGGGAGGACAGGCTGCATTTGGCTGTTGGGACTGGCAATTTTGGCATCCATGAGAATTTTGGCATCAAGCATGCTAGTCAATATAATTAACAGTTAATTTTTGTATGCACCACTGCCCTCTATTGGCTGGAATCTGATTTGCTCAATTGTGTGTCATAGGCCCTACACTGCTTGCAATTAACAGAGCTTCTGCTGCAGACTGCACTGTCAGGGGCTGTGGATTTGAAGAAGGAGAAGCTGGATTCTATACCCCTTGGTGCCATGAAGGTGGGAGTGGCTAATGTATAGCACAGTGGCCGCTGGAAGCTCCTACATGGTGATGGGTTTGGTACGATAACCAGAGCTATTGAAAAATGCCTGCTTGACTCAGATGAATGGTTGATGGGAAAACGTGCTGTTTTGGTCAAAATTTTAGAAATGACCCCCCCCCTCCGTATTTTTGGTTTTCGGTATCAAGGTTTTGTTTTCAAAAATTGAATGTTTTTATCCAAAACTGAAAATCATTAGCTTTCAGAACCCCCCCACTTTTTTGTTACTGTTTTTCCAAAGAAAAGGCAGAAAAATGTAATGAGAAATTTTGAAAGGAGGGAAAAAAAAATGAGTGTGAAAAAGAACGCACTTTCCAAACAACTCTAATGAGAACACTCAGCGCTTTGTCTCGAAAGCGTCAGATGGGCGTCAACTGCTGCGTTCTCAGAACAACTGTGTGAGATCAAATAGGAGAATTATTCATGGTTTCACCACAGAGGGCATTACTTCTGGAGGGAGGAGCGAGGAGTCCTGGCTCCCAGACCTGTGCTTAGACCCTTAGTTCTCTCTCCTGGAGTAAAATACACCTCTCTTGTGGGCTTGTTTCATCTATGAAGTTAGGTGCAGAGGAATGAGCTGCTAGCGTCCCAGCGATACATCCTGTTCCTGGTACCTGGGTACCTCAGCATCGTAGTCCGGGTGTTCTGCAGTCATGCCAGGAAAGCTTCAGCTTCCTACATAAGCAGAGAGGTTTTGGAGCTGCCATGGTAGCTGTGGCCCAGCAGGGCTGTTAGTCACTGGTGCTATTTTCCATCCCTCTAAGGAGCTTCAGATTTGAAGCCTGCTCTAACTCTTTAAACATGAAAGGCCCGGGTCGTGTGTGAGTTTTGCCTTCGAGCTAGATGACTCTCCCTTGTTGTTCCCACTTTCAAGCAGCTAGACTCTGCATTATGGGGCCTGTATGGATCCTATAGAACAACCTTGCAGTCTGTCAGGCTGATCTAGCCACTGTGCAAATTGGTTACATTAAAGTGCTTCAGAAGAGAGGGAGAAATGAGTGGGGACAGGGAGGTCCCATCACTCCCCAACTTCCTATCCTCCCGTTTCTGATCCATTCCCTGGATCCATCCATATTGGAGGGGGGCTGACCCGAGCGGCGTGAGCCATTCTGCGTCTCCAGTCTGTAATCGAGGGCTGCTTCTTGCCTCTGAAGTCTGCTGGCTGCAAAGAGCAAATGCTGATTGAAAGCCAGAATCTGGCCTCGGGATATAAAAATACAGGGGGAAAATAAAGCAGGAGGGTGTGTGTGTGTGGGGGGAGATAGTGTGTCTTTAAACAGCTGGGTGCGAGTGTGTGTAAATGTGCTCGCTAATCCAGTGACTAATTCAGTGTATTACAAAGCAGCAGCTAGCGTGCTGCCAAGTCAGGGCTGTATCCTCGTCTGACTGAGTGCGCAAGGCATGAGGAGTCATAACGCCATGCTTGCACTCGTTCCCCCTCTTTCATCTCATCCTGCGCTGATGTGGAATGCCCCCCACCACCACCAACCTGTCAATTTATTTACTCATCTGGAGGGCAGAGCCAGGCTGTCTCTTGAGTCAGCAGCGCCCGGCCAATGGGAGCTGCCAGAGCAAATTCCAGGGAAGAAACAATCTCATGACTTGTCTCGGAAAAGATTGTTCCAAAAAGATCCCCTTACGGTCACGGAGCTCTTTGTGCTCCTGCCTTCGTCAGAGCCCTTATGAGACTCACGATTTCCCAACCTCTGGGGTCCTGAGCCAAGCCAGGCTGTGGGAGCTGCTGGCTGCTTCTTGCTTGGCAAGATTGTGTACTCAGAGACCCAGGCGCTCGAGGGCCTGGAGCCGGGAGCCTGACCCAGGGTTCGGGGCCTGGAGCCCTGCCCAGAGTTTGAATTCGGGTTTTGCTTTTGGTCCTTCATCTTTTTTTGCCCTGTGGTTTTTAAACCTTTTCCTCACCCCGACACTGATTCACCTTTTAGATTCCTGGTTTCTCTAGCCCCAGGGAAGCCAGCACTCCCTCTCAGGGACTGGCTGTCTCTGAGCCCTGATCAGCTGGACTGGCCCAGCGAGGGCACTGTGTATTGTATTTATGTTTTCCCTGTCTCTTTCCTCTCTCCCCCTCTCTGCCACTGTCCCTTTCTGTTCAGTTTCACCCGTTCTCCGGCTCTCTGCCTCGGCCCCCTCCCCAGCTTCTCAGTGGGTTGCCCCTCCCGTCTCGCCCCACTCTCTTTCCCCACAGTTGCTCCTGAGCAGAATGTCACCCCAACAACATCCCTTTTTGAGGCAAACTTTCAGCTGGCTTCAGTGAGGGTAGGAGTTTGTTCATTTCAGGCTTAACTGAAGGGAAAGAAACGAGACGTCTGCCATAGCAGGAAAAGCCTGGCATACTCTGTTTCCCTGAAAGCACGATCACGAGACCTGCAACGCACGGCCTGCCTTGACCCAGAGAGTCTTTTATTGACTTCAGTGGGTTTGGATCAGGCCCGTGACTCAGATCTTTGCCAGAAGTTTTGTGTTGCGCGGACTGGCTGAGAGGCAAGGTGGCTGCAATGTCTTTCCATGCGTCAGTGTTGGTGAAGGGCGCTGTGCGGACAGCCCTGAGATTTGAAGTCCTTTCTCTTCTTGTGTAGTATTTGGAGCACTTAGGAGCCCAAGTCATGGCAAGGGACCCCATTGTGCTAGGTGCTGTACAAACCCAGAAAAAAAGAACAGCCCCCACCCCAAGGCGCTTACAAACCAAGTGTGAGACAAGGTACTGGAAGTGGACACAAACAGACGGGGAAGTACAGGGAAACAATGAGCGAACATGGGTCACCATGACGGGCAGCAGCGTCCACACACCAGCAGCCTCCCTGTCCTCTATCCACAGATCCAGCACAGGCTTGCAAGCTCCATGGCTCCACCTGCCATTGTGATCTGGAGGGAACTGCTGGCATCACCGTGGCACTGCTACCTTTTGTGATATGGACACATTCGTAGAGTTTAAGGTTAGCAGGGACCATCGTGATCATCAAATCTGACCTATGGCTCATTGCAGGCCAGAGAGCCTCCCCCACCTGTAAGAGACCCTTAATCTATGGCTGAGTCACTGCTGTCCTCAAATCACGATTTCAAGACTTCAGGTTACAGAGACTCCAGCATCGATACTAGTTTAAAGCTGCCAGGGACCTGTGCCCCATGCTGCAGAGGAAGATGAAGCCCCCCAGGGTCTCTGACAGTCTGGCTGGGGGGAAAATTCCTTCCTGACCCCAAATATGATGATCAGTTAGACCCTGAGCATGTGGGCGAGACCCACCAGGCAGATACCTGGGAAAGAATTCCATGTAGTAACGCAGAGCCCTCCCCATCTAATGTCCTCTCATCGGCCGTTGGAGATATTCGATGCTAGCAGTCGCAGACCAGCTACACGCCGGAAGAAGCTGGACTGCGGCCCCTCAAATCCTCCCTCCCCAATCTCACATAAGCCATGAGATGGTGAGAACTTTCAGTTGCTATAGACCTGACGTCACATGATGAGCTAGAGGTGACAGGATCCATTGCCCGTGGCTGATCGCCTGAGCTATCCGAGCTGAACCTCACCATGGGCGCTTACAATCCGCTGAGGATTCCCCGAGTCCCTTTGGCAAGGACCTCCGGACCCCAAGTAGCCAAAGGACATGCCCCCCCCCCATCCCCGCCCAAAAAAAAAAAAAAGCCACTTGGCCAAAGCGGCCACAGTCAATCAGCCCTTTCACCGTCTGCTTCTGCCGGGGAAGGCTTGGGGCCAGACTGGCTGTAATTCTTTAACACCTTGCAAATGCTGCGTGCTGCATCCTGAGTGTACCTCCACCTCTCCCCCTTTGCTTCCAGGCTCAGCCTGCCTGAGAGCCAATCCGAGGGCCCTCAGCCACTCTGATTTAATCCCACTACACCCCTTCCCCCCCCCCCCCGCTTTCCCAGCTGTCCATCGAGAGAGCGAGGAGGAGGCTGGGAAGTGATGTAATCCCCGCCCGGAGTCATTCATGGAACGGACCCTCATCCAGGCCTTTGGCTCTGCAGCTGGGACAAGCAAGGCTCTCAGGGCAGCCCTGTGGGAAGGAACATGTCTCTGGCTGCCTTCCACAGCTCACTCCCACCTCCTTCTGTTCCCTGTGTTTGCTTTGTCCCATCCCTGGCAGGAAATCAGGGCTAGCAAAGGCCTTTCATGGCCTATCTGGTGCATCCCTCTAGCCCAGGGGTTGACGTGGCCTTGTTTCCCCTTGGTGGGGTGGTCACAGCAGGTCAGCTCCCTGCAACTTGGCAGACCGGGTGCCTTGCCTGGTGGCTGCATCGTGTGGTCCTAAAGGACAAGACTGGAAGGACGATGGTGGTGCAGGCTCAGGAACCCTTTGTTGTGGCAGCTGTCTGACAAGTGCCTTCTGGGGACGGGAGGACTGGGGGGCGGGTGAGGGCCACCTCCCTGCCATTTGCACTTGGAAACTCCCCCCAGCAGCTCTCTGGGCCGTAGTCTTCCCACCTGTGTAAAAGTAACAGAGCAGGAAGGGAATAATACATCCTCTTGCAAGGGTGGTGGAGGCTGAATCCATAGTTTGGTAAAAGTACTCGGACACTACGGTACCTGCTCTGGGCCACTGGCTCATGGTTGGAGGTACTTCTCTTGCCTCTGTTACTGAAGCACCTCGCCATGGTTAATGTACCTTCACGACCCGCCCGGGAGGCAAGGCAGCGTCCTATTCCCATCGTACTGATGGGGAACGATGCACAGAGAGGCGAAGTGCCTCACCCACAGTCTCACACGTCTGCTGCAGAGCAGGGACTTGGACGCCACTCTCCTAAATCCCAGGCTAGCACCCGAACCACTGGACCATCCTTAGCCCCCATTCTCTCTTTCCAGATTCACCTCTCAGCTAGACAGGATCCAACCAGGGACGCGCCACCCTCTCAGACTCCTCTTCACCAATACGGGGAGAGCAGGATCCTGGGGACTCCCAGTCATCCAGCCACACCTCCCAGCCCTTGGGGTTATGGCCCCCAGGTTGAGAATCCCTGCGGAAGCCCTAAGAATGGGATAAAGATCCGTCCATTTCCCAGCAGACAGGTTTATGCTGCGTAGGAACCACCACAACTGGCCCCCTGGTTTGCAGTCTCAGCAAGAGGCTGAGGGCTCATGGAGAGTGCAACTGAGATGTCCTCCCCCGGCTGGCATGGAGCGCGTGGGTGGGGTGGCGGGGTGTGTGTGTATATGCACGCAGCTTGCCCTGCTGCTGCCCAGGCTGTACCTGCTCTCTGGCTAGACAGAGGCTGCCCATCTAGCACCTTTCTCCAGCAACACACCGACTGTAAATGCTTTTCATCCGAACCAGAGAAATCTCCCCGCTTCTCTGCGGGCAGGGAGCATCGGCCGTTGTGCAGCGTATGCCCGGCTCACAGACCGCAAGGGGGACTCGTGCTGCAAACCTACCTGTTCCCTGGAATTTACCCAGGGCCGGTGCTAGGATTGAGTGCCCTGGTGCTGTGCGCATGAATGGGGGATGTTGCTCTCTGCAGGCTAGCCCCGGGGCGCGGGGAGGCAGGATTTGCTCCACTACTGGGAACGAGCACCTTTAGCTCAAGCGGTAGAGGCCCTGGAATCCAGGTTTCCAGTGCCTTTGAGAGTGGTGCTTATGTAGCCTTCTGCCTGGGGCCTTAAGTAATCTGAAGCCACCTGGGCAGGGCTGGTGGCTAGTGGCCACTCCACTCCTCGCAGCCTGGCGGCAGAAGAGCTACAGGCCAGGCTGAGCGCCGCAGGAGGGAAGTGCCTTGCAGGGCTCAGCAGCGCCCTCCGTGTCTGACCACATGGTGGCATTGCTGGTGCCATGACCGCTGGAAGGATGGAGGCCATGATGCCAGGTGCCGGGGGGACTGAAGGAATAGAGCTTGCTCAGCCGATAGAGCGGCACACTAGAGAAGAGGGGAGATACTTGGTTGATTGAAAGAAAAGGGGGACTTGTGGCACCTTAGCGAGCACTCCTTTTCTTTTTGCGGATACAGACTAACACGGCTGCTACTCTGAAACTTGGTTGATTGAGAGGCCGCAGCTTCCCCTTGTCCTGGGCATTTCTGATCCAGTTTCTGACTCGCTCTCTTGTCTTTTAATGCAACATAATTCCAAAGAGGGGAAGAAACATTCAGCCAAGCTGGGTAAGGTGGTTAAAGTTGATTGTGAATTCTGTGAATTCCCCTGCTTTCAACATCTGATGCAGGGGCTGCTCCGTGCGCAGCTGAACCATAGCGGGGGGAGGCGGGAGGGCCAGAAAGAGCGGACGAGGAGGGGACCTTTCCAAGTGCAAAACTCCATTATCAATAGACACAATGGTGCAGAGAGGCAATTCTGATTGTAGGGTAGGGGAAAAAAGGGGCTGAGACCATTAATAGCCACATGATCTCTGGCCAGTAGCTGCAGGAATTGGTTACTTGTTCGGAGGAGCCATATGTTGTTTTGGTGATTATTCTTGGTCTAATATTATTTGGTCTGAACAAACCCTCTTCAGATTTATCAGCCTCGCTCTGAACTCCCAGTCCTGATCTGCTTGCAAAGCCTGCACAATTATTTGTTTGATTTAAAAGCAAAGACATGGGTATTTTATTTCCTTAAAAAAAAAAAAAAAACCTATGGCAAATCAAGTAGGGCCACTAGGCATGAGAACCGTGCGGGGGGGACTGAGGCCTGCCCTGTTATCGTAAATTCGGGAGTGCACATCCTGTGCTGGATGGCGAAAAGCTCTCGGTAAGGAAATAGATTTTAGCCTCAGATTTGATGGCGAGGTCTCTGAGCAGAAAAGAACTGGGCAGGCCAAAGAGCAGGGTGATCAGAGGCAACCCCAGTGTTCGAGAAGGTACAACACAGAGCCATTGTTCTTTCCTCCACGTTTCCTGTCCTCTCTCATCAAGCCCTGCTGGAAAGTGGCATATGCTAAGGGTATGTGTAGAGACTGCAGCTTGTGTAAGTGTACCCAAGCTACCTTTAATCTTAACCCAGTGTGGGTACCGGAGCAGTGAAGCCGCAGGGGAGAGGAGTTGTATACGCTGTATGGAAAGAGATGCCTCAGTAGCCATGTTTTATAGAAAGGGGCCCTCTCTCAGGAATGATGAAACCATAAAGGGCCTGCAGTGATGCATGGGGGACTTCTTACAACCTGCACGCTCCCTCTGAGCAACCGCCCCCATTTGATCATCAGCCTAGTTGCTCATCTTGCTGAAGCAAATGTGGGAGTGGAGAGAGCTGCAGGTATCTTCAGCTGCAGAGCTAGGAAGTGAGCTCTTGGTCCACCCTCCCTCTACCTTCTCGGCTTTCCAAGCACACACACTCCTGGGAGGCGACCCCGGCGTGTTGTGTCTGAGGAGTCCCGCTGGACCATGGCCTCATGCTTTCTGCCTCTCAAGGATGTAAATCTCGGTCTGAGCAGACAGCTGCTCCCCTAAAGATAGCCCGTCTCTAGCAGAAGGACAGTCCAGTGACAACCTGCAGCCAGCTCAGCGCTCTTAGCACGTCTGCACGGTTAGAGGCTCAGTGCTAAACCGAGCTGAGCTCACCGAGTACTGCCAACTTCCAAACCAGGCAGTCATTTCAGTAGTAGGTCTAGCCTCAGCAGGAGTCACCAGACGTGCAGGGGCTTGCTGCTCCGCTAGCATATAGACAGTCTTTCTGTGTACCAGTGGTGGAGGGGGGGCGGGTGTATGCTGGGGAGAGAGATGTTTGGCATGGAACGTCACCCTAGCTTGAGGGTAGTTCAGTCTATCTTCCGCCATGTGGCCATGTGTCTGGCATTACATGTCACTGACTCCGCCTGGGGGCAAGCACTAGGGACACAGAGAGAGCAGTGTCTCCAAGACTTTGGCTGTCAGTCAAACTGGGATTGGGGAATTCCAGGCTGGGATGGCTGGGGGGTGGGAGGAGGGGGCTGGTGTTGGGTTTTGGTGTGTCCAGTGTCCCTTGGATGCAAGTAGGATTAAGGCAGATAACTCCCAGCTCCTGGGAGTTAAGTTGCTATGTAACCACCCCTGAGCGTTATGGCAGAGTCCCACCCTTAGGCCTGGTCTACACTACATGGTCAGGTAGACATAAGCTGCCTTGCGTCGACCTAGCTGTGCAAGCGTTTTTGCTCAAATTTGGCTCTCAATGCTGATTTAGTACCCACCTCCCCGAGTGGTGTACAGTCACAGTCAACGTAGTTAGGCCAACCCAGTATAAGTGTAGATACTGTGTTTCTTATGTCGACTGTAACTGGCCTTCAGGAGCCATCCCACAATGCCCCACACAGACAGTACAATCAAGGCAAGTGCTCCTGGTGAGGACGCTGACGTCAGTTAGGTCGACATAATTTGTAGTGTAGACGTGGCTTTAGACCGAAGTGTCCTCCTTTTTTTGATGGCCTGGTTTGAGACTCATGGTGTCACTGTCCATTGACTTTCCAAGGAGGGAGAGTGGGGCTGTGATACTGGAGAGGGTTGGCCGTGGAGATGGGTGTGTGTGTGATGGGTTGGAGGAGGAGAGCGGGGTTGGGTGTGGGAGGGGTTGTCCTAAGAGTATTAGGGTGTGGAAGAGAGCAATTAGCTAATCAGACCGTGAACTTCAGAGTCTTACTAGAGGGATCACAGATAGGGAAGGCATCTGATGGATTTATTATGGCCCTGTCTATGAGCAGAGAGCCCTGCAATGGTGAATTTCATTTATAATTTGATTTTAGTGCAGTGTAGGGGCTGGTAGCCCTGCTTAGCGAGCTCACACTGTGGGCAGCCTTCCCTTTCGATGCCTCCTTTCTAGAGCACGCCTGACACCGTGCTGCCAATTCCTGACTTGCAAATACCTCTGCTCTCCCTGTCCTGGGCCTTCACAGGGCCTTGAGCAGGACAGCTCCTTGCTGAGCCGGAGCATCTGAGCCTCTCTTGAGCAGTGATGGAGCATCCACAGGTCGGTGATGGAGACAGGAAACCGCAGGGGATTTGGTTGAAACTAGCAAACCCATTTCACGTGGTTGACCTTCAGGAGACTCAAAACCAAGTCCCTGGAGAGTGTGTGCTTTGGAGTCTTAACCTTCCAAAACGCCACTCCACATACTTCTCCCGCTGGAGAGAGGATGAGAGAACAACCAACACTGGACAGATGTGTAGTCACGCTGCTTAATGCTCTACTGGAAGGTACTCAGATGAGTGCAGTATAAAAACCCATATAGGGCCAAATCCAGGGGCAAGACCTAAGGGGCTGGAAGGAGGAATAAACGACACCCCAGAAATGTCAGCCTGTCAGTGATAGAAGCGGAGGAGGCTAACAGTCTCATTCTGCCAGAGTTTTTAGATACTCCAGCTTCACCTACAGAAGAATTTTGGTGACCAGGGTCAGAGTCAGAACCGAGCTCTGAACTCGCAGCAGTTCCTCAGCTTTCTCACCCCTCTGGTCCGTGCAGCTGAATGGGTGTTCGTAGCACCGCGTAACGTTGCACTGGGCTCAGATTAGAGGTTAGCACCACAGACAGTTGTGTTCGTAACCTGGATTGGAAAAGCAGTTCACGCTTCGGGCAGCAGAGCCCGTCCAGCCAGGAGCCTAAAAGCACCCTGGCTCTTTCGTGGAACGCTGGAGCCCAGACATGGGTTTGCCTTGGAAGAGCTCAGGCTGGCCTATTTTAGCTTCATCACATGAAAGTGTCACCAGGCCAGTGAGGCAGGTCTCACTGCATTTCCAGCCTGTCTAGAAGACAGAGCTAAACCTCCAGAGACTTCCAGCCCAGAGAGCCCAGGAGCAGTTTGAATACTCAGGACTGATTCCAAGAGGCAGATGAACTTCTGGTTGCTTGAACAATCGGGAGCTCTGTAGTTTTGGAGGTTTTACCCATTGCCGTTGAACAGTTCAGCTCTGCTCCTGGGAATCAGGGTGGTTCAGTCCAATCTGGGTCTTAGCCCTTTGTGCATGGCGCAATGTCTCATTGCTGAGCGCATAGCTGCTCACACATGGAGGAGCGCTGCCTGCATCCAAGCTTTGTTCACTTCTGTGCCCCTCGCTGGCTTCACTTCACCTCCTTTCATTCTGAGCCTGGTGCCTATTACAGGCTTTGCTGACCCCACCCTGTGCTCCCCTTAGTTTATCTTTCAAGAGGCAGCGAGTGTGTGCCTGCAAATTAGAGCTATTTAGCAAAGTGGTTAGTAGGGATTAGAGATGATTATCACAGGGGAGGCTTGTCCCAAAGAAGAACACTGGATTTGTAAATCTGGCAGTGCCCTCCTGTCCCTGCTAAAAAGGGATTTAAGGAAAACAAACCTGAAAGTGAAAGAGCTAATCCCACTTTTAAAGGGGATTTCCTGCCTCCCTACACTGTTTGCATCATAATTCTCTTTCCTCCTAGAATATTAGCAGGCAGCAAAAGTGACAAGATCCTGGCCATTGAAAAATGATCGTCTCTGAAGGGCTGGCTCCTGAGTAGGGGTGTTTTGTTGGCTCCTTTCCCTCCACTGTAGGCTCCGGCATCCTAATCTGAACAGTTAGATAGTGCCGACCTGGGTCTTGCACAGGTTAGTTAAACCAGTATAACTCGGCCAGTACTTTTGTGGACGTAAACCAGTTTAGAAATGGCTCATGCAGGCGAGTGCTGTTTAATCTAAATCGGTTTAAGAGTGCCTGCAGCGGGGCTTTGCAGTTAACTAAATCGCTTTAATTAAACCAGGGCAAGTTTGCAAGTTGACAGCGCCCTAAGCTTCCCAGAGGTGTTCGCATAATTTTGCTGGGCACTGTCAAACAGCTGTTAAACAGCCCAGAGGGGCTGCATTGCAGTGGTAGTGGGTGAAGTTATTCATGTGTGTACTGCGTTCCCCCCAACATTTGAGACGAAAGGCACTAAATAAATGTCTCTGCACAGAAAAGGACCTGCCCCCCAAAACTCCAGATCCAGAGTGGTGCAAACTCGAGGGAAGTTCTAATTCTGCTCTGAACTTTTTGGCTTGTGCTTTTCTCTCTTGTTGTCCTGCTGTAGGGCTTTTTAAATCTGTCATTCATTGCACTTGACAAGCATTTCCTAGCCCTCACTACACCACTCTGAAGGTAGCTGTCTCCCCCATTTTACAGATGGGGAAACTGAGGCACAGAAAGGGGAAGTGACTTGCCCAAGGCCACCCGGCAAGCCTGTGGCAGAGACATGGAATACACCGCAGGTCTCTTTACTCAAAATCCTCTTCTGTAAACCCCCCATCTATTCTGACATCATTAATTCCGTCAGGTCTGGAAGTGCAGCCCCCTGAGCTTCCTCTTAGGGCCATGTTTGGTATTGTGTCCCTTTGTCTCAGTGGAGGTCAAGCTATAGTACCCCACCAAAGGCAGGGCTGAGTCATACTTCCAGGGATTGAAGTCCTGGACTACTGCATCTCTGTGGATAAACAAGGGACCTCATTGTCCAGGACGCTCAGTCCAATACCTCCATCCTAAGGGGACAAGAAATCTCGAGAGGTCATACCTTGCTTTAGTATAAAGACCGGGGCCCGTCCACCGAGAGTCTGATGACATCAGGAGATCTGGTTGGTTCTGGTCCCCTGCTAGCAGTCAGTGATAGCATATGGAGAACAGGTGATTGGGAACCTTCTCTTGTCCAATTTGATTGCAGACCTGTAATGGAAGGGCCGGAAGCAGACGCCAAATTAGCCAGATGAGCTTCCACCCCTCACCGCTGTCCCTGTTAAATTTATTTCAGTCACATTCCCTTTTATTGCCTTCAGTATGGTTCCATTCAGAATAACAAGCCCTGCACTACACAAACTGTTGTAATCCAGACTGGGTCTGGACTTGAGACATTAAAGATTCCAATAATGGGTTGAGGGGCCAGGACATGGCGGAGGTTGGACTAAGAGAGACCTTCAGCCTTGAGTTTCTCCATGCTGCAGGGGCTCTGGCCTGCAGGGCAGAGTTTGGACCTGCACACTGAGCTAGCAGAGGGAATTGGGCCAAGCGTTTCCGGCATACAGCAGAGGTTTGCCTGAGGAGCGCAGGGAGGTGTTCATATTTTGGAAATCTGTGACAGATGGCTTTGCTTTGCGTGCAGGATGCTCCAGCAACAGCTAAAGCCCTGGTGATATCACAGGAGTGCACTGCCGAGCTAGAGTATGCTGCTTCTCTAGAATCTGAGGATCTCAAAGTACTTTATAACCATGAATTAAGCTTTGCACCAGTTCAGAATCCTTTCTGTCTTACACATGGAGAAACTGAGGCATAGAAACGGGACATGTCTTCCCCCAAGGCCAGTGGCAGCAAGCCTGGGCAGAGATGGAAATAGAATCAAGGAATCCTGACTCCCAATCCCAGCCCAGGACTTCTCTTTGAACCCATGTTTCCCTAGGAGGCTGATGGGGCCCCAAAAGGTCTAAACGTAGCACAAATCCTTTGCTCTGAGTTGGGGGGAGACATTTTTCAAACCTTCAATTTATTTATTTGGAAGAACCTCTCCCCTCCGCCCATCTCCATAAGAAAGCTGCCGCGCTCCGGAAGAAAGCTGGCTTTGTTGTTCTTTCTGCAGTGCTAAGCAATGTGGGGTGTCAGTTTCCGCTCTTGCTCCTTTTTGAAGCCCGGCTTTCATCTCCGACACAGAATATTTATTTTTCCCTGTTTGGGAAAAAGCCTTCATCCCTCCCCACTCCCTTTTCTCATCCCTACCGCCCCCCAAAATTATTTATTTTGAATGGAAAGACCTAATGTCTGTACCCTTTCTTCTTTTCCTGGGAGAAGGACAGTTTCTGAATAAATTGCTACCAAGATGGGATATAAATCTCTCCTCTCCAGCATGCCTTTGCTCCCTTTCTCCTGCCCTGCTCTGTCTTCTCCATTACTTCTCCCAACCTCATTCCTCTACCCACTCTCCCTCCTGTCCCCATCCATCCCCATTGCTTTCTCTCCATCCACATCCTCCTTTTCCTTTTTCCTGCCCTCTCCCAAGCTTCGGCCTCTTCCTCCAGCCCCCCATTTTGGAGCTCTCTAGGCTGGGTGCATGAAAGGGCCCTAATTGGAACAGGCTGGCTCAGCTCCTGCTTCCTGTGTGGGAAGGAGAGGCAACGCTTGTGAAAACAGTTCAGAAGTGCAGACAAATTTTGCCTGATCCTGCCTAAATGAACAGGGGCTCAGCTGGGATTATTTGCCCAGGTGTTCCTGCCCACCTCCGGCACCCCAAGCAGGGCACCTAGGAAAGGCAAGGCTGTTCTGGGACAGGCTGGGGTGCCCTGGGTGCAAGGCTCAGACTGTGGCGAGATGCACTCTAACATGGACTCCTACGGGGGAGGGGATGGAGAGGATCCTTCCATTTTAGCCCCGACAGAAGTGTGTAGCCGCTGAGCTCCGTTGTTCAGGTTTGAAGGTCCAGGGTCCTTCCGTCTCCCTCTCTGGATCACCCCCGCCCCCCATATCCCACTGAGCTGGTGTGTTGCAGTATTGTGGAGTATAAGGCAAGGATCATTTCAAGCAACCTCCAAACAGCCTAGAGATGAAC
The DNA here is from genome assembly GCF_965152235.1 of Eretmochelys imbricata. Classification (NCBI taxonomy): domain Eukaryota; kingdom Metazoa; phylum Chordata; order Testudines; family Cheloniidae; genus Eretmochelys; species Eretmochelys imbricata. The sequence continues at coordinate 6,769,227 of NC_135593.1, read as the reverse complement.
TGAGTCCTTGTCTGAGTCCCCTCTAGAGAGGTGCAACAACAGACAGCAAGATGGTTTCTGGTGGCAGGAGATGAGGAGGAGAAGGCCTTTTCACTACCAGTGCTGGAGGTGCTCAAAGCATACATCTCCTGAAGTCTTAAGGACCAGCTCTGCTCCCTATCTTCCACTCAGAAACTTGTCGGAATGGGCACAAACATCCAGACCAGGATTTTCCCTGGTGCAGCTCATCCGATGGGAGAGAGGTCTAGGATTCCCCTGTGTCTGTCTCAGGAGTGAGCTTGTAAACTCTGCACCTGGCCAGCTAGTGGGCTTTGTCCTCTTAGAGCAGCCTTGTCCAGATTCCTTCCGCCCTGTTCCTCTGGGTGCATCTTGGCTTCTGGACACTTTAAGGAGGGAGGGAGGGGAAAAAAATTAAACAAATACACATTAAAAATAGCTCCAGCTGTCAGGTGCCAGGCTGAATTTGGGGAAGCGTTTACCAGATCAGTCATCTGGCAGGTCCCAGCTCTTGCTGCCAAATTACCAGCTGCCTTCGTTTGTTTTTCCTGCTCCCCTGCCATGGTCAAGGGCTCATTGGAAGCATGTGTGAGGCAGGTAAATCACTGGATTCCGGTGTGGAGGCCCCTTCTTACAGGTGCTTCCGTGCACATGTGCCCGCCTGCGACTCTACAGCTGCTATGAAAGTCCTTCCTTGGTGTCAGGCCATATCCATGGTCGAGGCAGGGTGTGCTCCATCCAGAGCCCTGGGAAACTCAGCTCTTCCAGGTCTCAAAGGAGCGCAGCTTTGCCTGTCCTCCACCTGAAGCTGTGGATGGGTCTGGGCCTATGTGAAGCCCACACCCAAGTGGCCTCAGCAGACACGTTGGAGAAACTTGCCTGAGTCTTGGGTTTAGGCCACCTGAACCTGTCCCTGCTTTCAGCGAGTTTTGGTGGCCCCCACCTCTCCTTAGCAAGATCCACCCTCACCCCCGCTCCCTGTCTGTGATCTACCTTCTGTTCCCCTTCCCCCATGAGGGGAACCAGCAAGGGGATGGACAGCTGAGCAACAGGGGTGTGGAGAGCTCTGGGGGCAAAGCCTCCATGACTCCCAGCTGGCTGGCAAGTGAAAGCAGGTAGCTGGAAAGTGAGTCTGCCCATAAGTGCAGAGAAGGGGTGTGGGAGGGGAGTTTGGCAAACCCGGCGGGGAGTGTGGCTTAGGGCTCACTGGAAAGAGGGGCGCAGGCCTTGGGGTGGTCCAAGGTGCCTCGGTTGAGTAGATTGCTCATTACCGCCCTACGGTCTGTCCTGGAGCAGAAGCCACACAGGGTGTCGGAGGTGCAGCTAGCCTGGGGCTGTGCACCCCCGTCCCCCAGAGCTGTGTGTCTTTGTCCTTCGAGGAGCGAGGTGCTAAGGTGGGCACTGGCGGGAATCCATCCTTTCCCTTCTGCCACGAGGCTGTTCCTCTTTGCCCTGCCTGGCTGGCCCTTTCTCTCCTCGCAGGGTGAGTTGGATGCCAGTCTCAATGCCCCGTCCATTTCCCTGTTCCTTTCTACGTCTCCCCCGCAGTCCTCTCAGCCACCGCCTGCTCCCACGTTCTCCAGTTCCCGCCTCGTGGCTCACACCTTCTGCGTTGTGGCAGCAGCCGCGACCCCCCCCCCCCTTCTGGGCTTCCCGGCCCTCCTGCCTTCCTCATGTCACCCCTTCACACCCCTTGAGGCAGGGACCGGCTTTGCTGTCAAAGCTGGAGGAACAGGGCCTCCGCGCCACTGAGTCAAGCCAAACAGCTTCTGCTGCGGGGCATCCTGGTGTCATGAGCTTGTAGCTGTCGGCCCCCTCTGTTTGGCGTCAGGCCCCAGAGGAGCAGGGGGCATTGCCCTGACCAAGGGAGCTCTCAGCCTCCTGCCTGATAACCAGGCCGCAGAATCCCAGTAATCTTGCTTGATTAGCCAGGGAGCACAAGGGGGCCTGGGAGCGGGGGCAGGAGGCATTTCTCTTTTACCTGAGCGAACAGTGCCCTGGTTCCTGACCTCTGTGTCCATCCATCATAGAGAGGACAGGAGGGGCAGGAGCAGGGATGGCCAGGTCAGCTAGCTCCGCTCTGACCCACCGGGCATCCATTTATGTGCAGGCTACTGTGTAAAGTAGCGGGGGCTGGACAAGGACACACTGGTGCTTTCGGTGGGAAAGAAAATGAGCTGCTCATGGGAGTTTTCCAGGGGCATTGACTCCGTGGTGTGGAAACTTGGGATAAAAATGACTTTGCTCTCCCCTACACAGCCTAAGTGTTATTTATTTTGCTTAAGCAACCAGATGCTAGTGCCTTGGCATTAGTTAGAGGCACTTGCTTTTTGAGGTCAAATTCCCTAAAGTTCGTAAGTTTTCAACCTCTCCCTTTAAAAAAAACAAAAACAAAAAAACAGTGAATAAAGAGTTTCTGAATGCAAAGCCAATTCAGGACAGCATGTGCTTGTAGCTGTGGGGTGAACTCTGGGACACCCTGACTCTTTGCTCGTTTGCTGTCTTAATCTCTCCAGCCCTGCTTTTGTAAAAGGTATTTAGATGCCTAATGCCCATTGGTTTCAGCGGGCATCAGGCACCTGAAAATTCAGACCCTCTGTCTTTTTGTATGTACAGCACCTAGCACAATGGGGTCCTGGTGCATGACTGGGGTTCCTAGTGCTACTGTAATACACCTAATAAACAATGTACAGTGCCCAGCGGTCCCTGGTTGGGTCTCTTAGGTGCTACCACCATACAAATGATTGGTAATAATAAAAGCTGTCTCTGGATTTTGATGGGGCCCATGTAACTGATGCTGCTGCTAGAGCTGTTTGTCCCAGGATCTCCAGTCAGGGCAAGGTTTTCCGGCGCCTGGTGGTTTAGGGAGCCCATCCGGAGATGCCTGAAAGAGACTGGATTGGCGGAAGGCGTGGACTTGGCCCTTTCTGAAATTCAGGCCCATATAGAGAGCCTGAAGCTGGGCCCCCTTGTCACTTGTCACTCTGGAAAACCTTGGCCTCATGAATCAGTCCTCATAACCACCCATGGGAGGTGCTTAAACATTACCTATCCCCTTTTCCGACATGGGGCAGCTAAGCCACAGAAGAAAATAGTCTGATTTTCAGAGCAACAACTCCCCTTGGCCGTTGGAAATCAGGTCATATGACCTTGTCTGTCATGACGCTGATCCTGCACCTTAGACGCCCAGGAGAGTTCAGTCATTGATTTCAGCAGGAGCAGGATGAAGCGTATTTCACCAGCAGTACAACTCCAGCCGTGGTAGCTACAGTAGAAGCTGTCGTGTGGACATGGTGGTAAAATCTCCTGGGCCCTGTCGGCCTGACAGCTTCCACTTTTGTTAAATATTTTTCGTGCAGTTGTAACGCCGACAGACCCCGGTCGTCAGCGGGAAGGATTGAACCCTGCTACCTCTGGAGCTTATTGCATGAGCCTCTAGTGCATGAGCTAAAAGCCAACTGGCTGTTAGTGCAGGCTGTAGAGCAGACTCATTTGATCTCTCTAAGTGGTCTCAGTGCCACTAGATGGGACAGAACACCACACCCAAGGGGTGTGTGGGTTACCCAATAGTGCCCGGAGGGCCCCATACAGGATCAGGACCCTCAGCTAGGTGCTGTACAAACATATCAAACACATTGTTCCAGTGTGCCCAAATTCCTGACGTGCTTGTCAAGCTGGCTCGTATAAATGAGCTAGTTTCTTACAGGCATCGCAGTGGAGCTGGGTCTTAAGGAATGAGGGGTGGCCCATTATTCGTAGCACCCGGGCAGAACAACACACGTTATCCCAGCTCAGACAAGACCTTAGTAACTGGTATGAAGCCCTGTAGTGAGTCAGTGCTGGGATTAGAACGCCTAATCTCCTGACCGGCATGCAGACCACTACTCTAGTCTGTTTTCTGGTGCTTTTAAATGACGCTGCGAATTCCAAGAGACGCTTAGGAGAAACACTAGTTTGGCCTGGTTTAATACCCCCTGTCCCTAGAGAAACCCTTTCCAAGCCCTTGTTGTGGGTGTGGGTGTATGTGTTGAGGACAGGGGAAGTACACAGAGGAGCATGTGATATTTGGCTCAGGTTCGGTCTTGGAAACCAAGTGTAAGGTGGCAGCGGAAATTGAACCATCAGATTTTAGCCTTGTCCGTCCTTGGTATAAACGTTCTTCTTGGCGCTGACCTCTGGGCTCCTGCTCCAAACCCACAGCACCTGTGACACTGGGCTGAGGTCTATGGGAGACAGAACGCTGGGGCCTGGTTTTTCTCTTCTATACCCTGGTGTAAATCAGGAGTAACTGCACTGAATTCAGGGGGACTCCGTCCGTACCTGTGAGAGGAAAATCAATTCCACTCTGCACTTTGGGGAAATATAGGCTGGTTTAAAGGGGCAAAAAGGAAGATGATGGGTCTAATTTAAGTATCTCAAAACCAAGGTTGTCAGAGCTGAGATAGAGAGGGGTTCCTTCTCCAGAAAAGCCTCCAACTCAGCTGTCTGGGACTAGCCCACAAATGGATGTCTCAGCCCTGCCAAGGCTTATGCACGTGTGTAACTTCACCCGGCACCATTCCCATTGCACTCAGGCCTGTGTGTATTTTGGAGGATCGGGGCCCCAATGTATGAAGTTCTAAAGAGAATTCGTTTCACTCATAGCTACAGATCAAATAGGAAAAAATACAATAGAACACGTCAGAACACACTTTGAGTCTAATGTACGCTCTCCAACGAAGAAACTAGTGCCGCATATTTGAAAGAGCAAATTTGGAAATTTAAGGTTTTGTACTTGTTTCAATGGTCTAGTTTCATACCCCCCCCAAAAAAAAAAAATCCCCAAGAAACATTGCAAATTTCTGTTTTTCTTCCTTTAGCTTGAAAATGGGCCCACTTTTCCCTCAAATTTACTAAACTTCCTTTGTGCAAAATGTTCATAGGGAATTCCTAAATTCTTGACATTTGAATAGGGGGCTGGGGACCCCACATATAAACAACTTTGCAGATGCTAATTTGCCTGTAATAAAATGGTGACAATATTTACAAACAGTTTCACAATTTTGCACATCTAAACGTCCCTTCCTCCTCCCGGTACGTTGCCTAAAGAGTTCTGCTTTGCACATGTTTACGTGGTTGACTCAGTGGGAAACAAGGCTAGAGAAGTTTTCTTAGGTTAATCCTGAATCATCCTCCCATACAGAGAGAGCGAGCAATGAGCTGCAGTGTAACCAGCCTGCTAAGGGCAGGGGACAATGTATGCCTGTGTGGTCCCTGTAACCACAGAGTACAGAAAGCGAAGCCTTAAAAAGCAACTTGATGAAGCAGGGAAAGGCGCATTGATCCATTTTCACTCAGCATGATCTCAAAGCAGAAGATGGATAGTAGAGCTTTCTAGGGTTTCTGCTCATTCCTTCAAGCCTTCTCTAATAAACCCAGTAAATAACTGAATGCAGCATTTGAATCTGTTGTTTTCTAAGGTCCTGATTCTCCTATCATAGCAAAATAACTCCTTGATTTACACAATGGCATGAGGGAGCGGAGAATCAGGTCATGAATTTTGAATGGAGTGTGTGAGGGGGAGGGGATAGTTTAAAAGCTATCTAAGCATGGAATTCTGTAATTTGTAATAGATGAGTGGCAGGGTGACTGGTTAGAGTGACTCATGGGGAAGGGAGTTAAAAAGCAAGAGCCAGTTTTGATTTAGCCTCTCTGGCTCCTCTGTTAGAGCCAGCTGCACATCATGCCCATGGTGACAAAAGGCAGAAGGGGCAAGGGTGGAGACAGTGAAACGATTTGGTTTGGTTTGTGATGGGACAGTGTTTAGACCAAGCTGTGTGACAGAATCCAAGAAAGGAATGTGGATTTTGCATCCTCGCTCTGAACAGCCCAGCTGAATATATGGGTCATGGGCAGATCTAGTTGCTATGCAGGACTGTGGGCTCAAAGGTGGCTCTTCAGTGCTCAAGCTGCAATAGGATCTGTTCACATGGACCCCTGTGGAGTTCAAAGGGCTTCCCCAGAAGCACAGGGTGTCTGCACTTGAGGATCCCATTGAAGTAGCAGCCCTTTAAATAGTGCCTGTAAAAAAACAAAACAAATGCCGGCGCCCATCTCCATGTGCAAATCCTCCTGCATGTGCAAATACTGTAGCAAGTCACTTAGACGTTGATTGATTTGTGCACTCAGAGATGGGGATTTGAGCATGCAGATATAGCGGGCGCAGTTTTATGGTAATGCAGCCCCTTGATATATTTCTGTGGACATGCTTCTATTTTTAGTATTTAAGTCTCAGTCAAAGATGGGTGGTTGGCAGGCTGGGATGGTCATGGAGTATTCAGAGCCTTTCACTGTGTAGGTCACCAGTTGAAATCCAGCCCAACTCTTTGAGGACTGGAGGTTGTTACTGCCTGATGACTGGCCTATGTGAAATGAGTTTCCAGCCTTTACACAAGTTCTTAGTGTCTGTATTCCAAAAACACCCACCACCACAACTGGCTCTCATTGGGCAGTCTCTGCAGAGGGACCAGAGACTAAATTAACCACGAGGGCTGAGCTCCCCTATCTGCCCTTGAAAGGGTCCCTGCAGGCCAGGAATGGAGCAGGAAGCTTGCTTGGCTGATGCTGGGCTGCATCTACTCCGTGGATGAACAGGGGACTTCAGGTCTGCAGAGCCATCTAGACCTTTTGCTAGCCTGGTTCAACACAGCACTTAGCGCTTATCTCTCATGGAAGTCAGGGGGACTTCAGCACATGCTGAAAGTGAAGTGCGTTGCTGACCTGGGGCCTAAATTCTCACACACGTTTTGAAAGGGTAATAAGGCCTGTGGCTACAGGACAGAGGTACAACTGCAGCTTCACTGCTGTCAGGTCTCTTAGTGTAGCTGCTCTAACCCGATGGGAGAGAGCTCTCGCTCATCAACTTAATTAATCCACCTCCAACAGGCGGCGGTAGCTATGTTGGTGGGAGAAGCTCTCCTGCCAATATAGCGCTGTCCACACTGGTGCTTAGGTGGGTGTAACTTGTGTCGCTTGGGGGGAAGGTTTATTCACACCCGTGAGCGACACAAGTTCTACCGACATAAGTGGTAGTGTAGACATGGCCGCAATAGAGTTGGCTGGGATTTCAACGAGAGCTACAATTTTTATTTTTTGGCAACCAGAGCCAGACAGTCATTAAAAAAAATAATCAGTTTTTTGGACACAAATGGAATTTTTTTGCCAGGAAAATTTCCCTTTTATTGAAAATCTTTTTGTCGTTCAAACAGAAACGTTTAGGTGAACTCCCAGATCTCCCGCTGACCTTAAGCCATTCATGTCATCACTCTGTACCTCAGTTTCCCCATTTGTAAAATCTACCTCACCTGCCTCCATAAAGTGCTTTGAGACCTACAGTGCTACAGCAGGGTTAAGGGCTTGGTGATGATTTATTTTACAATGACTTCCTTCTCCGGTCACATTATATTTCAGGAGTGTGTTTGAAAAATGAGCACTTCAAGGGTCAGATCTCTAATTGGGAGGACAGGGATTTTTTTAACAAACTTACATTATTGCAGCTTCCCTGAAAAACGAAGTGGTTCCTGCCATATAAACACTTCTCACCAGGATTTACTCCAAGATCCAAATTTCTGGGCTGACATCATTGGCTCTGGTAGGGGTGGCCATGCATTGCTCAGTGACTGACTCAGCAATTGCTTCACTGTATGGATTGTGCGTTATGTAACTCTGTGTTAATCTGGGATTTTCCAGCTCTTTGTTCGCCTCCTTCCTTGAATGGCTTTTCTGCTGGGTTTTCGTCACGCTGCGTCTTGTTACAAAAGGACTTTTTCCAGGATTCCCTTTGCTTCCACCTCCTCCTTTCTCTCTTTTTCCCTAGGATCTGTGGCTGGGAATCAAGCGCTGGGCATGGGGCAAACCAACTCAGGGGAAGTAATACTCCCTCCTCACACACACACCCTCTTTAGCTTTCACCTAATCAAAACCTTTTGGGGCACTTTGAAGAGTATTTTCCCCTTTTTCATGCTACCGGGTTCCACAGGGGACTTGTGAGGCTTAACTGATTGATGTCCGTGAAGCGCTTTGGTTGTAGGGCAGCCAGCCGCTCATTCTGTGATGGCTCAATCCTGGCCAGCCCTTAGACCTTGTGGAGTGATGTTATACCACGTAAACCCTGTAAATCAGAGAGCCGGAGAGGGCATGTCTGTGTCTATCAACCTAGAGATTCCCTTTTGCATCTGTGCCAATGGAATTCTATCTCGGCTACACCACGTCAGAACATTACAGTACTACGTAAATGCCCCAGTCCAGCAAAGCACTGAAGCTTTTAAGGATGTCTCTTTTAAGGATCTGAATAATCTGGTTGTAATCAATAGGACTATTCATGTGGGAAACCTACAGTTTCTGCTGACTTCAATGGGAGGCGCTGGTGCTCAGCATCTTTCAGGATCAGGCCCTAAAGGCATTTCCCAAAGCTGAGTGAAGTCAATGGGAAACTTTGGCATTGATTTCAATGGGCTTTGGAGCAAGACCCTAAGAGGTCTTCTAAAAATCATGTGTAGTAAACAATTTAAAGATATAATTATAGTGTAGATAATAGATTTGTGGTTTTCTGTTTAAAAAACGCTAAGGTCTGACTTTCCCCATCTTAATAATAATAAACCTAGCTCTTGCATAGTGCTTTTCATCAGGAGATCTCAAAGCACGTTGCAAAGGAAGTCTGTACCATTACGTGCTTTTGCACTGGTATAACTCCATTGACATCAGTGAAGGAGTTACTCCTGTTTTACAGCAGATAACTGAAAAGAGAATCAGGCCCATTGTTTTTAACCCAGCAGTGTCCTCACCCAAGAACATCCTTGAACCATGGCATGACCCCAGGTTAAAACTACCACTTCCAACCTGTGCTGCATTGAAGTGATATGTTGTCACATGATATCCTGCTGGGGAGTTTGTGGGTGAAGTTATAAGGCAGCTGGGAGGAGGTTTAAATTCACGTTGCTTGGCTCACTTATTTTTCTGATTCAGTTCTGGATGTATAATTCCTGTGGCTCCAAACTCCGTAATCCTCTCCCTTAGTGGGGCATGAGATTCGGTGAGTTGTTTATTTGTCTCTTCCTCTGCTTCTTTCAGATATGGAATGCGCAGATGTGCCTTTGCTAACCCCGAGCAGTAAAGAAATGATGTCCCAGGCGCTGAAGGCCACCTTCAGTGGCTTCACGAAAGAGCAACAGCGGCTGGGAATCCCCAAAGGTACGGCACAGTAGTGCCCAATAGGCAGAGCTCTGTGCAACAGGCAAAACCGTGATAAACCAGAGGCATTTCTTCATCTGAAATATCCTCTTCTCCAAACCTCTTGCTCCTTTCCATTCCATCTCTCTTGCCATCACCTTGATCCCTGGCTTCTCTCGCTGGAGGATATCACACAAGTGATATCTTCCTCCATTGCTTGATGGATTGATCTGTGTGATCTCTGTCCATCCCATTCAGAAGTTGAGACAATCTTTGCTCTCATCTACCCCAGTGAGCAATATTGCTTTAATTGAGTTCCCTCTCGAGGCAGCACAGGGACCCTCTATCCAATGGGTCATAAATATTGTGCCATGGGAGAGTTTCAGCTCTGTTAATTTTTACTATGGGCAGAAGTGTCAGGTGTCTTTTGGCATGACCTGCAAGGTGCTTGTGGTTTGAATGAAAAAAGAAAAGACACTGGAAGACTGATGCCCTTAGGGAGAACATGGGCTGTTATAAACTTTGTCTCAAGCCAGGGTTAGGAGCACAGAAAGACGCTGCAGTGACAGACTAAAGTAACACTCAGCCCTATAGGATGAAGCTAAACTGATGATGTTCTCCACCATTGTACATTATACTTATGTCAACCCAAAGGTGGGATCTGTGGGGCACGGCACCTGTCTGCATAGTTGTAGGGATTGCTGATATTTTGGTCCCCACTGAAGTGGTATGTCTGTAACACATGATGATTAAACAGCTGCTGTGTTCCACACTAGAAGCAGCTGCATTTCAGGGGGCGGGTGAAGTGACCACTGTAGATCCCTGACCATTAACTTCCTGAGAAGTCTTATTAACGGCTCTCTCCCGTGACCCCTTGGTGCAGACCCCCAGCAGTGGACGGAGACTCATGTACGGGACTGGGTGATGTGGGCTGTGAATGAATTCAGTCTGAAGGATGTGGATTTCCAGAAGTTCTGCATGAACGGGGCTGCCCTCTGCGCTCTGGGCAAGGACTGCTTCCTCGAGCTAGCGCCTGACTTCGTGGGAGATATTCTCTGGGAACATCTGGAGATCCTACAGAAAGGTAATTGAGTGGGTCACCACATGGGCTACACCAAGGGGCCTTGGATGCATGTATTAGAGGCAAACTGAATCTCAGGCCCTCCAAGAGCCCAGCTTAAGGTCTGACTACAGTAGGATTCAGTAATTTACCAACCCCTGGCACAGTGATGCCTCCAGACTTTTCAGCTAAACAGAATCTAGAGAGGACGTATGTGGATGGGAGACCTCTAAGGAAGATACAGGTGTGGCCGGAAGTGGTGTTTGTGGCTCTATGCAGCTAGGGTTGCCAGGTCAGGTTGACGAGCCTGGGGCTATGGCGGGCTCCCTGCCTGCTCTACCTCTGCATGGCTCCCGGAAGTGGCCGCCAGGTCCTTGCGGCCCCTAGGCGGATGGCCTGCCAGGGAGGCTCCCCGCGCTGCCCCTGCCTTGAGTACCAACTCCGCAGCTCCCATTGGCTGGGAACTGCGACCAATGGGAGCTGCGGGGACAGTGCCTACGGGCATGAGGGCAGCACACGGAGCCTCCCTGGATGCCCATGCGCCTAGGGGCTGCAGGGACCTGACGGCCACTTCCTGGGAGCCGCGGTAAGCGCCGCTGGGACCCTGCACCCCAACCCCCTGCCCCAGCCTGGCGTCCCCTCCCACACCCAAACTTCCTCCCAGAGCTTGCAACCCCCCAACACCCTGCCCCAGCCCTGAGTCCCCTCCTGCACCCGAAACCCCTCATCCCCAGCCCCACCCCGGAGCTCGCACCTCCAGCCTGAGCCCTCCCCCGGACCCCAGCTCCCAGCCTGGATCCCCCTCCTTCACTCCAAACCCCTCACCCCTGGCTCCACTCCAGAACCCACCCCCCCACAGGTAGAGTCCTCAAACCCCTGCCCCCCAACCCTCTGCCCCAGCCCGGAGCCCTCTCCTGCACCCTGAACCCCTCATTTCTGGCCCCACTCCGAGCCCACAACCCCAGCCCAGAGCCCATATCCCCCTGGTACCCCAACTCCCTGCCCCAGCCTGGAGCCCTCTCTCGCACCCTGAACCCCTCATTTCTGGCCCCACCCAGAACCCACACCCCCAGCCCAGAGCCTATATCCCCCTGGCACCCCAACTCCCTTCTCCAGCCCGGCGCCCTCTTCGCACCCTGAACCCCTCATTTCTGGCCCCACCCGGAGCGCACACCCACAGCCCAGAGCCCATATCCCCCTGGAACCCCAACTCCCTGCCCCAGCCTGGAGCCCTCTCACACACCCCAAACCCTTCATCCCCAGCCCCACCCCAGAGCCCGCACCCCCAGCTGGAGCTCTCACCCCACTCCCGCACCCCAGCCCGGTGAAAGTGAGTGAGAGTGGGGGAGAGTGAGCAATGGAGGGAGGGGGGATGGAGCGAGCGGGGGTGGGGCCTCGGAGAAGGGGTGGGGCCTTGGGAAGGGGCGGGGCCGGGGTGTTCGGTTTTGTGCGATTAGAAAGTTGGCTACCCTATGCAGCTGATGTCCTTTTCTCTGAGGGTCTGTCTACCTTTCATTGGGGGGAGGGGAAGGGGGTGATTCTCAGCTTGTATGCACATCCCCAGGCTAGCTCAGCTTGACTGAGTGCCTAAAAATAGGAGCGTGTCCATGGCAGCACGGGCGGGGCTCACGTTAGTCACCCTAAGTACAATCCTGCTGGACCCCTGGTACATGCTCAGATGGGTAGCCTGCGCCATGGCCCGTGCCGCTGTGGATGCATGGCTGTTTTTAGGCTCTAGCTTGGGTACACCTGTGCATGCTGGGAATCACAGCGCCCTGCTCAAATGTAGACATACCCGAGTCAGCACTGGCTGCTGCTGGAGATGTCGTTCCGATAAAACATAAAGCAGAGGGTCCTGGCCAGTTGTGGTCAGTGAAGAGCTCCTGGCACTCTTTGAAAGAGGAAGGGTGTTAACGCCAGCTTCTTGGCTGAATTCCAGGGCAAGGCAGGGACATTCTGCATTCCTAGAAATGAAAGTGTTTTTTTTTCCAAGGCATTCACCCTTGGCCTAACTGGTTCCATTGGGAATTTTAATCATTGACTTCAATGGGAGCAGCTAGGCCAATACTTTTAAATCACACCCAAACTTTCCAGTCGCAACTGGAAACTATTTTTCTTTGTTCCTTGGGTGTGGTTAAACAGCAGCTGTGTTCCACACCAGAGGTGGCTGCATTTCAGAGGGGGTGGGTGAAGTGATCTCTGTCTGATCCGATATCTTGGAGTGACAGAGCTACCTAAGTGGCTGATGAGGAGCCTGGGCTGTGTAATTGAGACACGAATAGTGGCAACAGACACATCCAGTTCAGCGAAGTACTAAAGCACATGCTTGACTTTAAACATCTGCTGTAATCTCATTAATTTCCCCGAGATTTATGGCCCACTGAAGTCAATAGAATAGGCTTTGGATCTGGCATGTGCTGAATTGCTTTGCTGAATGGGGGCTAAAGGTCTGGAGCAAGTGAGGAAGACGGTGGGTTTTAGGACCCCCTGAAGATACTGTTCCTTCACTGAGAATTTAAAGGAGCAGCTGCTCTAGTTTGAATCAGTGGCGATCTTGAGACTACCTTGCTGCATTCTCCCTACTGGGCTACTAAGGAATTACTAACACACGGTGAAGGGCCCAGAAAACTCAGGGGCACTGAGCAAATTAAAACACTCTGTAGCCCACTCTCGACCCGGTGATACAGCATCTAGTTCTTCCTAGGGCTGTTCCATAGCCCAAGCTTCCATTGCATTACGTATCCATATCCACGGCACCCACCGCCTGCCCTTGCCAGTAATCCAACTTGGGTGGCTCGGAGAGGAGGGGGATTTTGTGCCGTCCAAGAAACGCATTGTCAAATGGAGGTTAATTACTGATTGCTAATTTTACTGTCACCAGTGGTTTGAGAAGGTAAACATGGGTGTGCATGGGAGCTGCAGAAGCCTGTGTTTTTCTGCTCCTTGTTTGGCTCTAGCGTCTTTTCAGTTCTTTTCTTTTTCCGTTCGTTTTTATTGAGCGCTTGGTAAAGTCACCCACGGTAGCGGGATGGTCTTGTGGTTAAGGCACTCCGTTGGTACTCAGGAGGTGTGGTTTCAATTCCCAGCTCTTCTACCAACTCCCTGGGGCAAGTCACTTGGGCTGAGATCCTAAAAGGTATTTAAGTGTTGAACTCCCACTGATTTCCCTTTGAGCATCTGGGCCGAAGTGACATGCCCAACGAGTCTATCCCAGAGCTGGGAATTGATTCAGTGGGAGCTAGGTGCCTAAATACCTTTGAGGATATGGTGTTCTTTGCCTCAGTTTCCCCAGCTGTGAAATATGGAGAATGCTTTCCTACCTCACAGGGGGCGTTGTGAGGTTAAATCTATTACATATGTAGGGGCTCAGACTCTGCGGTAATGAAGGTCATGTAATTACCTAGGTAGATAGATGTCCTTAGAAGAAAACTAAAAGTCTTTTTACAGGCTAGGTCCTGGATTCAGCACTGGCTGTTTCTCCTGCAAGAGTGTGAGGACAAGAATAAAGTTGCAGTTCTGTCCATCTTATCCTCCGGATGAGGAACTGGGACTCAGGATGCCTGCGTTCTATTTCCAGCTGTTCTCCACACATGCTGTGTCACCTTGTGCAAATCATGCAGAGCCTCCGTGCCTCAGTTTCCCTGTCTGTAAAACACAGTTATCTGCATGCCTCTCAGAGGCCCAGGGAAATGTTTGTAAATCACTTTGTGATCCTTGGCTGAAAAGTATTTATGAATAATAAAAAGGGCAGAAACCTTGTGACTTCCAAACTAGGAAGACAGGGCCCGATCCTGCTCCTAATACAGTCAATGGGAAGGCTCCTTATTATTCACATAATAATGCCACCCAAAAGCTCTGCTCCAAATCAGGGCTCCATTGCGCTAGGTGCTGTACAAACACAGAGTCTCTGCTAGGTTTTAAAGTCTAATTGGACAAGACAGATTTTTCTATTCATGTTTTACAGATGGGAAACTGAGGCACAGAGCGATGGAGCAAATTACCCATTGTGCATTGGCTGAGCTGGGAATTGAGCAAACATTTCTTGAATCTTAATCTAGTGTCTTAATCATGAGCCCTTCGTTCCCAAGAGTAGCTGGTCATTCTCATCAGCGGGAGCGGGACCAGGGCCTTGTCTGTTAGACCCAAAGCATGTAGCTTCACCTTCACTAAACCATCCAGAAGCATTAGGTCACATGAGGACACATGGCAACCTCCCGGTCCCTCTTATTAAGATGCCTCTCCTGTTAGCTCTTTCAGAGCGAGTGACTCACCTACCACAGGCTGCACAAGGTATAAAAATGACAGCAGCTGGGCGACTTTTCCTTCATGAATTTGGGTGTTTGCAGTCGTATTTTTCCAGATTTCTTCCTAAAATAACTCCCATTTACCAGCAGCCATCAGTGCCCTCTGCATGACTGTAAACCTAGCTGAAAGTTGCCCTTTTTAACCTAGTCCCACCCTTTCCCTGTGGTCACCCACCCTGCCGCTTGGCAGACTCCGTGGGGAGGGGAAAAGTGCACTCGGGATTAGGTCTCTCTCCACAAAACCTTCCTTTGTTTAAGAATATTTTCCACCCTGCAATCCCAGGCGAGGAGGCCAAAATTAGCCTCCTTCGAGTGAACGTGCATTATCTTTGGTTAGTTTTTCTCCAGCCTCAGCAGAAATAAACACAGGCAGAGCAATTCGTGCTTTTATTTTTGTTGCCCTTTGTAATGTCACATTACCCTGTTTCTGTCCATGCGCTGTGCGCTCTGCAGCTGCTCCTGCAATGAATGAGGTGGGAACGACAAGAGCCAGAGCAGACACTGTGCAGCTTCCAAACTGGGAAGACAAAATTGGCTTCCGCATGGGAAAGCACTGATGTGATGGATGGAAAGGGGTGAACTGAGATGTGTACTGAGTGTACAGTTATTATTATTAATTCATTTCCAAGATCAGGCCCCACTGTGCTAGGCACTGTACATACAGCAGAACCTCCGAGTTCTGAACACCCCAGGAATGGAGGTTGTTCTTAACTCTGAACCGTTTGTAACTCTGAACAAAAGGTTATGGTGGTTCTTCGAAAAGTTTACAACTGGACATTGACTTAATACAGCTTGGAAACTTTACTATGCAGAAGAAAAACATTGCTTTCCCTTCATTGTTTTAGGAGTTTACCTTTAACACAGTTCTGTACTGTATTTGCTTTTTTTTTTTTTTTTTGGTCTTTCATTTTGTCTCTCCTGCTGCCCGATTGCATACATCTGTTTCCAAATGAGGTGTGTGGTTGACCGGTCAGTTCGTGACTCTGGTGTTCGTGACTCTGAGGTGCTACCTTACACACACCGTAGAGTATTAAGTCGGAGTAAGTTGGTAGCTCTGCAGCAATGCCTCATGAGTGTAGGAACAGCGTCTCCAGTGCCTTGCACCTTTTCCTTTGCACATGAGCAGGGTAGGAGCAGCAGAGGGGTGTATGGCCAACACACAGATGTGTTTTGGGCATACACAAGCAGCTAAAGCTGGTTGAAAAATGGGGAAATTTTTCTGAAACAATGTGTCCCTGTTTTTCATTTAAAAAAAAAAACAGGTTAAACAATGAAAAGGAGCCAAAATTAATGGAAACAAAACAATTAAAGTATAATAATCTATATAGCGAGATGACATGATTGTTGCTCTGAAGCTTAGAATGTTGAACCAGCGTAAAGCCTGGCTGAGAGCTCTTTTTTGTTCCAAATATCACCAGGTTCAGTCATCAGCTCTTTTACACTTGATCCATATCACCTGTAAAGCACCACGGGATTTCAACAAGTAATTAATAGTATTTCAGTAGTGCCTAGAGCTTCCAGCTGAGATGGAACCCTATTCAGTATTCTCAAAAATCACGGCTAGGTTTTTCCAAAGAATCTAAGGGAGTTAGGCACCCAGTTCAATGGGATTTGGACACCTAACTTGCTTCTGATCCTTTGAAAATCCCAGGTTAAATGGAAGCTGAATACTTTTGGAAATTCTGACCTCCATGTATAACTGAGAGTTTCAGCACAGGTGAGATTCCTGTGAGCTTGTTTCTTTAACTCCCCTTTCTTCTTTTAGATGAGATAAAGCCATACTCAGCTAACGGAGTGAACCCTGCGTACCCAGAATCCCGCTATACATCGGACTACTTCATTAGTAAGTCTGAGCCCCTTTTTCCCAAAGCTGCTCCTCTTTTCCTCCAAATAGTCCAGCGTATTAACGTGATTGCATCTGGCTTACAGTGGGCTGGCCAATAGCCTATTTAAAATAGCTGGAAGTGGTTAGAAAAGTGACAGTTGTTCTAGGGTTATCTCTTTTCTCAGTCTTCTGAGCCCAAACTGATTTGTGTGCTGACAAATTGCTGCCCCAGTCGTGGCAGAATGTGCAGCTTTCATGGTATGATTATCCCTCTTCTGTCTTGTGTCCTTTGATCATCAGAAAGATATCTAATGTGGGGGATCATCATTAGGCTTCAGAGTTAACATTCACTGAGACTGAGCAGGAGAAGTGCACACTTTCGAGCTGTTGCATCAGACGTTCTGTGGTCTCAGACAGACGTCACTTCATCAGTCTAAAACTTAAGCCTACATTTTTAGAAGTGGTCTCTGCTTTTTGTTGCCTGGATTCTGGGCAATCAACCTGAGACCCTTAGGACCTGACTTTCAGAGCATCTGCCCCTCCCACTGATTTTGAGTAACATTGTGAGTTCTCAGCATTTCTGAAAAAAAGGCCCACTGTGTCTCAAATCAGGTACATCAAAATCCAGGCATTTTTGAAAATTTGGGCCTTAATATCATTTAAATGAGAGTTTAGATTCTGGAGCTCCAGATGGCAGCCATCCAGGGAAAGTGCTGGGTCCCTAATCTGGCATGATCCAACCCCAGTGCCAGCGCTTCAGAGCCCATACAGCAGGGAAAGATTCCATTGTGCTTCGTGCACCATTGACAGAATCATCCGCTAAATTTGGATTCCAGACTCTCTCCGGTCAGTGGGAAGGGTTGGAGCAGAAAGGAACTCGCTTGGCTTTGATGCCAGGTGAAGCATGCTAGGCCAGCAGTGAGGGGAATCTTGTTTTTGATATGTAAACAGCAGATTTCATCTGAAAGTGGTTGAAGGAGAATAAGTGTAGAGCAGGGAGATGTCATTCTACAGGGGGGATTCTCCTGGCTGCCACTGCTTTTTAGGGAGGAAGAAAGTGCTAATCCTACTCCAGCATGCTACATAGAGCAGCAGTGCAACCCTTGCGTAAGTCCCACTACTTCTGATTATCCTAACATGCTGTTTACTCTGAAACCTAATGACAACACATATTCTCGTCTCGTGATTGTGAAGGTGAGCAACCTCCATGTCTGCCATGTCAATTGACATCCAGCTCCATTGTGATGTCAAGGACCCTCCTATGCCTTTTCATACTCCATTTCCTGGGAAAACTGCTAGGAGCCTCCCTCTCATGGTTTATCCAACCCTTCCTCCCATAACAGCTCTGAGGTTGCTCCTATTTGCTTATGGCCCAATCTGGTGCCCACTGAAATCAACGGAAGTTCTTCTTATTTGTTACTATTTATTATTTGTACTGTGGTCTGAAATCAGGGTGCCTTTGTGCTAGGCGTTGTACATCCAGACAATAGTAATTAAAAATATACCCAAAGATCTCACGATATCAGCATGTTACAGGAGACGAGAGGTAGAAACAGCAGTGGTCTGTTTAGCTTTGAGTCGTTGTCTTTTCGGTCAATCGCTAACATTAACCCACCCAGTTGTTCCACCTGCAGGTTATGGCATTGAGCACGCTCAGTGCGTACCTCCGTCCGAGTTCTCCGAGCCCAGCTTTATCACAGAGTCCTACCAGACCCTCCATCCGATCAGCTCAGAGGAGCTCTTCTCCCTCAAGTACGAGAATGACTACCCGTCGGTCATCCTGCGTGACCCTGTCCAGACGGACTCCCTGCAGACAGACTACTTCACGATCAAGCAGGAAGTTGTAACACCAGATAACATGTGTATGGGGCGCACCAGTCGAGGTAAGGGCCTGGAGTCTCTCGAGCCTCTGCTTGGTTTCTCCCTGCACCCTGGGTGTTCCCCTCCCTTCCCCTGTACACGCAGAAGGGTCTCCTCTACCCTGGATGTTCCTTTTCAGGAGTCACCAGCAAAGAAACCATCAGCGCCCCATAACTAGTTCCACAGTGTCTGTTAGCCAAGGGTCTATATAACGTCCCAAAGCTTCCACGGGGTAAAATAACCCTAATGAATATTAGATCTCAAAGCGCTTTACAAAGGAGGCCCATATCATTTTACAGCTGGGGAAACTGAGGCACGGAGCGGCGCGGTGACTTGCCCTAAATCACCCAGCAGGCCAGCAGCAGAGCCAGGAATGGAACCTAGGTCTTCTGAGTCCCAGTCCGGTGCTCTAGCCCCTCGGTAGCACTGCCTCCCGTTTGATTTCAGTGACACAACTGCAGTTTACATTAGCTGAGAATCTGGCCCAATGAATGGAACCTCACTGCTCCGATGTGAGGCGAGTGTTGTTTTCCCCATTTTAGAGGTGGGTTAACTGAGTCGGAGAGAAGGGCACTGGCTTGTCTCAGTTCAACATGAGGTCAATAGCAGAGCCAGGAATAGAACCTGGAACACCCTAAACCAACACCAAATGCCTTTCTAGGGTAACATTATTTAACTCCAAACACACAGAACCAGATTCTGCCCTGGTCTGAGTGGATTTGGCTCCATCGAAGTCAAAGCAGCTACACTGTTTTACACCAGCTGAGGCACTGGCTCATAAGTCCTATGCAAAGAGCGGGTGTTATCCATAGAGCACAAAGCCATTTACAAAGGAGGGGATCGTTATCCCAATTTTACAGATGGAGAAACTGAGGCACAGAGTAGCAACATGACCTGCCAGAGATCGCACACTGAGCAGAACCCAGGTATCTCCCAGGACTTATCAGAATGCCAGTGTCGATACGAATTGGTCTTGATGCTCAATGTTACGTCTGTTTAATTTTTTAATGTGGAACAAGAACTGAAAAATGCCATGGGTTGGATCTTTGGGAAAAATCAAGCTGCTTTGCCAATCCCAGCATCATGCCCCCACTCACTGGAATCACATGTATGTCCGATGAAGTGAGCTGTAGCTCACGAAAGCTTATGCTCAAATAAATTGGTTAGTCTCTAAGGTGCCACAAATACTCCTTTTCTTTTTGCGAATACAGACTAACATGGCTGTTACTCTGAAACCATCGGGGCTATTTTCATTATTCTCCTCTTCTTTTTTTTAATTTCCAAGCTGGGAAAAGGTTGTTTGGGAGGGTTATTTTTTTTAAAAAACAACAACTTCGGCTGGTTAAACATTTATATAACACAGTCAAATTAGGCAGAATGTGGCAAGCCAAGGGGCAGCTGTGTTGCAATTTTAGGCAAGCCCTTTTGCAAGGGCTGTTTTTGCAGATCAGCTTCTAATTTGGTTCCTTCTCTTCTCTTGAACTTTAAAGCAGGCATCTTGGTAATTCTTACTGAAATACTTTCACTATCATGACTCAATCTTATACCGGCCTACAGGCCCCACAAGCCTCAAGGGAAGGGTGTTCTTTTGACATAACAGCCTCTCAACCTAGTGTTAGGGAAAGAGGATCATAGAGAGAGGCCTCTATCAGTGATCCCCTTAACATTTCATTTGTGATTGAAGAAACACAGTGGTCAGGATCCTGGTTGACACTAAATCCTGCTCTAATAGTGTAAATGCACCCTCCATGTTGGTGTAAATATATTAGGGATAAGATCCCTTAATACTGCCAGAGTGATATTCAAGGGGACTTAGTATAAATGGGTATCCGGCCCCCAAGTTTATTATTATAAGCTTATTATAAATTCCATGCAAAAACAACATTAGAAGGGTGTTAAGGTTGCAAATTCAAGCCTTTAAAAGCTAAGGAATGCCAGAATTAAGGCTACCCATGCAACCTGAATTTGGCCCCTTGTGCAGATGCCTTATGATACAGTCTTTAATTACATGATCACATGCTTTTTTCTCCACCTTAGCATGCTCAGGGCAGATAGAATCTTTAGAGAATTTTTTTCAAAGGCTCATAACTTGACTGAATGTAGGTGGATTTTCACATAGATGACAAAAGGCCTGACCTCCCTGCCAAATTTCAAGTTCCTGGTACAAAGCATGGAGGGGCTAGAGCTTCTCAACAAAATGGTTGTATGATTTTTTTAACGTGGGCAAAGCACTTTTTCTCTAACCCTGTTCTGAGAAAATGCTGAATCATTTTTGCTGAAATTCCCCCCCCCCCAAATATAGCAGCTTGAAGTATGGACATTTTTAGCCCAAATCGATGAAATTTGGCAAGTTATAAGCAACTGAAAACAAGGAATTATAACTGGAAAGTGTTGGCCAATCTTAATTATAGGCATCGTTACCTGCGTCACCTGTAGTAAAATAATTTAAATTAGAGATGGATCTGCGCTGGAACCTCAAATTTGAAGTCCTTCAAGACAGAAGTGAAATAATTATTATTGACATATAAATCATCATCA
This sequence comes from Eretmochelys imbricata, assembly GCF_965152235.1. Taxonomy (NCBI): domain Eukaryota; kingdom Metazoa; phylum Chordata; order Testudines; family Cheloniidae; genus Eretmochelys; species Eretmochelys imbricata. Next base: position 6,748,436 of record NC_135593.1, on the reverse strand, counting down.
TCATTAGGCTTCAGAGTCAGCACACCATTAGGATGAATGGGAGCTAATGTCCTAAAACTCAGCCCCTCAGTCATCGAAAAAAATGTCAATAGGCTTTCTCACCCGCATTAGTTAAGCTTTTCTTGCTGCGAGAGCTGTTTAAACTAGAACACAACAAATATTTGGGTGAGCATGCCAGCTCCATTCCGCCCTCCTTTCCCCTGTGAGATTTACTATTTGGGTCTGAGCCGCAGGCAGTTCAGTCAGTGGAAATTTCTCCAGGAGCTCTTACACAATCCCAGCAGCTGTTTTTAGCCTAGTTTGGGAAATTAATGAACTTGAATGATCCTGTTACGCTCTTAGCTTGTCAGCAAAGAGGTTGAGCAACAGGCAGAGTAAGGGAACCCAGAGAGTGCAGTTGAAGGCTATTTTTGGGTCCCTTTTTAGCCCCCTGAACTTTTTTTTTAAATACAGGGAACCCAATCCTTAGCTGGTGTAAATCAACATTGCTCCATTGAATTCAGCAGAGCTCCCTGCTTTACGCTGGCTGAGGAATTGGCCCCTAATATATTGCTCTCTGTATAGAAAACAATCAGTCGCATAAGTGTAGCCCAGATGTGAGCATCTTAATGGAGGAGAAAAATAGTTCTCAAACCACATCTTTCCCCCTTGGTTTACTGCTGCTTGGGGGCGTTGGGGTGCTAAGAGCTTCTGTTATGATTTCCTGCAATAAAACGAGGCAGCAGAGTCTTGTAGCAAAGAAACTGAGAATGAGGGTTAGCAGGACCTTGTGCCAGCCTTCTGCACAGGGCATGAATCATACCTCTGCTTACACTGTTTGGAATGTGCAACTGCATAATTTACTCTATGAATGTACCTGGTTGTATGTAAGCTCTCCAGGGCTTTGTAAAGTGTCGTGCAGGCCTATCGTGCTGTACAAATGATCAGTAGAGCTGGGCTCAGGTCAGGAGATTCAAACCCAGATCCTGCATGTGTGGATCTAGGATTTTCCTCTGCACCTTTACATTCTGGCTGTAGCTTCCGCACCTGTCTTTGGAACATGTGGTCCTGCCTGTCTGTTTTAGTGGTGTATTTCTCTTCAAGACCCAGAGCAATCCCCTTTCAGAAGGTGGGTCAAATTTAGGTGGCCACAGATACAGTTCAGGGTATTTCTCTGCATCTGGGGTTTAGACTTGGAGTCTGGATTCCTGGTTCTTTCCTTGATGCTCTAGGTGACTCACTCTGAGACCTGGAGCGAGTCCTTTCACTTCTGTGTGCCTCGGATTGCCCTGCTCTGTAACATGGGGACAGAAATGATACACCAGCCTCATGGATGTCAATGCTCGATTAACATTTGCTCTGAGGGGCAGAGTGCAGTGGAACAGCAGTGTCTTGTCTCGCTTGGAGCTGAATGTAGTTAGCAGGGCTGTGGCTCCTTCTGCTGTCTGCCTGGCTGGCAGATGGAGTACACACCTGGGGCGTTGTCCTACTCCTGACCTTGATTTGTGGATCTCATTTAAACTGCCTCCTCGCAGGCCGGGTGATTCTCATTCTCCCTTCTGCTTGCCAGGTAAACTAGGGGGCCAGGACTCCTTCGAGAGCATAGAGAGCTATGACAGCTGTGACCGCCTGACGCAGTCCTGGAACAGCCAGTCGTCCTTCCAGAGCCTTCAGCGCGTCCCCTCATACGACAGCTTTGATTCTGAGGACTACCCAGCAGCGCTGCCCAACCACAAGCCCAAAGGCACCTTCAAGGACTATGTTCGAGACCGGGCTGACATGAACAAGGACAAACCAGTCATTCCTGCTGCTGCCCTCGCTGGCTACACAGGTAGGGTCACCTGCCCCAGGGCAGAGCCTTTCCGAGACAGCTCTTGGGTTCCATTCAGAAGCGAATCTGGGGCTGGTGAAAGGGGTGAGATTGGCTGACTTGGAGACTGGAGGTCTTGATGCGCAGGACAGGTGCAGTGAGCAAACCATCCCCCCTTGTTTATGGGTCTCAGCCCTGACTGAGAGGGATGGGGTCTATAGGGGGAGTGATGAATGGGTCCCTTTGAGTGGCCTCCAGACACCAGTCTTAGTGATGGCGTTTGGGATGTGAACCTTTAGGAGTGTGACTGAGAGGCACCAACTACAGATGAGCTCAGCCCTGTACTCTGGGAACCTGCATCAGAGTCTGCATTTTACCTCAGTTCCCTGTCTGTGGAGGAGGCTGGTCCAAATACCCCATAACTTTGGAGATACCCAGAGTCTGGGTCCCAGTGTCGTGACATGGGCCCATCTCACTGGCCATCTCACTTCAGTCTCCAACTATCTATTGGAAGAAAATAGCTTTTGGGCATTGCTGTGGGAGCAGATTCCTAGCAGTGACCTAGAGGTGAGAGTCCCTGTTATCCCATCACGTCTCTTGAGCCGGTCGGTGTTGGTCTCATTTGTACCTGTGCAAAGCAGGTGCAAAATTGCCACCTTGCTGAGTCCAATAGCGGTTTACCCTTACTTTGCACAGCTGTGAATACACCATGTGCCAGGCGCTGGAGAGCCAGGCCCCTTACTTTTCAAGGTAGGTGTTTTCATCATCATCTAGGACAATTTTTCACCTCTCCGTACTGTTATGCAGTGTGCCGTCCACTTCTCTGCAGCCCTCAACCCCAGAGGTGGCTGCATTTTGCGAGGCACTGCACAGTCTGAGTATAGGTTGCGAAATGCTTTTTTAGCCTTGGGAATGGAAAGTGATGGAGGTATAAAGAACCTGATTTTGTCATGGCTTTACCCTTTATGCTGTCCTATACACCGAATATTAGCACCTGCCATTTGCTTTGAACAGGTGTATGGCAATGGAGAATTAGGCCGTATACATCCGTGAAGTGCTTCTTTCTGACGCTATGTTGCACAGTACTCCAGGAGCAATACCAGCCTCCATCTGTCCTTACTCACTGTGAGCAAGGCTGGCAGAATGGGACCCTGGGCATGCACACAATCCGTGGAGAGCTTTTCAAGGGTGTGGATGGCTGGGTCTTTCCCCTGCAATATTGGAACATTTTGTCCTTATTTGTTTCGGAATCTAGGCAAGCAGATTTTGTTATTGAACTTTGTACTGATTTTTCAGTTTGGGGGGGGAAGTAGGGGAGGGGGGAAGTTGATCGGACTTCAGAACTTATTTGAAACCTAGATCAAAGAGCCAAAGAGGCGTGGCCCAGTATCTTTTGTCAGGTCCACTTCCACTCACGAATAGTGACCTCTCATGCACCTACTGGTGGCAGCTGTGCGCTGGAGGAGTCATGAGGCAGAAATAGCATGTGCAGATAAAGATCAAGAGGCTCAGAGCAGATCCTGAGTTGAGACCCTCCCAGAAATCTCCACCCACTCACACAGTTCCTCTTAGGGCTGATAATTTTATTTTTTGCGGGGGGGATGAGGGGGAGGTGGGAAGATAATTTTTGGAGCTATGTGTAAAAAGGAAGTGGTTTGTTGCTATAGCTTTAATTTTAGAGAGACATCAACCCAGCTGACTGAATGGGAGTCTTTTAAGTGACCAGTGTAAAAAAAACAATTGAATCATGTTGCATTCCTGTGTTAGATACTGCCCTATAGGACATGACTAGTGAAACATATACCTGTGGGAGGGGCCGTGCGACATAGTACCGTACATTCATCATGGCTCCATTCCATAATACACTTCATTTGTTTCCACAAAGTAGGCCCTGGCATTATTTTGCCCCAAGCCAATGAATTCTTTCCACTTCTAATAGAGCTTTTCACCACGGGAATCTCAAAGTGCTTTGGTTTCCTGACGGCCCTATGCACTCGTGCCAATCCCCATTTAATGGAGGAAACTGAGGCACAAAAGTATGTTGCTGAATTGGGGCAGAGCTGGGTATAGAAACAAGATCTCCTGTTTCCCAGTCCCACGCTCTCTGAGTACAGGACCATACTCTCTTCTCCAGTAGGGGGTCTTGGCATATGCAATACAGGGCACCCAAGTGCCCATTTTCATGTACAGTTACTTTGCAAGCAGTGGCAAACGTTTTAGGACATTTTATGCTGATGATCAGGCCTATGTTTTCCTTTGATCAGTTTCCTCCCATTGCTTTATACCCTTCCTCTTCGTATTCGGTGCCATCACATTCTTCAATGGGAGACACTTAGCAGGGTTGCTGGGGCCAATATGTGTCAGGGAGGCATCTAATGTGAGTCCCTTTCCAAAGCCCACTCATACCATGTGACTCTAGACCTAGTGTGGTGAGACTCTTCACAGAAACTTGACTGAATCTTCTAGACAGCCGACCATACAGAGGGAGAAGCCTTTCCCCTCCCCCAGCATCAAGGGAAGCTCTGCTCAATCTTTGTTCTGCTCATCAGAGTCCTGAAGTCAGTAGAAGTTTTGCCTCGAGCTAGGTCTTGAGACTGTGCCCTCTCCCTAGTTACAAGTGCTTGTGCTGTTTATCTCCAGCTTTGAAGCTCATAATTTAGAGCCGGGCAAAGTTTTTCAGACAGATAGGTTATTCTCAAAAAAAAAAAGACGGTTTCTGTTCGACCAAAACTATTTGTGAATTTGGCTCAAATTCGGTGAATAGATTTGGCCAAAAATATATATATATATTTATTTTTAAAGTCAACGCATTTTGTTCTAGAGAGACAGGTGGGTGAGGTAATATCTTTAATTGGACCAACTTCTTGTTGGTGAGAGAGAAGTTGGTCCAATAGAAGATGTTACCTCACCCACCTTGTCTCTGTAATATCCTTGGACCAACATGGTACAACAACACTGCATACAGAATTTTGTTTTGACGCTTTTGAAATGCCGTGTTTTGCCTTTTTTGTTTTTTGTTGTTGACATTTTGGAGTAGATGTTTAGGTAGATTTATTTTAAATGACAGAAATAAGAAAGGTAAAAACCCACCCTTTCATTTTGGGGCAAAAAAAAAGCATTTCATTTAACCCAAAGTGAATTTTCTTTCAGATTGTTTTGACTCATTCAGCTGTATTCATAATCAGCTGTCAATAGCTAGGATGTATAGAACACAGAGCATGTGCCTAACAGAAGGCCAAGGGTCTCCTAAAGAGCCCTGGGTGCACCGTCCATTGCTGAAACTGAACTACCCTCACCTCACTGTCTGCCCCAAACTAAACCCAGGCATTTCACTTCACTATTATGTGTGATGTGATGGACCCTGGACAAAAAACCAGAATGCCAATCCCTGTAACGGGTTAGATCCTTTATTCCACCCAGCACTGCCACCAGTCCAGAGCATCTCTTTGGACTCATGCCTCCAAGAAGTGCCATCTTTACTTATTCCCATACAAAAGCACTCTTGACTACAACCCAAATGCTGCATGCTACATGTTAATGTAAGAAACATGCATGCTTTTATGGTAATCTCCCTAGCCAAGTTTCAAATACCATTTTGAATCGGGGGGGGGGAATCCCTAAACACCAGACCCAAGGTTTTTCCAACGTGACTGGTGATTTGGGATGCCTCCATTTTTCAGTGCCCAGACCTTAAAGGGGCTTGATTTTGGGGAAGTGCTGAGCACCTGTCCTCTGAAAGCCAGGCTCTTTACAAGCATCTCAGGTTGGGTCCCCTGGAAATTGAGGCACTCAAAATCACCAGTCACTGTGAAAATCATGGCTTTAGGTCATTGGCCTTTGCTCAGTCTAGTGGAGTTGCTGTCTTTAGAGCTCAGTTTAGTAAGGGACTGGACCTGCCTCATTATTGTAGGACAAATGCTGCAGCAGATCAAGTTTGTGGATGTGTCAATCCAGAGGTGTGATTATAAAGACCCCTGATTCTCCAGGGCCTTGCATTTCCTTTCATCATTTACACCCGGAAAAGGGAATACAGTGTGGGTATAAAATGCAGCCATGTGGACCTGGTTGCAGGATACAATCACTTTGCCCAGGCGCAAGTGACAAAACAAGCTCCAAAGCAGAGGAGAATTGAGCCTCCAAAATTCTAATCTGGATTAAAACATTTCCGAAGTCTGGGGGTGTTTGGAGCTGAGGTTTTGGTTCAGGCCATCTTTATAATGGGCCTTTACAACCTCTGGTTTTACTGCATGCTGCAGCTTTTAAATTAATAGAGACAGTGGTGAGCCCAGAAACATGCTGGTATTTCACAAGCTCCTCCGCTCCAGGAGATAATGCCCAGAGCTCCCACTGGGAAGGGACAGGGCTTCCCGATATAAAAATAATAATAAATAGCAGAAAAGGCAAAACAGGGCAAATGGGATGGCGGAGTGGAAGTCAGGACTCCTGAGTTCTATTCTTAGTGCTGGGAGAGAAGGGGTTTCTAGTGGTTGGAGCAGGAGACCTGGGAGCCAGGATGCTGGGTTCTGTTCCCAGTTCTGGTAAGGAAGTGGGCTCTAGCGGCTAGAGCAGGGGACTGGCAGTCAGGACTCCTGGGTTCTATTCCTCACTCGGTCACCAACTCACACAGTGGCTTGAGGAGGTCTGAGTCTCCATGCCTCGGGTCACCATCCTGTAAAATGGGCACAACAATCTTTACTCATGCATCAAGGCTCCGTTGATGTTTGCCAAGCGCTTTGAGCGCCTCTGAGCAAAGACATTGGGCAAGCGCGTAGTATTTTTGGCCGCGATCCCTGTTTTGCATGTAAGACATTGAAAATATCATTTGGCTTTTGTTCTCAAGAGCCTGCTTTGCCGATGGCACTGGGAGGTGCCGGTGTGCTTTATCACAAGAGAAACAGCACGCCGATGGTATCAGCCCTAGGAGGCGCACAGTTTGTAGAGAAGGTGCATTCTGGCGGAAGCCCAGCTTGCATTTGATGTGTTCGTAACTCAAGTTAGCGAGCAGACTTTCAAAGCCGCCTTATCTGCCCCCACATCTTGACCTAATTTAACAAGTTGCCATGGTTGCTCGGAGAGGTTGATGCAATTTTCTTATCTTTGGGGGAAGAATGTAACTTCGCAAGAGTTCATGAAAATTCAGTTTCTAACCTGTTTCCACTCTCACAGGGACATAGCTAGGTCCGCTGAGACTGCTCTTCTGAAAGATGATTCCCCTTACCTACTGGGGGGGCATTTTCAAAGTTCGGTGCCCAAACGCCAGCTCCAGCGTTGAGATTTTCAAAGCAGCCTAGGGGATTTTGACACAACTCTTCCATTACAGTAGGGCGAGTCGGGTCAAAGAGTGAGACCTGTTCGACTCTGGAATGATCTCCCAAAGGGAAGCAGTAGAACCTCCATCCCTTGAGGCTTTTAAAACTGGACACACAAAACACTGGAGAACATAGTGGAGAGAACAAAGCTGCACTGGTCCAATGTAATGAGTTAGCTCTTAAATCTCTCTGATTTCTGTGACCTGTTTTTTCCATGATGCGTGCCGGGAATCTTTAGCCTGACCCACTTCAGCCACTGATCTCTTAGCCAGGGGGACCATCTAGTACTTCACACCTCCTTCTGCCCATTGTGGTCACTTGCCTGCACCACTGTGGGCTGGTCTCCAGCAAACAAAATAGCACACAGAGCAGAAACGTGGGGTGTGTTCGCTTCACAAGGCCTAGTGCGTCAGCTTCTCTGCAAAGCCCCTGACATTTGGCTGTGGCTTTCCATAGAGTTATTATTTGTTCTGCAGTAGTGCCTGGAACCCAGTTGATTTCAGTGCCTTGTTGTGCTAGTCACTGTACAGAGACCTGATCAAAGACAGCTCCTGGCCAAAGAGCTTAGAACCTAAATAAACAAGGCAGAACAATTACCCCCCGCCATTTCATGGATGGTGAAGCAAGACCCAGAGAGATGAAGCAACTTACCCAAACTTTTACAGCAGATCAGTGGTCGAATGAGGAACTGAACCTAGATCTCCTGAGTCTTAGGCCATCACTAATGAGTAAGAAGTTACAGGTGCTTTAGAGAGTAGCCTGGTGCCTAAGGTGTTTATAGCCCCAAATAATAGTATACTGGGTCTTAATTAATAGCATGCATTAGTATGCAAGAGTATTATGCAATTATGCAAATTAGGCACTAGTATGCATGGTCTTAATTTCATTCTTAGTGACAGAAGTGCTGCCATGTCTTTACTGTGCTGTCAGGGAAGAAGACAGCCACCATGAGACTGCAGGGGACTATCTGGCTCCCCTGAGACTTCAGTTCCGTGATACATGCAGAAGCATTTCCATTGAACAAATCACTCCTGCAAGTGTCACCACCACTTTGCTCAGCTGAGATCCAGACCTGAGCCTTCCCTTCCCCAACTGCCAAAGGTCTGACAGATGTCTCCAGAATATGCATTGGAAAACCCTTCTCTCCCCGCAAATCCCTCTCCCTATTGCAAAGGCCAGGGGCCCATATTGGACAAGTTGGTATTTCTGAGCGAGGATTGCCTGTTCCATTTAAAAGTGAAAGAACACAGCTGCTGGTTTACAAGAAAGAAACAACAGCATCGAAGAAAGTGGGTCTCTTTAGGAGATCTGCATACTCCTCCTCTTCATGCTGCCACCCACGCTGCCGGCTGAAACATACAGGCCCGACAGGTGCGATCTGATGGGGTTGGGGGGCGGAAGTGTGCTGTCTCCAGCCAACGTCAGAAAGCCTGTTAACTGCGCTGTTCTCAGTTCCTCTCAAGTCACAGGAAGAGATGCTCAGGGAGGCACATGGAATGTGGCAGCCTGGACATCTACATTCAGTGCAGTTTCTTGGGGAGAAAAGGCAGAGTCCGGATGGCATTCTTGACTACTCCCTGCTGCTGGAGAAGGGTGAAGTCGGCCATCCCTGTGAAGCTGGAGTGGGTCAGCTGTGAGAGTTCATAAGTGCATTCAGTTGCCTCTGGCGGACAGACAGAAAGTGGCTGTTCTTAGGGGCAGGCGGCTGTGGGCAAGTGGTTGTTTCCTTGCCTACCCTGTTTGGATTCCGGTTCAGTATGAACTTTACCTGCTGTTGAGGGATGATTTCAAGCATAACTTTACATCCTAGTTTCCCCTACGACCTGCTTCTAGCTTCCACTGCAAGCGGCTCTTCAAGGACCGTTTCTCACCCTAAGGTGGAACCCAGCGGATGGGGCCCGGGCTTGGTTCAGTGCTCCATGTGCCACCTGCCAGACATATGCAAATGACAGTAAAATCAGCCCCATGCAATGCTGCCCAACCATGACCGTAGCTCAGCTTTTAAAACAAAAATGTACAGCCCGAACCACCGAGCAGCATGACCTTTGCAATTCAGAGTTGACTCTTCAGTGATACCGTTTTACTAGTCACTCCTCAGAGCAGTTAATCAGACTATGGCATAGCAGTTTTGGGGTGCCATGAACACAGATAGTATGTTGGACTCCCAGTGCCACCTTCATGACAGAGGCCTGAGACTCATCAGTACCCCCATCCACCCTCCACCTGTCATGTGGGCTGGTGCTCCCTAGCTTGCATGCTCCACCGTGGATGCTTCCTGGATTCTTCTGAAACTAGGGATGATCCCAAACCAAAACGCTGGCTCTGATCAGACCCAAACTTTGAGGCAGTCTGGAGCTGAACTTTGCCACTGAGATCCATCTCTGATGCTCCTCTAGGATGCTCCTACCAAAGCAAAATTTGGTGAGGGAGAGACAGGGAAGAATTGCCCATGGTTGATATGCGTGATGAAATGCAGAGGTACACCCTCACCACTGCCCAAACCTGCCCAGGGCCAGCAAACAGGCCTCAGCCCCTCCTGATTACACTGGTCTCTGAAGCTCTGACATAGGAGGTCCAGGCCAAGGTCAGTGCATGACAGAAGGGGAGGCCGCTCTGGAGATGTTGCTATGCCCACTTGTTGTGTTTGGTTGGAACCACAAACCACACAGCAAAAAGAATAGGTGCGCAGCTCTCGTTTTTTGTTTTGTTTCTTTCAAACAATGTCATTGGGGGAGGGGGTGTGAAAATCAGCCAGAGAAAGAGTGGGGTGACATGTTTCAGATAGGGCCTTACCATGTAAAGTAATGGCCTGTCTATGCTGGTGGCGGGAGGGAGGAAAGAAGCATGGAGGGGGAGTTGTACAGATGTACCCACACTAGTGCAAATAGTCTCTGTAGATTCATTGCACCTGTAGATTCAGTGCAAGAGAGGGCTTGAACCAGTGATTTACCACAGTACATTGCCCTGGTGTAAACCCCATCTGTTACTCATGCAAGCACTTGTGAAGTGATGCAAGTTTCCTGAGTCGAGGCCTGCCTGCCCCTCTGGGCTGAAGCCCACGGTTAATAGCACCCCAGAAGTTCCCCTTCCTAAAGTCCTCATAAAAACCCAATGTTGCAACAGATCGCTGTGTTTCTAGCAACGCCTCATAGTTATAACAGATGCTTTCATCTAAAAGTGATTTGTAACCACATCAGACACTACTGAAATGTGCCCACTTCTGGGGTGGGCTATGGAGCTGTTTAACAGCTCACCAGCAACAGTGTAGGGCAGGAAGTGAAGCATACCACATTCATTTCACTCTGCAGGGGGAATTTAGGCAGGCAGAATTCACTGACCATGGTAGAGTTTTGTTTAAAGGCTGGGGTCAACAAACTCTTTCGCAATAGGGCCCAGGCACATTTAGGCCTCATGTGTCTTGGGTCTGGGCTTTGCATCTCCTTGGAAAGCAAGCACTGTGAATAGCACAGCACCCCACAGTACCATGCTGCAGCATACCTTCTTTCAGCGCTGGTCCAGAAGAGTGGCACCTAATTTATCACCAGCATCTCTTCCTGCATCCACCCGCATTTTCCCCTGTTGGAATGACTAGGCCCAGCGGTGCTTAACTGGCGAGACCCAGTGAGATTGTAGGCCAAGATGGTACAGCTGCCAGTGGGAGGCTACAGGGGGAGAATCTGCTCAGGAGGTGAAATTCTCCCCTGTGCAGACAGCCAGCCGAAATCCTGAGGGCCACAGAAGTTCCCTTCTAAGCCACCTCCTAGCAGCCCCATGGGAAGGCAGAGGGACAACCTGGGAAAGTGACCTGGCTAGGACTCGTGCAATGCGTGCCCAGGAGCGTGTGTGCACCCACATGCAAAGAGGCTTAGCTCAGACAGGGTTCCCACTGTGGCAGCATTTCATAACCAGGCTTAAGAGGCATATTTTCCCCATGACGTTCAAGAATTCCTAATGCATGATGCTCCCCAATGCTCTTCACTGTGAGGGAAGCGAGACAGGGCGGCCATTGTGAGTCACATTTAGCATGTGAGCCCCCTCTGACTGGCTCTATTCTTAGCACGCCCTCCCTCCCTACCAGGGACAAAGGTCATCAGGCTGCACTCAAGGGACAGCCCAGAATTCAGAGGCCTTGCCTTGGGGGTGGTGTGCGTGTGAGATTGTCATCTTTCCAGGGCTCGTATGGAAATGAGTGGGTTCAGCGAACCCTCCTCCGGGCATGGCTGAAAGCTCCCAGAGGTGTTTGAAGCGACCCCATCACAAAAGGCAGCTTGTGTCTGCACCCTCCCTACTTGCATCTGTGTCCAAGGGCTGATATCTGTCTCGGGATATTCCGCATGAGGTCAGCAGTGCATGGGGCTTGTCTGGCCCTCCCGGGAAGGGCTGCATCTTAGCTGGGGGTTCTGCCTCGCCTTGGGCCAGTGTCTCATGTAGGGCACAGCTGCACCAATTTACACCAGCTGAGAATCTGAAACCATGGGTGGGGGGACTGTAGGACTAGCAGAAGCAGAGGGATGCTGGGGATCTCCTCTAGTTTCAGAGGCTGCTTGTGTCACCGGGAAGGAAGTCTTTTCCAGTCAGGATTGAAGTTGCCTCATTTCCTAATGATTCTTCTTAATATTCCACTGGCAATTGGCTTTTAGAAACATCAACGGCAAGCTCCTCTCTTGGTGTAAATCAACAGAGCCGTGTCGATTTACTGCAGATCTGGGCTCCAGTATCATAGTTGGTAACTGCCCCCCTGCTCGGCTAGATGGATCCGGGACGTGGGAGAACGATGAAGGCTGGAACAGAAGATGTGGGAGATGGGTCACCAGGTGCCGCTAGAGGGATAAGGTGCTGAGTGCTTGGAGAGATGAAGGTGCCGATCGCAGAGAACAAACACGTGTTCCTTAGCTACCTGCACCACCCAGCACTTTGAAAATGTAACGCCGTGTCAGTGCTGAGTCTTATTGGCTGGGATTTTAAAAAATGCCTTGGGGAGTTAGGTACCCAGCTCCTGGGCTCCTAACTCCCTTGAGCCCTTGAAAATCTCACCCATTATTAATGCCTGTTCCATGACGAGATGAGAGCCTCATTCTCCAAGATGCTCATCCCAGATCCCATCCTCACTATAACTCACGTATAGCCCAATTCATCATACGTCCTCAGTGCTCATAGCTCTCTTTCTTAACAATTGAATCTTCTCTAGGAAAGAGATGCAAATACCAAGAGAGGTGGTGCCAGATAATGCTGTCTCCCCGGAGCTGTGCTCTGTCGCACAGGCTCAGACAAGCCGTGTATGTTAGTTCCTGCTGCCTCCTGCATCTGTTGACTCTCTGACATTTCAAACAAGGTGTTGCCCCAGCAGCAGCAGCAGGGCTGTGATGCTTCTGTATGGCTCGGTGCATGTGTGCATGAGCTGAAGTCTTCTTGCTAGCCATGCAGTAAACACATTCATTTTCAGACTACTGATCCTCCAGTGGGCAGCCAGGAATCGACCCTGTGGAGCCTGACTCCTAGTCCTCTGCGCTAGCCATTGGACAGCATTCCCTCCAGCAAAGAAAAAAACATCCTGCAGGATGCCGCGCCGTGTGATTCCATGCCGCTTACAGTGATAAATTGCTGGGCTTCCCTGCACCTCTGCATGCCAGCTGGCAGCAGAGTGTGAGGAGAACATGCTAACTGCACAGGGCTCCTTGGCCTAAGGTTAGAGAAATTTCTCTCTGGAAGCTTGGAAAGCCTCGAAAGTGCTCGTTAAAGCTGGTGTGACCTGGTGATGTGCCAGGCCAGGGCAATCACTTGTCTCAATGAATGCTTAATTACAGCCCCTCCCATTAATTGGAACATGCATCAAAGGTTAAGGGAAATCAACAGGATAGGGAGATACTGGTCTTCTTTTTACTCTGCATCCCAGTGTCAGCCTGCCCAGACATTAGTTAGAGCAGCTAAGGAGCTGCTCTAACTTACTGTACGGGAGCATTGGTGTAGAGGCATCTGCTCTGGCCTGCTCTTCCTTGCCTCTTTCACCCCCGGCACTTCCCCTTCCCCAGTGACAGTGGCAGGCACAGAAGTTGGTTCGGTTGGTATATTTGACATTGGGACATCCCCATCCACAAGGGGAATTCTTTGTCTCTTTAGGGCTAGAATCTGTTCACTTTGCTCAGCCTCAGCAGCATCCACCTATGTTGCCTGGCTGGCATACTACAGATGGATGAATTAATCTTCTACCCGTGCACCCCCCTGAGCTGTAATTTAGAATGTTAGCAAGACGCTCGAGTGGCAAAGCTGGGATCCCCAAAGCTTGGGAGCATCTGGATCAGCCCATTATAATACAGGCAGCTGCAAAGTCCCTATCTGAGCTTCCCCAGTGTAGCGCTCTGGGAAGTGTGGTTGCTGCTCAATCCCTACTAAATATAGACAGTGTGTAACAAAATCCTCTGAGCCAGTATTTGGCAAAGCCTTGCCGAGGACAGTTTGCTCACATATTTCCCTGCAGAATGTCGTATTTCTCTTGTTCATGTCCTGGATAAGATAGACACTATGAACCTGATTTGGTTTGCATATCAATGCACTGATAACCAAGAGTCTCAGAATCACTCAGATACTCTTTAAATAAAAGAATAGCTAGCGGATAGTCAGGAATCTATCACGGTACATCTATGCTGCAAACAAGCTAACAAAAATACCCCCACAGCAGCAGCTCTCTGAGCCCAGACTTGAGTTCACAAGGTTCACGATAAGGTGCTAAGAATAGCAGTGTAGACATTCCCATCCAGGTTGGAGCTGTCAGTTGCTATGTGGGTCTCAGCGTCTGAGCTCCAGCAAGAGGTGCCATAGCGTGAGCCAGAGTCTGTAGACCTGGGCTCTGAGGCTGGCTGCCATGGTAGTTTTTTGCACCTCTGTTCTCATGGCCCAATGTGCTCTCACACCTTAGTAAATCAGGAGTAGCTCCACTGAAGTCATTGGGGTTACACCAAGATGGGACTGCAGTGAGATCAGAACTGAGCCCATTGGCTCTAAAGCCAGAAAAGACACACTAGGTCCCATTTAGTCTGTCCCGTCACCAGGCAGGATGGTTCCCTCTCTACTAGTGGTTTGTCTAGTTTCCAACAGTTTTAAATGTCTCCATTACTGGCAATTTTTAAATCAAAAGTTGGATGTTTCTTCTAAAAGATCTGCATTTGTTCCAGCAGGAATTCTTGGGGGGCAGGTCTCTGGCCTGTGTTCTACAGGAAGTCAGACTAGATGATCACAGTGGTCCCTTCTGGCCTTGGAATCTACGACTCTAAAGGCAATAGGACATGGTCCATCACATGCCTTGGGAGATTATTCCGCATCCTCCCATTCCCACTGGCAGGAATTTTATCCTGACATGCAGCGTGAACTGTCATCCAGTAACTTCATCCCATTGTTCCATTAGCCACTCCTTCTGCCAGCTCAGGCTTACACCCATTGCCATTGTCAGTCTGTTCTCCTTTCCCTCACCTTAGCTGTTGCCTAACCCAGCTTTATATATTTAATTCTTTTCTTGCAAGTCATCCCCTGGATCATTATCGTTGCCCTTTTCTGAGCTCCTCTTAGATGTGTCAGTATCTTGCTGGAAATATGTTGCCCAAAGCTGAACACAGTCTTCTAGGTGTGGCCCTAATCAGACAGGTTTTGGCTTGAGGGCATCCATTTTGGCTTTGGCTGGAACATGAGTGAAAAGAAGAGATCAGTATTTAGGAGTCACTCAGCATGTGACTGATCCAGTGAAAACCTACCAGAAAGTGTGTAAAGCCACAATCTCTCACGGCAATGCGTTACGTACTTGGTATCAGCCGTGCTTAAGCACATAGGAATCAGATGCCCTGAGGCATGGCAAGATACAATGCAAATAGACAGGAAGTACAGTGCCTTTAAATTAACTGTCCAGCCTTAGCCAAGTACAGCTGAGGCCCCCTAGAGGAAAATCAGTTCTGGGGGCAAGGAGAATTTGGCATCCCTGGGAATCTGATCGCTGTTGACAAGCAGCTTGTTTGTTTTCAGCTGATCAGATGAGTGGTGCTCTCCTCCCAGAATCGTTATCCCCGACACAGACGGAAAAAGTTAGTCACCAAGAGACGGTTCTGGTTTAAAGCCACCACCTTGCACACTGCAGACAGGTGGACACCACAAGTGCCAGCTGGTACTAAAGAAACAGGGAAGTCCACAAGATGACCACTGGGAGGTTTTTGACAGCAGATGCATGTGTGCATTGCCATTTCTGAGGCATTTCTTGACAAATAGCTGATGGCCAAAATTAGCACCCTTATGGCACTTAGAAGACAATGGAGCTGCAAAGCAAATAGCTTTTTATGACTCAAATGTATATAACACAGGAGACTTCACCCACAGACCCTTCACCTCCATATCAATGATGATAGATCATGAGAACAACCAACCGGGGAACTTGCTTCTGGCCAGCTAGGAGTTGGTTGGATAATGCATGCTCTCCTCTTCTGCTGATTCCAGGCTGCACAGTGTACAAATGGATCCAGGCCCAGCTGATTTCAGGATGTCATGGCTGGGAGGGATTCCATTTCCAGTGTGCTAGGACGCTGCTGGAAAATATACAAGCTCCTTTTGTGCAGAAGACCCTAGTGTCAGTCTGCCCACTCCAATCTTGCAGAGGCTCTAGTTCTAAGTTTTGAATTATTCAAGATGCTAACCTGTGAGACCACCTTCTGCCTACCCTCCATTCTGTTATGTTATTACCGCGCCCATTAGAAATGCCTTCCTGCTTCCCGGGTGCCCACCTGCCCAGCCAACCCTATTCCTTGCAGCAATAGCTGTGCCAGCTGCACTGAGTTGCCTCTTGTTCTCTGCGAGTTTATGTAGGTGGTTCCTGCAGCGACATGTCCTGGAGAGAGGCCAAATAATTTTCATACCTATGTCCCCTTTATCGCATCTCCGTGCACAGCCATGGATCAGAATGTGAAGGTCAGGAGGCAGCGTGTGATAGTGTAGGAGTTCAAGCAGTGGCTGGGAGCTTTTTGGCACGTAAGAGAAGACAGCGCTTCGGTGGCAGAAAAATCATACCTCCCTATTTTAATGCCAAGAAATAATCCTCTTTATGTAACTTAGACTGAGGTGAAACATTCCAGTGGTTGAACATTCCAATCAGACTGCAGTAGGAAGCAGCTTTACCTGTACGAGTTAACTCTCAAACTGCCAGTTCAGCTCAGATCTTCACTTGGACTGCTCCTGTAGGCCCCTGAGATGTCAGTTTTTATATACAGTGAACATCACCTCTTAATATTAATAACTAATATTAAGGTCGCACACAAAGACCCCATTCCAGTTGAGGCTCCCACTGTGCTAAGCACAATTTACAAACACAGAGGAAATCATAGGCCTTGCCACAAGAAACCCGAAGTCTAAGAAGGCCTCAAGTGCATCCGTGGAGTTTAGAAAGGGAGTTGAAGGCATCCGAGTCAGGGGTGAAGCATATAACAGAACCAGAGTCACAGATCCCAGTGCTGTCTATACTAACAAACACTCAACACATTTTGTATTCATCTGCTTGCGTGTGTCTTCCCATGGAGGGGGTTGGGTGGAAAGAAATTTGCATCTGTTGCATTCCGGCTCACCTGGTTTTAACAACTTGTGGCTTCTTTGCGTTCCTAGGCAGTGGACCCATCCAGCTGTGGCAGTTCCTGCTGGAGCTGCTCACCGACAAGTCCTGCCAATCCTTCATCAGTTGGACAGGTGATGGCTGGGAATTCAAGCTCTCAGACCCAGACGAGGTATGGCCCAATATAACTGGGGGGAGGGATAGCTCAGTGGTTTGAGCATTGGCCTACTAAACCCAGGGTTGCGAGCTCAATCCTTAGGGGGCCATTTTGGGATCTGGGGCAAAAATTGGGGATTGGTCCTGCTTTGAGCAGAGAGTTGGACTGAATGATCTCCTGAGGTCTCTTCCAACCCTGATATTCTATGATTCTAACTGATCAGAGACCACTGAAAATGCTTAGGAGAATAAACTACGCCCTCTCTCTTCCTGGCTGAGATGCTACAAGTCATGTCAGTATGATCCTGTGGAGGGGACTAAGGTAGCAGGGTGTTGCTCCCTCAGTAATTTCTGGAAAAATCAATGGTTTAGAGAGTGCCCATGAAAGTCTGAGTATTAATGAGCAATTATTAATTGTATTGCAGTGGCACCCAGAAGCGAGGGGAAATATTTCATACCAAAGTTGGGACTTGAGGGGGGCGAAACATAAAGATTCCGCAACAGCAAAAGGCATCACCACTTTGTGTCATTTTTGCCAAATCGTCTCTGTCGGGAGGAAGGATAATTCCGAGATCAATGAAGCGTTTCCATTTTTCAGTTCAAAACGTCCTTTCCTTATATTTAAAAAAAAAAAAAAGAGTCAAAATGGTTTAAATGGTTGAAATTGAAACAAAATATTGCAATGTTGTAAAAGGAAAAAAAAAAAAAAGTTTTGTTGGAGCCGAAACAATTTTTCTTGATTTGCCAAAAATGTTGAATTTTTTTTTTTCAGTTTTCCCCGACACTATTTCCCCTCAATGTTATTTGCACAGTTCTAGAGGCCACCAGGCGTGGACCAGGCCCCAAGCATGCTAGGCGCCGTACGCACAAAAAGACAGCCACTGCCCCAAAGAGCTTAAAATTATCCCCTTCCCCATCTCCTGTCTTCATCTGATTCCACTTCATGATCCCCCAGCAGAGTCCATGGGTGCTGTTTCTACAGCCCAGGAGGGGTTTGATCCGCTGGCCTTCTGCAAATGCTGGCACTCAACTCCTCCCTGAGTCCATTCTTCATGACGAGGGGGAGAAAAAACATATCACCATTAGCTCTCCCAGCGGCAGGAGCTCCCAGCCCCTTATCACCCAGCCGAGCCAGGAGGAAGAGACTTATTTTAATATCTACACTCAATCTCTGAGCCCTTCTTCAGCTTTGTTTTCCTCCTCCTCCAGGTTGCCAGGCGGTGGGGCAAGAGGAAAAACAAGCCCAAGATGAACTACGAGAAGCTGAGCCGTGGGCTTCGCTACTACTATGACAAGAACATCATCCACAAGACGGCTGGCAAGCGCTACGTGTACCGTTTCGTCTGCGACCTGCAGAGCCTTCTGGGCTACACGCCCGAGGAACTCCATGCCATGCTGGACGTCAAACCCGACGCCGATGAGTGAATCGGACCAGCCAGACTGTGTGGAAGGTTGCGTCGTGTCGGTGTGGAGATTCGACGAGACCTTAAAAAAATTTTTTTTTGCAGTTAAATATCTATCTATATTTTTTTCAAGAGCAACTCAAATTAGACATTTTTGATGGGGCAAGGAGGGGTGGGCAAAGTCAAGCTTTTGGCTGAATCTGGCAATGTTTGGTTGAGAGAAGAAAGATGGAACTTTTTATCTGAAAGTTCTCAGAGAGGTTTTGGGGGGTGAATTTCTTAGTTTTAAGAAAGCCAGAAAAATACAGCCCACTTAAAAAAAAATTAAAATAATCCCTCCCCATCTCACACCATCTGGAAACATTATTAACGAAAAGATCCCCTTGATTACTGTGTTACCAGTGCAACAAACTGACAATTCAGGAAGTGACAAGACTCCTAAGGATTATGCGATTGGTTCTTTTATTGATGGGAGGGACAAAGGGAAGGTGGAACTTCCTGTTTTGTGGGAGAGGATGACATAGGAAAAAACAAGAACAGTTCTTGTTACTTTGCTTTTCTGTCAGTTATTTTTCTGTTACAAAGAACAGATTTTTTTTAGGAGGGACCAAGATTTTTTTTTAATTATTATTTGTTAAAATTTTATTTTATTAAATTTTGTGCCAGTATTTTTTTTAAATAGTCTTAAGCTCTAAGATTATCTCAGTCTTGCAATATTGTGTGTGTATGTATGTTTCTGTTATGCCAGCAGAGAGTTTTATCACAGTGAAGAAAAAAAAAAGTTTATGTAGACCCCACTGGAGAAGTGTAGAGCTCTGACTTATGATCTCTGAATCTTATGTGAAGGAAAATGAGTGCCAAATCAGTCACCAAAAATTCTGGGAGGATGCTTTGCATTTGCATTGAGCCCCATGCACTTTGCTCTGTTGTTTGTTGCTAAAGCTGGATGAAATTTCTCAAAAGGAAACTTTGTTGTTGTTGTTGTTGTTAAAAAAACATCTTTTGGGGACCACCATATTTTCAAAACCACGTTTTAAAAATTTCTGATGTATCGAAAATGTTGCTGACATTTTCACGTATCTTTTTCAAAATCAGAAAGTGGGTTTCTCTTTTTTTTTTTTTTTTTTTTTGGTAAAAGGAATGTTTTTTACACTTTGAAGTAACTGCTAATTTGTTTGTTTTTTAATATCCCACCCAGTGACTAAGCTGAGCAAAGAAGTTCAGGTTTGACATTTTCCTATTTGGAACGCAGTCAGTGCTGACGGGAAAATGGAGAAGTGTGTTCGGGGAAAAAAAAAATCATGAAAAACTTTGAACAATGAAAAGTGAAACAAGGATGATTTGGAAACTTTCGATGATTTTTCCCTCCATTTTTGAGCAGTGCTGCCTGCAATAATGTACGGCCAGCCATTCTAGGCACATCCAAAATGGAAACTCAGACTAACAAATGGGGAACAATCCCTCAAGATGCTGAACACGCAAGCCCAGTCCAGTGAAACTCGCATGCACATGGTTAAACTCATGAATAGCCCCACTGAAGTGAGGGGACCATTCATGAGCTTGATGTTAAGCATGTGCTTAACTGCTTTGCTGGATCAGGCTAGCAATTCCTTTGAGCCCGGACTGTGAGGATACAGCTTACACACGGAGTGTGTATCTGCACAATAAGCTCCTCCCTGCAGGAGCAATTCTCCGAGCCTGGCTCAACTGACTGGGGCTCACACCGCTGGGTTAAAAATATCCGTGTGGATATTCGGGCTCGGGCTGGAGCCTGGGCTCCATGACCCTCCCGTCTTGCCAAATTTCTGCCAGTCTGACTGTAGGATTTCGGCTTTCGACTTTAAATATATCTTTTTTTTTTTTTTGGTAAGGACAGTATTAAATATTTGAACCGAATATATTTTCTTTAATGGCTGAACTAATTTCTGAAGCTCTGTATTGATTCAACACAGAGACTAGGAGGGTGGAGAGACTTTGTAGATCAATGCAGGGGAAATTAGAACAATGGGAGATCATATATCAGGTCTGCAGAACTGGGCTCTGAATAAAAGTTGCTAAAAACACGCTTGTATTTAGTCTGAACATCCAGTTTGCTTCCTGTTTTCCCATCTCTGTGTAGCCAGAGCACTGTGGTATAGGAGGGCAGGGTCAAACAGGAAGCCATGGGAGGCTGTCAGTTGAGTTCTGTGGAAAGATGATGCCCTGACACAAAGGTGCAGAGCTCCCATTGGACTCTACAAGAACAGCATGTGTTCAGGCCCTGTGAATATCAGGGAGTTCATTTTTAAGCAAGCTTTGTTTGATTGAAACTCAGTCAGCCCCAGCGTGTCAGAGAGCTTAGCCTGGCTTAGCAGGCTGGTAGGTGTAAAGCTGAACACACGGAAAAATGTAGCAAGCTGATTAGGGGGGCATTTAAAGCAAGAATGTTGAAGGCAGATGGTGGCTATGGGGCAAGGGAAGTCCAGGTGTCAGAGCACATGGCTGGGGCTAAGACATGATCCCATCCGACATACAGAGAGGACTGGTGCAGATGAAGGAAAGCGGGATGGAAGGAAGGTGAAAGGAGCATGCACTGAATGAAGAAAGGACAGTCTGCTTTCTGAAGAGCAGTTCTCATCTAGCATCCTGAGCAAAGGGAGGCTGGCAGCTGTGGCAGGTGAGAGATTGCAGAAGTGAGAGAGGAGGGCTGCTGCAAAAGGGGATTGGAGTTCAGCTCAAGCTGGAGGAAGCAAAGGAAGATGCCGATGTGCTGCTGTAGGCCAGGTGCTCCTCCTCCCTGCTAGAAACTAGGTGCAAAGAGAGAATAGGTGAAGTCAAACGCCCGTCCAGAAGGTGACTGATTTATAGCTATGTACGGCGGGCTGTGCTGTAGTGGGATGGCTTAGTGACGCTGCTCCCTGCACTTTGAGTAGGCTGAAGGCATCTTGATGGAGCTTTTGAGTGATAAAGTTGGTGGTAGCTGAGTGCAGAGAGTTAGTTTGGGCTTCTGAGAAGATATATAAGGAGGAAGATTTCAGACTCTGTTTTCCAGGGAGGCAGAGAACCACTTGAACCAGAGGTGATTCCAGCGAAATACACCGGCCCCAAATCCAAGCAGGAGAGTAGCCTGTGACTCTTTAGATGGACTCTTTCAATTCTCAACTGGTAACACAATTCTCCTAGGCTTTTAGAGTCTTATACGTTCCATAGAGCCATAGAAAGTGCCCCTAGGTTCACATTTTACAGTGTCCGTTCTGGGCAGTTTTTAGCCAGACCTTAAATCATCACCTTTTATTTTACAGGATTACTCCTGTAAAGGGTGTTAGTGACTGGGGCAGATGTCCCACCATCCCAGCACTCTTTCTGCCTTCTAACCCACCCAGCAAGTGTCTGTCCCCTGGGGTTGGTCACAGTGCAGGGTCCCCTAGTTCAGTTCAAGCAGAAAGTCAGTCAGTAATACTTTACTATGAACAGTTGGGACTTGGGGGTTCATGTGCTGACCCCCAATATTTCTGCCAGACCTGATCAACTCATTCATTCCACGAGGGTTGATTGCCGGCAGATTTTCTGTATTAAGCTGTTTCTACCCAAGACAATCTGTTTCCATAACGTGCAGGGATATGTTCTCAAAGCGATCTAGAAGGGCTACAAAATGAATGGTGCCATCTTTGCCAACATGCTCCTACCAATGCTTTGTCAAGTTTACTCACCACCCTTTGCCATCCAGATTGCAACCTGCGTGTAAATACAACAAGCGACAGATAGAATAGCCTTGGTGACATGTAGTGACTTGACTCACAATTTGCTTTCCCCCCTTCTAGGCTAGACACGGTCACAGAAAGCACAGTGTGCTGTTTATACACTGGAAATTTGCAGATTTTTTTTTTAAATGCATGTTGACTATTGAACAGGGATGTGTGACCCAGATGAGATAAAGTTAAGGCCAAATGTGTACCTGCACCTAAACCTCCAACTGCATCTTTTATGAGGTGTGAAAAAGTTTGGTTAACCTACATACACGCAATATCTATATAATGTGTGTGAAAGAGAGCATGCACTGGGATTGCAATTCACCTCTGTGCAAAGATCCAGCACAAGTCTTATTTTGATGGGTTAAGTGGTGTCTAGTTCTGGCCCCTCTGGACTGGGGTGAATTGCACCGTGGACAAATATTTAAACCAGATTTAATTCAGTTAATTTCTCTTTTGTTCTGAAAAATTTATTTGAGCATAAGCTTTCGTGAGCTTCCACTGAATGAGCTGTAGCTCACGAAAGCTCATGCTCAAATAAATGGGTTAGTCTCTAAGGTGCCACAAGTCCGCCTTTGCTTTTTGCGAATACAGACTAACATGGCTGCTCCTCTGAAACCTATCTTTTTTGTTCTGGAATTTCTCAAATCTGTTAATTGATTCCAAATATTTTTATGACTAAGTCTTGATCTCGGAGTTCACGGTGGGTACTTAATATCCAGCATATTGCGCTTCACCACCCAAGTCACATGATATGGGCCCATTTTTCCAACTGGATGAGCCTAATTCTATGCATGTAATTCTTACAAGCCTGGAAATGAAGGGCTGGAAGGGACCTCAAGAGGTCAGCTAGTCCATCCCCTCCTCGCTGAGGCAGGATTCTTTGTATGGTTGAATACTCGTGATCGGGAATTCAAAGTTTGCTTGTTGGGAATATTCTGCGACATTTGTTTAAAAGTAGCTTTCTTCCAGTACAATTATGCCCTGGAAAGATCATGAAAAGGGACCTCAGTCAAAGCGAATTCATTTAAAAAATTTGAACAGCTATCTACAGACATTTTTTCATCACAGCATTTGCCCATCTCTCGCTGTGTATGTGTAGCTATTATAGTACACAAAATCACCTATACAAAAGTCACCTATACATTTGTGTGTAATAGAATCACATACACACATGTGTATGTGTGTGCATCATTTTTACACTAATTACACTTCTGGGTTCTGTCCAGAAGACTATTATCCTTCTGTGAGAGTCCACTCTTAACAGGACACGAACCCAGTTATACGTGGTTTTGATAAAAGAAGACAGAGGGGGACCTGATACTCTTCAAATATACTAAGGGCTTTTATAAAGAAGATGGTGATCAATTGTTCTCCATGTCCACTGAAGGAAGGACAAGAAGTAAGGGGCTTAATCTGCAGCAAGGGGGATTTAGGTTAGATATTAGGAGTATCTTTCTAATTGTACGGATAGGTGAACTCTGGACCAGGCTTCCAGGGGAGGTTGTGGAATCCCCATCATTGGAGGTTTTCAAGAACAGGTTAATCACGCACCTGTCAGGAATGGTCTAGGTTTATTTAGTCCTGCCTCAGCATAGGATGTTGGCCTAGATGTCCTCTTGAGGTCTCTTCCAGCCGTACATTTCTATCATGATTCATCACTGGCCTGAAATTTAACCTTCTCTCAGGAGATTTCCAGCCCAATGTCAAGATATTTAAGAAAAAAAAGAAAAAAAGCTTCCAATATGCATCTGAAATTTAGGACACATCCAAATCCCTGCACTTTTTGAGCATCGCTGTTTGGGAGGTGACCTTGGTGGGGTTATTAGAGCTTGTTGAGTTTCTTTTCATTCTAAACACTGCAAATGTGCTTTCCTTGACATGCGTCTCTCTGAGGGGGTCTATAGAACATCAGTCGAGCTGTTGTCTACATTCCAAAGAATTTCAAATCCATGCTCAATATAGGTATACATATGTGTTCTAATGGAATATCTCCAGGAATTAGCTGCCTCAGTAAAAGAACATGTCTGTTTTGTTTTGTTTTGTTTTTTACACATGGGATTTTTTTTTAAGCTGATAAACATAGAGAAAAAAAATTGTTATATTGTGCTGTTCAACTATTTTCCAACTTGTATTTTCATATAATTTATATTTTTTAAAAGTGAAAAAAATTTAAGAGCAAGATTAAAAAAAAAGGAGGAAAAAGCAGGTGCTTTTTTTAAAAAAAAAAACAGAACTGAGCTAGCTTAGAGATGTAGCAGTGTGTATGTGTGTGTCTGTGTGTGTTTTTTAAAAAAAAAAATACAAAAATCTCCCCTCAGAACATGGATTCTTAAGGGAGGGATTGGTTTTGTTTTAATTGCTGATGCTGGCACATCATTTTGATGGAGAATTTTTTATATACTGTAGCCTTATTTCATATTGTATTTTAAACCATGTGAAATAAAATAAAAACCATAAAGGTATGGTGTCGGCGTGATTATTTCTCCCCTGTCCTGCTGAAGGGAGTTAGATTGTGTCTTCCGTGGTATTGATGGTGTTCAAACAACATGATTCAGACACCAAAATATCATGAGATTGTCATAAAAATAAGGAGATTGTACAAGCAATAAATGGGGGGTTCTTTTTATTTCCTTCTGGTTTCTGAGCCTTTAAGAGTCACATTTTTGAGTTGCAAGGGCATGAAACTTATTTTTCTTTCATTAAATGAAAGCTGAAATTTTCATGTAATTACAGGATTCCAGGAGCTGTGGCTTTAAGAAAAGCATCAAATCTCGTAAGTCACACAATACTGATGTTATGCTGAGTCCTCAGCAAAGAGGTCGCCTGTAAGGTGCACAACTGCTAGAATAGTCCTAAGATGTTGTGACTTAGAGACCCCCTCAAAGGCACAACGCTTTCCCAGCTACTTCTTTGGTCCAGGGCGTTTCTGTGTAATAAGTTGTTGCCGGGTGTGAGCTGTCCAAGACTCAGAATTTCCATTCTGTGGGATGTTCTAAGAGTTCGAAATTTCCTTTCATCCCAAAGCAGAACAAAAAGTCGACATCTTCTGTACAATTAAAAATTCTGCTTTGATAATACCCCATATCACTCCTCAACCTTGCCATCAATGTCCTACGCAACTCTGCCTCCAACCTCCATCTCAGACCTGGCCTCTCACGGCCTACCCATTTACCTGCCCGCTCGCCTCTTCCCCATGATGTCCCCTACTCAGGGAACAGCCACATCCCGGGTCCTGTTCTACAGGGACAAAAGGTGTATGTTCAGTCTATTCCCGCAAATCATTTTGATACCATGGAATCAGCATTGTCCAATGGACAACTGTTCTCTTTGTAAATTTTCAAGCAGCTCTACTGGGCTAGCTTGACAGCAAATTGCAACATGTGGCCAAATCATTGTGGGACTGGAGGTGAAGTTTTGTTCCCAGCCCATCTGCTGCACGGAGTAACTGCAACACTTGCCACTTTTCCTCCCTTGAGCGCCAACTGGTTTACAGACATGAAGCAGGCACTTGGTCCTACGCCCTCGGACCCAAGATTGCCTAACCAATGCAGTGGGGTGATGAGGAATCCAACCCCTCCTCAGTGCCCTGTGGGAGCATGTTGAGGTCATATTCCAACCCTACCGTGCATGGATGGGCGATATTCACCCCAGCATAGAGGAGTCAGCGCTAGACATATACACCGCTTAACGTCTGGCTTGCAGGCCTGGTGGTGAGCCTTCACACAGAAGGGCATTTCACCCTTAACTAGGCTCGTCAATAGATAAATGCACAGCTCTAGCTACGGGGAAGTTATATTGACAATGTCACTTCCTAAACTGAAAAAAGAAAATCTTTTTGGATAGCAGTAAAAGAGACCCCTAGTAGGGACGTCTATTAAAGTGGGGACATGATGGCTGTTCATTTGCTTGAGTTAATGAGAACTGGATTAGACACAGCACTTGAGATTACACTATTCATATTTGTTTAGTGCCAGCAATGTAGTGGATAAAGGGAAGATGGATGTTGAGTATACAGAGTGCCATGGGGAAATGCCAAAGAGGAAATAACTTGAGCTTACAGCTTGGAGGCACCAGGCAAGCCACAAATGCTTAGGTGGATATGAACTGTGACAGGTTGGTGGCCATCTAGCTATCCAGGTACTAAGACACTTGTTGTGAAATATATTTTGGGGGCAGAGTTGAGCAGGGTATTGAAGGCAAGGTTGAGAAGTGAGGGGGGGGGGACGAGGGTGGCGTAGCAGAGGGATGGGATGGGAGGTGACCCAATGGGTTGTTTCCACGAGTTCCTGATGCTAACGGTTATTGACGCCCTCATGTTCTGACAGCTGGACTGGTTTAAATAATGCCCAAATCTGGAGGATGATGTTGGCCTAAAAGATTGAAACATTTTAACACACAATAAGCCTGCTGTCTTTCAAAGTGTGTCTCTCTCCACTGTGGGAATGCAAAGCTTGCTTGATACAATCCTAGGCCGTGAGGTCATGTGGTCTAGTGGTTAGTGAAAAGGTCTGGCAGCCAGGAGCAAACCTGGGTTGTAACCCCAGCTGAGCCACCAACAGGCTGTGTGACCTTAGCTACATCTTTTGATCTCTTTGTGCCTCCTTTCATCCCAGCTGGAAAGTTGGGGAAAGCAACGAAACCTCATGCAGCAGTGAAGCGGAGCTGCCCAGGATAAATAAATGGACAGGGTTTCTCTGTTCTTAGCTGTTTCTTTAAGTCTTTCTCATAGGATTACTGCACACCTCTCTGGGGGCCTCACTGAAAATCACACTGAAAATCAGTTCAGTGGCCTCATTCCAGATCATGCAAGACATTTGTACACATCACAAAAGACCACCATCTCCCTCAACATTAGTCTCTGTTCAAGCTAAAACCAGGACTGAGCTGGGTGGGGGAAGCCAGGACTGGAATAGCAGCAGTGCAGTAAGGTCAGAAGTGAGGTGGACTCTCCACTTACTGTATGTCTACACTGCAATTAAACACCAGGGCTGGCCTGGGTCAGCTGACTCGGGCATGAGCTGCGGTCTGGGGCTGTAAAATGGCAGTGTAGATATTCAGGCTCCACCTGGAGCCTGAGGTCTGGGACCCCCAATGCGGGGGGCGGGGGGAGTAAGGGAGGGGAGCAGCCAGCCGCAGCTGTGCCATAGGTCTTTTATTGTAGTATAGACATACCCTGAGGGTTATCAACACCAAGATTTTAATTCAGCCAACATCTACCTTCCTTACAGCATGCCTGTAGGAAATTAGATTTAGAGGCCTGTGGGAGAGGCTCTGGGTGTGTGTAGCTGGTGTGGGAGGGGAGGGGCCCTCTGAGTGTGGAAGGGGCCAGAGGGGTGTGTACCTATGAAGAAGGGGGCCTATGAAGCATGCATAGGTGAGTGTGTGAGAGAGGCCAGGGGGTTGTGTACCTGTGGGGGAGGGGCTTATGAGGGGTGCACAGGTGAGTGTGGGAGGGGCTACAGGGGTGATGTTAGGGTGTGCAATTTTGTATATAGCCACAGGGATTAAGGCTCCATTTCTTAACTATTTTGATGCCCTGATGGGGACAGGAGGGTGACCGAGAAGGAAGGCCTGCCCCCCCTTTCCCCCCCTTAGGCCTGCTCCAATCTGCATCTTCCCCAGCGAGCCCCAGAGCCAGCAGGGCATGGAAGGTGCCGCCGAGAGTGAGCCAGGGAACAGTGTTTTAACGGCTGCGCTCAAAATACAGTCTGGCGGCCTCAAAGGGGAACCCCCTCTGCACCTGGGGCCCTGGTGACGGCAGCCAGTTGTGTCAGGCACAGTTAGTGTAAGAGCCGCTGCGCCCGGCCTTTGCAGAAACACAGATGCCTCGTTGTTCCGGCAGAGACAATAGCACAAGAGGAAACACTCTGGGGCGTTGTGACTAAAACAACTGCAGAGGAACAAAGACTCCCTTGCCGCCTCCTGCTGCTGCCTTGCTCTTCCCTCGCAAGGGCCTTCAGCATTGGCACGTGGGGTCATACTGCTCACCTAGAAGGAAACGCCTCCTGCAGCAAGAGCCGTGCTGTTGTCCTTAGGCCCCTTTAAGGTTAACCATACTGGGTGACCCACGGGCGCGGCACTCCGGGTATAGCCGCACGGCACGCTCCCTGGTGGAGGTGAGTAGGGTCTGTGCAGCTCCACACCACAGTGAGCAGCGCTCGGCGTCCACGTTGCGGTGTGCAGCTCCATGCAGCAATGAAAGGCTCTGGCCCGGGGGGTGGGGGGAGAGGCAGTGGGGAGCAGCTGGAGCCTTTCCCAGGAAGACAATCGCTCAAGCTTATCTCAGACCCTTGCCTCTGGGCACCACTGATTAACACTAACCTTATGGGAAAACTTCCAAACGCAGCAAAGCTCTTGCCCACCATGGACATCAGCCCCAGAAGCTCCCCCAGGCCCCATTTCCTCAGCCGGGGCCTCCTACAGGCCCTGATGTCTTGCTTTTTCCCAATGTTCTCTCTCAGGTCGGCTCACCCATCTCCCAGCAGGCCCCTCACTAGTCCTACAGCCCCTTGTACAATGACTTAGAACATTGTCTCCATCTGAGGATGGCAGCCAAATCTGGCACAGGTGCAGCTGAGGACTCAACCCTCTTAAAAGACCAGCAGTCCTGAACCACGTCATATTCTATGGGAGTTTGGAATCTGGTTCCTTCCTGGTGGAGCATCCTACACCTCTACTGAGTGTTCATCTTAGGATCTCATTAGCCTTGCTACCCACTGTAGGTAAGCCCCCTTATTTTTGTTTGACCTATGGGTAAACCAAATCACAAAGCAAGTAATGCTGTGAACAGACCATCACTCAAATGTAGGGACCCAGGTGTCCTAGCTAGTAGTCCCCTCCTCTAACCGCTAAGTATTTGGTAGTTCCTAAATGACTGGATGGATCTCAGTTTGGTGTGTGTTATTGATAACAGGCCACAAAACTGATAGCAGAAATACTCCCACATCCACGGAGCCTCTGATGCCGATGAAAAGCTGCAGTAGATTGTGTGGTTGGACCTGGTAGAGTAGGGGAGGAAATGATCTAAACACTTTCAAGCCTCAGGGTTGAGTTTAAGAAGTCAGGAAAAAATCATTGTTGATTGTTCCATCACCCACAACAGTTTGCTCAGTGCTACGACTGGCCCTAGTACTGCCTGACTGCGGAGATGAGCCCAGGTCATGGGGTTCAGAGCTGGAGCCCAATTCAAATGTCTCCAAAGTTTTGGGTTGTTGTGATTGCACAGAGAACTTCCCCAGATTCTGGTTCTGACCCGTTTTTCCAATTTGGATCCAGCTCTGCTTTATTCTGCCTCCCTTGCAGTGTTGCTAGCCTCAAGTCTTCAAAAAAAAAATCACCATTCAGACCCCAAAATCATGAGACTGTCAGAAAAATCATAAGAATTGTCAAAATAATAAATTGTGGTTCATTTTATTTGCCTTCTGGGTTGCTGTTGTTGTTGTTGGTTGTTTTTTCTCTGAACCTTCAGGGGGCACTTGGGCAGTGTTTTCAAGCTGTTCTTCACAACCACAAGAGTGAGAAACTTTAAAACAAAAACAAAAAAAAAACCAAGCCAGCTTAGTGTCTCTCATAATCGGATGCTTCCTGGAGCTGGAGATTTGTGGGGAAAAAAACATTAAATATTGTATGACCCACAATAAAATCTCAGCTGTTGGTAGTACAATCATTGTTCGGTTTGGTAGGAATAGACTGCATTAGTTATGGCTGTCATGGCTAATGCCCTCTAGCCGAATTGAGAGATCTGCATTCTAGTCCCAACAGCTTCCACAAATGGTCCCCCTATTCACTCTCTGTGCCTCAGTTTTCCCATCTGTGAAATAGGGATAATAATACTTCATAACTGGTCTGTTTTTAGTCATTGCAAATAGTTGTAAAATGCTTTGAGATCGACAGATGGAGGAGTGCTATAGAAGTGCAAAGTGTTGTTGTTGTTATTATTAATAGGAGGCCAAGTTAATTGGTGCTAGGAAACACAAAACTCTTTGTCCCTACACAGTCTTCTCCTCCTTTGGCTTTTTGAAGGTTGGCTGAAGAGGGCAAAGATTGTGTATTATTCATGATGTTGCAGAGAAAAATGAAAGCAGAAAGCGAAAGCAAAGGCAGCAAGAGATAGGGCAGGGAAGAGAGAGGGAGGCCTGGTTGGGAATTTTTTGATGAATGTTTTTATTTTTTTGCCAGTAGTTGCCAATTCATTGAAACCAAGAGTCAAGTTCAATGAAACACCCTGCTCAAAACATTTTTTGGGTAAAAAAGTTTTGAGATTGTTGAACCACAAAGTTATGGTTTTCCAGAGGATGTGACTTTCTGTTTAGAAATTTTGGTAAAATTGTACTTAAAATGGGGAGGGAGGGAGGAGGCTGAAATCTTTTGAAGCTATAGAAACAAAATGCTTTGACTGACCCAGACCCAAAAAACTTCCGGCTCTTCGGTTTGCAAACGTTTTTGAATTTTCCTTACAATTTGGGACAGGAAACTATTAGAAAATGTCACAAGTTCTCGCAGGGTTGGAAAATATCTCCCCCCTGTAGCCATTTCTTTTTAGTTAAAGTGAATTTAGTAATGTGGTGTTACACCACCGGTTTGTGGGAGAATGCCGTGGAACCATCACCTCCCAGAGTCTGCCCCAAAAATGGATAGGATCCCAGCAGCCTCTGAGCCACCTCCGTCCTGTGAAGGACCAGACTGGCTATGACACCAGCACTGGAGAGTTCTGGGCTACACCAAGGGGATTATGGGAGTTTGACACCACTTCCTACAATGCTCTGGAAGGTAACACACATTGACTGCAAAACGTGTCAAGAATGCATTTGGGTCTGGGAGCAGGACCAGTAATCTTGGGAGACCTACCCATAATTCAGTGAGCTACCATCTGGGTAGTGCAGTGTGGACACATGGCACAAACGTAAGGTATCCGACATCAGCACAACCACTGTGGTTATGCAACTACGCACATGGTCGGAGTATGATGTGCCGATGTAGTTGAACCGGAGCATGCAAAACCAATAGAATTCCCTAGCCAAGCGTGAAATGTAATGCCCAGTGACATGAGGACACTCGCGCTTAGTCAGTGCCATCCGCCATTCACGTACAGCCACTTGAATGTCCAGCTGGCAAGTGACACAGAGACTTTCACAGCAAACCCAGGGGTTCGAATCCAGGCCAGGTCAGAACATCACTGAATGATAGGGATGCCTTATAGGAAATGACTGAAGTGGACACAAAAGCCCACCTGCCACTAACACTAAGTGACTTTCTAAGTGGAGGGGCTAAGGACTGAATGGGCTGTGGGCTTCCTTCCCACCCCTACATCTCATCCCTCCAGGTCAGGATAAGGCAGGTGTTTATGGAGAAAACTTTCCCAGCTGCCTGGGTCTTAACGTCTGTGTGGATTCCCAGTGGGCCTTGGTCTGCAGGGAGGTCACTCCAGCACCTTCCACCAGCACTAAAAAGAGCTACTCTTAGACATGAGCTAAAGCAATCAGACTCCAGCATGAATAACTGGAGATCCTGCTAGGCAGGCACAAGAGAAAACCATCTAGTATTTTTCTGATTGCCTGGTAGTAGCCAGCTGGGGGTTGCCATCCCTGGCTCTCCTTTCGATCTCATTCACGCCCTCTTCTTTCCCAGGATCTGTCAACAAGCTTCTCACATGCCTAGCTCAGCTGCAGCAGTCCCAGCTGTTAAGGTCTCAAGGAGCAATGGCCTTTCCTCAGCTACTTGTCAGCCCTCAAGAGGGGAAGGGGTGGATTCAGGATCTGCTTTCTATCCACGCCTCACTGAGAGCCCCTCGCTGGGGTAACCCGCATGGCTTTTATGGAGCCACATCAGGGATGAATTTGGCCCAGTGATAATAAGGAAAGCAATTCTTGTTGTTGGGGGTGTGGGTGAGAGGGGAGGTCGTCACTAGACTATTAACCCTTTTGCTGCTGGTCTTGTTCTTTGCTCCATTGAATCCAGAGGTGTATTAGTGCATTTTGCTGGCTGGATCACTCAGCAGCGGTCAAGGGGCCAATGAAAGACCCACACTGTGCCTAACTGAGGGTTGCACCAGTGATCTGCACTGAGTGGTGCAGGGTGTGGTGTTCCATCATCAGTGCATCGATGGGGTCAGGCCTGGGCTGGGTAGAAGCAGGGCACTGACTGGTGGCAAGTTTGTGGGGCATAGTGCAGAGCTGATAGCTAGAACTCCTGCATAATTGGGGAGCTTGGGAGGACGCTTGGGAACTCCTATGTCTGGGCCCGATGCAGGGTTTATGACTGAGGTGTACACTTAAGGAAGGGAAGGTGCAGATCTGATGGCCTGGAGCATGCATCCAAGAAGGCACATACTCAAAGGGAGGCCAGTGCAACAGCAAATAGGCACATAAACAGAGGGTAAAACACGCAGGTAATTTGGTGTTGGTGGTTTTTTTTCCAGCGTGGTCTCTTTGGGCTGAAAAAACTAAATGGGTGGGTGGGGAGGGAACTAAGTAATATTGAAAACAGGAAGTGAAATTGCTGAAGACTAAACTTAATGATGGGCTCTTTAGAAATGCCATAGAGAGATGGGACAGGATTCCGAAAGATGAAGAGTTGAGTGTTTTGAACAGAGTGATTCTTTCTAATGCTACACACTCAGTGTCGCCAGGCAGGGACATACTGCCTGTAATTATATTTTTATTCTGGTAGATTAATTGCCTTGATGAATTCTGAACAGAGCTGGGGGCGTGTGTGTGAATATCTTACTAATCAGTAAGATCTCTAGACTAGCTTTCCCCTCTGAGATGAGAAATTGGTATTGATGCTTGTAGCTAATTTAAGGTCTGATGTGAGCCATTTTCAATTTCTGCCTTTCATTTGGACCAGGTTCGTCACCGACCAGTTGACCGGGGCTCCTCGGGAGAGATTAGCATCTTTATGAGAAGAGACATCTCTGTCAGTCAGAGGGAGGAACTGTGTCACCCTCAAATGCAGGTGCTCAGTGAAGAATTAAGAAGCAGAAAGGGTGAGGGGAAAGGCTCTGGGAATGTGAAATGATCCGTGAGGTAAAAGCTCCAAAGGGGAGCTGTTGGAGACACACTGGAAATTGTGTAGAACAGAGAATTCAGCCCCTGCTAGAGAGCCCTATGGGGTGCTTTAAACATTCTAGACAAAGCAGATCATTCCCCATTAAACTGAGCTGGGATGGGGGTAGGAGGGGGTCAGGGTGGAGCACTGAGCTGGAATAGAGGAGGGTGGGGGCACTGAGCCAGGAGGGGATGGGTGGGTCACTTAGCTGGGGAATTCAAACCCTTGGGCCCTGTTTACTCTTTTCCCTATGGAAAGCCCCCCCCCCGCCCCCTCCCCCAGGTGGGCATGTGTGTGGCAAGGGAACCCACTTGATATTACAGCTTCGGGTGGTGGATCCTGTGCCTGGCAGGCTGGGGGTGCCAGGGCCGGTCAGCACTTTCCACTCCTCGCACTGTTTTCATTCCACTCCGGGTCTCTCCCGCTGCACAGAGGCTTTTGAACCCCGTCCAACAGAAACTTTCCACCCTCTCCAATCTCCTTTCCCCTCAGCCGCCTCCACTCCAACGAGAGCTGGCGTTCCCTGGCCCTGCTTTGAAGCCACCCGCACAATGTGCAATTGTGCCCGGCAGCTTTGTGAGAAGGAACAGAGAGGGGATTTCAGAGCCACTGGAGACTGGCTCCTTGGAGGCTATGGCGCTGAGTAAGGGCTGATCATGACATGAGGGCCTGGCCTGCAATGGGATGGGTTGGAATGGCCAGGCCCCTGTGGGAGGCACCACCATCCCTGAGTCCCACGGGTCACTGGGGCAACCACCTCCTTTTGGATGGCCCATCCCAGGGGCTGTCGGCCTACTTAGCGAGCTCCACAGGCTGGTGCAGGACAGGGTGAATGTCTCCATATTGCCCCCATCCCCTTTGGGGTAATAGTGGCCTTTGGCTGGGGAATTACCTCGAGCAATTGGAGAACTGGCCTGAAATCAGCAGGATGGAAATCAATCAAGACAAGGGCAAAGTACTGCACTTCAGAAAGGGAAAAACAAACAAATGCACCACCCCGTACCGGGGAATAACTGGTGAAGTGGTGGTACAGCTGGAACAGAGCTGGGGCTTACAGTGTGATGCAGTTGTGAAAAAGGCTAATATTATGGGGTGTATTAACAGGCATAAGACACGGGAAGTAACCTCTGGCTCAGTCCAACCAACAGTCTCTGGCTCTGGCTCTTCAGGATGCTCTTCTTCCCTGCACCTGAGAGCAGTCTTGTGTTTCTGGAACCATTCCTGCTCTGGGCTACTCCGTCCTTAACCAGGACTCCCTCCTCTCTAGAGCTCAGTTCTGGGTTAACCAGCTGAAGGGCCTTTGCCAATTTCTCCCTTTTTCCTTAATTATCCTCCAGTTTCAGGGTGCCCAGCGGGCCAGCCTTTGCCTACTGATGTCTCCTGGTGGCTACCCTCCTATGTCGGAGGAGGCCACATTTATGCTGGTCCCCTTCTCCCAACTCATTCCCCTGGGAGCCTTCTTTCCACCTCTTTACAAGGCTCCTGGCCCCAGGATCTTAAAGAAACAGTAAAAAAATGGCCTTCTAAACACTTCTTACTCCCGGGTCTGCTTCCTCTGTCCCAAGTCCTTGTACATATACTTGCACCTTTCAAATTTTATAAGTGGAACCTTTCAAAAAGGGCTCTGCCCAGTGACAGGATGGGCTAATCATTAGCCGCCACTACCATTACGGGCACACTGTTCTATCTATCCACTGAAGGTAGGACAAGGTGTAACAGGCTTAATCTGCAGAAAGGGGGATTTAGGTTAGATCAGAGGAAAAACTAGCCAACTCTAAGGGTAGTTAAGCTCTGGAACACGCTTCCAAGGGAGGTTGTGGAAACCCCATCACTGGAGGTGTCTAAGAACAGGTTGAACAAACATCTGTCAGGGCTGATGTAGGTTTACTTGGTCCTGCCTCAGCGCAGCGGGCTGGCCCGGGTGACCTCTTGAGGTCCCTTCCAGCCCAACGTTTCTATGCCTCTGTGATTCCATGGTGGAGGAATGAAAGGGAACGTAAACAGCTACAAACATGAAAATGGCCCAAGAAGGGAGACATCCCCCGCCCTGACTGGAGGGTGTCTCTGTGCAGCCCTGACTGTCCCCCATGGCCAGTGAATTCTGTTCAGGCTGCTGGATGATACTGTTGGCTCCCAGGATGGGCAGGAATTGGACACTAGGGCTGGTGGGTAGAGATTGGAAGGACCCATTCCAGGCTGTCCGCTCAGGTCTAAGCTGCATGAAGGTCTTGGGGCAGGTTCAAGCTGGAGCAGGCACAGTGAGGAACAGGTTGTACCTCCACAACTGGGGGGCAGGGGTGGTGGTTTCCAGGACCAGCCCAGGCTAAGCAGCCCTAAGGTCTGCCCCAGAGTGTTCTGAGCCTCAGCGGTCCCATAAGGCATTGCAAGGGCACAGAATTGCCATAATATGGGACCACCCCCCCTGTCTGCTTCCTCCCTCTTTTCTCCTAGCATGGATCACATCTTAATAGAGAGATGGTCTCTCACACATCTCCCCTTCCCCATTACTCAACCTCTCCTTCCCTCCCACTTCCCCATCACCTGTCCTGCTTCCCTTCCTCTTCCTCATTCGTCAGACCCATCTCTCCTCTCATTTCCCATCACCCAGCCCCACTTCCCTTCACCTTCCTCATGAGCTGGACTCACTTCTCCATCACCTGGCCCCACCTCCTCTCCCATTCCCCATTGCCTGGTCTTAACTCCCCTTTCGTTCCTCATGATCCAGCCTCACTTTTCTGCCCATTCCCCAAAATGCACCCTCCCCTCTTGTTCCCCACCTGGCCTACTGTTCCCTATTGCCAGATCCTGCCCCCCCACCAAACACACAATTCCCTTTCCATTCATGGCAGCGTAGACCCACCAGTTCATAACCATACTTATGGGATCGGTCCATCAATGGCTGTGAGCTAAGATGGTAGGGATGCAACCCCATGCTCTGGGTGTCAGATGCTGGGAGTAGGTGACAGGGGATAGATCACTCTGTGATTGCCTGGTCTGTTCATTCCCCCTGCAGTACCTGGCACTGGCCACTGTCAGAAGACAGGACACTGGGCTAGATGGACCTTTGGTCTGACCCAGTGTGGGCGTTCTTATGTTCACGCAGACCCACCACCCTTCCCATTTGTCATGGCCCATATCTTTCCTGCTTCGCCATTTGCAATCTCACAATGTTCCAGCGACAACTTCAGCAACTTGGAAAAGAAGTAATGGGGAAGTATTCCATGTATTTTTTAGCTGCTTTTAATGAGATTTACCAGCTGGAAATGGGAAGGAGGAGCCATCAGCATGTAATCAGCCAGCTGTCCACAGACCACCAGCAAGCGCACCGCAGACCACCAGTGATCAATGGGTCACAAGTAGAGGACTAATGATCCCTCTGATTTACCCAGCATCAATCACCACAGTATCTAGGAGCTGAAACTCAGCATCCAACTTACTGATTTGTCTTTACCAAGTGACTGATTACAGCTGTGCACACTGTCAGACAATGTGACATATGCCCCTGGCAGGGGGCAGTGAAAACGAAAGCAAGTCTAGCTTGGGTGACCATTACAGTCTTCCTGCAGATGCTGCAGCGCATGGGAAGTGGAGTGGAACGTAGCTACATCTAAAGCAGAAAATAGTCCTTTCTGAACAGGACAAAGAGGCTCTTGAAGCTTTTAAAATTAAAATTCGGTTCTTTATCTGCTTTTAGAGTTGTGAGACTCACTGAATTTTTTTTTAGGTGCACCAGGAGCCGCCCCCCCCCCGCCAAAAAAAATTGGGGAAAATCAATCATTTGGGGCCCACCCACAATTTTTTTTTGTAAATGTTCAGCAAAGCAAAGAGTCCAGGTTTTTTGGTACAATGAAATACTTTGTTTCCCAGCTTTTAAAGCTTTTTTTATAAAATTGAAGGAAACGTCAAAACAGAGAATTGTTTCAGACTGAAGAGTCAAAACCGTTTCCTTTTGACGATGTCCAGCGAAACGTTTTGATTCTTTTAGATTTTACCTGACATCATTCAGCACATTCAACATGAATTCATGAAATGTTGTAGTCAACCGGAATCTGCACTTCTTGCTAAAGCTAAGCCAGGGAGGGAAATTATCACCTGTTCAGAAAGCCTTCAAACAGTCAAGCAACCTGTCGGTCTCGTCTAAGCTCCCAAATAGGGCTTAAGTGGGCACGTGGGTCTTGTGCTCGTCTCTCTACTTGGGGATGAATTTCACCCTGGCTGAGCCACTGCCAAAAATCAGGGTTACGTTTTTCAATGCTTTTTGTTTCAGCGGGGTTCATGCCCTGCCTGTGCTCGCTTTTCACCAATCTCCCTCGCCAGCCGGGCTACGGTCTCTGACTGTGCCCGCCCCAGTAATACTGAAGCACCTTGCTGGCTGGAAGGGTCATAGGAACAGCAAATTTTAAGCCAGTGTGCCAGTCTACTGACTGAGGTAGATGGTCTTGGCCTAGTAAACAGGGCACTAATCTACAAGTCAGGATACAAGTGCAGATGACACTAAACTGGGAGGAGAGGTAGATACACTTGAGGGTAGGGATAGGATACAGAGGGACCTAGACAAATTGGAGGATTGGGCCAAAAGAAATCTGATGAGGTTCAACAAGGACAAGTGCAGAGTCCTGCACTTAGGATGGAAGAATCCCATGCACCGCTACAGACTAGGGACCGACTGGCTCGGCAGCAGTTCGGCAGAAAAGGACCTAGGGGTTACAGTGGACAAGAAGCTGGATATGAGTCAACAGTGTGCCCTTGTTGCCAAGAAGGCCAATGGCATTTTGGGATATATAAATAGGGGCATTGCCAGCAGATCGAGGGATGTGATCGTTCCCCTCTATTCGACATTGGTGAGGCCTCATCTAGAGTACTGTGTCCAGTTTTGGGCCCCACACTACAAGAAGGATGTGGAAAAATTGGAAAGAGTCCAGCGGAGGGCAACAAAAATGATTAGGGGACTGGAACACATGATTTATGAGGAGAGGCTGAGGGAACTGGGGATGTTTAGTCTTCAGAAGAGAAGAATGAGGGGGGATTTGATAGCTGCTTACCTGAAAGGGGGTTCCAAAGAGGATGGCTCTAGACTGTTCTCAGTGGTAGCAGATGACAGAACAAGGAGTAATGGTCTCAAGTTGCAGTGGGGGAGGTTTAGGTTGGATATTAGGAAAAACTTTTTCACTGTGAGGGTGGTGAAACACTGGAATGTGTTACCTAGGGAGGTGGTGAAATCTCCTTCCCTAGAAGTTTTTAAGGTCAGGCTTGACAAAGCCCTGGCTGGGATGATTTAGCCAGGGATCGGTCCTGCTTTGAGCAGGGGGTTGGACTGGATGACCTCCTGAGGTCCCTTCCAACCCTGATATTCTATGATTCTATGATATCTGGGTTTTCTTCCTACCCTTGCTCTTAAACAGCTGTGGACTCAAAGATCCCACCTTAACTCCAAGACCATCCTTCTTTCTTCTCATAATACCACTATATAATATACCCAGGCCTTGCAGTTCTGGCTGCCCCATCTCAATAAAGATATGTTATAAGTGAAACAGGTACAGAGAAGGGCAACAAAAATGATTAGGGGGATGAAGGGAGATTAATAAGACTGGGAGTGTTCAGCTTGGAAAAGAGATGATTAAGGGGGGATACTATGATAGAGGTTTATAAAGCTGTGACCGGTGGGGAGAAAGTGAATAGGGAAGTGTTATTTACTCCTTCACATCACACAAAAACCCCGGGTCACCCAATGAAATTAATAGGCAGCGGGTTTAAAACAAACATAAGAGGGTATTTCTTCACACAACACACAATCAACCTGTGGGACTCAGTGCCAGAGGATGTAGTGAAAGCCAAAACTATAACTGAGTTCAAAGAAGAATGAGATCAGTTTCTGGAGGATAGGTCCGTCAATGGCTATTAGCTAAGATGGTCAGGGATGCAACCCCATGCTCTGCGTGTCCATAGCCTCTGACTGCCAGAATCTGGGAGTGGACAACAGGCTCATTTAATAATTGCCCGTTTTTGTTCGTTCCCTCTGAAGCACCTGGCATTGGCCACTGTCAGCAGACAGAATACTGGGCTAGATAGACCTTTGGTCTGACCCAATATGGCCATTCTT
Source organism: Eretmochelys imbricata (assembly GCF_965152235.1). Taxonomy (NCBI): domain Eukaryota; kingdom Metazoa; phylum Chordata; order Testudines; family Cheloniidae; genus Eretmochelys; species Eretmochelys imbricata. Next base: position 6,709,328 of record NC_135593.1, on the reverse strand, counting down.
ATGTTAAGCACCTCTTATCCTGAAAAAACCCTTAATATACAATGATCACTTGCCTCACTTTTGTAGTGAAAAGCATGCTGCAGCAGCATTACATAATGATTTGGGCTGGACTCTGAGGAAGGATATGACACCCACTAGTAACCACAAGGGGACATGTGATGGGGTGTGTGCACCCCAGACAGGGCTTCACAGGCGTTAAGGTGGCTGGGGAGGCCAATTAACTCCACAGGCTGCACCTGGAGGAGGAGCCAGGGAGCAGGGAACTAATTGAGAGCAGGCTCAGCTGGGCAGGAACAGGGGGAGCCTGTATAAAGCCAGGTAGCTGGTAAGAAACAGGGGCTTTTGGGGAAGGCTGTGGCAAGCAAGCAAGCAAGCAAGCAAGCAAGCAAGCAAGCAGCTATTCTCTGGGAAGTGAGCACAGGGTTTTTGGAACTGACGCAGAGAGAAAGGGAACCAGGTGTGTTAGGAAGCCGTTCTGGGAAGGAGCAGTGAGAGCAAAGTCCTGAATTGAAGGTCTTTGGACTGAAGCCAGAGTAGAGGGTGGTCCTGGGTTCCCCCACCAACCACTGAGGGAGTGATACCACGTGGCAGTGAGAAGGAAGACTGCCTAGGACTGCTTGAGAGAAGGGACTTTGCTACCCCAGAAGGGGGGAACACTGAGTGACCTGGCCGGAGGGCTGAGTCACAAAGAGGATTCTGTTTCTTCAGTCTGAGAGAGGGGCTGCAGACCAGAAGGAGAGACAGAATGACAATATGCAAACCGCAGATGAGGGTGTTGACCTCAAGAGCTAATTGCCAGAGTGACCAGTGGGAGGTGCCAGACCAGCAGTGAGTGGTGCACAGGGCAGGATTTGGGTAGCTAGAGAATAAAACTACCTAGCGGAGAATAGGAAGGTAGGGTTTAATACTCCATTGAAACAGTTATCCATAGCTTACGTCAAGCATGTACAGTGGCTATTTTAAGAGGCACTGGCCTTGGAGTCAGGACATCTGGGTTCCTTTCCCATCTCTGCAACAGACGGTGGCACAGGCCCTGCTTTGCCTCAGTTTCCCCATCTGTAAAATGGGGATAACATTTCCCATCCTTTGTAAAAGTGCTCAGTGATCTCTGGCTGAAATGCATTACATAAGCACTAAGTGATCATCGTTTAAGAATGATTTAGGTGCTGCTGAAAACCAGTTTCCGTCCATTCCAGGCAAGGAGCTCACTGCAGCATTTTTGAAGCCTCACTTTTATTTTTTACTATGCTTATTAACGTAAACAAGAAATGACAGGCACTGTCCCCTGAGTCAGGCCACAGGAAGTGGAGCCTTGGCATTCCCTCCCTTTGTCATATCATAAATATTTCCCTGATGAATCCCAGACCAGGTGATGAGTGATACAGACACAAATTGTGTCATGGAAAGAGTTACTCACCCCAACATGGGAGCTGAGTTTCCCCCACCCCCATGAATGTGCCAAGCTGGGAAATGCATGCCCATGCCTTTTCATTAGATAACAGTTCATGTGGCATTAGCCTCTCAATGTCTAATTTCCCCTCCAGACTTTTCCTTCCTAGCTGTAAATAAGCCTGTGTGACATGTAACATAGTGCATCCCGACTTCCTCCACAAAGCAAAAGCCCAGAACATCTCTTCATTCATGAACCTGAATGCAGGAAGAATTAATAACACTGGCTTGTTTGAAAGCCCTGTATGCCGCTCTCCCGCGTGAGATCCACAGAAGCTGCATTGAAGCAGGATTAAGGGCGCAGGGAGAAAATTGGGTCAGGTTCCAGTCTGACAGGGTGCAGAAGACAGCCTGATATTAACTTGATTAAGAGTGTTTGTAATGGCATGGAAAGGTCTTTTCTTTCCATTCACGCAGCTTGGTTATATAACTGGCATCCTAGAAAATGCCATACTGGATTGGCTCAGTAGTCTCCCAAATCCTAGATCCTGCTGTTCTGAGGAAGGATGACCTAGTGGTTAGATGCCAGCCAGCATTTCAGGAAACCTAGGTCCAATTCCCTACTTTTTCCAGCGCCATTCAATAGGATCTTGAGTAAGTCATTTCGGCTCTCTGCGCCTTGGTTCTCCAAGTGTAAAATACAATGGAGATAATGACATTTTCTTGCCTTAGTGGAGGGCTGTGAAAATAAATACAATAAAGACCCAAAGAAGAACTCTGTGTAGCTCGAAGGCTTGTCTCTCTCACCAACAGACTGTTCATCCATGAAAAGCTATTACCTCACCACCTTGTCCGTACAATAAAGATGGTCAGGTGCAGAAATTCTATGATGAGGGACTATGTATGTACCATAGGCAGTGGCCAGTACCGGATGCTTCAGAGGGAATGAACCGGATGCTTCAGAGGAGCAAGAAACTCTGTGGCTGGCAATAATGAAATAATTGTGCTCCCAGGGAAAATTTCTGTCCAACCCTCACTGTTTAGAGCTTGGGGGCTTATGCCCTGAGGCAGGAGGCTCTAACGTCCTTCCAAAACTCTTGGTTACTCTTCAAACTATTCACGATTTATGGCACTGGGTCAGGTTCTTTTTCAACATCCGCACCCAAGCGTGAGGCTCAGGAAAGAATCACATCCCAGAGAAGGAAGGTAACAGTCCCTCTCTGTGTAGATCTGGTACAATGACAGCTGGGCTGTTTGCCTTCCGTTTGGGGTAACTCATTACCAAAAAGACAGCAACAATCCAGAGGGATTTCAGAGCTCCAGAAATGAGGTGGGGGCTGGAGATTCTGGTTAAATGTGTGAAGCTTACTTAACAGATGACTCAGAAGGGACAGAGTACCGTTCTGAAAATATTTGAAGGGTATAAACATCAAAGAGGAAGAAGAATTATTTAAGTGTGATTATGTGGAACTTTTACAGTAATCTGGTGTACTTAGATCAAGGAAAAATGAAGCTGGCTATCAGAGAACTTCCTGACAAAGGGATAGATTCAGCTGTGAATAGTTTCTGAAGGGAAGCAGTGGGAACCTAGTTGCCTGTGAATTTTACAAATATAGATCTGATGATGACAAAGTGCTAATTAATGTCCCGTGGAGAACAATCCTGCATTGACTAAGAGGATGGACTGATTGGGGGACCTAACTGATCTACCAGCTCTGTTTTCTGTGGATATAATTCACTTCTAAGTTCTGGTTTAATGACACTAAAGTCAATTGAGCTGCAAAAGAGATGAATTTGGTTCTATGATCTATAATTATAATAGATTATAATGAAAATTAGCACCATGCAGGACATGCCAGATAAAATAAGAACTGGCCCTACACATCTTCCAAATAAAACCTGTACAGAAAAAGTTTCAGGTCAAAAATGTTTGGTTAACTATCTTGCCGCTATTTTTCATTTTTATACCTCTGTACATCCTGTTTTTGGCTGGGTCTGGGTCCTATATTGGATTTGGTTGGGAGCTGGTCTTGTCACATTTCCCCTCCCCCTCCCCTGAAAAGGTTCAAAAATGTTTTGGAATCCCCCCCCCCCCCCCTTTTTTTTTTTTTTTTTTTTGGCCGATTCTTTTCTGGATCCTGGGCTAGGATGGGCTGGAATATGTCAAGCTAGGCGGGTCTTGAAGAATTTCTGGCTCAGCCAGAAGTGTTTGAAATCTCATGGAAAAGCCTGGTTTGATAAGATTTTCCACCCAGGTTTGCAGCAGAAACCTGATCAGATAGCTTGCAGGAACAGTCAAAGTTTTGAGACTTTTTTCATTTCGTCTGAGGTGTGCCCAATATCTCTGCTGATTGTGAATTTTTCTTGGAAAGATTATAAGGAACAGGAATACACTGGTCTCAGGTGATATAAAATGTTTTGAAAGGGCCATGGTCACACTGCCAACTAACTGAAGAGTTTAAATATAGAGTGTCTTAAAGTGGGGGATGTGGGCTGGGCATTACGAAGCTTGATATGAACGCAGTCACTGGGAACCCAAACATAGCAGCATCTCACTTGTGCAAAAGAACCAGTAAAGGAATATGAGCAGGTGCTTTCCCTAACCTGGTCTCTAGTACCGTCCACAAAGCACAGAGGACCAGATTCTCAGCCTGTGTGAACTAGAATAGCCCCATTGACTTCAATGGAGTCCATTGAATTTACACCAAGTGAGAATCTGGCCTGTAAAATCCAAACTCCTGGGATTTGGCCCTATCAACAAAGAAATTAACAATAAAATAACCAAAGTCAGCTCCAGCCATCTGACTAGGCTTGGCAGCTGCTAAAATTCTTCCCTCACGACTGCTCAGCCTACACCCTAGATCCTTTCTTCTGAGAGAGCCACTCCCCTGTTTCCCTGGGTCACTTGATTCAATGAGTCAACAAAGTCACCATAACGCTTTCCCAGCAGGACCAATCTCTGTTTGGAGAATAGGGGGTTTTAAGCTAATCCTGTCAGACGCTTACGTTGAAACTGACTAGGAACGAAAGTGAAATTGAACAATCTGTTTTCAGTGTCCAAACTCAATGAAGTACAAAACAAAGAAACAGCCCCAAAGGCAACTATTTTTCCAGCTGTCACCATCTCAAATGATGTGTTGCCAGGGCAGATCTTCCTGCAGTTTAGTCATCATGATTATAGGCATCATAGAGATACCCAAAGGCCAGAACGCCCATAGATTTCAATGGCAGCAGGACCAGAATAAACAGCCAAGCCCTTGAGTCTCACAGGTATATGACCGGAATTGGGGCCGAAGCTGGCCCTTCTCTTCAGCAGCAATCCACAGACTTTGGCAGAAAACTCTGCAGGACCCTTCATGTGAACACTTGAAACATCTGTTTCTAATCTTCCTGCCAGCTTACAACCCCCCCTTCACCCTCCTCCCTCCCCAGTCTGGTTAAGCGGAAAGACCTTGTCGGAGCAAAGTTCTCGGTAAATCACTGGGAACGCTGCGGTGCTCTGCATCGCTGGAGGCTCATTTTTCATTGGCAAGGCAAAAAGCAAACAGAGGGTAGCACAGGAACGGCCGCCGTCAGCGCTAAGTGCAGCTGCCCCATTCGCTGAGAAAGCACCGGGGTCAGCGACCCTGGCATGGCCCAGTTTCTGCTTTGGCGCAGGCTTGGCTTTGCCATGAGAAATACCGCCTGCATTTGGAAGGTTGGGACTTTGTTTGGGTTTTTTCCCCCTCTTCTTCTTCCCCTTTTGGGGTCTTGTTGTTGCTTCTGTGAGGTCCAACTTTCATGTCCAATCCAATCCCTGCTGGCAAAAATAGGCACCGGGCGGTTTGTGCCAGCAGAGAAAAAGCGAGCGAGCTGAAGTGAAAATAAATAAAGGAAAGCAAAGGGACATCCAGGAATCATACTCTACAGCCAAGCCTGCAGCTCGGGGGTGGGAGGCCACAAGCCTGCACCGGCAGCTGCTCTCAGGGGATGGCTCAGAACCTGTGTTTGCTGCAGTGCTAGGGCAATATGGGGCCAGCTCCTCTGCCGGTGTAAAGCACAGTTGCTTTGTCAATGGCGCTGTGCCGGTTTACACGAGTGGAGGAGCTGGCCTGTGCTGTCTTTGGAAAGCCCTGCAGGCTCTCTCTAAAAGCCAGATGCTGTTTCAAGCCCAAGGCTCTGACTCATCATAATAATTAATTTATAGTGACCTTAGACTGTGAGCTGTTTGGGGCGGAGACTACGTGTTCGTGTCCAACACAAAGCAGCACACACCAGGGCCCAGATTCTGGGTGCTACCACAAGAGACATGATCAATACGTTGTTAACAAGTCATTCCTTCAAAAATAATTGTCGGTACATCCTGTAGTCAAGTGTTTGTTCCCCTGGTACCTACAGCTGTTTCGTGACTCGGATTTAGATCCATGCAGGGCAGCCACCTCTCCAAGAGTAACCTCTCCCTGCACAACGCTGGCGTCTCAAGCTAACTGGACCGTGTGTGTGTGGGTGGTGTTGGTGGGGGAGATCTTGTGTGGTTGCTATTCTGACATATGGGCTAGTGGAGTTGGCCCCCCTGCGCCCCCCCCACACACCGGGGGAGGGCACTGGATCCGAATACTTTTAGATCCCGTACTCCAACAGGAGCCTCATGTCTATGTTGGTTTGTTCCGAGCCTGCGCTGACTCCCCGTCCCCACTGGAGAATGTCAAGGGTTTGGAGACTCCCTGGCCTGAAAGCTGCTGTAATCTATAGGAGCACAGGACATAGGACTTGAACCTCTGGGTCACCTTGTCCATTCCCCTGCTATTGCAGGCGACCCCGCATTATAATCCCGTTGCAACTCCATCTTAAAACTAGTTAGGCTGTTCCACAGTGTCATGCCCCTGAGGGTTAGAAACCTCCCAATGTCCAACCTATGTTTATTCTTGTGCCCTATTGTCCATCAGCTCCAATGGATCTTCTCCCTCCCTGGGGTTCCCCCCCCCGGCCCCCCGATGTAATTTATGCCAGTTGCCAAGAGCTTTCAGAGTGATTCCGGCAGCCAGGGACCAACCAGGCACAGAGGATCGCTACCATTCTTGTCCCCCCCGGGAGCTGTGTGCCACTGGCAACACAAAAAATGTTATCCCAGATAACCGGACCCAGGGCTGGATTAAGGCCAGCCAGGGCCTGAGACACCCTCTGTAGGAGAGAGACTTCCCCAGTGTGTGCTACTTAGTCTGGTTTTGAGACAGTACTTCAATAAACGTGCACTAGGGAACATTGAGCGCAGGCCAGCAGGATCCACACGGGCCAGTTAGTGTGTAATATGCTAGCAACGCTCGGATTTCCACCCCTCTAGTGCAGACCAGTGCAACATGCAGACAGGCCCTCAAGCCACCTTGTTCTCTTGATTCCCTCAGGAACCACCCCCCTCCCGATATTTGGGCTTCTAGGGCGTTCTTGCTGTCCTTTCACCTTGACTCATCTGAATCCGTGAGGGCTTTTAAAATGTGCCACCGCACTTCATGGCATTCCCAGACTGGAGCCAGGGGCAGGTTCAGCTTTTCAGCAATGGAGAGATGTGACGGGTTGGGTGGCTATTCGAAGCATCCTCCTGCCCTATGTTGGGTGGAGTTCAATGGAGAGTCGTGTCTTTAACCATCTGTTCTGATGATGGCTTGTATGACTCTGTCGGCCTCTCAGCTACTCACATATTCTTGTATGTCTTTGGATACCTGCCCCAGCTTATTAATTGCCACATAATAAAGCTTTCAGCAGGTCTGTGACTCGCAGGGCTTGGCTTCAAATGTCCCATCTCCAGGAGAATAGAACTGTGCCTGTCTGTTCCTTAATTATAATTAAGGAGATTTGCTTCTCGTTGCTGAAGTCCAGAGCAGACGTCTTCAAACCAAACACATCTTCGAAGAATTATGAATTTTACCCATCTCTAGCTGCCACACAATCAAATTCAGAATGGACCCCCTTGGCCAAAGTAGACTAAATAAGCCCAGTTTCCTCAGCCTCTTCTTCGTAAGTCATATGCCCCAGCCCCCTAATCATTTTTGTTGCCCTCAGCTGGACTCTTTCCAGTTGGTCCACATATTTTCTGTAGTAGGGGGCCCTAAACTGGACACAGTACTCCAGATGTGGCTTCACCAGTGCCGAATAGAGGGCAATAATCACTTCCCTCGATCTGCTGGCAATGCTCCTACTAATGCAGCCCAATATGTCGTTAGCCTTCTTGGCAACAAGAGCACAATGTTGACTCATACCCAGCTTCTCGTCCACTGTAATCCCCAGGTCCTTTTCTGCAGAACTGCTGCTTAGCCAATCAGTCCTCAGTCTGTAGCGGTGCATGGGATTCTTCCGTCCTAAGTGCAGGACTCTGCACTTGTCCTTGTTGAACCTCATCAGATTTCTTTTGGCCCAATCCTCCAATTTGTCTAGGTCACTCTGGACCCTATCTCTACTCACGAGCATATTTACCTCTCCCCTCAGCTTAGTGTCACCTGCAAACTTGCTGAGGGTGCAATCCATCCCATCATCCAAATGGTTGTTGAACAAAACCGGCCCCAGGACCGATCCTGGGGCACTTCGCTTGATACCGGCTGCCAACTAGACATCGAGCATTTTCCTATGAACTGCAAGTGTTTCAAAAGCCCCAGTGCAGTTTATTCCTCAAAGACCCTAAAGGTGTGATTGACTAATATCCTGTGTGTGTCTCCTAACCTGGAGATGACCTTTCTCTAGGATTTCCCTTCATGTCCAGGTTCCCAGTTTCTATAAAATACCTGGCTTTGGTCTTCTCTGGGCTTGCAGTTAAGCAGGGTCAGATGTGCTGTGTTTGGCTGAAGGATTCCACACCACCCATTGCTCAGGGCATCTGCATTGCTACTGGACAGTAAATTACCTACCAACAGAAGCCCTTTCAACAATGTTCATGCTTCCCGGATAACGATTGTTTGCATGTAGCAGACAAGAAGATTCACAACCTTCTGGGTTCATCACCAGGACCTCTGTCTTCTCCCCCTCCTTCCTGTGATCATCGTTCAGATGCCAGAGGACAGAGGATTAGCCAGATAGTTGGAGGTATAATATATTGGAGTCAAACAGGAGGCTAAGCAGAAATCGACATTCTCTGGTAGTTTCTTGCCTTTTACTTCACTGCCAGATGGGAAGAAAGTTGTAGAAAGGAAGGCTATATTCAGGAGCTAAATGCATGATTTTATAATATTCAGTGTAGTTGCAGCTGTGTCAGACCCAGGATATTAGAGAGACAGGTGGATGTGGTAATATCTTTTATTAAAAGACATCTCATCCGCCCTGTCTCTGATTTTATAGTAGATATACTTTATGTAAGTATCATAAGGGGGGGGTAGCTCGAGGGTTTGAGCATTGGCCTGCTAAACCCAGGGTTGTGAGTTCAATCCTTGAGGTGGCCCATTTAGGGATCTGGGGCAAAAATTGGGGATTGGTCCTGCTTTGAGCAGGGGGTTGGACTAGATGACCTCCTGAGGTCCCTTCCAACCCTGATAGTCTATGATTCTATGAAATGTGTGTGCGTATTGATGAATTTATGTTGCAGCTTTCATTCAAGGATCTGAAGCAAATTGCAAACCTGAATTAAACCACAAAACACTCCCTTGAGGTGGAGAAATATTGCCCACGCTTACAGCTGGTTGAAACTTTCCCATCAAACAATTTTTTTTTCAATGAAAAATGGTGTTTTGACCAAACTGAATTTTTCCCTGCCCCAAATTTAATTTGGGTCAAAACAATTGAGACAGTCATTTAAAAAATGAATCTAATTGAAACTTCATTTCTTCTTGCTTGATGATGGGGGAAAAGAATCCCTGAACATTTTCAAATGGAAGGACAAAGAAGTTGCTTTTCAGTTTTCTTTCTGCAAATATTTATATTGCAACCTTCCCTGTGCATACCTATTTTTGCAGATAGTAAACTCTTGCCTTAACTTGGTCTCTTTGTTGGTACATTTCTGGGGCTTGGGACCATGTCTTGGTATGTGTTTTTATAGTGCTTGGGGACTACAGTAATATAAATATGAAATAATAATAATGAATGGCTCATCTGAGGCATAGAGAAATTTTAAGACTAGGATTTTAAAAAGATCCTAAGAGAGTTGATCACCCATATCTCATTAGGAGCGGGGCATCTAATCCTAATAATAATAATTATTATTCTGATTATTATTACTCCTCATTATTATGTCCTGGAAACGGGTACATCCTGGTAGCCTGCAGCAACATGCCTCCGAGCCTAGTTCGACAGACTTGGGCTCATGCTACAGCACTAAAAATAGCCATGTGGCCCTTGCTTTTAAGCTGTGGCTTGGACAGGAGCTTGGGTTCTGAAACCCACCCCCATCCCTCGACTAGGGTGAGCAAACATCCTGATATTATTGGGACCATCCCAATATTACGGGCTTTGTTTTATATATGCAACTACTGCCCCCTCCCCCCCTGAAAAAAAAGTGTCCCGACTTTCACACTTGCTATTTGGTCACTCTCCCCTAGACTTCAGTGCCTGAGCTCCAGCACAAGCTGCAATGTCTACACAGCTATTGCTAGCATGGTAGCATGAGTCCTGCACTCCAGGCTTGGTGGCTTGCTGCCGCAGGCTGTGTAAACATACCATAAGAGACCCAGTCATGGCCAGGACCCCATTGTGCTAGGCGCTGTACAAATACAGGGCAAAAAGATGGTCCTTGCCCCATGCAGCTTACAATCCAAATATAAGACAACAAACATGTGGTGACCCCTGGGGAGAGGCAGACAGAATGGGGAGGATTTGCCCACTGTCAAGCTGTGGGTCAGCAGCCAGGTCAAGAACGGAACCCAGGAGCCAGTTCCAGCCCCTCGGTCGCCCACCAGAAAGAAAAAGTTTGCAATCTTTCTCTACAGGCCAAACAGGTGTAATTAAGGGCCTCCCACCCTACAAACAGAATATGCAGGAAACGTGCTACCATGCAACCCTGCATGTCTATAGCAGACTTCCTGGAAGCGTCCTGGGGAGCTGCACAATCAGTCGATGGTCAAATGAATAATGAGGGATGCTCAATTCCTAAACGGATCCCTTACAAAAACGAAGCCCAGATACAGAACAAAGAAGAAAAGGAGGACTTGTGGCACCTTAGAGACTAACACAAATTTATTTGAGCATAAGCTTTCGTGAGCTACAGCTCACTTCATCGGATGCATTGGTTTCTGCATTGGTCGATCACTGAAGCATTCCAATTGCTGATCATCACTGACAGGGTTGAGGCCCTGTCTACACAAGGAAGTTAAGCCAGCTTAACTAAACGGATTTAATCGATAATTTATGATGCGAACCCATTTGCCCACACAGGTGAAACCGATATAAGCCAGGTGATGTGTGTGTCCACACTGAGGTTCTGCATCAGTTTTAAAACCAGTTTTAGTTCAACTCGTGCATGTGTGGACAAGGGAAGCCACCCTTAGTGTGCTGTTAATGTGTCCTGGTCCAGAACTAGTTTTGACAGAAATTTTCTGGACACATAGTTTACTCACCAAAAAATACAGTTCTGGGTGGACCAAAACTATTCATGAAATCAAGTTGAATTCAGCAAATTGTTCCTGATAGAAACTTTTGAAAGTTGGAGGTTTCATTTTGACCTGTTCAAACTAGTAAGATTCTGCCATCACATTATTCTGCTTATTTATTATTATTAATGACTCCTACTACAATAGCACATAGAGGTTGAAACTTGGTTGGTGTCCCATTGTGCTATGTGCAATACAAACACATAGTGATGGCCAGTCCCTGCCCGGAAGAGTTTACACACTTAGTGTAAAACATGAATGGAGCAAACAAACAGCGGGGCACCTAAGGAGAAATGGGAGAACAGTATTCCAGACGTTTTGGCAGAGATTAGTGGACATGAAACTTGAGCAATTCTAGAGGGGAAGGCATATTTAAGACACTTTTGGTTCTCTTCAGTTTAGTTGACACTTATTTAATCCAAATGGTTGACAAACAGTTGGGAGGAAAGCTCTCTTTGTGAAAGAGCCAACATCTCGCCCCTTCCACGGGGGGGCTTCAGAAAGCTTCTGCTCTAGATCTCTAGTCCTGCAACTAGTCCAGAATCCTCTGTGCCAATCTTTGTTTGCATTGCTGAGTGATGCAAAGGGAAGAGACACATTCCTAAATCCATGCTGGGGAAATTCCCAATGCTGGGGAATCCCCAGCAGGCACAGCACTGGCCCCTCTGGCTCCTTCTCCAAAGCCCGGGCACAGGAGGCAGGCCAGAGGTGGGGTGGCATGGGAGAAGCCAGCAAGCACCCTGCCCTAGCTATCCCCTGTAGATGTATAGCCCCTAAGGGGCTCTCTCCAGGTTGGGTGGAGGGCCCCAGATGTAACTGAAAATCTGGCTCAGCATCTCCAGATCACTGTTGGCAAATGCTGCAAAGTTCCCAGATTCACCTTCAGGCTCCAAACCACTGCCAAATGGGGTGTGGGGCCATCCTGAAGCAAATGACACGGCACAGGGGCTGGGTAGAGCGACTAGCTCACGTGCCAGGCCTCAAGAGAAGCTGGCAGCACCTCAGTTCAGCAAAGCCCCCTCGCAGGACGGGGATAGTAAATGAAAAACTGTCTGGGGGAGGTACTGGGAGCTCCCAAGCACTGAGTCCAGCCGCGGGGCTGTCTAAACCAAACCAGATTCCTATAGTAAATAGCTCTAGGACGTTTCCACCACAAACTATGTCCCACTGCTGCTTGGCTAAGCTAATTCACAGCCATCCTAAGAGTTTTTTTTCCCCCCCGCCTTCCTGTTCAAGTCTCATTTCAAGCCTGAAGATGCTGCCTCAGCCAGCTGGGTGTCCTGGAAAATAACTTTCCCACCACTTGTCTTTCCCTCTCTCCCTCTATGAAAGCTAGTGAGGGAAGTAGACAGGAGGTCTGGCTGAAGTCGGTGGGAACGGTTTGTGTGTGTGTTATTTAATTTACTAGACAAGGCCTGTGTGGTGTGTGTGTGTGTGAAACGAGCGGAAGCCCAAGATCTGATGGTGAAGCAGACTGTGTTTATTTTCAGGGGCTGACTTTTAGAGGTAAGGAACCTGTTGGCCCATAGCACTGGGCAGAGTTGGGCACAGTGACCGCAGACGCTATGCAAGTTTCCCTCGCTAGCGCTCACTCCTTTACACATGTGCCCCAGTCCCGATCAGCAAACACTCTTGACACAGTCCTACAAAGTCATGAAACCTCTTGTGGAGGGCACCTAACGAAGCCCCTTCGACAGCCCCGATAGCTGCTGCCCTTGCCCTCCAAAGGACAGAAACTGCTGCTCAAACGTCCACCCCTGTCTTGCAGACCCTGTAGATCCTGCAGTAATGGTGCAGCCGCGAGCAGGACAAGCTGTTCCACTGGCAGTGGATCCATGGCATGGCTCTGGCTGGGACAGACAAAGGCAAGGAGCACGCAGAGCTGACAGCCCATCAGCTGGATGCGTTGGCAGGCTCAGAACACTTCCACACAAGGGCCTAGGGATGACAGACACGTTCTTCCACAGTGCTCTGTGAACTAGCTCCTAGAGCAGCCCAGCGAGGTGCTGTGAACCCTGGGATATGCCCCCAGAAATCCTACCCCCAAGCACATCAGTGCAGTACCATGGCGGACGTGGCTACAGCAGTATGAAGAGGGGTGGCCTACAGTGAGTACACTCACAGACGGGCTTAGCAAGCACAATTTTGCAGGTTCAGGAGCCCAGACTGGAGTACACCCTGCAGTGTACACATACCCAATGGCACATGCCGAAAAATTTGAAATTTTCAATGGGAAAAAAATAAAACATTTTTTGACTCTCTTCAAGAAAAAAATCTCTCCATTTCTCCTTCCAAAAGCACATCAATGCCTGGACAAACCGCTGGCATGTGTCTGCATGGTCTGCAGTGCAGGGAGCCAAAACAGAGGACCGAAGAATACTTCTAAGCCCCCTTATTTCCCTACATGGGTGCAAAAGTCAAGGCTTGATTGTGCCCATAAAAAGTTTGAGAATTTTTCAGAAGTTTATAAGCACCTGAAAGGAGGAAGTTATGAATGATGTCATGTTCTATGAGATATAAATGCCTAGATAGTTTAGATTAGATTGAAATGAGCGAGCAAGAGAGAGATTAGCAACAGTAACTAGACAGACAGATTATATTCGTTTTAACTTTACCAGTGAAAGTGAGGTAGGAAATGATTTTGATCACTGACATTTCCCCCAATCCTGAAAGGTGTATATAATTTTCATCCAATTCCCCATTCATTCATGGACCACTCTTTCCTATTGACTGTAAATGGCAGCCAGTTTCTGAGGCTAGAAAGCTACTTTTGAATAGACATGGGTGAAAAATGGAAAATTAGATATGGGGGAAAAAAGTGTAAATTTCACAGTTGGTTTCAGTGTGAAGGATTGGAAACAGAATAACTTTTAATTTTTTCCCCAAAATGTTTCACCAGTTCTTTAGCAGAAAGTTTATCAAAAACATCACTGCAAATGTTAATGACATTTTTTCATTTACTGAAATACTACTGTTTGGTGGGTGAAAGATTTCCACAACCATTTCAATGGCATTTTGACAATATTTCCATCAATATTTAACTAGAAATAGCACATTTTTGCCTGCCCCCCCATCACTTCTGAAAAATACCGTTTTTCAGCAGAGGAACACTATTCAAAAAGTTTCTACCTGCTCAAAAAGTCCAGGGTGGGTCACTGCATTGTTTTTCTTGTTCAGAGAAAGATGCCATCTGAAAATGGAGGACTTCACATTTCAGGTCTTCTGACTGGGCTACAGATTTGCATGTAGAACTCAACTGCGTCTGCTGAATAAATCCACTTCCTGTGGCTTAAGCTGTCTTTGCAGCTGGCTACATTCGTAGCTGCCAAGACAAACAGATCCTTGCTGATTAGCCTCTGTGGATGCCTCTCTCCACCAAACAGTGCCCGGTCCAACACTCGCTGAAAGATTCCCATTACCTGGAATGGGCTTTGGAGGAGGCATCTTATTTACTGTAAAACAGGACGAGGAGTTGTGCTGCTCCCACATACATAAAACCACATAATGTACCTTTTGGGCTTCAGCTTCTCCATGGCCTCTTCTAGGGCTTGATCCTGTGAGGTGACAACAACCTTAGCTCGACTTCAGCGGTTGTTGAGGTGCTCAAAGTGAGAAGAAGGAGGCAAACGGTTGAGATGTAGGTTGGGTCTAGTGGATAGGGCCTTGTCTTGGAAATAAGGAGGCTTGAATTTTATTCCTGGCTCTTTGTGTTTCTCTCACCCCTTGTCTGATCTATCTAGCTATCTAATCTGGTCAATCTCTCTCACATGTTTTAGCCCATGCTCTCATCCACTCCCCAATTCTCCCCTCTCTTACACCATGATCGGAAAGGGGGGGCAGCCATTGGGCCAAACACCCTTTTTGCACAGCACTGGGCCAGGTGTGACACAACCCATTCCCCCAGTGCTGCCCTGGACCAGCAGGACCAGGGAGGAAAGGCCCCGCCTGCTCCTGAATGCATTGTGAGGCCTCCGACAGAAACGAAATGGGGACTGTCGGCTCTTCCTTTGCTCCTGAGAACCCAACACCGCTCAATGAGCCCTGCCTTTGCTACCCTTCGCCAGCTCCCTACAGGGCTAGCCTTAGGGAAAATGGCGCCCTGGGTGAACTTGTATTTTGGTGCACCTGGCCCCTGCTACCTCTCCATCCATTGCCCCTGCTGCCTCCCTGCCCCCCACCCCCATGTCCCCAGTCCCTGCTGCCACCCTGGGCTCCCCACCCATTCCCTTGGCCCCCCACTACCTACCCAGGCTCACCGCATCTGGGTTAGCCAAGCCATAGTGAACCCCATGGTTCAAGTGCCGGCTATCTCTCTCCCTTAGACTTCCTTCCTCAAGCTCCAGGTGAGAGCCTGCCTCCTTCTAGCAGCCAGCTCTTATCCCCCACCTCACCAGGCCTTTCTTCTCTAGCTGTGGAGATGCCCTTCAGGTGCTCAGGAGAGGCCGGGAAGTCCATAGCCCTCTGGGTCTGTTGCTTGCTAGGTGCCAATGTCCGGGCAATTGGAGTTGCCATTGTCATCTCAGATGCTCTATTGATATCTCGCAAGGGATGGATAAAGTAGCTAAGTGCTTCCTGGCTGTGGAATGCAAGCAGCACTGGGTACCCGAGAGGTGGTAGAACGTGCTTCAATTCCCCTCCAAGCCTGCTGAGAAGGGATTTGAACAGTGACCTGCATTCTCTCTCGTGAGTGCCCCGTGGCTGATCTATGGGAGACTCTGATGAGGGTTGAGGTTTGCATCTTATTGAGGTTATGCCATTTTCATTAAACAGTAATTGGGCCACTCGGTAGCCTGTCATCCAGTGGTTTGGCAATGTGGTTGTGATGTGGATGGGGCTGGTTCAACTCCCTTTTCAGCCTACTGAGGAGGGACTTGAAGAACCTTCTCTCAAGTGAATGTTCCAACTGTTGGACTCAGAGGTATTCTGATGGGGGCAGGCTCCCTCAGCCTTTTCTCTTGAAGCTGTTCCACTTTCACTACATATTAATTGGCCCAAAGGATCACAGACATGAACCCCCTGTCGTTGAGCGATTTGTATATTCCACCTCCCATCCTGTCCCAGGATGGTCTGGTTCAAATCCACCATCTTCTTGTTGAGGAGGGATTTGAACCTTGATCTTGTGCCTTTGAAATGAATGGCCTAAAGTGCAGGACTGGGAGGTATTCTGATGTGGAAGTTCCCTGAGTCTTTTTTGTTGAAGCTGTTCCACTCTAACTACATATTAACTGGGCCAAACTCTCTATCCAAGACCATCTGTAGTATGGGGGTTAGGGTGTGAGTGATGCTGGTTCAAGACTCCACTCTGCTCCAGCAGGGGAATCTGGCATCTCAGGTTTGAGCCCTTGTAAATCAACTGTGGATTCTTCAGAGGGGCTCTTGCTCTTCTAATTAACTAATAATTGGGGCCATACAAAAGACCTAAATCACTCTTTTGTCCCCAGTGGCTGGGATACTCAGCCAGGTTGTGGCAGACCCCAGGCACTCCCCTTCTCTGCTGAGGGGTGAGAACTGCGGGCTCCCACGTCCTGGGAGAGTCACTGGTGAGCGATCCCTGTCCAAATCCCCACAATGGCCTCTTGAGGAAGAGAGGGGGTTCGGACAAGGATGGCCCACCGCAAAGGACTGTCAACAAGGAAGCAGTAAATCCCTGTGCAAGCCCCTGCTGAATAGGCAACTTGGAGATATGAACCAGGATCTCCTACAATCCAAGCAAGTACCCTATCCACTGGACTAGAGAGTGTTTCTGAGCTTTGGCTTACCCCAAAGAATATTTAAGTCAAGTGGAACAGCTTCACGAGGCAAGAAGTCACCCTATCAGACTAGCCTGAAGGGCAAGGTGTACACCAGAGCCTCAGGAGATCTCTTTTCAAACTGCTTCTCCACAGCCCCCCCGCCCTCCCAGTGGGGGAGGGGATTTAAACCATCATCTCCCACAGACCAGACTCACTGCTTTGCCAGCAAGCTGGAGAGGGAGGCGGGCATTTGGGCTGGTGCAAAGAATAGTTGATTCAAGTGGAAGAACTTCAAGTGGCAAGAGTGAGGGAGCCACCCCATTGCATTAGCCCAACTGTTGAGGTGCACACGTGGGCTGCAGGAAAGACCAGTTCAAACCCTCTCTTCCCAGGCAGAGGGGGAAATGAGCCACCGGGGTAGGGTGTTGCCACCCTTATTTCTACACTGGCAGCTGCGCTGCCTTCAGAGCTGGGTGGCCAGAGAGCTGCTGGCTGGGAGCCCAGCGGTGCTGAGGCTATGAACTGCCAGGTCTAGAGGTGCTGGGGCTCAACCCCGACAAGCCCTGGCACAAATTAAACTCCCTGACGGCACCCCCGAAACCACAGAGCCTTGGGCAGTCGCCCACGTCACTCACCCTTAAGCCTGGCAGTGGCTCCCTAATGCAGCTGTGGGCCCTCCCTCTGCTTGGTACCACAACCCAACTATCCTCCTGCTTCCCTTTTTGTGTAAGCCTGGTCTTTGCTTCTTTCTTTCTTTAAATAAGGCTGGGAATGGAGCCAATTACACCCCTAAATTACAAAAAAAATTGTAGTATTTAAAATGTTAACTAAAGCTCCACCCCTTCACCCCCTTCTGATCTTCCCAGAGCTCTGCCAGGCATCATGGGAGGTCCCTTCCACCAATGGAGCTGGGTCTGCCAAAAATAACCCAGGTTGTAATGATGGAAAAATTATTAGCTTGCTGCTGGGCTCCTTCCTGGCTTGGATCTGCCCCCCTGCTACAGCACTTCCCTGAGCTGAATGGAAATGTCAGAGCTCCCTGTGCCACCGTCTCAGCGCCCCCGTTGGTGTAGAGGGGACCCATTCATTACGTTATTCAAGCGGCAACCCAAGGTTTCATCCCCTCCACCCTGCCCTGATGGCAGTGACTGTAGGATGTTCAGCTCCCGCCTTTTTAAAGGAGAGCGTTGGGCAAATGCACAGAAATGCCTTTTTTAGCAAAAGGGAAGGTCCCAACCAACCGGAACAGCCCCGCATATGAGCAAAGGGATGGCTCATGGAGAGGCTTAAGCATCTCATTTGGAGAGGGTGAGTTGGTGCATCATCCAGTGTGGCTGCCCATATGTGTAAGTTCAGGCTTGTGCCCAGGTTCTGGGACTGCAGGCAAAGGGAGGGTCCCAGAGCCCAGGCTCCAGCCTGAGTCCAAAAATCTACACAATTAAACAGTCCTGCGATGCCAAGTTAGCTGACACAGGCTGGCCCTTGGTGTTTAATTGCAGTGTGGACCTACTTTAAGTAACCTAACCAAGGTCACACAGGAAGATTGTGGCTAGACCAGGAGTTGAACCCAGGTCTCCTTAGGCCAGCCTTAACTGCTAGGTTCTTTCCTACCTGTACATCGATAGCTCTGCATTCATTTACGCCAGCTGGGGCTCTGGCCCTGTGTGGCTGTTAAGGGCGAGCACCAGGGCTTGAGGTCCCAATGGGCCACTCCTTCTCTTCAGCATTATCTAGCGGCCAAATTGCAAAGTGGCACTGGCAGGCCGCCTGCCCCTCCCTCATATGAGTTTCTACCCATGCAATGCATGTGTGAATGGCTGCTCTTGCAATGTGGCTTTGCACCTCCTTTGCACGGGTGTCGATGACGACCATGTGCCAGGCGGGGAGAAACAAGGCCCCACATGTTCTGTGCCCCCTTGCCACAATGGTGGATGGCGGCAGGGAAGGCTTAGTCGGGAGATGTGCCCTCACTAGCGGGCCTGGGGGCGGCCTCGGGATGACAGTGCACAGAAGGTAGCAGAACTCACAGGGAACGTGGGCTGTGTCTCAAAACAGACGGGACGGCTGGGAGCTGGAAGGGCGCGGGATGAACCTGCTGCAGGAACTGGACCCATGTGCACCAGGGACCCCAATCCCGCCGGCATCAGACGCTGCTGAGCACCTCATTAGCATGATGGGGGCGGAGCCTTAAGCCCATATGACCTCAGACAGGCCCATTTCCGTCCATGCCCCATCCCCTTGTTACTCTGTGCTTCTAAGAGGCTTGAGACCTGCCAATACTCAGTACAAAGCGTGTGGTCTAGTGCTTGAGCTTAACTGAGTCTCTGCATTGCTTCCACTTTCCCTTATACAGGAGTGTGGTATACTTGCGTACCCTGCCTCCCAGGGCTTGTCTTCCCTGCAAAGTTAACGACAGCTATAACACAAGTGTTGGCCCTATCTCAAGGCTGTCCACACACACACAACCCTTCACTCGCATGAGGTGGTGCATTTAACTTGAACTGGCTGGCCCGGCATGGGGTACAGGCTAACGCTTGAGCCAGCATAAATCATCAGCTGCTCACACACCACTCTGTGTGGACGCAAGCTAGCACTGCTCGACTGTTGCTAGTCCTCCAGGGCCTTCCCACAATTCTGCCCTCCTCCCCCAGGGGCCCTGACAGGATGGACAGGTTCTCCCACAATTCACTGAGGAAGAATTCATAGAGCTTCCTGCAACTCTGAGTACCAGGGATTGCGCCCCAGAAGTCTCACACATGAGTGAGTGTGGCACCAGTGTGGACACAGCAGCACCAGTGTTAGTTCCTAGTTAGCTGATTCCAGAGGTGTAACTCCTGTGTAGGTCACTCAAGCTCACGCTGCAGGGAAGATTAGCCCCCATTGACTTCAGCTGGCTTTGGCTCAGGCCCCGGTTCAAGGATTTACAGCATCAGGACCTGAGTAATTAATTACACCTCTAAATTACCTGCAAGGGTTACTTTATTTTTGGCTGCAGCAGTTTCTAAATCATCTGTTTTCGTAGGCATTTTGGGAGTCTTTGCAGTACTAATCCCATTATAACCTGTTCAGATAGAGCAGGACACTGGGAAAATTTATTAAGCCAGTTAGATTCTCTTAGGCATTTGGCTCCTGTATCCCTTGGAGTCTGGGTGACTTTTGACCATGCACAAGGAGGAATACGAGCTGGTCTACGATGCCCGTAGGGCCCTTCTGGAAAAAATGAAAAGCCAGAACCTCAGCCTTCTATTTTAAGTGCTGATTAATGGCGGATCCTGATCAGGTCTGGAAAAACCGCACTGATTCATGGCTTGTCTAGGGAAACCTTGAACACAAATCTTGCTGCTCGCAGGCTGCGAGGGGAGCTGTAGAAGGAAATGGGTAGGATTAGCTTTCTTGGTGAAGAGCAGCTGAGAAGCAGCTTCGTCTCCAAAGCCAGGCCTGGAGAGCACGAGTTAAGACAGTGAGATAAAACACTCCTCACGTCTGGGCCACAGGGCTGGGGGAAAAAAGCCTGGTGGAAGGGAAAGTGCTGTATATCGTGAGAATCGGAGCCCCCTCGGACTAGCAAGGCATGAGGGAGAAGGTCATACCTCATTATGACCAGAAGAGCTTCCCATAAAGGCTGGTCAGGGCCACACCCAAGGCAGACTCCGCAAAGAATAAACTGGCCTGCCTCTGTTTCCAAGCTGGCATTCCCACCGATGCTGTCCCACGGCCGCTGAGGAAGGGGATGGGATTGACAGCCCTGGAGTGCTCCATTTAGCCGTAGAGGAGGCGCGACATGGGAAACAGCAGGGCAGACGTCCCTACAGAACGTGTACCAACCCTGACCAGGGAGCGACCACCCTAGGTGGGGAGGAGTGTTCCATCTCCAGGGCCTGTTCAGTCCTTGGTCTTACTCTCCCGAGACTGCCAAGTGGGCCTGATTGTGAAGTGGGTAACTGGACTGAGAATCGTTTCCCACAGCTCTCTCCAGAGGGCGATGAATTTCACACTCCTGAGCCGTGCCAGGGATGGGCTCGGAGAGCTGGCGGCTGCACAGTCCCTTCCTAGTGCCATGAATCACCCCCATTTTGATTCCCCCATCCTGCAGGTGTCCTTGGACCGGGGTGAGGAGGGCTTTCTGGGGCACTGGACAAGCATGGCCTTTTGCGGGCTGGGATGTGGAGGGCAAATGGGACCAGCGCAGCAAGAGGTCCTGTGTCACTGAGGAATTATTCCAAACCTCTGGCTGCCTCTCTGCTGTCTCCCTCAGTCAGACCCAGACCAAAGAAAATATTATAGCCTGCCTGCCCCTCCCCCACAATGCACCTGTGCACAGCTGCCTTATAGTGATAGGAGTGTCACACCCCCTGAACGCTGCCTGGCACCCTCGAATGCTATAGTACCCTCTCATGGACCATAACCCCCAGAGGATATAAGGCCTAATGTGACAAAACAAGGGTGAATGTCATTGCTAATCCTGTAGAGCTAGCCCTGAAACCCTACCTCTGAGAACAGGTAGGGTTTTTTTTGTGGGGGGAGGCATTACCATAATATACAGTAGTATTTTTTAATGATATGGCATCCCACGGCTATGGCCAGTGCCACCTCCAGCCAGTTCTCCCAGTAGGGAATGAAACTGGCGTTAGATAGACAACACCAGGCTGCGCTATCTGAAGATCCGTTTGCCACCTCAGAAATGGAGAAGAATCACTGGGTAGACCCCTGGTGTCAATGCAGAATCAGACCCTACAGTCTGTCCTCCAGAGCATTGTACAGGTCAGTTTTAAAGGACTCGGTATTTGTGCTTCCCCCTTTGCTGAGCATAACAGCTTTTGCTGTTAGAAACATTCTGCTGATTTCCACCTGAAATCTCTCCTTCATCTCAGGAGATCTGCATATTTAGGGACGCACACCCCCTGCCCTCGCCAGTTCCATATGGACTTACCCCTGCAGCCCCAAATGGAACAATCAGAGGGAAACTCTGGAAGAACTCCAGGAGCAACATACAGAGTTTCATGTCTCTTAAGTGACTTTCTGCCACGCAGGGGACAATATTGCCACACACCCACATTGATATTGCCGGGTGGCAAATTTTAAACAGATGAAAGGAGATACTTTTTTTTATTAACTTTACTAATTTTATTAGCCTGTGGAACACACTGCCACCACATGAAAAAGAAACCAAAAGCTTAACAGGACTGGAAAGAGGATTAGACATTTCTATGGCGATTGGAAGCATCCACAAAAGCTATACAGAATAGAATTGAACCCACAGGGACCTTAGAGAGGGAATAAGGAGCAGAAGGGGAATAAACTACTAGAGTCAGGAGGAAAATGGTTTTGAAGTTATAAAAAATATTTTTCCCGTCCTGAATCAGGATGAAAATTTTCCTGAATCAAAAATCTGAAAAAACAATTCAGTTCAGCTCAATCAAAATGTTTCATTTCAATGTTGCCCGTTTAAAAAACAGCAACCTATAATTGACGTTTTTGTCAAAGAACTCCTGACCAGCTCTGTCAACTACTAACTGATGCGGGGCAGTCTGGCAGGAACTTTCCCGGTGACCATGCCCCCTCCAATGTTTCTTTCAAGCATTTTGTGCTGGACACTCTCATGGTATGTCTACACTGTGGCTAAGAGGGAGCGTTGCAGTCTGGGTAGACAAACTCGCTCAAGCTCTGCTCAAGCTAGCTCGCTAAAAGGAGCCGCGTGACGTTGTGGCATGGGCCATAGCACGGGCTAGCCACTGGAGTACTGTGCCAGGGGATCAGGCAGGCTTGTGCCCGGGCGGTTGCCTGAACATGCTGCAATTTGTAGCACACTAGCACAAGTCTGTCTGCCCAGGCTGGGGGGAAGACTCCTAGCTGCCATGTAGAGACGCCCTCAGGGAGCTGATATTGGACTTGCTGACCCACTGGTCTGATCTAGTCTGGCAATTCCTATGTTCGCATTATTATTACAGTGTATTCTTGTTACTGTGCCATTGATACTCACATCTACTCTGAGGAACATGCAATATAAATGCCCTTCTTTGGGGAAATGTTGGCATGTGATGGGCAGGGTGGAGGAGAACATGGAAGGAAGAAACTTTTGTGTTCTTAAGTTGTTCTGCTTTGTTTTGTTTCCTTACTGCTATTTTAAATCTCCTATTGTCATTAATCCCCGTTCCTCCTATTGTATCAAATGTCGCCAACCAGAGACATCAAGATTCTACTTCTGAACACAAAGAAATGGTGTTTAAAGACCAATAAAACCAGACTAGTGATAGTAGCCAGGAACGCAGAGTGATCCACATTATGGTTGCTTCTGTGACACTCCTGCCTTCAGGGTTCACTCCCACCCTCCCGTTGAGCTGACTTCAAAACCCTGCCCCAGTAATGTCAACCTCATGCCCTCCTCCGCCACCTCCTAGGCATGAAACATTTTATCAGAGCTGGTACCAAAATTCCCTCAGTCCCTAACCAGTAAACTCCGAGAGTCTAAACACGGGCCCTAACATTAATCATCGGTAATAGAAACCAGAGCTGGCTCTTGTCCCCGCTGAGTCAATGCAACCTTTTAAAAACACATTGGGAAATAAGCACATGGGCTGGGAACTGGGCATGAAAGAAATTCCAGGCAGGCTTCTTTTTTGTGCCGAAGGAATTTTGTAACCGGAAAAACATAAAGGGAGTAAAAATAGGAACAGCGACAAAAAAAAAAAAAACCTTCTAAAGATCTGCAAGGAAGAAAAAAAATATCCAACCTTTTCTTCTCATTTCCTATATGTTACTCAAAAGCCAAGCCATTTAATTGCTTCATTGTGGGGCAGGACGCAGGATTACTAGAGGAAAAGTGACTCCTGTGTGGGTGGTGTCTCGATGAGTTAGTGACATGCTCAGCTCAGGGTCAGGAGATTTAGGCTTCAAATGATTTATCTGAGCTAGACTGAGCCTTGAGCAAAGGGCTGATACATAGCTGTACTGCCCTAGGAGGAGCACGCCGAGAGAAATAATTCCAGCCCCCAAGATACATAACCTGCTACGCCCCATTGCTGGGTGTTTGTTACATCCCCTTCTTATTCTAGCACCGGGGAGGTGGAGCCAAAGTTCTGCCCATTCCCTATCCTGCTCCACCTTGGCCCTGCCCACCAGCTCAGTGAGGAGTATTGGGTATGCCACACGCTGCTTTCTCCCTCCCATGATGTGTAGACTCCAGCTGCCATGCATGGAGAAGGGAGGCTTTATTCTCCCTGATACCCCCGAGCAGGTATGACTCCCTGATAAGTGTGTTGCAGGTGGCTAATCTGCTGCGGCTATGAGTCTGGTACAGGCCTGTTTAGGGAGCTGTAGCTCGTGTGCTTTAGCTCTGGAGGTCCCTGATTCAGTCCCTGGTGTGTCAGCCAAGATGGTGGCCATCAGATGTTAATGTTAAAGGCAGTCCCAAGGTGGTCCTGGCATATTTTGATTCACCCATAACACCTGTCCTGAGCATGAGGCCTCAGCATGTTTCTTGTGACTGAAAAGTGTCCATTCAGAACATTGTGCAGGATCAATATCCAGGAAGACTCTCAACCACGCTCCAAGAAATACTCCTGTCTCCCCCTTCACGTTCACCTCCATCAACCTATGCCCTTGGGAGATGCCTGGGAAAGTAAGCAGGCCCTGATGGTTAGCAAAGCAAGGACGGGCGGGCATTCCAAACTTGAAAACCTCTCTTGCTGGAAACATCCTGCCCCTCCCCTATCAATGAGGGGGGAGGAGCTCGGAGTGGAACTGGTTGAAAATTTTCATTCAAAACTTTATTTCTTCAATAAAAAGTGGTGCTGAGATAGTGTGGTAATGGGGGGCAGGATAAGTATCTAAGATGGACTGATTCTGGAGAGATTTACAGGCTTCTATTTGAATAACTCCACAGCACATCCAATGATGGCCTTTCGCTGGTGCTTTGGAGCCATGCCATGGATTGCTAGGGTAGGGATATTATCTCTAGGACAGTGCCAAAAACCGATCGATAGGTGATCATTTTGTATGAAAGTCCATTGGATTTTTCCACCAAGCTCAGGGGTCATTGGACCACTTCAAATGAAATAGCATGGCACGCTCTCTCTCTCTCTCTCTCTAAATAAAAAACAGTAGGGGGGAGAAAAAAGCATTCCTCCTTTGCTAAGGATTTTCCCACCAGAAAAAAGCTTAGACGCTTGCTAGAAATGTTAAAAATGTGATGACAATCCCAGCCCCACTCCAGCCTCGTGACATTCCCTGGAGGAATGTTCAATGCCGAGAACCTCTTAAACTGTCCCAGTTCTTAGGTCACGCTGGAATGGCCCCGTAGGCAGAATTTTCAGCTTGTAGCAGGAAGGATCCCACATAATTCCCCTTTCTCTCTGACATTACTGTGCTGCTAAAGCCATCTATATCAAAGGGACTTAATGCCGAGCTCCGATTGTGTGAATTTGTTAGTCTCTAAGGTGCCACAAGTCCTCCTTTCCTTTTTGAGATCAGACCGTTCTAGGTTGAGCAGAACCTGATCCTGTAGTTTGTACTCAGTCAGCGGACCCACTGAGCACAATGGAAGCATTTCCTGGAGCAGAATGTCAGGATTAGGCCCTACTTTTGCATGGGTGGATGGGAGTTCTAATGTGAGCCTCTGCGCTGGATAGGAACCAGGATGGTTGTGGCATGATTGTTTCTATTCTGAGAGCACCATCCTGACCGTTGAAATCAAAGACAACTGAATTTCATTGACTTTGCGGGGAGCAGGACCGAGCCCAGACCCAGGCAGGGAATCTGTTTTCCAAGGGCTCTCTGTATTTACCTTCTGGCCAAGAATACAATCAAGCCACAACACAGGATCTTGTCACTTTATTCTGGAATAATTGCTGCACTTTGGAAGCCACTGATGATTCTGGGGAAAAAGTGACCTGTACTCTGGAATAGAGTGTCCACAGGGGTAGCTTGTTCCTGCAATAGCTATTCTGGATAATTGCCCTGTGTAGACACCCCATAAAGTAACTATCTTGAAGGTGAAATGGTAAAAGATGATGGATGGTTTTGTGGTTAAAACACAGAAGTGGTGCAACTTTAGGTTCTGTTCCCAGCTTTGTGTCATTTGCATCCCCACTCTAGATCTTATTTTCTCCACCTATAAAATGCCGATAATGATATTTACCTATCCGACAGGTGGGTTGAGAGGCTTAACTCCTTAAAGTGAGCGAAGTACTTGGAGATGCAACTCCCGGAGCTCTGTTGTCTCCCTTCATGAGCTGATAGCAAACAGAGAAGCCATCAAGTGAAAGTATGTTGCCTGGAGCGCCCTAAGAAACAAGGGAAAGATGGAGGGAAATGTACTGTTAAATGGAAGAGGACCATTGTGGTAGGATAGTAACAACTGCCAAATGGTAAGAACTTTCTGCTTCGGTTGCTCCTTGCATCTGAGAATCTGGAGCCCAGTTATTTAAGCTTTGCTGAAACTTCACTGAAGGCGGAAACTGAGGCACAGTGGGGAGAAATGACTTTGTCAAGACCACTCTGTAAGTCAGCGGCACAACTGGGAGTAGGAATCAGCTGTGCATGAGCCTAACTCTAGTCTCACACCCCAAGACTGCACCCACACCTTAAAAAAAAAGGGGGGGGGGAAGATGAGACCAAAAACACAGCCCCTCTTAGCTGAATGAATGAAGTAATGGTGCAGCGACCAAAGATATGCTTCCTATGTGCAATGCTCACTGCATGTCCCAAGGTGCCTGGTGGGATCTTGTCCAGTTGCTCCACGAGGAGCCAAAAGCAGAGGTTTGCTCACAATGCAGATCTCGCTGATTTACTCACCCTGACACAAAAAGCATTTGAGTTACCCCCTCCCTGAGAGTTGAGATTGATAAGGATTGAATTTCATGTGCTCCAGCCACCCTTATCTTTTATGGGGGCAATAACGAGGCTGGATGCCTCAGCCCTGTGATAGTCCGACACCGACGCGGCCACCAGGGTAACATGACACTCAGAGGCTGGGCATTAAACGTTGCCAAATAATAATCAAGAGGGGCCAGACCGAGGCTTTCCATGAGAATTCCCCTCCCCCTCGTTCACCTCGTGGCCTCTCCTCTTGGCCTCTTGCCATGGGCAAGGCCAAGAACCATTTCCCCCTTCTGTCATAGGAAACTTTTTTTTTTTTTTTTTTTTTGTGAATGGAGCTAAAGCCTTGCTAGTGTGAACAAGAACACAGGCTGCCTTCACCCAGCGGGGGAGATCCTTTCAGAAACTTATTTTCATCTTGTTCGGGGTTCAATCTGAACGGGAAATCAACCTCCCTTGGGGTTCAAAGAAATCCAGTTAGTTCCCTACCCGTTACCCCACCCCTCTTTTCTGCTCTCACAAATATGTGGCCACCAATAATCCCGGAATCGTTACAATTCCTTCTGTACTCCACTGACTGAATAACGTGGGGACACCGTCAAGCAGAAGCTACGTCTACACTGGAGCTGTGATTCCCAGCTTGCATTGGCGTAATCGCACTAGCCACCCTGAATACTTACCCATGGGGTGTGGGCAGGTTTGTCATCAAGGCCACTAGTCCCTGCCATCCATTGATGCTGGCTGTGTGACTGTGACTATAATACTGCTAACTCAATGAGCTCGGGTATGTCTCCTCTAGCTGGGAACCACGCACCCAGCTCGAGGGTAGCCATAGCCTACGACACCTCCCTTCCTTCAGGACAGGTGGAACGGCATGACTGCATTCACTCACCATCACTAGACCGGCCTGACTCTCCTGATGGTCCCTTGAACGTAACTCAGCTACCACTGGGGCATCTGCACTTCCAGAAGCAGGACACAGGCTATTCTATCAGTGGATGCAACTAAGAAGTGAACCTTTGCGGCAGATTGTTAGCTGTATTTGCAGTATTTGTTATAACCTGAACAGGACATGCCCAAAATCCGATGAGACATTTAAGAGCTGAGGGTGGCAGTCGTCCTGGCTTTGATGACACTTTGTCTCCTGTATACTTGGAACCATGAAACTGTATGCTACAAAGGTGGAATCCATGACAGAAGGAAACAGAGGTCAGAAAAGATCAAAACAATCCCAGGTCTATCTATGTCTTCCTCTGTAGCATGGGGCACGGGTCACTTGCTGGAGGATTCTCTGCTCGTTGAAGTCTTTAAACCACGATTTGAGGACTTCAATAGCTCAGACATAGGTGAGAGGTTTTTCGCAGGAGTGGGCGGGTGAGATTCTGTGGCCTGCGTTGTGCAGGAGGTCGGACTAGATGATCATAATGGTCCCTTCTGACCTTAATATCTATGAATCTATCTCATAACCTTCCCCACCATTCCTCACATATGGAGGAAGAGGAGGGAAAGAAAAATAGATTTGCATGTTTGTTAAGGTTTCTTGAAGGCGCTCATGTACTGCAGATTCATCTTGGAATCCCGGTCATGGATGGTGCTAGTCTCTGTCCCAACACAGGCCAAAAAGATGGTCCCTGCCCCTATACTATGGTGACAACTGAGATATTAAATCCTAGCCAGATAGATAGCGACAGACACAGCAATATACAATACTACACAGGCAGAACAGAGCTTCGGTGGAGACTGAGCTCTGATTTTCCTGATGTTGGAAGACGTCATTCCCAAAGTGGTTGCATGCCTGTCATTCTCCTGCATTCAAGATCAAACCAGGCAGCGGCATCCACAGGCACTGATAGGCAGGCTCAAATTTTCAAGTAATTTGTGATGTTGGGTGCCTCCGGTATTAGGTGATTGACCTAAAACAGATTAAAGGAGCCTCATTTTCAGACAATGCCAAGCACCCGTCTTCTGGAAATTAGGCTCCTTTAAGGTGTGTCACGTCAGGCATCCAAAAAAGGTAGGCACTCAAGCTCAGTCGTCGCTGTTGAAACTGTGAGCCATGTGACTTACATTGTGTGTGCAAAAACAAAACACATCTCCTGAAGACCTGACTCTTAACATGGAACACTAAGAAAAGCTTCTTTTGGGGTGTAATTAGCCTCGGGATTTCATTGCTATGGTCCTATTATTTTGAAGGCCTCGCTAAGCCTTAATTGCTGCTTAGGTTTTTTCACTGGCCCACTGCCCAGGGTGTATTCCAGCCCTTTTATGAACCAAGGTCCTAACATGTATCAGCCCCCAGCCATTGAAACATCCCAAACCAATGGAAATCAGATATGAGCAAGCTTTCTGGTCAGATAGCCATGCAAAGGAGGCATCCCATTGGCACATTCCTGCCTCTGCTTTTCCACACACATTAAATTGGTTTCTCTGGGATTTCAGCTGCTTTCAGGGCTTGGTTTTAGCTCTTATCAAAGAGATTTTCCACCCTGCCCCCCTACCCCAAACAACCAGACAGCCAGTTGCCACTCTGTTCTCCTGAATGCAGGGGCAGCTCCGAAGGGAGCTATTTTTCACTGTCATCATCGCTTGCAACATTCTTGTTCCAAACCAAATGGAAAGTCTTTGGCAATAATGCAGGGACATCCAAGGGTTTTGTTATTAATCAGGGGGAAGCATTGGAAAAACACACTGGTTGCCCAAACCTGCATCCCCCTCCTTCCCCAGCCCATTATCTCAGCAACAAGAGCTGTTTAGATAACATAAATCCATCCTGCTTTCACTTTAATTATCCCCCTGGGATTCATACATCACCACAGGGCTCATACACGACCTTCCCTTTGGAGATCCAGAGATTCCCTCTGGCTCTTTGAAATCCCATTGGAAGCGCTGACACTTGGCATAGGATGGTTCTTACCCGGGGTGGGGGCTGGCTTTGCTTTTAAATCTAATCTCTGCTCATTTCAGCTGTTCCATGCATGTGAAACTCGGAGGTTTCAATTCCCCCTCCTGGACCTCTCAAAAGCAGATGGAAAATGTACTGGGAGAGCTCTCAGCAGAGTGACCCGGCTCCCGGGTTGGATGCGTTGACTCACTGCCAGTGGTGAGGATTTTGTGCTTTTATATTTGTGAGGGTTTCCACCAGTGGAGAGACAGAACTAAAGCGATCTGGGATCTGGAGGGTCAAAGAGCTGAAGATTTGACTCTAGATGAAAAAATATCGCTCAGTGTCTCTGTTTGGGGGATGTCTGCAGGATGGCCACTGTCTTGGCCAACGCACCCAGGACAGAAACAGGGACTTCTAGAGCTAAAAGCACGAGCTACTCCAGCTTGAGCTACATAGCTAAGGCTCTTCAGCTGGAATGGTAACAGACTCATATCCTCTGTGGATCAGGCACAGCGGGGGACACACACAGCACAAATCTGCTCGACTCTTTATTGTTTGCATTGCAATAATGACTAGAGGCGCTAGCTGAGAGCAGGCCCCCAGCTTCCCAGGTGTGGCTCATATATGATTACAGACAGTCTCCAGCTCAAAGAGCTTATAACCTAAATAGACAAGATGGACCAAGGAAGGATTGTTATGCTCCCTTTACGGGGGGAGAACGGAGGCAAAGAGATTAAATGCTTTGCCCAAGGTCACATAGGCATCCCAGAGTATAACCATTGGCCTATTCTTGCTCTCCACTCTAACTAAGAGCTAAGCAGCTAACTTTGAAGATTCAGCCGCGGCTAGTACTTGGACTTCAGGCTTCCGAAGATGACCTACGTGCTGCAGGAAAGTGGTGCAGATGATTGTGTGTGTCTTCCCATCCTTATTGAACCCATATAGTTATGGGGCAGTGTCCTGCTAGATGAGTCACCTTTTGGGGACTTCTTTCAGGAACACAAGTGTTAGTCCTGGCCTGATGTCCTGATTGCCTTCCAGCATTGGCTGCTCCATCTGCTTCCTTAAACCCCCACTGTAGTTTCAGGTAGCTATGGCATTTTTCTTCACTTCCTGCCCTAAACTTCTGAGCAGTATTAAGCAACAGCTGCTGTTGTTATTTCAGTAGGGTGGTCCAGTGGATAGGACATCACACTGGAAACAGAGAGGCCTAGAGTCTGTCTATTGTTGAGTTCCTGGATGACCTTCTGCAAGTCACTTCCCTGCTCTGTGCCTCAGTTTCCACATCTCTAAAATGGGGATAACAATATCGCTCCACCTTTGTAAAGTGCTTTGAGCTGTATGGATGACCAGTGCAATAGAAGAGCTCAGCAGAATGATCATGAAGAGGCTCAGCCGTGTGTTCTTGCACACAGCCAGACCTTGGGCTCGTGGCTATTGGAGGTAAGGGGTTATATTTGTAATGCTCCCATCCTGATGTTTCCAGAGATGATCATCCTTTTGAGTCTAATTTCCTGAATCCAATGCATGAGCCTTCAAGCCTACAAAGGAGTTGCCTCCCTTTTTGGCAGAGGGCTTCTGTCCCTGCTTTGCAGCTTTGTGTGGCTGGGAAGGACAGCTCTGGTATTTTTAGCTGCTGTAGCCCTTGGTCAGCTAGTCTAATCAGCAAGCTGCCATCCCATGTCAAGAAATCGCAGTGACAATGCATCTTACTCGGGGTCATTTCCTTCAGGGCAGACTCCTGCTGGCCACTGCAACACTGAGAGCTTCTGTTTAACATCTGTTACTACTTCTTCCCTGGCCTTCTGGGTCACTGACTGTGGCCCGCAACCTCGCCTTTCACCTCCTCTCACTCAGCCGGGGCAGGCTAGAGAAATCTGCCTCTCCCTCCCCCAGATTTTTGGGGCACTCCCACAGCTCCTGGATTCCCAGACTTATTCCATAAGTTGAGCCTGGCACCCAGACTTCCTCCAAGCAGCCTTATCTCCCCTGCACAGAGAGGTCATCCTTGCAGCTCACATTTACCCATGGTGGCCTTTGACCCCGTCCCCCCAGCAATGTCAGACAAACCTACCTAGCTAAAAGAAGGCAATTGCTAGAAGCAAGAGCCTCAATTCATGCCTGGCGGAACTCCACTCGAGTCAATGACATGAATTGAGTCCATTATGTTCCCATAAATTTTTCTCATTGATAGGGCAAAGGATATGCAGGTTTATCTTCCTTCCAAAATGTACGTACGTGTATGTATTAGTGTAAGCATTATGAGTGGTTAGGGCACAGCCTAGCTGCCAGGAGACTGAAGTTCAAGCCTTTGCTTTGCTACAGACTCTCTGTATGATCTTGGGTAAGTCCCTTTGTGCCTCAGTTCCACATCTCTAAAATAGTTTGAACAATTATCCCTACCGGTGGTGCTGTGAGGATAAGTGTGTTAAAAGTAGTGAGGTACTCAGGTGCTATCATAATGAACCCAGTATCAGTGCCTGGGAGAGATGGATAGTCTAGTTATCCGTATAAACATCCAATCCGTTTTGGAATCTTGGCTTCACCGACATCCTGTGCCAGTGAGTTTCACTGTAGCTGGCTGATCTCTCAATAGCTTTGCTCACTTTGCTTCATCCTGATGCTCTTCTTTAGAGAGATCCGCTACAACAGTACTAACAGCCTACTCAGCTCATTGATGCTGGATCTTGACGCACGTTTCTCTCTTGCTCTCTCTCTCTCTCTCTCACTCACTCAGGGTTTTATACTGCCACCCTTCCCCATCGTATCTGCCACGTAAAATCTATAGCAATAGTGAAGACCCTATTCAACTTCTTTCTCTGGTACTTTTCCTATTTCCCTACTGTGACTGTAATTTCTCTTTTGGGGTGTTTACTGAGTAGAAAGGGTGTCATTGCTGTGACCATCACAAGTAAGGACCATCACAAACCTCACCACTTTCTGCTACAAGGGAAAGGTACTTTTCTATTTTTTGTAATATTTATAATTGTTAATTTTTCCAAATACAACAAATATGCCAGATTCATCCTCATACACAAAGTATGTATAGAGGATTAGGATAAAGGGAGGAGAGTGGAAGTGACATGTCTGTCTTCAGGGCCTACACTAATTACAGATCTCTACAAAGTCAATCCAAATTGCTCTTAATTTTTGGTATACAGAGTTGTTGTAACCATGTTGGGCCCAGGGTATTACAGAGACAACCTGTGTGAGTTAATGCCTTTTATTGGACCAACTTCTGTTGGTGAAAGAGACAAGCTTTCAAGCTACACAGAGCTCTTCCTCTGGTCAAAAGCTGGTCTCTCTCACCAACAGAAGTTGGTCCAATAAAAGATATTACTTCCCGCACCTTGTCTCTCTTGAATTTTTTGGGCATTCCCCTTCTGTGGAATTGCCAGTCGTTTGCTAGCTCTGATGTGAGCCATGTCACTGAACCGGGCATCAATGTTTGGTGGAGATTGACTTTGACTTTTTTTGCAGGATTAATTTTTTAGTGACCAGAGCTGCATATTGGAATGATGCTGGGTTGTTACAAGGTAACCTCCAGGTATCAGGAATATATACAAGGATGAAACTTAAAGAGGAAGGCTCCAACTTAGCATCATATATCAAATTGGCCCTTTGACCTACGTCATACCAGAAATTCTTTATACAGGGCACTCCCGAAACACATGAGCTAATGTCGCAAGAAGGAAATTCCATTTGTAACAGAGGTCAGCATTCATAAGACCCATTACCAATAGCCTCTGTGGGGACATGTATATTTAAAACAGTGTCTTTTGATGAATAAGACGTAGTCTCAGGTCTGCAGTTGCTTTTCTTTAACATTACATATTATTGTATTCCATTGGGTCAGAGATAGTTGTATATCCAAATCTCTGTTCCAAACAACTCTCAAATTATCAATCTTTGGCCGAGAGTTTTGGGCTAAAAAATTGTAAATTTTTGTAAAAAAAATTTTTGTAAAAAATTTTGTAAAAAAAATTTGTAAATTTTTGTAAAAAATTGTAAATTTTTTCAGATTTGATTAAATCTGAAATGCATGTTTCTTTGATCTCACCCTCGCTAATATAAACACAGAGCAACAGGTGTACTTACAAAAACAAAACAATAAAAAACCCTACCAAAACAAAACCCTTCACTGCGGATGCTTCTCCCACACGGCAGATGTGTAGTCACGTTGCTTACTATGTTTCTAGTAAGTGCTGAGATACTACAGTTCTGAGCGCCATGTACAAATCTGTATCGAATAGCGTCGTTCTTCTGGTGGGAAGGCCTTTCTGAAGAGGTGATCCACTGGAGGGATCCACTTTAGAGTGATCCATTGGGTAGATCTAGCCCTTGTAAAATATTTCTGGTGAAATATCATTTGCATGCCTTGCTGGCTAATGCAGTTGGTTAAGACATGAAGTAATGGGCAGGGAAGTGTCATACAGGCTTCTCCCAATTGCCAATGATACTCTGCCAGTGCACCTCAAACACTGCGCACAACAGTCTTTCCAGTCTCGGAGCTCTGCTGGGTTAGTGGCTGTCAACAATGCACAAATGGTGGGGTGGTTTTGTGCGATATTCATTCATTGGGTGAACCCATCTGACCACTAGCCCCATTGGCTTTTAGGTAAAGTTAAGCCCGTGCCTTAGTGTTTGCAAATTGCGGGCCAGGATTTCTCCCAAAAAATCACAGATTTATCAAGAGAATTTCTACCAACGTCCATTTGTGTGTATATATACATATTTGCTCCCAGGGAAATGACACACTTGCTCCCAAGTGCACTTAACACACACGCGCACAATTTCAGACACAGAGGAGTTGAATACCCTCACTTACATAGTTTTATATTGACATAACTCCACTGACTTCAACTGTAAGGCCTGATTTACACTTGATCCAATGTGATCAGGGCCTGATCCAATGTCCATTGAATTCAGTGGCACTATTCACCTGCTTTACACTAAGCACATGGCCTGATTAAGAACCAAGGTCTGATTCTAAGGAGTTAGGCAGTCAACTTCCACTGAATTTTAATAGGATTTGGCCACCTAATTCCATTAGGGTGCCTTGAAAATCCCAATTTAATTATTTTGTGCTCGTGGGACTGCAGTGCTCAGCACGGGAGCTGGTCAAAAATTTGCTGCTGAAATTTTTTGTGCATCAAAAAAATGGTGGTTTTTGACTAAACAAACATTTCTGTGGATAACTGTCATCAAAAAATTCTTGCCTCTTTCCCCACTCTCCACCCCATTGGACAAATGAAAAATCTAGAACAAAAACAAACAAACAAACAAACAAAAAACCCCAAACCAAAAATCCAGCTGAATTTTTTCACATTTCAGTTGCTAAAAATGGAACAAAAATATATGTTTTAATGGACTTTTTTGGTAAAAGCTCTAAATTTGCAGCAGAATTGTCCCGCCCTTCCCTCTCACCACCCTCCCAATAAAATCTGACCACTTGTACTCAGCACCTTGCAGGATTAAACTCTATCTGACCGCAACAGCTAGCTACCCTACCTAGGTTCTCTCTCGCCATGCCCATCACCTGAGCATCTGGCAGCTCAGAAACATGAGAGCCTGCCCCAGCCTTCAGAACTGACAGTGCCCTGAAGTTCACTTCAGTGGCTTTGACGGGAAGATGAGGCATCATGTTAAAAAATCAAGAGCATGGTTTTAATTTTCCTCTAGATCCATAAAAAAAAAAAAAAAGAGAGAGAGAGAGAAAAGAAAAGAAAGGAGATTTATGGCTCCCACTTCTCCTCAAGGTTTATAAATAGCATTTATCAGGTGTCGGGCACATGGTGGCTTTCGGGGAGTGCCAAAGTGTGATCAAAAGCAATGCTCCAACCCTCTCTCCTTTCAACATGTCTAATCTCCTGATTCGATCTATAAATGGACACATTAACCTCTCCGGTTCAAACTGGAGATTCATTTTGGGATTTCACTGTCTGAAACCCTTGAAACGAACCCCCAGCTTCTGTATGCCAGGCCTGATTCCTTCCTCTTTGATGTTTTTTTTTCCCCCTTCCCTCCCAGGCTCAGATTATCACATTACTAGAACAGAGAGGAGGGATATGTCTAGATTCCCATTAGACTCAGGAGGAAAGAACCCCCATTCCAAAGGGGCTTTATAGAGTTCATTCATTACATGGCTGCTCGGGGGGAGGGGGGTGGAGGGTGAAATAAGGCAGACAGGATCTCATCCTGAGAAAGGATTGCTTTAAAAAATTACATATATATTTCAATACGCTGTTACAAACTCTAGATACAGGATTGGCATATTGACCAGTCACTGAACATACTCAGAGACAGATGCACAAACAAAACATTCCTTCTCTTCTATAAAATACTTAATCAAAAGTAAACATTACAAGGAAAGAATTATACAATAAGGAAGAGACATCACACACGATGCCCCCCTTCCCTCCCCCCCACCAGTAATAAACCCATACAACATTGTTTGCAGGATTCATCCAGCTTGATTCCTCATTAAAGCTGGCTGAATATATTTGTAATTAAATTTGACCATATTTGGGAAAGTATCTTAATTTTCTATAATTTTTCCTTTTGCCAGTGAAATTTTTATTTCATTTATCTCTTTGTTTCTCATTTTCCATTTTTAAATGTTGTTTTTTCTCCCTCATTTTTTCCTCTGTACTGGTTTTGCCTGGTCATCCTCGTCACATTCTTCTCCCCCGCCCCCCCGAACTGAAAATTTTCACTTTCAAAAGTGTTTGGCAATTGAAAAAAACCCCACATGCACAAATGATCATTTTTTTTTAAATGAGAAAAAAAAATTTAAAAAACCCCCACAAAATGATGAAAATCAAACCAGTGCTCCATTCAGCACAAAGCAAAACCAACAATGGAATGAAAATAATTTCTAAATTTTTGAATTTTTTTTAATTTTAAAATAATTCTAACACAGAGCCCAGGTTCTAAAAATTCATTCCTCCCTGCAACTCCAGCCTGACGTTCTAAAAAAGCCTTGGTTTAATCATAAACTTAGAAAATATGGTTGAAATTTTCAAAATTCCCTCATGGTTCCGGACACCCATTAAAATTACGAAGTCAGTTTGCCAGATCATTAACTGGTGTATATCAGGGAAGCTTAATTGAAGTCAGTGGGCCCATCCCTCAACAGGTGTACATTGCTTTAGCTCCACTGAAGTCTTCGGTGCACGCCAGCTGAAGATCTGGCCCTTTGTTTGCTAAAGTGAAATGAAGCTTTTGAAAATCTCCGTCTATATTTATGGAACTTGCCATCAGCCTTAGGTCCTGCTACCTCAACTAGCTGTATGCAGGTAGCTTGCAACTTCCAGAAATAAAGGCTAAGATTTCAAATCAAGAGCATGGCACAGACCCATTTTATACATCACAATCCATGTAAATGAATTGAACACTGTTCAGCAGAATTCAGCTCGTGATTGATGAGAGAAAGGCCTGATTCTGAGCTCATTCATGCCTCTTTTATGCCGATGTTAATTTAGAATAACTTAACCAAAAGACGGTGTGACAGCAGAACAAGACCCAAATATTTTTGCCTGTGAGTACTCATAAGTCAGGC
Source organism: Eretmochelys imbricata (assembly GCF_965152235.1). Taxonomy (NCBI): domain Eukaryota; kingdom Metazoa; phylum Chordata; order Testudines; family Cheloniidae; genus Eretmochelys; species Eretmochelys imbricata. The sequence continues at coordinate 6,672,404 of NC_135593.1, read as the reverse complement.
ACGATTGTGAAAGTGACATCCGTTGTCTCTTTCACACCATGGCAATTATTACATGATTTTTACCTTCCACTGGTTTAAAAAAAAATTATAGTGAAAATAAGACCAAGGTTCCAACTCTCAATTCCCCAAGTAACACAACCAGGCGAGGAAGTAGGGGGATCTTGGAGTGGTGCTGTTAAGTCCACCTGGGAAGCTAACGGGTTCAGCTGAAACTCAGTTTCCAGAAGAGAAGATGGTAATGCTTCTCGTGGAGCAACCTCCGCAGCCTATTCTCTGAATTTGGAGTTTTTAAATGTCAGGCCCATAAATAAAAATACAATCGAAGTTTTCCAGAACTAGATGACTCAGGCCTGATTTATCTCCTCCTTATAATGATTTTTCCCTAGTGCAGTTGCATTGATCACAACACAGTTACTATTGAATCACGCCAGGGAACGTGAAAGAGAATCAGGCCCCTTAGTTACACCCCTGTTCAAAATAACTCTAAGCCAGATCCTCAGCTGGTGCAACTCCACTGCCATCAATGGGCACAGACATCAGAGTAGCTTGATTGAAGTCAATGGAATTACTCTGCTGAACGTTAGCTGAATATGCGGTCCTTTGTTTCCTAAAGTTAAAGGACATTTTGTTGGCACTTCAAATTGAAGGGTCCAATTTTCAAATAAGGTCACCTTAAAAATGGCCAAATCCCACGCCTCACCCAAAATATCAGCACTCTTATCTGCAGGAAACGTGTATAGGTGCCCATTTTAACACCCAAAATAAGGATATGCATGTCTTCTTTCAGAACCTGTGCTCATCAAGTAAAATTAATTAAACTCCCTCCCGCTTTGTTGTAAACAGTCCAGTATTTAATGTTTGAAACACGGCTTCGGTGATTTGTTCTCTGCCTACATGATCCCAAAGCAGCAGGAGTTTTCCACCCCAGCAAGACGGCCTTATCGGTAAGTGAATGGACTGGACTCAGGAGTAGAGGTGGTCAGGAATCATTTGGCAAACTGTTTTTTCACTGAAAAATGTCAGTTCATCAAAACCAAAACTTGGCAAAACAGGGTTAGTTTCAGGGAAATCCCCTGACAACATTTGTGGTTTTTTTGTTTTTTTTTTAAATGTTGGGATAGTTGAAAGGTCCCAGTCTGGCATTTTTGGAAAGGAATCGTTTCAGGTTTTTGAGTCAAAATGACATTGTGTTTTCAAACTTTAGTAAATTTTATAATTAAAAATGGTTAATAAAGAGAAAAATCCTTACAATCAAAACCAAACATTTTGAAATTATTGAAATGAAAGGTCTCAATTGACCTGAATCAATTTTTTTTTTAAAAAAAAAAGCGGTTCAAGAAAAATGTTAAATTTTGACTGTCCCAAATTCAGGATTTTTTTTTTTTTTAAATCTCAAAAATTCAGAGGACTGGAAAACCATTTCCTGCCCATCTTGATTTAGGAGATTTGGGTTTACTTGTCAAGTCACTAAGTCTTTGTGTCTGTTTCCCATTTGTAAAATGTCCTTCCTTTGTCTTATTTATTTAGTTTATAAACTTTTTGGGGCAAAGATCCGCTCTTAGGGGATTGTACAGCACCTTGCGCAATGAAGCCCTGATTTCACCTTGGACATTTATGCATTACTGAAGTACACATAAATATTATTAACAGGATCAGCTCCACTGAGTAGCTGGAATCTGGTCTGTGTTTTCACCCCTAGTTTTGAGAGCCAAAGAGAAGTGGGAAAGGGTGTCAAGAAATCATTGTAGAGACAGTGCATTGTTTTTAGGCTGTTTTGAATTCATGAACGCAAACACTGTCCTTTGAACTCAGAGTCAGGCCACAGTGGCTTTGAGTTAACGTTATTTGAACATGGTTTTAATCTGGTTTGATCTATTTAATGTGATGGCCAGCCTTAAGCTGGAAGAGATCTAAGTCATGCCTGCCAGGTGTGACACAAAGCAGATGGCTTCTTTGTCATCTTGCTGTTCCTGTGGGGAACACATGATGAGAAGCACTTGCATGAACATTTCTTAGCTCAAGCACATAGACCAGAACTGGGTAAGGTGAGGGCAAAAAGAAGAAAGAGATTAAGTGAGAAAGAGACACCAGACCAGGGGGAAAATAAAGGGAAAGGAACAAAGAAGGGAAAGAAGGGTAGGGGCATAAGGGAAAAAGGAATAACCAACAAGGAAAAGACCAGGGCAGCTGACTTGACAATTAAAACACAAGGAGAAATATTATTTTTTCAATGTGCATCCCTCCCCATAGGGCCTCATTGATATCTCTTCCCATAGGGCCTAGTGGATATGTCCAATGTTGCCTTCCAAATGCTTCTGGTCTCCCACACTATGAATAAACAATAGGCCCACATTGTAAAACCCCTTCCCTGCCACAAAGTGACCTCATGACAAGGGTCAAAGGTGGCTGTGTGTTTCCTAAGTCTTTAGAAGCTAGGGAAGATCCACTGGGCACATGATGGGGATGAAATTAACAAGGAGCTGAGGCTAGGCCTCCTGGAATGGCTATGATTAATCTTGGGAGGAGCAGAACATGAAAGTAAGCCCCAGCTGGAGGAGGGGGGGTTTGGGGGGGGGAGAGAAGTAAGTTATTAGTCACTGATTCAGGAGATGGGAGGCATCATGATTAAGCACAATGCACAAAAGCAATTGTGAAAAGTCTCCAGAGTGTATTCACCGCAGTCTCTCCTGAAAGGTACAACAGGGAAATCCGAATGACTGTAAAAGTGCAATGGCCCAACAGAGACCCAGATACCATTCTGCTCTCCTAATGCCCTGCAATAAAACTACCCTTCTACGATGTGCAAATACTCTGTACAATTTCCTTCCTTCCTTCCTTCCATGGCTGAGCCAAACCAAAACTACAAATCTAACACACCTAAACATTTGTAAGTTTGGAATCAATCTCTTTTTCTCTCCCTCTCTCTCACACACACATATCTCAGTGCATTATGTGAACCCCAATCTACGTATAAATCAATCTGCATTATCTATAGAATATCCACATACCTGTGAAATCACTGCAGGAGTGCTTTGCGGAAAGCACACTGAAATCTTTTCCAAGGGATCAGAGCCTAGCTGCACACAGCCCCATTGAAGTCAATGGCAAAGCACCCTATTGGCTTCAATGGGACCAGGATATCACCCTGTGCTTCTGCATGGGAAAAATGGTTTCTTTAGTCACAGTTTGGAAAAATCTACTTCTTGTGCTACATTCAGTGCTACAGAGAGTGCGCTCAGGCATGAAATTGGGAAAAGGTGTTGGAGCGAAAAACCCAGAATGAAAGGGACTGAAAATCAGCCTTTCACACTATTAGGGCTCAAAACGTGGAGCAAAGCTTTTTCCATTTGGAATAAACTAAGGAAATGTGATTCTTTCTTCCCGACTCCCAGTTTCTCTGGCATGTTTATTTCATTCAGCCCTATCTGTGAGCCTGAGCCAGAGCCCATTGAAGACAACGGGAGCCATTCATTAACTTCAGGCCTACAGGGCTCAGCCTTGCTCTCACTGAAAGCAATGGGAGCTTTGCAAAGGGAACAGAACTCGGCTCATTGCTCATCCTTGGTAAATGGCAGTCTGATTGATTGTGACATGCTCACTCTGCCAGGGCATGAAGCTGTTTAGTGCAGGAGGGGGTGTCTTGGATGTCTAACCTTCAGGTTTGAAGTGCTCAGATTCCATTATATCCTGGCATAGTTGACTCAGCCTGGAAAGCCAAAGTCTCATCTGCTCCAGATGGCTATTAAAGCTCCCTTGGTGCTTTGGGAAGGAGGCAGTTTGCCTTGTGAAACAAAACCAAAGTGTCTTTTCCCCCTCGCTGTTGTGCAGTCATAGAATCATAGAATGGTAGGACTGGAAGGGACCTCGGGAGGTCAGGCCAGTCCCCTGCATTCATAGCAGGACAGGCTAGACCACCCTTGGCAGGGATTAGTCTGATCTGCTCTTAAAAATCTCCGGTGGTGGAGATTCCACAATCTCCCTAGGCATATGTATGAATACGTTGCATACCAATTCTTCTATGCCTGCTCTGGATGGGTGATATTCATACCTTCCCAGGCACCACTTAACTTTCAGTGAAGCCCCCCAAACAGGTGAATTTCACCTGATGTTAACTAGGGCTGTTGATTAATCGCAGTTAACTCACGCGATTAACTCAAAAAAATGAATCGTGATTAATCACAGTTTTCATTGCACTGTTAAACAATAGAATGCCAATTGAAATTTATTAAATATTTTTGGGTGTTTTTCTACATTTTCATATATGTTGTGTTCTGTGTTGTAATTGAAATCAAAGTGTATATTTTTTATTATAAATATTTGCACTGTAAAAATGATAAACAAAAGAAATCGTATATTTCAATTCACCTCATACAAGTACTGTAGTGCAATCTCTTTGTTGTGAAAGTGCAACTTACAAATGTAGATTTTTTTTTGGTTACATAACTGCACTCAAAAACAAAACAACATAAAACTTCAGAGCCTACAAGTCCACTCAGTCCTACTTCCTGTTCAGCCAATCGCTAAGACAAACATGTTTGTTTACATTTACAGGCGATAATGCTGCCCTCTTATTTACAAAGTCACCAGAAAGTGAGAACAGACATTTGCATGGCACTTTTGTAGCCAGCATTGCAAGTTATTTACGTGCCAGATATGCTAAACATTCATATGCCCCTTCATGCTTTGGCCACCATTCCAGGGACATATTTCCGTGCTGAAGATGCTCGTTAAAAAAATAATGCATTAATTAAATTTCTGACTGAACTACTTGAGAAGAATTGTATGTCCCTTGTTCTGTTTTACTTATATTTTGCCATATATTTCATGTTATAGCAGTCTCGGATGATAACCCAGCACATGTTGTTCATTTTTAGAACACTTTCAATGCAGATTTCACAAAACCCAGAGAAGGTACCAATGTGAGATTTCTAAAGATAGCTACAGCACTCGACCCAAGGTTTAAGAATCTGAAGTGCCTTCCAAAATCTGAGAGGCACGAGGTGTGGAGCTTGAAGAAGTCTTTAAAAGAGCAACACTCTGATGCGGAACCTACAGAACTTGAAGCACCAAAGAAGAAAATCAACCTTCTGCTGGTGGTATCTGAGTCAGATAACGAAAACGAACATGCGTCGGTCTGCATTGCTTTGGATCGTTATTGAACAGAACCCGTCATCAGCATGGACGCGTGTCCCCTGGAATGGTGGCTGAAGCATGAAGAGACATATGAATCTTTAGCACATCTGGCATGTAAATATCTTGCGACGCCGGCTACAACAGTGCCATGTGAACATCTGTTCTCACTTTCAGGTGACATTGTGAACAAGAAGTGGGCAGTATTCTCTCCTGCAAATGTAAACAGACTTGTTTGACTGAGCAATTAGCTGAACCAGAAATAGGACTGAGGCGACTTGCAGGCTGTAAAATTTTACATTGTTTTACTTTTGAATGCAGGGGTTTTTGTACATATTTCTACATTTGAAGGTTCAACTTTCATGATAAAGAGATTACACTACAGTACTTGTATTAGGTGAATTGAAAAATACTATTGCTCTTGTTTTTTTACAGTGCAAACACCTGTAATCAAAAATAAATATTGAGCACTGTACACTTTGTATTCTGTGTCGTAATTGAAATGAATATATTTTAAAATGTAGAAAACATCCAAAAATATTTAAATAAACGGTATTCTATTATTAACAGTGTGATTAATCATGATTAATTTGTTTAATCCCTTGATAGCCCTATAGTTAACAAAAATAGCTCTCTGTGACGGATTGCGAACAGACATGTGATCTGTCCTTTAACTTCCTGGATGCAGCTCAGCTACAGAAAAGCAGTAGGGCCTGATTCTAGTCCCATTTATGCCGCAGTACTCTCTCCAGCTTCAATTTGATCAGAACTTTCACAATATTTGGCGTTTTTTTTCCAGAAAGCTGCAGCTCTTGGAGTCCTCGGATGAAGTCAGAATCTCAGCTTGCATTTTTAAAAAAAGTTTCAAGCCCTCATGGTCACATAGGGTGAACCCTAAAGACTGATAAAGCAGAAGGGAAATAAATAGACCCGCACTTTTAATAACGTGATTTTAAAATGAATCTCATGATATTTTGGAAGGAGAAGGGCTGACTTTGGTGAGCTGAGTGGCCTGAGGCTGGCAGCAGTGCTGGGGTCAAGCATCAGTAGCTTCCTTACCATGAATGAGCCAGATTCTCAGTTGATGGAAATCAGGCTCAGCTCCAGTGTAATTGCACTGATTACCCCAGCTGTGGAACTGGCCCAGTGGGGTTACACCAGTAAGCGAGAGCAGAAACTGGCCCCACTGCATCAAAAGTAAGCATGGGCATGCCTGAGCGTCTCCTTCTGACTCTCGCACATCTGTGGCTGACTTTACACAGAGGCTGTGTGGTGTATGAAACATCTCAAATAAGGATTTAATTTAGATTTAATAGGACAGTTCGGTGGGACGTTAATTAAATGGAGTTATTAAAAACACATGCACTGGAGTTTAACTAAAATGTTTTCTTTTTTATTAAATCTATGAACAAATACTTTCAGACTCAGGAACTCTCCCCAAAAGGTTATTTTTGTTTTCCTGAATTGTAATGTCTCTCGACTGCATCCAGCTCTGAACAGACAAGCAAACAAACAAACAGCAACAACTAAACAGGGACAAACTTTAATCCTACTGGCCTCCGCAAGAAGCAAAATAAACGTTTCCAACTCCGTTCCTTGCATTGCTCAGAGACAAGGCCAAAATGGTAAACCAGCTTTTATCCAAACACTGCACATCCTCAGAAAGTCACCGCATGTTCAAAGCCAGAATTCTAACAAAACTCCGCTGTCCTTCTCTGTAGAGTTACCATTGGCAGCAGGGATCAGAAAAGCCACCAGATGGTCTTCTATTGTGCAGGACATTACTGGGTCTCCAGGAAAATAGAAGGTGTCCACCTTTTTGTTGCCTTGTGCAATGACATTTTTCTTACCTCTGTCGATCATACAGTTGGGAATTTGTCTAGCCAAAGTCCTATAGGATGGTCTGCTTAAGTCTTTGCAAAACTTCTGTGAATCTGGAAGACCACTATGATTTTAACTGGTGGCAGTGTAGCCTAGTGGATAAGGCACTAATTAAGCTAAGAGTCCTAAGCTGGAATGGACCATTGTGATCATCTAGTCTGACCTCCTGTATAACACAGGTCAAAGAACCTCATTCAGTAATTTCTGCATCAACTTCTCTTTGGTCTACAGCATTGCTTTCAGAAAGATCGGGGATGGATCACTTCATAAGTATCTGTTCTGTTCATTCCCTCTGAAGCACCTGGCATTGGCCACTCTCAGAAGATAGGATACTGGCCTAGACGGGCTTTTGGTCTGACCCAGTATTGCCATTCTTATGTTATGTAAGACACCCCGTCTTGACTTAGAGATTGCAAATGGTGGAGAATCCACCACAGAGCTCTATTCCCAGCTCTGCCCCTGGCCTGCTGGATGGCCTAGGGCAAGTCACTTCCCCTCTACCTATCTCAGTTCCCCCCTCTGTAAAATGGTCATAATTATACTTATCGTCCTCTGTAACACACTCTGAAATGAATAGGTAAAAATGCCATAGATTCATGGATTCTAAGGCCAGAAGGGACCACTGTGATTATCTAATCTAACCACCTGCATAACACAGGCCAGAGGACTTCCCTGAATTCATTCCTGTTTGAGCTAGAGCTAATTATTACTATTTTAACAATATGCATGGCTCAGCTTGCTGGGTCAAATCCAACCCAGACTAACAACTGCTCATCCAGCGACCTCAGTGGAGTGAGTTTGGTGGATCTTAGCACTGCCCCAGTGGATACAGGCTTCCAAAACCACAAAATCAACTTCACAACCATCGGTGCTCACTGACCGCCTTGCTGGCACACAAGCTGTGGGCTAAATAGACAGGTTGATTGAACTGCCCTCTTCAGCTTAGGGCTAAGGTGTCTTGTCAGGTGATAGTGAAGTGGGAATTGATGCTGCCTGAGTTATCCCCATCCTCTGGATGAACACAAGCCTTCAATCCCAGGCCTATCAGCCTGGAGCCTCGCAGCAGCCTGAAGTTCGCCCCCATAAATATAAGGTTTCTTCCTTACGTATTGCCTTTGAAATTCTTTTAGCTCGTTAACTGCTGGAGCAGTGACCCTGAAGGGAAACAGCCCCCTGATGCCAAACACTCCCCTTGTGTGAAGCTCCCTACGCCTCTGAAAGGGCATAATTAAACCCACTGATAGGCATTTTCATTAAAAGCACTTCAGTGGGCATGCACATCCCCTAGGCAATGGGTTAATATTGCAGTACTCGGAGTGACGCAGAAGTAAGTGGGAGGGTTTCTTGTCATGCAGAAGACCTTTTTGGATGGATAGATAGGTTAGATCTCTTCCAATATGCTTAGTAATGAGGGCATTTGTTTTTACTGTCTGGCCTGCAGTGCCCAGTCAGACCCTATCGTGACAGCAGAAAAGGACTCGAGGTCTCGTCAGTCCCTGAGGTTGCAGCGAATTTGACCTGAAGGAGATTTGGGCTGTGGGTATGTGTGTGAGTGCTGGACCATGACCAGCGCTGGGGAGGGCAGTGGGCGAGAACTGCTCTTAGTGCTTGCCCAGGGTGACCTCTTCCAAAAAAGGCCAGCCTTGGGGCAGGGAGATTTAACTGTCAGGCTTGGAATTACAGCTGGCAGCATAACTCGCCTGGCATGAGCAATGAGACCCTACGTGAGGAATCCATCCCCATGCCATTGCCACTTTGTGGGGCTGTACCTGACCAAATGAGCCAATAGGGGCCCCTCCCCATTCCCAGGGAATCACCCTGGGTAGGTCAGTGGCGGGGGGGGAGGCATAGCCGGTATACTTATCCCCCACACACTCCCTGGCTGCTGCAGAATACAGCAGCCACCTGCAATAGCCTTTTAACTTCCAGATCTGCCAATGCCCTTCACTTCTGACATCCAGCCTCCCTCTTCATTCAGTCCAAGCACCTCCCTTGGTTCTGCCTATGCGCTGGGCTGGCTAGGATGCACGTGCACAACGGGGCTCCCTGTGTTTCAGCCAATGCAAAGTGACAGAGCCCTGCCACCAGGCTGCCGAGTGCCACCCAAAGAGTTAATTCTGGGAAACAAGTGAAAGGGTGGAAATTTAGGCCACTGCTCGTACAGTAGGGTTCGATTTAACATGAGCCAGGGTGGCAAAGCCAGGATTTCATTCTTCATGCTTCATAATCCCCATGCACCTTTGCCACAGCACCTCAAACATGGCATCAGAAACCCCTTTTAACCTAGTGCCGTGCCATTCCGGAGCAGAGACTGCCAGCCTAACTCTACAGTGCCAGATCAGGTTATTGTATGACATGGATAAATAGGCCCTAGTCCATTGATCTTATTCCCCATGTGCTATTTATGTCTTGGGTTTTAATTCAGCTCACCACAAGGGAAAAGGCAACTTGCTTTAAGACACCACATAACAGAGACCTGTATTTATTTGTACAGTGGGTCTGATTTTGACCTCAGTTACACTGGGGTAAGCCGGGGGGATAGGCAAGGGAATGCCTTTGAAATCAGTGGAATAACTCTGGGGTAAAAACAGTGGGAGATCAAAGTTGGCCCTATTGACCTCATTGGGGTTATTCACACCCAACACCGGTGTGAGTGAGAGGAGAATCAAGCCCAGCGTTTCTTGGTTGGTGTCAGTTGCATTGTGTAGACGAGCAAATTACCCAGTGTTTTGCCTCATGCGGCCCACCAATTTGTGGGGAAATGAATGATACAGATGCAGTGGGGAGAACCAAACCCAGAGGAACAGCTCAGTAACTCAGCCAGCTGCATTAGATACCAACACATACTGTCTCCATTGGAACCTCATTCCTCGGTCAAGAAGGGATGGTCTTGAAAAAGTGGTGTGCCTGAGGAGGGAGTGAAGGTTTAAGGAGAGGGTGATGGTGAAGCCCACATCATACTAACCACCCTCTAAAGATAGAGTGATGTTTCTACTTTGAAGGGTGTTTTTCACACCCATAGACTCCAGGACTTGTGCTGCAGTGAGGGCCCTTCTTCTGGGTGAGATCTAAACTGAAGAAGAATGGCAGCCCATGATCAAGGAATAGGTGACCCCGAACTGGAAAGACACAACAAATGGAGATGGTGTGCAGGAGGGAACTGTCCATGGTGCTTCCAAGCCACTGGGCATAGCCAGTTCATTACCATCTACATCACCAGATAATCATTCTTCATCCACCATGTCAGTGATGAACCCCACTAGCAATAGAGACCATGCAGTATAAATACCTATCATGCAAAATATATGTCCAATGTGAAAGTAAAAGACAATACAATGGGTTAAATCTCTCCACAACTTGATGTCTTCTAAGATAAACATCATCCCATGTTTTTCTCCTATTGAAAAGAGTAAATTATCTGGAAACCAACCAGCTAACACCTGATTCCATCCACATCACAGGTGGGATGCCATAGATCACTTGAAGATCCATCTCAAAGAAGACCTGATATTGGAAAATTCTGAGTGCCCTCAACTCTCATTGGCCCAGAAGGCACTTAAAACTAGTCAAATGCATTGGGAGCATGTCAGGACATGGACCAATCAACCTTTTGCACAGTCCCTACTCTTGTAGGTAGTCAAGTTTGGGCAACAGCTACATTCTGAGAGCAAATTTGCAGAGGCAGAGAATAGCTCTGGGGAAAAGGGAGGATGGGTGAAGGCAAACTGGAGGATACATGTTATTATGACTGATTTCCTTTTGGCTTGGAAGTTTTTCAGTGTTTTCTTTGTTTTCACACACATTTCGCTGAGTGAGTGAGTGTCTATATATATATATATATATATATATGGTGGGGGCGGGGGGAGGGAGAGAGAAAGAGAGAGAGACACACACATTTTTTTACAGTCAGCTTTTATGAATTTCCATAGGACCACATGCTCCCATTCATGCTTTCGTTTCTCTTAAATATTTATAAAGGTTTCAAGAGTAGAAATAAAAAAGAAAGCCCCTAGACTCAACGCCAACTGTGAAAAGTACTTCTGTTCCTTGCCAGACAATCTGGCCTCAATCAGAAGCACTGGAAAGATGCTCCAGAAACAATAAGAGGAGATGATAACCTTTTTCTTTTCTGGTCATCATTCATTGTTATTAATAACTTATCAGCATTGACAGGTCTGATGTCTCCCAGATGCATTTGGGTTTGTTTGGCCAAAGATAAATTGTACCCCCGGGTTCTCTTCTGACCAGCGTGTGGGTGAAGAAGTGATCACTCTACATGGGATTATTATTTTTATTATTTTTAAATGATGAAAATTAGACAAAGATGATTTTGTCTTGTAGAGTTAAAAGCTTTGAAGCACAATTTCAGAAAGATAAGATTGACCATTTGGTAAGAGATTTCTGAAAGAAGCGTGTCATTTGCTATGTGTTCACCAACAGCCTGTGTTTGTAACAATGCAATGTAATAATAAAGGCCCTTTGTTCAGTGGTGATTTTCCATGAACTATAAAAACAATTGCAAGCACTATCATTATGGAGATGGGCATATTAAATGCCATAGTGGCACAAAAATAATGGTTAGCATTACATATTTTCAAAGTGCTGTGGAAACATTCACCGATTGATCCTTGCAGCCTGCGTGGCAGGTCAGTAAAGGTTATTAGTTGGGGAAACAGAGGCAGACGAGTGGGATTCAACAGTGCACATTATTGATCTAACCTTGCTCCCATCAAAGTCAGTGCTAAAACTCCTATTGACATCAATGGGAGCAGACTATGGGTATGTCTACATTTGAGCTAGGAGGTGTGATTCCCAGCTTGCATATATGTACCCATGATAGCTTTGCTCCAGCTAGCACCTTAAAATAGCAGTGTGTCCACGGTGGCATGGGTGGCGGCTCGGGCTCAGGACTGACTATGGAACAGGCCCTAAGTGACTTGCCCAAAACCAAACAAAAAATCAGTGGCAGAGCTAGGCTTAGACCTTATGTTCCTGGCCCCTAGCCCTATGCACAAGCCCCTGGCCTCTGGGGTTGGCATGAAACAGGAAACATGTGTGTGCACAGTCAGATAGCTGTTTTGCCATTTGGAGCTGCTGGTCTGAGATTTCTATGGGATTTTCAGGGGAAGCAATGTTGTCTTTTTTATTTATCGTTTCCTTCCCGTTGCCAGGTGGATACTCTGCTTTGAGCTGTGACCAATGGCCAAACGTAATCCTGGCAACCAGGTCCCTTCTCAAAACTCAAGGGTGTTGGTGCCATGCACAGGATATTGCCATTTTCTGAGCTGTGGTTTGGAGCTGGATGGTGTGCACTTAACGAAGGTGACTAGGAGGAATGAATTCATAAGGAGCTTCTGAGCCCCATGAAAAGATGCCAGCAACCATTCAGAAGTGGAACAATTATCCTTCATCCTTCTCTAGTGCCATCCATCCACCCCCAGCACTATGCCCATTTTGCAGTTGAATAAAATGAAGCATAAGGTAGGTAAGTGACTTTCCCAAGGCTGCATGGTGAGTCAGTATTGGAACCAAGAGTAAAACCCAGAACTCTCCGTCTTTCATTCCTCTTTTCTCACCACAGAACACCACAGTATAGCTCTGTTCAGCTTCAAACCTATGCCTATTATCAATATCTACAGGGTATGGAGATGTCCTAACCACAAGCAGGGCCCCAACCACATAGTAAGTTATGGCCCTTGCCCCAAAAAGTTTACAACCTAGATAAACAGAGCCATAAAAGGGGTGTTATTATCAAATTTACAGATAGGAAACTGAAGCACAGAGCCATTAAGTGATTAGCCCCTGGGCACACAACAAGTTAGTAGAAAAGCCTGGAATTGAACTTCTGGCATACTACCCTTAACCGCACACCCAGCCTTCCTGCTAAGGCTGCAAAAGCACTTGCAAAAGCTCCTTAAACCCAATTGTGTTCATCCTCTGGTGTCTGAACACGAGCCAGAAGGGATCGATCACTGGCTACAAAGGGTCTCCAGGCTCAGGAACCTGCTGGTTTGTATCAAGGTAGGAAATAATGGATCACTTTTACGAGCATGAATGTTTTAGGAAGAAGATGGCCCAGGTCCTAGCGCTCAGTTTACACAATGGTGATCTGGAGATAGATACGTTATAGACTGGGAATCTGAATTCAGAGTAGCTCCACGCACACAGCTTCGGAAAGCCCTGCACGGAGGCACAGTAGGTAGAAAGGTTCTTGCCCAGAGGGCCAGACATATACAATGGGAAGACAGAATAGACAGCCTTTCAGCTGCTGCTGCTCCTGCAGATGTCTCTGTACCAAGCACGTCTCCCTTCCCCACAGTATTGTTTATCCTCCTGTCTAAACAATCTTCCCTCCTTTAGGCTGGACTCTCAGGAGTAAAAGGGGAGAGGGGGGAATGGATCAGGGTTTTGAAAGGGCAGTTTATGGTTGGAAAGTGAGTGTTTTCCCCCAATGAAAAGTTTCAACAAAAAAAAATCTTTTTTGTTGTTGAAATTCTTCTGGTGCTGAAAAAAATTAAAAAAACCCCAAACCCTAAAATTATCAATGAGATCTAATTGATTTGTAAAAATTATCTTTTAGTCTGAAAAGACGTTTTCTGTCCAAGAAAGTTTGGGACAGAAAATTTGTGACCAACCGTAAGAATGTCACTTTGTTCATGTCCCATTTTCCAAAGAGATGTGTGATAACGGGGTGGTTACTCTGCACAGCCTGCCAGCCAATCCCAAAGGAAGGATGATCTACCCAATTTGCACCAAAAGCAGAAATTAAAACAGGCCCCTTGCTGCTCTGCCTTCCACTGTGCTGGACATCTGGGGAACATGCTCTGCAGCCATCCACATTCAAAAATAGTGGAGAATTGAGGCCCAAGTCCCCACTGAGACTTTTTAAATGTAAGTATCTTCTAGGGTCCTGGAACTGAACTTTCAGCAGCCCACTGCTTCCAGCTAGCAAAGGCAGATGATACTTTGGGGAAAAATGATGGGAGTTTGTGGGTGTGGGCAAATTTGCCACTATTTCCAGCAGGAGACCTGTAAGGGTACGTCTACACTAGAGGGGCGAGTCTCAGAGCCCAGGTCAACTGACTCACAGAATGGGCTAAAATAGCAGTGCAGACGTTCCTTTTGGATCTGGGCTCTGAAACTCAGCGAGGAGGGAGGGTCTCAGAGACTGGGCTCCAGCCCAAGTGAGAACATCTGATATTTTTAGCCCCATTGCACAAGCCTGTGAGCTCAAGTCAGTTGACCTGGGCTCTGAGACTCATTGCCGTGGGGTGTTTTTTTTTGCAATCTTGACATACTCCAAGGGGCCCACAAACATTTCCATACATCCTCATTATTGTACTGGTGCTAGCATCAGGAGACATTGCTTGGGAATCCTGATTGACCTAAACCATACGTGCCTGGAAATCTCCTTCCTGACCTCATCCACCTCTTTGCGTCCTTCCACTAAGTCCCTTCTCAAAACTCACTTCCTTCAAGGAGACCTACGTAGTGGGGTTTTTAAAGTACTCAGCATTGACCTATCTCTGCTCCTACTGGAATATTGGCTTTGGCTTGATTGGATGTGGAGATAGGCCAGTGCTGAATACTTTGGAAGATCCTGCCCATAAACCAGAACCTCTGCCACACATCAAAGAAACAAATCCCAGAAAGTATTGCAAATATAATCCCATGTTCCCCTCCTCAAGGAACCTCAGCTGGTGTAAATAGACATCGCTCCATTGAAGTTAATGGACTTTGTTAATTCATCCCAGCTGGGGAACCTGGCCCAGGGCATGGGCAATAGTCTCTCAAGGGACACTCTCCTTGAGTCTATCGTTTCTTTCTGTTTTTGTTATCTTTACTTTGGTTGTAAGCTCTCTGAGGCAGGGAGGCCATCTTTATTAGTATTGCAAAGTGCCGAGAACATCTCACAGTGCTAGATCAGTAATAAATCATCATCATGGGGGGCGTCTTAGCATAGAGTTTAAGGCCAGAAGGGACCATAAGAACATCTAATTGGACCTCCTACATATCACAAGCCATTACATTTCACCCAGTTACCCCTGTACTGGGCCCAACAACTTGCGTTTGGCTAAAGCATCTCTTCCAGAAAGGCATCCAGTCTTGATTTGAAGACCTCAAGAGATGGAGAATCCCCCACTTCCTTTGATAGTCCATTCCAAAAGACAGTTACCCTCACTGTTAAATAAACTGCACGATACTGTGATGAATTGCATGAACTTGTGAAATTGCCTCTTGTGAAGAAATCCATAGGTCTATGCCTGGGGGATGCTGAGGGGGTTAATATGTAGAAGTCGTGCCTTGCGAAATGACCTGCTCTGAGTTACACCAGTGCAAAGACCGCAAAAGTCAGCGAGGTCCCATTGGCGTAGAGCTGGGCTAATTCTTGTTGACAAACCCATCCTTTGCCAAAAAATACCGATTCGGGTTGACTGCAATATTTTGTGACCGCGTGGAAAATTCGATGAATTGCTGTGGTTGAAAATAACAAATTCAGAAAAAGCTGAAATGACAGGACATATTTTGACTCAAAATGACTTTTCATTTCAAATTGTAGTTGAATTTTATTCTTTTTTTTTAAATGAAATGAAATGTTTCATTCGACCTGAAATTATCCTCCCCCCCCACCCTCAATTTTTTGGTTCAGCCAACTTCCCGAAAAATCAGTCAGATGAACAACTCTTCATCGGTGTAACCGAAAGCAGAATGTGGCTCTGTGTTAGCAAGATGGCCTGACCATGTTCTGAAAAACCAAGATCCCTGCTAACAGCTCCAGAACTGGAACAGCTGCACAGAACTAGAGTGGTTTTTTGAACGGGGAAGCTTCATTCAAAATATCAAGCTAGTTTCATGGCTCATACCTGCTGCAGGAAGGTCTTATTGTGTGTTGCATGAATTTACTGCTTGTGGAAGGTGCAGGTTTACAGCCCAGCTGGGTCAAGGGCTCTGTTTATCCACAGAACAGTTCAGCCATGGCATAGGCAGTGCAAGCTACCCCCATCAGCGTGCCTCGCCTCTGAGCTGGACCACACCCTCCCAATGGGTGTGACGTTCCGTTTAAATAGTTTTACTCCACTGTCCCCAGATGGTAACGACTTTCAGTTACTATCATCCTGGGCCAGTTTCTAATGGGAGACAGACCAGAGTCAAAAAGTACAGATCCAAACATCTCCAAGACATGCTCACTCAGATAATAACAATACCTCGCTCTTACACAGCACTTTTCATCAGCACTCAATTAATATGTGGCGTAGCATCTAAAGTTCTCAGACGAGTTAAGCAAAGCATCTCCCCCCTCCTTGCAATACAATCGCAGATCTCAAATGCTTTTATTTTCCACTAGCATTCGCCTCTGACACAGTGCCTTGTGTGTTTCACAGCAGCCGCTCTCTTACAATGCTGAAGCCTGCGTTCTAATAAAAGCTGCTGAATTTACAAACCCAATCATGTCTGCTGGCAGGTTTGCTGCGAGGTTCTGGTTTCCTGACTCATAGCTATAAACCGAATAGCTGAAGAGAGTGTGTGGGTGGGTGCGAGGC